>NC_136430.1:136246666-138990000 GCF_052849685.1 Lactuca virosa
TTCGGTCTCGGTGCATGAGAAGGTGGGTCTCGGGTCCGAAGATGAGGAGGAAGCGAAATGGACCGAAGGCTCG
The DNA here is from genome assembly GCF_052849685.1 of Lactuca virosa. Classification (NCBI taxonomy): domain Eukaryota; kingdom Viridiplantae; phylum Streptophyta; class Magnoliopsida; order Asterales; family Asteraceae; genus Lactuca; species Lactuca virosa. The sequence goes on from NC_136430.1 coordinate 136,246,740, forward strand.
GTTCATTTCGGTTGTTTATGAGGTTTCGGTTCTGCTGACTTCGGTCCTCAGGGAAGTTTGGTCCGAGGCTAAGTTCGGTCCTGAAGGGACCTTCGGTTCCATGTAGTTCGGTCCTAATAAGGAGCTTCGGTCTTAGCAGGATTCGCCTCTAAGAGGGTTTCGCTTCAAGAGGCTCGGTTCCAATAGGGTTTCGGTCCTAAATGGCTGTTTTTCAAGTAAACTTCCCGATTCGAGTGGTTTTTGACAAAGTTAAGGGTCGGGATGACCCGGATGACTATAAAAAGTTGAGAGAGATTTTGAAAGAGAGATTTGGGAGAGATTTGGGAGGGGTTTGGGAGAGATTTGACTGTAGTCTTTGTTAGTGTTTATCCTGGCAATGCAAGGTTCGTAAATCATTTAGGCTTTGTTTATGAATGTTTTAAGCCCCCAAAGGGTCCATAATCGTGTTTTGGTGCATTTAACTCCCTTCTTAGGGTTTTACATTGTTAAACACATAAAATCCCCGAGACACTTGAATTCTTGCCATATAAATGCACATTTTCATAGAATAACTTTTAACATAGAAGTACTAGTTAAGTTTGACCGGTTTGACTCGTTGACTTTGACTTTGACTTGTTGACTTTGACTTTGACTTGTTATTGACGGTTGTCACAGACATGAATCGATTATGGTTCTTCATCAAAGAGTAAAATATATACGCCCTCAAGCTGCATAGGAAAATTCATGGTTCTATCAGACCCCATAAGTTTCTCTTCACGTGCAGATAGTTCTATGTTTTCGCCCATTTCCTCTTTAGTGTCTTTTTGTTCCCCACCATCAGTTTGTATGATAGGGCCAATAGAGATATAGGTTGTTGCCTAGCCAAATTATTCTTTTCTTTCTCATAAAATCTAAATATATCTTTCCTCTTTAGCTACCTTTTCATTGGCTTCAGTTGCCAACTTGTCTTCTTTCTCTTTGGCGTTAACCTCTACCTTGGCATTGTTTTCTATAACCTTGATTGATGCCTCTTTTTTTTCTTCCACTTCCTTGAAGGATTAAATAGCTTTCTTTTCTTTTAAAGCTTTGTCTACCTTAAATCCCCAAATGTTTTCATGTTTTGGTACCCAACTTAACAACTTCATCTAAATCTTGAGCCTTTTGATGCAAAGATCAATCCTTTATAGACTTCATGAATTGAGGCTTCACTTTTTTTTAGAACAACAGCGAAATAAATTAAAGAAACCCAAAACTAGCTAGGAGCTACCAAACAAGATCAAGGCATAATTGGATTGATTAACCAAGCAATCCAATTGATCCTAGCGTTAGAGTTTCCAAAAGTAAACCAACGAAAAGAAAAATCAACAATATTATCAAAGATAAACTGTTTCTGATACTTTGAGGCTTCACTTTTTATTTCTATATTTTTTTTCTTTCTCTCTCTTTTTCTTCACTTTAAAACTTTGTAATATTACTTTGTTTTGAAATATTGCCAATGGAGAGAGATCAAAGGTTTCGCAGTATGTTCTGAGACTCAACAACAGAGCCGACCCATGGGGAGTTCAGAAGGCGCCCATGAACAGGGCCCAAAAAATCATAGGGCCCATATTTTTTTAGCATTTATAGTAAGTTGTTATCAGTTAAGGGCCCAAATAGAAATTAGGTTTGGTAAGCATCAAGCGACGCAACGCAAGGAGGAGCAGGAAAATCATTTTTTTTTTTGGGAAAAGAAAAAAACGCTTCAATTTCTTCTTCTTCGGTGATAACGCATGGGTACAAATTAAATCATTCTCATGACGGGAAACAACAACAAGATTATTGTTGCTTAATATCAGTAGGTTTAAGAGGCAATCATCAATCTTACTAGTTACTTCTTTCTTCTTTCTTCACGAAATCTTGAAGGCTGAAGCACGATTTAAGATGCAATCATCAATCTTGAGGTTTCAAAATCAGAAGGTAAAGGATTTCTGAGTTTTGACTTTTTTCTGATTTTTTTTCTACTTCGTTTTTTATGGGTTTGTAATAAGAAAGTAAAGAGTTGTTATTTTTTGAATTTGAAGGTATGGACAAAGTTGTTTTGAAAACCGAAAGGCACAAGGAGGTCAGTATCGAAAATCAGAAAGAATAAAGAAATCAATTTCTGATTTTTGAAGGTACAATCAACTCAGCTTCTATTTTTTTTTTTTTGGGTTTGTTTTTTATTTTTATTTCTGATTATTTATGATTTATAAGAAGTAAATCTACTTCAGTTTTTTTTCTTTCATTCTTTTTTAATCCTATTTTCTTGATTTCAAATGCATTGAAGAAAAAATCTTCGAATTGTCAATCCTTCTTTGAGGTTTAGAAGTTTATGAATTTTAGATTTTTTTAGTTTCAAAAAACTAGAGGGTAACTTTATGATATCTGATTTTTTAGATAGAAGCAAATTAGAGTTTTATTTTTCTCATATTATAATATAACTTGTTGGTTTCATTTTGTTCTTTTTATAGTTTTATTAGAAGCAAATCATCGATCAGAGTTTTATTCTTCAAAATCAAGAAGAGAAGCAAATCCCCAAACCAGAGCATTATTATTTAGAAGGATTACACTTTTCAAGTTGAAGCAAATTTGTTTTTTTATGTGTGTATTATTTTTTCATGAAAATTAACTTATGTATTTTACAATAAAAATGAAAAAGTATAATTGGTTTGCTTAAATGTTTAGATCTTTCTAATTTTAGGCCCCATTTTTTGTTAAAATGCACAGGGCCTTCAAAATCTCTCGGCCGGCCCGGCTCAACGACAACACTCTAACGGTTAGGGACGAAGCTTGAAACAAAATCAACTTTAAGAACCATTTATGTAATTAATGGAACATCTGGACTAAACATAAAACTTTTGACATATCTCAAGAAGTTTAGGGAAAAATTTTGTAATTTACATTTTACTAGATTAACATATTACACCTTGAGCAAAAACTTTTACAAAAACCCTGTTATAATTGGGCGCGCCGATTCCAGGATCTCTGCTTTCAAGTTAAACATTTAATCAAAACCGACTGCAATTGCTTCTAGTTTTGCTTGATCGGGTATGCGAATGAATTATAATTTTGTGTTATGTGTTGGAGTCGGACGATAAAAAAGAGGGATATGCAATTGCTTCTTGTTTCGCTAGATCCATTCAAGGAAATCGCGGTTTCTTTTTCTAATTAATTCAAAGCCCATGATGAAATTGAAGAAGTTATCGACGAATTTGGCACAAATACCATCCATGCGTAAGAAGTTTAGCTCTTTAGCAGCAGCAGCAGGAATTCAGAAGGAGAAGACGGATTGTGTGGTGATAGGGGCGGGTGTTGTGGGAATAGCTGTAGCCAGAGAATTGTGTTTGAATCATAATAGAAATGTTTTAGTGATCGAATCCGCTTCCACTTTCGGCACCGGTAGCAGTTCGCGTAATAGCGAAGTTATTCATGGCGGAATCTATTACCCTCCCAATTCTCTCAAGGTTCTCTCTTTTCTTCCTTCATTTACTTCCTCCTTCAATCTCTCAATGTAACAACACTCAATTCAGTAGTTCTAGATGTGCAAACCGTTCATTTTAGCCTTTCTATAACGTCTTTCTGCATCCAAAATTCTGTTCCTGATTCCAAAATAGTCTGCAGGCTCGTTTTTGTGTTAGAGGAAGAAGGTTACTATATGAATACTGTAAGGAACATGGGATTCCACATAAGCAAATTGGGAAGCTAATAGTAGCTTGTGGACATGAAGAGATTCCAAAGTTGAATTATCTGTTGAATCGTGGGAATGAAAATGGAGTTGAAGGGCTAAGAATGATGAAGGGATCTGATGCAATGAAATTGGAGCCTGAGTTGCAATGCCTGAAAGCTTTATGGTCTCCAACTTCAGGAATAATCGATTCACATTCCTTAATGCTCTCACTAATGGTATGACTCCAACTTTTTGCCCCATTCAAAAAGGAGTGAAAGACTTCATTAGTACAAAAGACGTAAATGCCCTCCTCATATAAATAAAATTACGTTGCTATTTCTTAGGGTGAAGCAGAAACTCATGGAACAATTTTTTCTTACAACTCAACTGTGATTGGTGCTCATATAGAAGGAAATCAAATTAATCTCCACATTTCTGAGACCAAATCTTTAAAAAACTTGGATTCAAAGTCTCAAGGGAACCCGGATATTATACTTCTCCCTAAACTTGTAGTCAACGCTGCAGGGTTGACTTCTACAGCTCTTGCAAGGCGTTTTCATGGCATAAATCATGGAGTGATTCCTCAATCTTATTATGCACGTGGATGTTATTTTTCTTTATCGAATATTACGGTTTCGCCATTTAAACACTTGATTTATCCTATACCTGAAGATGGTGGTCTTGGGGTTCATGTTACTTTGGATCTTGATGGAAATGTCAAATTTGGCCCTGATGTTGAATGGCTTAGTGATATAGATGATATCTCAAGTATGCAAAACAAGTAAGGTTATGCTACTTTTGTTTGTGATTAAGTCTTGTTTGAATAAATGATGTTAAAAAATATTTAGGAAAAAAAATGAGGGAAAATTTGTGAAAGGTTTGGAGTTAATGGAGTAAGTCTCTTTAAGTTGTTCTTTTTGCATTAAGTCAAAACACAGTACCCATTTGTAGCTCAGTTTACTAGATTTTTTTCCTCATTAAGTGTTGTTTGGATAACTGATGTTTAAAAAGTAATAGAAAAATGATGGCACACTTGGTGAAATTGGATAAAAAAAAGGAAAATGTGTAAATGGGGAATCTAATGAAAGACCTTATGTTTTGTGTTTTTTTTTAGTAAATTACACGAATGGTCCCTATGGTTTGGGGTAATTTGCACGCTTGGTCCCTAACTTATTTTTTTAACTCGGAAGGTCCCTACTATATGTTTTTGTTACGCGGTTGGTCCCTGTCTTACCTAAAAAGACTATTATTTAAATAGGGAAAAATGATGGGGTAGGTAAGGTAAGGTGAGGGGGTGAGGTTGGAAGTGTGTTTATTTAAATAAATTAAAAAATCAAACACAAAATAGTCTTTTTAGGTAAGACAGGGACCAACCGCGTAACAAAAACAAACAGTAGGGACCTTCCGAGTTAAAAAAATAAATGAGGTACCAAACGCTTAAATTACCCTAAACCATAGGGACCATTCGTGTAATTTACTCTTTTTTTTTGGGATTAAACCTCATCTTTATTTTTTTCATGAAAAAGACCTTATATTTTTTCATTTTTTCCAAAAAAAAAAACCCTCAACTTTGTCTTTTTTTTCCGAAAAAAACTCTCAACTTTGTCTTTTTTTTCCGAAAAAAACTCTCAACCTTCTAAATGTTTCCAAATAAATCCTAACTTTTTTAGTTTTTCTTGAAAAAAAGACTCACATTTTACAACATTTTTTAGAGAAAAATGACTAAAAGAGCTAGATTAGAAAATATGAAAAAATGCAAGGTCTTTTTCATAAAAAAAAAATATTTTGAAGTTTAAAAAAACACAAAATATAAGGTCTTCTATGAGATTAACCCTTAAGTAAAAAACAAACACCCATATATAGCTTACTAAGCCATGTTTCTTTTTTTTCCAATTAAGTGTTGTCAGGATAAATGATATTTAAAAAATATTTGACAAAAATGTAAAAAAAAAAAATGACGACATATTTGGGAAATAAAAGAAAAAGTAAATGCATGAAAATTTGTAAAATGTCAGTAACTTAATGTGGAAAGTTTCAATTTTTGTCTTTTGCACGTCAGTCTTAGTCTCAGTCCACTCCAACAGACTTGTCGTGTTATGTCCTTTATAATATTTTTACCTACTAGTATTTTTTTTTTCTAATGAATTTTTTTTTAATAAAAATTCAGGTTTGACTATACGGTATGTGCTGACCGTGCCAACAAATTCTATCTGGCAATTAGGCGGTACTACCCTTCTTTAAATGACGCGGCCCTGCAACCTGCTTATGCTGGCATCAGACCAAAAATTTCTGGCCCAGGAGACGCATTTTCTGATTTTCTCATTCAGGTTCTTATTTAAAATTCCTTTTCAATTAATCATATAAACATAATATTTCAACTTATATACGAATCATTAAATACCATATATCAGTACTTACATACTTTCAGTTATAAAACATTAAGGGCTAAATGCAATAAACAACAACCTACTTTCATTTATTTGTGTAGTATAGCATCGTATGTATATTTACCATTACATCATTCTACTTACAGTTTTTTATTTTTTTTTTGATAAATATATTTAGTTATAAAATTGTACTTTAAATTTCTTTTTTTTTTTTTTAATTATGAAATATAATCCCAACACTGTTGTGTAGGGAGAGGAGGGTCATGGGATACGGGGACTTGTAAACCTCTTTGGGATCGAGTCTCCCGGTCTAACATCAAGTATGGCAATTGCAGAGCATGTTGCAGCCAAGCTATCAAGATTCTAAGTTTCTATTGGCCCATGATTTACTTATTGTTCTAATTTTTACATTTTTATTGGAAAAAAATACAGAAAAACACATCATTTTATTGATTTAGTCAATTAACTATTTTTATGTAATGACTAAACCATTATACCTTTTTCACCATTTAATAAAAACATTTTTTTCGATTATCTGGTTTTGATATCAAGTCAAAATACCGAAAAGTACTTTCATCATTTTATTTATTTAGCCAATGAACTATTATTTTTATTGATTAAGTCAATGAAGTATTATTAGAATAACAAATTATTAGTTTAGTGGCTAAATTAAGTATGTTGTGTTTTTGTGTATCTTTATCCATTTTTCAAATCGGGTAATAAAAAAACTATTTTTTTAAACCATATACAATCTCAATCGTTTTTAGTAGCAGGTTGCATGTGAAAAAAATTGAATATAAACTTTTTAATTAGTGTTCGATTTGACTATTGATATGTTAATAAACTTAGATAGACGTATATTAAAATTATATCGTCTCAATGGCGTCTAGGGATGTGTGTTTGGACCGAATACTCAAACCGGAATCGAAACCCGACCCCACCTGAATTAGGATAGAATAAATTATTCGGACCGGTTTACCCAAATAACACCTAATTCGGCTCTAGAAACCCGGACCGAAAACGTTTAATAATATTTTTTTTCTTGAACTAGATATAGTATTTCCTTATAGTTTAGGACCAGGTTTTACGGTTCATTTGGGTTATTCGGGTAATTTCGGTTCAAAAGAGTACCAAACTATTCAGGTTTTTCGGTTTATTTGGATTATTCGGGTCATTTCGATTCAAAAGCATTGTGTACATGTTATTTCGGTCGTTTCGGGTTACTAACCGAACCGAACCGGTCCCATATTAGTATAATCGGTCCGGGTTTTGGTTCCAACTTTTCATCCAATTCGGGTTTTGGGTTATTAGGGTCCGGGTCGGTTCCTGCCCGAAGCACATCCCTAATGGCGTCTATCATTGGTTGTGAGTAAATAAAATTAAATATAATATGTGGTTTATTATTATATGGGGATTAATGCAGAAAAGTCTCATTATCTTGGGGAAATTTTTAATAAAGTCCTAAAAGTTTTTTTTAACAGAAAAATCTCGATTATTTAACATTTTGCCCAAATTAACGAAAAAAATCATTTTTTATATTTGAACAACAAATGACAAATTATGTAATTTTCTCAAAATAATGAGATTTTTATGTTCAAAAAAAACTTTTAGGACTTTATCAAAAAATTTCTTGAAATAATAAGACTTTTCCGCATAAAACCCTTATTATTTGTGACTATTGTTATAGTTAAATAATTTGAAAATAACTTATTTGCTCAAATTTTTAATTTCCATCATTATGATTATTTCAAATATTGAAAATGGTTTTGTTTTTAATCTAACAATATAATTTTTAATTTAATGTCATTTTTAACATTTGTTATTGTTTGTTGTTTTTAAAACTGCTTCTTTGGAAAGTTTTTATCATTAATTCAAAATTTATGACATTAAAATAAGTTAATTTTTACATACAACAACATTTAAACTAATAAATTTTGAATATTTTGTTGAAGTTAAACATTTAGTTTTAAAAGTAGAATAGTAATAGAGGTTATTATTTAAAAAAAAAACAAATTAATGTGATTTAAGATAAATGGAACAAAAAAAATCAACATCTATTTTCTTTTTACAAGAAACTATACAAATAAGAAATAAAAGAAAAAATCAAACTTCTATTACTTGCATTACAAAAAGATAAATATATTCATTTTAAACTACCAATCTTCATCATAGCTTTTCAGCAACCATAAGAACAATAATAAAATTTATTAACAATGACATATTCTAAAGTCTACTTCTTTCTTGTATCAATGAAAAAAACAAATTCAACTTCTATTTTTTTTTTCAAGAAGCTATACAGATAAAAAAAATAAAAGAAATGATTAAGCTTCTATTATATGCATTAAAATGGAAAAATACATTCATTGAACTAATAATCTTCATCATAGCTTTTAAGACAATCATATGAACAATAATAAAAACAGTCAGTGGAATACTCATTCTCCATGCTTCCAACTGAACCATTATAGTTTCCTCCACCCACTTTTGGTTCAAATGGTTCTCCATATGCTCTTTGTGCTTCATTTCAAAGGCGGATTTCATGTTCTTCCATCGTCTCTTGCATCTTTCCCAAAAATTCCTATTTTTGCTTGGCCATCATATCCACCATGAAAACTTGAATATGTTCCAACATATTTGGTTCGGGTATAAACTCCTTATTAACTTCATCTTCATTAGTTTGCACATTAGGGGTATGACTACCATTCTAAGTAATTTAAATGTTAGTTATAATATAATAATTGAACGTTTAGAAACCTAAACATGTAAATTCTTATTTCTCATTCCAACGCCAACTTCCTTAAGATTTTTACTTTTCCACCAGAGCACCTTTAGTTTAAATCTAAGTACTAGTCCAAGTACCTAGTTCACTTAATCTCATGCTCTAATACCAAATTATAATACCCCTTGCTAGCTTCTATTTGAAAACGTAGTTACGAAATCAGTTATACCTTTGAAAAAGTTTCATCATAAATAGTTGAGGAAAAATATAGTCCCGATTCACTTAAAACTTATAATTAAGTTTGAAAATAACGAGGTTGTTAACAATAAACATATCAAAACACTTGTTCAAGCTCACCACACAAGTTGTTGTCTTCTCAAAATCCAAGCTAAGGTCTTCTACTGCTTGACTTTATCTTCAACCCGAGCATATGTCAAATAAGTTAGACAATGGATTTGCTTAGTGAGAATAGTCGAGGTGGATTCATTTGGAATAAGAAGATAAGAATTTAACTTACTTTAATCCGCCTCTGAAAAACCATTTTAAAATCATTTCCAAAATATATAAGGGTTTTATGACCCAAATCTTATCAAAAATTATTCCAAACATATTGTAATTTAATGGCCCAAAGTTTAATATAACCATTTCAAATAAGTTAGGGATTAATAACCCAAATCAAGTTTAATAAAATCATTTCAAATAAGTTGGGATTTAATGACCCAAATCAAGTTTAATAAGAACATTTCAAATAAGTTGGGATTTAATGATCCAAATTAAGTTTAAGGGTTTATGATCCTCAAATCAACTCTTAAAAAACCAACAACCATAAATTAACATTTGTTAGTTAAGTAAAAATCAAATATCAACTTAGTTCAATAAATAGATCAAGCAAGTAACAACATTAGTGTTATGCAACACGCAACGATACTAAAATCCAAGTTCATCTCAAGAAGTCCAATGACGCAAATTTGATGGTTGGAAGCTTGAGTATGAATGAGTGTATTTCACATACACCTTATAGTTATGAAGGAGCGTATTCCAAACACAAGTAATGGGGAGTATATAAGAAGGAACATATTCCAAATTAACATCTCCCAAGTCCACATCATAGACTAGGTATTCATGAACCATCACATGAACACCACACAAGGGATAGTTATCTCACTTGTCCATAGTAAGGATTATCTAGAAATTGCTTACTATCATCATACATCATAATGGTCAATCCTGTATGGATATAATTAAGGGCTCACACGGGCACCTATCCTAGAATGTATGAACATGTTTGATTCCCAAATCATAAATCATAGAACAACATTTTTGTTAGGACCCTTTTGATTTGAAAAATCACATGTTCAACTAGATCTAATGCAACTAAGAATAACCATATGGGGGTTTAAAGATTACAAAATCTCATAGTCTTTGATTCCTCGTTCTAGCCAGTAGAGCGGATGAGTAGAATTCAAACTAGGATTCCTATTTCGTAGTCGCACCCAAACAACATATCAACGACCTTGACAACCACCATGAAAAAAAATAACCCCTAAACGATTAGGATTTTGTTCATGTAACACCCGGTTTCGAATCGCTTCATTTTCGGGGTTGCGGCCCGATCATCAGTTATCATAAGGCTTGGGATCTTGGGGAAGAAAGGATTTGGCCCTTTTTAGATGAGGGTGTTAAAGTTTAAGTGATCCGAATGTTCGATGGTGTTTCGGAGCCCAAGGGCATAATCATAATTTGTTACTCGATTCTTTATGAATTTTGTGTTTTATTCGGGGAGTTTTAAGGCTATGATGGGTTGCTAGAAGTGTAGGGTTTCTCGTCACCTTTCCGTGGATATAAAGTTTGTCGGAAACGAACCTAGAATGAAAAAGTTATTGTTGGATTAGGTGTCTAAGCCCATAACTATAATTGGTATAAACTTGAATTGATAATAGCAATGTCCTTTTGGGTTGCCTTCAAACCTGGCAATGGAATAGGATGACTGTTAGAGAGAGAATGATGATTTATTAATTTATTACTTGGTTGATAAATTAATTTGAAATCAGAATAAATGATTTAATTAATGTATTATGTGAATAATATATTAATTAGTAATCATATAGTTTAATTAATATTTAATCAGAAATTAACTTGGAGTTAATTTTGGGATTAAAGAAATTAATTGAAACTACAGGGACTAAAGGTGACAATGTTCAATAGTTGAACATTGAGCATTCTAGAACCTCCCTTAGAAGGGGGGGGGGGGACAAAATCTAGATGCTCCTAGGGTTTCCTTGGGCTCTAAGGGTGCCTTGGAAGCCTTAGGTGTTAAGATTTATGGAGTCATGAATATATTGACAAGTTTCTAAGAGCTAAAGGGCCATAAATGTAACTTGGCAATTAACAATTGAATTGAATTGTTGGGTAAACGTCACTATCACCAACTCTCATGTGAAAAAGGAAATTTGTTTCGGCTGCAGAAAAACAACATTAAATGCATAGGAATTATTTCAAGCTACGCATATTTTCGAGGAGGCTATTTTCTTCCTTTGGCAGACAATTAACAAATGTCAAATGGTGGGTATTCACTTTCACATTAGAGTGAATTATTGTTACGGCTCACAACATATATATAAATATATGTGTGTTGTAAGTAGAAATAGCAGAGAGCACAACACAACGATCATATATACACATAAAAGAAATAGTGAGGTTGTATTTTATTTTTCGACGGTTAAAATACGAGTGATACCTTACAGTGAGCGATCAGATTACAAGTGTAGTTTTTTAGCCTTGTATGATTGTAATTTCCTTGGTGTTAATAAAATCTCATCTCTCTCGTTCGCCCGTGGATGTAGGTCAGATTAGACCGAACCACGTTAAATATCGTGTTCAATTTCGTTTGTAATTTTTCAGTAGTTTTATTCCGCGAGTGTTACCGAAATCGTTAATCGTTTTGTTCGAAGTGCTTAACTTGTTTGGTATATTCCCAACAAACTGGTATCAGAGCTATGGCTGAAGATGGGAAAGTTAAGATCGAAAAATTTAATGGTCAAGATTTCGGTTTCTGGAAAATGCAAATCGAAGATTATCTCTACCAGAAGAAGTTACACCAACCTTTGTCCAAAGACAAACCAGAAGCAATGACGCAGGAGGAGTGGGACTTATTAGATCGGCAGGCACTCGGAGTGATAAGGTTGTCATTGGCAAAGAATGTTGCTTACAATATTGTCAATTTGAAGACAACCTACAATCTGATAAATGCGTTGTCTAATATGTACGAAAAACCTTCGGCAGCAAATAAGGTTTTCTTGATTCGGCAGCTTGTAAATCTGAAGATGAAGGAGGGTAGCTCAGTGACAGACCACGTGAACGAATTCAACTCAATAATATCAAGATTGATATCTGTTGATATTGGATTTGAAGATGAAGTCATGGCGTTGCTACTATTATCATCGTTACCCGATAATTGGTCCGGCACAGTGATGGCCGTTAGCAGTTCAGCTGGAGGTGCCAAGCTATCATTTGTAGGTATTCGCGATTTAATCCTTGGTGAGGATGTGCGCAGAAGGAGTGTCGGAGAAGCTTCCAGTAGCCTTCTAACTACTGAAGGCATAGGAAGAAAGACCAACAGAGGAGGTGGTGGTAGAGGAAGATCGAAGTCAAGAAAGAGAGGTCAGTCGAAGAACATGAAAGATATTACCTGTTGGAACTGTAATGAGAAAGGTCATTTCAGAAATCAGTGCCCAAAGCCTTCGGCAGACAAAGGCAAGAAGGAAGTAAATATGGCAGCAGATTCTGAAGATGATGCGCTCATTTGTTGTGTCGAAAACTCAACTGAATCCTGGATCATGGATTCTGGTGCGTCGTTTCATGCTAGTCATTCCAGAGAAGTAATGCATAATTTCAAGCAGTACAAAGGTAAAGTCAGATTAGCAGATAACAAGAGCCTGGATATTACTGGAGTTGGGGATGTGGTCCTCAAGACAACCTTGGGTACGAAGTGGACTTTGAAGAATGTCAAGTTCATTCCAGACTTGAAGAGGATGTTAATATCTGTGGGGCAGCTTGATGATGAAGGTCACCATGTTACATTTGGTGATCATCAGTGGAAAGTGACAAAGGGAAACTTAGTTGTTGCTAAAGGTCAGAAGCGGGGTACACTATATATGGTGGAAGTTCTGATGCTGAAGTGCATGCTGTTGAAGAAGTTGGGATATCCACTCTATGGCACCAAAGACTTGGACATATGAGTGAGAAAGGAATGAAGATGCTAGCATCCAAAGGAAGAATACCAGATCTGAAAACTATGACAGTTGACTTCTATGAGCCATGTATTCTGGGTAAACAGAAGAAGGTTACTTTCACAAAGATAGGTCATCCGCCCAAGTCCATGAAGTTGGAGTTAGTTCATTCAGATGTTTATGGCCCCACTTCAGTTTCTTCAGTGGGAGGGTCCCGATATTACCTTACTTTCATTGACGACTGCACAAGGAAAGTTTGGGTTTATTTCTTGAAGCATAAGTCTGAAGTTTTCAGCACATTCAAGAAATGGAAAGCTATTGTAGAGAATGAAACAAACTTGAAAATCAAGTGTTTCAGATCAGACAATGGGGGCGAATACAGTAGCAAAGAATTTGTTGATTATTGTGCTGGCCAAGGAATCAGAATGCAGAAGACGGTTCCGGAGACACCTCAGCAAAATGGAGTAGCAGAGAGGATGAACCGCACATTGAACGAGAGGGCTAAAAGCATGAGACTACATGCAGGTTTACCCAAGATGTTCTGGGCAGATTCGGTCAACACAGCTGCATATTTAATCAACAGAGGACCCTCAGTCCCCATAGGGTTCAAGATTCCAAAAGAGGAATGGCAAGGTCGGGAGATTTCGCTCAAACACTTGAAGGTATTTGGTTGTGTCTCGTATGTTAAAGTTAAAGACTCGGAGAGAGACAAGCTAGAGGCAAAGGCAAGGAAGTGCACCTTTATAGGTTACGGGTTGGATGACATGGGGTACCGCTTCTGGGATAATGAGAATAAGAAGGTTATCAGAAGTCGGGATGTGGTGTTCAACGAGAATGCTCTATACAAGGATGAACTTGCAAAAAGCTCCAATGGTGACAAGCAACCAGAAAAGAAGGATCAAGTTGAGTTAGAAGAAATCTCATATGATGATGTTGTAAAACCTATTAGTACTCCAGAGATAGGTGAAAGTTCAGGAAGCAGTGGGAGCTCCGATGTATCTGGAGATAGTGGGAGCACAGTGGATAGTAGTTCAGAGGATGAGGTTGCAGATGATGCAGAAACCGAAACTCCTATTATCCGTAGATCCACTAGAGTGCGAAGACCTCCAGTCAGGTATTCTCCTTCAGCTAATTACTTGTTGTTGACTGAGAATGGTGAACCTGAGTCTTATCTAGAGGCCTTAAGGATGAAAGATTCCATACAGTGGAAGAAGGCTATGGAAGACGAGTTGAGCTCACTTGATAAGAACCATACTTGGTCCTTGGTCAAGCTCCCGACAGGGAAGAAAGCACTACAGAACAAGTGGGTGTTTCGGGTTAAAGATGAGATTGATGGCACCAAACGATACAAGGCAAGGCTGGTAGTCAAAGGGTTTCAACAAAAGAGAGGAGTTGATTACAATGAGATATTTTCTCCAGTTGTAAAGATGACTACAATCAAAATGGTCTTGGGTATTGTAGCCTCTAAAGATCTCCATCTAGAGCAGCTAGATGTGAAGACAGCTTTTCTCCATGGTGACCTGAAAGAAGACATCTACATGACACAACCAGAGGGTTTTCCCACAGTTGGTAAGGAAAATTTGGTGTGCAAACTGAAGAAAAGTCTGTATGGATTGAAGCAAGCTCCAAGACAGTGGTACTTGAAGTTTGATAGCTTCATGCAAAGGAGTGGGTACAATAGATGTGAAATGGATCACTGTTGTTACTTGAAGAAATTCAACTCCTCATACATCATCCTTTTATTGTATGTTGATGACATGTTGATCGTTGGGTCCGACATGCAGGAGATCAACAAGCTTAAGAAGCAGTTGTCCAGAGAGTTCGAGATGAAGGACCTAGGGGCTGCTAAGCAGATATTGGGCATGAGCATAGCCAGAAACAGAGTTATCGGTACACTAAAACTTTCACAAGCTAAGTACATCAAGAAAGTTTTAGAAAAGTTCAGCATGGCAGATGCTAAAGCGAGAAGTACACCTTTGGAAAGTCAGTTGAGACTCTCAAAGAAGCAATCCCCAAAGACGGAAGAAGACAGGGAACAGATGACTAAAGTTCCCTACGCATCTGCAGTTGGTAGCTTGATGTATGCTATGGTATGCACCAGAACAGACATTGCTCATGTAGTGGGAGTTGTGAGCAGGTTCATGTCAAATCCAGGAAAAGAGCATTGGGAGGGAGTAAAGTGGTTGTTACGCTACTTGAAAGGAACATCTGAGGTTGCCCTATGTTTCAGAAGAAAGGGTGTGATCTTAGAAGGGTTCGCCGATGCTGATTTGGGCGGACGTGTGGATTCAGGAAAGAGCACAACAGGTTATGTGTTCACGATTGGAGGTACATCAATCAGTTGGATGTCCAGGTTACAAAAGAGTGTTGCTCTCTCAACCACAGAAGCAGAGTATATGGCCATTGCAGAAGCAGCCAAAGAGCTTATATGGTTGAAGAACTTTCTATCAGAACTTGGAATGCATCAGGAGGATTGTGTATTGCATTGCGACAACCAGAGTGCAGTTTACGTGGCAAAGAATCCAGTGTTTCATAGTAGAACGAAACACATTCAGATGAGGTACCATTTTATTCGAGAATTAATTAATGATGGAACTCTAAATCTGAAGAAAATCCTTGGAACGAAGAATCCAGCAGATATGTTCACCAAGGTGGTTACCACTGAAAAGTTGAAGCTTTGTATGGCTTCAACTGGCCTTTCAGAAGTTTGAGAAAAAGGCATGGCAGAGAATGAGAGAGAGAGAGAGAGAGAGAGAGAGAGAGAGAGTGTGTGTGTGTGTGTGTGTGTGTGTGTGATTAAGGAACGTTGCAAAGTTTTGGATGGCAGAGAAAGACTAAGTTGTTCAAGCCTCCAAGTGGGAGATTGTTAAGATTTCTGGAGTCATGAACATATTGACAAGTTTCTAAGAGCTAAAGGGCCATAAATGTAACTTGGCAATTAACAATTGAATTGAATTGTTGGGTAAACGTCACTATCACCAACTCTCATGTGAAAAAGGAAATTTGTTTCGGCTGCAGAAAAACAACATTAAATGCATAGGAATTATTTCAAGCTACGCATATTTTCGAGGAGGCTATTTTCTTCCTTTGGCAGACAATTAACAAATGTCAAATGGTGGGTATTCACTTTCACATTAGAGTGAATTATTGTTACGGCTCACAACATATATATATATATATATATATATATATATGTATATATATATATATATATGTGTGTGTGTGTGTTGTAAGTAGAAATAGCAGAGAGCACAACACAACGATCATATATACACATAAAAGAAATAGTGAGGTTGTATTTTATTTTTCGACAGTTAAAATACGAGTGATACCTTACAGTGAGCGATCAGATTACAAGTGCAGTTTTTTAGCCTTGTATGATTGTAATTTCCTTGGTGTTAATAAAATCTCATCTCTTTCGTTCGCCCGTGGATGTAGGTCAGATTAGACCGAACCACTTTAAATATCGTGTTCAATTTCGTTTGCAATTTTTCAGTAGTTTTATTCCGCGAGTGTTATCGAAATCGTTAATCGTTTTGTTCGAAGTGCTTAACTTGTTTGGTATATTCCCAACATTAGGGAGGAAGTTAAGGGATTAGGGTTATCTAAGATACACCTCTCTTATCCTAAACCTTCCTTATCACCTATATAAACCCCTATAGGGTTGGATTTCGTCCCATGCACTCCAAGAAAGGCTTAGAGCTGAATTTTCCACTTCCATTCTCTCTCTCTCTCTCTCTCCATAGTAATCATTGGTTGCTAGGTTTGTTTGTGAGCCATTAGAGGCACGACACTTGTGGCGCTTGCTACCAAAGGTTTTTCAAGCAAGGTTGTTAGATTGTTATTACAATATAATGATCAAGGTATGTATTTTAATCCCTATTGTGTGAATTTGATTATAATACATAGAACCTAGGGTTTCTTCTTTTGTGTTCAAGTTGCATGTTCAATTAAAGAAATCCTAGATCCAATTCAATTAGGGTTGCATGCACACATATGATTGTATGTTTTGCTCAAAACCCATCAGTTATGGCCTTCGGAAGAAATTAGGGTTTTTGGGAAAAACCCTAGTACGCGGGGCGTACATATGGAGTACACATGATATACTTGTGTGAGGGCACTTAAGCGAAGCGTATCTTGGCGTACGCTAAGCGTAGTCAGCAGACTTGGTCGCGAAGCTTCGGCGTCGTACGTTGGGCGTATGAGGAGTACATTGGGCATACGAGGAGTGTCTAAACCCTAAAAGTTTAATCATGCGTACCCTATTTAAGCATCCTTTTTCCTTAGGGTTGACCTCCTTTTCAGCCTCTAAAGCCCCAAAACCCTAAAAAACGAGTCTTAGCCTCCATTGTTGGGTGTTTGAGCCTTTGGTGAGAAATTGGTGTTCATTTTGTTTAAAGGAAAGCTTTGAGATCCAACATTTGCATCTCTGTTTGGTAACTTGGGAGGTATAAAGTCCACACCTTGCCTTTTCATTTCATGGATCTTCTTCTTGGTTCATTTTTTGGTCATTTTGACCCTTTTGGTTGATAATAGGGAGTTAAAGTCATTTTTGAGGCTTGAAATTGTAGATCTAGATATATCATGGGTTCTTTGGGCATAAAGGTGCAAACTTTACGGTGGTTTTGGTTCCATGCATGTATTAAGTCAAGTATTAAGCTCTTTTGAGATTTAGAGTCCCATTTAGCCATGCATGCACATAAAGTTGGCAAATTTATGTGATTAACCACCTTGGGAAAGTCAGATCTGAGATTGGATCCAAGTCTTAATGGATTAAGTGATGAATTTGGGAAGGTGGCCATGGTTGCTGAGTACACTGGGCGTACAAGTATGTACACTGCACGTACAAGCCTCCCATGCTGTATGCTGAGCGTACAGGCTGAGTACGCCTCGCGTACTAAGCAGACTTGGGCTTTTTGCGTTTTGGGCTTCGGTTTGGGTTTGGTTATGTTGGGCTATGTTGGGCCATCTGGATATTTTTATGGTTGGATTGTTGTGACTTGTTGGACTTTCTTGGGTAAAGGCCCACGAAAGGAATTGGGCCCAATTTGGAAAATTAGGCCATATTTGGGCCTTAGATGTTTATTTTGGGATTTTGGGCCTTTGGTCATCTAGTTTGGGCCTTGGCTTTGGGCCAAGCTTGTGGAAGGGTAAAAAGGTCTTTTACCCTAATTTGGACTCACAGTGTGAGTCAGGGGCTACATATTGATGGATTTTCGTCATGGTATTTGATAGCGAGTCGATTTTAGCGAATCTACAGTCAGAGATTATTCGTGGGATCATCTATTGATTAGGTGTTGTCTTGATGTTGGCGGTTCGGGGATCTGTCAGCCAGCAGCCATGGATCGTATGTATGGTTCGGATGTGCGAGGTGAGTCTTCCTCACTATACTTACGGGTCGAAGGCACCAAGGCCGGCCCTTTGGATTTGATATCTTGTTATGCATGCTATTATTCAGTAGTGATCTGTGAGATTGATATCCTGGTTTATAGGATGATGCTATGTTTAGTGATCTGTAAATCTGCTTGTCTGCCTGTAGACTGTTTATATGTTTATCTGTTATATGTCAGCATTTTGTGTTGGGTTGAGGTTGTACTGCTTCGTGTTGTAGCCAACAAACCTAGGTGCATTCCAGATACGAGTTGAGGACCGGGTGGTATGTCAGACTCGTACTGAGGGCTTGAGGCTATTCCATCCTGAGGATAACTGGACCCATTTGTGTATTGGCATTCCAACCTGAGGGTTGATTGGACCTGGGGTATTCCAACCTGATGGTTGATTGGACCCGATATGATAGTATGGATTGTGGTGAGACTGGACTGCTTTGTGCGTCAGCCAACAGGCTTGGGGTATTCCAACCTGATGGTTGAATGGACTCGACATGTTTGGTATTCCAATGATAGTTTCATTTTATTTACTTCTTTTTATAGTTTACTTTAGCACATTTCATTCGCATTTTAGTTAATTTCCATGCATATTTTCCTTTTTGTTATTTTATGACCATTTCGGGTACTTTCTAGTTTCCTGAGCATAATTGCAGATTTTCGGAGACTAGCGGAGCGGAATCTTTGGGAGGCGATTGGACTTGGAGGACAACGAGGATTTTGGGCTTGATGGTTATGGAGGTAATTCATGGAGTGGGCTTGTCAATTACTTGAAGGCTTGGAGGATTTGAACTTTAAATTTGCAAGGTGCGGGAGAATTTTCGAATGTGTGGAGATCGATGATCGGGTGTTTATGGAAGCTATGAGTGATTTGGAGAAGGCAAATTGGGCTCAAATTGAAGAAATCTTGAAGAAAGATGGGCTAGGAACTGATCAGGCTCAAGCTAGGCAAATGGGCTAAGTTGTGAAGGCCCATGTCACAACTAGCATTTTTGGCTAGGAAATTCTATCTATGTATGGTCAACTCTTGATGTACCTTGTAACTTTAGATTGATGCTATACATGTTATACATTTCAAAAACAACTATTCAAATCAAAACTCACTCGTGAAGCCCTAAACCTAGTCCAATGCACTATGATCACTCTACTTTGGGTTGTAACCCTAATTTCCTAGTTCAAACATCTTTTGGGCCAGGAATCATTTATTGAGCCTAATGGGCCAATAAACCCATAACTTCATTATTTTGGGTTAAGATACCTCATTTAGGCCCTAATTGGACCCACATTCACTAAGTAATTGATTTTGGGCCACAAAACTCTTCATGGGCCTTAATGGGCTGTAAACGCCTTCTTGAACCTCATTGGCCCGAAAACCCATTGTTTATACCACTTTTGGGCCAAAAACTTGTAGATGGGCCTAATGGGCCGAAAAATTCCTTATTTGGGCTATAATTTCTATTGCTATTTAATTTGAGCCCAATGTTCATTCCTTCTTTTCTTCCCTCCCAATCTCGGATTTAAAAAAAAAAGGAAGAAAACTTAAATTGGGTTATTGGTGACACCTCACCATTAACCTACAAATATCTATGTAATTTATCCAACAAGTATCTAGGATTAAGTAGTTAACCTCCATGTAATGACCTCTCTCTCTTCTCTTCATATTCTCGGCCATAAGGACTTCACCACCACTCTCATTTTCTTTCCATTACAACTACACCCAACAATCTCTAGAACTCCAAGAAAAATCCCATCCTTCCTCTTCAAATTTTATGTATGCTTGTGTGTGAGATCAAGAACGCTTCATCAAAGAACATAACTTGGTAAGTCTTAAGCTAAACTCAAAGTGATTTATTCCATTTTATGATAGATCATTCCTCATAAACACTCCATTCGTGATTTATGCTTCTTAGAACCCCATAAGTTCGAGATCTACTCAAATGAGCTTGTTAGGGCCGAAACCTCCTTCAATCTTCTCACCAAAAACGATCCATCAACCAAAGTGAATTCATACCCCCCTGTTTTCGGTTTTTACTATGTTTTGGGGGAGGATACAAGTTGCTTTGTGTTAGATCTATGTATTTATGCATGTATGTGTGTGTGTTTTCATGTTATATGTTATGATTATGTTATGAAAACATGCTAGATCTTTACTAGACTCGAAATATTTACCATACTTGGTGATCTTTGCAAACTAAATCACCTATGCACATACCATGAGATTGTAAGGATAAAACATGTTAAGAATGTTGAAAGCTAAACAAAACCGTAAGAGGGGCCTTATTTGACAAAAATACAAAAAGTAAAACCTTATGTTAATTCACGGTTTTAAGGGACTAAAAGCGACATTTTTAAATAAAAATGTATCTTTATGATATTCATGATTTTAAAAGGACCAAAAGTGTTAATTTTCACAAAATGGGCTTAAATTTGGTCCTTCACGGTTTCATGGGCTTAATTTGAAAATTTTGACCTTTGTGAATTAAAATGTCATTTTAAACAAACTTGAGCCAAAAAATGTAAATTTTCGGTTAAATGGGCTGAAAATATCAATTTTATTAAACTTGGGCCGAAAAGGTAAATTTTTATACATTTGGGCCACAAATGTCAATTTTCATCAAAGATTGGGCCGAAAATGTTATTTCTAACAAAAGTGGGCTAAAAATGTTGTTTTATTTAAAATAAGCCCTTAAATGTAAACTTTTGGTCTTAAGGGATCTAAAGTGTCATTTTTGCCAAAAATGTGCCTTAATTGTAAATTTTCGGCTTAATGGGCCAAAAATGTCATCATTACAAAAAGTGGACCTTTTATGTCATTTTGGTAAACAATTGAGCTAAAACAAACAACGTAATAACAAACAGACTAAATACGTCATTTTCACTTTTATTGGGCCTCGAATATATATTACATGTTAATTGGGCCTTAGTGACCCATTTACAATTGAGCTAAATACGTCATTTTCACATTTATTGGGCCTTGTTGACCCATTTACATGCTCGACGGACCTTGTATACACATTTCATGCTTATTGGGCCTTAGTGACCCATTTATATGCTTGATAGGTCCTGTATACTCTTTACATGTTCATTAGGCTTTGGTGACCCATTTACATGCTCGACGGACATTGTATACACATTTCATGCTTACTGGGCCTCATTCATTCATGTATATACACGTTGGGCCTTGTAACCTAAATACATACACGAAAACATTATTTAAAACATTAAATAGTGTGTTACACTGTTCGCGTAAATTTAGTTAAGGTTCTTGTGAGACGTTCTTTCATCTGTACCTACCTAGTGTACAACTTTAAGTCTTGTAGTTATAACCAGAGTCTCCTGGAGGGAGAGCGAGAGTTTGTGTATAGATCTATACGGGGTTGACAGCCCCGAACCTGAGCTGTTCGGTACAGCTAGACTAGGCCAGTCTAGGGTGACAAATGTCTTACCTTAAACAAATCGACGCCTAAAAAACGTCATGACAGGCAGATCAGTCATATCAAGCATGGTTATAACGACTCACATAGAGATTAACTTCACTATATAATTTACGGAATACGTATACTATACTTTTGATACACGTACGAGCTCTTCATTCTATAACATTCGGGTCTTATGGTTCAAAGACTACAACTCATTTACAGGCAGAAAATATCGGATTTTCTGGGAAACAAACATCATACACTACCTTCTACTTGCAACAAGAAATATAGGATTTTCTGGAATACTCTCTTTATGCATTTTCAAAACAGAAACACACATGCTTTAATACAAGATTTGATACAAAACTTTCAAACCATTTTTACAGAAAATATCGGATTTTCTGGTGTTTACAAAGTGATACAAAACTTTTCATACAAACATGCTTATGAACTCACCAACATTATATATGTTGACGTTTTCAAAATAACTTGTATTCTCAGGGAATCGTTAAGCGGGTTGGTCACCAAGAACACATGGATTTTGTTGTATTTTTGTTATCATCATACACTTACTATTTTGGAATGTAATTTGTAATCCAACACACTTATGTAAATAATGATGGTCTTATTATTGTTTGTGTGATGATGATGTTGTCTTGATTCAATTATTTACACTGTGATGATATTACAAGATGAAGTCACCCAACCCCCGGACTTTTCCGCCGTTCTGGTTCGGGGGTGTGACAGATTGGTATAAGTGCAATTTTTATAGTGAACTGGCATATCTAATCATACCAGATATGCAACTATAAATACATTGGGACTAAAATTACTCTGAACAAAAATAAAATACATACCTATGTGTGCATTTTAGGGTATTGTCACAGTAAGAAGCAATAAAAGTCTTTAGAGGAGTTGAACATCGCGGTTAAACCCGAGCAGTTATGTAATCGTATTGGGGGTATATATAGCCTGATCAACTATATTTATTCAAAATACGACCAACATGTGTTTGGGAGTGATCATGGTGGGCAATGAATCTAGAAACTTATCAACCTCGTATCCAAAAAGTTTTAAGGAACTCAAACATAGACAATTAAAATACTATAGGAGCATTTTGGGATATCATATAACTGTCGCACATACACTTTCTACACAATTCTCACGCCTCCATGTTAGCAAAGGCAACATGGCTGAATCTCACCACGAAGACCCCTATTACCCTGCCGTAGTGACCAACAAATGGATTGAGGAAGAACCAGGAGAGGTTCATGAAGAAAACCTATGAGGGAGACGATTTCGATGAGGAGTCAGACGAGGATGAAGGCGCCAGAGGAATCCTTAGCGAGCCTTACCCATCGGGAGCAATACAAATCAAGCCCGCAGAGTATGAGGACCCCACCGACCGTCTACACTCCTTAGAGGAGGAAGTGATCACCCTAAGGCAACAACTCATTAAGGCTAAGGCTAGGGCATCCTTAGCAGAACAAAGAGCGGAAGAGGCCACTCGTGAAATGAGCGAAATGGCTGGGCGCCTGGTGCGCCACTTCGGCATATGAGAGTCACTATACTACATGCACTACGTCTTAGGTTTATTATGTCTTCGTTAAAACGAGTAGTTGTAAATCAAGAGAGGTGCGCCCTCCAAGAATCCATGTAATCCAGATTCACTAATTGTATTGATAGCCATATTCTATTATGATAAACTTAGCGTTCGTACAATGTCCATTTCTACTCTTACCACAAATACATCATCAAGATGTAGGTCGAAGCATTTAGAATCATACAACCACACGTGAAATTTTGTATGCATACAACTAGAACTGACCTTGGTTACTCACGCGCTCGTTTCTCCTCATGCAACAAAATTATGTCCTCCCATGGAAACAACCAACCAACCAGCAAAACATCGATCCTATGAATAGACTCCGCTACCTTCCAAGCCGCAGTGACAGCTGTTGTGACAGCTATCATGGCACAACTTAACAACACAAAGGGAGATGAAAATGAAAAAGGTGTCAACAACTCCAAGCGTAGTAATAACCAAGGGCACCAACGAGGGGCTGCCTACAGGAACACCCCCGACCACAAACCTAAGAGAAAGAAAAGAAAGTCCCGAAAAGAGAGAAAGGATAAAACAGCACGAGAGCCCTCGAAGAGACAACAGACTGTTACGGTTCATGTTGCCACAACACCTGCCGCACCGGCACCAGTCCGTCGATACGTCGGAACCCTCCCAAAGTGTAACAAGTGTAATTTTCATCACTATGGAGCCTGCCGAAAGTTACACTGTAAGAATTGCAATAGGAAGGGGCACCCTACCCGTTCCTGCAGGGCATCAGCACGACCAATCCCCCAGACCCCCAACATCAGAAGGAGCCCGACCTCACGACCTGTTACGAGTGTGATGAATCTGGACACTTCAGGAGGGACTGTCCAATAACAACAAACTCTGGCAGGGAAGGTAGAGTGCTGACAATCACTACAGGAGAGACCCTCCCAGAATCACATATGAACAACGGTACGTTTTCCCAATAAAGATAATCAAAGGCTTTAGTCAATAATTATAGATTACTCTATCGTCCGAACGAGACATATCATTCGTATAAAAATCAAGGGTCTTTGCAGGTGAGCTACGATGGCTTAGTGTATATATTAGGGTCATATATAATTGAGGTTCTAAAGGTTTAGAGTGCGTGATTTCGTTCTATTTCCTGTTCCTTGTGTGGTTGTGGATTTAGAACAGAGCCCTTCAGTCAACAATCTTCCATTCTTAACTATACATGATTCATACTCACCAAGCGATTATAGAGAGGCCTGGTGAGGACCATGTTATCAAAATCCATCGCTAATAATTGGAACACTCATACTACTAATACTCAATAAACGTGGTACAAAAACGTTCGCAATAGTGATAACAAGGATGAAACTGGGAACATTACAAATGTGTACATGGAACGCACTCTCATCTCGAACAACTATCCCTTCCAAATCAATCCAACATCTATTACAGCAAGAAGCCCAACAGCGTCACTTGACATGGGCTGGCTTGATCCTCACCATACAAATTTCATGTAGAGACCCTACACCTTAACCAATCGACTAACGAAATCCTTACAACTCATAAGGACAGATCCCCGAATCATCCCTGGCATCTAGACTCCTAAGTACCTATGTAAGAAATACCACGCTCGTTCCGAGCCCACAATAGAGATAAGAAACGAGAAGCAAAGGACATCGAGGGTAACCTAGAGATTTATAATCTTTCCGAAGTGGATTCCAGAAGTCCTTTCGGAAATGTTACCTATACGTGGCAAGTTGAGTTCGGAAATTGACTCAAATCATGAATCCATTTCCATAGCCAGACCACCAAGGACACTTAGTGCCAGCAAAAACACCGAAGGTATCCGGTCAATGGAATGACCCAGTAAGTATGATAGTTATCAAACCAATACTTGAACCTCATAGAACGCCTATCCAACTCATAAAGAGGAAAGGCTAAGTGTCCATAGGACCTCTGACTACTAAGAATCAAACGAACCCATCCTCAAGGAACGATATCCCATATCCCGAATCGAAGACTTACTCGACCTGCCCTCAGAAACAAGCAAAGATCAACATCCCACTAGTTCAGAATCCCGCAGTAAGAAACTCACATGGCAACCTAAAAAGTATGAGGCCAACTACATCACGCAACCTTAACCATAGCGATAATAGTGTTCGCCTTAGGGTTTAGAGGCACTACTTTTGGGGCGTCAAGTACACGATCCTCATTAACCATAACCATCCATTCCCACCTGACCTCACAAATCAAGGAAGCTCAATTAGAGGCCTTGAAAATGGAAAATGCTGCAAACGAAGCGCTGCGTGGGATGGAGAAAAATCTTGAAATCAAGGAGGACGGAGCTTACTATTTCATGAGTCGAATCTAGGTCCCAAAATTTGGAGGGTTCAGAGATATGGTCATGAACGAAGCTCATAAGACGCGATATTCCGTCCATCCAGGTTCCGCTAAGATTACCTGGACATTAAACAGCATAGGTGGCCGAACATGAAAGCAGAGATTGCCACTTATGTGGGCAAGTGTCTCACTTGCGCCAAGGTAAAAGTGGAATATCAGAAGCCCTCGGTATTGTTACAACAGCCAGTAATACCCGAGTGGAAATGGGAAAGGATTACCATGGATTTCATAACCAAATTACCCAAGACAAAGGACGGATTGGATGTTATCTTGGTGATTGTCGATAGGTTAACCAAATCCGCCCATTTCCTACCAATAAAGGAGACATACAAAATGGAAAGGTTAACACGAATCTATATAAAAGATGTGGTGAGACTTCATGGGATGCCGATATCTATTATCTCGGATCGAGATAGTAGATTTACTTCACGATTTTGGCAGTCGCTCTAGAAGGTATTGGTAACACAGCTAGACATGAACACTTCCTACCACCCTCAAACCGACGTCCAAAGCGAACCAACCATTCAAACGCTTGAAGATATGCTCCGAGCCTGTGTGATTGATTTTAGCAGAGCATGGGACACCCACTTGCCCTTAATTTAGTTCTCGTACAATAACAGCTATCACACGAGCATTAAGGTTGCTCCATTTAAGGCTTTGTACGGTCGCAAATGCAGATCGCCTCTTTGCTGGGCTGAGGTGGGAGACACCCAGTTGGCAAAAGGGAAAACATCGAACAACACTCTTACAGGACGCAGATCATTCGGGAAACGACGGAGAAAATAATTCAAATCAAGGCACGACTCCAAGCATCGCGAAGACCAAATGAAGCAAAAGTACCCTCACCTTTTCTCTAGTTCCTAGGAATAACTTTCAAAAGAATTTCGGGACGAAATTCCCTCTAACGGGGGGATGATGTCACAACTAGCATTTTTGGCTAGGAAATTCTATCTATGTATGGTCAACTCTTGATGTACCTTATACCTTTAAGATTGATGCTATACATGTTATGCATTTCAAAAACAACTATTCAAATCAAAACTCACTCGTGAAGCCCTAAACCTAGTCCAATGCACTATGATCACTCTACTTTGGGTTGTAACCCTAATTTCCTAGTTCAAACATCTTTTGGGCCAGGAATCATTTATTGGGCCTAATGGGCCAATAAACCCACAACTTGATTATTTTGGGTTAAGATACTTCATTTGGGCCCTAATTGGACCCACATTCACTAAGTAATTGATTTTGGGCCACAAAACTCTTCATGGGCCTTAATGGGCCGTAAACGCCTTCTTGAACCTCATTGGGGCGAAAACCCATTGTTTATACCACTTTTGGGCCAAAA
Organism: Lactuca virosa; assembly: GCF_052849685.1. Taxonomy (NCBI): domain Eukaryota; kingdom Viridiplantae; phylum Streptophyta; class Magnoliopsida; order Asterales; family Asteraceae; genus Lactuca; species Lactuca virosa. The sequence goes on from NC_136430.1 coordinate 136,273,848, forward strand.
ACTTGTAGATGGGCCCAATAGGCCGAAAAATTCCTTATTTGGGCTATAATTTCGATTGCTATTTAATTTGAGCCCAATGTTCATTCCTTCTTTTCTTCCCTCCCAATCTCGGATTTTAAAAAAAAGGAAGAAAACTTAAATTGGGTTATTGGTGACATCTCACCATTAACCTACAAATATCTATGTAATTTATCCAACAAGTATCTAGGATTAAGTAGTTAACCTCCATGTAATGACCTCTCTCTCTTCTCTTCATATTCTCGGCCATAAGGACTTCACCACCACTTTCATTTTCTTTCCATTACAACTACACCCAACAATTCTCTCTATAACTCCAAGAAAAATCCCATCCTTCCTATTCAAATTTCGTGTATGCTTGTGTGTGAGATCAAGAACTCTTCCTCAAAGAACATAACTTGGTATGTAACGCCCGCAGATCCGGGCTAGTCAATTTAGAGACAATAAGCATCACAAATGAGTTTTTGATGGACGATTAGTTAGAAGGATTAATCTTTTCCAAGTGGTAGTATATGTTACAAGGGTTCCGTACATATAAAGAACGCCGAAATCCGAGTTATAACGAAGAAGTTATGACCCGTCGAAGTTTTTCGGCAAAACCGGCACGGCACCGGGAGACGTAAATAGTGAATTTACGATAGAGGACTTTTTATTATTAATCTAAACAAAAGTTATAGTATACGTTAAACCGAGAGCTTCCATAAAAAGAACGCCCAAATCTGACTTCGTATGAGAAAGTTATGATTTTCTAAGATTTGGCATAGCAGTGCACGGCCTGAAACTCAGATTTTAGTTCGAGCGGTTTTTGGCTTACGCGACCAACATGAGAGTTGAATATCTCATTAATTAGAACTCAACGGTAAAAAGACAGACGAAAACGGAGTCCGTATGAAGGAGTTACGAATTCTTCGCGGTCATTTAACAGTCTAATCTCCTCCTACTGTTAAATTTAAGATCAGTCGAGAATTAGCCAACAGAGTCAAAATGAAAGTTGTAGATCTTATTTTTACCTACACGTGGATATAAAGAACGTCGAAAACGGAGCTCGTATGCGAAAGTTATGAATTTTTGAAAATCGGCTGATTTCCACCCTGTGTGCGATGCCACGTGTCAGCACCAGGCTGTGCCTGGCTGTCTCCAGCGGGTCACGACGTGAATTTATGTTTCACGATGTTAATTGCCCCCAGACAGCCTATAAATAGAGGTGTCAAGTGAAGCTCATTCCTCACACCTTCAAACCCTTCTTTCTCTCTCTAGAACCTCTCTCTAACCCCTTAAACCCCCCAAAAAAGCCTAGGGAACCCCCCTAGCACCCGAAGGAAGCCCCGAGGCTCCCGAAGTCCCGAGAAAAGAGCCTTTCGGCTCAGAAACTCTGCTCCGGCGGAGCCCGTTTGTGAGAAAACTCGCTGTAAGTGAGCTACGCCTAGACTATTTTTAATATAGCTTCTAATTAATTATAGTAACATTATTAGAACCTTAAAATAATTATTTGGGCTATTATTATGAGTTATATAAGAGTGTTGCTTAACACTTATATAATAGTAATAATAGTTAGACTATTAATTAGTCGCGGTTAACGTTAAACTAAACCCTAGTGGTATTGATACTAGGTTTTGTCAAGAGAAAATTGTTTTGAGATAACGAAGTGTTGTCCGAGTACCGAGTCACCACCTTATCAAGTGAGTGCATAGTTACTTTTATCTTACACATAAATATGAAGTATTTTATAAATTACGTGCTATGTGTGTATACTGTCTGAATACTTGATGTCTATGTTGGATGAAACGTTTTATACATGTTTTAAATGATCTAAACTGTATATGTATTTTATATCTACAAAATGTGTTGGGAAAAACATGGGTAGATTAGAGATGAGATAAATGATGAGCGATGAAATATGAGAAAAATGATGAGCGATGAAATATGAGATGAATGATGAGTGATGATATATGAGTGATAAAATATGGTGCGAAGCGATGACCTAAGTGATGAGCCAAAGCGATGAGCCAAAACGATGAGCCAAAGAGATGAGCCAAAACGATGAGCCAAAGCGATGAGCGACAACGATGAGCCAAAACAATGACCCAAACGATGAGCCAAACGACGACCCAAGCGATGGCCCCGTCATCTAGCAGAGTATGGATGACAACCACGGACTATTCTAGACAGTCTAGTGGAACACTAGCAGGCTCGCAACCTGTAGGTGCTGTGAACGATGTGTTCAGCCGGTGTACTCTAAAAACCCCTTGACAGGTATTGCGAGTGGACTCTTAAAAGCGATATTGTCAATAAACGAGATAAACCTTGGCGACTATGCCGACTTAGTGTTGATTCCTTAGGATACTCCTTAGGAATGAATGAACGAGGAATAGCTGAATCTTAGGGTAGATCCTTAAGAGTAAAGAAGATAATGAGGATGGGTAATTGGGTTGATTGTTTGATGTTTAACATAATAATTATATTATTGTGGGTTGAAAACCCTATGTACTCACCAGGTTTCCCAACCTGACCCACTCAAGCTTATTTGTATCACAGGTGTCAATATGAAGCTACTTTACATTGAGGGATTTAAAAGAGATGTAGATCACTAGTGTAAATGAATGTAAGTTCTGTCTATGCTTATGTTTCTGTATTGACGATGACATCCCAAATGTATTAAAAATGAATAAAAATACATTTCTTCAGAAATGATTTGATAACGTATTTATCATATTTTACTGGGAACAAATTCCGCAATATTTTTATTAAAAGAAGTACTCTGATTTCTATAATGCATAAACAAAATCGATCTTTTCTGGCCGTTAAAATGGGGATGTCACATGGTAAGTCTTAAGCTAAACTCAAAGTGATTTATTCCATTTTATGATAGATCATTCCTCATAAACACTCCATTCGTGATTCATGCTTCTTAGAACCCCATAAGTTCGAGATCTACTCAAAGGAGCTTGCTAGGGCCGAAACCTCCTTCAATCTTCTCACCAAAACCGATCCATCAACCAAAGTGAGTTCATACCCCCCTTGTTTTCGGTTTTTACTATGTTTTGGGGGAGGATACAAGTTGCTTTGTGTTAGATCTATGTATTTATGCATGTATGTGTGTGTGTGTGTTTTCATGTTATATATTGTGATTATGTTATGAAAACATACTAGATCTTTACTAAACTCGAAATATCTACCATACTTGGTGATATTTGCAAACTAAATCACCTATGCACATACCATGAGATTATAAGGATAAAACATGTTAAGAATGTTGAAAGCTAAACAAAACCGTAAGAGGGGCCTTATTTGACAAAAATACAAAAAGTAAAACCTTTATGTTAATTCACGGTTTTAAGGGACTAAAAGAGTCATTTTTAAATAAAAATGGATCTTTATGATACTCATGATTTTAAAAGGGCCAAAAGTGTAAATTTTCACAAAATGGGCTTAAATTTGGGCCTTCACGGTTTCATGGGCTTAATTTGTAAACTTTTGACCTTTGTGGATTAAAATGTCATTTTAAACAAATTTGAGCCAAAAAATGTAATTTTTCGGTTAAATGGGATGAAAATGTCAATTTTATTAAACTTGGGCCGAAAAGGTAAATTTCTATACATTTGGGCCGCAAATGTCAATTTTCATCAAAGATTGGGCCGAAAATGTTATTTCTAACAAAAGTGGGCTAAAAATGTTGTTTTATTTAAAATAAGCCCTTAAATGTAAACTTTTGGTCTTAAGGGGCCTAAAGTGTCATTTTTGCCAAAATTATGCCTTATTTGTAAATTTCGACTTAATGAGCCAAAAATGTCATCATTACAAAAAGTGGGCCTTTTTGTCATTTTGGTAAACAATTGAGCTAAAACAAACAACATAATAACAAACAGACTAAATACGTCATTTTCACTTTTATTGGGTGTCGAATATATATTACATGTTAATTGGGCCTTAGTGACCCATTTACATTCTTGGTAGGTCATGTATACTCTTTACATGTTTATTGGGCCTTGTTGACCCATTTACATGCTCGACGGACCTTGTATACATATTTCATGCTTATTGGGCCTTAGTAGCCCATTTATATGCTTGATAGGTCCTGTATACTCTTTACATGTTCATTGGGCTTTGATGACCCATTTACATGCTCGACGGACCTTGTATACACATTTCATGCTTATTAGGCCTTAGTGACCCATTTATATGCTTGATAGGTCTTGTATACTCTTTACATGTTCATTGGGCTTTGGTGACCCATTTACATGCTCGACGGACCTTGTATACACATTTCATGCTTATTGGGCCATAGTGACCCATTTATATGCTTGATAGGTCCTGTATATTCTTTACATGTTCATTGGGCTTTGGTGACCCATTTATATGCTCGACGGACCTTATATACACATTTCATGCTTATTAGGCCTTAGTAACCAATTTATATGCTTGATAGGTCCTGTATACTCTTTACATGTTCATTGGGCTTTGGTGACCCATTTACATGCTCGACGGACCTTGTATACACATTTCATGCTCTATGGGCCTCATTCATTCATGATACATGTAGGGCCTTGTAACCTAAATACATACACGGAAACATTATTTAAAACATTAAATAGTGTGTTACACTGTTCGCGTAAATTTAGTTAAGGTTCTTGTGAGACGTTCTTTCATCCGTACCTACCTAGTGTACAACTTTAAGTCCTGTAGTTATAACCAGAGTCTCTTGGAGGGAGAGCGAGAGTTTGTGTATAGATCTATACGGGGTTGACAGCCCCGCACCTGAGCTGTTCGCTACAGCTATACTAGGCCAGTCTAGGGTGACAAATGTCTTACCTTAAACAAGTCGACGCCTGAAAAACGTCATGACAGGCAGATCAGTCATATCAAGCATGGTTATAACGACTCACATAGAGATTAACTCCACTATATAATTTACGGAATACGTATACTATACTTTTGATACACGTACGAGCTCTTCATTCTATAACATTCGGGTCTTATGGTTCAAAGACTACAACTCATTTACAAGCAGAAAATATCGGATTTTCTGGGAAACAAACATTATACACTACCTTCTACTTGCAACAAGAAATATAGGTTTTTCTGGAATACTCTCTTTATGCATTTTCAAAACAGAAACACGCATGCTTTAATACAAGATTTGATACAAAACTTTCAAACCATTTTTACAGAAAATATCGGATTTTATGGTGTTTACAAAGTGATACAAAACTTTTCATACAAACATGCTTATGAACTCAGCAACATTATATATGTTGACGTTTTCAAAATAACTTGTATTCTCAGGGAATCGTTAAGCGGGTTGGTCACCAAGAACACATGGATTTTGTTGTATTTTTGTTATCATCATACACTTACTATTTTGGAATGTAATTTGTAATCCAACACACTTATGTAAACAATGATGGTTGTATTATTGTATGTTTGATGATGATGTTGTCTTGATTCAATTATTTACACTGTGATGATATTACAAGATGAAGTCACCCAACCCTCAGACGTTTCCGCCGTTCTGGTTCGGGGGTGTGACAGCCCAAGACTTGAAGAATGCCAAAAAGTCGTCACCCTCACACGGCCCGCGTAAGGTTTCCATGCGGCCCGCGTGTATTCCTGCAGGGGCATTTTCGGGATTTTGGTTGAAGCTCTATATTGGAAAGGTTGGTGTGCCACTTTAGCCTTATCTTTGACATCCGATTTTGACACATTCTCTCTGTAGTTTAGAAGACTTTTGAAGGCGAAGAACACCTCAAGAACATCATCTTTTCATCTCTTGATTCTTGTAAAATGTTGGGTACAATCTTTTCTAACTTTGTTTTCTTAAGTTTAGCCATGCTTGGCTAGACAAATTTCGGTTGACTTTGGTGAAATCCTTTGACTTTTAGGTTGAATGTTAAAGATTCCATGAACTTGTGTTTGAATCTTTAGTATAATGTTTTGTGTTTTAGCATCTTATCACTACTTGTATGTTTTTATTCATGAGTTTAAATGTGTTTGTGGTGATTAGTTGGCTAATTTCTTGATTAAGTAAAAGATCTTCAAATTAGCAAGCAACAAGTGATTTTTGTGTTAGCAACCAACATGGTAGTGAAAGCATTTGACTAGCTCATCTTGGATTTGGTGAATTTTTGGTTCATAATGCTAGTTGACTTTCACTAATTACATGCTTAATGGAAATTATGACTTTGACTAAGAAAATTGTTATGAGCTTCTCTAACCATTTTAACAACTAAGAAAAGTCTAGGTAATCTCAAGCTTCTTGGATTACTATAGCCATTTTAATAACTAAGAAAAGTCTAGGTAATCTCAAGCTTCTTGGATTACTATAGTCAAATTAGAGATTTAAAACAAGTATTGCACCATTGGATTCTAATGATATGTTCATCAAAAGTCAAAGTAAGGAAACCTTAAGTCAACCATCTTTCCCTTATTGATTTTACATCAAAATCTTGTTTTTGTTAAATTGTCCATTTAAATCTTAGTTTAGTTTTAGTTTATTTCAAGTATTTCAGAAGACCAAAACCCCCATTTTTATTTTGTATTGTTATTTAACAAGTATTTTTACAAAGAGATTTTTCATAGAGTTATAAAATTGAACCAATCCCTGTGATTCGACCCCTTTACCACTATACACTATTTTAGTGTAGAAGAGTTAGGGTTATTAATTTTGTTGGCCTCGACAACCACCATCCAACCCGACGGTTGATTAGACCAAACCGCTTATGATATGAAGGTATTCCATCCCGGGGATGACTGGGCCCATCGTAGACATGCCTGGTATTCCAACCCGAGGCTGATTGGACCAGGCATGAGTATTTGAGCATGCCTGTTGTATACGTTGTCTGCTTGTGTGGTGGTGTTTTGGGGAAACTCACTAAGCTTTGTGATTACAGTTTTGTTTATGGTTTCAGGTTCTTCAGATGATTCGTGGCAAGGCGAAGGCGTGACCGTACACATCCTTGGTTTTACAACAGATTTGATCTTAGGAGACTCTGATTTTAAATCACGTTCTGGAAACAATGTTTTTGTAAACTGTAACACCCCTAAAATTTGAGCCAATTTAAAACTTTTTAAATTATATAAAAACATTCAGTTATTACAGTTTGTTTTCAAAATAGTTTAGACATCAGAGTTCCCAGAAATCATAATCATAAATCGAGGAAGTGTACGGATATGCCTTCGCCTTCCCACGGTCGTCTGCTGAACCTGAAACAATAAACTAAAACTGTAAGCCCGAAAGCTTAGTGAGTTACCCCCAAGATACCAACCTCATACAACCACAACATATCATATAACAAACACAGAACAACCATGTATCTCGAATCTACAATGTGACTGGTCCGCCCGCACCGGGCCTTCAGTCCACCTGGTCCACTCTCTGAGTCTACAGTCTGACTGGACCGCCCGCGCCGGGCCTTCAGTCTATCTGGTCCACTCTTCGAGCCTCGGTCTGACTGTACCGCCCTCTCGGGGCCTTCAGCCTATCCAGACCGCTCGTTGGGCCTTCGGCCTGACTAGATTTGCCCATCCCGGGCCTGCAGTCTACCCGGTCCGCCCAGGGTGTCTTGCCCTACTGCACACAGCAGGACCTGCCTCAACCCTTTCCCCCATACCAATCAAACAATCATGTGCACATAAATATCATTCGCTAGCATGTATATAACATATACTTATACCGATCTAACAGATCACTAGCATAGCAACCATCCTATAACAAGGATACCGACCTAACCGCTCACTAACATAACATCATCCTATATACCAGGATACCGACCTAAACCAGGTCACTAACATAATACCATCCTAACTACCAGGATGCAGATCTAGAAGATCAATAAACATATCAACAAATACCCGGATACAAATCCGATAAAGGGTCCATATTGCAGATCTAAGCTCCTAGGGCATACTTCTTACGTAAATTTGCAAACGTTACGTACATGCAAGGTGCTAATGACTTAAATCAAGCTAAAGAAGTGGTTCTTAGGCAATGTATCACACTAGCATGCTAAGGGCTGAGACTTTATGATTGTAAGGGCCAAGATGAGCCTAGATCTGAAGTTGCAACTTCAGATCTTGGTTCACCACTCAAATGAAGTACCAAAATGCCAAAAAGGCCTCAAAACTCAAACATAGGAGAATCTAACTAAGAGAAGGTCAAGGTAACAGCCCAATACCTTCAAAAGGGTGTCAACTGGACTGGATCTATGCTTCCCACGAGTTTCCTTGCTTCAATCCACTTGTTTTCCCAAGCTCTTCTCCCCAAGAATCCTCTTCCAAAGCTTAACACACACGATAGAGCACACACACACACGAATTAGGGTTTCTGGACTCTCAAGAGGCAGTAAAGGGAGGCTAAGGGGAAAATGATCCTTTAAATAGGGTGCAAAACCCCAGAAATTAGGGTTTCTTCCTCACCTCCTACTCGTCGAGTCCTTTCTTGGACTCGACGAGTAGGTCACTTAAGTACGCGGCCTAACCCGTTGCTACTCAACGAGTCATGCAACCAACTCGTCGATTAGACCTTGAATCCATGAGAATTTATCACCATAAATTGATATTCGAGAATCGGGGCGTTACAATTCTCCCCCACTTGACCTAGACTTCGTCCTCGAAGTCCGCCTCAGGCTCCCACGTTCACGTAGACCTTGTTCGATGTTTCTTCCGTACCTTTGCCAAAAGTACCTCTTTGTTCCGCAGAACCCTCACCTTCTTCTCCAGAATGGCCACGGCCTCTCAGCATAATTCAGGCGCTCATCAACCTGAATGTCATCCAACACAACCTTACTCTATCTAACTCGCAATCTGGAACCTGGATCTGGTCTGGCTCCCTGACACACCGCTCATACTAACAATCTCTAATTCTCTTCCCAACACCACTAACGGACTATTCAACCTCGGGATTCTAAGATTCCTACCCGAAAGTAGAACCATGGATCACATTCTGCTGAACCCCTGTGCCTACGACCTACCGTCAGCCCGTACCGGGTACCTTGGCCTACTACATAGAGCAAGACACCCTCAGCCTGATCAAGTACAACATGCCACCTGATAGCCCATCCGGATAAAATGTCCACACAGTACCGACGATCATCCAACATGTCGCTCCTTGTCGTCCACCCCATCCATAGAATACAGCCTCGCAAGCGATTACCACCAACAACATATCTACCACTACCGGCCCACCACCAGGGCACTCATATCTATCCCATACCACCCTTCAGGTGGGAATACCAATATGCCAAGTCCAAATGATCATAGGGTCCGGTCATCCTCGGGATGGAATACCCTAGATTGATCTACCAACATGTCGAATCAATTCAACCATCGAGTTGAAACTCCCAGGGTTTGTTGGCCTACCGCCTCAACCCTGCCGCTCCTCTTGAGCCTCCGTGCCTACGACTTTCAGTCGGCCCGCATTGGGTATCTTGGCCTGCTGCATAGAGCAAGACCACCTCAACCCTTCCCACATATAATGTGTCGCCATAGACGATCAGGAGAAAAATCTAACCCGAACGCGCTCCTACAAGAGACATAATCAACACAATCTCTATGCCCACAGCCTATGACTGGAATACCCTTACATGGTCCTCAACATAGGTCTGGATTGCCTCTGAGCCCACAACATGAGTCTGGTATGCCTTCTCCGGCTCTCAGCTCATGACTGGAATGCTCCCGATAACCCATCGACATCACCGTCGACACTTCAGATGTCCAGCACTCCGTCCTGGAGGTACTCATCTCCTCCACTACCCAAGAAAACCTAATCAATGTCCTTTACAACTCCAACAAGCGTCACAGTGCTGAAACCTCCCCCTATACTATCCACTTGTAGAACAAGTTGCAACCCCATAACACACATATAAACTCAGAACCTAATCATGCAACTAACAAAACCCATGCAAAGTCTTCAGCATACTCCATCAGCATGTTCAATACTTGGGGACAGACCTACTGATTGCTATAACATAGCAGCATACTTAATACCTGCACATAGATCTACGAACACACGCACCCAGAGTCTTCAGCATGACTGGACCGCCTCACCAGGCCTTCAGTCTACCTGGACCACTCTCGGAACCTTCAGCATGTCTGGGCCGCCTCTCTGGGCCTTCAGCCTGTCTGGACCATTCCCCGAGCCTTCAGCCTGACTGGTACGCCCCACCGGCCTTCAGTCTATCCGGACCGCTCTAACCTGTTGAGCATCTCCCTAGACCACCCATCCTGGTGATCTCTCTCATGCGGACTGTTCTCACCCATTTGGGGTTCCGAACTCCTGATCCATTCCGTGGACTCTAACCCCAGCCTAACCCTAGGTCTCATGTCGATCACCCACCTTCTCGGAAAACCATGGTATGTTCTCTGACCCGCGTATCTACGACATACGCTAAATAACCCGCACACCCATGTCGAATGTACTGCCGAGCCCCATGCAGCTAACAAAACCCCCAATCTATCAATCCAAAAACCTTCAGACTCGAGCACACCCTCGATCCAATACTCGAACTGAACTCACTTCATGACTAGAACTCGAACCTGGTTCCCCAACTTCTGTTATCAGCACCAAGAAGACGTGTTTCTTATGCTGGGGAGTTTTACCGAACCCCCAACCGACACAACCCTCAAACCAAGCAGCCACTGGGGCCTCCATTCTCCCTGTCGGGTTGTGAAACTTATCCCCGTTTCAAAACCTCTCCCGCTTCTATATCCCGGGACGATTCTCCCCCACTTAGATTCGACTAAGTCTTCACAATACATGAAAATTGGAGAATTCCCAATCCTTCTCATTGTCCAACGATCGATCCGATAACAACCAACTCTTCTAACTAGCGCTCCAACCCATGACGGTTACTAAAACCACTGAATCCTGACAATGCTGAATAACCATTCTGTGGGATCCTGTCTGCAGACCTCCCACGTAATGCCCCTTTTTCCAAAGGTGTTCCAAACAAGTTTCCCGCTCAAACGTTCAGAGTTGAACTGCAGTAGCTGAAGCAACCTCTTCCCTAAACCGGGCTACAAAATATTCCCAAGACATAGTCTATAATCCCAAAGTTGCAATAGGTCGCACTATCAATCCTTACCACCTGATACAAGAATTCCAAGGTAAACCGGACCTCACAAAATACTTATGTCACATCGACCCATCTGCGCTGAATTAATATCGCCAATCCCTGCAACCAACTGACCCCGAGCTGGAATACAACCCGATCTTGGGGTCACAAGCCTGCTCACTCCTTTGAGCTCGAAAAACTGAAAGGGCACAACCCTTGCCATAGATGAAAAAAAAAAGAATTCTAATCAACCACTCTACTTCCCATCCTCTAAAGAATCCCTGAACTCTAATCACCTACAATCCTTTGATAATAAATTTTTCCTGACACCTCCAATGGCCTAACAACTCATGAAACTCCACAACACATAAATCAGACAGAACATGCAACTAACCCCAAATTACTGCTTATCCATACTCAACAATATTCTAAGACAGAATAAATACCGATCACGGACGACTTGACCACAATATTATTACAGAATGGGGTTTTCCAATTACATACTAGAGACTTCTTGTGGCTCGACCTTGACCTCCTGAGGAACGATGGTCGCTGGAATCTGAATTCCTTCCATCCTCAACGCAGGACAGCTGGACCTGAAATGACCTGGCTGGTGACAGTGAAAGCATATCTGATCCTTCTTGCAATCCCATTGGACATGCCCTCTCTCCCCGCACTTGTAGCACCTGAATTTGTGACAAGCAAATCCATGGGTTCCCCCATACTTGCCACACACCTCGTGACCCTCCGGACTTCTAGTACTTAAGTTAGCTGTCTCCAACTCTTCGTCCTCTGCTGAACAGTCCCTCCTCCTCTTTCCTAGTTGTGACCCCACCACCGACACTCCCCCAGTAATCATCCCGGAAGCAACATCTCTCACAGATTGCAACGCTGCAACTTGCTCCTCGAACTTGGCGATTACCCTGGCGGTGACCCGGTCCACGACACCGAACAATTCTTCTCGCAAAATCTAAGAAACCTCCACGGAAATCATCTCTCGTATCTGATCGACGGACAATACTGGCCTATCCTGGACACTCGCTCCCGATCCTGATCCGGATCCCACCTCAAATCGATTTTCCATCACTATACTGAACATATACCAGGAAGATATCAGATAATCCACATACATGACGGGGAACCTACTCCCAACCAAACCCTAGGGGTTGTGACTTCCTTGACACACGTATGGGTCCTGTGCTTTCAGTAGTACGGGCCCATACTACCTTCCACACCTACCTATATTTGTCTCAAGTATCACAACAACACCCTACCATATACATATACATAGCGACCGTTAAATCCTCACTTCTAGAGGAATGATAAATATCTCATAACTAGCCTTCCGGCCTCTCACTACCCACCCATCCACCAACTGCCACACGACCCTCCATTGGTGCCAGTTAACTATTGCATGAATACAATCACATATTGCACGACTTAAACAATCTTAGACTGATAGATTTAATCCCACAACGGTTGGACTCAGACAAGAGTTGCGCAGCAGGACCAAATCCCTTACCCTAAGACCACTTAACCCATGTAGCATGTGACTTAGACTATTCACCCAATAGTTAGTTCCCGCGGTCGTCTGCTGAACCTGAATAAATAAAATGAAACTGTAAGCCCGAAAGCTTAGTGAGTTACCCCGAAGATACCAACCTCATACAACCATAACATATCATATAACAAACACAGAACAGCCATGTATCTCGAGTCTACAGTGTGACTGGTCCGCCCGCACCGGGCCTTCATTCCACCTGGTCCACTTTCTGAGTCTACAGTCTGACTGGACCGCCCGCGTCGGGCCTTCAGTCTATCTGGTCCACTCTCCGAGCCTCGACACGTCTGTACCGCCCTCTCGAGGCCTTCAGCCTATCCGGACCACTCGTCGGGCCTTCGGCCTGACTAGATTTGCCCGTCCCGGGCCTGCAGTCTACCCGGTTCGCCCAGGGTGTCTTGGCCTACTGCACACAGCAGGACCTGCCTCAACCCTTTCCCCCATACCAATCAAACAATCATGTGCACATAAATATCATTCGCTAGCATGTATATAACATATAATCATACTGATCTAACAGATCACTAGCATAGCAACCATCCTATAACCAGGATACCGACCTAACCGGTCACTAACATAACATCATCCTATATACCAGGATTCCGACCTAAACCAGGTCACTAACATAATACCATCCTAACTACCAGGATGCAGATCTAGAAGATCAATAAACATATCAACAAATACCCGGATACAAATCCGATAAAGGGCCGGCCTTGGTGCCTTAGACCCTGTTGATATAGTGAGGATAACTCACCTCCCAAATGTCGCACTAGAGTGATAGGCTAAACTATCGAATCACCAACACGAACTCCACCACCTACAGTTGCCATAAAACCCTTTTTCATAAATTTCAAAATTACCAAAATACTCACAGAGGTCAACTGGTCAACCCTTGGTCAAAGCCAAACCCAACAGTCAAGGTCAACAGTCCATGTTGACCCGACTCGTCGAGTGCACTTTACCGACTCGTCGAGTCCTTCCTGAACTCGAGAAGTCGTTAAATACTTGGTAGACTCGTCGAGTTCCCTTATAACTCGCCGAGTTCATGCGTGTCCAAAGGTTTGGGAAAAAGCCTAGTCGACTCGTCGAGTCATTCGACTGACGCGCCGAACCCAAGGAAATCTTCATCGGACCCGCCGAGTTGTTCATCCAACTCGTCGAGTACATGACTATCTTCATATGACTCGCCGAGTCGACCTTGCGACTCACCGAGCCCCTTTAATCCTTCAACCATACAGATGCTTTTTAAGTCATGCAAAGGCTCCATATTGCAGATCTAAGCTCCTAGGGCATACTTCTTACGTAAATTTGCAAACTTGACATACATGCAAGGTGCTAATGACTTAAATCAAGCTAAAGAAGTGGTTCTTAGGGAAGGGATCACACTAGCATGCTAAGGGCTGAGACTTTATGATTGTAAGGGCCAAGATGAGCCTAGATCTGAAGTTGAAACTTCAGATCTTGGTTCACCACTCAAATGAAGTACCAAAATGCCAAAAAGGCCCCAAAACTCAAACATAGGAGAATCTAACTAAGAGAAGGTCAAGGTAACAGCCCAATACCTTCAAAAGGGTGTCAACTGGAGTAGATTTATGTTTCCCACGAGTTTCCTTGCTTCAATCCACTTGTTTTCCCAAGCTCTTCTCCCCAAGAATCCTCTTCCAAAGCTTAACACACACAATAGAGCACACACACACACGAATTAGGGTTTCTGGACTCTCAAGAGGCAGTAAAGGGAGGCTAAGGGGAAAATGATCCTTTAAATAGGGTGCAAAACCCCAGAAATTAGGGTTTCTTCCTCCAGCTCCTACTCGTCGAGTCCCTTCTTGGACTCGGCGAGTAGGTCACTTAAGTGCGTGGCCTAACCCGCTGCTACTCAATGAGTCAGGCAACCAACTCGTCGAGTAGACCTTGAATCCATGGGAATTTATCACCATAAATTGATATTCGAGAATCGGGGCGTTACATAAACACTTTTTTTAATAAATTAGTTGTTTTGAAAAGTTTAAATTTGTTGAAATTTTTGGGATGTTACAATTCATCAGTCGCGTCGTGACCTTCGAGGAAAAACAAGGTTTTTGATTTATTAAACACTTAATAAATTACTTGATCACTAAGTAATTATCTATAAGATTAGACTTTCAAATCATTACACACTTTAACCCTGTATGTTATATATGTGTTTATTAATTTATTAAACACTTAATAAATTAACAAAATAGATATTCAATAAACTCTCATGTCAATAATTGCTTAAATCTATAATTGCATGCAACCAAAAATGACTTTGCTATTAATAGTAATATTGCAAACTATTTTGACCGTGTGTACTGAAAGATATTGTATGCTCAAGAGTCATATTAAAATGAAATTGTCAATTAACATATGATCCTAAAGGGTCACACTAGCAACAACTTGATACAACTGATTATTTATTAGGAATTGATTTTAATAAATATTCATGAACTCTTATAACAAATTGGAAAATATTTATTTAAGGAAATAATGATTTTTTACAATGACAAATAGCACATTAATTCATATGTATGAATTAATAAGTCATGCATAACATTTTGGACTTGTTAGATTTTTTTGTCCTTTAGCAAAATGTAAAGACTTGAAATTAGGGCTGTAAACGAACTGAACGTTCAGCGAACTGTTCGTGAACCGTTCGGTGGGAAGTTCGTTTATGTTCGTTTATTTATTAAATTAAGGAACATGAACACAAATTCTCGTTCGTTTAACTAAACGAACGAACATGAACAATGGTCTCGTTCGTTCGATTATGTTCGTGAACGTTCGTTTATATTGTTCGTTTATGTTCGTTTATATAAGTTCTTTTTATGTTCATATATGCTTAATTGTGTTTGATTACATTACTATATTATATGTTCATTTATGTTAATATAGGTTCAATTATGTTTGTTTATCTTTGTTCATTTATGTTCGTTTGTTTATGTTCATCTAGCATGTTCACGAACATAAACGAACGAACATGAACAATATAATTTGTTAAACGAACGAACATGAACAAGAAAACTCGTTCCTTTATCCGTTCATGTTCGTTTATTTGTTCGGCTAACTTAAACGAACGAACATGAACAAACTCCCATTCGTGTTCGTTCGGTTCGTTTACAACCCTACTTGAAATCTTGCAAACTAGATTGTTAAAATTGCAAACCACTCTTTCCTTTTCACGACTAGAACCGTAGCTAGTCAAAGGGGCCATAAAATGGGTTCTTTAGTTGTTTAATTGAAATAATTAAGCCTAAGAAGGCATGCTTGGACATATTCATGACATAGGGACATGGTTTGGTCAAAAGTTTTAATTCCTTGTGGTTAAGAACCTTGCTTTTTGCATATACTTGGGGCTTGCATTTTTGGCTCTCTATTATTGCATGCACAAATCCAAAACCACCCTCCCTCTTGCTCTCTCATTCTTTCTTGAAAAGTTGAAAGAGTTTTAAGTTACTTGCATTCTCTCTTTAAGTCAAACAAAGCTTAAGAGTTATAACTAGCATTACTTCAAGTTGGATCATTGTTGATATTTCAAAGATTCCGCATTCTTCCTCAACTTTCTAGCCTTCCATTGAGGATCCAAAGAATAACAAAGGTTGTTATTTCTTTATCTCTTCTATGGTTGGTGTTTGATTTTTGGTGGTTGTAATATTTTTATGTTTGTTCGAAATTTCAAGTCTTCCGTTTGCCATATTTTGAGTTTTTGAAACTAGTTTTTGAACTAAAACCCATCATGCACTATTTCCAACATTAGGTTCTGAAGGAAGTGATTCAAACGAATTTGGTTCTTGACTTTCTTTTTTGTTATGAAACTGTAGAGAGAGAAACCAAATTAAAGAAAATCCG
Organism: Lactuca virosa; assembly: GCF_052849685.1. Lineage (NCBI taxonomy): Eukaryota > Viridiplantae > Streptophyta > Magnoliopsida > Asterales > Asteraceae > Lactuca > Lactuca virosa. The sequence continues at coordinate 136,290,342 of NC_136430.1, forward strand.
GTTTCTTGATTCGTCTGTGTTTTCATTGAATTTTTTATTTTGCAAATGTAGTGATAGACATATAATTGTAGAAGATGAAGACCATCTCAAAATTTTGTGATCTTTATGAGTGAGAGAGAGAGAGAGAGGTACGGTGTATAGACTGGGTGAGTCCATTCTTATTTTTTAATTATTTAATTATAAAATATAAAAAATTAAAAAGATAAAATAGTTATTTAAGTTTTATAGGGACCAAAACTATAAAAAATTATTTGTGCAAGTTGAAAAAATTACAAGCAATTTTTTACAAACCAACCAAATTTACGGTTTGCTCTAAATCATATAACATTAAATCATTTTATAGAGCCAAAACTTTTAAAACGTATTTGTTTAATTCTACATATTAATCTTGTAAAAACATAAGTCACAAGAATTGTTACTCGAAATTGAAAGTGAATTAACATGAATTAGCCAACATAAGTCAGTTGATGTTTTAGTTTTTGGATGGGTTGGAGGGAAGCATGCATGTGTGGATCTAACATGGGGTTTCTCCTCTTGTGGGCTTGAGGAGTAGGGTTTTCATAGTGGATCAAGGTGCTTTAAAAGTTGTATCATGTAAAGTGACAAAACATGAGAAAACGTGCATGAAAAATCAACACACATTTATACCTTTGCATTTGATACTTCTGTTTTTCTCGCGCCAAATGTTCTGGAGCTCCTTAATAGAGTCCAACGAGTCACACATACTAATGTTATGACCCCAAAATCTATGGATGTTGTTTTTAAAAGAATTAGTTTGTCATCTAAAAGGGGTTACGACATAATTTGTTGATTGTTTACCCGCTATATCAATGTAAAACTTTTATTATTTAGTTTAATATTATTACTATATTGATTACAACTTGTTTAAAATTGTATCATAAACATTATTTACTCATTCAAAATTTAATTCATACATGAAATAAAAAAGAAATATGTGCTAATTTAGGAGATATACATTAACAATAGTGGAGAATGTCAATTAATAGTTTTTTCCCTAAGTTTCTATATTTCACATTAATTATAATGTTATTTAATTAAATGAAAGTTAAAAAAATAATAATAATGAAATTGGTAATATATATATATATATATATATATATATATATATATATATATATATATATATTTGTGAGTGCTGTCCATTTCCCCTTTTAATCAAGAGCACAAATGACTAAATATATATAAACTTACTATGACAATATATAACCAGATGAACAACGGTGAGAAGCATCGAGAAGAGCAATATAACCGGATTGAAAATGGTGGAAGCGGTAGAAGGAGAGAGACGGTCAAGGATATCTATAGAGTTACTGGGTAATAGAGACGGTGGCTAACCCAACTCGATTAAACTAACCCTATGAACATTACCCTGGTCATAAGAGTGAACTTCTTATATATATATATATATATATATATATATATATATATATATATATATATATATATATATATAGAGAGAGAGAGAGAGAGATAGAGAGAGAGAGACAGAGAGAGAGAGAGAGAGAAAGAGAGAGAAAGAGAGAGGAAGAATCATTTGAGAACTCAAAGTTTCCTGAGAACCCGAGAACTAAAACCGGAGCGTTGTATCAATTTTTTGGACGGATTAGATGATTAGTGGCATATTTTGTAAATATGACTAAATTTAATGGTATATCAGGTTTTTAGCAAAAGACTACAAGGGAAAATCTGGTATAAAAAAATTAAAAAGATCAAATTAATTGTTAATTGAAATATCAATTACTCTCTCTTTCTCAATGTATCGTGTATCGTGTTCTTCACCAAAATCCTCCCTCTTCGTCCACCGCTCCCTCCTCCCTCCAATAACCCCCATACCTCTGTCAACAATTACCGCCTTCATTGAAGACTCTCCGATGATTGATAGATTTAACATTGCGGTGGTTGTGTCATTCTTCCCTCTCGAAGTTTCGTGCCCTAATAAATCAACCAGAGGTCTGATCACTCCGAACCTCCCAATTCTCCTTCGCCTTTGACCTTCCGGTCTCTGAGCCAGAGGATGACTCGATGTTCGGAAGCAGCAACACCGTCCGTTCAATCCAGAGTCTGTCCGACATCGATGCTGAGCGGCTTTATCTCGTTGATCACATGTGAGTTTTTCTCATCGTTAATCAATTGGAAAACCAAATTCGACTTCAAGTTACAAACCTTTGTGTTCCTCTTCGCTCAGTCTGTCCTCGAAAAAGAAAATAAGAGGAAGCCATGGCTGTAATCAACCAGGTAACAGCTGAGGAACTCGAATTACGACTTTACTCTTCTTTCCATGGTCCAAGTTTAGATGGTACTGGAGCCATTGAACCGGCTTAGCTCGTTAGGTTTCAAGTCCCTGAATGTTACGTTTATGTGTAATTTGTGAGGATACTTATGATTTTTTCGATAAGATACAGTTGATTGTTTGCTTTATACTTGATGAGGTTCTTATTTTGGAACAATTATTTCCCAAAATGGACTCCAATTGTGACTTTTGAGGGAGTATTAAAATTAGGTTATGCAAAATTGATGTATAATTTTTTGATATAGATGATTAGAAGCGGTATTTGTTTGCCAAATTGCTAAATTGCTTTGAGATGGAACAATGTATACAAAGGTCTATTGATGATGATACCTGTTAGTTCGTGATTGTTCTATTAATCTATTAAGATGTAATTGGGGATTTAAAATACAGTTGTAAATTTTTCTTATCATGTTAAAGCTTAATTGATTTATTGACTTATATTGTAAGTGTATAATTGTGTTCACATATAGTTAGGTGTAGGATGTAGCATTATGTCACCTTATATATTTACAGTATTCAAGATGTTATTTGATGAATCAATGTTATTTGTAAGCATCTTAAATTTTAAAGAACCTAACTTTAAAATTACTTTGTGGATACATACATATTATTTCAGTTGCCATTTTTTAAAAAAAAAAATAAATAAAATAACTTTTGTTCTTTACTGGGAGGTGTAGCATTTTTATAACATGAAAAAAAATGAAATTTCACTGCCAACTTCTTTGTCATAAATTAGGCAAAGTTTAGCTTCATCTTTCTCTTCTATGCATTCACTTTGTTTTATCATTCTACAGACAATTATATATCATTCATTGAATCTTTATTTCTTTTATATCACCATATTTACACAAAGCAGCTCATTATAATGGATTCTATCGTTGATAATTATTTGAAGCCTTATTCATATCAGTCGTTTGAAGGTTATTCTTGATATTCTGGAAATGCTAAAAAAGCTTGATGTCAATGCAATGTTTCATTAATTTGGATTCCAGGTGTGTAGTCTCAATTAATTTTAGATTTATTCGTTTTTTTAAATGATTTTTATGAACACGTTTTATGTTCTCCTACAGCTGCTTTATGAATTGTCTTTGGATCCCCTCGCATTAATTTGGATTTCAGGTGTGTAGTCTCAATTATTATCTTTTTTGCCGTATATAATATCCATTGTTTTAATTTGGATGTGATTCATAAATTCACATGTAAATCACATGTGATTCATATGTAAATCATACGTGATTCACATGAAAATCATATATGAATAATATGTGATTCACATGTAAATCACATTTGATTCACATGTAATTCACATGTGATTCACATGTACATCACATATGATTCACAGACGATTTACATATGATGTCATATGTAAATGTGATTCATATGTGAATCGCATGTGATTCATATGTGAATCACATGTGATTCATATGTTAATCACATGAAAATCACATATGTATTTTTGTGAGTGTTTTTGCATTAATCAATTTTTTTTTTATTTTTTTGTAGATTTGAAAGAAATTGTGGTGAATATTGAAGAGGTGAAAAATGATAAATTGAAGAAAATAAGGAAATATTGACACGAAGGCATAAAATACGTGTATTATTACGTTTATAGATTAATTAATAAAAATGAGATTTTTTATGATTTACATACGAATATTATAGTATTTTTATTGATTTTTAAAAATTTACTTTTTAAAACAAATGCAGTTTTTAAAAAAATTGTTGTTTTTTTTTGAAAAAAAATGCAGTTTTCTTTAAAAAAAATTGCAGTTTTTTTATTTAAAAATGCAGTTTTTTAAAATAATTGCACTTTTTTTTTTGAAAAAAATGCAGTTTTGTAAAAAAAAGATTTTCTTCAATTTTTTTTAAAATTCATGTTTTCTGAAAAAAAAAAATCTCCATTTTTTTTTAAAAAAAAATCTCCATTTTTTTTTAAAAAAAAATCTAAAATTATATTTAAAAAAGAAAATCCGAAATTTGATTTATTATGTTAATTTTTAGAATTTTTTATTAATATTTCTAATAGAAAAAAAATTAAACATTAAATGAGATCGGTAAGATGACGATCATGCCATTTATGAGTTAATTTTGATCTAATGATCCACCTTTAGTTCTCAGGTTCTCGGGAAACTATGAGTTCTCAACGGATCTCACCTATATATATATATATATATATATATATATATATATATATATATATATATATATATAAGTTTTAATCGGAAGTAGAGATTTTTGTCTCTAACGATAGCAATTGTTCGCAATTATATTTTTTACCCTTAAACAACAGTTTTTATCCCTAAGTAATTTTGAAGTTAAGCTATTGGTATTTTATAAGTTACGATTTAGGTCCTTTATTATACTTTAAAACTACGTTTTTAACCCTTTATATATCTATAGTCTTCTTATTTATTAATTTATTTGAGATACACCTTCAAGCCTTATTTTCGTCCGCCTCCTTGGTATATATTTTTTGACATCGAAACTTTATTTTGATACTTTTATAGTCCACTTAATATGATATTTTTTAGTTTTTATTAATAAACTTTCCGACCTTATTTTTTTTTCCCGCCTCTTCCATAGATAATTGTTTTGATCGAAATTTTATTTTTATACTTTTGTTGTCGCCTTTGTAAAGGTGTTCACCACCACAACACGCGGGGGTAATTAAATACTTGTTATTTAAAAATTTAAAACATATTGCTAATGAAATTTGCTCTCGATAATACAATAATTACAATAACAAGTTGACAAAACTGCAAAAATGGTCCATGTGGTATGCATTTTTTCTGAGATTTAGTCCAAACCTTGACTTTTTTGGCTTCGTGGTCATTTTGAGCTAGTTTCGTTGTGGTTCTGGTCCCTCGATAAACTAAAATAACTGTAATACCCTTGATGTATTTATTTTTATTTTTCTTTCATTTTTCTTAATTTAATATTTATTTATCTATTTTAAAAATTAAAAAAATAAGAAAGGGCCCTCTCTCTTTCTTTCTCTCTCTCTCTCTCTCTCTCCCTCTCTCTCCAAGCACCATCATCAGTTTGTGTTCTTCATATTCTTTCCCCTTTCACTAAAAATCGTATCCATCATCATAATCTATTTATGTAGATTTTCGGCCATAGATGAATTTTATGTCCAGTCAACCACGTCTTTCTTACACATACAAACACCAAGAACATATACACAAACCAAACCAATGTATCATTTACGAAATTAAAAGGTGTTTTTGAGAGAAAGAAAGAAATCCAGATATGATGAGAATACACACTTCCATATCTACCCAATAACACCTTGACCTAAACATTCACACATACAAACACCCACACATGGTTGGCTTTTCAGATTTTAAATTCACACACATACACACACACACACCGTCTAAATAACCCTAACCCTAGTGCAGATCTAGAAAAATCTTCCGAGTATAAAACCCTCGAACCAGGTGGGGTTTGCAGATGGACCACCTCATACACGACATCGTTCATTACAACCCCACTGACCTTGGTTCGTCCCCAACTAAATCGAAGCCACCGCCGCTGGAATTACGGTTTGCAGATGGAACTTAACAGACAATTCTGACTCTATTGTGTGTGAATCGAAGGCCACTCGTCTGATGGGTACCCGAAGACGAGATCGTTGTGTGTGTGTGTGTATCTATCATTAAGAGGTTGAGCAAAGGGGATACCGACGATGGGTTGGGGGAAGATTCTTGAAGATGAACTTTGAATCTAGGGCTTCACTGGAAAAATCAGAGAGAACAAATGGAGATGTTAAAGATGGGGGCTCTTGTCGTTGGTTCATTGGATGCCAGAAATGCTAGGGCTGACAGTGATAAGGAGGTCGTCAGACTTGTTCTGTTCGGAACAACAACGAGAGAGAAAGAGTGGTGATGAATGATGATGTTGTATTAGATGAAGCTCTTTCCCCAACCCATATTTCCTTTTTGAAATGAAAAAAAATAATCAATTTATGGGTTTCATTTTTTTAGGTTTAAGGTAGGGATGAGCAATTTGTCCCAAATTCTGATCCCGTATCGGTACCGTACCGGTACTGATACCGAACCGTACCGAATTTAAAAATATCAGACGGTACTTGGTACTTCAAATACATGAAATTCAGGATTCGGTACTGTCGGTACCGGTACTAGTACCAAAAATCGGTACCATTTCTGATACCGGTACCGGTGATGTTAATTCGGTTCGGTATTCGGGATTGACTTTCGATCAAATTCGGTTTTTGAAAAATCGGGAACGGTACGGGTCGGTACCGGTTCCGTCCCACGCTCATCCCTAGTTTAAGGAGAACAAGAACACAAATCTCCAACCATTAAGCAATGTCTTTTTTCTCTAAAATCGGACCTTGATCAATATGTGTGTGTTTTTTATTATTTAAACATGCGTGTGGGTGTTCATTAGTAGGAAGAATATGATGATGAAGATGACAACATTTTTGTTTTGATATATATATATATATATATATATATATATATATATATATATATATATAGAGAGAGAGAGAGAGAGAGAGAGAGAGAGAGAGAGAGATATGCCCTCTCATTTTTTAATTATTAAAATGAATAAATAATTATTAACCTTTAAAAAAATAAATTTAAAAATAGAAATAAATACCCAAGGGCATCAAAGTCATTTCAGTTTACCGAAGGATCAAATTCGCAATAAAACTATTTAAAAGAACCATAAATAATAAAATAAAAAAAATCAAGTTTACCTTATAAAAAATGTATATCAAGTTAACATTTTTGCAATTTCGTCCAACAAAACGAATGTTTGTCTTTTTCAAAACTCATATACGAGATTTGTGTATTCTATAAAAAATTGTCCATGACACAGAGCCCGAAGAGCACTTCGACAAACACCAGATACTTGAATCTCAGACAACCCCAACACCACCAACACTGCCGGCGAACGCAATTCTATTCAACGAGCCGCCGCCGCCCGCCCTCTACCTGACAACACCATGGTGAATGTTTTTCCGGCAGACAACGAATGCGGTAATGGTGTTGATGGCTCGAATCCCCATGCGTCTTCTTCACCGACTGTTAGCGATGAAAAATCGCCGTCTCCGGCAGTTTCTGGTCATTGTTCCGGGAAGTCAGCGGCGGATATGAGGGAGGAAGACGATTTCTATCAGAAGCTCAACAAGATCAATGAACCCTCTGGTCTTAGCTTATTGTGAGTCATCTACTCCTAAACATGAACTTTTGTTTTTTCTGTTATTTACACCATTTCACTCTCTATTATAGGTTTAATCGGTTTTAATGCTCATATTAGTTCTAAAATGGTCACGATCCTGAAAAAAAAGGAGCTTATATTGTGCTTTTATACCATTTTTTATGTTTTGTAATTGTATATATAATGCTATTTGTTATTAGCCATTAATAATAAATAAACAAACAAATTGTTTCTCCTTGTTTTTTCTGTATTTTTTTACACTTAGGACAAAAAGAATATCAATGATGGATGTGGACAATGCGCAATTTTGCTTTCATCGACACTCTTCTCTTGGATTTTTCTCTAGTTGCAAACCAAACTCCATTGATGTCGAACTTGAAGCAGCTTTATCCATCTTGAATCTCTTGAGAATATCATTTACATCTTTGTTTTGTGAAATACATATTGCCTCTTTCGTATGTTTACCTTCAATTCCCAGGAAATAGTGAACTAGTGATTAATGAAGCAACCCCATATCCGTCATCTCAAATTCACACTTCATGGAAGTCTTGAAGCATTCTATAAGACTACAACTGTTGGTCTGTTTCTTGTGAATATTGGATCATCTACATGTAAGCATATAATTGAGATTTTAATCAGTGACCTAAACAAAAAAAGTTATTTCAACTTCAAGTTGCAACTACTTACTTCATTATTTCTTTATTGATAACTTTTATATGTCTATAACAGCAATGTACTTGTATAATCTTACCCTTAATAACTGCATACTTATATGTCACTACCAAGATACAATGCATCTCATTTATTACATATTGCTATTATTAGTAAGTAATGTTAAAGTTTACAGTTATCATGTGTAAGGAATTGTAAGAATGTTCCTATTATGTGTAAAGAAATGTAAGTATTATCGGTTAATTATTGTTATTATTGGTAAAAAAAATGTATGTAAGTTGTTATGGGTTAAGAAATATAAGTATGTTGATATTATGGGTAAAGAAAGTACATTGCCTATTTTGGTAGTGGTAAAAAAAGCAAAGTATCATTCCTACTTCGTTCAATTTTCCCAAAAAACTATAGATCAAGTCAAATTTGTATCTTATATACCCATTAGATGTCGCATTGGGTGCTACTTCAACTTTTTATTTTTTAGTAGCGATTCGTGTTCATTTGTACCATTTTCACCAATGTTATAACATTGGTTGCATATTCATATTTTGACACCATATAAATACAATCTATGAAAAGAAAATGTTAAATGATCAAAAGAAATAAATGTTGTTTTCTAACACGGTTTTAGATAGAAGCGAATCGGTTTTAGTCCATGAGTTCATATTAATCTAACATTTGAATATTTGATGACAGATTTAATTTTCGTAACACGAGCATTGACTTGCATGAGTTCTACAAAATTGTGATTGATAGAGGCGGGTATCATCACGTAAGTGACATTTTATGTAACGCGACTCTTTCAAATCGTAGGAATTTTTGTTAATATATTATATGATTCACGAAGTATGTTATGAAAAAGTGTAATAGCAACCAAAAGTGAAAAAAAAAAATTTCGTTTTTGAATCATATCGAGAAAAACCACTATAGCATGTAGAAAGAAGAAAAATGTAATTTACTAAAGAGTTAATCACTATATTGTGGATCTCTTATAAGTTATATCATCTCTTTATAGGTCATGAAAGAAGGAAAATGGGTAGAAGTTGCATATTTTGCAACTCGAAAAGAAAAAAGCCGATTGACACCAACTCAACTTCAGAATCTATATGCAGCAATTCTTTACCCCTTTGAGCAAACTTATTTTTACCGCAGTCCAGTAAAACTCAACAAAAAGCCAAATATAATCATGCCCACCACGCAAGGTATAAATTTCTAAATTCTAATTTATATGTTTTGTTCTTATAGTGTAATTTAATTATAACAGTAACAATAAAATAATGTTTTTCAAACAGTGTGTACGTTTGAAGAAAAGAAACCCACTAGAGTTGAAGAAAAGAAACCCACTAGGGTAAAAAAAATAAGGAAAGACCCACGGGCCCCACTTGGGTCAAGAAACTGTTATCAGATGTTTCTTAAAATGGAATGTGATAGGCTAAAGAGTATACATGGAGGTACCCCATCTGCAAAGCTCCGAGATAGTATTGTTGAAGCATGGATGAACCTCTCTAATGAGGACAAACTGGTATCCTATCTTCAATTATAAATTTTGACACACAGAGTTCTGGACCAAAAAAGAAAAAAAAAAAAAAATGGGCCAAGTTCCAGTATCGGGCATTTGGGCTAATGGGTCAAACTAAAGTTTCTGGATCCAACTTTTTCCCATGATCACATTTATTAAAGTTCTCATGAAAAAACGTAAATACTAAATGACAATGCAATCTATTCAGATTGTATATCACATACGTGATTCAACCAAGTTAGTACTTTACGTTTTGTAGACCGATTTGTTATCAAAAAGGAAAAAAAAAATGTTTTTTTTTGACAGAATCCAAAATGATCACATAAGCACATATACAAAAAATGTAGTCTACTCAAATTTTAGTTTAATCGTTACCAGCATGGATATTCACTTTATATATAAACATCATACTTGAAGGTTTTAGATTTTTTTTATGTGTTTTGTTGTTTTTACCCTTTTTCTATATACTTTAAAGCCATATATCGAGGCAAGTAAGAAGGACAAGGAGCGGTATACAAAAGAGATGGAGGCATATGAGGAACAAATGAAGAAAGAAATGGTGGTATACGATGAACACAAAAGAAACCAAGAATGATGGGATTGCACAAGGGTCGAATGAATCAATAGTTCAAAAGGATTTTGGGTTGATAACGAATGCACAACCAAATGATCTTGCTTTTTGAATCGACATTAATGATTAGTTAGGAGGATTGTATGACCTTGGTTCAACTTCTATGAATATTCTAACTTTGTTCGATATGCATGTATGTGTACTTTTGGAGATATTTCGGTGTTGTAAATATCTTGATGCTCAATCTACTTTATATTGTATGTAATTGTTATGTGTTATGGAGGTGTTTTTTTAATTACCAAATGAGCTTAATGGGTTCAATGCTTAATCTAGACAACAACAATGTTTAACAGCTTAAGCAAAAAAAAAAAAAAAAAACTTAGACTTAATGTATTCAGACACTAGCCTAATACCTATTTATCCTTAATTCTTTTTCGTCTCAAACTCTACTCATTTTACAATGACAAAATTGGTTTCTCTGGTTTGCAAAATAATATGGATAGAATCCAAGAAGTTGTAAAATTGGTTTATGTGGTTTGCAAAATACTATGGATAGAATTCAAGAAGTTTTCAACTTGCATTAAAGGTCCAAAATAAGAAATTTATGTGTTTTTGGTTCTCTAACACTTGAAATGACTATTTTTCTTTTTAATTTCATTTTTATATTTTTTTATATTTCATTTCATACTTTATTAGTTATTAATAAAAATAAAAAAATTTGGTCAACCCCGACCCCTTCAGTAACATCTCTCTCTCTCTCTCTCTCTCTATATATATATATATATATATATATATATATATATATATATATATATATATATATATATATATTAAAGATGACCATCTTTTGCAATAGTGAACTTAGGTCCGTTTTGGCAGAAATGGTCCTCTGTCTATATATATGTTTAAATTCGTCTTTAGGGTTATTTTCTGTCAATATCCATATTTTTTCTGGACACGAGTTGCTTCTGCCTTTGCTATTCCTTCTTTACCTTATCTCCATCAGTCTCCAGTAGGGGTGTGCAAAAAAACCGCAAAACCGAAAAACCGAGCCGAACCGGCCGATCCAAAACCGAAAAAAACCGAAACCAAAAGAAACCGAAACTTAAAAAAACCGAAACCAAAAAAACCGGATATCGACGGGTCGTTTTTGGTTTGGATACTTAGGTATCCGCGGATAACCGAACCGAACCGTTTGATATATATATATATATATATATATATATATATATATATATATATATATATATATATATATATATATGTATATTATTCATTTCCATTGAACTTTTTAGCAATATCCCAAACAAAAATCATGATCGACAATTCCAATTTACACTTCTATATTATGTTTTTTTGTATTTTTATTTTTATATTTGTTATACCAATTATAATGTATGTTATTTGACCTTCATTATGTTTTTATAACTCTTTGGACTTAGTAATTTTTAGAAAGAAATCGTTGGAATGAAGTTTGTAATTTTGATTGTATTTGATTTTTTATATTTAGCGGGTACCCGTGAATCGAACCGTGGTTACCCACCATTATACGGTTCGGTTCGGTTCGATTTTTTAGCTAATTCGGTTCGGTTTCGGTTAGTGGACATGAAGTACCGGCCCAGTGGTGACGGTTCACAAATTTATTACTATCCGAACCGAACCGGCCCCTGGTCTCCGGAACCTTCCATACCGCCTCTCTGAAATATCGCAGACAGTCTCCATCGCTTACTTCTACTGCTTCTTTTCTCCATATGCATTACAGTCATATTCACCTTTCTTTTTCGATTTCAGGCACTAGCATATCGGACGACACCGCTTCCGCCGCAGCCTCCGTCGGTCAGTCTGCTTCTACTTGCCGGTTTTAGCCGCTTTCCCTTCTCCGATCGTTGACGTTTTACTCTCCTTCGGGTTAGTTCCATCTGTCTGTCTCTTTGTCGATGCTTTTATCTATCTACTTTTCACCATATCTTACTACTTCTTCACCATCACCGTCTATCGGCTTTGGTTCTCTGGTAGGTGGGCTTACAGTCGTCTTCCATCGCATTCTCTTTCAAACCGTTTTTTCCACAGATTAGGTTTCGATTTTGGTTTTAAGAAACATCTCAGGTACCGCTACCCCGTTTTCCCTCTTTAAATTTCGATTCATTTTTCGTGCTTCATATACTTCTGCCTCCTCAATCTCCCAATCAGTTGTTTACAGATTTCATTGCACCCACCAAACCTCACCGGCGATGCCCTCCAAACAACCTGCTCTGTCGCCTTCTTGCATAACCCAGTTCGAAACAGAGGAGATATTGAAGATGGGTTCCAATCAACCGCGTGCAACTGTTGTACTTCAACCGTATGTTCTTCTCGGGAAGCAAATCAATGTCGTGGATCGACAAATTCAGTCACTATCTATGTATGGCTAGAGGTTCGTTTTCCTTCTTCTACTTATTTGTTGTGTAAATCTTATGATTCACAATTTGTAGGACCAAGTATGATCAGAAAGTTCTTTTTTTTAACCTTGTATGTTTAGTTTTCTGGTATAGTAGGCTCAAAGAGTTATTTCCTTTTTAACCTTCTTTATTTTAGTTTCATGTTAAAGTATGTGTTTTATATCTACATCCAGTTCTCTGATTCTTCAAATCACAGTTGTTGATTTTCAATAACTACATGTTTATATGCTTATCCGTTTCAGGGGCTCGTGGGGCTCCTGTACACCATCAGACCATGAACACACAAGGGCGAACAGTTATGTATGCTAGGGGTGGTAGGAAAAGGAAGGTACTTGATGTGGACCTCAATGACGCTCCACCAAATGGAGACCATGAGCAAGTGGAAGGTCCACTTCTTTCTTTGACTCATGCTGGACAACTACAAGCTGTTGACCATAACCAGCTGCCAGTTGTTGCATTGACTTCAGGATCTTCACCACCTGTTTTAATCGATGTTGAGGAGCTGGATGATGATGTTATCATTTCATCACCAAGAGCTTTTGAACAAGTACATTCTGTGTTATACACTAAAAAATATTACCTTTTTATACAATATTCAGATTATTAACCTTCATTCGTCTTCTTTCAGGCTAGAAACGGTTCTCGAATAATTGCAAGAACTTCAGTGATTGATGTGGAATCATGGAATCAGGTAAACAAACACTAGTGTGAGTAATCAAATTAGGGTTATATTTGCGCATGTGTGCAGTATGTTTTTTCTTATGTAATATGTAATATGTAAAATACTCCTTCATAAGGATCTACCTTCCTTCCACCAATTGTAACCTTGAACCGGCATAAGCATGATGTCTATGGATTGATACTAATTTTTAAATTTTTTTTTATCAACAAAAGGCTATTACTTGACTTTTTTTTTTTTATAAAAATGTTTAATGCAGGAACATCGGAAAAAATGCTATTTCTATTGACGAAATGGTAGTTATAGATATTATAACCAAGTTAGTCTCTTTCTATTTCCCTACATACTTTTATTTTTTATAAAAAAAATAATGGTTTTATCAGTTTTTGTTAAAAATGCCCCTGCATACTCTTTTTTGGGTTAAAAACTTCATGATTTCATAGTTTTTGACCAAACTGCCATTGCATACAGCTTCTTTGGTAAAAGTTACTGACTTGAAGAGTTTTTAACGAAAATTTCCCGTGTATACAGTTTAACTATAGTACCTGAATTTGAAAATTTTAAACAAATTTAATAGAATTATATTAGAATAACCTTAATAAAATATTAGATGTTAGTTTTAGGTAAAGTATGACAAGTTTTGGTTGACTTTCAATTCATACATATCTAACAGTGGCTCACTTTCAATTCCTTTTTAGATAAACTTAAACTATATATATATATATATATATATATATATATATATATATGGGCTAATGTCATAAAAACCCTCAAGTTTTCAAGGTTTTGTCGGTTTTGCCCAAAGTTGAATTTTATGTCCGTTTGTGATAGGAAACAAATAAAAAGAACCCATAACAAGTAATTTGAGAGTATGTGCTCTATGTGTAAGTTTAATACTTTAGTCAAGTAATTTGATATATATTGTAACTGTATTTCTTAATTTCATGTTCGGCAAAACAGTAAATCATATAATTATGTCATTTTCACTAAGAATTTTTAGTAACTTTAATTGTAATTTCTACCAACAATCATAGAATGCTAATTCTATTTATAAAACTAAATAAACGAACTTCTTTCTTTCTCATTTTATTTATGTAGAATGATTATATATATATATATATATATATATATATGGTGTGGTGCGGTGCGGTTTGAACTGCGGTTTCACAGTTAAAAACCACAAACCGCACCGCGGAAGTTCTAAACCATGTTATGCGGTGCGGTTTGGTGCGGTGCGGGCGGTTTATGCGGATTGGGCGGTTTGGTGCACATATATACATATATTTTTAGAAGTGTAAATATGTATTTTGATATATGTTTTTTTTTTAAGTATAAATATATTTTTAGAAGTATAGATACATATTAATATATAAAAATTTAAAAATATGTATTTATACTTCTAAAAACTATATATATAAAACACGTATTCATAATTCTAAAAATATTATTTATCTTTTTAAATGGTATAACCTTGCAAACACACACACAAACAAACATATATATATATATATATATATATATATATATATATATATATAACATTAAAAAAATATAAATACAATATTTAATTAATCATTTTTTTGTATATAAATACGATTTTTCTGCATGAATACGTATATTATGAAAAAAAATACTTAGGGTAAAAATGCAAAAAAAGGGTAAACTTAAGGGTTTTTTTGCGAATTTAATATAATGGTAACCTGAAAAACCTGTTATCACCGGTAAAAAGGTAAAACCGAACATTTTTTTGAAAATGTTTGGGTAAAAACGGACATAAAATTCAACTTTGGGTAAAACGGACAAAACCCTGAAAACTTGAGGGTTTTTATGACATTAGCCCATATATATATATATATATATATATATATATATCTTGCAACAATGATCACTTGAACATTACTCAAAAGTTTCAATTTCAATTTTTTATATTTAGTTTTTCTTTTTTCAAATTTAGGTGGCAACATCAGTACATAGCAGCAAATTTTCTATTTGAACTTTTTATTTTTGTTTTTTGCAATTTCTTTTCATTTCCTTTTCCAAAAACCAAAATACATTGCCATTTGGTCAATTTTCCATTTTTAGTTGACACCTACACTAAATAGCAACGTATTTTGAATTTACACATTTATTTGGTTTATGCAAATTGTTTTCATTTTTTTTACCAAAAAGAAAAATATATTGCTATCTGTTACAAATTTAACCACTATTATCAACTAATCTATATGTTTTTTAATAGTTAATTAAATAGAACTTTATTTTTTTCTTTTTTTTGTTTGGTAATTCAGTGAAATATAATGTTTGCAGTTACCTTCCGCTATTACAACAGATTTCACCACATGGGCAACAACAGTAGCGGGTGGCACCACCAGACTCGCAGCAGCAGATGCACCTCATCAGTGTAATATGATGATCATCCCTTTTACCTTCAATAGTGTGTTATGTTTTGTTAGATTAAATTTATACCAAAGAATCATAGGGGTGTTTTAGGTTTTCTCTGCTCTTGATCTGTTGAAATATGATGTTTGCAGTTTTGTTCCATTATTGTGGCAGATTCCACCACAGGAACAACAACAACCGCAGGCAGCACACAAAGTTTTGATCCACTTGACCCTTTTCTTTTTCAGTTGAATATTTTGATTTTAGCCATTTGACTCGTTCATAAGTAAATGAGCTGTGAAAAGCTGTTTGATTGTTTGAATGTCTCTTTTTCATCAGTAATGATCGAAATACCAATTTACCTTTTGTTTGGATGTATATTTGGTTACCACTTCTGTTTTAGTTGGTATTTATTCTCTCTTTCTATGCGTATGTGTATTTATTAATGAATGTTGTGTAATTTAACTTATTTTCCTTGCTCTGTTTGTTTGTAATATCAGATGAGTAAGTAGATTTTACTGACCCATGCGAAATGAATGATTGTTGCACTTAAATAATTAACCTTGATTTTGCTGTGTGGTCAGGTTTTTTCTATGTATTATCCTAAAAAGTATTATGTAAAGTCTATATATTCACTCAAAATTATTATGTAATCCTTTCTATCAATAACAAGCATGAAGTGACCAAAATGATCGGATCTGTCCAATTCCATACCCCGCAACGCGAGGTTCCCCATCTAGTTATAATTAATATTGACACTTACTTTGTAAGATTGATATGCCCTTACGGTCAAAAGATTGCTATACCAAGATTAAAAAAATTATTTATATTAATCAGTCATATATTTATTTATTTTTATCTACTTGTTTTGTTTACTTTTATAGTATTTTTAATTTCGTCTTTGTCGATACATATAAAATCAATAAAAACAATGTAACACAATACGATATGCATTGTTAAAATGAATTTAAACAAAGTAAAATATTCAAAGTTGTCATATTAAATTAGTTACAACTCATATAATATGACATATACGACAAAACAAACAAAAATTATGTTTAGATTCATTTACTTATTAAATAAATAAAAATTAACAATCTTTTTATGGAAAAGCTTAATCATTTAGAACACTTAGATACGCGTTCAGTTTGTTTACCTGTGCTTTTTAATTAATAACTTTATATTTAAAAATAAAAGTGGTAAATGATATACTCCCTCTGTCCAAAAATTATAGTCTACAGACAAAAAACACACAGATTAAGAAAACATTAATTACCACTAACTTTATTTAATAAAATGACAATTTTATCATTACTTTGCATTTAATGTTGTATTCAATGCTTAATTGGTTAAGTAATAATGATGGAGTATTTTGGTAAAATTGTTATTTATTTTTAGAAATGAACTATTATTTGGGAAAAACCAAAAAGGAAAGATGAACTATAATTTTGGAACGAAGATAGTATTAGTTAAAACATAATTAAATAATACAAAGTATTTTATAATAATAGAATACTAAATAAATTAAAATCATTGGAAGTATACAATTACTAAGTTTACAATAAAAAAAAACTTAAACTATTAATGCAAATGTTTAATTGAAAGAATTTTAAAATACAAAGATTTAAACTAAAAGTTTGATATATTTTAAGGGTTTATCTCTAAATAATTAATTAAAACTTTTTGGAGAGATTATTTTTTTAAGACAAAAAATAAAAGATATTTGGTAAAGTAGATGTGACAATATGGCACTTAAATTATATAATTATTTTATTTTTCTTTTACTCAGTGTTGAGAATATCAATAAAATGAAACAAACATCACTTTAGAGAAATAACACTACTCTAATACTTATTGCCCTTTTCATATTTTTTTCCATCCAAGGCATTCACAATATCCGTTATAACAAAATTCAATTAACTCGGGTGGACAAAAACCAAGATAATCCCCTCTCCATATACATGGACGTTTGACATTTGAGTCTTGAAGTTTTGCTCCGCCATTAGTAACTTCCATTTCAGCCAATACTACAATTAGTAAAAACAACATTATAATATTAAATACAATTTCCAAATTTTCAAATCATACGTGGAATGAAATATGACACAATTATGAATCAAAGACAAAGATAGAGGATAACCGCAAACACTCAACATCAATATGGCCAAAAAAGAAAATTTTCTAAATTAAAGCCTAATTAGTTTATTTGTCTATTTATCTAAATTAGTAAATTGTTTGTTTAAATTTAAAAAAGAAAAAGCATTTTAATTTTAATAATTCAATATTTTTCTTATTTTTCTTATAAATTCAAATTTCATAAATGTTTAGAATTTCATTTTTTTTTAAATAAACCCATGTAATACATGGGTCTTAAACCTAGTGTATATATATATATATATATATATATATATATATATATATATATATATATAGAGAGAGAGAGAGAGAGAGAGAGCTAGATTCAAATGTTTCTAGCAAATATTGTGTTCCTAAATGCACCAATCACAATTTAGCAAATAATTAAATAATTTATTAAATGAATAAGGGTATTTTTGGGTTTTTGACACATTCAATTAATGAGATCATTAATTAAAATCCCTTTAATTAAGGAAACAAAATAATTAGGTTTGACCTAATCTCTCTCTTTTATCTCACGTATTCTTCACCTACAAAAGAAGAATAAATCGGCTTCACAGTTTCACTTCGTCTTCTCCACTGTCGCTGCTTCAAACAACCAGCCACCACCGCCAACCACCACCTTCATCGGTTGTAAGTACCTCCTTAACATTTTTTGATGATCTTTTTTACCATTGTCAATCAAAACCGAAGCCACAGAACCATTTATGTTTTTTTTTCCGATCGTATGGAAACCGAACACATGAGGTATACCCTCCTTTGTAACTCATTTACTTTGCAAATCTTATTAGTTAAAATGAACCCTCGTCTATGAAATTTTAATCCAATTGCTTTTTTATTTTGATTTTGGAACACAATCATCAGTTTTTTAACCAACAAATAAGTATATATGTTTATGCATTCTATGTATCCTGCTATATCAATTTCATAGTTTTTTTTTCTATTTAGATTGTTAGGTTTTTTTTAATGCATCTTAATGTTGATCATTCTGCAAGAATGGAATATCAAATTCTAATTTTGTTAGAATAGAATCTTGAATTCCTTGTCACCTTAAGCAATGAATTACCGTAACCAATTCTGTCAGAATAAAATTGGTTTCTATTCTTGTTATTGGTCTTGATTCTTATAGAATGACATCCTAAATAATGAAACATTACATTCTTTCAAAATAATATACATTGCAAGTTTAGGGATGATTATTAATATTGGTTTGTAGAAATTATAGTTATATTCTATTTGAATGTATATCACATTCTACTAGAATTTATTGTTTTATTCTATTTAATGCACTAAAAATTTTAATATTTGAAAGTTGATTATGTTTTCCTTGTGAATTTAGGTTTTGAAGAGGTTGCCATTAATGTGGAAAGTGAAGAAAACATGGAGAACGATATTATATTCTAACAGAATGTATTCTGTCAGAATTTATAAATTGTTTTTTAACAATAATATTATTTCGGAATAGAGTAGTGTTTTTGTTAGATTTTGATATTTTTTTTTCTTTTTTAACTATTTTTAGTTTTAATCTTTTAGAATAAATGTAATCCTTAAACCATTGTTAGTCATAATTTTTTTTGAATGATTGTAATAATTGTTTATAGTCTTTTTCTTTACTGATGAATGTAAATAGTGATTCTTAAAGAATAAAATCCGTATTCTTTAGAAATTGTTGTTCTTGATAATATGTTGTATCATTCTTTAAGCATGTTTAATATAAAAAATATCTTGAATGAAATAATATTCTGCAAGAATAAAACCACAAATATATTTACTAGTTAATTATATATAGTGGATTTAAAATAATATATATGTGTTGTGTGTGCAAAATAATAAAAGAAAATGTGTAAAAAAAATGCAACAAACCAATTTATTTTTCGGTTAAAAAACCGAAACCACACCGAAAGAATCGCAAAACCGCAAGAAAAACCGCACCGAAACAAAACCGCAAAGTTCGGTTTTCATTATGAATAACCGCAACTTGCGGTTTGCGGTTCGGTTAGGTCCAAAAACCGCACCGAACCGCAACATACTCACCCCTAAGCGTTAGATCAAAATTAACTCATTAAGGGCATGATCATCATCTTACCAATCTCATTTAATGTTTAATTTTTTTATGTTATTGGAAATATTAATAAAAAGATCTAAAAATTAACATAATAAATCAAAATTTCTGTTACTATTATTATTATTATTATTATTATTATTATTATTATTATTATTATTATTATTATTTGTAAAAATACTCCATTTGTCCCATAATTATTGTCCACTTTTGATTTTTGAAGTCTTTGTTCATCAACTTTAACCTTAAATATTTTTATTTGTGTTGTGTATTATTTCATGAAATTTATAATAATGAAAAGACATTTGAAACACAATTCATTCATATATTTTTAATCAAATACTATATATCAAAAACAAAAATATTTAAAGGTCAAAGTTGAAAAATAAAGACTTCAAAAGTCAAAAGTGGACAATAAATATGGGACGGATGTAGTAATAATTTTCGTTTTTTTAAATGCATATTTTTTAATTTTTTTAGAAAACATAAACTTTTTTAAAAAATGAAAAAAAAATATATTTAAAAAAAAACTACAAGTTTTTTAAAACAGTAAATTAAAAAAATAAAAAAAACTAGAAAATTAAAAAAAAATACTATAACTTTTTTAATAAAAAAAATCAACGCTTTAGGTGCATATATGCATATTTTTTCAAGTACATATATGCATATTTCTTATACTATAAATATTCATAAGTAAATTATAAAAAAAACTTGTTTTTATTTACTAATATATAAACACAATTGTACAAGTGTTTTATTCGATAAAAAGTAAAATATAAAGAAAGAAAAATGCTACAAAATTTCAAAGCATTTTCATGTCTTCGTGTCAAGATTTTTATATTTTCTTCAATTTATCACTTTTCACCTCTTCAATATTTTCCACAAGTTCTTCCAAACCTACAAAAATTAAAAAAAAATTGATTAATGCTAGAACTCACACAAAAATGCATATGTATATATCATGTAAGATTCAAATGTGAAATTCACAAGAAAGTTTAAAAAAAAATAATTAACAAAGAACACTCACACAAAATGCATGTGTGCATATAGACATAATCCATACGTGCTTCACTTGTGATTTACATGTGATTCATATGTGATTTACATGTGAATCACACGTAATTCATATGTGATTCACTTGTGATTTACATGTGAATTACATGTGGATCACATATAATTCATATCTGATTCACATGTGATTTACATATGAATCACATGTAATTCAAATGCTCAAAAGTTGTTATGTTGTGAAAAAAAAACATTTTTTTTGCTAATGTTTACCCAATTTTTAGCCTAGTATCGTGATATGTTGTGAGTTGTGACATATAATTAAATGAAAGATTATCTTGAAATGGCGGGGTGTGAGATAGACTAATATAATTGGCTAGAATATGTTGGAACATTAGAGAAAAAGAATTACTATCTACTAGAGGTTGCTCTATTTGATGAGTACTCAAGAGAAAATAAACTTGTACCTCTAAAAGGTCTTTGAATATATGGTCAGTTTGTCATAATATCATAACATGTAGGAATGCATATATAAGTGATTTTGAAAGATGAATGCTAGAGCTAGATTAATAATTACGAGATATCTTAGTTTCACAATTCGTCTATAATTAGAAAGCATAGCATGTAGATGATGATCTTGCACATGTGCAACTACGCATATAGCAACAAAGAATCATCGCTACAAAAGTTAACTGCAAGCAACACTATATAATCAACTTTTTAAATGGTTAGCTAGAAGAGAGGTGTATGTCAGTCACTTTACCAAATCCAAAACACTTTAAGATTTTAGATATTGTATTTCAATTTAGCAAAGTTTTAAGCTTTATGTAGAGTCGATCAATAACAGAAATCACAAAATCAAATAGGATTCTTTGCTATATTATGGGAACTATTGACAATGGAATTTGGTAGACAAATGAATCAAATTTTAGATTACTTGGTTTCACAGACAATAATTAGGTTAGTTGTTTGGATGACCAAATGAGCGCTTTGGGTTACTTTTATGTTTCATTAGTACTAATCTTCTTCAAAGTGATTTTGGTGCACGACTGGATCAACTGTTGATGCAATCATATGTGAATTGAAAAAAATAAAGCATTTGAATCGCAAAATGAAGCTGTTGATTCATCATCATTTGTCATCCCCCAAACATAGGAGGAAATGAAGGTAATCAAAGGATTAAGGGTTGATATGGATGCACTTCAAGAAAGAATGAATGAAATGTAGAGGATGTTGGAGGTGTGTGTGGATATGCAAAAATCGGTGCATTAAGAGCTTAATTCAGCTCTGAATTAGTCATCATCATCATCATGCTACTTATGTTGTGATGATGGTTTTGAATCTTTACCTGATAGGTAACAATTTTTTTTAAAACTTCCAATCATTACATTCAGAATCATTCATTAATACATGTAGTTTATTATTTATAATGTTCATTCAGATCTAGTGTACACATGTGTATATGCTGAAAATGTGCTCAAAAAATAATCTGGTCAAAGCTAAAGGAAAGTATGAGGTGAACAAGTAGTAAAGTAGTACAAGTTCAAGACTTATAGAGCATGGAAACTAACAGATGGAATAAGAAAGAAAGACAACAACAATAGAAAGATTTATCAATGCTTTTTCTGGCATTAGTCTTGTAGTGCACGCAAATTCGGGCTAGACAATTAACATATAATAAGCGTTAAAAATAACTTGTTGATAGAAGATTATTTAGGATAAATAACCCTAAACAAGTTATAGTATATGTGACAGGGACTCCGTATACATAAAGAACGCGGAAATCCGACTTCGTATGAATAAGTTACACTTCTTCAAAGTTTCGCAATTAAAACGGAACAACTCTTCGTATCGAAGAAAGTGAACTTTTGATAAAGTACTTTTTAGCCTATGTGATCTAAATGAAAGTCATAGTAGTCATAAAACCGAGAGCATGCATATCGAGAACGTCTAAATCTGACTTTGTGAGAGGAAATTATGATTTTTTGAAGTTTCAGCGCATCAGTATGGACATAGAAACCGAAATCAAGATTGGTCGATTGTTAGGAAACACAATCTAAACGAGAATTGAAGATCTCGTTAATAGGAGTGATATGGCATTTTTATACATATATTTTAGGCCATTATTTTAATATATTTGATTAAAATGGTATATTTTAAGACATATGATACTTAATATGCTTTGAAATGTTCATTTACAGTTAAAATGGGAGCTGAGATGTAAAAGGAGGAGAACGAAGCTAAAAAAAGACACAAAAATAATGTTGATGAACATCTTGACCCCTCGTCAGTATTTTGGCCATATCTCATTATTGAATCTATATGCCCAAGAATCATTATAGAGTGATATTGCTAATAATATATGATCATATAGGATCATACCTTTATCAAGTTGGCACATTTTGTATATTTATTATTAATATGCGTATTTATAAATAATATCAATTCTTATAATTTAATTAGGGAATAATTTGAAACGTCCCAAATATTAAGACTAAAAATTTTGATTTTTAATTTAATAAAACCATTATCCTAAAACATTATCATAAAAATCATAGTAAATCATAGTGTATCAGTAACATCCAAATACATCAAAGTGATATAAAAATGCAGAATGATGTGGTGTGTGTACTGCAATCATCCCGGGCTCTTCCCCTTTGAACCAGAAGTACCTGAAACATAAACTGAAAACCGTAAGCACAAAGCTTAGTGAGTTCCCCAAAATACCACATACCATACATATCAAGCATATAGTAGGCCCCGCTCTTCATCGGTCCCTGCCCGACATTAAGCCCCGCTCGGTATACAGATCTGTCAGTCATCAGGCCCCGTCTGACATCGGGCCCCTCCCGGTATACATATAAACATATAAACATATAAGTATACTAAAATATTCAATAATCACAAAGATAAATAGCATATAGGATAGTCATCGGGCTCCGCCCGGTATCAGGCTCAACCCGGTAAACATATATCACATATTGTAACGCCCGCAGATTCGGGCTAGTTAATTTAGAGACAATAAGCGTCAAAAATGACTTTTTGATTCAATATTATTTAGAGTAAATAATCCTAAAAAAGTTATAGTGTGTCACAAGGGTTCCGTACATATAAAGAACGCCGAAATCCGAGTTATAACGAAGAAGTTATGACTCGTCGAAGTTTTACGGCAAAACCGGCACAACACGGCGTAACGTAAAAAGTGAATTTTTGATAAATTACTTTTTAGCCTTAAAGATCTAAACGAAACTCCTAGTATACATTAAACCGAGAACGTGCATAAAAAGAACGTCTAAATCTGACTTCGTATGAGGAAGTTATGATTTTTCTAAGATTTAGCATAGCAATGCACAACCCAGAATTCATATTTTAGATCGATCGATTTTTATCTGACACAACAAAAATTAGAATTGAATAATCATTAATAGGAGCTCAACGATAAAAAGACAGTCGAAAACGGAGTCCGTATGTAGAAGTTATGAATTTTACACGGTCGTTAATAGTGTAATCTTCTCATACTGTTAAATTTAAAATCGGTCTAGATTTAGCCAACAGAGTCTAAACGAAAGTTGTAGAGTACTTCTCCACCTACGCGTGGATATAAAGAACGTCGAAAACGGAGCTTGTATGAGAAAGTTACGAAATTTAGAAGTCGGAATGGTGCTGCTACGAAAGGGGTGACGTGGCTTAATCTGGATCATTGCTTTCTCCCCAAGCCTTGCCACCAGAGGGTGACATGTGTCACCAACTCGACGAGTTGGAGGCCAAAACTCGACGAGTAGGTCCAAAATTCAGCCTATAAATAGCATGCGAGGGTGCCTTTATTTCTCACACCAAAAACCCATTCTCTCTCTCTCTCTCTCTCTCTCTCTCTCTCTCTCTCTCTCTCTCTCTCTCTCTCTCTCTTTCTCTCTAACTTCTCTCTAAGCCTCCCAAAACCCTCCCAAAACCCTAGTAACCTCAAGGTGCTAGAGGAAAGCCCCGGAGCGCTAGAAGGCTCCGAGAAGAAGAGCTTTCGGCTAAGAGTGTTCTTCCCCCGAAGAGCCCGGTTCCTCGCTAAACCCCCTATAAGTTAAGTTATGCTTACCGTACTTTAAGTATAACTTATGTTTAAGTTCATTATCATTATTACAAACCTATAAACAAGATTTATCAGTGATTCCAAGTCATTATACTGACTGATCTACTTACGGGGATGATGTCTAGGCTGTGATTTAGTGAGGTGTTTAAAGTGGGATTTCCAAACAGTATACTTCGTATACCAAACAGACCCTACCTCCAATATGATCCTACCTGGTTGTTCCTTACTTGATAGATCATGAAAGTAGACTTTGATTTAATGATGACTCTGTTGGATTAGTGTCTAAGTCCATAACTATATTTGGTATGTACTTGACCCGATTGGCATGGTCCATTTGGGTTGCATGGCATCATGCATTTGGATAGACTAAAATGAGAGAAATAACACTTAAGGTTTACTAATATGTTATAAGTTCTAATATATTAATAAGATTATTTAATTAGTATTGATCAAGAATTAATTTGGAATTAATTAAGTGATCAAAAGAAGACTAATTAAATATATGGGTTGATTGTGTAATTCATCCATACTTGTGTAGTGGGCTAATGCTCCATGGATTATCAAGTTAGGCTAAAACCCATAGGATGCTCCATGGTGTTTTTGTACCCATGGATCATGGAAATGAAATGTCATGACAATTAGGGTTTACATGGTGTAACCCTAATTGTGACAAACTATATAAGCATCTTATTCTTGACAAAATCGGCTACTATGTGTGTATGGTGAGGGCTAGCCGATTTCATGAAGTGGTTCATTTCTCTCTAAGTTATTCCAAGTGTATTTGATGTTGTGTGAACCATTTGAGGTGTCACACTTGGGGCACTCGGCTCTTAAGCATCAAGGAATCAAGCTACATAAAAAGTATGTCTTCAAACTTGTTTTAATTACCCAAGTATCAAAGATTGTATGCTAGATAGGGTAATACCTTGGAATATTCATATTTGTATGTATAATAGAGAAAACATAGATCCAAGGTATTTAGGGTTGCATGTACACTTAGGAGTGTTAGAATGCTTAAAACCCAACAGTGGTATCAGAGCCTGTGGTGACTTGGTAAGACATGTGGAAGATATGGTGGATAACCTATTGACCCATGTTCAAATCCTGACACTACTCAGCCCTTGTGGCCATGGAGGTTCGCCTGCAGTGACTCCAGGGCATGAGGCAAAGCCTCATGTTTGCAGCGGGGGATTAGTCGGTGCGCGAAAGATGGCCTGGAAACCCTCGTTAGGGAAGTTCCCTTTCCAAAAAAAAAGTGCTCAAAAATGCTGAAAAAATTGATTTTTGGGCTGTCTGGGCACTGGACTCGCCGAGTCCACTGATGGACTCTCCGAGTCCACTGATGGACTCTCCGAGTCCATGAGGAAACTCATCCTACTCGTCGAGTAGGTTCACACACTCGACGAGTAGGACCCCCTGACAACATATTTTCGACTTTTAAGGCTGGAATTGGACTAGAATCATTACCCTAAGCTGTTTTTGAACCTATAAACCTGTTTTTGATGTGGTAATGTTATTATAATCCAATTTCAAAGATAATTGTCAATAGATTCATGTTTTGTATTAGTTTAATGGTTAGTCTAATTACATGAAAAAGTTTGATTGAATTATCTTGTTCTTATGAGTTGCTTAGATTAATAGAAAAGTTATGTGAAATTGTTGTTTTCAATCCTATTTAATCTAAGAGTTGATTCTAAAATGTGTTTTTGTAACTTGTCCTCAAGTTACATGAAAAGTCACATTTAAGAATCATAAAACTCATAAATATTTCATAAGTTATGAATAAAGGAAAAGTTACATTCTTTTAATAGTTTAAAGTCTTCCATAACTTGTCCTCAAGTTATGGAACTTGAAGAGTTTTTTTGCATTAAAACTACTTTAAACACATAAGTTATGGAATTGAATAGTTTCAAAACTTGCCCTCAAGTTTTGGAATTTGAAAAGTTTTCCCTTATGAATACTTTAATTCCAAGTTAAGCCCTTAGAATTTTAAAAAGTTAAAATTCAACCCTTATACTTTATAGTATTATAAGTTAATAATATATATATATATGTGTATAAGAGCAAGTCAGTCTTACCGTTAGTAGGCCTCATTCACGAAGCCGGTCTATAAAGGGGGTATAAGGTTACTGCCTATAGAATGACAGTTTAATGGGTGTCCACTCTCACCCACCGCTTCCTTGACTGGTGGAAGGTCGTTAGCCGAACGGGTAGGACAAGGACTATAATTCTCCCTTCATTAAAAGTATTAATGATAAATACTAAGTAACTAAACCTTTTATAAATTCCCAATCTTAGTTACTTAGGAAAATGTGAATTTGGTGCTAACCCATGAAATTACACTTTGCAAAGGGTAACTTAATGTTTATCATAGTATCGGTGGAGCGCGTGTGTTTAACCGACACATCGATTAAGGGGTAAATATTAAGGGTACCAAGTATATTTGCATGGTTATTCACACCTTGTTTTGTGATCCTCGGCATCCCAGTCACAAAACTTGAGAGGGCACAATCGAGATTGAAACACGCCATTGAAAAGTTCAATGAATCTCAAAAGATCTAGGAGTTTCAAATCCAATTAAAACCTAATATTTCTATTTCGTTTTTCATGGTGGAAATTGGCGAATCGTCATTCGCCTACCTTCAAATATTTTATAGATTGGATTACGACATCCCTCTTCCAAGTTATAAAATATTGTGTTGGGTCCTAACCTTAATATTTCATATTGGGAGTTATATTAAGGACTTTAAATCAACTATCTTGAATATCTCCCAAAAGATGTCTAGTTCAGACATCTATGATCTTCCCAAATCTCTTGGAACTTCACTTCCTCCACCTCCTCCAATTATTCTCCCTAACCCACAAGTTCAAGGTCACTCAAGCCCTATTGGCAAGCAAGGTCTATGTGTGATCGCATCTTGGAGATGAAGTCACATATTGACAAGCCGGGAGAGTTGGGTGTCAAAGTCTTAAGAAAGTTGGATGTTCAATCACTTTCTAAGTCACATAGTGAGTTCCTTTGAGACTACTATGAAACAGACTATGACATGACCCTTAAATGATCTTATCTATTTGCTTGGTGCTGCTGAATCAGCAATGATTTGGAGGACTAGTAAAGCAAGTTTGATTAAGAAGATCAACTTCCCAAACCTTAAATGAACATTGACAATGGTAACATTGGATATCCAGAAAAAGCTTTCTCTTCCCAATGGAAAGGGATCGGCCATAGTTAACTCGGTTGACCAAATGGTAAAGAGAAAGACTAAGTCTGTGATAGTCCCGTGTACCATTTCCATAAAGTCCATATGTTTATATTGCCAAAGGAAGGGGCATTTGTTACAAAACTTCCTATTTACCTGAAGGATCATAGGGTTGATCAAGTCAAGATGTTTGATTCTACTTCAGGTGAAGTCCACTATCTAACTCTGTTAAGTTTCTATTCTAAGATTCTCATTACATGATGTGACTGGGTCACATGTTGTTGTTTTAAGAATCAAAGAAAAGTGAAGAAACTTAAAGGAAGTATATGCTGATTCTGATCGCGAAGATGGATTTCGATCGCATGGTTCGGTGATCTGAATTTTTGAGCTGTTTCTTAGGAGTTATGATATATTGCTTAGGAATAGATAACAACAAGTTTTTCATATGCATTTGCACTGTAAGGATAAGTTTTTTCCGCAAAGTTTTAAAATAAAATAAAAAGGTTTTAATTATATATTTATTTTAAATATCCTTACAGTGGCATTTGTGAAAAATGGTTGTTTATATGATTCCATTGATAGCAATATTGGAAAAAAAGGGACTTGATTCTTTCATTTGTGGTAGTGTCTAAATTTACCAAATAAGGAAAGATTTTCATCGCCCAAGTTTCAATTGGACCGAAGCTTGGAATCATGCAAGTAGTATGATAAATGAGAATTTTCATCTTTGGAAAATTAAGACTAATTCCTTGTTCACATGTATATGTGAGTCAAGTGAAGGACTAAGGTATCGAGTACACATTCTTGTGCACTAATCAAGTCCACCACAAAAGATCGTTAAGACATTCGTCATGATTTACTAAAGTTAGTAAATATGGTTATACTTACAAGTTTAAGTATAATTTTGAAACATTGGAAAAGTTTCAATGTATGTCAAAACGGATGAGAAGAATCAAATTAGGCAGAAAGATAAAAGTTTCTCAAATCTGAAGAGATGGGAGAGTACTTTAGTATCATGTTTTGTCATCATCTTAATGATTAAGAAACCATATCACAATTGGTCTTCTAAGGACATCTTAGTGCATTCCTATGGCTAAGAAGAGGAGTCATGAATTGTTGAAATGGTTAAATCAAGAAGATGAGTCATACTTCGTTCCAAAACAAGTCTTAGAGTCATACTCCAAGATTGTAACTTGAGTGACCCATCTTTAAGAAGGTTTATAACACTTGTCAAATGTAAGAGTAAAAAGTGTTCTACTCTTGTACATTTGAAATTGGTAAGTTGTGATGTTTTGGATAAAACAAAGACCAACTAAGGCCCATTGTGTGAAGTGTTTGTCTTGATAAAGAATCCGCACTATCTCTTGAATATTTTGCAAGTGAGTCTTATATGTCAAGAGGACAGTGGGAGTCATAAAGATCTTGGAAAAGGTTCAAGATCTAATCAAGAGTAAAAACCTGTAGTTTATCACTAACACACGACGTGAGGTTTATAACCTATCGTGTTAACATATGTCTACCTCTGTGCCCATTCCAGTTAAAGTTGGCTTTGCATATGAGTTCCAAGAGTTCTCAATTGGTTTCATAACAACTTGGAAGCAATGGCAGGCCCTTGTGCTGCCAGGTGGCAAGACGTTAAGACTGCACAAGTTCAATCCATAAAAGTTTGAATTTGTCACTAACCTTGTCTTGAGATTATGGTTTTGACAAATTCACATGGATAGGAACACATACACCATAAAATCTAAGGTTCATAAGGTTTCTCTCCGATTCATGAAAATGATGGTGAGGAAACGCTTTCACTAAGTAGATTTTAGGTAGATAGCAATTGTGATATTTGCATTCTCAAAGTCGTTAGTGGAGCGTGTGTGGTTAACCGACACACTAACATGGACTTGTGAGGAATGGCAAAGGTCTGAACAATTGAGACTATGATTACAACATCCCTTTTCATAGTTATGAAATTGTTTAGACACACATGTGTGCTATCTAAGGAAAGGTGTATGACCTTGATAAAGTTTTATCAAAGCATTTCATATCAGAAGTTTGAACTTTGGTAAGAAAGTCAATAAAGTATTGATTTCTAGAAGTCCAGCTGATTTCTGAGTACATGTCAAAGCTAGTGGGAGCATAAGTGTTATGCTAATAATTTTCATGTTAGTGGGAGCATGATAATTATAATAAGTGTTGCAAGTTAGCAATGTTAATTATAGAAAACAAAAAGTTTCAATTGGGAAAAAGTTGTTTTGATATAATTAAGGGAGAGGAAATTATACTTCATTTCAATTCTAAAAGCTTAGATTGAGGTTTTAATCATCTTTAGTCAAGGGTATATATGAATTTTCTGTTGGAACGGCTCAACATAAGGAAATTCTATATATGGGTCCATTATTTGCGTTCTAAAATTCGATTATGATTACGGCATCCCTTTTCATAATCTGAATTATGAGAACTTGGCAAATAGAAATAGCGATATTATAGCAAAACGATTGGCCTAGAATCATGTCTTTATGTGAGACATCATGAATCGTGTCCCATTTGATTTGGGTACAGGATCGATTGCATGTGCTATAATATTTATCCTTTCTAAATTTTCCAAATGCCTGAGGCATTAAGAAGGGGAAAAGGTCTAGAATTAGATACGACTAAAATGATTAAGC
Source organism: Lactuca virosa (assembly GCF_052849685.1). Lineage (NCBI taxonomy): Eukaryota > Viridiplantae > Streptophyta > Magnoliopsida > Asterales > Asteraceae > Lactuca > Lactuca virosa. The sequence continues at coordinate 136,321,242 of NC_136430.1, forward strand.
AATTATCGAGGACAATCTAAGGTTTACCAAAGATTGATTGCTCAGGGACAGTTGGAAGTATAGTGTTTCTGGAAGGACCATATTGACATGTTCTGAAAAGAGGCAACTCTTGTTTAGAAATGATAGTCAAAATGGGAATATGGAGTTGTCTCCATAGGTGGAAGCAATCTGTGTAAGATTAGAGAAAAACTTAATGCAAGGAAGATATTCAAAGCAATGTACTTTGAATATGAGACTTTATTTCCATGGAACTGATCTCCATTGGAATACTCTGTAATGTATGTTGACAAGTCTTTGTGACTTTGTGCATAATCATTACAAGAGGATCAATGCATATAAGTTTAGAATCTAACAGATTTAGGTAAATGGCAGGATTTGGAATTCTTGCATTTGCGGTAAGGAATTGGGATTGTGAAATGAGAATCATTGGAATTATGTTCAAACGATCTATTTCACAAAGTAAAGATCATAGACAAACATAGTGTGCATACTTGGTGTATGGCATAACTAATGTTTAGACAAACATAGTGTGCATACTTGGTGTATGGAATGACTAGTGTTTAGGAAACATAGTGTACATGCTTGGAGCATGGGACAACTATTGTTTTAATTCAAGTATAAAGTTGATAGTTTGAAACAGTATGCAATGAATGATGGGTAATCAACATGGTGATAAATAAAAGGTGTGTTTATTTATATTCATAAGTTCTGAGACCATATTGGATTCGGTTATTCTTGTGTTTCACTTTGCATGTTTTGACTTCCAGAATAACTAGGTCGTTCATCCTGAATGACTAACTTATTCAAACTATCCACAGTCGGTCATATGTTGGAAGTAGATATGAATCAAGACTGTCATGGGTTGGCTTGTAGAGGTCTAAGATGCTGGACAAAGCGGTGCTACAACACTCATGGGTGCTCATAAGTTCTGAGTATTGGATTCAACCCACACTCATTTGAATCACTTCATGGATTTTATCACGAGTGATCATGAGACGATAATATCTTATATTCTTCAAACCTAGAGATATGAGTTGTTACTATGAGTTGGTTATATATTGATTGCACGAAACCGCATTGGTAACTCGATGTTATAAAACATGCCTTTGTGTATGATTCAACAAGTAGTAGAACAAGCCATATGAGTCGAAGTTTATCCATTCCTTTTACCTTCGGGATAAAAGCGATACTTGTGGGTCCCTCGATGATTTAATGATGACACATGTGAGTGCTTGGCCAAGCCAGGACTGGTTTGATCTGTTCAATCAGTCAGTCATCATGAATCGGAAATCGGGAAACAACAAATGGACAGAGAGAATGATTTATAATCCATGTCTCAGTCCATATGATATCTAGAATGGAGGAATATATGATCCCTTATCTAATAGACAAGTCATTGACGAGATCAGAGTTCAGTTACAACGTTAGAGTTCGACAGCGGCTTAAAGAGCCACGATTGCCAGTCGGTTCTTGAAGTCATACTCAATAATAGTTTTAGACTTATCCAAGTGGGAGACTGTTGGATTAGTGTCTAAGTCCATAACTATATTTGGTATGTACTTGATCCGATTGGCATGGTCCATTCGGGTTGCATGGCATCATGCATTTGGATAGACTAAAATGTGAGAAATAACACTTAAGGTTTACTAATATGTTATAAGTTCTAATATATTAATAAGATTATTTAATTAGTATTGATCAATAATTAATTTGGAATTAATTAAGTGATCAAAAGGAGACTACTTAAATATATGAGTTGATTGTGTAAATCATCCATACTTGTGTAGTGGGCTAATGCTCCATGGATTATCAAGTTGGGCTAAAACCCATAGGATGCTCCATGGATGCTCCATGGATGCTCCATGGTGTTTTTGTACCCATGGATCATGGAAATGAAATTCCATGACAATTAGGGTTTACATGGTGTAACCCTAATTGTGACAAACTATATAAGCATCTTATTCTTGACAAAATTGGCTACTATGTGTGTATGGTGAGGGATAGTCGATTTCATGAAGTGGTTCATTTCTCTCTAAGTTATTCCAAGTGTATTTGATGTTGTGTGAACCATTTGAGGTGTCACACTTGGGGCACTCGACTCTTAAGCATCAAGGAATCAAGCTACATAAAAAGGTATGTCTTCAAACTTGTTTTAATTACCCAAGTATCAAAGATTGTATGCTAGATAGGGTAATACCTTGGAATATTCATATTTGCATGTATAATAGAGAAAACATAGATCCAAGGTATTTAGGGTTGCATGTAGACTTAGGAGTGTTAGAATGCTCAAAACCCAACAGACTCTAGACTAATAATTAGTCGCAATATATATTAGACTAAGACTTAGCGATAATAATGCTAGATTACGTCAAAGGAAAAGACAATTTCTAGAAGCGAAGCGCTGCTCGAATTTCGAGTCGTCACTTTAACAAGTGAGTGCATAGTTACTTTCATATTACACATAGATATGAAGTATTTAATATAAATTATGTGTTATGTGTGTATATTATCTGTGTTCTTGATATCTATGCTAGATGAACCGAATATACATGTTTTATTTGATATAAACTATATATGTCTTTTATACCCGTAAAAATATTGGGTAAAGATGGGTAGAGGAATGATGAGGGATGAAAGGTGATATAGTTGAACATTGGTAGCTGTGGACTTAGTGCCCTATAGTTAAACATTGGTAGCTGCGCCACAACCTATAGATGTTTTTGATATATGATGTACTCTAAACATCCTAGCAGCTGCGCCTAAAGGATAATATCGGCAGCTGCGCCTAATAAAGAACATCATAATCCTGGCAGCTGCGCCTAAATGATAATATCGGCAGCTGCGCCTAATAGAGAACATCATAATCCTGGCAGCTACGCCTAAATGATAATATCGGCAGTTGCGCCTAATAGAGAACGTCCTAATCCTGGCAGCTGCGCCTAAATGATAACATTGGCAGTTGTGCCTAATAGATAACATTGGCAGCTGTGCCATAGGCAACGATGGACTTTGTGCCTATTCCTTAGGAGAACCCTTACGAATGAATGAGTGAATGATAGATGATTCTTATGGGTAGATCCTTAAGAAATAAAGAAGATAATGGGGATGGGTAATTGGGTTAATTGTTTGCTGATGAAATATAATAACTTTATTATTGTAGGTTGAAAACCCTATGTACTCACCAGGTTTTCCAACCTGACCCACTCGGTTTATTTGTATCACAGGTGTCGATACGAAGCTACATTACACTGAGATATTAAAGGAGATGTAGATCACTAGTGTAAATGAATGTAAGGTCTGTTAATGCTTATGTTTCTGTATTGACGATGACATACCAAAGTTTAAATATAAACAAAATACATTTCCTCGGAAATGCTTTGATAATATGTTTATCATGTTTTTCTGGGAACAAATTCCACAATATTATTCTTTAAAAAGGATACTCTGATTTTCAAATAAGCATAAATAAAAATTTTAAAATGACCGTGAATTTGGGGATGCCACACATATCACATGCAAGAGTCACGTAGATAACTAGCATCCTAACAAATCAAACCGTGGGTCGGTATTAGTGCCTTCGACCCGCTAAACGCAGTGAGGAAACTCACCTTTAGCTGCAGAAACACTCAAATGAATCTCGGTCTACTAGTCCGGAAGATCCCCACGCTATCATCATCAAAATAATATACAATTAATAATTGGATATTGACCCAACCAAGAATCTAAGCTATATTACCCGCAACCAGGGTAAAAGACTATTTTACCCTTTTTCTCACTTGGCCCAAAACCAAGGCCCAACCCAGCTACTCAAAAGACCCAAATCCTAAGTAGCAACCCAAATCCCAATATGTCCCAATCTTCCAAATTGGGCCCAAAACCCATCATGGGCCTAAATCCAAAGGATCCCAAATACCAGCAAAAGGCTAAAATCAGAAGTCTAATGGCCCAACAAGACCCAATCTTCAAAGTCCAAAACATGGCCCAATACCGAGAACGTCAAGCCTAAAAGCCCATCTGGTGAGTACGCGGGGTGTACCCTGATCGTACGCTTATCGTACTCCATCCGAGGCTAGTAGCGTAGCGTACCATCTGGGTACACCCATCATACTCCCCAGATTTCCAACCCACTCCATTAAGCACTTAATCGGTTGAGACCTCAAGCCAAACTCTCAGATCTGGTCCTAAAGGGTGACTTATCACGTAAAGTTGGCAACTTTACACCCATGCATGGCTTAATGGGACTCAAGGCTCAACAAGAGCTTGATAAAGGTCTTAATACTTTCATGGACCAATAACATCCATAAAGTTTGCATTTTATGAACTATGGGCCTCATTGGAGCTAAGATCTAACATTCATGGCTTCTGGAGTAGATCAAAGGCTCAACTTTAACACAAAAGACTACAAAATGCACACAAGACTCCATAAAACGGATCTAACACAAACGATCATCAAGTTATGAGCTTTTTACCTCAAAAAGCTTGCAAATGAGAAGGTAATTCTGGATCTACAAGCTCAAGCTATTCCTCAAAGTGTTCATCTTCTTCTTCTTCACCACAAAACACCAACAATTCACTTTCAAGCTCAAAATCTCACCAAATTCACTTAGGGTTTCGTTTTCAGGGTAAATGGAGGTGGAGTCTGGTCAATAACGTCCATGGGGTGGGTTTAAGTCGTTTAAATAAGGAGTAAACCCTTAAAATTAAGGTTTATCCAAACCGTGCGTACACCGTGCGTACTCCCATGTATGCCCAACATACGTGGGTGAAATCCGCGATCAACCGGAGAGCTAGTACACTCAGCGTACTCATAGAGTATGCCCCGCGTACTAGCTAGGGAATAAAAAAGTAAAGGATTTAGCATTAAGGGTCTAAAAGAGAAACTTACCAAATACGAATGTTACATAATTAAATTTCTATAAAAATAATAATTATAAGAGAGTATTACTAGTTATTATTTCATATGGTATTAATTAATAAGTCATGCACAACCTTTTGGACTAGTTGAATTCTTTTGTCTTTTACCTAAAGACGAAGTTTATAGTTTATAAACTTTTAGTTTATAAAAATTGAAGAATCTTTCTTATAAATAAAGGTATGGCCGAATATATATATATATATATATATATATATATATATATATATATATATATATATAAGAGTGGAGGTTGCTTGTCAACCTCCATACTTTGTCCCCCATGCTTATAAAAGCTAGAAATACTTTAGAGTATTTTAATCTAAAGCCCTTACTTTGCATGAACTATATAAGAGTGCTTCTTGCATGGGTTTTGTTCTAGTTTTTTTTTGTATTATTTCTCCTAAGTATATGGCCGAAAATTCTCTATCTCTCCCCATCTCTCTCTGTTGAAGTTAGTTTGGTGGTTTTAAGCTTTCTTCAGTTGTCTCCTTTAGTGATTATTCGAGTTAAGCACTTAAAGGCTTAAGACACTCTAGAATACAAGAAGGAACTAGCATTCCAAGTGTCTTACTCTTGATGGTGGATACACATAGAGAAATCATAATCTCTGATTTTTTCTATCTTCATCAACACCCCAAATCCAAGTGGTTTCTAAGGCTTCAAAGGTTATCATTCTAAAAACTCTTTTGTTGTTTTGACTTCATTCTAAACTCTATAAATGGATCCTTGATGGTTTGGCTTTGTTATGAACTAAAAATAAACTTGTTATTTTTTAAAGTCATCCATTACGGTTTTGTGAAAAACAAACTTATATTTTGTTTCAAAACCCGTCAGTTGTATCAGACTCATCTTTTAAATGTTAGAATGGTTTTTTATGTTTGATAATCTTTGGTTTTTGGAAAACAAGCATGAATTTCTTTTGGTTAAGAAAAATCCATATTTTTCTTTTTTGGCAACTTCTTGGTTAAAATTGTTTATTTTTATATATAACCATTTTTCATGCATTTTGGTTATATAAAAGTTGCCTTAGAAAAAACAAAGAGTTGTTTGTTATTATATTTGATATGTGTATGATGTGCATAAACTAGCCATGAACTATTGTGTTTGTTGTGTTGGTTGTTTTGTTAAAAATGGTTGTAATATTTATTTATTCATATGGTATGTAATAAATTAAATAGATTAGTTTTCTTGATTTATTTTGTAAAGTAATAGATTAGTTATTAGAAATAATTTATTTGTACAAAAGCGTAACAAGAAATGAAGATGAAACCATTTTTTGAAGACCAAAATGTGATTTTCGGCCTTAATAAGTGTACATCAATGTTAGTGACAATTTTCTGAAAAGTGTTGCTAAAGCTGTCACTGATGGCTGTTGCAAAAGGGTTGTTGCTCCTGATGCAACACTTTATGCAACCTTTTCTGAAAAGTGTTGCATTGCTGAATTATTTACCTTTCAAGAAGCTTTTCTACCTTTGCAAGCAATGAATGTTTCATCAAGTGAGAGCTTCAACAACAACATTACAAGAAGATTTTGGTCCTTTAAATGTCCATTAGGAATGGACTTTGTATTTTGTGTTGGCTCACAAAATGTCACTAGAATTGGTTGGTTTATGCACATATATTTTAATGCATGTTTGTGATGTTTATTTTATGTTCTTGTATGTTATGTTTGATGTTTGGAAATTGTTTTTACATGTTAAATAACATTTTATCATAAAATAATATCACTTGGAGTTTGAGTTAAAAATATTTAAAAGTTAACATAGATGTTTATAAATGGATATTTGTAAAAATATTTTTACCGGTTACCGGTTAAAAATCGATTTTCGTTGAAAATTATTTTATTATAAAACTTATAAATACCCAACTTTAAAATATTTAAAATGGGTTAAAAGATGTTTAAACAATATATAAGCTCCATGTCTTTATAATAAATAAGGGGTTTTTATTAAAAAGACTAAAATCGGTTTATAGAGTTATAACGGCAAATAATAAAACTAGTGATTATTTTTTGCGTCAAAACTCAATATATGATATTGGTGTTTTAAACATAACGCAACATATTGATATTATGTTTTATGCATTCCAAATGAGATTTAAAGCATATGTATCATCACCCAAGTTTTGGTTTATCAAAATACGACTTTTATCATAAGATGCATAAAATTGAGTTTATAAAATGAAATGAGTTTATTCTAGAAATTCATAAAGTCATAAGATTTTGATTATTAAAATGAGATTTAAAATTGATATTTTAGAACTCATCCAAAACTCCAAGTCATAAGTATAAAATGAAATTTTATGAAGACTTTTATCGGTTCTTAAAACTGATCTACGACTAAACTTAAAAATATCGGATTTTAGTTTATAATTGATCGTGACTAATGGAAAGTAAACTGAAGTTTTATTTGGCACCTAAAGAACCTCATAACAAGTGATATGAATTTTACAAAAGGGTACATTAATCGTTTGATGCATGCAATATTCATGAGACCATGTTTTTATAAACTATACTTGTAAGACATATATAAAAACCTTTTCTAAAAATGCAAGTCACTGCTGTCCTTTTGAAGAACACTCATTATCATTTTTATGGTCTTAGTGTCATAGGGTCACCTGGTCATTAGGATTGTCTTATGATGTTCGGGGTAGTTTTGTAGTTTCTGGTTTCTAAAGGATCACCTTGTCACTGGTTAGTTACAATACTACAAGTTGTTTCAAGTAGGATGACATGATCGGAATATTGTGTGATAAAGGTCACCTAAGCATGAGAGGTCCGTGGCATAGATGGGATAAACATGTCAAGTTAAACAATATTTGTTTAGGATCCCATAATCTAGGAGTTACATATCATATGCAATTGGTTACCTACCGAGTTTGATTAAGTTAATGGGATAAAGGTCACCTAACCATTTACTTGTTTCGTTACTTGGATCCTAGACTTTAATAAATTAATGTTTAAAGAAACAATAAAAGGTATTAATTTTTAAAGACTAAATTTTGAAAATATTAAATGAAACTTTGTTAAATTCTGTTAATAATTGTTAATACTCTAACGCCCTGCAAAACCTCTCTCTTGTTGAGTTTCAAGAGATAATAACATTTGATGGTTATAATTTCTATAACTGGTATAATATCTTGAGGTTCCACCTTAAGGATAAATAGAAATTATATATACTGAAAGATCTCATATCTGAATAACCTCTGCAAGCCAGTCTGTCTTATCATGATACTTTGATGTAGGGATGAGCTTTGGAACCGGAACCGGTTTTCCTATATTATAAGAACCGGGAACCGGACCGCCGGTTCTAGCGCCGGTTCCGGTTCCGGTCCCGGTTTTTCGGTTATTTTTCAAAGTAGAACCGGTTGAAATACTATAGATTATATGTTATCTTCTGGAGCTTGTAAATGATTCAATATTTAACCAAATTATGACTTTTTACATTCTAAATTGAAGTACAAACACTAAATTACATGATGAAAAAAGAATCAAGTAATTCCGACTTCATATGAGTGAGTTATGCGCATTTTAAAAGCGGGGACAGATTCCAAAAAAATAAAAAATGCTGAAACAGAAAAAACGCAGCATTGATATGTTGTCTTCCGGGGTCTATAACTGATTCAATATCTAACCAAAATATGTGTTTTTATAGTCTAAAATGAACTACAAACACCAAATTACATGCTGGAAAAAAAATTAAGTAATTCCGACGTCATATGAATGAGTTATACACATTTAAAAAATGGGACATATTCAAAAAAACAAAAAAATAATGCTGAAATAAAAAAAAACGCAACATCGATATGCTTTCTTTCGGGGCATGTGTCTGATTCAATATCTAACCAAAACATATGTTTGTACCGTCAAAAATGAATTACAAACTCCAAATTACATGTTGGAAAAAAAATCAAATAACTTTGACTTCATATGAGCGAGTTATGCGCATTTTAAAAAATGAAAAAATGTCAAACCGGTTCCGGTTTTTAGAACCGGGACCGGTTTTCATAAAAATGGAGAACCGGTAACCGGACCTATTACCAATTCCGGTTCCGGTCCGGTTCCGGTTCCGGTGGTTCTAATGCTCATCCCTACTTTGATGGAAGTATTATTGTGATGATGTTGATGTGTCTAACATCATACTGGAGTGATTAACCTTGACTTGCAGAAAGTCTTGGATAATTATGAAACATATCAGATGTATCATCAAGTAAAGCAGATATTCAATCAGAATACTAGAAAGTGCTTTAGGTTTGTTCAAGCATTGAATAAAAGTATGTCTAAGAGATTGTGTACTCAAATAGACTTATAGTTCAGTTAAGGGAAACACAACATAAACCCAAAAATCAAGAAAGGACCAAATGATTAGTGTTGTATCTATTATGGAAGAAACTAGACACTAAAGGAGGAATTGCTCATCTCATCTCATCGAGCTGAAGAAGTTTGACTTGGACAAGACTCCAAATATCTATATGATAGAACTATTTATTTTTCCATCATTCACTTGAGTATGTTATACTTCAGGTGACACAAATAATTGCTATTATGTGCTGATGATTGGAAGAAATAAATAACTGATTAAAAACGAATGACATTACGTGTTGAAGATATATCAAGTGCTGTTGTAGTCTTTTATTTGAGCAATATATGATTTGTACCTATTTTATAGGGACATGTAACAGTTGTAAATTTATGAATAAATCTAGATTTACTTATCGTTTAATGAATGTTCACATTCATGTTCTGAAACGATGTATTATGTGTTAAAGGATATTTTCTCATAAGGTTAATTATGAAATAAATCTATAAGCTTTCATTAAATTGATGGTTCTAATCATAACACCTAATTAATCAAATTATATTTGATTCAAGCTTATCTATGTCATAATCATCATGACTATATAAATATGAAACATATATACCAACTTCAAAAGGATGGAATTTTTGAAGGCAAATGAGCTTGATTCATTTGATATATGTGAATCCTAGTTATATGGGAAGATGATTCGCGAGTGTCTTTATCTATTAGTAGTTAAAGAAAAAAAGGCTTAACAAAGAATTATACATAAGTGATGTATGTAATCTTTTCAATCCATGAATAGATTTGGTGATAGATGTTTAATCAATTTCACTAACGACTTTTATTCGTTATTATTGAAAACTTTGATTTGATCAAATTGTTTCACAGTGAATATTGAGATACAACTTAATGAGATCATTATTAACCCTTTGTTGTAATAAAGAAAATGAGTTTTTGTAAACCAAGTCTTATTGGAACATCTTAACAGTTGTGGAATTGATTCACAACTCATTCCGACAAAAACACTCACCCGTTGTTGGTATGGTTCTTGTGGCACAGGATCACCTGGTTACTTGGATCTATCTTTTGATGTTCGAGGTAGCGTTCATATTCTCTAGTGGGATAGGGTCACCTGGCCACTAGCTGAATGTCGATAGTACAAGTTTTTGAAGAGGATACAAATAGACCTTTAAGTCTATTATATGATGTTTTAAAAAAGAACTATATACTTTATAAAATTTTGGAGTTATGCTCATTGCAACAAATATATATATATATATATATATATATATATATTCTCCAACCAAACAAGTGGATTAAATTAATTTCATTAGTGAAACATCCCAAAAATACAGTCCAAAAATTTCGTTTAAACCATTTAATAAACCATAAATTACCGTTGATGAATAAAAATCATAAGTCGTGACAATCCCAAAACATCATATCAAAACCAGTACCAAATATATCCAGAATCACATATAAACATATCAGAGTAAAAATCCCAGGCAAAAAGCTGTGGTGTGTGCCATGCGATCATTGCGAGCCCTTCCCTTTGCTAGTGGAAGTACCTGAAACCAAAACTGAAAACCGTAAGCACGAAGCTTAGTGAGCTCCCCAAACTACCACATACCATACACCTAGCATATAACATAACTTTGGGACTCCGCCCAGCTGCATCGGGACGAACCCAACATCGGCTTACTCGACATCGGGTCACGCCCGGTATCAGACCGCGTCTGGCATCGGGCCTCGCCCGACATCAGGCTTGCCCCAGCATACAACATCTCATATACATAAGCATATAACATAAGCATATAAACATTCATCGGGCTTGCCCCGACATCGAACCGAAGTCTGGAAAATATAACACATAACATATAAGCTATACATGCATCGGGCTTGCCCCGGCATCGGACCGAACCCGAAACACATAACACATAACAAGCAAGAGTCACAAAGACATCAAGCATACATAACGCTCCTCGGGACCGCCCCGACATCGGATCGTAATCCGGAAAGCATTTAACCTACATCGGGCCCTGCCCGGCATCAGACCGTAGCCCGGAACTACTATTATCTAAACGGGTAGGCATTATGGCCGTAGACCCGTTCCTACCGGAGAAAACTCACCTCGAATGCTAGCTGTGAAATCTTATTTGAGGAATCCCTAACGGCTGCTCCAACGAATCCCCGGCTAACAATTTCACAATAATACTTAATCAAAATTTGATAGTCCTTCTTAGGGTAAGATGACCATTTTACCCCTGGTCAAAGTCAACATCCTGGTCAAAGTCAAAGTCTAGGTCAACTCCTAGTCAACTCAACTCGTCTAGTTACTTCCCAACTCGGCGAGTTCCTGCACTACTCAGACTCGTGATCAACCGCGTCAACTCAGCGAGCCCCTTCACAGACTCGTCGAGTTCTGTCTGTCATAAAATCGGAACAACCCGACTCAACTCGTCGACTCCTTCCTTGGACTCGTCGAGTTCTTCAACCCCCAAGTCCAAAACTATGTCCAGCTCGCTGAGTCATCTCCTAGACTCAACGAGTTCACTCATTAACAGAAGAGTTGGGGAACCACGACCCGACTCGCCGAGTCGCATGAACGACTCGTCGAGTCCCTCATGATCTTAATCCGTTCAGTCGACTTTAGCTGAGTTCATTACGTCCAAAAGACAGATCTGGTCCCCTAGGGTCACTATGTCGCGTAAAGTTTCTAACGTTACGTGCATACATGGGGTTCTTAGCTCAAAAAGTTCAAAAAGGTGTCTCATAAGGTGCATGGGACTCCCATGGCCATAAAGTTGGCACCTTTATGCCATGGAGTCCCTCAAAGACTCTAGATCTGCAGTTGATACACCAAATCACGCTTGCATCCATGAATGGTTTCAAAATGCACTCCAAAAAGCCCTAAACTACCCCATAAGAAGATCTAGAAAACAAATGGCCAAGGTATAGACTTGATTACCAGAAAGTGAAGGAAAAGTGATGCTGCTCCTGGATCTTCAACCTGATGGGTTTTGAGCAATCTAACACTCCTATGGTGTACATGCAACCCTAGAAACCTTGGATCTATGTTTTTCTCTAATATACATGCAAATTTGATTTTTCCAAGGTTTGCTTCCTAGCTAGCATGACATGGGGAACATGTAACATAAAACTAGTAGAAGGACATACCTTTCTTGTTGCTTGATTTCCTTTATGACTTTGTGAGCCTAGCACCCCAAATGTGATGCCTCAAATGTTTCACACAACACCACAACACTTAGAATAACTTGAGAGAAACTTGCTTACACTCAAAATCGGTTTTGTTCTCTTGTTTACTACTAGTGGCCGATTTTGCTAGCTATGAGGCTCCTTTTATAGTCTGTCACAATTAGGGTTTACACATGTATGCCTTAATTGTCATGACTCTTCATTTCTAATGATCCATGGGTTTGTAACCCCCATGGATTATCCATGGAGCTCCTTATGGGTTATAAACCATGGATCATATCCCACTATAAAAGAATGAGTGATTTACATAATCAACCCCATACATTTAATTAGTCTCATCTTGATCACCAAATTAATTCTAAATTAATTCTTGATCAATACTAATTAAATAGTATTATTAATATATTAGAACTTATAATATATTAATAATCTCCAAGTGTCCAGTTTCTCTCATTATAGTCTACCTAAGTGTTGCAATGCCATGCAACCCAAATGGACCATGCTGGGTCCGGTCAAGTACATACCAAATATAGTTATGGACTTAGACACTATGTCCAACTGTCTCCCACTTGGATAAGTCTAATAACTATGTTTGCAGATATGACTTCAGGAGCCGACTGGCAATCGTAGCTCTTTCAAAATCTCTCGGAACTGAGATGATAATGATACGCCATTTAAGATAAGTGATCACATAATCCTCTGCTCTCAAGATATCAGCCGGACAATCACATGGAACATGGTCTTACTTATTGTCCAACATTTGTTTCTCGATCTCTGATTTGTTTCGACATAGAACTAAATTGAACACATCAATTAGGTTCTGACCGGGCCTGGTACATAAGTCAAAACCAAACCATCGAGGGGCCCAAATATCGCTTCTATTTCTAGAAGGAACAGATAAACTTCGACTCATATGCTTGTACTGACTACTTGTTGAATTATGCACAAAAGCACATTTTATAACATCGAGTTAGCAATGCGTTTTCATACAATCAATGGATAACCAACTCATAGTCAACAACTCATATCTCTAGGTTTGAAGATTTATATGATATTACCGTCTCACGATCACTCGAGATAAATTCCATGAAGTGATGCAAGTGAGCGTGGGTTGAATCCAATACTCAGGCCTTATGAGTACTCATGAATGTTGCAGCAACCATTGCCATGTCTAATGCACTTTTAGACAAATCACACAATCCAAATTCATGACAGTCTTGAATCAATACCTACTTCCAAAGTATGACTGACTGTGGAGAGTTTGAATAATAACATAATTATTCAGGAAGTCAAAACATGCAAAATTGAAACCATAGTAAACGATTAACATAAGATAGTAACACTTTACTCATAAATAAATAACAACTTTTATTTAATCATCAAATGTCAATTACATTTTACAAGTTTCAGGAAAAACTATCTAATTATTAAAACTAATATCATCCTTCAGCCCGATGCGTCTCGCATGCTGTAAATGCTTAACCCTACTCAGTCCCTTCATGAGGGGATCTGCTGGGTTCTCATCTGATGATACCCTCTTTGCCACGAGGAGTCCTTCTTCTATTCGATGTCTGATGAAATGGTATTTTCCGTCAATGTGCGTAGATCTTCCGTGATCTCTTGGTTCCTTAGCTAAAGCAACCGCACTTTCACTGTCACAGAAAATTTCCATTGGATCCTTTATAGATGGCACAACTCCAAGGTCTCCGATGAAGTTCTTTAGCCATATCGCCTCCTTTGCTGCTTCGCTTGCTGCTATATACTCTGATTCGCAAGTTGAATCAGCTACTGTCTCCTGCTTGGAACTTTTCCAAGTTATTGCTCCTCCATTTAGGATAAAGACCCAGCCTGACTGAGAGAGGAAATTATCCCTATCAGTCTGAAAGCTAGCATCTCTATATCCTTCCACTCTCAAGTCATCAGTGCCACCGAGGGTAAGGACCCAGTCCTTAGTCCTCCGCAGATACTTGAGAATGTTCTTCACCGCAGTCCAGTGAGCCTTGCCAGGGTTCCCTTGATATCTACTGACCATGCTCAAAGAAAAGACCACATCAGGGCGAGTACAAGTCATAGCATACATGATGGAGCCCACAGCGGAAGCATATGGTATATGACTCATCTCAGCTATCTCAGCCTCTGTACTCGGACTCTGAGTCTTACTCAGCTTGGCATTACTCATCCTCGCTTCTCAAAAAGCCAAACTCTTTGACTTACTCATCAAAGCAAAGATTCCATCCGCGAGACTCCTCTTCTTGCTACAAAGACCACATTATCATTGGGTCTGTAGAAGAGGTAACCAAAGGATCTTTGTGGGTAGCCGATGAAAATACACCTCTCACTTCGAGGTTCAAGCTTGTCATGAGTCTCACGCCTCACGAAAGCTTCACAACCCTAAATCTTGATGTGGTCTAAATTGGGAACTTTCCCAGTCCACATCTCGTGAGGTGTTTTGGCAACCTTTTTAGTAGGAACTAGATTAAGGATATGGGCGGCAGTCTCTAAGGCGTACCCCCAGAATGAGATTGGTAACGAAGCTCGACTCATCATGGAACGAACCATGTCCAATAAGGTTCGATTGTGCCTCTCAGCCACACCATTCAGCTGTGGTGTTCTAGGAGGTGTCAATTGTGTGACAATCCCACATTCCTTAAGATAGTCAAGGAACTCAATGCTAAGATACTCTCCTCCCCGATCGGATCGGAGCATCTTGATATTCCTGTCCAATTGATTCTCAACTTCTTGTTTAAACTCTTTGAATTTTTTAAAGGTTTCTGACTTATGCTTGATTAAGTAGATATATCCATATTTGCTGTAATCATCAGTAAAAGTCACATAATAGCGATTAGCATCCCTTGTGGCAGTTTTGAAGGGTCCACACACATCTGTGTGTATGAGGTCCAACAAACCTTCACCCCTCTCACAAGTTCCAGTGAAGGGTGACTTTGTCATTTTTCCAAGTAAACAAGACTCGCAACTATCATCCGACTTTAGGTCAAATGATTCCAAAACTCTAGCCTTTTGGAGTTGGCCTATGCGCTTCTTGTTGACATGTCCAAGACGACAATGCCACAAGGATGCTTTATCCACGCTATTTGATGAATCAATATACAACACACTATTTCCTAGATTGTCTACAACATTCACGGCTTCATAAACACCATCACAAGGTAATGCTTTAAAGTAAAATACATCATTGTAATAAACATTAATAGCACCATTATTATTATCAAACGAGAATGTAAACCCCTGTTTGTACAAGCCATGAAAGGAAATAATATTTCTCGCAATTTCTGACGAGTAACAACATTTATTCAGATCTAACATTAACCCATTATTAAGCAATAAAGAATAAACTCCTATCTTGGTAACATGTGATGCTTTCCTATTGCCCATGACTAAGTTTATCTTCCCGTGCTCCACTTGCTCACTTCTTCTTAGACCCTGCAAATCAGTATAAATATGAATACCACAACCTGTATCAAGTACCCAAGAATTAGCATTAGATGAGTTATTAGACAATATTGTATAAATACCTGCATGGGTGGGTTTAACTTTCCCATCCTTTACATCTTGCAGGTACTTGGGGCAGCTTTGCTTCCAGTGCCCCTTTTCCTAGCAATAGAAGCACAGTGATTCCTTAGGGTTTGAAGAAGGGGTAATGGGACCTTTCTTTGTCCCACTTGAAGAGGAACCATCAAGGGACTTTCCCTTGGTACCCTTCGAAGGGGTCTTTCTCTTCTTCCCTTTTCCCTGCCCAATTGCCAAGACAGGGGTTGTAGTAGGAGTAGGAGTAACAGCTGATTTAAGGCCACTTTCAACGGTCCTTAAAAGTCCTTGAAGTTTACTTAGTGTGCCTTCCTCCTTGTTCATATGATAAGTCATACGAAACTGATCATAACTTGGAGGTAAGGAATGGAGAATGATGTCAATGGCCATTTCCTCAGGGAAGTCCACATTAAGCTTCAATAATCGGTCAACGAACCTTTACATTTTCTGCAAGTGACCGGTGAGGGATTCTCCCTCTTTCATCCTAGCTGTTATCATGGAGGAAATGATTTCATACCTCTCCTGACGAGCACTCTGATGGTACCTATCCATCAGATCTTGGTGCATCTCAAAAGGGTAGAAATCTTCATAGGATTTCTGGAGTTCTGCTGTCATTGTGGCCAACATGATGCAAGACACCTTAGTGGCATCTTTCTCATGGGTAGTGTACTCATCAATCTCCTCAGGAGTCACAGTGGCTTCATTGACAACCTTAAGCTCCATGTCGAGGACATACTCCTTGTCCTCGTAGCGGGTAATCATCCTTATGTTTCTGATCCATTCATTGAAGTTGGATCCATCAAAAGTGACTTTCCCACACAAGTTCATAAGGGAAAAGGAGCCTGTAGGGTTTGAGCCAGCAACATTGTTGGAAGACATCTGAAAGAAAGAAAGACAAGTTTTATTAGATAAAGAGTCCTTAATAAGTCACCCAAATGAAATATTAAGGCTAGGATCCAACAAACTACTTATAGTTGGAAGAGGGATGCCGTAATCCAAGCTATAAAATATTTGAAGGTAGGTAAATGACGATTTACCAATTTCCACCATAAAAGAACGAAATATTTTATTATTAGGTTTTATTGGATTTAAAACTCCTAGGTCTTTTGAGATACATTGAACTTTTCAATGGCATGTTTGAATCTCGATTGTGCCCTCTCAAGTTTGTGACTGGGATGCCGAGGATCACAAACAAGGTGTGAATAACCATGCAAATTGACTTGGTACCCTTAACTTTATTACCTAATCGATGTGCCGGTTAACCACACACGCTACACCGATCTAAAATAAAGTCAAGTTACCCTTTGCCACTCTTACTAGTCCTTATTAGTGTGCCGGTTAACCACACACGCTCCACTAACGACTTGGTAAGGTACAAAGTGTAATTTCATGGGTTAGCACCTTTTTCATATTTTCCTAAAGTAACTAAGATTGGGAATTAATAATGTATAGTTACTTTATAATTTCATCATACTTTAAATGAGGATTTAAAGTCATTGTCCTACCCGTTCGGCTAACGACCCTCCACCAGTCAAGGAAGCGGTGGGTGAGAGTGGACACCCATTAATCTGCCATTTTATAGGCAACAACCTTATACCCCCCTTATAGACCGGCTTCGTGAATGAGGCCTACTAACGGTAAGACTGACTTATTCTTATACATATATATATAATAATTAAACTCTTAATATTATAGAAGTATAAGGATTGAATTTTAAACTTTTAAAAGTTCTAAGGTTTTAATTTGGAATTTAAAGTATGAGAGTGTAAGACTTTACAAATTCCAAAACTTGAGGGCAAGTTTTGAAACTGTGACAACCGTCAAAATTCGAGTCGGTTCTAGATTTGACTAAACTTAGTTTCACATATAGGCGCAACACATACTAGACTTAGTAACTAGAAGCTAAGTTATAACCTACTAGAAACTTGGAAACAAGTAGAATCGAAGGATAGTGTACTTAGAGTTCACATTGATATGTGAATTCTACAACTACTTAACTTTAGAGACTATCCATATTCGGGTCACTCTTTGACTCGAACACATTTTCATGAATCATATACACACATCATGCACTTGAGTTAAAAGTAGAAATTAGGTCAAAGTCTTATAGAAACTTAAGTCAAAGTTGAAGACTAGGACTAGTATACTCGATTCCTCAATTTCGCTTGAATCTCGAAACCACTATATAGAATGCCAATAAATCGATAAAAATAAATAACAAACATTATTTTTAACTAGAAAAGAGTTATGAAACTCTAACATAAATTGAAATCTCAAATAATTCAATTCATTTTTATATCCAAATATTTATTAAATCTCAAGACCCTAAAAACCCCAAAAACTCAAATTTATAAACTCTAACACCTAAAAATCCATAAAATTTGGTATGGACTTTATAATATCAATTTAAAATAACTCAAAGTAGTAAAATATAACCAAGGAGAAATAAAATTTAAGTAATTAGTATTTAACTTTATTTTCTAAGCCAAAAATCATGGTTTTGTGAATGAAAATTAGGATAAGGTGCATATTTTATAAAAAACTTAATATTTTTATAAAATAAAGTTATATTTTATAAAATTTAAATGAGGGAGACCCTCTCTCCATTGAAAAGTCGGATTCCTCTCTCTCTCTCTCTCTCCTCTCTCTCCTCTTCCCAACACACTCAATCAATTCCTCTCCATTTCTCCATACTTCACTTTCTCTCTCACACTCCTTCACTTCATCTTCTCTCTATTCTTCCTCTCTCTCAAACTCACGAATTTTATTCCAGAAAATGAGTCCAAGAACACACCTTATACTCAAAATCTTCATCATCATGTGGTGTTCTTGAAGGTAAAATCGATTTCTACTTCACCATTCCTTCAAGTTTTACTTGTTTTTCATGGATTTTCTCCATCTTCTACTCCATTCTATTGTAAAATCATGTACACTTGCACCTACTCACGGTTTTGATGATAATGGTGGTAGGATTTCATCCAAAAACAACATGCATGTTGTAGATGGTGAAGTCCCATGACCTAAACCTAAGTCAAAATCAAGGAAATGCACTTTTCTACATGTTTTGGTGGAAAAACACCACATGCATCCAAAGTTTTCTTTCAAAAATGAATTTTGAACATTTCAAACTCATGAATGGTCTTCAAACAAACATGTATGTGATTATCTTCAAGCTTAGAAGCTAGATCATCAAAGTATGTTGTTAAAAGCTTTCAAATATGTTCATGAAGGATTTATTTCCAAATAAATATCTAAAACTCCTTTTCTAACCAAATCTGATTTTTCCCAGATTCCCACCAACAAAATGAGATGTTCTACAAAGTGTCAGAAAATAATTCATTTTTCTCGATTTATTATAATTATTGCAATAATATAGGGCAATAAATCATATAAAATACTTTGTGAGGTCTATAAATCCTAGGTAAATTCGTAGATGACCCTATGCTAAGTAATGACTTCTCATTAAGTTTCATCTATTTTTGTTACTGTTTAGCATGGTTTTGAATTTTCTTTTTATTTAGCCCCAATAAATCATAAAACCACTTTCGACAATTTGAAAAGGCTATCTAATAATTTTCTCAGCTCAAACCCTATGTGTAGGACTTAGAAAAATAATTTCAAAAGTTTTCATAATGCATTCCTATTTTTCTCTGATTTTTGTATTTATAATGGACTAATAATGGGAAAAATATTTGTACTCATCAAAAATTCATGAAAATTTACCAGAACACCTTATAATATATTAGGATGCTACATAAAACTTTGGATGATTTTTCTCTTCTGTATGCTATTTTTCTTCTATTTTCCCAAGCTTAAATACACTTAAATCCATTTTTTATTAGAATAAATGCACAAAAATCATAAAATTTGGTTAAACAGTTTATAAATCCATTTTTATATTTTTCCCAACTTAAGAATGTTTAATAACAGTAATACAAAAAGTTTGGGTAATTTTGGAAACTGTTTTCTATTTATCTCCATTTTTATTAGAATAAATGCATAAAAATCATAAGTTTGAGTTAAACAGTTTATAAGTCTATTTTTATATTTTTCCCAGCTTAAGTATGTGTAATGGAAGTAATATAAAAATGTTAGGGAATTTTCTTAACTGATTGCTATTTTTCATTAATTTTTATCTATTTAGAAAATTAAATATAAGAAAAATGGTTATACATATCTATAAACGATGAAAATTTATCTGGAAGTCTTTTAATGTAGTTAGAACCAAAATCTGAAGTTTGGTAATTATTATTAACTGTTTAGTATTTTTCATGATTTTATGGTTATTCAAGAAACTAATATGGTGAAAAATAGTTAGACAAATCAAAACTTCAAGAAAATTTACCTTGAGGTCTTTGACTTCAATTATAACTGAAATGCAACGTTTGGGAATTTTTATCATCTGAATTCTATTTTTCACAAATTTATATTGTTATGAAGGCACAAAAATTTGGAAAAATAGTTAATCACATCAAAAATTTAAGAGAAAATTTCTAGAACACATCTACTGTATTTGGAACAAAAATGTAAAATTTGATGAATTTTGGAAACTGTTTGATAATATTTTTGGATTTTTAGGAGTTTAAAACACCTTTAAATGTATTGAAATACCCTCAATTAATATTACAAAATTATGGAAAATAATATCGAAAATTATCTTAATCACATGAGTTATAAAATTTCACCATTTCAGAAAAATGTTTGTAACTTATCAATATTAAATTTTGACACAATATTGGCATAATTGTATAGTAGTAGTAAGTATACTAGTGCTAAATTTCGATTAGAGACTCGCTACGAATACCATTATTGTAGGAAACGATAGTGGTACGAGTGGAGCGTAGTTCAAGGCACCATTTGCATCATCTCAATACATATTGTGAGTATTCACCACTCCCCTATTTTCGGTTTTTAAATGTTTTGGGGTGGAAAAGCATGTCCTAAACTTTTTATGTTCGTTGTATTTATTTTGACTCGTATGAAACTTGGTTTCTATATTTCGTATGTATGTGTATGTTACTTTAATTCATGAGGACTGTATCGCGGTTAAGTCCCTGGAATCTCTAAACACAACTCATTAACTCTTTTGAGCCTATGGTTATTATGGATAGCGCGATCAGGAGGTAGACAACTCCTCACTCGCACGATTCGCTTGAGTGCATTTTACCATTTTATACACTATGTTTGCGATACACATAGTAGTCAATAGGGCACGATTCGGTCATTAGGCTTGGGTTGTGAACTCATGAATGGAAACTTGATGCACATACGAATCTTTATGCACATATGAAACTTGTATTCTCATGTTAGCAACGACACTTGTATACTTATTTTTAGCAATGAAACTTGTATACTTATTTTAGCAACGAAACTTTTATGCTTATTATAACAACGAACTTTGTTTCTCATTATAGCAACGAACTTTTATTACTGAAAACTTATATACTTGTCTTAGCAATAAAATTGTTTGCTCATTGTAACAACGAATATTATTTCGATTCTTGAAAACTCATTTTAGCAATATACTTCTATTTATGGAAACTTTTATCAAAACTTGATTTCGATTCATGAAACCAATATTATTATTTTAATCTATGAGTACTCACCAACTATTTTTATAGTTGACGCTCGTTTTACATGCTTTTTCAGGAATCATCAAGTAAGTGGCACTTAGGGACACATCACTTTTAGGAGCATTCGCATGTGTTGTATTTCAATTTACATTGTAATTCTTTTAAAAGTTGTTCAATTCTATTGTAAATTTGTAATGATTTTTAATACTATGGTTGGTGTTGTCTTTTAACTTTTGCTATGAAACCCTTTGTACTGCCACGCCCCGTGTTTCCGCTTTAGCGGGGTGTGACAGAAACTATTTCAAGACTCTTCAATTCATAACTTATGAGTTTAATGGTTCATAAAAATGAAGACTCTTCATTTTGTGAAACCTCTTTATTCTTTAATGACAACTTTAAAGAAGTGACTTTTGGTTATCCATAACTTGAGGACAAGTTATGGACACCATCATCAAGCATTAAGATCAAGAACTAATCAACCATGTAAGTTACAAATAATTCCTATGATCTTCTAAAACTCATAAGAACAAACTTTCTTATCAAACAATTTCAAGAAATCATATTAACACATATAAAACTTTGAAATTTGATAATAGCCACTTGAAATGGATTAACATAATCATTATCACATTAAAAACAGTTTTTTTACAAGTCCAAGACAGTTTGGGGTAATGATTCTAGCCCATTTCCAGCAACAAAGCTTTGAAAACTGCACAACACGCACCTACTCGTCGAGTGCATGAACATACTCGACGAGTAGGATGGATTTTGCCTTGGACTCGTCGAGTCCCCCAGTGCACTCGGCGAGTCCAGACGAACATTGAGCAGTTTTTCAATTTTTCAAGCAGTTTGCATCAAGTATACAGAAAACAAGCCTAGTCTCTGATACCACTGATGGGTTTTGAGCAATCTAACACTCCTATGGTGTACATGCAACCCTAGAAACCTTGGATCTATGTTTTTCTCTAATATACATGCAAATTTGTTTTTTCCAAGGTTTGCTTCCTAGCTAGCATGGCATGGGGCACATGTAACATAAAACTAGTAGAAGGACATACCTTTCTTGTTACTTGATTTCCTTGATGACTTTGTGAGCCTAGCACCCCAAATGTGATGCCTCAAATGCTTCACACAACACCACAACACTTAGAATAACTTGAGAGAAACTTGCTTACACTCAAAATCAGTTTTTCCATCTTGTTTACTACTAGTGGCCGATTTTGCTAGCTATGAGGCTCCTTTTATAGTGTGTCACAATTAGGGTTTACACATGTATGCCTTAATTGTCATGACTCTTCATTTCTAATGATCCATGGGTTTGTAACCCCCATGGATTATCCATGGAGCTCCTTATGGGTTATAAACCATGGATCATATCCCATTATAAAAGAATGAGTGATTTACATAATCAACCCCATACATTTAATTAGTCTCATCTTGATCACCAAATTAAATCTAAATTAATTCTTGATCAATACTAATTAAATAGTATTATTAATATATTAGAACTTATAATATATTAATAATCTCCAAGTGTCCAGTTTCTCTCATTATAGTCTACCTAAGTGTTGCAATGCCATGCAACCCAAATGGACCATGCCGGGTCGGGTCAAGTACATACCAAATATAGTTATGGACTTAGACACTATGTCCAACACAACCTTCTCTTGAAGTCCTCTAGCTTCTTCTTCTTCTCACGAGCTTCAAATCACACCAAATCACTCAAAAATGGTTCACACACTCATACAAAGCTCAAGCTTACTGATTAGGGTTTTCTGGACAATGGGAGACGACGAGGGAGGCCACAAAGGGGTGTTATGTTCTTTAAATAGGGGGCCAAACCCTTAAAATTAGGGTTTCATCCTGGCAGTCCTACTCGTCAAGTCGGGCTTCCCAACTCGGTGAGTAGGCTTCAAACCCCGCGTCCCTCTCTATCTCTACTCGACGAGTTTGGGGCTACCAACTCGTCGAGTAGCCTTGTGAAAATGATCAATTAAATATTAAGTACGTACCAGGGATCTAGGTGTGACAACCCGAAACTTCCCAGGCATCAAAAATCAAGTAATCTGTGTTTAAAAATATAATTTAGTGTTTAAAAATATAATTTAGTTATTATATTTCCTTATCGTTAACACACATTTTAACCCAAAACTTACTAAATATGAACCATGAACAGAGGTACTATTTTCATAAGGATACATGTTAATAACAAAAAAAGGGGTTTTCATAGTATTATTTGTGGATTCGTTGAGAGAACTACATTGTGAGACATGACTTCTGGGAAGTCTACTCCTTAGGAACTAGAGTCTCCTGGAGGGAGAGCGTGAGTTTGTGTATAGATCTATATGGGACTGATAATCCCGCACCCTGACTATTAGCTACAGTCAACCGAGGGTGACAAACGTCATTTCACTTTATGACCTCCGAAGTACATCATATTGGTTATTGTCCATTAGCATGGTTATAAGAACTCATAGGGGAAACAACGACTCGTTCATGTAATAATATACTTAATAATCAGTCATCAAGGTTAATAACTAGAGGATTACTTTAGTATATACAACAGGTTTATATAAAATTAACATCCAACATGCAGTGAGATGTGTGATTTCCGCTTCATTCCCTGTTCCTTGTTTGGTTGTGGGCTTAGGGCAGAATCACCCAATCGACTCTCTGTTCGATTTAGATTTCTATAACTCGTATGTACTAAGTGATCACAGGAGGGTATTAACAACACTTTCAGTATACAGAACAATACATTTTCGACTAGTCTTATTTTAAGTAATAAAACTACTATACATTACTGGTGGTAGCCAGGGTTTTCAAACAGAACAATGCTTAAACAACATAAGTATTGAAGGCACTTGTACTCTTCAGTTTTGGAACAGTCAAGACAACAACTTACACTTAGGGAGAATATAGGATTTTCCAGGATAAACATCAGTACTTTATAAACAATCGATATATTATTCTAATGAATATTCATTATTAATTCTATAATTCCTTAGTTTATGCATCCGAGTTACGTATGAAGAATATCCGATAGACTGTGGAATGTGTGGTTTCCGCCTCATTCCCTATTCCTTGTTTGGTTGTGGGCTTAGGGCAGATCCATACAATTAACTGTCTGTTCGATATTGGTTTATACATAGCTAGTATGAGCTAAGTAGTTGTAGAAGGAATGTGCATTATCATACTTTCACTAAGAAAATATTGGATTTTCTTGAGGAACACTTTCAACAGATTTCAAATGACCAATACAGTTAACTTTGTAAGTACCTAGTGAATACTTCAGGGTTATGTACATGAGGATCCGACAACCAGTGGAATGTGTGGTTTCCGCTTCATTTCTTGTCCCTTGTTTGGTTGTGGTGTTGGGGCAGAACCACATAATCGATTGTTTGTTCGATCTGGATTGTATATGATTTGTATACACTAAGTATTCGCAGAAGGAACTGCTATGAATCTTTTTACTTAACATTCATTACATCAGAAATTATAAGCTTTTTCTGGAGAAACATAACACACTTTTCAAGAACATAGAATCGTTTTCTAAAACAAAATGCTTATGACTCACCAGCTTAAATGCTGATAATCTTTCAAAACCTACTTGTATTCTCAGGACACAAGTAGACAGGTACACGCGCTGGGATTCAGAAGATGGAGTATAGTAGCTTCGAGTGTTTATTTTGCTATTTTACTTTTGGAGTCATTCGTGTAAGATTCGAATATAATGAAAACATTATACTATTAATATAATGGTTGTTGCTTTGGTTACTATTATTCAATTGTTGTGATATTATACATGACGTCCTCCACCCCCGAACGTTTCCACCGTTCCGGTTTGGGGGTGTGACAGATTGGTATCAGAGCATTGCTTATAGTGAACTCAGTATATCAACCAGTAAAAGATATATGACTATAAATACAATGGGGTCGAAGTGATCTGACTAAAAGTATACTTTTAAAATATAATTATTTTACAAGAAGTATACTAATAAGCATACATACTAAGAACAAGTATCCTAATAAGAACAAATAAGAACAAAACAAACAAAAGTATTTAGATGTTGGACACTACAGTCAAACCTAAGCAGTTATGTCATCATATCTGGAATAAATATAACCTGATCAACGATATTTATTTGAGATACGACCAACATGTGTTTGGGAGTGATAGTGGTGTTGCAACAAGTCTAAAACTTACCTAACTCTATATACAAAAGATCCCTAGAACAAAACATAAAGATAAAATACTATAGGACTATTTTAGGCACTATAACAAACTTATATGAAAGCTAAAAGACCTTTACTAGCAGGTCTATAGTTGCTAAGTGCATGCTTCCAGGGTTATATATAATTAGGATCTTATAGACTTAGAATTGGTGATCTTCGCTCTACTACATGTTCCTTGTTTGGTTGTGGTTTTAGAGTAGGATCCCCTATTCGAAGGTCTATTTGATCTTGGTTATATACAGCTTGCATGCACTGCTTGACTATAGGAGGACCCAATTTAGATCATCAATAACTTCAAAAGAAATGTTTTACTTAATCTCATAAGATTCTTTAGACATTCCCATTCTCGCACGAACAACCTAGATATAGATAGCTACTCCACTACAACCACTAACAGAGAAGTCAATGAAGAATAAGAGAGGACTCATAAAGTGGATTCCGATAAGGAATCATACGAGGAGACAAATCTTCCATCAGGAAGTGATGGAGATCAATGGTAGAACCCAAAGCATGGTCTATTGAGAATAGGAAGACCATAAGAAAGTTTAGAGACAACTAATTCCCACAGCTGAATTCAGGACCATCATAACTAGGACATGAAACCCCTCTCGAGGTGCGCAAGGTGGTATAACACCATATACGTCACACTACTAATTAACTGAATAATGCAATCTATTGAGTTAGTGATTACACTGCTCACACTATGTGTCAGACTTATCGCCTTTATCATATCAACTAGTAACAGTAAACCAGGTCACAGAACTTCTTTAAAAGAGTAGTCACTATCAAAAATTCATAAGTCTATGTTGCATAGACCTCTGTTATGAATGGCTTCAAGAGTCAGAACATGATACACTCAGAACTAATAAAACTTCGATTCAGATAACACTCCACTTGTAACCACTAGGGTCTTACCCTCGTTTCGTCTTTTAACCTTATAGCAGAAAGATGCCATCGAAGAAGTCGAACAAAAACAAAAACAACACACCACCGCCGCCACATCCTCAGTATGACCCGGTTGTCTTCTTGGCGGCAGTAACAGCCGCAGTGACAGCTGTCATGACTCAAACCCGCGCAAGTGGTACCGGTGGATCGGGTAGTGGTACCAACAGATCTAACCACAGACACATAAGGGAGTGTTCGTACATTTACTTCATGACTTGTGGACCCAAATCCTTCGATGGAAGTGGGGGAGTCATCGCCTTAATGCAATGGTTCGAGAAGACAGAGTCGATTTTTGAGTTATGGGCGTGCCCAGAAGGGAGCAAAGTGAAGTTTTTGTTGGATTAGTGTCTAAGTCCATAACTATATTTGGTATGTACTTGACCCGACTCGGCATGGTCCATTTGGGTTGCATGGCATCATGCATTTGGATAGACTAAAATGAGAGAAATAATACTTAAGGTTTATTAATATATTATAAGTTCTAATATATTAATAAGATTATTTAATTAGTATTGATCAAGAATTAGTTTGGAATTAATTAAGTGATCAAAAGAAGACTAATTAAATATATGGGTTGATTGTGTAAATCATCCATACTTGTATAGTGGGCTAATGCTTCATGGATTATCAAGTTGGGCTAAAACCCATAGGATGGTCCATGGGTGCTCCATGGTGTATTTGAACCCATGGATCCAAGTAAATGGAAAGCCATGACAATTAGGGTTTACCCTAATTGTGACACTATATAAAGATCATATCATTGGGAAAATTGGCCACTAGAGTATGAACATGAGGGCTAGCCGATTTTCATGAAGTGTGTATTTCTCTCTAAGTTATTCCAAAAGCATATGATGTTGTGTGAACCATTTGAGGTATCACACTTGGGGCACTAGGCTCTCGAGCTTCATGGAGTCATTCTACATCAAAGAGGTATGTATTCTAACTTGTTATATTTCATATGAATCATAGTTTTTGTATGCTAGTTAGTATAATACCTTGGATATTCATATTTGCATGTATAATAGAGAAAACATAGATCCAAGGTATTTAGGGTTGCATGTACACTTAGGAGTGTTAGAATGCTCAAAACCCAACAGTGGTATCAGAGCCTAGGCTTGTTTTCTTGTTATACTTGCAAAAATGGCTGAAAAATCGAATTTTGTTGCTGTCTGAACAGCAGACTCGCCGAGTCCATGAAGGGACTCGACGAGTCCAAGGCAAAATGCATCCAAATCGCCGAGTTGGTTCATGCACTCGACGAGTTGGACCCCCAGACAGCATATATTCGACTGTTTTGGCTGGAATTGGACTAGGAACATTACCCTAAACTATTTTTGACCTTATAAACTTGTTTTTGATGTGGTACTGTTCATGCTAATCCAATTTCAAAGATAATTATCAATAGATTCATGTTTTGTGTTAGTTTAAAAGTTATGCTAGTTACATGAAAAAGTTTGATGTGAATTATCTTTGTTCATATGAGTTGGTTAGATTAATAGAAAAAGTTAATTGATTATGTGTCTTTAATCCATTTTAATCTAAGAGTTGATTCTAAAATGTGTTTGTGTAACTTGTCCTCAAGTTACATGAAAGGTCACATTTAAGTTTCTTAAAACTCATAAAAGTTGGCAAATGTTACAAAATGAAGAGTCTTGTCCTCATTAAATGGTTTTATGACTCCATAACTTGTCCTCAAGTTATGGAGGTTCAAGACTCACTTCATTAAATAATAAAAATGTGTAACCTTAATTAGTTCCATAAGTTAAAAAAGAAGAAGGGTTACATTCTTTAATAGTTTAAAGTCTTTCATAACTTGTCCTCAAGTTATGGAACTTGAAGAGTTTTAATTAAAACTACTTTAAACACATACGTTATGGAATTAAATGGTTTTTAATATTTTCAAAACTTGCCCTCAAGTTTTGGAATTTGTAAAGTTTCTCTCATGAATACTTTAATTCCAAGTTAAGCCCTTAGAATTTTAAAAGTTAAATTCAACCCTTATACTTTATAATATTATAAGTTAATAATATATATATATATATATATATATATATATATATATATATATATATATATATATATATATATATAAGAGCAAGTCAATCTTACCATTAGTAGGCCTCATTCACGAAGCCGGTCTATAAGGGGGGTATAAGGTTGTTGCCTATAAAATGGCAGCTTAATGGGTGTCCACTCTCATAAATTCCCAATCTTAGTTACTAATATATATATATATATATATATATATATATATATATATATATATATATATATATATATATATATATATGTATAATGGGTGTATAAGTTAATAATATATATATATATATATATATATATATATATATATATATATATATATATATATATATACGTATAATGGGTGTCCACTGGTGGAGGGTCGTTAGCCGAACAGGTACGACAAGGACTATAATTCTCCCTTCATTAAAAGTATTAATGATAAATACTAAGTAACTAAACACTTATAAATTCCCAATCTTAGTTACTTAGGAAAATGTGAATAAGGTGCTAACCCATGAAATTACACTTTGCACTTTGCTTAAGTCGGTTAGTGGACGCGTCTGGTTTACCGGCACACTAGCTTGATTTAACAAGGTAGGCAAAAGGTTTCTTAAAGTTTATCATAGGCCGGTGGAGCGTGTGTGGTTTACCGGCACATCGGTTGGGTGATAAACATTTAAGAGTACCAAGTAATTTGCATGGTTACTTCACACCTTGTTTTGTGATCCTCGGCATCCCAGTCACAAAACCTGAAGGACACACTCGAGATTGAAACATGCCATTGAAAAGTTCAATGAATCTCAAAAGATCTAGGAGTTTCAAATCCAATTAAAACTTAATTATATTTCGTTTTTTATGGTGGAAATTAGTAAATCGTCATTTACCTACCTTCAACTATTTTATAACTCGGATTACGGCATCCCTCTTCCAGTTATAAATAGGTTGTTGGATCCTAGCCCTAATATTTCATATTGGGTGTTATATTAAGGACTTTAAATCAACTACCTTGAATATCTCCCAAAAGATGTCTAGTTCAGACATCTATGATCTTCCCAAATCTCTTGGAACTTTACTTCCTCCACCTCCTCCAATTATTCTCCCTAACCCACAAGATTAAGGTCACTCAAGCCCTATTGGCAAGCAAAGTCTATGTGTGCTCACATCTTGGAGATAAAGTCACATATTGACAAGCCGGGAGAGTTGGGTGTCAAAGTCTTAAGAAAGTCAGATGTTCAATCACTTTCTAAATCACATAGTTAGTTCCTTAGGACTACTGTGCAAAAGACTATGACATGACCCTTAATGATCTTATCTATTTGCTTTGTGCTGCTAAATCAGCTATGATTTGAAGCACCGATAGAGCAAATTTGATCAGAAGATCAACTTCCCAAACTTCCATGGACTTTGAAAATGGTAACATTAGATATCCAGAAAAGATTTCTCTTCCCAATGGAAAGGGATTGGCCATAGTCAACTCGGTTGACCAAATGGTAAAGAGAAAGGCAAGTCTGTGATAGTCCAGTACACCATTCCCAAAGAGTCCATATGTTTCTCTTGCCAAAGGAAGGGGAATTGATTGCGAAGCTGCCTATTTATCTGAAAGATCATAAAGTTGATCAAGTCAATAAGTTTGACTCAACTTCAGATAAAAGTCCACTATATAACTCTGTTAAGTTTCTATTATGAGATTCTCATTACATGATGTGACTGGGTCACATGTTGATGTTTTAAGAATCAAAGAAAAGTGAAGAAACTTAAAGGAAGTGTATGCTGATTCTGATCACAAAGATGGATCTCGATTACATGGTTCAATGATCAGAATTTTGAGCTGTTGCTTAAGAGTTATGATATATTGCTTAGGAATAGATAACAACAAGTTTTTTCATATGCTTTTGCACTGTAAGGATAAGTTTTTCCACAAAGTTTTAAAATTAAAGGAGATTTTTTATTTTATTTACTCTAAGTATCCTTACAATGGCATTTGTGAAAAAATTGTTGCTTATATGATTCCATTGATAGCAATAATGGAATATGAAATTGATTCTTTCATTTGTGGTAGTGTCTAAATTTACCAAATAAGGAAAGACTCTCATCACCCAAGTTCTCAATTGGAACGAAACTTGGAATCATGCAAGTTGTATAGTATGATGGATGAGAACTTTCAGCATTGGAAAAATTAAGACTAATTCCTTGTTCACATGTATATGTGAGTCAAGTGAATGACTAAGGGATCGAGTACCAATTCTTGTGCACTGATCAAGTCCACCATAAAAGATCGATAAGACTATTCGTCATGATTTACTAAAGTTTAGTAAATATGGTTATACTTACCAGTTTAAGTATAATTCTGAAACGTTGGAAAAGTTTCGATGTATGGCAGAACGAATGAGAAGAATCAAATTAGGCAGAAAGATAAAAGTTTCTCAAATCTGAAAAGATGGGAGAGTACTTTAGTATCATGCTTTGTGATCATCTTAATGATTAAAGAACCATATCACAATTGGTCTTCTAAGGACATCTTAGTGCATTTTTATGGCTAAGAAGAGGAGTCATGAATTGTTGAAATGGTTAAATCAAGAAGATGAGTCATACCTCGTTCCAAAACAATGTTAGAGTCATACTCCAAGATTGTAATTTGAGTGACACATCTTAAAGAAGGTCTATAACACTTGTCAAATGTAAGAGTAAAATGGTTTCTACTCTTGCACATTTGAAGTTGGTAAGTTGTGATGTTTTGGATAAAACAAAGACCGACTAAGACCATTTGTGTGAAGTGTTTATCTTGATAAAGAATCCACACTATCTCTTGAATATTTGGCAAGATATTCTTATATGTCAAGAGGACAGTGGGAGTCTTAAAGGTCTTGAAATCTCAAGAACTAATCAAGAATAAAACCTGAGGTTCTTCACTAGCACACGACTTGAGGTTTATAACCTATCGTGTTGACATATTCTGTGCCCATTGCAGTTAAAGTTGGCTTTGCATAGGAGTTCTGAAAGTTCTCAATTGGTTGCATAACAACTTGGAAGCAATGGCAGGCCCTGTACTTCCAGGTGGCAAGAAGTTAAGATTGCATAAGTTCAGTCCATATGTGTTTGGATTTGTCATTATCCTTGTCTTGTGACTATGGTTTTGACGATTCACATGGATAAGAACACATACACCATAAAATCTAAGGGTCATAAGGTTTCTCTCCGATTCATGAAAATGATGGTGAGGAAACACTTCCACCAAGTAGATTTGAAGCAGATGGCAAAAGGTCTAAACAAATTGAGACTATGATTACGACATCCCTTTTCATAGTTCTGAAATTGTTTAGACACACATGCATGCTATCTAAGGAAAGGTGTATGATTTTGATAAAGTTTTATCAAAGCATCTCGTATCAGAAGTCTGAACTTTGGTAAGAAAGTCAATAAAGTATTGATTTCTAGAAGTCCAGCTGATTTCTGAGTACATATCAAAGCTAGTGGGAGCATAAGTTTTATGCTAATAATCATCATGTTAGTGGGAGCATGATAATTATGATAAAGGTTGCAAGTTAGCAATGTTAGTTATAGAAAACAAAAGTTTCAATTCGTGGAGTTGCAGGGGTTGAAAAGTTGTTTTGCTATAATTAAGGGAGAGGAAATTATACTTCATTTCAATTCTAAAAGCTTAGATTGAGGTTTTAATCATCTTTAGTCAAGGATATATATGAATTTTGTGTTGGAATGACTCAACATAAGGAAATTCTATATATGGGTCTATTATTTGCGTTCTAAAATTTGATTATGATTACGACATCCCTTTTCATAATCTGAATTATGAGAACTTGGCAAATAGAAATATTGTAGCAAAAGGACTGGTCTAGTATCATGTCTTTATGTGAGACATCATGAATCGTGTCCCATATGCTTCGGATATAGGATCGATTACATGTGCTATAATATTCATCCTTTCTAAAATTTTCCAAATGCCTGGGGCATTAAGAAGGGAAAAGGTCTAGAATTGGATATGACTAAAAGGATTAAGCAATTGTCGAGGACAATCTGAGGTTTACCAAAGATTGGTTGCTCAGGGACAGTTGGAAGTATAGTGCTAATTTTGGAAGGACCATATTGACATATTCTGAAAAGAGGCATCTCTTGTTCAGAAGTGATAGTCAAAATGAGAATATGGAGTTGTCTCCATAGGTGGAAGTTATCTGTGTAAGATTAGAAAACTTAATGCAAGAAGCATGTTCAAAGCAATGTACTTTGAATATGAGACTTAGTTTCCATGGAGTTGATCTCCATTGGAATACCTTATAATGACTATTGACAAGTCTTTGTGACTTTGTATATATTCATTACATGAGGGTCAGTGCATATAAGTTTAAAATTCTAAACAGATTTCGATAAATGATAGTAATTTGAAATTTTCACATTTTTCGATAAGGATCTGGGAGTGTGAAATTAGAATCATTGAAATTATGTTCAATTGGTTTATTTCACAAAGTAAGGATCATAGAAAACATAGAGTGCATACTTGGTGTATGGCAAAACTATTTTTTTGAAAAACATAGTGTACTTGCTTGGAGCATGGGACAACTAGTGTTTTTTAATTCAAGTATAAAGTTGATAAAACCGAAACAATGAATAATGAGTAATCAGTATGGTGATAAATAAAAGTGTCTTATTTATATTCATAGGTTTTGATACCATATTGGATTCAATTATTCTTGTGTTTCATTTTGCATGTTTTGACTTCCAGAATAAACTAGGTCATTTTTCCCGAATGACTAAGTTATTCAAACTATCCACAGTCGGTCATATGTTGGAAGTAGATATGAATCAAGACTGTCATGGGTTGGCGTGTAGAGGTCTAAGATGTTGGACAAAGTGGTGCTACAACACTCATGAGTGCTCATAAGTTCTGAGTATTGGATTCAACCTGCGCTCATTTGAATCATTTCATGGATTTTATCACGAGTGATCATGAGACGATAATATCTTATATTCTTCAAACCTAGAGATATGAGTTGTTACTATGAGTTAGTTATACATTGATTGCACGAAACCGCATTGGTAACTCGATGTTATAAAACGTGCCTTTGTGTATGATTCAACAAGTAGTAGAACAAGCCATATGAGTCGAAGTTTATCCATTCCTTTTACCTTCGGGATAAAAGCGATATCTGTGGGCCCCTCGATGATTTAGCCATGACACATGTGAGTGCTTGGCCAAGCCAGGACTGATTTGATTTGTTCAATTAGTCAGTCATCATAAATCGGAAATCAGGAAACAACAAATGGACTGAGAGAATGATTGATAATCCATGTCTCAGTCCATATGATATCTAGAATGGAGGAATATATGATCCCTTATCTAATGGACAAGTCATTGACAAAGGTTAGAGTGCATCGACGAGGTCTGAGTTCGACAACAGCTTTTGAGAGCTACGATTGCCAGTTTGGTTTTGAAGTCATACTCAATAATAGTTTTAGACTTATCCAAGTGGGAGACTGTTGGATTAGTGTCTAAGTCCATAACTATATTTGGTATGTACTTGACCCGACTCGGCATGGTCCATTTGGGTTACATGGCATCATGCATTTGGCAGTGTTGCAAATATCGGCCTAGGCGGCCGATTAATCGGCGCCTAGGCGCTTGGCGGTCCTCCACCATCGACGTTTATAGCTAATCGGACCCTATTATCGGACGTGGTCAAAATTGGTCAAAGACGGAGATTATCGTAGGCGCCCTAATCGATTAAAAAAAAAACTTTAAGGGAAAAAGTTTCAAATTGTTAGAATTGCTGCTAGGGTTCTTCTCACTCCATCGCATTCATTTCTTTTCTTTTTTGAAATTCTCTCTTTAGTCTGAAGGAACGAAAGAAAGCATGAACTGAAGCTTCTAAAACGATGCCATCTTCTTCTTTGATGCCATCTGTCCCTCCTCCGACACCGTCTTTTTCTTCTATTCACGTCATCGCAATCCGTCAGTCGTCATCCTCGAAGATAAACCAGTCTTCGCCTTCTGAAGCTTCTACAACAGTCGCCGCCTCTTGTGTGTTATATAGCAATAATCAGGATGGAATTATCGATCATGGAATTCCCACATATCCACAGCCTCTTGCTATTGAATTCCCTCAACATTCACAAAGTTCCAAATGCAGTAGACAATAGGTTGCAGGTCCACATCTTCTCGATGCTATTGTAACCCATTGTTCATAACACTTTTTTCTCCCCATTTTATGCAGACTTGGATCCAAATGCAATTGTTGGTTATTTAGATCTGATGTATTAGGGATCAAAAGGGTTTTTGTAATCATAGTATCATGTTATAATGTTATATTTATTAATTTTTCGTAACTTTTTAATAGATATAATGTTATATTCTTAGGATTAATGTTTTATTTATTAAATTTTTAAAAATTAATGGTCCCCGATTAATCCCCGCCTAGCCGATTAATCCCTTGACCCCAGTCCACCGTCGAGCTACCGTCGAGCGATTTCTGCAACCTTGGCATTTGGATAGACTAAAATGAGAGAAATAATACTTAAGGTTTATTAATATATTATAAGTTCTAATATATTAATAAGATTATTTAATTAGTATTGATCAAGAATTAGTTTGGAATTAATTAAGTGATCAAAAGAAGACTAATTAAATATATGGGTTGATTGTGTAAATCATCCATACTTGTATAGTGGGCTAATGCTTCATGGATTATCAAGTTGGGCTAAAACCCATAGGATGGTCCATGGGTGCTCCATGGTGTATTTGAACCCATGGATCCAAGGAAATGGAAAGCCATGACAATTAGGGTTTACCTTAATTGTGACACTATATAAAGATCATATCATTGGGAAAATCGGCCACTAGAGTAAGAACATGAGGGCTAGCCGATTTTCATGAAGTGTGTATTTCTCTCTAAGTTATTCCAAAAGCATATGATGTTGTGTGAACCATTTGAGGTATCACACTTAGGGCACTAGGCTCTCGAGCTTCATGGAGCCATTCTACATCAAAGAGGTATGTATTCTAACTTGTTATATTTCATATGAATCATAGTTTTTGTATGCTAGTTAGTATAATACCTTGGATATTCATATTTGCATGTATAATAGAGAAAACATAGATCCAAGGTATTTAGGGTCGCATGTACACTTAGGAGTGTTAGAATGCTCAAAACCCAACAGTTTTTTATCATCACCTTCTTCGATAGAGCCCTTACATGGTGGAATAGCCATGTCAAGTCATTGACTCTACCAGTAGCAAACGCAATGGGCTGGGACAATCTAAAAGAGATGATGTTGGAAGAGTAATGCCCGAGGGGCGAAATACAGAAACTAGAGCAATAGCTATGGAATCTTACCATGGCAGGTTCAGACATTGTAGCGTACACCGATAGATTCAACGATTTAGCTGCACTATGCCCTGGGATGGTTACCCCGGAGAGCAAGAAGGTAGAGAGATGCATTTGGGGACTACCTTCTTCAATCCAAGGAAACGTGTTGGCAGCGAGACCCCTTATGTTTGACAGTGCCAAACGTCTGGCTCGAACACTGGTGGACCATGGAATCCGCCAAGGCATAATGGATCCCGTTCCTGAGTCAACTGAAGGAGGTGATGATAAACAAAAATCCGAGGGCAGAAAGAAAAGACAATCAACACAAGAACCCTCCGATGGACAACAGACGGGTGCGGCCTATGCTGCCACGACACCAACCACTCCAGCACCCAGCAGTCGTTTTGTTGGAACCCTCCCTAAATGTAATAACTGCAACTTTCATCATACCGGAAGGTGTAGGAAGATGTATTGCAAGAACTGAATCAGAAGGGGACACACCATCCCTTTCTATAGGGCACCGGCACGACCAATCTCTCAGGTCCCATTTGAGGAAGTAAGTCAGACCTGCTACGAATGTGGCGAAACGGGGCACTACAGGAGAGATTGCCCATTGGCCAGAAACCCTGGTGAAGAGGGAAGAGTGCTAATGATCACTGCAGGAGAGTCTACCCTGGAACCACCTGAGAACAGCGGTACGTTTCCCAACTCGAATCATTTCTCAAACTTACATTTTCAAGAAAACTGTTGCCAACTAGATCCTAACTATAAAAAAATTTCTTCCTCGTCCAAACACAACACATAGTCTTTATAAAAACTAAATACCCTTTTTGGTAAGCTATAATGACTTGGTGTAAACATTAGGGCCATATATAATTAAGAACCTATAGACTTAGAGTGCGTGATTCCGCCTTATTTCCTGTTCCTTGTCTGGTTGTGGATTTAGGGCAGAGTCACTCAGTCGACTGTCTTATCAATCTTAATTATATATCACTTGTAGACACCAAGCGATTATAGAGGAACCGGATAGGGATCATAATATCAAGTATCATTCATCAGAGCAATCCTTCAGTTAGTACACACTTAATGCAGTACAAAACATTCGTAATAGTAATAACAAGGTCAAAACAGAAAGCACTAGAAACGTATACACACAGATGCACTAATGTTCTAACAAAACACTCCTTCCGAACTAACTTAATACGCGATCCGATGACGTTATCCCGCCTAGTCTAACTGAGTCCACGCTATGCCAAACCTATGTGTCACCGAGAAGACCCCTCGCCTTAAACCGACCGAATAACAAAATTCTCGTCACTCTTAACGACAAACTAGATACGAACCACGAAATTATATCTCGCTTCAAACTTCTGAAGTACTCATGCGAGGAGTATGATATCCTTCTGTAATCTTCCCTAAGTATTCCCAACAGGCCATTTTGGAAATACCACTCGCGCAACAATTCAAGTTCAAGCACAGAGGCTAGGGACGGATACGGTTAACCTATCAATGTTTAGTGTATACGCGAGGGTGGTATATAATTAAGATTCTACGGACTTAGGATGTGTGTTTCCACCCTATCTCTTGTTCCTTGTCTGGTTTTGGACATGGGGCAGTGACACCCATCCGACCGTCTTATCAATCTTAATTATATACGACTTGTGTACACAAGGCGATGATAGATGAGCCAGGTATGAGTCCTACCATGAACTTCAGGACAAAAGCTGCTCAGGACTACGAATGGACATCCTACCAGTTGGATGATCATAGTAAAGCAAGTCAAATCTACACACTCTCCACAGATCAGAACAACAGATCCAACAGTGAAGATCCGCTGAAACAACCAGCAAGGATCTGAATTCACTGAAAGAACGCAAGGATTAAATAGAACCGAAGTACCCATCTCTTTTCC
Organism: Lactuca virosa; assembly: GCF_052849685.1. Lineage (NCBI taxonomy): Eukaryota > Viridiplantae > Streptophyta > Magnoliopsida > Asterales > Asteraceae > Lactuca > Lactuca virosa. The sequence goes on from NC_136430.1 coordinate 136,359,221, forward strand.
TTATCCTTAACCAACCACTCGGAAATCCGAATTTAGGGACGAAATTCCCTCTATCAGGGGGATGATGTGACAACCCGAAACTTCCCAGGCATCAAAAATCAAGTTTTACATCGAAAATCAGCCGAGTCTCGAACAGCCCGGTGATCACGGCGGCAATCGTGTTCATGGTCGTAAACCCTTCACGGCCGTGAACCATGAACGGTTGGGTGGACCCCACCACCGACCATGAACCCAGCCTATATATACGTGTATCCACCCTCATTTTTACTTTTCTGGCCGAGAACTATTGGTGCATGGAAATGCTCCACAAATAATGAGTGTTTATTAGGTTGTATTTTCCCTTTATTGTATTTTGTGGTGTAAATACTCTCCCTCCTATATAAAGGGAGAGTTGGTCATTTATTTAAAAAAGCTAGCTTATCTTTTCCTTAGTAAGAGTTACTTTTCTCACAATGTAATTCTAGAGAGAGAGAAAGTTGGTGGGTTCTCCCACCCAGGGAGAGTTTCTCTCCCACCATGTTCTTCATGAAATATATTATTCTCTCTTTGTTCTTAGTCTTTTCTTATGAACTCATAATATGTTCTTCGTGTTCATACTTCCAAAAACACGATTAATCTCGAGATATCTTTCTTCCGCACTCACCGTTCGTTATAAAAATGGGTCTCTACAATTGGTATCATAGCCGTACCTTGAAGATCTCACGATTAGTTCAAGGGAACGACTCCCGTTTGGTGATTATCTTGTGATTTTTCCGTGTTTCTGCAAGAAAAAATTTTTCGGGTTGCAAACCGGAATTTTTTTTATGATGTTCTTTCTTATTTCTATCTTCCGGGTGATTCTATCTTAGCAAAAATAAAAGTTGCTGCTGCTGATCGTTCTATTATTGCTGAAAAAAATTGATGTTCTTCATGTTCTTATTACTTTTCTGTTGAAGAAGTGTACAAAAAATGGGAGAAGAAATTATTTTTGTGGTCTCCAAAATGTTGAAGAAATTGTTCCAGGAGGTATCTGTTCTTGGAAATGAGAAGACACAAATTTAATGGGCTTATTATTCTTGAAGAAAGTGGAGAAAAACATTTTTTTTTGGAGATTTTATCTTCCAGCAACTTTATCATTGTGAGGTATGAAACTCTTGATTCTCATATTTTTAGTTGCTTTAGATCTTCAATTTGAATTGTTTGGACGTAATGTATTGTTTACATAAAGCATATTGTCCTTGTTACTCTTTTGGGTAAAGAGTACTCCACTATTTACTCCCTCAAAAAGACAAAAACCATGTGACATTGTCCTTTCCCATCACCTTTTGTCCCTAAAACCCCCTGCACACTCTTCCTTTTTGCCTTCCCAAGACCCACCTTTGACTTAAAATGCTTTATAAAAAGATTCCCTTATTAAAATATGAATAAATGGCCTTTGCGGTACCATTTTTCATGAAAAAATAGCATTTTTCGTCATCTGTTCAGCCCTTTCCGGACCCCCGAACCGCAGCCAAAACTGCCTACCGGAGTCCCCTTAGAAGCCTACCCGCATCCCTTCTTAGCCTTGGTACCGCAGCCCCTCTCAGGCCTAAGTACCGCAGTCCTCTTAGTCTAAATCCAAGGACCGCAGCCTCCCTCTTGCTTTCAGACCGAAGTCCGGACTCCCTACCGCAAGCCTGACCTATCGCAGTCTCGGATCAGCAGCGTCAGACCGCAGGCGTGCCTACTGCAGTCTCTCATCCACAGCCGCCTCGCCTTCCTTCCGAACCGCAGCTACTTCACTGACTTCGGTACCCAGCTTCCTCCAACCGCAACCATCCTAGCCTCCCACCGCACCCAGCCTAGACCCGCAACCAGACCACTCCTACCGCAATACCCTCCAGACCTCGGATCCTCCTTCACCATCAGCAGTCATCCGCACCCAAGACCCCTACCTTCCCCTCTGATCCGCAATCACCTCCTACCGCAACTACCATACACCCGCAACCCTCCTTCTTCAGCCCCTCCCTTCCTTCTTCCTTCCTTCCCTCCTTCCACCTCCTCCCCCCTCCTTTCCTCCTTTTTCCTCCCCTCCCCTCCTTTTTTTTAAAACCTTTTTTTTCTAGACTTTATTTTTTTTATTATTCAGATTTTTTTTCTGCATTAATTTTTTTAATTAAATTTTTTTTCAGTCAAATTTTTTTTATTTAGCCAATTATTTTTTTTTAACACCAATTTTTTTATTTAGCCAATTTTTTTATTAAAACCAATTTTTTTTATTAAAACCAATTATTTTTTTTAACACTAATTTTTGCCACAACCGAACCTTGGATTGTCACATTGGTTCATTTCATGCCGATTATTATTGAAAGAATACTCCTACCACAGTTGGACTTCATATTATTTTTGTGATGTTTGCACCGCAACGGCGATTGATCAACAAAGTTGTTTCGCATTCTTCACATTATGAGATTTTATGACTTGTCGCTCTTGATTTTTGGTTGACGAATCATGTATCTTGAGCATGTGGACTTTATTCTCTATTGAAGACCACTTCAAGTGTTCCGGCACCGCAGTTTGGATATTTGGATATATTTTTGGCACAACAGATTATTCTCAGCACAGCTTCAGCAACTATGTCACTCGCCTCCTCATGACCGCAAGAGTATCTCTTTTACTCTGTCTCGTTTCTTATCGAGACCCTTCATACATCTAGGGAGAGCTTCTCTATTAGCTCTTGGTATCCGACACTCTCCATCCGATGATTTGTTGATTTTTGATATCCGGTCATTGGTTATCAAAAATAGGGAGAGAATATCATCCGGATTTGGTTATTATGATTGTTTGAGTTTGGATTTTGAAGATTTCTGAAGACGATTATTTATTTAGTGATGCGATGTGACACTTCTTTTTGGTCTTTACGGATCAAATTTTTGGCATTACTCGATGTTTTCCGATTCAGATTATTTATTATTCGGACTCTACCATAGGATGATTTTGTGTTCGCATCCGGTTCAGATCTTATGGTTTCATGAGTTTGGATTTGTGATATGTTGAAGACGAAGATTATTTTGGTGATGTGACGTGGCACTTATTTTTGGTCCTTGGATCAAATTTTCGGCATTGCTAGACCATATTTTTGGACTCACATTATTTTTATCCGGACTTCATTTTATGGATGCTTCACATTTTTAGCAGGTTATTCTTTGAAGAATTTCGGTGTATTATGATTCGAGAACTCGAGATGTTTTTCAGACATTTGAAGCCGAAGTGTTTCTTTTATTGGATCTTCTACTTGCTCATGGTGACCTCCTTCTTCGGGTGATTATGACTGGTTTGAAGATTTGGATCTTATTTTTTTTTCTGCTTCATTGGTTGTGCTTTGAAGCCGAAGACCTTAATTGTTAGAGATTCATGGCCAGTTTCAGACTTCACAGACACTTCAGAGTTTCAGAGACATTTCAGCACTTGATTTCATTTTATTACCACACTTGCTAGTCGGATTACTGTATTATAGCCTTGTATCACTTATTGGATCTCTCATCATTTGTAAGCATTTAGGGAGAGAATGTTGGTGCATGGAAATGCTCTACAAATAATGAGTGTTTATTAGGTTGTATTTTCCCTTTATTGTATTTCATGGTGTAAATACTCTCCCTCCTATATAAAGGGAGAGTTGGTCATTTATTTAAAAAAGCTAGCTTATCTTTTCCTTAGTAAGAGTTACTTTTCTCACAATGTAATTCTAGAGAGAGAGAAAGTTGGTGGGTTCTCCCACCCAGGGAGAGTTTCTCTCCCACCATGTTCTTCATGAAATATATTATTCTCTCTTTGTTCTTAGTCTTTTCTTATGAACTCATAATATGTTCTTCGTGTTCATACTTCCAAAAACACGATTAATCTCGAGATATCTTTCTTCCGCACTCACCGTTCGTTATAAAAATGGGTCTCTACAAGAACATCATTTTTTCTCTCTAAAAACATCAAGCGAAAACCCAAGTTTCTCTTCATCTATCACTCAATCCTCCTTAGAACTCGTTGTGGAGAATCAAGCATTCATCCTTTCATCAAATCAAGCATTCCTTGTTCTTGAGTTCACGACCGTAAACCCTTCAAATCTTCATATTTCACCAAGAACAGGCCGAGAACCCTTCATAAGGGTCGTGAACCCTTCAAACCTTCAAGGGCCGTGAACCCTTCACGGCCATGAACACATCAAGCCCAGCCTTGAACTCCCTTTAAACCTCCTAACTTGCTTCTAACACTCTTGGTGAGTTATTCTTTCATCCTAGGTTGTTTGCTAAACACCTTTGTGGTTTGATTCACTAATTTCATGTCTACATGTACCATTATATGTTATTTAGGACTCGTTTGTGCTTCGGGACTTCACTCGTGAAACTTATCATCCTATAGCATATCTTCAATCGAATATCCAACATAAGGTGAGTTCATACCCCCATATTTTTCCATGCTTTTTAATTTTTTAAAGGAGGGGGAGGAATGCAAGTAAAAGCTCAAGTAATCGGTGTTTAAAAATATAATTTAGTTATTATATTTCCTTATCGTTAACACACATTTCAACACAAAACTTACTAAATATGAACCATGAACAGATGTACTATTTTCATAAGGATACATGTTAATAACAAAAAAAGGGGTTTTCATAGTATTATTCGTGGATTCGTTGAGAGAATTACATTGTGAGACATGACTTCTGGGAAGTCTACTCCTTAGGAACGAGAGTCTCCTGGAGGGAGAGTGTGAGTTTGTGTATAGATCTATACGGGACTGATAATCCCGCACCCTGACTATTAGCTACAGTCAACCGAGGGTGACAAACGTCATTTCAGTTTATGACATCCGAAGTACGTCGTATTGGTTATCGTCCATTAGCATGGTTATAAGAACTCATAGGGGAAACAACGACTCGTTCACGTAATAATATACTTAATAATCAGTCATCAGGGTTAATAACTAGGGGATTACTTTAGTATATACAACAGGTTTATATGAAATTAACATCCAACATGCAGTGGGATGTGTGATTTCCGCTTCATTCCGTGTTCCTTGTTTGGTTGTGGGCTTAGGGCAGAATCACCCAATCGACTCTCTGTTCGATTTAGATTTCTATAACGCGTATGTACTAAGTGATCACAGGAGGGTATTAACAACACTTTCAGTATACAAAACAATACATTTTCGACTAGTCTTATTTTAAGTAATAAAAGTACTATACATTACTGGTGGTAGCCAGGGTTTTCAAACAGAACAATGCTTAAACAACATAAGTATGGAAGGTACTTCTACTCTTCAGTTTTGGAACAGTCAAGATAAGAACTTACACTTAGGGAGAATATAGGATTTTCCAGGATAAACATCAGTACTTTATAAACAATCGATATATTATTCTAACGAATATTCATTATTAATTCTATAATTCCTTAGTTTATGCATCCGAGTTACGTATGAAGAATACCCGATAGACTGTGGAATGTATGGTTTCTACCTCATTCCCTATTCCTTGTTTGGTTGTGGGCTTAGGGCAGATCCATACAATTAACGATCTGTTCGATATTGGTTTATAGATAGTTAGTATGAGCAAAGTAGTTAGAGAATGAATTGGCATTATCATACTTTCACTAAGAAAATATTAGATTTTCTTGAGGAACACTTTCAACAGAGTTCAAATGACCAATATAGTTAACTTTATAAGTACCTAGTGAATACTTCAGGGTTATGTACATGAGGATCCGACAACTAGTGGAATGTGTGGTTTCCGCTTCATTTCCTGTTCCTTGTTTGGTTGTGGGCTCGGGGTAGAACCATACAATCGATTGTTTGTTCGATCTGGATTGTATATGATTTGTATACACTAAGTATTCGCATAGGGAGCTGGTATGAATATTTTTTACTTAACATTCATTACATCAGAAATTATAAGGTTTTTCTGGAGAAACATAACGCACTTTTCATGAACATATAATCGTTTTCTAAAACAAAACGCTTATGAACTCACCAGCTTAAATGCTGATACTCTTTCAAAACCTACTTGTATTCTCAGGACACTAGTAGACAGGTAGACGCGTTGGAATTCAGAAGATGGAGTATAGTAGCTTCGAGTCTTTATTTTGCTATTTTACTTTTGGAGTCATTCGTGTAAGATTCGAATATAATGAAAACATTATACTATTAATACAATGGTTGTTGTTGCTTTGATTACTATTATTCAATTGTTGTGATACTATACATGACGTCCTCCACCCCCTAACGTTTCCTTCGTTTCGGTTAGGGGGTGTGACACTAGGTGTTACAGTTCTCCCCTACTTGTCTTAGACTTCGTCCTCGAAGTCTGTTGTCTCGAATAACTCTGGGTAATGCTCCCTCATTTCCTCCTCGGGCGCCCACGTCCACTCTGAACCCTTGCGGTGCTGCCACTACACCTTCACTAACCGAACAACCTTGTTCCTCAAGGTTTTTGTCTCGCGATCCAAAATTTCCACCGGTCTCTCTATGTAATTCAGGCTGTCGTCAACCTGAATATCCTCCAAGGGCACAATCGCTAAATCATGCGCTGAGCACTTCCGCAACTGGGAAACATGGAAAGTGTTGTGGATCTGACTGAGCTCTACTGGTAGATCCAACCGATATGCTACCTTGCCCACCCGAGCTATAAACCTGAAAGGGCCAATGTACCTGGTGTTGGATTAGGTGTCTAAGCCCATAACTATAATTGGTATGTACTTGACCCAAGAGTAGCATGGTCCATATGGTTTGCCTTCACCAAAACAATCTGATAGGATGGATATTTGAGAAAGAGGTTATTTATGATTTATTAATATATTACAAGTATAATATATTAATATGAAATCATAATATTTAATTAGTATTGATCAAAAATTAATTTGGAATTAATTTAGTGATCAAAAGAGACGAATTAAATTAACGGAGACTGATTATGTAAATCAGGGATATATATAGTGTTTGGGCTATTGATCCATGTTGGGCTAAGTTTTATGTAAGTATCCATGAAGAGTTAGCCCACATGAGATATGGATCATAACCTAAGTGTATGGATTAGGGTTTACCCATGACTCTTGGAATCCTACACTATATATGAGTTATCCCTTAGCCAAAATTGGTTACAATAAGCATTCCAAGGAGTTCTAAGAGAACCCTAGCCGATTTTGGTGGTGCTTAACCTCTCTCTCTCTCTCTCATGTCCTCCTTTGTTCATGGTGTTTGTGAACCATTTGAGGCATCACACTTGAGGTGCTAAAGCTTTCTAAGGCCAAGAACTACAACTACATCAAAATGTATTCATCTAACTATGAGTTTTATATTGTATATCCTCTATTGTATGCTAGTTAGGATGTATTCTTTGGAAAATTAAAATTGCATGTATAGTTAGAGAAAACATAGATCCAAAGCATCTAGGGTTGCATGTGCACCATAGAAGTATTATAGTGCTTAAAACCAAAAGTGGTATCAAAGCCTAGGATTGTTTTCTGTTATATTTGATGCTTGTTGATTTTCAAAGCTGAAAAAATCGATTTTCTGGCATCTGACTGATGAACTCGCCGAGTCCATTGGCTGACTCGACGAGTCCACTCATTAAAAGGGCAACTCGACAAGTCATGTTCATGCACTCGTCGAGTAGAGGCTCCTGGTTGCAGAATTTCGAGTTTTTGGCCAGAATTGGACTAGGATCATTACCACAAACTGCTTTGAAATCATAAAAATGTATTTTCTGTTATGGTAATGATGATCCTCATCCAATTAAAGGACAATTGTCAATTTTTAAGATAATAAAGTAATTATTTGTATTGTTTGATATTAATTTCCTTGCTATATGAGTTAGATTAGATCAATAGAATATTATATGATAATGTTGTAGTTAAAATTGATTTAAGTTTTTCTTGAAATGAGTTTTTTAACTTGTCCTCAAGTTATATGAAGAGTCTCATTCATGAACATTAAAACTCATAAGTTTTCTTAAGTTATGGAAATGAAAAGGTTTTCAAGAGTTACCAAACTTGCCCTCAATTTTTGGTATTTGAAAAGTCTCAAATTATGAAAACATTAACTCTAGTAATTGAAAGGTTTCAAAAGATGCAACTTTTGGGTTTATAACTTAAAAATTGATTAAATAGTTTTAATTTTGAATTTTTAATAACCTAGATGCTTTGAATAGTTCAATTACACCTTATGGACTTTATTAAATTAATTAAAGTGTTTAATTAAAAGAGAAGTTTAATAAGTCCATAATAACATAGTTTAAGATTAATTAAATTAAGAGTGTAATTTATTAATAGAGTAAACCACCAAGTATTTTAAATGTGTAAAATACACCCTTATACTATATAAAATTAAAAGTTTAATATATTATATATGTATAAGTAAAAGGTCAGTCTTACCGTTAGTAGGCCTCATTCACGAAGTCGGTCTATAAGGGGGGTATAAGGTTATTGCCTATAAAATGGTGGTTTAATGGGTGTCCACTCTCACCAACCGCTTCCTTGACTAGCGTAGGGTCGTTAGCCGAACGGGTAGGATAGGACATTAATTCTCATTAAAAGTATAATGAAAATACCAACTAACTAAACTTTTATAAATTCCCAATCTTAGTTACTTAGGAAAAATGTGAATTTGATGCTAGCTCATGAAATTGCACATTGCACCTTATTAGTTATTAGTTGAGCGTGTGTGGTTAACCAGCACACTAATATGGGACTAATGAAGGATGGCAATGGGTAGCTCGATGTTAATCATGGATCAATGGAGTGTGTTTGGTTAACCAGCACATTGATTGGATGATTTGTAACATTAAGTGTACCAAGCTAATTTGCATGGTTATTCACACCTTGTTTGTGATCCTCGGCATCCCAGTCACAAACTTGAAGGGCATAATCGAGATTTAAACATGCCATTGAAAAGTTCAATGAATCTCAAAGAATCTAGGAATTTCAATTCATTTAAAACCTAAAATTCATTATCGTTTTTCATCGTGGAAATTGATAAATCGTCATTTACCTACCTTTAAATATTTTACAGTTGGATTACGACATCCCTCTTCCGAATTGTAGAATATTGTGTTGGGTCCTAGCCTTAATATTTCATTTTGGGTGCTATATTAAGGACTTAAATCAACTAACTTGAATTTCTCCCATTATAGATGTCTAGGTCAGACAACTATGGTCTTCCCAAATCTTTTGGAAAAAGATTTCCTCATGAAGATGATATTCCACAAGACAATCAAGGTGAAAGATTAATCCCTTCTTCGTGCTGTAGTGGAACTTCACTTCCTCCACCTCCTCCAATAGTTCTCCCTAACCAACAAGTTCAAAGACTTGAAAATTTCAAGGTCACTCAAGCCATATTAGCAAGCCAACACCAAGATGGAAGGTTTGTGTGTGCACATGTCTTGGAGATGAAGTCACACATTGACAGGCTGGGAATGTTAGGAGTCGTTGTGTCAAGGAATTTGGCTGTTGACTTGGTTCTTCAATCACTTCCTGAGTCATATAGTGAGTTCATTAAAGATTACTATATGGCAGACCACGAAATGTCCCTTATTGATCTTACCTATTTGCTAATTGTTGCTGAATCAGCAATGATTTGGCGCACTGGTAATGCAAATTTGATTGGAAGATCTACTTCCCAAACTTCCATGGACATTGACAATGGAAACATTGGAAGTCCAGAAAAGATTTCTCTTTCCAATGGAAAGGGAAAGGCTAAGTCTGTGATTGTCCCGTGTACCATTCCAAAGGAGTTTGTTTGTTTCTATTGCCAAAAGAAGGGGCATTGGTTGCGAAGCTGCCCTGAATACCTGAGAGATCTAAGAGATGGTAGAGTCAAAATGTATGACTTTGCTTTAGGTAAGTTCACTATCTAACTCTATTAAGTTCCTACTTATAGATTCTTAATACATGATGTGATAAGATTACATTTTGATGTTTTGTAGGATCAAAGAAGAGAAAGGAAGCTTGAAAGAAGAGTAAGCTGATTCTAATCGTGAAGAGATGGATTTCGATCGCATAGTTCGATGTTCAGAATTTTGAGCTGCTGCTTAGGAGTTATGATAGATTGCTTAGAAATATGTAGCAACATAGTTTTCATATGTATTTGCATTGTAAGGACAAGTTTCCGCGTTTTATAAATAAAGAATAAAATTTTGGTTCTGTCTTATTTTGTATTTCATTGCAATGACATTTGTGAAAATTGGTGTTTATATATTTTTAGCAATATGGATTTGATTATTTCGTTTGTGGTAGTGTCAAAATTTACCAAATAAGGAAAGATTCTCATCGCCCAAGTTTCAATTGGATAGAAACTTGGGATCATGCAACTTGTATTGTATGATGAATGAGAATTTTCATCTTTGGGAAATTAAGACTAAATCCTTATTCACATGTATATGTGAGTCAAGTGAAGGACTAGGGGATCGGGTACACTTGGTTGTGCGCTGGTCAGGTCCACCACAAAGAACGATAAGACTATTCATCATGATTTACTAAAGTTTAGTAAATATGGTTATACTTACAGGATTAAGTATAATTCTGAATCATTGGAAAAGTTTCAATGTTTAGCAGATCGAATAAGAAGAATCAAATTAGGCAGAAAGATAAAAGTTTCTCCAATCTGAAAAAAAGGGAGAGTACTGGAGTGTCGTGTTTTATGACCATCTTAATGATTATGAAAACCATATCATAATTGATCCTCTAAAGTGCCCTTGTATGGCTAAGAAGAGGAATCGGGGATTGTTGAAATGGTTACAAGGTGAATCATACTTCGTTCCAAAATCAAGTCTTAGAGTCATACTCCAAGATTGTATATTGAGTGACATATCAGCAAATGTAGAGTAAACTTTTTTCTACTCTTGTACATTTGAAATTGGTAAGTGGTGATGTTTTGGATAAAACAAAGATCAACTAAGACCAATTGTGTGAAGTGTTTGTCTTGATAAGAAACTGCACTAACTCTTGAATATTTGTTTGTCAAGGAAGGTTCTTGACAAAGAGAATCTTATATGTCAAGAGGTTAGTGGGAGTCTTAAAGATCTTGAAAAGTTTCAAGAACTAATCAAGAGTAAACCTATTGTTAATCACTAGCACACGACTTGAGATTTGTAATCTATCGTGTTGACATATTCTTGTTTCTGTGCTCATTCCAGTTAAAGTTGACTATGCATGTGAGTTCTATGAGTTCTCAATTGTTTGCATAGGGTAAAGCACCTTGATCAGTGAAAGTTCATTAATCAGTTAGGGTGAGCTGCTCAACAACTTGGAAGACATGGTAGTGGCAAGAAGTTAACAAGTTCAGTCCATATGAGTTTGGATTTGTCACTAATCTTGTCTTATGATTATGGTTATGAAAAATTCACATGGACAGGAACACATACACCATAGAATCTAAGTGTCATAAGATGTGACAACCCGAAAATTTTTGTCTTCTAAAGCCAGTACAATCAACCTTAAGTCAGACTCACTCCTACTATCTTCTAGCACTGTTTGGAGTCTGTTTGAGTGTTTTAAGCCCAATACATTCAAGGAATGAATGTTAGGAAGTATATGCTAGAGCCACAGTACAAAGGGCAAGCCTTAAACTCATTCAAGAGGAGTTTACGGCCAGGACACCAAGAGTTTACGACCGTAAACTCAAGGTGGCCGTAAACTCACCCCTATATATGTAAGACTTAGCCATTTCTTCATCTTTTTCCTTTCCTTGGCCGAAATCTCCTCAAACTCTCTCAAGTATCATCGAGATTTCACTCCCGATCTTCATCAAAGGGCCTCCAAAGTGTGAGTATTCCATCTACCATCTAGTTGTACATGTTAAACATTAGATTATGACCTTGAAATCATCAAGAATGCAAGACCAAAAGGATTTTACGGCCAAGCAATCTCCCTTGTCCGTAAACCCTAGTCAATGGTGCATTTGAGCCTTAAACTCTTCCTAAGGCTTGGAATCGAGGCTAGAACACTCCCTTGTGCATTGTAAGACCTTGAAACATCACCAAACTCATCATCTATGAGAGTTTACGGCCAAAGAGTAAACTCCCTTGGCCGTAAACGCTAATTATGGCCAAGTCTTGAACCTTAAACACATCTAGACCTTTGCTAACCTTAGGGACACTTGAGCCTTTAAAACTCCTTGCCTTTAAGACCCAATAAGACACCCTTTAGAGTGTTTACGACCATAGGGTTTATGGTGTGGCTGTAAACACCTCAATACCCTCCATTAAGTTGGTCTTTCTCATCCTTGTGTAGAGCAATGGTCCCTCAAGTTCCCTAGCCTTCAAACACCCTCTTATGCATGTTTGACCATGAGTTTACGGCCGTAAACTCCCTTGGCCGTAAACACCAAACCATGGCCATAAACATCCCTTAGATGAATCACATGTGATTCCAACACTTGGTCAAAGTGTTTCCTAGTCCCGGAAGGTGTTTCCTTTCATATAGTTGCTTATAAACACTATAATCATGCCATATGTGTCATTTAGGACTTGTTGTGTCTCGGGACTTCATTCATGGAACTTCTCATCCTTACGCGCATATTCGTTGAATCACCCACATAAGGTGAGTTCATACCCCATAATCAATCTTTTAAACTGTTTTAAATGCTTTTAAGGGGGGGGGAATACAAGTTGAACATAATGATAATTGTGTAATTGTTTGATATAAACATTTTCAAAAGATTACTTATGTCATTTATAAGTTGTCAAAAACATTTCAAAAACTCTTTTCAAGTTATGTTACTTTATAGTTTAACAAAACTCCGTTTTTAAAGTACCAGCATAACTTAGTAGAAAAATGAGTCTTTTCAATAATAGTTCAAGTAAAATACTAGTAAACTATAAGGGTTATAGTTTAGAGGTTCAGTACATACTAAATAATAGAGCATACTATAAAGAGAAACATGGAGGTAGATACAATACACGATAACATAAAGAGAAACAGGGAGGTAGATACAATACACGATAACATAAAGAGAAACAAGGAGGTAGATACAATACTTCAGAGAGACATACTATACACTACATACTATAACAGAATGAACATACTAAGATGCTATAGCATGAGAACATACTAGATCTAATTATACCAATGAATCACTAACTCATTGTTTGTAACAAAATGTGATAGTTATATTGGGTATACATGATCATAAAACTTTAATGTGAATTACACGGCTTGCAATTGTTTGCAGAGGCCGCGTTTTGTTCCCAGAATCTCTTGACAGGGAGAGCGTATAGTACGGGTAGTAGCATTCACATTATAACCTTACTAAAACAAACATGTTTTAAGGTAATTAGTACTGCAGAATGTCAATTCAAAAGACAACTGTGTACTTATAAATTCCCATTACTTTCAGTAAGTGGCAGTTCCACTTGAAAGCTAATACAAACTATTTTCGAGTCAAGATAGTTATAAACTAGGGAAAACTTACATTTTACAAACGACACACAGAACAGTCGAGTCTAGTACATTCAGTAGAAAGGGATCTATAATGCTAACTTTATGATTCCTTAGTGTATGCATTCAGGGATATATATAAATCGGTTCCGACATGTAGTAGGATGTGTGCTTTCCGCTTCATTTCCTGTTCCTTGTTTGGTTGTGGGCTTAGAGCAGATACACCCAGCCTACTATCTATCCGAGCTTAGCTATATATATGTCCCTTGTACACCAAGTAATCATAAGGGGTACCATATATGGGTCAGGTCATAGGACACTAATTCAATGCACCGTTTTCTAGTACAAAACATACTTTTCAAATAAAGAAATTTTGGATACAAAACTAGAAACTTAACCAGTAAAGGGTTTAATCCATTTTATTAAACCAGTAAAACTTAAAGGACCTTAGGTGGTTCATTCTATAATACCTTAGTTTATACACCAGGGTTATATATAATTAATATCCAATAGGTAGTTGTATGTGTGCCTTCCGCCTCATTCCCTGTTCCTTGTTTGGTTGTGGGTTTAGGGCAGATTCACACAATTAACTATCTGTTCGATATTAGATTATATATAACTAGTATAAACTAAGTGATTATAGAATGAACTACTGTGGTTATCATTTTATTATAAGAAATAAGGGTTTTCTTAAAGGATCTTTTCATTAAATATAAATGAACTATTACAGTTAACTCCGTGAGTACCAAGTGAATACGCAGGGGTTATATACAACGAGAATCTAACAAACAATGGTATGTGTGTCTTCCGCCACATTTCCTGTTCCTTGTTTGGTTGTGGGCTTAGGGCAGATACACACAGCCGATTATTTGTTTACTTTGGGTTTTATATAACTTGTATCCATTTAATACCCATAGAAAGGACTGTAGTGTCATTTTTACTTATCTTTCATCAAAGTAGGAAATATAGGATTTTCTGGAGGAACAGGAAAACTTTTAAACAGAACTTACTACAACTTACTACAACTTACTACAACTTACTACAACTTTCTACAAACTTTCTTACTACTTACTATAATCACTAAAGTCTTATGAACTCACTAGCTTAAATCCTGATCTACGCTTTCAAAATAACTTGTATTCTCAGGAGACCAGTAGACAGGTACGCGCACTGGGATTCAGAAGATGGAGCAATTCAGCTTCATGTCTTTTTGTTATTTTCTATGTATTCTATATTATGTGAATCACATACTTTGTAAACACTTTCTTTCTAATGAAATGGTTGTTTATTACTTGCTTACTATGATGCATGTCTTGTGATACTAAACATGACGTCCTTCGCCCCAGAACGTTTCCGCCGTTCCGGTTTTGGGGTGTGACATAAGGTTTCTCTCTGCTTCATGAAAATGATTGTGAGGAAACACTTTCACTAAGTAGATTTTAAAGAGTTAGCAATTGTGATATTTGTATTCTCAAATTCGATTATGATTACGACATTCCTCTTCATAGTTCGAATTATGAGAAATGGCAAAAGGTCTAAACATTTGGAACTTATTTTTGTAAGTTCTGAATAGTTTAGACACACATATGAGCTATCTAAGGAAAGGTGTATGAGTTTGAGAAGCTTAGATAAAGGCTTATCAAAGCATCTTGTATTAGAAATCTGAACTTTGGTAAGAAAGTCAACAAGTATTGATTTCTAGAAGTCCAGCTAATTTCTGGGTACATGTCAAAACTAGTGGGAGCATAAGTGTTATGATAGTAAGATAATAATTATTATGCTAGTGGGAGCATAATTATTATGGTAAGTGTTGCGAGTTAGCAATGTTAATTATAGAAAACAAAGGTTTCAATTAGCAAAGTTGCAGGGTTTGAAAAGTTGTTTTGCTATAATTAAGGGAGAGGAAGTCTAAAATCTTAGATTGTGAGATTTTAATAAAATTTAGTCAAGGACATGTATGAATGTTATGTTGAAAATATTCGACATAAGGAGATTCTATATATGGAAATGTTATAGCAAGAGACTGGTAAAGTATTAGGTCGTTATGTAAGACATTATGAATCGTGTCCCATATGCTTCGAATATAGGATCGATTGCATGTGCTATAATATTCTCCTGTTCTAATTTTCCAAATGCCTAGGGCATTAAGAGGGAAAAAGGACTAGAACCGGATATGACTAAAGTTATTAAACAACTGTGAAGGACGATCTAAAGTTCGCTAAGGATTGGTTACTTAAGGACAGTTGGAAGTATAGTAATGAATGGACCATATTGATATGATTTTGAATAGATAGGATTATATTAAGAATGGATAGTCATATGGCAATTATGGAAAAGTTTCCGTAATGGGAGTTGGATATCAAGAATCTATGAGTAAGTTAGCAACTTTTATGCAAGAAGGACATTCAAAGGAATGTGCTTTGAATATGAGACTTCGGATCTATGGAATTGTCTTGTAACAATATCCAATGGAAAGTTTTGTAATTGGCAAAGTCTCTGTGACTTGTGTACATAGTCATTACAAAAGGATCACTGCATATAAGCTTAGAATCTAATACATTACAGTAAGTGGCAAGGACTTGGTATTCTTACACATACGATAAGGATTTGAAATTGTGAAATGAGTGTCATTGGAAATGTTTACAATTCATCTATTTCACAAAGTAAGGACCATAGGCAAACATAGTGTGCATGCTTGGAGCATGGGATAACTATTGTTTTAATTCAAGTATTAAGTTGATAAATCGAAACATTATACAATGAATAATGTGTAATCAATATGGTGATTAAATAAAAGGTGTTTTATATATATTCAAAAGTCTTGAGACCATATTGGATTCGATTATTCTTGTGTTTCACTTTGCATGTTTTGACTTCCCGAATAACTACGTTATTCAAACTATCCACAGTCGATCATACTTCTGAAGTAGGTATTGAGGCAAGACTGTCATGAATCTGTTTGTAGATTGTCGAAAGTGTTTTAGACATAGCACAAGTTTGCTGCAGTGTTCATGAGTACTTCTGGAATAAGATTCGAGTATTGGATTAAACCCACACTCATTTGTATCACTTCATGGATTTTATCACGGGTGATCATGAGATGATAATATCTTATATTCTTGAAACCAAGACATGTGAGTTGTAGTTTACAAGTCGGTTGCACATTGACATATGTAAACGCACCAGTAACTTGGTGTTATAAAACATATTGTTGTGTGTGATTTGATGAATAAGTACAAGCAAGCATTTAAGTCGGAGTTTACCATTCCTTTTACCCAATGTGGGATAAAAGCGATATATGTGGTCCCCTCGATGATTTAGTGATGACAACCCTAAGTGCTTGGCCAAGCTTGGACTGATTCGATTTGTTCAATTAGTCGGTCGTCATAAATCGGAAATAGGGAAACAACACATGAACAGAGAAAATGATTATAATCCATGTCTCAGTTCATACGATATTAAGAATGGAGGAATATATGATCCCTTATCTAATGGACGCGTCATTTGACTAGGTCAGAGTTCGACAACGGATTTTAAGAGCTACGATTGCTAGTCGGGATTTTGGAGTCGTACTTGCAATAATAGTTATTAGACTTATCCAAGTGGGAGACTGTTGGATTAGGTGTCTAAGCCCATAACTATAATTGGTATGTACTTGACCCGAGAGTAGCATGGTCCATTTGGATTGCCTTCACCAGAACAATCTGATAGGATGGATATTTGAGAAAGAGGTTATTTATGATTTATTAATATATTACAAGTATAATATATTAATATGAAATCATAATATTTAATTAGTATTGATCAAGAATTAATTTGGAATTAATTTAGTGATCAAAAGAGACTAATTAAATTAACGGGGACTGATTATGTAAATCAGCGATATATATAGTGTTTGGGCTATTGATCCATGTTGGGCTAAGTTTTATGTAAGTATCCATGAAGAGTTAGCCCACATGAGATATGGATCATAACCTAAGTGTATGGATTAGGGTTTACCCATGACTCTTGGAATCCTACACTATATATGAGTTATCCCTTAGCCAAAATTGGTTAAACTAAGCATTCCAAGGAGTTCTAAGAGAACCCTAGCCGATTTTGGTGGTGCTTAACCTCTCTCTCTCAAGTCCTCTTTTGTTCATGGTGTTTGTGAACCATTTGAGGCATCACACTTGAGCTGCTAAATCTTTCTAAGGCCAAGAACTACAACTACATCATGAGGTATTCATCTAACTATGAGTTTTATATTGTATATCCTCTATTGTATGTTAGTTAGGATGTATGCTTTGGAAAATCGAAATTGCATGTATAATTAGAGAAAACATAGATCCAAAGCATCTAGGGTTGCATGTGCACCATAGGAGTGTTATAGTGCTTAAAACCCAACACCTGGGGCCCAGCTTGCCCCGCCTCCTGAACTGGATGACACCTTTCCAAGGGGACACCTTCAGGAGGACCATATCGCCCACCTGGAACTCTAAGTCTGAACGCCGCTTGTCGGCGTAGCTCTTCTGCCGAATTTGAGCAGTCTGGAGCCTGCTCCGAACCTGCTGGATCCGCTCTGTAATCTTGAGTACTACCTCAGTACTCCCCATAACTGTCTGACCGACCTCACCCCAACATATTAGGTTCTACATTTCCTCCCGTAGAGCATCTCGAAATGAGGTCGGTCTATGCTGGCGTGGTAACTATTGTTATACGAAAATTCCGCTAACGGAAGATACGTATCCCAACTACCACCGAAGTCCAAAACACATGCACATAGCATGTCCTCGAGAGTCTGTATCGTGCTCTCGCTCTATCTGTCTGTCTGAGGGTGGAAAGTTGTGCTAAAGTGGAGACGAGTACCCATCTCCTCGTGAAACCGCTTCCAAAATCTGGAAGTGAAACGGACATCTCGGTCTGACACCACCGAGACAGGCACTCCATGTCGTGCCACTATTTCATGCACATATATCTCAGCCAACTTCTCGGCCGATATTCTCTCCTGGATCAGGATAAAATGAGCACTCTTGGTCAACCGATCCACGATGACCCATATCAAATATACTCCACGTGCGGTCCTGGGAAGCTTGGTCATGAAATCCATGGTGATATCCTCCCATTTCCACACGGGAATGTCTAGTGGCTGCATCTTGTCATGTGGTCTCTGGTGCTCATCCTTGAACATCCTGCAGGTCAAGCACCGCTCCACGTACCAAGCAATGTCCCGCTTCATGCAGGGCCACCAGTAATCAGGGCGAAGATCCCGTTACATCTTCGTCGCCCCAGGATGGATGGAGAACCTCGACTTATGGGCCTCATACATCAGAACATGCCGTACTCCGCCCCAGTACGGAACCCAGACCCACCCATGTAGGGTCAGAAACCCTCGACTGTCATACTCAAACAAGGCCACCCGGCCCACAATCGGCTCGCACTTCTGGCGCTCCTCCTTCAGGCCCTCAACATGCACCTCTCTAATCTGCTCCAGGTCATCGTATCCAAAACTGCATCATCTCTAATGGCTCTCCTAACCTCCTCCCACCAGTCATGTGCCCTGTCCTTCAGAAGACAGGACGTAAGTCTGACCTTGTCCCCCTCGAGACATCTGCTGGTGCGGAATGCGTTGGGGACATCCTTTAACCATCCGGTGCTAGAAATGGGGTCCCGAGCCCCATGATAGTCGGGAGCTCCACAAGCCCTGAACTCCCTGAAAGTCAGTGTGCGCGACCCAATCATGACCGTCACCTCAGTGCGGAAAGAGCCCAACTTCTCATCTAGAAGCTCCAAAATACCCTCCTTGACCGATCCAAAGATCACAGTTGTCTGCTCTAAAATGGTATGTGTGATCTCAGATGAGATGAACTCCCTCGTCTGCTCGTCAAGCTGCCCGGCTCCGGATTCCGAGCCTGGTCCCTCACTAGTGCCTGAAGTGCTAACTGGCCTAGTGCGTAGCATCACCATGCTGAAAATACACCCTAACAAACATCAGAATACTCATTATAACTCGAGGGATCTCACATTCTACAAGTTTTATGGGTTCATCTCAACCTTCCTTGATTCGAGTACGGATCTTTTGCTTTCAGTAGTATGGGCCCCTACTACCTTCCACATCTATCCGTGCTTTCCTCAAGAACTGCCTTGACTCTACCAAGTCCCTTCTACTACTACTGCTGATCTCATGCTAAACTCATCCTAGGCTTGCCCTAGGGTAATCACCAACCTACTCTCCGTCATCAGCTGCATAAGAAGTCCCTGCTGTCTCCCCCTAACTAGCTCGCGAATACTATTACATATCACTAAGACTAGATAATTCTTCGAATGAGAGGTCCTACCCTACAACGGTTAGACTCAAATCAGAGCTGCGAAATAGAGCTAAACCTAACCTTCTGAAATTATTTAATCCTCGCAATATGTAACTTAACATATTCGTCTACTAGTTAGTTAGGGATAGCTAGAACTCCTAAAAGCACAAAGCAAGCAGCATTTGAGCATCCAGTAGCATAATTAAGCATATCACATTCAAGCCATCACTGACTAATCTGTACTAGCATGCAGTTCATAAAGCTCATACACATATAACAGGAACATAAGGCATACTTCCTAGATCCTTAGTCCTAATCTAGCATGCAGTTCTCATAAAGCTGATACACATATCAAAATAAATTGTATGGATAGTTTGGGACACTTACTTGAGTTCGACTGATTGCATGCACCACACCCTTTTCTCTTTTCAAAGTTCTTTTCCCTTTTCAAATTTCTTTCAAAATTCTTTTTATGAAAATGATTTTCTTTTTGAAAATTTCATACCAAGTCCTTATTTTGAGTTCAGACACACCCGAAAGTATGCCCAAATCCCTCAAACCAAGGCTCTGATACCAACTTGAAACATCCCAAAAATACAGTCCAAAAATTTCGTTTAAACAATTTAATAAACACTGTTGAAGAATAAAAATCATAAGTCGTGACAATCCCAAAATATCATATCAAAACCAGTACCAAATATATCCAGAATCACATATAAACATATCAGAGTAAAAATCCCAGGCTAAAAGCTGTGGTGTGTGACATGCGATCATTCCGAGCCCTTCCCTTTGCTAGTGGAAGTACCTGAAACCAAAACTGAAAACCGTAAGCACGAAGCTTAATGAGCTCCCCAAACTACCACATAGCATACACCTAGCATATAACATAACTTTGGGACTCCGGCCAGCTGCATCGGGACGAACCCAACATCGGCTTACCCGGAATCGGGCCAAGCCCGATATCAAACCGCGTCTGGCATCAGGCCTTGCCCGCCATCGGGCTTGCCCCGGCATACAACATTTTCATATACATAAGCATATAACATAAGCATATAAACATTCATCGGGCTTGCCCCGACATCGAACCGAAGTCCGTAACATATAACACATAACATATAAGCTATACATGCATCGGGCTTGCCCCGACATCAGACCGAAGCCTGGAACACATAATACATAACAAGCAAGAATCACAAAGACATCAAGCATACATAACGCTCCTCGAGACCGCCCCAACATCGAATCGTAATTTGGAAAGCATATAACCTACATCGGGCCCTGCCTGACATCGGATCGTAGCCCAAAACTACTAACATCTAAACGGGTCGGCATTATGGCTGTAGACTTGTTCCTACTGGAGAAAACTCACCTCGAATGCTAGCTGTGAAATCTCATGTAAGGAATCCCCGACGGCTACTCCAACGAATCCTCGGCTAACAATTTCACAATAATACTTAATCAAAATTTGATAATCCTTCTCAGGGTAAGATGACCATTTAACCCCTGGTCAAAGTCAACATCCTGGTCAAATTCAAAGTCTAGGTCAACTCCCAGTCAAATCAACTCGTCGAGTTACTTCCCAACTCGGAGAGTTACTGGACTACTCAGACTCGTGATCAAACGCGTCAACTCACGAGCCACTTCACAGACTCGTCGAGTTCTGTCTGTCATAAAATCGGAACAACCCGACTCAACTCGTCGACTCCTTCCTTGGACTCGTCGAGTTCTTCAACCCCCAAGTCCAAAACTATGTCCAACTCACTGAGTCATCTCCTAGACTCAATGAGTTCACTCATTAATAGAAGAGTTTGGGAACCACGAACCAACTCGCCGAGTCGCATGAACGACTCGCCGAGTCCTTCATGATCTTAATCCGTTCAGTCGACTTTAGTTGGGTTCATTGCATTCAAAACATAGATCGGGTCCCCTAGGGTCACTATGTCATGTAATGTTTCTAACTTTACGTGCATACATGGGTTTCTTAGCTCAAAAAGTTCAAAAAGGTGTCTCATAAGGTGCATATGACTCCCATGGCCATAAAGTTGGCACGTTTATGCCATGGCGTCCCTCAAAGACTCTAGATTTGCAGTTGATACACCAAATCACGCTTGCATCCATGAATGGTTTCAAAATGCACTCCAAAAAGCCCTAAACTACCCCATAAGAAGATCTAGAAAACAAATGTCCAAGGTATAGACTTGATTACTAGAAAGTGAAGGAAAAGTGATGTTGCTCCTAGATTTACAACCTTCTCTTGAAGTCCTCTAGCTTCTTCTTCTTCTTCTTCTCACAAGCTTTAAATCACACCAAATCACTCAAAAATGGTTCACACACTCATACAAAGCTCAAGCTTACTGATTAGGGTTTTCTGAACAATGGGAGACGATGAAGGAGGCCACAAGGGGGTGTTATGTTCTTTAAATAGGGGGCTAAAGCCTTAAAATTAGAGTTTCATCCTGGCAGTCCTACTCGTCGAGTCGGGGCTTCCCAACTCGGCGAGTAGGCTTCAAACCCCGCGTCCCTCTCTATCTCTACTCGACGAGTTTGGGGCTACTAACTCGTCGAGTAGCCTTGTGAAAATGATCAATTAAATATTAAGTACGTACCAGGGATCTAGGCGTTACAATTAGACTAAGGATGTAATAGTTTATCCTTATCTAAAAGGTATGGAGTTGTAAAGCTTATTTTAGACAATAAGCTTAACCACTCTAACATCTACTAACTGCATTTATGTATATTATCATAAATGATTGTTTAGGATGAAGTTTCTACTAATCCCACTAATTGTCATTCCATAAGGCAAGTGCTTAGAAGGTTCTTTTTCTAAGTGGGAGCAATTTGGAACTTTAAGAGCTAAAGATCCATAAACTAAATGCATCATAATTTGGAACTAGCAAGTTTTCAACTCTTGTTGAATATGCTAAATAGTTGATCAGGAACTAATGAAATACATAGAGATGTATTCATGTATGATTATTAAGCATGAGCTTGATTAATCTTCCTCGATATATGATGAATATAAAGAGTAAGTGAGTTTTTAGAGGAGAAAACATACATGAATGAAAATCTTCACAGATTTAAGCTAACATCTCAAAGTAAGAATCTTCTTTCTTATAAGATAATTACATAGTGTGATTTGATTATAAATCAAGATGACTCTAGTGTTTTCTGAAAAGCTAGTGGGAGCGCAATAACATTCCTAGTCTTATATGTAGTCGAGATACTAATTCTTGGAATAAATATCTATATAGATAGATCATGGCAACTTAAAGGATTAAGTAAAATTGCATTAATTGTCAAGGATCTTAAAGAGCTTAAGATAAAGGACCCTGAGAGAGTTGTCTTATGAAGTACCACATGACATGATTTTGAGCAAAATCCTAGTGGAAATAATTTGAACTAGATAATATGATTGTATTCCATATGCTGCTGCAATTGGATTAATCATATATGTCATGATTATGTATAAAGTCAAAATAAGTCATATGCTTAGAGCATGTTGATTGATACCAGTATAATCTGAAAACAAGTCATTGTGTGACTTATAGGAACATTATAAAGTACTTGCGAGAACTGGAGAAATATTCCTAATATGTGGAGTATTTGAAATAAAGCTATCTTTCAAGCTATTACACATGTGTTAAATTTTCAATTAGATTGAGATGGCTCTTAGACACAATCGGGCGTATCCTCATTATAAATGAAGAGAAAGTTACATGGATAGGGTTTCCATGTAGATTTTAATTACAGTTACACATCAACGTTAGAGTATATTGTGGTTTGGAGAACCACATACAAATATGCTTAACGTATAGTTCATATGACTATGAGTAATCCCATCACGCAAGTATTGGTATCTAAGTCATATTTAAGCATCTAATACATTCTCATTAGTTTTATTTATATATGAGTTATATATAAAAAACTGAAAATGTTTGTATTTGCAAAGTTTATACAAATCAAGTTTGTCAAATCTACTTAACAAAGATCCTTCATTAGCTAAAGCATGAAAGTCAAGTTGGTGCTATAGGGACTTGTTGATATAAGTAGATATATTTTATTAAAATTTAGTATTCAGATATTGGAATAATAAAAGCAACATATATTGTAATGAATTGTTATATTGGATATGAGTCTTTCATCGAATAATTGTTGTGTTCTATATTAGCATGTTTAAATCCTTGAATAACTAGGTTATTCTAAATGTCCATAGTCATTCATAGTTATGGGAGCATCTATGAGGCAAGACTAATATGAATGGATTGGTGGATTCTCATGGAGATGAGAATAGAATGAGTTGTTACCAACTTCATAGGCACTTGATTAAGAGAATAAGTATTGGACTTGACCCGCATCAAAATCACTTTATGGATCGTAGTCAAGAATGATGTTTTGATCAGGGTTGTATCCTTGTATTCTTAGACCTGAGATACATATTTGGGACTTAAAGTGTAGGAATTGTTGTGCTTTGACATGGTTTAACGATGTTCTGTAAAAGGCAATCATAAGGGCCATCGTTGGGTATGACATGAACTACATTGATGGGCGTATGTAGTCAAGATGGGATTTTTTCCTCTTATTCATTGAGAGTTATACATCTAAGGCCTTACTAAAATTTGAACATCAAATGAGATTGATGGCAATCCATATCTCATGTTCAACATGACGTCTGAGACAAATGAATAATTAATACTACACCTTTAGTAACAATTGTAGCTTAGAGCTCCTAGAATTAGTGGTTGATGAGATGGCACCCTTCATATGTTGTTAGGGGCAGTAGCCCGATGCTAGACGTCGGCTACTGTCTATGTCAGTCTATAATGAATCTTGTGCAAGTGGGAGATTGTTGAATCTATATGTCCAATAATCATTATGGAGTGATATTGCTAATAATATATGATCCTATAAGGTCACACCTTTATCAAGTTGGCACATTTTGTATATTTATTATTAATATGATTATTAATAAATAATACCAATTCTTGTAATTTAATTAGGGAGTAATTATTGTTTTATGAAAATAATAATTATAAGAGAGTATAACTAGTTATTATTTCATATGATATGAATTAGTAAGTCATGCACAACCTTTTAGACTAGTTGAATTCTTTTGTCTTTTACCTAAAGACAAAGTTTATATTTTATAAACTTTGAATTTATAAAAATTGAAGAATCTTCCTTATAAATAAATGTATGGCCGAATATATATATATATATATATATATATATATATATATATATATATATATATATATATATATATATATATATATATAAGAGTGCAGGTTGCTTGTCAACCTCCATGCTTTGTCTCCCATGCTTCTAAAGGCTAGAAATACTTTAGAGTATTTTAATTTAAAGCCCTTACTTTGCATGGTAGGCAGCTACCCCGTAACCCTTGCGAGATCAAGCAGTACGGTGGGCGTAATGGGGAGTACGCATCGCGTACTCCCATAAAACCGATTTGAGCCATTTTTGGGCTTTGGGTCTTTAGGGTTTTGGGCCTTGTATAGTTGGATCATATATGGGAAGGGCAAAATGGTTTTTTGACCTTAATAAGATAAAAGATGATTTGGACCATTGATTATGGGTTAAAACCCCGATTATTAATTAGCTTGACTTTGGGTTATGATTAATGTGAGGAGCTATGGTTGCAGCAGCTCGAGTGTGTGATTCGATTATCTTCAGTTAGAGGTGAGTCTTCTTATTGTGCTTGTAGGTCGAAGGCACCAATGTTGGCCCACTAATTTGTGTATGTAGGATGCTAGCTGTTTGTGGTGACTCTTGCGTATTTGTATGATTGGGTTGAAATAAACCCTAGGGTTGGGCACATTATTGTATGATTGGGTTGAAATAAACACTGAGGTTGGGCCGTATGAGTATGTGATGGGTTGAAAGAAACCTCGGGGCTGGGCCCATAAGTGTATATTAGGTTGGAATGTACCCCAGGGTTAGGCCCAATGTATTTTTGGTATGTGGTACTTTGGGGAACTCACTAAGCTTTGTGCTTACGGTTCATGTTTATGGTTTTAGATACTTCCGGTACGAAAGGGAAGAGCCCGGCGTGATTGCACATCATTCCCCTCATGATTCCGCACTTGTGGCTATTTGTACTCTGATTTTGACATTGTGTATGGTGATTGATGTTGAGACAATTGATGATTCGAACTTAAGGCCTCCTAATTAATGTCATGACATTTATCAACCTATTGATTCTCCATTCCCAATTTCAAATTTTAAATTTCACACTCTAATTACATTATATTAATAACATTAGAATAAAAATTAAAATAAAATTAATACATATTATAAGGTCACGTATTTATTTAAATCAACGATTATAATTATATATAATTAAAAAAATATCTCTTAACTAATAACTTATTTAAAATAATTGATTAATAATTTTGAGTTTTACTATAAAAATTTAATTAATTTTGTAACCGTAGTTTCCACGGGTTATAAACTAGTGTGTGTGTGTGTGTGTATATATATATATATATATATATATATATATATATATATATATATATATATATATATATATATATATATATATATATATATATGGGAGGGTTCATGCGAAAACGCAAATATTTTGTGAAAATGCGAGAACCAATTACAATTTTACACATCATTCTTATATTCTTTTAATTATTAAACATTTCCATTACATTAAAAGGATACATCCGTAAATTTAAAAGATAACTGCATACCCTCTTTCATAATCGGTTTCTAGTATTATAAATCGTCTGAAAACTTGCTCATACATAAACATTATAATTTAACATTCACAAGATTTGAATCTATTCAAAGTTATATAACAATACTTCTTATCCTTATCCTTAACTTATATTCTAAAAATTTGAATATTTTCAATAGTATATATACACAAATATCGCACTTTTGGATTAAGATACCGTCCAAAAAATCAACATCTTATGCAGGTTTCAAAATTTACCTTTCCATGTAAACTATAAAATTAACTTAATATAACAATTATTTTTAATCCAAAATACATATGTAAACCTCGGTGATTTAAATTAAGATAAATGTCAATCTGTGTATTTTCCAAAACTGAATCTTTGCTCAAGTAAAATTAACACCGATATATAAATCTTAAATCAAACATAAAAATGACTATGAACAAAACCTTTAATCGAAAATAAAAATCAACACTGATATCATACGTATGAAAAAAAATAATCAGCAATGAAGACTTCAACCATCTGCTTTTGTTTGGCATCTTCAAATCTCTTTCAATGATACTTCATCAGTGTGGATGAGAATGTGGTCACTTCATCACCGTAAAATCAACAGAGTCGCTTCAAACAAAACTTCACTCATTGAGGTTGTCATTATGTGTTGATATGCTAGAGCTCTCAAATCTACATGAAGGAAAATCAAGAAAATGAGTTTCAATGTAAGTATTAAATTATTGAATGAAGTAATAAGTTTCAATCCAGTACATACTAGCAAGATTTAATCCATGAACTTGCAAACTTAATGAAAATAGTGAAACTTGCAAAATGAAGTTGGCATACAAAATAGTTGAGATTTTCGTTACCCACACCAGCAACACTTTTTTTTTTAAATCAACTTGATTTATAGTGAAACCAAACACTTGACAACCCCAAACTTTTGCTCATGAAATAGCACTGAACTTTCTGAAATTGGATCAAACCCTTGATAGCAACAATTTTTTGCACTTAAACAACAATCCACAATGTGGAAAAATGCATCAGGTGAATAACAATCCACATGACATCTATGAGGTTTGTTGTATTTGATAAACAACCAGCTCCTTGAGACAGTAGAACTGAAATTTATACCCTTGAAAAAGTGTTTAATGTATTCCAATGAATCTCGTCTTACTATACTTTGCACCACCTGATAGCAGGCTAACAGAAACACATGACAAACATGATGTACAATTCGACATGTAAATGTTGTTGCCCCTATTGTGGGATCTGAATTGTTGTTGCTGTAAGTGTTGCAGCACCATCTTCTATATAAAAAAAAATTAAGTAAACCTGCTTTCGGGCTCTATAGCCTAGACATATGTCATAAAACCCAAAAAAACAATACATACGAACTAGTCGCGGATACTTATGAATTCTTAATTGTGAATTTAAATAAGTTTTAAACTAAACTTGTTTAAAACATTTAAATTTATTCTTTTTTATGCATTCCATATAATCTACATATTTATTAAACATTCAACATAATAAGAAATCTTGATTATTATCATGCCCAGTTAAGAATTCCATATCTAGTTTCACTAGATAACTTAATTTATTAAATATTCAACTTAATAAGAAATCTTGATTATTATTATGTCCATTTAGGAATTTCATATCCAGTTTCACTAGATAACTTGCTTATATATGGTTTAAAACTCAAATTGGAACCCCAAACTCGCTACAACTTCTCTAAATCACCACTCGACCGGCTTATTCCAGAGCACCTTGATTGGAAAGTTAAAGCTCTCGATACCTGCAATGCCATTACTCATGGAATTGATTTGTTTCTATATTACCACAAGCTCACTCAGATTGCGAACCTGCATTTTAAATAAAAAAACTCAGATGAAAAACAGAAGATATATATATATATATATATATATATATATATATATATATATATATATATATATATATATATATAGAGAGAGAGAGAGAGAGAGAGAGATTACAAGAACCAAAAAGCTTCAATTTATAAAAACGAAGCGGTGATAGAAAAACATAACCATAAACTTCTTATAAGGCATACTTTAAATTGAAACCAACAACTCATGTATGCATATATTAACTGTACAAACTCAAAATTAGAAATAAGAATGAAGGAAGAATCATCATGCCGTGAGAACCCTAAATACCAGCTTACCCAATTCTAAAGAGTAATTCGATATAGTTGCAGGAGTGACCCATATGTAAAAACGACAGAAGCACGAAACTAGAGCACCAAATGATTCGAAATAAAGGAGATTCCGATGAAAGAAGGGTTAATGGACACTTGCAATAAAAGAAAAATTAAGGGAAAAGATAAGGAGATGATTAACCTTAGTTGATCACCAAGAGGAATAAAGAAGGGTGCACTTTTTGAAAAGGAAAGAAACAAACCTGTAAAGTATACACTCCGAGAGGAAAAACAACATCCGAGCCAACCTTCTCATAGCTCTTACAAAACTAACAAATTGGAATATTATGGCGCCCTAATCAAACTAAAGGCAAGTTTCTGACATCCCACGTCAACAGAATCCCGATTCTCTGTCGAAACCGCATCGAGATTTATACATACACTCTCAGTTGACGAGAAGCAGAGGGCTTGCATCTGATCAGAGGGATCGATTCCTTGCTGAGAGACTAGCAATCGAAAACCCAAAATCGTTGAGAGACTATCAATCGAAAAAGCATTTGATTTCTTGGGAGTTAAAGGACATGCATCGGGAGTCCTGATGCGTTCTTGGAGGGTAGGGCAAGAAGGCAGTTGTCAGCGGAGAATCGCCGGTGCTTCTTTCAGATGTGGATGAGAAACGGTCGCAGAGGGTGGTGGATATGGGACTGGGAAACCGCCTAAAACCATCTCTATGCCTTAATTACAATAATACCCTTCCGTGTATGCTTATTATATTTAATATATTATTAATAAACTTAATCTTATAATAACATGTGTAGACTTCTTATTGGACAATATGTGTTTTCGTATTTACGCAACTAACTTGTGTTTTCGCATGAACCTATATATATATATATATATATATATATATATATATATATATATATATATATATATATATATATATATATATGGAAAAGTTAAATAGAGAACCATTATTAATCAAGGAACCAATGAACCTATCCAAAGCGTCGAAATTTAAAGCGATCAACGGCAAAATGAAGGGTTGTAGACTTTTTGGAATGGACGTAAATGCATCGGATTATAACAAAACTCACTTCATTTTTTTCGTTTAAATTTTTTTAGGCCATGTTTTTTATCGAAAAAAAACGAATATACCGTTGTTCACGATTTTTCGTCCTCTTTCCATAGAGATCCATGATGATATATAAATAACGAACTTTTTTTTTCCGAAAAAAACTCACTTCATTTTCTTTGTTGAAAAGTTAAGGTCTATTTGTTTTATAGAAAAAAATTAATAAATATATCTAAATTCATTCTTTTTGATACTTTTTAAACATATATTCATATTCATGTTAAAAAAAATGATATTTCAGTTCATATTCACATTGTGAAGCTGTTCAGATTCATATTGTGAACCTGTTCAGATTCACGTTGTGAACGTTCTCAGATTCATATTGTGAACCTATTCAGATTCATATTGTGAACCTTCTCAGATTCACAGTGTGCATAATAGTAAGTCAGATTACCAATGTGAATCTGAACTGATCGAGTTTTTTCACATTGTAAATGTTAAAAATTAAAATATTTACATTTTAGATTCACAGTGTGAATCTACATTGATCGAGTTTTTTTTAGTCGGTGTTGATGTTTATTAATAGAGTACAAAAAATTAATTTTTTTTGGTATAATTAGTTTTTTTTTTTGATAAAAATAAACTTAAGTATTGAAAAACTAACAAAATGAAGTGAGTTTTTTTTAAAAAAAATCATTTTTTATATATCAACATTGATCTCTATGAAAAGAGGACGAAAAATCAAGAACAACGATATATTCGGGTTTTTTTTTCCGATAAAAAATGTGGCCTAAAAAAAATTAAAACAAAAAAAAGAGATGGGTTTTTTGGTAAGGAGGTAGATTTTTTGGTATAATCCGGTGTGTGTGTGCGTCCAATGTACAAGTGTACATCTATTTCCTTGGCCGGTGATCATTATAATTTCCGACGCTCACGATTGATTCTTTGGTTCCTTGTTAATTATGGTTCTCTATTGAACCTCACTATATATATATATATATATATATATATATATATATATATATATATATATATATATATATATAGGTTTAAGTTCTATAGAAAACAAAAAACCTTAAAAATCATAAAAATGCATAAAAAAATACTTAGAGATCACAACACTTTTTTTTTGAATTTTTTTTGAAAAAATCGCACCTTTGAACAGAAAATCGCTGAAAAAAAAATTTGAAATTTTTTTTTTATAAAAAAAATGATTTTTTATGTTTTTTTTTCAGCGAAATTTTAAAAAAAGCTGCGGTTTTTCGATCTGTAAAGTCAAAAAAAAGTTTTGTGATGTCTAGGTATTTTTTTATGCATTTTTAGGGTTTTTTTGTTTTCCATATAACCCTTCCCTATATATATATATATATATATATATATATATATATTTACTATTATATAAAGCATTTTAGACATTTTTTGAAATTTAAGAGGTATACCCATTACAACATAATGTACAACCTTATTAAGCTTACATCTAAGTATCTAATAGTGTACCTCATCGTATCTTTAAAGCAATAAACTCTAACCTCCTCTACACACATTGACTACCGTCAAACCCACATATCTTCTGTCTCTCTCCTTACATCTCCAATTTTTCCGACAACACTCCGGTACCACCACCCTCCTTACGTCGCGTGCTACAACCTAGAATAGGTCACCATCCATCATTTCCTCCATTAATCTTTTCTATCTCTTCTCTTCTTAAAACTAGAACCGAACATGTGTTTCTGCTCAGGAAAACTGTAATTAATATCCAAGTTTTCAAACCCTAATCTAGCCAACGCCATCACATCTCTCTCTCTCTCTCTCTCTCTCTCTCTCTCTCTCTCTAAACCACCATTGCCACCTGATCAATGACAAAAAAATGTGCAGATGGTGCACCTGTGTCTCTGCTCAAGGAAATGGTAATGAAAATCCAACTTTTGAAATGCTAATCTAGCTAACACCATCACACCAGTTATCATTCGCCCTTTTTTCTCTCTCTCTCTCTCTCTCTCTCTCTCGATGGTGATGATGATGATGACAACGGAGGAGAAGAAGAATGGACTCCAACGATGGTCGTTGTTGTCTTCTGGTAAATTATTCCCCTTTCTCCCAATTTGTATCATGTTGTTGACATATAAAACCAAAACCTAATTACTATCATCTACTGAAAGCTTTCAATCCTGATAGGGATTTTGGTAAAATGCTTTCTTCATTTCAATTTTGGGTTTTAATTAACAAGAATTGATCTAAAACTAAAATAATTGTCGTGGTTGTTATTTGTAAATGCAGTTTTGGGTATACTTGTTCTAAATTGCTTCCTGTAGTTGTTACTGCCTCCAAAGACAGATCATTTCCACGAAGGGAAAGGGTTTTGGTGCTTACATTTCTTCTTGAAACAACCTATCCAATACAACAAATTCATCTAACAAGTCCTGATGAATGACATGAGTATTCTAACTTAATTAATCTATCCAAGCACACATACTACTCTGTTCTGATTAATATAGGCAAATTTCTGATAGTTCTTTAACTATTTTACTGTCTGTAAGGAGTGTTTTGGAGAGAGATCCTGTCACACCCCAAAACTGGAACGGCGGAAACGTTCTGGGGTGGAGGACGTCATGTTTAGTATCACAAGACATGCATCATAGTAAGCAAGTAATAAACAACCATTTCATTAGAAAGAAAGTGTTTACAAAGTATGATTCACATAATATAGAATACATAGCAAATAACAAAAAGACATGAAGCTGAACTGCTCCATCTTCTGAATCCCAGTGCGCGAACCTGTCTACTGGTCTCCTGAGAATACAAGTTATTTTGAAAGCGTAGATCAGCATTTAAGCTGGTGAGTTCATAAGATTTTAGTGATGTAGTAAGTAGTAAGAAAGTTGTAGAAAGTTATAGTAATTTGTAGTAAGTACTGTTTAGAAAAGTTTGCCTGTTCCTCCAGGAAATCCTATATTCCCTGCTTTGATAAAAGATAAGTAAAAATGCCTCTACAGTCCTTTCTATGAGTATTAAATGGACACAAGTTATATAAAACCCAGAGTAAACAAACAATCGGTTGTGTGTATCGGCCCTAAGCCCACAACCAAACAAGGAACAGGAAATGAGGCGGAAGACACACATCCCATTGTTTGTTAGATCATCGTTGTATATAACCCTAGCATATTCACTTGGTACTCACGGAGTTAACTGTAATAGCTCATTTAGTTTGATGAAAATATTCTTTAAGAAAACCCTTATTTCTTATAATAAAATGGTAACCACAGTAGTTCCTTCTATAATCACTTAGTTTATACTGGCTATATATAATCTAGTATCGAACAGATAGTTAATTGTGTGAATCTGCCCTAAGCCCACAACCAAACAAGGAACAGGAAATGAGGCGGAAAGCAGACATCCAACTACTTATCAGATATTAATTATATATAACCTTGATGTATAAACTAAGGTATTATAGAATTAACCACCTAATTTCTTTTAAGTTATACTGGTTTAATAAAAATGGATTAAACCCTTTACAGGTAAGTTTCTAGTTTTGTATTCAAAAGTTCTTTGTTTGAAAAGTATGTTTTGTACTAGAAAACGGTGCATTGAATTAGTGTCCTATGACCTGGCCCATACCTGGTACCCCTTATGATTACTTGGTGTATACGGAACATATATATATAGCTAAGATCGGATAGATAATAGGCTGGGCGTATCTGCTCTAAGCCCACAACCAAACAAGGAACAGGAAATGAATCGGAAAGCACACATCCTACTATTTGTCGGATCTGATTAATATATATCCCTGAATGCATACACTAAGGAATCATAAAGTTAGCATTATAGTCCCCCTTCTATTGAATGTACTAGACTTGACTGTTCTGTGTGTCGTTTGTAAAATGTAAGTTTTCCCTAGTTTATAACTATCTTGACTCGAAAATAGTTTGCATTAACTTTCAAGTGGAACTGTCACAAAATGAAAGTAATGGGAAATTATAAGTACACAGTTGTCTTTTGAATTGACATCCTGTAGTAGTAATTACCTTAAAACATATTTTTTTATTAAGGTCATAATCTGAGGAATAGTATGTTGGATAAGGTGTCTAAGTCCATAACTATTTATGGTATGTACTTGACCCGACCCGGCATGGTCCATTTGGGTTGCATGGCATCATGCATTTGGATAGACTAAATGAGAGAAATAACACTTGTGGTTTATTAATATATTATAAGTTCTAATATATTAATAGTATTATTTAATTAGTATTGATCAAGAATTAATCTAGGATTAATTAAGTGATCAAAAAGTGACTAATTAAATATATGGGTTGATTATGTAAATCATCCATAACTTATATAGTGGGCTAAAAGGCTTCATGGATAATCAAGTTGGGTTAAACCCATTGGATGCTCCATGGAGGCTCCATGAGAGTTACAAACCCATGGTTCATGGAAATGAAGAGTCATGCCACATTAGGGTTTACATGGTGTAACCCTAGATGTGAAACACTATATAAAGAACATGTCATACACCAAAATCGGCTACACAAGAGGTTGCAAGAGGGCTAGGCTGATTTTCAAGTGTTCTACATATCTCTCAAAGTTATTCCAAAGCATTTGGTGTTGTGTGAAACATTTGAGGCGTCACACTTGGGGTGCTAGGCTCTCAAGGTTTCAAGGAATCATAACAACTACAAGGTATGTATTTCTAGCTATCTTTTATATTATAAAGTTCCCCATGTATGCTAGATAGGTTTATGAACCTTGGAAAAAGTATTTTGCATGTATTTTAGACAAACATAGATCCAAGGTTTTCTAGGGTTGCATGTACACTTAGGAGTGTTAGAATTGCTCAAAACCCTTCATAGTACCCATACTATACGCTCTCCCTGCAAGAGATTCTGGGGACCAAACGCGACTTCCGCAAACAAATTTCTAGGTCGTGTAGAATTCACATTAAAGTTATGTGATCATGTATACCCAATTTTACTATCACCTTTTGTTTAGAACAATGAGTTAGTGATTCATTGGTATAATTAGATCCTGTAGTGTTCTCATGCTATAGCATCTTAGTATGTTCGTTCTGTTATAGTATCTTAGTATGTTTGTTCTGTTATAGTGTATAGTATGTCTCTCTGAAGTATTGTATCTACCTCCCTGTTTCTCTTTATGTTATCGTGTATTGTATCTACCTTCCTATTTCTCTTTATAGTATGTTCTAGCATGTAGTATGAACTGAACCTCTAAACTATACCCCTTATAGTTTACTAGTATTTTACTTGAACTGTTATTGAAAAGACTCATTTTACTACTAAGTTATGCTGGTACTTTAAAAATGGAGTTTTGTTAAACTATAAAGTAACATAACTTTAAAAGAGTTTTTGAAATGTTTTGACTACTTATAAATGACATAAGCAATCTTTTGAAAAATGTTTATAATAAACAATTACACAATTATCATTGTGTTCAACTTGTATTCCCCCCCCCCCCTTAAAAGTGCTTATAAATGACATAAGCAATCTTTTCAAAACCCTTCAGTGGTATCAGAGCCTAGGCTTGTTTGTTGATACTTAATGCAAAATAGTGAAAAAAATCGATTTTCTTGATGTCTGCATGATGAACTCGCCGAGTCCATGGGGGGACTCGCCGAGTTCATGACCAAATTCATCCTACTCGTCGAGTAGGTTCGTGCACTCGACGAGTAAGAGCCTCAGAATGCAGTTTTTCGACTTTTGCTGCTGGAAATGGACTAGAAACATTACCCTAAACTGTTTTGGTGTTATTAAACTTGTTTTAGATGGTGTAATGGTTGTTCTAATCCATTTACAATGGCAAATATCAAAATTACATGATTATATGTGTTCATATGTTCTTGAAATTTTGATATGATTAATTCATGTTCTTATGAGTTCTTGATAGATCATAGGAATTACTTGTTAATTGCTGAATTCATGATCTTTATGTGTTTTAATGGAGTCCATAACTTGTCCTCAAGTTATGGATAACCAAAAGTCTCTTTGTTAATTCCATTAAAAGAACACACAAGTTACAAAAATGAAGAGTCTTCATTTTTAATAACTCATAAGTTATGAATTGAAAGGTTTTGTTAAGTTACAAAACTTGCCCTCAAGTTTTGGAACATGTACAGTCATCTTAATTAACTTTAGTTCCAACCCCTAGAATTTTAAAAGTTAAAATTCAACCCTTATACTTTATAATATTATAAGTTTAATAATATATATATGTATAAGATCAAGTCGTTTTACCGTTAGTAGGCCTCATTCACGAAGCCGGTCTATAAGGGGGTATAAGGTTGTTGCCTATAAAATGGCAGCTTAATGGGTGTCCACTCTCACCCACCGCTTCCTTGACTGGTGGAGGGTCGTTAGCCGAACGGGTAGGACATTGACTTACAATTCTCATTAAAAAGTATAATAATTATTATAAAGTAACTAAATGTTTTATAAATTCCCAATCTTAGTTACTTTAGGAAAATGTGAATAAGGTGCTAATCCATGAAATTACACTTTGCACTTTGTTTAAGTCGTTGGTGGAGCGTGTGTGGTTTACCGGCACACTAACTTGGACTTAACAAGGTAGGCAAAGGGTGACTTAAGGTTTTTCATAAGGTCGGTGGAGCGCGTGTGGTTTACCGGCACATCGATTAAGTGAAAAACATTAAGGGCACCAAGTAATTTGAATGGTTACTTCACACCTTGTTTTGTGATCCTCGATATCCCAGTCACAAAACATGAAGGACACTCGAGATTGAAACATGCCATTGAAAAGTTCAATGAATCTCAAAAGAATCTAGGAGTTTCTAAAAACCAAATAAAACCTAATAATTTATATTTCGTTTTCATGGTGGAAATTGGTGAATCGTCATTCACCTACCTTTCAAATATGTTATAACTTGGATTATGGCATCCTTCTTCTAAGTTATAATATATTGTGATTGTATCCTAGCCTTAATATTACATTTGGGTGTTTTATTAAGGACTATCTCTATATCTAAGCTAAACTTGTTTTTCTTCTTTTCAGATGTCTTCCAACAATGCTGCTCCTCGCTCAAACCCTACTGGCACCTTCTCTCTCATGAACCTTTGTGGGAGAGTCATCTTTAATGGATCCAACTTTACTGACTGGATCAGAAACATCAGGATGGTCACTCGATACGAGAACAAGGAATATGTTCAGCTTAAGGTACCTGAGCCAAATGCTACTCCTGAGGAGTTTGCTGAATATGAGGCACATGAAAGAGATGCTACAAAAGTCGCATGCATCATGATGGCCACTATGACAGCCGAGCTCCAAAAGTCCTATGAGGACTACTATCCTTTTGAGATGCACCAGGATTTGATGGACCGCTACCATCAGAGTGCTCGTCAAGAGCGATATGAAATCATATCCTCTATGATCACAACCCGAATGAAAGATGGTGAACCCATCATGGGCCACATGCAGAAAATGCAAAGGTTTGTCGACCGATTGATGAAGTTGAATGTGAACTTCCCAGAGGAGTTAGCAATAGATATTATTTTGCACTCCTTACCTTCGTGTTATGATCAATTCCGCATGACATACCACATAAACATGGAGGAAGTTACACTTAGCAAACTTCAAGGACTCCTAAAGACCACAGAATCAGGTCTTAAAGGTAAGTCGGTTGTGACCACTCCTACTACTACTCCAAACTCAGCACCTGTCCTGGCAATCGAGAGAGGTAGAGGGAAGAAGAGGAAGAACCCAACGAAGGGTACCAAGGGTAAGACCCTTGATGGCTCCTCTTCTAGCGGAACCAAGAAAGGTTTCGTTACACCTTCTTCTGATCCCAAAGAGGCTGAATGCTTCTATTGCCACGAAAAGGCGCACTGGAAGCGGAACTGCCCAAAGTACCAGCAAGACTTGAAGGATGGGAAAGTGAAACCCAACCATGCAGGTATTTACACTGTCTTATCTAAAAACTCACCCTATTCTAACTCTTGGGTCCTTGATATCAGTTGTGGTATTCATATTTGTTCTGATTTGCAGGGACTAAGAAGAAGTGAGAATGTGGCGCATGGAAAGATAAACTTGATCATGGGGAATCGGAAAGTTTCACCTGTCACCAAGATTGGAGTTTATACTTTGTTACTAAGTAGTGGGTTTACTTTAGATTTGAATAAATGTTGTTATTCGCCAGAAATGGCAAAAAATGTTATTTCCTTTCATGCTTTGTACAAACAAGGTTTTACCTTTTCTTTTGATAATGAAATTGGTGGAATAAATGCTTTCTTTATTAATGTGTTTTATTTTAAAGCATCACCTTGTGATGGTGTGTATGAAGCTGTGTCTGTTGTAGATAATTTAGGAAATAATGTGTTGTGTATTGATTCTAATAATGATAATAACTTGGATAAAGCATCATTATGGCATTATCGTCTTGGACATGTAAGCAAGAAACGCATAGGCCAACTCCAAAAGGATGGACTTTTGGAATCATTTGAACTAAAGTCAGATGATAGTTGTGAATCATGCTTACTTGGAAAAATGACAAAGTCACCCTTCACAGGTTCTTGTGCTAGGGGTGAAGGTTTGTTGGAGCTAGTGCACACGGATGTGTGTGGACCCTTCAAAACTGCCACAAGGGATGCTAATCGTTATTATGTGACTTTTACAGATGATTATAGTAGATATGGATATGTCTACTTAATCAAGCATAAGTAAGAGACTTTTGAAAGGTTTAAAGAGTTTAAACAGGAAGTCGAGAATCAATTGGGCAGGAACATTAAGATGCTTTGATCCAATCGCGGTGGTGAGTATCTTAGTACTGAGTTCCTCGACTATCTTAGGGAATGTGGGGTTGTCTCACAATTGACACCTCCCAGGACACCATAGTTGAATGGTGTAGCTGAGAGGCGTAATCGAACCTTGTTGGACATGGTTCGTTCCATGATGAGTCGAGCTACGCTACCAATCTCATTTTGGGGGTATGCCTTAGAGACTGCCGCCCATATCCTTAATCTGGTCCCTGCAAAGAAGGTTGCCAAAACACCTCACGAGATGTGGACTGGAAACGTTCCTAGTCTAGCACACATCAAGATTTGGGGTTGCAAGGCTTTCGTGAGACGCGAGACTCACGACAAGCTCGAACCTCGAAGTGAGAGGTGTATTTTCATCAGCTACCCACATAAATCCTTTGGTTATCTCTTCTACAGACCTAATGAGAATATGGTCTTTGTAGCAAGGAGGGGTGTCTTTCGAGAAAGAGAGTTTATAAGCCAAGGAAATAGTGGGAGGCAAATTGATCTTGAAGAAATTCAAGAGTCAAGTGGTGAAGGAACCTCAAACCCTAGCAGTCAACTTGAGGAGGAAACTCATGTTGATCCAATTGACGAATCTGTACCTCTGAGGCGTTCCATAAGGGTTAGAAATGCACCTGAGCACTACTACGGTTTCCATATTACTGTGGAAGGTGAGACACTTATCAGTGATGAGACATTGGTAAGTCTGTATGAACCTAACAACTATGCGGAAGCCATGGCAGGCCCCGAGTCTGCTAAATGGAAAGAGGCAATGGACAGCGAGATACAGTCCATGTATGACAATCAGGTCTGGGACTTGGTTGACAATGTACCAGGTCGTAAGACAGTAGGGTGCAAATGGATCTTCAAGAAGAAGACCGACATGGATGGTAATGTACACACTTATAAGGCCCGATTAGTTGCAAAGGGCTTTTCTCAAACTCCAGGAGTTGATTATGATGAGACCTTTTCACCAGTGGCCAAGATTAAGTCTATTAGAGTATTGTTAGCCATAGCTGCATTTCATGACTATGAAATATGACAAATAGATGTCAAAACCGCTTTCCTTAATGGAAAATTGGCTGAGGATGTTTACATGAATCAGCCAGAGGGTTTTGTAAGTACAGAATACCCTAAGAGAGTGTGTAAGCTTGAGAAATCCATTTATGGATTAAAGCAAGCACCTCGCAGATGGAATCTTTGCTTTGATGAGAAAGTCAAAGAGTTTGGCTTTTCGAGGAGTGAAGATGAATCTTGTGTATATGTCAAGGCTAGTGGGAGTATAGTTAGCTTTTTGGTACTGTATGTGGATGACATACTACTCATAGGAAATGACATCCCGACCTTGCAGGAAGTGAAGTCCTGGCTCGGGAAGTGTTTCGCTATGAAAGACCTAGGAGAAGCTGCCTATATTCTAGGGATAAGGATTCTGAGAGATCGGAGTAAAAGACTAATTGGGCTTAGTCAAAGTACATACTTGGAGAACGTGCTGAAGAGGTTCAGCATGCAAGATTCCAAGAAAGGAGAGTCACCCATCCAGAGTAACACTAGACTGAGTAAGACTCAGAGCCCGAGTACCGAGGTTGAGATAGCAGAAATGAGTCGAGTAACTTGTGCTTCTGTAGTAGGCTCGATCATGTATGTTATGACCTGCACTCGTCCTGATGTAGCCTTTGTTTTGAGCATGGTTAGCAGGTATCACGGGAACCCTGGTAAGGCTCACTGGACAGCGGTAAAGAATATCCTCAAGTACCTACGAAGGACTAAGGACTGGGTTCTTACCCTTGGTGGGAGTGATGACTTGAGAGTTATAGGGTATAGTGATGCTAGCTTCCAGACTGATAGGGATAATTTCCGCTCTCAGTCGGGCTGGGTCTTTACCTTAAACGGAGGAGCTATCTCTTGGAAAAGTTCCAAGCAGGAGACAGTGGCTGATTCAACTTGTGAATCAGAGTATATAGCGGCAAGCGAGGCAGCAAAGGAGGCGATATGGCTGAAGAACTTCATTGGAGATCTTGGATTTGTACTAGCTATTAAGGAGCCTATGGAAATCTTCTGTGATAGTGAAAGTGCTGTTGCCTTAGCAAAGGAACCAAGGGATCACGGGATATCCAGACACATTGACAGAAAATACGATTTCATCAGACATCGTATAGAAGAAGGACTCCTCGTGGCAAAGAGGGTATCATCGGATGAGAACCAGGCAGATCCCCTCACGAAGGGACTGGGTAGGGTTAAGCATCTCCAGCATGCAAGGAGCATAGGGCTGAAGGATGATATTAGTTTTAGTAGTTAGATAATTTTTGAAATATGTAAAGTGTAATTGACATTTGATGATGAATAAAAGTTGTGTTTATTTATGAGTAAAGTGTTTCTATCTTTTGTCAATCGTTTACTATTATTTCTTTTGCATGTTTTGACTTCCAGAATATTTATGTTGTGTTTACATATTATTCAAATTATCCACAGTCAGTCATATGTTGGAAGTAGATATGAAGTAAGACTGTCATGGGTTGGTTGTAGAGGTCTAAGATGTTGGACATGGCCTCAACACTCATGGGTGCTCATAAGTTCTGAGTATTGGATTCAACCCACGCTCGCTGGTATCACTTCATGGAATTTATCTCGAGTGATCGCGAGACGGTAATATCATATAAGTCTTCAAACCTAGAGATATGACTTGTTGACTATGAGTTAGTTATGCATTGATCGTGCGAAAACGCATTGGTAACTCGATGTTATAAAACGTGTGTTTGTGTGTGATTTAACAAGTAGTAGAACAAGCATATGAGTCGAAGTTTATATGTTCCTTCTTGGATTAGAAGCGATATCTGGGCCCCTCGATGATTTTGTTTTGACCCATGTACCGGGCCCGGTCAGAACTAAGTTGATGTGTTCAATTAAGTTCTATGTCAAACAAATCGGTAATCGGGAAACAAACTGCTGGACAAAAGTAAGACATTGTTCCATGTATTTGTCCGGCTGATATCTAGCACAGAGGATTATATGATCACTTATCTGAAATGGCGTACCATCATCTTCTCAGTTCCAAGAAACCTTGAAAAGAGCTACGATTGCTGATCGGTTCCTGAAGTCATACTTGCAGTTATAGTTATTAGACTTATCCAAGTGGGAGACTGTTGGATAAGGTGTCTAAGTCCATAACTATTTCTGGTATGTACTTGACCCGACCCGGCATGGTCCATTTGGGTTGCATGGCATCATGCATTTGGATAGACTAAATGAGAGAAATAACACTTGTGGTTTATTAATATATTATAAGTTCTAATATATTAATAGTATTATTTAATTAGTATTGATCAAGAATTAATCTAGGATTAATTAAGTGATCAAAAAGTGACTAATTAAATATATGGGTTGATTATGTAAATCATCCATAACTTGTATAGTGGGCTAAAAGGCTTCATGGATAATCAAGTTGGGTTAAACCCATTGGATGCTCCATGGAGGCTCCATGGGAGTTACAAACCCATGGTTCATGGAAATGAAGAGTCATGCCACATTAGGGTTTACATGGTGTAACCCTAGATGTGACACACTATATAAAGAACATGTCATACACCAAAATCGGCTACACAAGAGGTTGCAAGAGGGCTAGGCCGATTTTCAAGTGTTCTACATATCTCTCAAAGTTATTCCAAAGCATTTGGTGTTGTGTGAAACATTTGAGGCGTCACACTTGGGGTGCTAGGCTCTCAAGGTTTCAAGGAATCATAACAACTACAAGGTATGTATTTCTAGCTATCTTTTATATTATAAAGTTCCCCATGTATGCTAGATAGGTTTATGAACCTTGGAAAAAGTATTTTGCATGTATTTTAGACAAACATAGATCCAAGGTTTTCTAGGGTTGCATGTACACTTAGGAGTGTTAGAATTGCTCAAAACCCTTCATAGTACCCATACTATACGCTCTCCCTGCAAGAGATTCTGGGGACCAAACGCGACTACCGTAAACAAATTGCTAGGTCGTGTAGAATTCACATTAAAGTTATGTGATCATGTATACCCAATTTTACTATCACCTTTTGTTTAGAACAATGAGTTAGTGATTCATTGGTATAATTAGATCATGTAGTGTTCTCATGCTATAGCATCTTAGTATGTTCGTTCTGTTATAGTATCTTAGTATGTTTGTTCTGTTATAGTGTATAGTATGTCTCTCTGAAGTATTGTATCTACCTCCCTGTTTCTCTTTATGTTATCGTGTATTGTATCTACCTTCCTATTTCTCTTTATAGTATGTTCTAGCATCTAGTATGAACTGAACCTCTAAACTATACCCCTTATAGTTTACTAGTATTTTACTTGAACTGTTATTGAAAAGACTCATTTTACTACTAAGTTATGCTGGTACTTTAAAAACGGAGTTTTGTTAAACTATAAAGTAACATAACTTTAAAAGAGTTTTTGAAATGTTTTGACTACTAATAAATGACATAAGCAATCTTTTGAAAAATGTTTATAACAAACAATTACACAATTATCATTGTGTTCAACTTGTATTCCCCCTCTTAAAAGCATTTAAAACAGTTTAAAAGATTGATTACGGGGTATGAACTCACCTTATGTGGGTGATTCAACGAATATGGGCGTAAGGATGAGAAGTTCCACGAATGAAGTCCTGAGACACCACAAGTCGATGTTGAAGCTTGAAGGGTTGATTTCGGTCCAAAAACACTAGTGTGTTCTTAGTGTTCTTGGTGAAAGTTGAAGATTATGAAGATATATATGATGATCTAGATGAAGAAATCGATATTTCGGCCAAAGAAAGGAAATGAATGAACAAATGGCTAAGTGTTACTTATATAGGGGTGAGTTTACGGCCACTTTGATTTTACGGCCGTAAACTCTTGGTGTCCTGGCCGTAAACTCCTCTTGAATGAGTTTATGGCTTGATCTTTGTACAATGGCTCTAGAAGATACTTCCTAACACTCATTCCTTGAATGTATTGGGCTCAGAACACTCAAACAGACTCTAAAAAGTGCTAAATGATAGCAGGAGTGAGTCTGACTTAAGGTTGATTGGCTTGACTTAAGGCAAAAATTTCAGGTTGTCACAGATCCCGATCTTATTCAACAAACAGTCATCAATGATCATCATTCTGCTCTTCACATAGTTGCTGCCAGTGACTGGAGTGAGGTAGGTAATTCAAGAATTTCTTCATATTCATACTTTGTTTTTTGTTTTCCCTTTATGGATTTGTTCAATTTTTCATACAATGTGTGGATTTTTGTTCAAATTGTTTCTATGCTTTTTAACTATCAGTTGTCAATCATGATTCTTTGAATCGTTATAAGCATGTGTGTTTGGGTGGTCTCTGTTTGAATTATACTTCAATATTTGTTTTTATGTCAATTGCATGAATCAGATGTGATGTATATATAATAAATGTTTCATATCTGTTGTTTTGCAATTCGCATCTCATTTGTTTTAATTTTCAACAGTTATATGAACAGTATTTAAAAAAGCAATGCTCCAAGCTAAACCATACAACTTGGAAAAGCAGGACAAACAGAATTTCAAATCTCTTTTAACTTGGAGAAGACCAGGATTTATCCCAAGTCTATTATTGCCATCATCAGATATTGTTTCTCTACAAGGTAATTATTACAAATTTCAAGTCTCTTTCAATAGAAAAAATCCCAAAATAAAACATACATTTTGGAAATTATATGTATAGGAATGGTCTTTTTTATTCAATCAAGGTATATTTATCTAAATGGTTTTTTGTATTTAAGTGGTTTTTTCTGATTTTTAGCTTCTTATGTTATGTTTTGAAGATGGAACTGTTAGCAACTAAGAATCTTATTGGAGCTAACTTGAATGGTGTCTCATATCTTAACGCAGTCATCACTTATGGTACTGGAAAAGCGATTTAGGAAAATTATAGCAAGATTTGGTTAATAACCTCTCTATTCTTCATGACGTTCATGTTGGGTTTTGAGCATTCTAACACTCTTATGGTATACATGCAACCCTAAATACCTTGGATCTATGTTTTC
Source organism: Lactuca virosa (assembly GCF_052849685.1). Lineage (NCBI taxonomy): Eukaryota > Viridiplantae > Streptophyta > Magnoliopsida > Asterales > Asteraceae > Lactuca > Lactuca virosa. Next base: position 136,403,607 of record NC_136430.1, read on the forward strand.
TCTATTATACATGCAAATATCAATTTTTCCAAGGTATTATCCTAACCAGCATATTATGAAGTACAAGTAATATAAAACTAGTATAATTACATACCTCTTTGTTGGTGCATGATTCCATGGAGCTCAAGAGCCTAGTGCCCCAAATGTGACACCTCAAATGGTTCACACAACACCATGAACATTTGGAATAACCATGAGAGAAGATATGAGTTCATAGAAATTGGCTTTCCCTCTATATTATGCACTAGTGCCAATTTCACCAACCAATGGGGTCTTTATATAGTGTGCACATTAGGGTTACACCATGTAACCCATGACTTTACCCATTCCTTATGCTCCATGGGTTTTAACCTCCATGGAGTATCCATGGGCAACCACATGGGTTAAACCCAACATAAGGAATCATGGATCATAAGCCCACATATATAAGAATCAATGATTTACACAATCAATCCCCATACATTTAATTAGTCTCTTTTGATCACTAAATTAATTCCAAATTAATTCTTGATCAATACTAATTAAATAATATGATTTCATATTAATATATTAGAACTTATAATATATTAATATGTCACAAATATCTTCTTCTCATTAAAAGGTCTACCCAAATGTTTCGATGCCATGCAACCCAAATGGACCATGCCGGGTCGGGTCAAGTATATACCAATTATAGTTATGGACTTAGACACAAATCCAACAGTCTCCCACTTGGATAAGTCTAATAACTATTATTGCAAGTATTATTTCACGACCTGACCAGCAATTGTAGCTCTTAAAAGCTGTTGTCGAACTCTGAACAAATCAATGACGCGTCCATTAGATAAGTGATCATATATTCCTCCATTCTAGATATCATATGGACTGAGACAAGGATTATAATAATTCTCTCTATCCATTTGTTGTTTCCCGATTTCTGATTTATGACGACCGACTAATTGAACAAATCAAATCAGTTCAGTCTTGGCCAATCACTTATGGGTGTCATCACTAAATCATCGAGGGGCCCACAGATATCGCTTTTATCCCTTTAAGGGTAAAAGGAATGGATAAACTTCGACTCATATGCTTGTACTGACTACTTGTTGAACCATACACAAAGGCACGTTTTCTAACATCGAGTTACCAATGCGTTTTCGTGCAATCAATGTATAACCAACTCATAGTCAACAACTCACATCTCTAGGTTTGAAGAATATAAGATATTATCGTCTCATGATCACTCGTGATAAAATCCATGAAGTGATTCAAATGAGCGTGGGTTGAATCCAACACTCAGAACTTATGAGCACTCATGAATGTTGTAGCAACTCATGCTATGTCCAACATCTTGGACATCTACAAACCAACTTCATGATAGTCTTTATTCATATCTACTTCCAACATATGACTGACTGTGGATGGTTTGAATAACTTAGTAATTCGGGAAGAATGACCTAGTTATTCTGGAAGTCAAAACATGCAAAGTGAAACAAAAAATAATACTAATCTTGTATGGCCTCAACACTTTGAGTGTAAATAAAACACCTTTTATCTAAGCACCATATGGATTACTCATTATCCGTGTTTCGATTAATCAACTTAATACTTGAATTAAAACAGTAGTGATGCCATGCTCCAAGCATGCACACTATGTTTGTCTAAACAATAGCTATGCCATACTCCAAGTATGCATACTATGTTTACATATGGTCCTCTCTTTGTGAAACAGATCGATTGACAACATTTCAATGATGCTTATTTCACAATTCCAATCCTTATTGTAAATGTAAGAATACCAAACTCTTGCCATTTACTATAATCTGTTAGATTCTAAACTTATATGCAATGATCCCCTTGTAATGACTATGCCCAAGTTACAAGGACTTGGCATCAAATATTACAAAGTATTCCAATGGAGATCAATTCCATGGAAACGAAGTCTCACATTCAAAGTACATTCCTTTGAACATCCTTCTTGCATTAAGTTCTCTAATCTTAAACAGATTCAAAGAATAACTTCCACCTATGGAGACAATTCCATATTCCCATTTTGACTATGACTTCTGAACAAGAGTTGCCTCCTTTCAGAATCTGTCAATACGGTCCTATCTCTATACTTCCAACTGTCCATGAGCAACCAATATTTGGTAAACCTCAGATTGTCCTCGACAATTGCTTAATCATTTTAGTCAAATCCAGTTATATTCCTTTTTCCCTCTTAACACCCTAGGCATTTGAAAATTTAGAATGGATAAATATTATAGCACATGGAATCGATCCTAGACCCGAAGCATATGGGACACGATTCATGCTATAAAATTTTTTATTTGCCATGTTCTCACAATTCGAACTATGAAGAGGGATGTCGTAATCATAATCAAATTTTGAGAATGCAACATATATAGAATTTCCTTATGTTGAACCATTCCAACATAACATTCATATATATATATCCTTGACTAAAGTTGATCAAAATCTCAATCTAAGCTTTTCGAATTGGAATGAAGTATAAATCCTCTCCCTTAATTATAGCAAAACAACTTTTCAAAGCGAATTGAACCTTTTGTTTTCTATAATTAACATTGCTAACTTGCAAACACTAACCATAATAATCATGCTCCCACTAGCACAATGATTATCTTACTAGCACAACACTTATGCTCCCACTAGCTTTGACATGTATTCAGAGATCAACTGGACTTCTAGAAATCAATACTTTATTGACTTTCTTGCCAAAGTTCAGATTTATGATACAAGATTGCTTTGATAAGACTTTGTCACACCCCAAAACCGGAACGGCGGAAACGTTTGGGGGTGGAGGACGTCATGTACAGTATCACAACAATGCATAGTAGTAAACAAGCAACAACATCATCCATTGCATTAATAATATAATTTAATACAAGTGTGTTCTGTGAAGTTTAATAGACACCAAAAGTATAAATCAAAATAAAAGATGAGTCTTGAACGAGCTCCATCTTCTCAGAACCTGGCATCGGTACATGTCTACTGATGACCTGAGAATACAAGTTATTTTGAAAGAGTTTATCAGCTTTAAAGCTGGTGAGATCATAAGTATTTTAGTGTCATTGTTTGTATGAAAATGTTTGTAAATGTTTGTAACTCCTAGAAAATCCTATATTTTCTACTAAACGTAGCCTTCTACCAAGGCATCAAATGAAATGTGTGTTTGTTTCTTGTAAAAGTGTGTATTTTCCCAAGGATGACTATCATTAACCAAAAATATAGTTTTACATTACCTTTTATGTGAAAAGATCACAATGTGAATGCATTGGGGAAATAATAAAGTACTGTAGTGTTGTGTTAAGTAACTATTGTTGTACTAATTACCTTAAACCAATTGTTAATTAAAGTAGCATGTGATATGCCTGTACTATACTACCGACTAAAAACACGACGATGAAAGACGTCGGAAGAAATGACATTTGGCACCCGTAGACTTGCAAGTCCCACTGTAGCGAGCAGCAAGGTGTAGGATAGTCAATCCAGCATAGATCTATACACAAATTCAACGCTCTCCTTCTAGGAGACTCTGGATACAAAACGAGCCATGACAGGTGATTCCATGCCCCGTTACGTGACTCACATAGCTGTTGTAATGTTCTTGTATGTATTGTATGTACTAGTGTAATGTATGTTCTCTCTGTCTAGTATGTTCTGTTTGTTTCTCATCATAGTATTCTCTATCTGTATGTTATGTTTGTTTCTCATCATAGTATTCTCTATCTGTATGTTATGTTTGTTTCTCATCATAGTATTCTCTATCTGTATGTTATGTTTGTTTCTCATCATAGTATTCTCTATCTCTATGTTATGTTTGTTTCTCATCATAGTATTCTCTATCTGTATGTTATGTTTGTTTTGACTCATGTATGAACTGACTCATTGTATGTTTCATTGTTCTAGTAATAGCATTAGTAACTTCCTAAACTATACCTATTATAGTTTACTAGTAATGTTGTTTGTATGTATGAACATGACGGTGTACCTTTGCTACCCAAAAGCGCTGAACTGAATGAAGGAACTTTTATATCTATACACATATACATAATATATAATTAAGATTCAAACGACCTTCAGACAAATAACCGATACCCTAAGTCCACAACCAAACAAGGAACAGGAAGCAAGGCGAGTTATCAGTCCTAAGTCCTTTCAATCCTACTTATATAACTATATCTATATAGATATGCATTTGACAAAATATAAGTTTAAAAGAGTTTGAATAGAAAGTATTTAACATGTAAAAGTATTTGATAAACATTTTGAAGTAGTTTGTTTGATAAAACAGCTAATTGAATAGCAAATCCTTTGTTTGATAGTTAATAATCACATGTGATTGATATAATAACTATAATGTTTCAACTTGTAATCCCCCCCCCCCATAAAAGCATTTAAAATCATTTAAAAGTTAGATTAAGGGGTATGAACTCACCTGTAGTGAGTGGTTTGGATGAACGGATGGTATAGGATGCTAAGTGCCAAGTGAAGACTTGAGCACACACACGGATCCTATTTAACATATAATGACACATATATGTATCTAATTAGTCAATTAACAACTAATTAAGCAAGTACAGACACCCTAGGACATGGAAAACACTTGATTCAAGTGCTAGGAGTACCAAAGGGTTGCACCTAATGGGAGTATGGCCTCTCATTGGAGTTTATGGCCAATATGGGTGTATTACATGAGTTTACGGCCCAAGGTAATTTCCCCATGAGTTTACGGTCGTAAACTCATGGTAATTTGTACCAAAATGTGATATAAGGTCTTACAAGTCATAAAGAAGTGTTCTTTGATCAAGTCTTAGCCTTAGGAAGAAATAGTGGCACACATGCACCACTTTTTAGGGTTTACGGCCCAAGGTGATTGCCTTGGCCGTAAACACTATGTGCTCTTGATTCTTTTGTTTTTTAAGGTCCTATACTCTTCATGGAAGTGATCTAGACTTGGTTCCAAGGCTTTTGAAGGGACTAGGGCTCATATTGCCCCCTTTATTAGGGTTTATGGCCCAAGGAGATTGCCTTGGCCGTAAACACCTTATGATCTTGTGTTCTTGATGTTTTCTAGGTGTAAACTAAGTGATTCAAGCACACAACAAGCTAAGGTAAGAGTAATTACAATATAGAAGCTTGTAAGGGTGTTTAAAGTCCAAGAACACTAGTGTGTGTTCTTGGTGTTCTTGGTGAAATGAAGAACACTTGAAGATCTAACAAAATGGAAAGATTTCATGGATGAAATCATGTACAATCACTAGATGTTGTAGTGTATCAACTAATCAAGGAAAGAAACACTTACAAAGTTGAAGATCAAGAAGAAAAATTGGATGCTACTTGAGAGAGAATCACTTCTAGGCTTGAAAATGGTAAAAATGACTAAAATGACTAAGTGTCATATTTATACCCTTAGAGTTTACGGCCGTAAACTCCATTTTATGGCCATAAACTCCAAAATCTTGGAGTTTTGAGACTTAAATGTTGCACAATAAACTCTAGAGTATACTTCCTATAATTACCTCTTGAAGGTACTAGGCTTAGAACACTCAAATAGACTCTAAACAGTGCTAAAAGTTAGCAGAAATAAGTCTGACTTCTATTGAAGTGAATGGTTGTACAAGATAGAAATTTCGAGTTGTCACAGACTTTATCAAAAACATACACCTTTCCTTAGATAGCTCACATGTGTGTCTAAACCTTTTACCATTCTCACTAGTTAGTGTGCCGGTTAACCAAACACGCTCCACTAACGACATGAGAATGCAAACATCACAATTGTTATCCACTTAAATCTACTTAGTGAAAGAGTTTCCTCACCATCATTTTCATGAATCGGAGAGAAACCTTATGACACTTAGATTTTATGGTGTATGTGTTCCTATCCATGTGAATTTGTCATAACCATAATCACAAGACAAGGTTAGTGGCAAATCCAAACACATATGGACTGAACTTGTTCAATCTTAATTTCTTGCCACCCGGCAGCACAAGGGCCTACCATTGCTTCCAAGTTGTTATGCAAACAATTGAGAACTCATAGAACTCACATGCATAGTCAACTCTAACTGGAATGGGCATAAAACAAGAATACGTCAACACGATAGGTTATAAACCTCAAGTCGTGGGCTAGTGATTAACAATACTCTTGATCAGTTCTTGAAACTATCTCAGGATCTTTTAGACTCCCACTGTCCTCTTGACACATAAGACTCTCTTGCCAAATATTTAAGAGATAGTGTGGATTCTAATCAAGACAAACACTTCACACAATTGGCCTTAGTTGGTCTTTATTTTATCCAAAACATCACAACTTACCAATTTCAAATGTACAATAGTAAGAAAACATTTTACTCTACATTTGACAAGTGTTTTAAACCTCTCTTAAGATTATGTCACTCAAGGCTCAATCTTGGAGTATGACTCTAAGATTTGATTTTGGAACAAAGTATGATTTATCTTTTGATTTAACCATTTCAACAATTCATGATTCCTCTCCTTAGCCAAACAAATGAACTAAGGTGTCCCGAGAAGATCAATTGTGATATGATTTTATAATCATTAAGATAATCATAAAACAAGATACTCAAGTACTCTCCCATTTCTTCAGATTGGAGAAACTTTTATCTTTCTGCCTAATTTGATTCTTCTTATTCATTCTGCCAATCATTGAAAACTTTCAAATATTTCAGAATTACACTTAAACTTGTAAGCATAACCATATTTACTAAACTTTAGTAAATCATAATGAATAATCTTATTAGCCTTTGTGGTGGACCTGACCAGCACACAACCAAGTGTACCCAATCCTTTAGTCCTTCACTTCACTCACATGTACATGTGAACAAGGAATTAGTCTTAATTTCCCAAAGATGAAAAATTCTCATTCATCATACAATACAAGTTGCATGATTCCAAGTTTCTATCCAACTGAACTTTGGGTGATGAGAATATTTCCTTATTTGGTAAATTATGATACTACCACAAATGAGAGAATCAAATCTATTTACCAATATTGCTTATCAATGGAAACATATAAACAACAATTTTTTCACAAATGCCATTGTAAGGATACTTAAAATGAATAAAACAAAAATTTTCTTTTATTTTAAAACCTTGCGGAAAAACATATCCTTACAATGCAAATACATATGAAAAACATTTTGTTGTCTATTCCTAAGCAATATGTATCATAACTCTTATGCAGCAGCTCAAAATTCCGATCATCAGACCATGCGATCGAAATCCATCTTCGCGATTAGAATCAGCATAATCATACTTTAAGCTTCCTGTGATTCTTCCAAAACATCAAAATGTAATTACATTAAATCATGTATTAAGAATCTCAAAAAGAGACTTAATAGAGTTAGATAATGGAGTTTACCCGAAGCAAAGTCAAACTTTTTGACTTTACCTTCCTTATGAAATTTCAGGTAAATTGGGCAGCTTCGCAACCAATGTCCCTTTTATTGGCAAAAGAAATATATGGAGTCTTTAGAAATGGTATACGGGACTATCACAGACTTAGACTTTCTCCTTACCATTAAGTCAAACGACTTGACCATGGCCAATCCCATTCAATTGGGAAGAGAAAGCTTTTCTGGACTTTCAATGTTACCATTGTCATTTTCCAAAATAGGTTTGGGAAGTAGATCTCCCAATCAAATTTGCCTTACCAGTGCCCCAAATCATTTCTGATTTAGCATCATCAAGCAAATATGTAAGATCATTAAGGGTTATGTCTTGATCTGTCATCAGGGAGTGACTGAAGAACTAAGTCAACAGCCAGCTACCTCGAGACTTAACACCCGACTCTCCCGGCTTGCTAATATGTGACTTAACCTCCAAGATGTAAGAACATATAGTCTTTGCTTGCCAATAGGGATTAAGTGACTTAGAACTTTTCAAGTCCTGAAACTTATGGGATAGGGAGAATTTTTGGAGAAAGTGGAGGAAGTGAAGCATGATTTCCAGTCCCATTAATGCACAACAAAGGGATTAATCTTTCACCTTGATTGCCATGTGGGATATCATTTTCATTAGGAAAGCTTTTTTCTAAAGATTTGGGAAGACCATAGTTGTCTTAACTAGACATCTATAATGGGAGGAATTCAAGTTTAGTTGATTTAAAGACCTTAATATAACACCCAATATGAAATATTAAGGCTAGGACCCAACAACCTACTTATAACTGGAAGATGGATGCCGTAATCCAAGTTATAAAATAGTTGAAGGTAGGTAAATAACGATTTACCAATTTCCACCATGAAAAACGAAATTTAATTAAGTTTTAATTGGATTTGAAACTCCTAGATCTTTTGAGATACATTGAACTTTCAATGGCATGTTTGAATCTCGATTGTGCCCTCTCAAATTTGTGACTGGGATGCCGAGGATCACAAACAAGGTGTGAATAACCATGCAAATTGACTTAGTACCCTCAACTTTATCACCTAATTGATGTGCCGGTTAACCACACACGCTCCACCAATCTATGATAAACTTAAGTTACCCTTCGCCACACATTGTCAGTCCCATGTTAGTGTGTCGGTTAACCACACACGCTCCACTAACGACTTAACAAAGGTGCAAAGTGTAATTTCATGGGTTAGCATCATTTCACATTTTCCTAAGTAACTAAGATTGGGAATTTATAAGTGTTTAGTTACTTAGTATTTATCATTATACTTTTAATGAAGGGAGAATTATAGTCCTTATCCTACCCGTTCGGCTAACGACCCTCCACCAGTCAAGGAAGCGGTGGGTGAGAGTGGACACCCATTAAACTGCCATTTTATAGGCAGTAACCTTATACCCCCCTTATAGACCGGCTTCGTGAATGAGGCCTACTAAAGGTAAGATTGACTTTATTCTTATACATATATATATATAATAATTAAACTCTTAATATTATCAAAGTATAAGGTTTGAATTTTAAACCTTTTAAAATTCTAAGGTTCAATTTGGAATTAAAGTGTACATGAGGGGGTAAATTTACAAATTCCAAAACTTGAGGGCAAGTTTTGAAACTATTCAAGACTTTTCATTTCATAACTTATGAGTTTAATGTACATTAAAATGAAGACTCTTCATTTTATGTAACTCCTTATTCTTTAATAACACTTTTTAAGAAGTGACTCTTAAACATTCATAACTTGAGGACAAGTTATGGAGTCATAAAACAATTTAATGAAAAAGACTCTTCATTTTTGTGTAACCTATGGCACTTTTATGAGTTTTAAGATTCATAAATGTGACTTTTTATGTAACTTGAGGACAAGTTACAAAAACACATTTTATGAACTACCTCTAGATTAATTTGGATTGAAAACAACTAACACATAATTTTTTATTAATCTAGACTAACTCATAAAACAAGGTAACAAAAAAAAACTTTTTGGTAATCCATAACTTGAGGACAAGTTATGGAGTCCATACAATTTCATTAGGATCAAGAATTATACTAACAAAACAATTTGCACATAATTCCTATGATCTAACAAAAACTCACAAGCATGAACATTCATAATCAACATTTTTTCAAGAATTACATAAACATATATAAACTTGAAACTTTGATTATAGCATTGAAATTGGTTTAACATAATCATTACCACATTAAAAACAGGTTTTATAAGTCCAAAACAGTTAAAGGTAATGATTCTAGACCAATTCCTGCACCAAAACTCGAACATATGTTGTTAGGGGGGTCCAACTCGTCGAGTTGGTTGAATTTTTCCTTGGACTCGTCGAGTCCATCAGTGAACTCGGCGAGTCCACTGTCCCAGCAGCAAAAAAACTTTGATTTTAAGCAGTTTGCATCAAGTATAAGTGAAAACAAGCCTAGTCTCTGATACCATTGTTGGGTTTTGAGCATTCTAACACTCTTATGGTGTACATGCAACCCTAAATACCTTGGATCTATTTTTTCTCTATTATACATGCAAATATCAATTTTTCCAAGGTATTATCCTAACTAGCATATTATGAAGTACAAGTAATATAAAACTAGTAGAATTACATACCTCTTTGTTGGTGCTTGATTCCATGGAGCTCAAGAGCCTAGTGCCCTAAATGCGACACTTCAAATGGTTCACACAACACCATGAACATTTGGAATATCCATGAGAGAAGATATGAGTTCATAGAAATTGGCTTGCCCTCTATATTATGCACTAGTGCCAATTTCATCAACCGATGGGGTCTTTATATAATGTGCACATTAGGGTTACACCATGTAACCCATGAATTTACCCATTCCTTATGCTCCATGGGTTTTAACCTCCATGGAGTATCCATGGGCCACCACATGGGTTAAACCCAACATAAGGATTCATGGATCATAAGCCCACATATATAAGAATCAATGATTTACACAATCAATCCTCATACATTTAATTAGTCTCTTTTGATCACTAAATTAATTCCAAATTAATTCTTGATCAATACTAATTAAATAATATGATTTCATATTAATATATTAGAACTTATAATATATTAATATGTCACAAATATCTTCTTCTCATTAAAAGGTCTACCCAAATGTTCCGATGCCATGCAACCCAAATGGACCATGACGGGTCGGGTCAAGTATATACCAATTATAGTTATGGACTTAGACATTAATCCAACAGTTCATTCCACCAGTTCTTCTAGATTGAACCATGCAAATGTATAGTCCACCATACCAATAGTTCTCCACGGAGTGGACATGGAGGTCCACCAAGAAGCCCTCCCAGAAGAGGATATGGTGGTGAGTGATGGTTGCACATTGAGTAGATTCTTTGCAGCCTTTTGGTTAATAATATTTCCATAACATTTCAAGTAAACCCTTTTCTCATGTTATTATACCTATCAAGTCAATATGGTTGTTATTAGGCTGCACATTTTCTTGGATAATCAATACTTTTTTATATATTTTTTTAACCTTTTCTTATTTGGATTCCTTGTGATTATTTTATTGTGTTTTTCTAATTGGATTTTTAGGTTAGAAGAGCTTTATGTACCCGTTGAAAGGTTTGGAGTGGTCAGGCCGTCAGAGATGTCTATCTCCTAAAGAACCATTACACTGAGTAGGTTTGTGCATCCAACCTCTAACTTTAAGTTAAATTCCGTAAATTAAAAAGATTATTATTAAATAAAAGTATTTTGAATTATATTCATTGATATGAATTCAAGGTAGGCATGTCACATACTCACTTGTTGTTAACCCTATACATGAACAAACAGAAGTTGCTGAAGGTGTGAAAGCGAAAGTTAAAGAAGAAAAGAAATGTGAGAGAACTAAGTAGAAAAAGGAAAAGAATCAAAAAGGTGTCTTCACTGATGATGTTTATATTAAGAAAGAGAATGGAGATGAGAATAAATATGAAAAGAAGTAGAAAACGATGCAAAAAATGGTGATGATGGAGGGGGTTGATTGAATGCAATATCAACTTAGGTTGAATTTAAGGAATGGTGAAAAGGTGGACTCATTTCTTATCAAGGAATAGCAACTTACTATAATATTGGGGTCATATGAAAGGAATAACATATTAATTTATATAATTAGTCCCAAAATGTTTCTTTTTTGCTATCCCAGTTCTATTATCAAGCCTTATATCGGTTTTGGTCCATGAGTTGTTAAATTTAACATGTCAATTGTTATTTTCATTTTAAAATGATTATTTTACCCTTAGACCAAAATTGAGAAAACCATTTGCATCAGATCAATTTTATAAATTTTGCTTATTTGTTTTAATCAATAGTTGTAATTTCTTAGTGTAAATTATAGAGGTGGTCCTAAATCATTTTGATGTTTACAATGTTTATTTCAAATTTAAAACCATTTTAACATCATTTACTGTTACCCTTCCTATTGCATTTGAGTACTAGAGCTCAAAGATTGCAACATAAAGTCATAATTTTGTAATGAAAAAATCTTCATTGATATTTTTATATCATTAAAGCCATCCTAGATTTTTCTTTTTTTGCATCTATGCTAAAATAAGCTATTTCCTGGTTGAAACAACCTATAATCATGACATAGATTAATTTTTTTCAGTTTTAAATGAGATGGATATTTTAACCAGATAGTCAAAGTTAAAGTTAATCTACTTGTGTTTTCTTTCACACTGATTTTCTTTTTCCAAAAGTTCATGGTTGGTCTTATTATGTGTAGAACCAAGCATAGCAACCATGTTTTGAAGTACGGTAGATATTAGGTGCTTGAGGGAGAAATTACCCAATTCCATGTGGAGTGGATTTGGTGTTGAACAAATGCATTTGGTTGAAAAACACATAAATGCCATTGTGTAACTATTGCTAACTATTTTAGTTTTGTTATTGTTCAGGTTATGGTCAGTAAGAGGGATTAACAAGATTAAGAAGATAGGAGTAATAGAGTTGGCTTATAATTTTGAGTTAATGTCATCAAACCAACCTTAGCTTATTTAGTAGAGTGGACTGAGTGTTGGAATTTTCATCCTTTTTGATGCATATACAAAGTCCCTCTTTTTTTTCGTACTCTTTTAAGAAATGCTCAAAAGGTCTAATTTTGATTTGTTTTTCAATGTTCATATCCTGTTAATTACACATGTATTCAATATCAAGGATCATATCATGTTACTTACACAAAATTACACAAGTTCCAATCTTTTGATTAGTGTTTAAAACTCATCCAAAATTCATTTACTTATTGAATGATTAAAAGTCTTAGATATCGTATGGAATAATTTATATATTAAAGTTTGAATTAGTAAGTTTAAGTCTCTTAAAATTGTATTGAATAAAAAAAATCAATGACATCATATAACTTTGAACAAACTTTTACATACAATACCACTATAAATTGATATTGTTGCACTTAATATTCACTACACCCTACATTTTAGCGTCGCCATGTTTCAAACATACATCTTTGTAAATTATATAATCTTAATTAAAGGTAACGGTTTGGTTAATTTGTATATATGAAAACAAAATCATCTATATATGAAAACAAAATCATCTATAACCAATAATAAAAATTAGAAATTGTTTAAATTATTTTAAAAATGACTTTGTTTAATTCAAATATGGCTTGGTATTTGGGCTATTATGCTCACATATACTACAAACCGAGATATGTTTTGCAGAAAAGAAATTATTTGTCGCCTTCTGAAAGTAAACTAATTGCGGAAAACATCAATTTCAAAAAACACCTACCAAAAGAAACTAACTATCGATGAAAGCTAATTGCCGAAAAAACCATTTGTCGTCGCTGCATCGCGCGGGTAGACTACTAGTATATATATATATATATATATATATATATATATATATATATATATATATATATATATATATATATATATATATATATATATATATAGGCTTAGGTTATTTTGTTTTTACTAACTATTGTGTGTCAGAATGCACAGATCTGGACCATCGGATGGAATATAATCAAAGGTCATGATCTGAGGGTCTATGATATTAGAATAGGATAACATGTACTATATAATCACACAAATTTCAGCATAAGGGCATTTTAGTCAATTAACATGTATTAAAAAAGGAAATTTTTGGATTTTTAGGGATAATTAATTCCTTTTTTTAAAAAAATATGAATATTTTAAATTAATTCAAATTTAAAAATCTGATTTTATTCTGTCAGAATGATAGAATGCCAACCATAAACTAGTAAATATATTTTCCGATTTTATTCTGTCAGAATGACAGAATGCCAACCATAAACTAGTAAATATATTCTGAAAGAATACAAAAAAATCAATTCTTGAACTAATAATATACCAAATAATTACATTGTATGATTGTGATTCATTGAATAATAACAACATTCTGAAAGAAAAAAGAAAAAAAAAACATCAAAATCTAACAAAAACAATAATCTATTCTGAATGAATATTATTTTTAAGCAACACTTTATACATTGTAGCATAACACATTCTGGTATAATACACTCTCGTTCTCTATGTTTTCTTCATTCTCCACATCTGTGACAACCCGAAAATTTCTATCTTGTAAAGTCAAGCCAATCAACCAAAATTCAGACTCATTTCTATTGCCTTTTAGCCTTGTTAAGGGTCATTCTAATGAGATCTGAGCCTAGTACGCTTAAGGATTGAGTGTTAGGAAGTATTAACTCAAGATCAGAAGGCTGCACCCGAACCAGAAAGCCAACCACATGGGGTTTACGGCTGTAAACTCTATTCACGACCGTAAACACCCTCCTAGCCGTGAACTCCTTCCATAAGGATGATATCCCTTCATTTTTCATCATTTCTCACAATTTCAAGTCAAGAACTTCCATTCTCTCTCAAGTATCATCAAGGATATCCTCTTTGATCTTCAAAAGTGTAAGTTATTCTTCCGTTGTTTCTTGATATCCGTCTTGATCTTGTGAAACCCTTTGATTTCATCCGTGAATTCATCACTTTTGGTCTAGATCTTCAAGATCATCATCTTTTACCAAGAACACCAAGAACACACACTTGTTCTTGGTGGTCGTGAACTCCTAAAGCCTTCCAAAAGTGAGTATTTCTTCCATAATCTTGTTATTCACTAGAAACACTCAAAGCCTCGTGAAACAAACACCCTTTAAGCTTGAACCAAGATCCAAATTGCATCATTTTGGAGAGTTTACGGCCATGCAATCTCCCTTGGACGTAAACCCTTCTCAAGATCACCCATGGCCGTGAACATCAATGACCGTGAACACCCATGGCCGTGAACACCCATGGCCGTGAACACCTTGGCCGTGAACACATCTAGGCCTTAAACACATCTTCCTTTGGCTGTAAACTCCTTTTTTCAATCACATGTGATTTAACACTTCATTCCAAGTGTTTACTAGTCCCTAAGGTTGTTTCCCTTCATATTAGTGGTGTTAAAGACTAATTATATACATATATGTATCAATATATGTCAATTAGGACTCGTTTGTGTCTCGGGACTTCATTCGTGGAACTTCTCATCCTTACGCGAATCATCAATTGAATCACCCACATAAGGTGAGTTCATACCCCTATAATCAATATTTTAAATGTTTTAAATGCTTTTAAGGGGGGGGGGGGGGATACAAGTTGAACACAATGATAATTGTGTAAATGTTATCTTTGATAAACATCATGTTAAATGATTGCTTATGTGTTTATAAGTGATCAAATCATTTCAAAAACTCTTTTAAAGTTATGTTACTTTATTGTTTATAAAACTCTGTTTTTAAAGTAAAATCATAACTCAGTAGATAATCGAGTCTTTTCTTCAAATCAGTTACAGTTCAAGTAAAAACACTAGTAAATAGGTATAGTTTAGGGGTTCAGTTCATACTATAACTAGTACAGGGAGGAACATACTATAACTAGTACAGGGAGGAACATACTATAACTATGACAAAATAACAAATCATGATTCACATACTTATACTATAAATTCCCAGTAACCTAGGAAGGGAACGTATCATTAACAAAGTACCAGATTTATTTATAAAGGGTACATCTATTTATAAAGGGTACATCTACAAAGTACCGGACATGATTTATATATATGGGGTACATCTACAAAGTATCGAAGTTATATATGGGGTACATCTACAAAGTACCAGATTTATTTATAAAGGGTACATCTACAAAGTACTGGACATTAATAAATAAAACATGTAAATATATATAAAACTCACAACAGTATCGACTGAGGCGTTTAGAGTGCAGGGTTCATTACTTCTAGTAGTCGTCCTAACAATAGAACAACGCCACATAACTTACTCGTAACAAGTACATTCAGTTAGAAAGGGGTCTATAATGATAACTTTATGATTCCTCGGTAGATACATCAGGGATATGTATTAATCGGATCCGACAGGCTGTAGGATGTGTGCTTTCCGCTTCATTTCATGTTCCTTGTTTGGTTGCGGGCTTAGAGCAGATTCACCCAGTCTACTATCTATTCGATCTTAGCTATATATATATATATATATATATATATATATATATATATATATATATATATATGTATATATATATATTCCGTATACACCAAGTAATCATAAGGAGTACCAGGTATGGGTCAGTTCATAGTATACAAATTCAATGCACCATTTTCTAGTACAAAAACATACTTTTCAGATAGAACATTTAGTAGACAAAACTAGAAACTTATCTGTAAAAGGGTTTAATCCATTTTATTAAACCAGTATAACTTAAAGGACCTTTACTGGTTAATTCTATAATACCTTAGCTTATACATCAGGGTTATATATAATTAATATCCGATAGGTAGTTGGATGTGTGCTTTCCGCTTCATTTCCTGTTCCTTGTTTGGTTGTGGGCTTAGGGCAGATTCACACAATTAACTATCTGTTCGATATTAGATTATATATAGCTAGTATAAACTAAGTGATTATAGAAGGAGCTATTGTGGTTACCATTTTTACTAAAGGAAATAAGGGTTTTTCTTAAAGAATGTTTTCATCAAATATAAAGGAACTATTACAGTTAACTCCGTGAGTACCAAATGAATACACCAGGGTTATATACAACGATGATCTAACAAACAATGGGATGTGTGCTTTCCGCCTTACTTCCTGTTCCTTGTTTGGTTGTGGGCTTAGGGAAAATTCACACAATCGATTGTCTATTTACTCTGGGTTTTATATAACTTGTATCCATTTAGTACTCATAGAATGGATTGTAGAGCCATTTTTACTTATCTTTCATCATATCAGAAGATATAGGATCTTCTGGAGGAACATGCGAACTTTTCTAAAAAGAACTTGCAACTTACATTACATCACTAAAATACTTATGAACTCACCAGCTTAAATGCTGATCTACTCTTTCAAAATAACTTGTATTCTCAGGAAACTAGTAGACAGGTACGCGCACTGGGAATCAGAAGATGGAGCATAGTAGCTTCATGTCTTGTTTTGTTATTTACTTTTGGAGTCTATCTTATGTGAACCACATACTTTGTAAACACTTTCATTCTAATGAAATGGTTGTTTGTTACTTTGATTACTATGATGAATATGTTGTGATACTAAACATGACGTCCTCCGCCCCCGAACGTTTCCGCCGTTCCGGTTTGGGGGTATGACAACATCAATGTTAGCCTCTTCAAAACCTAAATCCACAAAGAAAACATAATCAAGTTTCAAAAATTAAAAAATTCAATGCATTCTAAGAGTATAAAAACTATAAATTCTGACAGAATGTATTAAAGACTATAAAGTTTGACAGAATATAGTAGAAAATAAAAACTAAAAATTCTGACAGAATGTAGTAGAGACTATAAAGTCAACCATAAAGTATCACAAATTCATTACCAGTTAAACAAATATACTTGTTGTTAACAATTATTCTCAGACATTCTAACAGAATACATTTATATAAATAAATTCTAACAGAATACATTATAGAATTCAAGAGTTGGGATTGAATCATCAACACACATCTGCATTCATTCCTAGTCATGAATTCAAGAAACAAACACACATTGATTCCCCTATCAAATACCGAAACCCAAACAACCATGAGTTATATCCCATCCATTATCATAAATTTTTTCAGGAAAACCCAAACATCCAAATTTCCATGGATTCAAATCAAAATAAGATGAAGAAGAAGATCACCCGTTGGCCATGGATGCTTCCGTTAACTTCCTCTTCCTTCAATCAGTCAAGAATCGAGACTCTTGTCTCCCTCAAACTTGTTGTTTTGCTGCTTCCTTTCTCCCTTTTGTGTCAATGGCCAACAACCCCATTTTCATGTTTTTCCTTTCCTGACAAACAAAGAAAAACAAACACTTCCCAATTTCAGTCTTTTGTTGCCATTCTCTCCCCCTAGTTGTTGGATTACCGGACCAGAGGAAGAAGAACAGGAGGCTGCCAGAGCATACCTCCATCCACGTACCTGCAATCGCCGGGAGCGATGCCCTCCTCTGCCTCTTCCCCATCAAAAGACATCGCCGGACACCGACCATCACAAACACCACCGGATTCCCTCCCCGTTTGCTCCTCGCTTCTCACTCGTGTTCACGGACCCCACAGCAGCGCCACTGCTCCTCTGCATCCCCTTCTTCAGCCTCATCGAACCCCAGAGTCCATCATCGATTGCGAGACGAGAGTATGTCCTCCCTTTTGGATCTGTCGACAGTAGAAGAAGAAGCAGAAGCGGTGGATCAGATTTAGGGCTAATGTTCTAAATTTATCATTGTCCCTTGCGTGATATCAGGAATATTAATTATCTACCATAATTAATTATACAAAGATTAGTATAATACCCTTTTTGATTTAATTAATTATTTAATTATTTGCTAAATTATGATTGCTGCATTTAGGAACACAATAGTTGGTAGAACATTTGAACCTAGCTCTCTCTCTCTCTCTCTCTCTCTCTCTCTCTCTCTCTCTCTCTCTCTCTCTATATATATATATATATATATATATATATATATATATATATATATATATATATATATATATATATATATATATATATATATATATATATATATATATATACACACACCAAACAAGGAATGGTAAATCCTTATGATGTTTGAATCCTCATTTCTACTTAATGTAAAGAATGTTGGTTCTCAATTATTTTACAATTTATTAATTAGTCTTTGAGAACAACCTAATTTAAATCAGTAGAGGGATGTTGTATATGCTAATTGAAACAATTAGGGAATACATGCCATATAAAACTCCATTTTGTTCACGGGTTTTAATATTTCAGTATTGCATATATATGAATCAATATTTAGTAAATTATTAATAATATTGTTCCATCTACGAACAAAAGTTATTTTATTCGCTCCTTTTGTGTGTACAATGTTTTTTCAAAGGCGATAAAAGCTTTGATGATTTTATTAGATGTATTGGCATGTGGTTACAATAACAAAATCACACTAGTAACATTAAATTTTTTTGAAAACTGCAAATAAAAGTGAAAGCAATTGATGGTTTTGTCAAATCATGCGTGTTTGTTGTATTGAATATTAAGTGAAAAATAAAGTTTTTTGTATAAATATGAACACGTAATTGGTTATTTTAATTACATATTAGATGTCGTATGAAATTAGTTCCCACTTAAAACCCTATATATATGTGTGTAATTTTCCATGACTTATTTCAAGTCCGTAGAACATTAAGAAAAACATATACAATGGTTGTCAAACGTTTTGCTAGTGCATCAATTTGTTTTTTGATTTGCACAACTCATATTGTTTATGGTCAAAGTCCTTTTCGAGATGAGAAATCATCCTATGGAGATAATCAAAAGAACAACCCACTTACTATTGCGTTTAAGCTTCGTGACATAGCTCTCATGGGTTTGCAGGAATCAGAACGGCTGATTCGGATTTTGCGTAGATCGTCTAATAACCATGATGAAAGTGAGAGGAAAGAAAAACTTATAGGCATCTTCATGGATAATTCTCAAGAAATGGACAATAATGGATTTAAATATAAAGGAGGAGAAGGTGATGGTGGTGGCCTTGGTGGTACCACACCTTGAGGAGTTGAGGTGTAGTGCTAGAGGCGGCAACTGCAAAACAATTTCCTCAAAACACAAACTAAAATGTTAAAATAAAATGAGAGCAACTAGCTTTCTAACCCAATCTATCTACTCGTAAGTAATCTGTATGGTTTGACTTTATACCATATATGGGTTTTTTCTTTGTATTTATGTATTATATCTTATCTTATTATATCAATAAAGGAATGTGTTGGTGCAATATCTTCATATATTGATATAGAGGTAGGTTCATGTATTCTAACTATTTATTGTGTGGATGTAAGAATCAATGTAGACCAATCATTTCAAAAACTTAAATAAGGATATGTAATCTTACCTATTAATTAATTTTATTAATTAAATAAAAATTTTATTAATCCCTAAAATATTGGATTACTTTCCTTTAAATCCCTTCAAATCGTTACTGCTTCTTTATCACCGATCCATCCCGTCTTCTTCAACCTAACCCTAAACCACAATAGTCATCGTACTGCCTATAGTTATGCCGCTTCTTCTTCCTTCCTTTCCATCGTCTGCCGCTTCTCCTTCATGCCACC
The DNA here is from genome assembly GCF_052849685.1 of Lactuca virosa. Lineage (NCBI taxonomy): Eukaryota > Viridiplantae > Streptophyta > Magnoliopsida > Asterales > Asteraceae > Lactuca > Lactuca virosa. The sequence goes on from NC_136430.1 coordinate 136,423,666, forward strand.
GTCATTCATTTTTGGAATGGGTCCACAACAGCCATCGTCTTGCCTATAGTTATGCCGGCCGATTGCATAACTTTTTTATTGAGTTCGTGATTTGGAATCAGGTTAGTATTTCCTCTTTATTTTATTTCTTTTATTATTACTTGATAGAAATTTAGGAACATTGATTATTGTTATATTCATTCGAATATTCAATTGAGTGGTTGTTTGCAATTTTTACAAACATAAAATATTCATTTAAATTACAATAAGGTATATTCGGGATTTTGCATTTTCAAAATAGATTATGATTTTTGATTTGCAACTATAATAATAACTAATAAGCATTCTTCATAAGGCTTAATTGTCAAATTAGATACGTTGCTATTTTATTATTTAAAACAAATATATTCATCTTTTTCTATGACTGTTAATCATCATTTTATATAAATTATTCATTCGGTAATTATTTTAAAAGGTGTCACTTATAATCTTAAAAAAGTTTAATCTTTTTTCAAACTTTTGACATTGTCTAATATAAGTTATGATAGTAGATTGTCATTTTGTTTGTCTACTTTGGTGGCATTTTTTTTCTTTTTTGAGTTGCGATAGAAATGAAATATGGTTTTTTTGGTTTGTCATTTTTAGATTCTAATTTGAAGGAGAGTATAAACTGGAAAATACAGCTAAATATTGAACATAAGTATAGGATTAGTTTGGTTTATTTGGAAAATGGAAAGACGTTATCTTGGTTTGATGCTTTAATTGGATGATAATAAAGCATGTCTTCCAAGTGTTTAGTATAATGTCAAAAAGAGAAGGTGTTTGTGTAAATGATGTAATTTTTCAAATTTACAAATGGCCAAGTAGTTTCTACCCAAGAATGATATTCCACTGAATTGAAAATCTCATTCCAACAAATTTAAAGATTTAATAGTTATGAGTTACTTCTATTTTGCTAAGCGCGTAAATTTACATGTCATGCCTACTAAATTATTTAGTTGTTTATGGTTCAAAACTTTTTATTTGAAATACTTAACATAAGATATGAGTGAGTCAATATTGTAGAACTTTTAAAGAATAACTAGCAAAAGTTTTACCCATATTCGAGGAAGTGCATGTATTCATCCATAATATTTTGGAATATTTACTTGTTTATTCGTTTAGAATCAAATCATTCGATTAGATTCTTATAACAAAATAAATATGGTATGCATTATATTTTGGAAGATTTTGCTTGTAATTTGTGAATTTGGTTTTAAGGATTGTCATACGATTTCATGGTATTTATTCTCATAAAATGCTCAATTTCATAGCAGTTATTCTCATAGAATGTGTGAAGGGGACAGATCAAGGTTGTGAATGTTGGATGATGGCGTGTGAGATGAAGATGAACAATGCTCAATGGTCTTAACAAAAGAAAGCATTATTCACCGTTATATTCTGACAGAATAGTCCATAATAAAGTGATCAAGTGCATTCGTTCAATAATTATGTATTTAAGAATTCTATGTCTTTTAAGATTTTTATTTATTTTTGTGACATTCTGTTAGAATATATGTAATTGTATTAAAATGTACAAAACTATTACTCTATAAGAATATGTATGAATCTATATTACATTCAATATATATATATATATATATATATATATATATATATATATATATATATATATAAGAATCATGTTATTTTTAAACTAATGGTTCAAAACTATTGTTTGTCTTCAAAATATTCATTCATTCAAAATATTTATTTTGTCAGAATAGATAATCTGACATTCTCATAGAATATCATTCTAACAAAATTATCTTAGAATTAAAATTTAATTAATTAAAAAATCAAAATTTGAAATTAAGAAAATCAAATATCTCTGAAAATTCAAAAATTTTTATTAATTAAACTTGTGTTTCCTAATTAGCAAATTTTTGATAAATTAAGAAAGTGAATATTACCTATTTATTAAATGGGAAGCTTTTTCTTTTTATTTTTTAATTTCTTTAAACACAATAATCACTTTCTTAATTTACCAAAAATAATTGGCCTACAATTAACCATACATCCACACAATAATTAATTAGAACACAATAAGATAAATCCTATTGACATATCTTTATATATATTTGTATCAAACATAAACAATAATTTTTTAACCATTTGAATAATCCAAAATTATAATGTGGAATTTGAATGTGACTTTAAATTAACAAAGGTCATTTATATCACAAAACTAATAATGACTTATGTTTTAACTATCGTTGAATTGTACCGCTAGACAATGATTCAATATAAATAAAAGAATATAGACTCCAAAAAGTGAGCACATGTCATAACCCAACAAACATTTTGCATTACGCGTGAATCAAAAATGAAAAAGAAAGAAGCAATGAAAACATGAGATGGTTATTATATTTTGATGATGCTTGATGTTTAATTTTTTAGGAAACGATAATAAGTATTAGACCAAGCGGACATAATCAGTAATGCACTAAAATATTGCCTCAAATAAATGTTAGATTTTTCACATAAATATTATTAGTATAAATTAATCGTTTAAAATGAATATTATTATAGCTTAATTAATAATTACATTTCAGATTTCCAAATTGTTAAAAATTCACTAACCAAATCTTAGATGTTTAAGGTGGTGTTTTTTTGTTTATATATCTTTTGGTTTTTTTTTTGCGTCACACATAACATATGCCAACATTAGTCTTCACATACTATTTGTTTTTTAAAAAATCGCATACCTAAAAAGGTCTGGTCTTTCTTTTCTAGGTGCAGATTCGAACTAGAGCCTTCTAATATCTTTAGACATCTTATTGCATATGTAAACTAGAGTCTTCTTATATCTTTCTGGTTCAGACATCTTCAAGCATCTTCCCACTACTACGACATATATTTTTCCTCTATAAAAACAAACATCACCTAAGAATACTAAAAATAATAGTAAAGTTTTAATGGAGAATATCAATATTTAATTAAAAAATTACAAGTAGATGTAATTACAATTCGAATATAAAGCATAAACCATAAACATATTTATATTTCCAAAAAAAAGTAAAATCTCACTTTCTTGATTAATATTCCATGATAAAAAAATATTAACAGTAAGCAGAACAAAAAACGAAAGATTTTACTAGATCGTTAATATATATATATATATATATATATATATATATATATATATATATATATATATATACTAGTCGTTTATCCGCGTCAAGCGACGAGTGCAATAGTACTTTTGTCATTTTGTTTATTACAATAACAAACTTTCATTTTTTTTATATTATAACATTGTACTTTTGGGTATTTATCCAATTAGAGTAACAACAATTCTATATTTGGGTTTATTTCAAAATATAATGCTTTAATAAGAAAAAAGCTGAAAGTACAATGTTATATTTGTATACAATTTTCAAAGTAGAGTGGCTTAATAAGAACCAATTCGAAATTAAAATGCAGTAATAGAAATAAATGCTATCTAATTAACACAAATTTATATCTATTAGCTGAAAGTACAATGTTATATGTTTGTATGCACATGTAAAAGAACTATATGTTATTTAATTAACACAAATTTATGAGTACATCGTTTTGTGAACTCACCACTAAAAAAAGAGAATTCAATTGATGAAAATGAAATACCAAACATTAATAAAGTATAATTAAAGAGAAGAAGTAACAAATAAAGTCGTCACAACTACATACCGATTAAAAATAATTTTTATTAAGTAAAAGTATATGTCCAGATAACAAAATAGAATTTGGATTCACTTCAATAAACCTACAAAACCACAAAAGATAATCTTTTATAACTATAAAGACAAAAATACCACATTTTTCTTGGGTAAATTCAAGATTCTTTAAGGATCAACCTCATCATTTGGTTTTGATGTCCAGATTTATAAGATGGGTTATGTGAGGGACTTTCTTCTCTTCCAGAGTCAAAAGAAACCTTTGGCAAAATGGACCTAAATTTAAACAAACCCCCTACAAAAATCGAAGGTGAATTGTAAAGTTTACAACCAATGAAACACGTAAACACATGAAGTGAAGCATATAATTAACTAATTTAAAATTACAGGCACCTCAAAGCACCAAATCTCAAGTTTTCTAATTTTAAACTCCATTGAGATCAAATGATCAGAAAGATTCATGTAAAAAAACTCATAGCCATTTTTTCAATAAAAATGTAACTGCTAGTCAAATCGATTAAGGGGAATAGCGGGTGCTGAATAACAACGCTAAATAAAACCCTAAAATAAACATCCAACATAGAATATTGAGATAGGAAAATAGAAATGAAATTGATTCATTTCAAAGTTCAAACTGATCTGGATCCATAGAAATAAGTTAGTAATTTCGATAAATGTAAGGTGAACATATCTATACCAAAAGAAAAAACTCAACAAACACGATGCTAGATATCAAAATGAACAAAAACCTACCTTCTAAAAACATAATAGAATGTATTTGCACCAATCAATGCTTACATGATCGGTCATTGTTCTTCAACTATTCTGATGTGTAAGAAAAAAGAAAAAATAAAGTTAAGAAGCTGAACATGAAAATTTAAAAGAAAATGTAATTTTTTTACCAATGAAACACAATGATGTTCCATAACCCATTTGTTAAAATATCCAGACTCGACATCATTCTGCAAATTGAACTGCAAATTAAAAGGGAGGAAAAAAAACTAAAACAGTCTTTGGTACATAGGGTGTGACTTGTAAATTCTAGATCTTCATACCATTTTGAGCTTAGTTTTTCTTCTTCAGAACGTATGAACATCAAGATTATTGGGTAGATTAGCTCTACTAATGCAAGCTTCCTTAATAGAAGCCTGGAGGATTAATAAAAAAATTGATTAGAAATTTGTTTATAGAGTAAAGAATTTAAAATTAATATGATTACTCTAATCTTTGTATTAAAAAGAAAGAAGAATATAGAAGACAATACATAGCCTCCCAAGGCTTTTTGTGATGCTGTAAAAAAACTCCATAGTTCAATTTAGAGCTTAACATATAGTTCAAATGATACATGTATGTGGTTATGTCAATTCAAAGGTCCAAGATTGTTAGTCAAATGTTTACCTTGCCCCCTAATGTAGTGCTTTGAACTTTTGATGCAACTAAGAAATGCGATCAGGAAAATGCTTCCAAGAATAATCAATCTAAAAGCTTTAAACCTTTTAATTTGAATCCATTCTTCTCAAACCCAAAATTATTTCCAGTAATGACCCCAAGAAGGAACGTGGCAAGCAGCTCCATTTAAAGGAACAGGTGGAAATATATAGGCCTTCAAACCATGCAGAAATGGAGAGTAGCTTGAAATCGAGCATAGATGTGAAGACGATAACATAAGGTGTTGATTATCACCATTTCTTCAAAAATGAAAAAGGAGTGGTAAGTTGAGAAACCCAACAAAAATGAAATCGAAATCAATATCCAAAAACAAAACGAAAACCTTAAAATCAAAATAATAGAGATTGTTAGGGTTTGAGATGGGTGGTAAGCAAAAAAAAGGGGGGATATAGGAACACAGAAGCACAAAAAAGTGAGAATGAAAAGGAGGAAGCAACAAAAACGATTGTGGTTTATGGTGTGAGAAGGAGGTGGATGGTTGAAGGTGGTTACAATGGTAGTGAGCGGTGGTGGTTAGGGCGGTGAAGGCTGATAGTGGTTAAGATGGTGGATAACGGCTGAAATAGGTGGCTAGAATCGATTAGGGTTTCACAAATAGAGGATGATGGGAAGCATTGGTATTTTATAAACTCGATCGGCTGAAATATAGGGAAGGAACGAATTATTCAACTTAGGGATTATAGGGGACTTGGTCAAAATCCCGGAAGATAAGCTGATAAATCATTCTTCCATTCTTATCTTGACTTTTTCTATATGTTGACCGATTCAATAGCCAATGTGATGGAATTCTAGGTCAAATCTTATCTTAAATTTTTTAAATTCAAAATATGGATTATGAATTTTTCAAATGTTGACCAAATTAAGATTTAGGATTCTATGATGCATAAAATGAGTGTACATAATGCATTAAGGCTTGTACCTCTTAAATTTCAGCCTTTGACCATATATATATATATATATATATATATATATATATATATATATATATATATATATATATATATATATATATATATATATATATATATATAGGAAAAAGTTCAATAGAGAACCATAATTATTGGTTCTTCAAGGAACCAAATCTTTTTTTCAATTTCTAGAGCTTATTTTTTATCGAAAAAAAAATCTAAAAATACCTAAATTCATATATTAACATTGTGAATGTGAAAAAGATTTTTCGGATTCACCGTGTGAATCCGGATTCACGTTGTGAATTTTCAAAGATTCACATTGTGAATTTGACGTAAAAAAATCGAATTTTATATCATTGGAAAAAGGATAAAAAGTTATGAATTTCTGTATTTTTAGTTTTATTTTTTTATAAAAAATAAGTTCTAAAAGTTGAAAAAAAAATTGGTTCCTTGGTTCATTGGTTAATTATGGTTCTCTATTGAACCTCACCATATATATATATATATATATATATATATATATATATATATATATATATATATATATATATATATATATAACTTAAAATTTGGTGGAAACCCTGATGACAAATTTTGACTAATATTGAGATTTAATTTAATTTATCATCAAAATCTCATGAGTTTTTATGGCGTTTTTCCAGTTATATTCAAGATTTTCAGATTTTCCGTCGAAAGGTAAAAGATAGAGGGTCAAAATTGCAAAAACATAATAGAGTTCGTGAGAAGCCAGGGGAAGGACGGATGCAAGACGCGCTTCACCCACTCCATTCTGTAATATGACATGTGTCAAGCTTTTACTGAGTTTACTATTTATTTTTTTCACCCATTTTTTTTTTGACATAACCGTTTTTTTCTTTAAAAAATATCTAAATAAATCAAAGTTCATTAAATTTAATTCGTTAAATGAGTACAATCATGAAAATTTGATTTTTTTTAATATTTATAAAATAATCCAAAAAAAATTTCTCCAAAAATTATAAAAATTTAATGAATACTCTACTCGATATACTAGTGTCTTTGTAAAAATAATTTTTTAAAAATAAGGTGTTTATATACCGAATTTGATTTTAAAAAGTTAAAAGTTAAAAAAAAATGTTGAACATAATATTATGATTCAATATATTTATGATCCTTTATTTGTTATGATGTAAAATTATTTTGATTCAAATACTTTATGACTTTAAATTCTTATATCATTATGATTGAAAATTAAATAATTCAAAAAATATAACGATCCAAATGTTGTATTGAACAAATACTTTATTTAATTCAATATATTATGATCCAAATCATATGATTTAAAAATGATATGATCCAAATTACTATGATTTAAAATGATATGATCCAAAATTTACGAAACAATATGATATGATTCAAAAATTTTTGATCCAAAATGATATGATTCAAAATTTAATGATCCAAAAAGAATATGATCCAAATTACTAAAAGCGATATTTAATTAAAAAGAGGTGAAAAAACAAAAAGATATAAAATGATATGATTCAAAATTTTTTGATCAAAAATGATATGATTCAAAATTTAATAATCCAAAAAGAATATGATCCAAATTACTAAAAGCGATATTTAATTAAAAAGAGGTGAAAAAACAAAAAGATACACAAGAAACTTTAAAGGCGTAGTAAAAACGTTAATAATAATAATAATAATAATAATAATAATAATAATAATAATAATAATAAACGCAAAAAAAATGAAAAACTAAGTATAAATTGATTTAAAAAAGTAACTTTTTAAAAAAAAATAATGAAAAACGAAAAAAATATAAAAAATAAGAAAATATAAAAACGAAAAAAAAATGAAAAGCAACAAAACGGAGTATATATGCCTCTAAAAAAGTTTTTTTTTAAATATTTTTCAAAAAATATTTAAAAAATTAATAAAAATAGAAAAAATCGAAAAAAAAAAAAGAAAACGAAACCCATTTAAACGATGTTCGATGGATGTTTGTCGCACGTGATCATTTCCTCGAGTTCGTATTACGTTCCACCCATGGACGTACATCACATGCAAACACGTCACGAACTAATAATTGTGTTTGACATTTGTGTCATTTTATGAAATGAGTGGTGAATAATTGTCTTGACGGTTCTTACCATTTTTTCGGTTTCTACCAGATCCGGTCCCTATATATATATATATATATATATATATATATATATATATATATATATATATATATATATATATATATATATATATAGAGAGAGAGAGAGAGAGAGAGAGAGAGAGAGAGAGAGAAAGAGAGTTAGGTTCAAATGTTTCTGACAAGTATTGTGTGCTTGTAAGGACCAATGAGATTTTAGAAAAATATAAATCATTAAATTTAAGAATAAGGGTAGCTTGGTCTTTTTACCTTTTTAAACCAAAAATAAATCTTGTATATTTGGAAAATCATTAAATGAAATCTGCAATATTTTTATAAACCTTAGGCTTCCTCCAAATCGCTGATACCTTTTTTCCATCTTCAATTTCTCACTTCAGCAAATCAAGTGACTGTGCTCCCATCCCCACCCTATTCACTGGTGTATGTCTGTTCATCGTGGGTGTTTGTTCTTCAACAACCATCGTTCCATCATCACCATCCCCACAGAAGTCGACCTCGACCCCAAAAAGTTTCAATCGCTGACAACAAAAGCTCACCTGTCATCCTCTCAATCTCATATGTACCGTCTATTCCGGCCATCTTCTCAGTTGTCATTCTTTTATTTATTTTCGTTTTTTCTTTCACTTATTCATCATTAGCAACAATAAACACTTGTCCCTTCTTTGATTAATCTTTATTTGATCCTTTAAATACCTCTTCCTCTTTGATATTTAATTTAGGGATTTTCTTAGATACGCCGTTAATCGGTGTTTACTGATAGGTTCTTTGCAAAGTCTACAATCTAAAGATTGGAGGTGCACTTCATTTTTTAGTTAATCCGTTAATTCATCTGGAAATAGATGTTTGGAGGTGCAACTTTTGGTGTTGTGAAGGTGTTTGGTGTTGAATACAACTTGTTGAAGGTGTTTGACATTATATTTCAAGGTAAAGCTATGACAATTGGATAATGCACAGAAGGTGTTCGATAGAATGCATAAGAGATGTTTCAAGCCAAATTCTCGGTAATTGACTAATTCCATATTTAAAACATACTTTCTAGTAATTTTTACAATCAACATGCTTGTGAAATATTTGACAAGTTGTGTCTGTGGTAAGGATGAAAATTCCAAGCAAATATTGCTAAACCACCCATGTATTCTGTCATATTCTATGTATTCTACCAGAATATATATCAAGATTTTGAAGAATCTATGCATTATTAAACTTGTAATTCTCAGTAGGATACCATTAGTTTTTGTTTTTTACTTTTTCTCTCTTGCAGTGTATAAAAAAAACTCAATTGGTGTTGTTTTTTAGAAGAAATTAGTCTATTTTGATGTGAAAGTTGAGTATGAGATGTGAATGGATTTGTGTGTATTCTGTCAGAAATTATTTATATAAATTCATTCTTTTTAGAATATTTGTATTCTAGCAGAATGTATTTTATGTATTCTGTCAAAATTTATAAAACAAATCTTATCAATGATATTATTTTAGAATGGATTAGTGTTTTTGTTAAATTTTAATGGTTTTTTTTCTTTTTAGGTTTTGAAGAGTTTGTCATTCATGTGGAAAAGAAAGAAAAGATGGAGAACAAGAGTGTCTTATAGTAGGATGTATTCTAGTAGAATGTATTCTGCCAAAAAAAAATCATTCCTTTTAGAATGTTTGTATTCTAGTAGAATGTATTTTATGTATTCTGCCAAAATTTATAAAACAAATCTTATAAATGATATTATTTTAGAATGGATTAGTGTTTTTATTAGATTTTAATGGTTTTTTTTTTTTAGGTTTTGAAGAGTTTGTCATTCATGTGGAAAAGAAAGAAAATATGGAGAACAAGAGTGTCTTATAGTAGGATGTATTCCGCCAGAATGTATAAAATGAATGTTAGCAACATTATTCTTTTAGAATGAATTAGTGTTTTTTGTTGGATTTTGATGATTTTGTTATATTTGTGATAGGTTTGGCTTGAAGACCTTATAGGAATGACGTGAAGAATGAATCAAAGATTGATCATACTCATAGTTTAAGAATGTTGTTGTTTTTTAAGAATTATACTTGTTATTCTTTCAATGTTGTTATTATTCAAGAATGTTCCTTTTGTATCACAATCATAGAATATAATTATTTGATATATTATTAGTTCAAGAATCGATTTTGTATATTGTTTCATAATGTAGTTATTCATGTTTTTTTTCTTATTTATGTATTCTTAAAGGATGTCATAAACTATTATTCTAACAGAATGTTATTCTAACAAAATTTCATTATAATAGAATCGCATTCTGCCAAAATAAAATAAGTTATAATCGGTTATGATTACAAATTAAATCAGAATTGAAATTGAATTAATTTAAAAAAAAATCAGAATTATCCCTTCAAATTCGAAAATTTCCTTTTATAAATATAGTTAATTGTCTAAAAACCCTTTAAATTAAATTTGAGTGATATTATGGTATATGATATTCCATTGTAATATCATAGACCCTCAAAATTATAGACATTCATTATTTCCATCTATTGGTCCATAATTCTCCTTACATGCACACAATAGTTACCTACAACATTATAACCTAACCACACATATATATATATATATATATATATATATATATATATATATATATATATATATATATATGTGTGTGTGTGTGTGTGTGTATGTGTGTGTATATATATATATATATATATATATATATATATATATATATATATATATATATTGTACGTACGTGTGAACAATGCTATTCTGTGAGTATGACTAAGAAAATATGTTGTTTGGTAATGTGAATATGTTCAACCTCACATAACTATTGTCATTATCTTGCATTCTCACTAAGTAAATATGTTGTTTGTTATTATAGACTTTTTTTATGATTCTCATTCTGTCAGAATGTTGATAGAATTTGTTATTGATATTCATATTCTGTAAGAATGATAATGAGTGAAAAATGATGCGTAAGAACAAAAATGAATACAAATTAGTGAGAATGAATGATAATGACGATAGTTGTATGAGGTTAAACGTATTCACACTACCAAACAACTCATTCTCTTAGTCATTCTCATAGAATATATACACTTACGTCCGCACAATAGTTGTTTATCCATATTTGAACATATATATATATATATATATATATATATATATATATATATATATATATATATATATATATATATCTTTATACCTTAAAAAGCATTTAGCATGTTTTGCTGAATTTTAAGAGGTACAAATATTAATGTGATATGTATAACTAGTTTGTGCATTATAGAACCATCGAAGAAGTCAAATAAAATTCCTATCGCCGCCTGTTATTAAGGCTATTGTTTTGACCCGACTCATTCCCTTATCTCACCATTTCCCCATATCTCGGCAATTTCTGTTCATCGTTCATATAAAGTTGAAGACACATTCAAATCAGTGCCCCTCCATCAATTATTATCGCCTAAACCCCCACCGTCTACTAAGAAGAAGTCATTTTTGTGTTTGGTTCATCAGGTCTGTTTATTTACCGATTTTGTACTTTTTTTCTTTAGGGCAAACTGAAGCATACCATCTCTCCTCTCTATCTCACTCGATTTATGTCTCTTGAAGAACCACCGTACCACCACCATTCTCTGTACAAATCTGAGGTAAAACAACTTCTTTTTCATCTCTTATATTGAACAAATTACAATTGAATTTCTTTTTCATCTCTTAAATTGAAGAAATTACAACTAGATTTCATTTTGATCTCTTTATATGTTCAAATCTTCACCTTTCTCCACCTGCCCTGCACCTCTGGCGCCGCCGGCCACTCCCACCATCTGCCATCGTTAGAGCGACCTAAATCGATCAGTTTTCTTCATCTTTCAATGGTGGAGTTTCAATGTTGTTAAATTTCCTTGCATGTATCTATCCATTTGACCTCAAATATCAAGAACTTTTAAATGTCGATAGTTCATCATGTTTCGAAGTTTAGTTTTGAGTTGTGTACTGTTGTAGGAAGGTCCATCTTCAAGTCGTTAAAATGTAATATTCTTGATTTTTCTTTCACTATTTATGCTAGAAATGTCTTTGTTTTGTGTATGATTTTTGGTTAGGTTAAAACATTATCATTTGATTCCTTTCATTATTTTCGTTTTTGTTGACAGATTTATTTATTATTATTATTTTTTTTGCAGATCCGACCATAAGTCAGTGATCTATCGAGTTGTCCTTTTGACGATTTTCTTTTTAGGGTATATTGATGAATACTTTTTTTTTTCAGATCAGACCTGCACCGCTATCCAATAATGAACCCTAAACAGTAGGTCAAATAAGAAGTATACCTGGTTTGTGTTTCCTTTTTCTTTTCTTCCATTTTACTTTTCCTCAGTCTTTCTAATTGTATATGTGTGTGTATTTAACTATTTATTTGAGAAATAGTCTTGATTGTGTGTGTGTGTGTGTTTACCTCTAATTGTATGTGTTTGTGTTATTTACTTTGTTCCAATGGTTTTTGATGTGGGTTTTGAAAGAAAATCAACCATGTAGCAGTGTCAACCTGCATAGTAGAAGTTTGGTGATGAAGAATTGTAAGTAATGTTCTCAGGTTTTCTAAAGATTTTTTTTTCTGTTACTAATTTGTATTTACTTCCCTTTCCATTTCAATAGATCAGATTAGTTGCAATTGTTTCTTTTGGTGTAGTTGTGTGTGTATGGTTGTGTGTGTGTGTGGGGGGGGGGGTGTAAACGGAAATTTGGGTTAGGTTTAAATGCAAAAATACTAATCTACTTTCATGGATTTGTTTATTATAACATCCTACTTTCAAGGAGTTGTTTCTTTGAAGTGAAGTTTATGTACTTCGTAGCTTTTTTTTATTGCTTTGTGTTTTCATGGTACTTCTATCATTTCTGTTTTTTTTATCATGAAAAGTCAAAAACCCTTGCCATGCCATTGATTTAAAACTCTTTTCCTTTTGGATTTTCTTTTTTAGCTTGATTCTATTTTGACATGTATTTAGTTGGCTAATGTAAGGGAGGTTTAAGAATAAATTTCTACACATCTTAACACATGAGAAGTAAAACATCAGAAGTTGTTGGTTATTGATGCGTTTGAAATACAAATAGGGGCTGCTGGGTTTTCTTATTTTTAAGGAGAAACTGGTTGATTAATCCTGGAACTCAAGCAAAAGAGTCAAGTATGATGTATTTTTATAAAATATTTTAGGTTTATTGTTTTTTTTATTGTTATTTTTTATTGACTTAATTGAGATCTTATTCTGAAGGGTTGATTTTAATATTTTTGTTGTTGTTGATGTCAGGTCTGATGTGGAATTGGAATTTGAGATTCAATTCCATGGAGTATTTTGTTGCCAAATGGTTGGATGTCATGTACGTAGCCCCTTCTTTATCTGCTTGGGTGCTGCTGTTGATGTTAAATTTTTTTAGAGTAATGACCATTATGCCCTTGGATGTTCTTTGTTTGATTTTTCCATTAGAGTTGTGTAAGTCTTAACAACAGTGGGTTCTGTTGCTACTGGTAAACACTAATTAAAGGAAAAAACAATCACATGGCATTTTTCTTTGCCCCACAAAACCTATTTCCTATTTTCTTTTGTTTTCCCCTGCAACCAAGAAATCGAAAACCCTCATCTTTCTTTTATTTTCTTATTGGTTCGAAACTTGCAAGTGGTTTCCGGTGGTTTGTTCTGGTTTTTTAAGGTGCTTTTAATGGTGATGAAGGAAGTTGGTGGAGGATGGTGTAATCTGTAAAGAAGAATGTGAAACCAGTCGACAGTGGCGGTTAGTGATGGTGTGATGTGGGTGGTCTTCCGACTAGGAGTGGGTCTTGACAAAGGTGCTTGGAAATGATGATAGTAGGTGGTGTTGTTGGTGGTATAAGGTGGCGATAGTGGCAGGTTTTTGCTGGTACTGTAATGGTGGTTCTCCAGCAGCATTGTGGGGCAGAATTTGATGAAAAATGAAAAATCAGTTGAGGCTCTTGAATATTTGGAACATGATATAAACTAAGTATTGATGTTTTCCGGATTCATTGGTTAAGTCTTCGTTAACATTACGACTTACACAACTCCAATGGTATTTGTGAGTGGCAGTAGTTACATGTATATCTCTATGTGTGTGTGAAATGAATTATATATATTACTGTATAAGTTTGTGAATATGTATCAGAAGGTGTCTCTATCTATGCATGTGTCTGAGTGTTGATATATTTACACTGTCTATGTATATGATGATGTATGTGTCTGATGAATGTTGATATATATTTACATCGGCGTATCATATACATGTGGATATAAAGATTTGCTGATGATTGTGATTTTCCATTTGGAGATTTTATCAAACTTGCGGGTGCAAAATGAAGAAGATGGTAATATTTCAAAATTCCAGCACAACACCAACCTCTAACTTACTGCAATGCAAGTAATTAATTCCTTATAAACACCCATGGATGAATAAGTGATTCCCTCTTTAGGACAGTTCCTTCTTTGATTGATCATCATAATATGTGGAAGGAATGGAGTCCAACTATGGAGGAATAAGTGATTATTCTTTGGGACAATATTCATTGGAATCTTGAATGAGCTACGACTCATTGATGATACATAAAAGGAATATTGATTCTAATACTAGAGAAACTATACAGAAAACTATACACTGTCATATGACAATGTATTCATCTTATTAGAAAACTTTTTAACTTATATATATCAAATCTAATCCTAGATATCAAAAATGTTATGTTATTACAATTATATATATAATAAGAGTGAATATATATCAACAAATAGGAACAAAAATGTAATAGTAATAAATTATATAAGTGTAACATAACAAACGATGATGTAATAAGAAAAGTCAAAACATGTTTTTTATTTGCATCTCAAAATGAAGAAAAAAAGATAAGAATTGTGTAATAAAAAGTTAAATTGGTATAAACAGTTTTTTAATGTGAAGTAGGAGCAACAGAAAACGAATACACAACTTTTTATAATTATTTAGGTTGTATGTGAAAAATGGATATTTAATTTTTTATAGTTACTTTGGTTGAAATTCAAAAAAGAAAGGTTTGTCTAAGTTCAAGAAACAAAAAGTAAAGCTGTAAATCACTATTGATCAAGAAAAGTTAAAGGCTATCACTACCAACATATATAAAAAACAAGTCGGACATCAAGGTTTTCTCAAATGAATAAACTATTAAGAATGATATTTGAGGTATGGGATTAAACTATCATACCTACATTGCTATTTTTTTGCATTTACCCTGTTTAGGTGCTAACTACAATAATTATAAATGTAGATTGATTGGTTTTCCTTTTTAAGCTTTTTGTTGGTGAAAAACAAACAATATAATTAGTATGTATATGTTGCATAAACTTTTTTATAAACATTAATAGTTTGAGTGTTTTTTTTTTTGAAAAATTAAGAAGATATCTGTGCGAGACAATATAGATACAAAGATTTTCCTAAAAAATTAACATGGAATCCAAGCTTACATCATTGGAATCGTTGAGAACATGGATTAATGTGAGGTCGTTTGGTTTCTTATAATCCCGCTGAAGGGGAACGATACTACCTTCAAATACTTTTATCACATATTAGTGGTCTTACATGTTTTGAAGATCTGTACACTGTCAACAACGTAAAAACACCAAACTATTTGCGCAAAATATCTAATCGCCTCTAAAAACTAATTTCTGAAAAAAAAAATTATTCTCACCCGTCGCTTGGCGCGGGTAAACGGCTAGTATATATATATATATATATATATATATATATATATATATATATATATATCTTATAGTGGAGGCTATTCAAATGAATATGGTTCAAGATATGTCATTTTCTTGAAACATATTCATTTTGAAACTCTTAAACTCTTCACCTTATGCTATTTAAATGATTATTTTACTGAAATATTTTTCCTATATACGAAACACTTTCTTTTCTTCTCTTTTTATTTTGCTTTATCTCCCTTTTTCATTTTCATTATCTAGAGTGCATGAGAATGAAGAAGTTTCAAACGACTTTTGGTTTGTTCTTTCCACATTTTTTTTTCCTTATATTTTCTTAAAATTCCATAAGAAGTTAGTTGTGTACAGGAGCTAATAAAATATTTTATGGTATTTAGAGATGATGAAGAATTATCTCAAAGTTGTACATTTTGATCCAAAAGAATAGCGTCATCAATTTTGTTGTGTTAAATTTTGAAAGTGCATTTGCAAAAGAAAAAAGAAGATAGAAATAACGATAATTTTTTAGGTTAAGGCTGTACGTTTCGAGCTAAAATAAAAATCTTGTGAATTTCGATGTTTTTGAAATGTGTTTAAATAAGAATTGTGTTTTGCCGAGTTCTCTTAACATTGATGAAAGAAGTAAATAAGAAACTACGAATGTGAATATGTTTGAAGTGTGTTTTTGAAAGACAAGAATGAGATCATGAATAAGATTTTGATGGGCTATGTTCACATATATGAAAATATAAATATGCTAATTCATTTGCTTTATGGCTCATTTTGTTTGTGTGAATATTAAATTAAAAAGTAATGGAGATTTTGTGAATGTTATTTTTGTTTTTTTTCTTGTTATGTCGTGACCTTTACTTTAATGACATAATTCTTTTAATTCTTATATTTTTAAAAGTTTTAATTTCAAAATTCTTCACATGCGTTCAATTTTCAAATTTTTTATTATAAAATGGTTTTGGAAGAATCTATATAACTTTGTATTTTATGTTTGATTAATATGTTTGTAGAGCTAAAACAACATACTTTCATATAAAAAAAATACACACACAATAATAATATCATATAATTCAATTTTTAATAATTAGTTTGAAGGCTTTTGGTTTAATATTTGATCTTGACATTAGATGATTATATATTCATTTAATAAATACAATATAGATATTTTAATCTTATATAATTAATTCGCATAAGTACCAATTAAGGACCATGAATCAAAAAACCTCTTTAAGTGTAGTTGTTTAATTGTAAATCACATTTAATTGGAAAGTTGAAAAGTTGGAATATTAAAATAAAACTTGAATGCAATTAATAAATGAGAAAATGACTTATCAAGTAATCATCTTTGTTGCTTTGTTCACATTTAGGTAACTTCATTATTTTTGTACACATTTGACCATTTAACTTGTTATATGTGTTCACATGTTGTCATTATCACCGGTTATAGCAGGTGAGAATGGTAATATGTGAACAAATTAACAAGTTAAATGGTTAAATGTGTACAAAAAAAGAAAGTTGTTTAAATGTGAACAAAACGAAAAGTTAATTACCCTGATACGTCATTTTCCCCACTTTTAATAGCGATTTTATTTTTCATATTTGTTTGCATTATTTTTTTCAAACATTATTTTTAAAATGTCCATAATTTCCTAAATATTAATTAAATATTGATCAATTTTAAACTTATTTTTTAATTAATAAATATGTTTTTGTTTTGTGAAATATTTTATATAGCCTCCTATATTTTTTTTTCTTTTGTTTTTAAGCACATATAATATTTTTAAAGTAAATAGTATCTTACAATAAAATTAAATAAATTAAATATTTAACAATAAGTATGGATGACCTTTTAAAAAATAAAAAGAAAATATTACTTAGCAAACAAAAAACAAAAATATCTATATAATGTAAATGTTTTAAAATTATTCAAACTTTTTAACACTTTTTAATTAGAATTTATAAACTTTAATTTTTTAATACACGTTTTAAACTAGTATCTAACGAAAGTATTTTAAAATGTTATAAAGAAATATTAAATTGTCATACGAAATCTGTAAACATTTTAAAATTGTTATAAAAGAAAGTTTAGAAATAAATGTATGAAAGTTATAAAAAATTTGTATGAAAATGTAAAACAAAACAAGTTAAAAAACTTGTAAGCCAAATTTAAAACATTTATAAAATATTTGGTTTAAAAACACTTGTATTAAAATTATATGGAAGTATAAAAAAAAATTTAAAAAATTATAAGCAAAAATTAAAATATTGTATTAGAAAAACCTCTAGGAAAAAAATATCATAAAAAAGTTGTAAAAAATTATAAAAAATTTTAAGAAATTTGTAAAAAAAAATTGTTCACATTTAGACAACTTTTTTTTACACATTTAACCATTTAACTTGTTAAATATGTTAACTTGTTAAATATGTTAACTTGTTAAATGTGTGAACTCATTTAAGAAGTTAAATGATCAAATGTATACAAAAAAATGAAGTTACCTTAACGTTAACAAGACAAAAAGTTAATTACCCTTGCAAGTCATTTTCCCTTAATAAATTGCATTACATCAATATGGTTAAAATATATATATATATATATATATATATATATATATATATATATATATATATATATATATATATATATATATATATATATATATATATATATATATTATTGAATAAAAATGTTCGGGGATTATATGAACGTTGTTTTGATGTTTTTTTGCCATTATCCTCACTATTATTATAGTGGCCTAACCATTTTAATTTTTATCTTTTCAAGAGATATATTTTGAAAATTTTCCACATCATAACTTTCAAATTCAATTTTTTTATTACAAAAATGTTTTGTAACATCTCAAAATTCAAGATCAAAAATTTCATTTTTAATTAAGCAATTATAAAACCAATTAATAGTTTGAAAACATCCATAGTGTCATCCCATATCAAAACCAATATGTCAATAATCAAAACACGTCATAATAAAACAACATCAGAGTTTAACTCCCAAAAATCTCATGTGCGGAAAACATGTTCGCAACTATATTGTGTCACTACTAGAAAGCAGGCCTTTAGTGACACACAATTTATGATACGCATTTATTTATGATACACAAAAGTGTGTGACCTAAAAATTATGTCAAGTCTCTAGAAATTTTAAGGATTTAGGACGCACATTTTTGCGTGCCCTAAAATTAGTGTCGGAAAAAAACACGGAGGGCACTTATTATAAAATGTGTGTCATCTAAATATGTCGTTTTATAATTTTTAATGAAACGCGCGTTCTTTTGTTACAAGCGTGAAAAGAAAAGCCAAAAAATTAGAAAAGCCCGCTTTCACTTCCCTCTTTTCCTTAAGAGTCTTTTGACGTATCTTTCTTTCTCCCCACAAACATAATCGTCTCGTCCCTGAATCGCTGCTAGAATCATAGACACTCACACTGTTGTGCAAGTTCTCAATCAAAGATTCAAGGTTACGATCATCGGCAATCTTGATGCCTTCATCTCATGATTGATTGAGTTTTCTCAATCTGTCATCGTCAATAGCAGTTGCTTTCATCGCCGGTCTACTGTAACGCCCGTAGATCCGGGCTAGTCAATTTAGAGATAATAGGGGTCGAAAACGAATTTTCGACAAAAGATTATTTAGAATAAATAATCTTAACCAAGTTCTAGAATATGTATCAAGGATTCCGTACATATAAAGAACGCCGAAATCCGAGTTATAACGAAGAAGTTATGACCCGTCGATGTTTCGCAACGGAACCGGCACGATACCGGGAAGCGTAAATAGTGAATTTACGGTAGAGCTACTTTTAGCCTTAGCGATCTAAACAAAATTCATAGAATACGTTAAACCGAGAACATACAAAAAAAAAGAACGCCCAAATCTGACTTCGTATGAGGAAGTTATGAATTTTCTAAGATTTGGCTTAGCAGTGCACAACCCGAAACTCGAATTTTAGATCGAGCGGTTTTTGGCCTACGCGACCTAAATGAGAATTGAATATCTCATTAATAGGAACTCAACGGTAAAAAGACAGACGAAAACAGAGTCTGTATGTAGAAGTTATGAATTTTACGCGGACATTTAACAGTATAATCTTCTCGTACTGTTAAATTTAAGATCGGTCGAGAATTAGCCGATGGAGTCAAAATGAAAGTTGTAGATCTTATTTTTACGTACCTACGCGTGGATATAAAGAACGTCAAAAACGGAGCTCGTATGTGAAAGTTACGGATTTTAGAAGTCAGAAGTGTGCTGTGGAAAAATGGGTGATGTGACACAATCTTAGCCATTGCTTTCTCCCCAAGTCTTGCCACTAGATGGTGACATGTGGCACCAAGTTCAGCCATTTTGCACCCTATAAATAGAACCTCTCCCAACCTCATTTTCTTCACACCTTTCCCATTCTTTCTTCTCTTTACTCTCTCTCTAGAACCTCTCTCTAGCCCCGAAACCCCCCGAAAAGCCTAGGGAACCTCCCTAGCACGAGGCGGAAGCCCCAGAGTGCTCGACGGCTCCGAGAAGAAGAGATTTTCGGCTCGGGAACGCTGCTCCAAGCAAATCCCGGTTTCTATAAAACCCGCTGTAAGTGAGCTACGCCTACGCTATTTTTAATATAACTTTTATTTAATTATAGTAACGTCATTAGGAACTTATAATAAGTACTTGGGCTATTATTATGGGTTATATAAGTATTGTTTAACGCTTATATAATAATAATAATAGCTAGACTATTAATTAGTCCCGGCGAATAATAGACTAAACTTTAGTGGTAATAATACTAGGTTTCGTCGAAGGAAATTATTTTTTTAAGAAACGAAGCGCTGTCTGAGTTCGGAATCACCACCTTTTCAAGTGAGTGCATGGTTCCTTTCATCTTACACATAGATATGAAGTATCTTATATAAACTGCGTGCTATGTGTGCATATTATCTGTATAATTGCTATCTATGCTGGATAAACGATTTTGTACAAGTTTTATATGATTTAAACTGTATATGTATTTATATCTACATAATATGTTGGGTAAAACATGGGTAGATAAAATATGAGTTGGATGATGAGTGGAGAGGTGATATAGACTATGAGGTAAGGGTGAGAGGTGGACGATGTGAGAAGCCTTGTTCCCAAAAGCTGGCCCTGTCATCTAGCAGAGTATGGATGACAACCACTGACTATTCTAGACAGTCCAGTGGAACACTAGCAGGCTCGCAACCTGTAGGTGTTGTGAACGATGTGTTCACCGGTGTACTCTAAAAACCCATTGACATGTATTGCGAGTGGACTCTCGAAAACGATACTGTCAATAAACGAGATAACCCTAGCAGTTGTGCTCGAAGGACAATACTGGCAGCTGCGCCTCACATAGAATGTCACAATTATGGCACCTGCGCCTAAGTGACAGAACTAGCAGCTGTGCTTGACAGATGTGTCATTGACAACGATGGAATTCGTACCTATTCCTTAGGAGAATCCCTAGGAATGAATGAACGAGAAATAGCTGATTCTTAGGGTAGATCCTTAAGAATAAAGAAGATAATGGGGATGGGTAATTGGGTTAACTGTTTGATGATTAAACATAATAATATTATTGTGGGTTGAAAACCCTATGTACTCACCAGGTTTCCCAACCTGACCCACTCAGTTTATTTGTATCACAGGTGTTGATATGAAGTTACATTACACTGAGAGATTAAGGAGATATAGATCACTAGTGTAAATGAATGTAAGTTCTGTTTATGCTTATGTTTTTGTATTGACGATGACATCCCAAATGTTTTAAAATGAATAAAATACGTTTCTTCGGAAATGCTTTAATAACGTATTTATCGTGTTCTTCTGGGAACAAATTCCACAACATTTTTATTAAAAAAGGTACTCTGATTTTCATAAAGCATAAACAAAATCGGTCTTTTCTGGCCGTGAAAATGGGGATGTCACAGTTGGTATTAGAGCATTAGTTTAAGCGAACTAGGAATTTGTAGGAAATTTCTAGACTTAAACTTAGAATGCTAAGCGATGATTGTGAGATGAGTGTCTGCTATATTTTAGACACAAGCACTAGTTTATTTTAGGAAAGATGCCTAAAATGTTTTATGTTATAGCTATAAAGATGCCTTATATGCTATTATTTGTTTGGATCTATGGTCTATTGCCGACCGGATCTGGAAATGTTATGTGTTCAGATTTCTAAACGTTTGATTACGGTATTAGAACTGGCATATAACTTTTCGGTGTGACAAGGAGATCTATACGTTTATCGTAAATAAAATCTTTCCTATCTTAAAATTCTCGCCTCGGTACACCGAACGTCTGCTTGGGTGTACAAAACGTCATGGTGAAGACAGACTAGGAAATATCCGAGGAAGATGACAACCTGAGCCTAAGAATGTGATGGGTCATGCATCGGTCGTTGCGACTGCACCCGAACCTATCACAATGGCAGAAGTTCAGGAAGTGATGCGAACCATGATAGACTGAGAAAATAGAGGAAATGAGATGGCTTACGATAGTGAATGATACCTATCGGAAGATATCATAAGAGATGTATCTTGTCTTTAGAATACGTCTAATAAAATAGCAGTTCGTCTAGAGAAGTACGGTACATCTGAATGTACACATTTGATTGGCGGGATGATAGAACGATTGGTGTAATTCCTAAAGTTTTCCTATCATCTGGGATTTCCATCACCAACCGAGTTGAAGCAGAATTGATGATTGAAGATACGCATGGAAGAAGTCCTAGTAGAGTCTAGGGAAATTTTTATGATTATTTGGACACACTCGTATGTGTTAAATTGTTTTGTGATTTTAGGACTTGGGGACTGCGAGACAATACTTGGGACGAGTATGAGTAGGTGTGAAAGGTAGTAGATGCATATACTACCGGAAGCACAGGACTCACGCTTGGATAAGGGAAAGTCACAAGGTTACCAAGAAGCTAGTAATTGATTCTGTTTTATTCAAGTATGTCGTTACCATCGTTTCGGTAATGACTAAGAAGATGATTGTTATTCCGACCCTAGTGGTCATATCAAATTGAGTCCGAATACGACGAGTATGATACGTGGTTCAGAGAACCAAGTTCGATGTAACATCTGACTTAAGCCGGAAGATTGAAATAAAAGATAATCAAAGCGATTATCGTGATAGTTGGTTGTAGCTAGAAATGCTACCTTTTAAGATGTGATTATATCACATTAGAACATGAAGGAAGGTATAATATGTTCTGGAAGACTCTAAGAGACCTGAGTCTAAGCGTTGCAACATACGGTAATATGTCATTAGAATCTGACACATCGTTCCATTGTAGTAATAAAAGAACTTATCTTAAGTTCGTATCCAGTGAGGTTCGAGATTGTGACTTGAAGGTCATAATTTGGAGTCTAACGTGAGATAAGGAGCAAGTGCAAAATCGAGCACCGCCTACAGTCAAGGAGTCTAAGAGTTAGATACTCATTCGAAGAAACAAGGAAGTTACGATTATTACCTAGGATGAAGAGATAACGTATGGAGTCATTATACTACCCTATTTCGTTGATGATTCCGGGACGTAATCATCCTAAGGGGGAGATAATTGTAACGCCCGTAGATCCGGGCTAGTCAATTTAGAGATAATAGGGGTCGAAAACGACTTTTCGACAAAAGATTATTTTAACCAAGTTCTAGAATATGTCTCAAGGATTCCGTACATATAAAGAACGCCGAAATCCGAGTTATAACGAAGAAGTTATGACCCGTCGAAGTTTCGCAACGGAACCGGCACGATACCGGGAAGCGTAAATAGTGAATTTACGGTAGAGCTACTTTTAGCCTTAGCGATCGAAACAAAAGTCATAGAATACGTTAAACCGAGAACATACAACAAAAAGAACGCCCAAATCTGACTTCGTATGAGGAAGTTATAAATTTTCTAAGATTTGGCTTAGCAGTGCACAACCCGAAACTCGAATTTTAGATCGAGCGGTTTTTGGCCTACGCGACCTAAATGAGAATTGAAGATCTCATTAATAGAAACTCAACGGTAAAAAGACAGACAAAAACAGAGTCTGTATGTAGAAGTTACGAATTTTACGCGGGCATTTAACAGTATAATCTCCTCGTACTGTTAAATTTAAGATCGGTCGAGAATTAGCCAATGGAGTCAAAATGAAAGTTGTAGATCTTATTTTTACGTACCTACGCGTGGATATAAAGAACGTCAAAAACGGAGCTCGTATGTGAAAGTTACCGATTTTAGAAGTCGGAAGTGTGCTGTGCGAAAATGGGTGATGTGGCACAATCTTAGCCATTGCTTTCTCCCCAAGTCTTGCCACTAGATGGTGACATGTGGCACCAAGTTCAGCCATTTTGCACCCTATAAATAGAACCTCTCCCACCCTCATTTTCTTCACACCTTTCCCATTCTTTCTTCTCTTTACTCTCTCTCTAGAACCTCTCTCTAGCCCCGAAACCCCCCGAAAAGCCTAGGGAACCTCCCTAGCACGAGGCGGAAGCCCCAGAGTGTTCGGCGGCTCCGAGAAGAAGAGATTTTCGGCTCGGGAACGCTGCTCCAAGCAAATCCCGGTTTCTATAAAACCCGCTGTAAGTGAGCTATGCCTACGCTATTTTTAATATAACTTTTATTTAATTATAGTAACGTCATTAGGAACTTATAATAGGTACTTGGTCTATTATTATGGGTTATATAAGTATTGTTTAACGCTTATATAATAATAATAATAGCTAGACTATTAATTAGTCTCGGCGAATAATAGACTAAACTCTAGTGGTAATAATATTAGGTTTCGTCGAAGGAAATTATTTTTTTAAGAAACGAAGCGCTGTTTGAGTTCGGAATCACCACCTTTTCAAGTGAGTGCATGGTCCCTTTCATCTTACACATAGATATGAAGTATCTTATATAAACTGCGTGCTATGTGTGCATATTATCTGTATAATTGCTATCTATGCTGGATAAACGATTTTGTACAAGTTTTATATGATTTAAACTGTATATGTATTTATATCTACATAATATGTTGGGTAAAACATGGGTAGATAAAATATGAGTTGGATGATGAGTGGAGAGGTGATATAGACTATGAGGTAAGGGTGAGAGGTGGACGATGTGAGAAGCCTTGTTCCCAAAAGCTGGCCCCGTCATCTAGCAGAGTATGGATGACAACCACAGACTATTCTAGACAGTCCAGTGGAACACTAGCAGGCTCGCAACCTGTAGGTGTTGTGAACGATGTGTTCACCGGTGTACTCTAAAAACCCATTGACATGTATTGCGAGTGGACTCTCGAAAACGATACTGTCAATAAACGAGATAACCCTAGCAGTTGTGCTCGAAGGACAATACTGACAGCTGCGCCTCACATAGAATGTCACAATTCTGGAAGCTGCGCCTAAGTGACAGAACTAGCAGCTGTGCTTGACAGATGTGTCATTGACAACGATGGAATTCGTACCTATTCCTTAGGATAATCCCTAGGAATGAATGAACGAGAAATAGCTGATTCTTAGGGTAGATCCTTAAGAATAAATAAGATAATGGGGATGGGTAATTGGGTTAACTGTTTGATGATTAAACATAATAATATTATTGTGGGTTGAAAACCCTATGTACTCACCAGGTTTCCCAACCTGACCCACTCAGTTTATTTGTATCACAGGTGTCGATATGAAGTTACATTACACTGAGAGATTAAGTAGATATAGATCACTAGTGTAAATGAATGTAAGTTCTGTTTATGCTTATGTTTTTGTATTGACGATGACATCCCAAATGTTTTAAAATGAATAAAATACGTTTCTTCGGAAATGCTTTAATAACGTATTTATCGTGTTCTTCTGGGAACAAATTCCGCAACATTTTTATTAAGAAAGGTACTCTGATTTTCATAAAGCATAAACAAAATCGGTCTTTTATGGCCGTGAAAATGGGGATGTAACATCTACCCTCTCACTTCCGGCGAACGATGGTCCAGCGTTCTCTACTTCTTCAACAGGTATGAATGTTATTTGTGTGCCGTGAAATTTAACGAATATAATTTGTGTACTGTGAATCAGATTTGTGGTGATGCCGAGAGCATTCGCCTGTTGTCCCAATATCTGTCTTCTCCTTCCTCTTCCATCTCTTCCACTCCTAGAAGTACAAACCTTACTCTTGCTCTAAGGATTTTAATTTCAAAATTAGTAGTTTATCTATTGTATCCCCAAAAAGGGGTTCCACTATTACTGGAACTAGCGTTTCGGTTCTTAGTGAAATCGAAGGGGGTTTTGGTCACCAGACCATGAAATTAAGTGGGATGCTTTGTGTTGCACATAGATTTAAAATCTCCTGCTGTTAATGTTTATCAAACCTCAATTTTATATTCCAATATCCATGAAATGGCTCTGGGATTTTAGATTCGGATCATAGTAAAGTTAGGTTTTCCAATTACCCTTTCTTTTGTCTTATTGTCTGGCTACCTTAAAGGTTTAAAAATTCTTCTTGAGGGATTAAAGAGCTGAACCTTGGAGACAAGGAAAACAAACACAATGTTTTTAGACATATATGAAATAGGAATACTCCAAGACTTTTTTGATGATCACAAAATCAGAAAACAATATAAGAAGAAATACTAGAGTGTTAATGCAAATGGTGAACAATTGCCCATTCTTGCATCTTCTATGATACGATCACATAGTTTATTTGGTGACCTACATGGTGTACAACCTGATCCTATAGTTGCTGGTATTATTAGAAAATAACCAGAGCATGAAACTTTTGTCAGACTTAAAATCAGCCCACATGGCATATACACTACTCAATAGTATACTCATGTCTCTTTCTATTTCATATATGTGTCTACACCTAAGTGAGCTTATTCTTATTCTTTTACTTTTTACAGTTACCACTATGATTATTTCAGAGACACCATCACCTGATGAAGTAGAAGTCTACAGGGCTTTACAAGTTTGACTTGAAATGAGAAACAATTATGTTTTTAGGGAAAGCATTGCTCCATGGGAGAAAAAGATCATATTTGATCCTAGCACTCCTAAAAGCAATCTAAATCCTTTTGATTATGTCCCCGAGACAAAATCTTATGTAAGTTAAGCTCTTAAATCTTACCTTATATACCTTCTAAACCATTTTATAAATTATAATTTTTTCTTGACATGACATATTAATTGTGTTACTACTACTACAACATTACTTTGAAATAGAAGATGGAGTCATTCATGTTTATGCAACGAAAAATTGTAAGACTAAAAGTAAAACCCGTAATTTGTTATAAACAAGGATTATTAACTATTGTTAAAAGTTGAAGATTTCTCATTTACTTTGTATCTGTTTTTTGTTTAGATCGGTTGTAAATTTCATAAAATAAAAAAGAACCAAGGAGAAGTTGGGCAAAATTATAAAAAATTAAATTTAAGATAATCAAACTGGGCTGGTGATTATAACTTGTTTACTATGGTATATTTAAAATCATCAAACTAAAATCATAACAAGAATAGGAACAAAGCAACAGGTACAAAACGTGATACAAAGGAACATGGGAAGAACAAAATAGGGGGAAAAATCTCTTTTGTAAAATTTGCTTAATTTTGAAGATTTTATTAGTACACATGAATACAAACTTCATAAAAATATGAATAGATAACAACCCTATATATACGAAATGAATTAGACTCCTAAACTAACTAAAAACGTTAAAAAAAAGAATTTCGAAAATACCCTTGAGACTAGTTTTGTCCCAGATTTCTGGATTATTCCAACAAACACATATCTACTTTTTTTCTATCATTGTAGGTTGCTATAAGTCTGGTGATGCAAGTCTACAAAAGGTTTGTTTTAACCTTTTGTTGTGTATGAATCGTTCTTGTTTTTTATAGGAAACCTTGGGAACATGCTTATGATCATCTATATCCTAATCTTTTTCAAGATTCGGTTTTCAGGGAGGTAATCAAGATACCCATGTTTTGGGTGGTGGAAACCACTAGTGTGATTCTTGGACTTGCCATTAGCTTCACTTTAACGTGGTTTTTAAACCAAACTGGTCCCACCACTTACAGGTAACAGTTTATGATCCACTCAACAAACTGAAAGCAATTCTAATCATGTTTTTTAAGTTGATATTATCTACTAAAATCTGTAATTTTTTATTTACAGTTTGGTGGGGTCATTAAAGTAGATTCCCATCTCGATTGTTGGTTTCTACTATTCAATGTTCCACTTAGTGGGCCAAATCTCTTTAGTATACTATTTGGTAAGCTACATAATCTTAACTACATGCTAACAACCATTCCAGGTCATGATAATGCTCTTAAATGTGCCATTTTCTAGGTTTATTTGTTGGTATATTCTTTACAAATGCCAAAATGTCATAAATGCATACCATCAAGTCAAACATCTTTCACTAGTTAAATGTGATTATTGACTTGTTGATAATTGCAGTTGTCTTCACCACAGCTTGAGGGTGCTCTGAACAAGTATAGTAGCCTACGAGGTCCCCTTGCTGCATATTCCAATCAACCTAGTATCAAATACTCCTTCCCTAGGTACCTAACCCTACCTACCTACCTATCTTTTCAAAAAATTCTAATTAGTAAATATCGAAATAACTTAATAGTAGCGGATTTGTCCTTATGATATGTGTTTAGGTCAACTCTACAAAGAGGCATGACACCACCCCACCTTGTCTACTTTCCCAGAGTAAATATAGTTCAAGATAACATGTTGAGGGCCTCTATCCTCTCTCTCTCTCTCTCTCTCTCTGTAAGTTAATCATCCCTTAATTCGTTGTTATGTTTTTTATTTCATTTAGTAGGTAGCGACTAGTGACTAGTGAGTAAAATTTCTTTCTCTCTTAAGGACCTTTTTGTCTTCTCAAATTACCACATTATTTATCCCTAGGACATCGTCAATTCCAGAGAGCATATTCTTCTTTCTTACATAAATTCTGTTGAAAATAGGTATGCAAGTTTATGGGGGCTTCAAAGTTATCCTTTTGTCTAGAGTATGGCTCCAAGCTAAATTTTAATATTTTATGCAGGTATGGGCTGTATTGAATTGTTGCAATGACAATTGGCAAAAGGTATTTTAAAATTTCACTCTTTCATATTAACTTTTATAATCTACATGTGTATTAATCTTTAATATTTTGTACATGTATGAGCTGTATTGAAGCCTGGATTCTTGACAAAAGGTATTTTACTACATGTGTATTAAATTTTAATATTTTATAACATAGATTGATGATGCTTGAATCATTTCTGAATACTATTGTGTTGATGATGAAAACATGTATCATGTGGAAATAGAAGCATAACAATAAGAAGTAGAAACAAGAAGGTGTCCCTTAATAGCAATGTAGTATTAGGTTATATAGTTAAGGAAAACCTCTTAATAACAATGTACAATCAGATCCCCTTAATACCAATGTATTACAATTTTTTACATGATGTTATTGGATGAAATTGATTGTTTTAGTATATATTTGTTTCCATAATTTTGTATTATGCGTAAATGAGTATCGTAAAGACACGTCGTAAATTTATATCGTAAATGGATGCTGAATTTTATGACATACAAATGTGTTTTATCTTCATTTATGACAGGGGCTTTAATGATACGCAATGCGTGTGCTAAACGCGCGTCGTAAGGTTACGACACGCAAATGCGTGTCATCTTCCTTTATGACAGGGCCTTCCTTGACATGCAATGCGTGTCGTAAATGCGCGCCGTAAATGCATGTCGTAATTGCGCGTCATAAATGCGTGTCGTAAATAGACGACGCGCAAAAGCGTGCAGTCTTTCGTTGTGACAGGGCCTTCCTTGACACGTATTTGTATGTCGTCTGAGCGTTTTACGACACGCATTGCGTGTCGTAAAAGGCTGTTTTTGTAGTAGTGTGTGCTCTATATGAAGCTTATCCTATATATTCTCATCATCTCATTATAAAAAGGATATTTTGTTACTTGAAACATACACTTAATCTTAGGTTATGGTATCCTTGCGATTCTGAGTTCAAGCTAGTAGGATAACCTAATTCGGATCATGATGGATGTGGTATTGATCGTAAAAGTACTTCAGGAGGGACTTAAATTCTAGGAGATAGATTGGTGATTTGGTTCAACAAGAAGCAGACATCAATGACTTGTTCTACCGGTGAAGCTGAATATGTAGCCGCTGGAAGATGTTGTGCTCGTATTCTTTGGGTTCAGAATCAGCTCTTGGACTATGGTCTCAACTTTTGAAAGACTCGCATTTGATGTGACAACGCCAGTGCCATTCAGATGATACAAAATTCGGTGCAACATTCTAAGACCTAGCACATCGAAATGCGTCATCACTTCATCAGGGACATAGTTTAAAAGGACAAAGTGGAACTGTTCTACATTCCATCTACTGATCAACTGGCTGACATTTTTACTAAGTCATTGGATGAGAAGAACATGAATAAATTGATTTCAGATCTTGACATGCTTTCATGACTTAATTTTCTTCTAGCTTGCTTTGAAAAAACTGGCTTTTATTTGCTTTATTAAAACACAAAACCACAAAAATAAGTGCTTTATTTATTAGACTTTCTTCACAGAAGTTCACATAGTTTGCTTAATCTTTGTATCTAATGTTTACAAGTGCTCTCTTTTCTATCTATTCTCTATTTTCAGGTCTATCAATCCTTTTATCTACAGTTGATTTGCCTCCATTCTGGAGTTACGAAGAGTTGGGGTCGTTCTGAATGTTTTGAATGCTCTAGTTGTTGAGAAGAATATTGGCATCATGTCTTTGTTTTGTTGACAATATCCTCTTTCTCCTCCACTCACTGTTATGGATGCAAAAAAACCCCCCATCAATACAATGAGTCTTACTTTCATCTACTGAATCAAAATCAGATAAAACCTCGAGTGCCCTCGTGTTGATCTTGTCAACTCGATGGTTACACAGATTAGATCCCATTAACTCGTTGGTTACAAAGATGGGTTCTTGTTCTTCTCTTTTTCTTGGTGAACATGAAGCTTGGAATCTATCTACAACACTTCAATGATTAAAGACATCTTCACTCTTGATTTGTTGTGAATTATATTTTTGTTGATACTTTTGTTCTTGCTTGTGTACTTTTTTATAGATTGTATTTAAGGGGGACATATCTCGAAGAAAGTAAACTAATTCATGAGCTTTTAAACCAAAATATTTTCTAGCATCAATTTTATGATTCTCCTGAAAAAGTCTACGTACGTGTCCTCTGAAAAAAAAACAGCATATTCCTCTTTAACTATTCATTTGTTTAACTATTTATTTGCTGACCATCTCTTACGCTATTATCTCCTTACCATTTTGGTATAGTACCATATTAAATGAATTGTTGGTGAAATATAATTTCTAGACTGAAACTTAACTTTATGATGCAGAAGATAAACCACTTCTCATTGATAAGTTTACACTATTTATGATTTACGCTGAATTTGATGGGTTTTATGCAAAACAAACAAAACTTAAACTCTTAAGCGTTATTGCGACCCTAATAAGGATCTATGTTTTGTCTATTGAACCTATAACTAAGAACATCAAAAAGAAACCCAAAGAACCCTATTTTATTTTCGAAAATCACATATAAGTTAAGGTTTACATACCATTTTGGAAGCAAGCACCACAAATGTCGTGCCTCTGATGGTTCACACCCAAACCCTAGCAACCAAGGAACTTGAAAAGAGAGAGGAGAGAGGTGAGAAATTTCTAAATTTCTCTTTGGAATGAAGGCTTGGATGAAATCTAAACCCATGAGGGGTTTATATAGGTGATAGGAAAATATTAGATAAGGCAGATATCTCCAAGATAACCCTAATCCCTTAACTTTCTCCCTAAGGCATCTAAGGCACCCTTAATGCGCAAGGAAACCCTAGAAAGCATTCTAGAATTCGTCCCCCACCTAGGTAGGTTCTAGAATTGCTCAATGTCCAACTATTGAACATTGTCACCTTTAGTCCTCCTACTTTTAATTAACCCAATTAATCCCAAAATTAATTTTAATTAATTTCTGATTAATTATTAATTATATAATACTATTTCCAATTAATATATTATTCTCATAATATATTAAGAAATTATTTATTTTGATTTCTAATTAATTTATTAACCATATAATAAATTAATAAATCAATCTCTATTTCTAAAAGCTATCATATTCAATTGCTAGGTTTGAGGGAACCCAAAATGACTGTGCTACTATCAATTCAAGTATATACCAATTATAGTTATGGGCTTAGACACCTAATCAAACAGTCTCCCACTTGGATAAGTCTAATAACTATAACTGCTAGTATAACTACCAAACTGATCAGCAAATTGTAGCTTCCAAAAGTTGTTGTCAAACTCTCACCCAATTAGTTACATGTCCTAAGATAAGTGATCAAATATTCCTCCGTTCTACAAGATATCATAAGGACATGAGACATGGATTATAATCAATCTCATTGTCTAAGTTTTGTTTCCAGATTTCTGATTTATGATGACTGAATTTAGACTGCTAATTGAACGCATCAATTTAGTCCAGGCCTGGGCAAGCACTTAAGATGTTGACAACAAATCATCGAGGGGCCCAAAGATATCGCTTTTCCCGTTAGGGCAAAAGGAACGAATAAACTTTGACTTATATGCTTGTACTATTTACTCATCAAATCATGCACAACACTACGTTTTATAACATCAAGCTACTAATGCGTTTTCGTATTATCAGTTCACAACTGATTTGTAAACAACAACTAATATATCTCCATTTTAAGAATATAAGATATTATCCTCTCAAAATTACTTATGATAAAATCCATGAAGTAATTCTCTGAGCGTATTTTTATCTACTACTTAAAATCCCCATTTGAAGCGCTCATGAACGTTGCAGCTGACTATTGCTATGTCTAAACCCTTAGGCAATCTACAATCCAATTCATGGCAGTCTTAGTTTGCTGCTTACTTCTAAAAGTACGAGCGACTGTGGCATTTCGAATAATCAAATTATTCAGGAAGTAAAACATGCAAAGTGAAACACAATAATAGCCTAATTAACTATTGTCTCAAAACTATTGAATATAAATAAAACTCTTATTATTTAATCACCATAATAATTAAGACTTTATTCATTGTATAATGTTTTGAGTAAATAACTAATCACTTGAATTAAACATTAGTCATGACATGTTATAAACATGCATACTATGTCTCTCTATGGTCCTTCCTTTGTGAACAGATCGACTGGACACTATTCCAACGATGCTCATTTCACAATTCAAAATTCTTGTCACTACTTAAAATGTGTTAGAATTCAACCTTACATGGAATGGTCTTCTGTAATGTCGAGGCTTCAAAGTAACCGATACTTTGCTAACGATATTACAGAATGTTCCATTGGAACTTTGTTACTATAAACAATTCCATGGTAATGAAGTCTCAAATTCAAGGTACACTCCTTGAACAGTTTCCAACTCACATGTACATTTTAATCATTAACTCCCTCTATTGAAACATTTCCATATTCCCATAGGACCATCAATTTTGACCAAGAATCATCCCAATCTAAAACATGTCACTATGGTCCTTCCCAAAAATACTATACTTCCAAATGTCCACAAGCAACCAATTCTATTGGTAAACCTCAAAATGTTTTTAACAGTTGTTTAACAACTTTAGTCACACCAAGTTCTAGTCCTTTTTCCCTCTCAATGCCCTAGGCATTTGGTAAAATCAAAAAAATTGAATATTATAGTGTATGTAATCGATCCTATATCTGAAGCATATCAGACTCGATTCATAATGTCCTACATAAATACAAGACATCTGATCAGTATATTGCTATAATATTTCCATATATTGAATTTCCTATGTTGAATCATTTCAACATGACATTCATATATGTCCAAGACTAAGTTCTTTTAAACCCTTCAATCTAAAGTTGTAGATTTGAAACGAAGTATGAGTGCCCTCTCCCTTAAGTCATACTATAGCGAAACAATTTCCAAATTTTGCAACTTGCAAATTTTTAAACTTTGTTTCCTACAAATTGTAATGCAAGTTTGCAACACTTAGCATAACAGTTATGCTCACACTAGCATAAAATTTATGTTCCCACTAGTTTTGACATGTATCCAGAAATCAACTGGACTTCCAAAAATCAATACTATTGACTTTCTTACTAAACTGAAGATTTATGATACGCGATGCTTCGATAATGTAAGTCCCCAATCTACTTGTGTATCAATCAGATCCGTTTGATGGTGCGGAATCTCAATCAAACGGATGATGCCAGATCAAAATAGAAGAGAAGAAGAAGAAGAACAAGTAAATCTATGATGTATTCAATGAATAGAATGATGCTCCATACACATAGTTCACAC
Source organism: Lactuca virosa (assembly GCF_052849685.1). Classification (NCBI taxonomy): domain Eukaryota; kingdom Viridiplantae; phylum Streptophyta; class Magnoliopsida; order Asterales; family Asteraceae; genus Lactuca; species Lactuca virosa. Next base: position 136,457,937 of record NC_136430.1, read on the forward strand.
ACACTAGTTCTTCTCTCTCTAAAACACCTTGGATTTCACACACTTAAGCTCCTCTATTCTCTCTAACGTACACTCTCATGTACTCCTCACCCTATATATAGTAGACATGTGCCGTGAATGGGTTTACGGCCGTAAACCTGTTCACGGCCGTAAACACAACCGTAAACTCATATACAGCCGTAAACACCAAGCTGTTTATGGTCCTAGAAATAAAAATACATTTTCCTAGAAAAGCAAAGTATAAACCAAATTTTGACCCAACAATCTCCCCCTTGGTTTATAGCTTCCTTTCTAATTGACCCAACAAGCTCCCCCTAAAAAGTAGCTGGCTTTTCTTATCAATCCCCATTTTGAACTTGGCTTAAGCATTTATCTTCGATTTCTTCACAAATTCAAGATGAACATGATGAATCTTCAATAAATGACTTCATCTTGAGCATTTGGGCTTTTCTTTAGAATTTAGCTTTGAATGCACGTTGGGTGAGGAGGATTCTTGAAAAGATTCTTGAAAGATGGCGCTTTCAGCTTGAGAATCTTCAGAGAGAATATCAGAGAGAACTAATCTTCTGGATCACTTCAGCAGGTACAAGATAGCAGCAAATTGATTGAGGAGGCTTCAATGCAATCTGTCACATAATCTTCAAGTCAGCTTCACCTTGCTTCTGGGGTAGAAAAATTGAATGTTGAAAGAATAGTCTTCATTTCTTGCTCCTTCGAATGAGAATTCTTCGATGACCACGGATGAAGCCTTGGCTCAAAAAATCTCCATACAGACTCCATGAGTCTCATCTACATCTGAATTCACTTTTCAAGACAAAACAAAACAAAAAGAAAACTTAGCACACAATATTTTTGTATTTTTCATATTTTCTAAAAATTAAAATAGAAACAAAAATATTTTTTTGATTTTTGATTTTTTTTAATAAGAAATAAAACAGAAGTAACACTATTTTTGGATTTTTAATTTTCTGATTTTTGTTTGATTTTTGAATCTTTTTAATTCTCCCCCTAAATTTGTGCATAGAGGAAAACTATGAACAAATTTCACAAAAACAAAAATGTTTGGGATCAAAGTTGTCAAGAAATCCAATATCGTTTATCAGCACATGCCTGCATGTCTAGATCTGGTCAATAACTGGTATTGTGGTCCACTTAAACACAAAGGATGTTGACAATTTGGACAGATTATAAGTGACAAGTCATTGTGATATATATTCCTAAATGGACATTTAGCTGACGACGACCAAGGATATTTTTGTCCACTTAAATTAAGCAGCAAGATCTACAGACAACTTATTAAATGGTTCAATTTTAGATGTACTAGAACATGTTTCCCACTTCCCGATATACCCTGGTAATCAAGAACTTCCAAAGAACTCCTTAATTTAGGTGAGAATTCAATCATTAAGAAAGAAGTCAGATATAAAAGTGCATATGTTGTATCCCAGGTCGGATGTCTTCCAATCACACAGAGGGAACAACATATGACTAACATAGATAGGGGTTTAGAGAGATAGTAGAGTGTATATGCTGTGTCCCAGGTCGGATCTTCCGATCACGCAGGGGGAACATCATATGGCTAACAGATAGAAATAATTTCATAGATAAGGAGATGCGAAGAATTAGAGTTGCATATGTTGCAATCTAGGTCGGATCTGTTCCAATCACGCAAAGGAAGCAACATATGGCTGACAGATATAAAGCAAGAAAATAATTTCCTACATACCTACTTTATCAGAACCCCCAGTTACCCTATCAATACTAGAATTAAGGAAATGGGTCCATACATCAAGGAAATGTTCAACCACAGTTCTAGATAATTAACTTTTATTTTATCTCGCAAGCTCCCATGTTTATCTCATTGCTCAATCTACCCGAGCGTCGTATGATCAGTTCAAATGAAACTATCTAAGTCTATATTTTCTAGTCTTTTCATGGTCAATCAATGTCTAGACCTTTTGAATCCTTTGTGCCTACCATCATATTGAATACAGAGTCTAGAAAATTCGGCTTTAGTGCATTACACGCATCATAAGTTGCCCTTTAGCACTATACTTCATATCACTTCCCAATAATACCTACTAACGAAAAACTATAAGAAAGAAAAGATTGTCTTTGAAAAGAATCAGTATAAGAAAAACTCAGGAGTATCGAGAAGAAAAATCAAACCGTAAGTCACCGATTGAATTTGCATCCAGAAGGTCTGAGAACAGCACACATAATCTCAGAACAGATCCGAAAATTCTTCATGTCATTAAGCACTAACCCCATGAGTGATCCATTCCTTTCTTCCTTTCCCGCAAAGGACACATACTCTCAAACAAAGTTATGAATGTAGTATAATTGAGAGATGTCCCCTAGCAAGTGCCAGGAACAGCTACTATCAACAGACCGAAGTATGATGATATGCCTCCATAGCTGCTCCGACACAGAGCAGGATCAGTTGGTCTTTGGAACCCAGTCCATTTTGAAACTGGGTTGACCTTTTTCATCTTTGCAAGGTACTCTCTCCCATGACATATCCTGCTTATCACAAACAGAAGATGTAGAAATATTAGAAGCATTAGGAAATTTAGGAGATTGAACCTTTGGTACCCATCTGTAGTTGGTTTTAACCCATTTCTTTTTCAATCCGATGGGTGCCTCAGTAATTGCTTTTGAATTGGAAGCCGATCGTTGAGATGACTTTGATCTAATTGATCTTGATTTCGCTGGAGCATCTCTTGGATTTGGCTTTTTGGCCGACATTCTCTTCTTTCCCTTGAGATTTTGATTCTTGGCCTTTTGCGCGTTCTGCCACCCTTGTGCATATTAGGGAACGTATGTGCGATTTGGACAATTTCTGGCAATGTGTCTAGGTGTTCCACAGTGAAAGAAAGTCTGCTTCTTCATTAGGAAATTGTTTCTTCCTGCCCCTGGTGGCGTAACCTTGCTTTGTTCCTGGTTGTTCCCACATGCACACTTGCAACAGGCACTCTGTTTCGCTTGTTTTGGTGGCCTGTATTTCTTAATAGCAGGTTGATTAGAAGCAACTGAGTTCGAAGCAACAAATTCAGAGTTCAAGGAGTCATTTGTTTGATAATCATTAGAATTTGTAGAACTAGAATTAGTTCTGTTCTCCTTGTCCTCATCCTCTACTACTTTACCTGCACAAGAAGTAGAAGCATTAGAATCGTTCAGCTCAACACTTTCTGGCACATCCACGGCAGAATTATGAACGATATCATCAAATATATCGAAAAAATTTAAGTCATCAGACTTTGACACAATTTTATTATCAGACACAATCTCTTCAGCTTCTTGCTTTGATTGACTTAAAGATTGATCTGCATGGGAAGTAGAAACATTAGTATTTTCAACATTAATACTACCTCCTGACACAAATCTATATTTAAGAAATGGCTCTCTGTCCGTCTTTTCTTCAGTCAAAGAGTTATACTGATAGGTGTGATTAAAAGGAGGAGGCACTTTATCATATCCTAAACCCTTTTGCTGGTTATTTTTGAATTGCAAATTATGTTCTATCATGGACGCAACTACTTCACTTGACACATCAAATTTTCTAAAATTAAAATCTGCATTTTCAAATTTGTTTTTCAATGTGTCAAGCTCAGCAGTTAACTCAGCAAATTGTTCAGTCACAAATCTATAATTGGCACATTTATTACTGTAATCTTCTTGTAGTTTTCGGAAGTACTTGGTTTTGGTCTCTAATTGTGCTTTTAAGGGTTTTTGACCTTTCCTAAGTTGATATCCTTCGTATTTTAGGTCCTCATTTTCCCTACGTAATAATTCGATATGCTCAAGTAAATTTTTAACATTATCAATGCATGTTTGAGAACAAGAAATTTCATTGACTTTGGTGTTTGAAGAACTCATTGTTTACCAAAAATACCCTTTGACTTGAAAATTCAAAAGTCAACCTTAAAAGTCAAACTTGAAAAGTCAAACCGAAAAGCTAAATTTGAAAATTTGAAATTTAAACGAGAAAGTCAAAGTTTAAAGTCAAAGGTCAAACTTGAAAGTCAAAGTCAAAATTTTAAGTAAAAAGTCAAAACTAACAGTCAAAAATTTAAAACTAAAATTTTTGGGTTGAAAATGGAATTTAAAATTAAAAGGAATTTGATTTTGGGTTAAAAGTGTTAAATTTGCGAAAATAGGAACCGGAAATGACTCCTTTTGAATTAAATTTTGAAGGAAAGAAGAGTGTGGCTTGGTAGCTCATCAGACTTTGACACAATTTTATTATCAGACACAATCTCTTCAGCTTCTTGCTTTGATTGACTTAAAGATTGATCTGCATGGGAAGTAGAAACATTAGTATTTTCAACATTAATACTACCTCCTGACACAAATCCATATTTAAGAAATGGCTCTCTGTCCGTCTCTTCTTCAGTCAAAGAGTTATACTGATAGGTGTGATTAAAAGGAGGAGTCACTTTATCATATCCTAAACCCTTTTGCTGGTTATTTTTGAATTGCAAATTATGTTCTATCATGGACGCAACTACTTCACTTGACACATCAAATTTTCTAAAATTAAAATCTGTATTTTCAAATTTGTTTTTCAATGTGTCAAGCTCAGCAGTTAACTCAGCAAGTTGTTCAGTCACAAATCTATAATTGGCACATTTATTACTGTAATCTTCTTGAAGTTTTCGGAAGTCCTTGGTTTTGGTCTCTAATTGTGCTTTTAAGGGTTTTTGACCTTTCCTAAGTTGATATCCTTCGTATTTTAGGTCCTCATTTTCCCTACGTAATAATTCGATATGCTCAAGTAAATTTTTAACATTATCAATGCATGTTTGAGAACAAGAAATTTCATTGACTTTGGTGTTTGAAGAACTCATTGTTTACCAAAAATACCCTTTGACTTGAAAACTCAAAATTCAACCTTAAAAGTCAAACTTAAAAAGTCAAACTTGAAAAGTCAAACCGAAAAGCTAAATTTGAAAATTTGAAATTTAAACGACAAAGTCAAAGTTTAAATTCAAAGGTCAAACTTGAAAAAGTCAAAGTCAAAATTTTATGTAAAAAGTCAAAACTAACAGTCAAAAATTTAAAACTAAAATTTTTGGGTTGAAAATGGAATTTAAAATTAAAAGGAATTTAATTTTGGGTTAAAAGTGTTAAATTTGCGAAAATAGGAACCGGAAATGACTCCTTTTGAATTAAATTTTGAAGGAAAGAAGAGTGTGGCTTGGTAGCACAATTGGTAAGGCGCTGATGTTGTGGATGCGGGTGACCAGGGTTCGAAACCTGGCAGCGCCAAAATATGTTTCCCTTTTTTTTTAAATGAACGAAGTGCGAACTTCAGACCCTATGCGAGGCTGACCACGAATCCGAGGCGAGGACCGCAAACCCTGACCGTACACGAGCAATGCTGCTGAGCCGTAAACCCGAGGCGAGGCTGGTCGTGAACCTCGGACCGTAAACTCCAAGGGCCGTAAACTGTTTACGGTCGTAAACTCTTCGGAAACCCTAGCTGCTGGTCATACACGCCGCCACCCCCTCGCTGGTTACGACCAAAAACAACGTTTTTTCGAATTTGTAGCTCCAAAACTCGATCAAAAACTCGTTTTTATGAAAAACGCGAAGAACAAACCCCCCTTATTTTGCCAAGATCTATCCAAAAATGTAGAAATCCTTCAAAAATAAGATCAAATAAGCTCCAGATCTGACACATCAAATTTTCTAAAATTAAAATCTGCATTTTCAAATTTGTTTTTCAATGTGTCAAGCTCAGCAGTTAACTCAGCAAGTTGTTCAGTCACAAATCTATAATTGGCACATTTATTACTGTAATCTTCTTGTAGTTTTCGGAAGTACTTGGTTTTGGTCTCTAATTGTTCTTTTAAGGGTTTTTGACCTTTCCTAAGTTGATATCCTTCGTATTTTAGGTCCTCATTTTCCCTACGTAATAATTCGATATGCTCAAGTAAATTTTTAACATTATCAATGCATGTTTGAGAACAAGAAATTTCATTGACTTTGGTGTTTGAAGAACTCATTGTTTACCAAAAATACCCTTTGACTTGAAAACTCAAAAGTCAACCTTAAAAGTCAAACTTGAAAAGTCAAACCGAAAAGCTAAATTTGAAAATTTGAAATTTAAACGAGAAAGTCAAAGTTTAAAGTCAAAGGTCAAACTTGAAAGTCAAAGTCAAAATTTTAAGTAAAAAGTCAAAACTAACAGTCAAAAATTTAAAACTAAAATTTTTGGGTTGAAAATGGAATTTAAAATTAAAAGGAATTTGATTTTGGGTTAAAAGTGTTAAATTTGCGAAAATAGGAACCGGAAATGACTCCTTTTGAATTAAATTTTGAAGGAAAGAAGAGTGTGGCTTGGTAGCTCATCAGACTTTGACACAATTTTATTATCAGACACAATCTCTTCAGCTTCTTGCTTTGATTGACTTAAAGATTGATCTGCATGGGAAGTAGAAACATTAGTATTTTCAACATTAATACTACCTCCTGACACAAATCCATATTTAAGAAATGGCTCTCTGTCCGTCTCTTCTTCAGTCAAAGAGTTATGCTGATAGGTGTGATTAAAAGGAGGAGTCACTTTATCATATCCTAAACCCTTTTGCTGGTTATTTTTGAATTGCAAATTATGTTCTATCATGGACGCAACTACTTCACTTGACACATCAAATTTTCTAAAATTAAAATCTGCATTTTCAAATTTGTTTTTCAATGTGTCAAGCTCAGCAGTTAACTCAGCAAGTTGTTCAGTCACAAATCTATAATTGGCACATTTATTACTGTAATCTTCTTGAAGTTTTCGGAAGTCCTTGGTTTTGGTCTCTAATTGTGCTTTTAAGGGTTTTTGACCTTTCCTAAGTTGATATCCTTCGTATTTTAGGTCCTCATTTTCCCTACGTAATAATTCGATATGCTCAAGTAAATTTTTAACATTATCAATGCGTGTTTGAGAACAAGAAATTTCATTGACTTTGGTGTTTGAAGAACTCATTGTTTACCAAAAATACCCTTTGACTTGAAAACTCAAAATTCAACCTTAAAAGTCAAACTTAAAAAGTCAAACTTGAAAAGTCAAACCGAAAAGCTAAATTTGAAAATTTGAAATTTAAACGACAAAGTCAAAGTTTAAATTCAAAGGTCAAACTTGAAAAAGTCAAAGTCAAAATTTTATGTAAAAAGTCAAAACTAACAGTCAAAAATTTAAAACTAAAATTTTTGGGTTGAAAATGGAATTTAAAATTAAAAGGAATTTAATTTTGGGTTAAAAGTGTTAAATTTGCGAAAATAGGAACCGGAAATGACTCCTTTTGAATTAAATTTTGAAGGAAAGAAGAGTGTGGCTTGGTAGCACAATTGGTAAGGCGCTGATGTTGTGGATGCGGGTGACCAGGGTTCTATACCTGGCAGCGCCAAAATATGTTTCCCTTTTTTTTTAAATGAACGAAGTGCGAACTTCAGACCCTATGCGAGGCTGACCACGAATCCGAGGCGAGGACCGCAAACCCTGACCGTACACGAGCAATGCTGCTGAGCCGTAAACCCGAGGCGAGGCTGGTCGTGAACCTCGGACCGTAAACTCCAAGAGCCGTAAACTGTTTACGGTCATAAACTCTTCGGAAACCCTAGCTGCTGGTCATACACGCCGCCACCCCCTCGCTGGTTACGACCAAAAACAACGTTTTTTCGAATTTGTAGCTCCAAAACTCGATCAAAAACTCGTTTTTATGAAAAACGCGAAGAACAAACCCCCCTTATTTTGCCAAGATCTATCCAAAAATGTAGAAATCCTTCAAAAATAAGATCAAATAAGCTCCAGATCTGACACATCAAATTTTCTAAAATTAAAATCTGCATTTTCAAATTTGTTTTTCAATGTGTCAAGCTCAGCAGTTAACTCAGCAAGTTGTTCAGTCACAAATCTATAATTGGCACATTTATTACTGTAATCTTCTTGTAGTTTTCGGAAGTACTTGGTTTTGGTCTCTAATTGTTCTTTTAAGGGTTTTTGACCTTTCCTAAGTTGATATGCTTCGTATTTTAGGTCCTCATTTTCCCTACGTAATAATTCGATATGCTCAAGTAAATTTTTAACATTATCAATGCATGTTTGAGAACAAGAAATTTCATTGACTTTGGTGTTTGAAGAACTCATTGTTTACCAAAAATACCCTTTGACTTGAAAACTCAAAAGTCAACCTTAAAAGTCAAACTTGAAAAGTCAAACCGAAAAGCTAAATTTGAAAATTTGAAATTTAAACGAGAAAGTCAAAGTTTAAAGTCAAAGGTCAAACTTGAAAGTCAAAGTCAAAATTTTAAGTAAAAAGTCAAAACTAACAGTCAAAAATTTAAAACTAAAATTTTTGGGTTGAAAATGGAATGTAAAATTAAAAGGAATTTGATTTTGGGTTAAAAGTGTTAAATTTGCGAAAATAGGAACCGGAAATGACTCCTTTTGAATTAAATTTTGAAGGAAAGAAGAGTGTGGCTTGGTAGCTCATCAGACTTTGACACAATTTTATTATCAGACACAATCTCTTCAGCTTCTTGCTTTGATTGACTTAAAGATTGATCTGCATGGGAAGTAGAAACATTAGTATTTTCAACATTAATACTACCTCCTGACACAAATCCATATTTAAGAAATGGCTCTCTGTCCGTCTCTTCTTCAGTCAAAGAGTTATACTGATAGGTGTGATTAAAAGGAGGAGTCACTTTATCATATCCTAAACCCTTTTGCTGGTTATTTTTGAATTGCAAATTATGTTCTATCATGGACGCAACTACTTCACTTGACACATCAAATTTTCTAAAATTAAAATCTGCATTTTCAAATTTGTTTTTCAATGTGTCAAGCTCAGCAGTTAACTCAGCAAGTTGTTCAGTCACAAATCTATAATTGGCACATTTATTACTGTAATCTTCTTGAAGTTTTCGGAAGTCCTTGGTTTTGGTCTCTAATTGTGCTTTTAAGGGTTTTTGACCTTTCCTAAGTTGATATCCTTCGTATTTTAGGTCCTCATTTTCCCTACGTAATAATTCGATATGCTCAAGTAAATTTTTAACATTATCAATGCATGTTTGAGAACAAGAAATTTCATTGACTTTGGTGTTTGAAGAACTCATTGTTTACCAAAAATACCCTTTGACTTGAAAACTCAAAATTCAACCTTAAAAGTCAAACTTAAAAAGTCAAACTTGAAAAGTCAAACCGAAAAGCTAAATTTGAAAATTTGAAATTTAAACGACAAAGTCAAAGTTTAAATTCAAAGGTCAAACTTGAAAAAGTCAAAGTCAAAATTTTATGTAAAAAGTCAAAACTAACAGTCAAAAATTTAAAACTAAAATTTTTGTGTTGAAAATGGAATTTAAAATTAAAAGGAATTTAATTTTGGGTTAAAAGTGTTAAATTTGCGAAAATAGGAACCGGAAATGACTCCTTTTGAATTAAATTTTGAAGGAAAGAAGAGTGTGGCTTGGTAGCACAATTGGTAAGGCGCTGATGTTGTGGATGCGGGTGACCAGGGTTCGAAACCTGGCAGCGCCAAAATATGTTTCCCTTTTTTTTTAAATGAACGAAGTGCGAACTTCAGACCCTATGCGAGGCTGACCACGAATCCGAGGCGAGGACCGCAAACCCTGACCGTACACGAGCAATGCTGCTGAGCCGTAAACCCGAGGCGAGGCTGGTCGTGAACCTCGGACCGTAAACTCCAAGGGCCGTAAACTGTTTACGGTCGTAAACTCTTCGGAAACCCTAGCTGCTGGTCATACACGCCGCCACCCCCTCGCTGGTTACGACCAAAAACAACGTTTTTTCGAATTTGTAGCTCCAAAACTCGATCAAAAACTCGTTTTTATGAAAAACGCGAAGAACAAACCCCCCTTATTTTGCCAAGATCTATCCAAAAATGTAGAAATCCTTCAAAAATAAGATCAAATAAGCTCCAGATCTGACCAAATTGGTTGATACAATCCAAGCTTTGATACCACTTGTAAGTCCCCAATCTACTTGTGTATCAATCAGATCCGTTTGATGGTGCGGAATCCCTATCAAACGGATGATGCTAGATCAAAATAGAAGAGAAGAAGAACAAGAACAAGTAAATCTATGATGTATTCAATGAATAGAATGATGCTCCATACACATAGTTCACACACACTAGTTCTTCTCTCTCTAAAACACCTTGGATTTCACACACTTAAGCTCCTATCTTCTCTCTAACGTACACTCTCATGTACTCCTCACCCTATATATAGTAGACATGGTCCGTGAATGGGTTTACGGCCGTAAACATGTTCACGGCGGTAAACACAACTGTAAACTCATATACAACCGTAAACACCAAGCTGTTCACGGTCCTAGACATAAAAATACATTTTCCTAGAAAAGCAAAGTATAAACCAAATTTTGACCCAACAGATAAGTCTCTAACTAGACTTCTCAAGCTTATAAACCTTCATTAGATAGAAAATGTGTGTATGTTCAAACCTTTTAAGAACTTATAACCATATGTCGTTAAGGTTCAAACAATTCCTTGCCATTTCTCACAATTCGAATTATAAAAAGGGATGTCATAATCATATTGCGAATTTGAGAAGGCAATTAACAGAACTACTAACCATAATGATATTTATCAGACCATTAAAATCTAATAGCGAAAGCGTTTCCTCATAATCATTCTCATGAAGTTAGAGAGAAACCTTTTGCTACCTAGATTTTTATGGTGTACATGTTCCCATCCATGTGAATGTGTCATTTCCAACCTACAATCATAAGACAAGGTTTATGACAAAACCAAATTCAAATTTAGCTTTCATGGATTGAAATTTGCTTAATCTTAATTTCTTTCCATCTGGTAGGCCAAGGGCCTACCATTTCTCCTGTGTTGTTTAGCAGCTCACCCATATCAATCAATGTACTTTCACTGACCAACGCGCTCTGCCTTTTGAATTCAAACGAGAACCATAGAACTCATAAGCATTGCCAACCCAACTAGAAAATGCACAGAAACAAGGATGTGTCAGCTTAAAATGATAGGTTATCAACCTCAGGTCGTGTGCTAGTGATCATCACAATGTGATCATCACATCATGTATTAAGAATCTATGAATAGGAACTTGCTAAAATAATGGAGTTAGATAATGGATGTACCTGAAATAGAGTCACATGATTTGACTTTACCATCTCTAAGATGTTTCAGGTAGTCAGGACAGCTTCGCAACCAATGTCCCTTCAATTGGCAATAGAAACATATGGACCTTTTAGGGTTAGCACATGGAACTATCTCATAACTATCCTTTCTCTTTACCATATGATCAAACAGTTTGACCTTGGCTGATCCCTTTCCATTGGGAAGAGAAATCTTTTCTGGATCACCATTGTGAATGTCCATGGAAACTTTGGAATCAGACCCTTCAAGCACCTTTGCTTCACTTGTGCTCTTAAGCATTTCTGCTTCAGTATCAATCAACATTTGGGTTAGATCAGTTAGGGTCACGTCGAGGTCGCTCATATAAAAGTTCTTAATGAACTGACTACATGACTTAGGAAGTGAAAGGAGAACCCAATCAATGGCTTGATCCCTTGTTAAAACGACACCCAACCTTTCCAATTTGTAAATGCACGATTTCATTTGTAGGACATGCGTATACACATAATCTACATCTTGATGTTTACATGCCAATAGGGGTTGAGTAGTTTCGTATCTTTCAACTCGAGGAAAACGTGATGTGGGGAGAGTCGATGGAGGAAGAGGATGAAGAGTTGGAGAATCATGATATCCATTTCCACCATTGCTCGATGAAGGGAACATACTTTCACCTTGATCAGAATGTGGAAGATCATCTTCTGAAGGAGGAGGAAAACCATTTACAGAAGAATGAGGAAGACCGTTGTTATCTTGACTTGACATCTATAATAATGGAGAAAAGAGAATTCAAGTTAGTTGATTTAAATCCTTACTTATTAACCCATAAATTTGAAATTAAGGCTAGGATCCATATTTTTTATTCGAACTTTGAAGAGGGATGTCGTAATCAAATTCGAATCTATTTTAGGTAGGTAAGACTTTTACCAGTTTCAATCTTATAAAAATCCTAGATCTTTTGAGATTCATTGATTCTAATCAATGAAATGTTTAATCTCGATTATGCTCTCACTTTTGTGACTAGGATGTTGTGGATCACAAACGAGATGTGAATAACCATGCAAGTCAGCTTGGTACTCTCGATGTCAGTTTTATCTAGTTTTAATGTGTCGGTTAACGACACATGCTCCATTAATCAAGGATAATTTTCGAGACACCCATTACCACTCTTTATTAGTCCCTCATTAGTGTGTCGTTAACCACACACGCTCCACTAACGAATTGTAAAGTATAATGTGCAATTTCATGGATTAGCATACAAATTCACATTTTTCCTAAAGTAACTAAGAGTGAGATTTTAGAAAAATAGTTTAATTACTTTATGCCATTATACTTATTAATGATATTATGTCCTATCAACTCCATTCGGCTAACGACCCTCCACCATACAAGAGAGCGGTGGGTAAGAATGGATACCCAATGACAGTCGTTTTATAGGTCGCTTCCTTAAACTCCCCTTATAGTATGGTTTCGTGAATGAGGCGTACTAGCGATTTGACTGACTATTCTTATACATATAATATATATTAAACTTTTAATTATATATACATAGTATAAGGTGTATTTTAAAACATTTTCAAATACTAGGTTTATATTTAAATTTTGAAAATTAAATAATTAATTTTAATTTTTAAAAATAAACCAAATAATTATCTATTAATTAAACACTTAATTAATCATGTAAGGATTATCTAATTCAATTAATCAATTAATTTAATTTAATCCTCACCCCTAATTTTCGAAAAAATGGGTGTATGATTTATCTAATTATACAATTATCCTATTTTATTAGATAAACTAACAATTATCAAAATTAGGAAAACCTAACAACACTTACCAATTTTCCAAAATACTAGCTTGGGGAGGAAGGTAAGGATTTCAATCCTTACCTTAAATTTTGAGATCTTAGGGAGCAAGGCAACCCTTGCCCTAAAAATCAAAACTTAGGAGACAATGTAAGGGTTTCAAACCCTTACCAAATTTTTTGAAACTTAGGGAAGAAGAAACCCTAAATTTTGAAAATTGTATCCTATAGGGTTTAATTGCCATAAACCCTAATTTTATCAAATTCAACAATTATAGCTAGTTCAATTGAAAACAAACCCTAAGCTCTGATACCACTGATGGGTTTTATGCAAAACAAACGAAACTCAAAGTCTTAAGTGTGCATGCGACCCTAATAAGGATCTATGTTTTCTCTATTGAACATATAACTAAGAACATAAAAAATAAACCCTAAGAACCCTAGTGTATTTTTGAAAATCACATATGTGTTAGGGTTTACATACCATTTAGTTATTCTAGTAAATAACTAATCAAAACCTTCTTGAAATAACTCTTGGAAGCAAGCACCACAAATGTCGTGCCTCTGATAGTTCACACCCAAACTCTAGCAACCAAGGAACTTGAAGAGAGAGAGAGAAAGAGAGAGAGAGAGAGAGAGAGAGAGAGAGAGGAGAGGTGAGAAATTTCTAAATTTTTCTTGGGAATGAAGGTATGGACGAAATCTAAACCAAAGAGAGGTTTACATAGGTGATAGGAAAGTATTAGATAAGGCAGGTATCTACAAGTTAACCCTTATCCCATAACTTTCTCCCTAAGGCATCTAAGGCGCCCTTAATGCCCAAGGAAACCCTAGAAAGCATTCTAGAATTCGTCCCCCACCCAGGGAGGTTCTAGAATAGCTCAATGTTTAAATATTGAACAACACCTTTAGTCCTCCTACTTTTAATTAATCCAATTAACCCCAAAATTACTTCTAATTATTTTTTCATTAATTATTAATTAAATAATACTATTTCCAATTAATATATTATTCTCATAATATATTAAGAAATTATTTATTTTGATTTCTAATTAATTTATTAAACATATAATAAATTAATAAATCAATCTCTCTCTCTCTCTAAAAGCTATCCTAGTCAATTGCTAGGTTTGAGGGCAACCCAAAAGAACTGTTCTACTATCAATTCAAGTATATACAAATTATAGTTATGGGCTTAGACACCTAATCCAACAGATTTCACCTCAGCGTGATTAAAACACTCCATTCTCTCATCAAAACTCTTCTTGATAAAACTGAACAATTCACTGTGTAAAGCCACACACTGATAAAAGTTTGAAACTTTGTGCTGATGTTTAGGCTATGTATCGTATCTTATCACACACACCAATCCATTCTCGCCATACATTCTTATGTAGAATTTTATGATTCAGCGTATGAAGCCAGACGCTGATGATAATTCGAAAAATCTATGTTGATGGGTACATCATTGTCCGTTAACATCCCATTTTTACAACCAAAAATTTTCATTTTATTTAAGTAAATCTTCCCAATTATAACTCCGTTATGGAGAAAATCGTTTATTACAAATACATTTATAAAAATCAGAGTAATATTAAAGTGCGGAAATATTCATTGTTGCTGATGGATGTGGACAGTCACGTATTCGCCTTCCCATAAAGATCGATGATACATGAAATAATAAACAATGGGGTAAGCACAAAGCTTAGTGAGTTTCCCCCAAAATACCCAATACGATGAACATACAAGCATGCATCGGGTTCACTCAGCCATCAGGCTAGAATACCCAGGGTTTGTTTGCCTACTGCCATAACCCAACTACTCTTCCCGATCTTCCATGCCTTCAGCTTACAGCCGACCCGCACCGGGTATCTCGGCCTACAACATAAAGTAGGACTGCCTCAACCCACCACTACCATATGTTGACATATAAACAATCAAGGATCAAGTAGGCACATCATACATGTAAACATCAATCATACAGCTCACTACCGCCTACTAGTCTTCTCACAACATACAGTCCTGCTTCCAGCTAACCTCCATAGAATGTGTAACCATAACTAAACAGAGGTGAGATAGTCAACTGAACAGATGATCCTACTCTAGAGACACAACTAAACAAGGAACATGCAAGAAATCCTAGATCAAGAGTTCTCAGGCTATCCTACATGACCACAGACAGTCTCTAAGAAACTCCACCAGATGATAACAATCAAGTACAGATAACATACAGTTGTACAAATCACTACAGCAACGCAACATACTTGATAACAAGATACAGATCTAACAGATCACCACAGCATAACAGCATACTTGATACCGGGATATAATTCTAACAAATCACTACAACGTAGCATCATACTAAATATATCAATAATCCAAGGAATGCAAGACTGTATATAATAAGAGTTGAGATAGACACCCGGATAGGTGATCCTCCTATCGAACCACAACTAAACAATGAACATGTAAAAGAGCCTAGATCAAGAGTCCCCGGTCTATCCTACATGACTACATACTGTCCCTAGGCATCCCTCTACTAACAATAGATAACCAAAACTAGTAGGTCGGCATTGGTGCCTTCGACCTACGGGTACACTGAGGTGGAACTCACCTCGATATCCGTGTAGGTCATCACAGTAGTAACAATGAATTCCACTAGCTTCAACTCACTTCCAATCACCTACAGGAAGATACTTGAGTTAATACCCGATCATGGGTCATAGTCACTTGTAACAGTGACTACCTCACATGAAATGAAAAATATGGTTCACATAAAATGACGATTGGGGTTAAGTGAGGACACTTAACCCATTAAGGATTTAACCCCCTTAAGAGCATCATCAATTAACGTTAGACCTAAAGAAATGTCGGGCTGCAATAACAGTCTAAGCAATAGTCTAAATACACGCCCCGAACATCGTGTCCAACATAGGGCATCCCCCTTCTAGGGTTTCCCTCCTAAAATCATAACTAGGGTTAGTGTTTCACACTTAACCCCTTACGGACTTACTCCATTAAGTCTAACACCACCACAAGGAAATTATACAATATGGGCGGACATAACTTGTAAGTCTAAACAATGGTCTAAAATACGGGTCAAGAAAAGTCTCGAACTAAGGTTTCTGATATTAGGGTTTTCTAAACCCTAGTTAGGATTTCCAACCCAAACACGTGCCACTAGGTCTAAGGTTAGATGATTATCCATTTAGTTTTTATTAAGTCAGACACCACCCACTGCCACCTCGAGCAGTGGTGGTCGGCGGTGGTCCATGGCGACAACCACCTACTCACAGTGGTGGTGGCGGTGGTTTCGAGTTAGAATCTGACCAACAAGATTCTACTACATCAACCATCCAGAAAACACTCATACACATTAAAGGTACACAATCCCCTAACACGGTGGTCGGTGGTGGCATAATGTACTAAATTATGAGCATTTGATTTGGCATGCGGAATTGTAAGAACACAAAGAACACAATGATTTGGGTGCTAAAAGATGTATTCGATTATAATGAGGAGTTTACAAAAAAGAAACTAGATCTAGTCTACATAATTAACTCGCTCAAAACTCTCTATGAACTATATCTCTCACGCACACTCTACAAGTGGTACGCAACTCGTTATATATAGAGGTGCTAACATCTCTCTCTCTCTCTCTCTCTCTCTCTCTCTCTCTCTTTCTATCTCTCTCTCTCTCTGTCACTCTCTCTTTGTCTATCTATCTATCTCATGTCATAAGGAATCAATCCCTTATGCAAGTGGGTCTTCTCAAGCCAAAACTTCACTAGTCATCTAATGGACAACTGTGTACCTAAAATTCTCCCCCTCAAAGTTAGGAATGGATGACCCGCTTCAATCTTCCAAAATGAGCAACTTCATGAACTAAACCTCAAGCGTGAAAAATGTAGAAATGAACATCAGATCTTCAATTCTTCAATGACTTTCCAATCCAGGTTATAGAGTGTGAGACCTTACAAACCAAGTATCAAAAGGTAATGTGGAGTATCCAAACCTCCACAACATATTACCCAAATTTGATCATAAAAGCAAACCCCAAAAATCTTCATTATATCCAAACCCATCATGAACCGGGAAAACCCGAATCACTTCAGAATCTCTGTAACATCCCAAAAATCATGACCGAAAATTTCCTTTTAAAACATTACTAAACCATAGTATTAAATCATTTCAAACATACTAAAAGAGTTATATAACAAATCAGAGTATCTTTTCAAAACACCAGTTCATTTTATCAGAGTAAACATCCCAGGCTAAACATCTTTGGTGTGTGTGTGCCATGCGATCACCCCGAGCTCTTCCCTCCGCTACCGGAAGTACCTGAAAAACAAAACTGAAAACCGTAAGCACGAAGCTTACTGAGTTCCCCAACCTACCACATACCATACACATAACCACATACTGCAAGTACTGGGCCTCGTCCTCTACCACGGGCCCCGCCCAGCTTCGGATACATCCGACAACAGGCCCCGCCTACTCCAGGCCCCGCCTGGCTTCGAGCCCCGCTTGGTGTACATATTTGTTTCTCTTAGGCCTCGCCTGTCTCTGGACCCCGCCCGCTAAACATATACAAACATATAACATATCGCATAACACATAAACTATAACTAGTCTACTACATTCTTGTATTAAGGCCTCGCCCCTGTCCTGCTACTGATGAGTTATGGAACCCCGTCCATGCTCCTGCTGGTAGTGAGATACGGGCCCCCGCCCACACTCACCTCCCTACTAACTCGGGCCTCGCCCCTACTCTGCTACTAATGAGATACGGAACCCCATCCATACTCGGCTAGTGATGAGATACGGGACCTCGCCCGGCTCACCTCCCGTCCAGGCACATACAAGTATCACAAAGACAACAAGTATAACTACACATACACTACTGCCTCGGGTACCCCCCGGCATCGGACCGAAATCCGGAACATATAAACTGTATCAGGCTAACCCCGGTAACGGATCTAAATCCGAACATATCCCAATAAGTGCCTAGGGCTAACCCCCCCGGGTCTGCCTACTACCCATAAACATAAACATAACCATAAACATAATGGGACGGAATTATGGCCGTAGACCCATGCACACAGTGAGGAGACTCACCTCGCACTGCTGAACCCTGCTGATACTCCTCTGGCTGCCGACTGGCAATTCCCGAAGTGCGGACCCCTCGGCTTCCCGACTCCCAATACCAAACATTACTTAGTCCAATACAATAACCCTTCCGGGGTAAAATGACCATTCTACCCCTAAACCAACTTTGTCCATATCTAAGGCCCAAAACTAAGGCCCAACACTATGTAAGCTTCCCAAGCCCACTAGTGGCCAACTAATGGCCCAATTTGCTAAATTAGGCCCATTCCCTCTATTGGGCCTTACTTTAAGCCCAACTATTTCCATGGCCCATACAGACAGATTACACGGGGCGTACATCTGCGTACACTAAGCGTACAGGCCCAATGGTGAGTACGTTGGGCGTACCTGCATGTACGCTCAGCGTAAACCTCCTGTTAAGTCCTTTTTCTATTAAGTTTATTCCTCCACTCTAGAGGCTATAAACTCGGATCCAGGTCCTTTTCCACGTCTTAATCCATAAAGTCATTGACTTGATAACTTTACTTGGTCCAAACCAACCCATACTCCAAAAAATGATATTCTACTTCCATAAGAGAGCTAGATCTCATGCATGAACACAAATGGACCATCAAGATAGCAACTTTACTACTTTTGGGACACTTTTAGCTCTGAGGGTGGAAATCCCAAGCTCAAGGACGAAGTTTTACCATAAAGGCCCAATCTTTGGACCTAAAAAGGTCCAAAACTCCATAAACCTAGATCTAAGCTTCTATGAGGAAAGGTGGAAACTTTTTACCTTCAGAGTGTCTCAAATGATGATGCTATCCCAGATCTATAAGCTCCAGCCACCCAATCCTTCCTTGCCAACTTCTTCTTTCTTCTTCCAAGCTTTTCTTTGCCAATCTAAGCTCCACAAGGTCAAACACCCACAACAATGGAGGAAGGATGGCTATCTAGGGTTTCTTTGGGGTTGAGGGACAAATAAGGAGGCTAGGGTTTGGGCCATTATGTTCCTTTTATAGTGGCATGCCCTAAGATTATGGTTTTGAGACTCTGAGTGTACGTTGGGCGTACATACCGTACGTTGGGCATACGCCTCTCCGTATTTGCGACCAATCCCCCTTATACGCTGGGCGTAACCCAGCATACGCTGGGAGTACCCAGCCAAACACGTGCATGCATCTCTTGCATGCATGGGACTCACTTGCCAAGCATTTCCTTTAGGGACCATTTATGTCAATAACTTCAAAGTGCTATAACTCCTTCATTCTAAGTCCGTTTCCAACGAACTTTATATCCATGAAAGGGTGGCGAGAAGCCCTACGCTTCTAGCAACACATCCCGCCCCGAAACCTTCTCGCTTAAAACTCAAAGCCCATAAAAGACCGAAACGCCCCTAACCTCGGGCTTTGAAATCCATAACGAATACTTTCAGAACAGGGCGTTACAATCTCAAATCGAATCACTTCATAAACTTCGATTTCATAAGGTCACATCGTTCTTTGAATCCGTGTAATATAAAAAATTCACAACTTTCGAATTCTCATATTTAAATATTTTCCCCTTTTTATAATCGAAAAATGATTATAAAACCGAAAATGAATGAGAAAGCGCTCAATTTGGAATTTTCCATACAAAACTCCCCCTTAACACATGGCATAAACGTTTTGCATAAATCCGGAAAACAGAAAAATATAATTTTCAAATTCGATACTTCTCGTATCGTCTTTGACTTAAATTCAAAAATTCGGGTAGAAACTGTCAATTTCAAAATTATGCAGGGATCTGTTGCGCCCAAAATAGCCTCTAATTCGAAAGTTTACCCCAAATGTGAAACTAGGCATAAAGTATCAATTTGTATCATCTGCAGGGACCAGATTCAAAAATTCTTCCCATTTCACAGAATTTTAGCCAAATGTCGAAACTGGGTAATTTCTGCCAACTAGCATAAACTGCAGGCATTCGAAATGGAAATTCACTTTTTCTTCACAGTTTTTGACCTCATGTCGAAAGTGGCTTAAAATTCTCAATTCGTTGAAAGATGATGGATGAGAAGCAAACATTTTACTTTCTTCTCCACTTCGATTTCCAGATGCGAACGATAAAAATCATACAATGAAATTGCAAGCCACACTTCAAAATAGTTGTCCATAGATGTGAACGACTTATGGAACTAGTGTTCGACATCCAAATCAATTAAGCCAAATTGATGACTATTCGACTTCCAAACCCAAAACATGATCACATATTGAGAAATCAAACGTGACCCCAAAAGTGAAATCATATGTTTCACACATCGAAATAGTCTGGCACACATCGACCGATTCCACACACACACATCGAACGACCTGATGCACCATACATCGAAACTGATTTCGACATCAGTAAACCCAAATCCATGTTAGTTCGACCATCAACCCAATCTACCCATAGTGAAGACTGTTTGACTATCAACCTAAAACCAGATGTGAATGAATGCCAATTCCAACTCCAAGACTTTAACTCCAAATCGAATTCCAGAATGCGAACAATGGACTCAACATTCATCACAAATCAAAATAACTAGGCACAATGAAGCCTTGTTCAACAACCAAAACAATCAATTCGATTCAATGGCAACAACACATCATCGACTCAAACATGTTCGATCCCAATACACCATCTGATTTTTAGTTATCCAATTTCGACCTCAAACCTTCACTGTCAAAGTCACAACACCTCGATTATCAACCAATGTTTTTCAATCATACCTTAAAAAGTCAAACTTTGACTTTTCTTTCTCTCCCTCTAAACATCGAAACCTCGTGTTCTTGTGACCATCACATCTATCTTCAAAGCATGATTTCACTTGAGTCACTTTGAAAAAGTACAATAGTC
This sequence comes from Lactuca virosa, assembly GCF_052849685.1. Taxonomy (NCBI): domain Eukaryota; kingdom Viridiplantae; phylum Streptophyta; class Magnoliopsida; order Asterales; family Asteraceae; genus Lactuca; species Lactuca virosa. The sequence continues at coordinate 136,478,847 of NC_136430.1, forward strand.
CTTCGATAATTTGACTTCCAATATCAATTTCAGTGAACACAAATTTTTGAAATGGTCAGCAAACAAAATCAATGATAAAGCAAGATCGATTATATCAGTTTAATCCAAAAATCCGGATTTCAATTAATCACAAACAAATTGATTCACGATATCAAACTCACAAACAAATCAATTTCAGAAATTGACATGAATCTGTTCCGATTAACAATCAAATAAAAGAGAAAATCAAATCTGATTTATTTCGAGCATGACCTTCAAACTTTGCTTAAGGAAGGGGCTTCGTGAAAGGATCCGCCAAATTTTGATCAGTGTGAACTTTGCGAATGCTAATTTCACCTTCTTCAACTTTATACCGGATGAAGTTGACTCTTCGGCTAATATGCATGGTCTTCTTGTGTGATATGGGTTCTTTTCCAAATTAATAGCACCCTCATTGTCACAGAAAATGTCTAGGGTTCCTGAATAGTAGAGACTACCCCTAGATCCCCAATGAATTTCTTCATCCAAGCAGCCTCTTGTGCAGCTTCACAAGCAACAATGTATTCTAACTTTGTAGTGTATTGTGCAACAACACTTTGCTTGGAGCTTTTCCAAGATACCGTACCCCCATTGATAATGAACACATATCCTGATTGTGATTTGCAATCATCTCGATCAGTTGTGAAGGAAGCATCAGTGTAGCACTTTACACTTAAGCTTTCTTCCACGCCTCCATAGACGAGGAACATATCCTTAGTTCTTCGTAAGTACTTGAGAGTGTTCTTCACAACTATCCAATGACTTTCCCCTAGATTTTGTTGGAATTTGCTTACCATGCTCATAGCATAAGCAAGATCAGGTCATGTACAATTCATGGCGTACATGATGGGTCCAATTGTAGAAGCATTTGGAACATTTTTCATCTTGTCTAGGTCAGCCTTTGTGCTAGGACATTGAGATGAACTTAGTACAGTGCCATGTGCCATAGGTACAAATCCTCTCTTAGAGTTTTTCATATATAACTGCTTCAATACTTTCTCAATATATGTACCTTGGCTTAAACCTATTAATCATTTTGATCTATCTTTATAGATTTTGATCCAAGAATGTATTGTGCCTCACTTAGATCCTTCATTGAGAAACACTTTCCAAGCCACGTCTTTACACCTTGTAAAGTTGGAATGTGATTTCCCATGATTAATATGGCATCCACATATAGGACCAAGAATGTCAGTGAGCTCCCACTAGTTTTCATGTAAACACAAGATTCATCTTCATTTCTAATAAAACCATACTTTGAGATTTCATCATCGAAATGATGATTCCAGTTACGAGATGCTTGTTTTAACCCATAAATGCATCTCTTGAGCTTACCCTTTATTAGGATAGTTTTGGTCGACAAAACCTTCGGGCTGAACCATATAGACATCTTCTTCCAACTGTCCATTTAGAAAAGCGATTTTGACATCCATTTTCCATATCTCATAGTCATAATTGTTGGATTAGGTGTCTAAGTTCATAACTATTTCTGGAATGTACTTGACCCGGTCGGCATGGTCCATTTGGGTCGCATGGCATTGCAACACTTGGATAGACAAAATGAGAGAAAGGACACTTAAGGTTTATTAATATATTATAAGTTCTAATATATTAATAATATTATTTAATTAGTATTGATCAAGAATTAATTTAGAATTAATTTGGTGATCAAAAGGAGACTAATTAAATATATGGGGTTGATTGTGTAAACCATCCATACTTTTATAGTGGGCTAATGATCCATGGTTTATATGAATTGGGATAAAACCCATAGAGTGCTCCATGGATAGTCCATAGAGGTTATAAACCCATGGATCATGGAATATGAAAAGCCATGTCAATTAGGGTTTACATGTTGTAACCCTACTTGTGACACAACTATAAAAGGACCCCATGGGCTACCAAAATCGGCACTATGTGTAGAACAAGAGGGCTAGCCGATTTTGAGTGATAGTGTACTTCTCTCAAAGTTATTCCAAGAGTTGTGGTGTTGTGTGAAACATTTGAGGCATCACATTTGAGGTGTTAGGCTCATAAGGTTCTCAAGGAATCCAAGCAACAAGAAATGTACGTTCTCCTACTAGCTTTTATGTTTTAAAGTTCCCCATGCCATGCTAGTTAGGTTAAGAACCTCGGAAAATAAAATGTGCATGTATCGTAGTAAAACATAGATCCAAGGTTTCTAGGGTTGCATGTACACCTTAGGAGTGTTAGAATGCTCAAATCCCTTCAGTGGTATTAGAGCCTAGGCTTGTTTTCTTGATACTTGATGCAGATTGTTGAAAAAACTCAAAAAATCTGCATTCTGCTGAGTGAACTCGCCGAGTCCTGTGACATCCCCTAATTTCTCGGCCAGAAAAGACCGATTTAATTTATGCTTTTTAAAATAAAATCAGAGAAATCCTTTTAAAAGATGTTACGGAATTGGTCCCCAATACAAAACATGATAAAAGTTTGTCAAAACCTTTCTTTAAGAAATATATAATTTCATTTCATATCAAAACCTCGGGATGTCATGTTCCGATACAGGTCAAAAGCATAAACAAGACATTATAAGCCTTTCAACATTTATTTACAACTACTGGCCTATAATCCAAAAAGCTTTCATCGTCCTCCGACTATGCTTGGGGTCCACTACCTGTAACATAAAAAGCTGAGTGGGTCAGGCTTGGGAGCCTGGTGAGCATATAGGGTTTTCAACCCACAATAATAATAAACTTATTAAGTTCATCAATCAACAATAACCCTGATTACCCATTCCCGTTATCCTCACTTTACGTCCCTAAACACTTATCACAAGGGACCTAGCCTAAAGAATATCATCGGGATAGACACTACTGCTAAGGGGACTCCTCAGCCATACATGTCCTAAAGGCAACCATGAGGGGGATGGAGTACAACAAACGAACGCCCAAGTTCATTAACACCTACAGGTTGCGGGCCTGCCAGCGTTCCACTGGACTGTATAGAAAAGTCCGTGGTCGTCATCCAAACTCCGCACAAGCACTAAATCGACCATCTCCGTTTCCCAAGTGAGATTTGGCCCATTCATATGTTTCCATCGCACAAGCACTAAATCGACCATCTTGCGTCGCAGCTTCTTAGTCTTACGGTCAACGATTGCCTCAGGTTCTTCAATCAACCTCTTTTTTTCATCCAACCTTAACTCAGAAATCGGAATTATGTGGGGCACATCTCCCGTGAACTTTCTCAAATAACACCCATGAAAGGTATTATGAATACCCTCCAGTTCTTCCGGTAATTCTAGCTTGTAAGCTTGATTCCCGATCCTCTGAAGAACTTTAAATGGTCCAATAAACCTTGGACTCAACTTTCCCCTTTTACCAAATCTTATAAGTCCCTTCCACGGCGAGACTTTAAGTAAAACCGATCTCCAACTTCGAAGGATATCGGTTGTCTTTTCTTGTCAGCATAATTCTTTTGTCGATCTTGAGCTGCTAACATCCTTTCCCTTATCACTTTCAACTTTTCAGCAGTGTGATGGACTATTTCAGGTCCCATAAACTTCTTTTCCCTAGCTTCCAGCCAACATGATGGCGTTCGATACTTTTCCCCATACAAAGCGTGATAAGGTGCCATCTTGATGCTCGAGTGGAAACTATTATTATAGGAAAATTCTACTATAGGTAAGTGTTCATCGCAGTTACCTTGGAATTCCAGGGTACATGCCCTCAGCATATCCTCCAACGTTTGAATTGTTCGTTCGCTTTGACCATCAGTTTGCGGATGGTAAGCTGTACTCAAACACAACTTGGTACCCAATTCCTCTTGTAGACTTCTCCAAAACGTTGAGGTAAAACGGCTATCACGATCGGATACAATCGTTAACGGAACACCGTGAAGCCTCACAATTTCCTTGATGTAAGAATTTGCAAGTTTATCCATAAACCATTTCTCGTTGGCTTCTATGAAATGCGCACTCTTAGTGAAGCGATCAATGACCACCCAAATCATGTCGTGACCGTTCCTTGTTGTGGGCAGTTTAGTAAAAAAATCCATGGTGATGTCTTCCCACTTACCCATGGGTACAGGCAAAGGTTCTAAACTCCCATATGGTTTCTGATGTTGTGCCTTAACCCTAGCACATGTTACACACTCGGCCACATACTTAGCAACATCGAGCTTCATCGTCGACCACCAGTAATAGGGTTTTAGATCCATATACATTTTCGTACTGCCAGGATGAATCGAGCACATGGTTTTGTGAGCTTCTTCCATCAGAAGACCTCTTACTCCTCCCGTCCTAGGTACCCAAATCCTATCTTTGAATACCTTCAATCCTTGACTGTTTGTGTCAAACACCAACGTTTTTCCCAAACGTTCCTCCTTTCGGTCATTTTTCTCTAAAGCTTCCTCCTGAGCTTTCTTTATACTTTCCACAATTGTCGAGACGACTTCAATTCTCAACGCTCTTGGCCTTTTCTTTTCAAGATTTACCTTCCAACTGAGAGCATCAACAACAACATTTGCTTTACCAGGGTGGTAAAGTATCTCACAGTTGTAGTCCTTGAGTAGTTCTAGCCAGCGCCGCTGCCTCATGTTCAATTCCTTCTGATTAAAGAGATATTGAAGACTCTTATGATCAGTGAAAAGTTTGCATTTAGTACCATAAAGATAGTGCCTCCATATCTTTAAGGCGAATACTACCACTGCCGACTCCAAATCATGAGTGGGGTAGTTCTTTTCATGCTCTTTCAATTGCCTCGATGCATACGCTATCACTTTATCCCTTTGGGTCAGAACACATCCTAACCCAACTACAGAGGCATCACTATAAACTGCGAAGTCATCGACTCCTTCAGGTAACGAAAGAATCGGTGCTTCACACAATCTCTTCTTTAACTTTTCAAAGGCTTCCTTATGCTTTTCATTCCAAGCATAAGTATCTCCTTTGTGGGTCAAAGCTTTTAATGGAGTAGCAATCGAAGAAAAGCCTTGGATAAATCAGCGATAATATCCGACTAATCCTAAAAAGCTTCGAATCTCCATAGGACTTTTTGGTTGTTCCCACTTCATCACAGCTTCAATCTTTGCTGGGTCAACCATTATTCCTTCTTGGTTAACCACATGACCTAAAAATTGGACTTCTTGAATCCAAAATTCACATTTGGAGAACTTTGCATACAACTTCTCCTTTTTCAGAACTTCTAGCACTTCACGCAGATGCTTTTCATGCTCCTGCTTGCTTTTTGAATAAATCAAGATATCATCTATGAATACTATCATGGATTTGTCAAGGTATGGTTTACAAACCCTGTTCATCAAATCCATGAAAGTTGTTGGGGCATTGGTTAGTCCGAATGACATAACCAAAAATTCATAGTGTCTATATCTTGTTCTGAACGCAGTCTTTTCGATATCCTGCTCTCTCACCTTTAGTTGATGGTATCCTGACCTAAGATCGATCTTCGAGAAATAGCTCGAACCTTGCAACTGATCGAACAGGTCATCGATCCTCGGCAACGGATACTTGTTCTTTATTGTCGCTTTATTCAACTCTCTGTAATCGATGCACATTCTCATACTCCCGTCTTTCTTCTTTACAAATAACACAGGGGCTCCCCAGGGCAATGAACTAGATCGAATGAAACCTTTGTCCAATAACTCCTGAAGTTGTGTCATAAGTTCTTTCATTTCTGTTGGTGCTAATCGATACGGTGCTTTTGCTATCGGCGTCGTTCCTGGTAACAAGTCGATACAAAATTCTACTTGTCGATCAGGGGCCAATCCGGGAAGATCTTCGGGAAAGACTTCCGGATATTCACACACCACCGAAATATTCTGCACTTCCTTCTTTTCCTTCTTAGCATCGATCACAAACGCTAGATATGATGTACACCCCTTAGCCAAACACTTTCTGGCTTTCATTAGGGAAATGATTCCAGAATTTACTCTGCGTTTGTCTCCATACACCATAAACGACTCTTTCCCTGGCGGGTTTACTTTTACTATCTTCTGCCTACACAATATTTCGACATCATTGGCGCTAAGCCAATCCATTCCTAAAACTATGTCGAAACCATTTAACTCTATAGGTAATAATTCCTCGTGGAACTTATTCCCATTCAAGTCAATGAGGATGTTTTTCATACGATGGCTAACAGGTACAAACTTGCCACTAGCAATCTCGACTATTATAGCATTACCTAGTCTATCTACAGGCAAAGCTAGTTTTCTACCAAATTCATGCGAAATAAAGGAGTAACTGGCTCCAGAATCAAACAAAATTTGGGCAGGCAATTCGTTTACGAGAAAGGTACCTGAAGCGACATCGACTTCTTCTTTTGCAGCTTCAAGTGTCATCTGAAAGGCTCTCGCCTTTGGCTTTGGTGGAAGATTGGGTTTTGCTGCATCCTTCTTCTTCGGACAGTCTTTCGAAACGTGCCCTTCTTCGTTACATGTAAAGCATACCCTCTTGTCGGATGGACACTCGTTGGCATAATGTCCAGTCTTTCCACATTTGTAGCAAGTCACCCCTCACTACATTTCCCAGAGTGCTTTTTCTTGCACTTCTCACACCATTTCACTTCGCCTCCTCCAAACTTCTTAAACTTTGAAAGTTTTCTTTTCTTGTTGGAACCTGAAGTTCCTTCAATCTCTCTTTTCGCCAACTTCTGCCCTCTCCAGACCCTTCTCTCTGATCTGAATCTCAACATTCTTAGCAGCCCAGATGGCGGCTTTCAAATTGGTTGCTTGCTTGACTATCGGACCAAAGTCCGCTGGTAATCCGAGGGAAAACTTGTTAACCTTAGAGAGTTCAGTTGGAAGTAGGTAAGGAACAAGCTTCATCTTTTCCGTAAAACTACCAGCGTATTTAGTAACGCTCATCTTTCCCTTTTTAAAATTCTGGAACTCATTGTTGATTTCCAGAAGATCCTCCTCAGAGAAGTATTGCAATTTTAGTTGTACCACAAAGTCTTCCCAAGACATCTTGCTAGCTTCTCCCTTGGGCATGGAATCAGCTAGTAACTTCCACCAGCTCAATACACTAGATTTTAACAGAGGAATTGCAAGTGCGGTCTTTTGTTTGTTGCTGCACTCACAGCTTTCAAACATCGTCTCCATTTCGGAGATCCAATTCATGACTTCCACCGGTGTCGGACTTCCAGATAGACACGGTGGTTTAGATGCCATGAAATGTTTGTATTTGCATCTGCATCAATCAACTTCTCCATCCTGGTTGTTTTGTCTAACTATCGGTGGGTTGGCTTGACCAAGAGTCCCACTGTAGTTCCCTCCTACTGATTTCCCTTTATTCAATTCGGGCTGTTCAACAGGTATCGTAATTTCTTCCATATTATGTTGTAGTAATCGCATGGTCTCCTCCATTTGACGATATAACATCATCTGCATCATTTCTTGTACCCCAGCCATCGTTATTAGCTCAGGTGCAGCTCCTACAACAGGTACTGGCTCAACTACTTCAGGTTGAGGTTGTTGATTTCTGTTTCCGTTTGCATTTGCAACTCCATTGCGAGTTCTTGCCATTATAATCTATATACCGAATAAGGCGAATTTAGGTCTTTATCCTCGATAGGTATTTAAATTCCCTTATCACTCCGAAATGTTTACATGTTAGTTCTAATATCGTAATCATACACTTAGAATCCTACACACATAAGGTTTCCAGATCCGGTCGGCAACAGACCATAGATCCGAACAAATAATGGCATATATGGCAAACATATAACATTTAGCACATAAAAGCATTTTAGGCATCTTTCCTAAAATAAACTAGTGTTCGTGTCTAAAATATGGTAGACACTCATCTCACAATCATCACTTAGCATTCTAAGTTTAAGTCTAGAAATCCTACAATTTCTTAGCTCGCTTAAACTGATGCTCTGATACCAACTGTGACATCCTCTAATTTCTCGGCCAGAAAAGACCGATTTAATTTATGCTTTTTAAAATAAAATCAGAGAAATCCTTTTAAAAGATGTTGTGGAATTGGTCCCCAATACAAAACATGATAAAAGTTTGTCAAAGCCTTTCTTTAAGAAATATATAATTTCATTTCATATCAAAACCTCGGGATGTCATGTTCCGATACAGGTCAAAAGCATAAACAAGACATTATAAGCCTTTCAACAGTTATTTACAACTACTGGCCTATAATCCAAAAATCTCTCATCGTCCTCCGACTATGCTTGGGGTCCACTACCTGTAACATAAAAAGCTGAGTGGGTCAGGCTTGGGAGCCTGGTGAGCATATAGGGTTTTCAACCCACAATAATAATAAACTTATTAAGTTCATCAATCAACAATAACCCTGATTACCCATTCCCGTTATTCTCACTTTACGTCCCTAAACACTTATCACAAGGGACCTAGCCTAAAGAATATCATCGGGATAGACACTACTGCTAAGGGGACTCCTCAGCCATACATGTCCTAAAGGCAACCATGAGGGGGATGGAGTACAACAAACGAACGCCCAAGTTCATTAACACCTACAGGTTGCGGGCCTGCCAGCGTTCCACTGGACTGTCTAGAAAAGTCCGTGGTCGTCATCCAAACTCCGCTAGATGACTGGATCACAATCACATCGACGCCTCTCATCATTTTATTTCATCACACATCAACTATCTACCCATGTTTTACCCAACATATTTGTAGATAAAAATACATATACAGTTTAAAACTTGTATAAAACATCTATTCAACAGTCACCTCAATTAAACAATTAATATAATTACACGTAGCAAGTATTTTATAGAAAATACTTCATATCCAGGTGTAAGATGAAGGCGACTATACATTCACATGATTTGATGATAAATCGGGCAGCAATTGGTTTCCTAAAACGTTCGTTTCTAATAAAACCGAGAGTTTTATTCAGAAACCGGGCTTTGCGAGGGTCGGGCTTCAAAACCAAAAAGATAAATTTTCCGGGTCTTCGGGCACTTCGGGACGTGTTTCGGGTGTTATAATTGATATCGGGGCTTTGGGGAATGTTAGAATGAAAGAAATATTGAAAGAGGGGTGAAAGATGGCAATTTCTTAAAATCATCCGAGAAGGCTCGTAGCCTTCTATTTATAGGGGGGTCTGAAGGTCGGTTAAGAAGCCTGAGTCAGCAGCGAGGGTACGAGGCAGTAGGAGAGCAAAGGTGCGCAGGTGGCTCGCACGTGGGTTGCGCATGCGAGGGTCTCGCTGTCGGCCTCTGATTGGACCGAGGTCTAGGTTCGAGACTTCGGACGTGGCACTCCCTGCGAGGCTCGGACATGTGAGAAAGGACACGCGTCGGATTTTCAGTGGACCACTTCGGATGACACAACAATTTCGGACACGTGGCACGATTTGAGCGAGGGTGAGGTGGCCGAAGTCCACCTATGCGAAATTTCTCGGTTTTGGCAATATTTCTCGATTTTCGCGCCAAAACTTCTAAAATCCATAACTTTCGCATACGAGCTCCGTTTTTGACGTTCTTTATATGTACGCGTAGGTAAAATTACGCTCTACAACTTTCATTTAGACTTCGTCGGCTAATTTTAAATTTCATTTTTAACAGACCGGGACAGGAAATCCGTTAAAAATTCATAACTTCTTCATCCGACGTCCGTTTTCATCTGTCTTTTTACCGTTGTGCTACTATTGACGAGACCTTCGATTCTCGTTTAGGTTGTGTCGGCTAAAAATCACTCGATCTAAAATTCTAGTTTTTAGCTGTCTACAACTAAGCTGAAACTTCGAAAAATCATAACTTCCTCATACGAAGTCAGATTTGGGCGTTCTTTTTATACATACTCTCGGTTTAACGAACACTACGACTTTCGTTTAGATCACTAAGGCTAAAAGTAGTTTATCAAAAACTCACTTTTTACGACATTCGGCACCGTGTCGGTTTTGTCGCGAAACTTCGACAGGTCATAACTTCTGCATTATAACTCGGATTTTGGTATTCTTTATATATCTGTAATCCTTGTCACGCCCACTACAAGGTTCTTAATAGATATCGGCTTTATCTAATATTTATTTTTGACGCTCATTTTTATTCTTAATTAATTAAACCCTAATAATTAAGCATAAAACACATAATATTCACATAATTCCTTTTCATTTCTTCAAAATGAGTTACAAAGGTTAACCTAGACTATCACATCAATATTAATGCCTAGGCTAGAAACAAGGGCGTTACAAGTCCATGGGGGGACTCGACGAGTCCATGCATATATTCATCCTACTCGTCGAGTAGGTTCATGCACTAAACGAGTAGGAGGCCCTGAGTGCAGTTTTTCGAGTTTTGCTGTTGGAAATGGACTAGAATCATTACCCTAAACTGTTTTGGACTTATAAAACCTGTTTTTGATGTGGTAATGATTATGCTAATCCATTTACAATGGTTATTATCAAAATTTCAAGTTTTATATGTGTTTATATGATTCTTGAAATTGTTGATATGGATGTTCATATGCTTATGAGTTTTGTTAGATCATAGGAATTATTTGCAAATTGTTTGTTAGTTAATTCCTGGTGATTATGTGTTTTAATGGAATCCATAATTTTTCCTCAAGTTATGGATTACCAAGAGTCACTTCTTTTAAAGTCCATTTAAGAACACATAAGTTACATAAAATGAAGAGTCTTCCTTTTATGTACCATTAACTTATAAGTCATGAAGTTGAAAAGTTTTGAATAGTTACAAAACTCGCCCTCAAGTTTTGGAACATGTAAAGTCACTTTAGAAAACTTTAGTTCCAACCCCTAGAATTTTAAAAGTTAAAATTCAACCCTTATACTTTATAGTATTATAAGTTAATATATATATATATATATATATATATATATATATATATATATATATATATATATATATATATATATATATATGTATAAGATCAAGTCGTTTTACCATTAGTATGCCTCATTCACGAAGCCGGTCTATAAGGGGCTACAACGTTGTTGCCTATAAAATGGCAGCTTAATGGGTGTCCACTCTCACCCACTGCTTCCTTGACTGGTGGAGGTGTTGGATTAGTGTCTAAGCTCGTAACTATATTTGGTAAGTACTTGACCCGGTTGTGCATGGTCCTTTTGGGTTGCCTTCACCAAACCAACTAGATAGGATGATTAATGAAAAGAGAGGTTATTATGGTTTATTAATATATTATATGAATAATATATTAAAGGAGAAATCATATAGTTTAATTAATATTATACAAGAATTAATTAAGAATTAATTATGTGGCTAAAAGACATTAATTAAATAACGGGGACTTAAACTGTCAAATGTGTGATAGTTGAGTATTGGGCTGAGAAGGCTCATGGACTAGGCTTGGACGAAATTAGGGATGTGATCATCCAAATTTCGGCCATAAGGGCCCTATTCCAGAAGCTTCCTTGGACTACTTAAGGCCTAAGCTATCCATTAGGGTTTTGACTAAAACCCTAACAGCACCAGTATAAATAGGACCCCAAGGCATCCAATTTTCAGCCACTTGAACCCTAAGAGTCTTCATAGCTGAAATTGTGCCTCTCCCCTCTCTCCAAATCATCTTTTTGCTTGTGTGGTGTTTGTAAGCCATTAGAGGAGTGACAGTTGTGACTCTAAGCTCCAAGACAAGAAGATTAAAGCCATTGTTGAAGAGGTAATCATCTAGATCTGATTTCTTATGTTAATTTCAAATCATGTATGCTAGATCTAGGTTTTATAAGTCTTGGATGAATTTCATGTACTATCGAGAAACCTAGATCCAAGCTTTAGGGTTTGCATGAGCACATAGGATGTTATTTTGTGTAAAACCCATCAGTGGTATCAAAGCCTTGATTGGTTTCTATTGTATTGATGCTTTGTTTTATCATTCATGCTTGAAAATTGAATATTTGGCTCCCTGACTGACAGACTCGGCGAGTCCCATAGTGGGCTCGATGAGTAGGATGAACTCGGCGAGTTCCATAGTGGGAATCGGCGAGTCGGGCCTTCAGACAGAGGTATTTTCGGGATTTTATGCCTATTTTGCTGTGGGATAATTACCAAATCGTTTTTAGCTGATAAAATACGAATTTTATTAATATTAGGTGATTATCCTTTGTGACATCCCCAATTTCACGGCCAGAAAAGACCGATTTGTTTATGTTTTGTTTTAAAATCAGAGTAATCTTTTAAAGAAAACAGTTGCGGAATTTGTTCCCAAAAGAAATATGATAAAACTTTATCAAAACATTTCTCAAAGAGAATGTACTTTTCATTAAATAATAAAACCTCGGGATGTCATGTTCCGATACAGACCAAAAAGCATAAACAATACAACTTAGTCTTACAGCAGTTATTTACAACTACTGGTCTATACTCCAGAATCTCTCGTTAAGTCAACCAACTTATACTCTTGTGCCTTTACCTGTAATGCAAAGAAAACTGAGTGGGTCAGCTTGGGAGCCTGGTGAGCATATAGGGTTTTCGACCCACAATAATATATTTATTATATTCAATCATCAATCAATCCAAAACACTCATCCCCATTATCTCTTTTATTTCTTAAGGATTTACCCTAAAATTCAACTATCCTTTTTTCATTTATTCCTAAGGATTGACCTAAGGAATTGACACAAAGTCCACCACTGCCCAGGTCCTCAAATTACAACCGGTAAACACTTAGTTCAACATACTTAGTGAATACCTAGTTCTAACACTCCTAGTGAACACTTAATTCAAAACATCTTGCGAACACATCTAGTTCAAAAATACTTAATGAACACAATCCTCTAATGAACACATAGTTCAAAAACACCTGATAAACACATAGTTCAAAACGTCCATTAAACACTCAGTTCGAAAATACCTCATGAACACATAAGTTCAAAACATCTGGTGAACACTTAGTTCAAAATACTTAATGAACACCTAGTTCAAAAACAATGTGATAATAATGTATATCTAAATCCGGCAAGGCCACTATTATTAATTAACACACACACACACACACATATATATATATATATATATATATATATATATATATATATCATATTTCTAAAACAATCTATCCCATCCCGTCGATCCCCACATACCGACCCTACACAATGATCTTACGAGATCTAGTCTAAGGAGTCGATATGAACAACGAACTGACGAAGCTGCTTCGGAAATTTCCTGGCAGCAAACGAGGATCAATAAAGACATCAAATGATGGGAATGGAATAAGTTTCATCACGAACCTCCGTTCGTAAAAAGAACCACAAGACAATTAAGTCAGGGGTAGTTATTTAGATAAAAATGCCTAGCCGTGGTCCGAATATCGTGAGGTATTTTACCCCCTTACTCACCCTATCCAGCAAAATAACACCAGACATACCTATTAGTGGTCTATTAGGCAGTCTAAGAAGTTCCGTCAACTACTTCGTGAAAAGAAACGCTGACATATGAAGCGCGTTCGATCACTTCGTAAAAGAAAGAAACGATGACTCCAAATCTCTTTCAAAATAAAAAGTATGGGGAAATACTAATAGAGTACTCCCGTACGCTCCCGTAACCGACACACAAAAGTGTCAAAAAGACTTTGTACATGATAGTACTTCTGGCACATTATAGTACTCTGGTATGCGTAGGACTCGTACCCGAGAACATAATAATACCTCGGCGCAAGCAGCACCAAAGACACATGGCTTTGAAAAGGACTTCGTACATAAAATATACTTTTGTACATAAGACGTACTTCACCAATCATCGATCTCACCACACACGTACTCTTAATAAGAGGCTACCCAATGTCCAAACTTAATTGAACTAAACATCCCTTTTTAAGTCTTAATCCATCACTAGGCAAACCTACGAAGTTTATAATCAATTTTCGATACTATCTCCGTTTAGGCAACACTAACTAGTGTATACTTATCACAGAGTTTTAAATAATAATATCATATATTCACATCTTAACACGTATTGAACCATAACTGATTCGCACGTTGCATATCATCAAATATATCTAGCACGTGTTTCGGGCAATAACAAATACTTCACATACATATATATTTAATACTTTAATCAATACTTGTATTAAAATCATGTCCATGAAAGGGACTATGCACATGATACCTTATCAGATGAACGTATAGTTCAAAAATACATAATCCATACTCCCGGATCTAAAACTAACCTCCTGATCTGATCCATACTCCCGGATCTAAAACTAACCTCTTCACCCTTATATCTCATTATCCAACTCATCTTTTATCACACACCAAGAATCTCATCTACCTATGTTCTATCCAACATATTTGTAGATACAAAATACATATATAGTTTAACTCATTTAAAACCTATATAAAACATTCATTCCACACCATCTCAAATAAACAAACAATATATAAACACATAGCACGTATTTCATAGCAAATACTTCATATTTATATGTTAGAAGAAAGTAACTACACACTCACTTTAATAAGCGATTATCGGACAGCACTACGTCTCTCCAAGTAGTAACTCTTCGGGGAAACCGGGATATCTTCACACACCGGGCTTCTCGCGGGCAGAGCTTCGGCTCGGAAACTCTTTTCTTCTCGGGATCTTCGGAGCTTTGGGATTCGCTTCGGGTCTCGGGATGATACCTGGGATTCAGGGGTACTTCAAGAAGTCTATAGAGAGTGTAGGAAGTGAGAGATTGAAGGAATTAGCAACCATGGCCGGCTGCCCTTCGGTTTCTATTTATAGGGCCACTTTTCTGGATTCACGTCGTGAATCTCAAATATTCACGTCGTAAGTTCAATAGTCATCAGGTGCGTCATCGCCACTTACGTCTGTCAGGCTCTAGAAGTCATAAATACTGAGTTCACGTCGTGAACACTGTATTCACGTCGTGAACTCTGACACTGTATCGGGGTTCGCGCCCCGAACTTCAGAAATTCATATCTTTCTCATACGAGCTCCGTTTTCGACATTCTTTATATTCACGCGTAGGTGAGATTATTCCTACAACTCTCGTTTAGACTCCGTCGGCTAATTTTGAGTTTATTTTTATTATATTATTTGTATATTATTTTTAGTAGGCCGGGACAGGAAAACTCCGTTAGAAAATCATAACTCCTTTGTCTGACGTCCGTTTTCGTCTGTCTTTTCACCGTTGGACTACTATCGACGAGATCTTCAATTCTCGTTTAGATTGTTTCGGCTAAATATTGCTCGATCTCATATTCGAACTTCGGGCTGTACACTGCTAAGCCGAAACTTCGAAAAATCATAACTTCCTCATACGAAGTCAGATTTGGGCGTTCTTTTCATGCACGCTCTCGGTTTAACGTATTCTACGACTTTCGTTTAGATCGCTAAATCCAAATATCGCTCTATCATAAATTCACTATTTAAGTCGCGTTGTGTCGTGACGGTTCTGTCGCGAAACTTCGACAGGTCATAACTGATGGGTTTTTGAGAGCATTCTAGCACTCCTATGGTGTACATGCAACCCTAGAAACCTTAGATCTATGTTTGACTATGATACATGCAAATAATTATTTTTCCAAGGTTCTTATCCTATCTAGCATGGCATGGGGAACTTGAATCAAATAAAGCTAGTAGAATTACTTACCTTGTAGTTGTAGTTGATTGCTTGAAGTTTTAGAGCCTAGCACCAATAGTGTGGATGCCTCAAATGGAAATCACAAATCACCACAAACTTGGAACTTTGAGAGAATAGTAATCACCTTCTTGAAATCGGCCCTCTTACTTTACTCACCACAACTCATGTGATTTCAAGAACCAAAGCCTCCTTTATATAGTGTGGTGGATTAGGGTTACATTCATGTAAACCCCAATACCCATGTCTTTTCATTTCCATGAGATCCATGGGTTAAAGCTCCATGGAGTATCCATGGACTTTCCATGCAAGCCTAGCCCATTCCAAATAAGCATTAGCCCACACTATATAAATACAAGAGCCCATATTTAATTAATCATACTTTTAATCTCTAAATTAATTCTAGATTAATTATAGATCAATACTAATTAAATAATATGATTTTATATTAATATATTAGGACTTATAATATATTAATAAATCATAACTTATACTATTCTCAAACGATTATCCATAAATTGTTCGGGTGAAGTTCAACCCAAATGGACCATGCCGGGTCGGGTCAAGTACATACCAAATATAGTTATGGACTTAGACACTATATCCAACAGTCTCCCACTTGGATAAGTCTAATAACTATAGTTGCAAGTATGACTTCAGGGACCGATCAGCAATCATAGCTCTTTAAACTCTGTTGAACTATGAAGCGCCATTTTAGATAAGTGATCATATAATCCTCTATTCTAGATATCAGCCGGACAAATACATGGAACATGGTCTTGCTTATTGTCCAGCATTTGTTTCCCGATTTCCGATTTGTTTGACATAGAACTTAACTGAACACATCAATTTAGTTCTGACCGGGCCCGGTACATAGGTCAAAACAAAATCATCGAGGGGCCCAGATATCGCTTCTAATCCTAGAAGGAACAGATAAACTTCGACTTATATGTTTGCTCTACTACTTGTTGAATTACACACAAAAGCACGGTTTATAACATCGAGTTACCAATGCGTTTTCGTGCAATCAATGCATAACCAACTCATAGGCAACAAATCATATCTCTAGGTTTGAAGACTTATATGATATTACCGTCTCACGATCACTCGAGATAAATTCCATGAAGTGATACAAGTGAGCGTGGGTTGAATCCAATACTCAGAACTTATGAGCACTCATGAGTGTTGTAGCCCCGCTTTCTCTAACATCTTAGACCTCTACAAGCCAACCCATGACAGTCTTGATTCATATCTACTTCCAACATATGACCGACTGTGGAGAGTTTGAATAATATGATATAAACCATAACATAATTATTCTGGAAGTCAAAGCATGCAAAAAGAAATAATAGTAAACGATTGACAAGAGATAGCAACACTTTACTCATAAATAACAGCTTTTATTTATCATCAAATGTCAATTACATTTTACAAATTTCAAGATTATCTAACTACTAAAACTAATATCATCCTTCAGCCCTATGCTCCGAGCATGCTGGAGATGCTTAGCCCGAGTCAGTCCCTTCGTGAGGGGATCTGCTGGGTTCTCATCCGATGATACCCTCTTTGCCACGAGGATTCCTTCTTCTATTCGATGTCTGATGAAGTGATATTTTCTGTCAATGTGTCTGGATCTCCCATGATCTCTTGGTTCCTTGGCTAAGGCAACCACACTATTGCTGTCACAGAAAATCTCCATTGGCTCCTTTATAGCTGGTACAGCTCCAAGGTCTCCGATGAAGTTCTTTAGCCATATAGCCTCCTTTGCTGCCTCCCTTGCTGCTATATACTCTCATTCACAAGTGGAATCAGCCACTGTCTCCTGCTTGGAACTTTTCCAAGTAATTGCCCCTCCGTTTAGAGTAAAGACCCAGCCCGACTGAGAGCGGAAATTATCCCTGTCAGTCTGAAAGCTAGCATCACTGTACCCTACAATTCTCAAGTCCTCACTGCCACCGAGGGTAAGGACCCAGTCCTTAGTCCTCCGTAGGTACTTGAGGATATTCTTTACCGCAGTCCAGTGTGCCTTGCCAGGGTTCCCCTGATACCTGCTAACCATGCTTAAAACAAAGGCTACATCAGGTTGAGTACACGTCATAGCATACATGATCGATCCTACAGCTGAAGCATAAGGTATTCGACTCATTTCTGCTATCTCAGCCTCAGTACTAGGGCTTTGTGTCTTACTCAATCTGGCGTTACTCTGGATGGGTAACTCTCCTTTCTTGGAGTTATGCATGTTGAACCTTTTCAACACTTTGTCCATATAGGTGCTTTGACTAAGTCCAATTAGTCTTTTACTCCTGTTTCTCAAAATCCTTATCCCTAGGATATAGGCAGCTTCTCCAAGGTCCTTTATAGCGAAACACTTCCCAAGCCAGGACTTTACTTCCTGCAGGGTTGGGATGTCATTTCCTATGAGTAGTATGTCATCCACATACAGTACCAAAAAGCTGACTATACTCCCACTAGCCTTGATATAGACACAAGATTCATCTTCACTCCATGAAAAGCCAAATTCTTTGACTTTCTCATCAAAGCAAAGATTCCATCTGTGAGGTGCCTGTTTTAATCCATAAATGGATTTCTCGAGCTTACACACTCTACTGGGGTACTCTGTACTGACAAAACCCTCTGGCTGAACCATGTAAACATCTTCAGCCAACTTTCCATTAAGGAAAGCGGTTTTGACATCTATTTGCCATATTTCATAATCATGAAATGCAGCAATGGCTAACAGAACCCTAATAGACTTAATCTTGGCCACTGGTGAAAAGGTCTCATCATAATCAACTCCCGGAGTTTGAGAATAACCCTTTGCAACCAGTCGTGCCTTATAAGTGTGTATATTACCATCCATGTCGGTCTTCTTCTTGAAGATCCATTTGCACCCAACTATCTTACGATCAGGTACATTGTCAACCAAGTTCCAAACTTGATTGTCATACATGGACTGTATCTCGCTATCCATAGCCTCTTTCCATTTAGCAGCCTCAGGGCCTGCCATGGCTTCCGTGTAGCTGTTAGGCTCATCCAGATTTACCAGTGTGTTATCACTGATAAGTGTCTCACCTTCTGCAGTAATATGAAAACCATAATAATGCTCAGGTGCATTCCTAACTCTGGTGGAACGCCTCAGAGGTATAGATTCTTCAGTCGGCTCAACAGGAGTTTCCTCCTCAGGTTGAGGGCTAGGGTTTGAGGTTCCTTCACCACTTGACTGTTGAATTTCCTCAAGGTCAATTTGCCTCCCACTGTCTCCTTGGCTCATGAATTCTCTCTCTCGAAAGAATCCTCTTCTTGCTACAAAGACCACATTATCACTGGGTCTGTAGAAGATGTAACCAAAGGATTTCTGTGGGTAGCCGATGAAAATACACCTTTCGCTTCAGGGTTCGAGCTTATCGTGAGTCTCGCGTCTCACGAAAGCCTCGTAACCCCAAATCTTGATGTGGTCTAGATTGGGAACTTTTCCAGTCCACAACTCGTGAGGTGTTTTGGCAACCTTCTTTGTAGGGACTAGATTAAGGATATGGGCGGCAGTCTCTAAGGCATACCCCCAAAATGAGATTGGTAGCGAAGCTCGACTCATCATGGAACGAACCATGTCCAACAATGTCCGATTGCGCCTCTCAGCTACACCATTCAACTGTGGTGTCCTAGGAGGTGTCAATTGTGAGACAATCCCACATTCCTTAAGATGGTCAAGGAACTCAGTACTAAGATACTCACCACCACGATCGGATCGAAGCATCTTAATGTTCCTGCCCAACTGATTCTCCACTTCTTGCTTAAACTCTTTGAATTTCTCAAAGGTTTCTGACTTATGCTTGATTAGGTAGACATATCCATATCTACTAAAATCATCAGTAAAAGTCACATAGAACCGATTAGCATCTATTGTGGCGGTTCTGAAGGGTCCACACACATCCGTGTGTATGAGGTCCAACAAACCTTCACCCCTAGCACAAGTGCCAGTAAAAGGTGACTTTTTCATTTTACCAAGCAAACAAGATTCACAACTATCATCTGACTTTAGGTCAAATGACTCCAAGACTCCATCCTTTTGGAGTTGGCCTATGCGTTTCTTGCTTACATGTCCAAGACGACAATGCCATAAGGATGCTTTATCTAAGCTAGTGGAAGAGTTAATACACAATACATTATTTCCTAGATTATCTACAACAGATACAGTTTCATACACGCCATCACAAGGTAATGCTTTAAAATAAAGAACATTATTAAAGAAAGCATCAATACTACCATTATTATTATCAAAATAAAAGGTAAAACCTTGTTTATACAATGCATGAAAGGAAATAACATTTCTTGCCATTTCTGGCAAATAATAACATTTATTCAAATCTAATGTAAACCCACTATTTAGCACTAAGGAATAAACTCCTATCTTGGTGACAGGTGAAGCTTTCCTGTTTCCCATGATCAAGTTTATCTTTCCCTGCTCCACATTCTCACTTCTTTTTAGTCCCTGCAAATCACAACATATGTGAATACCACAACCTGTATCAAGGACCCAAGACTTAGAATGAGGTGAGTTATTAGACAATATAGTGTATATACCTGCATGGTTGGGTTTTACTTTCCCATCCTTCAAATCTTGCTGGTACTTTGGGCAGTTTCGCTTCCAGTGTGACTTTTGATGGCAATAGAAGCATTCAGCCTCATTAGGGTTAGCAGAAGGAGTGACAAAACCTTTCTTGGTTTTACTTGAAGAGGAGCCTTCAAGGATCTTACCCTTGGTACCCTTAGAAGGGTTCTTTCTCTTCTTCCCTTTGCCATGCCCGATTGCCAAGACATTGGCCGCAGTTGGAGTAGGAGTAGGAGTAGTAACAACCGACTTACCCTTTAGACCACTTTCGGCGGTCTTCAAGAGTCCTTGAAGTTTGCTGAGGGTGACTTCTTCCTTGTTCATGTGATATGTCATGCGGAATTGATCATAACACGATGGCAAGGAGTGAAAAATGATGTCTATTGCTAACTCCTCAGGGAAGTTCACATTCAGCTTCAGTAAACGGTCCACATACCTTTGCATTTTCTGCATGTGGCCCGTGATGGGTTCACCATCCTTCATTCGGGTTGTTATCATGGAGGAGATTATTTCATATCGCTCTTGACGAGCACTTTGATGGTAGCGGTCCATCAAGTCCTGGTGCATCTCAAAAGGATAATAGTCCTCATAGCACTTTTGGAGCTCGGCTGTCATGGTGGCCATCATGATGCATGCCACTTTTGTAGCATCTCTTTCATGTACCTCATATTCAGCAAGCTCTTCAGGAGTAGCAGTTGGCTCGGGTACCTTCAGCTCCTTGTCGAGAACATATTCTTTGTTCTCATACCGAGTGACCATCCTGATGTTTCTGATCCAATCTGTAAAGTTGGACCCATCAAAGATGACTCTCCCACAAAGATTCATGAGAGAGAAGGAACTAGAAGGGTTTGAGCCAGAAGCATTGTTATTAGAAGACATCTGAAAAGAAGAGGGAATAGATTAGATTAGATATAGAGATAGTCCTTAACAAAACACCCATATGTAATATTAAGGCTAGGACCCAACACAATATTTTATAACTTAGAAGAGGGATGCCGTAATCTAAGCTATAAGATATTTGAAGGTAGGTGAATGACGATTCACCAATTTCCACCATGAAAAACGAAATATTTAATTAGGTTTTAATTGGTTTAGAAACTCCTAGATTCTTTGAGATTCATTGAACTTTCTTCAATGACATGTTTCAATCTCGAGTGTGCCCTTCAAGTTTTGTGACTGGGATGCCGAGGATCACAAAACAAGGTGTGAAGTAACCATGCAAATTACTTGGTACCCTTAATGTATTACCCCTCAATCGATGTGCCGGTTAACCACACACGCTCCATCGATACTATGATAAACATTAAGTCACCCTTTACCTACCTTGTTAAGTTCAAGTTAGTGTGCCGGTTAACCACACACGCTCCACTAACGACTTAAACAAAGTGTAAAGTGTAATTTCATGGATTAGCACCTTATTCACATTTTCCTAAAATAACTAAGATTGGGAATTCAATAAAGTTTAGTTACTTTAGTATTATCATTATACTTTTAATGAGAATTTATAAGTCCTTGTCCTACTCGTTCGGCTAACGACCCTCCACCGATCAAGGAAGCGGTGGGTGAGAGTGGACACCCATTAAGTTGCCATTTTATAGGCAACAACCTTATACCCCCCTTATAGACCGGCTTCGTGAATGAGGCGTACTAGCGGTAAGACGACTTGATCTTATACATATATAAATATTATTAAACTTATAATATTATAAAGTATAAGGGTTGAGTTTTAACTTTTAAAATTCTAGGGGTTGGAACTAAAGTTTTTAATATGACTTTACATGTTCCAAAACTTGAGGGCAAGTTTTGTAAACTTTCAAAACTTTTCATTTCTCATAACTTATGAGTTAATGGTTATTAAAAATGAAGACTCTTCATTTTTTGTAACCTATGTGTTCTTTTAATGGTTATTTATAAATGTGACTTTTCGTTATCCATAACTTAAGAACTAGTTATGGACTCCATTAAAACACATAAAGATCAAGAATTAATCTAATCAATTATTAGCACATAATTTCTATGATCTTCTAAACTCATATGTTTATGAATGTTCATATCAAAAATTTCAAGAATTGTAAGTACATATACAAAACTTGAAATTTTGATACGACCTTTTGAACAAAACTTCGATTTTCAAGTTTTTTTTTTCCATGAAGTATCAAATAAACAAACCAGGCTCTGATACCACTGATGGGTTTTTGAGAGCATTCTAACACTCCTATGGTGTACATGCAACCCTAGAAACCTTGGATCTATGTTTGACTATGATACATGCAAATAATTATTTTTCCAAGGTTCTTATCCTATCTAGCATGGCATGGGGAACTTGAATCAAATAAAGCTAGTAGAATTACTTACCTTGTAGTTGTAGTTGATTGCTTGGAGTTTTAGAGCCTAGCACCAATAGTGTGGATGCCTTAAATGGAAATCACAAATCACCACAAACTTGAAACTTTGAGAGAATAGTAATCACCTTCTTGAAATCGGCCCTCTTACTTTACTCACCACAACTCATGTGATTTCAAGAACCAAAGCCTCCTTTATATAGTGTGGTGGATTAGGGTTACATTCATGTAAACCCTAATACCCATGTCTTTTCATTTCCATGAGATCCATGGGTTAAAGCTCCATGGACTTTCCATGCAAGCCTAGCCCATTCCAAATAAGCATTAGCCCACACTATATAAATACAAGAGCCCATATTTAATTAGTCATACTTTTGATCTCTAAATTAATTCTAGATTAGTTATAGATCAATACTAATTAAATAATATGATTTTATATTAATATATTAGGACTTATAATACATTAATAAATCATAACTTATAGTATTCTCAAACGATTATCCATAAATTGTTCGGGTGAAGTGCAACCCAAATGGACCATGCCGGGTCGGGTCAAGTACATACCAAATATAGTTATGGACTTAGACACTATATCCAACAATAACTTCTTCGTTATAACTCGGATTTCAGCATTCTTTATATTTTCGGAAACCTTGTGACATATACTATGGCTTGGTTAAGATTATTCATTCTAAATAATCTTTTATCAAAAGTCACTTTTGATGCTTATCGTCTCTAAATTGACTAGCCCGGATCTACGGGTGTTACATCCTTGCCCAAATAAAAAATATTTTCAAATTAATTGATTAATTAATTCCTTATATGATAAATGCTAATTAATTGAATTTATTTGATCATTATCTTGCATAAAATAGAATAGATCAAATTTAGATAATTATTTAATTAAATGTTTAATTTATATTATTTGCTATTTCATCCTATGTGTTTTGAAAAGTTCAAAACTTTCCCTCAAATTTTGAAATTTAATTTTTTAATTAAAAGTTTAATTTGAAATAATTAAATTTCAAACCCTAGAATTTTACAAGTTTAAAATTCGACCTTATACTTTATTATTATATATATATATATATATATATATATATATATATATATATATATATATATATATATATATATATATATATATATATATATATATAACTTAAATGTTAGTCTTACCGTTAGTAGGCCTCATTCACGAAGTCGATCTATAAGGGGGGTATAAGGTTATTGCCTATAAAATGGCCGTTTAATGGGTGTCCACTCTCACCCACCGCTTCCTTGATTGGTGGAGGGTCGTTAGCCGAACGGGTAGGATAGGGAAAATCTTTCATCATTAAAAGTATAATGAATTTATAAAGTAACTAAATGCTTTTTTCAAAAAATTCCCAATCTTAGTTACTTTAGGAAAAAGTGAATTGATGCAATTCCATGAAATTACACTTTGCACCCTTGCTAAGACGTTAGTGGAGCGTGCGTGGCTATCCGGCACAGTAATTGGGCTCTAAGCAAAGGTGGAAAAGGGTGACTCAATGTTCGATGGAGCGTGTGTGGTTAACCGGCACGTCGAATAGGTGACTGTAACATTGGGGGCACCATGTATATTTGCATGGTTATTCACACCCGCTTTGTGATCCTCGGCATCCCAGCCACAAACTTGAGGGGCATATCGAGATTTAAACATGCCATTGAAACGTTCAATGAATCTCAAAAGATCTAGGAATTTTCAATACATTTAAAACTTAGCTTTAATTTGTTTTTCATGGTGGAAAATTAGTGAATCGTCATTCACTTACCTTCAAATTATTTACTTGTTAGATTACGACATCCCCCTTCTAATTTGTAAATAATGTTGTTGGATCCTAGCCCTAATTTCTCATTTGGGTGTTTAATTGGGGATTCATTTCTAACCAACTTTGTCTCTTTTCCTTTTCAGATGTCGAACTCGAACAACAACGCTTCCAGCTCAAATTCCTCTGGCTCGTTCTCACTCATGAATTTGTGTAGGAGAGTGATCTTTGACGGGTCCAATTTCAATGATTGTATCCGCAACATCCGAATGGTCACTCATTACGAGGACAAAGATTATGTCCTCGATGAGAAGCTGAAGGAAATCGACATCAACACTGCCTCTGCTGAAGAGATCGCGGCCTTTGGGGAACCATGAGCGTGATGCTATGAAAGTCCATTGAATCCTGTTGGCGACTATGACTGTAGAACTCCAGAAGTCCTATGAGGACATGTACCCCTATGAGATGCATCAGGATCTGCTGGACCGGTACTGTTGGGTTTTGAGCATTCTAACACTCCTAAGTGTACATGCAACCCTAAATACCTTGGATCTATGTTTTCTCTATTATACATGCAAATATGAATATTCCAATGTATTATCCTAACTAGCATACAATCATATGTACTAGGACAACAAAACTAGATAGAATACATACCTCTTTGTTGTAGCTTGATTCCATGGAGCTTAGGAGCCTAGTGCCCCAAGTGTGACACCTCAAATGGTTCACACAACACCATGAACATATGGAATAACCATGAGAAGAGATACTTGACTCTTAGAAATTGGCTTGCCCTCTTGTGTATGCACTAGTGCCAATTTCACCAACCAATGGGGTCTTTATATAGTGTGGCGATTAGGGTTACACCATGTAACTCATGACTTTACCCATTCCTTATGCTCCATGGGTTTTAACCTCCATGGAGTATCCATGGATCACCACATGGGTTAAACCCAACATAAGGAATCATGGAGCATAAGCCCACATATACAAGAATCAATGATTTACACAATCAATCCCCATATATTTAATTAGTCTCTTTTGATCACTAAATTAATTCCAAATTAATTCTTGATCAATACTAATTAAATAATATGATTTCATATTAATATATTAGAACTTATAATATATTAATATGTCACAAATATCCTCTTCTCACAAAAGGTCTACCCAAATGTCCCGATGCCATGCAACCCAAATGGACCATGCCGGGTCGAGTCAAGTATATACCAATTATAGTTATGGACTTAGACACTAATCCAATAGTCTCCCACTTGGATAAGTCTAATAACTATTATTGCAAGTATGGTTTCATAACCTGACTAGCAATCGTAGCTCTTAAAAGCCGTTGTCGAACTCTGAAAAAATCAATGACGCGTCCATTAGATAAGTGATCATATATTCCTCCATTCTAGATATCATATGGACTGAGACATGGATTATAATCATTCTCTCTGTCCAATTGTTGTTTCCCGATTTCTGATTTATGACGACCGACTAATTGAACAAATCAAAACAGTCTAGGCTTGGCCACGCACTTAGAGGTGTCATCACTAAATCATCGAGGGGCCCACAGATATCGGTTTTATCCCGAAGGTAAAAGGAATGGACAAACTTCGACTCATATGCTTGTTCTACTACTTGTTGAATCATACACAAAGGCACGTTTTATAACATCGAGTTACCAATGCGTTTTCGTGTAATCAATGTATAACCAACTCATAGTCAACAACTCATATCTCCAGGTTTGAAGAATATAAGATATTATCGTCTCATGATTCACTCGTGATAAAATCCATGAAGTGATTCAAATGAGCGTGGGTTGAATCCAATACTCAGAACTTATGAGCACTCATGAATGTTGCAGCAACTCTTTCTATGTCCACTACCTTGGACATCTACAAACCAGCTTCATGACAGTCTTGATTCATATCTACCCCCAATATATGACCGACTGTGGATGGTTTGAATAACTTAGTCATTCGGTAAGAATGACCTAGTTATTCTGGAAGTCAAAACATGCAAAGTGAAACACAAGAATAATACTAATCCTATATGGCCTCAACACTTTGAGTGTAAATAAAAACACCTTTTATCTAAGAACCATATTGATTCATTATTCAATGTTTTGATTTATTAACTTAATACTTGAATTAAACAATAGTCATGCCATGCTCCAAGCATGCATACTATGTTTGTCCAAACACTAGTTATGCCATACTCCAAGTATGCACACTATGTTTGTCTATGATCCTTACTTTGTGAAACATATCGATTGACAATATTTCAATGATGCTCATTTCACAATCCCAATCCTTACTTTGTAAATGTAAGAATACCAAATTCTTGCCATTTATTGTGATATGTTAGATTCTAAACTTATATGCAATGATCCCCTTATAATGACTATGCCCAAGTCACAAAGACTTGGCAACAAACATTACAAAGTATTCCAATGGAGATCAATTCCATGGAAACGAAGTCTCACATTCAAGGTACATTCCTTTGAACACCCTTCTTGCATTAATTTCTCTAATCTTACACAGATGCAGAGAATAACTTCCACCTATGGAGACAATTCCATATTCCCATTTTGACTATCACTTCTGAATAAGAGTTGCCCTCTTTCAGAATATGTCAATATGGTCCTATCTCTATACTTCCAATTGTCCATGAGAAACCAATCTTTGGTGAACCTCAGATTGTCCTCGACAATTGCTTAATCAATTTAGTCAAATCCAGTTCTATTCCTTTTTCCCTCTTAACGCCCTAGGCATTTGGAAAATTTAGAAAGCATAAATATTATAGTACATGCAATCGATCCTATACCCGAAGCATATGGGACACGATTCATGCTATAAAATTTTTTATTTGCCATGTTCTCACAATTCGAACTATGAAGAGGGATGTCGTAATCATAATCGAATTTTGAGAATGCAACATATATAGAATTTCCTTATGTTGAACAATTCCAACATAACATTCATATATATCCTTGACTAAAGTTGATTAAAATCTCAATCTAAGCCTGTAGAATTAGAATGAAGTATAAATCCTCTCCCTTACTTATAGCAAAACAACTTTTCAAAGCGAATTGAACCTTTTGTTTTCTATAATTAACATTGCTAACTTGCAACACTAACCATAATAATCATGCTCCCACTAGAACAATGATTATTATCTTACTAGCACAACACTTATGCTCCCACTAGCTTTGACATGCACTCAGAAATCAACTGGACTTCTAGAAATCAATACTTTATTGACTTTCTTTGCAAAGTTCAGATTTCTGATACAAGATTGCTTTGATAAGACTTTATCAAAATCATACACCTTTCCTTAGATAGCTCACATGTTTGTCTAAACAATTATGAAGAGGGATGTCGTAATCATAATGTTTAGACCTTTTGCCATTCTCACAAGTCCATGTTAGTGTGCCGGTTAAGCACACACGGTCCACTAATGACTTTGAGAATGCAAATATCATAATTACTATCTACTTAAAATCTACTTAGTGAAAGCGTTTCCTCACCATCATTTTCATGAATCGTAGAGAAACCTTATGACACTTAGATTTTTATGGTGCATGTGTTCCTATCCATGTGAATTTGTTAAAACTATAATCACACGACAAGTTTAGTGACAAATCCAAACTCATATGGACTGAACTTGTTCAATCTTAATTTCGCGCTACTTGGCAGCTCAAGGGCCTACCATTTCTTCTACATTGTTATGCAAACATTTGAGAACTCATAGAACTCACAAGCACAGTCAACTTTAACTGGAATAGGCACGGAAATAAGAATTTGTCAACACGATAGGTTACAAACCTCACATCGTGTGCTAGTGATAAACTACAGGTTTTTATTCTTGATTAGATCTTGAAATCATCTCAATATATTTTAAGACTCCCACTGACCTCTTGAGATATAAGATTCTCTTTGTCAAGAACCATTCCTTGACAAAACAAATATTCAAGAGTTAGTGTGGATTCTTATCAAGGAAAAAAACTTCACTCAATTGGTCTTACTTGGTCTTTGTTTTATCCAAAACATCACAACTTACCAATCTCAAATGTACAAGAATAGGAAACATCTTACTCTACATTTGACAAGTGTTATTAACTTCCTAAAGATTATGTCACTCAAGTTACAATCTTGGAGTATGACTCTAAGAGTTGATTTGGAACAAAGTATGATTTATCATTTGATTTAACCATTTCAACAATTCATGATTCCTCTCCTTAGTCAAACAAATGCACTAAGGTGTCCTTAGAGGATCAATTGTGATATGGTTTTATGATCACTAAGATAATCATAAAACAAGATACTCAAGTACTCTCCCATCTCTTCAGATTGGAGAAACTTTTATCTTTTTGCCTTATTTGATTCTTCTCATCCGTTCCGCCATACATTGAAACTTTTTCCAATGTTTCAGAACTATACTTAAACTTTTAAGCATAACCATATTTACTAAACTTTAGTAAATCATGAAGAATAATCTTATCATTCATTGTGGTGAACCTGATCAGTGCACAACCTAGTGCATCCGATCCTTTAGTCTTTCTCTTGACTCACATATACATGTGAACAAGGACTTAGTCTTAATTTCCCAAAGATGAAAATTCTCATTCATCACACAATACAAGTTGTATGATTCCAAAGTTTCTATCCAACTGAAACTTGGGTGATGAGAATCTTTCCTTATTTGGTAAATTATGACACTACCACAAATGAAAGAATCAAATCTATTTTCCAATATTGCTTAGCAATGGAAACATATAAACAACAATTTTTTTTTCACAAATGCAATTGTAAGGATACTTAAAATAAAATAAAAAAAAATATTTTTTAAACTTTGCGGAAAAAACTTATCCTTACAATGCAAATTCATATGTAAAACATGTTGTTATCTAATCCTAAGCAACATATCATAACTCTTAAGCAGCAGTTCAAAATTTTGATCATCGAACCATGCGATCGAAATCCATCTTCGCGATCAGAATCAGCACACTCTTTCTTTAAGCTTCCTTTGATTCTTCCAAAACATCAAAATGTAATTACATTACATCTGTATTAAGAATCTCCAAAAGAGACTTTATAGAGTTAGATAATGGACTTTAACCTAAAGCAAAGTCAAAACTTTTTGACTTTTACCATCCTTATGAACTTTCAGGTAAATTCGGCAGCTTCGCAACCAATGCCCCTTCTTTTAGAAAAAGAAACATATGGACTCTTTGGAAATGGTACATTTTATTGTCTCAGACTTAGCCTTTCTCTTTACCATTGGTCAAATGACTTGACCATGGCCAATCCCTTTCTTTTGGGAAGAGAAAGCTTTTTTGGACTTCCAATGTCTCCATTGTCAATGTCCAAATAGGTTTGGGAAGTAGATCTTCCAATCTAATTTGCTTTACCAATGCTCCAAATCATTGCTGATTTAGCAGCATCAAGCAAATAGGTAAGATCACTAAGGGTCATGTCGTGACCTGTCATCAGGGAGTGACTGAAGAACCAAGTCAACATCCAGCTACCTCGAGACTTCGACACCTGACTCTCCCGGCTTGCCAATATGTGACTTAACCTCCAAGATGTGAGCACATATAGCCTTTGCTTGCCAATATGGATTGAGTGACTTAGAACTTTTCAAGTCCTGAAACTTGTGGGATAGGGAGAATTATTGGAGAAGGTGGAGGAAGTGAAGCATGATTTCCAGTCCCATTAATGCACAACAAAGGGATTAATCTTCCACCTTGATTGCCATGTGGGATATCATCTTCAATAGGAAAGCTTGTTCCTAAAGATTTGGGAAGACCATAGTTGTCTTAACTAGACGTCTATAATGGGAGAAATTCAAGTTTAGTTCATTTAAAGTCCTTAACATAACACCCAATATGAAATATTAAGGCTAGGACCCAACAACCTACTTATAACTGGAAGAAGGATGCCGTAATCCAAGTTATAAAATAGTTGAAGGTAGGTAAATGACGATTTACCAATTTCCACCATGAAAACGAAATATAATTAAGTTTTAATTGGATTTGAAACTCCTAGATCTTTTGAGATACATTGAACTTTCAATGGCATGTTTAAACCTCGATTGTGCCCTCTCAAGTTTGTGACTGGGATGCCGAGGATCACAAACAAGGTGTGAATAACCATGCAAATATACTTGGTACCCTTAATATTTATCACCTAATTGATGTTCCGGTTAACCACACACGCTCCATCAATCTATGATAAACTTAAGTTACCCTTTGCCACACATTGTCAGTCCCATGTTAGTGTGCCGGTTAACCACACACGCTCCACTAACGACTTAACAAAGGTGCAAAGTGTAATTTCATGGGTTAGTACCAGTTCACATTTTCCTAAGTAACTAAGATTGGGAATTTATATGTGTTTAGTTACTTAGTAGTTATCATTATACTTTTAATGAAGGGGGAATTATAGTCCTTATCCTACCCGTTCGGCTAACGACCCTCCACCAGTCAAGGAAGCGGTGGGTGAGAGTGGACACCCATTAAACTGCCATTTTATAGGCAGTAACCTTATACCCCCCTTATAGACCGGCTTCGTGAATGAGGCCTACTAACGGTAAGATTGACTTTATCTTATACATATCTATATAATTAAAATTATAATAATAGTATAAGGGTTGAATTTTAAACTTTTAAAATTCTAGGGTTTGATTTGGAATTAAAGCATTCATAAGGGGTAAACTTTACAAATTCCAAAACTTGAGGGCAAGTATTGAAACTATTCAAAAACATTTCAATTCCATAACTTATGTCTTTAAAGTAGTTTTTAATGAAAAACTTTCCAAGTTTCATAACTTGAGGACAAGTTATGGAAGACTTTAAAGCATTTAAAAATGAGACTCTTCATTTTCATAACTTATGGAAATCTTATGAGTGTTTAAAAAACATAAATGTGACTTTTCATATAACTTGAGGACAAGTTACAAAACACATTTTATGAATAACTTTTAGATCAATATGGATTGAAAACACATTATCTCATAAATTTTCTATTAATCTAAGCTAACTCATAAGAACAAGATAATTCAAATCATTAATCTTCAAGAAATTAGCATGAACATAAAACTAATACAAATCTTGAAGTTATTACAATTATCTTTGAAATTGAATTAGCATGAACATTACCACATCAAAAACAGGTTTATAAGTTCAAAAACAGCTTAGGGTAATGTTCCTAGTCCAATTCTAGCCAAAACAGTCGAAGATATGCTGTCTGGGGGTCCAACTCGTCGAGTGCATGAACCAACTCAACGAGTTGGATCGGTTTTCCCTTTGACTCGTCGAGTCCCTTTATGGACTCGGCGAGTCTGCTGTTCAGACAGCAAAAAACTTCGATTTTTCAGCAATTTTAGCAAGTATAACAAGAAAACAAGCCTAGGCTCTGATACCACTGTTGGGTTTTGAGCATTATAACACTCCTAAGTGTACATGCAACCCTAAATACCTTGGATCTATGTTTTCTTTATTATACATGCAAATATGAATATACCAAGGTATTATCCTAACTAGCATACAATCATATGTACTAGGACAACAAAACTAGATAGAATACATACCTCTTTGTTGTAGCTTGATTCCATGGAGCTTAAGAGCCTAGTGCCCCAAGTGTGACACCTCAAATGGTTCACACAACACCATGAACATATGGAATAACCATGACAAGAGATACTTGACTCTTAGAAATTAGCTTGCCCTCTTGTGTATGCACTAGTGCCAATTTCACCAACCAATGGGGTCTTTATATAGTGTGGCTATTAGGGTTACACCATGTAACTCATAACTTTACCCATTCCTTATGCTCCATGGGTTTTAACCTCCATGGAGTATCCATGGATCACCACATGGGTTAAACCCACCATAAGGAATCATGGAGCATAAGCCCACATATACAAGAATCAATGATTTACACAATCAATGCTCATATATTTAATTAGTCTCTTTTGATCACTAAATTAATTCCAAATTAATTCTTGATCAATACTAATTAAATAATATGATTTCATATTAATATATTAGAACTTATAATATATTAATATGTCACAAATATCCTCTTCTCACAAAAGGTCTACCCAAATGTCCCGATGCCATGCAACCCAAATGGACCATGTCGGTCGGGTCAAGTATATACCAATTATAGTTATGGACTTAGACACTAATCCAACAGGTACCACCAAAGCGCTAGGCAAGAAAGGTACGAGATCATCACTTCGATGATCACTACCAAAATGGGTAATGGAGAGTCCCTTACTGCTCATCTGCAAAAGATGCAGATATATGTCGATCGCCTGCTAAAGCTAAACGTTAACTTTGATGAAGAGCTAGCAATTGACATCATCCTTCATTCCTTGCCTCCCTGCTACAGCCAGTTCCGCACGACCTACCACATGAACAAGGAGGAGGTCACCTTGAGCAAGCTTCAAGCATTGTTGAGGACTGCTGAGAGCAACCTCAAAGATAAATCTGTTGCATCATCTCCAACTCCTACTGCTGCCCCAGTCGTGGCAATTGGGTAAGGGAAGGGTAAGAAGAGGAAGGCTCATCAAAGAGCCACCATAAGGGAAAGTCCCAAAATGGCTCCTCTTCTAGTGGAACCAAGGTTGGTCCTGCTAAACCCAACTCCAACCCCAAGGAGGCAGAGTGCCACCACTGCCATGAAATAGGGCATTGGAAACGAAGTTGCCCGAAATATCTGCAAGAGATTAATGATGGAAAGATCAAGCGGTCCTACGCAGGTATTTACACCATTAAATCTAATGATTCATCACATGCTATTTCTTGGGTACTTGATACAGGATGTGGTTTTCACATTTGTTCTGATTTGCAGGGCCTAAGAAGAAATAGGGATGTGGAGCATGGGAAGATAAATTTGATCATGGGGAACAGAAGATTGTCGCCTGTCACCAAGATCAGAGTTTACTGTTTAGTGCTCAGTAGTGGATTAGGATTAGATTTAAATAATTGTTGCTATTCACCAGACATGGCAAGAAACATCATTTCATTTCATGGTTTGTATAGACAAGGTTTTAGATATCCATTTGATAATGAAAAGGGTTCTATTAATGCTTATCTTAATGGTGCTTTCTATTTTGAAGCATTACCTTGTAATGGAATATATGAAACTGTGATGGTTGTAGACAATTTAGGAAATTATGTGTTGTGTATTGATTCTTCCAATGATTTGGATAAAGCATGCTTGTGGCATTATCGTCTTGGACATGTCAACAAGAAACGCATATCCCAACTCCAAAAGGATGGAGTGTTGGAGTCATTCGACCTTAGGGACGATGACATGTGCGAGTCTTGTTTACTTGGAAAGATGACCAAGTCACCCTTCACTGGCACTTGTGCAAGGGGTGAGGGTTTATTGGATCTCATACATTTAGATGTATGAGGACCCTTTAGATCCACCACAAGGGATGCATGCCGCTTCTACGTAACTTTTACCGATGATTATAGCAAATATGGCTATATCTACTTAATCAGGCATAAGTCAGAAACCTTTGAAAAGTTCAAAGAGTTCAAGCAAGAAGTGGAGAATCAGTTGGGCAGGAAAATCAAGATGCTTCGATCTGATCGAGGTGGAGAGTACCTAAGGCTTGAATTCCACGACTACCTCAAGGAATGCGAAATTATTTCGCAATTGACACCTCCCAGGACACCGCAGTTGAATGGTGTGGCCGAAAGGCATAATCGAACCCTGTTGGACATGGTTCATTCCATGATGAGTCGTTCTTCACTACCTATCTCATTCTGGGGGTATGCCTTAGAGACTACCGCCCATATCCTTAACTTAGTCCCTACGAAGAAGGTTGCCAAAACACCTCACGAGATGTGGACAGGGAAAGCTCCCTCGTTGGCACATATCAAGGTTTGGGGTTGCGAGGCTTTCGTAAGACGAGATACTCACGACAAGCTCAAACCTCGTAGTGAGCGATGTATTTTCATCGGCTACACGCAGAAGTCCTTTGGATATCACTTCTATACACCGAGTGACAATGTTGTCTTCGTTACGAGGAGAGGGGTTTTCCGAGAGCGAGAAAACATAAGCCAAGGGGATAGTGGGCGGAAAATCGATCTTGAAGAGATTTAAGAGTCGAACGATGAAGGAACCTCTAACACTGGCACTCAACCTGAGGAGGAAACTCCGGTTGAACCGATTGACGAGTCCATACCTCTTAGACGCTCCGAAAGAGTTAGGGTTCAACCCCAGTTTTATGGTTTTCATATTACTACAGAAGGGGATACGTTCATTAGTGAAAGTACACTAGTGAATTTGGACGGACCTAACAGCTACAAGGAAGCCATGGCAAGCCCGGAGTCTGCGAAATGGAAAGAGGCTATGGACAGTAAGATTCAGTCCATGTATGACAACCAAGTTTGGAATTTGGTTGACAATGTGCCAGGTCGTAAGACGGTCGGGTACAAGTGGATCTTCAAGAAGAAGACCGACATGGATGGGATTGTGCACACTTATAAAGCGCGATTGGTTGCGAAGGGCTTTACTCAAACTCCAGGAGTTGACTATGATGATACCTTCTTACCAGTTGCGAAGATTAAGTCTATTAGGGTGATGCTGGCCATTGCTACATTTCATTACTATTAAATATGGCAGATGGATGTCAAAACCGCTTTCCTTAACGGGAAGTTGGCTGAAGATGTTCACATGAGTCAGCCAGAGGGTTTTGTCAATGTGAAGCATCCCAATAGAGTGTGTAAGCTTAAGAAGTCCATTTATGGACTAAAACAAGCATCTCGCAAATGGAATCTTTGTTTCGATGAGAAGTCAAAGAGTTTGGTTTTCTGCGAAGCGAAGATGAATCATGTGTATATGTCAAAGCCAGTGGAAGTAAAGTAAGCTTCCTCATATTGTATGTCGATGAAATACTACTCATAGGAAACGACATCCCAACCCTGAAGGAAGTTAAATCCTGGCTTGGGAAGTGCTTCGCTATGAAGGACCTCGGAGAGGCTGCCTATATTTTGGGTATAAGGATAGTGAGAAACAGAAGTAAGAGACTAATAGGACTTAGTCAGAATACTTACTTGGACAAGGTACTAAAACGTTTTAATATGGAGAATTCTAAGAAGGGGGAGTTACTGATCCAAAGTAATGCCAAGTTGAGTAAGACTCAAAGTCCGAGTACCGAAGTCGAGATAGTAGAGATGAGCCGAGTACCATACGCTTCCGCAGTTGGCTCTATCATGTATGTTATGACTTGTACTCGCCCTCATGTGGCCTTCGCTTTGAGCATGGTCAGCAGATATCAAGGGAACCCTGGCAAAGCACATTGGACCGCAGTCAAGAACATTCTTATGTATCTTCGGAGGACCAAGGAATGTTTTCTAATCCTAGGTGGGAGTGATGACTTAAGGGTGTGAGGGTATAGTGACGCTAGTTTTCAGACTGACCGAGACAACTACCGTTCGCAGTCGGGCTGGGTCTTTACCTTGAATGGAGGAGCAGTGACTTGCAAAAGTTCCAAGCAGTAGTCCGTAGCTGATTTAATGTGCGAATCAGAGTACATTGCGGCGAGCAAAGCATCAAAAGAGGCAATATGGTTGAAGAACTTCATCGGAGACCTTGGAGTTGTGCCAGCCATAAAGGAGCCCATGGAAATTTTCTGTGATAATGAAGGAGCGGTTGCCTTGACCAAGGAACCGAGGGATCATGGCAGATATCGACACATCAATAGAAAATATCACTTTATTCGACATCGGGTGGAAGAGGGACTCCTCGTAGTGAAGACCGTATCGTCAGAGGATAACCCAACAGATCCCCTTACGAAGGGACTAAGTAGGGTTAAGCACTTGCAGCACGCTAGGAGCATCGGGCTGAAGGACGATATTAGTTTAGATTAGATATTTTTTGAAACGTGTAATAGATAAATGTAATTGACATTTGATGATTAAATAAAAGAGTATTATTTATAAGTAATGTTACTGTCTTATGTTAATTATTTACCTATTGTTTCACTTTGCATGTTTTGACTTCCTGAATAATAAGATTATTCGAAAGGTCCATAGTCGCTCATACTTTGGGAGTAGGTATGAAAGAAGATTGTCATGAACTGGTGTGTAGATTATCTAAAGTGTATTAGACATAGCAAAGGTTTGCTGCAACGTTCATGAGTGCTTATGAGTTTGATTTGAGCATTGGATTAGACCCGTGCTTGCTGGTATCACTTCATGGAATTTATCTCGAGTGATCGCAAGACGATAATATCATATGGTCTTAAAACCTAGATATATGGTTTATTATTTGCAAGTTGGTTGTGCATTGATAATGTGTAAACGCATCAGTAACTTGATGTTATAAAACGCATTGTTGTGCATGATTTGATGAGTAAATGTAAATGCATATAAGTCAAAGTTTATCTGTTCCTTTTATCCTAAGAGGGTAAAAGCGATATCTGGGCCCCTCGATGATTTGGTTTGACTTATGTGACGGGCCCGGTGAGGACTGAATTGATGTGTTCAATTAAGTTCTATGTCAGACGAATCAGATATCGAGAAACAAACTGTTGGAAAATCAGTATTACAATGTTCAATGTATTTGTCCGAACGATATCTAGAATAGAGGACTATACGATCCCTTATCTAAAGGACAGGTTACTGATATAATCAGAGTTCGCTAGCGTCTTTGAGAGCTACAATTGCTAATTGGATTGTGCTTACACTATAGTTACTAGACTTATCCAAGTGGGAGACTGTTGGATTAGTGTCTAAGCCCGTAACTATATTTGGTAAGTACTTGACCCGGTTGTGCATGGTCCTTTTGGGTTTCCTTAACCAAAGCAACTAGATAGAATGATTTATGAAAAGAGAGTTTATTATGGTTTATTAATATATTATATTAATAACATATTAAAGGAGAAATCATAGTTTAATTAATATTAGACACGAATTAACTAAGAATTAATTCTGTGGCTAAAAGACATTAATTAAATAACGGGGACTTAAACTGTCAAATGTGTGATAGTTGAGTATTGGGCTGAGAAGGCTCATGGACTAGGCTTGGATGAAATTAGGGATGTGATCATCCTAATTTCGGCCATAAGGGCCCTATTCCAGAAGCTTCCTTGGACTGCTTAAGGCCTAACCTATCCATTAGGGTTTTGACTAAAACTCTAGCACGACCAGTATAAATAGGACCCCAAGGCATCCAATTTTCGGCCACTTGAACCCTAAGAGTCTTCATAGCTGAAATTATGCCTCTCCCCTCTCTCCAAATCATCTTCTTGCTTGTGTGGTGTTTGTAAGCCATTAGAGGAGTGACACTTGTGTCTCTAAGCTCCAAGCCAAGAAGATTCAAGCCATTGTTGAAGAGGTAATCATCTAGATCTGATTTCTTATGTTAATTTCAAATCATGTATGCTAGATCTAGGGTTTATAAGTCTTGGATGAATTGCATGTACAATAGAGAAACCTAGATCCAAGCTTTATAGTTTACATAAGCACATAGGATGTTATTTTGTGTAAAACCCATCAGGAGGGTCGTTAGCTGAACGGGTAGGACAATGAATTTAATCCTCATTAAAAGTATGATGGTTATAAAGTAACTAAATGTTTTTATAAATTCCCAATCTTAGTTACTTTAGGAAAATGTGAATATGGTGCTAACCCATTAAATTACACTTTGCACTTTGCTTAAGTCGTTGGTGGAGTGTGTGTGGTTAACCGACACACTAACCTGGACTTAACAAGGTAGGCAAAGGGTGGCTTGAGGTTTATCATAGATCGGTGGAGCGCGTGTGGTTAACCGGCACATCGGTTAGGTGATAAACATTAAGAGTACCAAGTAATTTGCATGGTTAATTCACACCTTGTTTTGTGATCCTCGGCATCCCAGTCACAAAACCTGAAGGGCACAATCGAGATTGAAACATGCCATTAAAAAGTTCAATGAATCTCAAAAGAATCTAGGAGTTTCAAAACCAATTAAAACCTAATAGTTTATTTCATTTTTCATGGTGTAAATTGGTGAATCGTCATTCATCTACCTTCAAATATTTTATAACTTGGATTATGGCATTCCTCTTCTAAGTTATAAAATATTGTGTTGGGTCCTAGCCTTAATATTACATTTGGGTGTCTTATTAAGGACTATCTTTATATCTAATCAAAACTTGTCCTTCTTTCTTTTCAAATGTCTTGCAACAATGCTTCTTCTGGCTCAAACCCTACCCGCTCCTTCTCTCTCGTGAACCTTTGTGGGAGAGTCATCTTCGATGGTTCCAACTTTATGGATTGTATCCGGAACATCAGGATGGTCACTCGTTACGAGGACAAGGAATATGCCCTCGACAAGGAGCTTAAGGAACTTGATGAGTCGTCTGCTACTCCAGAGGAGATCGCTGAATTCCAGACTCATGAGAGAGATGCCACCAAAGTGGCATGTATCATGTTGGCCACGATAACAGCCGAGCTCCAAAAGTCCTATGAGGACTATTACCCTTTTGAGATGCACCAGGACTTGATGGACCGCTACCATCAAAGTGCTCGTCAACAAAGGTATGACATCATCTCCTCCATGATAACAACCCAGATGAAGGATGGTGAACCCATCATGGGCCACTTACAGAAAATGCAAAGGTATGTGGACCGTTTGCTAAAATTGAATGTGAACTTCCCCGAGGAATTGGCAATTGACATCATTTTGCACTCCTTACCTTCGTGTTATGATCAATTCTGAATGACATATCACATGAAGACCGCCGAAAGTGGTCTTAAAGGTAAATTGGTTGTTACCACTCCTACTCCTACCGCGGCCCCTGTCTTGGCAATCGGGAAAGGTAAAGGGAAGAAGAGGAAGAGACCTTCGAAGGGTACCAAGGGAAATTCCCTTGATAGCTCCTCTTTGAATGGAACCAAAAGAGATTCCGTCACTCCTTCTTCCAACCCTAAAGAGGCTGAATGCTTCTATTGCCATGAAAAGTCGCACTGGAAGCGAAACTACCCAAAGTACCTGCAAGATGTTAAGGATGGGAAAGTGAAACCCAACCATGCAGGTATTTATACTATATTGTCTAATAACTCACCCCATTCTAATTCTTGAGTCCTTGATACAGGTTGTGGTATTGACATATGTTCTGATTTGCAGGGACTAAGAAGAAGTGAGAATGTGGAGCATGGGAAGATAAACTTAATCATGGGGAATAGGAAAGCTTCACCTGTCACCAAGATTGGAGTTTATTCTTGGTTGCTAAGTAGTGGGTTAGTGTTAGATTAGAATAGATGTTGTTACTCGTCTGAAATGGCGAGAAATATTATTTCCTTTCATGGTTTGTACAAACAAGGGTTTACCTTTTTGTTTGATAATGAATGTGGTGGTATTAATGCTTTCTTTAATAATGTTCTTTATTTTAAAGCATTACCTTGTGATGGTGTATATGAAACTGTGTCGGTTGTTGGTAACCTAGGAAATAATGTGTTGTGTATTGATTCTTCCACTAACTTGGATAAAGCATCATTATGGCATTTTCGTCTTGGACACGTAAGCAAGAAACACATAGGCCAACTCCAAAATGATGGAGTCTTGGAGTCATTTGACCTAAAGTCGGATGATAGTTGTGAATCTTGTTTGCTTGGGAAAATGACAAAGTCACCCTTCACTGGTACTTGTGCTAGGAGTGAGGGTTTGTTGGATCTCAAACATACTGATGTGTGTGGACCCTTCAGAACTGCCAGAATGGATGCTAACCGCTTCTATGTGACTTTTACTGATGATTATAGTACATATGGATATGTCTACTTAATCAAGCATAAGTCAGAAACCTTTGAAAAGTTCAAAGAGTTTAAACAGGAAGTGGAGAATCAGTTGGGCAGGAACATTAACATGCTTCGATCCGATCGAGGTGGTGAGAATCTTAGTACAAAGTTCCTTGACTATCTTAAGGAATGTGGGATTGTCTCA
This sequence comes from Lactuca virosa, assembly GCF_052849685.1. Classification (NCBI taxonomy): domain Eukaryota; kingdom Viridiplantae; phylum Streptophyta; class Magnoliopsida; order Asterales; family Asteraceae; genus Lactuca; species Lactuca virosa. The sequence goes on from NC_136430.1 coordinate 136,519,090, forward strand.
CAATTGACACCTTCCAGGACACCACAGCTAAATGGTGTCGCTGAGAGGCGTAATCGAACCTTGTTGGACATGGTTCGTTCCATGATGAGTCGAGCTTCGCTACGAATCTCATTTTGGGGGTATGCCTTAGAGACTGCCACCCATATCCTTAATCTAGTCCCTACAAATAAGGTTGCCAAAACACCTCACGAGATGTGGACTGGAAAAGTTCCCAATCTAGTTCACATCAAGATTTGGGGTTGCGAGACGTTCGTGAGGCGCGAGACTCACGATAAGCTCGAACCTCGAAGTGAGAGGTGTATTTTAATCGGCTACCCACAGAAATCCTTTGGTTACCTCTTCTACAGACCCAGTGATAATGTGGTCTTTGTAGCAAGGAGAGGAGTCTTTCGCGAGAGACAGTTCATAAGCCAAGGAAACAGTGGTTTCCTTAATGGAAGGTTGGCTGAGGATGTTTACATGAGTCAGCCAGAGCGTTGTGTCAGTATATAGTACCCTAATAGAGTGTGTAAGGTTGAGAAATCCATCTATGGATTGAAACAAGCACCTCGCAGATGGAATCTTTGTTTCGATGAGAAAGTCAAAGAGTTTGGCTTTTCGAGGAGTGAAGATGAATCTTGTGTATATGTCAAGGCTAGTGGGAGTATAGTTATCTTTTTGGTATTGTATGTGGATGACATACTACTCATAGGAAATGACATCCCAACTCTGCAGGAAGTGAAGTCCTGGCTTGGGAAGTGTTTCGCTATGAAGGACCTTGGAGAAGCTTCCTATATCCTAGGGATAAGTATTTTGAGAGACAGGAGTAAGAGAAGAATTAGACTTAGTCAGAGTACCTACTTGGATAAGGTGTTGAATAGGTTCAGCATGCAGAAGTCCAAGAAAGGAGAGTTACCGATCCAGAGTAACGCCAGATTGAGTAAGACTCAGAGCCTGAGTACAGAGGCTGAGATAGCTGAGATGAGTCGAGTACCGTATGCTTCCGTTGTAGGCTCGATCATGTATGCTATGACGTGTACTCGTCCTGATGTATCCTTTTTGAGCATGATCAACAGATATCAGGGGAACCCTGGCAAGGCTCACTGGACTGCGGTAAAGAACATTCTCAAGTACCTGTGGAGGACTAAGGACTGGGTCCTTACCCTCGGTGGGAGTGATGACTTGAAAGTAGTATGGTATAGTGATGCTAGCTTCCAGACTGATAGGGATAATTTCCTCTCTCAGTCAGACTGGGTCTTTACCTTAAACGGAGGAGCAATTACTTGGAAAAGTTCCAAGCAGGAGACAGTGGCTGATTCAACTTGCGAATCAGAGTATATAGCAGCAAGCGAGGCAGCAAAGGAGGCTATATGGCTAAAGAACTTCATTGGAGACCTTGGAGTTGTACCATCTATAAAGGAGCCTATGGAGATTTTCTGTGATAGTGAAAGTGCAGTTGCCTTAGCCAAGGAACCAAGGGATCACAGAAGATCCAGACACATCTACAGAAAATACCATTTCATCAGACATCGAATAGAAGAAGGACTCCTCGTGGCAAAGAGGGTATCATCGGATGAGAACCTAGCAGATCCCCTCACGAAGGGACTAGGTTGGGTTAAGCATCTTCAACATGCGAGGCGCATAGGGCTAAAGGATGATATTAGTTTTAGAAATTAGATAACTTTGAAATTTGTAAAGTGTAATTGACATTTGGTGATAAATAAAAGTTGTTTATTTATAAGTAAAGTGTTGCTATATTTTGTCAATCGTTTACTATCATTTCATTTTGCATGTTTTGACTTCTAGAATAATTATGTTATGGTATATCATATTATTCAAATTCTCCACAGTCGGTCATATGTTGGAAGTAGATATGAATCAAGACTGTCATGAAGCTGGCTTGTAGATGTCTAAAGTGTTGGACATAGAAGGAGTTGCTACAACATTCATGAGTGCTCATAAGTTCTGAGTATTGGATTCAACCCACACTCACTTGTATCACTTCATGGAATTTATCCTGAGTGATCATGAGACGGTAATATCATATAAGTCTTAAAACCTAGAGATATGAGTTGTTGACTATGAGTTGGTTATACATTGATTGTATGAAAACGCATTGGTAACTCGATGTTATAAAACGTGCCTTTGTGTATAATTCAACAAGTAGTAGAACAAGCATATGAGTCAAAGTTTATCTGTTCCTTCTTGGATTAGAAGCGATATTTGGGCCCCTCGATGATTTTGTTGTGACCCATGTACCGGGCCCGGTCAGAACTAAAATGATGTGTTCGATGAAGTTCTATGTCAAACAAATCGGAAATCAGGAAACAAACTGCTGGACAATAAGTAAGACATTGTTCCATGTATTTTTCCGGCTGATATCTAGAACAGAGGATTATATGATCACTTATCTTAAATGGCGTATCATCATCATCTCAGTTCTACGAGACTTTGAAAGAGCTACGTTTGATGATCGGTTCCTGAAGTCATTCTTGCAGTTATAGTTATTAGACTTATCCAAGTGGGAGACTGTTGGATTAGGTGTCTAAGTTCATAACTATTTCTGGAATGTACTTGACCCGGTTGGCATGGTCCATTTGGGTTGCATGGCATTGCAACACTTGGATAGACAAAATGAGAGAAAGGACACTTAAGGTTTATTAATATATTATAAGTTCTAATATATTAATAATATTATTTAATTAGTATTGATCAAAAATTAATTTAGAATTAATTTGGTGATCAAAAGGAGACTAATTAAATATATGGGGTTGATTGTGTAAATCATCCATTCTTTTATAGTGGGCTAATGATCCATGGTTTATATGAATTGGGATAAAACCCATAGAGTGCTCCATGGATAGTCCATGGAGGTTATAAACCCATGGATCATGGAATATGAAAAGCCATGTCAATTAGGGTTTACATGTTGTAACCCTACTTGTGACACAACTATAAAAGGACCCTATGGGCTACCAAAATCGGCACTATGTGTATAACAAGAGGGCTAGCCGATTTTGAGTGATAGTGTACTTCTCTCAAAGTTATTCCAAGAGTTGTGGTGTTGTGTGAAACATTTGAGGCATCAAATTTGAGGTGCTAGGCTCACAAGGTTCTCAAGGAATCCAAGCAACAAGAAAGGTATGTTCTCCTACTAGCTTTTATGTTTTAAAGTTCCCCATGCCATGCTAGTTAGGTTAAGAACCTTGGAAAATCAAATTTTCATGAATCTTAGTAAAACACAGATGCAAGGTTTCTAGGGTTGCGTGTACACCTTAGGAGTGTTAGAATGCTCAAATCCCTTCAATAATATGCACTTATGGCAATTAGTATCCTAATAGATTTAATCATAGCGACTGGTGAAACGGTTTCATCATAGTCAACCACATGAGTTTGAGTGAATCCTTTAGAAACAAGTCTTGCTTTGAATGTGTGTAAATTGACATCCATGTCAGTATTCTTCCTGAAGACCCACTTACGTCCAACAGGCTTGCTATTGGGAGGAAGTTCAACCAAATCCCAGACTTGATTTTCTCTCATGGATTGCATCTCCATGTTCATGGCATCAAGCCATTTGTCAGATTTGGGATCTAACATTGCATATTGGTAGCTGACGGGCTCATCAACATTCATCATCATGAAGCACTCGTCAATGAGAAATCCTTATCTCTCAGGTTCATGATGAGTTCTACCGGATCTGCGAACGCCTTGTGTTTCAACAGGTCGAAGGACAATGATCTCTTCATCTTCAACAACCTCTTGTCCAGTACTAGTGCCAACAAAAGCTGCATCGGGTTGAGGTTATTGATCTTCCTCAAGTTCCACGTGCCTCCCATTTTCCTCATCCATAAGAAACTTGCTTTCTAAGAATTCAGCTTTTCATGAGATAAAGATCTTATTCTCACTAGGAATGTAGAAGTAATATCCTAACAATCTTTAGGATATCCTACAAAGATGCATTTGGTAGATCTTGGCTCAAGTTTTCTTGAAGTGTCTTGTCTGACATAAGCTTCACAACCCCAAACTTTCATATAAGATAAGGATGGAGCCTTTTGAACATCTCATAAGGTGTTTTCTCTACCTTTTGTAGTTGGTGCCATATTCAAGATACGGGCAACGATGAGTAAAGAATAAGTCCAAAATGATAAAGGAAGAGTACTTCGACTCATCATAGATCGAACCATATCAAGTAAGGTCCGATTTTATCCTCTCAGAAACACCATTAATTTGTGGTGTTCTAGGTGGAGTGAGTTGTGAGATAATCCCACAACTCCTTAGACGGTCTTGGAACTCTTGGCTCAAGTACTCGCCTCCTCTATCTGAACGAAGGATTTTGATTGTTTTGTCGAGTTGTTTCACTTTGAAATAATATAAAATTTTAAAATGCTTCATGTTTATGTTTCATCAAATACACATAACCAAAATTACTAAAGTCGTCAGTGAAGGTGATGTAATATCTTTCACCATATCTAGACATTGTTTTGAAATGACGACATACATCAGTGTGTATGATGCCTAATAAAACACTTGCCCTTTCACTAGTACCAGATAAAGGGGACTTTGTCATCTTGCCACATAATCAAGATTCACATATGTCAAATGACTCAGTGTCATTTTCCCTTAAAAGTCAACTCTTTTGAAGTTAGGATATGCGCTTCTAGTTTATGTGTCCAATGTGACAATGCCATAGATATGTTTGGTTCAAATCTTGTTTGAGCCTTTTGGTGTTAACTTGATAAAGGGATTTATTTTTTGAAGTGTCATCTAGGTTTAATTCATAAATTCCATTTATTGGTCTAGCCCTCAAAATAGAATATTCCATCCAAGAATGAATGAATATTGTCATCAACAAATTGAAAATTAAAACCAGATTTTCTTAAACGGGAAACTGATACAATATTTCTAGTAATAGAGTTAATCAAACACACATTGTTTAATGTTAAGTACAAATCAGATGGTAAAGGTAAATCAAAATATCCTATTGCTTGGACGGTAACTCGTGCTCCATTGCACACATGCAATACCATCTCATATGTCTTCAGTTCCCTACTCTTTCTGAATCCCTGCAACGAATTACAAATATGAGTTCCACAACCAGTATCAAATAACCAAGTGTTAGATGAAAAAGTAAATAGTCCCATTTCAATCATGAAAATGGATATACCTGAAGGGCCTTCCCCGACCTTCTTGTTCTTCAACTCAGCAAGGTACTTAGGAAAATTCCTTTTCCAATGCCCCACGACACCACACTCAAAGCATGTTTCATCTTTGGAAACCTTTTCCTTTTTCTTTGGTGGTGGGTTTTGGGGAGCTATCTTCCCTTTTCCCTTGCCAGCTTGTGGCTTTCCCTTGAAGTTCGTTCCTTTGTTCTTTTTGACTTGTCCTTCCCTAATCATAAGCACTTGGGGGGGGGGGGGGTTCTTGGGATATTCTTTTCTACAGTTTTTAGCATCCCATGCAACTCAAAAATAGGTTTCTCCCACCCATTCATGTTGTAGTTCATGATGAAGGTATCATTAGACTTTGGCAATGAGTTCAGAATTAAATTTATGGCCAAGTCTTGTGGATATGGGGAGCCCAATCTCTCTAGTTGATCCAAATAGCTTTTCATATTGAGAATATGTGTGCTCACATTTCCACTCTCCTCTATTTTCATGCCACAGAGGACTCTCACAGTTTCGAACCTTTCGATTCTAGCTTTTTGCAGAACATTTGCTTGAGATGTTCAATCATGTCAAAGGCAGTAAAGAGTTCCAGATCCCGTTGAAGATTGGGAACCATAGTGGCAAGCATGAGGCATGAAACATCAAGTGAATCATCCACATGATTAAGCCATACATCATGTGCAGCCTTTGGAACAGAGGGTGGTTCATCAGGGGTTTGATTTTCAAGGACATAGTCTTTCTTTTCTTGTTTCAAAACGATTCTTAAATTTCTGTAACAATCCAAAAAGTTAGAGCGGTTCAGTTTTTTTTGTCGAGAACTGATCGAATGTTCATTACGTGGTGGTGTGTTACAGTAGTTGGTGGATCCATCTACAAAATTTTAACAAAGTTTTCATTTAGTATTTAATTCTTTAAAAATAATACCCTTTTGTTTCCAGAAACATTATTTATTTAAAGTCTAGGATCCATGAAAGACCCACACTTTCATAATTGAAACAATATTATTCTTAAACATGCTACATGCATATTCATAAAACAATATCTTACATTGATAATTACGATTACAAATGACTGGATACAAACCGACTAGGTTTTTAAGTATATTACATAACTACCCAGGATAATAAAGTTTTATACAAATGTAAACCCAAGTACAAAAGTAATAGCGTAAACTATTCTAAATCTTCTGACAGTATATAACTATGCTGGTTACTTATCTCCTATAATTGTTAAACATTGAGAGGGTAAGCGGTGACGCTTAGTGAGTTCAGTAATAGATACAATATAACGTTATGCCATATATGTACTTCAACATGGCAGAAGCAAAGAGGAACAAGGAACAACAAAGGCATATGTGAATCATGCGACAAGCTTTCCATAGCAATCAATGAGACATAACAATTTCAATACTTGATATACATCAATAAGGCTTCGGCCCAAATGGCACAGAAGACATACAACTTCTGATTAAACATTTTGGTAGATTTCAGGCTTTCAGCCCTATCTAACCTTCTGCCAATGCCATAAAATAGAAGTCATTCTCTTACGAGACATGCTCTACATGGCCAGAGGCTACATACCAGTACCACTGTGAATCTAAGTCCTTTCACTGATCACATGGCCAAAGGTACAACTTTGCTATCAAAATAGCAGAAATAATAACACAAAATGATAACACGGAAAAGCACATAGCACATATAACACATAACATACAATTGTTCCTATCTATTGAACTCACTGTGAAATAACCGGGGGTTAAAGTATTAATTTGAGCAGCACTTTGGCTCTGAATATGACTTTCTGTGACGAAACCGGGAATTTTAGTTGAAAACCGGCCTTACTTGGGCAGAGTTTCGACTCGAAAATATAATTTTCTCGGGAACTTCGGAGTGTCGGGACTTGTTTCGGGTGTCGGGGATGATACCGGGACTTCAGGGGGTGTTAGGGTAAATTTAGAGAGAATATGAGGTGTAAAAGAATGAAATTTGTAACATAAATACGGCAGCCTTCGCATCCCTTATATAGGGTCCGAAGTAGCTCACTACGCGGGGCGTAGTTCCTCGGTACGCTGGGCGTACTGCGAGGCGGTCTAGTACGTTGGGCGTACACCAAGTACGCTAGGCGTACCTTGATACATGGCTCCGGACGTCTCGAGTTCGTATGATACGTGTCGTATGTGAGGGTTTGGGCGACGTGGCCAACTCTGGTTCACACACATGAGTACGCTGGGCGTACACAGATTTTCCAAACTTCTAAAATCCATATATTTCGCATATGAGCTCCGATTTTGACGTTATTTATATCCACACGTAGGTATGACCGTGCTCTACAACTTTCATTTAGACACCGTTGGCTAATTTTGAATTTATTTTTAATATTACATTTTTAACGGGCCGTGACAGGAAAAGTCCGTTAAAAATTCATAACTTCTTCATCTGACGTCTATTTTCGTCTGTCTTTTTACCATTGTACTACTATTGACGAGACCTTCGATTCTCATTTAGGATGCGTCGGCTAATAATCACTCGATCTTTATTTCGAGTTTTTAGCTGTCTACTGCTATTCCGAAACTTAGAAAAATCATAACTTCCTCATACGAAGTCAGATTTTGATGTTCTTTTTATGAAAATTCTCGGTTTAACGAATACTACGACTTTAATTTAGATCACTAGGCCTAAAAAGTAGTTTATCAAAAACTCACTTTTTACGTCATACGGCGTCGTGCCGGTTCTGTCGCGAAACTTCAACTAGTCATAACTTCTTTGTTATAACTCGGATTTCGATGAGATTTTTCGCCTAAATGTTTCTAACGAGATTCTTTACAATTTTCAATAATATAATTTTACTTATTTTCAACTTTATATTTTCGTTAATTTCAATATTTGACATTAGATTGGAATCTCATAAGACTTCCAATATTTTCCGAGTGATTCTAAACATAACTTTACTTCATTTCTAGTAAAAACTATCTGTTAGAACTCAACGCTCAAATTCATATAATATTTCATTATATTTTTCACTTTTAAAATTACCTAACACGTAAACTGAACGTGTATGTTACAATCCAAGTTACAAATCAAATAAATGGCTACGTATCCTTTACCCCATTCACTCAATTTTAACAAGGTAAATACCTTGTATTAATTACACCATTTGTAATTCCTAGATGTATGAGACCCCTAACAATCCATTTGTTAATTTGACGTGTTTGGTCTCATCTATGCCTTGGAACACTCTTGCTTAGGTGACCTTTATCACATGAGGTTTCCAATCAACTCATCCAATTAGAGAAACTTGTATAATTGGACTATAACTTGGTTATAGAAATCGCAAAAATACTTTGGCCACCAAAAGATGATACTAATGGTTAGGTGTCTTTTATCCCACTAGCATTATACAAGTGATGTGCAAATGTTTCTAAAGTTTGATGACATAAACTTGCATTTTGAAAAAGGGATCGGTATGTTTTGTTATTCTATTTAAAACATGTGATATCATGACAATTGCATGCATCCAATATGTCATGGTATCAATTTTTCTAAAAAATCATTTTTTAAGGTTCTTATAAAAAGACCGGTTTTTATATTTCGACTTGGTTCAATTTAAAATTAATACCTAGTATTAAGTTTGAGTTTGAGCCATGTAGAACCTTTTAATATTGTTTAATAAAACTTTATTTCATTAAATAATACTTTGGAGTTTGAATAAGTTATAAAAACATGATTTTTACACTAATAATTCAATATTTCAAAAGTTGTCGTAATAACAATTTTATAAAACCGGTTTTTATTTTATGGCTAGACTATGTTACATCTAATGTCCATATTTTATATTTTGAAATCCAAACTCCATGTGATGTTTATATTGTCCAAAAAATAGTTTGGGTTTGTGAAAAACTAAATTATCAACCACACAAAATATTTACTTGAAAAATAAACAACACAACCATGCATTTAACATAAACAAGCCTTAAACTATATAACACTTTTGTGAGCCAACATAAAAGTGTTAAGTCCTTCCTAAGGGACAAAGGGACCAAATATTACAACTTGTTCTTCATGTGATCTTCAAGCTCCCACTTGCAATGACAACCATTTTTGTTGCAATTTTATAAAAACTTTATAAAAGTTATGAATTTCTATAAAATCTTTATAAAACCGTGGGTCTCCATGGTTCTTCAAAAAATTGCATCCGTCTTCATCTTGTTATATTTTCATAAAATAAATCTAGTCTAAAACTAATCTATTACATAAAAATAACAAGAATAAAAACTAGATACTTTTATTACATACTTTATAAATAAAAGAATATTACAAAACATTTTTAACCAAATCACACAAACAACAACACAAATGGTCCAAGACTTGTTTATGCACTCTAAAATACATATAAACATAAAACAACCTTTGTTTTTCTAAGACAACTTTAAGTGACAAAAAATGCATGTAAGTTTTTGTCACAAAAAATAACAATTATAAAGTTGTCAAAAAAAATATGTATGAACTTGTTTTTATATAAAAACAAGCTATCCATATTCACCAAAAACTAAGATTTTCATAAATTAAAAAATTTAACCAAACTTGCAAGGTGGCTCTGGACACCAATTGTTGGGTTTTATTTAAAAACTAGTTTCAAAAACTACAAATAATGGAAAACGGAAGACTTGAGTTTTATAAATAACATAAACATTTTATCACCCACCAAGGGTCATCTTGCAAGTAGTATAAAGATTTAAAGCATAACCATAGAAGGAATAAGCAACAACAACCTTTGATGAACTTTGAGTCCTCTCGGGAGGCTTGGAAGTTGATGGGGATATGTTGAACCTTTGAGACACCAAAAAAAATGTCAACTTTACTTCAAGATGCTAGTCTTTTTGGTTAACTATTAATCTTGGAAGCAAATACCCAAGTATTACTTCCAAGAGAGAAAAACAAGTAGTATTCAAACACTTTTTAAAGCACAATATGGAGAGATCATGTAGATGGAAGAGCTACGGTTTTGGCACTTAAAAATGACCCAAATGAAAGCCTTTTTCATGTCTAGTTAAAGTGGAAACCTTACCAAAATGTACTTAACCATTGAGCCCTTATGACACAAGACAAGGATGTCCCCCATGTAAACCATGCTTTTTTTTCTTTTAATTAAACAATTCAAAAGTCCACACTCTTCCAATAAAAGAGAACCTGAAGTTTTTGTTTAAAAAAGAAGTCAACATTTTAATAAATCTTATAACTAGTTTATAAGATTTAGACTATAACCTTTTGGTAAAATACAAAAGGATTCATCTAGTCCAAAATGTTGTACATGACTAATTATTTCATGTCATATGAAATAATGTGTTACTTGTTATTGTAAAATAATTATTTCCATGAAATAAATATTTTTCCAATTTATTATAAGAGTTTATGAATATTTATTAAAATCAATTTCTAATAAATAATTTATTGTATCAAGTTGTTGTTAATGTGACCCTTAGGATCATATGTTATTTAGCAATATCATTTTAATATGACTCTTGAGCATACTAGATCTTTCAAGTGGGTCTTCTTAAGACAAGCCTTCACCAGTCATCTAATGGAGAACTTTGTACCCAACAAAAATCGGCAGCAAGGCGGCAGCCACCACGTTCGGTTGCCATGGTGGGTTTTTCCACGTTTTCCGGCCAAACAAGACACACACACACACGCCTCACAAACTTGCAGCAGCAGCACATACGCACACACGAAACACGAACACCACCGTAACCACCTTCTTGGTGGATAATGACGACCAGAGAAACAACAAAATGATAGTCGCAAGGAGTGGCAGTGGCGGCGTGGGATGCAGTGTAGCAACAGAAGAAAACAGAGAAGATGGGGGGGGGGGGTTGCGTCTTTACCGAAGAATGACAGTAATGAGCATGAGCTTCCAGTTCTTCCGACCTCCCCAACGGTCACGACATCCTTTCATCAATCCTCGTCTTTGCCGGCTGCAAGAGTAGCGGTGGTCGCTCGGTGGTTCTAAGCAGCAACCATGCTGATGGCGGCGGCAGGAGATAGGAGGGATAAGGTGCCGGCTGCTAAAAATATTAAGGTTAGGGTTTGTAGTAATGTTTTAAATGAGGGGACAAGGGATGGGGGTGTCGGGTTTTAATGTTGCCTCCTTCAGTCAAACTTAATCCATTTTATTAAATTTTAGCCCCTTCCACCAAAATCATTTTCAGATTAAATCCACTAATTACCAAACAACCCATGCTCTTCAAAATTCTTTACATTTCAAGTCCAATTGTTACAAAATAGTCCCCAAATTTCCAGAAATTATAACATTTAACTCCTTGTGGGTAACACCCTGTTAAATTATTACAAATTTAGGGCTAAAGAAAAATATAAAAATACATCTCGGGGTTTATGGTTTATTTTTTTTTTAAACAAGATGTTACAATGATTCATTGTATCTACCATACATTGATAAAAATTCAACACTCTTTGCCGATGGGTACCTTCCGTACCGAAATGTATTACACACATCATTCCATTCTCGCCTTTTTTCTTCTAATAAAAGAAGTTAATGATTCAACGTATAGAACGATATGCTGATAACACCTCGCAAAACTATATCAGTGAATGATAGTCCAAACCCATACTATCAGGAGACATCACAATCTCACATGATTGTCAGCTGCATTTTTTGATCTGCTGACAGAGTAACTCGGATACGTTGATCGCTTCCTGTAACACTCTAAATTTCCAAATAAAATTTTCATTTTTAAATCAACATAAAACACAGTTTAACATTTCTCAAAACCAACTTTGTAAATTGTTCCAAACACAAAACAATAAATTGTTTAACATTATCCCAGAATCCTCCAAAAACGTAATCAACTAGCTGGTGTGTACAATCATGTCGGCGCCTTCCCGCGATCCTGAGATGTACCTGAAACACATTTCACACAACACTAAAAGCATAAAGCTTAGTGAGTTCCCCAAAATACCACACACAAATAATTAGCCTCTCAGGGCTAGATCTCAATAAGGACCCTCTGGTCATGTGTCTCAGTGAGCACCCTCCGGTCTCACAGCTAAGGATGGACCCTCCAGTCTTGTATCTCAGTGAGGACCCTCCGGTCTCACAGCTCGGGATAGACCCTCCAGTCGTGTATCTTAGTGAGGACCCTCCAGTCTCACAGCTCGGTTTGGACCCTCTGGTCCTAACTCAATAAGGCACACAATGATATACAGCATAAATCACAAAGACAGAATGCAAAGTATATCACATAACTCAGTATAAGCACATAAGACCCTCTGGTCAATAACTCAGGCAAGACCCTCCGGTCAGACAGTATTACTGCTCAGGTAAGTATAGTGAGAAGACTCACCTTTTAGGTATAGCAAGTATGTCTCGTACTCAACGGTCGGTCTAGACTCCGCCTACATACATCATAATCATCTCAAATTAAGATTGTATAATAAAAACTCTAAAGATGTTAGTCTAACTCCTCTTCTAAATCTCAGAAAGGTGAAAAACCATTTTACCCCTCCACGGTCTCCAAGGTCCACAACTTGACCAACCCTAAAAGTCAACGAAAGTCAACACTCAAGTCAACAGCCCATGTTGACTCAACTCGTCGAGTACATCTATGCGACTCGTCGAGTGCATCTATGCGACTCATCGAGTTCCTCCTATTCTCAGAAAAATCGGGAGAAACTCAAGTCAACTCGTCGAGTCGTCTCACCAACTCGTCGAGTTTGCACAGTGTCCAGAATAACGGGGGAACCCCTAACCAACTCGTTGAGTTGGCTAACCAACTCGTCGAGTTCCTTCAGCCCATTCTCTCATTCAGACGGTTTTAAGCGAGACTAAGGCCCCAAACTCTAGATCTAGCCTCCTAGGGTTGAGATACCACGTAAAGTTGCAAGCTTTATGTCCATGCATGTCATATAGGGCTAAGTTTTCCAAAACAAAGCTTCAAAAAAGGGTTTAAGGCATGGAAGTTGGCCAAATCTTGATAAAGCTTGAGTCTTTAGGCCTAAGGGGCCTAATAATGTCCAGATCTAATGTCTTAGCTTCAAGGTAATCTCAAAACCACCAATGACTCAAGAAAATGCTAAAATTGGCCATAAACTCTCTGATGCATAGATCTAACAAACTAGTGATCAAGATAATGGTTTTTTACCTCCAAATGGTCGTAAAGACTGAATGGATGCCAGATCCAAAGACTCATTCTTGTTCCAAGCCTTTTACTCCTCAAGTTCCTTTAAAGAATGTACCAAAACACACACTCTTAGTCTCTCTCTCCCTCTCTCTCTCTCTCACAGTGGAAGATAACTCAATTAGGGTTTGTCTCTGGATGATAAAGTGATGAGGGAGGCGGGGTAAAGGACTTAAGGTCCTTTAAATAGGGTGCAAACCCTAAAAATTAGGGTTTTCTCACTCAGCTCCAACTCGTCGAGTTGAGCCCTGCAACTCGTCGAATAGATTTGTATCTTGCACGGCCTCCTTGGTTTCTACATGACGAGTTTGGGACTCCCAACTCGTCGAGTAGGTCCTTCAAATAGCATTAAAACCCCGAAATTCTATACCTGCGAACCGGGATGTTACAATTCTCCCCCACTAGGATCAGAGTTCGCCCTCGAAGTCATTCTCTGGAAACATCTCTGGGTACTGCTCGTGCATCTCAGACTTCGGCTCTCAATGTTGCCCCTGATCTTTAATCAAGGCCACCTCCTTGTTTCTCAAGGTTTTTACTTTCTTATCCAATATCGCCATTGGCCTCTCAATATAGTTCAAGTGATCATCAACCTGAATATTCTCTAAAGGAACCACTGTCGTCTCATCAGCTAGACCCTTCCTCAGCTGGGACACATGGAAGGTGTCATGAATCTTGCTCAACACCTCAAGTAGCTCCAACCGATAATCTCTATTTTCCACTCGTTCACTTTCCCTGTAACAACCAATGTATCTAGGCCCAACTTTCCCCGCTTCCTGAATCGAATCACCCCTCTCCATGGGGATACTTTCTGGAGAACAAAGTCGCTGACCTGGAACTCTAGCTTGGAACGCCTTTGCTCTGCATAACTCTCCTGACGACTCTGAGTCGTCAACAACCTCTGTCTGACCTGTTGGATATGCTTTTTCATCTTGAGCACTATCTTGGTGCTCCTTATCAAGACTCAGCTCAAATCCAACACTCCAAGAACGACTTTCCCCAAGTCAACCGAAATCAATCAGAACCCTTCAGTCCGAAGAAGAACGAACCCTTCGTCGTTTCAGTACCACTTCTGCCATTCCAAAACCTGGAATCCATATCGGCCCGTTCCCCCGACAGACCGCCCATGCAAAATGTCACCCTGCCAATCGCTCTTCGAATAGCCGTCCTGACAAAGCACCTCCAACTATGATTAACTCGATGCGACTGATGGAAACGAGTCGTTGGTAGTAATCAGTTGTTGAACACTCATGCCCATTATACCAGTCGATCCTGACCCAAGACTCAAAATAAACGGAGGGGTCACCTCGCACCGAATACCAACCACCGATACTACTATCAGAACTCATCTGAAGAATGAACCTCAATACTCTGCCCTCATACACTAAAAGAATGACCTGCCGATCCACATGAAAACCAAAATTTTACACTAGGCCTGACCCCTCGTCGGACAGAACCACTCTACTACAAAGCCCAGGACGGTTCATGTAACATCCGGATACCCAGGTATCTTATTTTAAGTATTTTGTTGAATTTTAGAAAGGGACTCGGCGAGTAGGCGCTCAGACTCGCCGAGTGGAATCGCGCTTCTGCCAGCCTGGATTTAATGAAGGGACTCGGCGAGTCCATTCGTGGACTCGGCGAGTCCGCGCTGTTTAATGAAGCCCTAATTTTTGGGGTGTGTGCCCTATTTAAAGGCCCTTATGGCCGTCATTTGAGGCCACCTTGTTCCAGAGAAACCCTAGAGAGAGTGAGGAAGGCTTGAGTGCAAGAAAGGGCTTATAATCTTCATTTTGGGGTGATTTTTGCTAGAGAAAGAAGAGAGGATCCACCTAGAACATGAAAGGAGCTTGGATTGGAGCTAATCATCTTGAGATATTGTCTCTGGAGGTATAATCCCTTCTATTTCGTGTTGATATGATAGATTTCATGATTTTAGGGTTTTTACCTCCCTTTTTTATAAGATCTAGTGAGTACGAGGTCCCCTTTTTGTTGATGATATCAGATCTGGACCTTGAGAGGTCCATAGAGTCACTACCTTCTAGCTTTTTGCAAGCAAATAAGCAATTGGAGGCTAGGTTGCCATTTCTAGTGATATTTATCCATTTGAGGCTTGATATGGGTTGCATGCACGTAAAGGTTACACCTTTACGTGACTTTTGAATGTTAAAAGGATGGATCTACTGTTTGGTGAAGCAGATCTGACCTCAAGAGATCTTTTGAGAGTTTCCATGGGAGGAACTCGCCGAGTCCATAAGGGACTCGACGAGTCGAGTCGGGTTGCCCCGTGACTCGCGATCTGTAACGACCCGGGGAGTATAGGGTTGACTCAGTGAGTCAAGTGAGGACCAGGGACGAGGAGGCAGGCATGTACTCACCGAGTCACTCTAGTGCACTCGGCGAGTCTGGTCAATGTTGACTGTTGACTTCTGTTGACTTTTAGGGATTAGTTAGTGTTTGGACTTATGAGCCATTAGAGGGGCAGAATGGTCTTTTACCCTTCTTAGAGAACTTATAGAGAGGAGTTGGCCTAGCCTTTAGAAGTTGTATTAATTAGAGAATTTATTTATGTGATTAGGTGAAGGCTAGTGCAGTATTTCAGAGTTCGAGGTTTACCGAGTTACTCGAGGTGAGTCTTCTCACTATACTCTACCTAGGGTGGTAATTAGAGTTATGTGACAGAGTATTTTGTATGCTTTTGCATGATGTGATTTCTATGTGATTTATGCTATGTATGTTACAGAGTTTACAGAGTTAGGACCGGAAGGTCCACAGAGTTAGGGCCAGAGGGCCCACAGAGTTATGGGACTGGAGGGTCCCAATGAGACACATTGACCAGAGGGTCAAACAGAGTTATAGCCTCGAGTGGCTAATATGTGTTGTGTGTGGTATTTTGGGGAACTCACTAAGCATTTATGCTTACAGTGTTTTGTGTTATGTGTTTCAGGTACCAGTGAGGATCGCGGGAAGGCGTCGGCATGATCAGTACACACTATTGTAGTTTTATACATTATGATCTTGGGATGTGTTTTTATGGATTTGATATGTGATACATTGGAATTCGAGAATATTTATGAATGAAATTATATTTTAAAAAGCGAAAAATTGTTTTGAAATTTACGGTGTTACAGTTCAGCTCCGACCACGAGCTGAATGACCATAACCGACCGAAATTATTCACTGATATCCACAAACATAAGCCCCAGAAAAAATTACAATCGACCTACAGTCACACATCACCTCTGAGCTCTGTCGTCTATGACTTACTAATTCTATCCGTGCTGTGGTCCTCTCCAAGCCAAACAAACCGACCCACCCACGTCTAACACATTAGATGGAAACCATAACCACTCAATATGAAATCCATATGAAACTCTGGAATCCCAACCTACCCATCCTTTACACAGATAGAGCAGAACTCAACATAAGAGTCAGGTCGGACAACAAAATTGACCCCACTCATATCCAATCTGATACTCAACTCATTACCAGCGGTTCGCGTCTCTACGCATGCATTACCCTCCAGTCATTTTGACTTGCGACAACCCCTCCCTAAATCGGAATATAAACGTTTCCGACCCTCATCGAGACCCCAGTCTCGTACCTGGTTCGGCTACCAGACTCCCAATGACTCAATTAACAAAGCTACCCGGCCTAAGAGCTCTTCTGCGTCACATACTGACTAGTGAATGCTACGGTTCCCTGCGGTCTTACAACACTCTCTTACTGACTAGTGAATGCTACAGCTCCCCGCATTCTTACAACACTCTCTCACTGACTAGTGAATGTTACTGCTCCCCACCGTCTTACAACACTCTATCACTGACTAGTGAATGCTATGGCTCCCCGCAGTCTTATAACACACTCTCACTCGCTAGTGAATGCTACGGCTCCCCGCAATCTTACAACACTCTCTCACTCGCTAGTGAATGTTATGGATCCCCACAGCCTTACAACATTCTCTCACTTGCTAGTGAATACTACGGCTCCCCGCAGTCTTACAATATTTTCTCACTCGCTAGTGAATTCTACGGTTCCCCGCAGTCTTACAACACTCTCTCACTCGCTAGTGAACGCTACGGCTCCCCGTAGTCTTACAACACTCTCTCACTCACCATGGGCTCACCCCATGGTCTTCCCCGACAGTCCCAAGTGATTAATCCCACATGGATTCATCCACTCTCTCTTACAACCCTGTAACCGCTAGATTACCGAACCATCCCATAATCTCACTATCAAGCTATCTCCATACCGAGCTCATTGAACTCATACTCCGCGGCCCAACCTAAATAGGTGCACACTCCTACTCAGATCAAGCATTATTACTCCTGATGAAGATGATCGCATACAAAACATCTTCATCAATACAAACCTACGCCCTTGGAAAAATTCCCATCTGGCGACAATTAGTTGATGGATCTACAGCTGGAACAGATAATAGTCGCTCGATACTCCACTTGCCGTCTAACAAACCCAAATCTCATAACAATCCATCAATTTAGGGCATCATACTCGGATACCTCGATACCCCATCACAGAATCTCAAGATAGCTTGCCACGACCACTGATCTTCAACTTACACAACTCGAAACTTTTGAAATATTCCAACTCATAATTTGAAGTACGGAGGAATCGTCAATGATTGAGAACGCATTGACGAAAATCCAAAACCTCATCCTCTATTGATCAAAACCCATGTGAAACTACACATACCAACTCTGAAGTTGATTGACAAATCAACTAATGCCCTTCCCGGAGTATAGATAACAATCTATACATCGAACTAACAAATCTCTCAACTATCGAAACTTGCCCTCAACGACCCAACCGCCTCGAAACTCAAACATTGGCAAACCCGAAGAAACACGGACCACAATAAGATCTCTGACCAACGACTACCTGCCGTGGAGACACTCATTATTTCCTAAGCACTTACAACATCCATCATCTTGCTCTGTACCTTGCCTTGACTACCACTAGACCCAAGTCTCATATACCCGGGCCGCAGATTCCCATAACCCAATCCTCTGAATCGAAACTTAACAGATTTATGATCCTCACAACAGAATACCCAATTCTCCCCCACTTAGGGTTCGAACCATCGCCAATTGGCATACCAAATAGGCCACACTACGGACTGGCTCACCAGATCTGCCATGTCCGACTCTTGGAACGTACCACGCAACGCTCGATGACCTTCCCGATAAAGACCAAGCAACTCCAAGTGTTCCGATTCTCAGATGGAACCTCATAATCTTCTCAATGTGAGTGCCTCCAATCACCAAAAATATCATACCGACACACCACCGGACATCTCGACTGTCTCGAATCGGTTATGACTCTCAATCTGGAAATGACGGACTATCATACACACCTCATCTCCGATTCCTCAACCAACATTCCCTCGCGTGGATCATCATATGTAACATTCCAAATTCCAAGACCAAAAATTTCCTTTTTAATTTAAAGATTCATAAAACAGATTACGGAAAATGTCACCAATGTTATCTCATATCATGAAAATCATAAGGCAAATATCTCTCAAAAACATATCATTGGAATATAATGTCAGAGTACAAATCCAAAGAATCTCATGTGCGGAAAATCGAGTGTGTGATGCGCTGTGACATCCCTATTTTTCACGGCCAAAAAAGACCGATTTTGTATATGTTTTATAATTAAATAAAAGTATATTAAAAATAGCGTAGGCGTAGCTCACTTACAGCGGGTTTTATAGAAAATCGGGCTTTGCTTGGAGCAGCGTTCCCGAGCCAAAAATCTCTTCTTCTCGGAGCCGTCGAGCACTCCGGGGCTTCCGCCTCGTGCTAGGGAGGTTCCCTAGGCTTTTCGGGGGGTTTCGGGGCTAGAGAGAGGTTCTAGAGAGAGAGTAAAGAGAAGAAAGAATGAGAAAGGTGTGAAGAAATTGAGGGTGGGAGAGGTTCTATTTATAGGGTGAAAAATGGTTGAACTTGGTGCCACATGTCACCATCTAGTGGCAAGACTTGGGGAGAAAGCAATGGCCAAGATTGTGCCACATCACCCATTTTCGCACAGCACACTTCCGACTTCTAAAATCCATAACTTTCACACACGACCTCCGTTTTTGGCGTTCTTTATATCCACGCGTATGTAAAAATAAGATCTACAACTTTCATTTTGACTATGTCGGCTAATTCTCGATCGATCTTAAATTTAACAGTACGAGGAGATTATACTGTTAAAAGTTCGCGTAAAATTCATAACTTCTACATACGGACTCTGTTTTCGTCTGTCTTTTTACCGTTGAGTTCCTATTAATGAGATATTCAATTCTCATTTAGGTCGCGTCGGCCAAAAACCGCTCAATCTAAAATTCGAGTTTCGGGTCGTGCACTGCTAAGCCGAATCTTAGAAAAATCATAACTTCCTCATAAGAAGTCAGATTTGGGCGTTCTTTTATGGATGTTCTCGGTTTAACATATTCTACGACTTTCGTTTAGATTTCTAAGGCTAAAAAGTCCCCCATCATAAATTCACTATTTACGCCTCCCGGTGTCGTGCCGGTTTTGCCGAAAAACTTCGACGGACCATAACTTCTTCGTTATAACTCGGATTTCAACGTTCTTTATATGTACGGAACCCTTGAGACGTATTCTACAACTTGGTTAAGATTATTTATTCTAAATAATCTTTTGCCAAAAAGTCGTTTTCGACCCCTATTATCTCTAAATTGACTAGCCCAGATCTGCGGGCGTTACAATTATCTCCCGCTTAGGATGATTACGTCCCGGAATCATAAATGAAACAGGGCTCACATGATGACTCCATACGTTATCTCTTCATCCTAAGTAATAACCGTAACTTTGATGTTTCTTCGAACGAATATCTAACTCTAAGACTTCCTGATTGCAGGCGGTGCTCGATCTTGCACTTGCTCCTTATCTCACGTTAGACTGCAAATTATGGCCTTCAAGTCACAATCTCGATCCTTACTGGAGACTGCTTCTTCTTCTTAACAAACTTAAGATAAGTTATTTTATTACTAAAATGGACCGATGTGTCATATTCTAATGACTTGTCATCGTATGTTCCCACGCTTAGACTCAGGTCTCTTAGAGTCTTCCAGAACAGACTATACATTTCTTCATGTTCTAATCACATCTTAAAAGGTAGCATTTCTAGCTACAAGCAACTATCGTGATACCTCTACCGATCGCTTTGATTATCTTTTATTTCAATCTTCCGACTTAAGTCAGATGCTACATCAAACTTGGTTCTCTGAACCATGTAACATACTTATCGTAGTCGGACTCAATTCGATATGACCACTAGGGTCGGAATAATCAATCATCCTCTTAGTCATTACCGAAACGATGGTAACGACATATTTGAATAAAACGGTATCAATTACTAGCTTCTTGGTAACCTTGTGACTTTCCCCGATCCAAGCGTGAGTCCTGTGCTTCCGGTAGTATAGGCCTCTACTACCATTCACACCTACTCATACTCGTCCCAAATATTGTCTCGCAGTTTTTCCAAGTCACCATTCAAGAAAATCACATAACAACTTAACACACCAGATAACAAAACGAAGCTTTTATATTATTCCTTGAAACGATTACATAGGTGTTCAAGTTCACCCTAGACTATGCCTCTATTAGGCAACACCATACGATACTATGGCTACTGCATAACTTGATTTTCGGATATGAAGTCCTCATCCTTGATTCCTCGCGTTGTTATCTGCTTCGTCGAGGATCATGTGGAATGCCCTTGGCTTTGGCGGTGCCTCTGGCCTTGCTGCTTCATTTTTCTTTGGGCAGTCTCTAGACATATGCCCTTTGCTTCCGCATCCGTAGCATACCTTATCATTTTGTGTACAATCCTTGGAATAGTGACCGATCCTCCCACACTTGTAACAGGTTACTTCTCCATCGCATCTTCCGAAGTGCTTCTTCTTACACTTTTCACACCACTTGGTTCCATAACTTTGGTTATCGGGGTTAACTTCGGGAACTTTCCTTTCTTATCAGGTCTTGAGGATTCTTCAAGCTTCCTCTTCTCGCCAACTTCAGCTTTTTCCAGACCCTTTTCCCTTATTTGAGTCTCAACATTCTTGGCTGCCCAGATGGCGGCTTTCAAAGTGGTTGCTTGCTTGACCATTGGACCAAAGTCTGCTGGTAATCCATGGGCAAACTTGTTGAACTTGGAGAGTTCAGTTGGAACTAAGTAAGGAACAAGCTTCATTTTCTCCGTAAAACTTGCAGTGCACTCGGTAACGCTCATTCTTCCTTTCTTTAGGTTCTGAAACTCGTTGTTGATCTCTAGTAGATCCTGCTCAGAGCAATACTGCATTTTTAGTTGCACCAGGAAATCTTCCCAAGACATCTTGCTTGCTTCTCCTTTGGGCATCGTATCTGCCAATAACTTCCACCAGCTCAAGACTCCGGTCTTTAGTTGTTTGACCGCAAAGACGGTTTTCTGCTTGTTGCTACAATCGCAACTCTCAAACACCATATCCATTTCGAAGATCCAGTCCATAATCTCTACAGGCTTCGGGATTCCTGAGAGACTCGGTGGTTTTGCACCCAAGAAATTCTTATACATCCGCCCATCCTTGTCATTTCCCTTCTCCGGGCCATTCCTCCTTGCCGCTTGGGTTCCAACTTGACTCACAGTGCGACTATAATTTCCTTCCTCCGATTGTTCAGCGATCAACTCAGGTTGCACAATAGGCACCGTAGGTTCATCCTTATTTTTGTGCAACGTCTGCCTGATCTCTTCTCTTTGCTCAGCCAGCATAGCCCGAATCATGTCTTGTACTCCAGCCATTGTGATTGGCTCAGGAGTGGCTACTACAACAGGTATTTGCTCAATCACTGGTGGTTGAGGCGGTTGATTTCTATTTCCATTCGCGTTTCCACTTCGGGTTCTTGCCATTTCGTTCTATACACCAAATCAGACGTTCGGTGCGAAACGACGATAATTAAGATAGGAAAGATTTTATTTGCGATCGACGTGTAAACCTCCCCATCACTCCAAAAAGTTACATGCCAGTTCTAATACCGTATTTAAACATTTAGAAATCTGAACACATAAAGTTTCCAGATCCGGTCGGCAACAGACCATAGATCCGATCATACATTTAGCATCATAAATCATTTAGCACATAAAATCATGTTAGGCATTTTCCCTAAATTAGCTAGTGATTGTGTCTATTCAGGTGTATTACCTAAATTTTATTAGACACACTCCTCACGATCATCGCTTAGCATTCTAAGTTTAAGTCTAGAAATAAATCCATATTCCTAGTTCGCTTAAACTAATACTCTGATACCAACTGTGACATCCCCATTTTTCACGGCCAGAAAAGACCGATTTTGTTTATGCTTTATAAAAATCAGAGTACATCTTTTAATAAAAGTGTTGTGGAATTTGTTCCCAGAAAAACATGATAAATACGTTATCAAAACATTTCCGAAGAAATGTATTTTTATCCATTTTAAAACATTTGGGATGTCATCGTCAATACAGAAACATAAGCATAAACAGAACTTACATTCATTTACACTAGTGATCTACATCTATTTTAAATCCCTCAGTGTAAAGTAGCTTCATATCGACACCTGTGATACAAATAAGCTTGAGTGGGTCAGGTTGGGAAACCTGGTGAGTACATAGGGTTTTCAACCCACAATAATTTAATTATTATGTTTAAACATCAAACAATCAACCCAATTACCCATCCCCATTATCTTCCTCACTCTTAAGGATCTACCCTAAGAATCATATATCCTACATTCGTTCATTTCGAAGCCCATTGCTTCCAGGGTTTATATGATAGGCACTAAGTCCATAGCTGCCAATGCTTGTTCGTAAAGCACTAATTCCATAGCTGCTAAAGTTCATTCATCGGGTACTAAATCCATAGCTACCAGTGTTCAGCTAATAGGTACTAAATCCATAGCTACCAACGTTTATTTAACAGGTACTAAGTCCATAGCTACCAACGTTTATCTAACAGGTACTAAGTCCATAGCTACCAATGTTTATTCGATAGGCACTAAGTCCATAGCTGTCGATGTTATTTGTTAGGCACTAAGTCTATAGCTGCCAATGTTCACTCATATCATCTTTCATCTCTCATCATTCATCTACCCATGTTTTACCCAACATATTCGTAGATATAAAATACATATACAGTTTAAATTATTTAAAAGATGTATAAAATCGTTCATCCAGCATAGAAAGCAAGTATTCAAATAATATGCACACATAGCACGTAATTTATATAAAATACTTCATATCTATGTGTAAGATGAAAGTAACTATGCACTCACCTGGAAAGGTGGTGATTCCGAACTCAGACAGCGCTTCGCTTCTTAAAAAAATAATTTCCTTCGACGAAACCTAGTATTATTACCACTAGAGTTTAGTCTATTATTCGCCGAGACTAATTAATAGTCTAGCTATTATTACTATTATATAAGCGTTAAACAATACTTATATAACCCATAATAATAGCCCAAGTACTTATTATAAGTTCCTAATAACGTTACTATAATTAAATAAAAGTATATTAAAAATAGCGTAGACGTAGCTCACTTACAGCGGGTTTTATAGAAAACCGGGCTTTGCTTGGAGCAGCGTTCCCGAGCCAAAAATCTCTTCTTCTCGGAGCCGTCGAGCACTCCGGGGCTTCCGCCTCGTGCTAGGGAGGTTCCCTAGGCTTTTCGGGGGGTTTCGGGGCTAGAGAGAGGTTCTAGAGAGAGAGTAAAGAGAAGAAAGAATGAGAAAGGTGTGAAGAAATTGAGGGTGGGAGAGGTTCTATTTATAGGGTGAAAAATGGCTGAACTTGGTGCCACATGTCACCATCTAGTGGCAAGACTTGGGGAGAAAGCAATGGCCAAGATTGTGCCGCATCACCCATTTTCGCACAGCACACTTCCGACTTCTAAAATCCATAACTTTCACACAAGACCTCCGTTTTTGACGTTCTTTATATCCACGCGTAGGTAAAAATAAGATCTACAGCTTTCATTTTGAATCTGTCGGCTAATTCTCGATCGATCTTAAATTTAACAGTACGAGGAGATTATACTGTTAAAAGTTCGCGTAAAATTCATAACTTCTACATACGTACTCTGTTTTCGTCTGTCTTTTTACCGTTGAGTTCCTATTAATGAGATATTCAATTCTCATTTAGGTCGCGTCGGCCAAAAACCGCTCGATCTAAAATTCGAGTTTCGGGTCGTGCACTGCTAAGCCGAATCTTAGAAAAATCAATACCTCCTCATACGAAGTCAGATTTGGGCGTTCTTTTATGGATGTTCTCGGTTTAACATATTCTACGACTTTCGTTTAGATTTCTAAGGCTAAAAAGTCCCCCATCATAAATTCACTATTTACGCCTCCCGGTGTCGTGCCGGTTTTGCCGAAAAACTTCGACGGACCATAACTTCTTCGTTATAACTCGGATTTCAACGTTCTTTATATGTACGGAACCCTTGAGACGTATTCTACAACTTGGTTAAGATTATTTATTCTAAATAATCTTTTGCCAAAAAGTCGTTTTCGACCCCTATTATCTCTAAATTGACTAGCCCGGATCTGCGGGCGTTACAATTATCTCCCGCTTAGGATGATTACGTCCCGGAATCATAAACGAAACAGGGCTCACATGATGACTCCATACGTTATCTCTTCATCCTAAGTAATAACCGTAACTTTGATGTTTCTTCGAACGAATATCTAACTCTAAGACTTCCTGATTGCAGGCGGTGCTCGATCTTGCACTTGCTCCTTATCTCACGTTAGACTGCAAATTATGGCCTTCAAGTCACAATCTCGATCCTTACTGGAGACTGCTTCTTCTTCTTAACAAACTTAAGATAAGTTATTTTATTACTAAAATGGACTGATGTGTCATATTCTAATGACTTGTCATCATATGTTCCCACGCTTAGACTCAGGTCTCTTAGAGTCTTCCAGAACAGACTATACATTTCTTCATGTTCTAATCACATCTTAAAAGGTAGCATTTCTAGCTACAAGCAACTATCGTGATACCTCTACCGATCGCTTTGATTATCTTTTATTTCAATCTTCCGACTTAAGTCAGATGCTACATCAAACTTGGTTCTCTGAACCATGTAACATACTTATCGTAGTCGGACTCAATTCGATATGACCACTAGGGTCGGAATAATCAATCATCCTCTTAGTCATTACCGAAACGATGGTAACGACATATTTGAATAAAACGGTATCAATTACTAGCTTCTTGGTAACCTTGTGACTTTCCCTGATCCAAGCGTGAGTCCTGTGCTTCCGGTAGTATAGGCCTCTACTACCATTCACACCTACTCATACTCGTCCCAAATATTGTCTCGCAGTTTTTCCAAGTCACCATTCAAGAAAATCACATAACAACTTAACACACTAGATAACAAAACGAAGCTTTTATATTATTCCTTGAAACGATTACATAGGTGTTCAAGTTCACCCTAGACTATGCCTCTATTAGGCTACACCATACGATACTATGGCTACTGCATAACTCGATCTTCGGATATGAAGTCCTCATCCGTGATTCCTCGCGTTGTTATCTGCTTCGTCGAGGATCATGTGGAATGCCCTTGGCTTTGGCGGTGCCTCTGGCCTTGCTGCTTCATTTTGCTTTGGGCAGTCTCTAGACATATGCCCTTTGCTTCCGCATCCGTAGCATACCTTATCATTTTGTGTACAATCCTTGGAATAGTGACCGATCCTCCCACACTTGTAACAGGTTACCTCTCCATCGCATCTTCCGAAGTGCTTCTTCTTACACTTTTCACACCACTTGGTTCCATAACTTTGGTTATCGGGGTTAGACTTCGGAAACTTTCCTTTCTTATCAGGTCTTGAGGATTCTTCAAGCTTCCTCTTCTCGCCAACTTCAGCTTTTTCCAGACCCTTTTCCCTTATTTGAGTCTCAACATTCTTGGCTGCCCAGATGGCGGCTTTCAAAGTGGTTGCTTGCTTGACCATTGGACCAAAGTCCGCTGGTAATCCATGGGCAAACTTGTTGACCTTGGAGAGTTCAGTTGGAACTAAGTAAGGAACAAGCTTCATTTTCTCCGTAAAACTTGCAGTGCACTCGGTAACGCTCATTCTTCCTTTCTTTAGGTTCTGAAACTCGTTGTTGATCTCTAGTAGATCCTGCTCAGAGCAATACTGCATTTTTAGTTGCACCATGAAATCTTCCCAAGACATCTTGCTTGCTTCTCCTTTGGGCATCGTATCTGCCAATAACTTCCACCAGCTTAAGACTCCGGTCTTTAGTTGTTTGACCGCAAAGACGGTTTTCTGCTTGTTGCTACAGTCGCAACTCTCAAACACCATATCCATTTCGGAGATCCAGTCCATAATCTCTACAGGCTTCGGCCTTCCTGAGAGACTCGGTGGTTTTGCACCCGAGAAATTCTTATACATCCGCCCATCCTTGTCATTTCCCTTCTCCGGGCCATTCCTCCTTGCCGCTTGGGTTCCAACTTGACTCACAGTGCGACTATAATTTCCTTCCTCCGATTGTTCAGCGATCAACTCAGGTTGCACAATGGGCACCGTAGGTTCATCCTTATTTTTGTGCAACGTCTGCCTCATCTCTTCTCTTTGCTCAGCCAGCATAGCCCGAATCATGTCTTGTACTCCAGCCATTGTGATTGGCTCAGGAGTGGCTACTACAACAGGTATTTGCTCAATCACTGGTGGTTGAGGCGGTTGATTTCTATTTCCATTCGCGTTTCCACTTCGGGTTCTTGCCATTTCGTTCTATACACCAAATCAGACATTCGGTGCGAAACGACGAGAATTAAGATAGGAAAGATTTTATTTGCGATCGACATGTAAACCTCCCCATCACTCCAAAAAGTTACATGCCAGTTCTAATACCGTATTTAAACATTTAGAAATCTGAACACATAAAGTTTCCAGATCCGGTCGGCAACAGACCATAGATCCGATCATACATTTAGCATCATAAAGCATCATAAATCATTTAGCACATAAAATCATGTTAGGCATTTTCCCTAAATTAGCTAGTGATTGTGTCTATTCAGGTGTATTACCTAAATTTTATTAGACACACTCCTCACGATCATCGCTTAGCATTCTAAGTTTAAGTCTAGAAATAAATCCATATTCCTAGTTCGCTTAAACTAATGCTCTGATACCAACTGTGACATCCCCATTTTTCACGGCCAGAAAAGACCGATTTTGTTTATGCTTTATAAAAATCAGAGTACATCTTTTAATAAAAGTGTTGCGGAATTTGTTCCCAGAAAAACATGATAAATACGTTATCAAAACATTTCCGAAGAAATGTATTTTTACCAACTGTGACATCCCCATTTTTCACTCCGGGGCTTCCGCCTCGTGCTAGGGAGGTTCCCTAGGCTTTTCGGGGGGTTTCGGGGCTAGAGAGAGGTTCTAGAGAGAGAGAGAGTAAAGAGAAGAAAGAATGAGAAAGGTGTGAAGAAATTGAGGGTGGGAGAGGTTCTATTTATAGGGTGAAAAATGGCTGAACTTGGTGCCACATGTCACCATCTAGTGGCAAGACTTGGGGAGAAAGCAATGGCCAAGATTGTGCCACATCACCCATTTTCGCACAGCACACTTCCGACTTCTAAAATCCATAACTTTCACACACGACCTCCGTTTTTGACGTTCTTTATATCCACGCGTAGGTAAAAATAAGATCTACAACTTTCATTTTGACTCTGTCGGCTAATTCTCGATCGATCTTAAATTTAACAGTACGAGGAGATTATACTGTTAAAAGTTCGCGTAAAATTCATAACTTCTACATACGGACTCTGTTTTCGTCTGTCTTTTTACCGTTGAGTTCCTATTAATGAGATATTCAATTCTCATATAGGTCGCGTCGGCCAAAAACCGCTCGATCTAAAATTCGAGTTTCGGGTCGTGAACTGCTAAGCCGAATCTTAGAAAAATCATAACTTCCTCATACGAAGTCAGATTTGGGCGTTCTTTTTATGGATGTTCTCGGTTTAACATATTCTACGAATTTTGTTTAGATTTCTAAGGCTAAAAAGTCCCCCATCATAAATTCACTATTTACGCCTCCCGGTGTCGTGTCGGTTTTGCCGAAAAACTTCGACGGACCATAACTTCTTCGTTATAACTCGGATTTCAATGTTCTTTATATGTACGGAACCCTTGAGACGTATTCTACAACTTGGTTAAGATTATTTATTCTAAATAATCTTTTTCCAAAAAGTCGTTTTCGACCCCTATTATCTCTAAATTGACTAGCCCGGATCTGTGGGCGTTACTTGCGCTGTAGTCATGCCGGCTCCTTTCCCTTCAAAGAAGAGGTACCTGAAACCAAAACTGTAAACCGTAAGCACGAAGCTTAGTGAGTTCCCCCATCATACCACATACCATACAATACGCATACTGCCTAGCATATTCGGGTGCTGGCCTACCCCTTCAGTCTCTTTCAACTGGTAACTGCCTAGCACATTAGGGTTCTAGCTTACCCATTCGCCCCTTTCGACCGGTAGCGGGGACTATTTCACCCCTACTACTGCCATATATCATGCTAATACATAAACACATAAATCACATACTGCCTAGCATATCAGGGTGCTGGCCTACTCCTTCGGTCCTTTCGACCGGTAACGGGGTCTGTCCTACCCCTCCTACCACTATCACATAATATCATAGCATACTAACACATAAAGAATAACAGATAGTGTCATACCAAACAATTATCACAAATACAATCATATCTACTGTATCTCCTACTAGTGGGCCGACATTGGTGCCTTAGACCCACTTCTACTGGAAGGTAACTCACCTCAAATGTCGAGTGAAGTAGCTGAATGTCTTTGCTCCTGCAACCGGCTCTACTCACTCCCTATACAAAACAACCCCTTAGATACCATTCCTTACATCAAGACCCCTTCACGATCAACCTTGGTCAAAGTCAATGTCCAAGTCAAAGTCAACGCTCAGTCAAAGTCAAAGTCAACAATCCGAGTTGACTCAACTCGTCGATTCATCCCCCTGACTCGCCTAGTTCCCTTGCTACTCATAGTCATGATAACTCGAGCCAACTCGTCGAGTCCCTTTCTGGACTCACCGAATTCCTCAGTCCGTTTGGACCATCTTAATTGATTAAGCCCCAACTCTTCAGATATAAGCTTCATACTTCTCATATACACTGAAAATGTCCTTTTAAGGGTAAAGTTACCAACTTTACCCATTAATACCTTTACTTAATGGGTTTAGCTCAAACCCTAACCCCTTAGGACCTAGATCTTGGTCCACAAGCCATCCATACTCCAATCTAAAGCTTACAAACAAATATCTAGACCCTAAACACTACATGAACACGTAAAGCTCCACCTTTCTCTACATGCATGGCCTTTTGGAGCTTAAAAGGCCAAAAAGACACCCTATGGCTTGCATGGGGCTTCCATGGTCATAAAGTTTGCACCTTTATGCCATGAAATTCGTCTATAATCCCAGATCTGAAGGTATACTCACTTGGGACGTCCATATCCCAAAGATCAAGCTTCTTGGACCAAAAACCCAATAAAGTGAAAATAAGGAGATCTAAGAAACTACTAAGCAAGTTAGAGACTTTATTACCAGAAAATGATAAGGATGAAAGGAAGCCTTTGGATCTACTATCTTCTCCTTGAATCCTCAAGCTTCTCCTCTTCTTCACAAGCTTCAAAACACACAAGGTTCACTTAAAAATGCTTCACAAGCTCACAAATGCATTAGGGTTTTTGAAACTAGGGTTTGGGACTTGGAGGCTGGAAATGAGGCCAGCAAGTGGGGATTAGGATGCTTAAATAGGGTGCAAAACCCCAAAATTAGAGTTTCACTCTGGCAATCCTACTCGTCGAGTCGAGGCTCTCAACTCGTCAAGTAGGTGACTTAAAACCCCGCGTAAAATTTGGTTCCTACTCGCCAAGTTTGGGGCTCCCAACTCGTCGAGTTGCTCTATAAAAGTGAATAATTTATGATTAAATGCGTACCAGGAACTAGGCATTACATCACAGCAGCAAGAGACCTCACTCTCACAGTCGATACACAACGTAGATAGCGAGGGTCGTCGCCCCGATATACTCCTCTTGACCAACTGGAACTGTTGCTAAAATATGCCTTACTATACTCAACTAAGGCATATCCTTGTCCTCATCCGACTCAGTCCCTACTGATGACTCTCTTACAGTATAAGAAATACCTTGCAGCAGACATACCACAAATACTCTGGCGAAGATATCGCAACTATATGCTACCCCACCGGGTTTACCTCCAAACTCTAAAATCGGAAGCTCGCTATCCCTTCCGTTCCACACGGAAAGCAGAAATAATGTAATTATCGTCACATAAAACGACATCACAACCATCGTCCGATCACTCTATCCCGACTGAAATCCTCAATAACGCATCACCTTCGCCTCCTTTTTGAGTCCTATGACTCCTACTGGCACCTCATCAGTCAAGTCCCTCAAGACCTAGACATTATTCATCTCGTAAGGTATACTCCATATAAGCTCGACTGACATGGCCCCCTGGCCCCACAATTTACCATATCCACTCTCAGTCTGGACAATCGTAGCAGGACAATCGGTAAAGACGGAAACACACTCTACCACGAATCATGGTACCCAAACCATGTTATGTCCCCTCAATCTGCTTCTTATAACCTCTAGAATTTTTACTTGAGTCGCATAAAGATCCGGTGCTTTCAATAGTACGGGCCCAATACTACCTTCGACACCAACCTGTAGTTGTCCCAAGTCCTCCTCCCAGGATCCTAATTCACCAGTACTCTATGCCTCACGGATATCAAACTACTCTCTCGGAATATTCCTCAAGTGAACATCTAGCTGTCCCTCCTAGATTACTCTTTGACTCAAAACTATCTCTCAAGATCTCCTGCCATGTACATGGCAAATAACAGATAATGTCAATCAATAGCATCCTCCTAGGCTAAGGCATAATAAATCAGGCAACTCTAGCTCTAAATTCCTGAAATACCTAGCCTACCATCTAGCATGCAGCTCTAATATCTCATAAATATCTCATCTCATAATATAAACAAGTAAGGGTATTTTGGGAAATCACCGTTCGGGCTCTGGCTGATTATACACACTGCTTCATCTCGTTTCCTCTTAAAATCTTTTGCTCGATTAGAAAGTCATTTCTTTTTAGAAAA
Source organism: Lactuca virosa (assembly GCF_052849685.1). NCBI lineage: Eukaryota > Viridiplantae > Streptophyta > Magnoliopsida > Asterales > Asteraceae > Lactuca > Lactuca virosa. The sequence goes on from NC_136430.1 coordinate 136,550,642, forward strand.
ATTCCTTAAATCCTCAGTTTGAGTCTAGACATACCTGAGGGTACATCCGAATCCCTCAAACCAAAGCTCTGATACCAACTTGTAACACTCTAAATTTCCAAATAAATTTTTCATTTTTAAATCCACGCAAAACACAGTTTAAAATTTCTCAAACCCAACTTTGTAAATTGTTCCAAACACAAAACAATAAATTGTTTAACATTATCCCAGAATCCTCCAAAAACATAATCAACTAGCTGGTGTGTACAATCATGCCGACGCCTTCCCGCGATCCTAAGATGTACCTGAAACACATTTCACACAACACTGTAAGCATAAAGCTTAGTGAGTTCCCCAAAATACACACACAAATAATTAGCCTCTCATGGCTATATCTCAATAAGGACTCTCCGGTCATGTGTCTCGGTGAGGACCCTCCGGTCTCACTGCTCGAGATGGACCCTCCAGTCTTGTATCTCAGTGAGGACCCTCCGGTCTCACAACTCGGGATGGACCCTCCAGTCCTGTATCTCAGTGAGGACCCTCCCGTCTCACAGCTCGGTTTGGACCCTCTAGTCCTAACTCAATAAGGCACAGAATAATATACATCATAAATCACAAAGACAGAATGAAAAGTATATCACATAACTCAGTATAAGCACATAAGACCCTCCGGTCAATAACTTAGGCAAGACCCTCCGATCACACAGTATTACGGCTCAGATAAGTATAGTGAGAAGACTCACCTTGTATGTAAAGCAAGTATGTCTCGTACTCAACATTCGGTCTAGACTCGGCCTACATATATCATAATCATCTCAAATTAACATTGTATAATAACAACTCTAAAGATGTTAAGCTAACTCCTCTTCTAAATCTCAGAAAGGTGAAAGACCATTTTACCCCTCCATGGTCTCCAAGGTCCACAACTTAACCAACCCTAAAAGTCAACGGAAGTCAACACTCAAGTCAACAGTCCATGTTGACTCAACTCGTCGAGTTCCTCCTGTTCTCAGAAAAATCGGGAGAAACTCAAGTCAACTCGCCGAGTCGTCTCACCAACTTGTCGAGTTTGCACAGTGTCTAGAATAACGGGGGACCCCTAACCAACTCGTTGAGTTGGCTAACCAACTCGTCGAGTTCCTTCAGCCCATTCTCTCATTCAGACGCTTTTAAGCGAGACTAAGGCCCTAAACTCTAGAGCTAGCCTCCTAGGGCTGAAATACCATGTAAAGCTGCAAGCTTTATGTCCATGCATGGCATATAGGGCTAAGTTTGCCAAAACAAAGCTTCAACAAAGGTTTTAAGGCATGGAAGTTGGCCAAAGCTTGATAAAGCTTGAGTCTTTAGGCCTAAAGGGCCTAATAATGTCCAGATCTAAAGTCTTAGCTTCAAGGTAATCTCAAAACCACCAATGACTCAAGAAAATGCTAAAAATGGCCATAAACTCTCTAACGGAGAGATCTATCAAACAAGTGATCAAGATAATAGCATTTTACCTCCAAATGGTCGTAAACACTGAATGGATGTCGGATCCAAAGACTCCTTGTTCCAAGCCTTTTACTCCTCAAGTTCCTTCAAAGAATGCACCAAAATACACACTCTTAGCCTCACTCTCTCTCACAATGGAAGATAACTCGATTAGGGTTTGTCTCTGGATCATAAAGTGACGAGGGAGGTGGGGTAAAGGACTTAAGGTCCTTTAAATAGGGTTCAAACCCTAAAAATTAGGGTTTTCTCACTCAGCTCCAACTCGTCGAGTTGAGCCCTGCAACTCTTCGAGTCGATTTGTAGCTTGCGCGGCCTCCTTGGTTTCTACATGACGAGTTGGGGCCTCCCAACTCGTCGAGTAGGTCCTTCAAATAGCATAAAAATCTCGAAATTCCATACCTACGAACCGGGATGTTACACTTCCGCTAAATACCAATGTTGCTGATGTCAAAAAGAGGGAGAAATATTAAGTTCTGCTATGATCATTCATAGAATAGCAAACACTCTTTAAAGAAGATGGTTATACATCTGAGGGGAGCAAAACTCAGGAGATTCATACACCTTCTCAGGGGGGGGGGGATTTCATTATCTCCTCACTCTAAAAGCTGACAAGTTTTCCAATGATGACCTTGATGAATCCTATGAAGATTCGTTTTAACATCATTAGATAGGGAAGATTGTAAGGTCACACCTTATAATCTGATGAGTCAAACACTACACGCTGACCACCAGCACCAACGCCAGCGCCAACACCAGATCTTATCAGCGTCAGCATGAACCAATGATCTTGGTGATATTTGTATATTAGGCAGTTATATGTTGTATATATAAAATAGATGTCTGATCCATAATCTTAGTGATTAGAATCAGACCTTTACTTAGATAGATATACATCCCGTAATTAGTGGGATATTTGTTATTGTAATCATATATAATCAATATTAGGGGTCATTAATGTAGTCTTGGTGACCGTCTTTGTGACCTCATTCTCTTTGTGAGAACCCCCTTTCTTAGTGAAAGTATATTTGTGATTATTCTTGTTCTTTCGCTTTTCTTTTTAATCTTTGTTTTGTTTGTTTGTTCTTTGTTATTCACTCGAGTGTATCCGATTAATATAAACCTTCAATTATTTCCATAAGTAATAATTTCCCAATTTGTAAAATATTATTTTCATAAAATAATAATTTTCCAATTAAATACAAGCGTTGATTATATTTTTTAATAATCAAATTATACTAATAAATAATGAATTAGTAGTAACTTGCTATAAGGTGTGACCCTATAGGATCATCTGTCTTTAGCAATATCATTCTTTAATGACTATTGGGCATAAAGATCTTTCATGGAATTGTTTGCCGTGTGTTATTGAGGGCAGTAAAATGTTGCTAGACATCCATCGTTGTCTTTATCAATCTATGATGAGTCTTGTGCAAGTGAGAGATTTAATGATCTTTATGTTTAAGAGTCATAATACAATGATATATGTTAATGATTATTTTTAGAGTAATTTTGATTATTAATAAATATCAACACTAGTATTTAATTGGAAAAACCCTATTTTATGAAAATAATATTTTACCAACATATTGAGAATTATTGTTTTTAGGAAATAATAATAAAAGAGAACAAAAACTAGTTATATCAAATGGTATGAATATATATATATATATATATATATATATATATATATATATATATATATTATGTACAAATTAAATGGGCACTTTGAGTAACCATCTGGTCGGCATGTAACTAGCTACCTGTGAGATTAAGTAAAAGATACTCGATGGTTTTGATTTCTTTTTCCAAAACCATATACACACAAGAGAAATAAGATTGTTTGTGGTCTTTCGTCATTGATCTCATGCTTGTCATAAAGAGGACCATGCTTTCATTTAATGAATAACTTTGACTTGGTTCGTTTGTGGAAGTATATAAGGAAGACATGAGGCAAAAACTAGGGAGGTTTTTATCACGAATTCATCTCTAAAAGGGTTGCCGATTTCGTGGCTTTCTCCCCATCTTTCCCTATCTTCTTTCTCGGAATTTGGTGTTTGAACTAAGTGCTTATAAGTTGCTTCTCTTTAAGATTTATTTGTTATAAACTTTAAGGCTTAAGAACAACTTATATGCAAGTGAATACTAGCATCTTGAAGTGGTTTATCATTGCTTGGTGGATACTTTTAGAGAAGCTCTCCTTTGAGTCTTTTGCTATCTTTATCAACTTCCAATCTCCCGAGAGGAATCAAAGTCTTCAAATGTTGTAACATTTTTTCCTTCTATGATTGTTTTAATCTTTCCATGCTTTGCAAAATGATCTTTGGTGGGTTAAAAAGAGTTTTAAATTTATTCTAATTTTAAAGCTTTTGTTTCTCTTTTATTGCGTTTCTGGGAAAAATATTTTGAATAAAGCCCGACACGATCATGACTTGGCATAATGGATTCGGTTTTTGTTCTTTTGAATAATGATTTGGCCTGCATGAAAGTTATGTTAACCATGATGAAGTGAAAACTCGACAAGTACTTTGGGGATAGTGAGAATGCAAATATGTTACTTATATTGTAAGGATAGTTGATCCAACAAATAAAGTAGCATACTTGGATATTTTACTTGATGATGTTTACGGAAAAAATAGATAGGATTAAGATAAGGAAAGTTGTAAGGGATATTTAGCATCAGTTGTATGATGAGTATGTGAGGGTTCATGGCTCTTCAACAAGTTCTTCTACTTCACCGTTATTAGGAAATTGCCTGATAAACAACTTATCTCAAATCCTACAATGAGAGGTAGATTAATGGAGAACATGAAGATTAAAATAAGTGGTTCGATGGATTCAAAGATACAGTTGGACAAATATTTGAGTGTACTTTTTGAAGATGAATACGATAAAATTGACATTTTTTATAGTGGAGGGTGAATGAAATTAGGTTTCCTATTTTATCTTTGATTAATAGAGTCATTTTTGACGATTCCCATATGAATGGTTGCTATTGAATCAATATTTAGCACACGAGAAAGAGTTATAGATCCATTTAGAAGTTATCTAACTCTTGAAGTTAATGAGTCCCTTAGGGCATCGTGTATACCCTCGACGAAACCCATCGTGGTCGGGCTTCCTCGTGTTACCGACGACGAATGTAAACAACCAATTACATGTGGTTTTCCTTTTCTTGACCGTTCAACGGTGAAATATTTGAATTTTTTTAATTAAAAAAACATTACCTATATATAAACACAACAATTTAATAACATATACACTCAAACCATTCTCTTTTACTTATACATCTTCATATTTCACATATTGTTTCTCTACCTTTATTCACTTTCAAAAACCATGGCTCCCAAAATGCAGAGTTTGTCGAAAGAGGAAGAAGAGAAGTTATCACTTGCATGAGTGACGGTTTCGGAAGACCCAGATAGTCGAACTTCTAGGGATTTTTGGATAAAAGTTGGAAACGTTTTCCATGATTTAATGGGTTGTCGCAGTCGTAATTTTGATGCAATATGTTCTAAGTTTCGCCATATGAAGCCAACATGTTGCGAGTTCGACGGAGTTTATAACTTTATTATAAACAAAGCACACGAAAAGGATCCGGTTGTTGTGGCCATACATCAATATGGAGATATAAACCACAGACCGTTTAAACACCTCAAAGTTTGGTTAAAATTTAAGGAGTCCTAATGGTGGGATAAAAAAATAGGGTTTAGAAATTAGTTTAAGTTGTTTGTGCTTGTATTTTTATGTTTTTTTCTATTTTATTTTAGTTGTTTTTTTTAAATTATGTAATTTTTTTAATTGAATAAAAAAACTAGTTTAAAAAATATGTTTTTATTGTATTTGTATTTTTATGTATTTTTTAATTAAAGTTAATCAAAAAAATAAGATGGAATGGTGTGGTACCGGTATATATCTTATGATTTAGTGGTAAATGTGTGGTAATAATGTGACATCCACCACTATAGTGGTTAGTAGTGAGTATCACAGATGGTCTTATTTATTTATAGATAAGATTAGCTCATCGATTCAAGTTGCAACCTCGGTGTTGAAGAAGATTTCAATCGAGTAAAACTAGTTCAAGAAGGTACGATCGTCTACTTTTATTAGTTTATAACTTTATATACTCGTTTATCTTGAATTGTTGTAACTCTATTAAAATATTTTATCGTAATTAGCGAGTGGAAATGCATCTAACCAAATCTCGAAGTTTTCAAGATTCTAGGTTCGGTTACTAGTTGTATTAATTTCTGCTTGGTGTTTTGAATTCATTAGAAGTGTTTGTTTTTTAATTAACTTATTGTTTATGTTTATGGATGATGTAATGTTACTTTTTGGTACAAAAGGACTAGATGAAGTTAGAGTGTGGGGTCTCAATGGGTAAAATGGTTTTTTTTTAATAGTCGCTCGCTAGAGGAATCTTATATATGTTAATGAAATTTTATGGGAAATACATGCCATATATAATTACATTTAGTTTGAGGATCTTTAATTATTTTAGGGAGAGGGAGTCGTGGCGGTTTGGGTGGTGGGTACCGGCGGTACCGCCGGGATGTGGTACGTCGGCCGGCAGGAACAACGGGTTGGAAGATACCGGGCTTTCGACGGGTTGGTGAAGCCGTTTCCTTTCTCTCTCTATTCTTGTATTCTTCTTTAACAAAATTCTTTGTTTTTTTTTGACGATGGGGAAAGAAAAAAGAAGATAGATGGAGGAGGCATATTTCACGAAATAGGTTTAGGGTAAAGCATTATATGGTTCATATATATAAATTTCATTTTAGTCCCTATAGTTTATAGATTTTATTAAAATAATATACACTTCAAATATTTTTAATAATTTATATTTGTTTTATAGTTCATTAAATAATATTTATTTTAATTAACTGGTATTTTTAATATGATTTTAGAAAAATGTTAAGTTTTATTTTATTTTTTATTTTTTAACATAAGTAAATAAAAAATAAAGATGTTGCAAGTGGGTTGAGTGAGTTGGAAAAGATAAAGTTTCTATATATTGTGGGTTGGAAAAGATGGAAGAGAGAATATGAAAAAGCTATGTGGCGGTGGGTAATGAGTTGAGTGGGTTGAGAGGGAATCACTCCCTCCTCCCTTAGAGAGGTTTTGATATTTCATTATTTAACATGAATAAATCAGTATTTCGTAAATTACTACGATTGTTCTATTGAGGAGCAAGAGTAGTTTTCTCTGCTTCTTCTTCTTCGAGTACAATGGATTTTTAAAATATGATTTTGTTTTTGATGATTTTATTAGAGGCCTTATCATTTACTTACAATAATAAAATTACTAAATTTATAGAAAAAAAAAGGAAACACAAAGAAAATTAGTATTTTATGGTTTTCTTAAATCATATTTGTTAGTTGTATTAGATATTAAGTGAAAGAATAAAATTCATGTATAAATTTGGACACGTAATTGCTTATTTTAATTACATCTTCGATTTCGTATGAAATTAGTGTGAAATTAGTGCTCACTTAAATCCCTATATATGTGTGATTTGTTTAACACTTATTTCCAGTCAAGGGTAGAACATTAAGAAAAGCCTATAATAATGGTTGTTAAGCCTTTTGTTGTCGTGGCTTTATGTTTTTTTGTTTGTGCAACTCATATTGTGTACGGTAAACATCTTGTTCGAGAGGAGAAGTCATCTTTTGGAAGTAATGTAGCAGACGACCCACTTCATTTGGCGATCAAACGTCGTGACATATTGCTTATGGGTTTGCATGTCGTTGAAGAGTTGGTTCATGCTTTGGGTAAAGTACCTTATGACCAAGATGGAGAAGAGACGAAAGAAAAAATGAAATTTAGGTTCCTAAATAATTCTGAAGAAAACGCTAATAGTGGGATTAAAAATGAAGAACGAGAAGGTTCTCGTGGTGGCATTGGTGGTAGCTATAGCACACCTTGAGGTGTACTAATGAAGGTAGCGACTGCGAAGGTTGTAACACAAACTCGACCCTTAAAATAAAATGGGAGCAACTGGCTTTCTAACATAATCTACCTATTTGTAATTGTGGTGTACGGTTTGAGTTTATATCGTATATGGACTTTTTCTGTCTATTTATTAAATAAATAAAGGAATAGATGCTCCAAAATCTTCGCATATTGTTATGTCATTACGTACTAGGAGTAAAACTCATGTATTATATGAGTTCATTTAAAAGAAAAATTAAATATGAAATTCTAAACATTTAAGAAGTTTGAATTTATAAGAAAAATTAAAAAAATATTGAATTATTAAAATTGAAGTGTTTTTTTATTTTTTAAATTTAAACAAATAAAGAAAGTCAATTAATGAAATTGATATTTATTTATTATCACATTTATTACAATTATTATATTTAAATATTATGTTTAATTTGATAAAATGAAAAAAACCATAAAATGTCGTGTAAGAAAAATGTAATTGAAAATAACCACAAAATGACATGTGGTCAAATCAATCAGAGTGTGACATGTGGCAAAAAGCTTTTTATTTATTAGAGTAAAGTAAAAGATTCTTTGTAGCAAACATAAACCATAAGCTTTTGACTATTTTTAACAACTTATAAATTATCATATGTATATTTGAATGCAACTTCCGATTAACAAGTTTGATTCATACACAAAACTAATAATGAGTTATGATTCCGTTATTATTTATTTATCATTAAGTGTTTTTTTAGATAGTGATTCAATTTAAATTATGGAATATACACTTAAGAAGGTAAGCACGAATCATTAACAACCAAAAAAAATTACACGATGCATCAATAAAAAAAAATGAAAATAAGATGGTTATTCTCTTTTGGTTATCTTGTGTTTAAATTTGTCATGACCAGCAGTAAATAGAATCAGATATGACCAAAGAAGGGCACAATAATCACGTAACTATTTCTTGAATTAAGTGTTTTAATTGAAAAATATTGTTATAATTTCAATTTTTTCTTCATTTGAAATGAAGATTATTATTTTTAATTAATAATAACAATTTAAATTTCCAAATTATTAAAAATTAATTTATCAAATCTTATCTATTTAAGATATTATATAATAATAACTAAAATTCTGAAGTTTTATAGGAGAATGACAATCGGTAATTGAAAAATAACAATTCAAAGTAATTACCAATCAAATATATAGTTAAGAAAAAATTACAAAAGTAGCCTAAATCCTTAATTATGTTGTAGAAAATAGCAAAAAAAAAATAATAAAAAAATAATAAAAAAAAAAAAAAAAATACAAAAATAGCAATCAAAATCGCAGATGGATTAAGCCCATCTGCGATTTCCCTTTTTTCAAGGATATAAAAGCATAATTTTCTTTCTTTTATTTTTCAAATTTTTTGTTGGAGAATTTTCTTTCTCTCTGGAGGTACTATGGACGATTTCATGAATAATCCCAACAATATGGTATCTTTACTCATTTTCTGTTTTAATCATCATTTATCAATTTTAAGCTTTGTTTATTTACGATTTATTGGGAAAAAATTTGAAAAAAAACGAAAATCTAAGTTGTTGCCCATCCGATTTTCTTAGATCTATGTGTTATATTTGATATTTACAAGATTTGATAAGTAGCATTGAGGTTTTGATAGTATTTCATAATTAGATCTATGATTGTACAAGTGCATAATATGTAAATCGTGCATTGTAAGGTTGTACATTTGGTATTTTTGTGTTAATATGTTATATAAATGTTTTAATATGTTGTAATAATATGATTTTTTGATATAAAAATGATTTTTGCTACTTCAATATGTTGGACATTTGTATTTGTGAGGTTGTTCATATAGTTTATGTTATAAAAATGCATTTTTGATGGTATTATTATGTTATAAATATTAAATTTATGATGTTATAAATATGCTTATATTTGTATTTTAGAAATATCGTTTATATACAATTGGTTTACTTGTCATAGTTTATATACATTCGGTTTATTTCTCAAAAAAAACATATTATACGATGTAATTTGGATGTCGTTATAAATACACATTTTGTTTATTTTCTAATTGTGTAAATCTAATAGTTTCTAATGTGGATTGTTGCCTTTTTGTTATAATAATATGTTTATTTGACAATTTTTTTTAATATTTATTATAGTTACAAATAACAACTTACTTTCCTTTAATTTTTTTACCCTTCTAACATCTTGTTGTATTTCAAAATGATTCTAGAAATCTAAATGTTAAAGTTGTGGTAAATCTAAAAGGATCGGGATATAACATATGACAGGTATTTGAAGTATTGCATGGTGTGCGACGAGAAACATTTAGAAGCACTGTGTTTGGTTATTTGTTGGACGTCCCTCAATTACAAGGGGACGAGTTGGTATTTCATAAAATGTTTCTTCATCAGTTACGGCCAGACACAGTCTCCAGATGGCATAAAGTGGTTGTATTTTAAAGTGGGAGATACTAAAATGGTTTATGGCCCCGAAGAGTTTTGTTTGATAACCATATTTAAATTTGGAGTTTATCCAAAAATAATTGGAAAAAAAAGTGGCAGAAAAAAATTAGTATTAAGAAAAGATGTTTATTGCGGGAACGTCTCTTTCCGAATCACACAAATAGTTCGGTAAAAATCTATGATTTGAAAAGTTTCATTTTAAATCAGCCCTTCTTAGCAGCTACCGACGATTATGCAGTTAGAGCATGTCTCATAGACGTTTTGTGTGAAGGGTTTTTGGGGAAAAAAGCAAATGATCGTGTGTCATAAGACTGTTTTTTGCTGAGAACTTGGATGGCTGGAACAGGTATTATTTGTCGAATTTGAAGTTTTATATTTTATGTGGTAATGTTTATTCTAATTAAAAGTTTTATATTGTAGTTTTGCTTGGGGTAGTTAGTTGTGGGAGTTCACCTACGATGATCTTGAGGATACGTGGAACAAAATCAATAAATATTTATCACTACCTGAGCCTCATCAATATTTCAAATACTCGGTGTCAGGATTTACGGCGCCATTCAGGGTATACATATATATAATTATATATTTATAAAATATAAAAAGTATGTTAGTTGTTAATAATTGTTATTAATATAATTGCTAAAAGTATAGATATGGATTTATGAGATGCTTCTATCTGTTCGAGGTGGTTATGCGTTACGTAGAAACAAAGATACACCTCGGATGAAGTGTTGGAGTGCAACCAAAAAATTGAAATGGGTTGATGTGAATAAGATTTTCGATGTGACAAAGCTTTGTATATTTTTTTATTTAAATATTTTGTTTGAACTTTTACTAACATTATACATATGTTAATTTGTTTTAGGAGGGACGAATACCAAGTCATAGCATGACACTGAACAACGAGGAGAGAAAATCTTCTTATTATATGTCATGTCAATAGTATGTGTATGGTGAACCGCCTTCAGTTCCATCCCCAGTACGGAAGCATTTTAGGAGGCAAGACGAATCTTTGTGTAGTCTATCGTCTAGTGGTCGATCCCAAGCTAGAGCAAGACAAAGTGGGAAACCAAGTTTAGAAGAGTTGGTGAATCGGTTATTTGCACTCGAACAAGAGGTGTATTTGAACCGACAATGCACCGATATGGACGTGGAATAAGTGAATGACGAAAGTATATGGAACAACATAAATTTTGGTGAACCAACAAACTTTCAAACAAATTGTTCTTTGGATGAAAAGGTTAGTGATACCCCATATTTATGATATAATTTGTTAATAAATATGTATATTGTATTAATAATTTAAAGGTATTAATGTAGGTTTTAGATTACTAGAAATCACTTCGATGATGATGTTTTTGATGATAATGAAGATAAAAAAGTTATTATACATTATATCTATATTATTTGTTAATAAAATGTATATTTTATTAATAATTATAACGTATTAATGTAGGTGTTGGATGAAGAGGCGTTAGACGAAGGGGGGCGGAGCACAAATCACTTCGATGATGATGTTTTGGATTTGGATGATAATGAAGCTAAAAAAGGTTATTATACCTTATATTTATGATATAATTTGTTAATAAATACGTATATTTTATTAATAACTATAATGAATTAATGTAGGTGTTAGATGACGACGTAATAATTGTAGGGACTACAAATCACTTTGATGAAGATGTTTTGGATGATAATAAAGCTACACCCGATAGACCTAGGCTTCGTAATCCATCAAAGTTTATGTGTACTCCTTTCACGCAAGTATACATTAAAAGCTAATATGGAAAGAATTTTTTTATGTCAAATATTCATAAAATAATGATATAAATGTTTGAGAAATGTTTACTTACACACGACACCAAAGCCAAAGCAAAGAGCAAAGAAGAATGTTGATACCATATCAACAACCCATCCTCCTCCTCCAGTATTCGTTGTTGATCATGACTTTTCAGTTTTGCGCCTGCAGCCTTACGTAGCAGACGGTGAGGTTGTGTTACAAAATTATTTTTTTCATGCATATAACGTGCAACACAGATTCTACAATTTGATATTAGATAGAGAGTTTTGGAGCTCGTTGTTTGGGCATACACATAACGGCTGGTTAGATGAAGCAGTAAGTATTTATAAATTTATGCTTACAAGTGATTTTTTATTTATTAACTTATAAAAAAAGTACCATAACCTTCGCAGCATATCATTATTTGGATTAGACTATTGACGGAGAGACGGTTTGAAGTTGACCGGTATACCATAATGCCTCCAATTTTTTTTGTTTGCCATCTTCTGGAAGATGGTAATGATTGGAGGGCATTTATCTATGGGATAGCTACATACCCCGACACTATGGTTCCTTGGTGGGTTGTGGATAGGATATATTATTAGTTTTATTGAAATTACATTCATTAGTATCATTTTTTTGTATCGAAATATTAATAAGTAATTATTTTTTAAACTTTGTGCAGGTTTATATGTCGATTCATTCTTATCCAAATCATTGGTTGTTTGGGGAACTACGACTGGAGTCAATGGAAGTCCATCTATATGACAGTCTCTATAGGAGTACTTTTGAAAATTTTGAGTCAAATGTAACTTTTAGCAAAATAGAGGCGCGGGTGGAAAAAATTTTAGACAAAATTAATTACTGGCAGAGGAGGAACATCCCAAGGAGACCATTGAATATGACATTTACTCTCGAAGATAATGTTCCTCAACAAAGCAGCGAGTTAGGAGATTATGTTGTATTTTTTTGTATGTTTATGGAACAACTAGTATCAGGACAACCATTATGTGAACTTATAGACCCAAAAAATGCAGCTTTAGAGTTTCTTCGAAGGATGGCCAAAATTTATTGGGGATCATGTGTTGGTCCTATGTAGTTGGATTGGATATGTATGTAACTGAATGTTTGATTTATAAATTGAAGTGTTTCATTAGGAAAAGTAATTTTATATATAGCGCGATACACATTATCTTCATACATAATATAATTATAACTTTAAAAGTTAAAACATTACAACGATTACACCCTCTTTATTGACGTTAGAACTTCAAACTTAACCAAAAGACCTAAACCTTACAACTTGTTAACAACAATTGCCAAGAACAACACCCAACTACAAACCAAGGCTATCTCCAACTTCTTATTTTCAGATTGAAAGTGTTTATTCGACTCAACTACCTTAACTATTATCATAGAAGATTGGCCATTCTCTTTATCAACCCAAAAGATAAACCCGCCTTTTGGTCCCTGTGAATTTAAAGATACATAAGAAGATAAGTTTCGGTTCAAATATGATAACACAAATATTAAGGAACTAAAAAATCATGATACCATTTTTGGGCAAACGTAAAATAATTTTCCTGGGTTTTTAGGTGTCCCCAATATCCTAATGATACGTTCACCTACAGAATTACAGTATGCCATTCGCCTTATTTATTTGATCAAATATGAATAAATTCATAAATAAATGTCATGGAGTGAGTATTACCCATTTATACGAAATTTTAATACAGACAAGTACAATGCCTTGTCTTGTTAATCATTAAAGTTTGCTTAAGGGTTGACTATGAAATCATCTGGTTTGACTATTAATCCTTCAAGTTGAACTATGAAGTGCAGACAAGTACAATGCCTTGTCTTGTTAATCAGTAAAGTTTGCTTAAGGGTTGACTATGAAATCATCTGGTTTGACTATGAATCCTTCAAGTTGAACTATGAAGTGCAGACAAGTACGACGCCTTGTCTTGTCAATTAGTAAAGTTTGCTTATGCATTGACTATGAAATCATGTGGTTTGACTATGAAGTAATCCAATTTCAATACCAAATTTTTTATATTTATAATCGGATTCGTTTGATTTTCCTAATACACTTTCATTGCATGTGAAAATGACTGCTTACAACCAAAGAAGCTTTTGTGACCTACCAATATTCTTTCATAATCTTGAAAGAACAGATCCTAATACCTTCACAGCCATCAAGAAAACAAATACCGGCCGCTTTCAATTTTGTTTCATGGCTTTAGGTTGCGTGGTATGTCATATTATTTTATTGATTTAATTAAAATTTGTAGGTAATGTACCTCGTTTAGATTTTGCATGTGACTAATATAAGTATTTTTTATTTTTATGCAGATACGTACCTTCCTTAGGTGCATGATACCATTACTATATGTGGGTTATTTACCTCTACTTGGCAACTATCTTAAAGCAATGTACTTTGTGGTGGCTTTGGACGAAAACCATGAACCCCTACTCTTAGCAGTTGGTTTGGGAACCTTAGAGTGTGAGGAATCTTGGGCATGGTTCATAAGAAAGTTAAAAGAATGTTTACGTGAATGTACAGAGGTTGGTTTCATAAGCCACCTATGTCATAAAATAGACTTTGTCGGTGCGAGAGTCTACCCAGATTCGTATCATGGATATTGTCCTAAAGATATAGCTCGGAAAATATGAGATTTCGTCGGACATAATGACACCATTGTCAAAAACTTGTTTCGGAATTCATGCAATGCATATAATGCGCATGAACTTTACTTGTGTTTGTAAATCTTTCAAAGTGCATGTAGGAATCCAATTGTCTGGCTTGACGATATAGCCATTTCAAAATGGGCATGAACATTTTTTCCTAAAGTATGTTACAAAGTTAAATCGATTGATATTCCTCTAATTGTGAATAATATATCCACATACACATATGAGTTACCTATAACAACAATCATTGAGTTAATCAATCGGTCAATTCAAGTTGCATATGTTGAACGGGCTGAAGTTTGAGGTAAATTTATACTTATAATTTGTTATTTCTTGTGTTATTATTCCTAAATTAATAAGGTTCAAAAGCGAGTGAACAAGTCTTATAATTTGTAGGCAATACGTATTTATGGGGATATATTTGAAGTGGATGAAAATTTCGACACCTTAAAAGTACAACTTGAACGTAGGTTATGTAGTTGTGGAAAATGGAAAAAAAAATGGTATAGCTTGTGGCCACGCTATAGCATCACTAAGAACATGTACGTCTATATCCATTCACGAAATGGTTGATTATAAGCTGACTTTTGTCGTGTATCGAGCTACATTCGGATCTGAGATGCTGAATTCTCTGCCATCACATGTGCAATAGGAAATACCAAATGAAAGGGTGGTCATGTTACCTCCCAAGTAAAAGTAGCTATTGATGTACCCCTTTCCATTTTTTTCCTATTATGTACTAGTTATGGTTTAATGTTTTAATGAAATGAAAATGGATGTGTTTTCTTAATTCACATTTTATGGTCATTACCGAAACAACATACATTAAAGGATTAACAAGACGCACGTAAAAAACAAACAGCGTAACTAAGGAACATTCTACATCTAATCTTCTTTAACTAACATGCATATTAAAAATGAGGTACATTCTTTAAAAGATTCCATGCTTCCCCAAGCGTAAACTCCCTACCATTAGATTTGAAACGATGTAGCTCCATAGCAACCGGTATGATAAAATCTTTGAAACGAACTAGTTTTAATCCTACTAACTTAGACACAAAATAAACACACGAAAGGCAGTGTACCTATCGATTAGTAATATAGTTCAAGCAAGTAGGGTATCGAACACAGGGAACGGTAAACAATTAAAATAAATGCTAATATTATCTAAATAAAACAAGTAATAGAAAGGGAGGTTTCTCTAGTTTTGCAAGACTAGAAACTTAACAATGAAATAAAACTCAAACTAAGCAACTAACAGCTAAAGCAAATAAACAATCACTGAATTCAATAATGGAGAAGACTTCTGTTTAGGTTCGACTCATTTACTCCTATGGTTGATTTTATGGTAAGTGCAATGGATTATTCGTTATTGGCTACCGATTAATGTGATTAGGTTCACGTTCGCTATTACTAATCCTTAGAAAACAAATTAATTCAAACATTGGCCAATTGGTTAAACTAATGAGTTTCCTAGACTATTGATTCGGGTTAAGTAAGACTTGTAATTAGCTAATCAAATTACTAATTCAATTAACCTCTTGTTGATGGTTCGTCACACAAGGCTCACACATTAATTTACCTATTTTCTAGTTAACCCTAGTTTCACATTCATTAATCCTAGGCACATAACAATGTGTTCACATAAATCACATGAGATAAGCAGTTAAGAGATGTTCATGCAGCTTAATTACTTAGCTAATTAACAGAAAATAGTTGTTGTTAACACATGAGGATCTTTAACAAGCTTAACAAAACAAATTCACCAATTTCAATTAATCTAACCACAAAAATCAACACATAGTCATAAATTCATGTACCCTAAACAGAAGATATGAGTTTTAGCTCATGATTACAGCAGAAAGTTTATCAAAAACGAAATATAATAGTTTACACATAGTTCAAACAAAAGATTAAGTAAAGAGGAAACCTAAATTGCCTTTTATCTTCTCAAAATTGAAAGCTAGGGTTGTTCCACGAGTTCCAGGGCTTCTAGCTGCACCTCCAGTCGCAAATTAACCCCCAAGGGTTCCGCCATTCGTTAGGGTTCGAATGAGAAGCGTTTCTATATATATATATATATATATATATATATATATATATATATATATATATATATATATATATATATATATATATATATATATATTCTGAAAACAGGGGCTACTCGGCGAGCCCAGTGACCTACTCGACGAGTCCATCACTTAAAATCCCGTGTACGGCAAGGCAAAGTCAAGAATCGCGAAACTTCTGACCAACTTGTCGAGTTGATGGCCTACTCGTCGAGTCCATTTGGAATCAACATTTTCTCAAAACATGCAAGTCGTCCGAAACTGTGTCTAGTTTTCAGAACATTTTGAATCTCGTCAATTGGAGTTACGGTTCATGAGATATGGCCAAAACACTAAAGAGGGGTCAAGTTGTCCAGCAACATCCTTCTTTCTTCAAAATCCAAGATCCAAGCTTCCAATTGCTAAATCCGCTTCCTTTTCCTTTCGAGCATGTCTTTGTTGCTGAAAATGAAATATTTAAGCTAATTAAGCACCTTTGGTTCATTATTTGGGATAAAATTAACATAAAGTATTAAGATCATGCATGATTTTTATGACTAAATAAGCCCATATCAATCTTCATCCATATTCGGATGTTCATTATCCAACTCATTATAAATACTTTGAAAATTCTTGACCCTTTGTTTTAATTCCACAAACTTGTATTTGACATCTCTTCTTCTTCGATATTGAGTACGACCCATTTGATGGTGAAACAAATGACAGACACGAGACCAAATGATCCATTGCGAACTTGTGGTGGACCTAGTGGAAAATCCTCCTCTACAGTTACGATCCAATCATGAACCAAAGCAACCTCCTCTTGGATGCTCCATCTGAGTGGTACAGGTGGGTCCATATTTGAAAGCTAAAATTTTAAGGTGATACAACTAATATGGACATGAACAATTATTTATATTGGCCCCCTTTTGTAACTCCATCTGTGTTGTCAAGTCAAACAGTTGTGTATTGTATTGTCAGTTAGTGCAATGGCTTGTCAACTCAAACAATCTCCTCTTGTGTTGTCAATAAGTGCATTGCCTTCTTCAATTAAGTTGGACTATGAATTTCAGACAAATTAAAAAATTTGACTGCGATTTTGTGTAGAAACTTATGTGCTTTTGAAGGACATTAAAAACGTTCCGTTTATTGTTGTCATAAAGCCTACTATAAATTTACTTTCAGTGAAAAAATCATTTCACTTAAAGATATATCAGTTCTTCATATATTACTTTTAAAAATTTACTCTCTTTGTTTCGCTCAAAATGACTTCAAAACCATGGACCGCTGAGGAGTACTTGGTTCTAAGTCGTGCATATATTCATGTGTACGAGACCAGCAAGTTGAATGATCCAATGTTTTGGACTCTTTTAACCTATATCTTCAACGTTGAAACTCGAATGACTGCAGAAAACCATCGTGACAACCTAGATATCACAGCAAAATGGTATGAAATGAAAACAAAACTTCTATTATTCAACGATCTTTATACCAAAATCGACGACGCCCGTTTAAATGCTACCGAGGAGGTCATCTTGGAAGCTGATAAATAGGAATACAAATCAATAAGTGACGGGTTGGAATTCTAGTATGAAGCCCCTTGGAATATTTTGAAATATGTCCCGTTTATTTAATATCTATTTCTTTCTATTAGGTTTGTACTAGGTTATTTATATGTATTTCATCTTTATTAGATGTACCTCATCTGTTTTATGTTATTTATGAAAAAGTTGGGTTATTTTTAACGAGATTCCAAATATCCTCATACTCGATTACACATAAAACAATACATAAAACATTAATCATAAAACCTTTCAAATAACAATTCCATGAAGCATTACACATAAAACAATACATAAAACATTACAAATATGGAATTTGCATAATAATAGAGTCGTCTACATGAAATACTGATTATTTTTAACAAGAATTTTCAAACGTCCTATGTAAAGCTTGGTCCAAGTATTATTCATTTCTCAAAATATTGGAGTTTTTGTGGGAACTCGACGAGTTGGGGAGCTCTAACTCGTCATGTCGAGAATTTTGTGTCCGCGGGTTTTAATGATTCAACTCGACGAGTCGGGGAGTCCCAACTCGACGAGTTGGCGGATATGAAGGAAACCCTAATTTTAGGTTTTGGCACCCTATTTAAAGACCTTAACTCTCGTGGCTGGCCCCTTTACCAGCCTTCTTGTCCAGAAAACCCTAATTTCGTGTGATATCCTTCAAGGTTGAGTGTGTGAGCTAGTAGTGAGCTTGGAGAGTGGGTTTTTGGTGTTCTTTGGAAGGGGCTTGAAAATTGAAGGTGCTTTGTTTGGAAGGAAGTCTTTGGATCCAAAAAAATCTCCATTTGTTGCAGTTCTTTTGAGGTATAAAGTCGACATCTTTCCTTGTATTCATCTAAATCTCTTTGTTTGAAGTTTTAGCATGATTTTGGGATTTTGGTTGGGTTGTCCAAGATATTGAGGTTTCCAGGGGTTAATAAGTTAGATCTAACCCTTCATGACTCCTCTTGACTTAAAGTTGCAAACTTTATTAGTTTTTATGTCCCATTCATGCAATAAGTCCCTCACTAAGTCTCTATTAAGCTCTAGAGAGCATTTCTAGCTTGCATGGACGTAAAGTTGGAAACTTTACGTGAGTTTCCAACCTTTGGACTTCATATCTATGTTTTAGGACTATGTTGTGAGATTTTAAGGGCTTAATGGGTTAAGACTCACTCTAATGAGCCTAGGGTTTGAGTTTGGCTCTTTATGGATGGTTCATAAGGGTAAAGTTGGAAACTTTACCCTTCTAGACATCATTTTGGAAGAGATCTGAGATTGGGAGTCCTTGGTTTCGATGGAAACAGCTTAATGCATTAAGAGGTTGAATTTTTGGTCAACTCGGCGAGTTCATTGGTGAACTCGACGAGTTGATGGGAGTTTTCCCTATCTGTTTAGTGGGAGGAGGAACTCGATGAGTTAAAGGACAACTCGATGAGTTTGGTCAACTTGGACCGTTGACTTTGACTTTTGATTTATGACTTTAAGCAAGTTTATCTCAACGGGTAATTGTAACACTCATAAAAATCATGCCAAATTTAAACTTTTTAAAACATTTAAAAACCAACAGTTATTACAAATTTGTTTTCAAAATAGTTCTATATCAGAGTCTCCCAGAAACAAAATCATAAAAAACGAGGAGCTGTACGATCATGCTTTTGCCTTCCCACGATCATCTGAGATACCTGAAACCAAAACTGAAACTATAAGCCCGAAGCTTAGTGAGTTCCCCCAAAATACCGATACACAACAAATAGCACATATACAAATAACAGCATGTAATTGTTGGATAGGGTGTCTAAGTCCATAACTATATCTGGTATGTACTTGACCCGACCCGACATAGTCCATTTGGGTTGCATGGCATCATGCATTTGGATAGACTAAATGAGAGAAATAACACTTGTGGTTTATTAATATATTATAAGTTCTAATATATTAATAGTATTATTTAATTAGTATTGATCAAGAATTAATTCAGAATTAATTAAGTGATCAAAAGATGACTAATTAAATATATGGGTTGATTATGTAAATCATCCATAACTTGTATAGTGGGCTAAAAGGCTCCATGGATAATCAAGTTGGGTTAAACCCATTGGATGCTCCATGGAGGCTCCATGGGAGTTACAAACCCATGGGTCATGGAAATGAAGAGTCATGCCACATTATGGTTTACATGGTGTAACCCTAGATGTGACACACTATATAAGGAGCATGTTACTCACCAAAATCGGCTACACTAAGAACAAGAGAGGGCAAGCCGATTTTCATAAGTGTTATACATTCTCTTAAGTTATTCCAAATCATTTGGTGTTGTGTGAAACATTTGAGGCATCACACTTGGGGTGCTAGGCTCCCAAGGTTCTTCAAGGAATCATAACAACTACAAGGTATGTAATTCTAGCCATCTTTATGTTAAAGTTCCCCATGTATGCTAGATAGGTTTATGAACTTTGGAAAATAAGTATTTTGCATGTATTTTAGACAAACATAGATCCAAGGTTTTCTAGGGTTGCATGTACACTTAGGAGTGTTAGAATTGCTCAAAACCCATCAGTGGTATCAGAGCCTAGGCTTGTTTGTTGATACTTGATGCAAAATAGTGAAAAAAAGTCGATTTTCTTGCTGTCTGCATGATGAACTCGCCGAGTCCATGGGGGGACTCGTCGAGTCCATGACGAAACTCTTCCTACTCGTCGAGTAGGTTCGTGCACTCGACGAGTCGGAGCCTCAGAATGCAGATTTTCGACTTTTGCTACTGGAAATGGACTAGAAACATTACCCTAATCTGTTTTGGTGTTATTAACTTGTTTTAGTTGGTGTAATGATTGTTCTAATCCATTTACAATGGCTAATATCAAAATTACATGATTATATGTGTTCATATGTTCTTGAAATTTTGATATGATTAATTCATGTTCTTATGAGTTCTTGATAGATCATAGGAATTACTTGATTATTGCTGAATTCATGATCTTTAAGTATTTTAATGGAGTCCATAACTTGTCCTCAAGTTATGGATAACCAAAAGTCTCTTTGTTTAATTCCATTAAAAGAACACATAAGTTACAAAAATGAAGTGTCTTCATTTTTAATAACTCATAAGTTATGAATTGAAAGGTTTTGTTAAGTTACAAAACTTGCCCTCAAGTTTTGGAACATGTAAAGCCATCTTAATAAACTCTAGTTCCAACCCCTAGAATTTTAAAAGTTAAAATTCAACCCTTATACTTTATAATATTATAAGTTTAATATATATATATATATATATATATATATATATATATATATATGTATAAGATCAAATCGTTTTACCGTTAGTAGGCCTCATTCACGAAGCCGGTCTATAAGGGGGGTATAAGGTTGTTGCCTATAAAATGGCAGCTTAATGGGTGTTCACTCTCACCCACCGCTTCCTTGACTGGTGGAGGGTCGTTAGCCAAACGGGTAAGACAGTGACTTAAAATTCTCATTAAAAAGTATAATGATTATTATAAAGTAACTAAATGTTTTATAAATTCTCAATCTTAGTTACTTTAGGAAAACGTCAATAAGGTGCTAACCCATGAAATTACACTTTGCACTTTGATTAAGTCGTTGGTGGAGCGTGTGTGGTTAACCGGCACACTAACTTGGGCTTAACAAGGTAGGCAAAGGGTGACTTAAGGTTTTTCATAGGTCGGTGGAGCGCGTGTGGTTAACCGGCACATCGATTAAGTAAAAAACATTAAGGGTATCAAGTAATCTGCATGGTTACTTTACACCTTGTTTTGTGATCCTCGGTATCCCAGTCACAAAACATGAAGGGCACACTCGAGATTGAAACATGCCATTGAAAAGTTCAATGAATCTCAAAAGAATCTAGGAGTTTCTAAAAACCAAATAAAACCTAATAATTCATATTTCGTTTTCATGGTGGAAATTGGTGAATCGTCATTCACCTACCTTTCAAATATGTTTAGCTTAGATTACGGCATCCCTCTTCTAAGTTATAATATATTGTGATTGGATCCTAGCCTTAATATTACATTTGGGTGTTTTATTAAGGACTATCCTTACATCTAAACTAAACTTGTCTTTTCTTCTTTTCAGATGTCTTCCAACAATGCTACTCCTGGCTCAAACCCTACTAGCACCTTCTCTCTCATGAATCTTTGTGGGAGAGGAGTTTGCTGAAGGTACCTGAGCCAACTGCTACTCCTGAGGAGTTTGCTGAATATGAGGCACATGAAAGAGATGCTACCAAAGTGGCATGCATCATGATGGCCACTATGACAGCCGAGCTCCAAAAGTCCTATGAGGACTACTATCCTTTTGAGATGCACCAGGATTTGATGGACCGCTACCATCAGAGTGCTCGTCAAGAGCGATATGAAATCATCTCCTCTATGATCACAACCCGAATGAAAGATGGTGAACCCATCACGGGCCACATGCAGAAAATGCAAAGGTTTGTGGACCGATTGATGAAGTTGAATGTGAACTTCCCAGAGGAGTTAGCAATAGATATTATTTTGCACTCCTTACCTTCATGTTATGATCAATTCCGCATGACATACCACATGAACAAGGAAGAAGTTACACTTAGAAAACTTCAAGGACTCCTAAAGACCGCAGAATCAGGTCTCAAAGGTAAGTCGGTTGTGACCACTCCTACTACTACTCCAAACTCAGCACCTGTCTTGGCAATCGGGAGAGGTAGAGGGAAGAAGAGGAAGAACCCTACGAAGGGTACCAAGGGTAAGACCCTTGATGGCTCCTCTTCTAGCGGAACCAAGAAGGGTTTCGTTACACCTTCTTCTGATCCCAAAGAGGCTGAATGCTTCTATTGCCACGAAAAGGCGCACTGGAAGCGGAACTGCCCAAAGTACCAGCAAGATTTGAAGGATGGGAAAGTGAAACCCAACCATGCAGGTATTTACACTATATTATCTAATAACTCACCCTATTCTAACTCTTGGGTCCTTGATACCGGTTGCGGTATTCATATTTGTTCTGATTTGCAGGGACTAAAAAGAAGTGAGAATGTGGAGCATGGAAAGATAAACTTGATCATGGGGAATAGAAAAGTTTCACCTGTCACCAAGATTGGATTTTATACTTTCTTTCTAAGTAGTGGGTTTACTTTAGATTTGAATAAATTTTGTTATTCGCCAGAAATGGCAAGAAATGTTATTTCCTTTCATGCTTTGTACAAACAAGGTTTTACCTTTTCTTTTGATTATGAAATTGGTGGAATAAATGCTTTCTTTAATAATGTGTTTTATTTTAAAGCATTACATTGTGATGGTGTGTATGAAGTTGTGTCTGTTGTAGATAATTTAGGAAATAATGTGTTGTGTATTGATTCTACTAATGATAATAACTTGGATAAAGCATCATTATGGCATTGTCGTCTTGAACATGTAAGCAAGAAACGCATAGGCCAACTCCAAAAGGATGGAGTCTTGGAATCATTTGACCTAAAGTCAGATGATAGTTGTGAATCATGCTTACTTGGAAAAATGGCAAAGTCACCCTTCACAGGTTCTTGTGCTAGGGGTGAAGGTTTGTTGGATCTAGTGCATGCGGATGTGTGTGGACCCTTCAAAACTGCCACAAGGGATGCTAATCGTTATTATGTGACTTTTACAGATGATTATAGTAGATATGGTTATGTCTACTTAATCAAGCATAAGTCAGAGACTTTCGATAAGTTTAAAGAGTTTAAACAGGAAGTAAAGAATCAATTGGGCAGGAACATTAAGATGCTTCGATCTGATCTCGGTGGTGAGTATCTTAGTACTGAGTTCCTCGACTACCTTAGGGAATGTGGGGTTGTCTCACAAATTACACCTCCCAGGACACAACAGTTGAATGGTGTAGCTGAGAGGCGTAATCGAACCTTGTTGGACATGGTTCGTTCCATGATGAGTCGAGCTACGCTACCAATCTCATTCTAGGGGTATGCCTTAGAGACTGCCGCCCATATCCTTAATCTGGTTCCTACAAAGAAGGTTGCCAAAACACCTCACGAGATGTGGACTGGAAAAGTTCCCAATCTAGCCCACATCAAGATTTGGGGTTGCGAAGCATTCGTGAGACGCGAGACTCACGACAAGCTAGAACCTCGAAGTGAGAGGTGTATTTTCATCGGCTACCCACAGAAATCCTTTGGCTACCTCTTCTACAGACCTAGTGAGAATGTGGTCTTTGTAGCAAGGAGGGGTGTCTTTCGAGAAAGAGAGTTCATAAGCCAAGGAAACAGTGGGAGGCAAATTGACCTTGAAGAAATTCAAGAGTCAAGTGGTGAAGGAACCTCAAACCCTAGTAGTCAACCTGAGGAGGAAACTCCTGTTGGTCCAATTGACGAGTCTGTACCTCTGACGCGTTCCACAAGGGTTAGGAATGCACCTGAGCACTACTATGGTTTCCATATTACTGCGGAAGGTGAGACACTTATCAGTGATGAGACACTGGTAAGTCTAGATGAACCTAACAGCTATGCGGAAGCCATGGCAGGCCCCGAATCTGCTAAATGGAAAGAGGCAATGGACAGCGAGATACAGTCCATGTATGACAATCAAGTTTGGAACTTGGTTGACAATGTACCAGGTCGTAAGACAGTAGGGTGAAAATGGATCTTCAAGAAGAAGACCGACATGGATGGTAATGTACACACTTATAAGGCAATGGAAAGAGGCAATGGACAGCGAGATACCGCCTTCCTCAATGGAAAATTGGCTGAAGATGTTTACATGAATCAGCCAGAGGGTTTTGTCAGCACAGGGTACCCTAATAAAGTGTGTAAGCATGAGAAATCCATTTATGGATTAAAGCAAGCACCGCGCAGATGGAATCTTTGCTTTGATGAGAAAGTCAAAGAGTTTGGCTTTTCGAGGAGTGAAGATGAATCATGTATATATGTCAAGGCTAGTGGGAGTATAGTTAGCCTTTTGGTATTGTATGTAGATGACATACTACTCATAGGAAATGACATCCCAACCTTGCAGGAAGTGAAGTCCTGGCTTGGGAAGTGTTTTTCTATGAAGGACCTAGGAGAAGCTGCCTATATTCTAGGGATAAGGATTTTGAGAGACCGGAGTAAAAGACTAATTGGGCTTAGTCAGAGTACATACTTGGAGAAGGTGCTGAAGAGATTCAGCATGCAAGATTCCAAGAAAGGAGAGTTACCCATCCAGAGTAACACTAGACTGAGTAAGACTCAAAGCCCGAGTACTGAGGTTGAGATAGCAGAAATGAGTCGAGTACCTTATGCTTCAGTTGTAGGCTCGATCATGTATGTTATGACTTGTACTCGTCCTGATGTGGCCTTTGCTTTGAGCATGGTTGGCAGGTATCAGGGGAACCCTGGTAAGGCTCACTGGACAGGGGTAAAGAACATTCTCAAGTACCTGCGGAGGACTAAGGACTAGGTCCTTATCCTTGGTGGAAGTGATGACTTGAGAGTTGCAGGGTATAGTGATGCTAGCTTCCAGACTGATAGGGATAATTTCCGCTCTCAGTCGGGCTGGGTCTTTACCTTAAACGGAGGAGCAATTTCTTGGAAAAGTTCCAAGCAGGAGACAGTGGCTGATTCAACTTGCGAATTAGAGTATATAGTGGCAAGCGAGGCAGCAAAGGAGGCAATATGGCTAAAGAACTTCATCGGAGACCTTGGAGTTGTACCAGGTATAAAGGAGCCTATAGAGATTTTTTGTGATATTGAAAGTGCTGTTGCCTTAGCAAAGGAACCAAGGGATCACGGGAGATCCAGACACATTGACAGAAAATACCATTTCATCAGACATCGTATAGAAGAAGGACTCCTCGTGGCAAAGAGGGTATCATCAGATGAGAACCCCGCAGATCCCCTCACGAAGGGACTGGGTAGGGTTAAGCATCTCCAGCATGCAAGGAGCATAGGGCTGAAGGATGATATTAGTTTTAGTAGTTAGATAAATTTTGAAATTTGTAAAGTGTAATTGACATTTGATGACGAATAAAAAGTTGTGTTTATTTATGAGTAAAGTGTTGCTATCTTTTGTCAATCGTTTACTATTATTTCTTTTGCATGTTTTGACTTCCATAATATTTATGTTGTGTTTTACATATTATTCAAATTATCCACAGTCGGTCATATGTTGGAAGTAGATATGAATTAAGACTGTCATGAGTTGGTTGTAGAGGTCTAAGATGTTGGACATGGCCTCAACACTCATGAGTGCTCATAAGTTTTGAGTATTGGATTCAACCCACGCTCGCTGGTATCACTTCATGGAATTTATCTCGAGTGATCGCGAGACGGTAATATCATATAAGTCTTCAAACCTAGAGATATGACTTTTTGACTATGAGTTGGTTATACATTGATCGTGCGAAAACGCATTGGTAACTCGATGTTATAAAACGTGCTTTTATGTGTAATTTAACAAGTAGTAGAACAAGCATATGCGTCGAAGTTTATCTGTTCCTTCTTGGATTAGAAGCGATATCTGGGCCCCTCGATGATTTTGTTTTGACCCATGTACTGGGCCCGGTCAGAACTAAGTTGATGTGTTCAATTAAGTTCTATGTCAAACAAATCGGGAATCGGGAAACAAACTGCTGGACAAAAGTAAGACATTGTTCCATGTATTTGTCCGGCTGATATCTAGAACAGAGGATTATATGATCACTTATCTGAAATGGCGTACCATCATCTTCTCAGTTCCGAGAGACCTTGAAAAGAGCTACGATTGCTGATCGGTTCCTGAAGTCATACTTGCAGTTATAGTTATTAGACTTATCTAAGTGGGAGACTGTTGGATAAGGTGTCTAAGTCCATAACTATATCTGGTATGTACTTGACCCGACCCGGCATGGTCCATTTGGGTTGCATGACATCATGCATTTGGATAGACTAAATGAGAGAAATAACACTTGTGGTTTATTAATATATTATAAGTTCTAATATATTGATAGTATTATTTAATTAGTATTGATCAAGAATTAATTTAGAATTAATTAAGTGATCAAAAGATGACTAATTAAATATATGGGTTGATTATGTAAATCATCCATAACTTGTATAGTGGGCTAAAAGGCTCCATGGATAATCAAGTTGGGTTAAACCCATTGGATGCTCCATGGGAGTTACAAACCCATGGGTCATGGAAATGAAGAGTCATGCCACATTAGGGTTTACATGGTGTAACCCTAGATGTGACACACTATATAAGGAGCATGTTACTCACCAAAATCGGCTACACTAAGAACAAGAGAGGGCAAGCCGATTTTCATATGTGTTATACATTCTCTTAAGTTATTCCAAAGCATTTGGTGTTGTGTGAAACATTTGAGGCATCACACTTGGGGTGCTAGGCTCTCAAGGTTCTTTAAGGAATCATAACAACTACAAGGTATGTAATTCTAGCCATCTTTGTGTTAAAGTTCCCCATGTATGCTAGATAGGTTTATGAACCTTGGAAAATAAGTATTTTGCATGTATTTTAGACAAACATAGATCCAAGGTTTTCTAGGGTTGCATGTACACTTAGGAGTGTTAGAATTGCTCAAAACCCATCAGTAATGGGTCCACAACTTTGCAGACTGAATTACCCCTGGGCCCATAGTGTAAGTCTGGCTTGCCTTCCGGTCCCACAGCTCACATCTGGCTTGCCACTGAGCCCACACTACGAGTCTGGTATGCCCTGCCCGGCCCTCAGCTCATATCTGGAATGCTCCCGATCCCATAGTACGATTCTGGCATGCCCTACCCGACCCTCAGCTCGTATCTGGAATGCTCCTGAGTCCTCAGTATGAGTCTGGCATGCCCTGTCCGGCCCTCAGCTCATATCTGGAACACTCTAGGGTTTGTCGGCTACCACGCAGAGCAGTACAACCTCAACCCATCCCACATAATATGTCGACATATAACATAACTAATGCACATACAGATAATCAGATAGTAACAACTGGCATAGCAACTAGCATGCATAACTAATTTGTACTCAATCATAACACCAACTACTAGGATATCAGATCCAATGGGCCGGCATTGGTGCCTTAGACCCCTTAGTATAGTGAGGATAACTCACCTCACAAATGCCGTACTGAAGTGATAAGCTCAAACTCTCGAATCACCGCCACGGACTCCACCGCCTAAAATTGTCATAAAACCATTTCCATAAATTTCCAATTTACCAAAATACCCCTAAAACTTAAACTAGTCAACCCTTGGTCAAAGTCAAGGTCCACGGTCAAGGTCAACAGTCCACATTGACCCAACTTGTCGAGTGCAGCTTACTGAATCGTCGAGTCCTTCCAGAACTCGAGGAGTCATGAAACCCTAGTCGACTCACCGAGTTTCCAGGCAACTCATCAAGTTCAAGAGTGTCCAAAAGTCGGTAAAAACCCCATCTGACTCGTCGAGTCGTCTCACTGACTAGCCAAGTCCATGCAGAAACCATCCCCATGAAATCTTCATCTGAATCGTCGAGTCCCTTCAGTCCATTACCCGTTCAGACGATTTTAAGCCACCCCAAAGCTCCAAACTGTAGATCTAAGTTCCTAGGGCATACTTCCTACGTAAAGTTGCAAACTTTACGTACATGCAAGGTGTTAAGGGCCAAAATCAAGCTAAAGAAGAGGTTCTAAGTGACGAAAAGGAATTATCTTGCTAAAGGATGGAACTTTATGACCATGAGAACCAAGATGAGCCTAGATCTGAAGTTACAACTTCAGATCTTGCCCAATACCCGAAATGAATCACCAATCGTGCTAGAATAGCCCTAATCTCAAGCATGAAGAGATCTAGATAGAAGGAAGTTCAAGGTAATGACTTGTTACCTTCAAGTGATGCTAAAATGGAGTAGAGTTCAGATCCTCAACTGTTCCTTTCTCAAAGCTTCTTGATCTTCAAAATCCTTTCACCAAGATCCACCTTCCAAACTTAAAACACACAAATGTGGAGAGAAAACACGATTTAGTGTTTCTGGGCTCAAAGGGGGCTGTAAGGGAGGCTAAGGGAGGCTAATGACCCTTTAAATAGGGTGCAAAATCCCGTAAATTAGGGTTTCATCCTCCATCTCCAACTCGTCAAGTCGTTCCTCAACCTCGTCGAGTTGGTCACTTAACATACGCGACCAAAATCGTGCCTACTCGACGAGTCAGGGAATTCAACTCGTCGAGTCGACCTTTCAAATGGAAAAATAAGACTGAAAAGTTTATACCTGAGAGTCGGGGTGTTACAATTCTCTGCCACTTGAACTAGAGTTTGTCCTCGAAGTCCGCTACGGTGAACAATTCCGGATAATGCTCCCGCATCTCAGCCTCCGGCTCCCAAGTCCACTCAGATCCCCTATGATGCTCCCATTGTACGTTTACCAAAGGTACTTCCTTGTTCCGTAGAACCTTCACCTTCCTCTCCAGAACGGCTACCGGCCTCTTTATATAATTCAGCTGCTCATCGACCTGAATATCCTCTAAGGACACTACCGCCTCCTCGTCCTGAACACACTTTTGCAACTACGAAACGTGGAAAGTACTGTGGATCTGACTAAGCTCCTCTGGTAGCTCGAGTCGATATGCCACCTTGCCAACCCTGGTAATAATCTGAAACGGTCCAATGTATCGAGGACCCAATTTCCCCCTCTTCCTGAAGCGGATCACACCCTTCCAGGGTGAGACCTTCAGGAGTACCATGTCACCGACCTGAAACTCCAACTCAGATCAGCGTCGGTCGGCGTAGCTCTTCTGCTGACTCTGTTTGGTCTGCAGTCGCTATCTAATCTGGTGTATCATATCGGTAGTCTGCAGGACTACCTCGGTCCGACCCATCACCCTATGACCCACCTCACCCCAACATATTGGGGTGCAACATCTACGTCCATACAATAGCTCATATGGTGGAGCACCAATGCTGGAGTGAAAGTTGTTGTTGTAGGAGAACTCTGCAAGGGGTAGCTAGGAGTCCCAGCTCCCACCGAAGTCACTAACACAGGCTCTCAACATATCCTCAAGATTCTGTATGGTCTGCTCACTCTGTCCTCCGTCTGCGGATGATAGGCTGTATTGAAGTGCAGTCGTGTGCCCAGTTCATCGTGGAACTTCTGCCAAAATCGGGAGGTAAACCGAACATCACGGTCTGAGACGATAGAGACCGGAACCCCATGACGAGTGAAAATCTCACGTATATACACATCGGCCAACTTCTCGGCCGATGAGCTCTCCGACTCGTCGAGTAGACCACTTAAACCCCGTGATCAAGCTGGAATTTACTCAACGAGTTAGGGCTGCCAACTCGTCTAGTAGCTTTTACAAAAAGGACATTTAATGGATTAAATACGTACCAGGAATGGGGCGTTACAATTCTCCCCCACTTGTCTTAAACTTCGTCCTCGAAGTCTACTGAAGCTGAAAACAACTCTGGGTAGTGCTCTCTCATCTCCTCCTCGGGATCCCATGTCCACTCAGAACCCTTCCGGTGTTGCCACTGCACCTTCACTAACTCTACTCTCTTGATCCTCAGCTCCTTTGTCTTGCGATCTAAAATCGCCACTGGTCTCTTGATGTAGTTCAGGTTATCGTCAACATGTATGTCCTCAAGAGGTATCACTGCTGAATCATCCACTAAGCACTTCCGCAACTGAGAAACATGGAACGTGTTTTGGATCTGGCTAAGATCTGCTGGAAGATCTAACCAATACGCAACCCGACCCACCCGGGCCAAAACCCTAAACGGACCAATGAACCGGGGGCCAAGCTTGCCCCGCTTCCGAAATCTGATAACACCTTTCCAGGGTGACACTTTCAGGAGGACCATATCGCCCACCTGAAACTCCAAGTCCGAACGCCGCTTGTCGGCATAACTCTTCTGCCGACTCTGAGCAGTCTGGAGCCTGCTCTAGACTTGCTGAATCCGCTCCGTGGTCTTGAGTACTACCTCCGTACTCCCCATGACTCTCTGACCGACCTCGCCCCAACATATTGGGGTCCTACACTTCCTCCCGTAGAGCATCTCGAAGGGAGGCCGGTCTATACTGGAGTGATAGCTGTTGTTATACGAAAATTCCGCTAACGGAAGATACGTATCCCAACTGCCACCGAAATCTAACACACATGCCCGAAGCATGTCCTCGAGAGTCTGAATGGTTCTCTCGCTCTGTCCGTCCGTCTGAGGGTGGAAAGCGATGCTGAAATGGAGACGAGTACCCATCTCGTCGTGAAACTGCTTCCAAAATCTGGAAGTAAACCGGACATCTCGGTCTGACACCATTAAGACAGGCACTCCATGACGTGTCACTACCTCTCTCACATAAATCTCGGCCAACTTCTCGGCCGAGATGCTCTCCTGGATCGGTATAAAATGAGCACTCTTGGTCAACCGATCCACAATCACCCATATCGAATCCACCCCACGTGCGGTCCTAGGAAGCTTAGTAATGAAGTCCATAGTGATATCCTCCCATTTCCACACAGGAATGTCTAACGGCTGCATCTTGCCGTGGGGCCTCTATTGCTCTGCCTTGACCTTCCTGCAGGTCAGGCATCTCTCCACATACCAAGCTACGTCCCGCTTCATGCAGGGCCACCAGTAATCGGGTCGAAGATCTCTGTACATCTTCGTCGCCCCTGGATGGATGCAGAACCGAGACTTGTGGGCCTCATCCATCAACACATGTCGTACTCCACCCTAGTACGGTACCCAGACCCTCCCATGCAGGGTCAATAATCCTCGGCTATCGTAATCAAACGAAGCTACTCGGCCCACTATCCTCTCGCACTTTTGGCGCTCTTCCTTCAGGCTCTCAACCTACGCCTCCCTAATCTGCTCCTGCAGTGGAGTGATCACTGTTATCCTCAGATAGATATCTCAGATCGGAGCCACCATCGCCTTGCGGCTCAGGGCCTCGGCCACTACGTTGGCCTTTCCCGGGCGATAAAGGATCTCATAGTCGTAATCCTTTACCACGTCTAACCACCGACACTGCCTCATGTTCAGATTCGGCTGATCCATGAGGTACCTTAAGCTCTTGTGGTCCGTGTAGATAGTACATCGGACTCCGTAGAGGTAATGCCGCCAAATATTGAGGGCGAACACCACCGCCCCCAGCTCCAAATCATGCGTCGGGTAGTTAGCCTCGTGAAGCTTCAACTGTCTCGAGGCATAAGCTATCACATGCCCCCGCTGCATCAATACTGCTCCCATACCTGTGATTGAAGCGTCACAGTAGACTACAAAGTCATCTGCTCCCTATGGAAGGGTGAGAATCGACGGCTCGCACAGTCGCTGCATGAGCGTCTCAAAGGTTGTCTGCTGCTCAGGACCCCAACGAAACACCACCGACTTCTTGGTCAGTCGGGTCAACGGAACTGCTATCTTGGAGAAATCCTGGATGAACCTCCTATAGTACCCTGCCAATCCGAGGAAGCTCCGAATCTCGGATGGAGACCTCGGGACCTCCCATTGCATCACGGCCTCAATCTTGGCCGGATCTACTAATATACCCTTCTGGTTGACAAGGTGCCCTAGAAACTGCACCTCGCGCAACTAGAACTCGCACTTGGAGAACTTTGCGAAAAGTCTCTCCCTCCTCAAGGTCTCAAGCACCTCCCTCTGGTGTTCCTCGTGGTGCTCCTCAGTCTTGGAATAAACCAAGATATCATCAATGAATACTATCACAGACCGATACAGCATCGATCTACACACGCGGTTCATGAGATCCATGAACACGGCTGGAGCATTGGTGAGCCCAAACAGCATAACCACAAACTCATAGTGACCATAGCGGGTCCTAAAAGTGGTCTTCTGCACATCATCATCTCTGACCCGCATCTGGTGATATCCGAACCGTAGATCAATATTGGAGAACCAAGATGCTCCTTGAAGTTGGTCGAACAAATCATCTATCCTCGGGAGTTGGTAGCGGTTCTTCACCGTCACCTTGTTCAGCTCCCGGTAGTCTATGCACATACGGTGCGACCCGTCCTTCTTTACAAACAGGATCGGGGCTCCTCATGACGAACTGCTCGGCCTAATAAAACCCTTGTCTAGCAGCTCCTGCAGCTGCGTAGACAACTCCTGCATCTCGGGAGGAGCCAACCGATATGGTGCCTTGGCTATCGGAGCCGCACCAGGGACCAGGTCAATCCGGAACTCTACCTGTCTCTCTGGAGGTATCCCAGGCAAATCCTCCAGGAATACGTCCGGGTACTCTCGCACTACTGGTACATCATCGACCGTCGCTTTACCCTTATCCCGGGTATCCATGACGTAAGCAACATATCCTCTGCAACGCTACTGAAAGTAACGTCTCGCTCTTGCTGCTGACCACAGAATCGGTCTGCGTTGTGGTCTCTCACCCTGAATCACTAACTCTCCCCTAAGGGGAGTGCGAACTCTAACCAACTGCTGCTCACAATCTATAACCGAAGTGTACATCCTCTATGAACTCTGGCGACCCTGACGGTCCTATCATCTGCTATCTCACATCAAGTGGGCAATCTAGCTCCCCCGGATCAAACAATACCATAGCTGAAATGTCGTTCATTAGGAACGACCCTATAAACAACGCATAAACATGAGTAATAATCAAAAGTAATAGAGAGAATATGGGGAAAAATACATACCAGCAACCACATCAGGAGTCACGCGTGCCTCCTCTGCTGTCAACTGGAAGACTCTGCTCTTCGCCACTGGCGCCTCAGCACGACCCTGTCGGCTGTCTGTCATCCTCAGTATGGTCGGAGTGGGTACCACCACCTGTCCAGATGGTGCTATACTCGGACACTAGGCCTTCTTGTGTCCCCTCTGATTGCAATGGAAGCAAATCAGATCAGATGTTGCTGTGGTGGTAGTGGTAGTAGCTGTACAATCTCTACTCATATGCCCAGTCCGACCGCACTTGAAGCAGCCGGAACTCCCCGCCTTGCACACCCCATCGTGCAACCTACCACACTTGCCACACCGACTGTGGCTCTGCTGTCCCCTAGACCTGTGATCAGACACCTTGGGCTTCTTGCCCAAACCCTCTGCGCCAGACGCCACCTCTGGCTTCCTCTTCCTCTCCATCTCTAGATCAATCTTCCTCTCACGAGCCCTCGCAATCATGTCCTCCAGCGTCTTGCAGCTGGAGTGGCTCACAAACTGGCGGATATCACTCTGCAACATCTCATGATATCGAGCCTTCTTCATTTCCTCGTCCGCCACATACTGCGGAATGAGAAGGGACCTCTCCCTAAACTTGGCGGTAATCTCCGCCACAGTCTCTGTCGTCTTCTGGAGGCCATGAAACTCCCTAGAAAGCTGTTGCACCTTAATGACAGGTGCAAACTCGGCCCTAAACCTGGTCGTGAAATCACTCCAGGTCATCGCATCCAACACAGTGTCATCTCCAATGTCTCTCCCGACCTCCTCCCACCAATCTCGTGCCCTGTCCTTTAGAAGACAGGATGTTAATCTGACCTTGTCCCCCTCGGGACATCTGCTGGTACGGAACGTGTTGGCGACATCTGCCAACCATCTGGTACTTGCAATGGGGTCCCGAGCCCCATGGTAGTCGGGAGCCCCACAAGCTCTGAACTCCCTGAAAGTCAATGTGCGCGATCCCATCATGGCCGCTATCTCAGTACGGAACGTGCTCAGCTTCTTATCCAGAAGCTCTAAGATACCCTCCTTGACCGATCCAAAAATCACAGGAGTCTGGTCTAGTATGCTGCGTGTGACCTCCGAGGAGATGAACTCCCTAGTCTGCTCATCTAACTGCCCGGCTCCAGAGCCTGAGCTCGATCCCTCTCCTGCACCTGAGCTACCCACTGCTGGTCTAGAGCGTAAAACCACCATTCTGAAAACACATCATAATAAGTGTCAGAATACTAATATAACTGGAGGGATCACATACACTACAAGTTCCCTGGTCTCATCCCAGCCTTCCTTGATTCGAGTACGAATCCTCTGCTTTCAGTAGTACGGGCCCATACTACCTTCCACATCTATCCGTACTTTCCTCAAGAACTGCCTTGACTCCACCAAGTCCCCTCTACTACTACTACTACTACTGATCTCATGCTAACTCATCCTAGGCTTGCCATAGGGTAATCACCAACCCACTCTCCGCTATCAGCTGCATAAGAAGTCCTTGCTACCTTCCCCTAACTAGCTCGTGAATACTATTACATATCATTACGACTAGATAATTTTTCGAATGAGAGATCCTACCCTACAACAGTTGGACTCAAACAAGAGCTGCACAATAGAGCTAGACCTAACCTTCTGAAATTATTTAATCCTCATAATATGTAACGTAACATATTCATTTACTAGTTAGTAAAAGATAACTACGACTCCTAAAATCACGAAGCAAGCAGCATTCAAGCATCGAGTACACATAGTCAAGCATATACTACTCTGGCTATCATACTGACAAATTTGTACTAGCATGCAGTTCTCATCAAGCTGATGTTGGGTTTTGAGCATTCTAACACTGCTATGGTGTACATGCAACCCTATAAACCTTGGATCTATGTTTTCTCTATTATACATGCAAATATTAACTATTCCAGGGTTTCATCCTAACTAGCATATTATGAAGCACCTATACTACAAAGTTCTAGTTAGATGACATACCTTTTGATGTAGCTTGATGTCTTCAAGCTTTAAGAGCTTAGCCCCAATAGTGTGGAAGCGTCAAATGGAATCACAAATCACCAAAACACCTTGGAAGAACTTGAGATAATAGGTATGCACACTAAAATCGGCCCACTTTTATTTTCACACACTTGTGTCAATTTTGTGAGCCAAGGACCCCTTTATATATTATGGAGGATTAGGGTTACATCCATGTAAACCCTAATACCCATGACCTTTCATTTACATAGGATCCATGGGTTAAAAGCTCCATGGACCATCCATGAAAGCTTAGCCCAACCTAAATGAACTTGGCCCATTCCATATATATAAGAGTCCATATTTAATTAGTTCTTTTTGATCACTTAATTAATTCTAAATTAATTCTTGATCAATACTAATTAAATAATATGATTCCATATTAATATATTGGAACTTATAATATATTAATATAAATCATAAATATACTATTCTCAGAAGACTATCCATATAAATTGTGCCGGTGAAGTGCAACCCAAATGGACCATGCCGGGTCAGGTCAAGTACATACCAAATATAGTTATGGACTTAGACATTAATCCAACAGTCTCCCACTTGGATAAGTCTAAAACTATTATTGAGTATGACTTCAAAACCTAACTGGAAATCGTAGCTCTTAAAGCCGCTGTCGAACTCTGACCTTGTCAATGACTTGTCCATTAGATAAGGGATCATATATTCCTCCATTCTAGATATCATATGGACTGAGACATGGATTATAATCATTCTCTCTGTCCATTTGTTGTTTCCTAATTTTCGATTTATGATGACTGACTGATTGAACAAATCAAATCAGTCCTGGCTTGGCCAAGCACTCACATGTGATAAAATCCATGAAGTGATTCAAATGAGCGAGGGTTGAATCCAATACTCAGAACTTATGAGCACTCATGAGTGTTGTAGCACCACTTTGTCCACCAACTTGGACCTCTACAAACCAACCCATGACAGTCTTGATTCATATCTACTTCCAACATATGACCGACTGTGGATGGTTTGAATAACTTAATCATTCAGGAAGAGCGACTTAGTTATTCTGGAAGTCAAAACATGCAAAGTGAAACACAAGAATAAATGAATCAAAT
Source organism: Lactuca virosa (assembly GCF_052849685.1). Classification (NCBI taxonomy): domain Eukaryota; kingdom Viridiplantae; phylum Streptophyta; class Magnoliopsida; order Asterales; family Asteraceae; genus Lactuca; species Lactuca virosa. The sequence continues at coordinate 136,587,300 of NC_136430.1, forward strand.
ATGGTATCAAACCCTATGAATATAAATAAACACTTTTATTTATTACCATACTGATTACTCATTATTCATTGTTTGGGTTTTATCAACTTTATACTTGAATTAAAAACACTAGTTGTCCCATGCTCCAAGCATGTACACTATGTTTTTCTTAAACAATAGCTTTGCCATGCACCAAGTATGCACTCTATGTTTGTCTATGATCCTTACTTTGTGAAATAAACCAATTGAACATAATTTCAATGATTCTAATTTCACACTCCCAAATCCTTATCGAAAAATGTGAGAATTTCAAATTCCTATCATTTATCAAAATTTGTTTAGATTTTAAACTTATATGCACTGACCCTCCTGTAATGAATATGTACAAAGTCACAAAGACTTGTCAACAGTCATTATAAGGTATTCCAATGGAGATCAACTCCATGGAAACTAAGTCTCATATTCAAAGTACATTGCTTTGGACATGCTTCTTGCATTAAGTTTTCTAATCTTACACAGATAACTTCCACCTATGGAGACAACTCCATATTCTCGTTTTGACTATCACTTCTGAATAAGAGATGCCTCTTTTCAGAATATGTCAATATGGTACTTCCAAAATTAGCACTATACTTCCAACTGTCCCTGAGCAACCAATCTTTGGTAAACCTCAAATTGTCCTCGACAATTGCTTAATCATTTTAGTCATATCCAATTCTAGACCTTTTCCCTTGTTAATGCCTCTGGGCATTTGGAAAAATTTAGAAATGACAAATATTATAGCACATGCAATCGATCCTGTACCCAAAGCAAATGGTACACGATTCATGATGTCTCACATAAACATATGATTCTAGACCAGTCTTTTGCTACAATATTTTTATTTGCCATGTTTTCAAAATTTGACTATTAAGAGGGATGTCGTAATCATAATCGAATTTTGAGAACGCAATATATAGAATTTCCTTAAGTTGAACCAATCCAACATGAAATTCATATATATATTAACGCAATATATAGAATTTCCTTAAGTTGAACCAATCCAACATGAAATTCATATATATATTCTTGACTAAAGATGATTAAGGTCTCAATCTAAGCCTTTAGAACTGAAATGAAGTATATGCTCTCCCTTAATTATAGCAAAACAACCTTTTCAATCCCTGCAGCCTCACGAATTGAAACTTTTGTTTTCTATAATTAACATTGCTAACTTGCAACACTAACAATAATTATCATGCTCCCACTAACATGATGATTATTAGCATAACACTTATGCTCCCACTAGCTTTGACATGTACTCAGAAATCAGCTGGACTTCTAGAAATCAATACTTTATTGACTTTCTTACCAAAGTTCAGATTTCTGATACGAGATGCTTTGATAAAACTTTATAAAAATCATACACCTTTCCTTAGATAGCATGCATGTGTGTCTAAACAATTTCAGAACTATGAAAAGGGATGCCGTAATCATAGTCTCAATTGTTTAGACCTTTTGCCATCTGCTTCAAATCTACTTGGTGGAAGTGTTTCCTCACCATCATTTTCATGAATCGGAGAGGAACCTTATGACCCTTAGATTTTATGGTGTATGTGTTCTTATCCATGTGAATCGTCAAAACCATAGTCACAAGACAAGGATAATGACAAATCCAAACTCATATGGACTGAACTTATGCAATCTTAACTTCTTGCCACCTGGCAGTACATGGCCTGCCATTGCTTCCAAGTTGTTATGCAACCAATTGAGAACTTTCAGAACTCCTATGCAAAGCCAACTTTAACTGGAATGGGCACAAAATATGTCAACACAATAGGTTATAAACCTCAAGTCGTGTGCTAGTGAAGAACCTCAGGTTTTATTCTTGATTAGTTCTTGAATTTCTTTTTAGGATCTTTAAGACTCCCACTATCCTCTTGACATATAAGACTATCTTGCCAAATATTCAAGAGATAGTGTGGATTCTTTATCAAGATAAACACTTCACACAAATGGCCTTAGTTGGTCTTTGTTTTATCCAAAACATCATAACTTACCAATTTCAAATGTACAAGAGTAGGACACTTTTACTCTTACATTTGACAAGTGTTTTAAACCTTTCTTTAAGATATGTCACTCAAGTTACAATCTTGGAGTATGACTCTAAGAATTGTTTTGGAACGAAGTATGACTCATCTTCCTGATCTAACCATTTCAACAATTCATGACTCCTCTTCTTAGTCATAAGAATGCACTAAGATGTCCTTAGAAGACCAATTGTGATGTGGTTCTTTAATCATTAAGATGATCACAAAACATGATACTAAAGTACTCTCCTATCTTTTCAGATTTGAGAAACTTTTATCTGTCTGCCTAATTTGATTCTTCCCATTCGTTCTGCCATACATTGAGACTTTTCCAATGTTTCAGAATTATACTTAAACTTGTAAGTATAACTATATTTACTAAGCTTTAGTAAATCAAATAGTATTAACGAGATTTATGGTTGACATGACCAGTGCACAAGAATGTGTACTCGATCCCTTTAGTCCTTCACTTGACTCACACATCCATGTGAACAAGTAATTAGTCTTGATTTTCCAATGCTTGAAAGTTCTCATTCATCATACTATTCAACTTGCATGATTCCAAGTTTCGGTCCAATTGAAACTTGGTCGATGAGGAACTTTCCTGATTTGGTAAATTTAGACACTACCACAAATGAAAGAATCAAATCCATTTTCCAATATTGCTTTCAGTGGAATCATATAAGCAACAATTTTCCACAAATGCCATTGTAAGGATACTTCAAATAAATAAAATTAAACAATTTTCTTTTATTTTAAAACTTTGCGGAAAACTTATCCTTACAATCCACATGGAAAATTGTTGTTATCTATTCCTTAGCAATATATCATAACTTCTTAAGCAACTGCTCAAAATTCTGATGCGATCGAAATCCACCTTCGCGATCAGAATCAGCATATACTTCCTTTAAGATTTCTCTCTATTCTTTGATTCTTAAAACATCAACATGTGACCCAGTCACATCATGTAATGAGGATCTCAGAATAGAACTTAACAGAGTTAGATAATGGGCTCTACCTGATGTAGAGTCAAACTTATTGACTTTAACATCCTTAGGTAAATTTGGTAGCTTTGCAATCAACGCCCCTTCCTTTGGCAAAATAAACATATGGACCCTTTGGTAATGGGACTATCTCAGACTTAGCCTTTCTCTTTACCATTTGGTCAACCGGGTTTACTATGGCCAATCCCTTTCCATTGGGAAGAGAATGCTTTTTCTGGATTTCCAGTGTCACCATTGTCACTGTCCATAAAGTTTTTGGGAAGTTGATCTTCTAATCAAATTTGCTTTACTATCGTTCCAAATCATTGCTGATTCAGCAGCACCAAGCAAATAGATATGATCATTAAGGTTCATGTCATAGTCTGTTTCATAGTAGTCCCAAAGGAACTCACTATATGACTTAGAAAGTGATTGAACATCCAACTTTCTCAAGAATTTGACACCCAACTCTCCCGGCTTGTCAATATGTGACTTCATCTCTAATATGTGATCACACATAGACCTTGCTTGCCATTAGGGCTTGAGTGACCTTGAACTTGTGGGTTATGGAGAATAATTGGAGGAGGTGGAGGAAGAGAAGTATGACTTCCATGAGCCAAACTTGGGAAGTCATATTCATTAGGAAAGCTTGGTTTGGGAAGATCATTGTTGTCTAAACCAGACATCAACAATGGGAGAAATTCACGTAAAGTTGATTTAAGTCCTTAATATAACACCCAATATGATATATTAAGGCTAGGACCCAACAAACTATTTTATAACTTGGAAGAGGGATGCCGTAATCCAAGCTATAAAATATTTGAAGGTAGGTGAATGACGATTCACCAATTTCCACCAAGATAAACGAAATGTATTATTAGGTTTTAATTGGTTTTGAAACTCCTAGATTCTTTTGAGATTCATTGAACTTTTCAATGGCATGTTTCAATTTCGAGTGTGCCCTTCAGGTTTTGTGACTGGGATGCCGAGGATCACAAAACAAGGTGTGAAGTAACCATGCAAATATACTTGGTACCCTAAATATTTACCCCTCAATCGATGTGTCGGTTAACCACACACGCTCCAACGATACTATGATAAACATTAAGTTACCCTTTGCCTACCTGGTTAAGTCCAGGTTAGTGTGCCGGTTAACCACACACGCTCCACTAACAGCTTAAACAAAGTGTAAAGTGTAATTTCATGGATTAGCACCTTATTCACATTTTCCTAAGTAACTAAGATTGGGAATTTATAAAAAGTTTAGTTACTTAGTATTTATCATTAATACTTTTAATGAAGGGAGAATTATAGTCTTTGTCCTACCTGTTCGGCTAACGACCCTCCACCAGTCAAGGAAGCGGTGGGTGAGAGTGGACACCCATTAAACTGTCATTTTATAGGCAGTAACCTTATACCCCCCTTATAGACCGACTTCGTGAATGAGGTCTACTAATGGTAAGACGACTTGCTCTTATACATATAATATATTAAACTTTTAATATTATAATAGTATAAGGGTGTATTTTAGACATTTAAAATACTTGGTGGTTTATTTATTAATTAAACTATACTCTTAATTTAATTAAATTTAAACCATGTCATTATGGAATTATTAATTCTCTTTTAATTAAACACTTTAATTATCTATTAATAAAGTCCATAAGAGTTAAGTGATTTATTCAATAAAACATCATAATTCCAATTATTAAATTCAAAATTAAAACCATTTAATTAATTGTTTAAGTTATGAACCCAAGAGTTTTAGAATTCAATTCTTTTTTTTTATCATAAAAAAACTTTTTCCAAATTCCAAAACTTGAGGGCAAGTTTTGTAACTCTTGAAAACTTTTGGATTTCATAACTTATGGAGTTAAATACTTGTTTTATGATGAAACTTTTCATGTTCCATAACTTAAGAACAAGTTATAGAATTCTTTAAAACATTAAGACCAAGTTTTCTAGCTCCATAAAAAACTTTGAATCAATTTTTTTTTAAAAACCTTTTCATATCCATAACTTATGGAGGTTTCAAAAAAGTCTTTAGATCAAACTTTTAAAACTAATAAAATAATCATACCATTTTATCTTTTACTAAATTTGACCTAATTCAACTCATATAGCAAATGATTCAAATTTTACAAATAATTAGTTTTTCACAAAAACAAGTACTTATCTTAAAATTTGACAAACGTCAGGTTTTTTTTCTTTTTTTTTTCCAACTTTGAAAATAAAACATTTGCATCAATATAACATAAAACAACCCATGGCTCTGATACCACTGTTGGGTTTTGAGCGTTCTAACACTCCTATGGTGTACATGCAACCCTATAAACCTTGGATCTATGTTTTCTCTATTATACATGCAAATATTAACTATTCCAAGGTTTCATCCTAACTAGCATATTATGAAGCACCTATACTACAAAGTTCTAGTTAGATGACATACATTTTGATGTAGCTTGATGTCTTCAAGCTTTAAGAGCTTAGCCCTAATAGTGTGGAAGCCTCAAATGGAATCACAAATCACCAAAACACCTTGGAAGAACTTGAGAGAATAGGTATGCACACTAAAATCGGCCCACTCTTATTTTCACACACCTGTGTCAATTTTGTGAGCCAAGGACCCCTTTATATATTATGGAGGATTAGGGTTACATCCATGTAAACCCTAATACCCATGACCTTTCATTTACATAGGATCCATGGGTTAAAAGCTCCATGGACCATCCATGAAAGCTTAGCCCAACCTAAATGAACTTGGCCCATTCCATATATATAAGAGTCCATATTTAATTAGTTCTTTTTGATCACTTAATTAATTCTAAATTAATTCTTGATCAATACTAATTAAATAATATGATTCCATATTAATATATTAGAACTTATAATATATTAATATAAATCATAAATATACTATTCTCAAAAGACTATCCATATAAATTGTGCCGGTGAAGTGCAACCCAAATGGACCATGCCGGGTCGGGTCAAGTACATACCAAATATAGTTATGGACTTAGACATTAATCCAACAGCTGAAACACATATAATAGGCACATAAGGCATCCTTCCTAGATCCTTAGTCCTAATCTAGCATGTTGTTCTAATAAAGCTGATAATCATAACATAGCATAAACTTGTATGGGTAATTTGGGAGTACTTACTTGAGCTCGGTTGATTGCATGCACCAAACCCCTTTCTCTTTTCAAAGTTCTTTTCTCAAAAAATTTCTTTTCGATTTTTCTAAAACTCTTTTCTTTTGCAAAAATTGATTTTCCATTTTGAAAATTTCTCTACCAATTCCTTAGTTTGAGTTCAGACACACCCGAAAATGTGCTCGAATCCCTCAAACATAGGCTCTGATACCAACTTGAAACATCCCAAAAATACCAGCCAAAAATTTCGTTTTCAAAATCATTTAACAAACATAAATATCATTGCCATAGTATAAAATCATAAAACATGTATCTCAAAACCTCATAAAATCTGTCATCATATCACAATCTCATATAAAATATGAGAGTAAATCTCCCAGGCTAGAAAACGGTGGTGTGTGCCATGTGATCATCCCGAGCCCTTCCCTTTGCTAGTGGAAGTACCTGAAACCAAAACTGAAAACTATAAGCACGAAGCTTAGTGAGATCCCCCAAACTACCGCATACCATACAATAACACATATAACACATATTGGGTCGTGCCCACTGCATCGGGCCCCGCCCGGCATCAGACCGAAGTCCGACATAAATTAGGCCCCGCCCACTGCATCGGGCCCCACCCAACATCGGACCGAAGTCCGGAATAAACTGAACATAAGATAAGCATGAACATATAACATAATCACATATACTGCATCGGGCTTGCCCGGCATCGGACCAGAGTCCGGAACATATACACATAACATAAACATGCATGAATCACGAAGACATCAAGCATACATAACTACTTCTCGGGACCCCGCCCGGCATCGGACCGAAGCCCGGAACTACTATCATCTAAATGGGTCGGCATTGTGGCCGTAGACCCATTCCTACTGGAAGGAAACTCACCTCGTGTGACTGACTGCTGCAACTCTGGGTGAGGAATATCCGGTAACTGCCCCGCCGTCCCTCCGGCTATCAAAACACAATAATACATGGTCAATATCTGAAACTCCTTCCTAGGGTAAAATGACCATTTTACCCCTAATCATAGTCAACGCTCTGGTCAAAGTCAAGTCAAGGTCAACCCCAGTCAACTCAACTCGTCGAGTCATCTTCCTACTCGACGAGTCTCTAAAATGTTCTAACTTGTGGTCCACTGAGTCAACTCGTCGAGCCCTCCCACGGACTCGTCGAGTTCTATTTGCAATAATCATGGGGACATTTCGACTCTACTCGTCGAGTCCCTCCTTGGACTCATCGAGTCCTTTAGCTCCCAGGTCCTAATCTTGTTCAACTTACCGAGTCATCTCCCCTCCCCCCCCCCCCAGCTCAATGGTCTCATACACAACTAGAAAAGAATGGGGGACTCGACCCGACTCGCCGAGTCCGAAGAACAACTCGGCGAGTTCCTTGCGTGCCCAATCCATACAGTTGATTCTAATGATTCCAATGCTTCTAAATCATAGATCTGGACTCCTTAGGCTAGCATTACATGTAAAGTTGCTAACTTTACGTTCATGTATGATGTTATGAAGCTAAAACACTTATTTCAAGCCAAAATGAAGGCCTACACCATATCATGGAGTCATGGCTGGATAAAGGTGGCAACTTTGAGCTTCTAGAGCTCAGAAATGTCCAGATCTGAAGTCCTTTCATTCCCCAAGGTTCAAATCTCGGAATGATCTTGGAAAGGACCCATAAGGTGCAAATAATAAGTCTATAAGAAGATCTAAGTAAATGGAAACCAAGGTACATGCTTTATACCTTCAAAGGTTTTGAAATGCAACACTAGCTCTAGATCCACAGCCTCTTCTTGAATCACCAAGGGTTTCCTTCCTTCTTCTAGCTTAAAACACACAAAAATGGCAAGAGAAACTTAAGAACACTCAATAGCTACTTAGGGTTTCGAGATCAAGGAGTGGAGGTAATGGAGGCTGGGATGGGGGCCTGAAATGATGCTTAAATAGGGTGGAAACCATGAGAATTAGGGTTTCCTCCTGATGGACCTACTCGCCGAGTCCATGCTCCGACTCATCGAGTAGACCACTTAAACCCCACGATCAAGCTGGCATCTACTCGACGAGTTAAGAATGCCAACTCATCGAGTAGATTTTACAAAAAGGACATTTAATGGATTAAATACGTACCACGAACGGGGCATTACAATTCTCCTCCACTTGTCTTAAACTTCGTCCTCGAAGTCTGCTGAACCTGAAAACAACTCCGGGTAGTGCTCTCTCATCTCCTCCTCGGGCTCCCATGTCCACTCAGAACCCTTCTGGTGTTGCCACTGCACCTTCACTAACTCTACTCTCTTGTTCCTCAACTCCTTTGTCTTGCGATCTAAAATCGCCACTGGTCTCTCGATGTAGTTCAGGCTATCGTCAACATGTATGTCCTCAAGAGGTATCACTGCTGAATCATCCACTAAGCACTTCCGCAACTGAGAAACATGGAACGTGTTTTGGATCTGGCTAAGCTCTGCTGGAAGATCTAATCGATACGCAACCCGACCCACCCAGGCCAAAACCCTAAACGGACCAATGAACCGGGGGCCAAGCTTGCCCCGCTTCCGAAATCTGATAACACCTTTCCAGGGTGACACTTTCAGCAGGAGCATATCGCCCACCTGAAACTCCAATTCCGAACGCCACTTGTCAGCGTAACTCTTCTGCCGACTCTGATCAGTCTGGAGCCTGCTCCGGACTTGCTGAATTCGCTCTGTGGTCTTGAGTACTACCTCCGTACTCCCCATGACTCTCTGACCGACCTCACCCCAACAGATTGGGGTCCTACACTTCCTCCCGTAGAGCATCTCGAAGGGAGGTCGGTCTATACTGGAGTGATAGCTGTTGTTATATGAAAATTCCGCTAACGGAAGATACGTATCCCAACTGCCACCGAAATCTAACACACATGCCCGAATCATGTCCTCGAGAGTCTGAATTGTTCTCTCGCTCTGTTCGTCTGTCTGAGGGTGGAAAGCGGTGCTGAAATGGAGACCAGTACCCATCTCGTCGTGAAACTGCTTCCAAAATCTAGAAGTAAACCGGACATCTCGGTCTGACACCACTGAGACAGGAACTCCATGACGTGCCACTACCTCTCGCACATAAATCTCAGCCAATTTCTCGGCCGAGATGCTCTCCTGGATCGGTATAAAATGAGCGCTCTTGGTCAACCGATCCACAATGACCCATATCGAATCCACCCCGCGTGCGGTCCTGGGAAGCTTAGTAATGAAGTCCATAGTGATATCCTCCCATTTCCACACAGGAATGTCTAACAGCTGCATCTTGTCGTGGGGCCTCTATTGCTCTGCCTTGACCTTCCTGCAGGTCAGGCATCTCTCCACATACCAAGCTACGTCCCGCTTCATGCAGGGCCACCAGTAATCGGGTCGAAGATCTCTGTACATCTTCGTCGCCCCTGGATGGATGCAGAACCGAGACTTGTGGGCCTCATCCATCAACACATGTTGTACTCCACCCTAGTACGGTACCCAGACCCTCCCATGCAGGGTCAATAATCCTCGGCTATCGTAATCAAACGAAGCTACTCGACCCACTATCCTCTCGCACTTCTGGCGCTCCTCCTTCAGGCCCTCAACCTGCACCTCCCTAATCTGCTCCAGCAGTGGAGTGATCACTATCATCCTCAGACAGATATCTCGGATCGGAGCCACCACCGCCTTGCGGCTCAGGGCGTCGGGCACTACGTTGGCCTTGCCCGGGTGATAAAGGATCTCACAATCGTAATCCTTTACCACGTCTAACAACCGAACTCATAGTGCCCATAGCGAGTCCTAAAAGTTGTCTTCTGGACATCCTCGTCCTTGACTCGCATCTGGTGATAACCCGATCGCATATCAATCTTAGAGAACCAAGATGCACCCTGTAGTTGGTCAAACAAATCATCGATCCTCGGAAGGGGATAACGGTTCTTCACCGTTACCTTATTCAGCTCTCGGTAGTCTATGCACATCCGATGCAACCCATCCTTATTCTTCACAAATAGGATCGGGGCTCCCCATGGTGAACTACTCGGCCTGATAAATCCTTTGTCTAGCAGCTCCTACAGCTGCGTAGACAACTCTTGTATCTCGGAGGAGCCAACCGATATGGTGCCTTGTCTATCGGAGCCGCACCAGGGACTAAGTCGATCCTGAACTCAACCTGCCTCTCCAGAGGTATCCCAAGAAAATCCTATGGGAATACATCCGAGTACTCTCGCACGACCGGTACATCATCCATTGTTGCCTTACCCTTATCCCGGGTATCCATTACATAAGCGACATAACCTGCACAACCCTGTTGAAGGTAACGCCTCGCCCTCGCTGCTGAACATAAAATCGGTCCGCGCTGTGGCCTCTCGCCCTAAATCACTAACCGCCACTAGGAGTTCGAACCCTCACTAGCTGCTGCTCGCAGTCGATCACTGCCCCATTGGGGCTCAACCAATCCATACCCACTATAACCTTATTCCCTCGCAGGGGAATAGGAACCAGATCCACTGAAAACTGCTCATTGAATAACTGTAGTTTACAACCTCTGTGATCCCTCGCAACCCTAACGGTCCTGTCATCTGCTATCTCTACATCCAGTGGGCAATCTAGCCCCTCCAGAGCTCCTACGAATTGCTTGTTGAGAGCGAGCGACACAAAAGATCGGGTTGCACCCAAATCAAACAATACCAAAGCTAATATTGTTGGGTTTTATGTACTCTAACATTCTTATAGTGCATATACAACCCTAATGCTTTGGATCTAAGTTTTCTCTAATTATACATGCAACAATGGTTCCAAAGCATGGAGCCTAAACAAACATGCAAAGTGATATTTGAATCATAAAAACTAGTTAGAATATTACCTTGTGTAGTAGCTTGAATAACTTGGCCTCAAGAAAGCTTAGCACCCCAAGTGTGATGCCTCAAATGGAATCACAAAACAGCAAGAACAATTAGGATGAATATAAAGAGGTTATGGAGACACTAAAATCAGTTCTCACTCTTCAAACACAAGTGGTAGTCGATTTTGGACTTAGAGATACATATATATATATATATATATATATATATATATATATATATATATATATATATATATATATATATATATATATATGTGTGTGTGTGTGTGTGTGTGTGTGTGTAGAATATCAAGGCTCATGTGTAACCTTAATCCATACACATTAGCCTATGATCCATCCATTTGATTTGGATAAATACTTCATGGATTAACCCATAAGCCCATCACAAATCAAACCATGGATCTTTAGCACAACTCATATGTATCATTTTAATTAGTCTCTTTTGACCACTAAATTGATTCTTAAATTAATTCTTGATCAATACTAATTAAATAATATGATTCCTCAATTAATATATTATACTTATAATATATTAATAAATCATAATTAACCTGTTACTCAAATATCATTCCTAACATATTGCTTTGATGAATGCAACCCAAATGGACCATGCTACTATCGGGTCAAGTACATACCAATTATAGTTATGGGCTTAGACACCTTTTCCAACAGTCTTCCAATTGGATAATCTAATAACTGTAATCGCCAATGTAACTTAAAATCCGATTAGCAATCATATCTCTCAAAAAGCCGTTGTCGAACTCAGACATGTCCATTAGATAAGTGATTGCTGGGTCTAAAATATTGGTTTATACTTTACTTTTCTAAGAAAATATATTTTTCAGTCTAAAATATATTTTGATCTGATTGATTTTTCTTCGATTACACCCTCAATACCGGCGATCGACCAGACATGGACATGAAGGTAGAAATACCGATAAGTGGATTAAGGCTGTCTAACAACTTTGATCCCAATATCACAAAAATATTATTAGCGTTAGTTGAGGTGAAATTAGTGTTAATTCATTTTAATTTCAATTTTAGTTTTATTTTTATTTTTTATTTTTTATTTTTATTTTATTTTCATTTTTTCAAATATTAAAATTTTTTAAAAATAATAATAATAATATTTTAGTTTGATTTTTAAAATTTGTTTCATTTTATTTTTATTTTTAATTTTAATTTATTTTATTTTTAGTCCTCAAAATGTTTTATTTTTAAAATTTTTGGGTATTGGACTTTATTTTTAAAGCATTATGGGTTGCAGCCCATTGATTTTGGACCGAGTATATAAGGTTTTCAGTTCAGCCGAAAACTCTTTACCTCCTCATTTTGTTTATCTCGGACGTAAACCCTGTTTTTCTCTCTCGACTCTTTGAAATTTTTTTGTGAAATTGACTGATTGTACGTGCAGGTATGCTATTTTCGATCCTCAGAATGCCATTCTCGCATCGAATCGATCTGTATTGAGGGTGTAATCGAAGAAAAATCGTTTTTGGAGTTTACGGCCATGAGCTTGCGGCCAGGAGCTTACGGCCATGAGTTTACGGCCGTTAACTCCCTTTGACCGTAAACTCAGTTTTGGTCAACAAAATTTGATTTTTCATCATATGTTTCATTTAAGAGTCTAATTAAACTGTTTCAAGAGTAAAACATAAATTTTAAATGTTTAAATACATTGTTTTCTCACTTGGCTTGGTTTGTGCAGGTTGAAATGGCAGATCTAAAATTCGCTGACAGTCAGAACTTGGCAATTCTTTTGGCTGATCCTCCTGTTGCTCATGGAGAGTTCAAGTCAATGATACATGGATTAAGGGAATGTTGCCTGACCACTGCTCTTACTGTGAATCCAGCAATTTATCAAGGCATAATCAAAGAATTCTGGAGGTCAGCTGACGTAAAGAAAGGAGAATATGGATTTGTATCTGTTCAAGCTACTGTAAAGGGTTGCAAAACCATCATAACAGAACAATTCATCAGGGACGTTCTGAAAATCGACAATCAATCTACCTTTCCTACTGAGATTAAAACCGATCAAGTTCAGGAATTTCTCAACAAGATGGGCTATGAAGGCGAATTTCCTCCGACAATGAAAAAGCTGCTACCACCTTACTGGAGGTTCTTAGCTCATGTATTTGTGAGCTGCATATCAGGAAGAAAATCTGGCACGGATGAAATTTCTTTAAGGAACACAGTTGCCATCATTTCACTTGCTGCGGGACTGGATTTTAACTTCTCCAAGTTCATCCTCGACGAGCTTATTGTAAACATCAAAGGAAAAACAAGGGACAAGTTCTTGATGTATCCAAGGTTCATTCAAGTGTTCATCAACGAGCAATTTCCTGCGATTGTTAAAGAAGGAGAAACTCTAGACATGAAGTCTCTTGGGCCAAACACTTTCGGGCTAATCAAGCAAAACCGAAGGGGAAAAGTTACTTTTCAAGGAAAGTATCCCTTAGTGAAGTTTGGTATGTTTGTCGATTCAAGCGAGGCATCTGAGTCTCATGAGTCTTCAGACCGCGTATCTTCTGAAGACGATGTCATTTCCGAAGAAGATGTTATTCCTGTATCAGATCACGAAGATAATGTAGTTACACCTGTTGCTATAGTGGCTGAAGAGCATACCTTGAAATCTGTGCATGTTGAGAGTGACTACAATGAGGGAACGATGGAGGATGCAACTGAAAATGAAGGAGATGATGTTGATTCGTTTAATGATTTTGATCTTTCAGGTTTTGACAAGGATGACATTTCTTTGAATTTTGGAGGCAATGATAACCTCTTGTCCAATGAAGACTGTGACTCGTTTTTTGACAGTATCCGTGATGTTGCTCATCCAGCTACGGAGATAAGGGATACAGAAGATGTTCTTGAAAAAATGCCTCCTACTTCCAACCAAATGGCTGACACTACAACACCTATGGAGACAACTTCAGGGATTCCTCCCCTTGAGGATGTTATTCCCACTACTGAGCCATCTGTGAGTGAATTGTTGACGAATCTGACCTCCCAGTCTCCGTTGAAAAGGAGAAGACGTGATCCGAGGCAGGGAGTATTCATTCCAGAACAATCTCAAGGCCATCTGACTCAACCAACAACTACTCCAACAACTACTTTTACTATTGATTCATCTGTACCATCCCACAAAGGACCAAGAACCATTCTTGAAGTTGGTGGTTCATCGAATCCCCCGGGATCATCTCCTCCTAGGCCTTTTCATGATGATGCCTCTGAGAGGCTTTCTATGCATCCGGCCCAACAACAAAGCTCAGTGCCTTCCTCCCGTGCTAAAGGAATTTCTATAGAGGAAAGCCACTCAGGAGAGGATGATTCCACCATGCACGAACTTAGAAAGGAGATCGTCGTGCTAAACCAGAAAAACATTGAGCTTGATATTTACGTAGCTGATCTTGAAGCCGAAAAAGCTCAGCTTAACATTCGTGTTGCAGATCTTGAAGTAGATAAGACTCTGAAATCAAAGCAAATCTCTGATCTGCAAACACATCTGGGAACCATGACTGCATGCTACTTTGAATTGAAGAAGAATCTGGTAGAGGAACTTGGCGACAAGTTCAAATCATCCGTTCAAGAATTCAATGTTGGTCGGTCATCTCAAGATCCCCCTGTTGACCCATCCGCTGAAAGAAGAACTCGGATTGTTGATCGTTTTGAAAAAGAACCAGTTCAAGCACCCAACGTTGTTGCACTAAAACGCACCAAATTAGCAGCATCCACTAAGAAAAAAGAAACTATTATTCAAGAAGAGCTCAGATCAGAACGCTCCTGGAGATTAACCCAAAGTCACCGTCACTGATCTTGAAAAGAAAAGATTTGGACACAAGTACGGCGATAGATCAGGAATTGTCTCATGGGGCTTTCATGACAGGTTAAACATGTGGATAGTGAGACGCAAAAGCTCAAACGTGGAGTATTACAAAGATTTTCATGATTTCAGTTCATGGACAAGGGTTGATCTTTCATAACTATCCAATGCTCCATTTGAAAATCCATCAGGTGATCCACGGGCAACTCATTTCAAGCTTTATTTGGAGAACCAAGTAAAGAAGGGATTTCCTAACATGAAGACTGTTGGGTCCATCATTAAAAGATTCCCTGACATACTGGATCCCAAGACAAATAAGCCTTTCCAGACTGTGATGTGGCCACCGACCAACCAAGTTAGGCAGATTCCTGTGTCACAGAACTTCTGTGATGGATCTCTTGCGAATATGCTTTACTGGGTGTATGATGAAACCACTGCGACTGTTATCATTAAGTTTCAAGATGGTTGCTTTCGCTTGTTCGACAAAAGAGACCTACTTCAATTCGGAAACTGGGATATTCATCATTTGGCACAACATCAGATCAAAGTGGTTGAAGATCTTCGAGAGTGCTGCTAAAGAATACACGTTAATGGTTGTGTATATAATCGCAAAAGAGAAGTGGAGTGGCGCGATGGGGGGGTCCGATGTGCTTATCGTTGAAAAGGACTAAGTCAAAGCTAGCCTCAAACCAAGGGGGAGATTGAAGGGTCTAGTTTATGGTTTGGGCTAGGCTATCTGATGTATAGGTATTAATGGGTCTTTTGTCATGTAATAGAGTTTTTTGGATGTGTTTACAGCCAAAAGTTTGTTTACGGCCGTAAACAGGTTTACGGCCAGCCTTTCCCCTTTATATAGGGCTTGTCAGAGTCTGTCAGTGGTTGTTGTTGAGTCATAGAGTTTACGGTCCATGTGTGTGTGTCCAAGTTGTACCTGACGTTTCTTTGATATAAACGTGTGCAAAGCTTGGTTTAATCTTCTTCTACTCCATTCTAATCTTGTTTGATTGTTATTTGTTTGATCACTGGTTCGGATCCTAGATTTCAGGGCCTTACAGTGTGTATCAGAGCTTGGATTGTATCAATCAATTTTTGTCAGATATGGAGCATATTTGATCTTATTTTGGAAGGATTTCTGCGTTTTTGGATATATATTGGCAAAATAAGGGGGGTTTGTTCTTTGTGTTTTTGATAAAAACGAGTTTTTGATCGAGTTTTGGAGCTACAAAGTAAACGTTGTTTTTTATCGTAACCAGCGAGGGGGTGGCGGCGTGTACGGCCAGCGGCTAGGGTTTTCGAAGAGTTTACGGCCGTAAACAGTTCACGGCCCTCGGAGTTTACGGTCCGAGGTTCATGGCCAGCCTCGCCTCGGAGTTTACGGTCAGAGTTTACGGCTCAACAGCATCGTACGTGTACGGTCGGGGTTTGCGGTCCTCGCCTCGGATTCGTGGTCAGCCTCGCATCGCATCGCACCTTGTCCCTTGATTGATGGTCAGCCTCGCATCGCATCGCATCGCACCTTGTCCTCGCCTCGGATTCGTGGTCAGCCTCGCATCGCATCCTCGCAGCATCTTATTAAAAAAAAAGGAGGAAGCGAAATTGTGGGTGTCGGGGATCGAACCCAGGTCCCTTGATTGATCAAACAAACGCCTTACCAACTCATCTAGCTTGCTAGATGTTATATCCCTTCGCTTCTTAATTGAAATATCGTATCTGCACTTCTTTATTTTCGCAAATTTAACACTTTTAACCCAAAATTCAATTTCCTTTTATTTTTAAATTCTATTTTCTTCCAAAAATTTTATTTTTTAATTTTTAATTTTTGACTTTTAATTTTGACTTTTTACTTAAAATTCTGACTTTGACTTTAAAGTTTGACCTTTGACTTTAAACTTTGACTTTTCTTGTTTAACTTTAAAATTTTCAAATTTATCTTTTCGGTTTGACTTTTAAGTTTGACTTTTTAAGTTTGACCTTTAAGTTTGACTTTTTAAATTTGATTTTTTAAGGTTGACTTTTGAGTTTTTAGTCAAAGGGCATATTTTTCATAAAAATGAGTCCTCATCCATTCCGGTAAATGAAGTTTCATGTACTCCATCTTGTGAAGCTACAATTAAATTTCTTCGCGAACAAATTGATTTGCTAAAAAGGGAAAATGAGGACCTAAAATACGAAGGATATCAACTTAGGAAAGGACATAAACCCCTATAAAAACAATTAGAGACCAAAACCAAGGACTTCCGAAAACTACAAGAAGAATATAGCAATAAATGTGCAAACTATAGATTTGTGACAGAACAACTTGATGAGTTAACTGCTGAACTTGACACATTGAAAAATAAGTTTGAAAATGCATATTTTAATTTCAGAAAATTTGATGTGTCAAGTGAAGTACTTGAGTCAATGATGGAAAACAGTTTGAGATTTAAAAATAACCAGCAAAAGGGTTTAGGGTATGATAAAGTGTCTCCTCCTTTTAATCACACCTATCAGTATAACCCTTTGACTGGAGAAGAGATGGACAGAGAGCCATTTCTTAAATATGGATTTGTGTCAGGAGGTAGTATTAATGTTGAAAATACTAATGTTTCTACTTCCCATGCAGATCAATCTTTAAGTCAATCAAAGCAAGCTGCCGAAGAGAGTGTGTCTGAAAATGAAATTGTATCAAAGTCTGATGACTTCAATTTTTTCGATATATTTGATGATATATTTGATAATTCTGCCGTGGTAGTCCCAGAAAGTGTTGAGCTGAACGATTCTAATGCTTCTACTTCTTGTGCAGGTAAAGTAGTAGAGGATGAGGACAAGGAGAACATAACTAATTCTAGTTCTGCAAATTCTGATGATTATCAAACAAATGACTCCTTGAACTCTAAATTTGTTGCTTCTAACTCAGTTACTTCTGATCAACCTGTTGTTGAGAAATACAGGCCACCAAATCAATTGAAACAGCCAGCCTGCTGCAAGTGTGTATGTGGGAACAACCAGGAACAAGGCAAGGATACGCCACCAGGTGCAGGAAGAAACAATTTCCCAGTGAAGAAAAAGACATGTTTTCACTGTGGAACACCTGGACACATTGCCAGAAATTGTCCTAATCGCGCATACGTTCCCTATTATGCACAAGGGTGGCAGAACGCGCCAAGAGGGAGATTTTCCAAAAGAAACCCTTTGAGTTCACGTTCAGACAATGGCGACTAGAATGCCACGAAGGGCAAGAGTTCAACTCCCAAGGCCAAGAAATCAACTCTCAAGGGCAAGAAGGGAATCACGGGCCAGAAGCCAATTTCAAGAAATGCTCCAATGAAACCAAAACCGGCTAGGTCAAAGTCATCTCGACAGCAGACCTCAAGTTCAAAATCAAGTACCGAGGCACTCATCCGCTCGAAAAAGAAATGCGTTAAACCCAACTACAGATGGCTACCAAAGGTTCAATCTCCCAAATCTTCAAATGACTCTAATATTTCTTCATCTTTTGTTTGTGATAAACTGGATATGTCATGGGAGAGAGTATCGTGCAAGGATGACAAAGGTCAACCCAGTTTCAAAATGGACTCGGTTCCAAAGACCAACTGATCCCGCTCTGTGCTGGAACAGCTATGGAGGCATATCATCAGACTTCAGTTTGTTGGTAGTGGCTGTTCCAGGCACATGATTGGAGACATCTCTCAACTGTACAACACTCAGAACTTTGTTTGAGAGTATGTGTACTTTGCGGGAAAGGGAAGAAAGGAAGGGATCACTCATGGGGTTAGTGCTTAACAATGTGAAGAATTTTCGGATATGTTTTGAGATTATGCGTGCTATTCTCAGACCTTCTGGATGCAAATTCAATCGGTGACTTACGATTTGAGTTTTTCTTCTCTATACTCCTAAGCTTATCTTAAAATGATTCATTTTGAAGACAATCTTTTATTTTCTTATAGTTTTTTCGTTAGTAGGTATTGTTGGGAAGTGATATGAAGTCTAGTGCTAAAAGGCAATATGCAATTCGTGTAATGCACTAAAGCCGAATTGTCTAGACTTTGTATTCAATGTGCTGGTAGGCACAAAGGATTCAAAAGGACTAGACATTGATTGACCATGAAAGGACTTGACTAATATGAACTTAGATAGTTTCATTTGGACTAACCATACGACGCTCGGGTAGATTGAGCAGTGAGATAAACATGGGAACCTGCGAGATACACTAAAAGTTAATTATCTAGAACTGTGACTCTGTCAGTCATATGTTGCTTCCTCTGCGTGATTGGAAGAGATCCGACCTGGATTGCAACATATGCAACTCTAATTCTACACACCTCCTTATCTATGAAATTCTTTCTATCTATTAGTCATATGTTGTCCCCTCTGCGTGATTGGAAGATCCGACCTGGGACACAGCATATGCACTCTACTATCTCTCTAAACCCCTATCTATGTTAGTCATATATTGTTCCCTCTGTGTGATTGGAAGACATCCGACCTGGGATACAACATATGCACTTCTATATCTGACTTCTTTCTTAATGATTGAATACTCACCTAAAGTAAGGAGTTCTTTGGAAGTTCTTGATCACCGGGGTATATCGGGAACTGGGAAACATGTTCTAGTACATCTAAAATTGAACCATTTAATAGGTTGTCTGTAGATCTTGCTGCTTAATTTAAGTGGACAACAATATCTTTGGTCGTCGTTAGAAAGATGTCCATTTAGGAATATATATCACAATGACTTGTCACTTATAATCTGTCCAAATTGTCAACATCCTTTGTGTTTAAGTGGACCACAATACCGGTGATTGACCAGATCTAGACATGCAGGCGTGTGCTGATAAACGATATTGGATTGCTTGACAACTTTTATCCCAAATATTTTTGTTTTTGTTAAATTTGTTCATAGTTTTCCTCTATGCACAAATTTAGGGGGAGAATTAAAAAAATATATCAAAAATAAAAAAAAAATCAGAAAATTCAAAAATAAAAAAAAATCAGAAAATTAAAAATCCAAAAATAGTGTTATTTTTGTTTTATTTCTTGTTCAAGAAAATCAAAAATCGAAAAATATTTTGTTTTGGTTTTATTTCTTTCAGAAAATTATATAAAAAAATCCAAAAATATTGTGTGCTAAGTTTTATTTTAGTTTTGTTTCTATTTTTAGCTTTGTTTGTCTTGAAAAGTGAATTCAGATGTGGATGAGACTCATGGAGACTGTATCGATATTTTCTGAGCCAAGGCTTCATCCGTGATCATCGAAGAATTCTCATTCTAAGGAGCAAGAAATGAAGATTATTCTTTCAACATTCAATCCTCAACCCCAGAAGCAAGGTCAAGCTGTAATTAAAGATTATGTGACAGATTGCATTGAAGCCTCCTCAATCAATTTGCTGCTATCTTGTACCTGCTAAAGTGATCCAGAAGTTTCGTTCTCTATTCTCTCTGAAGATTCTCAAGCTGAAAGCGTTATCTTTCAAGAATCGTATCAAGAAGCCTCCTCACCCAACGTGCGTTCAAAGCCAAATCCTGAAGAAAAACCCAACTGCTCAAGATGAAGTCATTCATTGAAGGTTCATCAAGTTCATCTTGAAGTTGTGAAGAATTCGAAGATAAATGTTGAAGCCAAGTTCCCAATGAAGATTAACAAGAAAAGTCAGCTACTGTGTAGGGGGAGTTTGTTGGGTCAATTAGAAAAGAAAGCTATAAACCAAGGGGGGAGATTGTTGGGTCTAAAATATTGGTTTATACTTTACTTTTCTAGGAAAATATATTTTTCAGTCTAAGACTGTAAACAACTTGGTGTTTACGGTTGTATGTGTGTTTACGGTCGTGTTTACGGCCGTGAACAGGTTTACGACCGTAAACCCATTCACGGCCAACTATCTTATATAAAATATTGGTTTATACTTTACTTTTCTAGGAAAATATATTTTTCAGTCTAGGACCGTAAACAGCTTGGTGTTTACGGTTGTATGTGTGTTTACGGTCGTGTTTACGGTCGTGAACAGGTTTACGGCCGTAAACCCATTCACGACCAACTATCTTATATATAGGGTGAGGAGTGTGAGCATAGAGAGTGTAAGGATAGGAGTGTACGGCTAATGAGCTTAAGTGTGTGAAACCCAAGGTGTTCTAGAGAAAGAAACTAGAGAGAAGAGCTAGTGTGTGTACTATGTGTATGGAGCATCATTCTATTCATTGAATACATCATAGATTCACTTGTTCTTCTTCTTCTCTTCTATTTTGATCTGGCATCATCCGTTTGATTGGGATTTCGCACCATCAAACAGATCTGATTGATACACAAGCAGATTGGGGCCTTACAGTTGGTATCAGAGCTTGGATTGTATCAATCAGTTTTTGCAGATCTGGAGCGTATTTGATCTTATTTTTGAAGGATTTCTGCGTTTTTGGATAGATCTTGCAAAATAAGGGGGTTTTTTCTTCGAAGAGTTTACGGCCGTAAACAGTTCACGGCCCTCGGAGTTTACGGTCCGAGGTTCACGGCCAGCCTCGCCTCGAAGTTTACGGTCGGAGTTTACGGCTCAGCAGCATCGCACGTGTACAGTCGGGGTTTGCGGTCCTCGCCTAGAAAACCGTAGTCAGCCTCGCTTTGCTTCGTTCTCATCCTCGCATCTCAGCATCCTCGCAACATCTTATTAAAAAAAGGGGGAAGTGAAATTGAGGGTGTCGGGGATCGAACCCGGGTCCCTTGATTGATCAAACACATGCCTTACCAACTCATCTAGCTTGCTAGATGTTATATCCCTTCGCTTCTTAATTGAAATATCGTATCTGCACTTCTTTATTTTCGCAATATTGTCACTTTTAGCCCAAAAATCAATTTCTTTTTATTTTTA
This sequence comes from Lactuca virosa, assembly GCF_052849685.1. Taxonomy (NCBI): domain Eukaryota; kingdom Viridiplantae; phylum Streptophyta; class Magnoliopsida; order Asterales; family Asteraceae; genus Lactuca; species Lactuca virosa. The sequence goes on from NC_136430.1 coordinate 136,608,998, forward strand.
AATTCCATTTTCAACCCAAAAATTTTAGTTTATAATTTTTGACTTTTATTTTTGACTTTTGACTTAAAATTTTGACTTTGACTTTCAAGTTTGACCTTTGACTTTAAACTTTGACTTTCTCGTTTAACCTTTAAATTTTCAATTTTAGCTTTTCGGTTTGACTTTTAAGTTTGGCTTTTTAAGTTTGACTTTTAAGTTTTTAGTCAAAGGGCATATTTTTATAAAAATGAGTTCCTCAAACATCCCAGTCACTGAAGTTTCATGTTCTCAATCTTGTGAAACTACTATTAAATTTCTTCATGAACAAATTGAGTTACTAAAAAGGGAAAATGAGAACCTAAAGTACAATGGATATCAACTTAGGAAGGCACAGAAACCACTAAAAGAACAATTAGAGACCAAAACCAAGGACTTCCAAAAACTACAAGAAGAATATAGCAATAAATGTGCAAACTATAGATATGTGACAGAACAACTTGTTGAGTTAACTGTTGAACTTGACACATTGAAAAATAAGTTTGAAAATGCAGATTTTAATTTCAGAAAATTTGATGTGTCAAGTGAAGTAGTTGCGTCAGTGATGGAAAATAGTTTGAGATTTAAAAATAACCAGCAAAAGGGTTTAGGGTATGATAAAGTGCCTCCTCCTTTTAATCACACCTATCAGTATAACCCTTTGACTGAAGAAGAGATGGACAGAGAGCCATTTCTTAAATATGGATTTGTGTCAGGAGGTAGTATTAATGTTGAAAATACTAATGTTTCTCCTTCCCATGCAGATCAATCTTTAAGTCAATCAAAGCAAGCAGCTGAAGAGAGTGTGTCTGATAATAAAATTGTATCAAAGTATGATGACTCAAATTTTTTCGATATATTTGATGATATCTTTGATAATGCTGTCGTGGTTATGCCAGAAAGTGTTGAGTTGAACGATTCTAATGCTTCTACTTCTTGTGCAGGTAAAGTAGTAGAGGATGAGGACAAGGAGAATAGAACTAATTCTAGTTCTGCAAATTCTGATGATTATCAAGCCAATGTCTCTTTGAACTCTGAATCTGTTGCTTCGAACTCATTTGCTTCTGATCAACCTGCTGTTGAGAAATACAGGCCACCAAATCAAGTGAAACAGCCAGCCTGCTGCAAGTGTGCATGTGGGAACAACCAGGAACAAGGCAAGGATACGCCACCAGGGGCAGGAAGAAACAACTTCCCAGTGAAGAAAAAGACTTGCTTTCACTGTGGAACACCTGATACATTGCCAGAAATTGTCCAAATCGTGCATACGTTCCCTACTACGCACAAGGCTGACAGAACGCGCCAAGAGGGAGATCTTTGAAAAGAAACCCTTTGAGGCCATGTTCAGACAATGGCGACTGGAACGCGCAAAAGGCCAAGAAATCAACTCCCAAGGGCAAGAAGGGAATGCCAGCCCAGAAGCCAATTTCAAGAAATGCTCCAACAAAACCAAAACCGGCTAGGTCAAAGTCATCTCGACAGCAGACCTCAAGTTCAAAATCAAGTGTCGAGGCACCCATTGTGACATCCCCATTTTCACGGCCAGAAAAGACCGATTTTGTTTATGCTTTATAAAAATCAGAGTACTTCTTTTAATAAAAATCTTGCGGAATTTGTTCCTAGAAAAACATGATAAATACGTTATCAAATCATTTCCGAAGAAATGTATTTTTATTCATTTTAAAACATTTGGGATGTCATCGTCAATACAGAAACATAAGCATAAACAGAATTACATTCATTTACACTAGTGATCTACATCTCTTTTAAATCTCTCAGTGTAAAGTAACTTCATATCCAACTAGTCTTTAATAAAAGGTTTGTCTGAACTTGCTCCAGACCCACCTTTCGGAGTTCTCAAGACCCATCTTTTGGAGTTCTCAAGACCCATCTTTCGGAGTTTTATCTGCTTTCAATTTAAGCTTTAACACCCTTTCCGATTTCTTTTTTAATTTTATAGGTGTCTATGTTGGTTTATTTTTTATTTTAATTTCTAAATCAGCATCCTGGTTTGTTGTCCGCAAAAACAAAATTTCAACAATATTTTAATCTATAACCATAAAACCATCACTTCTAACAAAATTTTAATCGTTTTTACCTTTATCGGGCGCAATTTTGAAAGCTCGTGTAAATGAAATACAACGTCTTCGTCCGTAAAGTTCACTTCTTTTAACAACATCCATGCAAATTCAGACACCAAAAAAATCAATTTTCATTCCGGCTTGTCATTCCGGAACATCATTCCTGATTAAGTTCTTCGTATTTCGGATTAAGTTCTTTGTATTCCGGACCTACATGATCATTCCATATTTTCTAGAAAACATAGTTCTTGACTAAAAAAAATTGTCATAAACACACTCTAAGATACTTAAATGCACCTAATATATGTACAACAAGAACAACAAAATAATAATAATAATAATAATAATAATAATAATAATAAACACATATAAAAAATCGACATTCCGGTTCATCGTATTCCGGACTGTTCAACGCATTTCGGGATACGTATATTTGTTTGTAAACTCAAATGCAAGTAACTTAAAAAATAGAATTCACTTGGTTTAACGAATCCATGCTGAAAACTAAGTTCAAAATACAAGGAAAACGAACTTCAAAATCCAGAACACGTATTTAGGATTATTGTATATTTAGCATTGGGCTATAGTATTTGGCTTGGGTTGTTTATTCTGGTCCAAAATGATCTATTTCAGACCAAATGGTTAGTTTTCATAAATTTATTTAAAAATAATAATAATAATAATAATAATAATAATAAATAAGAGAGGTTTTGTAACTACAGAAGTTGTGATCAGATTACTCAATTTCCAGCCATTTGTATGTTAGTGTTTGCTGTAACTTGGTCCTAAGACTAGAAGGAGTGGGTGCGGCTTGGACCGCACTCCCCTTGCCACATAAGCACAAACACCGCCCGCTGGGTGCAGTAGAGAGTACAGTGCAGCCTTCCAAGTGAGCACCCCTTCAAACAATGTAATTGGTTCTTTTTTCTTACCTCCCTTTGGTCCCTTTTATTTATTAAAAAAATAAAAGAAAATACTCAAGTGTGGCATCACTCCTTCGGTATGGTATGAAACCACACTTTTGTAGTAATAGGTGAGGTGGCACCTACGTGTAACTGCGGTTTCATGAGGGAGTGCGGCACCACTCCCTCGAACCTAATTCTCACCTTTATAATCAAATGCTTCTTGTCAAACTTTAACCCCACTATAATTTTCTTTTATATATTACGTAGTACCATAAACAATGTCATTTTGAAACCCTACTAAAACCACCATAAAGACCAAAGAAAAGAAGAAAAACTGTGTACCATGTTAAAATTTTCTCATATTGTATACAACTGTCCACAATGCCCTAACGAATAAAATCTATCGATATAAACACGAGGAAAAGCCAAAACCCCTACAATTAAATATCTACAATCTTCAAAAAAGATGAGAAAATGGTAAAAACGGAACACCGACTCCACCACAAATATGCAAACTCCCGGACGCTTGTCGGGTTTTAAACAAAACCTTGTCAAACAACAACCTCTCGTTGACCTCAAGTTGACCATATTCATACGCGTCTACATTGCAATTAGTTCTACAACTTTTTGAATTTAGATCCGTATCTTTTTCAAAAGTTTTGATGTAATTTTTTATATCATGTTTCATGTCAATGCTCTCAGTTGACTTTTGACCAAACGAGAAGCGAAATTTCCCATCCCATTCTCGAGTATCCGTGGTTTCAAGTACTTCACTATCCGCCATTGAACCGGATCCTGGGTCCCTCTGAATCATCTGAGGAACACAATTTAGTATTTTGTTTGATTTATAAAAACGATTAAAAAAAGGAAAAATATTTAAATTTCACATGTAAAAGTTCATGTGGTGCATATTTTACCTTTGGTTCAATGGTGTTATGGGGAAGGGATGTTGTGGGACCCATTGTTGAGTTGACAGATGGATCTTCTGCTGCTGAGAAATCTGAACTATCAAATGTTGATATTGAAACACACTCGTCAAAATATGACATTGCTTCATCCGTCAAACGTTTTGACATCTTTTTTCTTTCATTGCTACTCTGTAATAAAATATTAAAATACAACGCTAACATCAAAACCAGATGATATACACAAAATAATTATGAAAAAAAAAAAGCTAACATTATACTTTGGAATATCTAACCAATTATAGCATATTATGCTTTCAACTTTTTCCTTATTGAGAGATTGTACTTTGAAGAATCTACCTGATTATAGCAATGAAAATTGTTTTGTATATCGATGACATTGTTATAATCGGGGTAGATTTTTCAAAATAGAATGTTGTAATAAACAAATCAATCAAAAGAATAAATATGTTGTCTAAAATGATGAAAATTACATACTTTTCTTCCTACACGTGATCTATGAGAAACAGATGTCTTGGGTTCCGGAAGTGTCTCCTTGAGAATTCTGCTTAATTCTTGCTTGCGATGTTCCTCAATGGCTAAATCTGATCGAAGTTTTCTAGCACGTTCTTGTGACTACATATTTAAACAAAATAAAAAATTACTTTTCATCAACAAATATATAACCAAAAAAGGAAAAATACATAAAAGCCACTATATTTTCAACCTAATATATAACCAAAGTTTATAGATTTTCACACAAATTTGTTGAAGGTTTCCACTTTAGTTAAGAATTAATATCAATCCAATTAATCACCAAACTTTGGTTATCATATTTCATAGCCCTAAAGTGGAATATAAAAATAATAAAATATCACCTCTTCAAGTTCTTTGGCATATTCCCTTCTTATGTCCAACACTAAGTCAACAGCCCCCGTTTTGACCAACTTGGGAGATATATCCATAACATCTGTACTCACAAGTGCACCCGTATTGTTCCTCCTGATGGCCTGAAGTCATAAAAAAAAAGGCAAATTTTGGGAGGGCGTTTACGTCTTTTGCATATTGAATATAACTTTATTGCATAAACTGTAAAAGGTGACGTTTATGTGGTATTAAAAGCTTAATTATTGCATACTTATGTTTTGTGAATTAATAATAGGTTTAAGAACTCACATGTTGAAGGTCATCTTGTATATCAGCAATAGCCCTTCTCACTTCAGATCTCACAGTTTCATATATTTCACTTGATGTTGATGTAGTGTCTTCTCTTGAGTTATCCCCTTCAAATGACTGCAGCCAAAAAAGATGAACCAAAGAACTACTTTTCAAACTCTCATTTGTGCAAAAGACGTAAATGCCCTTCTCAGTATTGAACAAAATATCTGACCTTCATCTGTTCATAGACAGCTTTAATTGTTTTCTCTTCGGCTTCAGATAAAGAGCTGGTAGAGATTCCATCTTCCCAGTTTGGGACTTGTGAATCAAACTATAAATATAAGCAAATGAGACATTCCCCCATTAAGTCCTATCTATTTACAAATTCTCCTCATTTATTTTTAGGATAATTGCAATGTACTTTCTTTTACTGGTTATTATAGCATCCTGCTTTTATCTTTTTCTATTACAACAATGCATTTCCAAACCCAAAGGGCAGTGTATTTTGAAAAATCTACACAGTTTTAACCCTTTATTTAAATGTATTTTTAAGAATCGTTTATCCAATGGAGAAAGAAGAAACGTGGCCTAACTGAAGGGTGGCGGGATGGATGGGAACTCCTCTTCTCAAATGCTTTGACACCATTAACAGGAAGCTTTCCATTACTACTAGATGTCCGAATAGAACTACTTCTGCCTCCATATGTGATTGGTATTCTTGATTCTTGTTCAACTTCACTCTATTTTGAAAGAAAATAAAGTAACCATAAGTTGAAGAAATCATTGATAATTGTTCTTAATGACACAGTTAAGAACAATTAAGCAATAACAGCTAATGTAGATGATATAAGCGAAAATGGAGTTTAATTGATGAAGTAACAGAAGTTTTCCAAACCTCAGAAGCACCAAAAGGTAGTTTGGCCCTGGAAACTGACCGGCCCCGCCTGCCATTGCCGCTGCCATTATCGTTCACCCTAGATAAACTCCTCCGGCGACCACCAATCTCCTCCTTTTGACCACCATTTCTCAAATCTGAATTCCTTTTAACTGACCGACCTCTCTCACCCCCCACCGCATTCGAACTCTTTGAAACTCCAGACGATTCTATTTCTATGGCACCACCACCTGCAACATCAATCGGTGTCGGGGTTTGAGGGTTGTCAGCAGGGGAACCGCCGGTTGCCCAGTAAAGAGGATTGTCTCTTTTGTTCAAGAATTCAGATATGTCGATTTGTGTGGATCGGGAGACAGCGTTGACGCTTAAAGACCTTCGTAATCTTTGTTTTTGAGGTAGAGGATTAGGGTTAGGAGGTTCGGTTTTGGGGGAATCTACTCCTCTATAGGCGTTGCTTCTTCTAGAGTTCGATTTGAATGCTGCTGTAGCCATTTTTTCAGTTTTGGATGGAATCCAAATTGGTTGTTTGGAAGAGACAATTGATGACCATGATTCACCAAGGTGGGTTGATCGAGGTTCTTGTCTTGTTAGCAAACACGTTTGAAATATTCGACAGATGAGCGGCGTAATCAAAGACGAATTTTGTTTCTTCCCCTCTTACTTTTTCTGATGTTTGCTTAAATCACATTTAGGCAACGTTAATTGCTGGGTTATTTTCATAAAAGACCCTATATTTTGATTTTTTTTCTTTTTAGACCTAAAACTTTTTTCTTTTCCGAAAAAGACCTAACTTTTAGCTTTGACTTGTTATTTTAGACCCTAACAAGTAAATTAAGTATTTTTATTTCATAAAAGACCCTATATTTTATACTTTTTTCCAATCTAGACCTAAAATGTTTTTTATTTCAAGACTAATTGTATAAAAACATGATTATATCCTTTTAGTTTAAAAATAGACATCGATTTAAACAATGTAATTATTATGCCTACATTTATTTATGATTGGAAAATTCTTTTTCCACGTATATTTATAAAAAAAAGACCCTATATTTTGTTACTTTTTTCCATTTTAGACCTAAAATGTTTTTTTTTTTAAATAAACTCAACTTTAAAATTGGTTATAATCTTCAAGACCAAATATATAAGGTACTTTTTGACTATACTGAAAAAGAAAGTATACATGTATACACAAAAAAATGTTATCTGATCTATTATCTTTTGAGCGAATATAACCTAGAAGAATTTCAAAATTTTATTTTTTTCTAAAAGATATAATTAAACTTTATCTTGGATATATATATATATATATATATATATATATATATATATATATATATATATATATATATATATATATATATATATATATTATATCATTAAACTTGATATATTGTTTATAAAAAATGTTATTATTACCGCTAATAAAAAGTTCGATGTTAATTTGATGTTTTTTGGTAACATAGACAATACATGGCTAAGATGAATCTTTTAGCATAATAACAACTTTTTTATTTGTAGAAAAAAACAACATACCATGTAATTTAATAAACTGTATACAAAATAAGATTTTGCAATTTTAAACAAAACTTGAATTTGATATATCTAAACAAAACTATTATGAATGTTTAGGATTAATATTTTTATGTATGTATTTGATATAGTTATACCATATTATTCAATAACGGGCTAATGCTACAAAATATTCTATGGCTTTGGTTTAGGAGTATGATAGTTAGTTCGTTTGTTAACTGTTCCAAAAAAATTGATTAAAAAATTCAACCAAAAAAATAATATAGAAAAGTGAGAGAGGGAAATATGTCCAAACTCACGAAATAAGTATAATAGACAAACTAAAAAAAATATTTTGTATACAGTTTTGTTAAATTACCTGGTATGTTTATTTCCTACAAATAAAAAAAAATGTTATTATGCTAAAAGATTCTTCCTAGCCATGTATTATCCATGTTACAAAAAAATATCAAATTAACATCGAACTTTTTATTAGCAGTAATAATAACATTTTTTATAAATAATATATCAAGTTTAATGATATAATATATATCCAAGATATATCTTTTAGACAAAAATAAAATTTTGCAATTCTTCTAGGTTATATTCGTTCAAAAGATAATAGATCAGATAATATTTTTTAGTGTATACATGTGTACTTTCTTTTTCGGCGTAATAAAAAAGTACCTTATATATTTGGTCTTGAAGATTATAACCAATTTTAAAGTTGAGTTTATTTTGAAAAAAAAAACATTTTAGGTCTAAAACGGAAAAAACTACAAAATATAGGGTCTTTTTTTATAAATATACATGGACAAAGAATTTTACAATCATAAATAAATGTAGGCATAATAATTATATTGTTTAAATCGATGTATATTTTTAAACTAAAAGGATATAATCACGTTTTTTATACAACTAGTCTTGAAATAAAAAACATTTTAGGTCTAAACTGGAAAAAAATACAAAATGTTGGGTCTTTTATGAAATAAAAATACTTAATTTACCTATTAGGGTCTAAAGTAACAAGTAAAAGGTAAAAGTTTGGTCTTTTTCGGAAAAGAAAAAACTTTTAGGTCTAAAAAGAAAAAAAATCAAAATGTAGGGTCTTTTATGGAAATAACCCTTAATTGCTAGACACAACAGCAAGTTACCTATATGTTATAACATTATTAAAAAAATAACAAAATAACAAAAATAAATATATATAAAATTAGTCATTTTTGTTAATTATTTTGTAGAAAATAGCAAAAAAAAAATTACAAAAATAGCCATTAAAATTGCGATTTCACATTTCTATCTGCGTACATATAAGTCGCTAAAGTATGGGTATTCTTTAGTGACTTGTACGTTCGTAGGTGGGTTTTTTTTTAGTTTTTTCATTTTTTCCCGTATAAATACCTGCAACCTCACACTAAAATCGCAGATAAATTAAGTTCATCTACGATTTCCTCTGCCATCTACCTGCGATTTTGGACAAAATATATATTTTTTTACTACGAAATTGATAGAGTTTGACTATGAAACAATCATATTATATATAAAATTTTGTAAAAAATTATCACTTTAGTTGTTATTTCTTTGGAAAATTTGTTTAAAACATCTTTAATAAAATGAATGAATATTTGGTTTGCATTGTAACTGGTTGGAGGTGGAAAGTTGTGGAAACAAATCTTGAATATGTATGTCTACAGGGAGGTATTTCTGAATTCGCTTTGATATTTTCCGAGTATATTAGTTATAGTGATTTTATATCTTTGGTGAAATGAAAACCGGTTTGTTAGACAGATATAAAATTAGTCTTCATTTCCATCATCTTGAATTATCATTATATAGCCATAATTGAATACATGGATGTTAGAATGTTGATCAAAGTAATAAAATCAATTGGAAGAAGGGCTGTGAAAGTCTTTGTGGTGGCTGATGAAGGTGAGCGGTTACGGAGGGTGGCGATAGTGGAAATGAGTCGGTTGCTAACTTATGCAGCGATAAAGGGAGTAAAAATCCAATAGGTCCTTTCATGAGTGTACCTCAATTTCATAGTGTTGTTGAAATGTTAATGTGGGGTATTCACCTATTCACTATGTGGATCCTGAAAATTACAAGTACGTTGGTGATGATGATGTTGGTACATATCTTAATGGCGTGGGTGATTGTTATGTTGACGTTCCCCAACAAGAAGTTAAAGTTATGAATAGAGGTGGAGTAGATCATATTAAAAAGAAAAAATTTATGATTTAGAAAGATGAAAATATACATGGTTACGGGGATTTTGTTGATGTTGTTGATGTAGCTTTAGATATAACCGACTTAGAAAGCAATTCTGATGAAGATGAGTTGGGTGATGAACGTAAAGCTAGGTTTCCCAATAACCTTTTTCACTGTATGCCCCATATATTAGCATGTCCAGTTGATGTTAATGAAGATATCCCATCACAGATGGTAGACGTCAATCAAAAGATTGAATGTCTCCGTATATTTAAGAACAAATATCTTCTAAAACGGGCGATTGGGAAAAAATGTCTTCAATAAGGTTTTCAAAAGAAGACAATTAGATCGACCAAATCAAGGTATGAGGTTGTGTGTGTTGGGAAAAATTGTTCTTGGTTATTAAGAGCAAAAGGAATTAAAAATTCTAGCGGACTTTTCCAAGTGAATAAATTTGTTAACGTACACACATGTTCTTCAACAATGTTGCAACCTAATCATCGACAAGCAAACAAACATGTTTTGGGTGAATATCTTGCTGATGTTTTGGCTGAAGATTATAGTAGAGTATATCGGGGACAAGATATTATTAATGATATGAATGTTCAATTGAAAATCAGTATCTCATACCATCAGTCTTGGCGTGCGAAGCAATATGCACTGTTGTTGTTAAGGGGTACGAAAGAGGATTCTTTTACCAAACTTTCGGCTTATTTCCACAATTTGGTCAAACATAATCCCGTCACGGTGACACATATTCAAACAGACGGTGATGATCGCTTTGAGTTCTTGTATGTCGCACTTGGTTGCTCGGTTAGTATTACTATATTTTATTATTTATTTTATTTTGGTGTACCTAACTATAAACAGTGTATTTGAATAGATATACAATGTATTGTAGGTACGCGCTTTTGTCAATTGTTGTAAGTCGAACCTTGTAGTAGATGGAGCTCACCTAAAGGGCGAGTTCAAAGGAACCATGTTACTTGGTTACTAAGGACGGACAAAACCAAATATTACCGGTTTCATATATTATATGCAAAAATGAGTGTACAGGTTCTTGGACATGGTTTTTTCAAAAACTACGTGATTGCATAGGCAATATGGAGGATCTTACAATTATATATGATAGGTTACCATCTATAGCGACATTTGTTGCCAACATTTTTCCTCACGCTCATCACCGAATATGTGGTGTCCATTTGTATTTCAACATAGTAGCTAGATACGGGAAAAGTAAGACAGTTAAAGGAATTTTTTGGGATAATGTTGTCATGGACCTTATGAAAAAAGACAAAAGAACCAGTATGAGAATACTTACAAAGTATAAATCCTGAAACTTGGTCTAGGGCATATTTTAGAGGCAACTGATACAATCTTATGTCGTCCAACAGTGCGGAATCTATAAATGCATTATCTTGACATGCACGTAAGGTGCAACAACGCAATAGTGGTGGTTTCAAAGACGTAACTTTACAGGTAGTAAGTTGTAATATTAATGTTTGTGTTAAATGTTATTAAACTTAACTGTGTAGTTTTCTCTATTTTTAGCGGAAGCAATAACAGCACTCGCCCCTTGGGCCGATGATATTGTAAAACAAAATAAAAATACTTTTAGTAATTAGGATGTTCTCATGATCTCAAGTAAGAAATGTGAGGTCAAAAAGGGGACACAAAACGTCATTATTGATTTCCAACAAAAGACATGTACATGTAGGCATTGACAAGTTGACGACATACCTTGTGGTCATGTCATAAGAGTGCTGACAGTCAACAATAACCAAGATTGCTCGATGTATGCATTAAAAGCTTATTATACCGAAATATTGAGGAGAACATATGAGGAATCAGTAAACCCTTTACCAAAGCCATCCGAATGGGAGATCCCCAATGATTTGATGACTGTTAGCCCACCTATAATGGATAAACGTCAGCTAGACGGACCAAGAAACACAGAACGCATTCCATCCCAAGGCAAGGGTCCAATAAGAAAAGAGTGTTCTACATGCTGTCAAGCAGGGCACACCAGAAACAATTGTTCTGGAAGGACGTCCGACACTGGAGCAAGTCGCACGAGAATTCCTACTATGGAGACGACAATTAATATTGGGGCTTCTGCGAGTTGTTCACAGAGCTATAATGTAAATTATGATTTAAAACTACCTTAAATTGAAGAGTTGTTAATTTATTATGTATTGTAGTGTTTTTATTAATTTTCTAAGATGTTGTTCTTATGCTTTTATATTTTAATTTAGTTTAAACATCATAGAGCAAATGAAGTTTTTATAAATGATTTTTAAAAATACTTGGAAATAATGGTAAACAAACATATTAATCTAAAAAAATACATATAGAAAACCCAAGACATGCTAATCTCACAATAAACTTTTAACTAATTATTAACCTCAGGGAACAACAATGGGTACTTCTCTTTCTGGATTGTTATATACTCATCCCTAATTCTTATTTTATATTCGAAACGATCCTTTTGCACCCTAAGATGTATCATCTCTGCGTCCTTGTCAGCAGGCGATTTTTTAGTCATTTTGATAGTATTCTTAGTCTTTCGAATCCATTCTTCATGATTTTTGATTTTCTTTTTATTAATCTCTATCCATTCTTGAGCTCGGAAATAATTTATTTCATGGAAATAATAATAATTTTCATTAGCAAGTAATATTACATAATTCATATGGTATAAATTAATAAGTCATGTACAACATTTTAGACTAGGTAAGCCTTTTGTCTTTTAGCAAAAGACAAAGTTTATATCTTATAAACTTTGAGTTTATAAAATATAAACTCTTTCTTCTCCTTTTACTCATTATGGCCGAAAATGAGTTAGAGATAAAGAGGGATGGCCTTTCACTTAGTTTATTAAAAAGAAATGAATCATGGTGCATGCATGGGGACAAGCTTGTCTAAAGTGCTTATTGCATAAGGACCTTTAAATTAAGTTCGTGATTTAAATAGCTTGTGTCTTGCACTCTTGGGGTTGGTTCTCACTTGCAATTGCCGAACGTTATCCTCTCCCTCTCATTCTCTCTTAATTGGTTAAGAACACTTGAAGTTACTTGCATCTTCATGCCCTCTTTAAGCTCATATTGGTTATGAAATTAAAGCTTAAGGGTTTAAGAGTTTAAGGACTAGCATCTACATCAAGTTGAGTCATTGTTGGTGTCTCAAAGGTTCCACATTCTTCATCAACTTCCAAGCCTCCCAAGAGGATCCAAAGAACACCAAAGGTTGTTATTTCTTCATCCTTTCTTTGGTTGGTGTTTTAATCTTTCTATAACTTGCAAGAAGATAATTGGTGGGTATAAAATGTTATGTTATGTTCGAAATTTTAAGTCTTCCATTTGCCATATTTCCTAGTTTATGAAACTATTTTTGAACTAAAAAACCCAACAATTGGTATCAGAGCGCCACCTTGCAAGTTTCGTTAGATTTTTTGATTTTTGGAAATCTTAGTTTTTGGAGAATATGGATAACTTGTTTTTATATAAAGAATAAGTTTATACATATTTTCTATGACAACTTTATAATTGTTATTTTTTTATGTGAAAAAAGTTTCATGCATATTTTCTCATTTAAAGTTATTTTAGAAAAACAAATGTTGTTTTATATATATGTTGATATATATTATGTGCATAAACTAGCCAATGACCATTATGATTGTTGTTGTTGTTGTGTTTGTTGTTTTTGTTATAAAAATGGTTGTAATAATTTATTTATTCATATGGTATGTAATAATTAAATAGATTAGTTTTTTTGTTTATTTTTGTAAAGTAATAGATTAGTGTTTATAAATAATTTATTTGTACAAAGATGTAACAAGAAATGAAGTTTGAGCCATTTTTTGAAAGACAAAAGGGAAAATTTCGAGTTCAACATGTGCTGGGCAGAACATGACACTTTATGAAAAGTGTCATGAATGCTACACATGTGCTGAACATGTTCTGAACAGAAAGATGACACTTTCTGAAAAGTGTCATGAAAGCTGAAAATTTTCCTTTAAAGAAGCCTATCAAATCTTTTGCAAGCAATGGGTGTTTACTCAAGTGAAAGCTTCTAAAACAACATTACAATAAGTATTTTGGTCCCTTTAAATGTCTATTTAGGAATGGACTTGGCATCTTTTGTGTTGGCTCACAAAAATGTCACTAGTTGGTTATGTTTATGCACATATCTTTTATTCATGCTTGTGTTGTTTATTTTATGCATTATTTTGTGTGATTGATAAAATTAGTTTTTTCACATGCTAAAATAATTTTGAACAAAATAAACATCACATGGAGTTTGTTTTTGAAAATTGGACATAAGATGTTACAAGTTATTTGTTAAAAATAAAATCCGGTTTTATAAAATGTTAATAAGTGCAAATTTTGAAATACTCAATTATAAGTTTTAAAATGGTGATTTTTGTAACTTATACAAACTCCAAATATATAAGTAATAAAATGAAGTTTTATTAAAGATATAAAAGGTTCAAATGCGCTCAAAATTAATACCGGTTATTAAAATTGAATTGCGTCAAATTATATAAAAAAACTAGCTTTTTATATATAACCTTTAAAAGTGATTTTCTTTTGAAAATTAATACCATGGTTTATTATATGCATGTAATAACCATGATATCATATGTTTTTAAACTAGAATTATAAAACATATAAAGATCATTTCTTTACAAACCTCAAATCTATGCAATCCTTTTGAAGAACACTCGCACATCTTTTGTATGCACCAGTGGGATAAAGGATACCTAACCGCTTAGTGTTATCTTTTGATGGCCGGGGTGTCTTCCTGATTTCTATAACTAAGTTATAGGCCGATTACACAAGTTTTTCAAATTGCAAGAGAGTTCTGAGGTATAGATGGGATCAAACATGTCTAATTAAATTTGTTATTAGTGATCCCATAGATCTAGAAATTATATAGTAAGATATAAGTGATAATCGATATCTACCGGGTTGGATTCAAATGGATGGGATAAATGATACCTAACCATTTATTTGTTTTGCAACTTGGATCCTAGACTTTGATAATTAATGTTTTTGGAAACTAAAAGGGTATTAATTATTGAAGATTAAATATTGAAAATACTAAATGAATTTTGTTAAAATTTCGTAGTTAAATAATTCATTCTCATTATCATGAATTGTCATTTTCTTTAATGACTTAATGAAACAATAACATTCACTAGATACAACTTCAATGAATAGGTTCATGTATTAAGAGAAAATCTCGTGAGAGATATGAAATTGTATACACTTAAAAGGTCCTAGTCCTAAACTATTTTCCTTGAGCAATAAACCTGAATATGATACCTAGTAAAGGAATCACTGTGATGCTAAAGTTTCTTCTAACATCAAGCTAGGAATAGTTATTCGTGACTTCTAGGAAGTCTTGGATAATTTAAACATATATCTGATGATATATCAGGTTAAGCAATATTCCAATAAATACAATGATATTTTATTTAAGCTAGTTTAAACATTGAATAATGTAAGGCTAAAAGAGTCACCTAGTGTGATCTAAGAGGCTAATGTGTTATGGACTAAACACCTTTAGGCCCAAGAAATCTACTAAAGCCCACATAGATGGATCTTGTTTCTTTTGTGAAGAAACTGGACACTGGAAGAGGATTTACTCCTCTTATTTGGAAAGAAAGTCTGGAAGAGACTAGTACTTCTAGTATCAACTAGATATAACTCACACTTTTCATATAACACTTAGGTACTTGGTACTTAAATGTTAATCTAATATTTGTAAATGGCTTGCAGATATTTACTGAAGAGTAACCAAACTGAGCACAACCAAGTTGGAACTACACTCTCGGAGTGTAGTTTGTTATTTATGCTTAGAACATAAATTACTTATAATGTAAAACAATATTTGTTTTGGAACAATGTATGTTTTAATTTAGCATGTCTAAATTTATGTTTCAGTTATTTTATTCAAATGTTTGATAATTTACTCAATCGTTTTTCATAACAATAATATTCATATTCTGAAATGATTAACTTATATTTATTAGACTAGATCTCTTAATAGAATTATAAAGTAAATATCAACATTTTATAAATAAAATCAAGTTCTATATACAAGAACTTTTGACTTAAATTTGTTTTAAATCAAACTCATCTTTGACATCGATATCTTTATTATATAAATGAGATTCACATATTCCAACTTCAAGAAATGAATCTTTGAAGGCAAATACCATAGTTTATTTGACATATGTGAACCTTATTTATATGTAAAGGATTACTAATGATATTTTCACTAAAGTGTAGAGAAAATAATTAAGCAACTATACACTTTGGTGTATGACTTCCTTTCTAATGAATGTCTGAGATTAAGCACAAGATGTCAAATCAACTTTATTAACAACTATAGTAGTTTTAATTATATTTTACATGGTAAAGCATAATTGTAAAATCTTTGTTGAAGGTTTCAAAAGTTGAGACACAAACCGGTAAGAACCATCTAAGGCCTTATTGATAATAAATGATGAATTAAATCTTACTTGGTATGATTTACTTTCTAGTCGGTAGAAATATCCTCCTTTTATTTCCTTGGGATAACACATATAACACTATTAATTGTACCTTTAGTACAAATACCAACTAATAAGTAGATTAAACACTTTATAAGACTTGGTATGGAAAAGCTCCGTCCTCATCTTACTTAATATTTTATGGATTTGAAGTCGATGTTGGACTAAAGCTTCTAAACCCAAAATCTAATAAATACATATTTTTATATATAATACTCTAAATGTGGCTTAGATTGTTATATACAAACCCAACAAGAATAGGTTCTTTTATTCTTATGAAAGCTAAGTTAGTAGAAAACAAGCTTCTAATGACAAAGCAAGTGGGAGGTACATGGAACTTGAAGTAGCTTAAGAACCATAACCTTGTGTAGTAACTAGTTGACACTAGTTTTAACAAGGATTGTTAAACTTAAATAATAGCTATTCACAAACACAAACACATTGGTGGTAGAAATCATCTATGACTTGAGAATTATGGAATCTCTTATTAATGAGATTTTAGTGACAGTTTCTGGAAAATCCATCAAATACCAAGATGATGTATCAGATCTCGAATCTGATAAATGACTTAGAGTCGTGAACATGAGATGTAATATATGTATGAGAATCAAGTATGGGCTTGATTAAAATTTCTCCCTATAGCAAGGCTAGACGGAGTAAATGATTCTTCTAGAAAGAATAAATTACATGGATAACCATACACATTTAAAGCAAGACTTATTATAAAAGGATTTTCTCATACCCGTGTCATTGACTATTATCCTCATCATACTCATGACATTGAATGTGATAAAACATTTTTCACAAGTAGCTATGATTAGATCAATAAGGATATTATTTACTATAAATTCATATTCTTAATATGAGATATAGCAAATAGATTTCAAGAAATACCGCTTTTTTTAATAGATATTTACTAAACGATATCTATATAGATTAGCCTGGAGGTTTTCTTAATCCATGTTATCCTAACAAAATGTGTAGAGCTTGAGATCCACTTGTGGATATAAAGAAAACATCTCAATGTTGCAATCATCATTTTAATGTAAAACTACAAGGTATGTTTTTATATCAAAATGAATAGAACATGTGTGTTTACTAAGAACTACTGGGAGCATAGTGAAATTTTTGATCTTGTATAAATGAGACATACTTAATCATTTGAAATCACATTCTGACTAAGCAAGGTCGTTTTCACCTTGACTCGTAAAAGTGTTTCTAAAATGAAATACTTAGGAAGGAGAAGATACATTCTTGGATTGTAAAATCTATATGTAACACTGAAATTTTCAAATCAAAATTTTCATTTTTGAACATAAAATTCACATATCATAATTCCCAAAAATCTCAAGTATTAACATTGGTACAATTTATTTATCAAAAATTGTTTATCACATAAACCAGAATCCTTCAAAATATATTCCCAAATGAGTGTGTGTGTGCAATCAAGCCGGGGCCTTCCTGCGATCATCGGAAGTACCTGAAACACATAACACATAACACGGTAAGCATAAAGCATAGTGAGTTCCCCATAATACCACATATAGCTCGTTAGCCACTCGAGGCTATAACTCTGTAAGACCCTCCGGTCAATGTGTCTCAGTGGAATCCTACGATTCCAACTCAGTAAACTCATAGCAACAATATTCAACAATAATCACAAGACATAATGCAAAATATAACAAAGCACAATTAAACACATAATCAGCTCAATCACGTAAAGCTACCACTCTTGGTAAGTATAGTGAGAAGACTCACCTCGTAAGTAAGCTGAGTGAATGAATACTCTCGCACACAAATCACCAGTCTAGCCTCCTCCTAATCACATAAGATAAGTATATCTAATTAACTCTTAATATTGCACATTTCACTAAGTTATCTCTCTCTCTCTCTCTCTCTCTCTTGAAGTAGGAAAGACCATTTTACCCCTTCATGGTTTCCCATAAACAGGGTTGACCAAACCCTAAGTCAATAGAAGTCAAACTCGAGTCAACAGTCCATGTTGACCCTACTCGTCGAGTGCACTCATGGGACTCGACGAGTCTGCTTGCCATTCACAGAATCACTCAAAAGTCTGGCTCAACTCGTCGAGTTGACCCGTCAACTCGCCGAGTTGTTGCGCGATCAAAACCATCGGGACAACCCCATCCGACTCGTCGAGTCGGCTTTTTGACTCGGCGAGTCCATTCAGACTCATCTCTCATTCAGTCGTTTTCAAAGCAGAGAACCTCCCCAAATTATGGATCTATACTCCTAAGGCTCATCTATCACGTAAAGTCACAGGCTTTACGTTCATCCATGGCACTTTGAGCTTAAAATGCCAAAACATACCCCAAACGGGTTTTTCACTCAAGATCACTATTATGGTTGGATAAAGCAGGGACTTTTGGACTCTAGGACCTCACATGGTCCAGATCTGAAGTTCAACCCTCTCAATGAGCACGGAACACTCAAAGTCCTCATATTTGGGTGGAAAAACTCTAGATTCACAAATCATGAGATCTATACAAAATAATGAGAAAGGTGCAAGCTTTATACCTTTCCCAGAAGCTCTGAAGTGAAACAACCTCAGATCTAGCAGCGCCCTCTTGTCCTTTGTCTTGGAAATCTTCTCTTCTCTTCATAAAATGCACCAAACACTCACAATTAGCAAAGCACTCTCTCTCTAGGCTTAAAGATCGTTTAGGGTTTTCTCTCAAGGAAGGGTAGCCGCAAATGAGGCTATAAGTGCCTTTAAATAGGCCCCAAACCCGGGGATTTAGGGTTTCTCATCCCAGCGCCTACTTGGCGAGTCGCCTCTCAGACTCGTCGAGTAGGTCATTAAACCCACGTGGCCATTCGCGATACTACTCAACGAGTTATAGCACCAACTCGTCGAGTCATACTATAAACTTCAAACGTAAATAACCAAAATGATGTACTTGGGACTCCGGATGTTACACTATAAGGGATAGATAAAATGAATGTTAAAAGTTTCATATCCTTATACATATATTGGGAACATCTTGAAAGGGATCAAGACACGAGATTCTTTTGGAGAATTCTTGGCATTGTCATATGGCACCATTTTGAGCTAGCCTCAAAAGTACATAGCTCATAGGCTTGAACTAGATGAAATGATTTATATTCTATTTGCTTGGCAAATGAATTCATCATTTACGCCATATTATGAATAAGACATGGTATTTGATCATGCTGTAAGAATGTCATAGGATACTAATTGAATATATGGTTAAGTCACTGGATGACTAAGAGAGCATTCTAAGAGTGCTTTAAAAGAACTAACAGTATGTATATGAGACGATCAATTTAGAAAGGATATTTACGGAAAGAGCTACACAAGATGTTAATTTCTAAATAGATATAAATTATTATGAATTATAATTGAATTTTGACTTCATTATGGAATGAAGGGTAAGTCATGTTGGAATGAGGTCCACGCAAAACATAATGACATAATCTACTACAAAATAAGAATACACTACTTTAGAAGTTGAATTCAAATATGATTGGATGAATGGGATCACTGAAAAACTATGTTGATTTCTGCCATTCGAGGATCACATAGAAATATTTGTGACTTTGAGAGTATACTTAATCAAGCTAAGAGACTATATGTCACGAAAGAACACCAATCATATTCTCCAAGAAATTTAACTATACTTAAAGTAAAGTTAAGTATGGAAATGATAGTATTCACAAAATTCACACAAATTAAATTTGGACAAATCCATTGATAAAGTCATTCTTTTGAGCTAAGTATGAATGGTCACACTTCAGCTATAAGACTTTATTATTCTAGAAATGGGTTTTTGATTTGGATTTGGTATTTGGATATTGGAACATTATAACATCAACTATTAGATACTGTTATGATTTATTAGGATATAGTCATCACATTAATACTTGTTATGTTCTACATTAACATGTTTACTCCATGAATAATGTTATTATTCTAAAAGTTCATAGTCGGTTATAATTATGGGAGCAATTATAAAGTAAGACTAATGTGAGTTAGATTGGTTGACTCTCACTAGATGAAAGTAGGCAAGTGGTTGTAACCAAGTTTCATAGGTATTTGTCAGAGAACTAGTATTAAGCTGACCCGCATCAAGATCATCTCATGGATCACTATCATGAATGATACTTGATTAAAAGGTACTATCTTTGTATCTTTAACACCTAAGATACATAGTGGGAATTAAGTGTAGGGAATACTATGCTTTGATATGGCCAAATGTTGTTCCTTAATCGGGTAGTTATAAAAGCCATTTTTAGGTATGGTGTGAACTATGCAAGAGGCTTATGTAGTCAAGATGGGATTTGTTCCTCTTATGTGTTGAGAGTTAGACATCTAAGGCGTCTTACCAAAAGTTGAACAACTAATGAAATTTATCGCGATCTGTATCTCATGTTCAACATGATGTCTGTAGCAAAGGGATAATTGATAAACTTACCTTATATAGAAATTGTAGCTTTGAGCTTTTTAGGAATTGGGCGTTGATAGAATGGCACACAGTTGTATGTTGTTGGGGGCAGTGAAATGTTGCTAGACGTTCACTACTGTCTATATCAGTCTAATATGAATCTTGCGCAAGTGGGAGATTGAAGGATCTAGTATGCTCAATAATCATATTAAAGTGATATTGCTAATTAACATATCATACTAATGGGCCACACTGACAACAACTTGATATAATTGATTATTTATTAGAAATTGATTTTAATAAATATTCAATAAACTCTTATAATTAAATTGGAAATTATTTATTTCATAGAAATAATAATAATTTTCATTAGCAAGTAATATTACATAATACATATGGTATAAATTAATAAGTCATGTACAATATTTTCGACTAGGTAAGCCTTTTGTCTTTTTGCAAAAGACAAATTTTATATCTTATAAACTTTGGGTTTATAAAATATAAACTATTTCTTCTCTTTTTACTCATTATGGCCGAAAATGAGTTAGAGATAAAGAGGGATGGCCTTTCACTTAGTTTATTAAAAAGAAATGAAGCATGGTGCATGCATGGGGACAAGCTTGTCTAAAGTGCTTATTGGATAAGGACCTTTAGATTAAGTTTGTGCTTTAAATAGCTTGTGTCTTGAACTCTTGGGGTTTGTTCTCTCTTATAATTGCCGAAGGTTATCCTCTCCCTCTTTTTCTCTCTTAATTAGTTAAGAACACTTAAAGTTACTTTCATCTTCATGCCCTCTTTAAGTTGATATTGGTTATGAACTTAAAGCTTAAGGGTTTAAGAGTTTATGGACTAGCATCTACATCAAGTTGAGTCATTGTTGGCATCTCAAAGGTTCCACATTCTTCATCAACTTCCAAGCTTCCCAAGAGGATCCAAAGAACAACAAAGGTTGTTATTTCTTCATCCTTTCTTTGGTTGGTGTTTTAATCTTTCTATAACTTGCAAGAAGATCATTGGTGGGTATAAAATGTTATGTTATGTTCGAAATTTTAAGTCTCCCGTTTGCCATATTTTCTAGTTTATGAAACTATTTTTGAACTTAAAATCCAACATATTGTTCTTCAGCCCTTTTCAATTCTTGAAAACTTTCATCTGACATATATGGGCCTTCCGAAGAGGGTGTAACAAAGGGTTCAATTGGATCACAGTAGTTACAATCTACTTCGTCGCACCAAATTTCGAACTTTGAGGATGAATTCATAATAAAATTGAGATTATATATAGAATTTTTAATAAGACAACCATCGTATATGTCGTATTTATACATCCTAGTAATCTGCAAATAATAGTCCAAAGGCAACCATTTCGTAGTCAGAGTTGGAATTTATAGATAATTGTTTGACATGACAAATCACTGTAGTAACCTGCAAATCGTAGTCAAAGTTGGAAATGACTACACATAGATGACTGTTTGACATGATAAGTCAGTGTAATACACATAGATTCCACTAGACTGGTCAAGTCCTTCTTAACTCCTTTTTTATAAATAGATATTTAGTCTATACGAAATGAACACCCATATTCAGAAATGTCATCCAATGTAGCAACTTCTTCGAATGCAGTAGTCGGTTACAGTTCTCCACGACCATGGAAGAAAAGCGAGGTGTTAGTTGTAACACGACGTTTGATCAGTGTTAAGGAGGGTGTAACGTCACTGGCTCCCCCACATTGCCTGGTAGGTGATGAATGGACCCGCATAACAACTTTATTCAACCATGAGATGGGAGAAGGACAACACCGACTACAATTAGATATTGTCATTAAATGGATGGATGTAAAGGGAGAAGTCATATGGTTCAATCGATGGTATAATGATGTTAAAAATACAAAAACTTATTATGTAGACACTGAAGAGCTTTTGGAAATTGTTAAAGATTTTTACATTTTGGAGCATGAAGGCAGTGACTTCGAGTATGAGGATGTAACAGCCCAAAAATCCAAGGTAAAAATTTAATTTTTATTATATTCAAAACACTATTGTAACTTCGTCCAAAACATTGAAAATCACCCCAAATAATCAATTATCATATTCCAATCCCAAAGATCACATATTGCGGAAACCACGGGTCTATGTGCTGCGATTGTCCCGAGCTCTTTCATTTGAAAACTGCAGTACCTGAAACAAAAATGAAAACTGTAAGCACAAAGCTTAGTGAGTTCCCCAAAACCTACCACACATGAAACTACATAACTCCACATAATTCATGCATACAAACATATAAGGATGCCATAGAAACCCTCTACGGTCTTACTCCAGTGCCATGTGAACCCCCACATGGTCTTAACGAACTTCCATGGGAGCCCCCATATGGTCTTAGCCTGGAATGTTGTGGGAACCCCCCCAATGGTATGACATCCAATTACCTCGGGTACCCCCAGGTCTTCCATGCAAGTATCACAGAGACAACTAGCATACCACATATCACAAAGACAACTAGCATACCACATAACACATAATGGGTCGACATTGGTGCCTTCGACCCTTGGATATGGTGAGGAGACTCACCTCGATTGCTGAAGCTTACTGAAGGAAATCCCTAGTTGCTGACCTGAAGACACCTCCGATCTAACATATCAACATACACCCAATTAGCAATTGGGTTCCATTCTAAGTCCTACCATCCATACTTGGGGTAAAATGACCATTTTACCGCTGACCCAACATGAACCAAAACTGAGGCCCAATTCCATTAACCAAAAGGCCCAAAACCATAAGATCCACAAAGGCCACTAATGGCCCAATTTTCCAAATTGGGCCCAATCCCATATGGGCCTTACCCTAAGCCCATACTTCCCTTGATTACAATTCAAATTACCATATGTAACGCCTGGTCCCTGGTATGCATTTAACTTATTTATTTATTCATTTTAAGAGAGGGACTCGATGAGTTGGTGGCCCTAACTCGTCGAGTAGAAGGCAAATTATGCGAGGGGTTTGAGCTATCTACTCGACGAGTCAAGAGCCCTCGACTCGGCAAGTAGATCGGCCAGAATGAAACCCTAATTCCCGGGTTTTTCACCATATTTAAGCCCCTTAACCCCCACCCCTTAGCCTCATTTATAGCTAGCCTACTTGTCCCAAACCCTAATCCACGAAACCCTAGAGCATCTTGTGAGTGTGTGAGCCATTTGTAAGCAATCATTTGTGTTCTTGAAGCTTGAAGAAGAAGAAGAAGAAGGAGTTAGAAGGCTCAATGGGAAGAGAGTAGATCCAGAAACTACACTTCTTTGGCTACATTTTCTGGTAATCAAGTTTCTATCTTGACCTCTAGTTCATTAGATCTCTTGCTTCCCCTTTTATGAAGGTTTTGGCCCAAGAATGATAACCTTTAGAGAATGGACGACCCAAGTGGATAATCTTCCAGATCTAGGACCTAGAGGGGCTGTTATGACATAAAGGTGCAAACTTTATGCCATTTGAGCCCCCATGCAAGCCATAGAGTATCATATTGGCCTTTTTAGCCCAAAAGGCCATGCATGTGGGGAAAAGGTGGGAACTTTACGTGCCCAAGTAGTGTTAGGGGTTTAGATCTGAGGTTATAAGCTTTAGTTTGGTGTATGGAGGGCTTAAGGACCAAGTTGTAGGTCCCAAGGAATTAGGGTTTGATCTAAACCCTTGAAGAAGTGATATTAAGGGGTAAAGTCAGAAACTTTACCCTTAAAATGACATTTTCAGGGTTTATGTGAAATATGAAGCTTGGATCTGAAGTGTAGTGGCTTAATCCATTAAGATAGCCAAAACAGACAGGAGAACTCAGCGAGTCCAGTAAGGGACTCGACGAGTTGAAGTCGGTTTGTCCCGATTGTATGCCAGGTAGAACTCGACAAGTCTGTGAAGGGACTCGACGAGTTGACTCGGTTGACCACGAGTCTGAGTAGTACAGGAACTCGCCGAGTTGGGAGATAACTCGACGAGTTGGGTTGACTGGGAGTTGACCTTGAATTTGACTTTGACCAGGGGTAAAATGGTCATTTTACCCTAAGAAGGATTATCAGATTTTGATTAAGTGTTATTGTGAAATTGATAGTCGGGGAGTCGTTGGAGCAGCAGCCAGAGATTCCTCACACGAGATTTCACAGCTAGCATTCGAGGTGAGTTTCCTCCAGTAGGAACGGGTCTAAGGCACCAAGGTCGGCCCGTATAGCTAGTAGTAGTACCAGACTATGGTCCGATGTCGGGCGGGGCCCGATATAGGTTTATATGTTATCCGGATTTAGATCCGATGTCGGGGCGGTCCCGAGGAATGTTTTTATGCTTGCTGTCTTTGTGATTCTTGCATGTGTTGTATTGTATGTTTCCGGACTTCGGTCCGATGCCGAGGCGGTCCCGAGGAATGTTAATATGTTATCGGATTACGGTCTGATGTCCGGCAGGGCCCAAGGTATGTATAGTGTTAATGTTATGTGCTTAGGTTTATGTGTATTACTGATTATGCTCATATGTATTACGAGATTTTCTCGATGTCGGGCGAGGCTCGATGTCGGGCAGGGCCCGATGCTGGGCGGGGCCCGATGCCGGGCGGGGCCTGATGTCGGGTGGGGTCTGATGCCGGGAAAGCCGATGTCGAGCTTGACTAGATGTAGTAGGGGCGGGGCCCAAATGTGTTTTACGTGATATGTGTATGGTATGTGGTAGTTGGGGAGACTCACTAAGCTTCGTGCTTATAGTTTTTAGTTTTGGTTTCAAGTACTTCCGCTAGCAAGGAGAAGAGCTCGAGATGACTGCATGGCACACACCATTGTTATTAGCCTGGGAGGATTCACTCTGATTAATGATGTGTGATTTTGATACATTGACAAATTTGATGATGTTTTGAGATACATGACTTGTGGTTTTATTATGATATGGATGGATTATGGTTTTTCATAAATGATTTAACAAGAAATTTTTGGTCTATATTTTTGGGATGTTTCAAGTTGGTATCAGAGCCTTGGTTTGAGTGATTCGGGCACACTCTTGGGTGTGTCTGAACTCAAACTAAGGACTTGGTATGAACATTTTCAAAGAAAATCATTTTTACAAAAAGAATTTTGAAAAGAGAAAAGAACCTTGAAAATAGAAAAAGGGTGTGGTGCATGCAATCAGCCGAGCTCAAGTAAGTACTCCCAAATTACCCATACAAGTTTATGTTATGATATATTTATGAGAATTGCATGCTAGATTAGGACTAAGGATCTAGGAAGGATGAATTACGTGCCTATTATATGTGTATCCACTTTATGAGAATTGCATGCTAGATTAGGACTAATGATCTAGGAAGGATGCCTTATGTGCCTGTTATGTGTATCTCAGCTTTATGAACCGCATGCTAGTACAGATTAGTAGTGATGGCCTGAATGTGATATGCTTGATTATGTTTACTTGATGCTCGAATGTTGCTTGCTTTGTGCTTTTAGGAGTTCTAGTTATCTTTTACTAACTAGTAAACGAATATGTTAAGTTACATATTGCGAGGACTAAACAATTTCAGAAGGTTAGGTTTAGTCTTATTTCGCAGCTCTCGTTTGAGTCTAACCGTTGTAGGGTAGAACCTCTCATTCGAAGAATTATATAATCTTAGTGATATGTAATGGTATTTGCGAGCTAGTTAGGGGGAGATAGCAGAGACTTCTTATGCAGCTGTTGGCGGAGAGTGGGTTGGTGATTACCCTAGGGCAAGCCTAGGATGAGTTTAACATGAGATCAGCAGTAGTAGTAGAAGGGACTTGGTGGAGTCGAGGCAATTATTGAGGAAAGTATGGATAGATGTGGAAGGTAGTATGTGTTGGATATGGTGTCTAAGTCCATAACTATTTCTGGTATGTACTTGACCCGTTTGGCATGGTCCATTTGGGTTGCATGGCATTGAAACACTCGGATATACTAAATGAGAGAAAGGACACTTAAGGATTATTAATATATTATAAGTTCTAATATATTAATAATATTATTTAATTAGTATTGATCAAAGAATTAATTTGGAATTAATTAAGTGATCAAAAAGAGACTAATTAAATATATGGGGTTGATTGTGTAAATCGTCTATTCTTTTATAGTGGGTTAATGATCCATGGTTTATTGAATTTGGCTAAAACCCATAAGGTGCTCCATGGATAGTCCATGGAGGTTATAAACCCATGGATCATGGAATATGGAAAGCCATGTCAATTAGGGTTTACATGTTGTCACCCTACTTGTGACACAACTATAAAAGGACCCCATGACTAGCAAAATTGGCACACTAAGGGAAGAACTAGAGGGCTAGCCGATTTTGAGTGTTAGTGAACTTCTCTCAAGGTTATTCCAAGAGTTGTGGTGTTGTGTGAGACATTTGAGGCATCACACTTGAGGTGCTAGGCTCACAAGGTTCTCAAGGAATCCAAGCAACAAAAGTTATGTTCTTCTACTAGTGTTTTATGATTCAAGTACCTCTTAACATGCTAGTTAGGAAGTAAACCTTCGAAAATTATTATTTGCATGTATCTTAGAGAAAAAATAGATCCAAGGTTTCTAGGGTTGCATGTACACCATAGGAGTGTTAGAATGCTCAAAACCCTTCAGTATGGGCTCGTACTACTGAAAGCAGAGGATTCGTACTCGAATCAAGGAAGGCTGAGATGAACCCAAGAAACTTGTAGAATGTAAGATCCCTCGAGTTATGATGAGTATACTGATGTTTTTTATAGTGTATTTTCAGTATGTGATGTTACGCACTAGGCCAGTTGGCACTTCAGGCACTAGTGAGGGATAAGGCTCGGGCTCTGGAGCCGGGCAGATGGATGAGCAGACGAGGGAGTTTATTTTGTCTGAGATCACACGCAATATTCTAGATCAGACTCCTGTTATATTTGGATCAGTCAAGGAGGGTATTTTGGAGCTTCTGGATGAGAAATTGAGCGCTTTCTGCACTAAGGTTGCGGCCATGATGGGGTCGCACACACAAACTTTCCGGGAGTTCAAGGTGTGTGGAGCTCTCGACTATCATGGGGCATGGGACCCCATTGCTAGCAGCAGATGGTTGGCTGATGTCGCCAGTACGTTCTGTACGAGCAGATGTCCTGAGGGGGACAAGGTCCGACTCGCATCCTATCTTCTGAAGGACATAGAACGAGATTGGTGGGAGGAGGTCGTACGAGCCATTGGGGATGATACAGTTCTAGATGCTATGACCTAGAGTGATTTTTCGGTCAGGTTTAGGGCCGAGTTTGCACCTTTGATTGAGGTGCAACAGTTAGTAAGGGAGTTCCAGGATTTGGAGCAAACGACTAAGACTATGGCGGAGATCACCACCAAGTTTAGGGAGAGGGCCCTTCTCATTCCGCAGTACGCGATGGACGAGGAGATGAAGAAGGCCTGATACCATGAGATCTTGCGGAGTGATATCCGCCAGTTTGTGAGCTGCTCCAGCTGCAAGACGCTGGAGGATATGATTGCCAGGGATTGAGAGAGGGAGTTGGATTTGAAGATGAAGAGGAAGAGGAAACTGGATGGGGTTTAGACAGGCAGTTCGGGCAAGAAGCCCAAGTTATCAGATCACAGATCGAGGAGCCACCAGGGACGCTTCCGGTGTGGCAAGTGCGGCAAGATGCACGAGGGGGCGTGCAGGGTGGGGAGTTCGAGCTGCTTCAAGTGCAGCCGAACTGGTCATATGAGTAGGGATTGTATAGCTACCACCACTACCACATCAGTTTTAGATTTGATTTGCTTCCAGTACAATCAGAGGGGCCATAAGAAGGCCCAGTGTCCGAGTCTAGCAGCAACAGGACAGGTGGCGACACCCGCTCCTGCCACGTTGAGGATTACAGATGGCCGTCAGGGCCGGACAGAGGCGCCTAAGGCGAGGAGCACGGCTTTCCAGCTTACTACAGAGGAGGCACGTGCAACTCCCGATATTGTGACGGGTATGTATTCTCTCCTTATCTCCTTATTTTTTTATTGATTATTGCTTTTGTTTATGTGTTTTTTATATGATCGTTCTTATTGAACGGTATATCTGTTGGAAAAGGTATCTAAGCCCATAACTATAATTGGTATGTACTTGACCCGATAGTAGCATGGTCCATTTGGGTTGCATTCATCAAAGCAATATGTTAGGAAGGATATTTGAGTAAGAGGTTAATTATGATTAATATATTATAAGTATAATATATTAATGTTGGGATTTGAGCATTCTAACACTCCTATGGTGTACATGCAACCCTATAAACCTTGGATCTATGTTTTCTCTATTATACATGCAAATATTAACTATTCCAAGGTTTCATCCTAACTAGCATATTATAAAACACCTATACTACAAAGTTCTAGTTAGATGACATACCTTTTGATGTAGCTTGATGTCTTCAAGCTTTAAGAGCTTAGCCCCAATAGTGTGGAAGCCTCAAATGGAATCACAAATCACCAAAACACCTTGGAAGAACTTGAGAGAATATGTATGCACACTAAAATCGGCCCACTCTTATTTTCACACACTTGTGCCAATTTTGTGAGCCAAGGACCCCTTTATATATTATGGAGGATTAGGGTTACATCCATGTAAACCCTAATACCCATGACCTTTCATTTACATAGGATCCATGGGTTAAAAGCTCCATGGACCATCCATGAAAGCTTAGCCCAACCTAAATGAACTTGGCCCATTCCATATATATAAGAGTCCATATTTAATTAGTTCTTTTTGATCACTTAATTAATTCTAAATTAATTCTTGATCAATACTAATTAAATAATATGATTCCATATTAATATATTAGAACTTATAATATATTAATATAAATCATAAATATACTATTCTCAAAAGACTATCCATATAAATTGTGCCGGTGAAGTGCAACCCAAATGGACCATGCCGGGTCGGGTCAAGTACATACCAAATATAGTTATGGACTTAGACATTAATCCAACAGTCTCCCACTTGGATAAGTCTAAAACTATTATTGAGTATGACTTCAAAACCTAACTGGTAATCGTAGCTCTTAAAGCCGCTGTCGAACTCTGACCTTGTCAATGACTTGTCCATTAGATAAGGGATCATATATTCCTCCATTCTAGATATCATATGGACTGAGACATGGATTATAATCATTCTCTCTGTCCATTTGTTGTTTCCTGATTTTCGATTTATGATGACTGACTGATTGAACAAATCAAATCAGTCCTGGCTTGGCCAAGCACTCACATGTGTCATCGCTAAATCATCGAGGGGCCCACATATATCGCTTTTATCCAGAAGGTAAAAGGAATGGATAAACTTCGACTCATATGGCTTGTTCTACTACTTGTTGAATCATACACAAAGGCACGTTTTATAACATCGAGTTACCAAATGCGTTTTCGTGCAATCAATGTATAACCAACTCATAGTAACAACTCATATCTCTAGGTTTGAAGAATATAAGATATTATCGTCTCATGATCACTCGTGATAAAATCCATGAAGTGATTCAAATGAGCGCGGGTTGAATCCAATACTCAGAACTTATGAGCACTAATGAGTGTTGTAGCACCACTTTGTCCACCAACTTGGACCTCTACAAACCAACCCACGACAGTCTTGATTCATATCTACTTCCAACATATGACCGACTGTGGATGGTTTGAATAACTTAATCATTCAGGAAGAGCGAGTTAGTTATTCTGGAAGTCAAAACATGCAAAGTGAAACACAAGAATAAATGAATCAAATATGGTATCAAACCCTATGAATATAAATAAACACTTTTATTTATCACCATACTGATTACTCATTATTCATTGTTTCGATTTTATCAACTTTATACTTGAATTAAAAACACTAGTTGTCCCATGCTCCAAGCATGTACACTATGTTTTTCTTAAACAATAGCTTTGTCATACACCAAATATGCACTCTATGTTTGTCTATGATCCTTACTTTGTGAAATAAACCAATTGAACATAATTTCAATGATTCTAATTTCACACTCTCAAATCCTTATCGAAAAATGTGAGAATTTTAAATTCCTATCATTTATCGAAATCTGTTTAGATTTTAAACTTATATGCACTGACCCTCCTGTAATGAATATGTACAAAGTCACAAAGACTTGTCAACAGTCATTATAAGGTATTCCAATTGAGATCAACTCCATGGAAACTAAGTCTCATATTCAAAGTACATTGCTTTGGACATGCTTCTTGCATTAAGTTTTCTAATCTTACACAGATAACTTCCACCTATGGAGACAACTCCATATTCTCATTTTGACTATCACTTCTGAATAAGAGATGCCTCTTTTCAGAATATGTCAATATGGTCCTTCCAAAATTAGCGCTATACTTCCAGCTGTCCCTGAGCAACCAATCTTTGGTAAACCTCAGATTGTCCTTGACAATTGCTTAATCATTTTAGTCATATCCAATTCTAGACCTTTTCCCTTCTTAATGCCTCTGGGCATTTGGAAAAATTTAGAAATGACAAATATTATAGCACATGCAATCGATCCTGTACCCAAAGCAAATGGTACACGATTCATGATGTCTCACATAAAGACATGATTCTAGACCAGTCTTTTGCTACAATATTTTTATTTGCCATGTTTTCAAAATTTGACTATGAAGAGGGATGCCGTAATCATAATCGAATTTTGAGAATGCAATATATAGAATTTCCTTAAGTTGAACCAATCCAACATGAAATTCATATATATATTCTTGACTAAAGATGATTAAGGTCTCAATCTAAGCCTTTAGAACTGAAATGAAGTATATCCTCTCCCTTAATTATAGCAAAACAACTTTTTCAATCCCTGCAGCCTCACGAATTGAAACTTTTGTTTTCTATAATTAACATTGCTAACTTGCAACACTAACAATAATTATCATGCTCCCACTAACATGATGATTATTAGCATAACACTTATGCTCCCACTAGCTTTGACATGTACTCAGAAATCAGCTGGACTTCTAGAAATCAATACTTTATTGACTTTCTTACCAAAGTTCAGATTTCTGATACGAGATGCTTTGATAAAACTTTATCAAAATCATACACCTTTCCTTAGATAGCATACATGTGTGTCTAAACAATTTCAGAACTATGAAAAGGGATGCCGTAATCATAGTCTCAATTGTTTAGACCTTTTGCCATCTGCTTCAAATCTACTTGGTGGAAGTGTTTCCTCACCATCATTTTCATGAATCGGAGAGAAACCTTATGAACCTTAGATTTTATGGTGTATGTGTTCTTATCCATGTGAATCGTCAAAACCATAGTCACAAGACAAGGATAATGACAAATCCAAACTCATATGGACTGAACTTATGCAATCTTAACTTCTTGCCACCTGGCAGTACAGGGCCTGCCATTGCTTCCAAGTTGTTATGCAACCAATTGAGAACTTTCAAAACTCCTATGCAAAGCCAACTTTAACTGGAATGGGCACAGAATATGTCAACACGATAGGTTATAAACCTCAAGTCGTGTGCTAGTGAAGAACCCCAGGTTTTATTCTTGATTAGTTCTTGAATTTCTTTTTAGGATCTTTAAGACTCTCACTATCCTCTTGACATATAAGACTATCTTGCCAAATATTCAAGAGATAGTGCAGATTCTTTATCAAGACAAACACTTCACACAATTGACCTTAGTTGGTCTTTGTTTTATCCAAAACATCACAACTTACCAATTTCAAATGTACAAGAGTATAATACTTTTACTCTTACATTTGACAAGTGTTTTAAACCTTTCTTTAAGATATGTCACTCAAGTTACAATCTTGGAGTATGACTCTAAGAATTGTTTTGGAACGAAGTATGACTCATCTTCCTGATCTAACCATTTCAACAATTCATGAATCCTCTTCTTAGTCATAAGAATGCACTAAGATGACCTTTAGAGGACTAATTGTGATATGATTTCTAAATCATTAAGATGATCACAAACATGATACTAAAGTACTCTCCCATCTTTTCAGATTTGAGAAACTTTTATCTTTCTGCCTAATTTAATTCTTCCCATTCGTTCTGCCATACATTGAGACTTTTCCAATGTTTCAGAATTATACTTAAACTTGTAAGTATAACCATATTTACTAAACTTTAGTAAATCAAATAGTCTTAACGAGCTTTGTGGTGGACATGACCAGTGCACAAGAATGTGTACTCGATCCCTTTAGTCCTTCACTTGACTCACACATCCATGTGAACAAGTAATTAGTCTTGATTTTCCAATGCTTGAAAGTTCTCATTCATCATACTATTCAACTTGCATGATTCCAAGTTTCGGTCCAATTGAAACTTGGGCGATGAGGAACTTTCCTGATTTGGTAAATTTAGACACTACCACAAATGAAAGAATCAAATCCATTTTCCAATATTGCTTTCAGTGGAATCATATAAGCAACAATTTTCCACAAATTCCATTGTAAGGATACTTCAAATAAATAAAATTAAACAATTTTCTTTTATTTTAAAACTTTGCGGAAAAACTTATCCTTACAATCCACATGGAAAATTGTTGTTATCTATTCCTTAGCAATATATCATAACTTCTTAAGCAACTGCTCGAAATTCTGATGCGATCGAAATCCACCTTCGCGATCAGAATCAGCATATACTTCCTTTAAGATTTCTCTCTATTCTTTGATTCTTAAAACATCAACATGTGACCCAGTCACATCATGTAATGAGGATCTCAGAATAGAACTTAACAGAGTTAGATAATGGGCTCTACCTGATGTAGAGTCAAACTTATTGACTTTAACATCTTAGGTAAATTTGGCAGCTTTGCAATCAACGCCCCTTCCTTTGGCAAAATAAACATATGGACCCTTTGGTAATGGGACTATCTCAGACTTAGCCTTTCTCTTTACCATTTGGTCAACCGGGTTGACTATGGCCAATCCCTTTCCATTGGGAAGAGAATGATTTTTCTGGATTTCCAGTGTCACCATTGTCACTGTCCATAAAGTTTTTGGGAAGTTGATCTTTTAATCAAATTTGCTTTACTATCTGTTCCAAATCATTGCTGATTCAGCAGCACCAAACAAATAGATATGATCATTAAGGTTCATGTTATAGTCTGTTTCATAGTAGTCCCAAAGGAACTCACTATGTGACTTAGAAAGTGATTGAACATCCAACTTTCTCAAGACTTTGACACCCAACTCTCCAGGCTTGTCAATATGTGACTTCATCTCTAAGATGTGATCACACATAGACCTTGCTTGCCATTAGGGCTTGAGTGACCTTGAACTTGTGGGTTAGGGAGAATAATTGGAGGAGGTGGAGGAAGAGAAGTATGACTTCCATGAGCCAAACTCGGGAAGTCATATTCATTAGGAAAGCTTGGTTTGGGAAGATCATTGTTGTCTAAACCAGACATCAACAATGGGAGAAATTCACGTAAAGTTGATTTAAGTCCTTAATATAACACCCAATATGATATATTAAGGCTAGGACCCAACAAACTATTTTATAACTTGGAAGAGGGATGCCGTAATCCAAGCTATAAAATATTTGAAGGTAGGTGAATGACGATTCACCAATTTCCACCAAGATAAACGAAATGTATTATTAGGTTTTAATTGGTTTTGAAACTCCTAGATTCTTTTGAGATTCATTGAACTTTTCAATGGCATGTTTCAATCTCGAGTGTTCCCTTCAGGTTTTGTGACTGGGATGCCGAGGATCACAAAACAAGGTGTGAAGTAACGATGCAAATATACTTGGTACCCTTAATATTTACCCCTCAATCGATGTGCCGGTTAACCACACACGCTCCACCAGTCAAGGAAGCGGTGGGTGAGAGTGGACACCCATTAAACTGCCATTTTATAGGCAGTAACCTTATACCCCCTTTATAGACCGGCTTCGTGAATGAGGCCTACTAATGGTAAGACGACTTGCTCTTATACATATAATATATTAAACTTTTAATATTATAATAGTATAAGGGTGTATTTTAGACATTTAAAATACTTGGTGGTTTAATCTATTAATTAAACTATACTCTTAATTTAATTAAATTTAAACCATGTCATTATGGAATTATTAATTCTCTTTTAATTAAACACTTTAATTATCTATTAATAAAGTCCATAAGAGTTAATTGAATTATTCAATAAAAACATCATAATTCCAATTATTAAATTCAAAATTAAAACCATTTAATTAATTGTTTAAGTTATGAACCCAAGAGTTTTAGAATTCAATTCTTTTTTTTATCATAAAAAACTTTTTTCAAATTCCAAAACTTGAGGGCAAGTTTTGTAACTCTTGAAAACTTTTGGATTCCATAACTTATGGAGTTAAATACTTGTTTTATGATGAAACTTTTCATGTTCCATAACTTAAGAACAAGTTATGGAATTCTTTAAAACATTAAGACCAAGTTTTGTAACTCCGTAAAAACTTTGAATCAATTTTTTTAAAAACCTTTTCATATCCATAACTTATGGAGGTTTCAAAAAACTCTTTAGATCAAACTTTTAAAACTAATAAAATAATCATATCATTTTATCTTTTACTAAATTTGACCTAATTCAACTCATATAGCAAATGATTCAAATTTTACAAATAATTAGTTTTTCACAAAAACAAGTAATTATCTTAAAATTTGACAAACGTCATGTTTTTTTTTCCTTTTTTTTTCAACTTGAAAATAAAACATTTGCATCAATATAACAGAAAACAACCAGTCTCTGATACCACTGTTGGGATTTGAGCATTCTAACACTCCTATGGTATACATGCAACCCTATAAACCTTGGATCTATGTTTTCTCTATTATACATGCAAATATTAACTATTCCAAGGTTTCATCCTAACTAGCATATTATGAAACACCTATACTACAAAGTTCTAGTTAGATGACATACCTTTTGATGTAGCTTGATGTCTTCAAGCTTTAAGAGCTTAGCCCCAATAGTGTGGAAGCCTCAAATGGAATCACAAATCACCAAAACACCTTGGAAGAACTTGAGAGAATATGTATGCACACTAAAATCGGCCCACTCTTATTTTCACACACTTGTGCCAATTTTGTGAGCCAAGGACCCCTTTATATATTATGGAGGATTAGGGTTACATCCATGTAAACCCTAATACCCATGACCTTTCATTTACATAGGATCCATGGGTTAAAAGCTCCATGGACCATCCATGAAAGCTTAGCCCAACCTAAATGAACTTGGCCCATTCCATATATATAAGAGTCCATATTTAATTAGTTCTTTTTGATCACTTAATTAATTCTAAATTAATTCTTGATCAATACTAATTACATAATATGATTCCATATTAATATATTAGAACTTATAATATATTAATATAAATCATAAATATACTATTCTCAAAAGACTATCCATATAAATTGTGCCGGTGAAGTGCAACCCAAATGGACCATGCCGGGTCGGGTCAAGTACATACCAAATATAGTTATGGACTTAGACATTAATCCAACAATTAATTGAAGAATCATATTATTTAATTAGTATTGATCAAAAATTAATTTAGTGGTCAAAAGAGACTAATTAAAATGATACATATGAGTTGTGCTAAAGATCCATGGTTTGATTTGTGATGGGCTTATGGGTTAATCCATGAAGTATTTATCCAAATCAAATGGATGGATCATGGGCTAATGTGTATGGATTAGGGTTACATATGACCCTTGATATTCTACATATATATATATATATATATATATATATATATATATATATATAAGTCCAAAATCGACTATCACTTGTGTTTGAAGAGTGAGAGCCGATTTTAGTTTCTCCATAACCTCTCCATATGCATCCTAATTGTTCTTGGTGTTTTGTGATTCCATTTGAGGCATCATACTTGGGGTGCTAAGCTTTCTTGAGGCCAAGTTATTCAAGCTACTACACAAGGTAATATTATAACTAGTTTTTATGATTCAAATATCATCTTGCATGCTAGTTTAGGCTTCATGCTTTGGAACCAATGTTACATGTATAATTAGAGAAAACTTAGATCCAAAGCATTAGGGTTGTATGTGCACCATAGAAATGTTAGTGTAACGCCCGTGTTTCTGGGCTAAGCATTAAAGACAATGTAATAGTCTAGGTCAATTATTGTAACATGTTTTGAAGTAATAAGAAAAATTATATGAATTTAGTTACTTTATACTTAATTATTATGATTTAATAAATTAAGGATAAAAATAAGTTGTAGTGGTTGAAACAAGGATTCCGGAGAAATAAAGAATACCGAAATCCGAATTATAACGAAGAAGTTATGACCTGTCGAAGTTTCGCGACAGAACCGACACGACGTTGTGTGACGTAAAAAGTGAATTTACGATAAAGTGCTTTTAAGCATTAGTGATCTAAATTAAAGTCGTAGTGTTCGTTAAACTGAGAGCATGCATAAAAAGAACGCCCAAATCTGACTTCGTATAAGGAAGTTATGATTTTTCTAAGTTTCGGCTTAGCAGTATGCAGCCCGAAACTTGAATTTTAAATCGAGTGATTTTTAGCCGAAACAACCTAAACGAGAATCGAATATCTTGTTGATAGTAGTTCAACGGTAAAAAGACAGACGAAACGGACGTCGGATGAAGAAGTTATGAAATTTTAACGGACTTTTCTTGTCCCGGCCTGTTAAAAATATAACTTTAAAAATAAAGTCAAAATTAGCCGACGGAGTCTAAACGAAAGTTGTAGAGCATAATTTCACCTACGTGTGGATATAAAGAATGTCAAAAACGGAGCTCGTATGCGAAAGATATGAATTTTTGAAGTTTTGGGCACAAACTTCGAGGTTGGTCTGAAGGACTACGCCCAACGTACATAAAGATTACGCCCAGCGTACTTCGCACATATTCGATCTGGAGTCAGCCACGTCGCCCTACTCCTTTGCATGATGAACACGTATCGTAGCCTTGACGCGTCCGATCTTATCCACTCCTACGCCCAGCGTACGAAGGCGTACTCCAAGCGAAGAGCTCTGCGAGGCAGTACGCCCCGCGTAACGAAGATTTACGCCTTGCGTAATAAGGAGCTTCGGCCTCCTACAAATAGGATGCGAGGCTGCCCTGAAAATGGTTACCAATTTTGCTCTTTTTCACCTTCTACTTTCTTTTTACCTACAAAAAAAAATACCCCCAAGCCTAGAATATCATCCTAGCATCGTAAGCAAGCCCCGGAGAGCCCGAAGATCCCGAGAAAAGAGTTTTTTGAGATGAAACTTTGACCGCGTGAAGCCCGGTTTTTAAGAAAACATTCTGGTTTCATCGAAAAAGATTGTTTTAAGGGACGAAGTGCTATATAACCGTCGTCTTATCAGGTGAGTGTGTAGTCACTTTCATCTTACACATAGATATGAAGTATTTTATATAAAATACGTCCTATGTGAATATATATTGTTTGTTTATTTGAGATGGATGTTGAATGAATGATTTATACATGTTTTAAATGATTTAAATTGTATATGTATTTTATATCTACAAAAATGTTGGGTAAAACATGGGTAGATGAAATAGTTGGTATGTGATGAAAGATGAATTGGATAAATGAGATGACCGGTGATATAGATCATGAGATGAGGGTGAGGGGTGAAATATGAGAGAAGCCCTTACCCAAACGTTGGCCCCCGTCATTCAGCAGAGTATGGATGACAACCATGGACTATTTTAGACGGTCCGTGGAACACTATCAGGCTCGCAACCTCTAGGTGTTGTGAACTATATGTTCATCAGATGTACTCTAAAAACCCATTGACATGTATTGCAGGTGGATTCCCGTGAATAATACTGTCGATAAATGAGAGCTATGGACTTAGCACATGTTGTATAAACCCTGGCAGCTATGGACTTAGTGCCTTTTGTATAAACCCTGACAGCTATGGACTTAGTGCATGTTGTATAAACCCTGGCGACGATGTACTTCGTGTCTATTCCTTAGGATGAATCCTTAGGAATGAGTGATAGATGGTTCTTAGGGTAAATCCTTAAGAAATAAAGAAGATAATAGGGATGGGTAATTGACTTAATTGTTTGATGATAAAACGCAATAACTTTATTATTGTGGGTTGAAAACCCTATATACTCACCAGGTTTCCCAACCTGACCCACTCAGTTAATTTATATCACAGGTGTCAATACGAAGCCACATTACACTGAGAGATTAAAGGAGATGTAAATCACTAGTGTAAATGAATGTAAGTTCTGTTTATGCTTATGTTTCTGTATTGACGATGACATACCAAAGTTTTAAAATGAATAAAATACATTTCTTCGGAAATGCCTTGATAACATATTTATCATGTTTTTCTGGGGACAAATTCCGCAACACTTTTCTTTAAAAAGTTACTCTGATTTGAAAGTAAAGCATAAACAAATCGGTATTTTTTGGCCGTGAAAATGGGGATGTCACAGTTGGTATCAGAGCATTAGTTTAAGCGAACTAGAAAATCTGTAGGATTTCTAGACTTAAACTTAGAATGCTAAGCAATGATTGTGAGATGAGTGTCTACTATATTTTAGACACGAGCACCAGTATATTTTAGGAAAGATGCCTAAAATGTTTTTATGTGCTAAATGTTATATGTTTTCCATATACGATATTATTTGTTCGGATCTATGGTCTGTTTCCGACAAGATCTGGAAACCTTATGTGTTTAGGATTCTAAGAGTATGACTACGATATTAGAACTAACATGTAAACGTTTCGGAGTGATAACGAAGATTTAAACGTCTATCAAAAATAAAGATCTAAATTCACCTACTTTGATGTATAGATTGAAATGGCAAGCACTCAAAGTGGATTGGGAATCAACATTAGAAGTCCATAAAAGTCTTCTCTTCCCAATGGAAAGGGATCGACCATGATCAAGTCATTTTATCAAATGGTAAAGAGAAATGCTAAGTCTGAGATTGTACCATGTACTGTGACAACCGTAAAAATTCGAGTCGGTTCTAGATTTGACTAGACTTAGTTTCACATATAGGCACAACACATATTAGACTTAGGAACTAGAAGCTAAGTTATAACCTAGTAAAAAATTGGAAACAGATAGAAACAATGGATGGTGTACTTAGATTTCACATTGATATGTGAATTCTATAACTACTTAACTGTAGAGACTATCCATATTCGGGTCACTCTTTGACTCGAACACCTTTTCATGAATCATATACACACATTATGCACTTGACCTAGTAGTAGAAATTAGGTTGGAGCCTCATAGAAACTTAAGTCAAAGTTGAAAACTAGGACTAGTATACTTGATTCCTCAATTTCGCTTGAATCTCGAAACCGCTACATAAAATGCCAATAAACCGATAAAATAAGTTACAAATATTATTTATAACTATAAAAGAGTTATAATACCAAATTGAAGTCTCAAAGATTCTATTGATTTTGATATCTAAAGATTTATTAAATCTCAAAACCCTAAAAGCCCTAAAACCTAAATTTTATAAAATTTAACATCAAGAATTCTATAAAAATAGTTATGAAACTTATAATATTATCTTAAAATAATTAAATTCAGGGAAATATAATCAAGGAAAATAAAAATTTAAGTCATTAACATTCACCCTTAATTTATAAGTAAAAAATCAAGGTTTCATGAATAAAAAGTAGGTTAGGGTGTATATTTTATAGAAAGTTTAATATTTTTATAAAAGAATTGAAATTTTTATAAAATAAAAAGAGAAAGAGGGTAGTATATCTCAAAAATTTTGGACCTCTCTCCTCTCTCTCTTACTTGAAAACCCTAATACTCTATTTCCCCAAAAATATAAATCATTTCTCCTTTTCTCCACACTTCATTTCTCTCTCACACTCTCACATACATTTTCTCTCTTCCTCCCCCTAAGAACCACGAAATTTTCCAGCAAACAAACCCAAGAACACTCCTCAAACTTGAAATCTTCATCATATTTTGGTGTTCTTGAAGGTAAAATCGATTTCTACTTCACTATTCCTTCAAGTTTTACTATTTCTTCTTCTCCATAAACACTTTTCTTTGAGATTATTCACATACATGTTCATAACCACGATTTTTATGATTATGGTGATATTATTTCACCCAAAAACCAACATGCATGTGATGATCTTCAAGCTTAGAGGCTTGATCATCAAAGGTTGTTGTTAAAAAGCATTCAAATAGGTTCATAAAAGATTTATTCCCAAATAAATATCTAAAACTTCTTTTCAGACCAAATCCGATTTTTCCCAAAATTCCATCAACAAAATGAGATTTTCTACAAATTTTCAGAAAATAATTCATTTTTCTCGAATTATTATAATTATTGCAAGAAAATAGAGCAATAATTCATATAAAATACTTTCCGAGGTCTATAAATCCTAGATAAATTCGTGTATGACCCCTAAAGTGAATGATGACATCTCAGTGAATTTCATCGATTTTTGTTACAGTTTGATATGGTTTTGAATTTTCTTTTTATTTATTCAAATAAATCATAAAACCACTTTAAGGAATTTGAAAAGTCTATTTAATAATTTTCGCAGCTCCTAAACTATGTGGAAGACTTAGAAAAATATTTGTAGAATTTTTTTATAATGCATATCTATTTTTCCCTGATTTTTGTATTTATAATGAACTAATAATGGGAAAAATAGTTTTACTCATTAAAAATTCATGAAGGTTTACCAGAAGACCTTAAAATATATTAAAAGTCTAAATAAAAATTGTGATGATTTTTCTATTCAGTGTACTATTTTTCTACTATTTTCTAAGATTAAATACACTTAAATCCACAAAATCAGATTACACTATATAAAAATCACCATTGGTATTTTTCCCGGATTATGTACACTGTAAATGGAGTTTACAAAATTTTTGGTAATTTACTTTAACTATTTGGTAATTATTCACCATTTAATGATTATTCAAGAGCATAAAACAAAGAAAAATAGCAAAACTAATTGAAAAATATGTTTTATATTTTTCACAGATTCTATATGTATTATAACAGTGTTAAACAAAGTTTGGGCAATTTTGGAAACTGTATTCTATTT
This sequence comes from Lactuca virosa, assembly GCF_052849685.1. NCBI lineage: Eukaryota > Viridiplantae > Streptophyta > Magnoliopsida > Asterales > Asteraceae > Lactuca > Lactuca virosa. The sequence goes on from NC_136430.1 coordinate 136,650,675, forward strand.
ATTTCAATTTTTGTTAGAGTAAATGCATAAAAATCATAAAATTGGGATAAGCTGTTTAGAAACCCATTTTTACATTTTTGCCAGCTTAAGTATGTTTAGTGGCAGTAATATAAAATTTTTTAGAATTTTTATTATCCAGATACTATTTTTCATGAATTTATATTGATATGAAGGCTTAAAATTTTGGAAAAATAGTTAATTACATCAAATATTCAATAGAAAATGTCTGGAAGACATCTACTGTATTTGGAACAAAAATGTAAAATTTGATGAATTTTGGAAACTGTTTGATAATATTTTTGGATTTTTAGGAGTTTAAAACACCTTTAAATGTATTGAAATACGCTCAATTAATATTACAAAATTATCTTAATCACATGAGTTATAATATTTCACCATTTCAGAAAAATGTTTGTAACTTATCAGTATTAAAATTTGACACAATATTGACATAATTCTATAGTAGCAATAAGTATACTAGTGTTAGATTTTGATTAGAGACTCACTAGCGAATACCATTATTGTAGGAATCGATAGTGGTACGAGTGGAGCGTAGTCAAGGCACCATTTGCATCATCTCAATGCATTGTGAGGATTCACGGCTCCCCCTATTTTCGGTTTTTATGTTTTGGGGTGGAAAAGCATGTCCTAAACTATTTATGCTCATTGTATTTATTTGACTCGTATACACTTGGTTGCTATATTTTGCATATTGTGAGTATTCACGCATTCCCCTATTTTCGGTTTTTAAATGTTTTGGGGTGGAAAAGTATGTTTTCATTTGTAATTGGATTGTAAGGAAAAGTTTTTCCAAATTTTATAAATAAATAAAATTTTGATTTTATCTTGTTTTATATTTATCCTTGCAATGGCTTGTGTGAAAATTTATGTTTGTATGTTTCTATTCTTAAGCAATACTGGACAATAGATTTTTTTCTTTCATTTGTGGTAGTGTCATAATTTACCAAATAAGGAAAGATTCTTATCACCCAAATTTTGGTTGGATAGAAACTTGGAGTCATGCAACTTGTATTGTGTGATGAATGAGAACCTTCATCATTGGGAAATTAACACTAATTCCTTGTTCACATGTATATGTGAGTCAAGTGAAGGACTAGGGGATCGGGTACACTTGGTTGTGCACTGGTCAGGTCCACCACAAAGAATGATGAGACTATTCATCATGATTTACTAAAAGGTTAGTAAATATGATTATGCTTACAAGATTAAGTATAATTCTGAATCATTGAAAAATTTTCAATGTATAGCAGAACGAATAAGAAGAATCAAATTAGGCAGAAAGATATAAGTTTCTCCGATCTGAAAGGAAGGGAGAGTACTTGAGTATCGTGTTTTATGATTATCTTAGTGATTATGAAACCATATCACAATTGATCCTGTAAGGACATCTTAGTGCATTTGAATGGCTACGAGGAGGAATCGTGAATTGTTGAAATGGTTAAATCAAAAAAATAAAGGTAAATCATACTTCGTTCCAAAATCGAGTCTTAGAGTAACACTCCAAGATCGAGCCTCGAGTGACATAATCTTAAGAAAGGTTTATAACACTTGTCAAATGTAGAGTAAAATGTTTTCTTACTCTTGTACATTTTAAATTGGTAAGTTATCATGTTTTGGATAAAACAAAGACCAACTAAGACCAATTGTCAGAAGTGTTTGTCTTGATAAGAAACCACACTAACTCTTGAATTTTGTTTGTCGAGGAATGGTTCTTGACAAGAGAATCTTATATATCAAGAGGTCAGTGGGAGTCTTAAAGATCTTGAAGAGTTTAAAGAACTAATCAAGAGTAAACCTATTGTTAATCACTAGCACACGACTTGAGGTTTATAACCTATCGTCTTGACATATTCTTGTTTCTGTACCCATTCCAGTTAAAGTTGACTATGCATGTGAGTTCTATGAGTTATCAATTGTTTGCATAAGGAAAAGCACCTTGATTAGTGAAAGTTCATTGATCAGTAAGGGTGATCTGCTCAACAACTGGGAAGACATGGTAGGCCCTTGTGCTTTCCAAGTGGCAAGAAATTTAGATTGAACAAGTTCAGTCCATATAAGTTTGGATTTGTCACTAACCTTATCTTGTGATTATGGTTATGACAAATTCACATGGATAGGAACACATACACCATAAAAAATCGAAGTGTCATAAGGTTTCTCTCCAATTCATGAAAATGATTGTAAGGATACGCTTTCACTAAGTAGATTTTAAAGAGATAGCAGTTGTGTTAATTGCATTCTCAAACTCGATTATGATTACGACATCCCTATTCATAGTTCGAATTGTGAGAAATGGCAAAGGTCTAAACATTTGAGACTTATTATTGTAAGTTCTGAAATTTATTTAGACACCCATGTGAGATATCTAAGGAAAGGTGTATGAGTTTGAGAAGCCTAGATAAAGTTTTATCAAAGCATCTTGTATCAGAAATCTGAACTTTGGTAAGAAAGTCAACAAGTATTGATTTCTAGAAGTCCAGCTAATTTCTGGGTACATGTCAAAGCTAGTAGGAGCATAAGTGTTATGATAGTAAGAATGTAATTATTATGCCAGTGGGAGCACAATTATTACGTTAAGTGTTGCGAGTTAGCAATGTTAATTATAGAAAACAAAAGTTTCAATTTGCAAAGTTGCAGGAGTTGATAAGTTGTTTTGCTATAATTAAGGGAGAAGGAATTGTACTTCATTTCAAATCTAAAAGTTTAGATTGAGATTTTAATCAAATTTAGTCAAGGAAATATATGAATTTTATGTTGAAATGATTCAACATAAAGAAATTCTATATATGGAAATATTATAGCAAGAGACTGGTAAGGTATCATGTCTTCATGTAAGACATTATGAATCATATCCGATATGCTTCGGGTATAGGGTCGATTGCATATGCTATAATATTCGCATGTTCTAATTTTCCAAATGCCTAGGGCGTTAAGAGGGAAAAAGGACTAGAACCGAATATGACTAAAGTAGTTAAACAGCTGTTACGGACGCGATCTAAAGTTCGCTGAGGATTGGTTGCTTATGGACAGTTGGAAGTATAGTATAATTTTGGAAGGACCATATTGACATGTTCTGAGAAGAAGTAACTCTTGTTCAGAAATTGATAATCAAATGGCAAATATGGAAATGTTTCCATATGGGAGTTGGATATTAAGAATCCATGTGTAGGTTAGAAACTTTTATGCAAGAAGGATGTTCAAAGGAATGTACTTTGAAATTGAGACTTCGCTTCCGAGGAATTGTTTTGTAACAATCTCCAAAGGAATACTTTGTAATATCGTTGGCAAAGTCTCTATGACATTAGTACCATGACATTACAAAAGGATCATTGCATAAAGTGTAAGGTCCTCAATACAAGGATCTTAACCAGTGATCAATCAAACAATAAGAAATGAGTAGAAGAAGAATAAGGATCAAGCTTGCACATGTTTAATAACTGAAAAACGTCAAGTACAACTCGATGACCGCAAACTCAACTGACTGACTGACAGCACTTCTGACAACCACTGACAACAACCACTTCTGACAGACTCTGACAAGCTATATATAGGAAGACAGACCGTAAACCTGATTACGGTCAGCAGACCGTAAACAGGTTTACGGTCACAACAAACCGTAAACACAAATAAGACCTATAATAACCCAATCAACATAAGCAAAAGCCCTATAAAATCTATACAATCAGTTGCCTAGCCCAAACCACAAAATAAGACCTTTCAATCTCCCCCTTGGTTTGGGACTAGCTTGACTTAGTCCTTGTCAACAAGAAGAACATCTGATTTGTCCATCGCCCCGTTCCACATCCTTTTGTTGATGATATCAGCAACCATGGAAGTATACTCTTTAGCAGCTAGCTCAAAATGTCTTCTACAACCTTGATCTGATGAAGGTTCAACTGATGAATATCCCATCTCCCAAACTGAAACAGATCTCTTTTTTCATATAATCGAATGCATCCATCTTGAAGTTTTATGACGGCAGAGGCTGTAGTTTCATCAAAAACCCAGTAGAGCATGGACTTCAATGATCTATCTGGATAATTCTGAAGCACAGGAATCTGTTTTACTTGATTAGTAGCAGGCCACATCACATTTCGAACAGGAAGTTTAGTTTTGGGATCAAGTACACTTGGGTATAGTTTTGATGATTGACTCTGCAGTCTTCATTTAAGGAAAACCCTTTTTCACTTGATCTTCCAAAAATAACTTGAAATGTGCTGCCTTGGGATCATTTGAAGGATTTGTAAAAGGAGCTTTTGATAATTCTGTAAGATCAACCCTGGTCCAGGAATGGAAATCATGAGAATCTTTATAGTATTCTGTGTTACCACTCTTGCGTCTCACGAGCCACATGTCTAGCGTATCATGAAAGCCCCATGAGATGATTCCTGACCTATCACCATATGTGTCTCTAAAACGTTTTTCTTGAAGGTCTGTGACGGTGATTTTTGGCTGATCTCCAGGAACATTTTGATCTGAGCTCTTCTTAAACAGAAGTTGACCTTTCTCAGTTGCTTTGGCCAATTTGGCGCATTTCAGAGCTGCGGCATTTGGAGATTGAGCTGGTTCCTTTTCGAAACGATCCACAATTCGAGATGTTTGAACAGGTGAGGTGGGGGTACAACCGGGGGAACATGAGAAGGCATATACATCCTTGACTCATCAACAGATGATTTGAACTTATCTCCAAGTTCCTCTTCCAATTTCTTCTTCAGATCAAAGAAGCTGGCAGTGAGGAGACCAAAATGAGTCTGAAGATCAGTGATTTGCTTTGTCTTTAGAGTCTTGTCCTCTTCAAGATCAGTAACTTGAATTTTGAGCTTGGTATTCTCAGTTATAAGATCAGCTACCCGAATGTCAAGCTCAATATTTTTCTGATTTAGCACATTAATTTCCTTTTGAAGCTCAAGGATAGTGGGATCATCTTCTCGAGAGTGGCCTTCCCCAATAGAAATTCCTTTAGCTCGGAGAGAAGGCACTGAGCTTTGTTCTTTAGCCAAATGCATAGCTAGCCTCACAGAGGCAGCATCATGTTCATGCCTAGGAGGAGATGATCTCTGACCAGCTGATGAACCGCCAACTTCATGAATTGAGCTTGGACCTTCTTGTGTTGAAACAGATGATGTAGAGACAAAAGTAGTTGACAGAGGAATCATAGGTGCTTGAGCTTGTTCAGAGGTGAGCACTCCCGACCTCGGATCATGTCTTCTTCTTTTCAATGGAGGCTGGGAGGTCAGAGTTGTCAATGGATCACTCACGAGAGGCTCAGTGGTAGGAACAACATTATCAAGGGGAGGAAACCCTGATGATGTATCCAATGGAATTGAAGTATCGGCGACCTGGATGGGAGTAGGAGGCGTCGTCTCTCGAACATTTTCTTTCTCCCTTATCTCTGTTGTTTGATGAACAACATCATCGATATTGTCAAAAAATTTGTCGAATTCATCATTTGGCAAAGGGTTGTCATTGACTCTAAAATTCATAGGAATATCATCTTTGTCAAAACCCGATAAATCGATATTTTCAAAAGAATCATATTCACCTTCTTCAGTTTCAGTCATGACCTCCATTGTTCCTTCACTGTAGTCACTATCAACCCGCATAGATTGTAAATCATGTTCTTCGGCCACAATAGCACTAGGAGTGACCACATCCTCTTCCTTATCAAAAACTGAAATCACATCATCTTCTGGAATGACAGTTTCTTCAGTTGAGACACGCTCTGATGATTCATGAGATTCATAAGCCTCACCAGAGTCAGCGAACATACCAAACTTTTCAAGAGGATACTTTCCTTGAAAGTTGATCTTTCCTTTCCTGTTTTGTTTGATAAGACCTACTGTGTTCGGTCCAAGGGACTTCATGTCAAGAGTGTCTCCAGCCTTGATAATCTCCAGAAATTGTTCATCAATGAACGCTTGAACAAATCTTGGATACAACAAGAATTTCTCCCTGATCTTTCCGTTGGCATTGGCAGACATCTCTTCAAATATAAACCTTGAGAAATTGAAGTTAATCCCTGCAGCCAGAGCAATGATGGCTTGAGTGTTACGAGAGGAAATCTCATCAAATCCTGACTTTCTCCCAGATATGCAGCTCACGAACACATGAGCCAAAAACCTCCAATATGGTGGAAGCAGCTTCTTGAATGTTGGTGGAAAGTCGCCTTCATAACCCATCTTGATCAAAAATCTTTCAATCTGGTTGGCCTCAATTTCAGTAGGAAAGGATGATTGATCATCAATCTTGAGAGCATCTCGGATGAACTGTTCAGTAATTATCACTTTGCACTTTTTGACGGTGGCTTGAATTGAAATCACACCATCATCTCCTTTCATCACTTTTGCAGAACTCCAAAATTCTCTTATCAATTCTTAAAAGATGGTTGGGTTTGTAGTGAGTGCAGTAGCCAGGCAGCAGTTCCTTAATCCATGCATCATTGATCCAAACTCTGCATGAGAAGCAGGAGGGTCAGCCAAGATGATGGCCACATTGTGACTGTCTACGAATTTCATGCTTGCCATCTTATCCTGCACAAACCAAGTCAAGTGAGAAAACCTTTGATTTAATAGTTAAAATTTTTGTTTTTCTCGTTGAAACAAAATTAAATTGGCCTTGGAAATGATAAAAATCAAATTTTATTTGTTAAAAGAAAGTTTACGATCAAAATGGTCACGACCGTAAGCTCAGACCGTAAGCTCAGGACCGTAAACTCAGGACCGTAAGCTCAGGACCGTAAGCTCAGACCGTAAGCCGTTGGACCGTAAGCCGACCGTAAGCTGTTGGACCGTAAGCTCGTCTGACTGTAAACTCGCCTACAGTTCGATTTTTGGCGATTAATCCCTGAAAACTCAACGATTTGATGCGAGATATGCTGTGTTAGGATTGAAATCATCATACCTTTGATATAAACAGATCAATTTACAAAAAAATCGAAATTTTTTTGAGAGAGTATCAGCAGTTTACGGTTGGAGTTTAGAGAAATGAAGAGGAGGAGTTTCGGATGAAACCTTTTCTTTATATGCCTGGCCCAAAGACCATGGGCCGCAAACCTTGATCCTTAAAAAAAATAAAGTCCAAAATAAAACTTAAGGCTATTTAAAAATAATTCATTTTGAGGAATAAAAATAAAACTAAAATAAAATAAAATGAATGAAAAATAAAATGATTTCTAACAAGAATTTAATTTTATCATTCTAAAAATAAAAAATAAAAATAAAAATAAAAATAAAATTAAAAATTAAATCTAATTTCACCTTCACTACTGTTAAAAATAATTTTATGATGTGGGATCAAAGTTGTTAGACAGCTTTTATCCGTTTATCAGTACCTTTAATTTCATGTCGATGTCTGGTCGATTGCCGGTATTGTGGTCCACTTAAGCACGAAAGAAAGTGACAAAATTAGAATATACTATAAGTGACAAGGCATTAGATCCTATGAACTTAAATAATATTCCTAAATGACCATTCAGCTGACGACGACCAAGGATATTGTTGTCCACCTAAATTGAGCAGCGAGATCTACAGACAACCTATAATTGTTTAATTTTAGTTGTACTAGAACGTGTTTCCCGCTTCCTAATATACCCCGATAATCAAGGACTTCCGAGATACTCCTTACTTTAGGTGAGCAGACAATTATTCGTAGAGAGGATAGATTTAGAATGCATATGTTGTACACCCAGGTCGGATCTCTTCCAATCACGTAGAGGGTGAAACATATGACTAACCAGATTCAGAAGGATTGAAAAGTAGAATGGTGCATATGCTGTGTACCAGGTCGGATTATTAATCACACAAAGGAGACATCATATGGCTAACAGATAGAAAGAATTGCATAGATAAGAAGATGCAGAGAGATAGAATTGCATATGTTACAGTCCAGGTCGGATCTTTTGATCACACAAAGGAAGCAACATATGACTAACAGAAAGAAAGAAAGAAAACAATTTTCTACAGACCTAATTTATCGGAATTCCCCAGTTGCCCCGTCAAAACCGGAATTAAGGACAAAGTCCGCACATCGAGGAAAAGTTAATCCATAGTTCTAGATACAGTTCATTTAATGTATCCGCAGATTCCATGTATATCTCCCTGCTCAACCTATCCGAGCGTCGTATTGTCAGACTAAATAGAGCTATCTAGGTCAGGATTTGTCAAGTCTCTAGATTCCTTAAGTTCATCTGATCCTAGTCAAGTCCATATAAATCTTTTGTGCCTACCAACGCATCGAACACAGAGCCTAGACAATTCAACTTTGGTACCTTACACAGATCCAGATTGCCTATTATCACATAGTTGATATCACTTCCCAAAACATCACCTACAGAAAGAAACTATTAGAAATGATTTTTTTTTTGTTTTTCTGAATTTTTAATGTTTTTGGATTTTTGAGTTTTTAATTTTTGTTTGGTTTTTTGTTTATTTCTCCCCCTAAATTTGTGCATGGGTGAGAATGAAAATAACATGCGCAAATTTAAACGAACCTAACAAAATTTTAATCCTCAAAACGAATCATTTTCAAAAATCCTACAAGCACATCAAATCGAGCTTTGTTAAACGACTTTGTGAACAGATCCGCCACATTATTAGCAGTGGGAACCTGTTCCAGCCGAATGAGCGATCGCTCATAACAATCTCTGATAAAATGAATTTTGATGTCAATGTGCTTGGTTTTTGAATGTTGGACTGGATTTTTAGCAATCTGAATCGCAGCCTCATTGTCACAAAAAATAGGGGTTTCTTGATAATTCAAACCGTAATCCAACAGCTGATATTGGATCCATATGACTTGAGAGCAACAAGCAGATGCATCAACATATTCCGCTTCTACTGTTGAGGTTGAGATAGTGTGCTGTTTCTTACACTACCATGACACCAGCCGGTCACCAAGGAATTGACACCCTCCTGAAGTTGATTTCCTGTCAAGCTCACAGCCTCCAGAATTACTGTCAGCAAAAGCATATAAATCAAATTCAGAATTTTTCGAATACCAAAGACCCAATTTTGGGCTGCCTTTAAGATACCGAAAAATTCTTTTGACAGCAATAAGATGTGAAAGTTTAGGATTAGCCTGATAACGCGCACATTGACAAACTGCAAACATAATATCTGGTCGACTTGTAGTTAAATACATCAACGAACCGATCATCGATCTGTAGTAAGTTTGATCTACGGATTCGCCATCAGTATCTAGAGTCAGCAGGGGTCTCTCCGCCATCGGTGTCAGGGCAGGTTTTGTATCTCTAAAACCAAACTTCTCAAGCATATCATCCACATACTTTGCTTGATAGAGCAGGATTCCAGTTGATCTTTGTTGAACCTGAAGCCCCAGAAACATGGTCATCTCTCCCAACGAACTCATCTCAAACCTCTTTTTCATAACGCCTTCAAACTCTTTGCACAGCCGCGGACACGTAGACCCGAAGATGATGTCTTCAACATAGATTTGCACCAAGATTTGATCCGCACCAACATGCTTTATGAACAAGGTTTGGTCGATTGTTCCTCACGAGTAGCCATGTTCGAGCAAATGCTTTGTGAGTGTCGCATACCATGCTCTAGGAGCTTGATGCAATCCATACAGAGCCTTGTCTAACTTGTAGACATGGTTGGGAAACTTCGAGTTAACGAACCCTGGGGGTTGATCAACGTAGATTTCTTCCTTCACCTTGCCATACAAGAAAGCAGTCTTGACGTCCATCTGATATACTGTGAAGTTCATGTAGGAAGCATAAGCAAGGAAGATACGGATAGCCTCCAGGCGAGCTACCGGAGCATAGACTTCAGTGTAATCAAGACCCTGGATCTGTCTGAACCCACGAACAACCAACCTAGCCTTATTTCGTACAATTATCCCTGAATCATCTTGCTTATTACGAAAAACCCAACGTGTGTCAAGAGACTTCTTGCCCTTGGGTAACTCAACTAGTGTCCAAACCCCAAGCTTTTCAAATTGATTTAGCTCTTCATGCATAGCATCTGCCCAGCTGGGCTCATTCAAAGCCAAGTCTACGTTCTTTGGCTCAATTTGAGAGATAAAGCAAGAATAGAGACATGTATTGGCATCTCCACGCTGACTTCTTGTTTTTACACCATCGTCCAGCTGGCCAATGACATTCTCGATCGGATGATCGCGTTGAATACGAGAGGGGATCTCCTGGCTGATATCATTGAGTGAAACAGGAAGATTATGAATGTTGATAACTCCATCATTTGCTGAGGAATCCACTGCAGATGAATCAGACTTATTAGATGGATTTGCCAAAAACTCATCAGCAATTTGTTAAGGAAAGAGTAGTTCCATAAATGTTTGAGTGACAGCGAAAGCATCTCGTGACATGAACTCTCTTTCATCAGGAGTACGAGGAGTGGCATCAGCATCTGGAGTTTGTTGTTGAGTAGGAGATTCTGGACTAGGAATTGGAACAGAGGATTCCACCGAAGGAATTGCAGTAGAAACTATCGGCGGTCTGTAGACAACTTCTTCGTCTTCATCTTCAGATACAAACTTAGAACCAGAAGTAGAACCAGATACACTATCTGAACACATATTGAACGATTTGAACAAAGATGTGTAATCAAATAGCCAATCAGGACCCACTCTAGCATATGTTTCATTCTCCTCCAGCCAGCGCACATCGAAGGATTCTACAATTTGCTTTGTTCTTTTGTTGTAGACCCTGTATGCAGTGCGAGTAGTATACCCCACGAAATAACAGTCATCAGCTTTGGCATTAAATTTAGGTTTGGGATCCAGGTGAAGAAGGGTGCAAGGAGAACCAAATACGCAGAAGTGGCTGACTGATGGCTTGTGTCCATATAAAATTTCATACGGAGTCTTCATCTGAGCTTTGTTGATCAAGACACGATTTTGAACATAGCATGCAATGTTGATCGCCTCAGCCCAAAAGAAGACAGGAAACTTGGAATCATAGAGCATCGTTCTTGCAGCGTTCGATTTCTCCGCTCAGCAACACCATTTTGTTGGGGTGTGCGAACGGAACTATATTGAAGCACAATTCCCTTTTCTGCGCAAAAGTGATCAAGAACTACGTTCTTGAATTCTGTTCCAATATCAGTTCGAAGCGCCTTCACTCGGTGGTTTGTTTGATTCTTAATCATCACAATAAACTTCTTGATCAGATCAGCAATCCCAACTTTGTTGGATAAGAAGAAGACCCACGTAAAACGCGAAAAGTCATCTATCACAACCAGACATTATGAATTTATGTTGATGCTTAGGACATTGACCGGACCAAATAAGTCCATGTGCAACAATTGGAGCACTTGACTAATTGAGTTAACCTGTTTTGGCAGATGTGGTTTTCGATGATGTTTACCCTGAGCACATGACATACATTTCTCAAAAGTTATGAAGTCTCTGACTGGAAGACCACGAACCATTTCGTTTTTCGCAAGACGATTCAGGTTCTTTGCATTGGCATGCCCGAGTCTTCGATGCCACAATATAACATTTTGTTCGAAGACCTTTGAAAAGAGGCAAGTGACTTGATCAGGGACATTGTTATTCATGTCAATTATGTAGGCATTTCCATCTCGCTTTGATTTAACAAGAATCCATTCTTCCGGGATGACAATGCCAGACTTTAAGATCAGACATTCCTTATCAGTGAATTGGGTTGAATAGCCTTTGTCGCATATCTGAGAAACGCTCAACAAGCTATGTTTTAACTCGGGAGCATAGTTGACGTTCTCGAAACTAAGCACTCCATTAGATATAGTTCCTTTTTGAGTGATTTTACCACCTTCTCCACCCGTAAAGGAAACAAACCCCCCATTAAAAGTCTGAATATTGTTCAATTGGGAGATGTCTCCTGTCATATGTCGGGAACAGCAACTGTCGACATACCAAGGTCTGACGACATTCCTCCGCAACTGTCCCTGCAAAATGAGCAGAATTATTGAGATTTGGGGACCCATGTCATTACAACCCTGGGTTTACCCTTGACAATCATAGATTTATCTTTTGAGACTTTTGTTTTTGAGTTTTCACTTAAAACACTTTTAGAGGTTGATGATGATTGGCTGGAAACAGATTTGGACACCCATTGAAATTTAGGTTTTTGAAAAGACACAGGTGATTTTGAAATGTTTTTCTTTCCTTTTTGCTCTGAGCATCTGGAGTTTTGACCATTACTGGTTGAAAATTCAGATCCTCCTTTTGACGAAACCGATCTTAGCTTAGCTTTGTTCGATTTCGGCAAATTATTTGTGACTTTATATTTAAAAACCTGTCTGTTTGGTTGAAAAACTGCCCTTTTCGTGTTATTATTTGCCTTCCATTCATCATCTCGAGGACTTTCTAGTTAAAGACCTTCCACGAGATTCGTTCTCTCCTATTGGGGACAAGAAATACACAAACATTCGATTGAAACAGTTTTGAGCAATATGATCTGAAGTACCACAATTAAAGCAGATTTGCTTATTATTACTAGACTTGGTACCATTCTTATCAGATTTCAGGCTTTTATTATCTTTTCTAACATTCCCACATTTGCAAGTGCATGTATTAGATTGTGTAGCAAATGTAGAAGATGTAGATGCACTCGAATCAGTTTTAGAATTTGACACAGACTCATCACAAACATTAGTCGGAGACATCACATTATCACAAACAAAATCATCAGTTTTAGAGTTCAACACAGACTCATCACACATTTGAACACCAAACTTAGACACCAAATTATTTGACTCAAACTTCTCAGCCTCTTGCTCCCCCTGGATTACTGACATATCTGCACTTGAAGTAGAAATGTTAGTATCTAAAACCCTAACACTAGGTCTTCTAGCCTGTTCAGCAACAGGTTTGCCATAGACCATATAAGGTTCTCTGCCGATCTCTTCTTTTGTTAAAGGAGTAACAGAATATGAATGATTAAATGGAGGGGGACACTCTCATATCCTATTCCTATTTGTCTTTGGTCCCTCCACTGCATTTGTTCCTCGATTATTTTTTCAACCCTTTTGCTTGACACATCGAATTTTTTAAAATTAAAATCAGCATTTTCAAAATGCATTTTCAATGTGTCAAGTTCAGCAGTTACAACAGCAAGTTTTCTTTTAATATGATCATAATTCTCACACTTGTTGCTGTAATCTTCTTGCAATTTCTTGAAATCTTTTATTTTGTTCTCTAATTGAGTTTCAGAGGTTTCTGACTTTTCCTGAGGGTATAGCCTTTATACTTAAGGTCCTCATTCTCTCTCTTAATTATCTCAATTTGGTCACGTAAAAATTAAACAATTTTAATACAAGATTGAGAGCAACTTATGTCACTGACCTCTGGTTTAGCAGACTCTGGTGTGGACTGAACCATGAATGCAAATTGAAGATTCATCATTTCCGCCTCAGGATCCATTTCAGCTTCTTCTTCCGCACCATCATTGATCTGGGCAAGATGAGCATTTTCAGGTCCTGAAATGTTCAGGGCTTGAATTTGATCTTCCCAATCAAATGATTGAGCCACCATAGCAAGATTTGATGTCTGATTGTTGACAGTAGATCCCCTGTTGTTGTTCACCGGCACCAGAGTTCGTTCAGTATTTTCTCTTCTATCTGGTTTTGGACATTCTCTGGCGAAGTGTCCAGGTTCATGACAGTTATAGCACCGCAGCTTTCCCTTATTAAATCCCACCTTCTTGTCAGAATTCACTCCTCAGTTGTTCTTTCCGGATTTCTTTGCAAACTGTTTTGCTCTAAATACTGCCATTGCCATTTGCCACGTGATATCCATTTCTTCAACATCTTCTGGATGAATTTGATCCAGATCAGTAAACAAAAATTGAGGGGAAGTTCTCCAGCTACAAAAGCATTATAACAATTCACAAGTCAGTAGCAAGGGCCAGATTTTCATTATTTTCTTTAGATGTCGGAGCTTGAGAAATATTTCCAGGAGTCTGAACAGATGCAATTGAAGATGAACCAGCCTGTTGTAAAGGAATTGGAGTTTGAGAAACTTGAACATTTTGCACAGATGGAATGACATACGATGTGGGCTGATGAGCAGGGAAGGTCTAAACTTGAGGAGTAGTGAAGGATGAAAAGGCATTGTTGGATTGAATGCCAAGATTAGCAGAAGAATATGAATTAACGTGATTAATTTCTCTCTGCTTGTCATCTAGATCACAAGCTTTAATAATCGCCATTATCTCAGCTAGGCTCAACCGATTCAGATCTTTAGTCTTCTTTATCACAGATGCATTCATATCCCAAGATTTTGGCAACGAATCCAGCAATTTCTTGTTGATTTCGGATTTGTAACCAGAACGCCAGCAGAACTCATCTCAGTGGTGAGAGTGATGAACCTTTGCAGTTGAGTTTCAAGAGATTCCCCCAATACATGATTGAACATGTTAAACTTTTGTCTCAACATGTCTTGACGACTTTGCTTCATATCTTCATTCCCTTCATATACTTCAATCAACGCTTCCCATAACGCTTTTGCAGAAGTGTACTCACGAAAACCCTGTGCAATTTCTGGAGACAAAGCCATGGTAAGAGTGGAAAGCGCCTTTTCTTGTTCTTCAACTTTTTCAAAATCATCATCAGTATAGTTTTCAACTTGCTTGTCTGTAACAGTTCCATCTTCAAGTGTTGTGGTGATGCGAATTGGTCCTCTCAAGATGCTTCTCCAAATCTCCAAATATTTCATCTTAATGTATTTTTCAATGCGATACTTCCATTCAGGAAAACCTTCAGCTGATAACAATCTAGGAATGCGTGAGGTGGTACCCATGATGGCATCCAATTCATGATGAGCAGACACAGTTTGAGATTCCATTTTTTTGTTTTTGTTTTTGATTTTGTTGTTTTGTTTTTTTTAACTGAAAATAAAAAAAAATTTAATAAAAAAAACTAGATTATGGTTGAAAAACTTTTGACCGTAAACACAGTTTACGGTCGAGAATACGGTAGTGAATACGGTTGGAGTTTACGGTTTAGAATACGGTTGGAGTTCACGGTTGAGAATACGGTCGGAGTTCATGGTTGATGAAGATTGTCTGTATACGGTTTCTGAAGATTAGCTGTATACGGTTTCTGAAGATCTTGAGATTACAGTTGAATTAGAGTTCACGGTTGGAACTAATTTGACCGTAAACACCCAGATTTCGATGAAAACACAGATTTTGGTGCTGAATTGATTCCCTACGCTATGAAAACACCTAACCAAGCTTCAAATGCGAACAAACACAAACTTATTGAGACCGTAATCATGAAAAAAAAATGAGTTGACACCGGTTTGAGCTCTGATGCCAATTGTAAGGTCCTCAATACAAGGATCTTAACCAGTGATCAATCAAACAATAAGAAATGAGTAGAAGAAGAATAAGGATCAAGCTTGCACACGTTTAATAACTGAAAAACGTCAAGTACAACTCGATGACCGTAAACTCAACTGACTGACTGACATCACTTCTGACAACCACTGACAACAACCACTTCTGACAGACTCTGACAAGCTATATATAGGAAGACAGACCGTAAACCTGATTACGGTCAGCAGACCGTAAACAGGTTTACAGTCACAACAAACCGTAAACACAAATAAGACCTATAATAACCCAATCAACATAAGCAAAAGCCCTATAACATCTATACAATCAGTTGCCTAGCCCAAACCACAAAATAAGACCTTTCATAAAGGTTATAACCTAACACATTCTGAAAGTGGCAAGAGTTTGGTATTCTTACACTTGTGATAAGGATTTGGAATTGTGAAATGGACATAATTGGAAAATGTCTTCAATTGATCCATTTCACAAAGTTTGGACCATAGGTGAACATAGTGTGCATGCTTGGAGCATGGGATAAATATTATCTTAATTCAAGTATTAAGTTGATAAATCGAAACATTATACAATGAACAATGTGTAATCAATATGGTGATTAAATAAAATGTGTTTTATTTATATTTGAGTATTGGACTAAACCCACGCTCATATATCACTTCATGGAATTTATCACGGGTGATTGTGAGATGATAATATCGTATAATCTTCAAACCAAGATATATGAGTTGGCGATTATTTGTTGATTGTACATTAATAGTGTGAAAACGCATCAGTAACTCGATGTTATAAAACGTGCTATTATCTATGATTCAATGAATAGTTAGCACAAGCATATAAGTTGAAGTTTATCTATTCCTTTTATCCTAAGAGGATTAAAAGCGATATCTTTGGCCCCTCGATGATTTTGTTTTGACTTATGTGTCGGGCCCGGTCAGAACTCTATTGATGTGTTCAATTAAGTTCTATGTCAAACAAATCAGAAACCGGGAAACAGACTGCTGGACAATAAGTATGACATTGTTCCATGTATTTGTCCAGCTGATATCTTGTAGATCAGAGGATTATATGATCACTGTAAGGCCACAATCTGCTTGTGTATCAATCAGATCCGTTTGATGGTGCGGAATCCCAATCAAACGGATGATGCCAAATCAAAATAGAAGAGAAGAAGAAGAATAACAAGTGAATCTATGATGTATTCAATGAATAGAATGATGCTCCATACACATAGTACACACACTAGCTATTCTCTCTAGTTTCTCTCTCTAGAACACCTTGGGTTTCACACACTTAAGCTCCTTAGCCGTACACTCCTAGCCTTACACTCTCTATGCTCACACTCCTCACCCTATATATAAGATAGTTGGCCGTAAATGAGTTTACGGCCGTAAACCTGTTCACGGCCGTAAACCTGTTCACAGCCATAAACACGACCGTAAACACACATATAGCCGTAAACACCAAGCTGTTTACGGTCCTAGACTGAAAAATATATTTTCCTAGAAAAGTAAAGTATAAAACAATATTTTAGACCCAACAAACTCCCCCTTGCTTTATAGCTTTCTTTTCTAATTGACCCAACAAACTCCCCCTAAACAGTAGCTGGCTTTTCTTGTTAATCTTCATTGGGAGCTTAGCTTCAACATTTATCTTCGAATTCTTCACAACTTCAAGATGAACTTGATGAATTTTCAATGAATGACTTCATCTTGAGCAGTTGGGATTTTCTTCAGGATTTGGCTTTGAATGCACGTTGGGCGAGGAGGCTTCTTGATAAGATTCTTGAAAGATAGCGCTTTCAACTTGAGAATCTTCATAGAGAATAGAGAACGAAACTTCTGGATCACTTTAGTAGGTACAAGATAGCAGCAAATTGATTGAGGAGGCTTCAATGCAATCTATCACATAATCTTCAATTACAGCTTGACCTTGCTTCTGGGGTTGAAGGATTGAATGTTGAAAGAATAATCTTCATTTCTTGCTCCTTCGAATGAGAAGTCATCGATGATCACAGATGAAGCCTTGGCTCAGAAAATATCGATACAGTCTCCATGAGTCTCATCCACATCTGAATTCACTTTTCAAGACAAACAAAGCTAAAAATAGAAACAAAACTAAAATAAAACTTAGCACACAATATTTTTGGATTTTTTTTATATAATTTTCTAAAAGAAATAAAACAGAAACAAAAATATTTTTGGAATTTTGATTTTCTTGAACAAGAAATAAAACAGAAATAACATTATTTTTGGATTTTTAATTTTCTGATTTTTTTTATGTTTGAATTTTCTGATTTTTTGTTTGATTTTTGATATATTTTTTTAATTCTCCCCCTAAATTTGTGCATAGAGGAAAACTATGAACAAATTTAACAAAAACAAAAGGATTTGGGATCAAAGTTGTCAAGCAATCCAATATCGTTTATCAGCACACGCCTGCATGTCTAGATCTGGTCAATCACCGGTATTGTGGTCCACTTAAACACAAAGGATGTTGACAATTTGGACAGATTATAAGTGACAAGTCATTGTGATATATATTCCTAAATGGACATTTAGCTGACGACGACCAAGGATATTGGTGTCAACTTAAATTAAGCAGCAAGATCTACAGACAACCTATTAAATGGTTCAATTTTAGATGTACTAGAACATGTTTCCCACTTCCCGATATACCCCGGTGATCAAGAACTTCCAAAGAACTCCTTAGTTTAGGTGAGTATTCAATCATTAAGAAAGAAGTCAGATATAGAAGTGCATATGTTGTATCCCAGGTCGGATGTCTTCCAATCACACAGAGGGAACAACATATGACTAACATAGATAGGGGTTTAGAGAGATAGTAGAGTGCATATGCTGTGTCCCAGGTCGGATCTTCCGATCACGCAGAGGGGACAGCATATGGCTAACAGATAGAAATAATTTCATAGATAAGGAGGTGCGTAGAATTAGAGTTGCATATGTTGCAATCCAGGTCGGATCTCTTCCAATCAAGCAGAGGAAGCAACATATGACTGACAGATAGAAAGCAAGAAAATAATTTTCTACAGACCTACTGTTGGGTATTATTGTGTTTCGTCATGGGCTTATTTTGTATATCCGGATTGGGCCTGTCCATCCGTGATTATCTAGTAGGGTTAAACTATAAATAGTGCATGCATGTATGCATTAGATACGTTCTTGATTATCATTATTATTGTTTTGTAACCCTAAACACCTCTACAGTCGAAGTTCTTAATCGAGCTCTTCTGAGGTGTTAAAGTTTAATCATTCGACATCGTTAAAGTCATTCCTGTGTTCTTAATTACGTCTTTAATTGTTTATCTGCTTAGAATCTATCGATCCTACAAGAACGTTGTTCTAACAATTGGTATCAGAGCAGGAGACAGTGTGATCAATACACATTCCTTCTGTGTTAAGAATTCTTTAGGGTTTCCGCTTTAATCGAATATAAAGAAGCCGTCTTCTTCCTGTCGACGGTAACTCTTGTTTTTGATAAAACGTTTACAGGTCTGATTCTAGCGGTTCTAAGGAAAGGCTCACCATGTCTCACGAAGGTTCTCAAACAAATCCCATCAACATCTCTAACAGCATTGGATCCACTACCAGGATTCCCATTCTTTACACTCAAGACTATGAAGTATGGGCGCATCACTTTGAAGATTACGTGGTTGGATCTGAAGATAATGGTTATCTCATCTGGGAAGCTATCACGCTTGGGCCGTTTGTTCACTCAGGAACGAACACGACTGTGAAGACTCAAAAAGAATATAATAAGCTGGTGCCGGACGTAGATAAGATGCCACAGGATGAGAAGGACAAGTTGCTATGTAATGTGAAGGCCATGAGAATGATCAGATTCGCTTTGCAATCTGATACTTTTCGGTTAGTTGGTTCATGCATGACGGCCAAAGAAATCTAGGATAGGTTGAAAGAACTTTACTCAACCGATGAAGATCTAGAACACTCTATTGAAACCTTGCTGCTCTCAGAATTTGGAGTTTTTTGAACTGAAACCTGAAGAAAAACTGATACAAACCTTCGATCGCTTCAATCATCTCCTAAGTAAGATGATCAAGCATGGAATAGAAAGAAAGTTGATCGAGCAAAAGGTAACCTTCATGAATGGTTTGAGACCAGAATGGATGGCAGTGGTTTCAACAGTGAAAGCTCATGAACAGTTTAAATCTTACTCACTAGCGAAACTTGTGGGAATACTTAAGTCCCATGAAAGTGTGGTAACCAAGGAGGCGAAGGTAGTTTCGGGTGTGGGATCGTTGGCCCTCGTTTCAAAAGGAAAAAGTGTTGCAGAAGAAGAGGAGGAGTCAGATATGTTTGAATGTGACCTTACAAGCGAAGAATATGCTATGATGGCCACCAATCCAAAGAAGTTTGCACGAAGGAAATTTCCTTTCAATAAGAACCGAAACTGGCAGGGAAGTTACAGTTCTGAGAAGGTGAAAGATGAAGCGAAGAATACTTCTCAAAAGGATGACGACAAGAAGGAGAGCAAGCTTGTAGGAGACTCTGGATTCGACTGCAATTACTGTCACGACAAGAACCACTTTGCCAAAGATTGCATGCTGAGGAAGATGGCTGAGAAAAGAGATGGTGAAGACGATGAGGCGTACTACATGCGAAAGTTGGAAGAGATCAAGAAAAAGAAGGCATCTAACAGTTCAATGAATGCCTTGATTGTACAGGAAAATACAGATGAAGATGAATTCGGTGGCGTTGAAGTCTGGTCAACCGATTCTGAGGATGAAGAGGTGAGAAAGCCCACTCATGGAAGAGCTTATGTGGCAAAGGATGCAGGTTCGGCTGGAAGATGTTTGATGGTCACAGCTGGTGGACCAACCGAAAGTGAACGTAAGGAGTCGAACCTAACTGAGGACAAGTGCTTTGCAGCCAAGCCCGTGAGCGAGAAGATCAACGACTGTGATCGGCTGATCAAAAAGGTACAATCCATCCTTGAATCACTTAAAGTTCCAGTAACAAATTATGAAGAAGAATTAAATGAATTAAAATTTAAATTTTCTAACTTAATTGGTAGTCTCATGCAAACTTGCTTAGCGAACTCTAACCTAACTGACCAACTCAGCAGGGAGTCTTCAAAGAGTGAGGAGAGAAGGATGTGGATTGAGCTGAAGGAGACGGAGTTAAATAGGGCTAGGGACGAAATTATTTATTTCCAACGAGACAATTTAAAGTTTTTGAAACAAAGGAATGTTTTTTGTTTAATTGTTAAGCGCTTATATACTAATATTGCTCAATTGCATTTAAGTTGTGAAATAGGGAAAAAGATTCATAAGATGATTTTACCCTTCCTTGAATTTAAGGAAGATGAGGTCATCGCTGAATGTGAATCAATTATGTCCTCAGAAGAGACATCCATTGCTTACAAAATCGGACTGGACAAGATAAAAACCTTCATTGACTCTAAGGAACATAAATGTATGCTCAAAAATATTTTAGATGAAAATGATAGGTTAAAAATTAAGTCCGAGACCATTCAATCATTTGACTCGTCAAACGCCAAAATAATTTCAGAACATAAAATGAACATAGAAAATACGTCTGAATTTGATGAGGAAAGTGAGATGAGCGAAATCTCAGTAGAAGACGTGGTTGATTGCTCAGAGTTTATGAAGAGCGAAACCGAGAATGAAAAACCCCTCATATCTGAAAATTCGGTTGAATACGCTCGCCTGTCAAAGGACAAGCCACAGAAACTCAAAGAGAAAGCAATGGTTTATCAAAAGGTTCAAACTGTGCCGAATCAGTTATATGTTGTTACAGGAGTCACTGCAAAACAAACAGCAGAATTGAAAATCTTGGTCGACAAAGACAATGTTGAAGGGTGCGATGATTATTTCTGGTCCACTCCTATCGATAACGCAGACGAAACCATTGGCTTATCGGAGCAAACCTCATGGAGGGTAAAAGGAAGATATGTTGTTGAACCCATCAACAAACCCTCGAGTTTCGACAAACCAAGCACAAGTGGAACAAAAGAGATCCCTGAAGAACCAAAGAAAAAACCGATTGTTCCAACTAAGACAACCGAAACTCAAAAGGAAAAGCCAAAATCAAGCTTCAATATTTACAAATCTCAGAAGGAGTTAGCTGAACAGAAACGCCAAAGAAATCAAAGATACATGAAAAATCTGAATAAGCGAAAACGATATTGGCAATCTCAATACCCTAACTATGTTCCTTCAAAGAAAGAGTCAATTGTCAAAGAAAAGGAGAAGCTGAAAGGAAAAGAAAATTTTAGTCCAAGCTCCTACTATTCAAAAGCTCAGAACCGAAAGTCTATTTTCGGTTCCAACACCAAAGCTCAGAACCGAAAGTCAGGTTTCGGTCCCAACGTCAAGACTTATAACCAAAAGTCAAGTTTCGGTCCGTCATACTCCCAAAAGAAACCGAATTCAGTAAAAGACATCAAAGGAAAGGGAAAGCTTGATTCAGATTCAGATTTCAATAATAAGAAAAAGTCAGCTAACCCTAGGATTCAAAAGAAAACACCAAAACCATCTAACAACACACCATCGAATACACCAAAATTTAAACAAGATAAAACTAAAATCAATGTGTACACCATCAAAAGAAAAGATCAATCCACTCTAATAAAAAGAACTTATTTGGTTGATATTTCTACTGCAATTCCTTTTTCTGTGAAAGACTCACCAGGACCCAAGAAACTTTGGGTTCCTAAATCTGCTTGAATTTGCAGGTGATTAGTGACGAGCAATTCGATGACGAATGGTATATAGACAGTGGCTGCTCGCGTCACATGACAGGAAGGAAGGAAGAGTTGAGGGAGTTTCGGTCCCTAAAGGATGGTGGATGTGTGAAGTATGGTAATAACTCGTATGGCACAATCAAAGGATATGGTATGATAACCAACGGAGACTTCTCGATTCGAAAAGTAGCTTATGTGGAAGGGTTGCAGCATAACCTCATCAATGTATCACAATTAGTTGCGGGAACAGGTTTGAAGGTTTCATTTGATGATGAGGGCTCAGAAATAATTGAGAAGCAATCTAAAAAGGTTCCGTTGAAGTCTGAACGCAAGGGAGAGGTGTATCCTTTAAATCTTAACCCAATTCAAGGAAAACCAGCAATATGCCTGCTATCAAAGGCGAACACTGATGAAAGCTGGCTGTGGCATCGACTCCTATCGCACCTGAACTTCAAAGACATTAATAAGTTGGTGCTTGGTGATCACGTTCGAGGCCTTCCTCTTCTCAAGTTTGATAAGGAACATCTATGTGCAGCTTGTGAGATGGGCAAACAAAGCAGAAAGAGCCATCCTACACGTATCAATACAAAGATTGTTGAAGCTCTTGAACTTCTGCACATTGACTTATGTGGACCTTCGGCTATCGAAAGCTTCGGTGGTAGTAAGTTCATTCTTGTCATAGTAGATTATTTTTCACGCTTCACCTGGTTTTTCTTTCTTAAACAGAAATCAGATGCGACTCCCAAGTTGAAGACGTTCATCAAGCAAGTGGAAGTGCAGCTGCGAAAGCTGGTGAGAAACATTAGAAGCGACAATGGGCTAGAATTCAAGAATAACGATTTTGAGGATTTTATGGCTGACAAGGGGATATCTCACAACTTTTCGGCACCCTATACACCACAGCAGAACGAAATTGTTGAAAGACGAAACCGTTCTTTATGTGAGGCAGCCCGAACCATACTAAGCTTCGCTTCTCTTCCGCTATATTTCTGGGCTGATACAGTTGCAACCGCGTGTTATACTCAGAACCGATCCTTATTCAACAAACGATTCTCAATCACTCCATATGAGATTCTGAACAATCGAAAGCCCAACGTCAAATTTTTCCACGTGTTCGGCTCGAGGTGTTTCATCTTTAATTCCAAAGAGAATCGAAACAAGTTTGACGTCAAAGCTGATGATGGAGTTTTTCTTGGTTATTCACTTACTTCAAAGGCATACAGATTTTTGAACAAATGCTCCAAACGAATTGAAGAAACATATTATGTAACCTTTGACGATAATTACATGAAGAAAGTTCAAAGGAGCGAAAGTGCCTTGGGGGAAATATTTCCTGAATCAGGACAAGTCTCGGTTCCTATATCCAACTTGTTTGAAGAGTACATTCGGCTATTTGATGAACCAGATAAAGCTGCACACTCAGAGGCGAAAGCAGCAGACAACAAAATCGACAATCTCAAAAAGATCATAGATGAAGCTGCCAAAGAAATGGAACGTGAACCTCCTAAACCGACTAGTGGTCAACCCTCAACTGACCCTCCAAACAACAGCTCAATGTTCAAGGGGGAGGGTTCATCTGCACCAAAGACAACCGATATGCCTTTCGAGGGGGAGCATCCAAATCCAAACCCATCCAATGAAAGTCCAATCGAGGGGGAGAATCCAACTCCCACATAGGAGGAAAACTCTGAACCTGACAAGGGATACACTTTGCCATTTGAGGGGGAGAAAGAGAATACAACTGACGAAGGTGATCAATCAGAACTTGAAGAGGAAGTAAATGCAGAGTTTGATCCAGCCTATGACCCAAATTACCCTCCTCTAACGAAATGGACCAAGGATCATCCCAAAGCACAAATCATTGGTGAATCATCTGAGCGAGTTCTCACACGTTCTCAATTGAAAGCGAAACAAACTGCATTATTCTCTAATGTTGAATTTTGTATGTTTAATTCGTTTGTCTCCAAAGTCGAACCGAACACAGTTAATGCTGCACTTGATCATTCTGATTGGGTACAAGCAATGCAAGATGAACTCCATGAGTTCGAACGAAATCGAGTTTGGAGGCTGATTCCCACACCAAAGTGAATGCTTCAGTGGATTCCTTATCCAAATCACTTAAAGAGGAGCAAACTAAGTTTGAGGCTGTTCGTTCGTCTATTCAAGCTGAGAATACTTCTCTGCTTAGTTCAGTAACTTCTCATCTTTCAACACTCCAAGCTGATTTAGCAAAGGAGAGTGCTCTAAAGGAATATCTTGCCCGCCAGGCCTCCGCTATTGAAGTTCAGAAAGTGCAGTTGGCTCAAGCTGAAAAGGAAATCTCACTGTTGAAGACTGACTTCAAAACTTCTTCCTGCCCTTGCAATGTTACATGAAATGAAGGGTGTTTAGGAGAGATTCGTACCTCCAAAACAAGGGGGAGAAGGTGCTCAACCGAAGGTTACTGTGAAAACCGAATCTTCTCAACCGAAGCTCACAGTTAAAACCGAACCGAAGGGTAATGAAGCTTCGGGTTCTGGTTCTCAAGATAAGAAGAAGGGAATTGATAATGACAGTGATGAAGAAGAAGAAGAGATAATTGTTGAGGCCCTAAAAAGAAATAAAAGGGACAGAGAATTGGATGAAACCCTAAGGGTTGCGAAGGAGGCTAAAGAAAGGGAAAGAAGGAACAAGGAACAACAAGATGCCTTAAACTGCAAAAAGGCCTTGTTTCCTCTCTGGACAAGAGAAACACTCATCAACGACGAAATAGAGTTTCCAAGCGTCTACTGGCTGGAACCTGTCGCTTCTTTTGATTGTGAAAATTCAAAGGATTCACAGTTCGATATGCCGATAACACGAAAAGCATTTACATTTCATTGTTTTGATTCGACTGTTGAAGTTCCTTTCTCTCATCCTAAAGTTGATCGCGAACTTATTGATTTCTATTTGAAGTTCGGTCAGCCTCAGTACTTGACATGGAGTGCACAGAAGATTGTTACTGTCAAGGTACTGAAACCTTCGCCTGCTGGGAAATTTATAAATGTTAGTTTCAAGATCACCCGAGGATTAGCAAACTCGGTTTCGGTTATTTCCCTGGCAGATCTTCCAAATTTGAATCCTCATGATTGGATCCTGTTGTTTAACATTCTGCTCACCAATGCGAAAGAATATGAGCCGATCCAGGATCATTTGAAGAGGATGTTGGCCTCCTATATCCATGAAGTAGCTGCAATGGATCAGGAGATAGCTAAAGTTATGAAGAAGAAACCGACAGTTAAGCCAACAGAAAAACCTGGAGATGTGAATAAAATGAGGATGGGCCAAATCGATTCTACACATCTTACAGTAATGTTCACAAGAGGCGAAGCCAATCGTTTTCTATTCGCTCTTGTTGATAAACATCTGTTCTCAACAGACTGCTTAGAGCACATTATCAGTATCATCCATCGGTGCAAGCAGAATTCTGAAGCAGATAAGAAGAACTTCACGGACATGCTTCGGTGGTACATTACTTTTTGTCATCATCTATTGGCCATCATACCGAAGGTGTTCAAGACTGTCAAGAAGTCTTCAGTAGCTCAACCGAATTGAGCTTTCGGCTCCATTGACACAAAGGGGGAGATTGTTGGGTATTATTGTGTTGCGTCATGGGCTTATTTTGTATATCCGGATTGGGCCTGTCCATCCGTGATTATCTAGTAGGGTTAAACTATAAATAGTGCATGCATGTATGCATTAGATACGTTCTTGATTATCATTATTATTGTTTTGTAACCCTAAACACCTCTACAGTCGAAGTTCTTAATCGAGCTCTTCTGAGGTGTTAAAGTTTAATCATTCGACATCGTTAAAGTCATTCCTGTGTTCTTAATTATGTCTTTAATTGTTTATCTGCTTAGAATCTATCGATCCTACTAGAACGTTGTTCTAACACCTACTTTATCAGAACCCCCCAGTTGCCCTATCAATACCGGAATTAAGGACATGGGTCCATATATCAAGGAAATGTTGAGCCACAGTTCTAGATAATTAACTTTTAGTGTATCTTGCAGGTTCCCATGTTTATCTCACTGCTCAATCTACCCGAGCGTTGTATGGTCAGTCCAAATGAAACTATCTAAGTTCATATTAGTCAAGTCCTTTCATGGTCAATCAATGTCTAGTCCTTTTAAATCCTTTGTGCCTACCAGCACATTGAATACAAAGTCTAGACAATTCGGCTTTAGTGCATTACACGAATTGCATATTGCCCTTTAGCACTAGACTTCATATCACTTCCCAACAGTACCTACTAACGAAAAAACTATAAGAAAATAAAAGATTGTCTTCAAAATGAATCAGTTTAAGATAAGCTTAGGAGTATAGAGAAGAAAGCGCAAACCGTAAGTCACCGATTGAATTTGCATCCAGAAGGTCTGAGAACAGCACGCATAATCTCAAAACAAATCCGAAAATTCTTCACATTGTTAAGCATAAAACCCATGTGTGATCCTCTCCTTTCTTCACTTTCCCGCAAAGGACACATACTCTCAAACAAAGTTCTCAGTGTTGTACAGTTGAGAGATGTTTCCAATCATGTGCCTGGAACATCCACTACCAACAAACTAAAGTCTGATCATATGCCTCTATAGCTGCTCCAGCACAGAGCGGGATCAGTTGGTCTTTGGAACCCAGTCCATCTTGAAACTGGGTTGACCATTGTCATCCTTGCAAGGTACTCTCTCCCATGACATGTCCTGTTTATCACAAATAGAATATTTATAAATATTAGAATCATTAGAAGATTTGTGAGATTGAACCTTTGGTACCCATCTGTAGTTGGGTTTAACCCATTTCTTTTTCGAGTGGATGGGTGTAACGCCTGCAGATCCGGTCTAGTCAATTTAGAGACGATGAGCATCAAAAATGAGTTTTTGATGGAAGATTATTTAGAAGGATTAATCTTAACCAAGTTGTAGTATATGTGACAAGGGTTCCGTGCATATAAAGAACGCCGAAATCCGAGTTATAACGAAGAAGTTATGGCCCGTCGAAGTTTTACGGCAAAACCGACACGACACCGGGAGACGTAAATAGTGAATTTACGGTAGAAGAGTTTTTAGCCTTATTGATCTAAACAAAATTTGTAGTATACGTTAAACCGAGAACATACAAAAAAAAAGAACGCCCAAATCTGACTTCGTATGAGAGATTTATGAATTTTCTAAGATTTGGCATAGCAATGCACGACCCGAAACTCGAATTTTAGTTCGAGCGGTTTTTGGCCTACGCGACCTAAATGAGAGTTGAAGATCTCATTAATAGGAACTCAACGATAAAAAGACAGAAGAAAACGGAGTCCGTATGTAGAAGTTATGAATTTTACGCGGACATTTAACAGTATAATCTCCTCCTACTGTTAATTGAAGATCGG
The DNA here is from genome assembly GCF_052849685.1 of Lactuca virosa. Taxonomy (NCBI): domain Eukaryota; kingdom Viridiplantae; phylum Streptophyta; class Magnoliopsida; order Asterales; family Asteraceae; genus Lactuca; species Lactuca virosa. Next base: position 136,678,151 of record NC_136430.1, read on the forward strand.
TCGAGAATTAGCCGACGGAGTCTAAATGAAAGTTTTAGATCTTGTTTTTAAATAATGTCGAGAGTAGAGCTCGTATGTTAAAGATATGGACGAAACTTGGTCCCTACTCTTCGAGTGCGATAAATTCGATACAGTTTTGTAAATCTAAGATAGAATGAGAATTAGCTGACGACGTCTAAATGAAAGTTGTAGTACTCGTAAATACCAACGCGTGGATATAAAGAACGTCAAAAATGGAGTTCGTATGAACGAGTTACAAATTATAATAGCATATTTACGTATTAAAATAAAGTATAAATCATATATACGTACACATATATATATATATATATATATATATATATATACAAATGTATATATCATTAGAAAGGTATCGACGATGCGGTTATTATAAGACTAGTGTTGAGTACTTTCGACATTAGTTTAGTACAAATATCATTAAATCTATTTAAAATAGTATTATGGAGGGGTGTTTAGTCGTTTATATAACTATAAGGTCATTAAGTAATTATGGAGGGAAGTTTTTGTAAATTTAATTACTATAAATTATAGGCTTGGGCTCTCATATTTCTTGCACCATTCTCTTGATTCAAGAGTCTTTCTCTTCTTATCCTCCGAGCATTTCGGTCCCTCGTTATTCGACTTCTCTTTCTGTAGTTTTAGTATAGTAAGTTGAGCGCTGAAGCGCTGCACAAATCTTTCTTAGAAAGATTCAGCGACGAAGTTCTGCCCCTGCAGAGCCCGACTTGTAGCTAAAACCCCCTTGTAAGTAAGTTATGCTTACCTATTTTAATATATCTTATATTTAAAATTAGTATTGTTATTATGAACTTATAATAAATATTTGAGCTATTATTATGACTTATATAAGTGTCGTTATAATATCTTTTTAACTACTCGCGGTACGGGGAATCTGGTTTAAAGGGCCGCATAGGGTTGTTGGATTTTAGAAGTGATATATGCCAAAATGGTCCTGCCGTCCGGTGTTTTATGTCTGGCCCCTGTCTGTACATAGTGGTTGGAAAGTATTGTTTAAACGCTTATATAATAATAATAATAAGACTAATAATTAGCCACGATAAATATTAGACTAAAATCTAGTGGTATTAATACTAGGTTTCGTCGAAGGAAATTATTTTAAAGTAAACGAAGCGCTGTCCGAGTACCGAGTCACCACCTTATCAAGTGAGTGCATAGTTACTTTCATCTTACACATAGATATGAATTATTTTATATAAACTACATGTTATGTGTGCATATTATCTGTATACTTGCTATCTATGCTGGATGAACGATTTTATACAAATTTTATATGATTTAAACTGTATATGTATTTATATCTACATAATATGTTGGGTAAAACATGGGTAGATGAAATATGAGTTGGATGATGAGTTGAGAGGTGATATAGACCATGAGGTAAGGGTGAGAGGTGGACGATGTGAGAAGCCTTGTTCCCAAATGTTGGCCCCGTCATCTAGCAGAGTATGGATGACAACCACGGACTATTCTAGACAGTCCAGTGGAACACTAGCAGACTCGCAACACGTAGGTGTTGTGAACGATGTGTTCACCTGGTGTACTCTAAACCCTGGCGATCATGCAGACTTGGTGCCTAAACCTTGGCGATCATGCAGACTTGGTGCCAAAACCTTGGCGACTATGCGGACTTAGTGCCTGTTGTATAAACCCTGGCGACTATGCAGACTTAGTGCCTAAAACCCTGGCGACTATGCATACTTAGTGCCTAAAACCCTGGCGACTATGCAGACTTAGTGCCTGTTGTATAAATCCTGGCGACTATGCAGACTTAGTGCCTAAACCCCGGTGATGATGGACTTCGTGCCGATTCCTTAGGATGATCCTTAGGAATGAATGAACAAGAGATAGCTGATTCTTAGGGTAGATCCTTAAGAGTAAATAAGATAATGGGGATGGGTAATTGGGTTAATTGTTTGATGATTAAACATAATAATTATATTATTGTGGGTTGAAAACCCTATGTACTCACCAGGTTTCCCAACCTGACCCACTCAGTTTATTTGTATAATATACAAATGCTCCTCATTACAACGTCTGCAGATATACGACAATTTGTGAACACAATGGGCCTAATCAAAGAAGCACGTAGGACAACTCCAATAATAGAAGATTAAGTCTAATTGACTGATAATGGGTTCAACATATTTGAAACCTACATGGAATTGTTTGAAAATCATGTAGACACCGCTAGTTTGCACCGGATGCAAGTTCCTGGTTATCCTAGAAATGTAATATAAATATTGTAATGTCCTTTGAAACTTAAATATGTAAAAAGAATGGTAGGGTTATCTAAAATGACAATGTTTTTCATTAACATTAGTACAAAGATTGTTACAAATCCTAATACATACTTATATTGGTTTCCATAAATTAGGAAAGTGTATGGGATATATATTTTGTTCGCAGTTAATAAAATCTCCTCTAATTCTAATAGCATATGTTAGACGGTCCCGTTCTTCACGAAGCTTATGAATCTCTGCATTTGCATGTTGAATCCACTTCTTAACTTCTTTGACTATTTTCATAGCTTCAGCAACACATTTTTCTTTTTCATTTACTTGTTCCGCTAGATCGTCTGCACGTTGATTTAGTGTCCGACTTGTTTCAGAATCCCTTTCCTTTGCTTCTTCAGCGACCTTCATAGATTGGAAAATGTCATCAAGCATTTTATCCAAGAGTAGGAAATCTGGGCCTTCCGAAAACGGGTTAATATCTGAACAAACATAGCAATCTTTTTCTTCACAATGCCAAACAGAAAACTCAGATGAAATCATTCTCAACTTATTTCTTCGTTTACGATGCATGCTAGCTATATATTAATAGTCTAAAATGTCAAGTCCGAAATTAGTATCCGAAATGCGATGTCCAGAATGTGTCTCTTCGGAAGGTGACATTCGGAATGCGAGTCCGAAATATGCGTTCGTGACTCATATTCGTCAGAAATCAATGACATTTATGAATTATTTGACCATACATAAATGATTGATATGACGTCCAGAATGTCAGTTCAGAATGGAACTCCGGAATGAAATGGAATCCATAATGAACCACTATAAATAAGAGACTGGATGTAACATCCAGATTCTTGGAGGTATTTAATTTTAATGTGTTGGGGTCGAACGTATGTAGTGTGGAGTCAAAAGTAATCAGAGTCTATAAGGTGTCGAAAGTAGTATGATTTCGACACTCTATCTATATAACAAGGCAATTTAGTTTCGATACTTAAATGTTTAGTCCTTGTTATTTTTTGTGTGAGCCTGTTGTACCTTATAAATAGGGTAAGTACATTGAAACATACTGATTCCCAGGAATGAGATTTATGGCTTAAAATGTAATTTTCCCTTTTGAACTCGTCGAGTTGAAGGCCTCAATTCGACGTGTTGGAAGCTTCCCAACTCGACGAGTTGTTGAGGAAAACTCAACGAGTTGGCGGCTGTTTATGAAACCCTAATTTTTAGGGTGTTGCATCCTATTTAAAGACCTTATGGCCTTTGGGTGGCCTCTTTATCCGCCCCCTCTGTCCAGAGAAACCCTAATTCGTGCATTCTCTCCCTTCTTGCGTGTGAGTGTGAGCTTATAGAGTGAGTTTTTGGTGATCTTTTGAAGGAGCTTGGAGTTTGAAGAGGTTTGATTGAGAGGAAGGCTATAGATCCGATATCTTCTCTGTTGTTTCAGCCATTTTGAGGTATAAAGTTGATACCTTGGTCATTTATTGCTTAGATCTTCCCTTTTAGAAGTTTATTGTCATTTTTGGCTCATATTAGGGTCATTCTTGGGTTTGGCCATTTATAGAAGTTTCCATTTCAGATCTGGATGCTTGTGGCCTCTTTAGGCTTAAAGCTTCAAGCTTTATCATGCTAAAGGCTCCCCTTCATGCTTTAGACACTTGTTAGGCCTTCTACGAGTGTTTTAGCCTCCTTGTATTATGCATGGACGTAAAGTTAGCAACTTTACATGGTTATTCAGTTCATGGGTTCCAGATCTGCATTCTTCAGCGTTGGAAGAGACGAAAAGGGGCTGAATGAGTTAAGTTGGGAAAACTCGACGAGTTGTTCTAACAACTCGATGAGTTGGTTTGAGTTTTCCTGCTATTCTGGATATTGTAGGAACTCGACGAGTTGTCTTGATAACTCGGCAAGTTGGATCGGGTTTTCCCCATTTCTCTAAGTACTAAAGGAACTCGACGAGTTGATAGGTGCACTCGACGAGTTCGGTCAACGTGGACTGTTGACCTTGACTTTAACCAAGTTTGACTTTGAGGGCATTTTGGGTATTTGAGGTTTTGATGGGTTGGTCATGCCGGTTGTAGGCTTTGAGTCGGGAGCTAGGATTTGGAGTAGATCTTATCAGTTCAGCTGCTTGTGAGGTGAGTGTTCCTCACTATACTTGTTGGGTCAAAGGCACCGAGGCCGACCCTTTTGGATTGTTATCTTGATTATTGCATGATTGAGTATTGTAGTGATCTGTTAGATCTGTATCCTGGTAGATAGGATGATGCTATTCTTAGTGATCTATAAGATCTATCTGTTTGTATGTTGACTATTTATATGTGTATTTGTTAATGTATATGTCGACATATTATGTTTGGGTGGGTTGAGGCCGACCTACTTTGTGCTGAAGACCAACAGACCTAGGGCGTCCCGGATAGACTGAAGGCCAATGGAGCATACCAGTCAGGCTGAAGGCCCATAGAACCGTCCAGATACGCTGAACGCCAAGGTGGCGTACCAGTCATGCTGTAGGTTTTGTGGGCGTACCAGATAGACTGTAGGCCGGTGGGGCGTTCCAGTCAGGCCGAAGGCTCTATATGCATGCTGTTTGTGATATTATTATGGTTTTGGTATTATGATTGGTATTTTGGGGGAAACTCACTAAACTTTGGGCTTACAGTTTTGAATTATGTTTCAGGGACTTCTGAGGATCGCGGGAAGGCGAATACGTGATCGTGCACCTCCTTATATTTGTTTTTATGATTTTCTGGGATTTCTCTGATGTTGAACTATTTTGAAAACAATTTGTAATGAATGATGGTTTTTGGTGTTATTTAAAAGTTTAGAATTTTCAAAATTTTTATGGATGTTACATACATTGAGTAGAGATACGATCGAAGACAACCTTATTCTCACTTGTACTCTCATTTTCTTCTGTACTCATTCAAACTTAATTGATCCAAACATATCTTATTCAGATCGTGTGTCTGTTTACAACTTTTATCGATTCATTGTGTTCTTAATCAATCTCTAACTCACATCAATTGGTATCATAGTAGGATTCTCTCAATCGATTGAATTTTCTCGTAATTTTTCATTTTTTTGAATCGCTCTTTCCGATTCAAAATCTTCCGCAAATTGACTCAGGAATCTGATGTCAATTGGTTGTATTGATTTGATTCTGCACTTTATGTGTTAGGTCGATTGATTTCTGATCAATCTCAGATGAATTTCTACCTATATTTTCATTTGAATAAAAAATTCTCTATCTTCGAAATCCGTACAACAATGGCGAATTTCAGTTTGAACAGAATGTCTAATTTCTCTCACTTGCGTGGATCATCAATAATGATTCCAATGTTGATTCTAGAATATTATGAGTAATGGGTTGACAGGATGGAGGATTATCTGAATGGGATTGATGAAGATCTGATCAGATTCATACAAATAGGAGAATATTGTCAGACGATGTTAGTCGATGTTGGTACGTCTGCAAGTTCTAAAGAAATGATCACAAGAGAATCCAGGATGAAGAAAAATGATAAGAAATGTATGCGTGAATTATGTGGTGCTCTTCCACTAGTAGTATACAATTACGTTTGAGTTTGTAAAACTGCAAAGGAAATTTGGGATACCCTGTAGGAGAAATATCAAGGAAATGAGAAGACAAAGAAGAGTTCTGTCAAAAAATGCTTGCTAGAGTTGGGAGAGTTCAAGCAAAAGTAAACAAAATCAATCGAATCATATTATGATCGATTGAATGAATTGATCTTCAAGTGTTCTCGCTTTGGAGTAACACGTTCGACACTAGAGTTCAATCTCACCTTTCTTATGGGTTGAAGAAAGGAATGGAGAAATACTAGTCTGATGATAAAAACACAAGAAAGCTTTGATGGTTATTCTCTTGCAAATCTATACAATGTCTTGAAAGCTCATGAAAGGAAATCAATGATATTGCTGAGGAAAACAAAATTGACTTTGGGTGGACCCTTGGCATTGGTGTCGAAAGTTGCAGCAAAGGAATCTGATGTAACATCCATAAAATTCATGCCAAATTTAAACTTTTAAAAACATTTCAAGTACTCAAAGTTATTACAAAAAGGTTTCCAAAATAGATTATATCAAAGTATCCCAGAAATCCAAATCAAAATATGAGGAAGTATACGGTCATGCCTTCGCGTTCCCGCGGTCGTCCGCTGAACCTGAAACAATAAAATGAAACTGTAAGCTCGAAGGCTTAGTGAGTTACCCCCAAAACACCAGCCTCATATAACCACAATCGTATCATATCCATAAATATAGAACAACGCATCTCGAGTCTACGGTGTGACTGGTCCGCTCGCACCGGGACTTCAGTCCACCTGGTCCACTCTCTGAGTCTACAGTATGACTGGACCGCCCACACCCGACCTTCAGTCTATCTGGCCCACTCTCCGGGCCTCGGCATGTCTGGACTGCCCTCTCGGGGCCTTCAGCCTATCTGAACCGTTCGCCAGGCCTTCGGCCTGACTATATGCCCTCCCGGGTCTGCAGTCTATCCAGTCCGCCCTGGGTATGTTGGCCTACAGCACAAAGTAGGACCCGCCTCAACCCAACCCCAGTCAAACGACCATGTGCACATATAACAGATAATCACATAACAGTCCATAGACAAACATACCGATCTAGCAGATCATATAGCATAACAACATCCTAACCAGGATACCGACCTAACCGGTCACTAACATAGCATCATCCTACATACCAGGATACCGACCTAAACCAGGTCATTAACATAGCATCATCCTACATACCAGGATACAGACCCAAACCAGGTCACTAAACATAATACCGTCCAAACTACCAGGACGCCGATCTAACAAATCAATAAGCATATCAAGCAAATACCAGTATACAATCCGAAAAAAGGGTCGGCCTTGGTGCCTTAGACCCTGATGATATAGTGAGGATAACTCACCTCGCAATGCCAATCTGAACTGAAGAAACGAACTCCCGAACCGCTATCTCACTGGAAATCCCGAACTTTCACATAATAAATACCAAGTCATTACACAACATAACAATCTTGAGTAAGGGGGGTCCACGCAGTCCATCATGTCCACTTTATCTTTTCTCCCATTTGAGCCAGGGCCCAATACCAAAACAAGGCCCAACACTAGGTAGGCTTTCCAAGCTCACTGGTGGTCCACTAATGGCCTAATTTACTAGATTGGGCCCACTCCCCCCTAATGGGCCTTACCCAAAGCCCAAACATCTTCTTGGTCGACATTAACTGACTTCTTATGGCCCACTAAGGCCCAAAGAACCAAAATCCCCCTGCATGGCCCAAACCGAGGCCTAAAATCCACAAGGCCCATAACTGATGAGTACGCTGTGCGTACTCCTGTTTTTACGCTCAACGTACTCCCCTAAGCGTACGAGCCAAATGGTGCGTACGCTGGGCGTACCTGCTTTTACGCTCAACGTACTCCCCTATTAAGCCATTTTCCCCACTATGTGCTTAATACTCAGATTCAGGAGCTACAATCACAGATCCAAGTCCTTTCCAACGTCTTAATCCATAAAGTCAATGACTTGGTGACTTTGCATGCCCCAAACAAGTCCAAACTACAAAAATGATAATCTACTTCCATGAAAGTGGTCTTAACTCTAGCATGAACCCATCAAGACCACCAAGATGACAACTTTCTGACCTGGGGAGTCATTTAGCACTAAGGGTGGCAACCTTAGCCTAGAAGCTGGATTTGGACTAAAAAGATTCATCCTTTGGACCAAAATGACTTCAAAACTAAACCACACTAGATCTAAGCACCCTTAGATAAATTTTATAGCTTTTTACCTTCAAGTGATCTGAAATGGAACCCCAAACTCGGATCTACTGCTTCCATTTTGATCCACCACCTTGCTATACTCTTCACTTGCTTGGAAATGGCTTCTCAATCACAAAAATGCTCTTTAATGACCTCCAAAGCTCCAAGAACACTAAAGGGAGGGTTATGGTTTCGTGGTGGTTGTATGAAGATGAGAGGGAGGCTGATAATCGGGGTGTTATGTTCTTTATATAACAGCATGCTCTAAAAATTAGGGTTTTGGGTCTCTGAGAGTATGCTGGGCGTACCTCTCGTACGCTGGGCGTACCTCTCGTACGCTGGGCGTACTCCTCCCCATACCCGCGATCATTTAATCCACTGCGTTGGGCGTACACCAGCTTACGCTGGGCGTACCCAGCCGGACACGTGCATGCTCCCCTTGCATGTAGGGGACTTGCTTGCCAAACATTTCCATTAGGGACCATTTATGCCAAATGCTTCAAAGTGCTATAACTTCTTCATTCTAAGTCCGTTTCCCACGAACTTTATATCCACAAAAAGGCGGCGAGAAGCCCTACGCTCCTGACCACACACCTAAGCCTTAAACCTTCCGAATAAAACCTGGGACCCTAAAAGACCGAATTGCTCATACCTTGGGCCTCCGAGACCGCCACAAAGTGCTTTTCAAAATGGAGTGTTACATTTCTCCCCCACTTAAATTAGACTTCGCCCTCGAAGTCCGCTACAGCCAACTACCCTGTAACCTCTCACGGTGCTTCGATACGATTGGAAATCCTTGGTGTTGACAGGATAAGCGTCCTTCAGCTCCCAACATATCACACATGATCAATCCACTAATGAACACAAACAACATCCAGAGAATACGTTTCCATAATCCCATGCGGCACACAATCCTAAAACCCGAAATCTGGAAACTTGGATTAGGTCTGACTCCCTGGCCGACCACACATACTATCCATCGCTAGCTCTCTTCTCATTACTACTAACGAACTATACAGCCCTGGGAACCTGAATTTCCTACCCGAAATAGAACCATGGGTCATATTCTGCTGAACCCTTGACCCTACGACTCACCGTTGGCCCATACCGGGTATCTTGGCCTACTGCATAGAGCAGGACCTTCTAATCCTAAACCTTCCTAAAGCTGATGAATACCCATTCGGATCTACTCCCAGTTCCCAACTGGAGTATTACCTGATTCAAGAAGACGAAACCTCGGAGACAATCCGAACTGATGAGATCACCAAGATCCTTTGTACTCCATCTGATCTCTAATAACAACTTCCGATCAACCAAAATACACTGTAGTCTTCAGCCTACTCCAGCAGCAGGTTCAATATTTGGAATAGACCTACTGATTGCTATAGCATAGCAGCCTACTCAATACCCGAATATAGATCCAAACACATATTGAGTCTTCAGCATGACTGGACTGCCTTACAAGGCCTTCAGCCTATCTAGACCACTCTTAGAACCTTCAGCATGTCTGGACCACCTCTCTGGGCCTTCAGCCTGTCTGGACCGTTCTCCGAGCCTTCGGCCTGACTGGTACGCCTCACCGGCCTTCAGTCTATCCGGACCATTCTAAGTTGTTGAGCATCCACCTGGACCACCCCTCCTGCTGCTCTCTCCCATGCAGCCTGTTATCTCCCACTTGGGGCTCTAAACTCCTTATCTGAATTGCGGAATATACCCCCGGCCTATCCCTAGGCCTCATGAAGATCATCCACCCACTCGGAAAATCGTGGTCTGTTCCCTGACCCGCGTATCTACCACACATGCTAAATAACCCGCATACTCGTGCTGAATGTACTGCCGAGCCCTGGCATCTAACAAAACCCTCAACGACTGATGCCCTATCTGAGAATTCCTGATTCTTCCCCACTGGGTACACTAACTACTACCTACTAGTAGCGAATTCAAAAAACTACTTAACCGTCCAAACCAAGCATTTCCACACTTCACCATAGAACGATGAATCCTGAAACGAACAATCTCCGCAAAACAACCCTCCTAGCATGGAGCAACCGAACTTCAGAAGAACCGAACCCCAGTTGACACTTCTGCATCTCCAATTCACAATTTTATGGCCCTGGAATGGTGTTCCTATATCCTAACTTCCCGATCTCAAAACATCCCTGGATCTTAACCGTCTACAACCCCTCGCTACTAAATTCCTTAAACCCTCCTATGTCCTAATGTCATATGCTGAAGGAGATGGAAAATTCACAATATAATTACAAACAGTAAGATAAGAGGCAGAAAACATACCAGCAACTGCATCTGGCGTTGACCTGGCCTCCTCTGCTGTAAGCTGGAAGGAACGTCCCTGAGCCCTCGGGGGCTCTGCTCTACCCTGACCCCCATCATTAATCCTCAATGTAGCCAATGCTGGAGCCTACACCGGTCTAGCAACCAGATGTGGACAGCTGGTCTTCACATGACCAACCTGATGGCAGTGATAACAAATCCTCATGTACTGAACCGGGGCCAACTGACGACAATCCCTCGCATAATGCCTCTCCTTTCCGCACTTGTGACACACACCACCGGACCTACAAACTCCAGAGTGACCCTTCCCACACTTCTCACACGTGCGGCCGCTCTGACCTCCAAACCTAGAATCAGCGGTCTTAGACTGCTTTGGCATCGACTACGACTGCACCGGGGCCTGCCTCTGCTCTCACAACTTTAACTCAATCTCCAGCTCACGCCGCCTAGCAGCCTCCTGTAAGTCCATCAATGTATCACATCGCTGGGTAGCAACAAACTGTCTAATGTCAGTCTTGAGCATGCTCAGATAACGCGTCATTTGAGCATACTCGGAAGCAAACTCCGGGATGAACATCGCCCTCTCAGTGAGCATACGGGTGAGCTCCGTCACCGACTTTGTACCCTGTCTCAACTCCAAGAACTCCTGAGCTAGCCGCTCACGCTCGACTCGCGGAATGTAACGGGAGCAGAACATCTCCCTAAACCGATCCCAAGAAACTGCAGCTCTCTGCTCATCTGAATAAGACCCTGTCATCAACCTCCACCAGTCCTTCGCCCCGGACCTCAACATGTTCAGGGCACACCTGACCTTCTGGTCAGCCGGGTAAGAACATGTGAAAAAGCATCCCTCGATGTCCGATACCACCTCATGGCTATGATAGGGTCCTGAATCCCATCGAAATTCGGGGGCTTCGTGTTATCGAAATCCCGATACTGAAAAGATCGACTGGCTCCTACCCCTCCCGCTGTTACAGCTGCAGTAGATGCTGCGGCAGCCGCCTCTGCAAGGGCTGCATAACGCTCGTCAAAGCACTCGACCATGGCAGTCTTGATAGACCCAAACATCTCTGGTAGCTATGCCTGAAACATAGCGGCAACCTCATGATGTAGGATCTCTCGAATCCTGGCGTCTAGCTCCTCTGTCCCAATCTGTACCACAGTCTCGGGTGCTGCTGGCCCCTCCTGGCCTCCATCTCTTGATCCTGATCCTGACCTGGATCAAGTCACCAAGCGTCTCGTAACCACCATTCTGAAAACATACCAAGAAGATAAATAATCCGCATAATAATAGGGGACCACTTCTAACTAAACCCTAGGGGTTGTGACTTCCTTGCTACGCGTATGGGTCCTGTGCTTTCAGTAGTACGGGCCCATACTACCTTCCACACCTACCCATATTTGTCTCAAGTATCATCACAACGCCATAACAATATACATAAATATAGCAAGCACCCAATCCTCACTCCTAGAGGAATGCTAAATATCTCATACCGGCCTACCGACCTCGCACAACCCACCCATCCATGAAACTTCCACCAACCCTGCAGCACTAGAGTATGCTAGCCGTACATAACGCTGGACCTTATAGACTTTTGAATATCCAATCCTACCCTAAGCTCCCAATCAGACAAGAACAGAACATAAGGTCAAATCAAACATTCTCATGCTATAAGATCTTAAATATGTATAACCATGATGCATACACTAAGAACCTACAGTAATGATGTCAATTTCATATAAAGAAAACCCTAGGCTAGCAGGCATCATGTAATCAGACAATTTCTATCATGCAATTCCTGAAGATCCCTAGCCTAGTACTAGCATGCTGTTCTAACATATCACATAATCAAATAACTGTTTGGTATTTTGGGGTCTACTTACTGGCTCCGGCTGATCGTACACTCTGCATCCTCCATTACTTATTTTGAAAACCACTTAGAAATCATTGTGAAAATCTTTCCTTGATTTGAGACTCAATTCACACGGGTGTTCCTCAAATTCACTCAAACCAAGGTTGTGATACCAACTTGTAACATCCATAAAATTCATGCCAAATTTAAACTTTTAAGAACATTTCAAGTACTCAAAGTTATTACAAAAAGTTTTCCAAAATAGTTTATATCAGAGTATCCTAGAGATCCAAATCAAAATATGAGGAAGTGTACGGTCACGCCTTCGCCTTCCCGCGGTCGTCTGCTGAACCTGAAACAATAAACTGAAAATGTAAGCTCGAAGGCTTAGTGAGTTACCCCCAAAATACCAACCTCATATAACCACAATCGTATCATATCCACAAATACAGAACAACTATGCATCTCGAGTCTAAAGTGTGACTGGTCCGCCCGCACCGGGCCTTCAGTCCACCTGGTCCACTCTCTGAGTCTACAGTATGACCGGACCGCCCACACCAGGCCTTCAGTCTATCTGGCCCACTCTCCGAGCCTCGGCATGTCTGGACCGCCCTCTCGGGGCCTTCAGCCTATCCGAACCGCTCGCCAGGCCTTCGGCCTGACTATGTGCCCTCCCGGGTCTGCAGTCTATCCGGTCCGCCCTAGGTATGTTGGCCTACAGCACAAAGCAGGACCCGCCTCAACCCAACCCCAGTCAAACGACCATGTGCACATATAACAGATAATCACATAACAGTCCATAGACAAACATACCGATCTAGCAAATCATATAGCATAGCAACATCCTAACCAGGATACCGACCTAACCGGTCACTAACATAGCATCATCCTACATACCAGGATACCGACCTAAACCAGGTCACTAACATAGCATCATCCTATATACCAGGATACAGACACAAACCAGGTCACTAAACATAATACATTCCAAATTACCAAGACGCCGATCTAACAAATCAATAAGCATATCAAGCAAATACCAATATACAATCTGAAAAAGGGACGACCTTGGTGCCTTATACCCTGATGATATAGTGAGGATAACTCACCTCGCAATGCCGATCTGAACTGAAGAAACGAACTCCCGAACCGTTATCTCACCGGAAATCCCGAACTATCACATAATAAATACCAAGTCATTACACAACATAACAATCTTGACTAAGGGGGGTCCATGCAGTCCATCATGTCCACTTTGTCTTTTCTCCCATTTGGGCCAAGGCCCAATACCAAAACAAGGCCTAACACTAGGTAGGCTTTCCAAGCCCACTGGTGGTCAACTAATGGCCCAATTTGCTAGATTGGGCCACTCCCCCCTAATGGGCCTTACCCAAAGCCCAAACATCTTCTTGGTCCACATTAACTGACTTCTGATGGCCCATTAAGGCCCAAAGAACCAAAACCCCCCTACATGGCCCAAACCGAGGCCCAAAATCCATAAGGCTCGTAACTAATGAGTACGTTGGGCGTACTCCTGTGTACACTAAGCGTACTAGCCAAATGGTGCGTACGCTGGGCGTACCTGCTTGTACGCTCAGCGTACTCCCCTGTTAAGCCATTTCCCCCATTAAGTGCTTAATACTCAGATTCAGGAGCTACAATCACAGATCCAAGTCCTTTCCAACGTCTTAATCCATAAAGTCACTGACTTGGTGACTTTGCATGCCCCAAACAAGTCCAAACTCCAAAAATGATAATCTACTTCCATGAAAGTGGTCTTAACTTTAGCATGAACCCATCAAGACCACCAAGATGACAACTTTCTGACTTGGAGAGTCATTTAGCACTAAGGGTGGCAACCCTTAGCCTAGAATCCAGATTTGGACTAAAAAGATTCATCCTTTGGACCAAAATGAATTCAAAACTAAACCACAATAGATCTAAGCACCCTTAGATAAAGTTTATAGGTTTATACCTTCAAGTGATCTGAAATGGAACCCCACACTCGGATCTACTGCTTCCCTTTTGATCCACCACCTTGCTATACTCTTCACTTGCTTGGAAATGGCTTCTCAATCACAAAAATGCTCTTTAATGACCTACAAAGCTCCAAGAACACTCAAGGGAGGGTTAGGGTTTCGTGGTGGCTGTATGAAGATGAGAGCGAGGCTCATAATTAGGGTGTTATGTTCTTTATATAGCAACATGCTCTAAAAATTAGGGTTTTGGGTCTCTTAGAGTACGCTGGGCGTACCTCTCGTACGCTGGGCGTACTCCTCCCCATACCCACGATCATTTACTCCACTACGCTGGGCGTACACCAGCTTACGCTGGGCGTACCCAGCCGGACACGTGCATGCTCCCCTTGTATGCAGGGGACTTGCTTGCCAAACATTTCCATTAGGGACCATTTATGCCCAATGCTTCAAAGTGCTATAACTTCTTCATTCTAAGTCCGTTTCCGACGAACTTTATATCCACGAAAAGGCGGCGAGAAGCCCTACGCTCCTGACCACACACCCAAGCCTTATACCTTCCGAATAAAACCTGGGACCCTAAAAGACCGAATTGCTCATACCCTGGGCCTCCGAGACCGCCACAAAGTTCTTTTCAAAACGGGGTGTTACATCTGAAGTCGAATCCGATGAAGAAGCTAAAAATGTTGAATAAGGCTTCTTGTTTAACTCCGATGATGAAGCTGTCGCATACTACTCGAACAACAAAGGGAAGAAATTCTTTAAGAAACCTCTTAATCAAATATTCAAGAACAGTAATGAGGTTAAAGGAAACTGTTCATCTGGAAAAAGTGTGAATGATGATTTGAACATAGAGAAGAAGGATGTTAAGGGTTCGTATGTGAAGAAGAAGGAGTTGAAACTGAAATGAGACTCAAGTTTCGACTGTAACTATTGCAATGGGCCGAATCATTTGGCTAAGGATTGCATGCTTAGGAAGAAAGAAGAGAAGAAAGAAAGAGTCAATGATGAGGCATACTATGCTGAGAAGCTAGGGGAGGTTAGATCTCGCACGAAGGGTGTTTCTTTGATTGCTAGAGGAGATGACGAGGAAGAGGGTACATATCAATCTGATCTTTTGGATCGGATGATGATGAGATACGAAATCCGACTCATGGGGCAATGTATGCAAAAACTGGAAGAGTATGAGAAGGATGAAGAAAATGAGATCACTGGAAGGTGTTTTGTATCGATAGACTCGACTAAATCACCAATGACTGCAAAGGTACGCGATCTTCTTAACTCATTAGAAATTCTTTCATCTTCTTATAATGATATTTTGTCTGAGTTTGATAATACGTGTGCTTATCTTAATGAAATGTTAATCTCTATGAGTAGTGAAGCATAAAAGTCCAAATCCCAATTATATGAAGCTAGAAATAGACTCGAAGAAAAGAAGAGATTGGTGGAATCTCTTGATCTTAGAATAACAAATCTTTTAATAGATAGAGACTCACTTAGAATGGGCAATTCGATGCTTATTAAACAAAGAAACACATATTATAATTATGCTAAGCATTTGTATGGTAAACTGACATAATTTTATCATTCACCTAACATAAGCGATGAGCATCATTGGAAATTGGTTCCCTTTCTTTCGTATAAAAGAGAAAAAATAGATGAAACATCATATAACTGTGAAAGTAATATAGCTGAATATGATAAAATTCCTAATGCTTCATATGCATATGGTATAGTAAATATAAATGACAGTTTGAAAACTGATGATCTTGTGAAAAATGTGAATGAAAACTTAACCAAAAACGAGTCTCCGGAACCTGTATCTGTGACTCCGTGTTGTCACTTCAAAGCACGAGCCTGGAAATCATGCAAAGATTCTTGTTTCGGACATTGGTACTCCAAAATCTAAGTCTGGAAGGTACGAAGATTCTTATTTCAGACCAAAGCTCAATAATGAAACCTTGATTTCGGAATACCCATCCCGAAGAAAGTGTGGTTAGTACAGCTCCACAATGACATCTTGACTCTAAAATTCCCTATTCCGAAGAAAGTAGTCATTTTACCAAAATATATTTATGTTGGTTATTTTTATTAAAATCCTCGTTTATATGGGTTAGTTACTCAATTTCTCTTAAATAAGAGAGTAAATTACAAAAAGAAAGTTCAAGTGATTTGTTTCAAAGGAATTTCAAATGATATTAATTCTTGAATGTTGTCTTTTCCTCGAGTTTTTGTTAAGCAAAGTCGTAGTCATAGTTTTGGCCACATAAAGAATTAAAACTTGGATTAGTCTAACAATTTAATCAGCCAAAAATGTATTTTTCTTATGAAAATCCTTTGCACAAGCAACATATTTCTTATGTTTCTCAAGAAGCCAACATTTCCTCCTTTTTTTTTTACTGGAATTAAGTTATTGTAAAAGAAATGTAAGAATGAAAAAAAAACTCTGAAGGGCATTTTGCCATTGACAAAAAGTGGAAAATAAGGGATGAAATGTGAAGCAGTGTAGGTACTCATAGTTGAGCTTTTTCATTAATAACCCTTCTATGAACAACATGATTTAGGGATAAATTTACATTTATGGCAATGAAATTCCATTATTTAATAATTAAACGTAAAAGCATGACACCGGTTGATCATAATGCGTTGCAATTGAACTGTAGCACACTATCATGGTTCTAAACATACAAAATAACTCACTTATGGATATATATGGATGTCAATATGCCATGTGGGACCCCGTTCCCACGGGGCCCCAATCTCATATGAGGGGTATTTGTTTAAAAAAGTCAGAGGCGGGGTTAAGTGTAACACTCATAAAATACGGTCCAAAAATTTCATTTTTAACTATTAAATCAAACCATAGTTATCAAAACATTTCATCAAAACATCCAATCATGTTCATAAATCAGAGTATCCATATCAAAAATATCAGAGTAAAACATCCCAGGATAAATATCATGGTGTGTTCAATGCAGTCATCCCGAGCTCTTCCCTTTGCTACCAGAAGTACCTGAAACCAAAACTGAAAACTGTAAGCACAAAGCTTAGTGAGCTTCCCCATACCACATACAATACACATAATTACATAATCACATATAAACATATCGTGGGCCCGCCCTGCATCGGACAATGTCCGAAATCGGGTCCCGCCCGACATCGGGCAATGTCCGGAATCGGGCCCCGCCCGGCATCGAACCGTAGTCCGGTAAGCATATAAACATATCAACAATACACATATAATAAACACATAATCATAGGCATATAAACTTTCCTTGGGCACTTCCCGACATCGGATCGAGATCCAGAAAGCATACAAACATTCATCGGCCACCGCCCGACATCGAACCGTAGTCCGGTAAACATATAAACACAAACACATGCTAGAATCACGAAGACATCAATCATACAAACATTCCTCGGGCATTTCCCAACATCGGACCGTAGTCCAGAAAGCATATAAACATTCATCGGGCACCGTACGACATTGGACCGTAGTCGGGTAACATACTGTCATACATACGGGTCGGCATTGGTGCCTTCGACCCGTTCCTACAGGAGGAAAAAGTCACTTCAAATGTCGAGTGCTAGCTGAAACGTCTCTGCTCCGTAATCAACGCTACTCAAACCCCTAAACAGGACAACCACTTAGATACCAGTTCATGCTCTTAACCCCCCCCCCTCCCATAGGGTCAATTATGGTCAAAGTCAAAGTCACGGTCAAAGCGAAGTCAACGCTCCGAGTTCACTCAACTTGTCGAGTTACCCCTTCAACTCGCCGAGTTTCTATGAATCACAGAATTGTGATTTCGTGATCCAACTCATCGAGTTCTTCCTTGAACTCGTCGAGTTCTTCCCTATCTACAGAATCGGGACACTTCCATTCAACTAGTCGAGTTCCTTCATGAACTTGTCGAGTTCTTCAGTCTGTTAGCCCCTTCTTAACTCATTAAGTTATTATTCTTCAGCTCTAAACCCTATATTCCAGATCTAGACCGGAAATATCTCTTAGAAGGGTATAGTTTCCAACTTTACCCACCAATACCCTTTTTAAGGGATTAAGCTCAACCCTAAGCCCCCAAAAGGCTTAAATCTAACTCCAAAGGCCATCAAACTTCAAGATAGGACATAAGAACATAGATCTAGACCTTAAAGACTAAATGATCACGTAAAGTCTCCAGCTTTCTCCACATGCATGGCCATTATGAGCTCAAAAGGCCAAAATGATGGCTTAAATGTTGCATGGGACTTCCATGGCCATAAAGTTGGCACCTTTATGCCATGAAATCCCCTCAAAACCTTAGATCTGAAAATGTTAACCACTTGTGATGTCCAACTCCCAAGGACCATGACAAATGGACCAAAAACCAAGAAAATGTGCTAAGAAGGAGATCTAATCAACTATTAAGTAAGGTTTAAGCTTTATACCATAAATATGTCGTGGATGAGGCAAGGATTCTGGATCTATAAACTCCTTCTTGTATCTCCACGCTTTTCCTTTCTTCCAATGTCTTCAAACACCCACAAAGCACTCAAATTAGCTCACAAGCACTCAAAATGCATTAGGGGTTTCGGAATTAGGGTTTAGGGACTTGGAAGCTGTAAATGAGGCCAACATGGGAGGCTTAAGTTGTTTAAATAGGGTGCAAAACCCCGGAAACTAGGGTTTCATTTCTGCCAGCCTACTCGTCGAGTAGGTTTCTTAATCCGCATCGCAAATCGTCTCTACTCGACGAGTTTGGGGCTCCCAACTCGTTAAGTTTCTCTACCAAAATGAATACATTATAAATTTAAATGCGTACCAAGGACTAGGCGTTACATCAAGATTAACCCTGTTAATATATATATATATATATATATATATATATATATATATATATATATATATATAATAAATAATAACATGATTTTGAACTGCCAAAATTCAACAAAAACCATGTTTTTAAGTTTCTAGTATAATGTTTTTGAGATATCATAACATTTTTCTTTTTAACATTTAAAATTTTGTTCTAATTAACTATTTTATCCAAAAAATAGTTTCTTTTAACTCAAAAAAGAACTTTTTTAGCGTAAAAGAAAGGCAACCCAAAATTAATCGGGGGCGGGGGTAACCTAAGAATTCGGGGGTGGGAAGGTTGGAGATTTTGGGGACGGGGACAGGGGAATTTCAGGGGCGGGCCATTTTAACGTAATTTGGTTGACCGTCTGATAATCACTTTGTTGCATTTGGCCATGCAAGAAGTTTCAAATGCCTAACCGAAATCCAAGCCTTAGCTAAATTAGTTTCTTCTTTTTTCCTTCCAATTCCTCTCTCCCGTTGGAAGGAGTTTAGTTATTTTGTCTTTTTTATCATGTTTCTACCGTAGAACATGGTAATACCGTGTTTCTACTGTACCACACAATATTAACGTAATTCTTATAAGAATTCGGTAGAGAGAATAAAAAAATAAGAGCTTGATTTTCATCTTCAATTTTAACGTCAAACACCTTGTAGATCAAATATAATATGATTAAATTATTTCAGATGATCCTTTATGTGGGTACTTTATTTCGGACGATATACAAATGATGCTTTTGATACAACCAAATTTGTAAGAGAATTGTCCTGATAATTATCAGAACAATGTTTCTCCTAAAGCCCAACAACAATCCTTTGATCTCCAACCTCCTATAATACTTCGTCCATAAAACTTAACGAAATAGCGATTTGCACTTTTGCTAGGATATCCTTCTTGAGCGTCTCAACCATGTTTTTCGGTAATTTTCCTCTCTTTCCAAAACTTCCGTACAACCCTGTGGAACTAGAAGAGTCCTCATCTTCACCTTCCAGATTGTTATCATGTTTATTGCATGATTGAGTATTGTTGTGATATGTTAGAATTGTATCCTCGTAGATAGGATGATGTTATGCTTAGTGATATGTAAGATCTACCTGTTTGTCTGTTGACTGTTTATATGTTTATTTTTTATGTATATGTCGACATGTTATGGGTGGTTGGGTTGAGGCGGTCCTGCTTTGTGCTGAAGGGCAACAGACCCAGGGCGTCCCGGATAGACTGAAGGCCAGTGGGCGTACCAGTCAGGCCGAAAGCCCAAAGAACGTTCTAGTTAGGCTGAAGGCCCGAGGTGGTGTACCAATCATGTTGAAGGTTCTGTGAGCATCCCAGATAGACTATAGGCCGATGGGGCGTTCCAGACAGACTGAAGGCTCTGTATGCATGTTGTTTATGATATTATTCTGGTCTTGTGTGGTGTTGGTATTTTAGTGAAACCCACTAAGCTTTGGGCATATAGTTTTGGATTATGTTTCAGGTACCTTAGAGGATTGTGGGAAGGCGAAGGCGTGATCGTGCACATCCTCATGTTTTGGTTTCTTGATTTTGGGATTTCTCTGATATGAGTGTGCATTATAAATCTCTCATATGAGTAGGAACACTATACTCACATGTGAATTGTACTCTTATATGAATGGCACGGGCGTATCTACATACGACGGTGGGGGTACATCAGTACCCCAAAAATTTATTTTTTTAATATATGAAATTTTATTATGTAAATCAACTTTGTCATTTTACACCTCTAGCTTTAAAACTTGTAACCTACAACTATTTTTTTTGGGTCGTTTGCTTCATATGTGAGGGGCTGAAGGGTGAAGGCAATGTTTTAAAAAATTAGTTTTTTAGTTGAACCGATATGATGGTTGGTTCCCGATTCGACCGCCGGGTCAATCCGGTTTCTAGGATTTTTATGTTTTTCCTTATTTTCACACATACATATATACCTACATACACCAAAACACACATACACCAAAAATAAAATAAATTATAATACTGAAACAAAAGATAACTTTAAATGAATACAAATGTATCAAAAAGCTTGATAACATTTGCCATGCGTTTTTATTTAATTTAAGAGTTGTTTAAGTATATATGAAAAAACCAACAAAGTTTATTATACAAAATGTTTCATTTCATATGTTTTCATTCAACTTAACCGGTTAAATCGAAAGAATTAAGAAACGATAAGTAGTTGAAATTACTCAACTCAATCTTCATCAATTCAATATTAAACTTTAGGTAATAGATACATATTATTATTTTTTTATAACTTTTTAGGCCTTTTCCTTGATGGCTTTTTGGAAATATAATACTTGGTATAATGTTTTAATCGAATTATGAAGTTAGGGTTTGATTTGTATGAAAAGAATTGATTGGATATTTTGGATTTTGGTAATTTTGGTAATTTCTTATGATAGGTACTGTTTAAAATAATGAGTATTACACCTGATTATTAAACAACTCTATGTAAATATTAGATCATCCGTTATACCCACCACTAACCATTATAGTGGTGAGCGTCACATCATCACCACACTTACTACCACTAACCATGAGATACCTACCACTAAACACACCACTCCATCTTATTATTTTATTTAAATTTAATTTAAAAATACATTAAAACCCAATAAAACATATTTTTATATTTAAATTTAATTCAAAAACACAATAAAACATATTTTTTTTTTAAATTAGTTTTTTATTCAATGAAACAAAGATTACATTAATTTAAAACACACAACATAAATTAAAGAAGACTAGGTGTATGCCCGCGCAATGCTGCGGGTGACAAATAGTCTTATTTCGGCAAATATTTACTTCCAATGAATAATTCTTTCAACGATTAGTTTTAATCCCTATTGTATTATAACAATTGATGTGTAGGTCTCGTCATCATTGTATTTTGTGAAATGGTTTCTCTAAACTTTATTACTTATAATGACAACACTTAATCATATAGGAAACTGCTTTCCCTCATTTTACATATATTTTTTTTTGAAAATATCTTTCAACCTAACTATCTATTTTAACTTTAGGAATTTATTTGTATTGCAAAATTGGTTTTTGATAATCCTCATAACGCAAAAAATGTAATACTTTTTACCAATTTTGAGTTGCAAAAAAGTAATTTGGTATTAGTAAATTAATAAAACATAATGAAACTTTGTAATCGTGATGAGAATCTACTATCATTATTATGAAAATTAGTGTATATGTATAAACTTCGAAATGGGTGATTTATATTTACATAAAGAAGTGTAATATATTAATATAAGTTGTGTCTTTATTGACTTCTTACATAAGAGGTGTATATGCAAATTGCAACTCTTCACTTCAATTAAATAAATATAAATTGCAACTATTACATTATCAATTTGAAGAGTCGAGAAATATATATCCAATTATAACGACGTGTTTCAAATAAAAATAGTTTCCAACAAATCATATAAAAATGAAATAAAAAATAAGGGAAAGTAAAGCAACTGGTATTAAAATATCTCATTAAAATTCAATGAAAATATGATCCAAAACCAAACTTCCAACTAAATATTCCTGACAACTAACACTTCGTATCAAAAATATGATCCTTAACCCAAACATGTATTCTCCAAGGTAAAATGTTGAACCAATGAAGTTCAAAAAATTAAAAATGTAAAATAAAGATCAAAATGTGTGCAGACCATAAAAAACATAAAATAATGATCAAAGTGGAAAACCTTTGCGCTTTGGACACCAACGATTTTCTGTACCCATATATAAATCTTTCAAAGTCTTCGGACACCATCAACACCATCTTCTAACTTGTTGCTTTGGAATTTCCTTCAAGAATCTAATAGAAAAAACCAGTTCCACCCGATGTTCAGTTTCCAAGGAATCTATTTCTCATAGAAAATTTCTATGGTATATATTTAACTTGAAAAGTCAAAATGATTATTAAATTAAAGTAGAAGATTTCAAATTCATAAAAGTGAACTTTAATTTCTTATTATAAGGAAATGCTAGAAAAACATAGCAGCTCTCTGTAATTTCATTAACAAGCAAAAAACATGTAAGATATGAAACAAAAATCCAGAAAAAATTACACCAAGCAAATTCGAAAAAAAAAACATTTTAAAAGAAATATCAGAACATGGCCATTGCTAAATCTTTCATATCCACAATTTGAAGCGAGATAAATTATAATTACAATCAAACAAATAACTCAATCAATTTAATTATGAAAATAAGACACCGGTTAGAAACCAATAGTGTTGGTGAGTATGATCGCGACCTAGAGCTGTAAATTCATTGGCATTAGTCTTGAAGTTGCTTTCAATAGAAACATGAATAAGCCTCATATATTCTACTTCTTCATACTTGTAATTTGAACCCTCACTCCACCTAAATTGATCAAAAGTCAAAACCCCAGCAACAAAAAACGACAATTAATAAAAACAATTCAAAATGCCTATTGAAAAAAAAAATTAATTGCATGTGTGATACCAGTTTATAATTGTATAAAGAAACAAGAAAGAATAACACATTTGATCCACCATGGTTCGTACTTTTCTACACAAAGCTCCCTGAATCATGTACTTTGATAAAATCTACAACATCTCAAGCAAATTTGAAGGCTAACATATTTGAGTCTTCTGTGATATCTTGAATATATAAACCTTTACATAAGGTTTGTGAAGTGTAATTCAAATAAAATGTACGAAAAAATTAATCCATATTACCAATGCATATAAGATTGATAGAAAGATAAATAAAATCGTATTTTACAGAAAATCATCACTAGTTGCATGTAAGAAAGCCGAATATAAGAAACATATACTAAGAGCATACCATAGTTATCTGCGATTATACACCTACTTTTTGTCGGATATAGGAGTTTGATGATCACATTCAGACTATAGATAATAAATAATAAAGGGGTTTTAAGAGCACACGATTTCCCCAATTACTCGGTCATAATCCTTCCGAATCACCACTCAACTCAAGGCTAAAGTTTTTTTGTATGGTATGCACCAACACAAAGGTTAAGGGTGCGTTTGGTTGTGGAAAATTTTTCAGCTTCCTAGGAAAATTTTCCAAGAAAAACGGAAATTTTGAAAACGCGTTTGGTTCGTTCAGTTTTCCAAATTATATGTAAATTAGAAAAGTGATTTTTACAGTTTTCCAAAGTTTTCCAAATTTCTAAGATGGAAAATGAAAACTCCCTCGGTTTCAACCAAACGCGTTTTCTAAAATTTTCATTGAAAATTGAAAGCAAAAACTCAACTCTATTTTCTGAAAACATTTTCTTAGAAAATGAAAACAGTTTTCCACAACCAAACGCACCCTAAGTTTCAATTTATGGCATATATACAACATAAGAGGACTTAAATATATTGTAGCTTTATAACATACCAAATTCATCAAGACGGGCATCATACCTGTAGCTTTTTACAATAAACAGGTCACCTGTAGGCAAATCAAAATTTGTCCCTGTGTAATACTGTTAAAAAAAGAAAAAAGAAAAAGTTTTGTATGATATTAATTATCATTCGTAATTTGACAAAAGATCCACCACTTTGAATAAATTTAGCAACGCCAAAAAATTTAGCTGATTTAGAAGGAACTATGCCTCCAAACGTAATGAAGATACATTTTGTTTAAAATAATTCAAACAACAAAATAGCAAAAGAACCAAATAATTTCATTTAGATGATGAAACTACTTCTTATAACTGAAACTAACATAGGGGGATGGACAACTAAGTTAAAATTTATTTGATATGTGTTTTTATTATCTTAAATTTTTAATAAATAATGTAAAGTACATTGCTTTTTTTGTATTTCAGACAACAAAGGACTAATTGCAAGATATAGCATCGTACTCATTTTAACAATATAATAAACCTACTTACATGACTAACGCTTTGACCGCTTGGCTCTTAGCTTCTTTAAGTAACCGGATACTTCTCAACAGGAGATAAGCCAATCAATTTAACCTACAATTTCACAGCACTAAGCTCAAAATTCAAAGATTTAAAGCTTTAACAATTAAATATATTTAATTAACAATTAACAAATTAAGATTAAATCAAACTCCAAAGTAATAACCTGGGGATGAGCATATCGCATAATTCGATTGAAGGATGTAGCACCACCCCCACATAACAACATCCTGTCAAAACTTGTTTAGAAAGAGCACCGGCTTTGTCAACTTTGTTGCCCAAGACCAGCAAAGGAATACCACTCAATGCAATGCAGGTTTTCTCAAATTATCATGATCTGCAGCATCAACAACATAACTGCACCCAACCAACAATAGAAAAAATCAAGAAAATGTGAGAAAGATCAATGCTTTTTTACAAAATCATAACTCAATTGTTTCTTGAAATTAACATACAAAATGGTAGAAACCACATGACAATATGTCATTTAATACTGGAGTCATTACAGAGTTTCCGATGCAATACTACTGAGCTTCTGTTTATGTTTTTCATCCGCATCTCACATTGAACAGAAAATTGGATGTAAATCTCCTTCAACAGAACATATAAACAGATATACTCGGTAAACAAAATAAAAAAAAAACTATAATATAGGATCGGCAATCACACACATACAGTATAATAGTTGAAGAAGTATCGAAAATTTGCCTATAAAAATCAAAAAAGAGCATTATGTGTGCTTGGGGAGATTAATTAAATTGGAAAAGGGACTCCACACATCTAGGACTCTCATGAGCAACCTGTATTTCATCAAAAATGTTGACAAAAAATATATGTGCAGTTGTAGGTGGTGGTGAGTCAAAAAAACATTTTTTGAATCGAAGTATTGTCATTGAAGAAGGAACGATACTTTATATCTTAGAGGATACGGTGTGGGCCCGAGACGTGCTCGTTGTAGCTGAGGTGGACGCCCAAAACGGCGTTGCATCTCGTTGCACACCGCCCCATCATCTAGTTGCTTCTCGTCGTCGTTACAACCTACACCAACGAGTAAAATTCGAACGTTGCCCTCTTTTTAGCCGTTGTCAACGGTCAAAACAATAAAAAAAAAACATATTTATTCTCAAAAGTTTGGTGTTGCATCTTGTTGCCCATTTCCCCACTTGGTGTTATAACACCATTTGTTTAGGTGGCATGTGAGGTGGCATAATTTGGTGTTGCACCTTGTTGCCCACACCCAATGCTCTTAGGGTTTGTAGAAAGGATGACGCAGATAGATGACGAAGATATAGTCAGTTAGCGTTGGTTGAAGGAGACAGGTCGCCGATGGCAGATTCCGAGCAGGGATGTTGTCGTTGTTTAGCAAACGGTTGGTAACGGAGATGGGGTAAACGAAGATTGAGGCGATTGCGGCGTCCATGAAGGTGAGTAGTATTGGCGTTAGATAGTAAGTTAGGGTAGAGCGTGATTAAGATATGGATATTGGTGGGGGTTTCGTTGCAGAAAAACTGGTGCTAGCATAGATAGATGTTGGAGATGGCGGTCAAATACGATCCTAGTGTGGGAGAAAGAAGGATGAGTGTAGTGACGGCAACTCTCAGATTAGGGTTTATGGGTATTGTATTGAGAGAAAATGTGAGTAAACAGAAATGGGAGTTAGTATCCATGAAGTAAATAAGCATAATATGTTTGTATATGATGTAATGGTTTTATACATTTTAAAATTCAAGAAGAGTGTAATATGGTTTATATAATAGTAAAGATAATAATAAAAAAAACATAAAAATGCAACCACAAACAACTTAAACTAGATTTAAAACACACAACATAAATTAAAAAAGATAATAATAAACAAAGATTACCTTATTTTTAATGACTAAATTTAGGGGACTCTTTCAATTTTCGTCAAGCTTTGACGTGTTTAAACAGTATGTGTTTCGTGTCTTCATATTTGTGATGACCATAGCAAACGGGTCGCCTTCATTTACGTTGTTTATAACAAAGTTATAAATTCCATTGAATTCAAGGCATTTAACCCTCATGTTGCGGAACTTCGAACATATTTCATCAAGACTACGACTTTGGCAACCCATTATATCATGGAAAACGTTTTCAACTTTTACCCAAAAATTGTGTGAGTAAAATGAGTGAATATATGTGGTATTTATAGAAGATGTTTAATGTTGTTTGGAAGGTAAAATGAAAAAAATAAATAAATAAATAAATAAACCCTAAAATATGGCCGTTACTCAACAGCCAATTAAATTGTCCGTTTCCATTCGTTGTCCGGAGCACGAATACCCACGACCACAAACCACCACGAGCCACCGGGATGGTGTGCACGATCGTGATTCGTAACCACCTAGACCACGAACTCGTCCGTTGCAACCATACCGGACGGCCTTTATATTAAATTTCAATTATCTGGAACTAAAATTCCTAGCTTCGCCAATGAGCGCGGGAACCATCAAATGCAATTGGAAAAAGACGTCCAGGTCTTTTATGTTTTCGATTGGAAGGAAATATAAATCATAAATAGTTAATCGCAATATATCCAAAATATAATGTTGTTTTTGTTTATTTATTTATTTATTATTTTTTAGTTAACAATTTCTTATACATCAAACTGAAGCATATAACTTATAACAATAATTTACGATTTATATGAATCATCTTTCATGTCTTTAAAATATAATAGTTTGTAAAAAAAAAAAAAAAAAAAAAAAAAAAAAAAAAAGATAAGGAGTTTTATTCGTTTCACATGTCAGTGAAGACGAATGGTCCCAAAAGTCGACTTATTTTAATAAAAAAATAATAAAAAAAGAAGAAAACACCGACATACCAAAAGAACATTTGTTGATACAAATTGACTGAACCATTGACATAATGACTTCCAGGTCAATGGCAACAAGGTGCTCTTGCTTTATAAATGAACTCATTCCATCGTCCTATAGAACCCATCTTTCCATTGCACTCTATTTCTAAACCAAACTGAGTTAGAGTTGATAATGAATAATGGGAGGGGTTTTGGAGTCCATTTCATTTTCGTGTGTGTTTTTTTGGTTGCAACAACATGTACTTGTTTGGGTGTCGGAAACATCACTGTGGTTTGCTCTGTGCAAGAGCGACTTGCTCTTCTCAGGTTTAAACAGAGCGTCAGAGATGAGTTTAAAATCTTGGCATCATGGGTGGGTAATGACTGTTGCCAGTAGGAAAGAATCCAGTGTGATGGTGTGAGTGGCAATGTTGTAAGGCTTCTTCTCAGAGGAGGATACTTTGCTAGTCAAGGCCACTTAGTTGGTAAAGAGGTGGACTCTTCTTTGGCTGAGTTGATGCATCTCAAATACTTGGATTTGAGTGATAATGATTTCGGAGGAAGTCGAATCCCTGACTTCATTGGATCCTTGAAACACTTGAGCTACCTCAATCTCTCAAATGCTCGTTTCCAAGGTATTATTCCTCATCACATTGGAAATCTTTCTAATTTAAAGGTCATTGATCTCAGTTCAAACTGGGAGCTGATAGTAAATGATATGTCATGGAGTTTTGGCCTTTTGTTACTCGAGCATCTTGACTTGAGTTCATTGAATCTTGTCGGAGCACGGAACTTAGACATGGTGCTTTACATGATTCCTTCTTTAAAAAAGTTAAGTTTGTCATATTGTCGACTCTCCAATGCTGATTTTCGAAATCCGAGTAGAATAGTTACAAACATTGAACACCTGGATCTTGGGTTCAATTCTTTCAAAGGTCCACTCCCTGGTTTTTTAAAAAACATGACATCGCTTACATTCCTGGATCTTTCAGACTTTGATGTTAGTTTAGCATGGAACTTGGCAAACTTGCTAAACATGATCCCTTATTTATCGGAGCTACATTTGTCAAGATGTGGGCTCGACAACACGTTTCTGTCTTCCACTCATCTTAATTTCAGTACACTGTCTAACATCCAACACCTGGATCTTAGCGATAACTCAATTGAAGGGCTGTTTCCTTCTCTTTTCACAAACATGAGTTCCTTAAGAGTCCTTGACCTTTCAAGAAACAGCCTCAGTTCATGGGTTCCAGTGATGCCTAACCTTCTAGAGCTCGATCTTTCTTTTAACGAGTTTAAGCAGATTGAGCATGTTGGCATCTGGAGACATTGTCACCTGAAACGATTGAATGCAGCACGCAATAAAGAAATGATGGAATCACCAAAAAACATATCTGAATGCTCCCAATATGCTCTGGAGATGTTGGATTTAACTGGGAGTTTAAATGGCACAATTCCAGAACCACTTGGAAGAATGGCGAATCTAAGAGTCTTACGTCTACTAGATGGCGAATTGACAGGCCCGATCCCTGACTCTATTGGAAGATTAAGATTGTTAGAGGTATTAGATATATCTTATAACGAGTTAACCGGTCCCATTCCAACATTCATTGGGCAGAAGCTTTCCAAACTTGACCTTTCTTTCAACCAATTGAATGGTTCGATCCCACAATCCTTTGAAAAATTAGCATCTTTAACATATTTGGACTTACAATCCAATCGGTTAACAGGTTCGATTCCGCTGCTAATTGGGAAACTTTACAAACTTGACCTTTCTGTTAATCGATTGAATGGTTCAATTCCAGAATCTTTAGGAGGACTTGTTTCATTAGAAGAAATTTCGTTGAACTCGAATTTGTTGAGCGGACCTATTCCGGTTTCACTTGGGCAACTTGACAATCTTCGATATCTAGATGTGTCTAACAATTCTTTAGAAGGAGTAGTGTCTGATGCCCATTTTGCTAAGCTTTTGAACTTGAAGGGTTTGTTTACTTCTTTTAACACTAGGTTGAGATTCAACCTTTCACGTGAGTGGATACCTCCATTCCAGTTGTATACTCTTGATCTCCGTTCTTGCACTATTGCAAATGAATTTCCACGGTGGCTACGAAATCAAAGGAACCTTGGTGCTTTACTGTTGTCCAACACTAAAATTTCGGGACCTCTGCCCACGTGGCTGCGGAAGACGCCCACCATTCATTTCTTGGATCTCTCTCACAATAAACTCAGTGGACCTTTGACAAACCTTCCTTATCGGAGAAATGTTGATACGTTTGATCCAAACATATTGGGGGTATTATTTCTGGTAAATAATCTTTTCAATGAGTCGATTCCAACGTCATTGTGCACAAGGACAGATTTGGGATATCTTGATCTTTCTAAAAATAGGTTAACCGGAGAAATTCCCAAGTGCCTTGAGAATCTGAAAGAGTTGATTACCATGATATTTAGCTCAAATAAGTTGTCCGGTGTCATTCCAAGTTTTACTGCTCTTAATAATTCAAGATTAGGTCAGTTAAAATTTAATGACAATAACCTTATTGGTGAACTTCCTCGAGAATTGGGGAACTGTGGAGGTTTATATGTCTTGGATTTGGGTGATAATAATTTATCTGGAAACATACCCAAACGGATTGGTGATGAGCTTACAAATTTGATGGTTTTGAGATTACATAAGAATAACTTCATGGGAACAATTCCTCAATCCTTATGCAAAGCTTCAAGTCTACATATTTTGGATCTTGCGTACAACAACTTAACGGGTTCCATACCTGATTGTCTAGGAGAGTTGAATGCCATGCTTAATAGTAGCCTTGTAACTTGGTCAGCCAACCCTCTCAATCCTGATGAGAATGTGATTCAGGTCATGAAAGGTGTTGATCTTCGGTATTCAACAACATGGCCTCTGGTTTTTAACATGGACCTTTCAAGCAATAAACTTGTTGGACAAATACCTATGGAGCTAACTGCACTTTCTAGGTTGATTGGTCTCAATTTGTCTAATAATCTTCTTAGTGGGGGAATTCCAGACAGCATTGGAAATATGGCAGCTTTAAATTCTCTTGATTTTTCTAGAAACGAGTTGAGTGGGTTGATCCCTTCAAGCATGGCAACTTTGAACTTTTTGAGCCATTTGAATTTTTCATACAACAACTTGTCAGGACGAATTCCAACAGGAAATCAATTGCAGACCCTTAATGATCCATCTATATATGTTGGGAATAAAGATCTTTGTGGATCTCCATTGCCAAAGAATTGCTCATATCATCAAGACCCAACAACAACGCTCGAGAAGAAATATGAAGCAGATGATGATGATTCAAGGGAGGTTTGGTTTTATGTGGACATAATGAGTGGTTTTGCAACAGGGTTTTTGGGTATTATTGGAGTTTTGTTATTCAAGAAACAGTGGAGACATAAGATTTTCATGTTTACTGAGGAAACCATGGACAAGATATACGTTGTAGTCATGGTAAAGGTTGCCAAGATGAAGAGAGGAAGAGAAGCCTTATAGGTCGATCTTTTCGAATGAAGTAATTCTCGAACATATATAATTAATTGGTTTTTATTTTTAATTGTGCTTGTTTTCAATAATATTTGGATCATATGTTAGTATGACTGTTGTAATATATATGGGTGTTGTTTTTTAAAGTTTCCATCTTTGAAATTTTTGATTTGGATTCATCTGATTGTTCTGCTGCTGATATCGAATCTTGAATTAAATACATTAACTTGGTCTTGTGTATCAATATTAGGATTGTAATGTCTGTTATTCTAATTTCTTTTTTTGCCATAATATGTTCATAAAGAAAGGAAATATTGTTTTTAGATAGTTTTTTGAGATTTTGGTCAAAAGATATGCTCAAACAAATAAATGTAGGACAATCGAAAGACAATGAAATTGAAAACAAAGCAGACAAATTATGTTTTAACAACTGTTCTTAACAGCAAACTAATTGTACAACTACATTCTTCATTTTGTTTTCTTATGCCATTCTCTAATGTGAGTATTGCTTTCAAAATACAGCCTGGATCATTCTCATAGAACACCAGACTTTTCTCTTCAAGAAGTGAGACTATAATGATTGGTTGTTACATACGCACGAAGAGAATTAACTTCATTTACAAGTTCATTTTTTTGCAAGATTATTCACCATGATTTCCAAGAAACAACCTTCTTTACCTCTGATGAGTTCAACCCAACAGATTAGAATCCATTTACTTTTCATGGTGTATTCATGAATTCGAGACCACTCATCGAACTTCCGAGATGACCAACACTTAGATATTCATTAGGTTGACCCATAACAATGTTAGCTATGCAGAAAATTTGGTAACAGTTAATATGGTTGATGATAATAACTCAACTGCAAAATAGCCGGGTTGAAAAACTGCTATTTTGGTTATTTTTTAATTCCATGTGCTATATATATATATATATATATATATATATATATATATATATATATATATATATATATAGAGAGAGAGAGAGAGAGAGAGAGAGAGAGAGGAGGGTTCAATTGAGAAGAAAAATGTTGAAAATGAGGGAATCATTCTCAGCCAATCATTTAATTAGCATCTAAGCATAAAAGACACGGTGGCAAACTTGTAAATATGATATAATAACCTTCAATCACAGATACGTAACTATGGAGAATTAGATAACAGTTCAAATTCATTCCTAATCGATCGTTCACCATCCAAATTTCTCCTCCAACCTTCAACAATCATCCAGATTTCTTCAATTAAACCCTCGATCAACGTCATCCAGTGTTAATCAATTATCGATCTTCGCCAATAACACGTTTATCAACACCATTCAACAGTAGACAACAAAATTCGTTTTTAGTTCTTTCAATCCAACCTTCAATCTTCTTGAATATGAGCATATCTCAACATATACGATTAATTATACTCCCAACGTCATTAGATCAACATCATCGGTAATCAACAACAGATCCACTTCATATCATTCATTCAACATCAATCATCAAACAAAACTTTGAAATTAAGGTTAGAAAAACATCAAATTATTTTTTTTGAAAAATATCATATAACTCTCTATCAATCTACTATTTTGTAAGATTTAAATAGTCAAAGTATCATATTTTTAACATTTTTAAAAAAGCTAACTTATATGCACTCCAACTGTTTAATGAAATACATAAACTAAATCTATACGTTATATTCACATATGAATATGTTTTCGCACCTGAATCAATATATGATTATTAAAAAACAAAACAAATATGCAAGTCTGTATGTTATTCATATGTGAATAACATATAAAAACTATATATATTTTTGAAAAACATTGTAATATTCATATGTGAATATACCGTGTAATATTTACATGTGAATATACCATCTATTATTCATAAGTGAATATACCATCTAATATTCACATGAATATACTATGTAATATTCACATGTGATATACCATGTAATACTATATAATATTCACATATGAAAATACCATCTAATATTCATAAGTGAATATACCATCTAATATTCACAAGTGAGTATACTATGTAATATTCAAAAGTGAATGCATTGTCTAATATTTAAATATGAATATACTATGTGATATTCACAAGTGAATA
Organism: Lactuca virosa; assembly: GCF_052849685.1. Classification (NCBI taxonomy): domain Eukaryota; kingdom Viridiplantae; phylum Streptophyta; class Magnoliopsida; order Asterales; family Asteraceae; genus Lactuca; species Lactuca virosa. The sequence goes on from NC_136430.1 coordinate 136,711,516, forward strand.
TACTATATAATATTCATATGTGAATATAGTGTGCAATATTCATGAAAGAATATACCATGTAATATTCAGATGTGACTATAATGTGTAATATTCAAAAGTAGATATATCATATAATATTCACATGTGAACCTAGCATATAATATTCATATGTGAATATACCATGGGAATATACCATGTAATATCACATGTGAATATACAATATAAACAACATATATCATATAATATTCACATATGATTATACCTTCATGTGTGAATATACCATGTGATAATTAGAATGTGATAATTCGTTATTATTGTGACCTAACGATGTATTCTTATTAACATTTTTTATGTGTATTCACATGTTTGTCAGGAATGGTTATAACTCAATAAATGAATAACATTTTCAATCAATGGTTGGTTCATATCTCAATGGTTGACGATTGGTTGGTGTAAATGAGAAGATATCATTGACGAAGACAATATATTTTTATATTCATGTGTAGATGTTATACAATTTAATATATTCTTCATTTTGATCGTGTTAAATACAAATGTGAATGATATTCATTAACCAATACAATGTTGTTTGTCTTAGTATGATGTTGAATTTACATGTAAAGTAATACTATTACAATATACAAAAAAACACTATTCACAAACCAATTCTTATAGTGTATTATTTATTTTTATATATAAAAGTTGTATTCACAATTAAACTATACACATATCGTAATGATTTCTAAACTTTATTCATATATGAATAGAATAACATGCCATGATGATATCATCACTAGTAGGAATGAAAATTTAGTGACATCATCAAGAAAATTTGCCGCAATAAAGTTTAGGCTCCGAATTAGACGAAATTCGCATATTTGATGTAAAATGGTGCGATTTACCAAACTCACAGCTTTGCCGCGACGTATGGTGTTTTTGGCCATTCGGAACTGTTTAGGACCTCAAAATGACGTTTTTTTATTTTTATAAATTTCCGAAAAAAATTGATCATTTATTCACAAATGAATATAACAGTAATAAAAAAATATGCTCATATGATTATTTTATTAATCATAAAAAGCTTAGTTATATGTAAATAAATATACATTCTTATCGGTTTTATTGACAATTTTATTCATTTGTGAATAATACATATATTCACATTTGATTATTACATTTATTCATTTGTGAATATTACATATATTTACATGTGGATATAATTCTTATATGTTATTCACATATGAATTACAAATTTGCTTAGGACCTCAAAACGACGTATTTTTCATTTTTCTGATTTTCCAAAATAATGCGTTATCATTTATGAATATTACCTGTATTCATTTGTGAATTACATATATTCACATGTGAGTATAATTTTTATATGTTATTCACATATGGATTATTACATAGTTGTTATGTGTTTGTAAAAGACATACATTGATTCTCGTGTAAAGACATATTCACTTGTGAATATTGCATGAAATATTTAGTTTATGCATTTCATCGAACAGTTAGCGTGCAAACAAATTAACTTATATAATTATGGTAAAAAAATTAACAATTGAAGCCAATAATTACAACACAAATCAAATCCTATTAAAATCGATCAATAATCAGTAGGTTGAGATAATCAGTAGGTTGAGATAAAAAATTAACAACTGGTGATTGCTAACTGATGTGACATCAATAAATATTGATTATGTTTAACGATTTTGCTTGACATCAACAAAATTAGACAATATTGAATCACGACTTACACTTAATAGTACAAATAAATGTTTTGATGATGAATCACAACATTTCGATGAATAAACTAAGATTTTTGATGAAGAATTGATGTTTTTATGAAGTGTCGATGTTTTTTTTATGAAGAACAAGTGACGTTGATGTTTTTTTGATGAAGAACAAATGAAGTTGATGAAGAACAGATGATGTGGATGAAGAACAGATAATATTGATGAAGAACTGTGGCAAGATCCAGATAAATAAATAACAGATGATGTTGATGAAGAATAGATGAACGATCCAGAAGAACAACATACCTTAATGATTTAATCTAAATGTATTTTACATATATAAAAATGATTGGCGGAGAATGATTCCCACATTCTCAACATTTTATTTTTTCTCAATTGAACTTACCCCTCTCTCTCTCTCTCTCTATATATATATATATATATATATATATATATATATATATATATATATATATATATATATATATATGTGTGTGTGTGTGTGTGTGTGTGTGTGTGTGTGTGTGTGTGTGAGATTACTGTGGATTTTATTGTCCGTAATTTGTAATGTAGTTGCTTGTTGGAAATAAGAACATTTGTGCAGAACTTCTAGTGCAATAATTTTTATGCACTCCATTTTCTCTAGTGCAATAACAAGCCATGATTTATTTGTTTCTCATTACTTTTTCTTTGTCATTTTGGATTTGTTATTTTAATAGAAAACATAAAATGAAGGCATAACATATCCAAAGTGTGCAGAAAAACTTTCAACACAAACATTCTTCCATGGTCTCCAACAACTTGTTGCAACCTAAACATTAATTCGAAAATAACCTGAAGAAATTATCATAATTACAGAGTTAAAAGATAATCAAGAGAAAGACAAGAAGGCATTATTTTGCATCAATCAAACATATATCAAATATGCTTTCGTGAGATTGGTTGAATGTGATTAGCTCTTCGTTGTTTAATAACGTGTATTTTATAACCGTTTCTCCACCGTCTTGCTAGTTTTCTTTTTCTTAATAAAAAGGAAAAAATTCAAACCGTTCGTACACAACATACCAGGTGAAATAGAGTGAAGATTTTGTGATTGAGACACCACGTGCAAATTTGCAAAACTCAAAATGAAAGATTCCGAGTCGGTGGAAGCATTCTATAATCGAGTAATTTGATATTTAATTAATTAAGGTTAAAAAGTAAACATATTGAAGGTAAAAGAATCGTGGATAAGATCCTTCAAGGTTTATGTGACACACCCAACTTTTTAATAAATCTGATATAGAATAGTGAAACATCCCAAAAATACGACCCAAAAATTTCATTTTTAAAATTACTAAACCCATATCCCAAAACATCATCAATTTCAAAAACAATGTGAACATACAAAAATCATAGTATGTAATCAAAACAAATCATAGAAAGGTATTATCAGAGCATAAGTCCCAAAATCTCTACTGCGGAAAATCATAGTGTGATGTGATCCCTTCGAGCTGGAAGTACCTAAAACACAAACGGAAACTGTAAGCACAAATCTTAGTGAGTTCCCCCACCATACCACATAGAAGACAAACATACTGCCAAGCACATCCGGGTGCTGGCCTACCCCTTCGGTCTATTTCAACCGGATGCTGCCGAGCATATCTGGGTGCTCGACCTGCCCCTTCGGTCTATTTCAACCGGATAACGTTGAGCATATATGGGTGCTCGACATGCCCCTTCAGTCTATTTCAACCGAATACCGGGTCTACTTCACCCCTACCACTACCACATAATATCATACATAATTCACAGAATCATCCAACAATACATGCATGCCTGATAATTATCACAAAGACAATCATCATTATACCATAACTAGTGGGCAGGCCTTGGTGCCTTCGACCCACAAATTCTACGAAGGGAGACTCACCTCAAACCGTGGGTATCAAATCGTACTCAGCAGATAACTTGCGAACTCCTCTCCCTATCGCACCATATAAATTCTAATCACTCATTAGGTTACATTCTGACTCCAAGATCCAAACCCTAATTCATGTCTTAAGGAAAAAGGTTTCCTAATCCTTTCCTTATTGGGCCTCTTCCTCCGAAGGCCTAATTTCAAAACAACTTAAAATGTCCAAGCCCAACCTGTAACACCCTAGTTTTCAAGTAATTTCAAATCCATCCCTTGGGTTTAATTTATGATGCTCTGGGTCCTTGGATTTGAATGAAGTGTCCATGGGAAGCCTTAGTGGCAAAGTGGTAATTTATGGAGCATGAGTTGTACGTTGGGCGTACATGTGAGTAAGCTAAGCGTACTAGGGCACGCCTAGTACGCTGGGCGTACGCATATGTACGTAGTGCGTATGTGTGTCCGGGTGAAAACCCTAACTTTTAGGGTTTCTGGAGTATTTAAGCATCATTATGTACCCTTTACCCCTATCTTTTCAGCCTCCAAGTTCTGGAATCGTTTTTGGCAAACCCTAGCTCCTATGGTGTGTGTGTGTGTATGAGTTAAGAGTGTGTTTCTTGTGTGGTTGAAGAAGAAGAAGTTGCAGTAAGGTGATTGGAGAGTGAAGCAAGCTAGTAGATCTTTGATCATCACTTCATGAAGAAGCTCCAGAAGGTTAAAAGCTTCTACATTTATGCTTGGATTGTGTAGTTCTTGTTTTGGTAGCTTTTGGTGTTCTTCTTGTCCCAAAAGTCTCAATATTGTGCATGCTTTGTTTTGGACGTGTTGAGCTGTCCTTTCAGACCCTAGGATGGGTCCTAAGGCATAAAAATGAGGTCCCTTTAGCTAGTTTGGTCCCTTGTTCTTGGTAGGAGGTCTTAATGGATTAAGACCATGTATTAAGCCCATTTTGGACGACCAAAGTCTTAAAGTTTGAGACTTTATGGTCCTAAAGTACCTTTAAGGCATGGATCTGAAGTTTGAGCTTAGGTGCTTAATCTATTAAGCACTTATAAGGATTTGAAGACCTGTGAGGTTACACCCCGCGTAAGTTGATATACGCCCCGCGTACAGAGTCAACCACCCCGATGGTGGTCAATGTGAGGCGAGGTACGCCCAGCGTACCGAAGGGGTACGCCCCGCGTACGCCTTCTGTTTGGGCTTCGGGTATTGAGCCATCTATTGGGCCTTGATACTTGGGCCCTAATGGACTATCTGGATAGATGTGTCTTGGGCTAATTAGAGGATCAAACCTTTGGATAAGGCCCAATAAGAAGTGGGCCCAATTTGGAAAATTGGGCTAAGTGTGGGCCTTGAAGTAATTTGGACCTTTTGGATTAAAATTTGGGCTTGGGTTGCATTGGGATTTAGGAGTTTATTTTGATGTTGGGCCTTTTGTCATCTAGTTGGGACTTGGCTTTGTGCCAAGCTTGAGGAAAGGTAAAAGGGTCTTTTACCCTAAATTGGACTCATAGTGTGAGTCAGTGGCTAGATGTTGATGGGTTGTCATTTTGGTATCTGTTAGCGCGTGTGTGATAGTGGATCTGCAGTCAGAGATTATTGATGGAATCAACTATTGATGGGGTGTTGTCTTGATGTTGGCGGTTCGGGGATCTGGTAGCCAGCAGCCAGGGATCGTCTGTGTGTTTCGGCAGTGGGAGGTGAGTTTTTCCTCGTTGTATTTGCGGGTCGAAGGCACCAATGTCGACCTTTTGGATTGTTATCCTGGTTTATCGTATGCTTGTATGTTGTAGTGATCTGTTATATCGGTATCCTGGTAGATAAGATGTTGTCATGTTGTAGTGATCTGTTATATCGGTATCCTGGTAGATAAGATGTTGCCATGATGTAGTGATATGTTAGATCAGTATCCTGGTAGATAGGATGAGGCTATGCCTAGTGATATGTTAGATCTTCCTATTATCTGTTCTTTCTATATGTTTACCGGTCGCATGTGTTGATGTAGTGTGGTTGGGTTGAGACTGTGTTGCTTTGTGCTGCTAGTCAACAAACCCAATGATATTTATATTGGTATGTTATGTGTATGTTTATCTGTTATGTATATGTCGACATGGTTTGTGGGTATGGTTGGGTTGAGGCGGACATGCTTAGTGCTAAAGGCCAACGGACCCAGGGTGGCCCAGATAGACTGAAGGCCTGCGAGGCGGACCAATCAGGCCGAAGGCCCGGAGAACGGTCCAAACATGCTGAAGGTTCGGAGAACGGTCCATACATGCTGAAGGATCGGAGAACGGTCGAGACATGCTGAAGTCCCGATGAGGCGGTCCAGACAGGCTAAAGGCTCTGCATGCATGCTATTTTCTGTTATGTTTATGATTATGTGTTGTGGTGGTACTTTAGGGAAAACTCACTAATCTTCGTGCTTACAGTTTTGGTTTATAGTTTCCGATACTTCAATGGATCGTGGCAAAGAGAAGGCGTGACCGTACATATCCTCGTGTTTTTGGAACTTATGGTCAATAAGGCCCAAATACCATCAATCATAGACCTAGGCCCATAGGCCTTAATCCACAGGTGGGCTTGAGGCCCAACAATTCAAGGCCCAACAACCTAGAGTCCAAAGATCACTTTTGTCCACTGCATGCGTACGCGTGGCGTACTCTGCATGTACGCCCAGCGTACGCTGGTCTTGACCAGATACGGGTGGTTAACCCAGTACGCACAGTGTACCAGGGAGTACGCCTAGTGTACTGGCCAGTCAACCCAAAACCTTCTTGTGACTTAATCCATTAAGCCCTAACATCCAAAACATAGATCTAGGTCCCTAAAAATTTTCTAATCCATAAAGATATAGACTTTATGCTTTTGCATGCATTGATGGGGACTAAGATATAAATCAAGTCCAGAAACACACTTAGTTGACATCTCACAATTGCATGGTTGAGGCTAAACCATCAAGGTCCAATTTTTATGGCTCCTAACACCTCCAAGACCCAAAAAGGACAGCTCATATGGACTGAAACTCCTTTAACTCAAAAAATCTAAACTATGGGACCAAAATATAACATTAATCACCCCAAAACTAGATCTAAGCATGTCATGGCCAAGGTTAAAGCTAAAATTTAGGGTTTGCCTCTGGCCAGACTACGCCCAGCATACACATGGGTACACCCAGCGTTCGCAGGGACTTTCCCGATCTGCGCCCAGCGTACGACCCTCCCCCAATAATCACATTATTATTATCTATTTCTTTTTTTGAGAAGCTTGCATTAGAAAAATTCCTGGAGACTCGAGCGTTACAAATCTCCCCCACTTGAATCAAATTTCATCCTCGAAGTCTGCTGCTTGGAATAACTCCGGGTAGTGCTCCCCCATCTCGTCTTCTGGTTCCCACGTCCATTCCGATCCCTTATGGTGCTGCCACTGCACCTTCACCAGCTCGACCCTTTTGTTCCTCAAATCCTTTGTCTTCCTATCGAGAATCGCTACTGGTCTCTCAATATAGTTCAGGCGGTCATCCACCTGAATATCCTCCAAAGGAATCACTGAGGAATCATCAACTAAACACTTCCGTAGATGTGAGACATGAAAAGTACTATGGATCTGCCAAAGCTCCTCCGTAAGATCTAGTCGGTACGCCAGCCTGCCCACCACGCTATAATCCTGAAAGTTCCGCTATACCTGGGGCCCATCTTGCCCCGCTTCATGAAGTGAATGACATCCTTCCAAGGTGACACATTTAGGAGGACCATATCCCCGACCTGGAACTCTTGGTCTGATCGGCGTCTGTCAACGTAGCTCTTCTGCCGACTCTAAGCCGTCTGGAGTCTGCTCCGGACCTGCTGGATCAACTCGGTCGTGTAACACCTGTTCCAGGTATTGATTAATTTATATTATTTTTAAGGTTTTGTGCATGGACTCGGCGAGTTGGGGTGATCCAACGCGTCGAGTAGATACTATTAAGGGGACGCGTGGTTTGGGTTCTACTCGACGAGTCGGAAGGCCCCGACTCGACGAGTCGGAGCTGTAAAGAGAAACCCTAATTTTTAGGGTTTGCACCCTATTTAAGGAACATAACCTGCCTCTTGTGGCCTCCCTTACCACCCTACTATCCATAGAAAACCCTAATTCGACCTTGCACCTTCTTCGGTGAGAGTGGGAGCTTTTGTGAGTGATCTTAGAGTATTTGTAAAGGATCCTAGAGCTTGAAGAGGAAGGAGCAGGAAAAGAAGCATTAGATACGACATCTACTCTATCTTGGCCATCATCTTGAGGTATAAAGTCGTCACCTTGATCCCTAGTTGGTTAGATCCCTTTTCTTGGAAGTAAATGGCCATTTTTGGTACAAAATGGAGTCAAACTTGGATCTGGACTTATCACAACGATATGGTTCCAGATCTAGACCTCTCAAGGTCCCCAATGGCATAAATTTGCTCACTTTATGCAGCCTAGCCCCTTTCCATGCACAAAAATCTTATAAGATGCTTAGTTTTCACATTTTAGCCTTGTGAGGCCTTGCATGCATGTAAAGTTAGCAACTTTACGTGGTAACTGCTCTAGGAGAAGTTGGATCTGATGTTTGGGACCCTGGAGCCCACTAGAAAGGACCGAACAAAAAAAGGGCTGAAGGGACTCGACGAGTTGCTTAGCCAACTCGACGAGTCGGGAAGGGTTTTCCTGTTTTTGGGATCCTGAGTGATTTCGGTGAAGCTGATTAAGAGATTTCGGTCAAGAGATTTCGGTGTAGGGTTTTTGGTCTTTGATCATGGAGGAACTCGGTGAGTTACATAGGTAACTCGGCGAGTTGATGAGTTACTCAAGAGACTCGACGAGTTGCTAGATGCACTCGAAAAGTTGAGGTCAACATGGACTGTTGACCTTGACTTTGACCAGGGTTGACCTTGAGGGTATTTATGGTACTCCGGGATTGTGACAAGTTAATCACATGATGACTATAGGCAGCGAGGAGGAGCAGTGTGTAGGATACATCTGATCTTAGCTATTCAGTTCAGCATTCGAGAGGTGAGTCTTCTCACCATACCAATGGGTCTAAGGCACCAAGGCCGGCCCATTTTATGATATGTGGATTGTTGATTGATTATTCGTTATGTTAGTATGACATTTGCATGGAAGACCCGGGGGGTTCCCGTGGCAGTAGTCTGAGACCATGTGGGGGTTCCCGTGGCATTTGGAATAAGACTTTGGAGGGTTTCCATGGCATCCTAGTATATTTGTATGTGTAGTTTGCATTTGTGTGTTGCTTGCTGGTGAAGACCATGAGGGGGTTCCCATGGCAGGAAGCCATGTGGGGGTTCCCATGGAAGAAAGTTAAGACAACATGGGGGTTCCAGTGGCACTAGGTGTATGACCTTGGAGGGTTTCCATGGCTTCCTTATATGTTTGTATGCATGGCTTATGTGATATATGTAGCTTTTATTTGATATGTGTTATGTGGATTGTGTGTGGGGTATGCTCTGGGGGACTCACTAAGCATTAGCTTACAGTTTGTGGAATTGTTTCAGGTACATCTGATCCCAAGGGCAAGGGAAATGCTTGAAGGCGCGATGTGCACTCTCTCTCAGGCGTTTTTATGGGACACTCTGATGATTTGAATTAATATTGTTATTTACATGAATTTGAAAAAAATTGTATTGGGATTTTATGGTTTATGGTAAATGTTTTGTAACGACGTAAATTTTAAAACAATTTTTCATTTTTCCACATAATAAAACTCATATAATATTCTCAAAATCTCATGTATCAAATGTCATCATAATAAAACATATCCCAGAATCTCAAATACATAATCCTCTATCAGTGTGTACAGATCACGCCGGCGCCTTCCCGCGATCCTCGCTGGTACCTGAAACACATATCACATAACACGGTAAGCATAAATGCTTAGTGAGTTCCCCAAAATACCACGCACATACAACTAGCCACTCGAGGCTATAACTCTGCGAGACCTTCCGGTCAATGTGTCTCAGGGGCCTTCCAGTCCCACTCTTGGAGTAGACCTTCCGGTCCTACTCTGTCGACCTTCCGGTCCATACCATGTTCACCTTCCGGTCCATACACTGCTGACCTTCCGGTCCATACTCTGTTGACCTTCCAGTCCATACCATACTAACCTTCCGGTCCATACCATACTGACCTTCCGGTCCATACCATGCTACTCATAACATACATAAGATACACATATCACATAAAAACATATATCACATACTCGTCACAGCACATAAGACCTTCCGGTCACACATAATTACCACTCTAGGTAAGGTATGGTGAGAAGACTCACCTCGTATGATGTCTAGTAAACTCTCGTGCTCGATAACCCCGATCTAGCCTCCGCCTAATCACATAAAGTAATTTATCTCTTATTAACACGATTCTCATAGGCTAGACTAATCCCTTCCTATAATTTCCCAGAAGGGAAAAAGACCATTTTACCCCTCCAATGGTCCAATGTCCAAATGTTGACCAAACCCTAAAAGTCAACCTCAGTCAACGGTCCAACTTTGACCAGACTCGTCGAGTGCACTCGGGTGACTCGGCGAGTCCATGCGTGTCCTCTGAATCCTCCTAAGGCCTCACTCGACTCGTCGAGTTAGCCTTTCCCTCGACGTGTTACCACTGATCACGAATCATGGTGCAACTGTTGGATATAGTGTCTAAGTCCATAACTATATTTGGTATGTACTTGACCCGACCCGGCATGGTCCATTTGGGTTGCACTTCACCCGAACAATTTACGGATAATCTTTTGAGAATAGTATAAGTTATGATTTATTAATATATTATAAGTTCTAATATATTAATATAAAATCATATTATTTAATTAGTGTTGATCTATAATTAATTTAGAATTAATTTAGAGATTAAAAGTATGACTAATTAAATATGGGCTCTTGTATTTATATAGTGTGAGCTAATGCTTATTTGGAATGGGCTAGGCTTGCATGGAAAGTCCATGGATACTCCATGGAGCTTTAACCCATGGATCTCATGGAAATGAAAAGACATGGGTATTAGGGTTTACATGGATGTAACACCATACTATATAAAGGAGGCTTTGGTTCTTGAAATTGCACAAGTTGATGTGTGTAAACTAAGAGGGCCGATTTCAAGAAGTTTGTGACTATTCTCTCAAGTTTCCAAGTTTGTGGTAATTTGTGACTTCCATTTGAGGCATCCACATTATTGGTGCTAGGCTCTCAAACTCCAAGCAATCAACTACTACTACAAGGTAAGTAATTCTACTAGTTTTATTTGATTCAAGTACCCCATGCCATGCTAGTTAGGATAAGAACCTTGGAAAAATAATTATTTGCATGTATCTTAGTCAAACATAGATCCAAGGTTTCTAGGGTTGCATGTACACCATATGAGTGTTAGAATGCTGAAAACCCATCAGCAACACGATCCGACTCGTCGAGTCCGCTCATGGACTCGACGAGTTTCTTCCATGGCAATACTCATTTGACCTTCTGAGGTCAGATCTGCTTCTCTAACCTATAGATCTGACCTTCCAATACACAGTAATCACGTAAAGTTCCAACCTTTACACTCATGCAACACTTATAGGGCTTCGTTTGGTGAAATAGCTTTTAAAATGGCAACCTAGGTTCATATCTCCAAAGGAATAGCATAAAGCAGGGTAGATAGGACTCTCTGGACCTCTTAAGGTCTAGATCTAAGAAGAATTCCACCTTGGGACCTCATATGCTTCGAATCCAAGCTAAAGAAGGCATAAGAAAACCCTATATTCAAGTAGATCACCATATACACGAGAATGAGCATAGATTTATACCTCTAGCAGCCTCTTCTGATCAAATGGTAGTAGATCTGAGCTCCTCAATCTGCCTAGCTTGTCCTCCTTCCTTCTTTCTTGCAAGATCACATTAGAAATGATGAAAATGGCTTCTTTTCTCACTCACAATGCTCTCAGGTTCTCTGGTGCTCTCAAGGGTGAAGGTGGCCGCAAATGAGGGCCATAAGATCCCTTAAATAAGGCATAGGCCCGAGGATTTAGGGTTTCTGTCCACAGCGCGGACTCGTCGAGTCAACTTGCCGACTCGTCGAGTCCATTTATTAAATCCAGTCAGCAATCGCGATCCTACTCGACGAGTCTAGGCGTCGACTCGTTGAGTCCCTCTTCTTGACACAAACTAAATAATTAAAATATGATACCTGGAATTCCGGATGTTACATGTTTTGACAAATTAAAAACGAAAAATTTCTTTTGAAAATTGGGTTGTTACAGGTCGTCTTGAGCACCACCTTGGTACTCCCCATAACTCGCTGATCGACCTCACCCCAACATATCAGGGTCCTGCATTTCCTCCCATAAAGCATCTCAAAGGGAGGTCGGTCGATGCTAGCGTGGTGGCTATTGTTATAAGAAAACTCTGCCAACGGGAGATATGCATCCCAGCTACCAACGAAATGCAGAACGCATGCCCACAACATATCCTCCAATGTCTGGATGGTCCACTCACTCTGACCATCCGTCTGCGGGTGGAAGGCCGTGCTGAAGTGCAGACGAGTACCCAACTCATCATGAAATTTCTTCCAGAATCTGGAAGTGAATCGCACGCCACTTTCGGAAATCACAGAAATCGACACTCCATGCAGAGCCACAACTTCCCTGTGTATCATGCATAAAATTCAAGCAAATTTTAAACTTTTTCAAACATCCAAAAACCATTAGTTATTACAAAATGTTTTCAAAATAGTTTCATATCAGAGAATCCTAGAAATCAAAGTCATAAAATGTGAGGAGGTGCACGATCAAGCCTTCGACTTCCCACGATCATCCGAAGTACCTGAAACAAAATCAACAACTGTAAGTCCGAAGCTTAGTGAGTTCCCCCAAAATACCAACGCCACACATATCAAAACAATATCATAACAAACAACATGCATATAGAGTCTACAGTTTGACTGGACCGCCCTCACCGGGCCTTCAGTCTATCTGGCCCACTCTCAGAACCTTCAGCATGTGTTGTCTGCCCTACCGGGCCTTCAGCATGTCTGGACCGTTCTCCGGGCCTTCGGCCTAAATGGTACGCCCCGATGGGCCTTCAGTCGATCCGGGCCGCCTTGGGTCTGTTGGCCTAGAGCACAAAGCACGACCGCCTCAACCCACCCCAAATCATATAATAAACACATAAATATCATACGCTAGCTAGCATGTACAGATAGTCATACAGATCTAGCAGATCCCTAATCGTAGCATCATCCTATATACCAGGATACTGATCTAATAGATCACTAAACATAGCATCATCCTATAACCATGATACAGATCTAACAGATCACTAAACATAGCATCATCATATAACCAGGATACAATACAAAAAGGGTTGGCCTTAGTGCCTTAGACCCTGTTGATATAGTGAGAAGAACTTCCCTTACAATGCCAAACTGTACTAAAATCTCTGACTGCTGACTCAAGAGAATCCCAAACTATCACAATAAACGAACACTAAGTCAATAGTTGAATACTAATCTTGGCTAAGAAGCCAACATGCGTTAATAGTCCATTCTATCCTTTCCTTAAGTTGGGTCAAGGCCCAACTCTAATTCCTTAATCCAAAAGCCCAATATACAAGGCCCATAATTGACCCAATTTTCATATTGGGCCCAACTCTCTAATTGGGCCTCCTCATATGGTCCATATCGATATTTGGCCCAAGACACTACTATTCAGAAAGCCCAAAAGGGGTCCAAACAAACTGGCCCAAATGGCCCAATCTCGAAGCCCAAATCGCAAAAGCCCAACAGAAGAAGTATGTTGGGCGTACTCCGATGCTACGCGAGGCGTACGCGAGCCTCGCGTTGACTGGAAAGTGGGGAAGTTGACTTCATACGCGGGGCGTACAGCCCTCTACGCGGGGCGTACCCTCGTTGAGTCTAAAACCCTAATAAGTGCTTAATGGCTTAAGCATATACGCCCATATTCCAGATCCATCGACCAAATGTATCTTAGAACCATAAAGTCTCAAAATTTAAGGCTTTGAACATCCAGAAAGTCCTTAACGCAAGGTCCTGATCCATTAAGACCTTTCTACCACTTGCATGAAACACTTCTAGCCATTGGGACCTCATTTTTATAACTTAGAACCCTTTCTAGGGTCTGAAAGGACATCTTAACACGTCCAAAACACAACATGCACAATATTGGGACTTTTTGGGACACGAAATGTGTCATAAAGCTATTAAGGAAAGATCTACATCATATAAGCACAAAGGTAAAAGATTTTTACGTTTTGGAGCTTCTAGAGGACAAGATAACCTCAAATATTCAACCTTTCCTTCCTTCTCCAACTCCTTGATGCAACTCCTTCTTCTTCAACTACTCAAAACACACACTTTTAGTTCATACAGTCAAGAGAGGGGTTAAGGTTTGGGGAAAACGGCTCAAGACTATGGAGGCTGAAATGATAAAGGGTTATGAGCTCATAAGGATGCTTATATACCACCCAAACCCTAAATATTAGGGTTTCCATCTGACGTGAGTACGCCCAACGTACACAACTGTATGCCAAGTGTACTAGGGCGCGCCTAGTATACTTAGTGTACCCTTATGTACGCGCAACGTACTCTTCTTGATCCAAAATTACAATACTAACCATTAGGGCGTCTCATGGATATACCCTTCCATCCCCAAGGACTAAACATGAAAAAATAATAATAAAGGAAGGATTTCGCATCGACTCCTCGCGCCGTCAGTGGCAACTTCGTAATGAAGTCCATGGTAATCTCCTCCTATTTCCACACGGGGATGTCTAATGTCTGCATTTTTCCGTGAGGTCTCTGGTGCTCAGCCTTGACCTTCCTATAGGTCAATCACCTCTCTACATACCAAGCTACATCCCGCTTCATGCAAGGCCACCAATAACCAGGATGAAGACCTCTACACATTTTCATCGCCCCGGGATGGATGTAAAATCTGGATTTGTGCGCCTCCTCCATCAGGATCTAGCGCACGCCGCCTAAGTATGGGACCCACACTCTCCGATGGAGTGTCAATAAACCTCGACTATCATAATCGAAGGAAGAAACCTGACCCATAATGCGCTCACTCTTCCTGTGCTTCTCCTTCATAGCCTCCATCTGTGCCTCCCATATCTGCTCCAGAAGCGGAGTCACCACTGTCATCCTTAGACAGATATCCCTGATTGAGGTCGCGACTGCCTTGCGGCTAAGAGAATCGGCCACTACATTGGCCTTCCTTGGGTGGTAAAGGATCTCGCAATCATAGTCCTTCACCACGTCCAACCACTGACGATGCCTCATGTTCAGATTCAACTGATCCATCAAATACCTCAGACTCTTGTGGTCCGTGTAAATAGTACAACGGACCCCATAGAGGTAATGTCACCAAATCTTGAGGGCAAAACCCACTGCCCCCATCTCTAAATCATGTATCGGGTAGTTCGCCTTGTGAGGCTTCAACTTCCTCGAGGCGTAAGCAATAACGTGTCCTCTCTGCATCAAGACCGCGCCTAAGCCCGAAATAGACAAGTCACAATAAACTACAAAATCCTCGACACCCTCAAGCAGGGTCAAAATCGGCGCCTCGCACAACTTCTGCCTCAAAGTCTCAAACGCTGACTGCTGCTCAGGCCCTCAGTGGAAAATAGCAGTATTCGTCGTTAATCGGGTCAGGGGTACCACTATCTTGGAGAAATCCTGAATAAATCCCTGATAATATGCAGCTAACCCAAGGAAACTCCGAATCTCGGATGGAGACGTCGGAACCTCCCATCTCATTACGGCCTCCACTTTGGCCGGATCAACCAGAATACCGTTCTGGTTGACAAGGTGCCCCAGAAACTGCACCTCGCGCAACTAGAACTCGCACTCGGAGAACTTCGTGTATAGCTTCTCCCTCCTCAGGGTATCCAATAACTCTCGCAAGTGCTCCTCATGCTGCTCATGGGTCTTGGAATAGACCAGAATATCATCAATAAATACTATCACAGACCGATCTAGCATCGGCCTGCACACGCGATTCATGAGGTCCATGAACGTGGTTGGATCATTGGTGATCCCAAAAGGCATCACCACGAC
The DNA here is from genome assembly GCF_052849685.1 of Lactuca virosa. Classification (NCBI taxonomy): domain Eukaryota; kingdom Viridiplantae; phylum Streptophyta; class Magnoliopsida; order Asterales; family Asteraceae; genus Lactuca; species Lactuca virosa. Next base: position 136,727,203 of record NC_136430.1, read on the forward strand.
CTAATAATGACCATAACGAGTATAGAAGGCTGTCTTCTGCATATCATCCTCCCTAACCCTCATCTGTTGATATCCCGAGTGCAGATCAATCTTGGAAAATCAAGATGCCCCCTGAAGCTGATCAAACAAATCATCGATCCTCGGGAGTGGATAATGGTTCTTCACAGTTAGCTTGTTCAACTCCCGGTAGTCAATACACATTTGGTGCGACCCGTCCTTCTTCTTCACAAACAGGATCGGTGCACCCCAAGGAGAACTACTCGGCTGGATAAATCACTTGTCTAACGGCTCCTACAGCTGTGTAGACAACTCCTGCATCTCTGGTGGAGCTAATCGATATGTTGCTTTGGCTATTGGAGCCGCACCAGGATCCAGATCGATTCGGAACTCCACCTGCCTCTCCGGAGGCACTCTGGGTAAATCCTCCGAGATCACATCCGGGTACTCTCGTATAAATGGAACCTCATCAGCCATCGCCCTATCCTGCTCTTGAGTATCCATAACGTAAGCAACAAACCCAAAACAACCCTGATGGAGATAGCATCTGGACCTAGCGGCTGAACATAAAACTGGGTCGCGCTGAGCTCCCTCTCCCTGGACCACCAACTCTCCCCTACTAGGGGTCTGCACTCGCAGTAGCTGGTGCTTGCAATCGATCACTGCACCATTGGGTCTCAACCAATCCATCCCTACTATGACCTTGTTCCCGTGGAGAGGAATGTGAACCAAGTCAATAGAATAGCATTCACCGCACATCCTCAAAACACAATCCTGATGGTCCCTCGATGTTCGGACGGATCGATCATCTGCAATCTCAACCTCTAATGGGTAGTCTAACATGCTCGGAGATCCGGCAAACCTATTGTTGAGCATGAGAGATACGAAAGATCGGGTGGCCCCCGAGTCGAATAAAACCAAAACAGGGATATCGTTCACAAGGAACGATCCTAAAACAAAACATATAAAACATAAGGATCGAAATCAACATAAAATAATAGTTAAGGAGAAGAAACATACCCGTCACCACATCTGGTGCGGGCCACGCCTCCTCGGCGGTCAACTGAAAGGTCCGACTCCTCACCACTGGAGCATTCGTCTTGCCCTGAAGGCCATCTGTGATCCGCAGAGTCGTTGGAGTTGGTGCCATCACTGGCACTCCCGATGCTAAGCTCGGGCAGTGGGCCTTCTTGTGTCCCCTCTGATTGCAATGAAAGCAAATCAGGTCTGATGTCTGAATGGTGGGAGTAGGGGAATTACAATCCTTGATAAAGTGACCGATCTTGCCGCACTTGTAGCAGCCTGAGCTACCCGGTCTACAAACTCCCTCATATGTGCTGCTTCATTTTCCACAGCGGCTCCAGCCCTGCTGTCCCTTCGACCTCGAGTCGAATCCCTTAGGTTTCTTTGCTGAAACCCCAACCGCCTGCCCAGATTCTGCCTTCCTCTTCCCAATGTGCTCCATAGCAGTCTCTCACTCTTATGCCCTGGCTATCATATTGTCCAGTGTCGGGCGCGCCGAATAACTAATGAACTTTGTGATGTCCGCTCTCAACATGTCGTGATATCGGGTTTTGCTCTTTTCCTTATCAGCTGCATACTGGGGCACCAACAAGGCCCTCTCCCTAAATTTGGCGGTGATCTCCGCCGCAATCTCTATCGTCTGTCTCATGTATAGAAACTCACTGGCCAATTGTTGTATCTCTACTGCTGGTGCGAATTTTACTCGAAACTTAGTCACAAAATCCGGTCAGGTCATGGCCTCAATGGATGGAGCTCCCAAAGCATAACCAACCTCCTCCCACCAATCCTTAGCCCGCTCCCTCAAACAACGCACAAAAAACCTGACCTTCGACCCCTCGAGGAATAAGCTAGTCATTTGAGCACACTCAATGTGTGTTATACACCATCAAGTTGCAATGGGGTCCTTCACCCCAAAGAATTCGGGTGCTCCACATCCCCTGAAATCCTTGAAGGAGAGTGTGCGGGTCCCAGACTGGCTAACTACCATATCACTCCTGAAGGCCCTAAGGCGATCCTCCATCAGCTCAATAATTCCCTACTTGATCGACCCAAAAATCACCGGGGTCGCATCAAGGACGCCTCTAGTAATCTGAGATGCAATAAAATCTCGTAAGCCCTCATCAATTGGTTCAGAACCCATACCTGAACCAGACCCAGATCCTAAACCTCTTGCTCCCTGACATGTCATCACCATTCTGAAACAAACCATACAACTATCAGGATCATGAATAAAAATCGAGACATTTCACATTCTACAAGCCCCTGGTTTCCTCACAGCTTTCCCCGAATCGAGTATGGATCCTCTACTTTCAGTAGTACGGGCCTATACTACATTCCACATCTATCCGTACTTTCCTCAAGGATCGCCTTGAATCCTCCAGGTTACTTCCTATCCATACATACAATTCGCAATCAGATAAGGCTCCTGGCACTAATCTCTTCCTAGGCATTTCCTTGGGAAACTATCTCACCACTCACTGCCATCAGTTGTCGAAGGAACTTCCACTAGCTCCATCTAACTAGTTCATGAATATAGTTACATATCATTAAAACCAGATAATTCTTCGAATGAGAGGTCTTACAATACAACGGTTGGACTCAAACAAGAGTTGCGAAATAGAGCCAAACCTAACCTTCTAAAATTATTTGGTTCACATAACATGTAACTTAGCGCATTCACTTACTAGTTAACTGAAGTTAGTTAGAACTCCTAGAAAGCACAAAGCAAGCAGCATTCGGGCTTCGGGTCACCATAAACAAACGTAATCTAATAAGGCCATCCTATCACTGACTGATCAGTACTAGCATGCAAGTCTACAAACTCATACAATAGGCATTCAAGGCATCTCTCCTAGCATCCTATCATGCAAAAACTAAGTAGATACCTAGCCCTAACTAACATGAGATTCACAGATTCATAACCAAATAATAATATAAAGCATGTATGTGTATCTTGGGGAAAACTTACTTGAGCTCGGCCGATTGCATGCATCACATCCCTTGTCTTTTATAAAAATCCTTAGTTTTAAACGAAATATTTTTCTTATAAAAAACCTACGAAACCCTCGATTTGAGTTCAAACACACCCGATAGTATGCCTGAATCCCTCAACCCAAGGCTTTGATACCAACTTGAAACATCCCAAAAATACGACCCAAAAATTTCATTTTTAAAATTACTAAACCCATATCCCAAAACATCATCAATTTCAAAAACAATGTGAACATACGACAATCATACTATGTAATCAAAACAAATCATAGAAAGGTATTATCAGAGCATAAGTCCCAAAATCTCTACTACGGAAAATCATTGTGTGATGCGATGCGATCATGTCGGCCCCTTTCCCTTCGAGCTGGAAGTACCTGAAACACAAACTGAAACTGTAAGCACAAATCTTAGTGAGTTCCCCCACCATACCACATACAAGACAAACATATTGTCAATCATATCCGGGTGCTGGCCTACCCCTTCGGTCTATTTCAACCAGTTATTGTCGAGCATATCTGGGTGCTTGACCTGCCCCTTCGGTCTATTTCAACCGAATAATGCTGAGAAAATCTGGTTGCTCGACCTACCCCTTTAGTCTATTTCAACCGAATATCGGGTCAATTTCACCCTACCACTACCACATAATATCATACATAATTCACAGAATCATACAACAATATATGCACAACCGATAATTATCACAAAGACAATCATCATGATATACCATAACTAGTGGGTTGGCCTTGGTGCCTTCGACCCACAAATTCTACGAAGGGAGACTCATCTCAAACTGTGGGTGTCAAATCGTACTCAACAGATGACTCGTGAACTCCTCTCCCTATCGCAGTACATAAATTCTAATTAGTCATTAGGTTACATTTTGACTCCAAGATCCAAACCCTAATTCATGTCTTAAGGCAAAAGGTTTCCTAATCCTTGCCTTTTTGATCCTCTTCCTCCCAAGGCCCAATTTCAAAACAACTAAAAAAGTCCAAGCCCAACCAAATAAACTCTAAGGCCCAATAAGGCCCAAATACCATCAATCATAGACCTAGGCCCATAGGCCTTAATCCAGAGGTGGGCTTGAGGCCCAACAATTCATGGACCAACAACCTAGAGCCCAAAAATCACTTTTGTCCACTGCATGCGTATGCGCGACGTACTCTGCATGTACGCCCAGCTTATGCTGGTCTTGAACAGATTCGGGTGGTTGACCCAGTACGCCCAGCGTACTGGCCAGCCAACCCAAAACCTTCTTGTGACTTAATCCATTAAGCCTTAACGTCCAAAACAAATATCCAGGTCCCTAAAAACGTCCTAAGCCATAACGTTATAGACTTTATGCTTTTGCATGCATGGATAACGACTAAGACATAAATAAAGTTCATGAACACACATAGTTGACATCTAACAATTGCATGGTTGAGGCTAAACCATCAAGGTCGGATTTTTATGGATCCTAACACCTCCAAGAGCCAAAAAGGACAACTCATATGGACCGAAACTCCTTTAACTCAAAGAATCTAAACTACGGGATCAAAATATAACATTAATCACCCCAAAACTAGATCTAAGCATGTCATGGCCAAGGTTAAAGCTTTATACCTCAAATAGGCCAGAAATGATGGCAAACTTCTGGATCTACAAGCTCTCTTCACGTCCTTAGTTCTTCTCCAAACACCTTCTTCTTCAAACCACCAAATAACACCAAAAATACACAATGTAAGCTGAAAATGCATCAAGAGGTTTAGGGTTCGGTTTTAACACTCTAATGGCAATGGTGGCTAAGAGGACGACGGTTATGAGGGACTTAAGTCCTTTAAATAGGGTGAAAACCCTAAAATTTAGGGTTTGCCTCTGGCCAGACTACGCACAACGTACACAGACTTCCCCGATCCGTGCCTCACCATGTGTATGACGTGCGTACAGTATGTATGCCCAGCGTACGAACCTCTCCCAATAATCACATTATTATTATCTCTTTTTTTAGAACCTTGCATAAGAAAAATACCTTGCGACTCGAATACAACTATGACGATTGTCAACACTCCCTCTCAAGTTGGAATATGTAGATCACGAACACCCAACTTGCCACGTAGATATTTAAAACGTTCAGCTCCCATTGCTTTAGTAAAAATGTCAGCTAACTGTGATTCAGAACGAATGGGGCATGGCTTTATCTCACAACTGTTAACCTTTTCACGAACAAAGAAACAATCCATCTCCATGTATTTTGTCCTCTAGTGGTAAACATGATAATCTGCAATGTGACGAGTTGCCTCGCTATCACACATTATGGGTGTAGCTCCCTCTTGCGTAGCACCCAAGTCTTGAAGGATCCATCGCAACCATAAAACCTTACACACGGTACTAGCCATGGACCTATATTCAGCTTCAGCTGAGGACCGAGCCATAAAACTTTGCTTTTTTAAGGACCACCCAAGCTAATGAAGTAACCAGTACATGATCGTCTTGTTGAAGGAAAATTTAACCAACTAGCATCACAGTAAACCAACTAGAGTCATAGTAAGATACTAGATTAAGATCTCCATTTGAAGGCAAGAAGAATCCTTTTCCTGGTGTAGTTTTTAGATAACACAAGACTCGAATCGCAGCATCCATGTGAGATTTTCGAGGCTTGCTTAAAAACTGGCTAAGTTGGTTCCCAGAAAAACAAATATCTGGATGTGTAACCGTCAGAGATAAAAATCTTCCCACCAACCAACGATACTGTAAAGCATCAACTTCTGGGCTTTCATCATCTTTTTGCAAACAAAAATTATTTTCCATAGGAAACTCACTAGGTTGTCCTCCTTGAATTCCACAATCCTCTAAGATATCAAGTGTGTACTTCCATTTACTGATAAAAAATCCTTCTGGAGATCGAGCTACTTCTATTCCTAGAAAGTATTTTAATGGCCCCAAATCTTTAATACTAAATTGTGTGTGAAAATAATCTTTCACATCTTGAAGTTTTCCATTGTCATTACCCATTAAAATAACATCATCAACATAGATAAGGGCCATGCCATGGACTTGATTTCTTTTCAAAAACATGGAGTGATCAGCCTTGGACTGTTTGAATCCATTTTCGATTAAAGCTTTAGTAAACTTTTGATACCATTTCCCGGGCTTGTTTTAAGCCATAAATCAATTTTTGTATTTTTCACACCCGACCTTCACTTGATTTCACAAACCCTTGGGGAACCTTCATGTATACTTCTTCATCCAAGTCACCATGCAAGAATGCATTGTTAACATCAAGTTTGTGAACTTCCCATTGTCTCTTGGAAGCTACAACTAGAGCACTTTGAACGATTACCGGTTTAGCAAACGAGGCAAATGTCTTGTGGAAATCAATCCCTTCATCTTGTGTGTACGCTTTTGCAACCATACGGGCTTTAAATTGCTTTATCTATCCATCTGGTCTGTATTTCACTTTATACACCCATTTTGAATTAATAGCTTTCTTTCCAGGAGGAAGCTCGGCCAAGGTCCAAGTTTTGTTTTCTTCAAGAGCCTTGATTTCTTTGCTCATAGCTTCACACCATCTAGGATCATCAGCTGCTTGAGAGAAATTCTTTGGCTCATCACAAGATATGATGTCCGCTAAGAAAGCACGATGAGATTTTGAGAACTTATTATAAGATACATATTGAGAAATAGGGCGTACAATAGAGGCCGTGGAGGAATCTAAAGTGGGAATGGTAGTCGAGAGCTCAAGAGATGGTGGCAAATCCATGAAAAACTCATTAAAGCGTGTAGGTTTTGTTCTAGCTCTAGTGCTTTGTCGTTTTTCGTTTTTCGCTAGTTGTGCCTCGATATTATTCTTAGGCTGATTGGTTGTTTCTCGATTTGGACCATCGTGGGTATCAGTTTCGTCTTTATTCTGTGTTCCAAGTTCAACATCGTGACCTTCATTAAGGTGTTCACTTTCAAGCTCATGTTCAGTATCTTCGTGAGCATTGGCACCTATTGATGGGTTTTGAGCATAACAAACAATCCTATGTGTGCATGCAACCCTAAATAATTTGATCTACATTTTCTTTAATTGAACATACAACTTGAACAGCAAAACATAAGCCCTAGCATGCTATTATTTTTCTAATACAAAAATAGGTTTAGAATAATCATACCTTGATCACTATATAGTAATAGCAATCCAAATCCTTGTGTTGTTGAAGCCTTGAGAGCAAGCGTCACAAATGTCACGCCTCTAATAGTTCGCACCCAACACTAGCAACGGAAGATGATTGAGAATGAGGAGAAGGCTTCAAAATTTTGGCTAGGTCTTCCAAAGAAGAGAATGGCCGAAATCCATAGGGTATATCTCTATTTATAGTGCAGTCAGGAAACCATGGATAAGCCATAATCCAAGATTATCTTAAACCGGGTAATTATCTAGTTTCCTGTTTATCCTCCAAGGATAATTCTAGAATCCCTTAGGCATGAAGAAATCATCCAAACCTAATGGAAAAACCGTCCATAGCCTATAAAGGATTCTAGATTGCCTCTTGCTCAACTATTGAACAATTACAATTCAGTCCCTGCACTTTTAATTAATTCCTTTAACTGATTAAATATTAATTAAATATTACTATTTCTAACTAATATATTATTCTCATAATATATTAACAAATTATTTATTTCAATTTATTATCAAATAATAAATCAACCTCATTCTCCAAAATCATCATGTCGAGTTGCAAGTTTTGAGGGCAACCCAAAAGGACTGTGCTACTATCAATTTAAGTATATACCAATTATAGTTATGAGTTTAGACGCCTAATCCAATAGTCTCCCACTTGGATAAGTCTAATAACTATAGTTGCCAGTATATTCCTCAAAAACTGATTAGAAAATTATAGCACTCAAAGCTGATGTTGAACTCTGATCCAGTCAGTTAAGTGTCCTAAGATAAGTGCTCAAATATTCCTCCGTTCTACAAGATATCGTAAGGATATGAGACATGGATTATAATCAATCTCTCTGTCCAAGATTTGTTTCCCGATTTCTGATTTATGATGGCTAAAATCAGACTACAAATTGAACACATCAACTAAGTCCAGGCTTGGCCAAGCACTTTAGATGTCATCATTAAATCATCGAGGGGCGCACAGATATTGCTTTTCCCATTTGGGAAAAAGGAACAGATAAACTTCGACTTATATGTTTGTACTATTCACTCATCAAATCATGCACAACAATACGTTTTATAACATCAAGTTACTGATATGTTTATGTATTATCAATGCACAACTGACTTGTAAACAACAACTCATATATCTCCATGTCAAGAATATAAGATATTATCGTCTCAAAATTACTTGTGATAAAATCCATGAAGTAATTATCTGAGCGTGGGTTAATCTAATACTCAAAATCCTTATTTTCCAAGTACTCATGAACATTGCAACAAACAGTTGCTATGTCTAATCCCCATAGACAATCTACAATTCAATTCATGACATTCTTAATGCGCTACTTACTTCCAAAAGTACGAGTGACTGTGGAATTTTGAATAATCAAATTATTCTGGAAGTAAAACATGCAAAGTGAAACACAATAATAACTTAATTAACTATAGTCTCAACACTATTGAATATAAATAAAACCCTTATTATTTAATCATCATATTAATTAGACTTTAATCATTATATAATGTTTTGAGTAATCAACCAAACACTTGAATTAAACATCAGTCATGCCATGTTATAAACATACATACTATGTCTCTCTATGGTCCTTCCTTTGTGAACAGATCGACCGGACACTAATCCAATGATGCTTATTTCACATTTTTCAAATTCGTGTTACTACTAAATGTGTTAGAGTTCAACCTTACATGCAATATACCTTTTGTGATGTCGAGGCTTCAAAGTCATAGATACTTTGCCAATTATTATAAATGTTCCATTGAAACTTTGTTACTTAAAACAATTCCATGGTAACGAAGTCTCAAATTCAAGATACACTCCTTGAACACCTTCTTTGCATTAAAGTTTCTAACTCATATGTAGATTCTAATCATCAACTCCCATTAATGAAACATTTCCATAATCCCATATGACTATCAATTCTGAACAAGAGTCACCTCCACTCAGAATTATGTCAATATGGTCTGTCAAAATTAATACTATACTTGCGACTGTCCACAAGTAACCAATCTTTTGGTATAACCTTAGAATTTTCTTGACATTTGTTCAACAACTTTAGTGACACCAAGTTCTAGTCCTTTTGCCTCTCAATGCCCAAGGCATTTGTAAAAATTAGAACAAGTGAATATTATAGAATATGTAATCGATCATGTATCCGAAGCATATGGGAATCGATTCATAATCTCTATCATAAAGACCTGATATATGATCAGTCTCTTGCTATAATATTTCCATATATCGAATTTCCTATGTTGAACCATTTCAACACAATATTCATATATGTACAAGACTAAGTTCTTTTAAACCCTTTAATCTAAACTTTTAGATTTGAAACGAAGTATGAGTGCCCTCTCCCTTAAGCCTTACTATAGTGAAACAATTTCCAAACTTTGTAACTTGCAAATTTGTAAACATTGTTTCCTACAAACAGCATTGCCAACTTGCAACACTTAGCATAACAGTTATGCTCCCGCTAGCTTTTACATGTACCCATAAATCAACTGGACTTCTAGAAATCAATTCTATTGACTTTTTTTAATAAAGTGCAGATTTCTGGTAGGTGACGCTTCGATAAGTCTTTAGTCAGACTTCTCAAGCTTTAACACCTTTCATTAGATAGCATATGTGTGTGTTTAAAACCTTTCAGAACTTATAGCTATAAGTCCTGAACGTTCAAACAGTTCCTTGCTATTTCTCACAATTCGAACTATGAAAAGGGATGTCGTAATCATATTGTGAATTTAAGAATGCAATTAAGACAACTACTAGCCATAATGATATTTATCAGATCTTTAAAATCTATTAGCGAAAGTGTTTCCTCATAATCATTCTTATGAACTAGAGTGAAACCATTTACCACCTAGATTTTATGGTGTATATGTTCCCATTCATGTGAATCTATCATTTCTAACCTTTAATCATAAGATAAGGTTTAGGACAAAACCAAATATAAATTTAGCTTTCATGGACTGAACTTTGCTTATTCTTAATTTCTTGCCACCTGGTAGCATAAGGGTCTACCAGTGCTTCCATGTTGTTTAAGAAGCTTACTTCCATTGACCAATGTACTATCACTGACCAATGTGCTCTGCCTTTTGTAGTCAAATGAGAACCATAGAACTCATAAGCATTGCCAACCTAACTGGAAGGTGCATAGAAACAAGAATGAGTTAACTTAACACGATAGGTTATCAATCTCAAGTCGTGTGCTAGTGAAAACTAAAAGGTTTACTCTTGAAACTCTTCAAGATCATTAAGACTCCCACTAACTTCTTGACATATAGGTTTCTTTCTCAAGGAACATTCCTTGATGAACAAAAACAAATATTCAAAAGTTAGTATGGATTCTTGACAAGAAACACTTCATGAATTGGTCTTAGTTTATCCTTTGTTTTAACCAAAACATCGTAACTTCCAATTCTAAATGTGCTAGAGTGAGAAAAAATTATTACTCCATATCTCATGAGGTGTTATAAACCTACTTAGTATAAGAACAAGTTTTCAAGATCCGATGTGTAGTAACTAGAACACGGCTCTAAAACTTGATTGCAAACAAAGTGTGACTCATCTTATTTATTTAAACCATTTTAACAATATCCGGTTCCTCTTCTTAGTCAAACAATTGAACTAAGATGTTCTTCGAGGATCAGTTGTGCTATTGTTCCACAATCATTAAGATGATCACAAAACACGATACTAAAGTACTGTCTTTTTCCGTTCAGATTGGAGAAACCTTTATCTTTTTGCCTAACAGATTCTTCTTATTCATTCAGCTACTTATTGAAGCCCTTTCAAGTTATTAGAATTATGCTTAATCTTATAAACACAACCATATTTACTGAAACATCAGTAAATCATGACGAATAGAGTTTTTCATTCTTTGTGGTAGATCTGAATTGTCCATATCAAGGGACTAGATTCATTAGTCCTTCACTTTGAATGACATAAACATGTGATCAATGAACTAGTCATAATCTTCCAACGATCAAGATTCTCATACAGCACGCAATTCAAATTGCATGACTCCAAGTTTCTATCCAATTGAAACTTGGGCGATGAGAATTCCTTATCACTTGGTTAATTATTGTTGGATAAGGTGTCTAAGTCCATAACTATTTCCGGTATGTACTTGACCCGACCCGGCATGGTCCATTTGGGTTGCATGGCATCATGCATTTGGATAGACTAAATGAGAGAAATAACACTTGTGGTTTATTAATATATTATAAGTTCTAATATATTAATAATATTATTTAATTAGTTTGATCAAGAATTAATTTAGAATTAATTAAGTGATCAAAAGATAACTAATTAAATATATGGGTTGATTATGTAAATTATGCATAACTTGTATAGTGGGCTAAGAGGCTCCATGGATTATCAAGTTGGGTTAAACCCATAGGATGCTCCATGGGAGTTACAAACCCATGGGTCATGGAAATGAAGAGTCATGACACATTAGGGTTTACATGGTGTAACCCTAGATGTGTCAACACTATATAAAGAACCCATGCTCCACCAAAATCGGTTGCACACAAGAATCAAGAGGGCTAGAGCCGATTTTGCAAGTGTAATATTCTCTCAAAAGTTTACTCCAAAAGCATTTGGTGTTGTGTGAAGCATTTGAGGCATCACACTTGGGGTGCTAGGCTCACAAGGTTTCAAGGATCATAAGCAACAACAAGGTAAGTTATTCTATCTTTCATGCAAGTTAAAATTTGTTCCCCATGTATGCTAGATAGGAATATAACCTTGGAATTCAACTTTGCATGATAATTAGACAAACATAGATCCAAGGTTATTAGGGTTGCATGTACACTTAGGAAGTGTTAGAATGCTCAAAACCCATCAGTGGTATCAGAGCCTAGGTTTGTTTGTTGTTTTTTTTGTGCAAACTGCTTGAAAAAAAAATCGTTTTTCTGTTTTCTGCTCGTATGAAAGTTTGCACATTTGTTGCTAGAAATGGACTAGAAACATTACCCTAAACTGTTTTCATGTTTTAAAACTTGTTTTAGATGGTGTAATGTTTATGCTAATCCATTTACAATGGCAATTATCAAAATTACAAGTTTTTTTTAAGTGTAATTTTTGATTCTTGAAAGTGTTCATATTCATGTTCTTGAACTTATGAAGATTAGATGATCATAGGAATTGTTTGTAACCTTCATGGTAGTTTAATTCATGATCATAATGTGTTTTAATGGAGTCCATAACTTGTCCTCAAGTTTTGGAAAACCAAAAGTCTCACTTTTATTAAAGCCATTAAAAGAACACAAGAGTTATAAAAATAAAGAGTCTTCATTTTTATTACTCAATTAATTCATAAGTTATAAGAAATGAAAAGTTTTGGAAGTTTACAAAACTTGCCCTCAAGTTTTGGAACATGTAAAGTCTTGATTAAAACTTTAGTTCCAACCCTTAGAATTTTAAAAGTTAAAATTCAACCCTTATACTTTATAATATTATAAGTTACTAATATATATATGTATAACGTCAAGTCGTCTTACCGCTAGTACGCCTCATTCACGAAGCCGGTCTATAAGGGGGGTATAAGGTTGTTGCCTATAAAATGGCAACTTAATGGGTGTCCACTCTCACCCACCGCTTCCTTGATCGGTGGAGGGTCGTTAGCCGAACGGGTAAGACAAGGGCTTATAAATTCTCATTAAAAGTATGATGAATATTATAAAGTAACTAAATGCTTTTATTAAATTCCCAATCTTAGTTACTTTAGGAAAATGTGAATAAGGTGCTAATCCATGAAATTACACTTTACACTTTGTTTAAGTCGTTGGTGGAGCGTGTGTGGTTAACCGGCACACTAACTTGGACTTAACAAGGTAGGTAAAGGGTGACTTAAGGTTTACCATAGCATCAGTGGAGCGTGTGTGGTTTATCGGCACATCGATTGAGTGATAAACCTTGAGGGTACCAAGTGATTTGCATGGTTACTTCACACCTCGTTTTGTGATCCTCGGTATCCCAGTCACAAAACTTGGAGGGCACACTCGAGATTGAAATATGCCTTTGAAAAGTTCATTGAATCTCAAAAGAATCTAGGAATTTCTAAGAACCAATTAAAAACCTAATATTTATATTTCGTTTTTCATGGTGGAAATTGGTGAATCATCATTCACCTACCTTTCAAATATGTTATAGCTTGGATTACGACATACCTCTTCTAAGTTATAATATATTGTGATTGGATCCTAGCCTTAATATTACATTTGGGTGTTTTATTAAGGACTCTCTTAATATCTAAACTAATCTTGTTCTCTTCTTTCAGATGTCTTCAAACAATGCTGCTTCTAGCTCTAATCCTAATGGCTCCTTTACCCTTATGAACTTGTGTGGGAAAGTCACTTTTGATGGATCCAACTTCAATGAATGGATCAGAAACATCAGGATGATTACCCGCTACGAGGACAAAGAATATGTCCTTGACAAGGAGCTTAAGGAGATTGATGAGACCACTGCAACTCCCCAGGAGATCGCTGACTTCCAGGCACATGAAAGGGATGCTACAAAAGTGGCATGCATCATGTTGGACACCATGACATCGGAACTCCAAAAGTCCTATGAGGACTTCTACCCTTTTGAAATGCACCAAGATCTGATGGAAAGATACCATCAAAGTGTACGACAAGAGAGGTATGAAATCATATGCTCTATCATAACAACCATGATGAAGGACGGGGAATCCGTCACGAGCTACATGCAGAAAATGCAAAGGTATGTGGATCGGTTGCTGAAGCTTAATGTGAACTTCCCTGAGGAGCTTGCAACAGATATCATTTTGCACTCCTTACCATCGTGCTATGATCAATTCCGCATGACATATCACATGAATAAGGAAGAGGTCACACTCAGCAAACTTCAGGGACTCCTAAAGACCGCAGAAACAAGTATTAAGGGTAAGTCGGTTGTTAACACTCCTACTCCAAACTCTGCCCCGGTTTTGGCAATCGGGAAAGGTAGAGGGAAGAAGAGGAAGAGTTCTTCGAAGGGTACCAAGGCTAGGACCCTTGATGGCTCTTCTTCAAGTGGAACCAAGAAAGGTTTTGTCACTCCTTCTTCTGACCCTAAAGAGGCTGAATGCTTCTATTGCCATGAAAAGTCACATTGGAATCGGAACTGCCCAAAGTACCAGCAAGATGTGAAGGATGGGAAAGTTAAACCCAACCATGCAGGTATTTACACTATCTTATCTAATAACTCACCCCATTCTAACTCTTGGGTCCTTGATACCGGTTGTGGTATTCATATATGTTCTGATTTGCAGGGACTAAGAAGAAGTGAGAATGTGGAGCATGGAAGAATAAACTTAATCATGGGGAATAGGAAAGCTTTACCTGTCACCAAGATTGGAGTTTATACTTTATCGCTAAGTAGTGGGTTTAGTTTAGATTTGAATAAATGTTGTTATTCGCCAGAAATGGCAAGAAATATTATTTCCTTTCATGCATTGTATAAACAAGGTTTCACCTTTTCATTTGATAATGAAGTTGGTTCGATTAATGCTTTCTTTAATAATGTTCTTTATTTTAAAGCATTACCTTGCGATGGTGTGTATGAAACTGTATCTGTGGTTGATAACTTAGGAAATAATGTATTGTGTATTGATTCTGTTAATGATAATAATTTGGATAAAGCATCATTATGGCATTGTTGTCTTGGACATATAAGCAAGAAACGCATAGGCCAACTCCAAAAGGATGGAGTATTGGAGTCATTTGACCTAAAGTCAGATGATAGTTGCGAATCATGCTTACTTGGAAAAATGACAAAGTCACCCTTCACAGGTTCTTGTGAGAGGGGTGAAGGTTTGTTGGATCTTATACACACGGATGTGTGTGGGCCCTTCAAACATGCCACAAGGGATGCTAATCGTTATTATTTGACTTTTACTGATGATTACAGTAGATATGGATATGTCTACTTAATCAAGCATAAGTCAGAGACTTTTGAGAGGTTTAAAGAGTTTAAACAGGAAGTCGAGAATCAATTGGGCAGGAACATTAAGATGCTTCGATCCGATCGAGGTGGTGAGTATCTTAGTTCAGAGTTCCTCGACTATCTTAGGGAATGTGGGATTGTCTCACAATTGACACCTCCCAGGACACCGCAGTTGAATGGTGTAGCTGAGAGGTGTAATCGAACCTTGTTGGATATGGTTCGTTCCATGATGAGTCGAGCTTCGCTACCAATCTCATTTTGGGGGTATGCCTTAGAGACTACTGCCCATATCCTTAATCTAGTTCCCACAAAGAAAGTTGCCAAAACTCCTCATGAGATGTGGACTGCTAAAGTACCCAAACTAGACCACATTAAGATTTGGGGTTGCGAGGCTTTCATGAGACGCGAGACTCATGATAAGCTCGAACCTCGAAGTGAGAGGTGTATTTTCATCGGCTACCCACATAAATCCTTTGGTTACCTCTTCTACAGACCTAGTGAGAATGTGGTCTTTGTAGCTAGGAGGGCGTTCTTTCGAGAGAGAGAGTTCATAAGCCAAGGAGACAGTGGGAGGCAAGTTGACCTTCAAGAAATTCAAGAGTCAAGTGGTGAAGGAACTTCAAACCCTAGCACTCAACTTGAGGAGGAAACTTCTGTTGAGCCAATTGACAAGTCTGTACATCTGAAGCGTTCCACAAGGGTTAGGAATGCACCTGAGCATTACTATGGATTCCATATTACTGCGGAAGGTGATACACTTATCAGTGATGAGACGCTGATAGGTCTGGATGAACCTAACAGTTACGCGGAAGCCATGGCAGGCCCTGAGTCAGCCAAGTGGAAAGAGGTAATGGACAGCGAGATACAGTCCATGTATGACAATCAAGTTTGGAACTTGGTTGAGAATGTACTAGGTCGTAAGACTGTAGGGTGCAAATGGATCTTCAAGAAGAAGACCGACATGGATGGTAATGTACACACTTATAAGGCACGACTGGTTGCAAAGGGTTTCTCACAAACTCCGGGAGTTGATTATGATGAGACCTTTTCTCCAGTGGCCAAGATTAAGTCTATTAGGGTTCTGTTAGCCATAGCCGCATTTCATGACTATGAAATATGGCAAATGGATGTCAAAACCGCTTTCCTTAATGGAAGTTGGCTGAGGATGTTTACATGAGTCAGCCAGAGGGTTTTGTCAACACATAGTACCCTAATAGAGTGTGTAAGCTTGAGAAATCCATTTATGGGTTAAAGCAAGCACCTCGCAGATGGAATCTTTACTTTGATGAGAAAGTCAAGGAATTTGGCTTTTCTAGGAGTGAAGATGAATCTTGTGTATATGTCAAGGCTAGTGGGAGTATAGTTAGCTTTTTGGTATTGTATGTGGATGACATACTACTCATAGGAAATGACATCCCAACTCTGCAGGAAGTTAAGTCCTGGCTTGGGAAGTGTTTCTCTATGAAGGACCTAGGAGAAGCTGCCTATATTCTAGGGATAAGGATCTTGAGAGACCGGGGTAAAAGACTAATTGGACTTAGTCAGAGTACTTACTTGGATAAGGTGTTGAAGAGATTCGGCATGCAGCACTCCAAGAAAGGAGAGTTACCCATCCAGAGTAACGCCAGATTGAGTAAGACACAAAGCCCTAGTACTGAGGCTGAGATAGCAGAAATGAGAAGAATACCTTATGCTTCGGTTGTAGGATCGATCATGTATGCTATGACGTGTACTCGACCTAATGTAGCCTTTTCTTTGAGCATGGTTAGCAGGTATCAGGGGAACCCTGGCAAGGCACACTGGACTGCGATAAAGAATATCCTCAAGTACCTACGGAGGACTAAGGACTGGGTCCTTACCCTCGGTGGGAGTGAAGACTTTAGAGTTGTAGGGTATAGTGATGCTAGCTTTCAGACTGATAGGGATAATTTCCGCTCTCAGTCAGGCTGGGTCTTTACCTTAAATGGAGGAGCAATTTCTTGGAAGAGTTCCAAGCAAGAGACAGTGGCTGATTCAACTTGCGAATCAGAGTATATAGCAGCTAGCGAGGCAGCAAAGGAGGCGATATGGCTGAAGAACTTCATTGGAGACCTTGGAGTTGTACCAGCTATTAAAGAGCCAATGGAAATTTTCTGTGATAGTGAAAGTGCAGTTGCCTTAGCCAAGGAACCAAGGGATCACGGGAGATCCAGACACATCGACAGAAAATACCATTTCATCAGACATCGAATAGAAGAAGGACTCCTCGTGGCAAAGAGGGTATCATCGGATGAGAATCCAGCAGATCCCCTCACGAAGGGACTGACTCGGGTTAAGCATCTCCAGCATGCTCCGAGCATAGGGCTGAAGGATAATATTAGATTTAGTAGTTAGATAACCTTAAAATTTGTAAAGTGTAATTGACATTAGATGATGAATAAAAGGTGTTTTATTTATGAGTAAAGTGTTGCTATCTCTTGTCGATCGTTTACTATATTTCTTTTGCATGTTTTGACTTCCAGAATAATTATGTTTGGTATATCATATTATTCGAACCTCCACAGTCGGTCATATGTCGGAAGTAGGTATGAATCAAGACTGTCATGATTGGTTGCAGAGGTCTAAGTTGTTGGACATGGCTACAACACTCATGAGTGCTCATAAGTTCTGAGCATTGGACTCAACCCACGCTCACTGGAATCACTTCATGGAATTTATCTCGAGTGATCGTGAGACGGTAATATCATATAAGTCTTCAAACCTAGAGATATGATTTGTTACTTATGAGTTGGTTATGCATTGATTGTACGTTAACGCATTGGTAACTCGATGTCATAAAACGTGCTTTTGTGTATAATTCAATGAGTGGTAGAACAAACATATGAGTTGAAGTTTATCTGTTCCTTCTTGGATTAGAAGCTGATATCTGGGCCCCTCGATGATTTTGTTTTGACCTATGTATCGGGCCCGGTCAGAACTAAGTTGATGTGTTCAATTGAGTTCTATGTCAAACAAATCGGAAATCGGGAAACAAACTGCTGGACACAAAGTAAGACACTGTTCCATATATTTGTCCGGCTGATATCTAGAACAGATGATTATATGATCACTTATCTTAAATGGCGTATCATCATCTTCTCAGTTCCGAGAGACCTTGAAAGAGCTACGATTGCCGATCGGTTCCTGAAGTATTGCAGTTATAGTTATTAGACTTATCCAAGTGGGAGACTGTTGGATAAGGTGTCTAAGTTCATAATTATTTCTGGTATGTACTTGACTCGACCCGGCATGGTCCATTTGGGTTGCATGGCATCATGCATTTGGATAGACTAAATGAGAGAAATAACACTTGTGGTTTATTAATATTATAAGTTCTAATATAATAATAATATTATTTAATTAGTTTGATCAAGAATTAATTTAGAATTAATTAAGTGATCAAAAGATAACTAATTAAATATATGGGTTGATTATGTAAATTATGCATAACTTGTATAGTGGGCTAAGAGGCTCCATGGATTATCAAGTTGGGTTAAACCCATAGGATGCTCCATGGGAGTTACAAACCCATGGGTCATGGAAATGAAGAGTCATGACACATTAGGGTTTACATGGTGTAACCCTAGATGTGTCAACACTATATAAAGAACCCATACTCCACCAAAATCGGTTGCACACAAGAATCAAGAGGGCTAGAGCCGATTTTGCAAGTGTAATATTCTCTCAAAAGTTTACTCCAAAAGCATTTGGTGTTGTGTGAAGCATTTGAGGCATCACACTTGGGGTGCTAGGCTCACAAGGTTTCAAGGATCATAAGCAACAACAAGGTAAGTTATTCTATCTTTCATTCAAGTTAAAATTTGTTCCCCATGTATGCTAGATAGGAATATAACCTTGGAATTCAACTTTGCACGATAATTAGACAAACATAGATCCAAGGTTATTAAGGTTGCATGTACACTTAGGAAGTGTTAGAATGCTCAAAACCCATCAATTATGACAATACCACAAGCGATATAACAAGAATCAAATCCACAATTAATATTGCTCATAATTGAAATGTAACCAACACTTGCATAAATGCCATTGCAAGGAAATATAAAGTAAATCAAACAAAATTTCACTTTTAACAATAATAAACGAAAAAAATTGGAACTTGTCCTTACAATGCATAAATGAAAATCAATGTTTCTAGACATTTCCTAAGAAATCTATTAAGTTATCATAAATCCTAAGCAGTAGCTTCCAAAATATGATCATGCGACCAAAGTCCATTTCTCATGATCAGATTCAGCTCACTCTTCTTAAGTTTCCTCCTTTCTTTTAGATCCTGCAAAACATCAAAATGTGATTATCATATCATGTCTTAAGAATCTACGAATATGAACTTATAAAAATAATGGAGTTAGATAATGGATGTACCTGAAGTGGAGTCACACAAATTGTTTACCATCTCTACGATCTTTCAGGTAGTAAGGGTAGCTTCGCAACCAATGCCCCTCCAGTTGGCAATAGAAACATATGGAACTTTTTGGATTAGCGCATGAAACTATCTCAAAACTACCATTTCTCTTTACCATATGGTCAAACGGCTTGACCTTGGACGATCCCTTTCCATCGGGAACAGAAACCTTTTTTGGACTACCATGGTTGCCATCGTCAATGTCCATGGAAAATTAGGAGACAGATCCTTCAAACACTTTTGCTTGACTTGTGCTCTTAAGCATTTCTGTGTCAGCAACAATCAACATATGTGTCAGATCAGTTAGGGTCATGTCGTGGTCACTCATATAGTAGTCTTTAATGAACTGACTATATGACTCAGGAAGCGAAAGTAGAACCAAGTAAACAGCCAGCTCCTTTGGGAAAACAACACCCAACATACCTAATCTATCAATGTGCGATTTCATTTTCAGAACATATGTACACACAGACTTTCCATATTGATGTTTACATACCAACAGGGCTTGAGTAACTTCGTATTTTTCAGCTTGAAGAAAACATGACTTAGGGAGAGTCACTGGAGGAGGAGGAGGAAGAGTTGAAGAAGCATGAACTCCAGTTCCACCATTGTTTGAAGAAGGGAACATACTTTCACCTTGATCAGAATGTCGAAGATCATCTTCAGAAGGAAGAGGAAAACAACTTCCCAAAGAAAGAGGAAGACCATTGTTGTCTGAACTTAACATTTATAATAGGAGAAAAGAGAATTCAAGTTAGTTGATTTTAATCCTTAATTATTAACCCATAAATTTAAATTAAGGCTAGGATCCATATTTTTGATTCGAACTTTGAAGAGGGATGCCATAATCAAATTCGAATCTATTTTAGGTAGGTAAAGCTTTTACCAATTTCAATCTTATGAAACTCCTACATCTTTTGAGATTCATTGAATCTAATCAATGACATTTTTAATCTCGGTTATCCTCTCACTTTTGTGACTGGGATGCCGAGGATCACAAACGAGATGTGAATAACCATGCAAATTAGCTTGGTACTCTCGATGTCATTTATCATCCCATTTTAATTTGTCGGTTAACTACACGTACTCCATTAATCAATGATAATTTTCGAGACACCCACTACCACCCTTTATTAGTCCCCCATTAGTGTGCTGGTTAACCACACACACTCCACTAACGACTTATAAAGTGTAGTGTGCAATTTCATGGATTAGCATACACATTCATATTTTCCTAAAGTAACTAAGAGTGAGATTTTAGAAAATAGTTTAGTTACCTTTGATCATTATACTTTTAATGAGGTTATGCCCTATCAAACCCGTTCGGCTAACGACCATCCACCATACAAGAGAGCGGTGGGTAAGAATGGATACCCAATGACGGTCATTTTATAGGCCGCTTTCTTAAACTCCCCTTATAGTATGGCTTCGTGAATGAGGCGTACTATCGGTTCGACTGACTTTTCTTATACATATAATATATATATTAAACTTTTAATAATATATATAGTATAAGGAGAATTTTAAAACACTTTAAAATTGCAAGGGTTTAATCTTTTAATAAACTAAACTTTTAATTCAATTAAATTTGAACTATTTTATGGATTTATTAATTGTCCTTTAATTAATTACTTAATTGAATTAACAATAAGATCCATAAGGATGTATTTTAAAATTTTCAAACTACCAATTATTATTTGACATTAATTATTTAATTTAGTTAATATCTAGATTTATTTATACACTTAAAATAATCATATTAATTAACAAAAACAAATAATTAAGCCAAATACTTATTTCCTAACTTCTAGGCTTTTAATTTATCATCATAGATACACCAAAATCAGAATTGGAGGATAAGTATAGCAAGTAATTATCATATAAAAGCAGATTACGCAGATAAGACACAAAATTTTGGATCTGACAGCTCAACACGCCGTGTTAGACGATCAACACGCCGTGTTGGGTCGAATTTTGCAGTCCAACACGCCATGTTGGAAGAACACCACGGCGTGTTAGAAGAACATAATGAAAATTTTGTTTCCTCCTCCTTGTTTAAATTCAACCATTGTATCAATTAAATAGAAAACTAAACCTACGCTCTGATACAACTGATGGGATTTGAGCATAACAAACAATCCTATGTGTGCATGCAACCCTAAATAATTTGATTTACATTTTCTTTAATTGAACATACAACTTGAACAACAAAACATAAACTTTAGCATGCTACTATTGTTTCGAAATACACAAATAGGGTTAGAATAATCATACCTTGATCACTATATAGTAATAGCAATCTAATTCCTTGTGTTGTTGAAGCTTGAGAGCAAGCGTCACAAATGTCACGCCTCTAATGGTTCACACCTAACACTAGCAATGGAAGATGATTGAGAAGTAGGAGAAGGCTTCAAAATTTCAGCTAGCTCTTATAAAGAAGAGAATGGGTGAAATCCATAGGGTATATCCCTATCTATAGTGCAGTCAGGAAACCCTAGATAAGCCCTAATCCAAGATTATCTTAAACCGGGTAAGTATCCACTTTCCTGTTTATCCTCCAAGGATAATTCTAGAATCCCTTAGGCATGAAGAAATCATCCAAACCTAATGGAAAAACCGTCCATAGCCTATGGAGGACTCTAGATTGCCTCTTGCTCAACTATTGAATAATTACAATTCAGTCCCTGCACTTTTAATTAATTCCTTTAACCCCAAAATTAATTCCGATTAATTTCTAATTAAATATTAATTAAATATTACTATTTCTAATTAATATATTATTCTCATAATATATTAACAAATTATTTATTTCAATTTATTATCAAATATTAAATCAACCTCATTCTCCAAAATCATCATGTCGAGTTACTAGTTTTGAGGGCAACCCAAAAGGACTGTGCTACTATCAATTTAAGTATATACCAATTATAGTTATGAGCTTAGACGCCTAATCAAACAGTCTCCCACTTGGATAAGTCTAATAACTATAGTTGCCAGTATATTCCTCAAAAACTAATTAGAAAATTATAACACTCAAAGCCGTTGTTGAAGTCTGATCCAGTCAGTTAAGTGTCCCAAGATAAGTGATCAAATATTCCTCCGTTCTACAAGATATCATAAGGAAATGAGACATGGATTATAATCAATCTCTATGTCCAAGATTTGTTTCCCGATTTTTGTAACATACACGTTTTGAAATCGTGTTATGTAATTTGAAAAGTTAATAATATTATGAAATATTATGTGAAGTTGAGTGTTGAGTTCTAACAGATAGTTTTTACTAGAAATGAAGTAAAACTATGTTTAGAATCACTCATAAAATATTGGAAGTCTTATGAGATTCCAATTAAAAGCCAAATAGTGAAATTTAGCGAAAATAAAAAAAAATTGAAATAAGTAAAATTTTATTATTGAAAGTTGTAGATAATCTCGTTAGAAACATGTAGGCGAAAACCTCGTCGAAATCCGAGTTATAACGAAGAAGTTATGACCAATCGAAGATCTGCGACAAAACCGGCACGGTGCCGAATGACGTAAAAAGTGAGTTTTTGATAAACTACTTTTTAGCCTTAGTGATCGAAATGAAATTCATAGTATTCGTTAAACCGAGAATTTTGATAAAAAGAACGCCAAAATCTGACTTCGTATGAGGAAGTTATGATTTTTACAAGTTTCAGCTTAGCAGTAGACAGCTAAAAACTCGAATTTTAGATCGAGTGATTTTTTAGCCGACACAACCTAAACGAGAATCGAAGGTCTCGTCATTAGCAGTACAACGGTAAAAAGTCTGACGAAAACGGACGTCGGATGAAGAAGTTATGAATTTTTAACGGATTTACCAGTCCCGGTCTGTTAAAAATAATAATATAAAAATAAAGTCAAAATTTTCCGACGAAGTCTAAACGAAAGTTGTAGAGCATAATTTTCCCTATGCGTGCATATAAAGAACGTCAAAAACGGAGCCCGTATGAGAAAGTTATGGATTTTACAAGATTGGGCACATTTTTCGAGAAATTTCGCATGAATGGTGTTGCCACGTCATCCTTCGCATGCAGCCTCCACGTGGCATCTTCTGATTGGACCGCAGCCTCGCGTGGCACTCGCTGATTGGTCCGAAGTCGTCACCCTCTTTCCCCATTGGACCGAAGATCGGTCCACTAAGAAGCCTCCAGCTATCCGAACCGAAGCCCCGCCTCGCCACCTGTCCGAACCGAGGTCTCGCTGTCCGGCGCGTGCCTGCTTGCGAGCCGAGCCACCTGGGCCTCGCATCTGCTGCCACGTGCAGCCTTCTCAACCATCGGATCCGAGCCTCTCACCCTATAAATAGGAGCCATGCGAGCCTTCCCAGGTATTTTGAGAATTTTGACACTTTTTCACCCTTAATCAATATTTTTAGTATTTTGACCTCCCCCGAAGCCCCGGGATTAATTCCAATACCCGAAACACGTCCCGAAGTTCCCGAGAAGCCCGAAAAATTTATATTTTCGGTTTTGAAGCTCTACCTTCGCAGAGCCCGGTTTTTCAAGAAAACTCCTGGTTTTCAACGAATAAAGTCATATTTAGAGCAGAAATGCTGCCCAAATTACTGTTTTGACCCCCGGTTAATTCAAGTTGAGTTTAATATATAGGAACAATTGTATGTTATGTGTTATATGTGCTATGTGCTTTTCCATGTTATCATCTCGTGTTATTATTTCTGCTATTTTTATAGCAAGGCTGTACCTCTGACCACGAAGTGTATGACATAGGCATCACTTGGGTATTGGTATGAACCGTTGACCATGAAGTGTATGACATACGCATCACTTTGGCTTTGGTACTATGCTAAGATAAGGCTGAAAACCTAAATATTCTAGCAAAATGATATTCCTGAGTATCTTCTGTGCCATTTGGGCCAAAGCTTTATTGATATATATTAAGTATGGAAATTGTTATGTCTCATTGATTGTATATCTTTGAATCAAATCAATGATTGATATGGAAAGTTTTTCACATGATTCACATATGCCTTTGTTGTTCCTTGCTCCTCTTTGCTTCTGCCATATTGAAGTATATATATGGCATAACGTTATATTGTATCTATTATTGAACTCACTAAGCGTCCCCGCTTACCCTCTCAATGTTTAACAAATTTGCAGGGAATAAGTAACCAGTATAGTCATATACTGTTGGAAGGTTTAGAATAGTTGTAATATTACTTTTGTATTTCGGTTTATGTTTGTATAAATTACAATATCCTGGGTAGTTATGTAAAATATTAAAACATAGTCGGTTTGTATCCAATCTTTTGTAATCACTTTATCAATGTAAGATAATGTTTTATAAATATGCATGTTTTGGAGTAACTATATTTTCAAGTATAAAAGTTTGGGTCTTTCAGAAATATGAAAGTTTTGAAAGGGGTTCTTTCAATTTCTGATTTACGATGGCTAAAATCAGACTACAAATTGAACACATCAATTCAGTCCAGGCTTGGCCAAGCACTTTAGATGTCATCATCAAATCATCGAGGGGACCACATATATCGCTTTTCCCTATAAGGTAAAAGGAACAGATATGTTGGATTAGTGTCTTAGTCCATAACTATAATTGGTATGTACTTGACCTGAGAGTAGCATGGTCCATTTGGGTTGCATATCACCAGGGCAATTTGATAGGACGGACTTTTGAGAATAGGTTATTTATGATTTATTAATATATTATAAGTTCTAATATATTAACGTGAAATCATATTATTTAATTACTATTGATCAAGAATTAATTTGGAATTAATTTAGTAATCAAAAGAGACTAATTAAATATATGGGGATTGATTGTGTAAATCATTCATTCTTATAAAGTGGGCTTATAATCCATAGTTCTTTATGTTGGGCTAAACCCATGTGGTGACCCATGGATACTCCATGGAGGTTAAAACCCATGGAGCCTAAGGAATGTGGAAAGTCATGCACATTAGGTTTTGCATGGTGTAGCTCTAGTTGTGCCACACTGTATGAGAAGCCCCTTAGTTGGTGAAAAGTGCACTAGTGATCTTTGGAAGAGTCATAGAGCCGATTTCTGGAGCAAGCCATTCTCTCTCAAGTTATCCTTTGTCCTAGGTGTGTTGTGTTTCCATTTGAGGAATTCACACTATTGGTGCTAAGTTCTTAAAGGCCAAATACATCAAGGATAGCAAGCTACAACAAGAGGTATGTCATCTAACTAGAATTTTTATAGTAAAGATACTCCATTGTATGCTAGTTAGGATGATGCTTTGGAAAAACAAAGTTTGCATGTATATTAGAGAAAACATAGATCCAAAGCATCTAGGGTTGCATATACACCATATGAGTGTTAGAATGCTTAAAACACATCAGTGGTATCAGAGCCTAGGGTTGTTTTCCAATATACTTGATGCTACTTCTTTTCAAATGCTTTAAAATTTGATTTTTTGCTGTCTGGACAGTGGACTCTCCGATTCCACTAGGGAACTCGCCGAGTCCCCTCACAAATCTAACCAACTCGCCGAGTTAGTTCATGCACTCGACGAGTTGGTGCTCATGGATGCATAATTTCAAGTTTTAAGGCTGGAATTGGACTAGGATCATTACCCTAAACTGTTTTTGAACTAATAAGCCTGTTTTTGATGTGGTAATGTGTAACATTCACGTTCAGTTATCGTGTTATGTAATTTTAAAAGTGAATAATATTATGAAATATTATATAATTATGAGTATTGAGTTCTAACGGATAGTTTTTACTAGAAATGAAGTAAAACTATGTTTAGAATCATCCAGAATGTTTTGGAAGTCTTATGAGATTCCGAACATTAGGAAAATATTGAAATTTAACGAAAATATAAAATTTGAAATAAGTAAAATTTTATTATTGAAAGTTGTAAAGAATCTCGTTAGAAACATTTAGGCGAAAACCTCATCGAAATCCGAGTTATAACGAAGAAGTTATGACCAATAGAAGATCCACGACAAAACCGGCATGGCGCCGAATGACGTAAAAAGTGAGTTTTTGATAAACTACTTTTTAGCCTTGGTGATCTAAACGAAAGTCGTAGTATTTGTTAAACCGAGAATTTTGATAAAAAGAACGCCCAAATCTGACTTCGTATGAGGAAGTTATGATTTTTCTAAGTTTCAACTTAGCAGTAGACAGCTAAAAACTCGAATTTTAGATCGAGTGATTTTTAGCCAACACAACCTAAACGAGAATCGAAGGTCTCATCATTAGTAGTACAACGGTAAAAAGACTGACGAAAACGGACGTCGGATGAAGAAGTTATGAATTTTTAACGGATTTTCCTGTCCCGGTCTGTTAAAAATAATAATATTAAAATAAATTCAAAATTAGCCGACGATGTCCAAATGAAAGTTATAGAGCATAATTTTACCTACACGTGTATATAAAGAACGTCAAAAACGGAGCTCGTAGGCGAAAGTTATGAATTTCGGAAGATTTTGGCTCAAAAACCGAGAAATAGTGGATAATATCAGGAATTTTCGCATGCACAGTACTGGCCACGTCACCCGCTCTCGCGAACCGCCCCGTGTCCGATCTCAGTGAGTTAGCAAACGCGTGTCGCCACCCCTCGCATCCGAAGCGCGGTCCAAACTCCGTCCGACGCGTGTAGCGTCCGAAGCCTTGTTGTCCGACGTGTGCTTGCCTGCGAGCCGAGCCACCTGGGCCTCGCATCTGCTGCCGTGTGCAACCTTCTCAGCCCTCAGATCCGTGCCCTCTCACCACTATAAATGGCATGCGAGACCTCCCGGATAATGTTAGGAAATTGGCACCTTTTCACCCCTAAACTCATATTTCTACTATTTCAACTTCCCCCGAAGCCCCGGAATTATTTTCAACACCCGAAACACGCCCCGAAGTGCCCGAGAAGCTCGAGAAATTTATCTTTTCAGTTTGAAGCCCAACCCTCGCAGGGTCCGGTTTTTCAAGAAAACTCTCGGTTTTCATTGAAGAAAGTCAATTATAGTAATGAAGTGCTGCCCAAATTACTATTTTAACCCCCGATTATTTCACGGTGAGTTTAATATATAGGAACAATTGTATGTTATGTGTTATATGTGCTATATGCTTTCCTTAATTATTTTGGTTTTATACTGTTGATCATGTAGAGCATGTCTCGTATCACTTCTGGTATTGGCTTTGAGCCTTTGGCCATGTAGAGCATGTCCCTATTATTCTGGTATCGGATTTATGTCTTTGGCCAGGTAGAGCATGTCTCGTATCATTTCTGGTATTGGCTTTGTGCCTTTGGCCATGTAGAGCATGACTCGTATCACTTCTGGTATTGGCATAGGGCTATGTAGAGCTGAAAGCCTGTATATTCTAGCAAAATGATAATCCGAAATTATATGTCTTATGTGCCATTTGGGCCGAAGTATTATTGATGTATATCAAGTATTGAAATTATTATGTCTCGTTGATTGTATATCTTTGAATCAAATCATCAATTGATATGGAAATTTTGTCTCATGATTCACATATGCCTTTGTTGTTCCTTGTTCCTCGTTGCTTCTGTCATATTGAAGTATATATATATGGCATAACGTTATATTGTATCTATTATTGAACTCACTAAGCGTCACCGCTTACCCCTCTCAGTGTTTAACAATTGCAGGAGATAAGTAACCAGTATGGTTATATACTGTCGGAAGATGTAGAATAGTTTTTACTATTACTTTTGTATTTCGGTTTATGTTTGTATAAAATTACAATATCCTGGGTAGTTATGTAAAATATTAAAACATAGTCGGTTTGTATCCAATCATTTGTAATCACTTTATCAATGTAAGATGTTGTTTTATAAATATGCATGTAGCATGTTTTGGAGTAACAATTGTCAAGTATGAAAGTTTGGGTCTTTCAGAAATACGAAAGTTTAGAAAGGGGTTCTTTCAATCATGGTATTAGAGCGGTGGTTTAAGTGAACTAAATTCAAGGATTGGTATTTAGACTTAAACCGTCAGAAGTTTAATATATGAACGGATTCATTAGGAGTATATGGATACAAACCATAGGAAAGACTTAAGTAAAGTATTAGGTAATAATAAATCCTAATATTCTAAAATACTATATTGCTCCAAATTTTCAGTAGAATGGCTGAACAGGAAGATAGTCATACCCCTGAGGTGGGTGGAGGTCCTCAACCTGGTGAAGTAAATACTCCAGTATCCCCTCGTGAGGAGCGACTCTTAGTTAAACTTACTGGTATAATTCGACAGACTCTTAAAGAGCACAAGAAGAATAATGATAAAGGCAAAGAGAAAGCCACTGGAGAATTTTCAAAAGGAGAGGTGAAGCGTCCCTCGTTCAAAGATTTCAAGAGTAGTGGCGCTACGGAGTTTTCAGGTGTTCTTAATTCCATTGTTGCTCTTACTTGGATCCAGAACACAGAGAAAGTGTTTCGTATTTCTCATGTAGATAATGAAGACAAGGCTAATTATGCTTTTGCTATGCTCGTCGAAGAAGCCTTGGTCTGGTGGGAAGCAACATATGAAGCTCTCAACGAGTATGACCAGGAGAATTTATCCTGGGAGTTGTTCAAAACTCGTTTGCTAGAGAAATATTGTCCTCTAGACATGAGGAGGAGATTGGGGAAAGAGTTTCTGGAGCTTAAGCAAGAGGGAATGACCGTGAATGAGTATGAAACTCAATTCAATCAAAGAGCACGGTTTGCCGCAAAGTATATCCCAACTGAAGACGATAAAATTCAGTTACTTTTGGATGGACTGCGGTATGAGATCCGTGATTTCGTAGCTAATCGGGATGTTCTGTCCTTTGACAAAGCTGTTGAGTATGCTCGAAAGCGTGAACATGACTTAGAGATACGTGGTGCCACTTTTTTTGTTCCAAAGCATCCACGTATCGATCAAACTGTTCCTGTTTCCTCTATTCCACCAGCTCGATCTGTTCAATTTGATTCTAATACCAGAGAGCAATTTCAGAGCGCCATTCGTGGTCGCGGTGGATCACAATCTTTTTCTCTTCAGTCGCCATCATGTATAAAATGTGGAAAGAATCATCAGGGCCAATGCAGAACAGAAAAAGCGGTGACCTGTTATGGATGTGGAGAAATGGGTCACATAAAGCCTGTTTGTCAAATGAAGAGTGTTACATGCTTTGCTTGTGGTGTTACCGGCCACAGGAAGCGTTTCTGTCCTACTCTTATTAGTCAAATGGTGGGAAGTCAAGCTTCCGTTCAACAACCAAGGAATACTCCAAAGGAGGAGGTGCCAATAGCTAAAGGCCATGCATTCCAGATTACCACAGAAGAGGCACGCGAGGACCCGAATGTTGTGACGGGTACATTTCTTGTCAAATTTTAGACCTGCCCACATCTTATTTGACTCTGGTGCCTCAAATTCTTTTGTGTCTCATGAATTTGTGCATTCTTTTCAAATTGCTTGCTATGCACTCGTGCAACCATTTCACGTAGATACCATAGGAAGTGTATCATTACTTGCTGGTAAAGTCCATAGAGATTTTGTCATGGAAACTGAAGGTTATAGTTTTCTTGTTAACCTGATTCCCATCTTCTTGCCCAACTTTGATAATATTCTCGGCATGGAGTGGTTGTTAAAGAACACACTCAGGCGTGAAAAGTTTCTTTGTGAAAACTTATGAATGGTGACTTGGGAACTGCGAGACAATACTTGGGACGAGTATGAGTAGGTGTGAATAGTAGTAGAGGCCTATACTACTAGAAGCACATGACTCACACTTGGATCAGGGAAAGTCACAAGGTTACCAAGAAACTAGTAATCGATTCCGTTTTTGTTCGAGTATGTCATTACCTTCGTTTCGGTGATGACTAAGAAGATGATTTTCGTTCAGACCTTAATGGTCGTAAAGAATCGAGTCCGACTAAAATAGATATGCGAAGTGAGGTGATTGGTTCAGAGAACCATGTCTCGTGTAGTGACGAAATTTTAGTTAGAGAATTGAAGAATGAGATGGTCAGACGGAGAGAACAATTCAAACGGTAGAAGATATGCTTTATGCATATGTCTTGGAGTTGGTGCACGTCAAGTGGAAACACCATCGAGGCCCAAATTATAATTAGGAAAATAAGAATGAGATAAGAGCGAAATATTCCCAGTCATTTTTATCGTTATGATTTCGGGGACGAAATCCTCAAAATGAGGAGGTATTTGTAACATACACGTTCAGTTATCGTGTTATGTAATTTTAAAAGTGAATAATATTATGAAATATTATATAATTATGAGTATTGAGTTCTAACGAATAGTTTTTACTAGAAATGAAGTAAAACTATGTTTAGAATCATCCAGAATATTTTGGAAGTCTTATGAGATTCCGAACATTAGGCAAATATTGAAATTTAACGAAAATATAAAATTTGAAATAAGTAAAATTTTATTATTTAAAGTTGTAAAGAATCCCGTTAGAAACATTTAGGCGAAAACCTCATCGAAATTCGAGTTATAACGAAGAAGTTATGACCAATAGAAGATCCGCGACAAAAACTGCACGACGCCGAATGACGTAAAAAGTGAGTTTTTGATAAACTACTTTTTAGCCTTGGTGAACTAAACGAAAGTCGTAGTATTTGTTAAACCGAGAATTTGATAAAAAGAACGCCCAAATCTGACTTCGTATGAGGAAGTTATGATTTTTCTAAGTTTCAGCTTAGCAGTAGACAGCTAAAAACTCGAATTTTAGATCGAGTGATTTTTAGCCAACACAACCTAAACGAGAATCGAAGGTCTCGTCATTAGTAGTACAACGGTAAAAAAGACTGACGAAAACAGACGTCGGATGAAGAAGTTATGAATTTTTAACGGATTTTCCTGTCCCGGTCTGTTAAAAATAATAATATTAAAATAAATTCAAAATTAGCCGACGATGTCTAAACGAAAGTTGTAGAGCATAATTTTACCTATGCGTGCATATAAACAACGTCAAAAACGGAGCTCGTATGCGAAAGTTATGAATTTCGGAAGATTTTGGCTCAAAAACCGAGATATAGTGGATAATACCAGGAATTTTCGCATGAACAGTACTGGCCACGTCACCCGCTCTCGCGAACCGCCCCGTGTCCGATCTCGGTGAGTCAGCAAACGCGTGTCGCCACCCCTCGCATCCGAAGTGCGGTCCAACCTCCGTCTGAAGCGTGTAGTGTCCGAAGCCTTGCTGTCCGACGCGTGCTTGCCTGCGAGCCGAGCCACCTGGGCCTCGCATCTGCTGCCGCGTGCAACCTTCTCAGCCCTCGGATCCGAGCCCTCTCACCACTATAAATGGCATGCGATACCTCCCGGCTAATGTTAGGAAATTGGCACCTTTTCACCCCTAAACTCATATTTCTACTATTTCAACTTCCCCCGAAGCCCCGAGATAATTTTCAACACCCGAAACACGCCCCGAAGTGCCCGAGAAGCCCGAGAAATTTATCTTTTCGGTTTGAAGCCCAACCCTCGCAGGGCCCGGTTTTTCAAGAAAACTCCCGGTTTTCATTGAAGAAAGTCAATTATAGTAACGAAGTGCTGCCCAAATTACTATTTTAACCCCCGGTTATTTCACGATGAGTTTAATATATAGGAACAATTGTATGTTATGTGTTATATGTGCTATATGCTTTCCTGAGTTATTTTGGTATTATACTGTTGATCATGTAGAGCATGTCTCGTATCACTTCTGGTATTGGCTTTGAGCCTTTGGCCATGTAGAGCATGTCCCTATTATTCTGGTATCGGATTTATATCTTTGGCCAGGTAGAGCATGTCTCGTATCACTTCTGGTATTGGCTTTGTGCCTTTGGCCATGTAGAGCATGACTCGTATCACTTCTGGTATTGGCATAGGGCTATGTAGGGCTGAACGCCTGTATATTCTAGCAAAATGATAATCTGAAATTGTATGTCTTCTGTGCCATTTGGGCCGAAGTATTATTGATGTATATCAAGTATTGAAATTGTTATGTCTCGTTGATTGTATATCTTTGAATCAAATCATCAATTGATATGGAAAGTTTGTCTCATGATTCACATATGCCTTTGTTGTTCCTTGTTCCTCTTTGCTTCTGCCATATTGAAGTATATATATGGCATGACGTTATATTGTATCTATTATTGAACTCACTAGGCGTCACCGCTTACCCCTCTCAGTGTTTAACAATTGCAGGAGATAAGTAACCAGTATGGTTATATACTGTCGAAAGATGTAGAATAGTTTTTACTATTACTTTTGTATTTCGGTTTATGTTTGTATAAAATTACAATATCCTGGGTAGTTATGTAAAATATTAAAACATAGTCGGTTTGTATCCAATCTTTTGTAATCACTTTAATAATGTAAGATATTGTTTTATAAATATGCATGTAGCATGTTTTGGAGTAACAATTGTCAAGTATGAAAGTTTGGGTCTTTCAGAAATACGAAAGTTTAGAAAGGGGTTCTTTCATAATGATCATGCTAATCGAATTTAAAAGATAATTGTCAAAGTTTCAAGTTTTGTATTAGTTTATATGGTTAGGCTATTTACATGAAATTTGTTTGATATGAATTGTCTTGTTCTTATGAGTTTAATTTAGATCATAGAAAAATTGTTTGATTTTGTAAATTACAATAGTTGATCTAAATGTTTTTGATGAATTCCATAACTTGTCCTCAAGTTATGGAAAATGAAAAGTTTTCTTTTAAAGAGATCATTAAAATCATAGGTTATGAACTTGAAGAGTCTTTTTTCCCATAAATGGTTTTATGAACTCCATAACTTGTCCTCAAGTTATGGATTTTCTAGAGTCTTTTCATTAAAACCTATATTAAACTCATAAGTTATGGATTTGAAAAGTTTTGACAAGTTTCAAAACTTTCCCTCAAGTTTTGGAATTTGTAAAGTTTCACTTTTGAATAATTTAGTTCCAACCTCTAGAGTTTTAAAGGTTAAAATTTTACCCTTATACTATTGTGATATTATAGGTTTAATATTTATATATATGTATAAGAGTAAAGCTAGTCTTACCGTTAGTAGGCCTCATTCACGAAGCGGGACTATAAGGGGGTATAAGGTTACTGCCTATAAAATGACAGTTTAATGGGTGTCCACTCTCACCTACCGCTTCCTTGACTGGTTGAGGATCGTTAGCCGAACGGGTTTGACAGGACATTTAAATTCTCATTAAAAGTATAGTGAAATACTAAGTAACTAAACACTTATAAATTCCCTATCTTAGTTACTTAGGAAAATGTGAATTTTGTGCTAACCCATGAAATTGCACTTTTCACCTTGTTAAGTCGTTAGTGGAGCGCGGGTGGTTAACCGGCACACTAATCTGGGACTGACAGTGCATGGCAAAGGGTAGCTTGATGTTAACCATAGATCAATGGAGCGTGTGTGGTTAACCGACACATTGATTAGGTGGTTGTAACATTGGGTGTACCAAGCTAATTTGCATGGTTATTCACACCTTGTTTGTGATCCTCGACATCCCAGTCACAAACTTGAAGGGCACAATCGAGATTTAAACATGCCATTGAAAAGTTCAATGAATCTCAAAGGATCTAGGAGTTTCAATTCACTTAAAACCTAAAATTCTTTTTCGTTTTTCGTGGTGGAAATTGGTAAATCGTCATTCACCTACGTTCAAATATTTTGCAATTTGGATTACGGTATCCCTCTTCCGAATTTTAAAGTATTGTGTTGGGTCCTAGCCTTAATATTTCATGTTGGGTGTTATATTAAGGACTAAAATCAACTAAACTTGAATTTCTCCTTCATCAATGTCTAAGTTCAGACAACTATGGTGTTCCTGAATATTTTGAAAAAAGCTTTCTTTATAAAGATGATTTTCCACAAAGCGATCAAGGTGAAAGATTAATCCCTTCTTCGTGCTGTAGTGGAACTTCACTTCCTCCACCTCCTCCAATAATTATCCCTCACCCACAAGTTCAAGGTCACTCAAAGCCCTATTGACAGGAAGGAAAGTATGTATGTGCTCACGTCTTGGAGATGAAGTTACATATTGACAAGCTGGGAGAGATGGATGTTGAAGTCTCAAGGAAGT
The DNA here is from genome assembly GCF_052849685.1 of Lactuca virosa. Classification (NCBI taxonomy): domain Eukaryota; kingdom Viridiplantae; phylum Streptophyta; class Magnoliopsida; order Asterales; family Asteraceae; genus Lactuca; species Lactuca virosa. Next base: position 136,761,800 of record NC_136430.1, read on the forward strand.
TGGTTGTTGACTGGGTTCTTCAATCTCTTTCTAAGTTATATAGCGGGTTCTTTAAGGACTACTATGTGACAGACCACGACATGACCCTTATCGATCTTACCTATTTGCTTGTTGCTGATGAATCAGCAATGATTTGGTGCACTAGTAAAGCAAATTTGATTGGAAGGTCTACTACCCAAACTTCCATGGACATTGACAATGGTAACATTGGAAGTCCAGAAAAGCTTTCTCTTCCCAATGGAAAGGAATCGAAGAAATGGTAAAGAGAAAGGCTAAGTCTGAGATAGTCTTGTGTACCATTCCAAAGAGTCCATATGTTTCTATTTCCAAGAGAAGGGGCATTGGTTGCGAAGCTGCCGTATCTACCTGAAGGACCACAAGGATGGTAAACTCAGAGTGTATGACCCTGCTTTAGGTAAGTCCACTATTAAACTCTATTAAAGATCCTATTTGGAGATTCTTAATACATAATGTAATGTAATTACATTTTGATGTTTTGAAGAATCGAAGAAATGAAAGGAAGCTTAAAGGAAGAGTATGATGAGTCTGATCGCGAAGATATGGATTTCGATCGCATGGTTCGATGATCAGATTTATGAGCTGCTGCTTAAGAGTTATGATAGATTGCTTAGGAATAGATAACAACATTCTTTCACTTATATTTTCATTGTAAGGATAAGTTTTCCGCAATTTTTTATGAATAATGAAAATTTTTGAAATTTATCTTATTTTAAATTTTTCCTTACAATGGCATTTGTGAAAAAAAATTGTTGGTTATATGTTTCCATTGATAGCAATATTGGAATATGAATTTGATTCTTTCATTTGTGGTAGTATCATAATTTACCAAATAAGGAAAGATTCTCATCACCCAAGTTTCAGTTGGATAGAAACTTGGAATCATGCAGCTCACAGTGTGTGATGAATGAGAACCTTCATCTTTGGGAAATTAAGACTAATTTCTTCTTCACATGTATATGTGGGTCAAGTGAAGGACTAGGGGATCAGGTACACTGGGTGTGCGCTAGCTAGGTCCACCACAGAGAACGATAAAACTATTCGTCATGATTTACTAAAGTTTAGTAAATATGGTTATGCTTACAAGTTTAAGTATAATTCTGAAACATTGGAAAAGTTTCAATGTATGGTAGAACGAATGAGAAGAATCAAATTGGGCAGAAAGATAAAAGTTTCTCCAATCTGAAAAGATGGGAGAGTACTTGAGTATCATGTTTTATGATCATCTTAATGATTATGAAAACCATGTCACAATTGATCCTTTAAGGATATCTTAGTGCATTTGTATGGCTAAGAAGAGGAATCGTGAATTGTTGAAATGGTTAAATCAAGAAGATGAGTTATACTTCATTCCAAAAACAAGTCTTAGAGTCATACTCCAAGCTTGTGCCATGAGTGACATTAAAATAAGAAGGTTTATAACACTTATCAAATGTAGAGTAAAATGTTTTCTACTCTTGTAGATTTGAAATTGGTAAGTTGTGATGTTTTGGGTAAAACAAAGACCGACTAAGGCCAATTTTGTGAAGTGTTAGTCTTGATTAGAATCAACACTAACTCTTCAATATTTGTTTGTTAAGGAATGGTTCTTGACAAAGAGAAACTTATATGTAAAGAGGTCAGTGGGAGTCTTAATGATCTCGAATAGCTTCAAGTACTAATCAAGAGTAAACCTATTGTTTATCGTTGGCACACAACTTGAAGTTTTTAACCTATCGTGTTGACATATTCTTATTTATGTGCCCATTCCATTAAGTTGACTATTCATGTGAGTTCTATGAGTTCTTAGTTGTTTGCATAACAACTCGGAAGCAATGGTAGGCCCTTGTGCTGCCAAGTGGCAAGAAATTAGATTGAACTAGTTCGATCCATATGAGTTTGGATTTGTCACTAACCTTATCTTTTGATTATGGTTTCACAAATTCACATGGATAGGAACACATACACCCTAAAATTTAAGTGTCATAAGGTTTCTCTCCGATTCATGAAAATGATGATGAGGAAACGCTTTCACTAAGTAGATTTTAAGGAGATAGCAGTTGTGATATTTGCATTCTCAAATTAGATTATGATTACGGCATACCTTTTCATAATTCGAATTGTGAGGAATGGCAAAAAGTCTAAACATTTGAGACTTATTGCTATAAGTTTTTAAATTGTTTAGACACATATGTGAGCTATCTTAGGAAAGATGTTTGTTTTTGAGAAGCCTAGATAAAGTCGTATCAAAGCATCTCGTATCATAAATCTGAACTTTGGTAATGAAAGTCGATAAGTATTGATTTCTAGAAGTCCAGCTGATTTCTGGGTACATGTCAAAGCTAGTGGGAGCATAAAAGTTATGCTAGTAAAAGTAAAGTTTATTATGCTAGTGGGAGCATAATCAATTACGATGAATGTTGCAAGTTAGCAATGTTAATTATAGAAACAAAAGTTTTAATTCGCAAGTTGCAGGGGTTGAAAAGTTGTTTTGCTATAATTAAGGGAGAGAAATTCATACTTCATTTCAAATCTAAAAGCTTAGATTCAGATTTTAATCAAATTTAGTCATATATATATATATATATATATATATATATATATATATATGAATGTTATGTTGGAATGGTTCAACATAAGGAAATTCTATATATGGATGTGTTAATTGCATTCTCAAAATTCGACTATGAGTACGACATCCCTTTTTATAATTCGAATGATGAGAACATGGCAAATAGAAATATTATGGCAAAAGACTAGTCAAGTATCATGTCTTTATGTAAGACATCATGAATCGTATCCTATATGCTTCGAGTATAGGATCGATTACATGTGCTATAATATTCATCCGTTTTCCAAATTCCTAGGGCATTAAGAGGGAAAAAGGTCTAGAACCGAATATGACTAAAATGGTTAAGCAATTGTCGAGGACAATCTGAGGTTTACCAAAGATTGGTTGCTCATGGATAGTTGGAAGTATATTTTAAATTTTGGAAAGGACCATATTGACATACTCTGAGAATAGGTAAATCTTGTTCAAAAGTGATGGTAAAAATGGGAATATGGAAATGTTTCCATAAGTGGAAGTTATTCTTTAAATATGTGTAAGATTAGAAAACTTAATGCAAGAAGGATGTTCAAAGGAATGTACTTTGAATTTGAGACTTCGTTGGAATACTTTGTAATGTCTGTTGTCAAATCTCCGTGACTCTTGGTACCTAGACATTACAAAGGAATCATTGCATGATAGTTTAGAATCTAACACATTCTGGCAGTGACAAGAATTTGGAATTCTGACACTGGTGATAAAATTTTGGAATTGTGAAATAAGTTTCATTGAAGATGTGTTCAATTGATCTATTTCACAAAGTAATGACCATAGACAAACATAGTGTGCATGCTTGGAGCATGGCATAGCTATTGTTTTAATCAAGTATTAAGTTGATTATTCGAAACATTATAAAATAAATAATGAGTAATCAATATGACTGAAAATTTTTTGGGCTATATGGGATTAGTATTATTATTGTGTTTCACTTTGCATGTTTTGACTTCCCGAATAACTAGGTTATTCAAACTATCCACAGTCGATCATACTTTGGAAGTAGGTATTGAGGCAAGACTGTCGTGAATGGTTCTGTAGTTTGTCTAGGTATTTTAGACATAGTTGCAGTGTTCATGAGTACTCCTGGAATAGGATTCGAGTATTGGATTCAACCCACGCTCATTTGTATCACTTCATGGATTTTATCGCGGGTGATCATGAGATGATAATATCTTATATTCTTAAAACCAAGACATGTGAGTTGTAATTTACAAGTCGGTTGCACATTGACATATGTAAACGCACCAGTAACATGGTGTTATAAAACATATTGTTGTGTGTGATTTGATGAGTAAGTACAAGCAAGCATTTGAGTCGAAGTTTATCCATTCCTTTTACCCTTGGAGGGATACAAGTGATATCTGTGGGCCCCTCGATGATTTAGTGATGACAACCCTAAGCGCTCGGCTGAGACTAGACTGATTTGATTTGTTCTATTAGTCGGTCATCATAAATCCGAAATCGGGAAACAACAGATGGACAAAGAGAATGATCATAATCCATGTCTCAGTCCATATGATATCTTGTAGAATGGAGAAATATATGATCCCTTATCTAATGGATGCGTCATTGACTAGATCAGAGTTCGACATCGGCTTTTAAGAGCTACGATTGCTAGTCGGGTTGTGGAGTCGTACTTGCAATAATAGTTATTAGACTTATCCAAGTGGGAGACTGTTGGATTAGTGTCTAAGTCCACAACTATAATTGGTATGCACTTGACCCGAGAGTAGCATGGTCCATTTGGGTTGCATATCACCAGGGCAATTTGATAGGATGGACTTTTGAGAAGAGGTTATTTATGATTTATTAATATATTATAAGTTCTAATATATTAACATTAAATCATATTATTTAGTTAGTATTGATCAAGAATTAATTTGGAATTAATTTAGTGATCAAAAGAGACTAATTAAATATATGTGGATTGATTGTGTAAATCATTCATTCTTATAAAGTGGGCTTATAATCCATAGTTCTTTATGTTGGGCTAAACCCATGGGTGACCCATGGATACTCCATGGAGGTTAAAACCCATGGAGCCTAAGGAATGTGGAAAGTCATGCACATTAGGGTTTGCATGGTGCAACCCTAGTTGTGCCACACTATATAAGAAGCCCCTTGGTTGGTGAAAAGTGCACTAGTGATCATTGGAAGAGTCATAGAGCCGATTTTTAGAGCAAGCCATTCTCTCTCAAGTTATCCTTTGTCCTAGGTGTGTTGTGATTCCATTTGAGGAATTCACACTATTGGTGCTAAGTTCTTAAAGGCCAAATACATCAAGGATAGCAAGCTACAACAAGAGGTATGTCATCTAACTAGAATTTTTATAGTAAAGATACTCCATTGTATGCTAGTTAGGATGATGCTTTGGAAAAACAAAGTTTGCATGTATATTAGAGAAAACATAGATCCAAAGCATCTAGGGTTGCATGTACACCATATGATTGTTAGAATGCTTAAAACCCAACAGGATAAACTTCGACTTATATGATTTTCGCATAGTTCATCATCATTGTCGATTACTAGTTGGAGTTTTGGTAATGATTCATCAAAACTTGTGTCTTCAAAGTCCCTGTTAGTCTCGTAATCATTTCCAAATGGGAAGATGTGTTCAACAAAAGTCACATTAAGACTAGTGTAAACCTTTTCTCCCTTTATATCATAGAACTTGTGGCCCTTCTTTCCCATTGGGTAACGCAAAAAGACACACGGTCTCCCTCTTTCGCTGAACTTATCTTGCTTTCCAGTGTTATCATGGATGTAAGCAATACACCCAAAACCTTGAAATGGTCATAGGTGGGCAATTTTCCAAGAAGTATTTCATGTGAAGTTTTGCTTTCAAGGGATTTAGTGGGTAATCTATTGATGATATAATCTGCAGTTAAAACACAATCACCCCAAATTTTGATGGGCAATGATGCTTGGAATCATAATGAACGAACCATTTCCAACAAATGTCGGTGTTTTCTTTCAACAACACTGATCTGTTCTGTTGTGTTTAACATACTGTTTCGAGAAGTTCTTATTTTGGAATTTTGATCAACAAATGGATCAAGTAAATGCCTTGGGCTTCAAGGGAATAGGGTTTAGACCCTATTAGATGTTGATAACATTGGTTATATATCCAAGCCATTGGCTTGTGTTATGAGTCAAGGGTAAAATGGGAAAAGTAATGTTTCAGACTTCTTTCATGAATTAAGGAATTTATTTCGGTATGTTTTAATTCAAAAGTAATTACATAGAATGGTGGGAATCTTCATGTAACGCTCCGACTCTCAGGTATTAATTTTATGGCTTTAATTTTCATAAATTTCAAGGTCTACTCGACGAGTTGGATGCCCTGACTCGCCGAGTAGGAGTGGGTTTGGCCACGTGTTAAGTGACCGACTCGCCAAGTCCAAGATAGGACTCGACGAGTAGGAGCTGGGGGATGAAACCCAAATTTTTGGGGTTTTGCACCCTATTTAAAGGATCATTAGCCTCCTTTATCCCCTTACAGCCCCTTGAGAGTCCAGCAAACCCTAATTCGTGTGTGTGATCCATTCTTGTGTATTTTAAGCTTTGGAAGGTGGATCTTGGTGAGAAAAGCTTGGAGAAACAAGTGGCTAGAAGCAAGGAGCGTGTGGGGATCTGAAATATACCTCAGTTAGCATCTATTGAAGGTATAAAGTCGTTATCTTGGCCTCATTTCCTTCTAGATCTCATTTGGGTGAAGTTTAGGGCTCTTCTATCATATTAGGAAGCTTTTCTTGTGCATGAGCTAAGATCTGAAGTTGCAACTTCAGATCTGAACTCTCTTGGGTCTTTAAGTCCATAAAGTTTCCAGCTTTTGCAAGTATGAACCTCTCCTTAGGTGTAAAACTCCATTTCAAGCTTGGATTTGACATTATGAGTCATTAGAGCCTTGCATGCACGTAAAGTTTGCAACTTTACGTGATAAACATGTCTTTGGGAACTGGATCTGCAATATAGAACCTTATAATGACTTAAAAAGCATATGTATGGATTGAGGACTGAAGGGACTCGGCGAGTTGCATGGTCAACTCGGCGAGTCTGTAACATCCGGATTCCCAGGTATCTTATTTTAAGTATTTATGTTGAATTTTTGAAAGGGACTCGGCGAGTAGGCGCTCAGACTCGCCGAGTGGGATCGCGCACTTTGGTCTGATTTAATGAAGGACTCGGCGAGTCCATACGTGGACTCGGCGAGTCCATGCTGTCTGATGAATCCCTAATTCTCGGGGCCTAAGCCCTATTTAAGGACCCTTATAGCCACCATTTGCGGCTACCAGACCCTTGAGAGAAACCCTAAGAGTGCTTGAGCGTTTGTGAGAGGGAAGAAGCCATTATTTGATCTTTGTGGGTTGGTTTTGCAAGAAGAAGGTGGTTCCAGCTTAAAGGAGGCCAAGGAGGTTGCATATCTGTGGATTTCAAGCAAAGGACATCATCCTTGAGGTAGCATATCGATCCATTTTCTGTTTTGTTAAAGAATCCATGGATCTAGGGTTTTCTATACCCTTTATTGGGTTGATTTGTTGGGAATATGGTCCCTTATCATGTTTAGACTTCAGATCTGGACCCATAGTGGTCCAGAGAACTCTATCCACCTTGCTTTATGATGAGTTATGGAAGAAATGGACTTAGGATGTTGTATTTGGGGCTAATTCATCAAGTAGGGTTATTTGGACATTTCATGATTATCAAGATCGAACCTTTACGTGTTTATTGAGCTTGGGAAGGTCAGATCTATGGATTAAAGGAACAAATCTGACCTCAGAAGGTCATTTAAGTATGAGCATGGCGGCAACTCGCCGAATCCATAAGTGGACTCGACGAGTCGAGTCGGGGTTGCCTCGTGATTCGTGTCAGGTGTAACTCGTCGAGTGGAAGGATGACTCGACGAGCCAAGAGAGGCTGAAAGGATTCAGAGGACCCGCATGGACTCGTCGAGTCGCCCATGTGCACTCGACGAGTCGGGTCAAATTTTGATCGTTGACTTTCGTTGACTTTAGGGTTCTGGTCAAGACTGATTCAGGAGAGTTCAGGGAAGGGTAGAATGGCCTTCTACCCAGTTTGTAGAGATGAGATCATGAGAGAATATTGATCAGGATGTTATTTGAATAATAAGAGGAGGCAAAGTCGGGACGTTGAGCACGAGAGTTTATCCGACTTCATTGAGGTGAGTCTTCTCACTATACTGTACCTGGAAGGGTAGTTAGGTGTGACTCGGAGAGGCTTTATGCCAAATTCTCCAAGTGCGAGTTCTGGTTACGGGAGGTCCAGTTCTTGGGGAATCTCGTCAACCAGGATGGGATTTTGGTCGATCCGGCTAAGATTGAGGCGGTTATGAGTTGGGAGGTTCCGAGATCTCCCACCGAGATCAGGAGTTTTCTAGGATTGGCCGGCTACTATCGGAGATTTATCAAAGATTTCTCCAAGATCGCTGTGCCTCTCACCAGGTTGACCCGGAAGGGTGTTGCTTTTTCATGGGGTCCGGAGCAGCAGACCTCGTTTGAGACACTTCGCCAGAGATTATGCGAAGCCCCTGTGTTAGCCCTCCCGGAAGGGATGGAGGATTTCGTGGTGTATTGTGACGCATCGATATCGGGGTTGGATGCAGTACTTATGCAGAGGGGGCATGTGATAGCGTATGCATCAAGGCAGCTGAAGCCTCATGAGACGAGATATCCCACCCACGATTTGGAGTTGGACTAAGTCCATGGGGTGACCCATGGATACTCCATGGAGGTTAAAATCCATGGAGCATAAGGAATGGGTAAAGTTATGAGTTACATGGTGTAACCCTAATAGCCACCATATAAAAGAATCTCATGGCTCAAGAAATCGTGCACTAATGTGTGAGTGTGAGGGCTAGACGATTTCAAGGAGTGTTCAAGTTTCTCTCAAGTTATTCCAAGTGTATTTGGTGTTGTGTGGACCATTTGAGGTGTCACACTTGGGGCACTAGGCACTCAAGCTTCATGAAGACATTCTACATCAAAGAGGTATGTATTCTATCTTGTTATATTTATTATTTTGTATGTTAGATTAGGATAATACCTTGGATGTTCATAATTGTATGTATAATAGAGAAAACATAGATCCAAGGTATTTAGGGTTGCATGTACACTTAGGAGTGTTAGAATGCTCATAACCCAACAGTGGTATCAGAGCCTAGGCTTGTTTTCTTGTTATACTTGCAAAAGTAGCTGAAAAATCGAGTTGGATGCATATATTCGATTGTTTTGGCTGGAATTGGACTAGGAACATTACCCTAAGATGTTTTTGTAAAGTTGTTTTTGATGTGGTAATGTTCATGCTAATCCAATTTCTAAGATAATTGTCATAATTTCAAGATTTGTATTAGTTTGTATGTTCATGCTAATTTCTTGAAGATTGATGATTTGAATTATCTTGTTCTTATGAGGTTCTTAGATTAATAGAAAAGTTGTGTGAAATAGTTGTTTTCAATCCATTTTAATCTAAGAGTTGATTCCAAAGTGTGTTTTTGTAACTTGTCCTCAAGTTATATGAAAAGTCACATTTAAGAATCATAAAACTCATAAAAGTTGGCAAAGGTTACAAAATGAAGAGTCTAGTTCTAATTAAATGGTTTTATGACTCCATAACTTGTCCTCAAGTTATGGAGGTTCAAGAGTCTCTTCATTAAATTAAAAAAAAAAGTGTAACCTTAATTAGTTTCATAAGTTACAATAAAAAAAAGTTATTTTTTTTATTAATTAGTTTAAAGTCTTTCATAACTTGTCCTCAAGTTATGGAACTTGAAGAGTTTTTTTTTTTTTAATTAAAACTACTTTAAACTCATAAGTTATGGAATTAATTAGTTTTGAATAGTTTCAAAACTTGCCCTCAAGTTTTGGAATTTGAAAAGTTTTCACTTATGAATACTTTAATTCCAAGTTAGCCCTTAGAATTTTAAAAGTTAAAATTCAACCCTTATACTTTATAATATTATAAGTTAATAATATTTATATATATGTATAAGAGTAAAGTCAGTCTTACCGTTAGTAGGCCTCATTCACGAAGCCGGTCTATAAGGGGGGTATAAGGTTACTGCCTATAAAATGGCAGTTTAATGGGTGTCCACTCTCACCCACCGCTTCCTTGACTGGTGGAGGGTCGTTAGCCGAACGGGTCGGACAAGGACTATAATTCTCCTTTCATTAAAAGTATTAATGATAAATACTAAGTAACTAAACTCTTATTAATACCCAATCTTAGTTACTTAGGAAAATGTGAATTTGGTGCTAACCCATGAAATTACACTTTGCACTTTGCTTAAGTCGTTAGTGGAGCGTGTGTGGTTAACCGGCACACTAACCTGGACTTAACAAGGTAGGCAAAGGGTAACTTAATATTTATCATAGTATCGGTGGAGCGTGTGTGGTTAACCGGCACACTGATTAAGGGGTAAATATTAAGGGTACCAAGTATATTTGCATGGTTATTCACACCTTGTTTTGTGATCCTCGGCATCCCAGTCACAAAACCTGAAGGGCACACTCGAGATTGAAACATGCCTTTTAACAGTTCAATGAATCTCAAAGATCTAGGACATTCAAATCCAATTAAAACCTAATAAATTATTTCGTTTTTCATGGTGGAAATTGGTGAATCGTCATTCACCTACCTTCAAATATTTTATAGCTTGGATTACGGCATCCCTCTTCTAAGTTGTAAAATAGTTTGTTGGGTCCTAGCCTTAATATTTCATATTGGGTGTCATATTAAGGACTTTAAATCAACTATCTTGAATATCTCCCAAAAAGATGTCTGGTCTAGACATTTATGATCTTCCCAAATCTCTTGAAACAAGCTTTCCTAAATGAAGATGATGTCCCGTGGATATCATACTTCTTTCACCTCCTCCAATTATTCTCCCTAACCCACAAGTTCCTAAAAAGTTTAAGGTCACTCAAGCCCTATTGGCAAGGCAAGGTCTAGGTGTGATCACATCTTGGAGATGTAGTCACATATTGACAAGCCGGGAGAGTTGGGTGTCAAAGTCTTGAGAAAGTTGGTGGCTCAACTACTTTCTAAGTCACATAGTGAGTTCTTTTGGGAATCCTATGAAACAGACTAAGACAAGACCCTTAATGATCTTATCTATTTGCTAAGATCAACTTCCTAAAACGCTATGGACATTGACAATGATGACATTGGATATCCAGTAAAGCTCTCTCTTCCCAATGGAAAGGGATCGACCATAGTCAACTCGGTTGACCCAATGGTAAAGAGAGAGGCGAAGTCTGAGATAGTCCCATTATCAAGGGTCCATAGGTAACTATTGCCAAAGGAAGGGGCATTGGTTACGAAGCTGCCAAATTTACCTAAGGATGTTAAAGTCAATAAGTTTGGCTCTACTTCAGGTAAAGTCCATTGTCTAACTCTATTAAGTACATGCTGATTCTGATCGCGAAGATGGATTTCAATTGCATGGTTCGGTGATCAGAATTTTGGGCTATTACTTAAGAGTTATGATATTTATATTGCTTAGGAATAGATAACAACAAGGTTTTCATATGGATTGTAAGGATAAGTTTTTCCGCAAAGTTTTAAAATAAAAGAAAAAGGTTTTGATTTTATTTATTTTAAGTATCCTTACAATGACATTTGTGAAAAATTGTTGCTTATAAGATTCCATTGATAGCAATATTGGAAAAATGGATTTGATTCTTTCGGTTGTGGTAGTGTCTAATATTACCAAATAAGGAAAGATTCTCATCACCCAAGGTTCAATTGGACCGAAACTTGGAATCATGCAAGTTGTATAGTATGATGAATGAGAACTTTCAGCTTGGAAAATTAAGACTATTTCCTTATGTGAATAAGGAAAGGACTAAGGGACCGAGTACACATTCTTGTGCACTGGTCAAGTCCACCACAAAAGATCAAGAAGAATATTCGTCATGATTTACTTAAGTTCAGTAAATATGGTTATACTTATAAGTTTAAGTATAAGTCTGTAGCATTGGAGAAGTTTCAATGTGAGACAGAACGAATAAGAAGAATCAAAGTATGGCAGAAAGATAAAAGTTTCTCAAATCTGAAAAAATAGGAGAGTACTTTAGTATCATGTTTATGATCATCTTAATGATTAAGATACCATATCACAATTGGTCCTCTAAAGTCATCTTAGTGCATTCTTATGACTAAGAAGAGGAGTCATGAATTGTTGAAATGGTTAAATCAAAAAGATGAGTCATACTTCGTTCCAAAACAATTCTTAGAGTCATACTCCAAGATTGTAACTTGAGTGACATATCTTAAAGAGGGTTTGTTAACACTAGTCAAATGTAAGAGTAAAAGGTTATCTACTCTTGTACATTTGAAATTGCACAAGTTTAATCAATATGAGTTTGGATTTGTCACTAACCTTGTCTTGTGATTATGGTTTTGACAAATTCACATGGATAAGAACACATACACTATTAAATCTAAGTGTCATAAGGTTTCTCTCCGATTCATGAAAATGATGGTGAGGAAACACTTTCGCTAAGTAGATTTTAGCTAGATAGCAATTGTGATATTTGCATTCTCAAAGTCGTTAGTGGAGCGTGTGTGGTTTACCGGCACACTAACATGGACTTGTGAGAAGTGGCAAAGGTCTAAACAATTGAGACTATGATTACGGCATCCCTTTTCATAGTTCTAAAATTGTTTAGACACACATGTGAGCTATCTAAGAGAGGTGTATGATTTTGATAAAGTTTTATCAAAACAATCTAGTATCAGAAATCTGAACTTTGGTAAGAAAGTCAGCTGATTTCTGAGTACAGGTCAAAGCTAGTGGGAGCATAAGTGTTATGCTAATAATCATCATGTTAGTGGGAGCATGATAATTATGACAAAAGTTGCAAGTTAGCAATGTTAATTATAGAAAACAAAAGTTTCAATTCGTGAGGTTGTAGGGGTTGAAAAAGTTGTTTTGCTATAATTAAGGGAGAGGAAATTATACTTCATTTCAATTCTAAAAGCTTAGATTGAGATTTTAATCGTATTTAATCAAGGATATATATATGAATTTCATGTTGGAATGGCTCAACATAAGGAAATTCTATATATGGGTCCATTATTTGCGTTCTAAAATTCGATTATGATTACGACATCCCTTTTCATAATCTGAATTTTGAGAACTTGGCAAATTGAAATGGAAATATTATAGCAAAAGACTGGTTTAGTCTTTATGTGAGACATCATGAATCGTGTCCCATATGCTTCGGATATAGGATCGATTACATGTGCTATATTCATCCCTTCTAAAATTTTCCAAATGCCTGGGGCATTATGAAGGGAAAAGGTCTAGAATTGGATATGACTAAAATGATTAAGCAATTGTCGAGGACAATCTAAGGTTTACCAAAGATTGGTTGCTCAAGGACAATTGGAAGTATAATGTTAATTCTGGAAGGACCATATTGACATAATCTGTAAGGAGGCAACTCTTGTTCAGAAGTGATAGTCAAAATGGAATATGGAAATGTTTCAAAGTTAGAAATTATTCAATCTGTGTAAGATTAGGAATGCTCTGTAATGATTGTTGTCAAGTCTTTCTGACTTTGTGCATAATCATTAAGAGGATCAATGCATATAAGTTTAGAATCTAACAGATTTCAGTAAATGGCATGAATTTGGAATTCTTGCATTTGCAGTAAGGATTTGGGACTGTGAAAAGAGGATCATTGGAGTGATGTTCAATTGATCTATTTTACAAAGTAAAGATCATAGACAAACATAATATGCATACTTGGTGTATGGCATGACTAGTGTTTAGAAAACATAGTGTACATGCTTGGAGCATGGGACAACTATTGTTTTAAATTCAAGTATAAAGTTGATAAAACCGAAACAATGAATAATGAGTAATCAGTATGGTGATAAATAAAAGTGTTTATTTATATTCATAGGGTTTGATACCATATTTGATTCATTTATTCTTGTGTTTCACTTTGCATGTTTTGACTTCCAGAATAACTAAGTCGCTCTTCCTGAATGATTAAGTTATTCAAACCATCCACAGTCGGTCATATGTTGGAAGTAGATATGAATCAAGACTGTCATGGGTTGGTTTGTAGAGGTCCAAGTTGGTGGACAAAGTGGTGCTACAACACTCATGAGTGCTCATAAGTTCTGAGTATTGGATTCAACCCGCGCTCATTTGAATCACTTCATGGATTTTATCACGAGTGATCATGAGACGATAATATCTTATATTCTTCAAACCTAGAGATATGAGTTGTTACTATGAGTTGGTTATACATTGATTGCACGAAAACGCATTGGTAACTCGATGTTATAAAACGTGCCTTTGTGTATGATTCAACAAGTAGTAGAACAAGCCATATGAGTCGAAGTTTATCCATTCCTTTTACCTTCGGCATAAAAGCGATATATGTGGGCCCCTCGATGATTTAAAGATGATACATGTGAGTGCTTGGCCAAGCCAGGACTGATTTGATTTGTTCAATCAGTCAGTCATCATGAATCGGAAATCGGGAAACAACAAATGGACAGAGAGAATGATTGATAATCCATGTCTCAGTCCATATGATATCTAGAATGGAGGAATATATGATCCCTTATCTAATGGACAAGTCATTGACAAGATCAGAGTTCAGTTAACACGTCAGAGTTCGACAGAAGCTTTTGAGAGCTACGATTGCTGATCGGTTCCTGAAGTCATACGCAATAATAGTTTTAGACTTATCCAAGTTGGAGACTGTTGGATTAATGTCTAAGTCCATAACTATAATTGGTAAGACTTGACCCGACCCGGCATGGTCCATTTGGGTTGCATGGCATCATGCATTTGGATAGACTATAATGAGAGAAATAACACTTAAGGTTGGTTAATATATTATAAGTTCTAATATATTAATAAGGTTATTTAATTAGTATTGATCAAGAATTAATTTGGAATTAATTAAGTGATCAAAAGGAGACTAATTAAATATATGGGTTGATTGTGTAAATCATTCATTCTTATATATGTGGGCTTGTGATCCAAGACTTCTTATGTTGGACTAAGTCCATGGGGTGACCCATGGATACTCCATGGAGGTTAAAATCCATGGAGCATAAGGAATGGGTAAAGTTATGAGTTACATGGTGTAACCCTAATAGCCACCATATAAAAGAATCTCATGGCTCAAGAAATCGTGCACTAATGTGTGAGTGTGAGGGCTAGACGATTTCAAGGAGTGTTCAAGTTTCTCTCAAGTTATTCCAAGTGTATTTGGTGTTGTGTGGACCATTTGAGGTGTCACACTTGGGGCACTAGGCACTCAAGCTTCATGAAGACATTCTACATCAAAGAGGTATGTATTCTATCTTGTTATATTTATTATTTTGTATGCTAGATTAGGATAATACCTTGGATGTTCATAATTGTATGTATAATAGAGAAAACATAGATCCAAGGTATTTAGGGTTGCATGTACACTTAGGAGTGTTAGAATGCTCATAACCCAACAGTTATGTGATATGTATGTGCTATGTATGATTATGTATGATATGGACCGGAAGGTCAAGAGGTTACGGACCGGAAGGTCGATACGGGTAGGACCGGAAGGTCTACCGGGATTTGGGACGGGAGTCCCCTGAGACACATGGATCGGAAGATCCTACAGAGTTGTAGCCTAGAAAGGCGTATGTGTGGCATGTGGTATTTTGGGGAACTCACTAAGCATTTATGCTTACAGTTGTTATGATATGTGTTTCAGGTACTAGCGAGGACCGTGGGAAGGCGCCGACATGATCCGTACACACTTATGAAGTTTATGTTATTGAGATTCTGGGACATGTTTTTGTTATGACACAGTGACACATTATGTTTTGTGATTATCATGTGAATGAAAGTATGATTTAAAAATGAAAAATTGTTTTGAAAATTTACGTTGTTACAAGTTGGTATCAGAGCCTTGGTTTGAGGGATTTGGGTGCATCTTCGGATGAATCTGAACTCAAACTGAGGAATTGAGAAAGTTTTTCATAAAATAAACAATTTTTCTAAAAGAGTAAAAGATTTTGAGAAAGGCAGAAGGAAGCAGTGTGTACGATCAGCCAGCGCCTGAACGGTGATTTCCCAAAATACCCCTACATTATGTGTTATGAGATATGTTATGATATGATATGCATGCTAGAGTTGGCTAGGTATTCATATTAGGACTAGAGTGGCCTGATTTTGTGATGCCTTAGCCTAGGAAGGATTTGGCTGCTATGTGATGCTTGAGAGCGAGTAAGTAGCAGTGAGGAGTTGATGAGGGGTCTACCGAAGGGTAGCCTATGCCAGTGAGATATAGAGTGCTTGTGACCTGGGATCCAAGGAGGAGGACTTAGAGTGAATGCTGATGCGGTGTGGACGGTAGTATAGGGCCCGTACTACTGAAGACACCGGAGCAGTGCGCACCCGAAGTAAGAATCCTCTGGGTACTAAGGAACAAGTAGGGTTGAGCTATGGAGTGTGAGTATGCTCGAGCGAGTCTCTGATATTATTATGTTGTATTTTAGAGACATCATGGTTGGGACATGCCACAGACCTGAGGCGAGCGGTGTGGGTGACGAGGAGCTTCGTCAGATGATCCACGATGAGGTGGCAGCGGCGATTCGAGCCGAGATTCCGGAGATGTTTGGGTCTATCAAGACCACATTGATTGAGACGTTTAATGAGCGGTACACAGCGGTGACTGAGGTTGCGGCTGCTGCAGCTACTGTAGCTGTGGCTGCTGCCAGACCTCAGGGAGGTGACTCGTTGTTGCTTCGAGAGTTCAGCAACACGAAGCCACCAGAGTTTGATGGGACGCAGGATCCGATCGCTGCGATGAGATGGATTTCTGATATCGAGGGATGATTCTATACGTGTTCATGTCCGGAGCATCTGAGGGTACGGTTCGCGTTGAACCAGCTCCGCTTGGGAGCGAAGGATTGGTGGAAGTTCGTGACGGCGAGCTTCACTCTTGTAGAGATTTCAGCGGAGACCTGGGAGAGGTTCACCACCATGTTCAGAGACGAGTATGTTCCCCTGGTGGAGAGGGAACGGTTGGTTCAGGAGTTCTTGACCCTCAAGCAGGGTACTGATTCTGTTACGGTGGTTACCAGGAAGTTTCATGAGAGGGCGATGTTCTGCCCTGAGCAGGTGTCTACTGAACAGGCACGCATGAGCCGGTATTTGGGCGTTTTGAGGGGGGACATTCGGGAGTTCGTGTCGAACTCGACTTACCGATCATTTTCTGAGCTCCAGGCAAATGCCCGGAAGAGGGAGATTGAGTTGGAGACTCAGGCCAGGGAGGAGGCCGAGTCTCAGAGGATGGATCGGCGGCCGGCACAGTCTCAGTCGGCAGCCAAGCGGGCCAAGCCCGCTGATACGAGATCTGGAGGCCAGAAGGGCCGCACTTGTGGGAAGTGCGGCAAGGGACATGATGGGGTCTGTCGATCGGGTGCTTGCTACAAATGTGGCAAGGAGCGGCATATCGCCAAGGATTGCCCCAAGGGATTTATGGATTGCCCCAAGGGATTTATGGATTGCTTCCATTGCAACCAGACTGGCCATCGGAAGGTCGAGTGCCCGCAGTTACATCAGGGATCAGCACAGGGATCTGCACCTGCTGCTAGGGTTACCGAGGTTCGGCCAGTAAAGGCCGAGGCACCGAAGGCTCGCGGGAGAGCTTTCCAGTTGACAGCGGAGGAGGTCCGTGCAGCGCCCGATGTTGTTGCTGGTATGTATTCTTTATTTATTTATGTTGAGTTGAGATATTGTGCTTATATGATGATATGCGTAGGTACTTTTCTTGTGAGTTCTGTACCTGCCTTAGTGTTATTTGACTCGGGTGCGAGTCGATCGTTTGTGTCGATAGCGTTTAGTCGGCACATTAGTAGCAGACGAGAGGCGTTGAGTCGACCTCTGCGAGTTTCCATAGCTGACGAGCGAGCAGTGTATGCTACGGAGGTGATACGAGGATGTGTACTCGAGATCTTCGGTGTTGAGTTCCCGATAGATCTGGTCCCGATAGCGATGGGGGACGTGTGTGTCATAGTGGGCATGGATTGGTTGAGCCGATTTGGGGCTGTTATAGAATGCGAGCGACTGTTGGTGAAGATACGAGACCCTAGTGGGGGAGTACTTACGGTGTACGGCGAGGGTACTCGTTCTGGGACAACGTTTTGTTCGGCTGCCAGAGCGAGGCAGAGTTTACAGCATGGCTACAGCGGGTTTGTAGCCTATGTGATGGACACACGAGGGGCCGCTGAGGGGCCAAGTTCGGTGGATGACGTTCCGATAGTGCGCGAGTTCCCGGATGTTTTTCCCGAGGAGTTGTCGGGTGTGCCTCCCGAGAGGCAGGTAGAGTTCCGCATTGATTTGGTTCCGGGGGCAGCGCCTATCGCCAAGGCGCCTTATCGCCTTGCGCCGCCAGAGATGCAGGAGTTATCCTCGCAGCTTCAGGAGCTACTGGGGAAGGGGTTTATTAGACCGAGCGGCTCCCCCTGGGGAGCACCGATCCTTTTTGTCAAGAAAAAGGATGGTTCACACCGGATGTGTATTGATTACCGGGAGTTGAACAAGTTGACGGTCAAGAACCGTTATCCATTACCGAGGATCGACGATTTGTTTGATCAGTTGCAGGGAGCGTCTTGGTTCTCCAAGATTGATCTGAGGTCTGGATATCATCAGATGAGAGTGCGTGATGAGGATATCCAGAAGACGGCGTTCAGGACTCGTTATGGGCATTACGAGTTCGTGGTGATGCCTTTCGGGCTCAACAATGCACCAGCAGCGTTCATGGATCTCATGAACAGGGTGTGTAGACCGATGTTGGATCGTTCGGTGATAGTGTTCATCGACGATATACTGGTGTATTCGAGATCTAGAGAGCAGCACGAGGAGCATCTGAGAGAGATTCTCAGGGTTTTGAGGTCGGAGAGGCTTTATGCCAAATTCTCCAAGTGCGAGTTCTGGTTACGGGAGGTCCAGTTCTTGGGGAATCTCGTCAACCAGGATGGGATTTTGGTCGATCCGGCCAAGATTGAGGCGGTTATGAGTTGGGAGGTTCCGAGATCTCCTACCGAGATCAGGAGTTTTCTAGGATTGGCCGGCTACTATCGGAGATTTATCAAAGATTTCTCCAAGATCGCCGTGCCTCTCACCAGGTTGACCCGGAAGGGTGTTGCTTTTTCATGGGGTCCGGAGCAGCAGACCTCGTTTGAGACACTTCGCCAGAGATTATGCGAAGCCCCTGTGTTAGCCCTCCCGGAAGGGATGGAGGATTTTGTGGTGTATTGTGACGCATCGATATCGGGGTTGGATGCAGTACTTATGCAGAGGGGGCATGTGATAGCGTATGCATCGAGGCAGCTGAAGCCTCATGAGACGAGATATCCCACCCACGATTTGGAGTTAGGAGCAGTGGTGTTCGCCCTCAGGATCTGGCGTCACTATTTGTATGGGGTTCGGTGTACCATATACACGGACCACAAGAGCTTGAAGTATTTGATGGATCAGCCCAATCTGAATATGCGTCAGAGGAGATGGTTGGACGTGGTAAAGGATTACGATTGTGAAATCCTGTACCACCCGGGCAAAGCTAATGTTGTAGCTGATGCGTTGAGTCGTAGGGCGGAGAGTGCCCCGATTCGAGGCACTTGTATGAGATTGACAGTGATGACTCCGGTGTTGGATACCATTCGGGAGGCCCAGGCAGAGGCCGTGAGACCGGAGAACCGCAAGAGGGAGCGGGTGATTGGACAGGTACCTGGATTCGTTACCGATAGTCGAGGGTTGATGACCTTTCAAGGTCGGATTTGGGTGTCGTATGCAGGCGGGGCACGTACCATTCTGATGGAGGAGGCACATAGATCGAGGTTCTCGATCCATCCCGGGGCCACGAAGATGTATTTAGACCTGAAGAAAGATTATTGGTGGCCCTGTATGAAGAGGGATGTTGCGTGGTTTGTCGAGAGGTGCTTGACCTGCCGCAAGGTTAAGGCCGAGCACCAGCGTCCGCATGGCAAGTTGCAGCCGCTCGAGGTTCCGCAGTGGAAGTGGGAACAGATTTCCATGGATTTCATCACCAAATTGCCGAGGACCGCGAGGGGTGTCGATACAATTTGGGTGATCGTCGACCGGCTGACGAAGAGCGCGTATTTTCTTGCTATCAATGAGAGCTCTTCTGCTGAGAGGTTGGCAGAATTATATGTGAGAGAGGTGGTATCGCGTCATGGGGTACCGATCTTGATTGTGTCAGATCGAGATGTACGTTTCACTTCCAGGTTCTGGAAGAAGTTCCACGAGGAGTTGGGTACGAGATTGCATTTCAATACCGCCTACCACCCACAGACGGACGGGCAGAGTGAGCGGACGATTCAGACGCTCGAGGACAACTTCGAGCATGTGTGTTGGACTTCGGAGGAAGTTGGGACACATACCTGCAAATGGCTGAGTTTTCCTACAACAACAGCCACCATTCTAGTATTGGTATGCCTCCTTTCGAGTTGTTGTATGGGAGGAGGTGTCGGACTCCCATTTGCTGGGGAGAGGTAGGGCAGCGTGTGATGGGTAGCACTGAGATAGTGCTTCAGACGACAGAGCAAATACAGCAGGTTAGACAGAGGTTACTGACGGCTCAGAGTCGTCAGAAGAGTTATGCGGATTGGCGACGATCCGAGCTGGAGTTCCAGGTGGGGGACTTCGTACTCCTGAAAGTGTCTCCTTAGAAAGGAGTGATTCGGTTCAGGAAGAGGGGCAAGCTGGGGCCCCGGTATATCGGTCCGTTCAGGGTGACCGCTAGGGTGGGCAAGGTAGCATATCGGTTGGAGCTACCTGCGGAGTTGAGCCAGATTCATGATACCTTCCACGTGTCTCAGTTGAGGAAGTGTATAGCCGACGAGTCGGTGGTGGTACCGCTGGAGGATATTCAGGTGGATGCGACCCTGAACTATGCTGAGAGACCAATCGCGATCCGGGAAACAAGGAAGTGTCCCTGGTACAGGTCCAGTGGCAACATCGGAAAGGGTCCGAGCTGACCTGGGAGCCGGAGTTGGAGATGCAGGAACAACATCCAGAGTTGTTTGCCGAGCAGGACTTCGAGGGCGAAGTCTGATTCTAGTGGAGGAGAATTGTAACATCCGGATTCCCAGGTATCTTATTTTAAGTATTTATGTTGAATTTTTGAAAGGGACTCGGCGAGTAGGCGCTCAGACTTGCCGAGTGGGATCGCGTACTTTGGTCTGATTTAATGAAGGACTCGGCGATTCCATACGTGGACTCGGCGAGTCCATGCTGTTTAATGAAACCCTAATTCTCGGGGCCTGAGCCCTATTTAAGGACCCTTATAGCCACCATTTGCGGCTACCAGACCCTTGAGATAAACCCTAAGAGTGCTTGAGCGTTTGTGAGAGGGAAGAAGCCATTATTTGATCTTTGTGGGTTGGTTTTGCAAGAAGAAGGTGGTTCCAGCTTAGAGGAGGCCAAGGAGGTTGCATATCTGTGGATTTCAAGCAAAGGACATCATCCTTAAGGTAGCATATCGATCCTTTTTCTGTTTTGTTAAAAAATCCATGGATCTAGGGTTTTCTATACCCTTTATTGGGTTGATTTGTTGGGAATATGGTCCTTTATCATGTTTAGACTTTAGATCTGGACCCATAGTGGTCCAGAGAACTCTATCCACCTTGCTTTATGATGAGTTATGGAAGAAATGGACTTAGGATGTTGTATTTGGGGCTAATTCATCAAGTAGGGTTATTTGGACATTTCATGATTATCAAGATCGAACCTTTACGTGTTTATTGAGCTTGGGAAGGTTAGATCTATGGATTAGAGGAACAGATCTGACCTCAGAAGGTCATTTGAGTATGAGCATGGTGGCAACTCGCCGAGTCCATAAGTGGACTCGACGAGTCGAGTCGGGGTTGCCCCGCGATTCGTGTCAGGTGTAACTCGTCGAGTGGAAGGATGACTCGACGAGCCAAGAGAGGCTGAAAGGATTCAGAGGACCCGCATGGACTCGCCGAGTCGCCCATGTGCACTCGACGAGTCGGGTCAAAGTTTGACCATTGACTTTCGTTGACTTTAGGGTTCTGGTCAAGACTGATTCAGGAGAGTTCAGGGAAGGGTAGAATGGCCTTCTACCCAGTTTGTAGAGATGAGATCATGAGAGAATATTGATCAGGATTTTATTTGAATAATAGGAGGAGGCAAAGTCGGGACGTTGAGCACGAGAGTTTATCCGACTTCATTGAGGTGAGTCTTCTCACTATACTGTACCTGGAAGGGTACTTAGGTGTGACCGGAAGGTCTTGTATGCTATGATGTATGTGCTATATGCGGTTATGTGATATGTATGTGTTATGTATGATTATGTATGATATGGACCGGAAGGTCAAGAGGTTACGGACCGGAAGGTCGATACGGGTAGGACCGGAAGGTCTACCGGGATTTCGGACGGGAGTCCTATTTAAGGGCTCTAAATTGTGGAAAACCCTTTCATGATCAACCTCCATCACCTAAGATCATTCCTTGAGAAACCCTAGTGTAACATCCATAAAATTTTAGTAAAATTTAAACTTTTCAAAACGGTTCTTTTATTAAAGAGAGGTTTACAAAACTGTTATTTCCAAAACATTTACTTAAATCCGGAATCTTTTACATATAGATTTCAAAACATAAACGTTATCAGAGTTTCCCAGAAAACAGAAGTTCAAAACGCGAGGATGTGTACGGTCACACCTTCGCATTGCCAAAACACTTGAAGCACCTGAAACAATAAACTGAAACCATAAGCCCGAAGCTTAGTGAGTTCCCCCAAAGTACCAACACCTACACAAATAACATATACTAATAACAGCACGCATACTGAGCCATCAGCCTGACTGGACCACCTCGCAGGGCCTACAACCTATATGGACCGCTCTCGAGCCTTTGTCACGTTTGGACCGCCTCGCAGGGACTACAGCCTATCCAGACCGCTCCCGAGCCTTCGGCATGTCTGGACCGCCTCGTAGGGCCTACATCCTATATGGACCGCTCGCCGGGCCTTTGGCCTTACTGGACCGCCTTGCAGGGCCTTCAATCTATCCGGGCCGCCCTGGGTCTGTTGGCCTTCAGCACACAGCAGGACCGCCTCAACCCAACCACACACACATATGTAGACATATACATAACTCATAAACACATGATCAATCAACATGCAAGCACAGATCATACAGATCAATAAGCATAGCATCATCCTATCTACCAGGATACCGATCTAACAGATTATAACAGCATAGCAACATCCTATCTACCAGGATACCGATCTAACAGATCATAACAACATAGCAACATCTTATCTACCAGAATACCGATCTAACAGATCATAACAGCATGAAAACATCATATCTATCAGGATACAGATCTAACATATCACTATAGCATACAAGCATACGACAAACCAGGATAACAATCAAAAAGGGTCGGCCTTGGTGCCTTAGACCCTTTTAGTATAGTGAGGCAAACTCACCTCGCAATGTTGAACCACACAGACAATCCCTGGTTGTTGGCTACCAGATCCCCGAACCACCACATCAAAACGGCACCGCATCAATAGTTGACTGCAGATCCGCTACCACACGTGCACTAACAGACACCAAAATGACAATCCATCAACATTTAGCCACTAATTCACATTATGAGTCTAATACAGGGTAAAAGACCTTTTTACCCTTCCTCAAGCTTGGCCCAACTAGATGAAAAAAGGCCCAATATCAAAATAAATCCTTAAGTCCAATTATGGCCCAATTTTCGAAATTGGGCCTAATGGCCTTCACTCAAGAAGATCCAACAAGCTAAAAGCCCAACCATAAAATCCCAAATGATCCATCACAACCCAATGCAAGCCAAATCCAACTCTTGATCCAAAAAATCCCAAATCACTTCAAGCCCACACTTGAAAATTGGGCCCAACTCCTTATTAGGCCTTGTCCAAAGGTCTGATCCTCTAATTGACCCAAAACACACCTATTCAGTTGGTCCATTAGGGCCCAAGTATCAAAGCCCAACAGATGGCCAAATACTCGAAGCCCAAAGTCCGAAATCTGAACAGAGAACGTACGCGGGGCGTACGCCTTCGGTACGCTGGGCGTGCCTCGCCTCACATTGACCCATTAAGGGATGGTTGACTTTGAACGCAGGGCGTACGCAGCCCTACATGGGGTGTACCCTCGCAAGTCCAAAAACTCCCATACGTGCTTAATGGCTTAAGCACTTAAGCCCGAATTACAGATCCACTACCCAAATGTGCTCTAGAACCATAAAGTCTCAAACTTTAAGACTTTGCACGTCCAAAAAGGGGTTAATGCATGGTCTTACTCCATTAAGACCTCCTACAAAGAACAAGGGACCAAACTAGCTCAAGGAACTTCATTTTTATGCCTTAGGACCCATCCTAGGGTCTGAAAGGACAGCTTAACTCGACCAAAACAAAGCATGCACAAAAAGACACTCTTTGGGACAAGAAGGATACCAAAAGCAACCCAAATGAGATCTAACCAATCTAAGCACAAATGTAGGAACTTTTTACCTTCTGGAGCTTCCAAGTGACAAGAGGATCCCAGATCTACAAGCTTGCTTCATTCTCCAAACACCTTGATGCAACTTCTTTTTCTTCAACTACCCAAAACACACACTTTTAGCACACACAATCAAGAGAGAGGCTATGGATTGGGGAAAACGACTTAAAGCTATGGATGCTGGAAGGATAGAGGGTAATGAGCTCATAAGGACACTTATATACCTCCCAAACCCTAAATATTAGGGTTTCACCCTGGCACTCGTACGCCCAGCGTACTAGGGCATGCCCTAGTACGCTTCGCGTACTCACATGTATGCCCAACGTACTACTCAAACTTCCAAAATCACCATTTTTCCACTAGGGCCTTTCTTTGCCACTTCTTTCCAAAGCAAGGTCCAAAATGACATAATTCAAAGTCCAAGGGATGAATTTGAAGTTACTTGAAAGATGGGATGTTACACCTAGCCTCCTCTTACTTGTTTTTGAGACTTGGCATCATCTATGAGTTATTTCTCCATTGGAAGGTTGAATCTTGAAGAGCAACGTGGTGGCAAAGTGTATAGAAGAAGAGTTCAAGTATAGATACAACAAGATTACATCATTCCTGCACCATTGTGAGTAAAAAGCTTCTAACTTGCTTATTGGTTTCATAGATCTAGTTATTTGTCATATTTGCTACGTTTTGGTCATTTTAGTGCATAAAGTTTAGATCTTGAAAGTTTGTGACATTGTTATGGATAAAGTTGGAAACTTTATCCATCTAAACATCATATTGATTCAAATCTGAAGGTTGGAGACTTGGACTTAATGGATTAAGATGAGAAAGATGCATTTTTGGTCCCTTTGAGACTTAAATACGAGATCTTGGTTGTTTGGAGCATCCTAATGGATAAAGTTGGAAATTTTATCCATTATGGAGCTATTAGGAACCATATCTAAGCTTTGAGTAAAAGGTCTTAATGTATTAAGTGCTTAAAATAAGGTTTGGCAAGGGACATCGTAGGTAGGGCGTAATCTGGGCTATGCCCAACGTAGACTGATTTTTTCCCTTTTTTTATAAGACTTTACGCCCTGCATAGAGTAAGATGTATGTCACACTTACGTCAATGAAAGGTTGACTGTTGACTTTTTGACCAATTTGACTTTTGGTCAACTGTGAGGGGTTGAGGACTTAGAAGGGAAAAATGGTCTTTTCCCAAATAAGGATTTATATTGGTATTTGGAATTGATAATTAGGGTTTGGTTTGTGGATATGTTTCGTTGGAGGGACTTTAGCACCGACAGCTCGTGTGTGACATCTATTCGTTTACCAATCGAGGTGAGTCTTCTCACTATATTTGTAGGTCGAAGTCACCAATGTCGTACCACTGGATTGTGTTATGTAGAATGCTAGTTGTCTTTGTGACTCTTGCATGTATGAGTGGGTTGAGATAAACCCCAAGGTTGGGCCCATTATGTATAATTGGGTTGAAATAAACCCCAGGGTTGGGCCTTTATTATATGTTTGGGTTGAGATAAAACCCAGGGTTAGACCTATTATGGTATGATTGGGTTGATATAAACCACACGGTTGGGCCCATTATTGCATGTTTGAGTTGAAACTTACCCAAGGCTAGGCCTATGATTATATGTTGGGTTGGAATACACCCCAGGGTTGGGCCCACTGATTAGTATGGTATATGGTATTTTGGGGAATTCACTAAGCTTTGTGCTTACGGTTTATGTTTAAAATGTTTCAAGTACTTGTTGGTTTCAAAAGGAAGGGCCTGACTTGATCGCAATACATCCCCTGAATTTATTCCACACTAAATGTTTACGAATTACTCTGATGTTTTGTGAATACTTTAACTCTGCAATAAAAGAATGGTTTTAACTTATTTAAAAATGAAATTTTTACTCGATATTTTTGGGACGTTACAAGTTGGTATCAGAACCTTGGTTTGAGGGATTCAGGGCACATCTCGGGGGTGTGTTAACACGTTGTCACGGGCGTATTAAGCAAATAAAAATATCACTGCTGGTTGCACTAAAAATATAAAACAGGGAAGCAGGATCGAATCCTCAGGAACACAGCCTAATGGTCAATGCCTTTTTGCATCAGGCACATTCTACTCAAAACAGAAATATAAAAGGGGAATTTTGATTAAACTAAAAACTAAAAATGCAGTGATATTAAATTAAACAAAAATCAATAATAAAAACGGTTTCAATTCTGTTGCGACTTTCCTAATCATGCAACTAACCCAGATCTGATTATTTGAGATGCGTTCTATCTAAGCTGGTACTGAGAAAAACTAACAAGCTCTAGTATAATATCTTTTACCTATATTAGTTAATCAAAACAAGCTCTTTGAATTAACCCTAACTTTTTACCATTCAATTAAACAAGCTGTTAATTATATCAGAAAAATTGCATTAAGTTCTTTGTAAAATTTCTATAAATATCCAATACTTCTCACAAGCTCGAAAGCGTAAAGATATGATTTTTCAGTTTATAACAAAGTCAAATCCCAAACACAGAAGCGATTTATTGCTTGTTACATATTACTAATTAATTAGAACAATTACGGATTCTATTAACTAATTAACTTGAATGATTAAACCCTAACTAGGTAATCAGACTAACACGAATTTAAAACCAAATATTCATTAAGCACAAAACTGAAGAATATAGATCGAAACACAAATCAAAAATCAGATCTAATGATCAAGCACATGAAAACTACTCGTATAATGCAGAACTGAAAACTAAAGTTTAGGCAAACATGCCTAAAATCTGATCTAAAACAATAAAAAGAATCATTAAACTACTTAATCTTACTAAACTAAACGTGGGAGATGATCCACGACCTTTAGATCTTCAGAAAGTGATGAAAAGTGCAGAAAATCGCCTTCAGAAGGTTTTACTGATGGGTTATGAGCACAACATCAATCCTATGGTGTACATGAAACCCTAATGATTTGGATCTAAGTTTTTCTCTGTTGAACATGCAAATACAAACTCCAAAGAAATAACCCTATTGACTAGCATACAATTTTCGAAAATCATACATAAACTAGGATTAGAACATTACCTTACTTGTTATGTAGTAATAACAAGAACTCTTTGACTCTTGAAAGCTTAGTGCCTCAAATGTTGCACCTCTAATGGAGTCACAAACACCACTAGCAAGAAGGAAGAACAAGAGAAAGGAGGAGGAGGCTTAAAAATCGGCTAGGGTTCACTTATCAAGCATAGGGACGATTTCAAGAGCCTTGGGGTTCGTTATATAGTTAATCTATTTAGGGTTTTCAAGTGGAAACCCTAATTTCCCTTGCTTAGGCCCTAAGTAACACATGGACCCCCATATGGTAAGCCTTGGACGGAAACTCTATGGGCTCCCCATAGATTTTCGTCCATCGTATACCAATAGGATCCATTAGCCCAAACTATAACTATTACTAATTTACATAATTAGTCCCCGTTCTTTTAATCAGTCTATTTTGATCACCAAATTAATTCCATATTAATATCTGATCAATACTAATTAAATAGTATGATTTCTCAATTAATATATTATTCTTATAATATATTAATAAATCATTTATTAACCTCTTTCTCCATAATTCATCCTATCAGTTGCTATGGTGAAGGCAACCTAAAAGGACCATGCTCATAATCAAATCAAGTACATACCAAAAATAGTTATGGGCTTAGACACCTAATCCAACAGTCTCCCACTTGGATAAGTCTAATAACTATTATTGTAAGTACGACTTCAGAATCGGATCAGCAATCGTAGCTTTCAAAAGCCGCTGTCGAACTCTGATGATATCAGTAACGCGTCCTGTAAGATAAAGGATCAAATATTCATCCATTCTACAAGATATCGTATGGACATGAGACATGGATTATAATCATTCTCTCTATCCATGTGTTGTTTCCCGATTTCCGATTTATGACGACTGACTACAGACTACAATTGAACACATCAAGTTAGTTCAGGCTTGGCCAAGCGCTTAGGGTTTCATCACTAAATCATCGAGGGGACCACAGATATCGCTTTTATCCCATTTAGGGTAAAAGGAACGGATAAACATCGACTCATATGCTTGTACTATTTACTCATCAAATCACACACAACAATACATTTTATAACATCAAGTTACTGATGCGTTTACGCATTATCAATGTGCAACCGACTCGTAAACAACAACTATATGCCTCTGTTTGAAGAATATAAGATATTATCGTCTCACAATCACTCATGATGAAATCCGTGAAGTGATTCATCTGAGTGTGGGTTTAATCCAATACTCAAATCGTATTTCAAGAGTACTCATGAACAATGCAATAAACATTTTCTATCTCTAAGCACTTAGACAATCTATAGTCGGATTCATGACAGTCTTACCTCACTACTTACTTCCAAAGTATGATCGACTGTGGATGTTTGAATAACCTAGTTATTTGGGAAGTAAAACATGCGAAGTGAAACACAAGAACAAACTAATCCAATA
This sequence comes from Lactuca virosa, assembly GCF_052849685.1. Classification (NCBI taxonomy): domain Eukaryota; kingdom Viridiplantae; phylum Streptophyta; class Magnoliopsida; order Asterales; family Asteraceae; genus Lactuca; species Lactuca virosa. The sequence continues at coordinate 136,790,468 of NC_136430.1, forward strand.
TGGTCTCAACTTTTGAATATAAATAAAACACCTATTATTTAATCACCATATTGATTAGACCTTATTCATTGCATAATGTTTCGAATAATCAACTCAACACTTGAATTTAAAACAATAGTCATGCCATGCTCCAACCATGCACACTATGTTTTTCTATGGTCCTTTCTTTGTGAAACAAATCAACATTTCCAACGATGCTCATTTCACAATTCCAAATCCTTCTTATAAGTGTAAGAATTCCAAATTCTCGCCACTATGTGTTAGATTCTAAACTTAAATGCAATGATCCTTTTGTAATGTCGATGCACCAAAGTCACAGAGACTTGGACAATTATATTACAAAACATTTCACTGGAGATTGATTACAAAACAATTCCATGAAGTCTCACATTCAAAGTACATTCCTTTGAACATTCTTCTTGCATAAAAGTTTCTAACTTACACATAGATTCTTAATATCCACTCCCATAACGAAAACATTTCCATATTGCCATATGACTATCCATTCTTAACAGAATCCTATCTATTTAGAATAACGTCAATACGGTCCATTTATTACTATACTTCCAACTGTCCATAAGCAACCAATCTTCGGTAAACCTTAGATTATCCTTGATAGTTGTTTAATAACTTTCAGTCATATCTTGTTCTAGTCCTTTTTCCCTCTTAATGCCCTAGGCATTTGGTAAATTAGAACGAGTGAATATTATAGCATATGCAATCGATCCAATACCCGAAGCATATGGGATATGATTCATAACGTCTCACATAAAGACATGATACTTGACCAGTCTCTTGCTATAATATTTCCATATATGGAATTTCCTATGTTGAATCATATCAACATGATATCCATGTATGTTTATGACTAAGTTCCATTAAAATTTCAATCTAAACTTTTAGATTAGAAATGAAGTATTAGTATCCTCTCCCTTACAATAGTGAAACAATTTCCAAATTCTGCAACTTTGCAAATTTTAAAACTTTGTTTCCTATAAATAGCATTGCGACCTTGCAACACTCATTATAATGATTATGCTCCCACTAGCATAATAATTATCTTCTTACCAGCACATCGATTATGCTCCCACTAGCTTTGACATGTATCCAAAAAACCAGTTGAACTTCTAGAAATCAATACTTATTGAATTTCTTACCAAAGTTCGATTTCTGATCCGAGATGCTTCGAAAAGTCTATATCTAGACTTCTCAAGCTCATACACTGTGACAACCCGAAATTTTTAATCTTATATAGTAATCCATTCAATCAAGGTTAGACTCGTTTTGCAATCTTTTAGCACTATTTGGAGTCTATTAGAGTGTTCTAAACCTAGTACATCAAAGGAATCAGTGTTTAGATGAATCAGTTGAAGTTCCAAACCACCTAACCGACCATAAACCTCCTCAAAGGAGTTTTCGGTCAAGACCTTAGAGTTTTCGGTCAAGGTGACTGAAAACCCCATCCTACATATATATTTCATGATCATTTGGATCATTCTTTCCTTTTCAAAGCTAGAAACATCCATTCTCTCTCAAGTATCATCGAGTTCTTCACTTTGATCTTCAATATTGTAAGAATTCTTTCCATTTGATTTGTTGTTACAAAGCTTTATCTAGTACAACCCTTTGATTTCATCCATGAAATCATCTCTTTCGGGTTAGATCTTCAAGAACACCAAGAACACCAAGAATACACACTTGTGTTTTGGGCCGAAAACACCCTTCTTTGCTTCCATATTGTAAGTATCTATCTCCTATACTTGTTATCTAGTAAGGATACTTGATTTAGGGCCTTGAAAACATCCATTTCTCAAGAACAATAGGTGTTTTCGGTCAAGTGCATCTCCCTTGACCGAAAACCCTAAAGAAAGGTGCCTTTAAGACCTTAAACTCACATAAAGGCTTCGGATGAAACTTAGAACCCCTATACATACTTCAAAGCGCTTGAAAATCACCTTATGAACCAAATATCATGAGTTTTCGGTCTTAACCTCTTGGACCAAAAACCCTAAAAACCGAGAACCATTTGGACCGAGAACCATTTGGACCGAGAATCATTTGGACCGAGAACCATTTGGACCGAGAACCATTTGGACCAAAAATACCATTAGGACCGAAAGCTCCTAGGAACATACGACTTAAACCAAGAGCTCCATTTGGTAACCATACACTCATTTTATGTAATCATTTATGATAGTAACACTTCTATAAAAGTGTTTTCTAGTCTATAAGAGTGTTACCCTTCATAATTAGTTGTATAAGCACTAATTGCATGCATATATGTGTCTTTATATGCTAAATAGGATCTGTGTGTGCTCAAGTCTTCACTTGACACTTAGCATCCTTTTTCTGATCTTACATTCGCATCACTCATTTCAGGTGAGTTCATACCCCTTAATCAACCTTTGAAATGATTTTAAATGCTTTTATGGGGGGGATACAAGTTGAAACATTCTAGATATTGCTTTAATCACATGTGATTAATGTCTAGAACAAACAGAAGGATTTTCTATTACTTTCAAATTACTATCAAACTTATGTATTTCAATCACTTCAAAACCCTTTATCAAACTATTTTAGATGCTAAAACTGTTTTGAAACATTCTTAAACTTACATTATTTTCAAACTCGTATCTACACTAATATATTTATATAAGTAAGACTTGAAGGACTTAGGACTGATAGCTCACCTTATTTCCTGTTCCTTGTTTGGTTGTGGACTTAGGGTATCATGTTATTTGTCCGAATGTCGTTGAACTCTTAGTTATATATATATATATATATATATATATATATATATATATATATATATGTGTGTGTGTGTGTGTGTGTGTGTGTGTTGGATATAAAAGCTTTCACTTCAGTTCAGTACCTTTGTGTAACGAAGGCATACAAACAACATTACTATTTAACTACAATAGGTATAGTTAAGGGATTACTACTCACTATTACCACTAAACGATACATACAAGAGTCAGTACATTTACGAGTCACTACATAAGTACTACATTGAGAAACAATACATACTATACACTATACAAGAGAACATACTATACACTGTACAAGAGAACATACTATACACTACACAAGAGGATATACTATACACTAGTACAGAGAAAACATTTGGAACGAGAACCATTTGGACCGAAAATACCATTAGGACCGAAAGCTCCTAGGAACATACGACTTAGACCAAGAGCTCCATTTGGTAACCATACACTCATTTTATGTAAGCATTTATGATAGTAACACTTCTATAAGAGTGTTTTCTAGTCTATGAGAGTGTTACCCTTCATAATTAGTTGTATAAGCACTAATTGCATGCATATATGTGTCTTTATATGCTAAATAGGATCCGTGTGTGCTCAAGTCTTCACTTGACACTTAGCAACCTTTTTCCGATCTTACATTCGCATCACTCATTTCAGGTGAGTTCATACCCCTTAATCAACCTTTGAAATGATTTTAAATGCTTTTGTGGGGGGGGGGGTACAAGTTGAAACATTCTAGATATTGCTTTAATCACATGTGATTAATGTCTAGAACAAAGAGAAGGATTTTCTATTACTTTCAAATTACTATCAAACTTATGGATTTCAATCACTTCAAAACCCTTTATCAAACTATTTTAGATGCTAAAACTGTTTTCAAACCTTCTTAAACTTACATTATTTTCAAACTCATATCTACACTAATATATTTATATAAGTAAGACTTGAAGGACTTAGGACTGATAGCTCACCTTATTTCCTGTTCCTTGTTTGGTTGTGGACTTAGGGTATCCTGTTATTTGTCTGAATGTCGTTGAACTCTTAGTTATATATATATATATATATATATATATATATATATATATATATATATATATATATATGTGTGTGTGTGTGTGTGTGTGTGTGTGTGTGTTGGATATATAAGCTTTCGCTTCAGTTCAGTACCTTTATGTAACGAAGGCATACAAACAACATTACTATTTAACTATAATAGGTATAGTTAAGGGATTACTACTCACTATTACTACTACAACGATACATACAAGAGTCAGTACATTTACGAGTCACTACATAAGTACTACATTGAGAAACAATACATACTATACACTATACAAGAGAAAATACTATACACTATACAAGAGAACATACTATATACACTACACAAGAGGATATACTATACACTAGTACAGAGAAAACATTACTATACTATGACCTACTATACAAAACTTTTGAATACTATAAACAGAATGTGACATACTACTTCTCGATACGACACTGCATTGTTGTATCACCTTGTAACCAGAGTCTCCTGGAGGGAGAGCGGGCATTGTGTGTATAGATCTATACGGGACAGACACTCCCACATCCCGACTGCTAGCTATAGTCCCAGCCGATAAGGCCAAGGGGTGACAGAATGTTACCTCACTATATATGACACCGGAGGGTCATCAGTTATTCAGCCGTCGATCAGCATGGTTACATACGAGTTCACATTCAAACCTTTAATTAATTATCTAAGAATTAAAGGCAAACGGACTCCCCGAGGTGTATTGTACATTTAATACTACCTGGAGTCTGCATTTTTATCATTTTCAGCCAGCAGTGCCACTGCTGAGGTAAAACATTATTTTCCCCTATTACAGTTATTTTGAAATCATCTCGCATAAGTGAGGTCTTAAACTATATTTTCATAAGGATAGTTTCACTGGGGAAAAATCTTACATTTACAAAAGAACAAACATACAAACAGTCGGGTCTTGGTAGAAGACTACATTTCACTAGAAAATATAGGATTTTCTAGGGAGTATAACTATTTACAAACATTTAAAATCAGTTACTAACACTTGCACTATGTTGTTACATATATTTTCATACAAGCAAGGACACTAAATACTTATGAACTCACCAGCATTATGCTGATAAACTCTTTCAAAATAACTTGTATTCTCAGGTCATCGGTAGACAGGTACCGACGAAGCTTTTGAGAAGATGGAGCACATACAAGACTCATCTTTTATTTTGATCATTCTTTTGGTGTCTTACAAACCATACAGAACACGCTTATATTAAAATTATTATATTAATGCAATGGATGTTGTTGCTTTTCTTTACTATTATGCATTGTTATGATACTGTACATGACGTCCTCCACCCCAGAACGTTTCCGCCGTTCCGGTTTTGGGGTGTGACAGATTGGTATCAGAGCACTGTTTATAGTGAATCAAGTATATCAACCCATAAAAGATATACAAACTATAAACGTAATGGGATTAAAACACTCTGACCAAGAATTTATACTTTTAAATAATAAAATATTTAATTAAGTATATATACATCTATTCATACCAAGGTCAGTATCATACTAGATCAGAACGAAAGTATTACGATTGTTGAACAACGCAATTAGGCTTAGAGACATATAGTCAAACCTAGGGGGATATAGCCTGATCAACTATATTTTCCGAGGAGTGACTAGCATGTGCCTAAGAATGATTGTAGTGTTGCAACAAGTCTAAAAACTTACCAACACTACTACAACAAGAACATTAGAACAGAACTTAAACCTAAAATACTATAGGAGTATTTTGTGTTACTATAATTACTTATGTGCAAACTAAAAAGGACCTTCATTAGTACGTCTATTAACTATTCTTTTCCCCACTCTCGCGTAGATAACATGGCTGGCTTCCATCTCCCCGGCGATCCGTATTATCCCAACCAAGGCATTGGTGGATGGCTTGATGATGAGCCAGAAGATGATCACCCAATCCCTTTGGATGATCACCTCGCAGAAGGCTTTTCGGATGGCTCCGACTCCGAACCAGAGGTCAACAACCTTGAATCGTTGGAGTGATGAGCAGGGTCAGCCCTTACCTTACAATGGGGACTGGAGTTTTTACAATCTAAGCGAGGGAGGATCAGCTGACCGAATCCTACCCATTATGGTCTGTAGGATTGCTCGGAATGACGAGCAAGGTCGTGCAGCTATCGACCGAGTAATGGAAGTTGACGCCAACTCTGGCATTAACACAGTCCGTATTCGTCAACTCGAAGAGGCTATGGAAAGGACCAGGAGAACCAATGAGGCTCTGCAGAGTCAATTAGCTGCATCCCGAGCCGAAGTCATGGAACTCCGAGTGCGTCAGAGGGCGCATGAGCGACATTTTCAGGAAGTTGTACGCCAACTGGCAGACCTTAGGGTTCGCCCGAGGGATACCCGTCGCCGGTAGAAGATGTCGAGTCATCTTTACCTTTGGGATAAGGAATAGCCTTTTCTTTTCTGTGCTCTATGGAGCACTTGTCTGTAAAATAACCCTAACTTTTAAAAGTACTCTAACTGGACTCCTAAGCTGCCAACATTTTCCCTTATGGTTTGATGTAAGACCTACTGTTAGGTCACTTATCCCAAACTTATTTTACATCATTAATACCAGTAATATTGGCAGTTATCTAATCCATTGGAAAGTCCTTACTCTTGTGTTTCCCTACTCTATTGTTATGCTTCTATCTAATAGTTGGACTATGGCGATTTAGTCCATGAAACACTCTCATCATACTTGCAATTGATTCTTACTATTATCATCATCTTTATAAACTTTCAGTAAAAGATGTCGCCTCGAAAGCGTCCGACCAGAAACACGCCTGTGAATCAAACTCCACCACCACCACCCCCTCCGCAGTTCGATGCGGTGATGTTTCAAGCAGCGGTGACCGCAGCTGTGACCGCAGCCATGGCCCAAGTAAACTCTGGTGGTGCAAGTGGAGCTGGAACGGGCACAAACTCTAGCCATGGTGAAATCCACCCACGTACACGGGAGTGTACCTATAAAGATTTCATCAGCTGCAAACCAACATACTTCAACGGAACCGGAGGGATCATTGCACTGTCCCAATGGATCGAGAGAACAGAAGCAATCTTTGAGATGTGCTCATGCCCTGAAGGAAGCAAGATAAAGTTCATTGCTTGCACCTTCACCGAAAGGGCCCTGATGTGGTGGAATGGCCATGTCAAATCACTCTCACTGGTAGCAGCTAACGCCATGGGTTGGGATAAACTGAAGGACCTAATGACAAGGGAGTACTGCCCGAGGGGCAAAATTCAGAAGCTCGAGGAGGAACTGTGGAACCTCAAAATGAAGGGTTCCGACATAGTGGCTTATACAGCCAGGTTTTGCGACCTGGTGACTCTATGTCCCAACATGGTCCCCACCGAAAGCAAGAAAATCGAAAGATACATCTGGGGTCTGGTACCCCATATCGAGGGAACGTTCTAGCATCACACCTTGCGACCTTTGATAGTGCCAAGGAATTGACCCAAAGGCTCATCGATCACGAGGTTTCTTCTACTCCAACAACAACTACAATGACTGCCCCCGCACCAACCAAAACAACTGACAACAAGAGGAAGCGTTGGGACCGAAAGAAGGGCAAATAAGCTCAACCCTCTTCCAAGAACCAACAGACGGTGGTTGTCCATGCTACCACTACTCCTGCTGCCCCTGTACCAGCCAAACCATATGCAGGGAGCCTACCCAAGTGCACCAAGTGCTCCTTCCATCATAACGGGCCCTGCCGGGAAATGCACTGCACTAATTGCTACCGGAAGGGCCATACCGCTCGGTTTTACAGAACACCACCCAAACCCATCACCCAGGTTCCCGGTGCAGGAGTGAGCCAGGCCTGCTACGGGTGCGGCGAGACAGGGCACTTCAAAAGAAACTGTCCGAAAGTTGGGAATGCGGGAGGAGCAGGAAGACTACTTGCTATTGACCACAATGAAGCCGTGGCAGACCCCACAGTAGTCACGAGTACGTTCCTTCTCGATAACTCTTATGCTTGTATCCTATTTGATAGTGGGGCAGAGAGGAGCTCGTAAACCAAAAATTTAAACACTTACTTAATCAAGCACCGCAAGCACTAAAAGAAACCTTCGTCGTAGAAATGGCTAATGGAAAGACAGAGAGTTCTAACGAGATTTACATAGGTTGTACCCTCACACTATACAATCATTCATTTCCAATCGACCTCATACCAGTAGCAATCAAGAGTTTCGATGTCATTGTGGGCATGGACTGGTCAAGTCTCCATCGTACCGATATTATGTGCTTCAAGAAGGCAGTCCGCCTAAACCTACCAAATAACGTAACCTTGTTGATCTACGGAAACAAACCCAGTACGAGCCTCCGTATCATCTTGAGTATTCAAGCCCATAAGTACTTGCGCAAGGAATATCGTACATTCTTGGCGCACGTTGTCGATACGAGCCAGAAAACAAAAGACCTGAAAGACCTCCCCGTTGTACGCGACTTCCCCGACGTATTTCCGGAAGAGCTACCGGGTTTACCTCCCCAACGTCAAGTCGAATTCAGGATCGACTTAGTTCTAGGGGCTACTCCCGTAGCCAAATCGCCCTATCGTCTAGCACCTGCTAAGATGCAAGAACTGCCCGGTCAACTTAACGAACTGCTCAGCAAGGGCTTTATAAGACCAAGCTTCTCACCCTGGGGAGCACCAGTCTTGTTCGTGAAGAAGAAAGACGGATCGTTCCGTATGTGCATCGATTACAGGGAACTCAACAAACTTACGATCAAAAATCGTTACCCTCTTCCTCGCATAGACGATTTATTCGACCAGCTGCAAGGGGCGAGTTACTTTTCCAAGATTGATCTGAGGTCCGGGTATCACCAGTTATGAGTGCTGGAGGAGGATGTTCCGAAGACAGCCTTCCGAACTCGTTACGGACACTACGAGTTCGTAGTGATGCCGTTCGGATTGACTAATGCGCCCGCAGTATTCATGGACTTGATGAATAGGGTATGTCGTCCTTACTTGGATCAGTTCATCATCGTTTTCATCGATGACATACTTATCTACTCTCGAAGTAAGGAGGAACATAGCGATCATTTACGACAAGTCCTAGGAACCTTACGATCAGGGAAGCTCTATGCGAAGTTCTCTAAATGCGAATTTTGGATTCGAAGAGTCGAATTCTTAGGACACGTGGTTAGCGAAGAAGGAATCCACGTGGATCCATCCAAAATTAAAGCTACTGAGAACTGGTCAGCACCAAAGACGCCTACGGAAATTCGTCAATTTCTAGGCCTCGCTGGCTACTACCGCAGGTTCATATAGAACTTCTCTCGAATTGCGAAACCCCTTACGACATTGACCCAGAAAGGCGTGGCCTTCGACTGGGAAGAGAAACAAGAGAAGGCGTTCCAAATGCTGAAGCGAGCCTTATTCACCGCACCGATACTATCCCTTCCCGAAGGGATAGACGACTTCGTGGTATACTGCGATGCATCCAACCAGGGGCTCGGTTGTGTTCTGATGCAACGAGGTAAGGTCATCGCCTACGCCTCAAGACAGCTGAAGACACACGAGGTCAACTACACCACACACGATCTCGAATTAGGAGCGGTTGTGTTCGCCCTGAAGATCTGGAGACACTACCTGTATGGTACGAAGAGCACTATCTTTACAGACCACAAAAGCCTACAACACATATTCAACCAGAAGGAGCTTAATATGAGACAACGACGGTGGATCGAGCTACTCAACGACTACGAATGCGAAATTCGTTATCATCCGGGTAAAGCCAACGTGGTAGCAGACGCCCTAAGTCGAAAAGAATATTCTGGACGAAGAGTCAAGTCATTAACTATGACTATCCATTCGCATCTATCCGCACAAATTAAGGAGGCTCAGTTCGAAGCCTTAAAACCTGAAAATGTGGCGGGAGAATCCCTACGTGGAATGGATAAGAACATGGAAGTCAAGGGTGGCGGAGCCTTATATCTCATGGACCGGATCTGGACACCGAGACACGGTGACCTCAGAGACTTGGTCATGAAGGAAGCGCACAATACTCGATATTCCGTCCACCCGGGTTCAGATAAGATGTATATGGATCTTAACAAGCTATACTGGTGGCCTAACATGAAAGCAGAGATTGCTACATTCGTGAGTAAATGCCTTACTTGCGCAATGGTTAAGGTCGAATACCAGAAACCATCAGGTCTACTTCCGCAACCAGAGATACCTGAGTAGAAGTGTGAGCGGATCACTATGGACTTCATAACCAAGTTGCCCAAGACAACGGGTGGACTTGATACCATTTGGGTCATCGTCGACAGATTGACCAAATCAGCACACTTCCTGCCCATCAAGGAAACGGACAAAATGGAGAAACTCACAAGAACGTACATTAGGGAGATCGTACGACTGCATGATATTCCTATATCTATTATCTCTGATAGAGATAGTAGATTCACTTAGAGGTTCTGGCAGTCACTACAAAGCTCCTTAGGAACGAGGCTGGACATGAGTACAGCCTACCATCCACAGACCGACGGACAAAGTGAGAGAACTATCCAAACCTTGGAGGATATGTTGCGAGCCTGTGTGATCGACTTTGGGAAGGCATGGGATACTCACTTACCCCTTGTTGAATTCTCCTACAACAACAGTTATCACACGAGCATCAAGGCTGCTCCATTTGAAGCCCTCTATGGTCGGAAGTGCAGATCCCCTCTGTGTTGGGCTGAGGTGGGTGACACTCAGTTAGCTAAAGGACGAGTTCCTGACAGCACTCTCACGGGTCTGAAGATCATTCGGGAAACTACAGAGAAGATCGTTAAGATTCGTGAACGATTGAAAGCCTCTAGAGACCGACAGAAAAGCTACACGGACAAACGGAGGAAACCTTTGGAATTCCAGGTGGGAGACCGTGTCCTTTTGAAAGTCTCACCCTGGAAGCGCTTGATACGCTTCGGAAAGCGTGGAAAGCTAAATCCAAGATACATAGGGCCTTTCGAGATTCTCGCTAGAATCGGCCCCGTAGCTTACAAACTCAACTTACCCCGCGAGCTTAGTAACGTACATCCTACCTTCCACGTCTCGAACTTGAAAAAGTGCCTATCCGATGAGACTCTTGTAATCCCACTAGACGAGATCGAAATCAACGAGAGCCTCAACTTCGTGGAAGAACCAGTAGAGATCATGGATCGAGAGATCAAGCAAATGAAACAAAGTCGTATCCCGATAGTGAAGGTTCGCTGGAATGCCAAGCGAGGACCGGAATTCACTTGGGAGCGCGAGGATCAAATAAAGTTGAAATATCCTCATCTGTTTACTTAGTTATTTGTAAAAACTTCTTTGCTTAAAACTCTAATTTCGGGACAAAATTCTCTCTAACGGGGGGATGATGTGACAACCCGAAATTTTTAATCTTATATAGTAATCAATTCAATCAAGGTTAGACTCATTTTTGCAATCTTTTAGCACTATTTGGAGTCTATTAGAGTGTTCTAAACCTAGTACATCAAAGGAATCAGTGTTTAGATGAATCAGTTGAAGTTCCAAACCACCTAACCGACCATAAACCTCCTCAAAAGGAGTTTTCGGTCAAGACCTTAGAGTTTTCGGTCAAGGTGACCGAAAACCCCATCCTACATATATATTTCATGATCATTTGGATCATTCTTTCCTTTTCAAGCTAGAAACATCCATTCTCTCTCAAGTATCATCGAGTTCTTCACTTTGATCTTCAATATTGTAAGAATTCTTTCCATTTGATTTGTTGTTAAAAAGCTTTATCTAGTACAAACCTTTGATTTCATCCATGAAATCATCTCTTTCGGGTTAGATCTTCAAGAACACCAAGAACACCAACAACACACACTAGTGTTTCGGGCCGAAAACACCCTTCTTTGCTTCCATATTGTAAGTATCTATCTCCTATACTTGTTATCTAGTAAGGATACTTGATTTAGGGCCTTGAAAACATCCATTTCTCAAGAACAATAGGTGTTTTCGGTCAAGTGCATCTCCCTTGACCGAAAACCCTAAAGAAAGGTGCCTTTAAGACCTTAAAATCACATAAAGGCTTTGCATGAAACTTAGAACCCCTATACATACTTGAAATCCCTTGAAAATCACCTTATGCACCAAATATCATGAGTTTTCGGTCTTAACCTCTTGGACCGAAAACCCTAAAAACCGAGAACCATTTGGACAGAGAACCATTTGGACCGAGAATCATTTGGACCGAGAACCATTTGGACCGAGAACCATTTGGACCAAAAATACCATTAGGACCGAAAGCTCCTAGGAACATACGACTTAAACCAAGAGCTCCATTTGGTAACCATACACTCATTTTATGTAATCATTTATGATAGTAACACTTCTATAAGAGTGTTTTCTAGTCTATAAGAGTGTTACCCTTCATAATTAGTTGTATAAGCACTAATTGCATGCATATATGTGTCTTTATATGCTAAATAGGATCTGTGTGTGCTCAAGTCTTCACTTGACACTTAGCATCCTTTTTCTGATCTTACATTCGCATCACTCATTTCAGGTGAGTTCATACCCCTTAATCAACCTTTGAAATGATTTTAAATGCTTTTATGGGGGGGATACAAGTTGAAACATTCTAGATATTGCTTTAATCACATGTGATTAATGTCTAGAACAAACAGAAGGATTTTCTATTACTTTCAAATTACTATCAAACTTATGTATTTCAATCACTTCAAAACCCTTTATCAAACTATTTTAGATGCTAAAACTGTTTTGAAACATTCTTAAACTTACATTATTTTCAAACTCGTATCTACACTAATATATTTATATAAGTAAGACTTGAAGGACTTAGGACTGATAGCTCACCTTATTTCCTGTTCCTTGTTTGGTTGTGGACTTAGGGTATCATGTTATTTGTCCGAATGTCGTTGAACTCTTAGTTATATATATATATATATATATATATATATATATATATATATATATATATATGTGTGTGTGTGTGTGTGTGTGTTGGATATAAAAGCTTTCACTTCACTTCAGTACCTTTGTGTAACGAAGGCATACAAACAACATTACTATTTAACTACAATAGGTATAGTTAAGGGATTACTACTCACTATTACTACTAAACGATACATACAAGAGTCAGTACATTTACGAGTCACTACATAAGTACTACATTGAGAAACAATACATACTATACACTATACAAGAGAACATACTATACACTATACAAGAGAACATACTATACACTACACAAGAGGATATACTATACACTAGTACAGAGAAAACATTACTATACTATGACCTACTATACAAAACTTTTGAATACTATAAAAAGAATGTGACATACTACTTCTCGATACGACACTGCATTGTTGTATCACCTTGTAACCAGAGTCTCCTGGAGGGAGAGCGGGCATTGTGTGTATAGATCTATACGGGACAGACACTCCCATATCCCGACAGCTAGCTACAGGCCCAGCCGATAAGGCCAAGGGGTGACAGAATGTTACCTCACTACATATGACACCAGAGGGTCATCAGTTATTCAGCCGTTGATCAGCATGGTTACATACGAGTTCACATTCAAACCTTTAATTAATTATCTAAGAATTAAAGGCAAACGGACTCCCCGAGGTGTATTGTACATTTAATACTACCTAGAGTCTGCATTTTTATCATTTTCAGCCAGCAGTGCCACTGCTGAGGTAAAACATTATTTTCCCCTGTTACAGTTATTTTGAAATCATCTCGCATAAGTGAGGTCTTAAACTATATTTTCATAAGGATAGTTTCATTGGGGAAAACTCTTACATTTACAAAAGAACAAACATACAAACAGTCGGGTCTTGGTAGAAGACTACATTTCACTAGAAAATATAGGATTTTCTAGGGAGTATAACTATTTACAAACATTTGAAATCAGTTACTAACATTTGCACTACGTTGTTACATATATTTTCATACATGCAAGGACACTAAATACTTATGAACTCACCAGCGTTATGCTGATAAACTCTTTCAAAATAACTTGTATTCTCAGGTCATCGGTAGACAGGTACCGACGAAGCTTTTGAGAAGATGGAGCACATACAAGACTCATCTTTTATTTTGATCATTATTTTGGTGTCTTACAAACCATACAGAACACGCTTGTATTAAAATTATTATATTAATGCAATGGATGTTGTTGCTTGTCTTTACTATTATGCATTGTTATGATACTGTACATGACGTCCTCCACCCCAGAACGTTTCCGTCGTTCCGGTTTTGGGGTGTGACATACACCATTCATTTGATAGCTCACGTGTGTGTTCAAACTCTTCGAGAACTTGTAGCAATAAGTCTCAAGTGTGCAAACTATTTACCATTTCTCACAATTCGAACTATGAAGAGGGATGTCGTAATCATAATCAAATTTCAGAACGCAATTAACACAACCGCTAACTCTTCAAATCTACTAGTGAAAACGTGTCCTCACAATCATTTTCATGAAGGAGAGAAACCTGTTGTCACTTTGATTTTGTGATGTATGTGTTCATATCCATGTGAATTTTTCATTCCAACCGCTATCAAAATACAAGGTTTATGAAAAATTCAAACTTATATGGACTGAACTTGCTTAATCTTAATTTCTCTCCATCTGGCGGCACAAGGGCTTACCAGTGCTTCCAAGTTGTTGTGCAGCTCACCCATTGACCTTCACTGATTAGGGTGCTTTGCCTTATGCAATCAAATGAGAACTCATAGAACTCACATGCATAGTCAACTCAACTGGAATGGGCACAGAAACAAGAATATGTCAACACAATAGGTTATCAACCTCGGGTCGTGTGCTAGTGATTACTTAAAGGTTTATCCTTGATTAGTTCTTGAAACTATTCAAGATCTTTAAGACTCCCACTGACCTCTTGACATATAAGATTCTCTTGTCAAGGAACATTACTTGAAAAAACAAATATTCAAGAGTTGGTGATGATTCAGATCTCATCAAACGTCTCAATCAGGGTGGCTCCTGGACTCGTCGACTAGGTCGTTAATCCCATGTGGTTCATCGCGACTCTACTCGACGAGTTGTAGCACCGACACTAGTCGAGTAGCTCAATAGTCCTCAAATAATTAAATAAATAAACAATATACCTGGAATTCCGGATCTTACACACCTCCCTGTAGCCTAGCAGCGGCGACAGTTGCAGTGGCGGCAGCAACAGCAGCCTCAGTGACAGCAGCATATCGCTCATCAAACGTCTCAATCAGGGTGGTCTTAATAGACCCAAACATCTCGGGAATCTCTGCTCGGATAGCTACGGCCACCTCCTCATGAATCATCCTTCGAATCTCATCATCACTAGTCCCACTGCCTCCAGGGTTGTGGCGTGTACCCACCATGATGCCTCTGAAACACAACACAAAAATCATCAGATACTCGCTCGAGCATACTCACACTCGATTACTCATCCCTACTTGTTCCTTAGTTTCCTAAGGATTCTTACTTGGGTTGAATACAGATCTGGTGTTTTCAGTAGTACGGGCCCAATACTACCTTCTACACCCGGCCTGTAGTCACCCCAAGTCCTCCTCCTAGGATTCTAATTCCCAAGTACTCTATCGCTCTCGAATATCACACTACTCTCTTAGAAGACTCCTCACCACTCATCTAGATATCTCCTCTAGACTATCTCTCGTCTCAGAATTCTCTCTCTAAGTGATCCTGCTCATTACTCTCATTTGGCACATACTTATAGCAATGACTCCTAAGCTAAGGCATCACAAATCAGGCAACCCTAGCCCTAATACCTAGCTCATTCTCTAGCATGCATCACTATCATTTCATAAATATCTTATAACACACTAAGTAAGGGTATTTTGGGAAATCACCGTTCAAGCTCTAGCTGATTGTACACACTGCTCCATCTCGATTTCTCTTTAAACCCTTTCTCTTTTTAGAAAAAATTCATTTCTTTTGAAAATATTTCTCAAATCCTCAGTTTGAGTCCAAACATACCCGAACGTGCATCCGAATCCCTCAAACCAAGGATCTGATACCAACTTGTAACAACATAAATTTTAAAAACAAAATTTTGAAATTTAAAACACATTTTTCTCAATTCAAAACATTTCAAAGTGTCATAATATCAAATCATCCAAACACGTATCCCAAAAACTGTATATATAGCAAATCTAGGATCCTCTCAAAACATGACTCAAATCCCTGATGTGTGTACAATCAAGCCGACGCCTTCCCGTGATCTTGAGAAGTACCTAAAACACATAACACATAACACGGTAAGCACAAAGCTTAGTGAGTTCCCCAAAATGCCACTCATATCTCATCAGCCTCTCATGGCTATACTCTAATAAGACCCTCTGGTAAAATGTGTCTCAGTGGGACCCTTTGGTCCTACAACTCAGCTGGACCTTCCGGTCTCTTAGCTCAGCAACTCAATATAATACACAACATACATATCACAAAAACAAATAGCATGATATCTCAATATACAGTATATGCACATAAGACGCTCTGGTCACACATAGGTTACCACTCAAGGTAAGTATAGTGAGAAGACTCACCTCGTAAGAACTCAGATAATCTCAAACTCGAATCACCGGTCTAGCCTCCGCCTAACACCACGATAATTATCCATAATTAATAAAGGCTCTCACTGAAGCTAAACTAACCCTTCTACAAACTCACAGAAGGGAAAAATACCATTTTACACATCTATGGGCTTAATAGGCCACAAATTGACCAAACCCTAAAAGTCAACCAAAACTCAACGGCAGGGAGTACGTTGCACGTACCAACTCTCTACGCTGGGCGTACTCGGCTACCATGCAAGCATCGGGGATGCTCGACCCCTACGCTGCGCGTACTGGGATTACACCCAGCGTACATCCCAGTTTCACCCCTCTCACTCATTTGGTCTTAATCAGTTAAGACCTTGGCTCATATCATAGATCTGGACACCCTAATAACTCTTACTCCATAAAGTCAGTGACTTTAAGCCTTTGCATGGCTGGAATGGTCACAAACACACAAAGCACTCACCCTCTTTTCTCAACAAGCTCATAGCTCTTGCATGGCTTGATACTAACGACTAAGATTGGATTTTTATGGTATTACACCACAAAATACACTCAAAGGGGGTGGATCATAGTCTCTGGAGTACAATATCACATAAAGTCTCCCCCTTTTGGGATAAAACCCTAAAATACCCTAATATGATGCAAAAACCAAAAGAGTGAAAAAGCTTTGAGCTTTATACCTCAAAATGAAGCTCCACACTCAGATAAGCTCAGATCTAAGGCCTGAAATCCCACTCCTTCTTCTTCAAGACTCCTTCTTCACTCCAAAGGAACTCAAGAATACTCTCAAGGCTCTCAAATGCACTCACAAGCTCTAAGAACGAAAAATAGGGTTTAGGAGGGTTGGTGTCTGGGAATGGTGGCCAGGAATGAGGCCATCATATCCTTTAAATAGGGGACTCACCATAAATTAGGGTTTTCACTCTGGGCCTAGTACGCCCAGCGTACCCTCTGGTACGCCCAACGTACTCTCTGGTACGCCCAGCGTACTAGGTGGCTTCCACGTCAAATGCATGCATATGAGTACGTTGAGCGTACACTCGCGTACGCCCCGCATACCCATTCACCACCTTTTCTCATAAAGGGACTAAAATGGCCAATTACTCAAATGATCAAGGGTTACGAGGTATACCTGGACTTGGGATGTTACAATTTTCCCCCACTAGGATCAGACTTCGCCCTCGAAGTCTTGCTCCGAAAATAACTCGAGATATTGCTCTCGCATCTCTGGCTCCGGCTCCCAAGTTGACTCGGACCCCTTCCGATGCTGCCACTGGACCTGAACCAAGGGCACCTCCTTGTTCCTCAGAACCTTCACCTTCCGATCTAAAATCGCAATCGGTCTCTTAATATAATTCAGGCTCATATCCACTTGAATGTCCTCTAATGGTACCACTGCCATCTCGTCGGCTACACACTTCCTCAACTGGGACACGTAGAAGGTGTTATGAATCTGACTCAACTCTGCAGGTAGTTCCAACCGGTAAGCTACCTTACCCACTTTGGCGGTCACCGTGAAAGGACCAATGTATCGGGGTCCCAGCTTGCCCCGTTTCCTGAACCGGATCACCCCCTTCCATGGGGATACCTTCAGGAGGACAAAATCTCCAACCTGGAACTCTAGCTCGGATCGTCTCCGATCTGCATAACTCTTCTGACGGCTCTGGCCCATCAGTAATCACTGTCTGACTTGTTGAATCTGCTCAATCGTCTTGAGCACTATCTCAGTGCTTCCCATCACTCTCTGCCCCACTTCTCTCCAACAGATGGGAGTTCGACATCTCCTTCCGTACAGAAGCTCGAAAGGAGGCATGACAATACTGGAATGATAGCTGTTGTTGTATGGAAACTCAGCCAAGGGAAAATAAGTGTCCCAACTTCCGCCGAAGTCCATAACACATGCACGCAGCATGTCCTCGAGTGTCTGAATCGTCCGCTCACTCTTTTCGTCTGTCTGAGGGTGGTAAGATGTACTGAAGTGCACTCGGGTACCCAGCTCCTCATGAAACTTCTTCTAGAACCTGGAAGTAAAACGCACATCCCGATCTGACACTATTGATGTCGGTACCCCATGTCGTGCCACCACCTCCCGTACGTAGATCTCGGCCAACCTTTCTGCAGAAGAGCTCTCACTGATAGCAAGGAAGTGAGCACACTTAGTCAATCGGTCTACAATCACCCAATTTGCGTCAACCCCACGCGCAGTTCTTGGTAACTTGGTGATAAAATCCATGGAAATATGTTCCCACTTCCACTGGGGAACCTCTAGTGGCTGCAGCTTGCCATGAGGACGCTGGTGCTCGGCCTTAACCCGGCGACAGGTCAATCACTTCTCAACTACCCATGCCACATCTCTTTTCATATAGGGCCACCAATAATCTCTTTTCAGATCCAAATATATCTTCGTGGCTCCCGGGTGGATCGAGAATCTCGATCTATGTGCCTCTTCCAACAATACACGACGAGCTCCACCAGAATAGGGCACCCAAATCCGCCCGTGGAAAGTCATAAGCCCACGACTGTCCGTCACAAACTCGGAAACCTGCCCAATCACATGCTCTCTCTTGCGGTTCTCCGGTCTCACCGCCCCCACGTGAGCCTCTCCGATGGTATCTAAGACCAGAGTTATTACCGTCATCCTCATACATACATCCCGGATCGGAGCGCTCTCGGCTCTGCGACTCAAGGCGTCGGCTACCATATTAGCCTTGCCTGGGTGATATAAGATCTCGCAGTCATAGTCCTTCACTACATCCAACCATCTCCTCACCCTCATGTTCATATTGGGATGATCCATCAAGTACTTCAGACTCTTATGGTCCGTGTATATGGTGCATCAGACACCATAAAGATAGTGGCGCCAAATCTTGAGGGCGAACACCACCGCCCCCAACTCCAGATCGTGGGTGGGATACCTCGTCTCATGAGGCTTCAACTTCCTTGATGCATATGCTATCACGTGCCCCCTCTGCATCAACACCACACCCATCTTAGCTATAGAAGCATCACAATAAACCACAAAGTCCTCCATTCCCTGGGGAAGGGCTAACACTGGGGCTTCGCACAACCTCTGGCGAAGGGTCTCAAATGAGGCCTGCTACTCGGGACCCCAAGTAAAGACAACACCCTTCCGAGTCAACCTGGTGAGAGGAACGACAATCTTGGAGAAATCTCTGATGAACCTCCGATAGTAGCCGGCTAAACCCAGAAAACTCCTGATCTCAGATGGAGATCTCGACACATCCCAACTCATAACTGCCTCAATCTTGGCCGGGTCGACCAATATCCCACTCTGATTAACGATACGTCCCAGGAACTGGACCTCTCATGACCAGAAATCACACTTGGAGAATTTGGCATATAGCCTCTCCGACCTCAAAACTCCCAGAACCTCTATAAGATGCTTCTTATGCTTCTCCTTGGACCTCGAGTACACTAGAATATCGTCGATGAACACGATCAACGATCGATCCAACATGGGCCTGCACACCCGGTTCCTGAGGTCCATGAACGTTGTCGGTGCGTTAGTGAGCTCGAAAGGCATCACCACAAACTTGTAGTGCCCATAACGAGTCATAAAGCCGTCTTCGGAATATCCTCCTCGCAAACTCTCATCTGATGACATCCGGATCTAAAATCAATCTTGGAGAACCAAGATTCCCCCTGCAACTGATCGAACAAATCGTCGATCCTCGGAAGTGGATAACGGTTTTTGACCATCAACTTGTTCAACTCCCGGTAATCAATGCACATCCGGTGTGAACCATCCTTTTTCTTGACAAAAAGGATCGGAGCTCCCCACGGTGAGCTACTCGGTCTGATGAACCCTTTCCCCAGCAGCTCCTGGAGCTATGAGGATAACTCCTGCATCTCTGGCAGCGCAAGGTGATAGGGTGCCTTGGCAATAGGCGCCGCACCCGGAATCAAATCAATCCGGAACTCCACCTGCCTCTCGGGAGGCACACCCGACAACTCCTCAGGGAAAACATCTGGAAACTCGCACACTATCGGAACCTCGGAGATAGAACTCGGTCTCCCTGCGGCAGCCCGCGTATCCATCACGTACGCCAGAAAACCCATACAACCCTGTTGTAAACTCTGTCTCGCTCTGCCAGCAGAGCAGAAAGCTGATCCAGATCTAGTACCCTCGCCGTACACCGTAAGTAATCCCCTACTTGGATCTCGTATAGTCACTAACTTCCGCTCGCAGTCTATCACAGCTCCAAATCGATTCAACCAGTCGATGCCCACTATGACACATACATCACCCATAGCGATCGGTACCAGGTCTATCAGAAACTTCACACCAAAAATCTCTAGTGTACACTCACGGATCACGTCAGTAGCAAAAACCGCATGCTTGTCGGCTATAGAAACCCTCAGAGGTCGGCTCAACGCCTCACGTCGGATACTGATGTGACGACTAAAAGCTACGGACACAAAAGATCGACTCGCACCCGAGTCAAATAACACCAAAGCAGGTACAGAACTCACAAGAAAAGTACATATACACAACACAATATAAGCACAAAATATCTCAAAAAAATAATAATAAGAATACATACCGGCCACGACGTCAGGTGCTGCGCGGACCTCCTCCGCTGTCAGCTGAAAGGCTCTCCCACGAACCCTTCGTGTCTCGGCCTTCGTTGGCCGACTCTCAGTGGCACGCAAAGAAGCAGGTGCAGATCTCTGGGCTGATCCCTGCACGAGCTGAGGGCACTCGGCCTTCCGGTGGCCGGTCTGGTTGCAATGAAAGCAAACTGAGAACCCCATGGGGCAATCCTTCGCCATGTGCCCCTCCTTGCCACATTTGTAGCAAATCCCCACACGACACGACCCCTCATGACTCTTGCCGCACTTGCCACAAGTGCGGCCCTTCTGGCCCCCAGCTTTGGTATCAGCGGGCTTAGCCCGCTTTGTCCTCGGTTGCGACTGCACTAGTCTCCGGTCCCTACCCCGGGACTCCTCCTCCTCCCTGGTCTGCAGCTCAAGCTCAATCTCCCTCCTCCTGGCATTGGCCTCAAGCTCGGCCAATGTCCTGTACGACAAGTTCGCCATGAACTCTCGTATATCCCTCCTCAGTATGCTTAAATATCGGCTCACATGTTCCTGCTCAGTGGACACGTGCTCAGGGCAAAACATCGCCTTCTCGTGAAACATCCTCGAAATTTCGGTCACTGACTTTGTCTTCTGCTTAAGAGACAGAAACTCCTGTTCCAATCGTTCCCTCTCCACTGGGGGAACATACTCATCTCAGAACATCTGAACAAACCTCTCCCATGTCACTTCAGCATTATCTGTAGAGGTAAAGCTGGCTGTCACAAACTTCCACCAGTCCTTCGCTCCCAAGCGAAGTTGGTTCAGTGCAAACCGAACTCTCAAGTGATCTGGGCATGAACATGTGTAAAAAAAACCCTCGATATCAGAGATCCATCTCATCGTAGCAATCAGATCTTGTGTCCCTTCAAACTCGGGTGGCTTCGTGTTGCTGAACTCCCGGAACAACAACGAGTCAACTTGTAACACCATAAAGTTTCAAACCAAAATTTTCAATTTAAAACACATAAAACTCATATATTATATTTCATAAAACCATAAGTATCTCAAATGTCAACATAAATCCCCAACAAAAATAAAAATCCAAGAATCCTCCACAAAATCGTGAACAAGTGTGTACAATCACGTCGGCGCCTTCCCGTGATCCTGAGAAGTACCTGAAACACATAACACATAACACGGTTAGCACAAAGCTTAGTGAGTTCCCCAAAATACCACACACAACTCATTATCCACTCTAGGCCATAACTCAATAAGACCCTCCTGTCGATGTGTCTCAGTGGGACCCTCCGGTCCTAACTCAGTAAACTCATAATAACAATATTCAGCATAAATCATAAAGACATAATGCAGAATATTACAATACACAAATAAGCACATAAGACAGCTCAATCACATAAAGATACCACTCTTGGTAAGTATAGTGAGAAGACTCACCTCGTAAGCTAGCAAGTAAAAGTCACGTACTCGGAAATCCCGAACTAGCCTCCGCCTAACACATTAGATAAGCATTTCTAGTTAATACCCCACTCTTTATCAAATACACAAAAAAATTTCTCTTACTCTCTCTCTCTCTCTCTCTAACTCTTGGAGTGGGTAAAAGACCATTTTAACCCTCCATGGTCTCCATTACTTATATTCACCAAACCCTAAAGTCAATAGAAGTCAAACTCAAGTCAACAGTTCTAGTTTGACCTGACTCGTCGAGTGCACTCATGTGACTCGTCGAGTCCAGTCATTACCCAGAGGTCTTCGCGAGGGTCCAGCTCGTCGAGTTAACCCCTAACTCGCCGAGCAACAGCATAGCCAGCTCATCGGGACAAACCATAACCGACTCGTCGAGTCATCTCCCTGACTCGTCGAGTCGGCTCCTCGACTCGGCGAGTCCGTTCAGACTCATTTCCCATTCAGATGATTTTAAGGCAGAAACCCTTACCAAACTCTAGATCTACACTCACAAGACTCATTTATAACGTAAAGTCACAGGCTTTAGGTCCATGCATGGCACTTAGGGCTAGAAATGCCAAAACACACCTTAAAAAGGGTTTTTCACTCAATAGCCTTATTAGGGCTGATTAAAGCAGAAGCTTTTGGACTCTAGGGACCTCACATGGTCCAAATCTGAAGTTCAAACCTCAATATGAACTCACAACACTCTAGATCCTCATATTAGATAGAAAAAGCCCTAAACTCCCAAAATCATGAGATCTACTTTAACAAATGTGAAAGATGCAAGCTTTATACCCTTCCTAGAAGATCTGAGATGAAATAGCCACAGATCTAGCAGTTCCTTCTCGAGTCTTGGCTTGGAGTCCCTCTCTTCACTTCAAAAGATGCACCAAATGCTCAAATTTAGCTAAAAACTCTCTCTCTAAGCACACAGGCCAAATAGGGTTTACTCTCAGGGAAGTATAGCCGCAAATGAGGCTATAAGTGCCTTTAAATAGGCTCCAAACCCGGGGATTTAGGGTTTCCCTACACAGCGTCTACTCGGCAAGTCGGCTCCTGGACTCGTCGAGTAGGTCATTAATCCCATGTGGCTCATCGCGACTCTACTCGACGAGTTGTAGTACCGACTCGTCGAGTAGCTCAATAGTCCTCAAAATAATTAAATAAATAAACAATATACCTGGAAGTCCGGATGTTACAATTCTCCCCCACTAGAATCAGACTTCTCCCTCGAAGTCATGATCTGGAAATAACTCTGGATACTGCTCTCGCATCTCGGACTCCGGTTCCCAAGTCAACTCGGACCCTCTCCGATGTTGCCATTGGACCTGAACCAGGGGTACCTCTTTGTTCCTCAGAACCTTCACTTTTCTATACATGATCGCAATCGGCCTCTCAATGTAATTCAGGCTTGCATCCACCTGAATGTCCTCTAATGGCACCACTGCCGTCTCATCAGCTACACACTTCCTCAGCTGAGACACGTGGAAGGTGTTATGAATCTGACTCAACACCGCAGGTAGCTCCAAACGGTACGCTACCTTACCCACTCTGGCGGTCACCCTGAAAGGACCTATGTATCGGGGCCCCAACTTTCCCCTCTTCCTGAATCGGATCACCCCTTTCCATGGGGATACCCTCAGGAGGACAAAATCTCCAACCTGAAACTCAAGCTCGGATCGTCGCCTGTCTGCGTAGCTCTTCTGGCGACTCTGGGCCGTCAGTAACCTCTGTCTGACCAGCTAAATTTGTTCAGTCGTCTTAAGCACTATCTCAGTGCTACCCATCACTCGCTGCCCCACCTCTCCCCAACATATAGGAGTCTGACACCTCCTCCCATAAAGAAACTCAAAAGGAGGCATATCGGTACTGGAATGGTGGCTGTTGTTGTAAGAAAACTCAGCTAAGGGCAGATATGTCTCCCAAATTCCACCGACGTCCATAACACATGCTCGGAGCATGTCCTCGAGCGTCTGAATCGTCCGCTCACTCTGCCCATCTGTCTGTGGGTGGTAGGCCGTACTTGTCACAACTAGGAAATTCTATATCCTTGTAACTATAACAATGATAGCCATTGCAACCAAAATTTTGAAAGCATGCTTGATGTTTATTCAATGACAACATAACTCCATCAAAAACTCTATACAAACACTTCAATTTGTCAACGAAAGATTGGAAACACTAAGAATCCCAGCATAAGTCCGTTTTGGACAAGGATTTCCTTATTGGGCCTAATGGACCAATAAGTTTCAATTTGACTATTTTAGGCTTAGAACCCTTAAGTGGGCACTAATTGGACCCACTTTCATGAAACCTAACATGTTGAGCCATAATGGATCCAAAATGAATTGAATTATCCTTAATGGGCCTTGTTGGGCCATAACAAAACAAATTAACCCTAATGGACCATAAAACCCATTCTTTTATACTAATTGGGCCGTGAACTATCCAAAGGAGCCCAATGGGTCGAAAACCTTCTCTATGAACCTCATAGTTTCGAACCAAGGCCAGAAGTGGGCCAAGTTAATCCATATCTTCTTTCATTAGGCCCATTTCGGCCCAAGATAAAAAAAGAGAGAAATGAGATTAAGGGGGGTGGCACCTCAAAATTATATGTAGGATAACAATGCACCATTCTCACATCCCCATGCATCTATCACTTCACTCTCTCTCTTCTTCCCTCTTCTTTTCTACCCTCGGCCGAACACATACACCCTCACCACCTTTAACTTTCATTTCAAACTCTCTCAAACCTTTCAAGAACATCTTCTTACCTCCCACAAAATCTCGAAAATTAATGTGGCTCCAAGAAGATCTTTCACTTATATCACCATCATTGGTAAGTTATTGTTATACATAAGTCTTGGTTTCCATTCTTAAGCTAATAACAACTCCTTATATGACTTCATTTGGTGATCATACTTCCTAGAAAACCTCTAAGTTCGAAAGTTCTCTTCAAGGAAGTGTCTAAGGCCAAAAACCACACCATCTTCTTCCATTCTTCTTCAAAACCGAAACCACAAACCCAAGGTGAGTTCATACCCCCTTGTTTTTGGTTTTTACTTGTTTTTGGGGGGAGAATACAAGTGTTATGTGTTGATCTATGTGTGTTTGCATGTTATATGTGATTTTCTTTGGTTTGTGTTGTGAAAATGTGATATTATTTGTTATATCTCGAGATCTATGGATAAAGTGTTAAGGATACATAAACAAAAACATAATAAACAACATACTTCAAAGATCTAAGAGTCTTTATGTTCAAGAAGTGAAAAACAAGGCCAAAGATTTCCATAAGTGTCATTTTTGCAAAATAACAAGGATTTGGTTAAAAGATGACATTTTCGGTTTTTACAAGGATAATATGGTATATATTTATATAAAATATGATTTCTATGGAAATAATGTTTCTCAAGGGACCAAAAACATAAATTTTTGCTTATTGGGCTTATATTTGGGCCCCAACGGTTTTTGGGCCCAAATTTGCGAAAAGGATGAAACTTAGGGCTGAAATTGTAAATTTATCAAAGTATAAATCAAAAACGTGAATAAATTAAATTCAGTGTTAAAATGACCCTTTTTGCTAAATTGGACTAATAATGCAGAGTTTTTAGATTTTGGGCCAAAATTGTAAAACTTACGGCAAATGGGCCAAAAATGTAAATTTTTTGCAAATAAGGGCTGAAAATGTCAAAAGTTATATTTTGGGCTGAAATTATAATTTAAGACTTTATATAGGCCGAAAATGCCAAGTTAAATAATCTAATGGACTAAAATGTCATTTTTCATCAAAAATGATTAAAAGTGTCATTTTGCACCATTAAGGGCTGAAAATGTAAATTTTGTATGAAAAAGGGACTGAAATGGTCAAATAAACATTTTGGGCCAAATATGTAAATTCCCAAACAATTGAGTCAAAGATATAAATTTTTACAACATGAAGGTTTAAAATTGGTATTTTTATAAAAACTAAGAATATCGTTATAAACCAACATTGAGCATTTTAACATCGAAAGTAAACACTAAGTGTAAACGAAATCCCATACTACAACTTATAACGACAAACAGATAAACGATTCAATGGTTGGGCCCAATATTTCCTATTCGTGCTTATTGGGCCTTCGTGACCCAATTATACGATTATTGGGCCCAATATAATCAAAACATGTTTATTGGGCCTTGGTGACCCAATTACATGCCCAATGGGCCTTCATCAGCTTAAACATGCTATTGAGCCTTAGTGGCCCATTTGCATCGCTAACATGGCCCTAAACTTTTATCATATGCTTAATGGGCTATAACGTGTCCGTAGCATACTCGATAGTCTATAATAACATACATGATTAGTGGGCCACCGTTGTCCTCTTTCGTGTCCGTTAGGCTTACTTCATATTCACGTAAACATAAATCGGGTTGTAAAATAATGTTATTCAATTTCATTGGGATTTAGTGAGAAATAACGGGTGGCACCAATAAGTGTCGGCCGTAGCCTGTAGTTATAATCAGAGTCTCCTGGAGGGAGAGCGAGAGTTTGTGTATAGATCTATACGGGGGTGACTCCCCCACACCTGAGTTGTTCGCTACAGTTAGACTCGGCCAGTCTAGGGTGACAAAATCTTGATCAAAACCGGTGTTAGGAAAAATGCCAAGACAGGCGAATTAGTCACTATTATGCATGGTTATAACGACTCACATAGAGATCCATTACTATCTAAGTACTCATGGGAAATCACATTCATACATCGTGACGATACAAAGTGATTTATACAATAATACAAAACTATCATACTATTTAAATTGGAAAACATCGGGTTTTCCGGGGAACGACATTAATCACTTCTACATACAACAACTACAATACAAGGAACAATTATGAAAGGCATTCACTTTTACATGTTTTGAAATCACATACATATACACTTATGGGATCATCACATCTTTTTTTGTAAACAGTTTTGTTACAGAAAATATCGGATTTTCTGGGTTTTACAAACAATACAAACTATTTTTTATATATATCAAACATGCTTATGAACTCAACAACATTATATATGTTGATCATTTTCAAAATAACTTGTATTCTCAGGTAACCGTTAGAATGAAGAATCATCAGGCGTGTTCTGAAATTTCTTTTGTGATGTTTAAGTTATGTTTCATGTATATTCATTGTGATGATATTTCAATTTAAGTCACACGAGCCCTCAGACGTTTCCGTCGTCTGGTTCGGGGGTGTGACAGTACTGAAGTGCAATCGCGTACCCAACTCCTCATGAAACTTCTTCCAGAACCTGGAAGTAAAGCACACATCCCGATCTGACACTATCAATGTCGGCACTCCATGCCGAGCTACCACCTATTATATATATATATATATATATATATATATATATATATATATATATATATATATATATATATATATATATATATATATATATATATATATATATATATCGGCCAGTCTCTCTGCAGAAGAACTCTCACTAATAGCAAGGAAGTGAGCACTCTTCGTCAACCGGTCCACAATCACCCAAATCGCGTCCACACCTCGCACGGTCCTCGGCAATTTGGTGATAAAATCCATGGAAATTTGTTCCCACTTCCACTAGGGAACCTCTAGTGGCTGCAACTTGCCATGAGGACGGTGGTGCTCGGCCTTAACCCGACGACAGGTCAAGCACCTCTCGACTACCCAAACCACATCCCCCTTCATACAGGGCCACCAATAATCTCTCTTCAGGTCCAAGTACATCTTAGTGGCTCATGGATGGATCGATAATCTCGATCTATACGCCCCCTCCATCAGAGTACGGCGAGCTCCGCCAGTATAGGGCACCCAAATCCGCCCTCGGAAAGTCATAAGCCCTCGACTATCTGTCACAAACTCGGACACCTGCCCAATAACCCGCTCCCTCTTGCGGTTCTCCGGTCTCATGGCCTCCACCTGGGCCTCTCGAATGGTATCTAAGACTGGAGTCATCACTATCATCCTCATGCACACATCTCGGATCGGAGCACTCTCTTCTCTACAGCTCAGGGCGTCAGCTACCACAGTAGCCTTGCCCGGATGGTACAAGATCTCGTAGTCATAGTCTTTCACCACATCCAACCACCTCCTCTGTCTCATCTTTAGGTTGGGCTGATCCATGAGATACTTCAGGCTCTTGTGGTCCGTGTATATGGTACACCGAACACCATAAAGATATTGGCGCCAAATCTTGAGGGCGAACACTACCGCCCCTAACTCCAAATCATGGGTGGGATACCTTGTCTCGTGAGGCTTCAGCTGCCTCGACGTATATGCTATCACGTGACCCATCTGCATCAACACTGCACCCATCCCTGAGATAGACACATCGCAATAGACCACAAAGTCCTCCATTCCCTCCGTAAGGGCTAACACCGGAGCTTCGCACAATCTCTGGCGAAGAGTCTCAAATGATGCCTGCTGCTTAGGCCCCCAAACAAAAGTAACGCCCTTCCGGGTCAACTAGGTGAGAGGAACGACAATCTTGGAGAAATCTCTGATAAATCTCTGATAGTAGCCGACCAATCCCAGAAAACTCCTGATCTCGGATGGGGATCTCGGTACCTCCCATCGCATAATCGCCTCAATATTGGCCGGATCGACCAATATCCCATTCTGATTGACGAGATGTCCCAGGAACTGGACCTCTCGTAACCAGAAATCACACTTGGAGAATTTGGCATACAACCTCTCCGACCTCAAAACCCCAAGAACCTCCCGTAGATGCTCCTCATGCTACTATCTGGATCTCAAATATACTAAGATATCGTCGATGAACATGGTCACCGACCGGTCCAACATAGGCCTGCACACCCGGTTCATGAGATCCATGAATGTCGTCGGTGCGTTGGTGAGCCCGAAAGGCATCACCACGAACTCATAATGCCCATAACGAGTTCTAAAGGTCGTCTTCTGAATATCCTCCTCGCATACTCTCATCTGGTGATATCCGAATCTTAAATCAATCTTGGAAAACCAAGATTCCCCCTATAGCTGATCGAATAAATCATCAATCCTCGGAAGTGGATAACGGTTCTTGACCGTCAACTTGTTCAACTCCCGGTAATCAATGCACATCTGGTGTGAACCATCCTTTTTCTTGAAAAAAAGGATCGGCGCTCCCCACGGCGAGCTACTCGGTCGAATAAATCCCTTCCCCAGCAGCTCCTGAAGCTGTGAGGATAAATCTTGCATCTCTGGCGGCGCAAGGCGATAAGGTGCCTTGGCAATAGGCGCCGCTCCCAGAACCAAATCAATCCGGAACTCCACTTGCCTCTCGGGAGGCACACCCGGTAACTCCTCGGGAAATACATCAGGAAATTCGCACATTATCGGAACCTCGAAGATAGAACTCGGTCTCTCTGACACAGTCTGCGAATCCATCACATACGCCAGGAATCCCATACAACCCTGCTGTAAACTATACCTTGCCCTGGCATCAGAGCATAAAGCTGACCCAGATATGGTACCCTCGTCATTCACTGTAAGCACTCCCCTACTAGGGTCTCGTATAGTCACCAACTGACGCTCGCAGTCGATCACTGCTCCAAAGCGGCTCAACCAATCCATACCCACGATGACATAGACATCACCCATCACGATCGGTACTAGGTCAATTGGAAACTCGACACCAAAAATCTCCAGTACACATCCTCGGAATACATCGGTAGCAAAAACCGCATGCTCATTTGCTATAGAAATCCTCAGAGGTCGACTCAACGCCTCACACCGGATACCGATGTGACGACTAAAAGCTAAACACACAAAGGATCGACTCGCACCTGAGTCAAATAACACTAATGCAGGTACAGAACTCACAAGAAATGTACCTATATATAGCACAGAATAAGCACAATAAATCTCAGAATAAATAAATAAGGAAATATGTACCAGCCACGATATCAGGTGCTGCGCGGACCTCCTCCGCTGTCAGCTGGAAAGCTCTCCCACAGCAGCGCGCAATGCAGCAGGAGCGGAACCCTGGGCTGATCCCTGAACAACCTGAGGGCACTCGGCCTTCTGATGGCCGGTCTGATTGCAGTGGAAACAGACTGCAAATCCCTTGGGGCAATCCTTCGCCATATGCCCCTCCTTGCCACATTTGTAGCAAATCCCCGCCCGGCAAGATCCCTCATGACTCTTGCCGCACTTGCCACAAGCGAGGCCCTTCTGGCCTCCTGATCTCGAATCAGCGGGCTTAGCCCACTTGGCTGTCGGCTGCAACTGCGTCGGCCGCTGGTCTCTCCCCTGAGACTCCGCGTCCTCCTTCGCCTGAGTCTCCAGCTCGATCTCCCTCCTCCTGGCATTTGCCTGAAGCTCAGCAAATATCCAATAAGAAGAGTTCGCCACGAACTCCCGAATATCCCTCCTCAGAATGCTCAAGTCTCGGCTCATGCGTGCCTGCTCAGTCGCCACATGCTCAGGGCAAAACAACGCCCTCTCGTGAAACATTTGCGTAATCACAGTCACCGACTCTGTCTTCCGTCTAAGAGACAGAAACTCCTGGGCCAACCGTTCCCTCTCCACCGGGGGAACATACTTATCTCGGAACATCACAACAAACCTCTCCCAATTCACCGCAACATGCTCTGTAGGAGTAAAACTGGCCGTCACAAACTTCCACTAGTCCTTCGCTCCCAAGCGAAGCTGATTTAGCGCAAACCGTACTCTCAAATGCTCTAGGCATGAACAAGTATAGAAACACCCCTCGATATCGGAGATTCATCTCATCGCAACAATCAGATCCTGAGTCCCATCAAACTCCGGTGGCTTTGTGTTGCTGAACTCCCGGTATAGCAACGAGTCACCTCCCTACGGTCTGGCAGCAGCGACAGCTGCGGTGGCTGCAGCAGCAGCCGCCTCAGAAACTGCAACATATTTCTCATCAAACGTCTGTTGGGTTTTGAGCATTCTAACACTTCCTAAGTGTACATGCAACCCTAATAAACCTTGGATCTATGTTTGTCTAAAATACATGCAAAATTTGTTTTCCAAGGTTTATAACTTATCTAGCATGACATGGGGAACTTTTAAACATAAAAGAACTAGATGAATTACATACCTTTGTTTGTGAATTGATTCCTTAGGAGTTTGAGAGCCAAGCACCAATAATGTGAATGCCTCAAATGGAAATCACAAATCACCACAAACTTGGAAAACTTATGAGAGAGTATATATATGCTCTAGAAATCGGCCACCTTTCTTCACACACACTAGGGTGTCATTTCATGCATCACAAGCTTGTTTATATAGTGCACATGATTAGGGTAAACCCTAATAACCCATGTCTTTTCCTTTCCAAGGATCCATGGGTTAAGAGCTCCTTGGATCGTCCATGGACTCCCATATAAGCTTAGCCCATTACCATAATGAGTGTTAGCCCACACTATATAAATATAATAGCCCATGTTTAATTAGTCACCATTTGATCACTAAATTAATTCATAATTAATTTAAGACGAATACTAATTAAATAATACAATTTCATATTAATATATTATAACTTATAATATATTAATAAGCAGCAAATATACTCTTCTCATAATGTTATCCATATAAATAGTTCGGGTGAAGTGCAACCCAAATGGACCATGCCGGGTCGGGTCAAGTATATACCAAATAAGTTATGGACTTAGACACCTTATCCAACAGTCTCCCACTTGGATAAGTCCAATAACTATATTTGCCTATATGACTTCAGGAACCAACCGGCAATCGTAGCTCTCGAAAACTCTGTTGAACTATGAAGCGCCATTTTAGATAAGTGATCACATAATCCTCTGCTCTCATGATATCAGCCAGACAAATACATGGAACAATGTCTTACTTATTGTCCAGCAGTTTGTTTCCCAATTTCCGATTTGTTTGACAAAGAACTTAATCGAACACATCAATTTAGTTCTAAACGGGCTCGGTACATAGGTCAAAACAAAATCATCGAGGGGCCCAGATATCGCTTCTATTTCTAGAAGGAACAGATAAACTTCGACTCATATGCTTATTCTACTACTTATTGAATTGCACACAAAGGCACGTTTTATAACATCAAGTTACTAATGCGTTTACGTGCAATCAATGCACAACCAACTCATAGGCAACAACTCATATCTCTAGGTTTGAAGACTTATATGATATTACCGTCTCACGATCACTCGAGATAAATTCCATGAAGTGATGCAAGTGAGCGTGGGTTGAATCCAATACTCATAACTTATGAGCACTCATGAGTGTTGTAGCCATGTCCAACATCTTAGACCTCTACAACTAACTCATGACAGTCTTGATTCATATCTACTTCCAACATATGACCGACTGTGGATGGTTTGAATAACTTAAACATTCGGAAAGAATAACCTAGTTATTATGGAAGTCAAAACATACAAAGTGAAACACAATAATAATCGAATCCAATATGGTCTCAGAACCCTTTTGAATATAAATAAAACCACCTTTTATTTATCACCATATTGATTACATATTATTCATTGTATAATGTTTCAAATAATCAACTTAATACTTGAATAAAAACAACAGTTGTCCCATGCTCCTAGCATGTACACTTTGTTTTTCTAAACAATAGTTATGCCATACTCCAAGTATGCACACTATGTTTGTCTATGATCTTTACTTTGTGAAATAGATCAATTGAACATGATTCCAATGATGCTCATTTCACAATCCCAAATCCTTATTGTAAATGTGAGAATTCCTAATTCCTACCATTTACCAAAAATCTGTTAGATTTTAAACTTATATGCACTGATCCTCTCGTAATGATTATGCACAAGGTCACCAAAACCTTGTCATCAGTCATTACAGAGGATTCCAAAGGAGATCAATTTCATGGAAACGAAGTCTCATATTCAAAGTACATTGCTTTGAACATCCTTCTTGCATAAAAGTTTCTAACTTTCTCATAGATTCTTAATATCCAACTCCCAATATGGAAAATTTCCATATTCCCATTTTGATTATCATATCTGAACAAGAGCTACCTCTTTTCAGAATATATCCATATGGTCCTTCCAAAATTTAACACTATACTTCCAACTGTCCCTTAGCAACCAATCTTTGGTGAACCTTAGATTGTCCTCGACAATTGCTTAATCATTTTAGTTATATCCGGTTCTATTCCTTTTTCCCTCTTAATGCTCTAAGCATTTTGAAAAATTTAGAACGGATAAATATTATAGCACATGTGACCGATCCTATATCCGAAGCATATGGGACACGATTCATGATGTCTCACATAAAGACCTGATACTAGATCAGTCTTTTGCTACAATATTTTTTATTTACCATGTTTTCAAAAATCGACTATGAAGAGGGATGCCGTAATCATAATCGAATTTGAGAACGCAATATATATAGAATCTCCTTATGTTGAACCATTCCAACATAAAATTCATATATATATCCTTGACTAAAGATGATTGAAATCTCAATCTAAACTTTTTAAGATTGAAATGAAGTATAATCTCCTCTCCCTTAATTATAGCAAAACAACCTTTTCCAAGTGAAACTCTTGTTTTCTATAATTAACAATACTCATCATAATTGATTATGCTCCCACTAGCATAATAATTATTTAGCACAACAATTATGCTCCCACTAGCTTTGACATGTGCTCAGAAATCGACTTCTAGAAATCAATACTTTATTGACTTTCATCACCAAAGTTCTGACTTCTAATACGAGATGCTTCGACAAAACTTTATGTAAGCTTCCCAGACTCTTACATCTTTCTTTAGATAGCTCACATGTGTGTCTAAACAATTATGAAGAGGGATGCCGTAATCATAATGTTTAGACCTGTTTGCCATTTCTCACAAGTCCATGTTAGTGTGCCGGTTAACCACACACGCTCCACTAATGGCTTTGAGAATGCAAACAACACAATTGCTATCTACTTAAAATCTACTTAGTGAAAGCGTTTCCTCACCATCATTTTCATGAATCGGAAAGAAACCTTATGACACTTAGATTTTATGATGTATGTGTTCCTATCCATGTGAATTTCTCAAAACCTTAATCACAAGACAAGGTTAGTGACAAACTCAAAATCATATGGAGTGAACTTGTTCAATCTTGATTTCTTGCCTCTTGGTCGCCCAAGGGCCCACCATTTCTTCCAAGTTGTTATGCATACAATTGAGAACTC
The DNA here is from genome assembly GCF_052849685.1 of Lactuca virosa. Taxonomy (NCBI): domain Eukaryota; kingdom Viridiplantae; phylum Streptophyta; class Magnoliopsida; order Asterales; family Asteraceae; genus Lactuca; species Lactuca virosa. The sequence continues at coordinate 136,825,056 of NC_136430.1, forward strand.
ACAGAACTCACAAACATAGTCAACTTTACCGGAATAGGCACAGAAACAAGTGTCAACACGATAGGTTACAAACCTCAAGCCGTGTGCTAGTGATAAACTATAGGTTTTATCCTTGATTAGCTCTTGAAACTTTCAAGACCTTTAAGACTCCCACTGTCCTCTTGACATATAAGTTTCTCTTTGTCAAGAACCATTCCTTGACAACCAAACAAATATTCAAGAGTCAGTGCGGATCCTTATCAAGATAAACACTTCACACAATTGGTGTCAATTGGTCTTTGTTTTATCCAAAACATCACAACTTACCAATTTCAAATGTGCAAGAGTAGAAAACATTTTACTCTTACATTTGACAAGTGTTATAAACCTTCTTTAAGATGTGTCACTCAAGTTACAATCTTGGAGTATGACTCTAAGACTTGTTTTTGGAACGAAGTATGATTCATCTTCTTGATTTTAACCATTCCAACAATTCATGAATCCTCTTCTTAGCCATAAAATTCACTAAGATGTCCTTAGAGGATGAATTGTGACATGGTTTCTTAATCATTAAGATGATCATAAAACAAGATACTAAAGTACTCTCCCATCTTTTCAGATTTGAGAAACTTTTATCTTTCTGCCCAATTTGATTATTCCCATTCGTCCTGTCATACATTGAAACTTTTCCAATGTTTCAGAATTGTACTTCAACTTGTAGGTACAACCATATTTACTAAACTTTAGTAAATCATGACGACTAGTCTTATCGATCTTTGTGGTGGACTTTGACCTGCACACACCCAGTGTACCCGATCCTTTAGTCTTTCACCTGTCTCACATATACATGTGGTCAGGGAATTAGTCTTAACTTTCCAAAAATGAAAATTCTCATTCATCATGCAATACAACCTGCATGATTCCAAGTTTCAGTCCAATTGAAACCTTGGGTGATGAGAATCTTTCCTTATTTGATAAATTTAGACACTACCACTAATGAAAGAATCAAATACACATTTCCATTATTGCTAGAACCATACAAACATCAATTTTTCATAAAATGCCATTGCAGGAAATATAATAAAATAAAACAAAATTTTATTTATTTATAAATGCGGAAAAACTTTTTCCTTACAATGCAACTTTAAATGAAAACTATGCTATTACATATCTTTTAGCAATCTATCATAACTCTTATGTAGCAGCTCAAGAATCCGATCTTCGAACCATCCATATTCGCTATCAGATTCAGCATACTCCTTTTATTAACTGTCCTTCCCTTTTCTTGATCCTGCCAGACACCAAAATGTAACCGAGTCACATTTTGTATTAAGAATCATCAATAAGGAACTTAACAGAGTTAGATAGTGGACTTACCTGAAGCAGAGTCAAACCTTTTGTTTCTACTTGCTTTCAGATCTTTTAGGTATTCAGGGCAGCTTCGCTTCCAATGACCCTTCTCATGACAATAAAAACATATAGACTCTTTGGGAATGGTACACGAGATTATCACAGACTTAGCCTTTCCCTTTGCCTTTTGGTCAACAGGGTCGACCAAGGCCGATCCCTTTCCATTGGGAAGAAAAGGCTTTTCTGGACTTCCAATGTTACCAATGTCCATGTCCATGGAAGTTTGAGAAATAGACCTTCCACCCATATTTGCTTGACCATTGCGCCACATCATTTCTGACTCAGCAGCAACAAGCAAATAAGATAGATCTATTAGGGTCATGTCGTGATTTATCACATAGTAGTTCTGAATGAACTCACTATATGACTCTGGAAGTGACTGAAGAACCCAGTCAATATCCAACTTCCTTGGGACAACGACACCCAACATTCTCAACCTGTCAAAGTGTGACTTCATTCCTAAAACATGAGTGCACACATGTCTTCCATCTTTATGTTTCACTACTAGTAGGGCTTGAGTGACCTTGAATTTTTCAAGTCTTCGAGCTTGTGGGTCAGGGAGAATAAATGGAGGAGGTGGAGGTAGAAAAGTATGATTTCCATGAGATTTGGGAAGATCACAGTTGTCTAAACCAGACATCTACAATGGGAGATATTCAAGTTAGTTGATTTTAAGTCCTTAATATAACACCCAATATGAAATATTAAGGCTAGGACCCAACACAATATTTTATAACTTAGAAGAGGGATGTCGTAATCCAAGGTATAAAATATTTGAAGGTAGGTGAATGACGATTCACCAATTTCCACCATGAAAAACGAAAGAAATTATTAAGTTTTAATTGGATTTGAAACTCCTAGATCTTTTGAGATTCATTGAACTTTCAATGGCATGTTTCAATCTCGATTGTGCCCTTCAGGTTTTGTGACTGGGATGCCGAGGATCACAAAACAAGGTGTGAATAACCATGCAAACTCACTTGGTACCCTTAATATTATCACGTAATCGATGTGCCGGTTAACCACACACGCTCCACCGATCTATGATAAACATTAAGTCACCCTTCGTGATCCTTACTAGTCCAAGTTAGTGTGTCGGTTAACCACACACGCTCCACCAACGACTTGGTAAGGTACAAAGTGTGAATTTCATGGGTTAGCACCAAATTCACATTTTCCTAAAGTAACTAAAATTGGGAATTATAAAAATATTTAGTTACTTTATAATCATTATACTTTTAATGAGAATTAAAGTCATTGTCCTACCCGTTCGGCTAACGACCCTCCACCGATCAAGGAAGCGGTGGGTGAGAATGGACACCCATTAAGTTGCCATTTTATAGGCAACAACCTTATACCCCCCCCCCCTTATAGACCGGCTTCGTGAATGAGGCCTACTAACGGTAAAACAACTTGATCTTATACATATATATAATAATTAACCATTAATGTTATAAATAGTATAAGGGTTGAATTTTAACTTTTAAAACTCTAAGGGTTGGAATTAAAGTATATTAAAGTGTGTGTAACTTTACAAATTTCAAAACTTGAGGGCAAGTTTTGAAACTTTTCAAAACTTTTCATTTCATAACTTATGAGTTAATGGTTCATAAAAATGAAGACTCTTCATTTTTATGTAACTTATGTGTTTAAATGTGTGTTTAAAAGAAAGTGACCTTTGGATATCCATAACTTGAGGACAAATTATGGACTCCATTAAAACACATAAATGATCAAGAATTAATGATAAACAATTCAGCAAATAATTCCTATCATTTTTCTAAACTCATAAGAACATGAACATGATCATCAAGATTTCAAGAATTATATGAGCACATAAAATCATGGAATTTTGATATAAGTCATTGTAAATGGATTAGCATAAACATTACACCATCTAAAACAGGTTTTAAAACACCAAAACAGTTTAGGGTAATGTATCTAGTCCATTTCCAGCAACAAAAGTCGAAAATCTGCTGTCAGTTCATTCTACTCATCGAGTGCACGAACCTACTCGACGAGTAGGATGAATTTTCACTTGGACTCGTCGAGTCCCCCCATGGACTCGGCGAGTCCACTGTTCAGACAGCAAACAATTTCGATTTTTAACACAATTTTGCATCAAGTATCAACAAACAAGCCTAGGCTCTGATACCACTGTTGGATTTTGAGCATTCTAACACTTCCTAAGTGTACATGCAACCCTAATAAACCTTGGATCTATGTTTGTCTAAAATACATGCAAAATTTGTTTTCCAAGGTTTATAACATATCTAGCATGGCATTGGGAACTTTTAAACATAAAAGAACTAGATGAATTACATACCTTTGTTTGTGAATTGATTCCTTAGGAGTTTGAGAGCCAAGCACCAATAATGTGAATGCCTCAAATGGAAATCACAAATCACCACAAACTTGGAAAACTTATGAGAGAGTATATCTATGCTCTAGAAATCGGCCACCTTTCTTCACACACACTAGGGTGTCATTTCATGCATCACAAGCTTGTTTATATAGTGCACATGATTAGGGTAAACCCTAATAACTCATGTCTTTTCCTTTCCAAGGATCCATGGGTTAAGAGCTCCATGGATCGTCCATGGACTCCCATATAAGCTTAGCCCATTACCATAATGAGTGTTAGCCCACACTATATAAATATAATAGCCCATGTTTAATTAGTCACCATTTGATAACTAAATTAATTCATAATTAATTTAAGACGAATACTAATTAAATAATACAATTTCATATTAATATATTATAACTTATAATATATTAATAAGCCGCAAATATACTCTTCTCATAATGTTATCCATATAAATAGTTCGGGTGAAGTGCAACCCAAATGGACCATGTCGGGTCGGGTCAAGTATATACCAAATAAGTTATGGACTTAGACACCTTATCCAACAACGTCTCGATCAAAGTGTTCTTAATAGACCCAAACATCTCCGGAGTAGCCTCCCGTATGGCTACGGCCACCTCGTCGTGAATCATCCTACGAATCTCATCATCGCTGACTCCACTGCTCTCTGGGGTGTGGCGTGTACCTGCCATGATGTCTCTGAAATACAACACAAAAACATTAGATACTCACCCGAGCATACTCACACTCGACTACTCATCCCTACTTACTCCTTAGCATCCTAAAGATTCTTACTTGGATTTCACACAGACGGGTGCTTTTGGTAGTACGGGCCCAATACTACCTTCCACACCCCACCTGTAGTCACCCTAAGTCCTTCTCCTAGGATTCTAATTCACAAATACTCTATATCTCAAGAATCACAAGCTAGTCTCTCAGTAGACCCCTCTCTTAAGCTCATCTAAGTATCTCTTCCCAGATCATCTCCCGACTCAGAACTCAGCACATACTCAAGCAAATAACAAATACCACTGATCAAAATATCTTCTAGGCTAAGGCATCAAAAATTAGGAAACTCTAGCCCTAGAATATGAAATACCTAGCCTATCCTCTTGCATGCAATCTTATCAAAATATCTCACAAATATCTTACAACACAAAAGTAAGGGTATTTTGGGAAATCACCGATCGGGCTCTGGCTGATTGTACACACCTCTTCAACTTGTTTTCTCTTAAAACTCTTTCTTGTTTTGGAAAAAAAATTCTTTTCTTTTGAAAATTCTTCTCAAATCCTAAGTTTGAGTCCAAACACACCCGGAGGTGCATCCGAATCCCTCAAACCAAGGCTCTGATACCAACTTGTAACACCGTAAAGTTTCAAACCAAAATTTTCTTTTTAAAGCATGTAAAACTCATATATTATATTTCATAAAACCATAAGTATCTCAAATGTCAACATAAATCCCCAACAAAAGTCAAAATCCCATAATCCTCCACAAAATCATGAACAGGTGTGTACAATCACGCCGGCGCCTTCCCGTGATCCTGAGAAGTACCTGAAACACATAACACATAACATGGTAAGCACAAAGATTAGTGAGTTCCCCAAAATACCACACACGGCTCATTAGCTACTCTAGGCCATAACTCAATAAGACTGTCCGGTCGATGTGCCTCAGTGGGACCCTCCGGTCCTAACTCAGTAAACTCATAATAACAATATTCAACATAAATCACAAAGACATAATGCTGAACATTACAATACACAAATAAGCACATAAGACAACTCAATCACATAAAGATACCACTCTTGGTAAGTATAGTGAGAAGACTCACCTCGTAAGCTAGCAAGTAAAATTCACGTACTCGGAAATCCCGAACTAGCCTCCGCCTAACACATTAGATAAGCATTTCTAGTCAATAGCCCACTCTTTCTCAAATACACCAAAAGTTTTCTCTTACTCTCTCTCTCTTTCTCTAACTCTTGGAGTGGGTAAAATACCATTTTACCCCTCAATGGTCTCCATTACTTATATTGACCAAACCCTAAAGTCAACAAAAGTCAAACTCAAGTCAACAGTCCCAGTTTGACCTGACTCATCGAGTGCACTCATATGACTCGTCGAGTCCAGTCGTTACCCAGAGGTCTCCGTGAGGGTCCAGCTCGTCGAGTTAACCCCTAACTCGCCGAGCAACAGCATAACCAGCTCATCGGGACGAACCCTAACCGACTCGTCGAGTCGGCTCCTCGAATCGGTGAGTCCGTTCAGACTCATTTCCCATTCGGACGATTTTAAGGCAGAAAACCTTCCTAAACTCTAGATCTACACTCATAAGACTCATTTATCACGTAAAGTCACATGCATTACGTCCATGCATGACACTTAGGGCTAGAAATGCTAAAACACGCCTTAAAAAGGGTTTTTCACTCAATGGCCTTATTAGGGCTGAATAAAGCAGAAGCTTTTGGACACTAGGGACCTCACATGGTCCAAATCTGAAGTTCAAACCTCAATATGAACTCACAACACTCTAGATCCTCATATTAGATAGAAAAAGCCTTAAACTCCCAAAATCATGAGATCTACTTTAAAAAATGTGAAAGGTGCAAGCTTTATACCTTTCCTAGAAGCTCTGAGATGAAATAGCCACAGATCTAGCAGTTCCTTCTCGATTCTTGCCTTGGAGTCCCTCTCTTCACTTCAAAAGATGCACCAAATGCTCAAAGTTAGCTCAAAACTCTCTCTCTAAGCACATAAGCCAAATAGGGTTTACTCTCAGGGAAGTATAGTCGCAAATGAGGCTATAAGTGCATTTAAATAGGCTCTAAACCCTAGGATTTAGGGTTTCCCTACACAGCGTCTACTCGGCGAGTCGGCTCCTAGACTCGTCGAGTAGGTCATTAATCCCATGTGGCTCATCGCGACTCTACTCGACGAGTTGTAGCACCGACTCGTCGAGTAGCTCAATAGTCCTCAAAATAATTAAATAAATAAACAATATACCTAGAAGTCCGGATGTTACACACCTCCCTGTGGCCTAGCAGCGGCGACAGTTGCAGTGGCGGTAGCAACAACAGCCTCAGTGATAGCAGCGTATCGCTCATCAAACGTCTCAATCAGGGTGGTCTTAATAGACCCAAACATCTCGGGAATCTCTGCTCGGATAGCTGCGGCCACCTCCTCGTGAATCATCCTCCGAATCTCATTATCACTAGTCCCACTACCTCCAGGGTTGTGGCGTGTACCCACCATGATGCCTCTGAAACACAACACAAAAATCATCAGAGACTCGCTCGAGCATACTCACACTCGATTACTCATCCCTACTTGTTCCTTAGTTTCCTAAGGATTCTTACATGGGTTGAATACAGATCTGGTGTTTTCAGTAGTACGGGCCCAATACTACCTTCCACACCCGGCCTGTAGTCACCCCAAGTCCTCCTCCTAGGATTCTAATTCTCAAGTACTCTATCGCTCTCGAATATCAGACTACTCTCTTAGCAGACTCCTCACCACTCATCTAGATATCTCCTCTAGACTATATCTCGTCTCAGAATTCTCTCTCTAAGTGATCCTGCTCATTACTCTCATTTGGCACATACTCATAGCAATGACTCCTAAGCTAAGGCATCACAAATCAGGCAACACTAGCCCTAATACCTAGCTCATTCTCTAGCATGCATCACTATCATTTCATAAATATCTCATAACACACTAAGTAAGGGTATTTTGGGAAATCACCGTTCAAGCTCTGGCTGATTGTACACACTGCTCCATCTCGATTTCTCTTTAAACCCTTTCTCTTTTTAGAAAAAATTCATTTCTTTTGAAAATCTTTCTCAAATCCTCAGTTTGAGTCCAGACATGCCCAAAGGTGCATCCGAATCCCTCAAACCAAGGCTCTAATACCAACTTGTAACAACGTAAATTTTCAAACCAAAATTTTTCAAATTTAAAACACATTTTTCTCAATTGAAAACATTTCAAAGTGTCATAATATCAAATCATCAAAACACGTATCCCAAAAACTATATATATATATATATATATATATATATATATATCAAATCCAGGATCCTCTCAAAACATGACTCAAATCCCTGATGTGTGTATAATCAAGCCGACGCCTTCCCATGATCCTGAGAAGTACCTGAAACACATAACACATAACACGGTAAGCACAAAGCTTAGTGAGTTCCCCAAAATACCACTCATATCTCATCAGCCTGTCATGGCTATACTATAATAAGACCCTCTGGTTAAATGTGTCTCAGTGTGACCCACGGGTCCCACAACTCAGTTGGACCCTCCGGTCCCTCAGCTCAGCAACTCAATATAATACACAACATACATATCACAAAAACAAATAGCAGGATATCTCAATACACAGTATATGCACATAAGATCCTCTGGTCACACATAGGTTACTACTCAAGGTAAGTATAGTGAGAAGACTCACCTCGTAAGAACTCGGATAATATCGAACTCGAATCACCGGTCTAGCCTCTGCCTAACACAACGATAATTATCCCTAATTAATAAAGGCTCTCACTGAAGCTAAACTAACCATTCTACAAACTTATAGAAGGGCAAAAGACCATTTTACCCATCTATGGGCTTAATAGTCCACAAATTGACCAAACCCTAAAACTCAACCAAAAATCAACGACAGGGAGTACGCTGCGCGTACCAACTCTCTACGCTGGGCATACTTGGCTGCCATGCAAGCATCGGGGATGCTCGACCCCTACGCTGCGCGTACTGGGATTACGCCCAACGTACATCCCAGTTTCACCCCTCTCACTCATTTGGTCTTAATCAGTTAAGACATTGGCTCATATCACATATCTGGACTCCCTAATAGCTCTTACTCCATAAAGTCAGTGACTTTAAGCCTTTGCATGGCTGGAATGGTCACAAACACACAAAACACTCACTCTCTTTTCTCAACAAGCTCATAGATCTTGCATGGCTTGATACTAACGACCAAGATTGGATTTTTATGGCATTACACCACAAAATACACTCAAAGGGGGTGGATCATAGTCTCTGGAGTACAATATCACATAAAGTCTCCACCTTTTGGGACAAAACCCTAAAATACCCTAATATGATGCAAAAACCAAAAGAGTGAAAAAGCTTTGAGCTTTATACCTCAAAATGAAGCTCCACACTCAGATAAGCTCAGATCCAAGGCCTGAAATCTCACTCCTTCTTCTTCAAGACTCCTTCTTCACTCCAAAGGAACTCAAGAATACTCTCAAGGCTCTCAAATGCACTCACAAGCTCTAAGAACGAAAACTAGGGTTTAGGAGGGTTGGTGTCTGGGAATGGTGGCCAGGAATGAGGCCATCATATCCTTTAAATAGGGGACTCACCCTAAATTAGGGTTTTCACTTTGGGCCTAATACGCCCAGCTTACCCTCTGGTACGCTGTACTAGGTGGCTTCTGCGTCAAATGCACGCATATGAGTATGCTGAGCGTACACTCGCGTACGTCCCGCGTAATCATTCACCACCTTTTCTCATAAAGAGATTAAAATGGCCAATTACTCAAATGATCAAGGGTTACGAGGTATACCTAGACTCGGGATGTTACAATTTTCCAAAGATCAAGATTCTCATACATCACACAATTCAAATCACATGATTCCAAGTGTCTGTCCAATCGAAACTTGGGCGATGACAATCCTTCCTTATTTGGTAAATTATGACACTACCACAAATGATATAACCAAGAATCAAATCCATTTTCAACATTGTTAATATATATATATATATATATATATATATATATATATATATATATATAAACACGAATTTCACAAATGCTATTGCAAGGAAACATAAAATAAGACAAAATCAAAATTTATTTCATTTCATAAAATGCGGAAAAAATTGTCCTTACAATGCAAATTCAAATGAAAACTATGCTTCTAATATTCCTAAGAAATCTATCATAACTCCTAAGCAGCAACTCATAAATCTGATCATCGAACCATGCGATCGAAATCCATTTATTCGTGACCAGACTCAACTCACTCTTCCTTTAAGCTTTCTTTCTTTTCTTCAGTCCTACAAAACATCAAAATGCAATCTTATCACATAATGTATTAAGAATCTATAAATAGGAACTTAATAGAGTTAGATAGTGGATTTACCTGAAGTAGAGCCATACAGTTTGACTTTACTATCCTTGCGATCTTTCAGGTAGATACGACAGCTTCGCATCCAATGCCCCTTCTCTTGTCAATAGAAACATATGGACTCTTTGGGAATGACACATGGAACAATCTCAGATTTGGCCTTTCTCTTATGATCAAACTTTTCGACCATGGCCAATTTCCCTCACTTAGGAGAAGAAATCTTTTCTGGATCATTATCGTCATTGCCTATGTCCAAGGAAGTTTGGGAGGTAGATCTTCCAATCAAATTTGCTTTACCAGTGTGCCAAATCATTTCTGATTCAGCAGCAATTAGCAAATATATCAGATCAATAAGGGTCATGTTGTGATCTGTCACGTAGTAGTCTTTATCAAACTGACTATATGACTCGGGAAGTGACTGAAGAACCAAGTCAACAGCTAGCTTCCTTGGGAAAACGACACCCAACATCCCTGGTTTATCAATATGTAACTTCATCTCCAAGACGTGAGCACATACAAACTTTCCATCTTCGTGTTTACTTGCCAATAGGGCTTAAGTGATCTTGAACTTTTCAATCGACGAACACGTGGGTCAGGGAGAACTATTGGAGGTGGTGGAAGAAGTGAAACATGATTTCTAGTTCCTCGATCGAAACGTGGAACATCATCTTCATGAGGAAAGCTTTTTCCAAAAGATTCGGGAAGACCATAATTGTCAGAATTAGACATCTACAAGGGAGAAATTCAACTTAGTTGATATAATCCTTAATATAACACCCAAATGAAATATCAATGCTAGGACCCAACACAATAATTCACAATTCGGAAGAGGGATGTCGTAATCCAATTGTAAACTATTTGTCGGTAGGTAAATGACGATTCACCAATTCCACCACGAAAACAAAATTTTAAACGGATTAGGTTTTAAATGAAACTCCTAGATCTTTTGAGATTCATTGAACTTTTCAATGACATGTTTAATCTCAATTATGCCATTTAATTTTGTGACTAGGATACTGAGGATCACAAACAAGGTGTGAATAACCATGCAAATTAGTTTTGTACTCTCGATGTTATTTACCACCAAATCAATGTGCCAGTTAACCACACACGCTCCATTGATCAATGATAATCACGAGAAACCCATTGTCATCCTTCATTAGTCCCATATTAGTGTGCCGGTTAACCACACATGCTCCACTAACGACCAATAAGGTGCAATGTGCAATTTCATGGGTTAGCATCAAATTCACATTTTTCCTAAGTAACTAAGGTTGGAAATTTATAAAAGGTTTAGTTACTTTGTACTTTTCATTATACTTTTAATGAGGATGTCCTATCATACCCGTTCGGCTAACGACCCTCCACTAGTCAATGGTGTGGTGGGTAAGAGTAGATACCCAATGACGGTCAATTTACAGGCCGCTTCCTTAAACACCCCTTAGAGACCAGCTTCGTGAATGAGGCCTACTAACGGTAAGACTAACTTTTTACTTATACATATATAATATATTAGACTTTTAATTTTATATAGTATAATGGTGTACTTTACACATTTAAAACACTAGGTGGTTTAATCTATTAATAAATTAGACTTTTAATTTAATTAAATTTAAACCATATTATTATTGATTTATTAATTCTCTCTTTTAATTAAACACTTAATTAATTTAATAAAATCCATAAGGGGGGTAAATTAAACTATTCAAAATACCAAAGTTCTAAATTTATGATTTCAAAATTAAAACTATTTAATCAAATTTTAAATTATAAAACCATGAGGAGCACTTTTGAAACTTTTCAAAATACTTGGGTTTAACCATTTAAATTTCCAAAAATTAAAACTTTTAATTTCAAATTTAAACTATAAAAACAAAGGGTGTAATTTAAAACTTTTCCAAAATTACTAGGTTAAATATTTGAATCAAAATAATCTTATATTATCCATATTTAACAAAATCCTCTAATTTTGATAAGGATATCACATACCAATCATAAAAATCGAATTTACGCATTAAAAACGAGTTATGGTAATTATTCAAATCAAAATCTAACCAAAAAAAATCGAAAAATCCGGCACCAGACGAGTCAACTCGTCGAGTTCTCTATGAAACTCGTCGAGTTCATGCAACTCGCCGAGTCCATACATTGACTCGTCGAGTTCAGCAGTCAGACAACACAAATTTTCGATTTCTTGTTCTTTTTGACAGTCTACTCTTGCACCAATTCAATTGAAAAACATTCTAGGCTCTGATACCATTGATGGGTTATGAGCACAACATCAATCCTATGGTGTACATGCAACCCTAATGCTTTGGATCTAAGTTTTTCTCTATTGAAAATGCAAATACAAACTCCAAAGCAATAACCCTATGGACTAGCATACAATTTTCAAAAATCATACATAAACTAGTGTTAGAACATTACCTTACTTGTTATGTAGCAATAATAAGAACTCCTTCACTATTGAAAGCTTAGTGCCTCAAATGTTGCACCTCTAATGGAGTCACAAAACACCACTAGAAACAAGGAAGAACAAGAGAGAGAGAGAGAGAGAGAGAGAGAGGAGGCTTCAAAATCGGCTAGGGTTCATTTATCAAGCATAGGGCCAATTTCAAGAGCCTTCGGGTTCTTTATATAGTTGAGCTATTTAGGGTTTTCAAGTGGAAACCCTAATTTCCCTTGCTTAGGCCCTAAGTAACACATGGACCCCCATATGGTAAGCCTTGGATGAAAACTCTATGGGCTCCCCATAGATTTTCGTCCATCCTATACCAATAGGATCCATTAGCCCAAACTATAACTATTACTGATTTACATAATCAGTCCCCGTTCTTTTAATCAGTCTCTTTTGATCACCAAATTAATTCCAAATTAATTTCTGATCACTACTAATTAAATAATATGATTTCTCAATTAATATATTATTCTTATAATTTATAAATAAATCATTTATTAACCTCTTTCTCCATAATTCATCCTATCAGTTCCTATGGTGAAGGCAATCCAAAAGGACCATGCTCATAATCAAATCAAGTACATACCAAAAATAGTTATGGGCTTAGACACCTAATCCAAACTTTACGCCGTCTGGAATCGTCTCTCCTTTCGAATTTGAGGGTATCTGGTCTTTATATAGTAGTCTTGGCAGAAAATAAGGGTTCTGGCAGTAAGCACGGCCCGTGCTTAGGGGGGCACGCCTGTGCCAGGTCATCACAACTTTTAAATCCAAAACAAATCAGAAAAACGCAAAATCAGTAGAAGCACGGCCCGTGCTTGGGCTTCACAGGCTAAAATAGCCAAAATAAAGGCAGCAAGAGGTAGGCACGGCCCGTGCTTCAGGGCCGGAATTTTAAAATGCCCCAGAAAAATTCAAAAATCCTCCGGTTATGTTTCGGAAGTGAAGAACGACCCGTTTTTGGTGAGAAATAGCTCGTATTTGGTCTTTTTTTAGCGTTTTGGCTCCAAATAAGCTCCAGATGTGCTCCAAATGTGCTCCAAAGACTTTCAAACTCCCACACCACTTCAAATTACCTGAAAATAAACACCAAAACATGAGCAATACAAGAATTATTACGAAATACATGAGTTGAACATTATTTAAACTAATGCAGATGAAAAAGCATAAAAAATGATTCAAAATGCTAATAAAAACTACCCTAAAAGATGCATAAAATGGCATCTATCAGTGTGTTTGAACTAAAACTGAGGATTTATAAAATATTTTAAAAGAAAATGATTTTCTAAAAAGGTTTTCTAAGAAAAAGGGGTGTGATGCATGCAATCAGTCGAGCTCAAGTAAGTATTTCCCAAAATACCCATACATGTGTTACGCTTATTGTTTTGGTATGAGTATATGAGAATTGCATGCTAGATTAGGGATAATGATCTGCTCATGATTACATGATAGAATGCTAGAAGAGATGTTTGTATATGGTTGTTAATTGGGCTTTTGGAACTGCATGCTAGTATGAATTTCAGATGTTGGATAGAATGACCTGCTTTGTGATACCTTGTAGCTTAGGAGGAATTGGATGTTATATCAGATTTGGATTCTACATTAGTGGAATTGATTGCTAAGTGTATGCTTTAAAAATTGTATACGATTAGGACCATATAGCCATAGAAGGACTGATTTGGCCTTATATCCTATTCATTGTCTGGTTGTTGGCTAAGGGTAGAATCATTCATTCGACTGTCTACGTGATCCCGTTTTGTGTATAATTTGCATGCATAAGGCAATCGACAGTGTTGGTAGAAGTTCCTAGCATTGCAGAAGCAAGTTAGTTGGAGGATGTCTTTTTATGTTTTGTGGCTTATAGAGTGTTATTGCCCAAATGCTGCTTGCTTTGTTCTTTGTGGGACCCATATTGATATGAGCTAACTATTAAATGAATATGTTAAGTTACATGCTACAAGGGTTAAATAATTCTAGAATGATTGATTTGGCCCTATTACGCAGCTCTCGTTTGATTCTAACCGTTGTAGGGTTGTACCTTTTATTTGAAAGATTATTTAAGTTTTGTTGCATATAATTGTATTCATGAAGTAGTTAGCTGATATTAGTAGGGGTTCTTCAGTAGTTGATGGCAGGATGAGGTGGGAATCCTAGGAGAGCCTAGGAAGTGCCTTAGAGGAATTGGTGCGTTGTTTAGCGGTGTGTATTTCTTGAGAGCAGGTATATGTGATTGGATCGGACGGTAGTAGACACGAGTAGTCACTTAGAGGAACCATAATGATTCTTGAGGAAAGTACGGATAGGTGTGGAAGGTAGTATTGGGCCTGTACTACTGAAAGAACATGATCCATTATCGAATCAAGGAGGATTTCAGTGATTCTAAGGACCAAATGGAGGGTAGATTATATGGTTTGGCACCATTATTCACTACATCGTGTTTCCGTTCTTATCAGTTTATCGATTATGGGTGTTCAGACTGAGGATGGGTATGGTGAATTGTTAGGGCCTTAGTGGCCATGTCAGTTTAGGTATGAATGGTGCAGACCCAGATGAGTTAGTTGATTTTGAGGTCTTGAGGGCCTTGCTCGAGGTAGTGCTAGTTGAGTCGCGAGACTCAAGAATGAAGCGATGGTGATGATCGGATCGAGGATTGCAGCCGGAGGCTGAGTGATTGGCTGACAGATTGGGATGTCACTATCTTCGACGGGGATTATGTACATCTAGCTTTCCGCATTCGGAGGAAAGAGAGAGTAGACATGTGATTTTTAGAGTTAGAAAACAATACGTCCATAGATTGGTTTTGATAATTTACAACCCCTCGTATATTGCCTAAATAAGCACCAAACCGGATTTTAAATGGGTAGATGGGGACAACTCCCTCAGCTTTTTGTTGAGGTTGACCCCACTCTCCTCTTCCTCGTAGATTTCTTCGCCATCGTGGCAGTGGTTGCTCCTCGGGTTACTCCTATGGTACTTCTTCATCCTCCGAGGGTATGCCATATCAAAACTATCAAAGCCAATTGTGACTTGTGGTAAAGTCATCTATTGGATCAGTTATCTAATCTAGAGCTATGCGGCTGAAATCAACATTAGAATATTTTATCTACACGTTGAATTTCGGGACGGAATTCCTTTCAACGGGGGATAATGTGACAATTGGTAAAAATTGGTCAGAGTTCGGCGGTCAAACCACCGCGGACCGCTATGTGTTAAGGACCAATTGTGTGTAATTTTATTTTTATAATGTATATTAAAGATATTATATTCATAATTAGTTTTAGAA
Organism: Lactuca virosa; assembly: GCF_052849685.1. Classification (NCBI taxonomy): domain Eukaryota; kingdom Viridiplantae; phylum Streptophyta; class Magnoliopsida; order Asterales; family Asteraceae; genus Lactuca; species Lactuca virosa. The sequence goes on from NC_136430.1 coordinate 136,840,701, forward strand.
CATCTTAAACTGCTCAAATCATCTATCGTTGAAGATCGAATCGAGAATCGCCGAAAATTAAATTTATTTGGTGATGTTAAAAATAAATTTTTACATTAAGTTTATTTGAGAGTTATGAATAAGAAATTTATATAAATTACGTTCTCCTGATTCCGTGGATATAAAGAATGTCCAAAACGGAGAACGTATGAGAAAGTTACGTCTCTTTAAAATTATAAAGATCAGTATTTATCTGATTTTCCTAAAACGAACTATGCACTGCTTCGTCGGGAATAGCTACGAATCTCTTAAACTGTTTTTATACATGTTTTTGAATTCAAATTATGGTATATTATTTTATCATATTTTTAATCTCGACCAAAATCAGGGTGATAAAATTTGTCGAATCAGATCCAAATTAATCGTGAAACTTTAAACGTTAATTCACAAAGTTCGTTATATCGGAATTGAATTCCATTTGAGTTTTTGGAATCACAACGATCGAGACTTTAAGCAAGCACTTTTCGAAAAATTTCATGAAACGATATGAGAATTGAGAAACGAGATTTACGATTTGATTACTAAAGTTTGAAGATATAATGCACATGTTATATTACTCAAAATATCCCCCAATGAGTCATTAAGTCAATTTGACTTTTGGAGGTACAAGAAAAAGCTTCAAATTGAAGCTACATTCTCATTCTCTAGTACTCCCGATCATCTCTCTATCCTCTCAAAACTTTCTTTCTTCGTTTTTTTCTTTCTTTTCTTGTTCTTCTCCGATGGACTGCCAAGAAGCACACCAGAGGTGTGTTGGTCCTCCGATCATAGGAAAGAAGGTTGCAGCCCCTCCTCCTTATTTTTTTCCCGTAGACTTTGAACAATCAAACACCTCCACTCCCTGGTGCTGCTACTACTCTTCCTCCTATTGATTTGAAGTTACCAACGACGAGAAAGAAACCCACAAAGGGGCTCGCTAGAGAGAACTGCCGCCTCCAATCTAACCTCCCCTCTCCACCCTTTCCGTCGAAGCTCAACCTTAAAACACCCCACACCGATCGGCGACTGTAGTTGCGTCCCCCACTCCTTCGAGTTTCACTGCCGACAGAAGAGGAGCAGTTGAGAGCTGCGTCCCGGGGCTTATTTTAGTTCAAAAAGATGTCAAGATTCGGTTTCTCACATGAAGCTTCATACGAATGAACCAACTGCAGACAAATCGAACTTACGCTTCAAGGGTGAGTTTCTACGGCCCCTTTTACGGTTTTTCATATTTGGGGGAGAATATATGAATGCTTATCAAGTTTGATGATTTTCAAGTGTTTATACACAAAATGGCAATCTATTTTTCCAATATTATAAAATTTGTGAAATAACCACAAAAATAGTAATAATCATTTATAAGGTTAATAAATTATGTAGAATACTATTTATGACATATTTGATCTTATTATCAAAAATGGTTATATAAACATAAGAAAAATCATAAACAAAAGTAGAATGTTATAATGACACAAGCTAAGATTAAAAGTCACGGAAACGATAATTTTATATGTATAAGTTAAAGTATGTCATGGAGGCATGAAAAGATATAAAAATGACCAAAAATATTATTTGCGCTTAAAATAACGGTACATTATCATATTTGGTGGAAAAGTTAAATTTATGAAATTGTATAATTAATAGTTAAGGTTATCGAAAATTAACTCTTAATATATATAAGTTATGCAAAAATGAATATAAAAATTGATTAATATATTTTTATATTAATTATAAAAGTATAACTCATTTTACTAAATTATGGATTTTTTTCGAAATAAATAACATGATCGACTTCAAGACTTAAGAGTCGTTATTTGCGAAATATTGTATTGTATTGGTCATGTTAATTATAATTATCATGGACATTGTTGGTTTCACATTTGTTGAAACCTGTAAATAGTTATAAAAATAGCCGTTAGGCTGCTAGAATTTCGTCATGACAGACAATAAAATGTATGAATATATTAAGTCTTACGAATCTCAAATACTAAGAGAATTACATCAATAAATATTCCTAAACATTGAAGACCTATAAGTGTTCAAAGAACTTATAACGAAAAGTTTAGGATTAGGATGTCTAGACACATTGTTAGGATCCATCACACCCACGGGACGTTCTATATGAGCTACGTTTGTTTTTAAAAGCTTTATGAGTTAGGATAATTTCCTAAGCTGCATGGGCTATGTTTGTAACCATACTAAGACTGTGTGTCTTAATCCCCACTCCTCTGCATTATAACCGTTAATTCGTATGGAGCGTGGAACGTTAGGTATAGATTGACGACACTGGTCTATACGGGCTGACATCCCGCCCACATGTTGTTAGCTACAACCATCGCCTGACGAGACAAGTTTGGCGTTGACGTTTCGACACTATTTACTCAACGACATTGATAAAGCGTTGATGTGGAACATTATTTACTCCACTGCGTTGATAAAGCGTTGATGTGGAACTTTTAGCACGCCCTTTTAGTGCTAGTGCAGAGGTGTCGCGTCGCAGTTCGGTTTTGAGCTCATTATAGACGCAATTCGGTTTGTCCTGTTACCGTATAGAATTGATATCAAAATTATATAGGGTTTTTGTTCACTTACACTAGTTGAAAGAGACTGTACGTAGTAGAATAGTTGTGACTCAAAACGATAAGTGTCAATACCATAAATTAAGTCATATAACACTTAATTAATATCATGACACAACTGATTTAGGTTTAATAACTTACAGTTAATAAGTTATTTATAAAAACCATTTGTTTTTATACGAAAACACAATATTTATGTGGGAGGAGTTTGCCCTACTAGTTAAGTATCGGTTTCCAAATTAAGTAAGGTAACACCTGATTAATACTACGACACGAATCTACAAAGTTTATAAATCTGAAACTTATGAGTTTTACATATAAACTATACAAATGCTTGTACAAGGTTTCAAGAGTAAATTTGGCTATTTTATGTTTTCACAAAGTGTGATATGATTTTGTTTTATACAAATTGGTATTCAATATCCTTATATAAAAAACATTTTGGTCATGGGAACCGTAAAAATTTGTTATAAGTTTGATTTACTTATATATTTAATAGATGGTGTATTTTTGAATTTGAGCAAATGATATTTCTAAATGAGTCTAAATCTACTTTTATAACTCTGTTATTTTATATTTTTGATAGAAAAATACGTATTTATAAAAGATGGTCAACTAGATAAATTTTATAAAACATTTTTGAGTATAAAAATATTGTCTCCAAACCTGTAGAACTCACCAACAATTTTGTTGACATATTTTAATGCATGTATTCTCAGGTTATTTAGCAGATCGGAAGTGTTCGCTCAGAAGACTCTCTGTTATTTTTATTATACCTTTGTAAACGCCGGATTGTTAGGCGTGTGTCACGATTTAGCAATAACCATGTTAAATTCTATTTCGGTAATAATAGAAGATTATACTTGTATTGTTCAATGTATGTTCAATAACTATGATTACTGATTTACGTCGCGCACCTCGGGCGTTTCCGCCGATGGCCGGGGGTGTGACAATTTTGGTTTTGGATGGTATCATTTGATTTGGTGTACCGGGGGTTGTTGAGGAAAAAAGACAAGGAAGAGGGTTTCCGGTGGTGGTGCAGATTTTCCAGTGGTAGTGGTGTGTATTGTTCGAGAGAGAGAGAGAGAGAGAGAGAGAGAGAGAGAGAGAGAGAGAGAGAGATTCTCTTGTAAATGATTAAAATAATTTTTAATAGTTAATAATAATAATAACTATAAAAAATAAGCGAAAAGAAATTAAAATGGCATTATAGTCAGGGGCGGACCTAGGGGATCCATGGTGGCACCGACAACCCTTGACTTTTCCGGCCGCAGTGGAAATTTTTTTTTAAAATTTTTATTTTTTGTTCTACCATGCAATCCCTGAATTTCCCGTGCAACCCCTACCATGAAATCTTGCGTCCGTCCTTGATTATAGTCATTTTATCTTCCGAAAGGGATAAAGTGTGCAAATTTAAACTAACGAAGGATGAAACGCGGTATAAAAAACGGCCGGAGTTAATTTTTTAAAACAGGGACTAAACATGATTTTTATACATTACCACGGACGATAAGTGTAATTTACTAAAAAATATATCCCAAAATTATATCACCGACCTGTGGGAACACGCCCTTTTGCTAAAACAAATGCCTTGGAGCGTCGCAGAGCATAAACTTGGAGTTGGACGAGAGAATGGAGATCTGATTCAGTGAGCAGGCACTGCAAATGGTTACCAGTCGAGGAGGGAGTTCATCGTCGTCTTCTTTCGGGATATCTTCATCCTGTTGTAAAATCTTTCCAGTGAAACCATCATCTCCATCGTCATTCACAATTCTTCGCTTGTTCGTACTCTTGATCGTGTTCATTTTCATATTCAATTTCTATAGTAGAAGCATTTTAGAGGATGAAGAAAATCTAAATCTGCGATTGCCAGACTTTGTATCTCAACAACAGGTATCATTTTCGTTTTCTGCACTGCTCAATATCAAAATTTCATAGCTGAGATTGAAATATACACTAAAAAATTGTTCGTATGTTTTTTTGTGTAAGCAGCTGTCTAGTGAAAAACTTTGGGAAACCCCTTTTAGTGATGGTTTACATCCGTGTGTACATCCTACATCTAGATATCAAGGTATCATTGTTCATTGGTTTTCATTTGATTACTAGCGATGTTGCTTCCTTACCTGAGATTAATTACTTATAATCAGACCTTTTTATTTTTACATTTTCAGCTATTCAAGGAGGAGATAATAATCATTATATCACCGTAAGAAGCAATGGCGGACTGAATCAAATGCGTACTGGTGTGAGTATTTGATATCTCTTTTTTGAGTTTTTCCACTACAATTGATTTAAAACTCAGCATGAAATCCTTCATTTGCTGAATGTTTAATGATTATCCTCTACCTATAAATAACATGAACAAAACATACTACTTTTTTTTTTTTAACAGATTGCTGATATGGTAGCAGTGTCACGGATGATGAATGCAACCCTAGTTATCCCTGAACTTGATAAACGCTCATTCTGGCAAGACAAAAGGTAACCTTAAGTTGTACAATATTTCTCCCTACCTCCTTCCTTCTCTTTCTCTCTCTCTCACACACACACATTCCTAATTTGTTGTTGTGCAGTGTATTTTCAGATATCTTTGATGAGGACCATTTCATTGATAGCTTAAAAGGGGATGTGAGAATCATAAAGAAGCTTCCTACTGAGTTGGTTTCTGTTCCTCGAGCAAGGAAGCACTTCACATCTTGGGGTGGTTTAGGTTACTATGAGGAGATGACCAAATTATGGATGGATTATCAGGTATGTAGTTTTCATTGCTTTCTACAGTTCATTCAGACAAAAAAAGAAACAGACTTTGTGAATGTATACAACACTTTATTCAGTTTTTATAGCATTAATAGTTTACTTTTTGCAGGTGATTCATGTTGCAAAATCAGATTCTAGACTTGCAAACAATGATCTACCTATTGATATTCAGAGATTGCGTTGTCGTGCTCTTTATCATGCTCTTCGATTTTATCCCTCTATCGAAACCCTTGGAAAGGTATGGTAGATCTACCTCAGTAAATGATTATCATGCATATTTTTGGCACAAAATTATATTTGTAATTTTGGTAACAGTTTGTGTGATGAAAATTTAAAAAAAAAACTAAACTAGGAGTTTGGATGATACAATGTGTAGTTGTGTACAATTTCTTATATATCAAGTTTGAAAACTTGCATATGCTGGTTAATTTGAAAAAGTTATCTGTGGGGATCTATTTTATAGGATTAAATGCGAGAAATAGCAATGTACATTATATAATTATTGTTATTATAGCATCCTATTTTCATTTCTTCTTATTAAAGCATCCTACTTTAGAAAATCTACCCAATTATAAATAGATTTTCACTGCCATAATTGGATAGACTTTGCAAAGTTAAATGCCTTAACAATGAAAAAAAAAATATAAGTTTAATGCTATAATTTTGTAGACTTTTCAAAGGGCAATGCCTCAATAAAAAAAAATTTGGAAGTATTGTGCTATAGTAGAGTGACAGGATGCTATAGTACACACATAAATGAAAGTGCATTTGTTGTTTCTTGCATTTAGCCCTATTTAAATTTTAAGCATACCCTTCATAGACCCACTTCTATAAACATATTTTCCAGCAATCTTATCCAAATACAAAGCAATTGTCACTATTTTTTTTAAACTATAATGTCCCTATAAGAAAAAAATTGAAAGTATAATGCTATAAATTGGGTAGAGTCTTCAAAATACAATGCCTTTATAAGGAAAAAGTAAATCTTCAGAAAAGTCCCCATATTGTGGGCTCATTAATGATAAAGCCATGGTTTTTCATTTTTTGAACAGAAAAGGACAAAAATGGCAATTTTTTACAAACAGAGAGAATACATTGGTTTTCATTTTTTGAACAACCCATGAAAAAAAAAACCGCAATTATTTTATATTAAACGAACAAGAAACCGGCAATCATGTTATATAGGGAGTCATTTCCTAAGAAAAAGAATGAAAATGAAAGTAGGATGCTATAAATATAATACAGAAATAAATGAAAATACATTGCTATTTTATATTAGGCCCTGAGCAAACATGATGCTGACAAACGCAGAAGCTAATTGAACGGCTGAGATCGCATGGGGGAGGGGGAAGATATATTTCTCTGCATCTCAGATATGAGAAGGATATGCTGGCTTTTTCTGGTTGTACATATGGCCTTTCTGATGCTGAATCTCAAGAGCTCAGCTTATTGAGGTCAAACATTTATTCTTTTTTTGTTATTATTATTATTATTATTGTTAGCATTTCATATGGGTATATATAAAGATTTGTGCAACGTTTTCGTGTTTTGGAAAGCTAATGTTACCAAATTAAAGTGTTTTTAATGAATTTATGTATGACTACAAGGGAATTTGTTAACTACTATATCCAAAACATATGCTTACTTGAATACTTGGAAGAGTTTAGGGCTAAATGCAAAAAGATAGCAATGTACTTTCATTTATCGGTTAATCTCATAAAAGACCTTATATTTTGTGTTATTTCTTGATTAAACTTTAACTTTATTTTTTTTCCATGAAAATGACGTTGCATTTTTTTCATTTTTTCAGTTCTGGCCGTTTTAGTTACTTTTCTCCGAAAAAAGGTTAATCTGAAAAAAGACCTTATATTTTGTGTTTTTTCCAGATTAAACCTCAAATTTATTTTTTGCCTGAAAAAGACCTTGTATTTTTTCATTTCTTCCGATCTGGCCCTTTTAGTCATTTTTTTCCAAAAAAATTGTAAAATGTGAGGGTTTTTTCGAGAAAAACTAAAAAAGTTGAGGGTTTATTTGGAAGCATTTAGAAGGTTAAGGGTTTTTTTCGCAAAAAAAAAAAAAAAAAGCCAAAGTTGCGGGCTTTTTCAGAAAAAATACAAGGTCTTTTTCAGGCAAAAAATAAATTTGAGGTTTAATCCGGAAAAAAGCACAAAATATAAGGTCCTTTTTGAGATTAACCCCTGAAAAAATGTATAAAATGTGAGGGTTTTTTTGGAACCAGTTTGAAGGTTGAGGGTTTTTTTCCGAAGAAAAAAAAAGAAAAAGTTTTGAGGGTTTTCTCAGAAAAATGAAGGTCTTTTTCAGGAAAATTATAAAGTTGAGGTTTAATCCAGAAAAAACACAAAACATAATGTTTTTTTACGAGATTAACCCTTCATTTACTTGTATATTATCAGCATCCTACTTACATTGATTTCTATTACACCATCATACTTTTCCGTTTTTTTCTTGTGAAGATGCTTTGAAAAATCTACCCAATTATATATCATTTTATTTGTGGTATTATTGGTATGAAATGAAAGTAGATTGTTATTTGTGGTATTATGATTGTCAGGGAGAACACAAATCACTGGAAAGTAAAGAAAATAAATTCAACAGAGCAAAGAATTGCAGGATTATGTCCATTAACTCCCAAAGAGGTTGGGATTTTTCTCAAGGCTCTTGGTTATCCTCCTTCAACAGCTGTATATATTGCTGCTGGAGAAATTTACGGTGGTAAAACTCATCTTTCAGACCTCACTTCTCGTTTCCCAAACCTCTTATTCAAGGTTTGCTCTTCATAATTTAACTTTTTACTCTTAAATAGCAATTGATAAGAAAAACTGAATGTGACAGGAAATGATAGCAAGTGAAGAAGAGCTGAAAATATACGCGAATCATGCATCACAAACAGCAGCACTTGATTATATGATTTCTCTTGAAAGCGATGTCTTTATTCCAACACATTCCGGAAACATGGCAAGAGCTGTTGAAGGCCATCGCAGATTCCTAGGCCACCGTAAGACCATTACTCCTCACAGGTATAACTAATGCAAAAAATAGCAACCTACTTTACTTTTTTTTTTCTTATAATTTATAACATTATCATAAATATAATTAAATCAATGATTGGGATTTTGATTTTGATATTACCAGGAAAGGTCTAGTGGAAATATTTGATAAGTTGGAAAGCGGACAACTTAAGGAAGGACTATCACTGCAACATCGTGTTCAGCACTTGCATCAGATAAGGTCATGTCATGTCATGTATTTTCATCTCTTAATTTATTTTTTCTTAATAATTTATTTTGCAAGAAATAGCAATGTTTTTTTATTTGGTTATTATAGCATCATGCTTTCATTTCTTTTTGTTATAACAATTGTCACTACTATAATTGGGTAGATTTTTCAAAGAATAAGAAGCTGTTTGATACGCATCTTATTACATACCACAATTAGAAGCCTTTGATTTGGTCTGATAGCCTCTTACTGGGTTTGGTAAAAAGTTGGGTTTGACTTGATCATGCCTTGACTCAGTTAGATCTGACTCAATTAGCCACTAAATTGCTTGTGTTTGCATAAAGACGTAAATGCCCTCATAATTGACAAGTGTAAAAACTTTCAGGCAAGGTGGTCCAAGGAAAAGAGAGAGTGCACCCGATGGGATTAAAGGAAGAGCAAGGTACAAAGCCGAAGAATCATTTTACCAAAATCCATATCCCGAATGCATATGCGCTTTACTACAAAAGTAACATAAAAAATGCATTTCATTTCCACATTCTACATCTGTAAAACCAGCCAGTCCCACAACCATCATGAGACAGGTAAATCACACCATATTAAACCTTAAGTATGGATTCTAACATTCTTACTGTTAGGGCTAGCATGTAGGGATTGTTGTAAGGATTTGTATATCATGCAATAATATTTTCATTAACTTTTTTTTTTTTTTTTTTTTTTTTTAAAGATATTCGTTATGTTCTAGGTACACGAGGCATAATATGGATTTATGATGTGTTGGGTATTATTATATAGGGACTGAAGTTGATTTTTATGCCAGCATAAAAAGTTTAATGTAACCAAAATGAGTGTCTTACTATTTTAAATGTCTATTTAATCACATTACAATTTTTTTACCGTGTCTTACAGTCTTACCTTATGCTTTTTTTATATTTATTTATGTTTGATGGCACATCTAGCTGGCATGTTTTCTATTTTCATTTTATTAGCTCAAGTGTTTTATTATTATTATTATTATTATTATTATTACTACTACGCTGCCACATTAGTATTAGAACTAAGATGCTCCGAACCAGTTGAACAGTAGAATTCGAAGACAACACAAAACAATAAACAATGATTTACGTGGCTCACTTGATAATAAAGCTACAACCACGGTCAAGCTAGAGATTCTTTTATTAATTTGAATGCTAATACAATGGCGATTGCTATCACATTCACAATAACTCTTGTTGCACACAATTCAAGTTACAATAGATGAGAAATTTATAGGGGAGTTGACCTAAAAAGTCCTAGGGTTCGGTGCTTATGGGCCCTTTGATAAAAGATTCGGCTACAAGGTCAACTTGTTCTCCAAGATGAGAGTTTTGTAAATTCGACGTGCTCTGAAATGTAATAACAAGCATTTCGGTAAAACTTATCTTTGCTGAGAATTGTTCCGCAAACTGAGTTTTGGGCCCTTCTGCCTTCCGCGTTCTTCTATCTCCTGAAATCACATATCTTCGAAAAGTTTTAGCATCCACATAGTAAACTCTTATGAATCCTTTCGATGTTTTCCGCATTACAAAATTGTCGTAACTTTTTAGACTTTTCATTTAGACTTCTCATCTCAACAATCTCCCCTCTTAGAGGCTAAGTTATAAAGCAACTTCTTCTGCCATCTAGGATGTAACCTAACCCTCTCTAGCTTGTGTCTTCTACCCTAATTCATAATCATTGTTATAGTACTAGATTAGTCACTCTCTCACTGATTCCAGTTAAATATATTGATTTGTCTACTTACGGGAGAGGTGTCTAGGATAGACACGTTGATCTGGTTGTTGGATTTTAGAAAAGTCTTATGCTGAAATGGTCTTGCCTCCTGACTATCTTGACTGGATGATTCTTATTTGATAGCCATGAATGTATATTTTTGGATTAGTGAAGGATCTAAATATTAGATGTTATGCTCAAATAGTCAGTAACCAGTATAGTATATTATAGGTTGTTACACGCTGGTTGAGCCGTCTGCAAACCAATCTACTTAGTTGTTTCGAGGCTGTTCAAGTGAGTTTTCTCACTATACTACATATTACAATATGTATCTTCTGTATGTTAGGATGTAGTGACCTGTAGTGTGTAGTGTGCTAATAGACAAATATAGTAGTTTAGCTAGTTGTTTGTTGTGTTGGACTGATTGTTTGTCGGTCTGTTATATATATATATATATATATATATATATATATATATATATATATATATATATATATATATATATATATATATATATGTGTGTGTGTGTGTGTGTGTGTGTGTGTGTGTGTGTGTGTGTGTGTGTTGACATATCATGTTGTAAGTTGAGGGAGGACCGACTTTATGTTGAAGGCCAAGATACTCGGGTAGACCAATTTTATGTCGAAGGTCAAATAGGCGGACTAACTTTATGCTGAAGGCCAAGGGGCCGGACCAGTTTTGTGCTGAAGGCAATTATTTGCATGCATTGTGTGTATATTGTTGTATGTGGTATTTTGGGGAACTCACTAAAAAGTGACTTACAATTGTTGATAAAATGTTTTTCAGGTAGTTCTTCTGATCGTGGGAAGGCTCCAACGTGACTGTACTCGCATCAAAGAAACAATTACGTTTTTAGACTTCCACTAAACTCTCTTTTATGTTTAATAAAATGTAAGACTATGATATTTTAATGAAAATGATATTTTGAAGTTATTTAGATATGTTTTAAAAATGAAAATTTTTAATTGAAAAATCGGGATGTTACAAAATGCTTATACATTAATATTGCATCACCATGAATGAAAAATGTAAAGCGACAAAGAAAGAATTAAGATTATCAAAACTAGTAGAAGACCCGAATCCTTTCTATTTCATTCATAAAAAATAATGAATTATTCTAAATTCCATTTCCAAATGACATGTTATAAAAAAGTAAATTAAAAAAAATGGATTTGGGATATCCAAAATATCCGAAAATTTATAATATGATTATCCGAATCCGAATCCAAAAAATCAGATATTCGAATTTCGGGTATTTTAGATCGGATATTCACATCTACCGTGCAATGCATGCAGTTATTGATAGACTGAATAATCATGGTATATACTTTCGTGTACTAGCTTCTAGCTAAAGCGTTACGTATGTCTGGTGGAGATCATATTCATTCCAGTACCGTAGTAGGTAAACTTGAGGGGGGAAGAGAAATCACTTTGGGCTTTGTTGATTTACTGTGTGATGATTTTTATTGAAAAACATAGAAGTCGCGGTATTTATTTCACCCAAGATTGGGTCTCTCTACCAGGTGTTCTGCCTGTAGCTTCGGGCGGTATTCACGTTTGACATATGTCTGCTCTGACCGAGATCTTTGGAGATGATTCCGTACTACAATTCGGTGGAGGAACTTTAGGGCACCCTTGGGGAAATGCACCCGGTGCCGTAGCTAATCGAGTAGCTCTAGAAGCATGTGTACAAGCTCGTAATGAGGGACGCGATCACAAGGGACCCATCGCGGTCATCCATATTGATTGTTTTCAAGCTTTTTGCATCGACATCTGTCATATCCACCTTATTCTCACAAAAATCTGACTTCTCATTCCAAATTGTGGTCTGTCCATTTCCTTAAAATCAATATCGGCTAGGCATAAGTGTACCTTATGATAAGTTCTTTTTCCTATTTTTAAAAAACTCTAATCACCTCGAAATGTTTCTCATAGAATTCATATATTTTGACAAGGTTGTGTTTGGGGGTAGGGTGGTAGGATTGTTTGTTGGTTGGTGTCCCGGTAACACGAAAGGGGTGGGATGGGAATATTGACCCTAAAGTCCTTATGTTTTTATCAAGTTTTGTGTTTGGGTGAATTCCAAGAAGGACTGAGGTGGTGGGATTGTTCGTTGGCATTACGATAACAAGTAAGGGGTGATGTGAGGTAGTGGACCTATTTAAAAATAACAGCAATATAAAGATAAATAACTACTTTCTTACAAAAAATCAAATGAAATGTATTACAATCATTTTATTTAGAACACGGACCAAAAATCATATAAAAACTCTAAGTATAAAACTGTAAGACATGATATTTTGGGACCAAACCACAAATTTTCGTTAAAATGGGGACCAAAAATATAATATAACTTACTTTCAAATCCTCTAATAAATGAAGGTTTTTTTTTGCTATTTGTCAAATTCTCAAGAGTTTTGCCACATGTAATTTTGTGGGAGTTTTAGAATTATTATTTTCCACTTGTCATTTTTTTGGAATTTCCATTTCTTTAAAATAATATTCCGTAAATTTCTAACGAGTTTTATAAAGAAAGATAATCATTCTATTAATTTGATAATAAAGTCTCATATATGCTCTAAAGAATACTTTGTTTTTTTATAAATGTTCCAAAAGATTATATTATGTTATGTAAAAGTGTTATTTTATAAAATATTTAATATTTAAATATTGATATTAAATTTTTATTTTTAATAAACTCGGGTCTCACATCTAGTTGTAGTAATAATAGTAAATGATAATGTTTTTTAATTATATAATAATGGAAGTCATGGGACCAAGGCTGCCCTGATGTGTAAAATTATTGTTTTTATGTCAATTAAATATAATTTCTTATTTTAATTAGCAAGATTCAACCAAAGAAACATAAAACATTTGACTTCAACGGTGGAAGAAACCGGAAAGCTGCCGCAGCAGCCATTGATTGGGCAAGGGATGAAGTTGACCGTCTGATATATCTCTTGCCATGGCCTATATAGATATCCCAATCCAGCCTTCCTTCCTATCATTCAAATTTTGTGCTATCACTTGCTTCGGCTCTTAATCTTTACTTTATCAGCTTACATCAACAATATGTCTTCTCCGGTTCTTTGTTCTTACTCTTCTTCAGCCACCGATCTTAATATCAGTAAAGAAGACGTTATACGCAGCACAGTGAACTTCCATCGTAGCATTTGGGGAGATCGGTTTCTTACTTACAATGAGGTCTGTATATTACTAGAATTTAAATCTCTCATCCCAAAAATAATCACTCTATTCGTTTTTTTGTTAATGTTTCATGTTTGCATGCAGAGAGAGGATCAAGCTTGGGAGGAGCAACAAGCTAAAGAACTCAGAGAGGAAGTGAGAAAACAACTAGTAGTCAATACTGCTTCAAACGGACAAATGCAACATGTGAAGCTGATACAACTCATTGATGTGGTACAACGACTCGGTGTAGCATATCATTTCGAGGAGGAAATCGAGGAAACCTTAAACCATATTTTTGTTACATATGGAGATCATTGGATTGATGATAGCAACCTCCAAAGCACCTCCCTTTGGTTCAGACTCCTACGTCAACAAGGCTTTAATGTTTCAAGTGGTAATTAATTATTACTTAATCTAGTTCTCTCTCTCTCTCTCTCTCTCTCTCTCTCTCTCTCTCTCTCTCTCTCTCTCTCTCTCTCTCTCTCTCTCTCTCTCTCTCTCTCTCTCTCTCTCTCTCTCTCTCTCTCTCTCAATAAAAAGTTGGTGTACAAAAATCCGTGGAATATATATTGCAAAAACCTAATCTAGAAAAATCCAAAAACTTTGAACACCAATGAACATCTCACTTTTCTAGTGAACTAATACTAGCTATCTGGAATCAATTATCAATGCAGCTGCAAGAAAACGTACAATACTTAATCACGTACCCTTTTATATATAACGTTGCAGGAATATTCAAGAAGTATATGGACAGCAAGGGAAATTTCATGGAATCTGTAAGAAAAGATGTTCAAGGCATGCTTTCTTTGTATGAAGCTGCATACATGAGGGTGGAAGGCGAAGAAATTTTAGATGAAGCCGTCAGTTTTACGACTTTTCAACTTGAAAACATTGCTAATGATAATCTGTGTAAGGACGCGTCTCTTAAGATTCAGATAGAAGAAGCACTAGAACAACCTCTTCGCAAAAGGTTACCAAGGCTAGAGGCCTTGCGTTACATACCCATCTACCAGAAAGAAGCTTCCCATAATGAGGCCTTACTAAAGTTTTCTATGTTGGATTTCAATTTACTTCAATCCATGCACAAAAAGGAGCTCAGCCAGATCAGCAAGTACGTATGCTAACAACTTCTATAATTTTTTAATGTAAATTAAGATTGATCACCTTGATACTAATGGCTACGTATAACGCACACAAATCATATTGATTAGCTGGAAGGGTCCTTAATCAATCTCCTTAATTTGTTAATCGATTCATTTAATTCTTCTCATGAGCTCACTTTTATGTGTCTAAATAGATGGTGGAAGAATTTGGATTTACAAAACAAGCTACCTTATGTTCGGGACAGATTGGTAGAAGGCTACTTTTGGATATTGGCCGTCTATTTTGAGCCTCAATATTCTGATGCTAGGATCTTTCTAATGAAAACATGCAATCTTGTTATCATATTGGATGACACGTATGATAACTATGGTACCTACGAAGAGCTTGAGATATTTACCCAAGCTGTTCAAAGGTATGTGATATGCATTTATTTATAGTTAACGAAACATGCAATAGATTCCCATGATATTGTAAAACGACATATATATATATATATATATATATATATATATATATATATATATATATATATTGATCATTTTGTCGTATATATAGATGGTCGGCAAGCTGCATATATATATATATATATATATATATATATATATATATATATATATATATATATATTTATAGTTAACGAAACATGCAATAGATTCCCATGATATTGTAAAACGACATATATATATATATATATATATATATATATATATATATATATATATATATATATATATATATATTGATCATTTTGTCGTATATATAGATGGTCGGCAAGCTGCATTGATACACTTCCTGAGTACATGAAAATCATATATCAAGAACTTTTGGATGTTTACAAAGAAACTGAGGAAGTACTAGAACCGAAAGGGAAAGCATATCATAGTTACTATACTAAAGAGATGGTATGTAATTAATATGAATATCAATTATTTTTTATTAAATAATTCTTCTCCTAGTATACAAATTCAAATCATTATGAAAATAATAATCTAATTATCCATCATTTCACTCATTTGGCAACCAGGTGAAAGAGTACACTCGAAATCTCCTAATCGAAGCCAAATGGGCAAAAGAGGGCTACATTCCTACCGTAGAAGAACACATGTCAGTTACAATGGTAACATGTGCTTACGGCATGATAATAGCAAAATGTTATGTGCATGGCAATGATTTGGTCACCGAGGATACATTCAAATGGGTGTCCACCTATCCTCCTCTTGTGAAAGCTTCATGTTTGATTTTAAGGCTCATGGATGATATTGCTACCCACGAGGTGTGTTAATTAAACTTGCATAATGAAAAATAAACTAATTATATATGGATACGTATACATATATACAATATAAGGTTATTTGAAGCAATTTTTTTCAATGCTACAGGAGGAACAAGAAAGGAACCATGTAGCTTCTAGCATTGAATGTTACATGAAGCAATATGGTATCTCGGAGGAACAAACACGTGAAATATTTTCAATACAAGTCGAAGATTCATGGAAAGTTATAAATCAAGAGTCCTTAAGGCCAACTGATATACCGAGACCTCTGCTCATGCCTCCAATCAACCTAGCACGAGTTTGTGATGTTTTGTATAAACGTGGTGACGATTACAATCATGCCGGAAAGGAAATGATCCATATTATTGAATCGCTTCTGGCAAATTCTATGAGTGTTTAGGTTTAAGTTCTTAATGGTCTATTAGCTAGCTATTGTTATTCCAACTTGCATTTGAAATAAATATGTTGGCGATATTTAAAAAGTTTAGTGTAACCAAAATGAGTGCAACTTTTTTTTTAATTTGTGGTTAACGTTGAAAAAACCAAGAAACTATTTTAAATGTTTATTTAATCAATTTACAATTTTTTCCTGCGGTTCAAAGAAAAAGAAGTTTATAAAATTAATCCTAACTAAATGAAGTTTTGAGGATACAATTTGTATACCAAAATTTGATCGTAAACTTTATTAAGAGCATCTCCGATTGACATAGTTTTTGTTAAGTATTGTACCTACTTGATGAGCTTTTGCAAAACATTTTAGCATTGGGGAGGAGTGTTTTTAGATATTAATTTTTCATTAGTTTTTTATTATTTAATCAATTTAATTAAATATACTAAATATATTTGAATAATTTTATCATAAAAAAAAATAAAATTCAATTTTCAAAATGATGCAAATACCAAAGATTAAAAACATTGTTGAAACATACTATTTTATCGTTTTGTTATTTATTAAAAAAATTAATATCAGCTAAATTCATTTTCAAAAAATATTACGTAGAGTTGCAAATAGACAAATTATATAGTAGGAGTTTATATAACATATGAGAAAGTAAATATAAATAAGTTAATTTATAAAATAAATAAATAAATAAATATTTTTCAACCATTGGAGAAGATTTATTACAAAAGTTTTTTGATAGATAAAGGTTACTAGAAAACTAACGTGGCAAAAGTAACAGGTCTTTAAAATGTTAACTATTGGAGATGGCCTTAGTTTTGATTAAGCCTTAGTTTTGATTAAGTGTATAGGATCATATTTGAGATTTATGAAGATTAAATAATTGCATGAAAAGATAAGAAAAGTATTATAACCATAACAAGATCATATTTCTAAACTGTACATATACCTTTGGGAAAAAAAATACAAACACTTTAAATAACATCTCTAACAAACATTATGACATAATTGTACAAAACTATTGATAATCCCGCATGCTTGACCTTGTGATACTCACAAGGAGATGAAAAGTATGTGTACATCAAGGGACATTGTGATTTACCTTTCCCATGTTGGCTGTGGGCCCATATACTTTATCTGTATAACCTAATTATGAACAAACTTAACTAACAAAACTGTTCCAACGTTGTTTGAGGATTATGTAGGCCTCGGAACAAGGAATTGGTAGTAATCCTACTCTTCCACCAACTTCTTTTTCTATAAGAAGATCCAATCTCATTAATGTATTTACAGCTTTATCAATCGGCATTTCAACCTATATAAAAAATACACATATTTTATGACAAGATTTTCTTTCATTTTTGCTCGTAAAATCTAGTGCTAAATGCAAGATATAACTACATTTGTGTATTATAAAACCCTACTATTATTTCTTTTTATTACAGCATTGTATTTTGAAAAATATACCAAACTATAGCGTTGTACTTTCATTTTTTTTCAACTTTGAAAACCCAACTGTATCAATGA
Organism: Lactuca virosa; assembly: GCF_052849685.1. Lineage (NCBI taxonomy): Eukaryota > Viridiplantae > Streptophyta > Magnoliopsida > Asterales > Asteraceae > Lactuca > Lactuca virosa. The sequence continues at coordinate 136,858,558 of NC_136430.1, forward strand.
ATTGCTATAAGTTAATGAAGTTTGATGCTTCCTTTGAAATATTTTAAATCGACCATTCTGTTTTTTTTTTTTTTTTTTTTTTTTTTTATCAACATTTATACCAATTTTACAAATAAAAAAAGTAATGTATTTTGTCTCATTACCTTCTTTCTGAACACATCGTACATAAATCTTTCACACTGATCTCGAGCACTATCTGCAAAAGTGGCCTACAAAAAATATATATAATAACATTACAATCTCAAAACATCTAAACTAGAGTTTACTAACACTATAAAGGACAAATGCAAGAAATAGCAACACACTAATACATTTCTTTTTATTACAGCATTGTACTTTCAATTATTATTATTTTTTTTTATCAAGACATTGTACTTGAAAAATCTACCTAGTTATGGCATTGTACTTTTAATATTTTTTTTCCTTATTAAGGACATTGTGTGCAAAAGACATAAATGCCCTCCTCATCCCCACAACCAAAAAAAGCCCTAGAAAATGCAATATGTGATTAAAAAAAAAAAAAAAACATTGAATTGTCACTTAAATAGAATATAATAATCTAACCTGGGTACTCCCAGATTTGAGTAAAATGGCATATGCCAAAATGGCTTCCTTGTACTGCACATAAAGTTTAATTGGAATGAAGGGTATACTAGTCATTTGGCCAACATACTTATACTTTCAGTACCCAAAATAGCAATATACTTACGTTTCACTACCAATATAAGCAGTGTACTTATCAATAAAGGAATGTAAGTATGTTGCTATTATGAAAAGAAAATAAGTATGTTGCTATGTTGATATTTCAGGTAATTTATCTGTTTTTTTTAAAACAAGTAATGTGTGAGAATTACTGAATTAGAATTCCTCACTTGTTGCTGTTCAGAAGCATCCAGAAGAAAGTGAACAGATCCAAAACCACTGGCTAGAGTCTTTTCATAAAGTGTCCTGTTGACCAAAAGCTAGAAAAAGAAAATTGAAAAATGAGATTGAGAAATTCAAGATTCTTGTTATTATTATTATTATTAAGGAAGAAATAGTGAGATACTTGATATCGATCCCATGTCTGTTTGTATCCCAGAATTATACGTGACAAATATATTACAAGAGCACTTGCTGCAATCACATCTAGAAGTATTGCTGATCTGCATTAATTGAATTACTCAATTTTTTTTTAAACATAAATCATGTTTTAATACGCATGTATAAATACAACTATATCGGCTTTTTATTTAAATACGTAAAATGCAAACAAAAAAAATTATGTTATGGTTACAAAAATAAAATAAAAACATTGAAAATATTATTATAAAATTTATATTTTATAAATGAGATGTCATTAAATATTTAATAGGAATAATTAATTAGTAAAGAAATAAAAATATTAAAAAAATTAAATCATAGTTAAAGGGGTAAAATGAAATATCATTAAAGTAGAAGGGGTTAGATATACAACTTATGAAAATATATTGACCACTCAATATGTTGAAAGTAGAATGGTGAAGGTGAAATAAATGAAAATAGGATGCTACAATACACATATAAATGAAAGTATGTTGCTATTTCTTGCATCCTTCAGAGTCTTTTTAACAAGAGACTTACATAATATAAATAAATAAATAAAAATAAGAGCATACTTACGGGGATGACTTTATGTCCTCAAATTTGTAGTTTATGAAGTAAGCTAATAGCCCCAAGATTGATGCAGCATCCAAACGTACCTTTACAACAAGCAAACAAAGCAATTCAATCATTTAAAAAAGTATCTAAATATACTTTATAAGGACAACTAAATTTCTAGAATTGTTGTTTAAAAGATCAAATATCAATAAATACAAGTTAAGAAATTTGGATCCTCAAATGGGTGTGTAAAAAGATTTGAAATTTTCAAGATTTAGGATATAATTTTATTAATAAAAGCCTAAAACCAAGGAAAGTAACTCAAAGCTTCGAAGAAAAGAAAAGGGTGTTCATAAATTTGCATAAAATTACCAAATATTAACATTTAAGCAACAAAATCACCAAACCAGATCAATTAGCCTACTTTATAAAAAAACAAAAAAAAAGGGTTTATGCAGAAAAGTCCCATTATTTTGAGAAAAAATTTGATAAAGTCCTAATTTTTTTTAACACAAAAGTCCTGATTATTTAATTTTACACGATAATCTGTCATTTCCTGATAAAATAAAAATAAAGACTTTTTCGTTAATTTGGACAAAATATTAAATAATCGGGACTTTTCTGATCAAAAATAAAAATTTAGGACTTTATCAAAAAATTTCCCAAAATAGTGGGACTTTTCTGCATAAAACCCTAAAAAAATGATTGGAAAAGAATGCAAACATAAAGACACACACAGATATAGAAAAAAAATATCATATTCAAATTATATTTACCGTGTCCAAGATGCGAAAAGACAGCTTCTTGTGAGGGAAAATAACCTACAAATGGAAAAAAAAATGTTATATTTTTGAAATTAATTGAAAATTTTCAAAACAAAGGTTTAAAAATTAACTGGCAAATCGGGTATAGGGATCTTTTCATAGATCTTCAACTGTAACACTGGAGTTTGATCTATGCTTTCCTTTTCCTCAATTTCTTTTGTATAAAGCAAAATCAATTCCTGGAATGCAGGTTCCTATCACCACAAAAGCTTCAAATTATTCTTTAAGGTTATATTTTAAAGAAAGATAATAAAAAAAAAACGTTAAAAATACATAAATCCAAACTCTAAACCTCACATACAACATTATGATGTGGATAATAAGGTTAATAGAGCAATAGTGTTTATAGAGTTTATAACAAAGTGGAAAGAAAAAGTGTGATTTGTCATTGTGAAATACCTGAAGGACTGTTCTTGACAAAAAAATTGAAAAAGCAGTCTTCAACATTTTCCATGGATTATTTTCACAGAATTTTCTTGAAGCAGGCTCCCATATGTCACTTAGTGATATCCTTGACAAGAAAATTGGTCTGCATATACAATTTTTATATTACTTTCTTTCTTAACATAAAATTGATGTAGGAATGGAATGAGCTTTTTATATTATTCGTAGAATAAATACAAATGTTATTTTAACTCAATTCTATAACATTATTCTAGTTATTAATTAACAAACTTTTATTTACAAAAATAAAAAAATAAAAACTAGTTAAAACCTAAATAACTTATAATACAAATAATACTCTTTAGTTGTTATAAAGAAAAAGTAGTAATTTATTTAGGGTTAATCTCATAAAAGACCTTATATTTTGTGTTTTTTCCAGATTAAACCTTAACTTTATATTTTTCTTGAAAAAGACCTTGTATTTTTTCCGAAAAAAAAAACCCTCAACTTTGTCTTTTTTCCAAAAAAAACCCTCAACCTTCTAACTGCTTCCAAATAAACCCTCAACTTTTTTAGTTTTTCTCGGAAAAAAAACCTCACATTTTACAAATTGTTTTGGAAAAAAAAAATGACTAAAAGGGCCGGATCGGAAAAAATGAAAAAATACAAGGTCTTTTTCAGGAAAAAATTAAATTTGAGGTATAATCTGGAAAAAAACACAAAATATAAGGTCTTTTATGAGATTAAGCCTATTTCTTAAACATCATTTATCCAAATTAACAAACAGTTATTAAGTAAAAAAACCAACCTCAAATACGATTCAGATGCAGTAATATGAGAGTCAAGGTTGAATATCTTTTCAGGCAAGGAGGGAATAAGTCCTGTCCACGTCAGCAATTTCCTCAAGAGCCTGCCACGGGGCCCAGCTGATGACAAGATTCCTTCATAACGAGCTACAGCCCTTTGAGCAGCAAGCCAAATGGGAAGCTCTTTATCTGACATTTCCTCAACCCCTTTCCCTTTTATTATATCATCATCACCCATTTGTTCATCAAATATGTATGATTTTCTAAAAACAGACACTTCCTTCAACCAAACTTTCACCCTTTTAATCCAAACCTCTAAATCTTGTCCCTTGATGCTATCTTCAAATGCCTACAACAAAAAAAATCAAATTACATTTACAATGATGTATTTTTTATGTAGATATTTTAAACAGAAAAGCTTATAATTGTACAGTGATATGAAAGTACAATGCTATAATTATGTTTTTTTTTTAAATAAGAAAAAAGTTGAAAATACAATGCTATAAGTCGGTAGTTTTTCAAAAGTATAATGTCGTAATAAGAAAAGAGTTGAAAGTAAATGCCATAATTAGGAAGATATTTCAAAACACAATGCCTTAACAAGAAACGAATGAAAATAGGATGCTAATTTACAACATTGTACTTTAAGAATTCTATCCAATTATAGCAATGACATCCAAATACAAAGCATATATTAGGTAGACCTTTCAAAAGATTATATCCTAATAAGAAAAAAAATAAAAAAGTATGATGTATATTTTTCAAAGTATAGTGCCTTAATAAGAAAAATATAATAAAAGTAGATTGGTATTTCTTGCATTTAGGCGAAATTTCAAATATCCCAAAGAATAAGGCATTACCTGAGCAAACCACATGCCAATTTTCCCTAATGGTTTAGAGATACCAAAGAAAAGTGCTTGAAGAAGCTTGGATTGCAAGTAATCCAGTTTTTCACCTATTAAAAGACCATTCTGCCTCTCTGTTGCATATCCTCTCCTGTATGATGAAAGGTCAGTACATATGGGTGAACATAGACCTGCAATACATTGTCCACAAAAATAAACCTGAAACCAAGTTAGATGTAATAACAAAGGACTACTGAAATGAGAAAAAAAAAAATTTGAACTTGTTAGAAATTGGACAAAAGATGATGAATTTTAGTTTTCAGGAAAGATATAAAGCTTCAATAGAACAATAGAAGTGCAGATACATACAAATTCTATATCTATATCTATATCCAAAATTAAATGGCAAAAGAAAATGCATTAAATGTTGACCATGTTAAAGGGTGTTTATGTGTTGAGCACTTCAATACAAAAGATCATGGAGAATGAGACTGATGGATACTGATTAGCTTTGGCCTAGTTAGCCCATGGGCCCATAGGGTTTCTCTCCATTTAGGGGTTTCCTACCTCTATATCTTGTATTTTCTCATTGTAAAATACATGAATAGAATATTTTAGCCTCAATCTATTCCTTGTTTACATGGTATCAGAGCAAGGTTTAGGACTTGCGATTTTTTGTTATTTCCATTGTGTCTCATCCTCCTTAATCAATGGTATTGGAGTGTTCAATGTAATGTAGTCTATAGGAAATGCATTATCTTGATGGATCATGTATTGATGATTTAAGATGATCAATTCTTTGATATCATGTAGTCCACTTTCCTTCAACTTTATTCGACCCAATGCTTGGGCATATCAGTAAATCACAAATAAGTTTGCAGGTTAAGTCTTAGGCATAATATGAAGTAATACAATAGAAATATTGAGTATTGTATTTGTGTTATTGAACTGATACAAGAGTACACATATTTATAAACATGAGACTAAAACCCCTCAAACATGAAGTAGGGAGGGTTGTCGTATTCTAACACTCCACCTCAAGCTGGAGCGTATGTATGATAGAGAATGGGTCTTATAAATTTATATAGGGGCAAAGATGGAGGGACTTATTTGGAATAATTCTTATTTACTGTTTTACACCCCCATTCTAGAAACACCTTAGCTAGGTATAAATAAGAGTCATAGTAGTGGGTTTTGGTTAGAAAGAATCGGCTAGCAATAGCTTGGGCAGGAAGGTTAACTTCTCTGATTTGTTTCATTGTATATGCATTTCCATTTTACTGAAATTGAAGCTTCTTTTTGCTTTTCAAATCCCTCTTTCAATTCCTTGTTTATTGTTCCTATCAATATACCATAAGGTCCAAGGAGCTTGTTACATATGTATTCAACTCATGGACCTCTAAAGATTCTTTGTGAACACATCAGCCAGTTAGTTGATCATTAGAGACAACGAATTTAGTCAACAAAATGACAATCAATTCAATTTCAATGTGTTTTGTCAACAATGTGTGTAGGGCAGCTTGATTGTGACATAGGAGTGTTATGGCTCTGATACAACGTGAAGTAATACAATAGAAATATTGAGTATTGTATTTCTGTTCATAAATAACACATAAAAACCTTAATGGCCTTTACAAAGTAGGGTTGCCGTATAAATTCAAACGCATAAGTATATAAGAATCAAATAACCAAATCCATATTAGGAATGTTCCAAATCTTAGGAGAGCAAAAAAAAAAAGAAAATGGTATATCATTGATATTTATACGTACATTTCCCATAAACAGGATAAGAATGACAAAATGACAGTTTTTGGATTGGGAAGTTGCATGCATACTAGGTAGTTATAATCATTTACAAACCTTTCGGAAATCACTTACACAAGTGTGCACTCCACACCACGTAATAGTCTAAATCCCTTTGGCACTCGTATAAATTCCAATAACACTAAATTGTCAAGTGACACTAAAATCACCAACCAGAATGCATGCCAAAATCTATACAACTTGTTATGTCATGTTGTGTCTTGTGTAACAATGGGGCCTAAAGTTCATCTTGCTTGATAGTTGATAGTAACTCACCTTATACTCACTACAAGCTCCATCTAGAAATCATAAAGGGGCTACTTGATGCACATGAAAAGAATGAATAATGAAACAAGTATGCAAAATAAGCTACAATGTAGAAACAATTACGTACAAGGAATCAAGGTTTAACAAGTAACTTAAATAAATGCTCTATGTTTATTATGAAAATTTTAGGGAACGTATAGTTCAAGAGGATTAATATTAGGACAATAAATATTTTCTTGTATCATTTTGTTTTACAACTATCATTTAGGAGAGTGAAATAATTATCATGTAAATGGTTCAGTAACAGTTTAATATGATGTCAACATAGAACCATAGCATACAGATAAAATCATGAATATTGACCTGAAAATGATTGCTTTAGACTCTGATGCTTTCTTCCAATCAACATAAACTGGGAGAGTGAGTAGATAATCAGTATTTAATGCTGATGTCAGCATCAAATCAGCAGCCGATAATTCTTCAAATTCAGCATTGTATAGTAGTTGAATGAAAGCACGTTGGAAGCGTGTGTCAACTGGAACTCTACATCCAAACATCAAATAAATCAATTTAACTAAATCACACGTTGCTATTTCTTCTACTTTTTAATAGCTCAAATGACATTCACAAACCTGGAAATGTCTTGACAAGTTTCTATATTTTTGGTTGAATATCCTAAAATGTTTGACAGGTCAATGGTCAAATCCTTTCCTTCAGAAGTAGCATCTTCATGATTGGTTAATTTATGATTAGCAGAATGAGTAAGATCATAATCAGTTCGCATTTCCTCTAAAATGCTTTTATGTTCTGCATGTAAGATAGAGTCTAGACACCTGAAATTGAAAATAACCAGTTAATGATATCATAGGGAGAAACTAAAATCTAAATGCTATATTTTTGGAATATTAACAAGTATCAGATTCCTCTGAATAATTCATGCCAGTTGCATGTAAAAAAATTGAAACATTGCTGCATAAATTGGTAGGAAAAAAAACAAAACATTGTTATACAAAATTGGTGAAAAATGTGAAAGTGTTGATTAAATAAACATTTAACCACTGCTATGTCATGTGAAAAAGTAGTTGCATGCTAGAAATAGAATGTTTCATATTCTGGTCAACCACTTTGTTGCATAAATTGGGAAAAACAAAAAGTGATACATTGTTGCATAAACAAGCATTTAACCCCTTTATTCATCACTCTTTGGAGCATAGATAGAACAAACTAAAACTATTTATGATAATTTATCAATTTTAAATTGCAAAAGGCCTAAAATTAGGGATAAGAAATATCGGTTTTTGTTTCCTTCCCACTTTTCTATTCAGTCTACTCTCCCTGTTCTTCCCACTACGTTTTCTGATACATCATACTATCAGTGTTGTGATTCTTAAAATGTACCAAGTATATTGTCGCAACAATTATGTAAAATTTCATTTCGAAATTGATAATCATAACAATCGCAGCAGCAAAAGCTAAAATCAGACTACAAAGTTTCAGAACCAACTTACGAGGACATTAAAAGGAATTCATCTTTCTCTTTCCGTGAATCAAACATCGTAACAATTGCGTCTAAGAGCTCCGATTTCGAAATCGCGATGTACTTCTGTCTCGGCACATGAACTCCACCACCACCATATCCATTTTTCGTGGAATTAACCTTTTCTCCTCCATTTGAAAGACAACAGAAAGTAGAAGAAACAGAGGGAATATACTTGTAGGGTTTTATTGATAATGACAAGGGGTTAAAGGGGGTAGTGGGCAGTTGCCACGAGAGATACATCCTCCTCCTGCTACTGCAGGTGGAAAGGAAAACCGTTGGACAGAAACAGAAGTAGAGATAAGAAGGTGGAGGTGTTCTTGTTATGGAATAATTACAAAACAGATCCCTTTACTATTACATATTTACATAAGTATGGATTGACCTTTAATCACTTAGGTGTTTGTTTATTCCTTCAATAAGAATTTTTTGTTTTTGTCTATGTCAACATTTTTTAAAGTCTACGGGTCTTCTTCTTCGAACAGATACGGACTCATATCTTTTCAAGTCACTTGATAAAATAAAAAAAAACAAAGTTTTATTAATATTCTTAAAAATTTTAAATATATCCAACTAACAGTTAACTATGATTAAACCAATTTAATATTGAAAAATTTATCTAAAATCTAAAATATTATATAATATTACTAAACTACTATTCTCAAATTAAAAAATAAGATTAAATCAATTTAATCTTTAAAAGCCTCAAACCTTCGGCCTCATTTTTTTAAAGCTTTCGACTACATATATTCAAAATTAAAAACATGTAAATAAATAGATAAACATCATAAAACTAAATTATTTCATATAAATATTAACAAAAAATAAGTCTAGAAAAAACAAAATTCTTGTGATGTCAATGTCAAGTTCTCACAAGTTTGCCTTCAACCTCACACCAACCAACTATGGCTACTGGAAGAATATGATTCTTCCTTTTCTTCTTGCACACAAGTTGTTCGATTATGTGGATGGCACAATTCCATGCCCACCCAAACAAATCCCACCTGTTGTTGCCACTGCTGCTGATCCCAAACTAGAACCACGAGACAATCCAAATTACTCGATTTGAATCGGCATTCCCTCATGTAAAAGGTGACACTTCTTATGATCTATGGTCCTCTCTAGAACGTGCCTTTGCACCACATTCATCTTCTAGAGAATACACTTTGAAAACTCAACTCTTGCGGATTGAGATGAAAGGAGATGAAACTCCTGATGCCTACCTTAACCGCGCACAAGATTATGCTGATGCCCTAGCCGCCATTGGTGAACCGTCAAGGATAAAGACCATGCCATGCTTGTTGTTTCTGGTCTTCGCGATGAATACAATGGTCTCAAGTCCACCATCACCGCCCGCCAATGTCCCACTGCCTTCACTGAACTTCACGCATTGTTAAGTGATCATGACTTTATGATTGCAAAATCCTGACGGTCTTCCACTCAAGCCTTTCATGTCACTCAAGAACCCACCAAACACACCAATGATTTGATGGCTTCTCTCGCTGATCAACTAGGACCGATAGCTTCTGCTCTTGGTCTCCAACTTCAACTAATCTCGCCCTCTAGCACACTACCAGCCACCTCTCAAGCTTTATATGGTTCTCGACAACCCCCCACCTACGACCCTGGAAACAACAGAGGGCGACGTGGCTCTTACCGTGGCACCAACAACAGCAACAGTAACAACAATCATGGTGATAGTACTCGCTCCTTCAGTTGGGCCTCCAACCATAATACTGTTTTTGGCACATGCAACTGTTGTGGTATTGGTCACTTACCATCTCAGTGCCCCAACCGTGATCCCTCCACAATCCGCAAAAGGCCTACAACCAACTTTGTTGACAGCTTCGCCTCCATACCATCCACATCAACCACTTGGTATCCCGACACCGGTGCCAACAACCATGTAACGTCGGATCTAGCAAGCATGGATGACAACCGCGCATATCATGGCCATGACAACCTCCATGTCGGTAATGGTAAGGGACTCACTATTCTTCATATTGGTTCATCTCGCTTTCACTTACCATATAAAATGTTTCATCTCTAAAAAATTCTTCACGTACCCAACATCACAAAACATCTACTTTCTGTTCAACAATTTTTCATTGACAATAATGTTTTCTTTGAATTTCACTCTATATTTTTTGTTGTTGAGGACGAGCTTACACGCACTATAATTCTCATGGGCCCCAGTGAGCAAGGTCTCTATTCCCTTTGTCTGCCACAACTTCGATCCACTCATCACCAAGTTTTCTCTGCAACTCGTGCATCTTCCACAACTTGGAATAGACGACTCGGGCATCCACACCAACGTCTTTTTCAATTTATGATTTCTAGTTTTTCGCTTCCTGTTACAAATAAAACTTTACCAAAGTTTCTGTTCTTCATGTCAACTAGGAAAATCATCAAAACTATCTTTATTTGTTTCTTCTTTTCGAAGCAATAATATATTAGATCTTGTTTATTGTGATGTTTGGGGTCCCGCTCCTGTCCTTTCATCAGATGGCCATCGTTACTTTTTTTGTGTGTTGATCATCATACTAGATATATGTGGCTCTTTTCAATGTCTCAAAAATCTGATGTTTACAATCTTTTCAAAACTTTTGTCACCATAGTTGAACGACAGTTTTCCACAAAATTAAAGAAAGTTCAAACTGATTGGGGTGGTGAATTTCGCAACACCTCCTCTTTCCTTGCATCACTTAGCATTGTTCATCAACGATCATGCCCCCATGCTACTGCTCAAAATGGTTTTGTTGAGCGACGACACCGACATGTCGTCGAGACATGTCTTACCTTAATTGCACAATCTAGCACTCCTCAACGCTTTTGGCATTTTGCCTTTGAAACAACCGTTTACCTCATCAATAGGATGCCTTCTCGCACATCCCACAACGAGTCTCCATTCCAACATGTTTTTAAACGCCCACCTGATTACTCGTTCCTTCGAGTGTTCGATTGTTTGTGCTTTCCTTACCTACGACCCTATAATCCTCATAAAATGGATTTTCGCTCTACTCCTTGTCTCTTTCTTGGATACAGCCCATTTCATCATGGCTACAGATGCCTTGACTTATCTTCTGATCGGATTTATATAGCTCGTCATGTCCGCTTCGATGAATCTTCTTTTCCTCTTGCCAAGAATCATATTCAACCTTACCCACCCGACACTCAACCCTCGAGTTCACCCCATCCATCCATGATTCCTATCTCCCAACCTACATCAGCACCTACACCTACACCTAAAAATGGCACTCGGTTGAAAGGGCACTTGCAAAGCCATGGAAGACGAGTAATCTGCATTACAAAAAATGGCACTTGGTCACTGGTACCTCCGGTACCCAATACTAACATTATTGATTGCAAGTGGGTTTACAGGTTAAAGCGAGACAAGGTGATGTCACTCGCTACAAAGCAAGATTTATTGCAAAAGGTTTTCGTCAACAACCGGGCATAGATTATCACGAGACTTTTAGCCCCGTAGTTAAATATACAACCATTAGAGTGGTACTCTCTCTTGCCATTACCCAAAAATGGTCCCTTCGACAGCTTGATGTTCATAACGCCTTTCTGCATGGCACACTCACTGAAACTGTGTACATGAAGCAACCACCAGGCTTCATTGACCCAAAGCATTCGAACCATGTATGTCTACTTCACAAATCGATATATGGTCTTAAGCAGGCTCCTCGAACTTGGTTTCAACGACTTACACAAGCTCTTCATCTTCTCGGATTCAAAGGCTCCAAAACCGATCCTTCTTTGTTCATTTACTCCCACACCAGCATCACTATTTACATGTTAATTTATGTTGATGATATCATCATCACGGGTAAAAACAATGATGTCATCAACAAAATTATTACACAACTCAGTGTCACATTTGCCATTAAAGATCTCGACAATCTCTCATATTTTTTAGACACTGAAATTGTTCCCCAGGGTTCTGACATCATCCTCTCTCAACGGAAATACATTATGGAACTACTACAAAAGGTTGGCCTGTCAAAGTCAAAACCAACTCCATCTCCGATGACTACCTCCATTCCTTTGGCAACTAATGACAATCCTCTCTACTCTGATCATGTACGGTATCACCAGGTCGTCGGAGCCCTTCAATATGTTACATTGTCCAGGCCCGATATCACATTTGCAGTAAACAAGGTGTATCAGTTCATGCATGCTCCAACTGACACTCATTGGTCTGCGGTCAAGCGCATTCTTCGCTATCTTCATGGCACTGTTGCTTATGGCATGTTAATTCGCCAAACCTCCAACACCCAATTATAGGCTTTTACTGACTCTTACTGGCAGGGAACCGACAATTTGACTGCTTTTTTGGATGCTGACTGGGCTGGTGACCCAAATGATCGTCGGTCCATGGGGGGATTTGCTATATATCTTGGTTCCAACCTAATCTCTTAGACCGCACGAAAACAACGTACTGTTTCCCGATCTTCCATAGAATCTGAATATAAAGCCCTAGCTGACACGGTTGTCGAGCTCACCTGGCTTCAAGCTCTTCTTCGTGAACTTAGTGTTGAAAGTCCCTCAACCCCCGTCTTGTGGTGTGACAATCTTGGCGCAGCCTACCTTTCTGCTAATCCAGTCTTTCATGCTCGTATTGTAACAACCAAAAGTTTCAAACATTTTTTTTTTCATTTTTAAATCACCAAAATATAGTTCATAGCATTAAATCTTGTCAAATTCTCATTGTCAAATACAATTATTAGGAAGCATAGTGAAACATCCCAAAAATACAGTCCAAAAATTTCGTTTTTAATTATTCATAAAACCATAAATACCATCCATCATCTCATTAAAACATAAGTAGTGTATCATAAAATCATCATATCAATATGTTGTATCAAAACCATGTGTCAAAATATCAGAGTCTAAAACATCCCAGGCTGAACGAATGGTGTGTGCACTGCAATTATCCCGAGCTCTTCCCTTTGCTACCGGAAGTACCTGAAACCAAAATTGAAAACTGTAAGCACGAAGCTTAGTGAGTCTCCCCAAACTAACATATACCACACATAATCACATAATCGCATATCACATACATTGGGCCCCGCCCTGCTACATTAGGCTCTACCTGGAATCGGGCCCCGTCCGGCATCAGACCGCATCTGGCATCGGGTCCCACCGGACATCGAGCAAAGCTCGGCATACATGTGAGCATAACTACCAAAACACATAACATAGGCATAACTACTTAGCTACAACATATACACATTCCTCATGCCCCGCCCGGCATCAGACCGAAATCCGGAAACATGCAAACATTCCTCGGGAACCGCCCCGGTATCGGACCGTAATCCAGAAACATACAAATACATAAACATGCAAGAATCACAAAGACATCAAGCATACTAACATTCTTTGGGTACCGTCCCGGCATTGGATCGAAATCCGGAAAAACATATAAATCTACATCGGGCCCCGCCCGACATCAGACCTTAATTCGGAACATACTATCATACATAAACGGGCCGACCTTGGTGCCTTAGACCCGTTCCTACTGGAGGAAAACTCACCTCGTAAGCTAGCTATGAAGTCTCTCGTGAGGAATCTCTGACGGTTGCTCTAACGACTCCCCGACTATCATTATCACAATAATCACTTAGTCAAAAACTGGGAATCCTTCTAAGGGCAAAATGACCATTTTACCCCTGGTTAAAGTCAACATTATGGGTTGACCCAACTCGCCGAGTTGCTCCATCAACTCGCCGAGTCCTAGAACCATGAAATCGCGATCTAACTTGTCGAGTCACCCCCTGACTCGCTGAGTTCCATGGCTACTCATAGTCGCGATTTGGCGAATCAACTCGCCGAGTCCCTTCACAGACTCGTCGAGTTCTACCTTAAGTTGAAACGGGACAACACGACCCAACTCGTCGAGTTCCTCTATTGACTCGACGAGTTCCTTTGTCTGTGTGGGCCATCTTAACAGATTAAGCCTCTATTCTCCATATCCAAAGTCCATACTTCATCTACACACTGGAAATGCCCTTTTAAGGGTAAAGTTTCCAACTTTACCCGCTAATAATCCTTTTTAGTGAGTTTAGCTAAAACCCTAGTTCCTTAGGACATAGATCTTTGTCCAAAAGCCTTATTACTCCAGCCCAAAGCATGAAAACCAAGATCTAAGTCCTAGACACCAAATGAACACGTAAAGTCTCAGACTTTACTTCCATGCATGGCCTTTTGGGGGTTAAAAGGCCATAATAACGTCTATAAGCTTGCATGGGGCTTCCATGGTCATAAAGTTTGCACCTTTATGCCATGAAACCCCTTCTAGATCCCAAATCTGAAAGGTAAGCCACTTGGGACGTCCATGTCCCAAATATCAAGATTCTTGAACTAAAACCCTCATAAAATGGAACTAACGAGATCTAATGAACTAATAGCCAAGTTAGAGACTTGATTACCAGAAAGTGATGAGGATGGAAGGAAGTCTTTGGATCTACTATCTTCTCCTTGAACCTTCTAGCTCCTTCTTCTTCTTCAAGCTTCAAGAACACACAAAGATTACTCAAGAATGGCTCACACACTCACAAAATGCTCTAGGGTTTCGTGGATTAGGGTTTGGGACTTGGAGGTTGGAAATGAGGCCATAAGGTGGGGATTAAGATGCTTAAATAGGGTGCAAAACCCCGAAATTAGGGTTTCACTCTGGCATACCTACTCGCCGAGTTGAGGGCTCTCAACTCGTCGAGTAGATTATTTAAAACCCCGTGTCCAATCTCGTTTCTACTCGACGAGTCTGGGGCTCCCAACTCGTCGAGTAGCTCTACAAAAGTAAATAAGTTATAATTAAATGCGTACCATGAAACAAGCGTTACAATTCTCCCCCACTTGACTTAGACTTCTTCCTCGAAGTCTGCTGCATCTGGAAACAACTCCGGGTAGTGCTCCTTCATCTCCTCCTCGGGATCCTAAGTCCACTCTGAACCCCTACGGTGCTGTCACTGCACCTTCACCAGCTCAGCCCTCTTGTTCCTCACCCTTCGTCTTCATATCGAGAATAGATGCTGGTCTCTCGATGTAATTCATGCTGTCATCAACCTGAATGTCCTCTATAGGCACAACCGCTGAGTCATCCACTAAGCACTTCTGTAGCTGGGAAACGTGGAAGGTGTTGTGGATCTGGCTGAGCTCCACTGGATGATCCAATCGGTACGCCACCTTGCCCACCCGGGCTATAACCCTGAAAGGGCCGATATACCTAGGGCCCAACTTGCCCCGCTTTCGGAACCGGATGACACCTTTCCAAGGTGACACCTTCAAGAGGACCATATCGCCCACCTGAAACTCCAAGTCTGAATGCCGCTTGTCGGCGTATCTCTTCTGCCGACTCTGAGCAGTCTGGAGCCTGCTCCGGACCTGCTGGATCCGCTCTGTAGTCTTGAGTACTACCTCAGTACTCCCCATAACTCTCTGATCGACCTCTCCCCAATATATTGGGGTCCTACGCTTCCTCCCGTAGAGCATCTCGAAGGGAGGTCGGTCTATGTTGGCGTGGTAGCTGTTGTTATACGAAAATTCCGCTAACGGAAGATACGTATCCCAACTGCCACCGAAATCCAAAACATATGCATGTAGCATGTCCTCGAGAGTCTGAATCGTCCTCTCGCTCTGTCCGTCCGTCTGGGGGTGGAAAGCGGTGCTGAAGTGGAGACGAGTACCCATCTCGTCGTGAAACCGCTTCCAGTTAGTTTTTGGTCGTAAATTTTGGGATGTTACATAATTAGTTGGAGTGTGATACCAGTTAGTTTGACCCATCATTAGGATTAGATTGGATTTATTGTATCTCCGTACCCCGATTATCGAGAGTGAAGTTCATTTTTTATCTGGTCCATAAATCAAAAAACCGTTGTTGAATAATAATAACTAGTGTAGGATCCCATGCGCTGCATGGGTTAGATGTGTGTTTATTTTTTTGCTGAATGTGTATGTTTCGATGAATCTAAAGGATAAAATGGATGGTAATATTGGAGAAGGCATACAAAAGATGTTAGTAACAGACATAATATTGAAAAGATGGGTTTTCGTTTTAGCTTTCTTTTTTTATGATTTCGTTCATCTCCTCATATGTTTTGATGAGCTTCTTGTTCAGGACGATGGACATTCACAGGCAGCGTAGGGTGCCTATATTAAAAAACAAACAATCAGTACCAATTGCTAAAAAAAGAAAAAAAAAATACAAACAACTATGTAGTCAAAAGTGCTAGTCTTGGGATCTGCCCGGTCTTGGCAAACAATTTCTTTTAAAAGTGAATAATTTTTTTTGTTTAACTAACTATTCAATATATATTCAGTGCATGTAAAAGAAAATTAAATATGTTTACATGTAACATATTTACTTGTAGTTGTATATCTTAATTTGATTAAAAATGGTCATGTGGGCAGAGAAAACATTATAGAAGAAATGGTCCCTTTGACAAAAAATTATTACATAAAAGGTCCTTATAGCAGGAAACTGTTTGAAAGATGGTCCCCGTGATAGGAAAAACTTGACAAAAATGATCCCTTTATGAAATTGTTGCAAAAATGGTCCTATTGGAATGGAAACTATTATAGTGAAGATCAGAAAGAAAATGAAAACTAAAGTATGGTAAAATTGCTTACACATCAATTAAAGCAGGCATCAAAACAGTTTCGCCATAATCGATCATTAGGTTGTCGTTTGTCCACATTCAGAAACCATTGACACATCACTTAATCTGTTTTTCTCAGACTGATAGATATAGTGATAATCAAGTTAGAATTTTCAATTTTGTCACTTGCAACCAATATGTTTTCTGTAATTATCGGTTCTACTCCTATATGTTAGTTTTAGTTTCTAGCTACAGTTATAAAATCATCTTTTGTTCACCAATCTGTTGTGAATAAAAGACATAATGGCAAAATGGTCATTTCAATAAAATTTACAGCAAGGCAATTAAATATAAAGATACACCAAGCTTTCCATCCCAATCTTGGAGGGATTATTTCAGAGGGTAGTTGGATTTTTCTGCTTTCACAAAACCAATACAATTGAAAGCTAATGCACAACAAAAGATATGCATACCTTCTTAATATTTGTAATTGCAAAAAGGTCAAAGTCATTGCTAGAAGTAACAATCCCCTGATCCTTCGCCTTTTAAACACTCCCAAATTCCAATCACCTAAAAAACTTTAAATAAAAATATATATTAAATTCATTCAACTTTTTTCATAAAAAAGAAGTATCCGACTTACATTTCACTTGTATACCTCACAATAGCTGACATAGTAACTTCCATTAAACTTCATATGCCGCCTTAGTTGTATTCTGATAAAGTTCACCTAATTAATTGTTACAAAATTATAAACATATAATGCAAATAAACAAAAAAACCACTTACTTTTACTTTTTTTTTTGTTTGTTTATTATAGCATGTTAGTGTGTTATCCCTTTTGTAGAAAACAAATACACATCAGACTATGAACTTGCTGTCCTCACCAGGAGCTTGACTAGTGCTCCATCCATCATAATTCCATTTTGGCAGCTTCTTGGGATCAGCTACAGGTTTAGGAAGTGTCTAACAGAAGAAAATCAAAGTAAAATCGCTTAGATGATGATAAAAAATACGGATTGAATGAAGAAAACACAAAGAAATCGACGTTTCAAACTACTTACTGTATCTTTGCTTCGAATATCCATACCCAATCCACCGATCATGTAAGAGATTTCAAGAAATTTAGGATGTGTTTGGATATAACAATTTTTTTTCTTATGATGTTGAATCCAAAATTAAACAAAAACTTCAAGATTATCATAGTAAGAATTGTGGAAATTACTTGTCACACCCAAAATTTTACACCAAATTTAAACTTTTCAAGCATAATAAAACCAAATAGTAATTGTTTACAAAAGTGTTTTCAATTCATTATTCAATCAGAGTGTCCCAAAAGCCAGATCATAAGGATGAGGAGCGGTACGGTCACGCCTTCGCCTTGCCATGAACTCCTGAAGTACCTGAAACAATAAACTGAAAATTGTAAGCCTGAGGGCTTAGTGAGCTACCCCCAAAATACCAATACCACACTGATAATACCATATCTATAATAATCAAACAATCATCATGCATACTGGGCCATCGGCCTGACTGGACCGCCCTACAGGGCCTTCAGTTCAACTAAATCTATACCGAGCCTTCGACATGACTGGACCGCCACGTGGGCCTACAGTCTCCCAGGACCGCTCATAGGGTGTGTTGGCCTTCAGCACAAAGCAGGACCGCCTCAACCCAAGCAACAAACAAATAACCATGTGCGCATAACTAACATCTACTGGCATATACAAACAACGAACATATCTATCGCACTGATTACCAACATATCAATTTCTCATAACTAGAGCACTGACCTAACAGGTCACTAACATATCAATCCCTACGGATCATAAAAGCATAACATACTGTCTTTCCTGATTCCGATCTAACAGATCATATCCACATGTAGCATACCATAACGATAACAACTAAAAGGGCCGGCCTTGGTGCCTTAGACCCTATCGATATAGTGAGGATAACTCACCTTGCAGATGCCGACTCGGTAGATAAACTTCAACCCTCGGATAACTTGACACAGGCTCCACCACCTATTACTATAGTACAATATACTCATAAGTCCTTAACCTTATAAGATATTCCATAATCCACTAGTCAACCCCTGGTCAAAGTCAAAGTCCTCAGTCAAGGTCAACAGTCCATGTTGACCTTAACTCGCCGAGTACCCTCGGCTACTCGCCGAGTTCCTTGAAGCACTTTCCAACTCGCCGAGTCATCGAGGTGACTCGTCGAGTTCCTCCGATTCTCGATCAAACTTTAAGGCCACCCATCGAGTTTCCTTCTTGCAACTCGACGGATACACACGCATAAATATCCTGGAGAAAACTCATCTGACTCGTCGAGTTGTTCATACAACTCGCCGAGTCTATGGCAATCTTCATCGGACTCGCCGAGTTGCTCATACAACTCGCCGAGTCTATGGCAATCTTCATACGACTCCCCGAGTCAACCTTGCGACTCGCCGAGTTCCTTCAGCCCTTAAGCCATACAGACTCATTTAAGCCATGCAATGGCTCCAAATTACAGATCCAAGCTTCTAGAGCATGCTTTTCACGTAAAGTTGCAAACTTTACGTGTATGCATGGCTAAAAAGGCTCTTAATGGCAATTCTAAGCTCTTAATGGGGTTTCATGCACAAGGAGGGTCTCAATCACCCCCAAACCCGCAACTTTATGACTCTAGGACTTAGGAAGGGTCCAGATCTGTAGTTACAACTTCAGATCTAGCCCATAGCTCCCCATATCAACTCAAAATCCATAAAACCCTAAAACTCATCCAAAAGAAAAGAGATCTAGAAGGAAAGGGAAGTAAAGATTGCAACTTGATACCTCCAGAAGATGCTAGCTGAGGTAAGTTCTGCTTCCCACACCTTCCTTGCTTTAACTCCTTTGCTCTTCAAGCTTTTCCCTCCTAGCCAACCTTCTTTCCAAGGCTTAAATCACACCAAGAAGAGTACCACACGAATTAGGGTTTTCACTGAGCTCTCAAACACTGTAAAGAGGCCAAAGGAGGCTGAGGCTCCTTTAAATAAGGTGCAAAACCCCAGGATTTAGGGTTTCCTCTGCCAGCTCCTACTCGTCGAGTCCCTTCATGGACTCAGCGAGTAGGTCACTAAACACGCGTATCAAACCTGTTGCTACTCGACGAGTAGGGCAACCAACTCGTCAAGTAGGCCTTGAAACCAATTAAATTCTTATTTAAACAATACCTGGGAATCGGGGCGTTACATTACTAATTTGTGTGCTTTTTGATGGTTGACCAGAAAGTCAACCTTTCAGAGTCAAGATAGTTTATAAGATCAGGCATGAAAAAATAAAAAAACCCATAACCCAAGGTACCAAGGAGGCAGTATGATTCGTGGGAGATTATACTATGATGTTTTGATCCATTCCATAATGGAAAAATAAAAACAACCCCGACTTTGCCTCTTATAACTCAAAACTATACTTTAACATGGAAATATAATGATGAGGCATAAATGACCTTTAATTATGACATAGCTATAGCATAACAATCATCACACAGAGACTTGTCTGAGACCACATCAGGGGCAATTTCGGCATTTAAAAAAGTTGGAGATAAGATGTGGAAGATTTTCCAGTCAATACCAAGAACCGGGTGTTGCAGTTGGAATTTGTTTTGGCAACATGGTAGATGAAGTATCCATAAAGAGAGAAGCTTTCTGATTATAGGCCAGATTTTACCTGAGGCATTCCCAATCACCAAAGCATACATGTCTAATTTTACCTCCATCTTGTATGTGCTCCCTTCTACCCTTTCCTTCCGGTCCACATTCCCAAGCCCATATGAATTAAAATACTTTGATGGGTCCACAATTATTACAGGAACTATTTATTATAAAGATGGGTCGGGGTGTTTGAAAGACTCCTTTCATACTTAACATTATCATAAAGTCAAAAACATGTTACATGCATATTCATAATTATAATTTACATCAGTTGTCTTATTACAAAAGCCTGGATACAAACCGACTAACAAGGTTTTTCAAAGTTTCATAAAATACATAACTACCCAGGAATTTATAACATATATATACATATACATATATGTATAATAAGTACAAATGTAGTAACATCAACTACTCTAAGTTTTCCAACAAAACTTGATTACTCTGGATGCTTATCACCTGAAATAGTTAAACACAGAGAGGGATAAGCGGGGAATGCTTAGTGAGTTCAATAACAATTACAATATAATGCTATGCCATATATATATATATATATATATATATATATATATATATATATATATATATGACAGAAGCAAAGAGGGACAAGAACAACAAAGACATATGTGTATCATATGACAGACTTTCTATATCAACAAATGATTTGATTCAAAGATTTACAATCAATGAGATACAACAATTTCAACATGATATACATCATAAAACTCCAGCCCAAGTGGCATAGAAAATAAACAATTTCTGATTATCATTTTGCTAGAATATACAAGCTTTCAGCCCTACCTAGCTCTATGCCAATACCAAAAGTGATACGAGACATTCTCTACATGGCCAAAGGCACAAAGCCAATACCAGAAGTGATACGAGACATGCTCTACATGGCCAAAGGCATAAATCCAATACCAGAATAATACGAGACATGCTCTACATGGCCAAAGGCTCAAAGCCAATACCAGAAGTGATACGCGACATGCTCTACATGATCAACGGTATAAAACCAATACCAGAATAACATAGGAAAGCATATTGCACATATAACACATAACATACAATTGTTCCTATATTGAACTCACCGTGAAATAATCGAATGTTGCGATGAAATTACCTCTTAAATGCGTTTTGTCGGTAGAATCGAACTCGACACTGTCAGCATTTAACGATCGTCGACTTGGGAAAATGGCTCAAAATCAGCAATATGGAAGAGAGGGTTGAGTTTTCGTGTAAACGGAAACAATAGGGTTGGTCCTCTATTTATAGGTCAAAAATTCGACTCTCACGTCGTGAGCCATATAAGTTTACGTCGTGAGTTTGATCATGTTCAGCTCGTAGGCTTGCCGCGTGTCTTCTAGGCTTGAGAGGTGTCGATCAACTACTTCACGTTGTGAGTTATACTGGCTCATGTCATGCGCTTGGTCAGACCTCGAAGTTTGTGTTTCGAACTTCAGAAATTCATATCTTTCGCATACGAGCTCCAGTTTTGACGTTCTTTATATCCACATGTAGGTGAGACCGTGCTCTACAACTTTCTCTTAAGCTCCATCGACTAATTTGTGACAACCCGAAACTTTTTCTGTTTCTGTTACGCGATTTCCGTTAATAAAATTTGGATTTTTATTAACTTTCCGTCGAACTTTTTCTTTTAAAATATCATCGGATTCTACATAATTAAATTTATATATGCGAGTCGGAAACCAAAACCACGCGAAACTCAATTTTCTCGAAAAACAACATGTTCACGGCCTGACTGGAGTTCACGGCCGTAAACCTGTTTACGGCCGTAAACTCGTTTGCGGCCAGCGTCGGGTGGACCCCACCCACCGACCACAAAATCCCCTATAAATATGAGACCCCCACCCTCATTTGAACACTTCGATCAGAAAGAGTTAAACATGAGACAGCGGCGATGGGTAGAGCTACTCAGCGATTACGAGTGCGAAATACGCTACCATCCCGACAAGGCCAATGTGGTAGCGGATGCCCTCAGTCGAAAGGAGTATTCGGGTCGTAGGGTTAAGGCACTGACCATAACCATCCATTCCCAATTATCCGCGCAGATCAGAGATGCTCAGTTGGAAGCCTTGAAACCAGAGAACATGTCGGATGAATCCTTGAGAGGAATGGAAAAGAACTTAGAGGTCAAGGGAGACGGAATTTACTATTTCATGAACCGGATCTGGACCCCAAAGTACGGCGGGTACAGGGAGGTTGTCATGAACGAAGCTCACAAGAGTAGATACTCCGTCCACCCAGGTTCAGATAAGATGTATCTGGATCTCAAACAACTCTACTGGTGGCCGAACATGAAAGCAAAAATTGCTACCTTTGTGGGCAAGTGTTTGACTTGCGCCAAGGTGAAGGTAGAATATCAAAAGCCCTCAGGTCTCCTTCAGCAGCCAGAGATACCCGAGTGGAAGTGGGAAAGGATTGCAATGGATTTCATCATTAAGTTACCCAAATCTTCGAGTGGGCACGACGCCATCTGGGTAATTGTCGATCGACTAACTAAATCTGCCCACTTCCTGCCGATCAAAGAAAACTTCAAGATGGAGAGACTTACACGGATATACCTTCGAGAAATAGTTCGCCTCCATGGGGTACCTGTATCCATTATCTCCGATCGAGATAGCAGGTTTACCTCAAGATTTTAGCAATCACTACAGAAGGCTCTCGGAACTCAGCTGGATATGAGCACGACTTATCATCCACAGACAGATGGACAGAGTGAGAGAACCATTCAAACATTAGAATATATGTTGAGAGCCTGCTTCATCGACTTTGGCATGTCGTGGGACACTCATTTGCCCTTGGTCGAATTTTCCTACAACAACAGCTACCATACCAGCATCAAGGCTGCGCCGTTCAAAGCTCTTTATGGCCGTAAGTGCAGATCCCCTCCGTGCTGGGCTGAAGTAGGTGACACGCAGCTAGTCAAGGGTCAAGTTCCCGACAACACTCTCACGGGACCTGAAATCATCCGAAAAACGACCGAAAGGATCGTACAAATCCGAGAACGACTAAAAGCATCACGAGATAGACAAAAGAGCTATGCCGATAAAAGACGAAAACCCTTGGAGTTCCAGGTTGGTGACCGTGTTCTCTTGAAGGTCTCGCCCTGGAAAGGCATGATACGCTTCGAAAAGCGTGGAAAGCTAAATCCAAGATACATTGGACCATTCGAGATCCTCGCTAGGATTGGTCCCGTAGCTTACAAACTCCGTTTACCTCAAGAACTAAGCAACGTGCATCCTGTCTTTCACGTCTCGAACCTAAAGAAGTGTCTGTCCGATGAGACACTTGTGATTCCTCTCGATGATTGAAATCAACGAGAACCTCAACTTCGTGGAAGAACCAGTCGAAATCATGGATCGGGAGGTCAAGCAAACAAAACAAAGTCGCATCCCGATAGTGAAGGTTCGCTGGAATGCCAAGCGGGGACCTGAATTCACTTGGGAGCGTGAGGATTCACTAAAACAGAAGTACCCACATCTATTTCCGAGTCCATGATTTGTATTCTGTGTCTGAATTTCGGGACGAAATTCC
This sequence comes from Lactuca virosa, assembly GCF_052849685.1. Lineage (NCBI taxonomy): Eukaryota > Viridiplantae > Streptophyta > Magnoliopsida > Asterales > Asteraceae > Lactuca > Lactuca virosa. The sequence continues at coordinate 136,882,493 of NC_136430.1, forward strand.
CTCTAACGGGGATGATTTGACAACCCGAAACTTTTTCTGTTTCTGTTACGCGATTTCCGTTAATAAAATTTGGATTTTTATTAATTTTCCATCGAACTTTTTCTTTTAGAATATCATCGGATTCTATATAATTAAATTTATATATGCGAGTCGGAAACCAAAACCGCGCGAAACTCAATTTTCTCGAGAAACAACATGTTCACGGCCTGACTGGAGTTCACGGCTGTAAACCTGTTTACGACCGTAAACTCGTTTGCGGCCAGCGTCGGGTGGACCCCACCCACCGACCACAAAATCCCCTATAAATATGAGACCCCCACCCTCATTTGAACACTTTTGGCCGGAAACTCTCTCATTCTCTCTCTAGAACCTCTGGCCGTAAACTCCGAAACACCCTCTTTTCTCTCTAAAAATCATCAAGAAACACTCCTGGAGGTTGTTTAGGAGCATCTAAAGCACGTTTTCATCGAAACCAGCGTCACTGTTCTTGAGTTTACGGTCAATCTTCGTAGACCGTAAACCTGTTTATGACCGTAAACCCGTTTACGACCGTAAACTCACCAGATCTTCAAAGGCCGTAAACTCAGTTTACGACCGTAAATCCTGTTCACGGCCGTAAACTGTCGGTCGGCCGTAAACTCACCTCACGACCGTAAACACCTTTTAAGTGGTGCATTTGTCCGAAAACCCACTTTCCTCGATTCGATCAAGTCCCGGTAACATTCCTTAACCGAAAACAAGTGTTTTTCTAACACTTTATATAACGAAATCGCTAATTTAGATACATATATGTAATTATTGATATTAGGATTCCGTTAAGTGCCAAGTGCAACCACTCGAGGATCTTCGTTTCCAGCCAACGTTTTCACACATCAACGGTGAGTTCATACCCCCTACGCTTTTTCATGATTTTAAACGTTTTCAGGGGGAATACAAGCCAAACACAAATGATTTTGTGAAACCAATACAAATGAACTTTTAACAAGTACAAAACTTATGCAATCGATTCAGTCAAACAATTTTCACATTATTATAGAATATTTAGACATTTTATCCCCTTTTGTACTACGTCGAGCATAAGGGGCATTTCAACATACAATCATGATTGCATAGTTTTCAGAACAACATACGAACCGGATATACAATATACATACAAACTATAATAGGTATAGTTTGGGGTTTTCAATACACTGAGTTATACATTGCTAAACATATAAACTATGACAGATTTAGTTTATTACATACATTACCACAAGAGAACAACATATAATAATTATTTAAATATAATTATTATTATATACATCATGCATACAGAGTTCAATATAGTAAGACCACTACAGAAATACACGTGAAATAGATTATACAAAATGGTGAGACTCTACTTCAAAACTGTACCCTTTAGTGTACTGAACTAAATCCTATCATAGTATAACCAGAGTCTCCTGGAGAGAGAGCGTGAGATTTGTGAATAGATCTATTCGGGACTGACAATCCCTTACCTGAACTGCTAGCTACAGTTAGGCGGGCACGCCTGGGGTGAACAAATGTCATTTAGCTTAACGCCTGGGGAACGTTATAAAGGTCTCTAGGTCATATCAAGTATGGTTATACGACTCACAATAAGTATAAACTAACTTTTGTATACGGGATTTCATTCTTCATTAGTTTTATTTTCATTAATAGAACTATTATACATTACACTGGATGAATCCAGGAATACAATAACTGGTTTTATTTTAAATAATAAAACTACTATACATACTGGTGATAGCCAGGGTTTTCAAGCTGAACATTTCATACACAGAAGTTTTCATACAGAATTCATTATACTATACATATTGATAGTAACCAAGCATACAAACTGATATGTTTTCATACTACCAAGGATACCGTATCAAACTTTCATAAAAGGAACTGGTAACATCATGCTTTTACTAAAGAAAATATTGGATTTTCTTGGAAACATACGAACATTTTATAAGATACATCAACAAGTTTTCACTACAAACATAGCTTATGAACTCACCAGCTTTATGCTGATACTCTTTCAAAATTGCTTGTATTCTCAGGGAATCAGTAGACAGGTACCTCGCTCAGAGTTTTGCAAAGACAGAGCGTTAGAGTCACGTCTTTCTTTTGTTTATACTTTTGATGTATAAAAACAAGAATCAAACAGATGTAAAACTCTTTTTCATACATGTATTCAACGTTTGGTTGTGTTTACTATGATTGCTACGATACAAGTGTTGTGATACTACACATGACGTCATCCACTCCCGAACGTTTCCGCCGTTTCGGTTTGGGGGCGTGACAAATTGATATCAGAGCCCTTGTTTATAGCGAACTAGTATACCAAACCTTACGTGGTATACAACTATAAGCACTAAGGGGACTAAGTGCTCTATACTAAAAGTATACTTTCAAAAATATAAATATTTTTATAAAAAGTATACGAGCATGCATACATAACCGAATTCGGGTCATAAACGGAACAAAACAAAAGTATTTGGATGTTGGGCACTGCGGTTAAATCTGGGCAGTTATGTAATCATGTCTAGGATCAATATAGCCTGATCAACTATATTTATTCAAGACATGACCAACATGTGTTTGGGAGTGACTGTGGTGTTGCAACAAGCCTAAAACTTACCAAGTCTATACATATCAAGTAACCGATAGAACGAAACATACAACTTAAAATACTATAGGAGTATTTTAGCTAGAGCCGAATACAGAGTAAAGATTCATTTCAAGTGTTGCTACACATTTCATCCTTGCAATAGTTTAGTTTCAATAGTAACTTTTCCTTAATTATCGCTACGTAGAACACTTTAACGCCCATGATGAGATATATCTTGTTTCATATATCTTGATTCAAACCTAGGGGACTTATCATCCTCTTATTCTTGACTATTTTAGAACAAGATGCCTCCCAGAAAGAGACCCAACAGAAAGAACAACGATGCCCCATCGGATCTAACGCCACCGCCACCTCCCCAGTTCGACCCAGTTATGTTTCAGGCGACAGTTACGGCTGCTGTGGCTGCGGCGATGTCGCAGATTAATCAGGGCAGCTCCGGTGGATAGGGAGGTGGGCCTGATACTCAAAGTCATGATGGAGGACAGGGACACCAAAAGGAGTGTACCTATAAAGACTTCATGACCGCAAAACCCAAGCCCTTCGACGGAAATGGAGGTGTTATCGCTCTAACTCGATGGTTCGAGAAGATCGAATCCATCTTCGAAATTTGCGCCTGTTCTGAAGCCAATAAGGTGAAGTTCGCCGCTTGCACCTTCACCGACAGAGCTTTAACCTGGTGGAATGGTCGAGTTAAGACCCTAACCCTGCCAGACGCTAATGCCATGGGTTGGGAAAGACTGAAGGAACTCATTCTTGCGGCATATTGCCCGAGGGGCGAAGTACAAAAGTTGGAGCACGAACTCTGGAATTTGAAGATGAAGGGTTCCGACATCGCTGCCTACACCGCTACATTCTGCGATCTGGCTCTCCTCTGCCCGGGAACGGTCACCCGGAAAGCAAGAAAATCGAGAGGTACATTTGGGGACTGACCCAACCAACCAAAGGAAATGTCTTGGCTACGAGGCCGACCACATTTGAAAGCGCCAAGGATCTGGCTCAGACTCTGATCGATCTGGATGAGTCATCCACCCCCGAACGTTTCCGCCGTTTCGGTTTGGGGGTGTGACATAATTTTGACTTTATTTTTAAAGTTATATTTCTAATAGGCCGGGACAGGAAAAGTCCATTAAAAATTCATAACTTCTTCATCTGACATCCGTTTTCGTCTGTCTTTTTACCGTTGAACTACTATTGACGAGATATTCAATTCTCGTTTAGGTTGTGTTGGCGAAAGATTGCTCGATCTATAAACTGAATTTCGGGCTGTACACTGTTATGCCGAATGCTTAGAAAATCATAACTTCCTCATACGAAGTCAGATTTGAACGTTCTTTTTATGCACGCTCTCGGTTTAACATATACTACGATTTTCATTTAGATCACTAAGGCTATAAAGCATTTTATTGTAAACTTACTTTTTACGTTGTATAGCGTCGTGACGGTTCTGTCGCGAAACTTTGATAAGTCATAACTTCTTCGTTATAACTCGGATTTTGATGAGGTTTTTGCCTAAATGTTTCTAACGAGATAATTTACAACTTTCAATAACATCAGTTTTACTTATTTCCAACTTAAATGTTATATTTTCGTTAATTTCGATAGTTGACTTTTTGATCGGAATCACATAAGACTTCCCATCACTTCCAATACCTTCCGAATGATTCTAAACATAGTTTTACTTCAAATCTCATAAAACTATCTTGTTAGAACTCAACGCTTAAAATCATATAATATTTAATAATATTCACTTTTAAGCTATCAAGCTTACAAAACACGATAATTATACAAGGTTATTAATGTGTATGTTACAGTGTTTGGGATTGCTTTTTGGGCTAAAAAGTTCTTTTTAACAAAGAGGACTTTTTGACTTTTGGCTTTTTATAAAAGAAGGTTTTAAAAAGTGTTTGGTATATCTTTTGAAGAACTAAAAGCTAAAAACCCAAAAGTCACAAAAAGTCACTAATTCATGACTTTTGAAACAACCCTTGTTTGTTCTTGCCAAAAAGTTGATCTAAAAGAACTTTTTAAACTGTCAAACATCTTTTTTGACTTTTAGCTTTTTGAAAAAGCCAAAAGTCCTAAAAGTCATTCTCAAAGGATATCCCAAAAACTCTCGCCATTAGCATAATTACTACATTCATAATAATTTTAAAAGAAAGAAACAAACCTAACCTGGTTGTCTTGGAATCATGTAGCAGACATGCTTGTGACCAGGGCCTAATGGACCCGATGTACTTCTTACAGATAGATAGTGGGGTGCGGAAATTGGGATTTCACCTGATACCTGAAATTGAAATAACACTCTGAATTTAGTTAAGAAATAAATGCCTAGAACAAAAGGGTAAATAAGTTACTTTCTTACTTAGGGGAACTGGTTGTTGTGATTCATGTCTTCTAGAATATGAAGAAAGATCCAGATCTTCTCCTTGCCATTGTCGTCTCCCTTGAGCGTAATCAAACTCGTTCATGTAGTGAGATGATGACTCCTTATCGCTTTATTTTGTCAGCAAAATCACAAATGACGAATTAGGGTAGAATAGAGGATATAGTATGGCAAATTAGAGCAGGAAAACGATAAATTACCACTTACCAGGGCGTCTTCGTTCGATTTCAGAGAAGGGATGCGACCGCCGATCAATTTTAGACAGTCGAGTATACACGAAATCGAAGAACAGTCAAGTATCGAGTCATTTTTCAGCAAAACAAAGGTCGTGAAGATCGGCGGAAGGGCGTGGATAGGCAGAAGGGCGTCTGGATGAGGAAGCGGTTCCACTGTGTCGACCGATTCCAGAGCTTCAGACAAGCAAAGGCGATTTTGTATACATGCAGAGCGGTGGATCAAAAAGTGTTGGTAAACGTAGGCGGTGGATGAGGAAGCGGTAAAGGGAAAGGAACGGCAAAGAAAGCAGAGTCGGTGAGAAGCAGTGGCAAATAACCTTGGTAGTGGCAACTAACCTGATGAACAGTACCAAGTGTAAGGTACTGTTCATAAGATTGTTGTGATTTAATTATATATAAAATGATTAAATTCCATGCCACATGTTCAGTGATGTTATAACAAAGGGATTTTAAAAGATGACGACACAATCACCCATATTACGAGTTAATTTTGGCTTTGTGGAACGAATACTCATACGACAAAGACATGTTCCTAGGAGATCAACACTATTTGTACAACTTTTTGCTTTTCTCTTATATAACTAAGAGACTATTGGAAATAATGACCAATATATAAACAAATTAATGTACTACTGATTACATGTCAAACTATGGAGTCACATACTAAAAGTCAAAAAAATATAAGAAATCTTCTCTTCTAATAAAACAGTACATTAGATGACACATGGCACCACCTTAGTCCATCCGTCTTGGTTTTTCCCGCTCATTTGATCTAACTGAAATTCCAGAATTGCCCTTCATGTTATTAATCACTGAAAAGTCGAAAATTTTGAAAAATCTTTTTATAAATCGGTAAATATTTAAATCAGGAAATCAAGATATTTGAAATTTGAATTTTTAATTATACCATATAATTCTGCAACAAATATGGCAGAAAATAAATGTTAAACTCTATCACTCCCAAAAAATCAGCAAATCAAATTTCAATCCCAATAAATCAACAATCGAATATCAGTCGGATATATATACACCTTTACATGCGTGTTTACCTTCCCGTTTCACTACGCATAGATCAGACTTTATTCATCAGGTAAGGAGACTACATTGTTTACTCTGTGTTTTTAATATATCGATGGTATACTCATGGATTTATCGCTCTTTTTTTGTGGTTGTAGTGGGTTTTTCCTATATCTTGGGTATATACTCATCGACTTTTTAGTTTTGGACTGCATAATCAACCAGGTCAGTTTACTGTTTTTTTTAATCTGTTAACCTTGTTTTTTATAACCTGTTAACCCTGTTTTTTATAAACTGTAATTAATAACACAGATTTTTTCCTAAATGTATTTAATGTTTTAATTGTTTTTTATAAACTGTTTGATCATGTACCTGTATCACGAATTGTTGAATAGCAATGTATTTTATAAACTGTTAATCATGTTTTTTCCTTATGTATTTTAACTCATTTATGTACCCATTACTCACTTAAAGAAATTACAACATTGTGTATTTCTATCGATCAAAATCAGTTAAATAACAATGTACTTTTTTTTAAGTATATGTTTTCTTTACGATTTTTTTGATTATATTTAAAATTTTTTGTTAAATATAATTTTTTTTTAATTTTCAAGGTACAATGGAAGATATTACTCCAGTAAAGGAGATTGACTCAATCAAGGACAATTTCACAATTTAGGTTCGCATCATACGTCTTTGGACTCAAAAGTCAAAATTTGATGCAAATGACACATACTCGACTGAAACGATTATGATGGATGAGGAGGTATAACATGCATATATTCAATTATTATTTTTATAAAAATTTATTGATATTTGTAAATTAATTATTTTTTAGGGAATGAAAATTCATGCATCTTGTCTGAAGAAATGGTTTCCTAAATTCCAACGCTATTTAAAAGAGGATACTTCATTATACATCAGGAAACCTAATGTCGCACCAAATAATTCAAACTTTAACTTTGCTGATCCGGACAGAAAACTTACTTTAAATCCCGATACAACTCTAAAAGAGTGTGAAAACTTTTCTGGTTCTGCACATGGGTTTTCTTTTGTTGACTTCAATACGATTCTTTCTAACAACATCCTGGAGTCAAACTCTATTGGTTGGTTCTTTTAATATTAATTTTTCTTATATAACATCCTACTTTCTTTCTTTTTATTATAAATTCAAAATTTTTATTAACTTAAGCATATGTTTTGTTGCTTTTGTAGATATTATTGGACACATTTTTTAATATGGGCGTATGGACACCTCAGAACAAGATAAATCAAAACACAAAATGCTCATGCACTTCAAGATATAGAGTATTCACCATTATTATAAACAAATAATATATTTTCTTTTAAAATATCTACATTATTTCTTTATTTTTTCAGGGATACTAAGCTTAAGGTAACTTTGTGGGGTCATAATGCATACTACATGCATGATTTTCTTGCTAACAATAACAGCCTTGCTCCAATTGTTGTTATTGTTCAATTTGCCAAAGTGAAGTTTGTTAATGGTTTGTAATTATATTTAACAACCATTTTTTAGAATTTTATATTTATAATTTAATAATCAATTTTATTTTTGTAGGTCGTCCTTTTACATCCACTTACTTTGATGTTAGTAGGTTGTTCGTAAACAATGATATCGATGAAATTACAATCTACAAAAACAAGTATTTTGATTTATAATTCCCTTTGTATTATCATATTTACTTATTTCATACTATAATAAATGTAATACCTTTCTTTTTTTTATCAATGAACATATTGATATCTGAAAATGGACAACAACTTTCATCAAGTGGAATCAAGATGATTGCATCAAAACAAGACACGAAACACGATGACTTTCTGAAAAATAATTTGTTTTCGAATATTGATGATATGTTTGAACCTTTGGAGGTACTTTACGTTATTTTTAAATTTGTTAAGAAACAAACATAGTATATTGTTATAACGAAACTAACATACACTGGCATAAACTAACATTTTCTTAACATTAAACGTTATTTAAATTTCCAGGAAAAAACGGTTGTTATTGTTGGTACTGTTAAGGGAATACGTCAAAACATACGTTGGTATTACCTTGCTTGTAGAAACTGCAAAAATTCAGCAAAACAAAAAGAGTCTTCTACTGATAAGGTTGATGGTTCTCATGAAGTGGCCGAAATCGTTACTTATGAATGTGCTAATCCTAAATGCAAAAATATCAAAATTTCGGTTATTCCAAGGTATTACATATTTATTTTATATAAAAACAATATATGTTTATCATAATTGTGTAATATAATATGATTTTATACTTTATTTAGATTTAAAATCCCACTTCGGGTTCAAAACAACACATGAACCTTGACTTTAACCTTATTTGATCAAGAAGCAAAGAAGTTGTTTAAATATACAACTAAAGAGTTGTATGATAAAAACAAGAAGGTTTTATTTTATAGTTCTAAATTACTTCTTTATGTTATACAATTATATATTTATACACAAATTTTCTAACAATATTTATTTATATTTTAGTTTGGCATCAATTTGGATTTGTATCCAATGGAGTTGAAAGTTGTGGTGGACAAAAAGTTGGCAATTAAAATTGATATCTCAAGTTACAATGTCACTAATAAAAGTAATATTTATGGGATATCAAGATTAACCGATAATGCAGACATAATTGATCAACTAGAAAAAATGAATATTATTCCACAGGTTATTTTCAACGATTATATTTAGTTTTTACCACTTTGACCCAACAATATCTGACTCAATAGCATTTTGTTTTTGATCTGATGATGCAGCCTGCTAATTCGGATTCATTCATGATTGGTTCTTCAGATATTGGTTCCCAAGAGACCAAAGTTGTCAAGGTTGTAGTTTTTAAATTATAATTCAGAAGTATTATGTTTTAATGTATAACAACTAACTAAATTTTTTTCTAGGATTCTTTTTCACAGATAGGTGACAATTTAACACCTTGTGCTAGGGACAACTCAACTGCAACAAGTCCTACAAAGTTGATTTCTACACCAACTGAGTTGAAAAGAAACCTTGCTACATGCATAGATCTTGATGAAATGGAGAATTTGTCAACATCTAAGTCTGCTCGATTGTCACCACCGGATGAACAACCAATGCCTCTTTTGGTCCCCAAGAAAGAAAAGTAAATGTATTTTACTTTTACAAACAATCTTACTTCATGGTTATTTTTTTTTTTAGCATCATAGACTCTCAGGCCGTTTACATTTTTAGGTGGATTGGTTTTGAATGATTTTTGTTTGGGATTTGATGGTTTTTATATTTATTTCTTGAATATACATTGTGTTATTTTTTTCATTCCTATAATGTCGTTTACTATGTTATTTTGATTTTGGTAGAACTGATTTTATACAACATTGCTTTTATCTCCCAAATGACTATTATTTATTCAATATTGGATAATATAACATCTTATTATGACTTTATTCTTCATTCGAAAGTATTCATTAAGGAGTAAACATTAATCTAGGGATTAATTCAATAAATAGCAATGTACTATCATTTATTTGTGTATAGAAAAAATAAAAGTATCATGATATTAGACATCAAATATAAACATTAAGTAATAATAAAAGTATCATGATATTAGACATCAAATATATACATTAAGTAATATTAGGTATTTGTTATTGAACATCACCAAAAAAAATCCTTTGATAATAACATTGTGTATGTCTAACTGTATTTAACTAAGTTATTTACCCATAATTTAGTTTTAAGGTTCTTCTACTTGATAAATTCATGTCTCCAATTCAAAATCCTATATGTACTTTTTGTTAGGAAAATATAACCCAAAATTGTACGAAAGAACAAAAGCATAAAGTTCTTGACTGAGGCCTGTGTTTAACACAGTTTCCTTAAAACAAATTCGCCCTATATGGGTGTTTGTTTCCCAGGATACAACAGTGGAAAGTAATTCTTCTAGATTGCCCGAACCCTCACTTGGCCCGGATTATACCTTGGTTGCAGCAAGAGAGAAAAGATGAAGCAGAAGCGTAAGAGATGAAGAGATTGATTTCGTTTCATTCGGTGTGTTTAACCAGTCACATAAGGATTGTATATATAATACCCAACATTAAAACGGAATCGTAACTGTCACAATTAAATAAGAGAATTAATCAAAGAATCAAAACCGAAATCTATGATTAATAGCTCTTAATTCGTTTTTGTAATAGTTAACCAAAAAGAAAAAATGCAAAAAAGGTCCTTGAACTTTTCTGGTCGACCGGTGGTGCATTCGTGTCCACAGGACACACGCTCGCACACAAGTTCAGTGGCCCGAAGCCAATTTGGCTCGCATTTGCACCCCCCCTGCGTGTGCGCGCAAGAGAGAGCCTTGGTTCTAATTAGTCTTACAAAGGTAGCTAGTCTTTGTAGTTATAAATCAATTTTCTTTTCCTTCTTCCTTCAATGTGGGATGAGTTTTAAAAATCCACTTAACTCCTTTATCTTCTCTTCAATTGCCTTACTTTGACAAGTAATTTCTCATTCATTTTTAATCCGTTTTGGACGTGTGATATATCGAAACGTAGATATCACGGAGGAGAACACAAATATATAATCAATAACTCGTTTTGATTATATTTAGAGTATTAAATTTGTGCTAAAAAAGGGAGAAAGTCCATTTTTGGAAATTAATAAAATTATTTTTCCAACAATCCCCCACATGAATGAAAATTGCTTCAGCATCCGCAATTACTAGCTGCTTTAGGTAAAATCCAGCAGTTGAATCATGCACAGGATAGGTAGGTTTGACCCTTTGAACGTTCCCTTAAGATACATATTTATTTTACTAGTGGACCAGTAGACTCGATGTCTTTGAACTGTTCTGCCATTTGTGTAAATAATCAATACATGTCTCACATGATTCTCCCTAACCTAGTTAGGTTCTCATTGATGTGTCCGTTTTGGTCGTGGACACTTGCCTGGTTCTGTAAGAGCTCTTAGGAACTTGCCTATTCAATTCCCTTTGAAGCGACCCCACTTCTCTCTCACATAGGTGACTATAACATAATCATTAAAAGCTAAAGCTTGATGATTTCCAACTTATCACCAACTACTATAAGCTTAACATGCATCACTGTTATTTATAGGAATGGGTTGGGGTTGACCCCCACAGTGATCCACATCTGTTATATGCAAGTAGGTTGTCCCATTGAACCTAGATCTTGGGATCTCCAGTCAACTAGGTTGGGTTTTCCTTCGCAATAACTTATTCGTTCATGGGTTTTAATCTCATTCCTTTTGACGACTTTGCAACTAACTCCCTATTTAACCCTTTGGTTAGCGGATCCGCAATGTTATCCTTGGACCTTATGTAGTCAATTGAGATAACTCCAGTTGAGAGTAGTTGTCGAATGGTGTTGTGTCTTCGACGAATGTGTCGGGACTTACCATTATACATAGCACTTTGTGCCCGTCCAATTGCTGATTGACTATCGCAATGGATTGAGATTGCAGAAATTGGTTTAGGCCATCCTGGTATATCTTCCAGAAATTGTCTTAGCCATTCAGCTTCTTCTCCACATTTATCAAGTGCTATAAATTCCGATTCCATGGTGGATCTAGCTATAACTGTTTGTTTTGAAGATATCCATGATATAGCTCCACCTCCAAGTGTGAACAAAAACCCACTGGTTGAATTGGAATCTTTAATGTCGGATATCCAATTGGCATCACTATACCCTTCTATGACCTCGGGATATCTTGTATAGTGCAACCCATAATTGCGAGTGTACCTTAAGTATTTTAATACTCTTTTAATACTCTTCCAGTGTTCAACACTTGGATTACTGGTATATCTACTTAGTCTACTTATTGAAAAAGCTAAGTCGGGTCTGGTACAACTCATAAGGTACATCAAACTACCAATGATTCTTGCATATTCGACTTGTGCAAGCCCTTCACCTCTATTTTTACTTAGATGATGACTTGTATCAATTGGTGTCCTAGCTACAGTAGTATCACCAGAGTTGAACTTCTCAAGAATTTTATCCACATAATGGGTTTGATTCAAAGTAAGTCCATTTTCAGTCCTTGTGATCTTCACACCAAGGATGACGTCTGCCAGACCCATATCTTTCATGTCGAATCTTGCCTTTAGCATGTTCTTTGTTGATTGAACCATTTTATCGTTGCTACCAACAATAAGCATATCATCAACATAAAGGCACAAGATAACATAACCCTCACTTGTGTTTTTAACATAAACACACTTGTCATATTCATTAATCTTGTATCCATTTTCCAACATCACATGGTCAAACTTTTGATGTCACTGTTTTGGGGCTTGTTTCAACCCATATAATGACTTCACTAGTTTGCAAACCTTTGATTCTTGTCCTGGGGCAACATACCCTTCCGGTTGTTCCATGTATATTTCTTCTTCTAAATCCCCGTTTAGAAAAGTTGTCTTAACATCCATTTGATGTACTTCAAGATTTCTTATAGAAGCGATTGCAAGTACCAATCTAATGGATGTAATACGTGTGACAGGAGAGTACGTATCAAAGTAATCAAGGCCATTTTTCTGTCTATAGCCTTTTATTACTAGTCTTGCCTTGTACTTGTCAATGGTTCCATCCGCTTTCATTTTCTTCTTGAAAATCCATTTATAGCCTAGTGGTTTGCAACCATGAGGTAAATCCACTAGCTCCCATGTATGGTTTTGCAAGATGGAATCCATTTCGCTTTTAATTGCCTCTTTCCATTGAGGTCCTTCGGAGGAGGTGACTGCCTCTTTGAAAGTTTGAGGCTCTCTTTCAACCATGTAAGTGTAGAAATCATCGCCAAATGACTTCTCTACTCGTCCCCTTTTACTTCTATGGGGCTCTGCTTCTTCCTCTATTTCTTCTTCATAAGATGATTCATTATGCTCAATGAACTTTGAAACATTTGTCTCAACCTTATGAAGACATGGAAACACATTCTCAAAAAACGATGCATTTCTTGACTCCATTATTGTGCCTTTGTGGATTTCTGTTATTTTTGAGTCATGCACAAGAAATCGATACGCACTACTGTTTTGTGCATATCCAACAAATATGCAATCAACCGTCTTGGGTCCTATCTTAACCACCTTGGGTGCAGGTACCACGACCTTTGCAAGGCACCCCCACACTCGAAGGTATTTGTAGGACGGTTTTATACCTGACCATAACTCGTATGGTGTTTTATCCGATTTCTTTCGTGGGACCTTATTTAAAAGGTAGTTAGCTGAAAGTATAGCTTCCCCCCACATTGAGGGTGGCAGCCTAGAACTTAACAACATGGCATTCATCATTTCCTTTAAGGTCCGATTTTTCCTTTCTGCCATACCATTTTGTTGTGGTGAATAAGGTGCAGTAAGCTCATGTATGATACCATGAGTTGCACAGAATTCCTCAAACGGTGATACATATTCACCTCCACGGTCACTTCTTAGTACTTTAATTTTCTTATTAAGTTGATTCTCAGCTTCACTTTTATACACTTTAAACTTCTCTATAGCCTCATTAGCCTTCTTTGGAAGCTTGCAATTTGCAGCCCGATGACCCCGTTGGTCACAGTTATGGCAGTTTCCTTGAAACTTTTTCTTAAAAGTTCCACCTTTGGCTCCCAAGTTTGAACCCTTGCCTTTCTTTTGGAATTTTCCCTTTCCAGATTTGTTCTTCCCAGAAGTTTGACCATGCTCCACCACATTAGCTTTCTCAGAAGTAGGGGTATAACTACTCTTTTGAGCTATCTTATTGTCCTCTTCAATTCGAAGGCGAACAATAAGGTCCTCAATGGACATCTCCTTTCTCTTATGTTTCAAGTAATTCTTGAAATCAACCCAACTAGGGGGTAGCTTCTCAATCATGGAAGCAACAGAAAAAGGCTCATTCAACCCCATACCCTCGGCATGTATGTCATGTAGGAGGACTTGTAGTTCTTGGACTTGGGACATAACAGTTTTGCCATCCACCATTTTATAGTCAAGAAATCGGGCAACCACAAATTTCTTTGTCCCGGCATCTTCAGTTTTATACTTTTTGTCCAATGAGTCCCATAGTTCTTTGGCTGTCTTTGTTACACAATACACATTATAAAGTGAATCAACAAGGCCATTAAGAACATAATCCCTACACAAGAAATCAGAATGTTTCCAAGCATCAATAGCAGTTAAAGCTTGCACATCTCCTTCTCCTTCGGGCATCCGAGGAGCCTCTTCAGTTAAGAATCTAGCAAGATTCAATGTGGTAAGATAGAAGAGCATCTTCTGCTGCCACCTCTTAAAGTTCAGTCCAGAGAACTTGTCACACCCCCAAACCAAGGATGGCGGAAACGTCCGGGGGTGGAGGACTTCATGTATAGTATCACAACAACGAGTATAATAGTGCTCAAAGTAATTACAACCATCATAAATATAATTGAAAAGGTTACACCAAAGTATATGTTTACATGTTTCAAATCAATTACATTATGATGACAAAATGAACTGTTTGACGATTTAACGTCCCATCCTCAAAACGCTGTTGATTTCCTGTTTCACTGATTTCCTGAGAATACAAGTAGTTTTGAAAAAGTGTCAACAATTAAGTTGGTGAGTTCATAAGAGTTTTGTTTAAGAAAGAAGCCGTTTTATCTGTAAAAGCGACAAAGTAAGTTTCCAGAAAATCCAATATTTTCCTTAATAAAGTTATGTAGTCCTAAATCCCAGGGCTGGAAATAAACAAGTATTTTTACATACTTAAAGGTATAAAAAGTGATTTTAAATTGACATAAAACCCTTTTTAATCTAGGAATTTTCCCGTAAACTTTATGTGTTGTGTGTTGTCTTAATCCTAAGACCGAAAGTGTACAAGTATTTTTCTATACTTAAAGTAATTCATGTGAGTTAAATCGACATAACTCGCTAATTTAAAAGTAAGAACCCGTAAATCTTATGATTTGTTAATACCACATGTGAGCTATTATAACCATGCTAAGACTAGTTTAGGTGGCCTCGTAACACGACGTTCTTCAGGCGTCGCACGTTAAATGACACTTGTCACCACAGACCTGCCGGTCTAGCTGTTGCATGCAGCTCAGGTGTGGGTTTGTCAAACCCAATATAGATCTATACACAACTATCACGCTCTCCCTCCAGGAGACTCTGGTTACAATTTACAGGACTTTTGACTTTGTTACTTTGAAGGTAACACGAAGTGAATGACTCACAAATTTATTCATTAATAGATTTACGTGAACTGAACTGAAAACCTTTGGTAAATGAGTTTGAAAGGTAAATGATACATAAACTATACCTATTATAGTTTATCCAAAACGTT
Source organism: Lactuca virosa (assembly GCF_052849685.1). NCBI lineage: Eukaryota > Viridiplantae > Streptophyta > Magnoliopsida > Asterales > Asteraceae > Lactuca > Lactuca virosa. The sequence continues at coordinate 136,898,087 of NC_136430.1, forward strand.
TGTAACGTAAAAGAATCTTACTGAAATGTAAATGATACCTAAACTATACCTATTATAGTTTATCCGAAAACACATTAGTACTATAAGTCCATAAACTATTACTATTATGTAGTTATGAAAAACCCATTTGTTTGAGAGTAAAACCTTTCTCATGTAGTAAAAATCCATAACTATGCTTATTATAGCTTATTATATGTGTTCGAATGAATGAAGAATTCTTATCATGAATGACTAAATTTCAGTTTATGATGATAAACTAACAAGAAATTACATTCAATATTTAGAACTTATTGTTATACACTTTGCTCAACATAATACAAAGTGTTATGAAAGTTATAAGCTGTTAACTAGTTTTTTAGGGTCTTATATGTTAAAATATGATTTTTGGAGAAAATCCCGCATTAAAATCATTAAAAACGGGCTTAAAACGGAGTCGTGGTCGAAAACCGGGTGGAAAATGGCAAATCCGAAGTCAGGAGGGTGACTCCGGCCTTAACAGCATTAGATCCAAAGTCGGGGCTTGGTCGCTGCAGTGGATCCGAAGGCGAAGGAGGCTGCGGTCCGAGCAGCTACCGCAGGCGGGTTCGGATGTGGTGCTCCAGGTGGCTGCGGCTCGCTGGCTGCGGCTAGGTGGCTGCGGCTACTCAAGGAGACTCCGGTTCAAGGAGGGTTTGGTCCCTATAGAGGGACTTCGGCCCTAAGAGGCTATTTTCCAAGGTATCACCCCTTTTCGAAGGGTTTTTCACCAAGTCAAGTGTCGGGATGCCTCAAATGCTTAAAATAAATCAAAAGGGGTTTTGAGAGAGATTTGGGAGAGATTTGACATACTTGGAGAGATTTGGGAGATATTTCACATTTTTGGAGAGATTTCTCATACAGAGAGAGATTTGGGAGAGATTTCACATTCTTGGAGAGATTTCTCATACAGAGAGAGATTTGGGAGAGATTTCACATTCTTGGAGAGATTTCTCATACAGAGAGAGATTTGGGAGAGATTTGACATACTTGGAGAGATTTGGGAGAGATTTCACATTCTTGGAGAGATTTCTCATACCGAGAGAGATTTGACATACTTGGAGAGATTTGGGAGAGATTTCACATTCATGGAGAGATTTCTCATACCGAGAGAGATTTGGGAGAGATTTGACATACTTTGAGAGATTTGGGAGAGATTTCACATTCTTGGAGAGATTTCTCATACCGAGAGAGATTTGGGAGAGTTAGAGTGAAAGAGATTGAGAGAGACTTCTTTTGTGACCTTTTTGAGTGTTTGTCTCTGTAATTCAAGGTTCGTAAACCTCGTTAAGTCTTGTTATGATTGTTATATGCCCCCGGGGGTTAAGGAATAATGTTTTATCTAGTAGTTTCATCACTTGCCCTGATTAGGGTTTAGAATTTCCGAACACGTGAAAACTCTAAGTGATACTTTGTATTAAGATTGCGAGCCGTTCAATAAGAAACATAATGGAAACCCTAATGTACAAGGGTTAGATGAGTCGACCGGTTTGACTTGTTGACTTTAGTTGACTTTGACTTGGCCAAAATTGACGGTTGTCACAGAACTTCTCAGGTTTCTCAGCATGATTGACCGGCATGGTCATCATTGGAGCTCCTTGAGCATTAGGAGTTCCATTAGGCTTTGGTGGTTGGGAACCTTCACCAGTAGTCATGCTACAAAAGGAAGCAAATATAAAATTCAGTAACCACAAAACTGTTAAATATTGTTTGTTTCCAGAAAGCAGGTTCTGAAAACTGTGAAACAAAAGAAAGAATCTGAAAATTGTTTTAGAAAACAATTTATGAAAACAGTAACAGATTATGGATGCAATCAACTTAAACAGAAAACAGGAGAAGCAGAAAATGTCTTAGAAAACGATTTCTGAAAACAGATTCTGCAATTGTTATGTAGAGGAAAAAAATTGTTTTTATAAACACTTAAAGACGAATCAGAAAGAAATTATTTTTTTTTCAAGTTCGTTTCGCACAAACGATTTATTTTAAGACTGTTAGGAAAATATAACCCAAAATTGTACGAAAGAACAAAAGCATAAAGTTCTTGACTGAGGCCTGTGTTTAACATAGTTTCCTTAAAACAAATTCGCCCTATATGGGTGTTTGTTTCCCAGGATACAACAGTGGAAATAATTAAAAACGGGCTTAAAACGGAGTCGTGGTCGAAAACCGGGTGGAAAATGGCAAATCCGAAGTCAGGAGGGTGACTCCGGCCTTAACAGCATTAGATCCGAAGCCGGGGCTTGGTCGCTGTAGTGGATCCGAAGGCGAAGGAGGCTGCGGTCCGAGCAGCTACCGCAGGCGGGTTCAGATGTGGTGCTCCAGGTGGCTGCGGCTCGCTGGCTGCAGCTACTCAAGGAGACTCCGGTTCAAGGAGGGTTTGGTCCCTATAGAGGGACTTCGGCCCTAAGAGGCTATTTTCCAAGGTATCACCCCTTTTCGAAGGGTTTTTCACCATGTCAAGTGTCGGGATGCCCCAAATGCTTAAAATAAATCAAAAGGGGTTTTGAGAGAGATTTGGGAGAGATTTGACATACTTGGAGAGATTTGGGAGAGATTTCACATTCTTGGAGAGATTTCTCATACAGAGAGAGATTTGGGAGAGATTTCACATTCTTGGGGAGATTTCTCATACAGAGAGAGATTTGGGAGAGATTTCACATTCTTGGAGAGATTTCTCATACAGAGAGAGATTTGGGAGAGATTTGACATACTTGGAGAGATTTGGGAGAGATTTCACATTCTTGGAGAGATTTCTCATACCGAGAGAGATTTGACATACTTGGAGAGATTTGGGAGACATTTCACATTCTTGGAGAGATTTCTCATACCGAGAGAGATGTGGGATAGATTTGACATACTTGGAGAGATTTGGGAGAGATTTCACATTCTTGGAGAGATTTCTCATACAGAGAGAGATTTGGGAGAGTTAGAGTGAAAGAGATTGAGAGAGACTTCTTTTGTGACCTTTTTGAGTGTTTGTCTCTGTAATTCAAGGTTCGTAAACCTCGTTAAGTCTTGTTATGATTGTTATATGCCCCCGGGGGTTAAGGAATAATGTTTTATCTAGTAGTTTCATCACTTGCCCTGATTAGGGTTTAGAATTTCCGAACACGTGAAAACTCTAAGTGATACTTTGTATTAAGATTGCGAGCCGTTCAATAAGAAACATAATGGAAATCCTAATATACAAGGGTTAGATGAGTTGACCGGTTTGACTTGTTGACTTTAGTTGACTTTGACTTGGCCAAAATTGACGGTTGTCACATCATCCCCCCGTTAGAAAGAATTTCGTCCCGAAATTAGTGTTTCGAGTTGTACTTCAAGAATTTGGAGGAAAGATGGGGGAACTTTTCGTAGTATAAGAAATTGATATGGTGGGGAACAACCCGCCTGATGTTAACTGACGACCTTGGAATTTCTTATTGTAACTTGAGCTGAGTCGATTTAAAGGAGTTATTGTTTTGGAATGACAATGTATTCTACATGTGCCTTTATGCTCTCCGCTTTATACTTGGTATTACCACTATGAATATTTTATAAGGTAATTTGTGAGTATTATCCTTACGAATGTTTCAACAAATTGTGACGAGATTTGTATTATAAGTCCTACTAGTTCTTTTTTAATCGCTTGGTGTAAACTAGTCGTATATCATTAAGATTGCAAGGGCATTCGGATGGGTGACCCTGCCTTAAGCCCACAACCAAACAAGGAACATGGAATAAGGCGGAATCACACATTCTAAGTCCATGGGATCTTAATGATACATGACCATCATGTTTACACTAGCCGTCATAGATTCACCAGTAAAAACCCTGCGTTTTTATATAGATGATAAGGCTTATTCAGGTTTTGCCGTGTCCTCGAGATGCTTTCAGCCTTTCTCGTATTTGTACTAAGTCATAAATGAAAGCTTCTCTTTGGAGCGTCGCATAGGGCCTGCTTAAGCGTTTCTCGTTTGATTAGATCGGTAGGGAACATATGGGTTCGGTTTACACGACTAGGCTTATTCGGATGATAGGGCGGTCACTTGCAATCCTGGGTAACCTGGTCCCGAAGTTCATGGCAGGACTCGGACTTGGTCCATCTATCATCAACTTGCGCATATAGGTCGTATGTAATTAAGGTTGGTGAGATAGTTGGATGGGTGACTCTGCCCCAATGTCCACAACCAGATGAGGAACAGGAAATAGGGCGGAAGCACACATCCAATGTCCGTAGAATATTAATTGTACATTATCCTCGCGTATACACGTAGTAGTGGTAGACTAACCGTATTCGTCCCAAGCTTCTGTGCTTGAGCCTTATATGTTGCATGCGTGACATTCCCTAAGGGTCTTCTGGATATACTTGTGGTGAGGCTTCGGAGGGTATAATATTTCTCTGGTGAGTGTTTTGGGGTTTCGCGACGAGAGATGACCCGGAGGTCCGTGTTGGATTTGTGTTTATGCGAGACGAAGGTTTTTCGAGATTAGGTGAAAGGTCTTTTCGTAGCTGTTTAGTCGGGAAAGTGAGGACTATATCAATTGAAATCGAATGACGACAACATTATCTTTTTAGGTAAAACATGTGTTAAGCTGTATTTGTAAGAAATGCTCGTTAGAGTGATAGAGTATCTTGTGTTTCTTTTCAGTGTGTTCCGTTTTGTTCGATGTTATTATTACCGCAGATGATTCATACTACAGCAACTAGCACTGGTAGTGAGTGGGTTCTGATAGCTAGCAATGATACTGGGTATCATGATCCCTGACAGGTCACTCCATGATTGAGCGGTATATGTATGTCGTATGAAATTTGATATTGGTGAAGTCGTCGAGTGGGTGGCTCCACCCTACTCCCACTACTAGACATGGAACATGAGTCAAGACTGAATTATTTGCTTTAGGTCTTTAGTATTTCGATTATAATTAACCCCGATGTATGTACAAAGTCATCACAGCTTACAGGTAATGATCCTAAGGTCATATATGAGTGTCTTTGAGTTGATTTGAACGAGAGAGTAATTTTAACTACTTTTTGAAAGACGGTAGTTTTAGCAAGCATACCAAATTCATTACAAACATATGGTACTTAAACGTTTTTGTCGTTGGAAACATTACAAAAGTCCTAATAGGGTTCCCTTGTTGCTCCTGCTGGTTTGTTCATCACACTCCTCCTGCTCCCCCGCCATTCTTCTTAGTTGGACATTCTCTCTTGAAGTGTCCCATTTCACCGCATAGGTAGCATCCTGGGCCTACCCTGGTGTTGGTGATTGAAGGGAGGTGTTGGGTTTGGCTCCTGCAGAAATGGGCAGTATGTCCGTTCTTGTTGCAGTTTTTACAGTGCATCACCCGGCAAACCCCATTGTGATGGAAGCCACACTTGTTACACATTGGGAGTGATCCCTTATATGGTATGGCTGATGCTTGGGTGACAGACATTGTGGCTAGTGTCGAGGCATGTGTCGTGACTGGTGTTGTAATGGCAGGGGTGGCCATGGGTTGTTGTCTTCCAGCGAATTTTTGAGGTAGGTTACACTTCTTTTCGTCCCAAAACTTTCGCTTCTTGTTCGTAGGTTTGTGGCCTGAGGCGCCTTCATTGGCAGACACCCGTCGGTGTTCCTGATTGTTACAACGATTTGTATTGTCGATACCGCTTTCATCTCTGCCGGAATTGTTAGCATTGAGTTGCGCCATGACGGCTGTCACGGCTGCCGTGACTGCAGCTTGAAAGGTAGCAGGATCTATCTGCAGGATTGCTGCCTTGCTTGTCGGCTGGTTACCTTCTTGTGAAGACATAATCCTGTTGCATGAGGAGAAACGATGTCGTGAGTAGGGATGATTATCTCTAGCTATATCCTTACCATTTATATACACATGTATAAATGTCACACTTTACTGAACTATTCTCGGTGTTTCTGCTAACGTCCCTAAGACGGGGTTATGGTGGTGGGTAGAAGTAGGTTTCATACAGGCGTTAAGCTTTACTCATCTTAGGATCATGTTTGTCCAAACACACTTAGCTGAGGAGTTTTGATGGGATCCGGTGCATCAGCGCTCGTATGATCGCACCCTATAGGTCTACGAAGAAGGCACCTTTCCACCAAAATGTTTAAAGGTGAGACGATAATGAGTTTTTAGAATGGCTATACGTCGCGAGTTTTCTAACTAAGTTTATCTTAGTGCAATTTGTAACGTATTTCGGTTGTTTATGGTGTTCTGAAAACAATTCGTAATGAAAGTGTATATATATGTAATAAACCCATGTATTTTAGTAGTTCTGTATCCAAGTGAAACCTTGTAATTTGATTCAAGCTAGATCCTTCTTACGACCAATTGATGTATGTTTAGTTATATAATTAAGACTAAATAGACCTTCGAGTCTGTTAGGTATGTCCTAAGTCCATCTTGTTAATATGATTCTAGTACTTATGGTTTCGGAGAAAATTTTGATCTCGATGCAGGTCTACCTCACATCCCTGCAAGGAAAAGTTTTGATAGCAAATAGATCTCTTGATTAGTATAACCGCTTAAATCGCAGTGTTGTGCTTACACCCAGAATAGAGTAGCTCCAACGCATACTCATGAACCTAATTTACAAGGTCTTGTGAGCGGTATGAACTCTACTCACGACGCTCCGTCCCTTGCGACGCCTGAGGCAAAGTCGATGCACCTTGCAGCTCTGCCAATCGACGCTTGGCTGCAACCATTCTCCCTTCAAATGCTGTGTGCCTACCCTGTTACTCCTTTGCCTCTGCCCGAGCGGCGAGAAGGTCCTAAAAAGAAAGTTGGTCTCTGAAATAGCAGTCTTTTTCCAAGTCTCGGGTACGTGAGATGGTAGGGTCTGTAGTAGCGCGCAGTTTTCGAACTCGGTTTGCAGTCTCCTTGTTTTAATCCCCGATGTTCGTGATCCGCCGGGTCTTCGCCGGGAGGGCTCTGTCAGTCGGTCCCCCGTGGTTGAGGTCATAGCACCCTCGTTGGTCTCCACATGGTGATTGTTGTCATTGCTGTCGACTCCAACCCTTGATCACGGTTGCCCAACGGGGCACAGGTCTGATGTAGTCGAAACGGTTCGCGGGAACCCTGGCTATGCATGGAGGGTTGATTACCTCCGGTTACGCTTCTGATTCTTCTCATAACCATCCACCATTTCTCTGGTAGGGAAAGTAGGGGTCGCTTGGTAAGTAGGATCTTGCTATGTTATATGTGCGAGAATAGGAGGGGTAGAAGAGATAATTAATAGACGTCTAATCCTATAATTACTTATAGGGGTGATCCTTACTAGTTACGTCTATAATCACATAATGCATACCAGTTATACATAATATGAGATAGAATAGACATTCGAATAAATGACTCTACTCTAAGTCCACAACCAAACAAGGAACAGGAAGTAGAGCAATAGTCATAGATTTCGAGTCTATAATATCTTTAATTATGTGTAACCTTGGCGTATGCACTCAGTCGTTATAGACCTACTAATAGGGGTCTTTAGTTTTCACATAAGTTGGTTATAGTATTACAAAATGCTCCTATAGTATTTTAAGGGTTGACTTATGCTTTTCAATGTTTGTTTGTAGATAGAATTGGTAAGTTTTTAGACTTGTTGCAACGCCACAACCATTCCCGGGCATATGCTAATCACTTTTGGGTTAGACATAGTTGATCAGGCTATGTCATTCCCAGACCTGACCATACATCCCCAAGCCTACTTGTGCCATTCAACAATCACAACTTTTGTTTTGTTCTAGAATGATGTTGTCCTTAGTATGTATGCATGCATGTATACTTTTAACAAGAAACTATTTATTTCTAAAAGTAGAGTTATTTGAAAATGTTAAATCAGAGACCATAGTCCCAATGCATTTATAGTTTGTATATCTTATGTGGTTCGATATACTTAGTTCACTATAAACAATGCTCTGATACCAATCTGTCACACCCCCAAACCAAGGATGGCGGAAACGTCCGGGGGTGGAGGACTTCATGTATAGTATCACAACAACGAGTATAATAGTGCTCAAAGTAATTACAACCATCATAAATATAATTGAAAAGGTTACACCAAAGTATATGTTTACATGTTTCAAATCAATTACATTATGATGACAAAATGAACTGTTTGACGATTTAACGTCCCATCCTCAAAACGCTGTTGATTTCCTGTTTCACTGATTTCCTGAGAATACAAGTAGTTTTGAAAAAGTGTCAACAATTAAGTTGGTGAGTTCATAAGAGTTTTGTTTAAGAAAGAAGCCGTTTTATCTGTAAAAGCGACAAAGTAAGTTTCCAGAAAATCCAATATTTTCCTTAATAAAGTTATGTAGTCCTAAATCCCAGGGCTGGAAATAAACAAGTATTTTTACATACTTAAAGGTATAAAAAGTGATTTTAAATTGACATAAAACCCTTTTTAATCTAGGAATTTTCCCGTAAACTTTATGTGTTGTGTGTTGTCTTAATCCTATGACCGAAAGTGTACAAGTATTTTTCTATACTTAAAGTAATTCATGTGAGTTAAATCGACATAACTCGCTAATTTAAAAGTAAGAACCCGTAAATCTTATGATTTGTTAAACCCAATATAGATCTATACACAACTATCACGCTCTCCCTCCAGGAGACTCTGGTTACAATTTACAGGACTTTTGACTTTGTTACTTTGAAGGTAACACGAAGTGAATGACTCACAAATTTATTCATTAACAGATTTACGTGAACTGAACTGAAAACCTTTGGTAAATGAGTTTGAAAGGTAAATGATACATAATCTATACCTATTATAGTTTATCCAAAACGTTTGTAACGTAAAAGAATCTTACTTAAATGTAAATGATACATAAACTATACCTATTATAGTTTATCCGAAAACACATTAGTACTATAAGTCCATAAACTATTACTATTATGTAGTTATGAAAAACCCATTTGTTTGAGAGTAAAACCTTTCTCATGTAGTAAAAATCCATAACTATGCTTATTATAGCTTATTATATGTGTTCGAATGAATGAAGAATTCTTATCATGAATGACTAAATTTCAGTTTATGATGATAAACTAACAAGAAATTACATTCAATATTTAGAACTTATTGTTATACACTTTGCTTAACATAATACAAAGTGTTATGAAAGTTATAAGCTGTTAACTAGTTTTTAAGCTTTCTGCACTGTTTTAGAAAAATCATACGAAGTCGAAAACTGAATCCGTAAATTCTGAGAGTTCATAAAATGTGTCTAGTTTATTCATAATTTTTATTATGATTTTTAGAAGTCTTTAACTTGTGTTAAAATGTTCATATTCACAGACTGGTCCGAATTTGTTTCTGAAATGATAGGCAGTTTTGTAAAAATCACCATAAATCGTAGAAAAATCGTATGGTGATGTGCAAGTAGTCATTTTAAAGGTATGAACCTGAACTATTTGCAACTAATAGAGTTTTGAAAACTAAAATGTTTAAGTTGACCAAAACAGTACGTGAATGGAGTTGAACTTTTCTGATGAAGGCTGTTAAATGAGTTTAGTTGTGTTCTTGGTGTTTTAACTTGTATTCCCCCCCCCCCCCCCTTAAAACTTAAAAAAACATGAAAAGATAGGGGTATGAACTCACCTTGAGTGATTTCAGTAGATGGATGATAGAGAAAAGAAGTGTTCAACTCAAGAACACTTGGGAGATGCCTTGAAGATTTGAAGATCTAACACAAATGTGATGGAATTTGTGTAAGCAATCTATGATTTGGGAAGAAGAAAGTGAAATAATCATAAGAAGAATGAATTATGCTTACCAAGAGTGGAAGAGAGCTTGATGATCAGCCCTTGAATCTCGAATTTGAGAGAGAGAGAAGTGAGAGAAAAAGTGTTTGTTCTTTGGAGGAAAAATGAGAGAAATAAGAGAAAGATGAGGAGAGATAATAGTTTTCAGCCTTTGACCAAGAGTATGGCTGGTCAAATGGTGGGGAAAGTACTCTTGAATGACCAGGTATGGTGGAAGGACAATAGCTGGTCATGGAGTGGGCATGGAAGTGGTTGCTTGTGTCATACACTAAGGTAAAGTCAACACTCCACCTCAAATATTCACCCACTAGATTTTATTCTTAAATAAATATTTCCATAAAAATATGTTTAAATTATGAATATTTAGGGTCTTATATGTTAAAATATGATTTTTGGAGAAAATCCCGCGTTAAAATCATTAAAAACGGGCTTAAAACGGAGTCGTGGTCGAAAACCGGGTGGAAAATGGCAAATCCGAAGTCAGGAGGGTGACTCCGGCCTTAACAGCATTAGATCCAAAGTCGGGGCTTGGTCGCTGCAGTGGATCCGAAGGCGAAGGAGGCTGCGGTCCGAGCAGCTACCGCAGGCGGGTTCGGATGTGGTGCTCCAGGTGGCTGCGGCTCGCTGGCTGCGGCTAGGTGGCTGCGGCTACTCAAGGAGACTCCGGTTCAAGGAGGGTTTGGTCCCTATAGAGGGACTTCGGCCCTAAGAGGCTATTTTCCAAGGTATCACCCCTTTTCGAAGGGTTTTTCACCAAGTCAAGTGTCGGGATGCCCCAAATGCTTAAAATAAATCAAAAGGGGTTTTGAGAGAGATCTGGGAGAGATTTGACATACTTGGAGAGATTTGGGAGATATTTCACATTCTTGGAGAGATTTCTCATACAGAGAGAGATTTGGGAGAGATTTCACATTCTTGGAGAGATTTCTCATACAGAGAGAGATTTGGGAGAGATTTCACATTCTTGGAGAGATTTCTCATACAGAGAGAGATTTGGGAGAGATTTGACATACTTGGAGAGATTTGGGAGAGATTTCACATTCTTGGAGAGATTTCTCATACCGAGAGAGATTTGACATACTTGGAGAGATTTGGGAGAGATTTCACATTCTTGGAGAGATTTCTCATACCGAGAGAGATTTGGGAGAGATTTGACATACTTTGAGAGATTTGGGAGAGATTTCACATTCTTGGAGAGATTTCTCATACCGAGAGAGATTTGGGAGAGTTAGAGTGAAAGAGATTGAGAGAGACTTCTTTTGTGACCTTTTTGAGTGTTTGTCTCTGTAATTCAAGGTTCGTAAACCTCGTTAAGTCTTGTTATGATTGTTATATGCCCCCGGGGGTTAAGGAATAATGTTTTATCTAGTAGTTTCATCACTTGCCCTGATTAGGGTTTAGAATTTCCGAACACGTGAAAACTCTAAGTGATACTTTGTATTAAGATTGCGAGCCGTTCAATAAGAAACATAATGGAAACCCTAATGTACAAGGGTTAGATTAGTCGACCGGTTTGACTTGTTGACTTTAGTTGACTTTGACTTGGCCAAAATTGACGGTTGTCACAGAACTTCTCAGGTTTCTCAGCATGATTGACCGGCATGGTCATCATTGGAGCTCCTTGAGCATTAGGAGTTCCATTAGGCTTTGGTGGTTGGGAACCTTCACCAGTAGTCATGCTACAAAAGGAAGCAAATATAAAATTCAGTAACCACAAAACTGTTAAATATTGTTTGTTTCCAGAAAGCAGGTTCTGAAAACTGTGAAACAAAAGAAAGAATCTGAAAATTGTTTTAGAAAACAATTTATGAAAACAGTAACAGATTATGGATGCAATCAACTTAAACAGAAAACAGGAGAAGCAGAAAATGTCTTAGAAAACGATTTCTGAAAACAGATTCTGCAATTGTTATGTAGAGGAAAAAAAATTGTTTTTATAAACACTTAAAGACGAATCAGAAAGAAATTAATTTTTTTTTCAAGTTCGTTTCGCACAAACGATTTATTTTAAGACTGTTAGGAAAATATAACCCAAAATTGTACGAAAGAACAAAAGCATAAAGTTCTTGACTGAGGCCTGTGTTTAACATAGTTTCCTTAAAACAAATTCGCCCTATATGGGTGTTTGTTTCCCAGGATACAACAGTGGAAAGCAATTCTTCTAGATTGCCCGAACCCTCACTTGGCCCAGATTATACCTTGGTTGCAGCAAGAGAGAAAAGATGAAGTAGAAGCGTAAGAGATGAAGAGATTGATTTCGTTTCATTCGGTGTGTTTAACCAGTCACATAAGGATTGTATATATACTACCCAACATTAAAACGGAATCGTAACTGTCACAATTAAATAAGAGAATTAATCAAAGAATCAAAATCGAAATCTATGATTAATAGTTCTTAATTCGTTTTTGTAACAGTTAACCAAAAAGAAAAAATGCAAAAAAGGTCCTTGAACTTTTCTGGTCGACCGGTGGTGCATTCGTGTCTGCAGGACGCACGCTCGCACACAAGTTCAGTGGCCCGAAGCCAATTTGGCTCGCATTTGCACCCCCCTGCGTGCGCGCGCAAGAAAGAGCCTTGGTTCTAATTAGTCTTACAAAGGTAGCTAGTCTTTGTAGTTATAAACCAATTTTCTTTTCCTTCTTCCTTCAATGTGGGATGAGTTTTAAAAATCCACTTAACTCCTTTATCTTCTCTTCAATTGCCTTACTTTGACAAGTAATTTCTCATTCATTTTTAATCCGTTTTGGACGTGTGATATATCGAAACGTAGATATCATGGAGGAGAACACAAATATATAATCAATAACTCGTTTTGATTATATTTAGAGTATTAAATTTGTGCTCAAAAATGGAGAAAGTCCATTTTTGGAAATTAATAAAATTAATTTTCCAACACTTTTATTAGTTGCTGATTATAGCAATGTAATTTCTGCCAAAAGAACTTTATTTTTACACTTATATCATGGATTGTTCAATGTTCAATTTGAAACGTAATTATTATACAATGTCTAAATTGCCCCTCCACTATCAAGATAGTATTTAATCAATCAATTGTAGAATTTACATTATCTCGGTATTTAACAAACTTATTTACTAATAACTCACTTAAACAAATGTTAACATTGTCTATTCTATCAATCAAAATCAGTTAAATAGCAAATTACCTGTATCAGGATTTGTGTAATTAAAATAACTATATGTTTTGTTTTTAAATCTTTTAAAATGCCTAATATGCCCCTCCCACTATTAAGATAGTCTTATTTACTAATAACTCACCCAAATTGCCCTTAAAGTTTGATTCTGAATTTGTACATAACGTTTCTAAAAATGTTCTTCAAGTTCCTAATTTAGTTTTAAGGTTATTATACTTGATAAATTCATGTCTCCAATTCAAGATCCTATATGTACTTTTATTCGTTGTTGATTATAGCAATGTAATTTCTGCAAAAAGAACTTTATTTTTAATCTTATAAAATGCCTAAAATGCCCCTACCATTATTAAGATAGTCTTTAATCAATTAAGTCAGATATTGGCTATGGATGCACTCTATGTTGTTCTTGATTTTTTGTAATTTCATATTATGTACAATTAATGGTGTTTTACAATATTTTAATTTAAGACTTTTATATTTAATATAAATAGTATTTGTTTGTATTTTAATTTATCAGTGTTATATAACTATACAATAAATATAATTTTTATATTAGGCTACATAAAATATATATATATATATATATATATATATATATATATATATATATATTTAAAAGAAATAATTTTTTAAAATTTGACAGACTTACACAATATGATAAAAACTAAATATAATAATAATTAATGATTATACCCGCCGTCGTTCAACGTGAACCTCGCCCATACCCTGGACGTAATCGGGACTCATGTGTTTACGGCGTGCGTCGATGTCTCTTCATCTCCAATTGATCATCCATTTAAACCCTCCCCGTATATGTAAACTCTCATTCTTGCATTTTCATCACCATCAAAAGATAACTTCGAATTTCTCATCTTCTATGAAAAAAAATCCGGCGAACAATGGCAACAAACATAAATGTCGATCCATGGGCAAAGCCGAGGTATCAGCTATGGACTGTAAGCAGTGAGCAACCAAAATGTAGTTGAATTGTATATGAGAAATCGATTAAGAACAAGATCAATCAATGTAATGAACTCAGAAAGTAAATAAGACTTTTAAGTTTCAATTACTCTCAATAAGCTTGATTACAAAAGTAGACTACGAAATCTGGAAAACTCGTGATCTAAACCAAAGCTCAGTCCCTATTTATAGGAAACATGAGAGTACAAAAAATACTAAGTCTGGAACCATTACGCTTCGTACAAAAGAGACTTAGTAAATACATTACATACGAAATAGACTAAACACAATTCGACTCATTACAAGACATCAACCCTTACAATCTCCCCCTTTGTAAACGAGTCGAACTACTCAATTCGTGAGAATCTGAGCAGCTAAGTGCATCATCCTTCGTATCTCAGAGTACCATGTTAATACTTTCTTTAACTCCTTCTTGTCACCATCATTGTTTTTCGAGCAGTTATTCATACGAACAATAAAGTTCGTATATTGTGACGTTGTATATCTTTCGATCTCAGCAACTTGAAAGAGAAATCTCTTAGCCTTTCCTTTAGTGTCCTTCCCAGCGAACACTAAACCAAACGGTTTTAAACATATCTCTCCATCAGCATACTTTTTCAACTCAGCCTGTGACTTTGAAGGTTCCATTGCAACAGAGACTTTCTTATCCATACTCGAAGCCAACTCTTCGTCAGTCAAGGCAAGACAATCATAATAATTGTCAATGAAGATTTTAATGTGAGCAAGACCTAGTCTGAACACTTCTTTGTCTGTACCCTTGAGTTGTGATGCCTCAATTTCTTTTAAAAGTAATGCAACGTGAATAAGATCATTCAAGTTCATTAGAGGGAAGTCTGCAATACTGAAATCGATTTCTTGATTGTTTGCACGAATCACATGATACCTGAAATTTTGTATCATGTCTTCAAACAAGACATCTTTCTTAATAGCAACAACTTTCTTGATCTTGATCAGAGACCACACTTCATCTTGCTCTTTTCCAAGTACAGCATGAAAACGAATTTTCATGTGTGTATAATCATCTGGGTTTTTGAATTTCTCACTAATTTTGAATTGAGTAGTGATAAACATCATTTCGTTTATCGGAAAGTCCAACTGACAAAAATCAGTGTTAGCAATCGAATAGCTTTTCCTTGGTTTCTTTTCGAAAGCATACATATGATTGAATGCAACTCTCGATTCGATTGATTCATACGAATACAACTTTTTGGGATCACCTTTGTCCATTCCAGGTGGATCATTTTCTCTCAAACTCAGAATACTTTGAATATGCCTTTGAAGTTCGATTTCAGCCTCCACCTCTGCTTTCTTTTCTTCTTTAGACTTTTCGACTAGCACACCTTTCCCTTTGTCTTTCGAATCTAAATTTGGTTTTAAGGAACTTGAACTACCCCCTTCTGTAGCTGAATTAATCACAATTCCTTTTGGTTTTGAAAAAGGTTTTGTGGTAACAATTGTTGTTGAAATAGTATCAGACTTCACTAGAATTGAAACAGGAATTTGTGTAGAGAACACATTTCCAACAAGTTTCGAATCTCCAGTTGTTATCTTCTCTCTTTCTCCCTTTCTATTCACATTTACTCCTTTGCTCACTTTCGTTTCTCCCCCATGCACCCCTGTGATAACAGGTGGGGCATTCTGTGGCAACATTTGAGCAAACTTGGAAAAGGGAGCAACTGCCTTCTGAATAACCTGATCAAGTAAATTCAACTTCTGAGTAAGGAACTCAGGAGTTAAAAACGAAGTTGGAGTAGGCTTCGAAACAAGTTATTTTAACTCTTCAAGAAGAGACTGTAATTTCGCAAGCTGATTGTTGTCTTCAGTTGCTTTAGATTCAAACTTTGGCATTGCGTCCTGAAAAGTTTTGACAAAATTTGTAACTGCCCCAACAATTATATCAACCTTCTCTTGAAGTGAATTGTACTGAGAATTCATATTTATGAGTTCCTGAGAGACTTCCTTCTTCAATTCTTCTTGTTGAGACGAATGCGTTTCTCATTTACTAAGTTAAAAGTGATTACATCAGTTCCTTTATTGAATGAAGCAGTAGATGCAGCCATAGACAACCAAGTTAGTGGAACTGCAAAAGATTTGAACATAACGGTGGCAAGAACTGATCTTTTTCAATGCAACTATCAGCATCTTGAGCTCTTCTGGATACAACGAGACATTTGATTCAACCTGATAGTTTGTGCTTTGTATCGTCATCAGAGGTTGGGATGCAATTTCAACGTTAGTGGAATTCTGAACATCAGCCATTTGAATGTTGATTGGAAGCTTTCAAAAAGATATTAGGGCTTTTTGATCTTCTGTGAATTCTTGAACGCGTGATTTCAAAAAGAAAGAAGATTTTCCTTTTATAAGTAAGCCCAAAGTAAATTTGAACCGTTTGTCATTAAGAAGTAGATCACATCATCCCTTAAAACTCACACCAGTAGCCGTTATTGTAGCTATGTCAGATAAAGTTCCTTGAAACTAGGGCCAAGGTACCAAACGGTTACGTTAAGACTGTTCATGAGTACTTGTGGATAAGATCAAACGTTTCAGATTTGAGGTTAGGCTCATTCGTTTTTGGGATTCGAAACGAAGTCATTTGCCTCTTGTGAAATCATCAGCCTAAGTTGGTATTACTTAGAACCTCAAGGATTTCGTGAGTGTAGTGATTCAATGAAAAAGGATAAGAAGCAAATTAAAAAAAATTTGGATCTGTGATGTCAAATATGTTGACACAAAAGAAGTTAAACCCTAGGCAAAGGTTGCTTCGTTAATTATCAAGAAAGATAACTAACAGCTTGTGCATTTTCCCGTGAATTACAATCGAATACTTTTAAAGAAGTATCAAAGGGCTTCTTTTTCAAGGCTTCAATGGGTGGCTTATGAATTTCGTTACATATCAACCTAAACATAAGGTGAGAATTTGTAAACGAAATTACTTGTTTGACCAGTGTAGTCAGTGACAAGTGGCTTTGTAAAATTTGTGAAAGTGACTAGAGAAAAGAATTGATACGCACACTGAAATCACATTCAAAGAAAAATAGTTAAGCTGGATTTCGTTGGGAAACAAATGTCGTGGGTTTCGAACATTTGATCAAAACCACTCATACGAAAGAATGTGATATGGAGTATACGAAACTTGGGTACAGAAACAAGTGTTTCGTAAGAATCTGGAACAAAGTTCCCCGTCAATTCCTTATAAAGTTCGGATATTTGGGTTTCACTTGCATCATGGTCTCATGATTTAAGATCATTAACACAGATTTTTGACATGTTTAAGTCATAATTGGTTTGATCAATGACCTCTTGAACATGTGTCTTTGTGTGTGAAAAGTGTTAAGAAATTTTGTGATGAAAAAGATTGGTTAAGATTCAAATGTACCTCTGTTATCTATAGACCAAACATATAACTCTTAACTCATTTGAGAAGAGTAAGGTAGCTCATTGGACTAATGCGAATGTAAGCCTAATTTGGAAGAAACTTTCGTATGAAAATTTTCATTAAGGCTTTCGTAACACACATAGAGTCAGTTGAGACTTGGGTCGACATGCAGCAGTATGCTTCTAGGGACGTCTTAACTAGTACAAAGATTTAAGAGAATTACCTTCCTATAGAAACACAAGCATGACCCTTTGAAGAATTGTCGTGAAAATTGTTCTTGAAGACCTGAAAAAAATAACAGAGTAAACAAAAATCTTTTTGAATTTTCTATTAAAAAAAATATTTTTGTGATTTTGAATTTTTTCGAAAAATAAAACAAGCAATAAAAGAAAATCTTTTTGATATTTTTGATTTTTCGAAAATTAATGCAAAGAAATAAAAATATTTTTGGTTTTTCAGTTGAACAAAATTTTAAACAAATGAAAAGAATTGATAGTATCAAACACGCAAAAAGTTTTAGTTTCAATATACGAAAACGAAGCGTGTCGAAGCCTCTTAACGCACAGTAACCTCTGAATGGTTAGGACAACAAGCCTCTGAATCGACACCTTTTTCACCAACAACATTTCGTTAATTTTGAGTATTTGATCCTAGTACCGAATTCGCATCTAACATTCCCAAACCTGCTAAAATTCTCACAAAAGATTTTTCATCAAGTGGTTTAGTGAAAATATCAGCAAGTTGATTAGTAGTTTTGACAAAATGAACTTCAATGTTACCATCTTCCACATGATCTTTTATAAAATGATAACGAAGAGCAATGTGTTTCGTTTTCAAATGTTGTACTGGATTATGACAAATGCGAATAGCACTTTGTGAATCACAGTACAAAGGAATCTTTTTCATATTAATTGCATAATCACGCAATTGACTTTGAATCCATATAATTTGTGATGTGTAAGCAGCAGCAGCTACATATTCTGCTTCAGCTGTTGAAATTCATACACATGTTTGCTTTTTCGACTGCCAGCTCACCAACTTGCCATCGAGAAATTGACATCCGCCACTTGTACTTTTTCTGTCGAGAGTACATCCACCAAGGTCTGAATCCGAAAAGGCTTGAATGAAAAATCCAGATTTTGAAGGATACCATAATCCCAACGAAACTGTTCCTTTAAGATAACGAAAAATATTCTTTACAGCTGTTAAATGTGGTTCTCTTGGATTTACTTGATACCTTGCACAATTGCACATAGAAAACATGATATCAGGTCTACTTGCAGTTAAATAAAGTAAAGAACCTATCATGCTTTGAAACAAAGTAAGATCAACAGCAGGTGAATCTAACGAAGGTGTTAACTTCGTTCCTACTGCCATTGGTACTCTTAGCTTAGTGCTATTAGTCATTCCAAACTTTTCAAGCAAATTCTTCGTATTTTTTCTTGGTTAATGAAAATTCCTTCTCTGCTTTGACGTATATCTAACCCAAGGAAATTGTGGATTTTACCCATCATGCTCATTTCGAATTTACTCTTCATCAAATTTTCGAATTCTCTAGATAAGGCAGGGTCAGTTGATCCAAAAATAATATCATCAACATAAATTTGAACAAGCATTAGATGATCCCCAACTTTCTTTCGAAATAATGTGGGATCAACTGATCCTTGTTTAAATTTAGATTGTTTCAAAAATGAAGTAAGAGTTGCATACCATGCTCGTGGTGCTTGTTTTAACCCATAAACTGCCTTATCTAAAATATAAACATGATCAGGATATTCTTCTTTAATAAAACCTGGGGGTTGTTCCACATAAACTGTTTCTTCAAGCTCTCCATTTAAAAATGCACACTTCACGTCCATTTGATAAACATCAAAGTCTTTGTGAGCTGCATAAGCCAGAAATATACGAACAGCCTCGAGTCTTGCGACAGGGGCAAAAGTTTCTTCATAGTCGATTCCTTCTTGTTGTGAATATCCTTTAACAACAAGTCTGGCTTTGTTTCGAATAATATTGCCATCTTTGTCGGTTTTATTTTTGAAAATCCATTTTAGCCCGACAATCGAAACATCATCAGGTTTTGGAACAAGTCTCCAAACCTTGTTTCGTTCGAATTCAGCAAGTTCAGATTGCATAGCAACAACCCAATCTGAGTGTTCCATAGCATTCTTAACTGTTTTTGGCTCTATTTTCGAAATAAAAACATTAAACATGCAAAATTCTTGATTCGTATTCAGTACCTCATTTTTCGCACGAATTTGAGCTATTGTTAAAACTCCATCTTGTGGATTTCCTATAACTTGCTCTTTTGGATGATTCTTTGTCCATTTCTCAAGTGGTGGATATGCTGGATCAAACTCCAATTGTGCATCTTCATACATTTCTTCATTTTCAGTACCTGCCACAGAAATATTATCATCAAATTCATGAAATTCATCATTTTGATCAATATTAATTGCATCTGTATCATCATGCTCCCCCTCAACATGATTATCGTTTTGATGCTCCCCTTCAAATTCATGATTCATACTACTCTTCTCCCCCTCGAAAGGATGCTCCCCCTCAACATTTAGAGGAATAGACGTATGCTCCCCATCCATACGAACATTTAGCATACTTTCGCCATTTTCAGTAGTATCCGAAGTGAGTGTTGAATCATCAGTATGTTTTGATGATTCGGGTGTTTGATTATCATCAGCATGAACTTCAACATCAATTGCCCTATCTGGAACACAAAAAATGAGATCATAATCAAAATCAATTGTATTATTATTCTCAGTTTGATTGTTTGATTCAGCAAGAATTGGTTTTTGGTCAAACTTTCTTTCGACTTGTTTAACATAGTAATCATCAAAGGTGAGATTAAAAGTTTCTTCAACTTTGCGAGTTCGTTTGTTCAACACTCGATATGCAACAAAAGTATGCGAATATCCCAAAAATATGCCCTCATCAGCTTTAGCTTGAAACTTTGAAAGATTATCTTTAAGATTCATGATGAAACATCTGCAACCAAAAACATGAAAAAATTTGACATTAGGTTTCCGATTATTTATTATTTCATAAGGAGTGATATTAAATCTTTTATGAATAAAAGAACGATTCTGAGTAAAACATGCTGTTGAAACAGCTTCAGCCCATAGATATTGAGGAAGATTCGCATATGTCAACATTGTTCTTGCTGCCTCACACAATGATCTGTTTCTTCGTTCAACAACACCATTTTGTTGTGGTGTGTATGGTGATGAGAAATTATGCGAAATTCCTTTGTCAGTTAAGAACGAATCCAACATCTTATTCTTAAACTCAGTGCCATTATCACTCTTTATTCGTCGAACATTCTTTTTCAGACTCATCTCTATCTTTTTGATAAAATCAATCATTGTTTGAGCTACTTCAGATTTTAACCTGAGAAAAAATACCCATGTGAACCGTGAAAAATCATCAACTATAACCAAAATGTATCGTTTCTTGTTAATTGATTCAACAGTCGAAGGTCCACAAAGGTCAATATGAAGAAGTTCCAATGGTTCAACAATTTTTGAGTCTATCACAATAGGATGTCCTTTGCGATGTTGTTTTCCTTGTTCGCAAGCCGCACAAAGAGTATTATTATCAAATTTTAACACAGGAAGACCACAAACTAAATCTTCTGTAACCAGCTTGTTTAGATTTCGAAAGTTTAAATGTGATAAACGTCTATGCCATAACCAACTGACATCACTTGAAGCTTTCGAAAGTAGACAAGCAGATGGTTTGCCCATTATTGGTTTAATATCGAGTGTGAACATATCGCCATATCGTTTCGATTTTAGCAATACTTCATTCGTCTTGACTTTTGAGATTATACTCCCTTCTTCGTTAAACACCACTTGATTTCCAGTGCCCACAACTAATTGTGAAACACTAATCAAGTTATGTTGAAGACCTTCCACATATGCAACGCGATTTACTATGAATTGTCCATTCGTTACTTTGCCATATCCTTTCACTTGACATTTTTTTATTATTACCAAATTTCACTACCCCAGCATTTTCAAGACTTCGAAAATCTCTTAAGTTCTCCTTCCTTCCAGTCATGTGACGTGAGCAACCACTATCAATATACCACTTCGTATCATATTGCTCGTCACAAAGTACCTGCATTTAATTAAAGAATTTAGGTACCCAAGGCTTTTTGGGTCCTTGGTTATTAGTTTGAAACATGGAGGGAATTTTAGAAGTAAAAACCCAAGTTCGAATTTTTGCAGTTATACTATCAATTAAATCAACATCATTATCTAAAGATATTGAAATATAATTTTTCGATAGTTTTGGACTTTCATTAGATTGCTCCTCAGGCTTCTCAATTCTTGTTAATTTGTTGATTGGTTTCCATCTCTGTTTCGGAATTTCTGAATCTTGAGAAGATGAACTTCTAGTTGTTGACTCATTCAAATACTTCTCATAAGCTGTTTTGATCTGAACTTGAGAAAACCTCCCAGACTGATATCTTTTGCCTTGTCCTTCAAGCCAATTGTTGATAGAATGAATTTCTGATTTTTCATTTGAACACGAAACTCTTGTTGGTTTTGTGATCGAAGGATTTGGAAAATTTGGCTTTTGTGGAGTAAATGTAACTTTTGATTTGAAAGTTTTGTTTGGAACTTGTTGACTATTCGTTGATTTTCGAACAATGTTAAGTTTTTGATCATTCACCACTTGGTGTAATTTCTCATACTTTCGAATGTTATCAAATTTTCGAATATGTGCAACCTTTTGATTTATTGGAAATTTGTCTTTTACACTCATTGGATGATGAAAAGACGTGTCTTTTTGTTTTTCTGTGACAATTGGTTTTTGAGAACTCTTGGTTTTTGAAGAATTTGAGAATTTAGATTTTGAAACACTAACTGTCTCATTCGAAACTTTGGATTTAGTTAGAGCGGGTTTTTCGTTAGACACTACTTGCCAAAAAATTACTTTTCGTGCCTTTCTTTTTGAAACTTTGTGTTCTTTTGAAAAATTGTTAACAAGCACTTTGAATTCGTTTGAATTGAGTGTCACAATTGGAGTTGAATAAACAACTTCTTTTGTAACAACATCTTTTTCTTTTTCTGATTTAACAACCCATTTTTGTTGAATTCGGGTTTGACGTTCTCAGCATTCCCAGTTGTGACAAATACTTGATTTGGAAAAACTACATCATCTGTGCATGTAAAATTCGGATACACGACAGTATGAGTTTCCAAATAGTGAGCACCTTTGTCATTCATCACCTTGTCAAAATTTTCAGTTTCTCCATAAACTTGTTCAACAACAACTCTTGGAATTGAAGTTTCAGTTGAAACTTTCTTTTCTGTTTTACAAACATTCGAAGCTTTGATTTCATCCTCCTCATCATCACTACTATCTGTCTGACTGTCTCGAACTTCCACTTCATCAAAGTCAAATAATTTCGAAGTAGAGGGCTTTCCAATGTCATCCTCAACCATCAAATCATTAACAATTTCTTTACCTTTGGCCTTAGATGTGATGTTAATGATAGACAACTGAGAACAATCAATACTTTCTTCTTCTTCAATTTCACTGATTTCGCTAAGATTATCCGAATTCTCATCGACATCAGCAAAATTGAGTTCTGAATCAAGTTTCGAATGTTCAGTTCTTTTCAAAATTTTCACTTGTTGATCTTTTGTCAAACTTTCATTAACAATATTAACCAATTCATCAGCATTTAAAAACTCATCTTTCTTAACAATGCCATATGCAAACCTATCGTCTGGTACTTTGTTAAAATCAGCTATTGTGTTTTCACAATCATATGACATGACATCAACTTTTTCTCTTTCGAATGCAAGAAAAGGCAATAGTTTTCGATGTTGTTCTTTGCTTATATCAGAAAAATGATGTAATGCTGTTAATTTTGCATATAACTGTTTTGCAGAATTACAATAGATGTTACGTTGAGCCAACAACATTCTTACATCTTTATCTAGATTCTCTCGATCACAATTGACATTTTCTAATTGCAACTCTAGATATTCTACCCTGCAACGTTTTGTGTCTAGCATCTTTTGAGTCTCAAGCAATTGATTATTAAGTTTCTTTGCCTCATTACTAGCAGACACAACAATAGCATCAAAGTAAGCAACAGTATCATCAAAAGCAATTATTTCAGAATCATATGCATGTAAAGGAATATTGAAAGATTCGAGTATAGAGCGTACCTTTGTTGTCATTGGAGATTTGTCACTTGACTTCGAAACAAATCAATCTCCAGATATCTCTTCTTCTTCTCCATCCTCGAATTCTGCATACATGGCACCATGAGTAGGATGTCTCATTTCCTCATCATCAGACCCGGATGACCAAATCTGATAAGTACCGCTTTCTTCATCTTCATTCTCTCCTCTTGCCACAAGAGACAATCCCTTGGCCTTCTCACGAACTTCCTCTAGTTTTTCAGCATAGTATGCTTCGTCCTTCACTCTATTCTTCTTTTCCTCTTTCTTACGAAGCATACAATCAATTGCAAAATGATTCGCACCTTTACAGTAATGACAATCTACACCAGAATCTCCTTTCAATTTCTTTTCTGCCTTAAACTCTTTCACCTTGTCATCATCCTTCTCATACTTTTCAAATTTCTTTTTCTCTTCTACACCAGACTTCGTAAGATTTCCTTTCAACTCACTCTGCTTTCCCTGAGAATTAAAAGGCCTTTTGAAAAACTTCTTAACTCGATTATTCGAATAAAAAGCTATAGCTTCATCATCCGAATTCAAGAGGAAACCTTCTTCATCTGAATTCTCTTTTTCAGCAGATTCCACCTCAGATACTTTCGAAACCAGAGCTAGTGGTCCTCCTAAACTCTGTTTCGCTTCTTCCATTATCTCAGACACTTCACTTTCGTGTGTCTTCAGCTGATTGTAAACATCATTCAAAGAAGAAGTATCAAAGCTCTGTTGATTTTTGATCATCATACTAACACTCCTCCACTCCTTCCTAAGTCCCATAACAAAAGTAAGATTATACTCCATTAGACACCTTGTGATTCCATAGCGATTGCATCTGTAGATCAACTCATTTAGACGATCATAGTAAATTGTTTCAGTTTCCTTCTGTTTGAACTCTTTCAGCTCAACCAAACATTGCTTAACAGAATTGATCTTAGTCTTCTCGCTTCCTTGATACTTTTCCTTGAGAGTATTCTAGATATCCTTAGCAGTTTTACAACCACGAATGTAGTTATAAACAATAGGAGGCAAAGCACCTCTTAATTCTCTCATACAATGCTTTTCGTGTTTCTCCAGTCTTGTTTGTTGTTCTCCAACAGCAGAAGTAGTTCCAGATGAACCAATAGTTTGAACATTCGGTGGAGGTTGAACTGTTCCATTGATGCAATTCCACAACTCTTCATCCAGACCATTCAAGTAATCTTCCATACGATCAGCCCACTGATCATAGTATTCTGGAATCAACATTGGAATTTTGGTTGATAATCCGAGCAGATGAGAATAAGAAGTCATTGTGTTCATGTTGAAGTTCGCCATTGATGAACACACGAGAAAAAAAAAATCAGAAATCACAGAAAACTTGATGAATTTGATATTTGATCAAACGAATTGATCAGAAACTTATAATTGATCACTCGATTATACAATTTGAATTCAGGATCTAATCAAATCTGTAGATCAGATGTGATTTTCAGAACCAAAAGTGCGGAAACTTTTGAGACAAAAAAAATGACTCAAAATCAGATGATTTAGAAAGAAAATCAGATCAATGCAGCTTGATTCCTGCTCTGATACCAATTGTAGTTGAATTGTATATGAGAAATCGATTAAGAACAAGATCAATCAATGTAATGAACTCAGAAAGTAAATAAGACTTTTAAGTTTCAATTACTCTCAATAAGCTTGATTACAAAAGTAGACTACGAAATCTGGAAAACTCGTGATCTAAACCAAAGCTCAGTCCCTATTTATAGGAAACATGAGAGTACAAAAATACTAAGTCTGGAACCATTACGCTTCGTACAAAAGAGACTTAGTAAATACATTACATACGAAATAGACTAAACACAATTCGACTCTTTACAAGACATCAACCCTTACACAAAACACACACCGATTATAGAGTATGGCAAAGGAAACGACAAGAGGTTCACCATTAGAGTTGTCCGTGGCGGATATTTTACTGATTATCTAGGTAAAGCATATGAAAAAACAAAAGTTCACTTTATTACTTTTGTCAACATCGATTTGCTTGACATGGATTTGCTTGGTAGTTTTTCTAAAAGTTTGGGTTATACAACTATGGGATACTGATATCATATGCCAACTGAACAACATTCTGGTTTGTCAATGACTCAAATTTGGATGATGATGCTTTGGGAAATTTCAAAGCAATGGTTAGGGCACATCAATTCCGTGAGATTGAACATCTGTATGTGGAACACAAGCCAATATATGTGCCAACAATTTTTCCCCACTTCATGATGAACTCACCAGCGAAAAGAGTTCAGAAGCTTATTCATCTCTTTGTAATAGAACACCCAATGTCAACAGTTGATGATGGAATAACATACATCAAGCATATGCTAAACATGACCATTCCCAGAGGAAAGATGGAAGATGCAATGGACATGGCTAAAGAGAATGTTATTGCATGGAAAAACTTAGTGTATGTAACTGTTATCTCTTTTTTTTTGATGAAGTTACATATTTCATGGTTAAGACAATTAGTAATTATATTTTGTATATTGGGTGTAATAGAACATCATAGTTTGTAAAAACTTTGAAACTTATAGTTTGTTTAATGAAATATATGATGTGTTTATATATTTTATGTTAATGCTCATGTAACTTTCCAGGTTTATCATTTTTGGAGCATAGTATCTTGGTAACTATGGATATTATATCACCAATAAAGATCTCATATATTGTTTTGTGTTGCTGATCTCATGAACTGTTGGAATTAAACATAATATATAAATGATATGGATTACATAATATTAATTATATATAACTTTCAGAATCTAGAAAAACTTAACCAAATATTTTGATCTTTTAAGATGTTTAAAATGCCTAAAATGCCCACCCCACTATTAAGATACTCTTAAATCAATTAATTGTGGAATTTGACTATTGATGCACTGTAATCTGTTCTTGGATTTTTGTAATTTCATATTCTGGACAATTAATGTCGTTTTACAAAAGATTAATAGAAGACTTTTATTATTTTCACCGATATTCATGGATGATTAGCAACAATTTGTTTTAATAGTTTCAAAATTTCAAAACAAATTATCGTTCCCTCCACACAATTTCAAAATCAAAAGTTCAAACCTGAATTAAAAGATTATAAAATCCTAACCTTATTTTAATTCATTTCCTCTGGATCGTCTTTGCTTTGCCAATAGTAGCTGCGTTTTTTCGTTCTTGATTCATGTTGTCCTCTCCAGTTGACGATTACAGGTAAGCAAATCTTTATTTATGAAAAATTGAAATTTCCAGTTAATATTGAAGTCGATTTGTAATACACCTTCGCCTCCGGTCCCCATTTTTCTTACCTTAACACATCTTTAACCTTGTAAGTTTAAAAGATCGACACAACAAACGAATAAGTTTTAACCCAACTATTTGTTTTCGTTCTTCGTTTCTATCTATACATACAAGTCCGAATGTAATGCATCTTTGTGTTTCAGACTAACCTAAACGTTTGTTTTATCTTTTAAGTAAAGAAAATTCCAATTTATGCTCCATGTTTAAGTAAATATGCGTAAATGGTCCCTGTTTAATAATAAATGACAACTAACTTCTATATTAACTTGTGAATCATTAACAAAAGTTTATGTACATTTTGTTTACTCATATGTTTTTTAATATAAATAGTATTTGTTCACATTTTATTTTATAAATGTTATATAAATATACAATAAATTTACTTTTTATATTAGGGTACATAAAAAAATATAAAATATATAAATGCAATCATATTTCAAAAATAGACCCACTTAAAGAATATGATAAAACAAATTGCAATTATATGTCAAATATTTTCATAATATTAGTTTATACTTTATTTTGCTTTAATTTAATCATACTCTTTACTGTTTATCATATTATCTTATAAATTAATTATTGTTATTTCTTCAGATTCCAGATATATCATGAAGTCGTTTAATTCTAAAAAGAGTAGAAAATTAAATAGTTTTTATTTAGATAATAGAAATAACATTAATTTGTCTACTACATCAAGCCGACAAATTTCAACAGCTACAAATGCACTTGATACACCTTACAACGGTATGTTTGTTCTTTAACATTTTTTTTTATATTTTTGTTACACATTTTTTAAGCTCTAAATATATCTTTTAATAACACAAAAATGTCACATAAATTATTTTCATATTATATAATTACAATGTTTTATAAATTCTATATATTTTAAAAAGATATTGTTAAATCCATATTTAAATAAATATATTATCCACCTGAAGCAATTTCATAATCAAACAATAACATGTATTATTCTAACAATAATCTTTATTAACATAATAAGAAAAACCAAAAAAATTGCCTACTTCATCGACCAAGAAGATTCATCATCTGCAACATTTATTAACAACGGTTACAAATGTACATTTCTTTCTTCACTATTATTATTATTTATTATATATTAATATGAAAAATTTAATTTTAACCAAATTCCAATCATTTATTATATTCAGTTTTATATCAAACACAATTATTTACACTCCTATACATTTTATATCATATACTTTTTATTCGTTATACAGGAACAAATGATTTTATGTACTACTTGCAAGCAAAAGAGAAAAGAAGACAGAGAAAATTATATTTGGATAACAAGAGGTCGAAGAAAAAGAATACAAAATCCAGTGTTCAAAATCGATGTGGAACACATGTCTTAACACACACAGATATTTGTAATTTTCTTATTTTATTTTTTAATTTTCACCATTCATATATCTATATAAAAAATACATACATTATCATCATTTTTTATTATTTCAATGTACTAATATAAAATTTACATGCTAATTTAATTTTATAATACACGTCTTCAATTTTTTTAACAATTTGTTTTTTACAGATCAATCAAAAAACGTTGTTCGTGAAAAAGAAAATGCCCGTTCCTATAAATCCCGTGGAAACCAAAATACACCCCTACAATCATCTTCTTCATATATAAATGTTAGAACTCCATTATCTAACATTTCAAATGGTAATAATTTTGCTTTTCAAAATTATCTTTCAACCACTTTCTAACATTTCAAATGGTAATAATTTTACTATTTTTTTTCAGCCAATAGTAGTATCAATAACTACACAACTTCAACATTACAAAATAATAGACATTATTCTGGACTTTGTAATGGTATGACCTCGAGAAATGCATCTACAATAACTGCTTCTTCATCGTCAATCAAGTTAAATCCAGGATGTCATAAATTAAAAAGGAAGTTGGAAAATTTATCTCCTATTCCATTTATTGATTTGACAGCAGATGTAGGAAATATGCATGAAGTCATTACTGAAAACCAAATAATTGGTATTTCCAAAGGTAATCCATATATATACCCATTTTCTTTTTATTCTACAACTCAAATATTGTATTATAACTGTTTATGAAATTCAATATTTTACTTATACATCTTTATTTTATTACAGAATATTTGGATCATGGTGATCAAATTGTGGTATGTCAAACATGTCATGCAAAATTATGGAAAAATGAATCCATTAGAGGAAAAGAAAGAGGAAACACAGATTATTCATTATGTTGTGGTTATGACAAGGTTCAACTTCCATATTTAAAGAACGTACCACCAACTTATGAAATAATGTTTCGAGGAACGGATTCTAAAAGCAAAAACTTTATGAAAAACATTCGACGTTACAATTCAATGTTTTCTTTTACGTCGATGGGTGGTAAAATTGATTCTTCAATCAATAGAGGAAATGCTCTATACATTTTCAGACTTGGTGGTCAAAATTATCATAGTATTGGAAGCATTTTACCACCAGATGGATCGCAACCAAAATTATCTCAGTTATACATTTATGATACGGACAACGAAAATTCAAATCGGCAGAGATGTTTTGGGTATATTTTCAACCTTCTTATTCATAGTTAATTTCGATCTTTTTTTTACTAATATTATGTATATTTTCAATTTTTATAGTGGGGAAAAACATCAATCTACATCAATCGATAATGATATTATTGAAGATTTGAAGTTGATGTTAGATTCAAATAATGTATTGGTTAGCTCTTATAGGATGGTAAGAGATACTTGTAAAAAATATCCTCAAGTTGATATGAAGTTAAAAATCATCGGCAGAAGAGATCGAGATGGAAGGACATATAACCTACCTACTGCTTCTGAGGTTGTCGCTTTAATTATAGGTGACATTTATGATTCAGTTGAAAATAGAGATATCGTTGTTGAAACTAAATCGGGATTTCTACAACGTATCAGTGAATTGCATCCTTCTTACCTTCCTCTCCAATATCCACTACTATTTCCATATGGAGATGATGGTTACCGCGTTGATATTCTTCATAGAGTTGTTACATCTACAACAAACAGCAAGCGTGCAAAATGTACAATGAGAGAATTTTTCGCTTTTAGAATTCAAGACAGGGATCATTCGTTCTCACTTATTCTTAATTCAAAAAGGTTGTTTCAACAATTTTTGGTAGATGCTTATACCATGATTGAAAGTGAGAGATTGTATTACATACGTAGGCAACAACATGTTCTTAGATGCGAGTCATATGAGAATTTACGTAACCAAAAAGCTCAAGGAACTACATATATCTCCAACGTCGGCCAACGTGTGATATTACCTTCATCTTTTACTGGTGGTGCGCGCTATATGCTCAAGAACTATTTGGATGTCATGTCGTTATGTAAATGGTTTGGATATCCTGATTTCTTCATAACCTTTACGTGTAATCCCAAATGGCCAGAGGTTAAAAGGTTTCTTAAAGATACTTCACTTCAACCAGAAGACAGACCTGATATACTATGTAGGTTGTTCAAGATCAAACTTGATGCATTTATTAAAGACTTAAGGGAGAATCACATTTTTGGCATAATTCAAGCAGGTATTTGAAATAATGTTTCTTGATAATTGATAAAAGTTTATGCTATTTATTATATAATTTTTATATTTTTCATTATGGTATAATA
Organism: Lactuca virosa; assembly: GCF_052849685.1. NCBI lineage: Eukaryota > Viridiplantae > Streptophyta > Magnoliopsida > Asterales > Asteraceae > Lactuca > Lactuca virosa. The sequence goes on from NC_136430.1 coordinate 136,928,566, forward strand.
ATATTTGATTTTTGTGCAAAGTATTATGCAGTTGTTTATACAATTGAATTTCAAAAGAGAGGTTTGCCCCATAGTCATATATGTCTATTTATGCATTCTGACTACAAGCTACCCACTGTTGAATTTATCGATCCGATAATTTCTGCTGAGATACCAAACATAGATGAAGATCCAGAATTGTATTCTCTTGTGAATGAGTTCATGATTCATGGTCCATGTGGCACTGAAAATATCAATTGTCCTTGTATGGTCGACAAAAGTGCTCGAAAAACTTTCCAAAGCAATTATGTAATCATACGTCTGTTGATCAGAATGGTTTTCCATTATATAGGAGAAGAAACGATGGTCATTTTGTTGAAAAATCGGGCGTAAAGTTGGATAATAGAAATGTTGTCCCTTACAACAAATATCTATTGAAAAGATATCAAACACATATTAATGTTGAATGGTGCAATCAGGGTTCTTCTATAAAGTATTTATTTAAATACATAAACAAAGGACCTGATAGAGCTACAGTTGGCATTGTACGAAACAATAACGAGTGTGATACTAATGATGCGGTTGATGAAATAAATGAGTACTACGACTGTAGATATTTATCTGCATGTGAAGCATCATGGCGAATTTTTAAATATGATGTTCATTACAACTATCCTTCTGTGGTTAGACTGCCTTTTCATCTTCCTTGTCAACAACAAATTATATATGGGGAAGACGATGATATTGACGATGTTCTGGACAAACCTTCTGTTGCTTCTTCAATGTTCACAACTTGGATGGAGTGTAATGCAGTTAATGCTGATGCACGGAAACTTACGTATGTTGAATTTCCTACAAAGTTTGTTTGGCAATGTGGTGATAGGATTTGGAAGCCACGGAAAGTAAGAAAGTGCATTGGTAGAATTCATTCGGTTTCACCTAATCTAGGTGAAGCTTATATTTTAAGGATATTTTTAAATAAGGTGAAAGGTCCCAAATCATTTGAAGAAATTCGCACAGTCAATGGTGAAGAATATTCTTCTTTTAGAGATGCTTGTTATGCTCTTGGTCTCTTGGATGATGACAAGGAATACATCGATGCAATCAAAGAAGCGAGTCATTCTGGATCTGGTTTTTACCTATGATTCTTATTTGCTACACTGTTGATGTGTAATAGTATGTCTAAACCGGAGGTTGTTTGGGAAAACACATGGGAATATTTGGCAGATGGAATTCTTTATAACCAACGATAGTGTAACGGCCCGTTCCTGGTACGTATTAATTTATTAAAAGTCTTTTATAAAGAGCTACTCGACGAGTAGTAGTCCTAACTCGTCGAGTAGATGCCAGGTTTGGACGTGGGTTTTAAGTGATCTACTTGGCGAGTCTGCTCCTGGACTCGACGAGTAGGCCAGTCTGGATGAAACCCTAATCCTTAGGGTTTGTACCCTATTTAAACGTCCTTATAGCCCTCATCCCAGCCTCCAGCACCCCTAGAGCGTTCCCCCTCAAAACCCTAGCCTCCATAGGTGAGTTTGAGTGATTCCTTCTTGATTTTTGAGTGTTTTGGTGTATTCTTGGAAGTGTAGAAGAGAAGGAAAGAGAGAAGGTGCAAAGGAGAAGAAGGAGATCCAGAAGCTAGCTTCCATTTGCTACTACATCTAGTAATAAAGTCTCTACCTTGTTCATTTTCCTAGTAGATCTTCATATATGCTTGTTTTGCCACTTTTGGGACATTTCAAGGTTCAAACTCGAGATTGGAGCCTCCTTAGGGTAGTGAACTATAGATCTGGACATCATTGAGCTCCAGGAGCTCAAAGTAGCTACCTTTATGCAAATATAGCCTTGTTCCAAACCCTAAGTGCTTAGTGTTGGATGATTTTGGTGTTTTAGTCCAATTCTCGTGTGCATGCACGTAAAGTTGGAAACTTTACGTGCAAAACCAGCCCTAGAAGTCCAGATCTATGAATTGGATGCACTGAAATCGACTAGAATCGACTGTATAGTAATGACATGCAGGGGACTCGGCGAGTCCACGCCGTGACTCGGCGAGTCCAATGCAATCTTCTTGCCTCAAGAACAGACTTGACGAGTTGTTCATACAACTCGGCGAGTCACAGTCAGGACGTGTTCTTATGATGAATGAGAACTCGACGAGTTGTTCATACAACTCGGCGAGTCGGATGAAGTTAGACTCGATGTTAGTATCGAAGAAGAACTCGTCGAGTCTTTGCCAAACTCGACGAGTAGAAGCGGGTAGAGGATTAGAAAGAATGATAAGGACTCGGCGAGTTGGCGGGCCAACTCGGCGAGTCCGGTCAATTGAAAGTTGACTTTAACCAGGAAGTTGACTTTGACCAGGGGTAAAATAGTAATTTTACCCTGAGATTAGTTATCAGTATTTGATTTAGTGTTTATGGGATTTGTAGCCGGGGAGTTCCGGAGCAGCAGTCAGACAGTCTCAGATTTAGCACCTCAGCAGCCAGCGTTACGAGGTGAGTTTTCCTTCCAGTAGGAATGGGTCTACGGCCACAATGCCGGACCGTTTAGTCAGCAGTAGTCCCGGACTTCGGTCCGATGCAGTAGTTCAGTGTGCTTGATGTCTTTGTGATTCAAGCATGTTTTTGTGTTATGTGTTCCGGACTTCGGTCTGATGCAGTATGCAGTATATGTGTTTATGCTAGTAGTTATGATTATGCTATGTCATGTTCAGTCAGTTTCCGGACTTCGGTCCGATGCAGAGGGCAAGGCCCTGGGTAGATTCCGGACTTTGGTCCGATGCAGTTTTCGGACTTCGGTCCGATGCAGAGGGCATGGCCCTGGTGAGTTTCTAGACTTCGGTCCGATGCAGTTTCCGGAATTCTGTCCGATGCAGAGGGCAAGGCCGTGGTCAGTTTCCGGACTTCGGTCCGATGCAGTTTCCGGACTTCGGTCCGATGCAGTTTCTGGATTTCGATTCGATGCAGTTGGCAAGGCCCAGTATGTGCTTTATATGTTATTGTATGGTATGTGGTAGTTTGGGGGAGCTCACTAAGCTTCGTGCTTACAGTTTCAGTTTTGGTTTCAGGTACTTCAGCTAGCAAAGGGAAGGGCTCGGGATGATGGCATGACACACACCACAGTTTTAGCCTGGGAGTTAGACTCTGATATTTGATATGATCTTGACACTAGTTTCGATTTGATAAATTTATTATGACATTTTGAGATACATGATTCATGGATTTATCTTTTAATATTTGATATTATGGTTTAGTAAAGTTTTTAAACAAAAATTTTTGGGTGGTATTTTCGGAGCGTTACAAGTTGGTATCAGAGCCTTGGTTTGAGGGATTCAGGCACACTCTCGGATGTGACTGGACTCAAACTAAGGAAATGGTAAAAAGATTTTCAAAAGAAAAATGTTTTCAAAGGAATTTTTGAAAAAGAAAACTTAAAAAGAAAAGAGTTTTTGAAAAAGAGAAAAAGGGTGTGGTGCATGCGATCAGCCGAGCTCAAGTAAGTACTCCCCAAATTACCCATACAAGTTTATGCTATGATTATCAGTTTCAGTTTCAGTAGAACAGCATGCTAGAATAGGAGTAAGGATCTAGGAGGATGCCTTATGTACCTGTTATATGTGTTTCAGCTATATGAAATTTGCATGCTAGTATTGAGTAGACAGTAGTAGGATAGCCTGTTTAGGTTATGCCTAATAGTATGAGCTTAGCATTGTATGCTAGTACAGTTTCTTGTTATGAGGATAGGATTGCTTGAGTAGTTTCCTGTGTCTGAATGCTGCTTGCTTTGTGCTTTGTGGGACTCTGAGTGATGGGAGTTAGTCATTAGGTGAATACGTCACGTCACTTGTGATCAGGGTTGAATAATCTCAGAGTGCCGGATTTGGCCCTATTGCGCAGCTCTTGTTTGAGTCTAACCGTTGTAGGGACGAGTCTTCTACTCGAAGGATTATCTAAGCCTCGTCACATGTGATGGTATTCGGGTGATGGCTAATTGGCATTACAAGGAGGCCTTCAGCAGTTGAGGACTGGGTTGGGTGGAGTCAGAGATTTCCCTAGGGCAAGCCTAGGATGAGAGTAGCAGAGATCAGTAGCAGTAGAAGTGACTTGGTGGAGTCAAGGCAGTTCTTGAGGAAAGTACGGATAGATGTGGAAGGTAGTATGGGCCCGTACTACTGAAAGCAGAGGATCCTTACTTGAATCGAGGAAGGCTGAGATGAGACCATGAAACTTGTAGTAGTAGCGATCCCTCGAGATATATCAGTGTTTCTGACGTTTGTCATGATGTGTTTTCAGAATGGTGGTTTTACGCCCTAGGCGAGCAGTCGGCAGTTCAGGAGCCGGCGAGGGATCAGGATCAGGCTCGGGGGCCGAGCATCTAGATGAGCAGACCAGGGAGTTCCTCTCTTCAGAGGTTACTCGCACCATACTTGAGCAGACTCCTGTGATCTTCGGTTCGATCAAGGAGGGTATTTTAGAGCTGATGGACGAGAGGTTGAGCACATTCCGTGCTGAGGTGGCGGCCATGATGGGGTCGCGCACACTCACCTTCAGGGAGTTCCGGGCTTGTAGAGCTCCAGACTTCCATGGGGCACGGGATCCCATTGCGAGTACCAGGTGGTTGGCGGATGTCACCAATGCGTTCTACACCAGCAGATGTCCCGAGGGGGACAAGGTCAGACTAGCATCCTGTCTTCTGAAGGACAGGACACGAGATTGGTGGGAGGAGATCGGGCATGTTATCGGAGATGACGCAGATCTTGATGCGATGACATTGGTTGATTTTACTACCAGGTTCAGAGCCGAGTTTGCACCGGTTATTGAGGTGCAGCAGTTAGCTAGGGAGTTTCAGGATCTTACCCAGACTACAGAGACAGTGGCGGAGATTACTACCAAGTTCAGGGAGAGGGCTCTTCTTGTTCCTCAGTACGCAGCTGATGAGGAAATGAAGAAGGCCCGTTATCATGAGATGTTGCGGAGTGATATCCGCCAGTTTGTGAGCCGGTCCAGCTGTAAAACGCTGGATGATATGATTGCGAGGGCTCGAGAGAGAGAGATAGATTTGGAGATGGAGAAGAAGAGGAAGCCAGAAGCAGCATCTGGTACAGGGAGTTCGGGCAAAAAGCCCAAGGTATCGGATCACAGACCTAGAGGACAGTAGAGCCACAGTCGGCGTGGCAGGTGTGGGAGATTGCACGATGGGGCATGCAAGGCAGGGAGTCCCGGTTGCTACAAGTGCGGCCGGACCGGGCACATGAGCAGAGATTGTACAGCTACTACCACCACCACCACCATAGCATCTGACCTGATTTGCTTCCATTGCAATCAGAGGGGACATAAAAAGTCCCAGTGTCCGAGTTTGGCAGCAGCAGGGAAGGTGGCGGCACCAGCCCCTGCTACATTGAGGATTACAGACGGCCGTCAGGGCCAGGGTAAGGCACCAGTGGCGAAGAGTAGAGCTTTCCAGATGACAGCAGAGGAGGCGCGAGGAATCCTGATGTAGTGACGGGTACGTAAATTCCTCTTGTCTCTTTATTGATATTGATTGTTTCTCATGGTTATATGTTTTTGTATAGGGTCGTTCTTAGTGAACGGCATTTTAGCTACAGTATTGTTTGACTCAGGGGCTACCCGATCATTTGTTTCACTTACGCTTAGCAAGAGGTTTAGCAGAGCTCCGGGGGAGCTGGATTGTCCACTTGAGGTTGAGATAGCGGATGACAAGACCATCAGGGTCGCGAGACTACATAGGGGGTGTTCGCTACAGTTATTTGATGAGCAGTTTTCAGTGGACTTGGTTCCTATTCCCCTGCGGGGGAATAATGTTATAGTGGGTATGGATTGGCTGAGCCCCAATGGCGCAGTGATTGATTGTGAGCTGCAGTTAGTGAGGGTTCGCACTCCCAGTGGGGGATAGTTAGTGATTCAGGGCGAGAGGCCACAGCGCGGACCAGTTCTTTGTTCAGCAGCGAGAGCGAGGCGCTACTTTCAGCAGGGTTGTGCGGGGTACATCGCCTATGTTATAGATGCCCGGGAGAAAGGTAAGGCGACAGTTGACGATGTACCAGTAGTGCGAGAGTATCCGGACGTATTCCCAGAGGACTTGCCTGGGATACCGCCAGAAAGACAGGTCGAGTTTCGGATTGACCTGGTTCCGGGTGCGGCTCCGATAGCCAAAGCACCGTATCGGTTGGCTCCTCCAGAGATGCAGGAGTTGTCTACGCAGCTGCAGGAGCTGCTAGACAAGGGTTTCATCAGGCCGAGTAGTTCACCATGGGGAGCCCCGATCCTGTTCGTGAGGAAGAAGGATGGGTCACACCGTATGTGCATAGATTACCGGGAGCTGAACAAGGTAACAGTGAAGAACCGTTACCCACTCCCGAGGATAGACGATTTGTTTGACCAGCTTCAGGGAGCATCTTGGTTCTCTAAGATTGATCTACGGTCAGGATATCACCAGATGCGGGTCAGGAATGAGGATGTGCAGAAGACCGCTTTTAGGACCCGCTATGGTCATTATGAGTTTGTGGTTATGCCGTTCGGGCTCACCAACGCTCCAGCCGCGTTCATGGATCTCATGAACCGCGTATGTAGACCGATGTTGGATCGGTCTGTGATAGTGTTCATTGATGACATCTTGGTTTATTCGAAGACTCAGGAGCAGCATGAGGAGCACCTGAGAGAGGTGCTAGAGACGCTAAGGAGGGAGAGACTATTCGCGAAGTTCTTCAAGTGCGAGTTCTGGTTACGCGAGGTGCAGTTCCTTAGTCACCTCGTCAACCAGAAGGGTATACTAGTAGATCCGACCAAGGTAGAGGCCGTGATGCAGTGGGAGGTCCCGAGGTCTCCAACTGAGATTCGGAGTTTCCTAGGACTGGCAGGGTACTACAGGAGATTCATCCAGGATTTCTCCAAGATAGCAGTTCCGCTCACCCGACTGACCAAGAAGTCGGTGGTGTTTTGCTGGGGGCCTGAGCAGCAGGCAACATTTGAGACCCTCAGACAGAGATTGTGCGAGGCGCCGGTTCTCACCCTGCCAGAGGGAGTAGAGGATTTTGTAGTTTACTATGATGCTTCGATCACAGGTATGGGAGCAGTGTTGATGCAGTGAGGGCATGTGATAGCTTATGCCTCTAGACAGTTGAAGCCTCACGAGGCTAACTATCCGACGCACGATTTAGAGCTGGGGGCAGTGGTGTTCGCCCTCAAGATTTGGAGACATTACCTCTATGGGGTCCGCTGTATCATTTACACGGATCACAAGAGTTTGAGGTACCTCATGGATCAGCCGAATCTGAACATGAGGCAGCGCCGATGGTTAGACGTGGTAAAGGATTATGACTGTGAGATCCTTTATCATCCGGGCAAGGCCAACGTAGTGGCCGACGCCCTGAGCCGCAAGTCGGTAGCTGCCCCGATCAGGGATATTTGTCTGAGGATGACAGTGATTACTCCATTGTTGGAGCAGATTAGAGAGGCACAGGTTGAGGGCCTGAAGGAGCTGAGGCAGAAGTGTGAGAGGATTGTTGGCCGAGTAGCTTCCTTTGACTATGACAGTCGAGGATTATTGACCCTTCATGGGAGAGTTTGGGTACCGTACTGGGGAGGAGTACGACAGGTACTGATGGATGAGGCCCACAAGTCTCGGTTCTCCATCCACCCAGGGGCGACAAAGATGTATAGAGATATTCGACCCGATTATTGGTGGCCCTGCATGAAGCGGGACGTAGCTTGGTATGTGGAGAGATGCCTGACCTGCAGGAAGGTCAAGGTGGAACATTAGAGGCCCCACGGCAAGATGCAGCCGTTAGACATTCCCGTGTGGAAATAGGAGGATATCACTATGGATTTCATCACTAAGCTTCCCAGGACCGCACGTGGAGTTGATTCGATTTGGGTCATAGTGGATCGGCTAACCAAGAGCGCACATTTCATACCGATTCAGGAGAGTATATCGGCCGAAAAGCTAGCCGATATTTATGTGCGCGAGGTAGTGGCACAGCACGGAGTGCCTGTATCAGTAGTATCAGATCGAGACGTCCGGTTCACTTCCAGGTTTTGGAAGGGGTTTCATGACGAGATGGGGACTCATCTTCACTTCAGCACCGCTTTCCACCCTCAGACGGACGGGCAGAGCGAGAGGACGATTCAGACTCTCAAGGACATGCTGCAGGCATGTTTTCTAGATTTTGGTGGCAGTTGGGATACGTATCTTCCATTAGCGGAATTTTCGTATAACAACAGTTACCACGCCAGTATTGACCGCCCTCCTTTCGAGATGCTTTACGGGAGGAAGTGTAGGACCCCGATTTGTTGGGGCGAGGTCGGTTAGAGGGTCATCAGGAGCACTGAGGTGGTGCTCAAGACCATAGAGTTGATCCAGCAGGTCCGTAGCAGACTGCAGACTGCGCAGAGTCGACAAAAGAGTTACGCCGACAGGAGGCGTTCGGACTTGGAGTTTCAGGTGGGTGATATGGTCCTCCTGAAAGTGTCACCCTGGAAAGGTGTTATCAGATTTCGGAAGAGGGGCAAGCTGGGCTCCAGATTCATTAGTCCGTTTAGGGTTTTGGCCCGGGTGGGTCGGGTTGCTTATCGGTTAGATCTTCCAGCAGAGCTCAGCCAGATCCACAGCATGTTCCATGTTTCTCAGTTGCGGAAGTGCTTAGTGGATGATTCAGCACTGGTACCCCTGGAGGACATTCAGGTTGACGATAGCCTGAACTATATCGAAAGACCAGTGGCGATTCTAGATCGCAAGGTGAAAAAGCTGAGGAATAAGACAATAGAGTTAGTTAAGGTGCAGTGGCAGCACCGCAAGGGTTCGGAGTGGACGTGGGAGCCCGAGGAAGAGATGAGGGAGCACTACCCAGAGTTGTTTCCAGAGACAGCAGACTTCGAGGACGAAGTCTAAGATAAGTGGGGGAGAATTGTAACGCCCCGTTCTTGGTACGTATTAATTTATTAAAAGTCTTTTATAAAGAGCTACTCGACGAGTAGTAGTCCTAACTCGTCGAGTAGATGCCAGGTTTGGATGTGGGTTTTAAGTGATCTACTCGGCGAGTCCGCTCCTGGACTCGACGAGTAGGCCAGTCTGGATGAAACCCTAATCCTTAGGGTTTGTACCCTATTTAAACGTCCTTATAGCCCCCATCCCAGCCTCCAGCACCCCTAGAGCGTTCCCCCTCAAAACCCTAGCCTCCATAGGTGAGTTTGAGTGATTCCTTCTTGATTTTTGAGTGTTTTGGTGTATTCTTGGAGGTGTAGAAGAGAAGGAAAGAGAGAAGGTGCAAAGGAGAAGAAGGAGATCCAGAAGCTAGCTTCCATTTGCTACTACATCGGGTAATAAAGTCTCTACCTTGTTCATTTTCCTAGTAGATCTTCATATATGCTTGTTTTGCCACTTTTGGGACATTTCAAGGTTCAAACTCGAGATTGGAGCCTCCTTAGGGTAGTGAACTATAGATCTGGACATCATTGAGCTCCAGGAGCTCAAAGTAGCTACCTTTATGCAAATATAGCCTTGTTCCAAACCCTAAGTGCTTAGTGTTGGATGATTTTGGTGTTTTAGTCCCATTCTCGTGTGCATGCACGTAAAGTTGGAAACTTTACGTGCAAAACCAGCCCTAGAAGTCCAGATCTATGAATTGGATTCACCGAAATCGACTAGAATCGACTGTATAGTAATGACATGCAGGGGACTCGGCGAGTCCACGCCGTGACTCGGCGAGTCCAATGCAATCTTCTTGCCTCAAGAACAGACTCGACGAGTTGTTCATACAACTCGGCGAGTCACAGTCAGGACATGTTCTTATGATGAAGGAGAACTCGACGAGTTGTTCATACAACTCGGCGAGTCGGATGAAGTTAGACTCGATGTTAGTATCGAAGAAGAACTCGTCGAGTCTTTGCCAAACTCGACGAGTAGAAGCGGGTAGAGGATTAGAAAGAATGATAAGGACTCGGCGAGTTGGCGGGCCAACTCGGCAAGTCCGGTCAATTGAAAGTTGACTTTAACCAGGAAGTTGACTTTGACCAGGGGTAAAATAGTCATTTTACCCTGAGATTAGTTATCAGTATTTGATTTAGTGTTTATGGGATTTGTAGCCGGGGAGTTCCGGAGCAGCAGTCAGACAGTCTCGGATTTAGCACCTCAGCAGCCAGCGTTACGACGTGAGTTTTCCTTCCAGTAGGAATGGGTCTACGGCCACAATGCCGGACCGTTTAGTCAGCAGTAGTCCCGGACTTCGGTCCGATGCAGTAGTTCAGTGTGCTTGATGTCTTTGTGATTCAAGCATGTTTTTGTGTTATGTGTTCCGGACTTCGGTCCGATGCAGTATGCAGTATATGTGTTTATGCTAGTAGTTATGATTATGCTATGCCATGTTCAGTCAGTTTCCGGACTTCGGTCCGATGCAGAGGGCAAGGCCCTGGGTAGATTCCGGACTTCGGTCCGATGCAGTTTTCAGACTTTGGTCCGATGCAGAGGGCATGGCCCTGGTTAGTTTCCGGACTTCGGTCCGATGCAGAGGGCAAGGCCCTGGTCAGTTTCCGGACTTCGGTCCGATGCAGTTTCCGGACTTCGGTCCGATACAGTTTCCGGATTTCGATTCGATGCAGTGGGCAAGGCCCAGTATGTGTTTTATATGTTATTGTATGGTATGTGGTAGTTTGGGGGAGCTCACTAAGCTTCGTGCTTACAGTTTCAGTTTTGGTTTCAGGTACTTCAGCTAGCAAAGGGAAGGGCTCGGGATGATGGCATGACACACACCACAGTTTTAGCCTGGGAGTTAGACTCTGATATTTGATATGATCTTGACACTAGTTTCGATTTGATAAATTTATTATGACATTTTGAGATACATGATTCATAGATTTATCTTTTAATATTTGATATTATGGTTTAGTAAAGTTTTTAAACAAAAATTTTTGGGTGGTATTTTCCGAGCGTTACAGACAGAGATTCAAGTCTCCAGGTATTAAACTTTATTATTATTATTATTATTTATTAAATTGTCAAATATTTATTTTTAAACACACATTAATTAATATTTTAATTATAATACAAATATTGATAATAATATTTCAAATTAATTTGCTCTTTCTCCTACAGACTTATCAATCAATGAAGATCAACTTAAGAACTTAACTTTGTTCGAGATAGAACAAGTTTTACTTCGGAACAACTTGAGTCTAAAAAATTATAAAAACATACCTATCCCGGATGTTGATTATGTTTCTTCTTCAAACAATCGACTTATCATCGAGGAGCTAGATTATGACATTCCCATTATGAAGACTGAGTTTGATATTATGTTTCTTGAATTGACAAATGAGCAGCGTCACATTTTCCTTGATATCATGACTGTAGTTAAACAAAATAAAGGAGGTGTCTTCATTGTTTATAGTTATGGTGGAACTGGTAAAACGTTTTTATGGAAGACAATATCTGTAGCTATTAGAAAAGATGGTCATATTGTTTTAAATGTTGCTTCAAGTGGGATTGCTTCACTATTATTGCCCGGAGGTAGAACAGCACACTCTTGATTTGTAATTCCATTTGAACTAACAGAGGATTCTGTTTGTAGAATAAATCGAGGTAGTGACCTTGCTATCTTATTGAGAAAAACCTCATTGATAATTTGGGATGAAGCCTCTATGGTCCATAAGCATGCATTTGAAGCTTTAGATCGAAGTTTGAAAGATCTATCCAGGTCTGAAAATTCTACCAACTCAGATATTCCGTTTGGAGGGAAAGTTATTGTTTTTGGAGGAGATTTTAGACAAATTCTACCTGTTATTCCAGGTGGAAGTAGACATGTAACATCCATAAAAATTGAGCCAAATTAAAACATTTTTATTTCATTCAAAAACCATTAAGTTCACACATCTTTTTTCAAAATAGTTTAAACATCAGAGTATCCCCAGAACCATATCACATAAATCATAAAACATGAGGAGCGGTACGATCACGCCTTCGCCTTGCCACGATCTCCTGAAGTACCTGAAACAATAAACTGAAACTGTAAGCCCAAAAGCTTAGTGAGTTACCCCCAAAATACCAACCACACATAAACATACTCATAACATATCACAAATAGAACAGCCATGCACATCGGGTCTACTGTGTGACTGGTCCGCCCGCACCGGGCCTTCAGTCCACCTAGTCCACCCTCCGAGTCCAGCCATGTACATCGAGTCTACAGTGTGATTGGTCCGCCTGCACCGGGCCTTCAATCCACCTGGTCCACTCTCTGAGTCTACAATATGACTGGTCCGCCCACACCGGGCCTTCAGTCGGCCTGGTCCACTCTCCGAGCCTCGACACGTCTGGTCCGACCTCTTGGGGCCTTCAGCCTATCCGGACCGCTCGCTGGGCCTTCGAAATATCCGGTCCGCCCTGGGTATGTTGGCCTACAGCACAAAGCAGGACCCGACTCAACCCAACCCCCGTCAAACAACCATGTGCATATAAAACAATTCATCACATAACAAATCCTTAACCAGACTATCAGTCTAACAGATCACATAGCATATCAACATCCTAACCAGGATTCCGACCTAACCGGTCACTAGCATAACATTACCCTATATACCGGGCACCGACCTTAACCAGGTCACTAACATAACATCATCCTAAATACCAGGATGCAGATCTAACAAAGCAATAACATAACAACAATACCCGGATTTCCATCCGATAAAGGGCCGGCCTTGGTGCCGTAGACCCTGTCGATATAGTGAGGATAACTCACCTGCAATTGCCGACTGGAAAGATAAGACCAAGCTGCTCCGACCACCGACACGATCTTTACCACAGAACACTACCAAAGAACCAATTCCATAAGTACCCTTGAAGGTCAAAGTCAAAGTTCTGGCCAAAGTCAAACTTCCTGACTGACCCTACTCGCCGAGTCAACCCGTTGACTCGTCGAGTCCTTATACTCTGAAAACTCTTAGAACACGACTCAACTCGCCGAGTCACCCAAAGACTCGTTGAGTCCAACGATCTCCGAGTCCCATCCTGTCCAACTCACTGAGTCACCCCTCGACTCACTGATCTGCGTCTTAACCAGAAGAGGTTTGCGGTTCTGCGACCTGACTCGCCGAGTCCAAAAACAGACTCGCCGAGTCCAAGGCAATCTTCAACAGACTCGCCGAGTTGTTCTTCCAACTCTCCGAGTCCATGCACATGTTCATACAACTCGTTGAGTACACCCATGTGACTCGCCGAGTCTCTTCAGTTCTCAATCCATACAGAGGCTTTTCGAGCCATGCAGGGGATCCAATCCATAGATCCACTCTTCTACAGCCTAACCCTCACATAAAGTTGCAAACTTTACGTGAAACCAAGGAGATATAGGCCCAAAACACACTAGGGCTTGGGTTTTAGACAAAGGGGCTTCACCAACAACTCAAAGACTGAAGCTTTATGACATCCTAGGCCATCATGAGTCTAGATCTGGAGTAGCAACCTCAGATCTAACTCTAAATCCGAAATAGATCTCAAAACAAGCTAAAGAACTCCCAAAACAACCACCAAGGATGAACCAAAAAGGAAATAGCTTAAGATAAGGGCTCCTTACCTCAGAGATGTGCCCAAAACTGATGTAGATCCTTGATCTTTACAAGCCCCTTGATGCTAGCTTCCAATTTATCAAGCTCCTTCCACCAATTTCCTCTTCCAAGCCCCAATCTTCTCAACAATGAAGCCTCACACGAAATTAGGGTTTTCTGGAACTCTCTGGGGGTTTAGGAGGCTGGAAGAGGGACATAAAGTCCTTTAAATAGGGTGCAAACCCTAAGATTAGGGTTTTCTCATTCCAGCACCAACTCGTCGAGTCCAAGCCTCCGACTCGGCGAGTTGGTCACTTAATTCGCGATCCAAACCCGCTCCGACTCGGCAAGTAAGCGTACCTACTCGTCGAGTCCCTTCCTTTATTTACACTTAGCACCCTTCACTTCTTGTTCCGAACTTGGGATGTTACAATTCTCCCCCACTTAAATTAGGTTTCGTCCTCAAAGCCTGCGGCAACACCAACTTCCGGATGATACTCCCACAATGCATCCACTGATCTTACCCGACCCAGATTCCTTCAAACACTGCTATCGAATCCTTAAAGTTCATCTCTTCCCTTGCAAGGTCCTGGTAACCGCTTCAAGCCGGCCACCGGCTTCCTTTCTCTGATAACAACACTCATCAACTAAGTGCCACCAGAAGACACTATCTTACTTCCGACTTACGCATTCATTCGCCACCTGCGAAAACTGGATACCATTCTAAACCACCGGGTCTTGACCCAGTATTAGCTCACTATCTTTCGCCCAACTGGCGCTACCTTTATCAACTTGCACCGATGGAAACTCATCCCGTTTCCTCCCTAACAATTCACAGCTTCCGAGCAACCCTCCTGAACACCCAGCCATAATGTTCATACACATCGTACCTGGCCCAAACAGCCTCGGGCTGGAAAACCAGGCACGCCTACGATGGTCCAGCCATCCCTAGGATGGAACACCACTACATCCAAAGCTCATTACCACAACCCTACTCGGAACCAAGGACCTTGTCCTTGCGTCACCCTCGAACCCTTCGGTTCGATACAACGGAGTGCAACCCACTCACACTTCCCTATCACGATCTCTAGGTCCTTGACCTCCGACTGTAATTGTTGGATAAGGTGTCTAAGTCCATAACTATTTCTGGTATGTAATTGACCCGACCCGGCATGGTCTATCTGGGTTGCATGACATCATGCATTTGGATAGACTAAATGAGAGAAATAACCTTGTGGTTTATTAATATATTATAAGTTCTAATATATTAATAGTATTATTTAATTAGTATTGATCAAGAATTAATCTAGGATTAATTAAGTGATCAAAAGATGACTAATTAAATATATGGGTTGATTATGTAAATCATCCATAACTTATATAGTGGGCTAAAAGGCTCCATGGATAATCAAGTTGAATTAAACCCATTGGATGCTCCATGGAGGCTCCATGGGAGTTACAAACCCATGGGTCATGGAAATGAAGAGTCATGTCACATTAGGGTTTACATGGTGTAACCCTAGATGTGACACACTATATAAAGAACATCATAGTCACCAAAATCGGTTACACTAAGATATAAGAGGGCTTGGCCGATTTTTAGAGTGTTACGCATTCTCTCAAAGTTATTCCAAAGCATTTGGTGTTGTGTGAAGCATTTGAGGCATCACACTTGAGGTGCTAGGCTCTCAAGGTTTCAAGGAATCATAACAACTACAAGGTATGTAATTCTAGCTATCTTTTATATTATAATGTTCCCCATGTATGCTAGATAGGTTTATGAACCTTGGAAAAAGTATTTTGCATGTATCTTAGACAAACATAGATCCAAGGTTTTCTAGGGTTGCATGTACACTTAGGAGTGTTAGAAATGCTCAAAACCCATCAGTGGTATCAGAGCCTAGGCTTGCTTGTTTGATACTTGATGCAAAATAGTGAAAAAAGTCGATTTTGTGCTGTCTGCATGCTGAACTCGCCGAGTCCATGGGGGGACTCGCCGAGTTCATGTGAAAACTCATCCTACTCGACGAGTAGGTTCGTGCACTCGACGAGTAGGAGCCTCAGAATGCAGTTTTTCGACTTTTGCTGTTGGAAATGGACTAGAAACATTACCCTAAACTGTTTTCGTGTTATTAAACTTGTTTTAGATGGTGTAATGGTTGTTCTAATCCATTTACAATGGCTAATATCAATTTTTCATGATTATATGTGTTCATATGTTCTTGAAACTTTGATATGAATATTCATGTTCTTGATCTTATGAATTTAGATGATCATAGGAATTATTTGTAACCTCCATGTTAGTTAATTCTTGATCATTATGTGTTTTAATGGAGTCCATAACTTGTCCTCAAGTTATGGAAAAACCAAGAGTCTCACTTGAATTAAAACCATTAAAAGAACACAAGAGTTATGAAAATGAAGAGTCTTCATTTTAATACTCTAATAAAATCATAAGTTATGAGAAATGAAAAGTTTTGAAAGTATACAAAACTTGCCCTCAAGTTTTGGAACATGTAAAGTCATCTTAATTAACTTTAGTTCCAACCCTTAGAATTTTAAAAGTTAAAATTCAACCCTTATACTTTATAATATTAAACGTTTAATAATATATATATATATATATATATATATATATATATATATATATATATATATATATATATATATATATATATAAGATCAAGTCGTCTTACCGTTAGTAGGCCTCATTCATGAAGCCGGTCTATAAGGGGGGTATAAGGTTGTTGCCTATAAAATGGCAACTTAATGGGTGTCCACTCTCACCCACCGCTTCCTTGACTGGAGGAGGGTCGTTAGCCGAACGGGTAGGACAGTGACTTAAAATTCTCATTAAAAAGTATAATGATTATTATAAAGTAACTAAATGTTTTATAAATTCCCAATCTTAGTTACTTTAGGAAAAATGTGAATAAGGTGCTAATCCATGAAATTACACTTTGCACTCTGTTTAAGTCGTTGATGGAGCGTGTGTGGTTTACCGGCACACTAACTTGGACTTAACAAGGTAGGCAAAGGGTGACTTAAGGTTTCTTCATAAGGTCGGTGGAGCGCGTGTGGTTTACCGGCACATCGATTAAGTGAAAAACATTAAGGGTATCAAGTAATTTGCATGGTTACTTCACACCTTGTTTTGTGATCCTCGGTATCCCAGTCACAAAACATGAAGGGCACACTCGAGATTGAAACATGCCATTGAAAAGTTCAATGAATCTCAAAAGAATCTAGGAATTTCTAAAAACCAAATAAAACCTAATAATTTATATTTCGTTTTCATGGTGGAAATTGGTGAATCGTCATTCACCTACCTTTCAAATATGTTATAGCTTGGATTACGGCATCCCTCTTCTAAGTTATAATATATTGTGATTGGATCCTAGCCTTAATATTACATTTGGGTGTTTATTAAGGACTTTCTCTATATCTAAACTAAACTTGTTTTCTTCTTTTCAGATGTCTTCCAACAATGCTGCTCCTGGCCCAAACCCTACTGGCTCCTTCTCTCTCATGAATCTTTGTGGGAGAGTCATCTTTGATGGATCCAACTTTACTGACTGGATCAGAAACATCAGGATGGTCACTCGATATGAGAACAAGGAATATGTTCTCGACAAGGAGCTTAAGGTGCCTGAGCCAACTGCTACTCCTGAGGAGTTTGCTGAATATGAGGCACATGAAAGAGATGCTACCAAAGTGGCATGCATCATGATGGCCACTATGACAGCCGAGCTCCAAAAGTCCTATGAGGACTACTATCCTTTTGAGATGCACCGGGATTTGATGGACCGCTACCATCAGAGTGCTCGTCAAGAGCGATATGAAATCATCTCCTCTATGATCACAACCCGAATGAAAGATGGTGAACCCATCACAAGCCACATGCAGAAAATGCAAAGGTATGTGGACCGATTGATGAAGTTGAATGTGAACTTCCCTGAGGAGTTAGCAATAGATATTATTTTGCATTCCTTACCTTCGTGTTATGATCAATTCCGCATGACATACCACATGAACAAGGAGGAAGTTACACTTAGCAAACTTCAAGGACTCCTAAAGACCGCATAATCAGGTCATAAAGGTAAGTCGGTTGTGACCACTCCTACTACTACTCCAAACTCAGCACCTGTCCTGCCAATCGGGAAAGGTAGAGGGAAGAAGAGGAAGAACCCTTCGAAGGGTACCAAGGGTAAGACTCTTGATGGCTCCTCTTCTAGAGGAACCAAGAAAGGTTTCGTTACACCTTCCTATGATCCCAAAGAGGCTGAATGCTTCTATTGCCATGAAAAGGCGCACTGGAAGCGGAACTGCCCAAAGTACCAGCAAGATTTGAAGGATGGGAAAGTGAAACCCAACCATGTAGGTATTTACACTATCTTATCTAATAATTCACTCTATTCTAACTCTTGGGTCCTTGATACCAGTTGCGGTATTCATATTTGTTCTGAATTGCAGGGACTAAGAAGAAGTGAGAATGTGGAGCATGGAAAGATAAACTTGATCATGGGAAATAGGAAAGTTTCACCTGTCACCAAGATTGGAGTTTATACTTTGTTGCTAAGTAGTGGGTTTACTTTAGATTTGAATAAATGTTGTTATTCGCCAGAAATGGCAAGAAATGTTATTTCCTTTCATGCTTTGTACAAACAAGGTTTTACCTTTTCTTTTGATAATGAAATTGGTGGAATAAATGCTTTCTTTAATAATGTGTTGTATTTTAAAGCATTACCTTGTGATGGTGTGTATGAAGCTGTGTCTGTTGTAGATAATTTAGGAAATAATGTGTTGTGTATTGATTCTACAAATGATAATAACTTGGATAAAGCATCTTTATGGCATTGTCGTCTTGGACATGTAAGCAAGAAACGCATAGGCCAACTCCAAAAGGATGGAGTTTTGGAATCATTTGACCTAAAGTCAGATGATAGTTGTGAATCATGCTTACTTGGAAAAATGACAAAGTCACCCTTCACAGGTTCTTGTGCTAGGGGTGAAGGTTTGTTGGATCTTGTACACACGGATGTGTGTGGACCCTTCAAACATGCCACAAGGGATGCTAATCGTTATTATGTGACTTTTATAGATGATTATAGTAGATATGGATATGTCTACTTAATCAAGCATAAGTCAGAGACTTTTGAAAGGTTTAAAGAGTTTAAACAGGAAGTTGAGAATCAATTGGGCAGGAACATTAAGATGCTTCGATCCGATCGTGGTGGTGAGTATCTTAGTACTGAGTTCCTCGACTATCTTACGGAATGTGGGATTGTCTCACAATTGACACCTCCCAGGACACCGCAGTTGAATGGTGTGGCTGAGAGGCGTAATCGAACCTTGTTGGACATGGTTCGTTCCATGATGAGTCAAGCTTCGCTACCAATCTCATTTTGGGGGTATGCCTTAGAGACTGTCGTCCATATCCTTAATCTGGGCCCTACAAAGAAGGTTGCCAAAACACCTCATGAGATGTGGACTGGAAAAGTTCCTAGTCTAGCCCACATCAAGATTTGGGGTTGCGAGGCTTTCGTGAGACGCGAAACTCACGACAAGCTCGAACCTCGAAGTGAGAGGTGTATTTTCATCGGCTACCCACAAAAATCCTTTGGTTACCTCTTCTACAGACCTAGTGAGAATGTGGTCTTTGTAGCAAGGAGGGCTGTCTTTCGAGAGAGAGAGTTCATAGGCCAAGGAAACAGTGGGAGGCAAATTGACCTTGAAGAAATTCAAGAGTCAAGTGGTGAAGGAACCTCAAACCCTAGCAGTCAACTTGAGGAGGAGACTCCTGTTGATCTAATTATACCTCCAATTGTACCTCTGAGGCGTTCCACAAGGGTTAGGAATGTACCTGAGCATTACTATGGTTTCCATATTACTGCGGAAGGTGAGACACTTATCAGTGATGGGACACTGGTAAGTCTGGATGAACCTAACAGCTATGCGGAAGCCATGGCAGGCCCTGAGTCTGCTAAATGGAAAGAGGCAATGGACAGCGAGATACAGTCCATGTATGACAATCAGGTCTGGAACTTGGTTGACAATGTACCAGGTCGTAAGACGGTTGGGTGCAAGTGGATCTTCAAGAAGAAGACCGACATGGATGGTAATGTACACACTTATAAGGCACGACTGGTTGCAAAGGGTTTTTTCTCAAACTCTAGGAGTTGATTATGATGAGACCTTTTCACTAGTGGCCAAGATTAAGTCTATTAGAGTATTGTTAGCCATAGTTGCATTTCATGACTATGAAATATGGCAAATGGATGTCAAAACCGCTTTCCTCAATGGGAAATTGGCTGAGGATGTTTACATGAACCAGCCAGAGGGTTTTGTCAGCACAGAGTACCCTAATAGAGTGTGTAAGCTTGAGAAATCCATCTATGGATTAAAGCAAGCACCTCGCAGATGGAATCTTTGCTTTGATGAGAAAGTCAAAGAGTTTGGCTTTTCGAGGAGTGAAGATGAATCTTGTGTATATGTCAAGGCTAGTGGGAGTATAGTTAGCTTTTTGGTATTGTATGTGGATGACATACTACTCATAGGAAATGACATCCCAACCTTGCAGGAAGTTAAGTCCTGGCTTGGGAAGTGTTTCGCTATGAAGGACCTTGGAGAAGCTGCCTATATTCTAGGGATAAGGATTCTGAGAGACCGGAGTAAAAGACTAATTGGGCTTAGTCAGAGTACATACTTGGAGAAGGTGCTGAAGAGGTTCAGCATGCAATATTCCAAGAAAGGAGAGTTACCCATCCAGAGTAACGCTAGACTGAGTAAGACTCAGAGCCCGAGTACAAAGGTTGAGATAGCAGAAATGAGACTAGTACCTTATGCTTCTGCAGTAGGCTCGATCATGTATGCTATGACATGTACTCGTTCTGATGTAGCCTTTGCTTTAAGCATGGTTAGCAGGTATCAGGGGAACCCTGGTAAGGCTCACTGGACAGCGGTAAAGAATATTCTCAAGTACCTGCGAAGGACTAAGGACTGGGTCCTTACCCTTGGTGGGAGTGATGACTTGAGAGTTGTAGGGTATATTGATGCTAGCTTCCAGACTGATAGGGATAATTTCCGCTCTCAGTCGGGCTGGGTCTTTACCTTAAATGGAGGAGCAATCTCTTGGAAAAGTTCCAAGCAGGAGACAGTGGCTGATTCAACTTGTGAATCAGAGTATATAGCGGCAAGCGAGGCAGCAAAGGAGGCTATATGGCTAAAGAACTTCATTGGAGACATTGGAGTTGTACCAGCTATAACGAAGCCCATAGAGATTTTCTGTGATAGTGAAAGTGCAGTTGCCTTAGCAAAAGAACCAAGGGATCACGGGAGATCCAGACACATTGACAGAAAATACCATTTCATAAGACATCGTATAGAAGAAGGACTCCTCGTGGCAAAGAGGGTATCATCGGATGAGAACCCGACATATCCCCTCACGAAGGGACTGGGTAGGGTTAAGCATCTCCAGCATGCAAGGAGCATAGGGCTGAAGGATGATATTAGTTTTAGTAGTTAGATAATTTTGAAATATGTAAAGTGTAATTGACATTTGATGATGAATAAAAGTTGTGTTTATTTATGAGTAAAGTGTTGCTATCTTTTTTCAATCGTTTACTATTATTTCTTTTGCATGTTTTGACTTCCAGAATACTTATGTTGAGTTTACATATTATTCAAATTATCCACAGTCAGTCATATGTTGGAAGTAGATATGAAGTAAGACTGTCATGGGTTGGTTGTAGAGGTCTAAGATGTTGGACATGGCCTCAACACTCATGAGTGCTCATAAGTTTTGAGTATTGGATACAACCCATGCTCGCTGGTATCACTTCATGGAATTTGTCTCGAGTGATCGCGAGACGGTAATATCATATAAGTCTTCAAACCTAGAGATATGACTTGTTAACTATGAGTTAGTTATGCATTGATCGTGCGAAAACGCATTGGTAACTCGATGTGTGTGATTTAACAAGTAGTAGAACAAGCGTATGAGTCAAAGTTTATCTGTTCCTTCTTGGATTAGAAGCGATATCTGGGCCCCTCGATGATTTTGTTTTGACCCATGTACCGGCCCCGGTCAGAACTAAGTTGATGTGTTCAATTAAGGTCTATGTCAAACAAATCGGAAATCAGGAAACAAACTGCTGGACAAAAGTAAGACACTGTTCCATGTATTTGTCCGGCTGATATCTAGAACAGAGGATTATATGATCACTTATCTGAAATGGCGTATCATCATCTTCTCAGTTCCGAGAAACCTTGAAAAGAGCTACGATTGCTGATCGGTTCCTGAAGTCATACTTGCAGTTATAGTTATTAGACTTATCCAAGTAGGAGACTGTTGGATAAGGTGTCTAAGTCCATAACTATTTCTGGTATGTACTTGACCCGACCCGGCATGGTCCATTTGGGCTGCATGGCATCATGCATTTGGATAGACTAAATGAGAGAAATAACCTTGTGGTTTATTAATATATTATAAGTTCTAATATATTAATAGTATTATTTAATTAGTATTGATCAAGAATTAATCTAGGATTAATTAAGTGATCAAAAGATGACTAATTAAATATATGGGTTGATTATGTAAATCATCCATAACTTATATAGTGGGCTAAAAGGCTCCATGGATAATCAAGTTGAATTAAACCCATTGGATGCTCCATGGGAGTTACAAACCCATGGGTCATGGAAATGAAGAGTCATGTCACATTAGGGTTTACATGGTGTAACCCTAGATGTGACACACTATATAAAGAACATCATACTCACCAAAATCGGTTACACTAAGATATAAGAGGGCTTGGCCGATTTTTAGAGTGTTACGCATTCTCTCAAAGTTATTCCAAAGCATTTGGTGTTGTGTGAAGCATTTGAGGCATCACACTTGAGGTGCTAGGCTCTCAAGGTTTCAAGGAATCATAACAACTACAAGGTATGTAATTCTAGCTATCTTTTATATTATAATGTTCCCCATGTATGCTAGATAGGTTTATGAACCTTGGAAAAAGTATTTTGCATGTATCTTAGACAAACATAGATCCAAGGTTTTCTAGGGTTGCATGTACACTTAGGAGTGTTAGAATTGCTCAAAACCCATCAGTAATATCCTTATACAGTCCTCAGCACCGGTCCAGACTACTCCCGAGTTTGTTAACCTGCTGTCTCATCTTCCTTTGTCCAAATCTCCAATCTGGAACCACTAACCTCCTCCTTTTCCAAGGAGACTGAAAACATGTCTGCGCATCATTCAACATTGCCACCACCTCAACGAGCAGCCAACCCGTATGTACTTCCATACATCCGGTGCAATCCCAGTGCTTACTAACAATAACTGAAGCACTTCGATCATCCATTTACTCCACTGCCTTCCTTTCGGAGGACCCACACTCCTTCCGGAGCTACATACCTTTCCCCTTCCAGGAAATCTACTCAACAACCCTTACTGCACCTATAAGTGCCACTGAGCGAAACTCCACTCTACATTATCCGTGTAGAGCAACTGCTATTCTCGAACTCCCATATACTCCGAATCTGATCACATACTAACAAGGCCCACGCACGACCTCCAGCCAACTTCATCATCATGATCAATACTTGGGGCCAGACCATATCGATTACCATTGCATGGCGACATAATCACTCATTCTCTACATACCGATCCACTAACATATACAGAGTCTTCAGCATGACTGGACCGCCTTTCCAGGCCTTCAGCCTATCTGGACCACTCTCAGAACCTTCAGCATGTCTGGACCGCCCTCCTGGGTCTTCAGCCTGTCTGGACCGTTCCCCGAGCCTTCGGTCTGACTGGTACGCCTTCCAGCCTTCAGTCTATCCAGACCGCTCCACACTGTCGTACGTCACCCTGAACCATCCTTCCCGGGAATCTCTCCCATGCATACTGTTCTAGCCCTCTTGGGGTTCCGAACTCCAGCTCCATTCCATATACTCAATTCCCGGCCTAACCCTAGGCCTTACAACAATCAGTCACCTTTTCCGAAAACCATGGTCTGTGCTCCACCCCACTTGTCTACCACTTGCTCTCACCGATCCACACCCTCAGCAAAACACCGCTGAAATCCAAACAGCTAACCATCCGTGGATGTATGTTGTTTCACCGGAGAATTTTCCAATTCTCCCCCACTTAGTGCACCGACTACCAACCACCGATGCCCAAAATCGGCATAGCTCAATCGTCCTTACTCCATATATTCCCTCTTAACCATGAACTGACTCCCTCGGGAGTGAGTAACCTTCATCGAATAACCCTTCCGCCATCGCACACCCGAACTCCAGGAAAGTTGAATCTCAGCTGAACACTTCTCACATCGCAGGTGCCATACCCAACAAAGATATCATATACCCGACCTTCCGATCATCTATCCTCTTGGATGCTAACCAACTACAACTCCTAACTACTAAGATCCTCAATCATACTACGAAACATGCGGAACAATGCAAACAGATTACAATACCACATAATCAACAAGATAACAAGATATCATAATGGAAACATACCCGCAGCTGTATCTGGCTCTGCCCTGACCTCCTCTGCTGTAAGCTGGAATGCGCGTCCCTGAGCCCTCGGAGGCTCCGCTCCACCCTGACCCCCGCCAGTAATCCTCAAAGTGGCCGGTGCTGGAGCCTGCACCGATCCTGCAGCAAACTATGGGCAGTTGGCTCTCAAGTGTCCAACCTGATGGTAGTGATAACAAATCCTCATATCCTGTACCGGGGCTATCTGACGACAATCCCTCGCATAATGCCCCTCTCTCCCGCACTTGCGGCACGCACCACCGGCCCTACAGACTCTGGTATGTCCCTTCCCACACTTCTCACAAGTGTGGCTGCTCTGACCTCCAATCCTGGAGTCAACGGTTTTGAACTGCTTCAGCGCCGGCTGCGGCTGCACCGGGGCCTGCCTCTGCTCCCGAAACTGTAACTCAATCTCCAACTCACGCCGCCTGGCGGCCTCCTGCAACTCTAACAAGGTATCACATCTCTACGTAGACACAAACTGTCTAATATCCCTTTTGAGCATACTCAGATACCGGGACATCTGAGCCTGCTCCGACGCGAACTCCAGGCAAAAAATCGCCCTCTCAGTGAACATCCTGGTGATCTCCGTCACCGACTCCGAATCCTGCTTCAGCTCCAGGAACTCCTGAGCCAACCTCTCACTCTCAACCTGTGGAACATAGCGAGTACTGAACATCTCCCTGAACTGATCCCACGAAACCGCAGCCCGCTGCGCATCAGAATAAGATCCCGTAGTCAACCTCCACCAATCCTTCGCCCCGAGCCTCAAAAGGTTCAGAGCACACCTCACCCTCTGATCCGTAGGGCATGAACACGTGAAGAAACAACCCTCCACGTCTGACAACCATCTCATAGCAACGATCGGATCCTGAACTCCATCGAAAGTAGGGGGCTTCGTATTGTCAAAATCCCGATACTGAAAGCCCCGACCGGCTCCTCCCCCTGCCGCTGTTACAGCCGCTGTAGCTGTCGCGGCGGCCCTCTCAGTAAGAGCTGCATAACGATCATCGAAGTACTCCCTCATAGCGGACTTAATAGTCCCAAACAACTCCGGGATCTGACCCCGGACAATCTCGATCACTTCCTTGCGGATGATCTCCCTGACCCGCTCCTCTGTCAACATTGGCCCCTCCTGGCCGATAATCTCAGGTGCCACTGGGGCCTCCTGCTCACCCTGTCCTGATCCCGATCCGGATCCAGTCATGACACGCCTCGCATCCGCCATACTGCAATATACCAACAAGATCCTCAGATACCTCGCATATCCTCCGAGAACTAACCTCTAACCAACAACCTAGGGGTTGTGACTTCCTTGACACGCGTATGAGTCCTGTGCTTTCAGTAGTACGGGCCCATACTACCTTCCACACCTACCCACATTTGTCTCAAGTATCACCACAACGCCCTAAGCACAAACATACATAACAAGCACTCAATCCTCACCCCTAGAGGAATACCGAATATCTCATATCAAGAAAACCCTAGGCTAACAGGCATCACAAATCAGGCAATTCTATCATGCAATTCCTGAAGATCCCTAGCCTAGTACTAGCATGTTGTTCTAACATATCACATAATCAGTAACTTCTATGGTATTTTGGGGTCTACTTACTGGCTCCGGCTGATCGTACCCTCTGCGTCCTCCTTTACTTATTTTAAAAACCTTTTGAAAAGTTTTTTCGAAAATCTCTCCTTGATTTGAGACTGGATTCACACGAATGTTCCTCCAATTCACTCAAACCAAGGCTCTGATACCAACTTGTAACATCCATAAAAATTGAGCCAAATTAAAACATTTTTATTTCATTCAAAAACCATTAAGTTCACAAATCTTGTTTTCAAAATAGTTTAAACATCAGAGTATCCCCAGAACCATATCACGTAAATCATAAAACATGAGGAGCGGTACGATCACGCCTTCGCCTTGCCACGATCTCCTGAAGTACCTGAAACAATACACCGAAACTGTAAGCCCGAAAGCTTAGTGAGTTACCCCCAAAATACCAACCACACATAAACATACTCATAACATATCACAAATAGAACAGCCATGCACATTGGGTCTACTGTGTGACTGGTCCGCCCGCATCGGGCCTTTAGTCCACCTGGTCCACCCTCCGAGTCCAGCCATGTACATCGAGTCTACAGTGTGATTGGTCCGCCTGCACCGGGCCTTCAATCCACCTGGTCCACTCTCTGAGTCTACAATATGACTGGTCCGCCCACACCGGGCCTTCAGTCGGCCTGGTCCACTCTCCGAGCCTCGACACGTCTGGTCCGACCTCTTGGGGCCTTCAGCCTATCCGGACCGCTCGCTGGGCCTTCGAAATATCCGGTCCGCCCTGGGTATGTTGGCCTACAGCACAAAGCAGGACCCGCCTCAACCCAACCCCCGTCAAACAACCATGTGCATATAAAACAATTCATCACATAACAAATCCTTAACCAGACTATCAGTCTAACAGATCACATAGCATATCAACATCCTAACCAGGATTCCGACCTAACCGGTCACTAGCATAACATTACCCTATATACCGGGCACCGACCTTAACCAGGTCACTAACATAACATCATCCTAAATACCAGGATGCAGATCTAACAAAGCAATAACATAACAACAATACCCGGATTTCCATCCGATAAAGGGCCGGCCTTGGTGCCGTAGACCCTGTCGATATAGTGAGGATAACTCACCTGCAATTGCCGACTGGAAAGATAAGACCAAGCTGCTCCGACCACCGACACGATCTTTACCACAGAACACTACCAAAGAACCAATTCCATAAGTACCCTTGAAGGTCAAAGTCAAAGTTCTGGCCAAAGTCAAACTTCCTGACTGACCCTACTCGCCGAGTCAACCCGTTGACTCGTCGAGTCCTTATACTCTGAAAACTCTTAGAACACGACTCAACTCGCCGAGTCACCCAAAGACTCGTTGAGTCCAACGATCTCCGAGTCCCATCCTGTCCAACTCACTGAGTCACCCCTCGACTCACTGATCTGCGTCTTAACCAGAAGAGGTTTGCGGTTCTGCGACCTGACTCGCCGAGTCCAAAAACAGACTCGCCGAGTCCAAGGCAATCTTCAACAGACTCGCCGAGTTGTTCTTCCAACTCTCCGAGTCCATGCACATGTTCATACAACTCGTTGAGTACACCCATGTGACTCGCCGAGTCTCTTCAGTTCTCAATCCATACAGAGGCTTTTCGAGCCATGCAGGGGATCCAATCCATAGATCCACTCTTCTACAGCCTAACCCTCACATAAAGTTGCAAACTTTACGTGAAACCAAGGAGATATAGGCCCAAAACACACTAGGGCTTGGGTTTTAGACAAAGGGGCTTCACCAACAACTCAAAGACTGAAGCTTTATGACATCCTAGGCCATCATGAGTCTAGATCTGGAGTAGCAACCTCAGATCTAACTCTAAATCCGAAATAGATCTCAAAACAAGCTAAAGAACTCCCAAAACAACCACCAAGGATGAACCAAAAAGGAAATAGCTTAAGATAAGGGCTCCTTACCTCAGAGATGTGCCCAAAACTGATGTAGATCCCAGATCTTTACAAGCCCCTTGATGCTAGCTTCCAATTTATCAAGCTCCTTCCACCAATTTCCTCTTCCAAGCCCCAATCTTCTCAACAATGAAGCCTCACACGAAATTAGGGTTTTCTGGAACTCTCTGGGGGTTTAGGAGGATGGAAGAGGGACATAAAGTCCTTTAAATAGGGTGCAAACCCTAAGATTAGGGTTTTCTCATTCCAGCACCAACTCGTCGAGTCCAAGCCTCCGACTCGGCGAGTTGGTCACTTAATGCGCGATCCAAACCTTCTCCGACTCGGCGAGTAAGCGTACCTACTCGTCGAGTCCCTTCCTTTATTTACACTTAGCACCCTTCACTTCTTGTTCCGAACTTGGGATGTTACAAGACAAAACATTGTTAATGCTTCTTTAAGCTCGTCATATTTATGGCAACACATAAAGATCCATAAATTAAAAAAAACACGAGACTAACTATTGGAAGGGATCAATCTGATATAGAAAAAATCGGAGATTTTGCAAAATGGCTGTTGGATATAGGAGAAGGCAAACTTGGTGGTATCAACGATGGAGAAATGGTTATTGATATTCCAGATGATATTCTCATTAATGATCCACATGATCCCATAGGTTCATTAATCGACTTCATATATCCTTCAATTTTGGAAAAGTACAACAATACAAGCTATTTTCAAGAAAGAGCAATACTTGCTCCAAAAAATGAAGTGGGTCAGGAAATAAACGACCGTTTGCTATCGAAGTTTCCAGGAGACGAGGTTGAATATTTAAGTTCAGATAGTATATGCCAATCTGAATTTGTCCATGATCAGTTTGATGCAAATTTATATTCACATGATGTTTTAAATGGTCTGAAAGTATCGGGTTTACCAAACCATAAGTTAGTTTTAAAAATTGGTGTTCCCGTTATGTTGCTGAGAAATATTGATAAGAAAAATATATTGTGTAATGGGACAAGACTCCAGGTGATATCATAGGGCAAACGTGTTATTGAGGCACGTATCATATCTGGAACTAATATTGGAAACCACACTTTTATTCCAAGAATGTCATTAACTCCATCAGAAAAGAAAATTGCCTTCAAATTTCGAAGAAGACAGTTTCCATTGGCTGTATGTTTTGCAATGACCATTAATAAGAGTCAGGGACAGTCGTTATCGAAGGTTGGTTTGTTTCTCAAACATCTCGTCTTTTCACATGACCAATTGTATGTTGCCTTATCTAGAGTTCAAAGCAGGGAAGGATTAAAATTGTTAATTTTAGATAAGGATGTTAGTCTCACAAATAAAACTTCCAATGTCGTTTATAAGGAAGTTTTTGAGAATTTATAAGAACCGTTTTTCTACCATCTTTTATTTTGTTTTCGTGTATCACACTTCATCCATCATATTAATTAATTAATTTATAATACTTTATTGTATTTGATTTATTCATGTTAATTACATTACAATATCATAATTCTTCATTATTTCTAAAATTTGATATCTTTTTATTTACACCATCAAAAGTATAATTATATTTCAATTTTTAAACCGTGGAGTTCCACGGGTTTAAACCTAGTAAATAATAAATGTCTATAACATAAATTCTATTTATTAACTAAAAAAATACGAAAACATAAATACTTTATTTATTATTATATATTAGATAAAAAATTAAATACAATGGTCATTAGATGCTTAAATAAGAGTTTTTTTTATTTATTTAAAGGCTAAATATCCTTGGCCTTACATTATTGGGCATACTTAAAATGAGCTTTAGAAGCCTCATCCAATAATACATGTATTAACACCCTGTTTCCGAGTTCAACTTAACAAGAGAAAAGAAAGGAAATGAGTGTAAGTGAGAAGAAAATAAAAAAAACCGATGTTCCCCATTTCCTTCCGATTTGGAGAGAAAGAAAAAAATGTTTAATTTTCCTTCCACTTCTCTCCAACTCAAGAACACAAAAGATAAATTTCTTTTCCTTTCTTTTCTCTTCTTTTCTCTCCCTACTTTCTATTCTCTTCTTTTCTTTTCTCTGCTACAACTGGGGATTATGGTTATAATGGAAATAAACAACACAATAGCCAAAACCATAATCCCTACCTATCCACATGGCAACTCCTCTCCATCCCATTCCCTTATGTTCGACACAAGCAAAGAAGGAAGAAAGAAAGTAGAGCAACTTTTATCGGTTGATTGTTTACTAACTATTTGGATTGAAATATATAGATACATAATATGTGTAATGTATCTTGATTGTGATCTCCCATGTTTAAAGGGTATTAACTCTAAACACATATGGTTGTTGTTAGTTGAGACTCTTTATCTAAATAGATCCATCTTTTGGTGTTATAAAATTATAGAATTTTCTTTCCACCACGATTTCTTTAATTGTTTTAGATTCCATCAATCCCGACAATATTCAAATGGTGGTTTAGAAGGTGAGGGGGAATAGCTCGTTCAATCGGTTATTATACTATTACATTGACTATTCACCAAAGGACTCTAAAAGATGGTTCATTAAATGTTGTCAGAATACCACCAAAATCTAATTCATTGATAGTTTCAAAATCCTAAGAGAATGAAGTTACTTCATAAATACTTGATCTTCATGAGCATTTTGTATGTGTTTACTTTTTATGTTAATTCCCAGGGCCGGTCCTGAGGATTCAAATGCACAGGACGAGCCGCACAAAAAAGGCCCTTAGGCCCTAACATGTGATGAATTAAATTATATAAACTGAAGTTTTTTTTAAAATGATGATAAGTTTCAGAAATCTGCTTTTCTCGTTTGAAAGTGTGAATCATAAGTTATTTAGAACAACAATGCAACCATTACAAATAATGAAATAGAATAATGGAATGGGATATGAGTCATTACACTATGTTCTGATATTTTGGTTAAAAAACTATAAAATATTAATAATTAATAAAGAAAATGAGCCATCCTACCTGATTGAACAAAGAAGAAAGAGAGCCACATTGAACAGGAAAGAGTTCATTAGAGTACCTCCCCAACTGGACAGAAAGGTTATTTTACTTGATATTCATTCACAAGTCACAATTAAACAAAAAACATAATAGGATAGAAAGGTAATTTTACTTCATTGGATGGATAGTGATAAACACTAGTCTCATACTAAGCATCATTGCCCCCAACATAACTACAAGCAAAGGTAGAAACAGAAAAATGCAAAGGTTGTAGTGCCCAGAAGACCTGGTGAAGGAAGGACAATTTGGTCAATGTAACAACATTAATGTGTTTCTTCACTCACATATAGAATAGGATTCAGAAATTACCCCAAATGTCATCCAATTTTTATGAAAACCTCATTTAGGAATGGAGAAAGTGGAGGGTCAATCAACATATAATGATGTGTGCAACCCAAGCAATTGAAACAATTAACCTAACAAGGGGAACACAATCAATCAGAACCCAATTTTAATAAATATGAGATTTGATTTTGATTGTAAAGGAATTTAGAATTACCCAAAGAATCCGAGTATAAGCTTTGCAAGATAGCCAAGAACAGTCATACTTGTTTCACTGTAAAAAGTCAAAAAAAAAATCATATAAACCAAAAGTCGAATCTGAATTAAGCAGAAATACCAACCAATAACTTTGAGGTTACCCTTTTCAAGCTTTTCTGATAAATGATACACATTCATTCGTTCCTAATTCACCAATTCTAATTCGATATCCCTTGTCTGATTAGTGATTAGCAATCAATTAACAGAGAGGGTAAAAGTACTAAAACCCTTACCTGAATTCTGATAAAGTCGCTAAATGTTGAATTGATGATGATCAATTGAAAATCGCTTCTGCCTTCTGCCGCGTTCTTGGTTTGTGATGCGTGCTCTGCTTCTTGGATTCTCAGTACGTACGTCTCCCGTTTGCTTGCTGGTCAATGATTTGTACTTAGACACTAGGTCTGAATCGTTTGATTTCAATACAGTAAAAGAAAAAATTGGGCCCCATCAAAAAATGGCCCTGTTCCTATGCCCAGTTTGCCCATGCCCATCACCGGGCCTGTTAATTCCATTTATACCATTAGTGCATAATTAAGAACATGAATCCACAAGGTTGTGGTTATGAGACAATTAATGAAGAATATGAGGGTCTTGCAAGGAAATAAGCCGAATGCGATGCCGTGAGGGTAGGGGTGGCGGTGGGTTCCATATTTAATAAGGGTTTTAATCAAAATCAATATAAAATTGCTAATATAAGTAAGTATGGATACTTTAGTAATTTCACATAGACCGGTCAATCATTGGGACCAAACCGCAAAAAAGAGGCATGAGACGAAAATCACATATTTTTATAAACCGTAAGGACCATTTATGTCATTCACTCTAATTTATATGAAATTATTTGATAAAAGTTTAGCGGAAATATGTTGCTACATATTTGAAAAACACAATTGTATTCCGAACAGGGGAAATGGTGTTCTTGCCGTTTTCAATGCCCGAGCAACGGAAACAACGATGGAGAAGAAAGGTGACTTGCATTACAACATTGCAGACGAATAATAACTCATTTGCATACAACAAACTCTTCTCGTAAGACTGTTCGTCAGATCTCTCTCTGTTTTCCTTTTATTTTTTCGTCCATTCCATCTCAAAATCTCTGATGTCGAAACATAGGAGCAAAATTATGCAGCATCGGTAGTACGATTGGCAGAAAACTGCCATTGCAAGGGTTTTGATTTAATTCCGCGTTTTCTTGTGAAATTAATCAATGTTTTTGAGGGTTTAGGATCGGATGTCATTTTTCAATGTAGGTTTAGGAGTATGGTAGTTTAATTCGATAATGGTGGTGAGGATTTTGGGATTAACTCGGGGAGATGATGAGTCACCGAGGGAGATCACGCGGAACAATCAATCAATCGATAATGGCGGGGAGAACGGATGGTTGATTCGATTTTTGGATTCCGCTTTCTTCTCTGAGTGGATTGCTGTTAGTTATCTCTACAAACATGATCACTCAGGGGTTAGGGATTATCTCTGCAACCGTATGTACACTCTTCCATTATCTGGCCTTGAAAGCTACTTGTTTCAGATTTGTTACATGCTTGTTCACAAACCTAGCCCTTCACTTGATAAATTTGTCATTGATATATGCTCAAAATCACTTAAGATAGCACTGAAAGTGCATTGGTTCCTTATTGCTGAGCTTGAAGATTCTGAGGATAATGAGGGAATTAGTAGAATCCAAGAGAAATGTCAGATTGCAGCCACTTTGATGGGTGAATGGGCACCTTTGGTTAGACTTCAAAATGAGTCAGCTATCAATTTGGGAAAGAATAAAGTACTAAACAGATGGCATTCCTCAAAGCAACGGTTACTGTCATTAACATCATCTCACCAGTTTCGTAAGTCTTTTTCATTCTCACCTTCTTCAGGGAACAATTTGCAGGATGAAGGTAGTAGTAGTAAAGCATCCCAAGATGAAAATAATATGTTCAAGAAATTTATTCCTAGTCAAAAAGTCCGGGATGCATTGTGTTTTAGGAAATCTGTATATAAAGATAATGAGGAATCAGAAAAAGATGGTTTTTTTACAAGACTTTTAAGAGACTCTAAAGAAGAGGATGTAGGGACATCCATGGAAAGGGATGATGAAGACAAGGAGAAAGATGAGTTTTTCAGTAGGTTTTTAAAAGATAGTAAAGATGAGAATGAGGTGACATCAAGCTCAGATAGTTTTTTAAAAAGAATATTTAGCAAAGGCGATTTGGAGTCTGTAGAAGGTGATGATGATAAAGAAGGGTATTTTAATAAGTTTATTAAAGAGAAATTTGAAGACAAACAGAAAGATATTGCTGCTAATGATGATGAGGAATACAAGGAGGTATATCCATCATTTGAGGTTTCTGATCCTTTGAATCTTTTAATACTATCTACAAAGTTCTGCCATTATCTTCTTGCAAATTTATTTTCTGTTTTTTAGTAATTACTTGACATAGCTACTTAGAAGCAATTGTTTTCTTGGCTAACACAGTTGAATATGCATTTGATATATGTAATGTTTCTTTTACCAGAAGCAACCTGGTTCACCAAAGCAAAAGCATGACAGATCCAATCCTAAACCACCATTGCCAAATACAAATCCTTCACAATTTCGTAAAGGAACATATCATGAGTCACTTGAGTTTGTTCAATCCTTGTGTGACACATCATATGGTTTAGTAGATGTTTTTCCAGTTGAAGAACGCAAAAGTGCTCTTTGTGAGGTTGTGCTTCATCTTTCCTTTTAATTTTCTTCTCAACTTGGGTAAAATTTTGTTATATGTTTGCAAAACATTGCTTCCTATATACTAAATCTTTGCTTTATGTCTGTTGTAGTCACTCTCTGATATCAATGATCATGTTGTTGCAGCTCAGAGTAGTGGAGGTCTCTCTCTCTCTCTCTCTCTCTCTCTCTCTCTCTCTCTCTCCATTTACAAACAACAATCATTTATGTGAACATGCATGTATGTATATGGATATGGATATGTATCTATATACATACACACACTTATATAAACCATGAAATAGCTTCAATGAATTGTATAAAGAAATGAATGCAAACAATTCAAGATCTTTTGTAAACTATAGTCATTTGCAATTTGTTCTCCATTGATTAGTACGATTAAAATAATAATAATAATTTTTATATATTTAACTTTTACAATATTTGGTTGTATGATAGGCTTATGCTTTCCCATGGGGAAGGGAATGTATCGTGTGGTTCACATTCCAGAAGATGAAGCTGTTCTTCTTAACTCTAGGGATAAGGCACCTTATCTAATATGTGTTGAAGTATTAAAAAGTGAAACCTCAAGGTAAAAACACACACACATACACACACACACACACTCTTCAACCCTTTTATGGTTATTGATGATTCTTTTTGTATTGAGTAGCAACACAAAGGACCAAAAACTTTCCAAGGGTGGAACCCCATTAGCTAACGGAGATGCAAATTTACCAAAACGACCTCCGTGGGCTTACCCTTTACCAAATAGACAAGATATGTATCTTTCTGGTTTTAATAAGATTTCAAGAACCACTTCACAAGCTATTGATGAAGCAATGAGTAGCTTGTGGGATTCAAATGCAAAGTTTGTGCAGGTGAGTCTTTCAGTGGAGAATCAAATATCCAAGTCAAAGTTTGACCATGAATGTGGTCAAACTAGAGATGAAGATGGTGATGATGTGGAATGGGTGAGGGTTGAGTTGAAAGCGGACCCTGGGGTCCACATGGATGACATAGTGGTTCAGGAACCGCCACGTAGGCGGGAGCACCGCCGGGTCCCGAGTATGGTAGCTTTTGAGGAAGTTAAGGTAGTTTTTTTTCTTTTCTACATATTATTTTTTGCTAAAGATATTTTCATTATGAGTTTAATTTTCAGATTTCATGGTAATTATTCAATTTAGTTTTATTAAATATATATATTATATATGTCAAATGGATATTAAACATATTTCTTGTAATTTATCTAGCTACATATCTTATTTGATTGAAGTTTATTGTTATATAATAACATTTTTTTTCTTGATTTGTAAATTTAATTCCATTTGGGTGTGTAGTTAAGCATAGTAAAAAAAATCAAAAGATGAAGATAAATGAAAAACTAAAGAACAGTAAGAGTGAATTTGGGGGAAAAGTGGAGCACCCAAAAACTTATAAAAAAAAAAAGAAAGGAAACAAAATGGAGGGTTGACTAGTTTTTAATACTAACGTTTTTTTTTTTTTTTTTAAAGGCTGCTGCATTAAGAGGAGGAGCACCTCCTGGACTTTGTGTAAAGAGGTCTAGTCAAGAGTCATCAGAAGCAGAGTCAAAGGTGAGAGATTACATTTTTTTTCTTATTTTTTATTTTTAGATTTGGCATGAAATTTATATAAATGTTTTAGAGATTTTTATATGAAAACAGGATGTATTATCTGGTGAACTTTGGGAGGCAAAGAAAGATAGAATTCGTCAGGCTTCAGTATATGGAAAGTTTCCTGGTTGGGATTTGGTCTCGGTAGGTTTAAAATTTTAAATAGTTTACAATTTTAATTTTTTAAATATGACTTTTTTTTGGGTTTAATGAGCTTTTATTGAGTTCATAGATTTCTTTTATAAATAAAAGTTGGTTAAGATAATTATAACAACATATAGAAATAAAGTTTCAAAACAATATACTGTATTTACATATAGTATAAAATAATCATATGAATATTCAGTCTATTCCTACATACAAATTAAACAACGACTCATTCCATTCCTAAACAAATCCTTTGTGAATCCATGAATGGAATGGATAAAAGATTTAAACTTTTCTTCTTAATCTATTTTAGTTTTGTTATTTTTTAGGTTATTGTGAAAAGTGGGGATGATTGTAGGCAGGAACATCTGGCTGTGCAACTTATTTCTCACTTCTATGGTATGTATGTTAATCTTATAATTGTACTTGTTAATTGTTATTGCTGCTTTTCAGTTTTATAACAAATTACACAAGCAAATTCTACAAACAATTTTGTGCATAATCTGTTTTACAAAATTATAAATTTGTGATTTACACCAACTGTAAATTTCTAAGCTTCTAATGTTATATGGTATATACAGTGTGGAATGAGACTGATTTTCCATACAAAATAGTATATGTGGAAAATTATTAAATATTTTTTTTAATAATTTAATAAGATGTAGTGTTTATGTCAGATATATTCCAGGAAGCTGGACTACCTCTGTGGCTGAGACCATATGAAGTTCTAGTGACTTCTTCTTACACAGCTCTAATTGAAACGATTCCAGATACTGTAATTAATGTTACTAAACTTATTTATTATTTAAGTTTTAAGTTCTTGTTTTTATTAAATAATTTGCTCCTGGGATCCTTGTAGGCCTCACTTCATTCTATCAAAAGCAGATATCCTGATATCACAAGCTTACGTGATTTTTTTATTGCCAAATATCAAGAAAATTCTCCAAGTTATAAGCTTTCACAGGTAAATGATATTTACAATTTCTGCATTTATTTTAAGGGTTGATGGCAGGAAATAGCAAACATACTTTAATTGCTTAGTTTATTTTAGTATTTCTACTCCCTATTCTTTAATTCTACAAAAAGCATGGGAAAGAGGTATAAATATAAAATATCTCCCCAATTATTAAAAATGATGCCATTATAATTAATGCATGTTTCTATATTACAGTCTACAAATGACTACCGAATATATATATATATATATATATATATATATATATATATATATATATATATATATATATATATATATATATATATATATATATATATATTTTTTTTTTATCATAATCTTAATTGGGTTTTTAATGAGCTTTTATTATCTTATGTTTTTTTAATGTTTTTTTATATAAAAGGTTCATTTCATTGACACACCAAACATACATAATCATGGAATTTAAATTCTTGTTGCAGAGGAACTTTGTGGAAAGTATGGCTGGATACTCCCTGGTTTGCTACCTCTTACAGGTGACTAAAAACTACTAGTAGTCTTTGTTTTTCAACTCAATAATGACCATAGCTATTTACAAATTTAATATACAAAATAAAATAATTTATCAGTTATCAAAGTTAACAGCAGTTTTTGTCACTGCTTTATTTTCCACTTTTGCAATCTTAGAATGTAAATGAGTAGGAAATGATTTTTGTGATTTTACCCTTCAAATTCTAATTCCTTTCTTGAAAAAAAAATTGTTTTGCATTTTCAACACATATAGGTGAAAGATAGGCACAATGGCAACCTTTTGCTTGATGAAGAAGGTCATCTTATACACATTGACTTTGGCTTCATGCTCTCCAATTCACCCGGGGGTGTAAATTTTGAAAGTGCACCTTTCAAGTTAACACGTGAACTTCTTGAGGTAACTACTACTGCAAAAAGACGTGAATACCCTTCTCATAATTGGTAATAGCCATAGACGATTTTGACATTGGTTTTTGTCATTTTGTGTTAGGTTATGGATTCGGATGCTGAGGGAGTTTCGAGCGAGTTCTTCGACTATTTCAAAGTATAATATTTATCTTTTTTTTTTTTAATAAAATAAGTTGAGAAAATCTTTTCATGATTTCAGTGTTTATCCAATCTGAAATCAGGTTTTATGCATCCAAGGGTTTCTGACATGCCGAAAACATGCAGAACAGATAATTCTACTTGTTGAGATGTTGCAGGTAATGGAAGCTTCATCATTTTTAGGGTTAAATACAATAAATAGCAATGTACTTTCATTCATTTGTTTATTATAATAGCATCCTACTATTATTCTTTTAAATATTTTTATTACAACATTGTATTTGAGAAAATTTTCAAAGTATAATGTCCTAAAAATAAATTGTAAGTACAATGCTATAATAGGTACATTTTCAAGCCTTAATAAGAAAAAGAAAAAGAAAAAGAAAAAGAAAGTACAATGTTGAAATAGAAATAAGTAAAAGTAGGATGCTATACTGTTTAATACTGTGTTTGGCGTGCATTGGACCGGGACAACAATTGCAAAAAGACGTAAATGCCCTTACATTCTTTTTCACTTTCTTCTCCAGGACTCAGGTTTCCCATGCTTCAAAGGTGGTCCGAGAACTGTACAAAACTTAAGGAAACGTTTTCATTTAAGTTTAACAGAAGAAGTAAATTTATATATATTTATTTATTTATTATTATTTTTTTATATTTAAAAAAAGTAACATTATTTTGGTTATTTTGTTCCAGCAATGTGTGTCCTTGGTGCTTTCTCTAATTAGCAGCAGCTTAGATGCATGGAGAACACGTCAATACGATTACTATCAAAGGGTTTTGAATGGGATACTCTAATATCACTTTCATTCGGTTCCATGAAATGACTATTTAGCCCCTGGACCAAGCTGTCTTTTCTTTCTGACTTAATGATGGGGGGCATGACTTAATCCGGTAAGCTTTATATCAGTGTTTCTTTTTCTTACTTAATGTACAAAGAACGCCTTCATATAATACACAAGTAAATGAAAGTAAGTTAATATTTCTTGCATTAAGCCCTAATAGATAAAGTCAGGGAAATGAGGCTTTCCCCATTAAGTCATATCTTTTTACAAATTTCCCACATTTATTTTTTCCTTACATTTCGCCAGGTGTACCTCCATTTTCTCAAATATTTTATTAAATATTATTTACTTTATCCGGACAACACCCAATGGGAAACAAAGGAACATAATGCAAAGATTTTTCTAGATGAAAGGGAAAGGATGACAAGTTTTTTGGTCCGATTGGTGGGGGCGCCCATCGATGACATTTACCATTTTTACCCTTTTAATGTACAGGGAAATTTCATGTGATTATATTAGAAGCAATAGTTCGATTGCTTTATCACCATTTTTTTTTTGCTACACAACCGCTAATTATTGTATTTGTTGTAGTGTATAGTAGTAGTATGATAAGTGTTTTTTTGATGTTGTTTATATTGGACACTATGTATACAATCGCAAGTGGTTACTAAGGTATTGGTAATATCAAAGTTTTGAAAGTTGTTATCTTCGTGATACACATGTTACAAGTTGTGTTCATGGGTAATCTTTTTATTTTTATTTTGTTTATTATTATTATTATTTTTGATCTAGCTATCATTGGATTAGCATTATGTACACGTATATAAATTATAATTGTTCATTTATGTGATTGATCGAGTTTGTTTTAGTAATCCTATTTACAGATTTGAGGTTACATATTAGTCTAAGAAATGCAAGTGGTTGATATTATGGTTAAAAAAAATATGTTGTCGATTTTGATAAAACTAGGAAAGTTGGTTGCTTTGTGGTACAATTTTCCTTAGGATGGAAGGAGTCATTTCCTCCTAACCCACTCAACTTACCACCACATCATCTTCACATCAGTTTTTCTCTATTTTCTTTTTCTCTTTTCCCAACTCACAACATATGGAATTAATATATTTTCCAACTCACTTAATTTTTAATTTTAAAATAAATATAAACTAATAAAAATCATACAAAACTAATTTACAAAATATTAAAAACCTACAAAACTAATTCACAAACAAATTTAAAAACATACAAAATTATTTTGGTATAAGGACAATCAATTAAACATACAAAAGTACTAGAGACAAATGAATCATTTGTCAAAGATTTAGTCAAATTGAAACTCAAATGCTATAAAATAATGAAATAAGGACAATTAATTAAAAATATATTTCGACCGAAACAAAAAAAGTTTGCAATGTAATGATCTAATTCTAATCTTATATCTTGGGCCCAATAGAAGTTTGATAAATTATTAGTTTTATTTTATTGAGCCTAATATTCAGCCCAACTGAAGAACCCTAAAAAAGTTTAGGGCATTACAAAAACACTTCTGATTAATACGTTTTGAGTTCCCAAAATAAACAACAACAACTTTCTCCTCCTCCAAGCAAGTTAGGTTTTTCCTCCAAGAGGATCCACCCTTCAATTCAACGTAAGAAGAGAAGAGAAAGATACTGCTTCTCTAACCCGTTGCAAGCGATTAAAGGCTCTAGCTCGCTGGAACCGCGAATCAAGGATTCACAACTTTACGGTACCGTCGGTACCGCCTCAACCCATTCCCAACCGATCGTCGACTCCGTCATCCCTTATAGATATATAAAGGTTTAGTTTTGTAGAATGTTGACTTGAACAAATTGTCTCCTTGAGTGCTTAGTGGTAAGTGAAGTTTGGATATTAATATGGGCAAATTTCACCAAACAACAAAGCATTTTACCATTTTACCAAAACATGCAATATCATATTATATGTTTCATGTTACATGTTGCCTAAATCGGTAAAAACAAATGCAAGTTGGTTGCTATTATTGCTAAAAAAATTAGCGTGTTGCATAATTTGGTAAAAATGGGAAAGTTTGTTACTAGTTAGTGCAATCTACATTATTATTTTCGTACATAAAGATTTTGTGTTGGTGTAAGTCTTTAATTCACTTAACATCACGATTTTTATTTTGATGATAAAAATCTAACACGAAATAATATTGTAAGCTAACCAAGTAACTTTTTTATTTGAAATATATTATTATCCATGGATAAAGTCTTATCGGTATTCACACATCTCAAGTGATGAAGACCATTGAAGCTTCAACATATATATATCTTTTGTCTTAGGATTAGGAAGTGCGTCAACAAGTACATTTTATGTAGTAGAGAAGATTATTAGCAGATTGAAGTGAATTTCTGAAACATCTTTCGTATAAAGTGATTTTAAAATTGTTTTAAAATCAAAATTTCATCCCAAAACCAGAGTTTAAGTTTTAAAACATGTACGGATAAACGTTTTGGTCCCAATTCAGTTTTAGTTTAAAATATAGCGAGGATATTACAATGAATTTCAAAACATAAGTAAAAGTATGATATTACAACTAATATCATCTTCTAAATATCCAAGCCTCCTTCATCTCTAACTAGAGCAACATGTCAAAATATAGTGTAAGGTGTGAGAATGCATCGTGAGAATACAACGTGAGAATACCTGATGTCAACTCTTCGAGAGTAAAGGATGATGGCTATCATCCATACTCAAAGTTAAACCCCCGAAATAGTTTAAATCAATAAAATATCTCAATACCCTTATAACGGGCTCAAAGGAATATAATAGATTTGAGAAAAACGTATCAACAATTAAGTTCACAACATTAGGAGGAATGTAATGCATATGCTCCTAAATCCATTTCCCATGTCCATCTTAGTCAATCTCACAATGCAAATGGTGTTGGATTATTTGTCTAAGCCCATAACTATAATTGGTATACACTTAAATTGATAGTCGCACAATCCTTTTGGGTTGCCCTCAAGACTAGCAACTAGACAAAATGATATTTGGAGAGAGAGTTTTGATTTATTATTGAAATAAATAATTTGTTAATATATTATGAAAATAATATATTAATTAGAAATAGTAATATTTAATTAATATTTAATCAGAAATTAATTGGAATTAATTTTAGGATTAGAGGAATTAATTAAAAGTATAGGGACTGAAGTGCAATTGTTCAATAGTTGAGCAAGAGGCAATCTAGAACCCTCCATATGGGTTGGACGGTTTCTTGAAGCCTAAGGGCTTCTAGAATGATCCCTTGTGGATAAACAGGAAAATGGATAATTACCCGGTTTAAAATAATCTTGGATTAAAGCTTATCTAGGGTTTCCTGACTACACTATATATACAACCTCAACCCTAAGAATTTCGGCCATGCTATTCCTTAGAGGGTTAGGCCGAAAATTCTTCCTATCTCCTTCTTCTCAATCGTCTTCCTTTGCTAGTGTTGGGTGTGAACCATTAGAGGCGTGACATTTGTGACACTTGCTCTCAAGGCTTCAACAACACAAGGATTTACATTATTATTACTATATAACAATCAATGTGTGATTCTTATAACCATAATTATGTATTTTTGATTATATACTAATGTTCTAGGGTTTATATTTTGTTGTTCAAGTTGTATGTTCAATTAGAGAAAACATAGATCAATTTTCAGGGTTGCATGTACACATATGATTTATATGGATTACATAATACCCATAAGTGGTATCAGAGCGTAGGTTTAGTTTTCTATTGAATTGATACAATGGTTGAACTTGAACAAGGAGAAGAAAACATAATCGTCATTATGTTCCGCCACCACGGTGTGGTGTTCTTCCACCACAACGTGGTAATTGTTTACCACGACGTGTTGGACAGTCAGATCCACAAAATTCGGATTTTCTGCTTATCTCATGATTTGATTAGGATAATTACCTAGAATAATGTTTTAAATAAGTAAAACTGAATAATTATCTACGTAATTAGATATCATTATCTTGAATTCATGATTGGTTTACTTTTAAATTAAAATTAATTTCTTAATTTT
The DNA here is from genome assembly GCF_052849685.1 of Lactuca virosa. Classification (NCBI taxonomy): domain Eukaryota; kingdom Viridiplantae; phylum Streptophyta; class Magnoliopsida; order Asterales; family Asteraceae; genus Lactuca; species Lactuca virosa. Next base: position 136,971,062 of record NC_136430.1, read on the forward strand.
CGAAATTTAAAAATAAACCCTAGTATTTTGCAAAGTTTAAAATACATCCTTATGGATCTTATTATTAATTTAATTAAATTATTAATTAAAAGATAATCAATGAATCCATAAAATGGTTTAAGTTTAATTAAATTAAAAGTTTAATTTATTAAAAGATTAAACCCTTGCTATTTTAAAATGTTTTAAAATACACCTTATACTATGTTTATAATTAAAAGTTATATATATATATATATATATATATATATATATATATATATATATATATATATATATATATAACTTTTAATTATAAACATAGTATAAGGTGTATTTTAAAACATTTTAAAATAGCAAGGGTTTAATCTTTTAATAAATTAAACTTTTAATTTAATTAAATTTAAACCATTTTATGGATTCATTGATTATCTTTTAATTAATAATTTAATTAAATTAATAATAAGATCCATAAGGATGTATTTTAAACTTTGCAAAATACTAGGGTTTATTTTTAAATTTCGAAAATTAAGTATATGAGGCGTACTAGCGGTTTGACTGACTTTTCTTATACATATAATATATATATATATGTATAAGAAAAGTCACGAAGCCATACTATAAGAGGAGTTTAAGGAAGCGGCTTATAAAATGACAGCCATTGGGTATCTATTCTTATCCACCACTCTCTTGTATGGTGGAGGTTCGTTAGCCGAACGGGTTTGATAGGACAAATTAATCTCATTAAAAGTATAACGATAGAAGGTAACTATACTATTTTAAAATCTCACTATTAGTTACATTAGGAAAAATGTGAATTTGTATGCTAATCCAAGAAATTGCACATTACACTTTATAAGTCGTTAGTGGAGCGTGTATGGTTAACCGACACAAATAGGGGACTAATAAAGGGTGGTAAAGGGTGTCTTGATAATTATCGTTGATTAATGGAGTGTGTGTGGTTAACTGACACATTAAAACGAGATGATAAATGAAATCAAGAGTACCAAACTAATTTGCATGGTTATTCACATCTTGTTTGTGATCCTCAACATCCCAGTCACAAAAGTGAGAGCATAATCGAGATTAAACATGTCATTGATTAGATTCAATGAATCTCAAAAGATCTAGGAATTTCATAAGATTGAAATTGGTAAAAGCGTTACCCACCTAAAACAGATTCGAATTTGATTACGACATCCCTCTTCAAAGTTCGAATCGAAAATATGGATCCTAGCCTTAATTCAAATTTGTGGATTAATAATTAAGGATTATATATCAACTAACTTGAATTCTCTTTTCTACTATTATATATGTCAAGTCAAGACAACAATCGTATTTCTTGTTTTTTTGGAAGTTGTTTTCCTCTACCTTCCGAAGATGATCTTCCACGTTCTGATCAAGGTGAAAGTATGTTCTCTTCTTCGAGCAATAGTGGAAATAGATATCAAGCTTCTCCAACTCTTCCTCCTCCTCCTCCAATAAGTCTCACCATGCCACGAGTTGAAAGATACGAAACTACTCAAGCCCTATTGGCATGCAAGCATCAAGATGAAAATTCTGTGTGTACGCATGTTCTGGAAATGAAATCGTTTATTGACAAATTGGACAGAATGGATGTTGTTTTCCTAAGGGAGCAAGCCATTGATTTGGTTTTACTTTCGCTTCCTGAGTCGTATAGTTAGTTCATTGAGAACTTTTATATGAGCGACCATGACGTGACCCTAATTGATCTAACACATATGTTGATTGTTACTGAAGTAGAAATGCTTAAGAGCACAAGTGAAGCAAAAGTGTTTGAAGGATCTAATTCCAAAATTTCCATGGAAATAGACAATGTTGACAATGGTAATCCAGAAAAGATTTCTCTTCCCAATGGAAAGGGATCGGCCAATGTCAAACTATTTGATCGTATATTAAAGAGAAAGGCTAGTTCTGAGATAGTTACATGTGCTAATCCTAAAAAGTCCATATGTTTCTATTTTCAATTGAAGGGACATTGGTTGCGAAGCTGTCTAGACTACCTGAAAGATCTTAGAGATGGTAAATTCAAGTCGTGTGACTCTACTTCAAGTACATCCATTATCCAACTCCATTATTTTAATAAGTTCCTATTCATAGACTCTTAATACATGATGTGATGATCACATTTTGATGGTATTACAGGATCTAAGAGAAAGAAGGAAGCTTAAGAAGAGTGAGCTAAATCTGATCGTGAGATATGTATTTTGATTGCATGGTTTGAGGTTTATATTTTTGAAGCTACTACTTAGGAGTTATGATAATTTAATAGATTGCTTAGGAAATGTCTAGAAACATAGTTTTATTTTATGCATTGTAAGGACAAGTTCCAAATTTTCGTTTATTATCAATAAAAGTGAAATTTTGGTTTATATAGTTGGTTTACTTTATATTTCCTTGCAATGACATCTATGAAAGTGTTGGTTACATTTATATTATTAGCAATATTAATTGTGGATTTGATTCTTATTATTTCACTTGTGGTAAATGTCATAATTGACTAAGTGATAAAGAATTCTCATCACCCAAGTTTCAATTTGGTAGAAACTTGGAGACATACAATTCAAATTGTGTGATGTATGAGAATCTTGATCTTTGAAAGATTATGACTAATTCATTGATCACATGTTTTATATGAGTCAAAGTGAAGGACTAATGAGTCTAGTCCATTGATATGGACGATTTAAATCTGCCACAAAGGATGAAAATTCTATTCGTCATGATTTACTGATGATTCAGTAAATATGGTTGTGTTTATAAGATTAAGCATAATTCTAACATTTTGAAAAGGGTTTTTCAAAGGGTGACAGAAAGAATAAGAAGAATCTGTTAGGCAGAAAGATAAAGGTTTCTCCAATAAGAAAGGAAAGGAGAGTACCTTAGTATCGTGTTTTGTGATCATCTTAATGAATGTGGAACTATATCTCAATTGATCCTTGAAGAACATCTTAGTGAAATTGTTTGACTTAGAAGAGGAATCAGATATTGTTGAAATGGTTCAAATCAAAAGATAAGTCACACTTCATTTTCCAATCAAGTTTTAGAGCCATGCTCTAGTTACTACACATCATATCTTGAAACTTATTTCATACTAAGTAGGTTTATAACGCATCATGAAATGTGGAGTAATAATGTTTTCTTACTTTAGTAGATTTGGAATTGGAAGTTGTGATGTTTTGGTTAAAAGAAAGGATAAAATAAGACCAATTCCATGAAGTGTTTCTTGTCGAGAATCGACACTAACTTTTGAATATTTTTTTTGCTCGTCACGGAATGTTCCTTGAGAGAGAAACGTAAATGTCAAGAAGTCAGTGGGAGTCTTAATGATCTTTAAGAGTTTCAGGAGTCAATTAAGAATAAACCTTTTAGTTATCACTAGCACACGACCTGAGGTTGATGACCTATCATGTTAAGTTGACACATTCTTGTTTCTATGCACCTTCCAATTTGGTTGGCAATGCTTATGCGTTCTATGGTTCTCATTTGACTACAAAAGGCAAATCATGTTGGTCAATGAAAGTGAATTGATCAATATGGGTGAGTTTCTTAACAACATGGAAGCACTGGTAGGCCTTTGTGCTACAAGAAGGCAAGAAATTAAGAATAAACAAGTTCAGTCCATGAAAGATTGAAAGGGAAGCTAAATTTGAATTTGGTTTTATCCTAAACCTTATCTTGTGATTGTAGGTTGGAAATGAAAGATTCACATGGATGGGAACATGTACACCATTAAATCTAGGTGGCAAAAGGTTGCACTCTAATTCATGAAATTGATTATGAGGAAACACTTTTGCTAGTAGATTTTAAATATCTGATAAATATCATTTTGGTTAGTAGTTGTGATAATTGCATTCTCGAATTGCTTTGGATTTTGAGCATAATAACATTCCTATGTGATCATGCAACCCTAATTGCTTTGGATCTAAGTTTTTCTCTAGTTATACATGCAAATAGAAATTCCAAAGCAACAACCCTAATACTAGCATACAATTTTTGAGATGTATATGAAAAACTAGGGTTAGAATGTTACCTTGCTTGTTATCTCGTAATAACAAGGATTCCACGAATGATCTTGACTCTTGAAAGCTCTAGTGCCTCAAGTGTTGCACCTCTAATGGAGTCACAAACACCAAAAACAAAGGATGAGTGAGAGAGAGGTGGTAAAGCACTATGAAAATCGGCTAGGGTTTCTTCTGGAAGCTTAGAGCTGAAAATCACATGCCAGGGGGTTGTTTATATAGCTAAGGCTGCTAGTGTTTTCAGGTGGAAACCCTAATTTCCTTGCTTAGGCCTTAAGCAGTCCATGGAATTCCTTCCTAGAATCCTTGGACGGAATTCTATAGGGCCTCCTATAGATTTCGTCCACTCCCTTCCAAAGGAGTCGATCAGCCCAACTCTGCAACTATCATTGATTTGCAAAACCAATCCCCGTTCTTTTAATCAGTTCCTTTAATCCCAAAATTAATTCCAAATTAATTTTTGATTAAATACTAATTAAATAATATGATTTCTAATTAATATATTATTCTTATAATATATTAATAAATCATTTATTAGCCTCTTTCTCCAAAAGTCATCCTGTCAAGTTGCTATGGTGAAGGCAACCCAAAAGGACCATGCTACTATCAAATCAAGTACATACCAATTATAGTTATGGGCTTAGACACCTAATCCAATAGTCTCCCACTTGGATAAGTCTAATAACTATAATTGCAAGTATGAGTTCAGAATCTGATTAGCAATCGTAGCTTTCAAAAGCCGTTGTCGAACTCTGAACTAGTCAATGACGCGTCCCTTAGATAAGGGATCATATAATCCTCCGTTCTGTAAGATATCATGTGGACAAAGACATGGAACAAAATCATTCTCAATGTTCAACAGTTTGTTTCCCGATCTCAGATTTGTTTGACAAGGAACTTAATTGAACACATCAATTCAGTCCTGACTGGGCCCGACACATAAGTCAACACAAAATCATTGAGGGGCCCAAGATATCGATTTTACCCCTTGGGATAAAAGGAATAGATAAACTTTGACTTATATTCTTTTAGTATTTACTCATCAAATCGTACACAACAATACATTTTATAACATCAAGTTACTGATGCGTTTACACATTATCAATGAACAACCAACTCGTAAACAACAACTCATATATCTCGGTTTAAAGGTTATATGATATTATCGTCTCACAATTACTCGTGATAAATTCCATGAAGTAATTCAAATGAGTGTGGGTTTAATCCAATACTCAAATCCCCATTTCAAGAGTACTCATGAACATTGCATCAAACATTTGCTACGTCTAAGAACTTAGACAATCTACAAGCCAATTCATGACAGTCTTCATTCATTACTTACTCCCAAAGCATGATCGAATGTGGATGTTTTGAATAATCCAATTATCCGGGAAGTAAAACATGCAAAGTGAAACACAAGATAAACAATTGACAAAGATAGCAAACAATTACTTATATATAAATCTCCATTACATAATCATCAATGCCAATTACATTTATATTGTTACAAGTTTCTAATTATCTATCTAATAACTAAAACTCATATCGTCCTTCAGACCAATGCTCATCGCATGCTAAACGTGCTTAATTATACTCATACCCTTTGTGAGGGGATCTACAGGATTCTCTTCTGACGATACCCTCTTGACCACGAGGAGTCCTTCTTCTACATGATGTCTGATGAAATGATATTTTCTGTCGATATGTCTGGATCTGCCATGATCCATTGGTTCCTTGGTTAAGGAAACCGCTCCTTCATTATCGCAGAAAATTTCCATAGGCTCCTTTATGGCAGGTACAACTCCAAGGTCTCCAATGAAGTTCCTAAACCATATAGCCTCCTTTGATGCTTCGCTTGTAGCTATGTACTCTGATTCGCATGTTGAATCATCCACGATCTCCTGCTTCGAACTTTTCCAAGTCACAGCTCCTCCATTCAGGTAAACACCCAGCCTGACTGAGAGCGAAAATTATCTCTGTTGGTCTAAAAGCTAGTGTCACTATACCTTATGAATCTCAAGTCATCACTACCACCAAGCACAAGGACCCAGTCCTTAGTTCGTCGCATATACTTAAGAATGTTCTTAACCGCTATCCAGTGAGCTCTACCTAGGTTCCCTTGATATCGACTCACGATGCTCAATGCAAAAGCCACATCAGGGCGAGTACATGTCATAACATACATGAGCGAGCCAACGACGGAAGCATATGACACTCGACTCATTTCCGCTATCTCTGCATCAGTACTCGGAATATGATTCTTACTCAGCTTGGTATTGCTTTGGATAGGTAACTCCCCTTTCTTGGAATTCTCCATGCTAAAACGTTTTAACACCTTGTCCAAGTAAGTACTTTGACTAAAGTCCCGTTTGATAGTTTCTGTATGGGAAAGTGCTGTCTGGGAAAGAAACCATGTTGCTTGATTGTACATCTGATTGACTGTGCTGAATGATGAAAAAAATAATAATTCAATAAAAAATAAATTTAAAAAAGTTATTTAAAAAATTTAATAATCCAATAAAGAAAGAAAGAGGCGGGGTTTGGTGTATAATTGTCTTTCCAGCCATTCAGCCAGAAAGATATGATTTTGGGGCTTTCTGGGAAAGACATATCTTACCGGGAAAGACCCCTTCTTTTGTGCAAATCAAACAGTCTTTCCGGTCCATTCAGCCAGAAAGATCTGTTTGGGCCTGGAAAGATGGGTATCAAACGGGGCCTAAGTCCAATTAGTTTTTTACACCTATTCCTCAAAATCCTTATTCCCGAAATGTAAGCAGCTTCTCCTAGATCCTTCATAGTGAAACACTTTCCAAGCCAGATTTAACTTCCTGTAAGGCTGGAACGTCGTTTCCTATGAGCAGTATGTCATCGACATACAAAACTAGAAAGCTAACTATACTCCCACTAGCTTTGACATATACACATAATTCATCCTCACTCCTAGAGAAACCAAACTCTTTGACTTTCCCATCGAAGCAAAGATTCCATCTGCGAGAAGCTTTCTTCAATCCATAAATGGATTTCTCAAGCTTGCACACTTTATTGGGGTATTTAGCATCTACAAAACCCTCTGGCTGACACATGTAAACATCTTCAACCATCTTCCCATTAAGGAAAGTGAAAGAACCCTCTCTAAAATTATATCATATTAGTCCAAAACATGCTACATGCATATTTATAAACAATATTTTTCATTGATAGTTTAATTACGGAAGACTAGATACAAACCGACTAAGTTTTAGTATATTACATAACTACCCAGGAAATTATAATTTTATACATACACGATCACTAAATACAAAAGTAATATTATTAACTATTCTAAATCTTCCAACAGTATGTGTCTATACTGGATCCTTATTACCTGCAACAGTTAAACACTGAGAGGGATAAGCGGTGACGCTTAGTGAGTTAAAAAATATATACAATATAATGTTATGCCATATATATATATATATATATATATATATATATATATATATATATATATATATATATATATATATATATATGACAGAAACAAAGAGGAACAAAGAACAACAAAGGCATATGTGAATCATGTGACAAGCTTTCCATATCAACAAATGATCTGATTCAAAGATTTACAATCAATGAGATACAAAAATTTCAACTTGATATACATCAATAAGACTCCAGCCCAAGTGGCACAGAAAATAAACGATTTCTGAATTAACATTTTGCTAGAATTTACAGGCTTTCAGCCCTATCCAACATTCTGCCAGTGCCAAAGTGATGCTTACTCATTCACTTCATGGTCAAAGGCTACATACCAATACCCAAGTGATGATTAGTCATTCACTTCGTGGTCAAAAGTATAACTCATTATCATAATAACACGGGAAATCATATTGCACATATAAATCATAACATACAATTGTTCCTATAATTTGAACTCACCGTGAAATAACCGGATGTTAAAATAGTAATTTGGGCAGCACTTCGTTTCTATAATTAACTTTATTTGATGAAAACCGGGAGCTTTATTGAAAACCGGGCCTTGCGAGGGTTGAGCTTCAAACCAAAAAGATAAATTTCTCGGGGTCTTCGGGCACTTCCGAATGTTTTTCAGGTGTTAGGTATGATCTGGGGGCTTCGGGGTTGTAAAATAGCTTAAAAGAGGGTGTAAGGTGTAAAAAGTGTGAAATTTCCAACCAAAACCGAGAGGGTTCGCACCTCCCTTTATATAGGCGAGGCTTCGGACGAAAGGGGGGGGGGGAAAGGGTGGAACACGCGTCGGACATGTGAGGGGCCAGGCGTCAGAAGCGAAGCCGAGACACGCGTCAGCAACGAAGGCGAGGCACACGTCAGCAGCGAGGCGAGGTGGCTCGCTTCGGATCCTTCGGACGCGCCACGATTCAGATACGGGGCAGGCTTGCGAGGCTCGTACGTGGCCGAGTCCGAGCCTAGTATGCGAAGGTTCTCGGATTTCGTGCCCAAATCTTCAAAAATTCATAACTTTCACATACGAGCTCCGTTTTTGGCGTTCTTTATATGCACGTGCAGGCGAGATTATAATCTACGACTTTTGTTTAGATGTCGTTGGCTAATTTTGACATTATTTTTAATATTATTATTTTTAACAGACCGGGATAAGAAAATCCATTAAAAATTCATAACTTCTTCATCCCACGTCCGTTTTCGTCTGCCTTTTTACCGTTGTACTACTATTGATGAGGCCTTCAATTCTCGTTTAGGTTGTGTCGGCTAAAAACCACTCGATCTTTATTTCGAGTCTTTAGCTGTATACTGCTATACTGAAATTTAGAAAAATCATAACTTCCTCATACGAAGTCAGATTTGGACGTTCTTTTTATGAAAATTCTCGGTTTAACGAATACTATGACTTTAATTTAGATCACTAAAGCTAATAAGTAGTTTATCGAAAACTCACTTTTTACGCTAAATAGTGTTTTGCCGGTTTTGTCGCGGATCTTCGATTGATCATAACTTGTTCGTTATAACTCGGATTTCGATGAGGTTTTCACCTAAATGTTTCTAACGAGATAATCTACAACTTTCAATAACATTATTTTTATTTATTTCCAACTTTATATTTTCATTAATTTCAATATCTTACTTTTGATTGGAATCTCATAAGACTTCCAATACTTCCCGAATGATTCTAAACATAGTTTTACTTCAATTCGTCATAAAACTATCTTGTTAGAAATCAACACTCAAAATCATATATTAAATAATATTCATTTTTAAACAAAACACGATAACTGAACGTGTATCACTACTAGAAAACAGCCCTTTAATGACGCGCAAACAATGACATGCGGTGATTTACAATACACAAAAACGTGTGCCTAAAAATAATGTCATCTCTTCTAAAATTTGAAGGATAGAGGACACATTTTTGAGCGTGCCCTAAAATTAATGTCCGACAAAAAAAATTAAAAACACGGAGGGCACTTATTTAAAACTGGGTGTCGTCTAGAAATGTCGCTTTATATTTTTTTAATGAAAGGCGCGTTCTCTTCTTTTGCAGCTGGGGGGAAACGAAAATCCCAAAAGTTTGAAAGGCCGCCATTGTTATCTTCTTTTGCCTCTCCTATTCCTCTTTCACTTCATCTGATTTCTCCCTCTTCACAAAAACCAACATGTCTCCCTTAATCGAGGTAGCTTTTCATCCAAAAGTTCCCGCATGATACTATTTCACTTATGTGTCGATAGCGTTCTCCTCCAAATCCTTACTTTTTAATTGGTCCGATCATATTCTGGACTTCGCTTCCGTTCTAGGGTTTTGTTTCTCTCTTTCTCTTGAACACCGTATGATTCATCTTTATTATCTTTTCTTTTTACATGATTTGAAAGAACGAAGATTGTATATTCCACTTCATTTGATTCTTGCCTATTTTCAACAAAAATTAGAGTTTTAATTTGGAATCCAGTTCATGAGGTCTTCTTAGATATTGGTCGTATTTCGTATTAAACTTTCAAATTTTCAACCCTTTTCACTTTAATCCATCTTCTAGCATTCTCTTCATGTGAATATATGTTGAGGCCCTATGTTTATTCTCTTTTCTTCATCATGTTTGGAATCGATCCAGGTAAAGGGCTAGAACCCTAATTTCATTTCTAACTTTGTATTTTGAAAGTTTTTTGATCAGATGTTGCACCTGTTAGTTCGTCCCTTCTCTTCCAAATATGACTTTAGTTTGTGTCTTTGTTATGTGATTTTGGTAAAACTTTCTCATTTTATGTAGCTACTTATCTTATTAAACTATAGCCCAATTTCTAAATAATATTTGTTTGTTTTTTGGAAGCAGTTATCATGTTAGCTAATTGGAGATTAGGATTCGTCTTAAAAGAGGATAAGACAAGAGAAAACCTTGAATTTAAGGTTCAAGGGAGGAGCCCTAGGAAATAAGAGAAAAGAAGTCTGATGTGTTGTTTGGGGGGAAGGCGGTGTAACCTACATCAATCGATGATTCAACCCGTTTTCTAATAGGCGCTTGAAACAAAGAAGGAGGTAGATTTCCATGGTAATGAGTGACAAAGATGTGCTTCCCTCCTCCAATCGAAATGCTTTGGACTACTATTTTTTAACTCATACGGTGCTCATGGCTTCTCTATTGATCAGGTTAAGCTAACGTCTCTAGTTACCCTTTATTGCCTCAAACCTTCTTCATGATGATAGTTTCAGAATCGGGACAGGTGTTTGGGAGTTGATTTCCAGATTCTTCATAAGAGTGGTAATAACAAAGAGAAGAAATATGGCAAAGAAGAATGAAACAGAAAGTATGGCAAAGAAGATAGAACTCCTGGAAATAACTAAAAGGTTAGAATTTCATGTTCTGAATATGTTAATTGAACTTTAAGTCGCCACACATGTAGTTATGAAACTAAGATTCTTGGTTCTAAAATTAAAGCTATAATAAAATCATTGATCCTAACATCTTAAATCTTTATTACAAAATACTTTTGGGAGAAGGTATGGGATCAAGCACCATTGATGAACTACAAAAGCTTGAACAACAACTAGAGAGGAGTGTATCCATCATTCGTGCTCGAAAGGTTGACTTTTATCACAGAAAAGAATAAGAAGTTGACTCTCAAATACAAATTTTCATTCAACCGAGCTTGAAATTCTTTGATTTATTTTGACTTTATATGTTGGTGTTTCAGATGCAAGTATATAATGAACAAATTCAGGAACTACAAGCAAAGGTACAATACATAAATACAAGTATATAATGAACAAATTATGTTTTTTTGTTCATATTTTTTCTCTAGTATATTCTACCTTGTAGAAGACAGTTTAATAATCATTTCTTCTAATTTCAAACCAATAAAATGACACAAGTTATTTATTTTCTAATTTCAAACCAAAAAAATGCTTCCTGCTTTTTTAGCAATTTTCAATGCAGCTAAGTGAGCTGATTTGCATGGATCTTTAATCAAACTAATGGATCCGTAGTGAAAGATTGTCGACTCCTTAAATAACAAAAAATGGTCGCAATTTAATCTTTCTAAATATACAACCATCAAAAATGGATGATTGAATGTATTTAGTTTTTTAAACTTTTTTAAACTTTTTTGAGTTATTTTAGATTCTGTTGTTGGCGTAATTCAGATTCTGGGACAAAAAGAGTCCCAGGGGTGTTTTTGGAATATTTAGTTTTTTAAACTTTTTGAGTTATTTTAGGAGTTTAACTCTTTTAGTATATTTTGGAACTAGGCCTTAGATGCCTTTTTTACCTCTACTTTACAGGTTCAGTATCAGATGCATCCATCACTTTCAGAGTTTCCTTCCAATAGTTTTTACGAAGGTACCCTCCAAAATGGAGTGACAATCAATTAGAGACAATCACCAGGAATCGATTTTCCCTGGCCTGTGCCAAACTGTCCTATGTTCTTTTATGTCCAGGTATCTGCATGCTTTTTTTTTCATATGTATACCTTTTACACTTGTAAGCATCAGCATCAGGTTGTTACTGCTTCAGAATTTTTCCATGCCTTAAGTATACTCTCGCGTAACTAATGCAAGTTATAACTAGTAGGGGTACCCTGATTACAGGGACCAAAATTGTAAATAATGAAAGTTATAACTAGTAGGGGTACCCTGATCACAGGGACCAAAATTGTAACTAATGCAAGTTATTAATTATAAGGACTGGAACTGTAGTTATCGAAATCGAAACTAAAAATCACAGGGATTAAATCTACATATTCAAAACTATATTATAAGGACTAAAACTATACCTATCTTAAATTAACAACTACAGGGACCAAAAATCTAATTGATATAAATTATAAACTGCATGGAATGAAATATATTATTGAAATAAAAAACTACATTGGGTAAATCTATAGTTACTGAAATTTAAAACTACAGGGACCAAAAATGTAGTTATTAATCCAGGGAACTAAAAACATGTTACTATTCCATTAATCCAGGGACCATTTTTGTAATTTCATACTACAATCCAGGGACCGTTTTTGTAATTTCATATTATAGAATGAGTAGCATCCTCAACCTTTCATTTTTTGTTTTCTATTACAGCATTGTACTCTCAATTTTTCTTCTCACTAGGAAAATTAGTCCGACAGCAAGCAATGGAAACACAGAAGTTTACCTGAATGGAAGAGAAATCACAAAACTTGAGCCAAAAGTGCTGAATGTAGGTTAGATAGTATTTTTGTTACAGTTGTTTGGTGAGTGATATGGAAATATATTTAACACTTGTTGTATTGATTTGTTTCAGATGGCAAGTGTGCAATGTCCTAAAGACACACATTTATGGGTTTATGATGATGGGTATTATGAGGAAGAAGGTCAGAATAATATCAAGGGAAATATTTAGGAAAAGGTATGTATTGTATTATTATATATTATCTATTATCTATTATTATTATGTAATGTATGATATTTACATAGGTTGTAAAAAAAGTATGGTAGATAAAATGGTTTTTTTGTTATTATGTAATGTATGATATTTACATATGTTGTTCTCGTTTCCTGTGCCACAAGGTCAGCCACAAAGAGAAAGGGATGAAGCCAACAATTACACAACTGTTCCAAATTACTTTGACCCCCAAAAGATTCAAAAGCTTTTATTACTTGGACTCGAGGGTTCTGGAACAAGCACCATCTTTAAGCAGGTATGCCCCTGTTTCATTTCCATTTTCATTTTCATTATCATTTGTTATTTTATGGTTCCATTATGTTGGTTGTGTTTATATATTTTTTTGTGGTTGTTGGTATTGATGTTAGGCCATACCTATACTGAGGGAAATCATTCAGTGTTTCACCGAATCTGGCTGGAATAAATACGACCAACAGAAGGAGCTTCATTGCCAACATAACACACATTTCCACAATATTTTATTATATCAAATATATCATATTTAAATGATTATTATTGATTTTTCCATGGTTGAGGTTCAACAAGGAAGGAAATCTTCTTGTTGTTGCTACTTTTGAATACAAGGTAGGGGCATTTATGTCTTTTCACCAATCTTGTTGCATATTCTTAACTTATCCAATTTTGGCAGGTTGATCCTGCTACATGGCCAATAATGATCTTTAGGGTCTGCTAGAAGGATTGGAGATTGCAGTTAAGCTTCTATCTAAGACTTCACGACAACGACTTGATGAATTTAAGCTAGTAATGTTTTACTTGATTTGGACATGAACCCTAAGACATCATACTTTGGCATGGCTAGAAGCTTTGGAGGAAACGAGACTCAAGCAAAAGCAAACACACAGAGATTTGTTGGCACATAGTAAGCTAGATAATGCAATTTTATATAAATTTTGCTTCTCTTGAGTTCATTTTTTTTATAACATTTACTCACTATTGGAATAATTATTTGTATTTGACATATTAGTGAAATGAGTTATCTTTGTTATTTATGGTAGTTTATTTTGTATTATGATATTTTTAATGTGTTATTTAATTTGAAAATTAGTAAATCTATCAAAATATATAATTTTTAAAACATTTAACTTTATGACACGCAAAAATGTGTGTCGTCTTTCTTTATGACAGGGGCTTTAATGATACGCAATGCGAGTCGTAAATGTGCGTCGTAAGGTTACGACACGCAAATGCGTGTCGTAAGAGCGTGTCGTAAATAGACGATGCGCAAAAGCGCATCGTCTCTCGTTATGACAGGGCCTTCCTTGACACGCATTTGCGCGTCGTCTGAGCGTTTTACGAAGCGCGTTGCGCGTCGTAAAAGGCTGTTTTTCTAGTAGTGTATGTTGCAAATACCTCCTCCTTTTGAGGATTTTGTCCCCGAAATTACAATGATTTAAACAAATGGGGATATTTCGCTCTTATCTCATTCTTATTTTCCCAAGTATAATTTGGGCCTCTATGGTGTTTCCACTTGACAAGCACCAACTCCACTTCTTTATTAAGTAGATTAGTCATTCTTTCATTTACGATCTCTTCAGGCTCTTCTACATATCTTAAATTATTATCCAGTTTCACCTCAGATAACGGAACCGTTTCATCATATATGCTTAAACATTTACGCAGATAACTCACATAAAACACATCCTGAATACCTGCCAAATCTTCAGGAAATTCCGAGCGGTATGCTTGTTTACCAATTCTCTGTATGATTTTGAAAGGACCAACAAATCTAGGACTTAGTTTTCCTTTCTTCCCAAATCGCATAATGCCTTTCCACGGGGATACCTTCAGCATTACGAAATCACCCACCTGGAATTCTATGGGTCGTCTTCTCTTTTCTGCATAGGGCTTTTGTCGATCCTGGGCCGCTTTCATTCTTTCTCGTACAATTTGAATCTTGTCAGTGGTATCTTGAATCAATTCAGGGCTCCAAGGATTTTCTGTCCTACTTCACGCCAACATAATGGAGTACGGCATCTACGTCCATATAGTGCTTCATATGGTGGCAATTTGATTGAAGCGTGGTAACTGTTATTATATGAAAATTCGACAAGAGGTAATTACTTATCCCAGTTACCACCAAACTCCAAGACACATGCACGAAGCATATCTTCTACCGTTTGGATTGTTCTCTCCGTCTGAGGATGATAAGCTGTGCTGAGAACAATTCGAGATCCTAATTCACGTTGCATACTCGCCCAAAAATGAGAAGTAAAGCGAGTATCACGATCGGAAATAATCTTTAGTGGCACACCATGTCTCGCAACAATTTTATCCAAGTACACTTGTGCGTATTTCTCCATTGGGGTCGTTTCACGCATGGCAAGAAAATGTGCACTTTTAGTCAATCGGTCGACAACTACCCAAATACTATCATTCTGTCTAGTAGTCTTTGGCAATTTGGTAATAAAATCCATGGATAGCTCTTCCCATTTCCACACGGGAACACCAAGGCTTTCTGGAATTCCGTAAGGCTTTTGGTGTTCTGCTTTGACTTGTAAGCATACTAAACATTCGTGTACATATCTTCCAATGTCTTTCTTTAATCTAGGCCACTAATAATCAACTTTTACATCATAGTACATTTTACTTGTACCAGGATGTATTGATAGCTTAGACTTATGAGCTTCATCTAAAATCTTCTGTCTTAATCCACCAATCATTGGAATCCATAGCCTATTCTTGAATACCTTCAATCCTCATGGATCATCAAGTAAAACATCAGTATATTGTACCATCCCTTCTTTCTTCACATTTTCTGGATTTAGGGCCTCTACTTGCCATTTCTCTAGTTCATCTAGAATAGTAAACTTTACTGTAGTGTGAGGAATAGCATAACACATACTATTATGATAAACCTTTCTGCTAAGTGCATCGGCAACTACATTGGCCTTTCCGTGATGATACAGGATTTCACAGTCATAATCTTTGATCAGCTCTATGGCTCGTTGTTGTCTCATATTCAAAGTTTGATGACTGAATATATACTTGAGACTTTTGTGGTCAGTAAACAATTGGCATTTTGTACCAAAAAGATAATGTCTCCAAAGTTTTAGGGCAAATACCACTGCAGCGAGTTCGAGGTCATGAGTGGGATAATTCTTTTCATAATATTTCAGTTGTCTTGAGGCATAGGCTATCACTTTACCACGTTGCATCAACACATAACCGAGTCCCAACCTTGAAGCATCGCTATATACGGAGAAATCATTATCACCTTCTGGAAGTGATAAGATTGGAACATGAGTCAAAAGATCTTTTAAAGTTGAGAAAGCTTTTTCTTGGGCTTCACTCCATTTGAACTTCACTTCCTTCCGTGTAAGATTCATGAGAGGTAGAACTATACGCGAAAAATCTTTAATGAATCTCCGGTAATATCCCGCGAGACCCAAGAAACTACGAATTTCAGAAGCATTACGGGGCGCTTCCCAATTCTGAATGGCTTTAATTTTGGTAGGATCTACGGATATACCGTCACCAGAAATCACATGGCCGAGAAATTGAATTTGGCGAAGCCAAAATTCACATTTTGAGAATTTAGCATATAATTTCTCCTTTCGAAGATGTTCTAATACTTCACGAATATGAATGGCATGATCAACTTCAGACTTGGACTAGATTAGAATATCGTCAATGAATACGATGACAAATTTATTGAGCATTGGACGACATACGCGATTCATCATATCCATGAATACAGTAGGAGCATTTGTCAGACTGAACGGCATGACAAAGAATTGATAATGCCCATATCGAGTACGAAAAGCAGTCTTCGGTACATCCTGCTCGTGTACTTTCAACTGATGATAGCCGGATCTCAAATCAATCTTCGAGAAATAGCTAACACCCTAAAGTTGATTAAACAAATCGTCAATGCGAGGTAGTGGATACTTGTTCTTGATAGTTACCTTATTTAGCTCAGGATAATCAATACACATTCGCATCGAACCGTCTTTCTTCTTGAAAAATAACACTCGAGCACCCCAAGGAGAGGTACTCGGTCGAATAAAGCCTTTGTCAAGTAATTCCTGCAGTTGGATCATCATTTCTTTCATTTCAGCTGGCGCAAGACGATAAGGAGTTTTTGCAATCGGAGCAGCACCAGGTACAAGATCAATTCAAAATTCTACTTGCCTATCCGGAGGAAGTCCAAGCAAATCATCGGGGAAAATATCTGGATATTCATTAACAATAGGAACATCATTTACAGTTTTCTTCTCCTCTTTTGAGATATCAACTGTATATGCCAGATAGATAGAACACCCTTTCGATATGAATTTACGAGCTTTTAGGAAAGAGATTATTTTTACGATTTTAAGTCTTTTTTCACCGTAGACATAAATAGGATTCTCCCCTTCAATGGGAATACGTACTATCTTTTCATATCACAAGAGTTCTGCGTTGTTCTTTGACAACCAATCCATGCCGAGAATAATATCAAAGTTGAGCAAGGAGATAGGAATCAGGTTAGCGAGAAATTTATAGCCTTCAATTTCTATCACACAATCCCTATAGACTTTATCAGCAAGTAATGATATACTTCCCGCAGTATCTACATGAAATGGTTGCGTGAGTGCATATCAATCAATTTGAAAGGAATGCGCAAATTCATGAGACACAAAAGAATCTGAGGTACCAAAATCAAATAAGATGTGAGCAGGTCTAGAGTTGACTAGAAATGTACCGGTCACAACATTCGGGTCTTCACGTGCCTCCTCTATGGTAATCTGAAATGCACGGCCTTTAGCTTTTGGCACCTCCTCCTTTTTAGTCGGAGTGCTATTTAGTTGTTGAACAGGAGCTTGACTTCTCGCCGGTTGTTGAACAGAAGCTTGACTTCCCGTCATTTAACTAGTAAGAGTAGGGCAGAAACGCTTCCTGTGGCCAGCAACGCAACATGCAAAGCATGTAACATTCTTTATCGGGAAAACAGACTTCATGTGGCCTATTTCTCCACATCCATAACAAACCACTGATCTTTTTTCTAATCTGCATTCGCCCGGATGATTCTTTCCACAATTTCGACACAATGGTGATTGAAGAGAAAAAGATTGTGATCTACCGCGGCCACGAGGGGTATTATGAGATTGTACTTGTTTACCAGGATCAGTTCGAATAGATTGAGCTGGTGGAATAGAGGAAACAGGAACGGTTCAATCAATACGTGGATGCTTTGGAACAGAAAGAGTGGCACCACGTATTTCTAAGTCATGCTCACGCTTTCGAGCATACTCAACAGCTCTATCAAATGACAGAACATCCCGATTAGCCACGAAATCGCAGATTTCATACCGTAGTCCATCCAGAAATAAATGAATTTTATCGTCTTCAGTTGGAATATAATTTGCAGCAAACCGTGCTTTTTGATTGAATTGAGTTTCGTAATCAATCATAGTCATTCGTACTTGTTTAAGCTCGAGGTTATCTTTCTCCAATCTTCTCCTCATATCTAGAGGACAATACTTTCCTAGCAAGCGAGTTCTGAACATTTCCCAAGATAAATTCTCTTGCTCATACTCGTTGAGAGCTTCGAATGTTGCTTCCCACCAGACTAAGGCTTCTCCGATGAGCATTGCAGAAGCATAATTAGCCTTGTCTTCATTAACCATATGAGAGATTCGAAATACTTTTTCTGTGTCTGGATAAATGTAAGAATAAAAATGGGATTAAGAACACCTGAAAACTCCGTAGCACCATTACTCTTGAAAGTGTTGAATGAAGGACGTCTCGCCTCCCCTTTTGAAGATTCTCCGATGGCTTTCTCTTTGCCTTTATCACCATTCTTTTTGTGTTCTTCGAGAGTCTTTCGAATAAAACCAGTAAGTTTACCCAAGAGTCACTCCTCACGAGGGGATACTGGAGTATTTACTTCATTAGGACGAGGATCTCCACCCACTTCTGGTGTATGGCTACCTACTTGTTCAACCATTGTTCTGCAAATTTGAAGTAATATAATATTTTAGAATATTAGGATTTATCATTACCTAATACTTTACTTAAATCTTTCCTATGTTTTGTATCCATATACTTATAATGAATCCGTTCATATATTGAACTTATGACGGTTTAAGTCTAAATACCAATCCGCGGTATTTAGTTCACTTAAACTACTTCTCTGATTCCATGACTGAAAGAACCCCTCTCTAAAACTACATCATATTACTCCAAAACATGCTACATTCATATTTATAAACAATATTTTTCATTGATAGTTTAATTACAAAAGACTGGATACAAATCGACTAAGTTTTAGTATATTACATCACTACCCAGGAAATTATAATTTTATACATACACGATCACTAAATACAAAAGTAATATTATTAACTATTCTAAGTCTTCCAACAGTATGTGTCTATACTGGATCCTTATTACCTACAACAGTTAAACACTGAGAGGGATAAGCGGTGACGCTTAGTGAGTTCAAAAATTGATACAATATAATGTTATGCCATATATATATATATATATATATATATATATATATATATATATATATATATATATATATACCAATATGACAGAAGCAAAGAGGAACAAAGAACAACAAAGGATATTTGATACATGTGACAAGCTTTCCATATCAACAAATGATCTAATTCAAAGATTTACAATCAATGAGATACAACAATTTCAACTTGATATACATCAATAAGACTCCAGCCCAAGTGGCACAGAAAATAAACGAATTCTGAATTAACATTTTGCTAGAATTATAGGCTTTCAGCCCTATCCAACATTATGCCAGTGCCAAAGTGATGCTTACTCATTCACTTCATGGTCAAAGGCTACACGTGTCAGCAGCGAAGGCGAGGCACGTGTCAGCAGCGAGACGAGGTGGCTCGTTTCGGATCCTTCGGACGCACCATGATTCAGACACGGGGCAGGCTTGCGAGGCTCGTACGTGGCCGAGTCCGAGCCTAGTATGCGAAGGTTCTCGGATTTCGTGCCCAAATATTCAAAAATTCATAACTTTCGCATACGAGCTCCGTTTTTGGCGTTCGTTATATGCACGCGTAGGCGAGATTATAACTTCTTCGTTATAACTCGGATTTCAATGAGGTTTTCACCTAAATGTTTCTAACGAGATAGTCTACAACTTTCAATAACATTATTTTTATTTATTTCCAACTTTATATTTTTGTTAATTTCAATATTTGACGTTTGATTGGGATCTCATAAGACTTCCAATACTTCCCGAATGATTCTAAACATAGTTTTACTTCAATTCTTCATAAAACTATCTGGTTAGAACTCAACACTCAAAATCATATATTAAATAATATTCATTTTTAAACAAAACACGATAACTGAACATGTATGTTACAGAAAGCAGTTTTGACATCCATCTGCCAGATTTCATAATCATGAAACGCAGCGATGGCTAACATAACCCTAATAGACTTGATATTGGCCACTGGTGAGAAGGTCTCATCATAGTCAACCCCCAGGGTTTGAGTAAAGCCCTTCGCAACCAGACGTGCCTTGAACGTGTGCACCTTTCCATCTATGCCGGTCTTCTTCTTGAAGATCCATTTCCAACCAACTGTCTTGCGACCTGGTACATTGTCAACCAAGTTCCAAACATGATTGTCATACATGGACTGGATCTCGCTGTCCATTCCCTCTTTCCATTTAGCAGTGTACTATCACTGATAAACATATCACCATCCAAAGTAATATGGAAACCATAAAACTCAGGTGCCATTCTAACTCGAGTGGAAAGATAATGATTCGTCAATTGGTTCAACATGAATTTCTTCCTCAGGTTGAGCGCTAGTGTTAGATGTTCCTTCATCGTTTGATTTTTGAATCTCTTCAAGATCAATTGTCCTCCCACTTTCCTCTTCGCATATGAGTTCTCTCTGGCAGAAAACTCCTCTCCTTGCTAGGAAGACCATGTTATCACTAGGTCTGTAGAAAAGATATCCAAAGGATTTCTGTGGGTAGCCGATGAAAATACACCGCTCACTTAGAGGTTCAAGCTTGTCGTGAGTCTCTCGTCTTATGAAAGCTTCACAACCCCAAACCTTGATATGTGCCAATGAGGGAAACTTGCCTGTCCACATCTCGTGAGGTGTTTTGGCAACCTTCTTAGTTGGGACTAGATTAAGGATGTGGGTGACAGTCTCTAAGGTATACCCCCAGAATGAGATTGGTAGCGAAGCTCGACTCATCATGGAACGAACCATGTCCAACAAGGTTCAATTGCGCCTCTCAGCCACACCATTAAGATGTGGTGTCCTAGGTCGCGTCAATTGTGAAACAATTCCACATTCCTTAAGATAGTCACGGAACTCAATGCTAAGATACTCACCATCCCTATCGGATCTGAGCATCTTGATCTTCCTCCCCAATTGATTCTCTACTTCTTTCTTAAACTCTTTGAAATTTTCAAAATTTTTTGACTTATGTTTGATTAAGTAGATATATCCATATCTTCTATAATCATCTGTAAAAGTCATATATAAGTGATTAGCATCCCTTGTGGTCGATCTGAAGGGCCCACACACATCTGTGTGTATGAGATCCAACAATCCCTCACCTCTTTCACAAGTACCAGTGAAAGGTCATTTAGTCATCTTTCCAAGAAAACAAGATTCGCATGTGTCATCTGACCTAAGGTCAAATGACTCCAACAATCCATCCTTTTGGAGTTAGGCAATGCGCTTCTTGTTGACATGTCCAAGACGACAATGCCACAAGCATGCCTTGTCTAAACCATTAGACGAATCAATATGCAATACATTATTTCCTAAGTTATCTACACCCCTCACAATTTCATACACACCATTATAAGGAAATGCTTCAAAATAAAAACATACCATTATTAGAAGCATTTATAGAACCACTTTCATTATTAAATGAATATCTAAATCCTTTTCTATACAAACCATGAAAGGAAATAATATTCCTCGTTATTTTTGACGAGTAGCAACAATCATTCAAATCTAAACCTAACCTACTACTAAGCACTAAAGAGTAAACTCCGATCTTGGTAACAGGCAATGATTCCTATTTCCCATTATAAAGTTCATCTTCCCATGCTCCACATCCCTACTTCTTCTTAGTCCCGGCAAATCAGAACAAATGTGAAAACCACATCCTGTATCAAGGACCCAAGAACTAGTATGTGATGAGTTTTTAGATAGAATGGTATAAATACCTGCGAAGGTGGGCTTTATCTTCCCATCCTTGATGTCCTGCAAGTATTTCGGGCAACTTCGTTTCTAATGCCCCTTATCATGGTAGTAGAAGCACGTTGCTTCTTTCAGATGGGAGGAGGGAGGGGCAGAACCAGTTTTACCTTTGGATCCACTAGTAGAAGATCCATTATGAGACTTTCCCTATCAGTTCTTTGAGGGAGATTTCCTCTTTTCCCCTTTCCATGTCCTATAGCCAGGACTGGGGTAGCAGAAGGAGTGGATTCAACACCTTTTCCTTTTAATCCACTTTTAGCAGTTCTTAACATACCTTGAAGTTTGCTCAAGGAGAGTTCCTCCTTGCTCAGATGATAAGTCATCTTGAACTGATCATAGTAGGGAGGCAAAGAGTGCAAGACTATGTCTATATCCAACTCTTCATCAAAGTTGACATCCAACTTGAGCAAACGATCCACATACCTCTGCATCCTTTGCATGTGGGTCGTGATGGACTCTCCATCCTTCATATTGGTTGTTATGAACGAGGTGACTATTTCATACCTCTCTTGACGTTCTCTTTGATGGTACTTTTCCATCAAGTCCTTGCACATCTCGTAGGGCCAATAGTCCTCGTAGAACCGATGCAGCTCGGGAGTCAAAGTGGTCACCATAATTCATGAAACTTTGGTCGGTTCCTTGCATTTGTCCCTTACTCAGCCATTACTTCGGGAGTAGAAGTGGATTTATCTCGACGAGTTCCTTATCCTCGTAACGAAGGGCCATTCGTATGTTTCTGATCCAATCATTGAAATTGGATCCATCAAAAGTGACCTTCCCACAAATGTTTAGAAGCGAGAGTGGGTTCGAGGAGTTTTTGTTGGAGGAGTTTGAGCCGGGAGAGTTGTCTGGGCCAGACATCTGAAAAAGAAGAAAGACAAGTTTTTGATTAGATAACAAATCCTTAATATAATACCCAAATGAAATATTAAGGCTAGGACCCAACACAATAATTCACAATTCCGAAGAGGGATGCCGTAATGGCATGTTTAGGTTTAATTAAATGAAATTCCAAGATCTTTGAGATTCATTGAACTTTTCAATCGCATGTTTAATCTCGATTATGCCCTTCAAGTTTGTAACTGGGATACCGAGGATCACAAACAAGGTGTGAATAACCATGCAAATTAGCTTGGTACTCTCGTTGTCATTTACCACCTAATCAGTGTGCCGGTTAACCACACACACTCCATTTATCAATGATAATTTACGAGCTACCCATTGCCACTCTTTGCTAGTCCAAGTTAGTGTGCCAGTTAACCACACACGCTCCACTAACGACTTGACAAAGTGCAATGTGAAATTTCATAGATTGGCATCAAATTCACATTTTCCTAAAGTAACTAAGATTGAGAATTTATAAAAACATTTAGTTACTTTATATTTATCATTATAATTATAAATGAGAGAATTAATGTCCTATCCTACCCGTTCGGCTAACGACCCTCCACCAATCAAGGAAACGGAGGGTGAGAGTGGACACTGTAACATCCCAAATTTCGAGACTAAAAATTTCATTTTTAATATAAGAAAAGCATTTAATAACTTTGTTCCAGACATTGAAAACATCCCATTTAAACAAATATCAGAGTTCTAATCCCAAAGATCATATAATACGAAAATCATAGTGTGTAACATCCCAAGTTTAGAAGCAAGAGTCCGGGGGTGTAAAGTGTAACTTGGAAAGGGTGGACTCGGCGAGTTAGAGCTGTAACTCGTCGAGTCGGAGCGTGTGTAGATCATGTGATTAAGTGGCCTGACTCGCCGAGTCGGTGGCTGGACTCGACGAGTCAGTGCTGGAAGAGGAAAACCCTAATTTTAGGGTTTGCACCCTATTTAAAAGACTTAATGTCCTCCCCTCAGCCCCCTTAGCACCCTTTGAGATCCAGAAACCCTAATTTCGTGTGAGACTCCATTGTTGAGGAGATTGGAGCTTAGAAGAGGAATTTGGTGTAAGGAGCTTGAGGAATTAGAGGCTAGCATCAAGGGGCTTGTGTAGATCTGGAATCTACATTAGTTTGGGCACATCTCAGAGGTAAGAAGCCTTTATCTTAAGCTATTTCCTTTTTGTTCATCCTTGGTGGTTGATTTGGAGCTCCTTAGCTTGTTTGAGATCCATTTCGGATTTAGAGGCTAGATCTGAGGTTGCAACTTCAGATCTAGGTTAGTTTTGAGCCATGAAAGCATAAAGCATCATCCTTTGGGTTTGTTTGAGAGGATCCTTGTCTTAAACCTTCTTCTAGCTTGTTTGGAGCCTATTGTGCCTTGCATGCACGTAAAGTTGGAAACTTTACGTGTGAATCCAGCCCTAGAAGTCCAGATCTATGAGTTGGAAGCAGTGAGATGGCCTGGAATCGTCTGTATAGAGATGCCTTGAATGGACTCGGCGAGTCTGTTCTTGGACTCGACGAGTTGGGTCGCAAACCCTAACTCATCAGGTTATGATGCGGATCAGTGAGTCGAGTGGACTCATTGAGTTGGACAGGCCAGGACTCGGATGGAAGGACTCGACGAGTCATGAGGTGACTCGGCGAGTTGAGTCAGGAATGGAGGGATTCTGAGTACAGGAACTCGACGAGTCACTAGGTTGACTCGGCGAGTAGGGTCAACCAGGAAGGTTGACTTTGACTGAGGACTTTGAATTTGACCAAGAGTTGACCAGTTTGACTTCCAAGGGTATTTTGGTAATATTGGTGCTTATGAATCTGGTTCTTGGTAGTGTACTGTGGTGGAGTTCGTGTCGGTGGTCGGAGCAGCTTGATCTTATCTCTTCAGTCGGCAATTGCAGGTGAGTTATCCTCACTATATCAACAGGGTCTAAGGCACCAAGGCCGACCCTTTATCGGATGGGAATCCGGGTATTTGTTTGATATGTTTTTGAGTTGCTAGATCTACATCCTGGTTTTAGGATGGTGTTATGTTAGTGACCGGTTAGGTCGGCATCCTGGTTTTAGGATGGTGTTATGTTAGTGACCGGTTAGGTCGGTATCCTGGTTAGAATGTTGTTATGCTGCATGATCTGATAGATTCGTTTGTTTGGCTGAGGATTGTTATGTGATTAACTGTTTTATGTGCACATGGTTGTTTGAATGGGGTTGGGTTGAGGCGGGTCCTGCTTTGTGCTGTAGGCCAACATACCCAGGGCGGACCGGATAGACCGAAGGCCCAGCGAGCGGTCCGGATAGGCTAAAGGCCCCAAGAGGGCGGTCCAGACGTGCCGAGTCTCGGAGAGTGGACCAGGTAGACTGAAGGCCCGGTGCGGGCGGACCAGTCATACTGTAGACTCAGAGAGTGGACCAGGTGGATTGAAGGCCCGGTGCGGGCGGACCAATCACACTGTAGACTCGATATACATGGTTAGACTCGAAGAGTGGACCAGGTAGACTGAAGGCCCGGTGCGGGCGGACCAGTCATACTGTAGACTCAGAGAGCGGACCAGGTGGATTGAAGGCCCGGTGCGGGCGGACCAATCACACTGTAGACTCGATATACATGGTTAGACTCGGAGAGTGGACCAGGTAGACTGAAGGCCCGGTGCGGGCGGACCAGTCATACTGTAGACTCAGAAAGTGGACCAGGTGGATTGAAGGCCCGGTGCGGGCGGACCAGTCATACTGTAGACTCGATGTGCATGGCTGTTCTGTTTTGAGATATGATATGAGTATGGTTATATGTGGTTGGTATTTTAGGGGAACTCACTAAGCTTTCGGGCTTACAGTTGCAGTTTATTGTTTCAGGTACTTCAGGAGATCGTGGCAAGGCGAAGGCGTGATCGTACCGCTCCTCATGTTTTATGATTTATGTGATATGGTTCTGGGGATACTCTGATGTTTAAACTATTTTGAAAACAAGATGTATGAATTTAATGGTTTTGAAATGAAATAAAATGCTTTAAATTGGTCGAGTTTTATGGGTGTTACAAGTTGGTGTCTGAGCCTTGGTTTGAGTGAATTGGAGGAACATTCGTGTGAATCCAGTCTCAAATAAAGGAGGGATTTTCAAAATGGTTTTCAAAAGGTTTTCGAATTAAGTAAAGGAGGATGCAGAGGGTACGATCAGCCAGAGCCAGTAAGTAGACCCCAAAATACCATACGAGTTATTTGATTATGTGATATGTTAGAACAGCATGCTAGTACTAGGCTAGGGAATTTCAGGAATTGTATGATAGAATTGCCTGATTATGTGATGCCTACTAGCCTAGGGTTTTCCTTATATGAGATATTCAGCTTTCCTCTAGGAGTGAGGATTGAGCGTGTGTGTGTATATGGTTAGAGTGTTGTGGTGATACTTGAGACAAATATGGGTAGGTGTGGAAGGTAGTATGGGCCCGTACTACTGAAAGCACAAGACCCATACGCGTATCAAGGAAGTCACAACTCTCTACGGTATCAGTTATGAGATTGTTCCCCGGGAGGGTATGTGATGTGTCTAAGGGTGTTGTTGGTATATTCAGTATGGCGATTACGAGACGTTTCGGGGCAGGATCCGTTTCGGGATCGGGATCAGGAGAAGGTGGTCGGGATGGACCAGTATCACCTGAGGTCGTTGGTCAGATGAGTACGGATGAGTTGGATGCCAGGATTCGCGAGATCCTGCATGATGAGGTTGCTGCTATGTTCCGGGCTGAGTTGCCGGAGATGTTTGGGTCGATCAAGACCGCCATGGTTGAGTACTTTGATGAGTTCTATGCAGCTCTTGCGGAGACGGCTGCCGCGGCAGCTACAACGGCTGTAGCAGCGGCAGGGGGAGGAACCGGTCGAGGTTTTCAGTATCGGGACTTCGATAATACGAAGCCCCCTACCTTTGATGGAGTTCAGGATCCTATCATTGCTATGAGATGGTTGTCAGATGTGGAGGGTTGTTTCTTCACGTGTTCATGCCCTGCGGATCAGAGGGTGAGGTGTGCTCTGAACCTTTTGAGGCTCGAGGCGAAGGATTGGTGGAGGCTGACTACGGGATCTTATTCTGATGCGTAGCGGGCTGCGGTTACTTGGGATCAGTTCTGAGAGATGTTCAGTACTCGTTATGTTCCACAGGTTGAGAGAGAGAGGTTGGCTCAGGAGTTCCTGGAGCTGAAGCAGGATTCAGAGTCGGTGACGGAGATCACTAGGATGTTTACTGAGAGGGAGATGTTTTGCCCGAAGTTTGCTTCGGAGCAGGCTCAGATGTCCCGATATCTGAGTATGCTCAAGAGAGATATCCGGCAGTTTGTGTCCACACAGAGATATGATACCTTGTTGGAGTTGCAGAAGGCCGCCAGGCGGCGCGAGTTGGAGATTGAGTTGCAGTGGCGAGAGCAGAGGCAGGCCCCGATGCGGTCGCAGCCGGCGCCGAAACGGTCCAAAACCGTTAACTCTAGGGTTGGAGGTTAGGACAACCACACTTGTGAGAAGTGTGGGAAGGGCCATGCCGGAGTTTGCCGATCCGGTGGTGCGTGTCGCAAGTGCGGGAGAGAGGGGCATTATGCGAGGGATTGTCGTCAGTCGGCCCCGGTGCAGGATATGAGGATTTGTTATCATTTCCATCAGGTTGGACACTTGAGGGTCAACTGTCCACAATTTGTTGCAAGACTGGTGCAGGCTCCAGCACCGGCTACTTTGAGGATTACTGGCGGGGGTCAGGGTGGAGCGGAGCCTCCGAGGGCTCAGGGGTGAGCATTCCAGCTTACAACAGAGGAGGTCAGGGCAGATCCGGATGCAGCTGCGGTATGATTGAGGATCTTAGTAGTTAGGAGTTGTAGTTGGCTAGCATCCAAAAGGATAGCTGATCGGAAGGTCAGATATATGATATCTTTGCTGGGTATGACACCTGCGATGCAAGAAGTGTTCAGCTGAGATTCAACTTCCTTGGAGTTCGGGTGTGCGATGGCGGAAGGGTTATTCGGTGAAGGTTACTCACTCCCGAGGGAGTCAGTTCATGGTTAAGAGGGAATATATGGAGTAAGGGCGATTGAACTATGCCGGTTTTGGGCATCGGTGGTTAGTAGTCGGTGCACTAAGTGGGGGAGAATTGGAAAATTCTCCGGTGAAACAGCATGCATCCAAGGATGGTTAGCTGTTTGGATTTCAGCAGTGTTTTGCTGAGGGTGTGGATCGGTGAGAGCAAGTGGTAGACAAGTGGGGCGGAGTACAGACCATGGTTTTCGGAAAAGGTGACTGATTGTTGTAAGGCCTAGCATGGGAGAGATTCCCAGGAAGAATGGTTCAGGATGGTGTACAACAGTTTTGAGCGGTCTGGATAGACTGAAGGCCGGTGGGCGTACCAGTCAGGCCGAAGGCTCGAAGAACGGTCCAGACAGGCTGAAGGCCCAAGAGGGCGGTCCAGATGTGCTGAAGGTTCGAAGAGTGGTCCAGATAGGCTCAAGGCCTGGTGAGGCGGTCCAGTCATGCTGAAGACTCTGTATGTGTTAGTAGACCTGTATGCGGAGAATGAGTGAGTATGTCGCCGTGAAATAGCAATCGATAAGGTCTGGCCGCAAGTATTGATCATGATGATAGAGTTAGCTAAAGGCCGTGTATGGGCTTCGTTAGCTGTGTGATCGGATTCAGAGTATATGGGAGTTAGGGAGTAACAGTTGCTCTGCATGGGTGGTGTAAAGTGGAGTTTTAGCACCATGGCACTTGTTGATGGGGTAAAGGTCGTTGGGTAGACTTCCTTGAAGAATGGAAGGGAAAGGTATGTGGCTCCGGGAAGGAGTGTTGGTCATCTGAAGGGAAGGCAGTAGTGTAAATGGATGATCGAAAGTATTTTAGTTATTGAAAGTGAGCACTGAGATTGTACCAGTTGTATGGAAGCACATCCGGGTTGGATGTTCGTTGAGGTTGTGGAACGGTTAGCGCTGATGTCGAATCAGAGGAGTTCGAAAGTGATGCAAGGGTAGATCCTTGGGATCCAAGTATGGATGTAGTCATGAGTTATGTATGCGGTGGTGTTCCATCTGAGGGATGGCTGAACCCATCGGAGGTGTGCCTGGTATTCCAGCCCGAGGCTGATTGGGCCAGGTACGGTGTGTATGTGCGTATAGACGGGTGTCCATGGGAGTTGCTCAGAAGCTGAAGAATGCATTATCTTGTCAGCGCGGAAGGGGTTTGGGTTGGGGAAGGGAACGGAAGGAGTTCCCAGCAAGGGTGATTTGATAAGAGTAGCGCCAGTTTGGGCAAGGGAAAGCAGAATTGTACTGGGGCAAGGCCCGGTGGTTTGTATGGTATCCAGTTTCGCAAGCGGCAAATGAATATGTAATTCAAAAATATGGTAGTATCATCGAGTGGTACTTAGTTGATGAGTATTGTCATCAGATAAAAAAAGTCGGTGGCCGACTTGAATCAGTTGTCAGGACTCTGCAGGAGAAGAGTGGGATCTTATAGGGGTGGATAGTAGTATTTGGAGGAACATGGGTCGGTTCGAGATCAGAAGCCGTATTGTAGGAGTTTTGTCCGAAATTGTATGTTGCGGCATGCTTCGAGGACGAAGCCGAATTTAAGTGGGGGAGAATTGTAACATCCCAAGTTCAGAAGCAAGAGTCCGGGGGTGTAAAGTGTAACTTGGAAAGGGTGGACTCGACGAGTTGGAGCTGTAACTCGTCGAGTCGGAGCATGTGTAGATCACGTGATTAAGTGCCCTGACTCGCCGAGTCGGTGGCTGGACTCGACGAGTCAGTGCTGGAAGAGGAAAACCCTAATTTTAGGGTTTGCACCCTATTTAAAGGACTTAATGTCCTCCCCTCAGCCCCCTTAGCACCCTTTGAGATCCAGAAACCCTAATTTCGTGTGAGACTCCATTGTTGAGGAGATTGGAGCTTGGAAGAGGAATTTGATGTAAGGAGCTTGAGGAATTAGAGGCTAGCATCAAGGGGCTTGTGTAGATCTGGAATCTACATTAGTTTGGGCACATCTCAGAGGTAAGAAGCCTTTATCTTAAGCTATTTCCTTTTTGTTCATCCTTGGTGGTTGATTTGGATTTCCTTAGCTTGTTTGAGATCCATTTCGGATTTAGAGGCTAGATCTGAGGTTACAACTTCAGATCTAGGTTAGTTTTGAGCCATGAAAGCATAAAGCATCATCCTTTGGGTTTGTTTGAGAGGATCCTTGTCTTAAACCTTCTTCTAGCTTGTTTGGAGCCCATTGTGCCTTGCATGCACGTAAAGTTGGAAACTTTACGTGTGAATCCAGCCCTAGAAGTCCAGATCTATGAGTTGGAAGCAGTGAGATGGCCTGGAATCGTCTGTATAGAGATGCCTTGAATGGACTCGGCGAGTCTGTTCTTGGACTCGACGAGTTGGGTCGCAAACCCTAACTCATCAGGTTATGATGCGAATCAGTGAGTCGAGTGGACTCAGTGAGTTGGACAGGCCACGACTCGGATGGAAGGACTCGACGAGTCATGGGGTGACTCGGCAAGTTGAGTCGGGAATGGAGGGATTCTGAGTACAGGAACTCGGCGAGTCACTAGGTTGACTCGGCGAGTAGGGTCAACCAGGAAGGTTGACTTTGACTGATGACTTTGACTTTGACCAAGAGTTGACCAGTTTGACTTCCAAGGGTATTTTGGTAATATTGGTGCTTATGAATCTGGTTCTTGGTAGTGTACTGTGGTGGAGTTCGTGTCGGTGGTCGGAGCAGCTTGATCTTATCTCTTCAGTCGGCAATTGTAGGTGAGTTATCCTCACTATATCAACAGGGTCTAAGGCACCAAGGCCGACCCTTTATCGGATGGGAATCCGGGTATTTGTTTGATATGTTTTTGAGTTGCTAGATCTACATCCTGGTTTTAGGATGGTGTTATGTTAGTGACCGGTTAGGTCGGCATCCTGGTTTTAGGATGGTGTTATGTTAGTGACCGGTTAGGTCGATATCCTGGTTAGAATGTTGTTATGCTGCATGATCTGATAGATTCGTTTGTTTGGCTGAGGATTGTTATGTGATTAACTGTTTTATGTGCACATGGTTGTTTGAATGGGGTTGGGTTAAGGCGGGTCCTGCTTTGTGCTGTAGGCCAACATACCCAGGGCGGACTGGATAGACCGAAGGCCCAGCGAGCGGTCCGAATAGGCTAAAGGCCCCAAGAGGGCGGTCCAGACGTGCCAAGTCTCGGAGAGTGGACCAGGTAGACTGAAGGCCCGGTGCGGGCGGACCAGTCATACTGTAGACTCAGAGAGTGGACCAGGTGGATTGAAGGCCCGGTGCGGGCGGACCAATCACACTGTAGACTCGATATACATGGTTAGACTCGAAGAGTGGACCAGGTAGACTGAAGGCCCGGTGCTGGCGGACCAGTCATACTGTAGACTCAGAGAGTGGACCAGGTGGATTGAAGGCCCGGTGCGGGCGGACCAATCACACTGTAGACTCGATATACATGGTTAGACTCGGAGAGTGGACCAGGTAGACTGAAGGCCCAGTGCGGGCGGACCAGTTATACTGTAGACTCAGAGAGTGGACCAGGTGGATTGAAGGCCCGGTGCGGGCAGACCAGTCATACTGTAGACTCGATGTGCATGGCTGTTCTGTTTTGAGATATGATATGAGTATGGTTATATGTGGTTGGTATTTTGGGGGAACTCACTAAGCTTTCGGGCTTACAGTTGCAGTTTATTGTTTCAGGTACTTCAGGAGATCGTGGCAAGGCGAATGCGTGATCGTACCGCTCCTCATGTTTTATGATTTATGTGATATGGTTCTAGGGATACACTGATGTTTAAACTATTTTGAAAACAAGATGTATGAATTTAATGGTTTTGAAATGAAATAAAATGTTTTAAATTGGTCGAGTTTTATGGGTGTTACATAGTGTGATGCGTTGCGATCGTCCCAAGCTCCTTCCTTTGAAAACATGAGTACCTTAAACGAAAGTTGAAAGCCGTAAGAATGAAGCTTAGTGAGTTCCCCAAATACCACATACCATACATATCAAATGGGCCATACATTCCATACATACTGTGAGCCATACATATCAATCATATATCAAATAAGGTGCTATGTGCCGCACATAGTCTTACTGTTATGCCACGGGCAACCACGTGGTCTTTCTTGCCAAGCCGGGGGCCACCCCCTGGGTCTTACAGACAAGTGCCAAGAGCCGCCTCCTGGTCTTCCATGCAAGTATCAAAAAGACAACTAGCATACATACTACTATACTTAGCTAATTAGCATACAGTGTGCCACGAGCCACCTCCTGGTCTTTCGTACATATTGCCAAGGGCTAACCCCGGGCTTCCTGTCATACATAATAACATAGTGGGTGCCAGGAGCTACCTCCTGGTCTTTCATACATAGTGCCTAGGGCTAACCCCCAGGTCTTCCTACCATACATAATAACATACTAGGTGCCAGGAGCTACCTCCTGGTCTTTCATACATAGTGCCTAGGGCTAACCCCCGGGTCGTCCTACCATACATAAACTAAATGGGCCGGAATTGTGGCCGTAGACCCATACACACAGTGAGGAGACTCACCTCACACTGCTGAACCCTGGTGATACTCCTCTGGCTGCTGACTGGCAATTCCCGAACTGCTGATCCTTCGGCTTCCCGAACTACCAATACCAAAATATCACTTAGTCCAATTCATTAACCCGTCATAGGGTAGAATGACCATTCTACCCTTAGGGCAACTTGGTCCATAACTAAGGCCCAAACCATAATGAAAACCCCCACCACTAGGTGAGCTTCCCAAGCCCACTAACGGCCCACTAATGGCCCAATTTGCTAAATTGGGCCCAATCCCTCTAATGGGCCTCACCCTAAGCCCAAAAATTTCCTTGACCCATATTATCTGACTTCTGATGGCCCACTAAGGCCCAAAAACCCAAATCATGGCCCAAACCGGGGCCCAATAATGCAAAGCCCAATACATTCACGTAAGCTAAGCGTACTAGCTAAGGGGCGAGTACGCTGGGCGTACCTACACATACGCTCAACGTAAACCTCTTGATAAGTCCTTTTCCCATTAAGTGCTTAATACTCTACTTCAGAAGTTACAATCACAGATCCCGGTCCTTTTCCACGTCCTAATCCATAAAGTCACTGACTTGGTGACTTTACTTGGCCCAAACAAGATCAAACTCCAAAAATGATGTATTACTTCCATGAAGATGGTCTTATATCTTGCATGAATCCATTAAGACCATCAAGGTGTCAACTTTTTGACCTAGAGAATCATTTAGCACCAAGGGTGGCAACCCTTGGACTGGAAATCAGATTTAGGCGATAATGCTTCCACCTTTTGGACCAAAATTACTTTAACACTGAACCTCACTAGATCTAAGCATCCTTAAGTAAAGTTATGAACTTTATACCTCAAAGGAGTTCCAAATGATGATGTGATTCCAGATCTCTGAGCTGCAATTTCCCAAGTTCTTCCTTGCCAACTTCCTCTTATCTTCTTCCAAGTTTACACCACCAAAATGAGCTTCTTGAAGTCAAAATCACCCAAGGATGAAAAGATGAGACGTTTTAGGGTTTCTATGGGGTTGAGAGGCTGATAAGGAGGGTAGGGTTTGAGCCATTATGTTCTTTTTATAGTGGCTTACCCTAAAAGTTAGGGTTTGGGAACTTTGAGCATACGCTGGGCGTACGCCCCTCCGCACCCGCGATCATATTCCTTTATACGCTGGGCGTACCCCAGCCTACGCTGGGCGTACTCGAGCGCTTACCACCTTGCATGCATGGTCCCTCGCCATTTATTTCCATTAGGGGCCATTTCTTCTAATAACTTCAAAGTGTTATAACTCCTTCATTCCAAGTCCGTTTCCGACGAACTTTATATCCACGAAAAGGTGGTGAGAAGCCCTACGCTTCTAATGACACACCCCGAACCAAAACCTCCCGAATAAAAACTCAAGACCCATAAAAGACCAAAACGCCCCTAGCCTTGGCCTCTGAAATCCATAAACGGATACTTTCAGAACAGGGTGTTACAACTCTCCCCGATGGATACATCACCTGCTGTATCCGATTATCGAAGGACCACTTCTATCGACCTTTCGGCCGAGCACTCAACTCAACTAGTCCTCAAAGAAAAGAACCTCGATAGCACTCTAATCACCAACGATCCTGGAAACACGACTCTCACCCAAATGACAATCCTTTTGGTACTCCTCGAGTACTTAAGCTGGACATCCTAGGCGTTCACTCTTTCCTGCTGCGCGTTCACTGGACTTCTCGAGGCAGCTTCCCAAAAACAACAACCTTTCCTTTCTATGTGATGGATATACCCTTCGCTGTATCTACTTCTCCATCCACTCCCAGTGCTGGTCACTTCACTTATACCCACTGAGTGCTTTTTCTTTCTATGTCCATATGTTGAACACTCAACTCAGCGTGAAAATAAGATAATCCTTCAAGTAGAAGATTCATCCCTGCAACGGTTAGACTCATACGAGAGCTGCGCAACAGAGTCAAATCCTTTACTCTTAGATTATTTAATCCAGCTGTGAGTGACTTAGCATCTCTCGGTCAACTAGCTGCTCCACTCCAGAATTTTCTTATCACTACCTGTCCGAAGATCATGCTGTCTCTTATCTGCTTTCTGGATGAACCGGGACCACCCTGGTCCCAACTGGTGTGCCATCATCTGGGTTACCAGACTCCCACCGGTTTCTTAACCCAAGCTCAATTACTCAGTCGCTCCCAACGACTTCCGAAGAAACTTCGGCTATCTAAATCTGCTCTTTCCACCAAGCCACTCATGGCTCCATTATTTCTGCCGATCCTACCGATCGCACTGTATGACCATTCCTTGCCAGCATGATCTACTACAGGGGTGAATGCTACCCGAACTGCTGTAGCCTTACATCACTCCTGGTCTCCAACGACTTGCCGCTTCCCGAATCCAATCATACTATGCGAGCTGTCCTGCCCTGGTCTACCCTACCTGAAGAAACCCACAAGCGAGTCACACAGCTGATACCTTCTCACTACTGACTAAAGGCCGGTGAATGCTACGGGCCACCCCACAATCTGACATTCCCATACCATCTGACCACTAATGCATGCTACGGGCCACCCCATAGTCTTACTATGCCAATATACTAACGACTAACTGACGAGTGCTACGAGCCACCCCGCAGTCTTACTATACCAATATATGAATGCTACGAGCCACCCCGCAGTCTTACAACGTTCCTACTCTATTTTCCAACTAGCGAACGCTACAGGCCACCCCATAGTCTTACAACACTTCTACACTATTTGCTAACTAATGCTACGGGCCACCCCGCAGTCCTGTCACACTTCTCATGCTATCTAGCCACTAGTGAATGCTACGGCTAACCCGCAGTCTTACAACACTTTCCACACTGACTGGCTACTAGTGAATGCTACGGCTAACCCGCAGTCTTACAACACTTTCCACACTGACTGGCTACTAGTGGATGCTACGGCTAACCCACAGTCTTACAACACTTTCCACACTGACTGGCTACTAGTGAATGCTATGGCTAACCCGCAGCCTTACAACACTTTCTTACTACTCAACTGCTGACCATGGTCTTTAGCTGACTACTAATCTAAACATACCCATAATCGAGCATACATGCACGATCTAACATCCCGAGCTGAACTCATGTCCTTACTGAAATCCCCATCCTGATTTCTTAAAACCTGCTATCAATCATCACGGGAACACAACCTCAATGTTGGCGAGTTTTCCGAACTCCCAACTTACCCTGCTCTCACGCCACACCGCCGCTTGGGCTACCTTTCTTCCTAACCTGAAAGCGAAACTTATCCCAGTTCCAAAACCGCTCCTGCTCCCGAAATATGATTGCTTCTCCCGCACTTAGATTTGACTAAGTCTTCACGTCACGCAGGAGTTGGAGGATTCTCATTCCTTCCTTCTTCATCCGATAGATACACTGACTACTAACGCTAAGTATTGCTAGTGATCCATTACTAGCCCACTCTAAAGATCGCACAATTATTGAAGACTAGATTAACGCCTTCTGAAATCCCAATACTAATGACCCCATAAGCTTAACCTGATGTCCCTCTCAACCTTAAAGTCTAATTAGCTGATGCTCGGAGCAACTTCTTTAACGATAGACTGCTTCTCTTGATGCTCCCACAAACTACTCCTGGCATAAAGACTATACTTCACCGAATCCTGACAATGGCGGATAACTACCCTGATGAAGCCTGACCTCGGACTGTCACGTAATGCCCCCGAACCGATCTTAACCGTACCCAAAATAATACTGAATGCTTCCAAACCAGAAAGGGAAATGACCCTACTCTAGCTGCTAATAATTCCCGGTATGCAAATGGCATATGACATTTTCACATATATAATCCGAATACAAGCAGGGAGATAACTCATACATATTCTTACCCGAACTGAGGCAAAAACAACCATAATACAGATAGAATTGAAAAGAAGCAATTGGTACATACCTGAAACATTCCATGCTGTAATCCGGATCTCCCTCATCTGTTACTACAAGGCCCTACCCTCTCGCTCATCCGTAATCCTCAAAGTAGTCGGGGCAGACGCACTCCCTGCTCCTCCTCTCATCGTCGGCCAGTTGGCCTTCTTGTGGCCCACCTGATTGCAGTGAAAACATAATGGGCTTGCCCGCTGTGGGCAGTCCCTGCTGACATGACCATCCCTGCCACACTTTGTAGCAGCCTGAACCCCTGGAACGACAAGCTCCCTCGTGTGGTTTCCCGCATGTGCTGCATTGACTTCGGCCCTGCCGGCCTACCAACCTCTTATCTGAAATCCTGGGCCTCTTCCCTGGACCCTGCAAAGTATACATCTGATCTGACCTCCGCTTCACAATGTGCTCCAAATCAATTTCCCTCTCCCGCACCCTAGCAATCATAGAGTCCAGGGTCAGGCATGCTGCGAAGCTGACATGCTCCCGGATATCAGCTCTCAACATGTCATGATAGCGGGTCCTCCGCATCTTCTCATCCCCTGCATACCGAGGCACCAATAAGGCCCTCTCCCGGAACTTGGCAGTAATCTCCACCACCGACTCCGTCGTTTGGCGAAGATCCAGAAACTCTCGCGCCAACTGCTGCACCTCGATCACTGGTGCAAACTCAGCTCAGAATCTGGTCGAGAAGTCACCCCACGACATAGCATGAAGCATATCTGACCTTTTCTTCCTCGGGGCAAAAACTCGTCCTGAATGCGTTATCCATATCTTCTAACCACCTCCTACTGATAATGGGATCCCTCTCCCCATGAAACGCTGGAGCTCCACAAGCACAGAACTCTCGAAAAGTCAGTGTGCAAGCTCCAATGATAGCCATAACCTCCGTA
This sequence comes from Lactuca virosa, assembly GCF_052849685.1. Lineage (NCBI taxonomy): Eukaryota > Viridiplantae > Streptophyta > Magnoliopsida > Asterales > Asteraceae > Lactuca > Lactuca virosa. The sequence goes on from NC_136430.1 coordinate 137,008,435, forward strand.
CGGAATGCACTCAAGAGCTCATCCACTATCTCTGAGACATAGCGAGAAATCTCTGATGAAATGAACTCTCGCAATTGCTCGCTAATCGGCTCAGCGTCTACACCTGAGCCAGAAGTCGATCCCGGACCGTCTCCCTGAGAGCTCATCTCCGACTGAAATACAACATTCCAAAAGTCAAAACACAACCAAGGGTCCTTTCCCATAAGCTTCTTAGATTCTCCAAGGCTTTCACCTATTCGAGTATGGATCCTGTGCTTTCAGTATTACGGGCCCAATACTACCTTCCACACCTATCCATACTTTCCTCAGTAATCTTCCCGAATCCTCTAAGTCACCTTCTCAACACAAACACCAAAACTCACTATACCGCACCGCTAGGCTTACTGAAACATATCCCAGGCTTTCCTAGGTTCCCGAACCACCCAACCCTCAGCTGCTGAAAGAATTTTCATAATGCCAATTAACCATTACATGAATACCATCACATGTGACAAGGTTCATATAATCCTTCGAGTAAAGGACTCATCCGTACAACGGTTAGACTCAAACGAGAGCTGCGTAATAGGGTTAAATCCATCACTCTGAGATTAATCAACCCTAATCACATGTGACTTAACGTATTCATCTAATAGCTAACTCCCATTACTTGAAGTCCCACAAAGCACAAAGCAAGCAACATTCAGACAAATGGAAAATCTAACCAAACAAGCAATTCCATCCTCTTATCAGGAATCTATACTAGCATATAATTCAAGGCTCATATAATCAGGCATAACCTAAACAGGTTATCCTACCACTGACTGATCAGTTCTAGCATGCAATTCTACAAGCTCATATAAACATACAAAGGCATATTTCCTAGATCCTTATCTCTATTCTAGCATGCGAATCACATAATCATATCATATGACATAATAAACATGTATTTGTATTTTGGGAACCACTTACTTGAGCTCGGTCGATTGCATGCATCACACCCCCTTCTTTTCAGAGTTCTTTTCTCTTTTCAAATTCCTTTCAAAATTCTTTTTATAAAAAACGATTTTCTTTTAAAATTTTCATACCAAGTCCTCAGTTTGAGTCCAGACACACCCGAGAGTGTGCTCAGATCCCTCAAACCAAGGCTCTGATACCAACTTGTAACATCCCAAATTTGGAGACGAAAAATTTCATTTTTAATATAAGAAAAGAATTTAATAACTTTGTTCCAGACATTGAAAACATCTCATTTAAACAAATATCAGAGTTCTAATCCCAAGGATCATATAATGCGGAAATCATAGTGTGATGCGCTGCGATCGTCCCGAGCTCGTTCCTTTGAAAACATGAGTACCTGAAACAAAAGCTGAAAGCCGTAAGCACGAAGCTTAGTGAGTTCCCCAAATACCACATACCATACATATCAAATGGTCCATGCATGCCATACATACTCTGAGCCATACATATCAATCATATATCAAATAAGGTGCTATGTGCCGCACATAGTCTTACTGTTATGCCACGGGCCGCCACGTGGTCTTTCTTTCCAAGCAGGGGGCCACCCCCTGGGTCTTACAGACAAGTGCCAAGAGCCGCCTCCTAATCTTCCATGCAAGTATCACAAAGACAACTAGCATACATACTACTATACTTAGCTAATGAGCATACAGTGTGCCACGAGCCACCTCCTGGTCTTTCATACATATTGCCTAGGGCTAACCCCCCGAGTCTTCCTGTCATACATAATAACATACCGGGTGCCAGGAGCTACCTCCTGGTCTTTCATACATAGTGCCTAGGGCTAACCCCCGGGTCTTCCTACCATACATAATAACATACTGGGTGCCAGGAGCTACCTCCTGGTCTTTCATACATAGTGCCTAGGGCTAACCCCCGGGTCTTCCTACCATACATAAACTAAATGGGCGGTATTGTGGCCGTAGAACCATACACACAATGAGGAGACTCACCTCGCACTGCTGAACCCTGGTGATACTCCTCTGGCTGCTGACAGGCAATTCCCGAACTGCTGACCCTTCGGCTTCCTGAACTACCAATACCAAAATATCACTTAGTCCAATTCATTAACCCGTCATAGAGTAGAATGACCATTCTACCCCTAGGGCAACTTGGTCCATAACTAAGGCCCAAACCATAATGAAAACCCCCACCACTAGGTGAGCTTCCCAAGCCCACTAACGGCCCACTAATGGCCCAATTTGCTAAATTGGGCCCAATCCCTCTAATGGGCCTCACCCTAAGCCCAAAATTTCCTTGACCCATATTATCTGACTTTTGATGGCCCACTAAGGCCCAAAAACCCAAATCATGGCCCAAAACGGGGTCCAATAATGCAAAGCCCAATACATTCACGGACGCTAAGCGTACTAGCTAAGGGGCGAGTACGCTGGGCGTACCTACACGTACGCTCAACGTAATCCTCCTGATAAGTCCTTTTCCCATTAAGTGCTTAATACTCTACTTCAGAAGTTACAATCACAGATCCCGGTCCTTTTCCACATCCTAATCCATAAAGTCACTGACTTGGTGACTTTACTTGGCCCAAACAAGATCAAACTCCAAAAATGATGTATTACTTCCATGAAGATGGTCTTATATCTTGCATGAATCCATTAAGACCATCAAGGTGTCAACTTTCTGACCTAGAGAATCATTTAGCACCAAGGGTGGCAACCCTTGGACTGGAAATCAGATTTAGGCTATAATGCTTCCACCTTTTGGACCAAAATTACTTCAACACTGAACCTCACTAGATCTAAGCATCCTTAAGTAAAGTTATGAACTTTATACCTCAAAGGAGTTCCAAATGATGATGTGATTCTAGATCTATGAGCTCCAACTTCCCAAGTTCTTCCTTGCCAACTTACTCTTTTCTTCTTCCAAGCTTACACCACCAAAATGAGCTTCTTGAAGTCAAAATCACCCAAGGATGAAGAGATGAGACATTCTAGGGTTTCTCTGGGGTTGGGAGGCTGATAAGGAGGCTAGGGTTTGAGTCATTATGTTCTTTATATAGTGGCTCACCCTAAAAGTTAGGGTTTGGGAACTTTGAGCGTACGCTGGGCGTACGCCCCTCCGCACCCGCTATCATATTCCTTTCTATGTTGGGCGTACCCCAGCCTACGGTGGGCGTACTTGAGCGCTTACCACTTTGCATGCATGGTCCCTCCTTGCCATTTATTTCCATTAGGGGCCATTTATGCCAATAATTTTAAAGTGTCATAACTCCTTCATTCCAAGTCCGTTTCCGACGAACTTTATATCCACGAAAAGGTGGTGAGAAGCCCTACACTTCTAAGGACAGACCGCGACCCAAAACCTCCCGAATAAAAACTCAAGACCCATAAAAGACAAAAACGCCCCTAGCATTGGCCTCTAAAATCCATAAACGGATACTTTCAGAACAAGGTGTTACAGACACCCATTCAACCGCCATTTTATAGGCAGTTTCCTTATACCTCACTTAGAGATCGGCTTCGTGAATGAGGCATATTAACGGTAATACTGACTCATCTTATACATATATAAATTAAACTTTTAATATTATAATAGTATAAGGGTGTATTTAAAAATTTTAAAGAATAAAGTTTTAAAATTTAATATTTTAAAATTAAACTTTTAATTAAATTTTAAATTCCAAAACTTAAGGGGTGCAATTTGAAACTTTTCAAAAATTTTAGATCAAATATTAAGTAATTAATTAATCACATAATTTGTCATTATCTTTATATTTGACCAAATCCATCTATTTTGATATACAAATTAGATTACCATTCAACAAATTAAATTTATGGTGATAAAAACAAATTATGGTAATTATCCTTATCCAAAACAAATCAAAAATTCGAAAAATCAGCTAACAGACGAGCCAACTCGTCGAGTTCATCCAACTCTTCAAGTTCATCATAGAACTCATCGATTTTGCTGAATATAAATCGATTTGGACAGATTACTATTGCATCAAATATAACAGAAAAACACCCATACTCTGATACCACTGATGGGTTTTGAGCATAATAACATTCCTATGTGATCATGAAACCCTAATTGCTCTGGATCTAAGTTTTTCTCCAGTTATACATGAAAATAGAAATTCCAAAGCAACAACCCTACTACTAGTATACAATTTTAGAGTTGTATATGAAAAACTAGTGTTAAAATGTTACCTTGCTTTTTATCTCGTAATAAAAAGGATTCCACGGATGATCTTGACTCTTGAAAGCTCTAGTGCCTCAAGTGTTGCACCTCTAATGGAGTCACAAACACCAACAACAAAGGATGAGTGAGAGAGAGGTGGTAAAGCACTATGAAAATCGGCTAGGGTTTCTTCTGGAAGCTTAGAGCCGAAAATCACATGCCAAGGGGTTGTTTATATAGCTGAGGCTGCTAGGGTTTTCATGTGGAAACCCTACTTTCCTTGCTTAGGCCTTAAGCAGTCCATGGACTTCCTTCCTAGAAGCCTTGGACGAAATTCTATAGAGCCTCCTATAGATTTTCTCCACTCCGTTCCAAAGGAGTCGATCAGCCCAACTCTGCAACTATCATTGATTGCAAAACCAATCCCCATTCTTTTAATCAGTTCCTTTAATCCCAAAATTAATTCCAAATTAATTTCTGATTAAATAATAATTTAATAATATGATTTCTAATTAATATATTATTCTTATAACATATTAATAAATCATTTACTAATCTCTTTCTCCAAAATTCATCCTGTCAAGTTGCTATGGTGAAGGCAACCCAAAAGGACCATGCTACTATCAAATCAAGTACATACCAATTATAGTTTTGGGCTTAGATACCCAATCCAATAATTATGTCATCCCTTTTTCATATTTCGAATTGTGAGAGATGGAAATGAATTGTTTGAACTTTCAGGACATATGGTTATAAGTTCTGAAAGGGTTTGAACCCACAAACATATACTATCTATTGAAAGGTGTAAAAGCTTGAGAAGTCTAGTTGGAGACTTATCAAAACATCGTGTATCAGAAATATGTACTTTAGTAATAAAGTCAAGATTATTGATTTCTAGAAGTCAGGTTGATTTCTGGGTACATGTCAAAGCTAGTGGGAGCATAATTGTTATGCTAAGTGTTGCAAGTTGGAAATACTATTTGAATGAAAAAAAGTTTACAAAATTTTCAAGTTGCAAAGTTCGGAAATTGTTTTGCTATAAATAAGGCTTAAGGGAGAGGGCACTCATACTTCATTTCGAATCTAAAAGGTTTGGATTGCCTAGTGTAATAGAACTTTGTCATGGACATATATGAATATCATGTTGAAATGGTTCAACATAGGAAATTCGATATATGGAAAATATTATAGTAGGAAATTGAATAGATATCAGGTCTCTATGTAAGACATTATGAGTCGAGTCCCATATGCTTCGGATATAGGATCAACTATACATGCTATAATATTCACTTGTTCTGATTTTTCCAAATACCTTGGGCATTGAGAGGGAAAAAGGACTAGAACCTTGTGTGACTAAAGTTGAAAAACTGTCAAGAACGTTCTAAGGTTATACCAAAGGATTGATTGCTTGTGGACAGTTGAAGTATAGTATTGTTTGGAAGGACCACAATAACATGTTTTGGATTATGATGATTCTTGATCAAAATTGATGGTTATATGGGAATATGGAAATATTTCCATAAAGGGAGTTGATTATTAAAATCTACATGTGAGTTAGAAACTTTAATGCAAGCAAGGTGTTCAAGGAGTGTACCCTGAATTTGAGATTTCGTTTCCATGAAATTGTTTTTGGTAACAAATTCCAATAAAGCATTCTGTAATATCGTTGGCTAAGTCTCTGTGACTTTGAAGCTTAGAAATTACAGAAGATCATTGCATATAAGGTTGAACTCTAACACATTCTAGTAGTGACAAGAATTTGGAGTTGTGAAATGAGCATCATTGGAATAGTGTCCAATCGATATGTTCACAAAGGAAGGACCGTAGAGAAACATAGTATGCTGTTTATAACATGGCATGAATGATGTTTAATTCAAGTGTTTCGTTGATTACTAGAAACATTATACAATGAGTAAAGTCTAATTAATATGGCGAATAAATAATAAGAGTTATATATATATATATATATATATATATATATATATATATATATATATATATATATATATATATATATTCAATAGTTTGAGATCAAAGTTAATTAGATTATTATTGTGTTTCAGTTTGCATGTTTTACTTCTTGAATTATTTGATTTTTTGAAATTCCATAGTCGCTCATACTTTTGGAAGTAAGTAGCGAATTAAGATTGTCATCAATAGAATTGTAGCTTGTCTACGGGGATTAGACATAGCAATAGTTTTGCTGCAATGTTCATGAGTACTTAGAAAATAGGGATTTTAAGTATTGGATAAACCTATGCTCAGAGAATTACCTCATGGATTTTATCACTAGTAATTTTGAGACGATAGTATCTTATATTATTGAAACAGAGATATATGAGTTGTTGTTTACAAGTCAGTCGTGCATTGATAATGCGTAAACACATCAGTAACTTGATGCTATAAAACATATTGTTGTGCATGATTCGATGAGTAAATAGTGTAATCATATAAGTCAAATTTTATTCGTTCCTTTTGCCCTAACGGGAAAATCTATATCTTTGGGCGCATCGATGATTTGATGATGACATCTAAAGTGCTTGGCCAAGCCTGGACTGAATTGATGTGTTAAATTGGTAGTCTGATTTCAGTTGTCATAAATCAGAAATCGGGAAACAAAACTTAGACAATGAGATTGATTATAATCCATGTCTAATGTCTATACGATATCTTGTAGAACAAAGGAATATTTGATCACTTACCTTAGGACAGGTAACTGACTGGTTTAGTGTTCGACAACGACTTTTGAGAGCTACAATTTGCTAATCAGTTTTAGAATTTATAATGGCAACTATATTTATTAGACTTATCCAAGTGGGAGATTGTTGGATTAGGTGTCTAAGCCCATAACTATAATTGGTATACACTTAAATTGATAGTAGCACAGTCCTTTTGGGTTGCCATCAAGACTAGCAACTAGACAAGATGATATTTGCAGAGAGAGTTTTGATTTATTATTGAAATAAATAATTTGTTAATATATTATGAAAATAATATATTAAATAGAAATAGTAATATTTAATGAATATTTAATCAGAAATTAGTTGGAATTAATTTTGGGATTAGAGGAATTAATTAAAAGTGCAGGGAATGAAGTGCAATTGTTCAATAGTTGAGCAAGAGGCAATCTAGAACCTTCTATATGGGTTGGACAGTTTCTTGAAGCCTAAGGGCTTCTAGAATGATCCCTTGTGGATAAACAAAAAAGTGGATAATTACCCGGTTTAAGATAATCTTGGATTAGGGCTTATCTAGGGTTTCTTGACTTCACTATATATACAACTTCAACCCTAACAATTTCGGCCATGCTATTCCTTAGAGGGTTAGGTCGAAAATTCTTCCTATCTCCTTCTTCTCAATCATCTTCCTTTGCTAGTGTTGCGTGTGAACCATTAGAGGCGTGGCATTTGTGATGCTTGCTCTCAAGGTTTCAACAACACAAGGATTTACATTGTTATTACTATATAACAATCAAGGTATGAGTCTTATAATCCTAATTATGTATTTTTTATTATATACTAGTGTTTTACGGTTTATATTTTTTTGTTCAAGTTGTATGTTCAATTAGAGAAAACATATATCAAGTTTTAGGGTTGCATGTACACATAGGATTTATATGGATTGCATAATACCCATCAAAAGGTCAATAGGATACTACAATGTAGCTCTACATAACATGGTATCAATTGTATACAACCCTACCAATATAACATGGTAGTGGTCATACATGGTTAGTAAGGAACCCACCATGTACAACACTCCCAACATAACAACATACTAGATGACATGTGGACTATGACACTATTAGAAATAGTTCCTATAATCTCAACAGTTTGGTAATGTTAATAGCTGAGTCCTTTTGGGTTGTACGTAAAGATAAATTTAAGCAATAATCGAGAAAAGAAGATATTAGGAATCTAGTTTGTTTATTTATTAAGTTTTTGATAAATTAATAGAAACCTATAGAACTTAATGGGTTAAAGTGTAAATATTTGAAAGTCAAATCTTAGGAATAATTAATTAGCGACCAAGTAATTTTTCGATAAGGAATTTAAACCCCACCCCTATAAATAGGAGTGCTAAAAACCGATCTAGTTTTAGACAATACATATCATTCGATATCAGATTCCCCCCTCTCTTTAAATCCCGATCTCACTCTCGTAGCGACACGAAGTTTCTCGAGTCTGTGGCGTGTTTGACAGTCAGATGCTTAATCCGATTAGGGTTTTTGGTGTTATAATGTGTTCATCAGCAATGGATTTGTCAAGTGGTTGTTTTCTGCTCTTTAGGTTTAACTATAAGAGAGGAATCCGACTTTGGATTCTACGCACCATGTGCCCCTGCACACACCCCATTTGTAATTTCTCTAATTCTACATGCCCCATGTGCTCCCTTCTGGGCATATTTTCAAACCAAGTTTTAGTTTCCCTTTTTGGTTTCCTTTCCAAGCTTGATTTCATAAAACTTTTTATACTATCAATTGAACGAACCTTCTAGGACCTTTATCATTACATCCATGTAATTATAACTTCGTTAATAAGTGACTTATTCTATTAAGCCGATGAGCTAAAAACCATGTTATAACATTGCTTCCAAAAGCTCAACTAGAGGTGTTAGGGGCATTTTTGGAACATTGCCCTTCCATGACTCAACTAACTCATGAATTCATATACTATGGAGTAAATTACATGAATGGTCCCTATGGTTTGGGGTAATTTGCACGTTTAGTCCCTAACTTATTTTTTTAACTCGGAAGGTCCCTAGTGTTTGTTTTTGTTGCGCGCTTGGTCCTTGTCTTACTTAAAAAGACTATTTTGCCCTTGATTTTTTAATTTATTTAAATAAATACACCCCAAACTCACTTCCACCTCACCTTACCTTACCTTACCTATCCCACCTTATTTAAATAAATAAAAAAATCAAGGGAAAAATAGTATTTTTAAGTATGATAGGGACCAAATGCGCAACAAAAACAAACTGTAGGGACCTTCTGAGTTAAAAAAAATAAGCTAGGGACCAAACGTGCAAGTTACCCCAAACCATAGGGACCATTCGTGTAATTTACTTTATACTATGATCTTATAATCTACTTTGTAGAATAAGTCCATGCTCAAAATGCATTCTTATTGATTCAATAGCTCCCAACTAGGAAAGGAATTACCAATTTCATTCCAAAGTCCATGATTGCATATTTTCCAAAATAAAACTCTTGGAATTCCTGTGGATCGATTGGTTTGAGTTCCATAATAATTATAACTTCATTTAAAAGATAATTTAATGACCTACACAAATTAAATAACACAATTTCCTAATATAAGAGTCGATTTCTTCATCAACTCCACTTTTTCCCCAATTATATACTTAGAAACCCTAGATTTCCATGGATGGATCATTTGAGCAATTAGAATTGGATTTTAATGCTCAAAACAACATATAGATATCAGATTATGATCCATAACTGATGGTTTTTGAGCATTCTAACACTCCTATGGTGTACATGCAACCCTAGAAACCTTGGATCTATGTTTTCTCTAATGTACATGCAAATAAGAATTTTCCAAGGTTCCCATCCTAACTATCATGGCATGGGGTACTTATAATATAAAAAAACTAGTAGAATGACATATCTTTGTAGTTGCTTGGATTCCTTAAGACCTTGTGAGCCTAGCACCCCAAATGTGATGCCTAAAATGTTTCACACAACACCACAACACTTGGAATAACTTGAGAATAGAACACTTTCACTCAAAAATTGGCTATCCCTCTTGTTCTTGTCTTAGTGGCCGATTTTGCTCCATATGAGGTTCCTTTTATAGTGTGTCACATGTAGTGTTACACCATGTAAACCCTAATGTGCATGGCTTTTCATTTCCCCCATGATCCATGGGTTTTAACCTCCATGGAGAATCCATGGAGCACCCAATGGGTCCTAGACCAATCTAGTGAATCATGAACCATAAGCCCACTATATAAGAATAAAAGATTTACATAATCAATCCTCATATATTTAATTAGTCTCTTTTCATCATAAAATTAATTCCAAAATTAATTGTTGATCATCACTAATTAAATAATATGAATTCATATTAATATATTAGAACTTATTGTTGGATCAGGTGTCTAAGTTCATAACTATTTCTGGAATGTACTTGACTCGGTTGGCATGGTCCATTTGGGTTGCTTGGCATTGCAACACTTGGATAGACAAAATGAGAGAAAGGACACTTAAGGTTTATTAATATATTATAAGTTATAATATATTAATAATATTATTTAACTAGTATTGATCAAGAATTAATTTGGTGATCAAAAGGAGACTAATTAAATATATGGGGTTGATTGTGTAAATCATCCATTCTTTTATAGTGGGCTAATGATCCATGGTTTATATGAATTGGGCTAAAACCCATAGAGTGCTCCATGGATAGTCCATGGTGGTTATAAACCCATGGATCATGGAATATGAAAAGCCATGTTAATTAGGGTTTACATGTTGTAACCCTACTTGTGACACAACTATAAAAGGACCCCATGGGCTACCAAAATCAGGACTATGTGTAGAACAAGAGGGCTAGCCGATTTTGAGTGATACTGTACTTCTCTCAAAGTTATTCCAAGAGTCGTGGTGTTGTGTGAAACATTTGAGGCATCACATTTGAGGTGGTAGGCTCACAAGGTTCTCAAGGAATCCAAGCAACAAGAAAGGTATGTTCTCCTACTAGCTTTTATGTTTTAAAGTTCCCCATGCCATGCTAGTTAGGTTAAGAACCTTGGAAAATCAAATTTGCATGTATCTTAGTAAAACATAGATCCAAGGTTTCTAGGGTTGCATGTACACCTTAGGAGTGTTAGAATGCTCAAAACCCTTCAGTGGTATCAGAGCCTAGGCTTGTTTTTTTGATACTTGATGTAAATTGTTGAAGAAACTCAAAAAATATGCATTCTGCTGAGTGAACGCGTTGAGTCCGTGGGCAGAATCGACGAGTCCATGCATATATTCATCCTATTCGTCGAGTAGGTTCATGCACTCGACGAGTAGGAGGCCCTGAATGCAGTTTTTCGAGTTTTGCTGCTGGAAATGGACTCGAATCATTACCCTAAACTGTTTTGGACTTATAAAACCTGTTTTTGATGTGGTAATGATTATGCTAATCCATTTACAATGGTTATCATCAAAATTTCAAGTTTTATATGTGTTTATATGATTCTTGAAATTGTTGATATGGATCTTCATATGCTTATGAGTTTTGTTTGATCATAAGAATTATTTGCAAATTGTTTGTTAGTTAATTCTTGATCATTATGTGTTTTAATGAAATCCATAATTTGTCCTCAAGTTATGGTTACCAAGAGTCACTTCTTTTAAAGTCCATTTAAGAACGCATAAGTTACAAAAAATGAAGAGTCTTCCTTTTATGAACCATTAACTCTTAAGTTATGAAGTTGAAAAGTTTTGAATAGTTACAAAACTTACCCTCAAGTTTTGGAACATGTAAAGTCACTTTAGAAAACTTTAGTTCCAACCCCTAGAATTTTAAAAGTTAAAATTCAACCCTTATACTTTATAGTATTATAAGTTAATATATATATATATATATATATATATATATATATATATATATATATATATATATATATATATATATATATATATATATATATATATATGTATAAGATCAAGTCATTTTACCGTTAGTAGGCCTCATTCATGAAGCCGGTCTATAAGGGGGGTATAAGGTTGTTGCCTATAAACTGGCAGCTTAATGGGTGTCCACTCTCACCCACCGCTTCCTTGACTGGTGGAGGGTCGTTAGCCGAATGGGTAGGACAATGACTTTAATCCTCATTAAAAGTATGATGGTTATAAAGTAACTAACTGTTTTTAAAAATTCCCAATCTTAGTTACTTTAGGAAAATGTGAATATTGTGGTAACCCATGAAATTACACTTTGCACTTTGCTTAAGTCGTTAGTGGAGCGTGTGTGGTTAACCGGCACACTAACCTGGACTTAATAAGGTAAGCAAAGGGTGGCTTGAGGTTTATCATAGATTGGTGGAGCGCGTGTGGTTAACTGGCACATCGGTTAGGTGATAAACATTAAGAGTACCAAGTAATTTGCATGGTTAATTCACACATTGTTCTATGATCCTCGACATCCCAGTCAGAAAACCTGAAGGGCACAATCGAGATTGAAACATGCCATTGAAAAGTTCAATAAATCTCAAAAGAATCTAGGAGTTTCAAAACCAATTAAAACCTAATAGTTTATTTCATTTTTCATGGTGGAAATTGGTGAATCGTCATTCACCTACCTTCAAATATTTTATAACTTGGATTACGGTATCCCTCTTCTAAGTTATAAAATATTATGTTGGGTCCTAGCCTTAATATTACATTTGGGTGTCTTATTAAGGAATATCTTTATATCTAATCAAAACTTGTCCTTCTTTCTTTTTAGATGTCTTCCAACAATGCTGCTTCTGGCTCAAACCCTACCGGCTCCTTCTCTCTCATGAACCTTTGTGGGAGAGTCATTTTCGATGGTTCCAACTTTATGGATTGGATCCGTAACATCAGGATGGTCACTCGTTACGAGGACAAGGAATATGTCCTCGACAAGGAGCTTAAGGAACTTGATGAGTCATCTGCTACTCCTGAGGAGATCGATGAATTCCGGACTCATGAGAGAGATGCCACCAAAGTGGCATGTACATGTTGGCCACGATGACAGCCGAGCTCCAAAAGTCCTATGAGGACTATTACCCTTTTGAGATGCACCAGGGCTTGATGGACCGCTACCATCAAAGTGCTCGTCGAGAGAGGTATGACATCATCTCCTCCATGATAACAAACCGGATGAAGGATGGTGAACCCATCACCAGCCACTTATAGAAAATGCAAAGGTATGTGGACCGTTTGCTGAAATTGAATGTGAACTTCCCCGAGGAGTTGGAAATTAACATCATTTTGTACTTGTTACCGTTGTGTTATGATCAATTCCGAATGACATATCACATGAAGAAGGAGGAAGTTACACTCAGCAAACTTCAAGGACTTTTGAAGACCGCCGAAAGTGGTCTTAAAGGTAAATCGGTTGTTACCACTCCTACTCCTACCGGAGCCCCTTTCTTGGCAATCGGGCAAGGTAAAGGGAAGAAGAGGAAGAGCCCTTCAAAGGGTACCAAGGGAAAGTCCCTTGATGGCTCCTCTTCGAGTGGAACCAAAAGAGGTTCCGTCACTCCTTCTGCCAGCCCTATAGAGGCTGAATTCTTCTATTGCCATGAAAAGTCACACTGGAAGCGAAACTGCCCAAAGTACTTGCAAGATGTTAAGGATGGGAAAGTGAAACCTAACCATGCAGGTATTTACACTATATTGTCTAATAACTCACCCCATTCTAATTCTTGGGTCATTGATACAGGTTATGGTATTCACATATGTTCTGATTTGCAGGGACTAAGAAGAAGTGAGAATGTGGAGCATGGAAAGATAAACTTAATCATGGGGAATAGGAAAGCTTCAGCTGTCAGCAAGATTGGAGTTTATTCTTTGTTGCTAAGTAGTGGGTTAGTGTTAGATTTGAATAAATGTTTTTACTCGTCTGAAATGGCGAGAAATATTATTTCCTTTCATGGTTTGTACAAACTGTTGGGTTTTGAGCATACTAAGACTCCTAAGGTGTTCATGCAACCCTAGAAACCTTGGATCTATGTTTGACTAAAATACATGAAAAATAATTTTCCAAGGTCCATAACCTATCTAGCATGACATGGGATACTTTTAAACATAAAAGATACTAGAAGAATTACATACCTTTAGTAGTGAGTTGATTCCTTAGGAGTTTGAGAGCCTAGCACCAATAATGTGAATGCCTCAAATGGAAATCACAAATCACCACAAACTTGGAAAACTTTATGAGAGAGTATAGAAGCTCTAGAAATCGGCCACTCTTATGCACACACACATAGTATCTTTTCAAGCACCACAAGCCTCTTTATATAGTGTAGATGATTAGGGTTATGAACCATGCAAACCCTAATAACCCATGTCTTTTCCTTTCCCAAGGATCCATGGGTTTAAAGCTCCATGGATCATCCATGGACTCCCATGCAAGCTTAGCCCATTTCCTAATGAGTATTAGCCCACACTATATAAATATAATAGCCCATTATTTAATTAGTCACATTTTGATCACTAAATTAATTCATAATTAATTCAGGATCAATACTAATTAAATAATATGATTTCATATTAATATATTATAACTTATAATATATTAATAAGTCACAAATATACTATTCTCATAATATTATCCATATAAATAGTTCGGGTGAAGTGCAACCTAAATGGACCATGCCGGGTCGGGTCAAGTATACACCAAATAAGTTATGGACTTAGACACCTTATCCAACAGTCTCACACTTGGATAAGTCTGATAACTGTATTTGCCTATATAGCTTCAGGAACCAACCGACAATCGTAGCTCTCAAAAACTCTGTTGAACTATGAAGTGCCATTTTAGCTAAGTGATCATACAATCCTCTGCTCTCATGATATCAGCCGGACAAATGCATGGAACAATGTCTTACTTATTGTCCAGCCGTTTGTTTCCCAATTTCCGATTTGTTTGACAAAGAACTTAATCGAAGACATCAATTTAGTTCTGACCGGGCCCGAAACATAGGTCAAAACAAAATCATCAAGGGGCCCATATATCGCTTCTATTCCAAGAAGGAACAGATAAAGTTTGACTAATATGCTTGTTCTACTACTTGTTGAATTGTACACAAAGGCACATTTTATAACATCAAGTTACTGATGCATTTTCGTGCAATCAATGCACAACCAACTCATAGGCAATAACTCATATCTCTAGGTTTGAAGAATTATATGATATTACCGTCTCACGATCACTCGAGATAAATTCCATGAAGTGATACAAGTGAGCGTGAGTTTATTCCAATACTCATAACTTATGAGCACTCATGAATGTTGTAGCAACCATTTCTATGACTAAAGACCTTTAGTCATCTACAAGCCCAATTCATGACAGTCTTGATTCATACCTACTTCCAACATATGACCGACTGTGGAGAATTTGAATAAATTTATTATTCTGGAAGTCAAAACATGCAAAGTTGAAACAATAGTAAATAATTGACAATGATAGCAACACCTTACTCATAAATAAATCACAACTTTTATTCATCATCAAACGTCGATTACATTTTACAAGTTTCACTAATAACTATCTAATCCGTAAAACTAATATCGTCCCTAAGCCCGATGCGTCTCGCATGCTGCAAATGCCTAACCCTCGTCAGTCCCTTCGTAAGGGGGTCCGCAGGGTTCTCATCCGAAGATACCCTCTTTGCCACGAGGAGTCCTTCTATCTTGTGTCTTATTAAGTGATATTTTCTGTCAATGTGTCAGGATCTGCCATGATCTCTTGGTTCTTGGCTATGGCAACCGCACTATTGCTGTCACAGAAAATCTCCATAGGCTCCTTAATAGCTGGTACAACTCCAAGGTCTCCGATGAAGTTCTTCAGCCATATCGCCTCCTTTGCCGCTTCACTCGCTGCTATATACTCTGATTCACAAGTCGAATCAGCTACCATCTCCTGCTTGGAACTCTTTTAAGTGATTTCCCCTCCATTTAGGGTAAAGACCCAGCCCGAATGAGAGCGGAAATTATCCCTATCAGTCTGAAAACTAGCATCACTATACCCTACTACTCTCAAGTCATCACTCCCACCAAGGGTAAGGATCCAATCCTTAGTCCTCTGTAGGTACTTGAGAATATTCTTTACCGCAGTCCAATTAGCCATGCCAGGGTTCCCCTGATATCTGCTGACCATGCTCAAAGCGAAGGCCACATCAGGACGAGTACAAGTCATATCATACATGATCGAGCTAACAGCGGAAGCATAAGGTAATCGACTCATCTCAGCTATCTCAAGCTCTGTACTCGGGCTCTGAGCTCTGCTCAATTTGGCATTGCTTTGGATCGGTAATTCTCCTTTCTTGGAATTCTGTATGTTGAACCTTTTCAATACCTTATCCAAGTAGGTACTCTGACTAAGTCCAATTAGTCTTTTACTCCTTTCTCTTAATATCCTTATCCCTAGAATATATGCAGCTTCTCCAAGGTCCTTCATAGCAAAGCACTTCCCAAGCCAGGATTTAACTTCCTGCAAGGTTGGGATGTCATTTCCTATGAGTAGTATGTCATCTACATACAGTACCAAAAAGCTAACTATACTCCCACTAGCTCTGACATACATGCAGGACTCATCTTCACTTCTCGAGAAGCCAAAGTCTTTGATCTTCTCATCGAAACAAAGATTCCAGCTTCGAGATGCTTGTTTCAATCCATAAATGGATTTCTCAAGCTTGCACACTCTATTAGGCTACTCTGCACTGACAAAACCCTCTGGCTGATTCATGTAAACATCCTCAGCCAACTTTCCGTTAAGAAAAGCGGTTTTGACATCCATTTTCCATATTTCATGATCATGAAATGCAGCAATGGCTAGCATAACCCTAATAGACTTAATCTTCGCTACTGGTGAAAAAGTTTCATCATAATCAATACCCTGAGTCTGAGTAAAACCCTTCACGACCAGTCACTCTTTATAAGTGTGCACCTTCCCATCCATGTCGGTCTTCTTCTTGAAGATCCATTTGCACCCGACTATCTTATGGCCTGGTACATTGTCAACCAAGTTCCAAACTTGATTGTCACACATGGACTGTATCTCGCTGTCCATAGCCTCCTTCCATTTAGCAGACTCCGGGCCTGCCATGGCTTCCTTAACACTGTTAGGTTCATCCAGATTTACCAGTGTACTATCACTGATAAATGTATCACCTTCCGTAGTAATATGAAATCCATAATAAAACTCAGGTGTGTTCCAAACCCTTGTGGAACGCCTCGGAGGTACAGACTCGTCAGTCGGATCAACATGAGTTTCCTCCTCAGGTTGGTTGCTAGTGTCTGAGGTTCCTTCACCAATTGACTCTTGAATTTCTTCAAGGTCAATTTCCCTCCCACGGTCTCCTTGGCTTATAAATTCTCTCTCTCGAAAGACCCTCTCCTTGCCACAAAGACCACATTATCACTGGGTCTATAGAAGAGGTAACCAAAGGATTTTTGTGGGTAGCCGATGAAAATACACCTTTCACTTCGAGGTTCGAGCTTATCATGAGTCTCGCACCTCACAAAAGCCTCGCAACCCCAAATCTTGATGTGGTCCAAATTGGGAACTTTCCCAGTCCACATCTCATGAGGTGTTTTGGCAACCTTCTTTGTAGGGACTAGATTAAGGATGTGGGCGGCATTCTCTAAGGCATATCCCCAAAAAGAGATTGGTAGCGAAGCTGGACTCATCATAGAGTGAACCATGTCCAACAAAGTTTGATTACGCCTCTCAGCCACACCATTCAGTTGTGGTGTCCTGGGAGGTGTCAATTGTGAGACAATCCCACACTCCTTAAGATAGTCGAGGAACTCAGTGCTAAGATACTCACCACCTCGATCGGATCGAAGCATCTTAATGTTCCTGCCCAATTGATTTTCTACTTCCTGTTTAAAGTCTTTAAACCTTTCAAAAGTTTCTGACTTATGTTTGATTAAGTAGACATAACCATATCTACTGAAATCATCAATAAAAGTCACATAATAGCTATTGGCATCCCTTGTGGCGGTTTTGAATGGTCCACATACATTAGTATGTATAAGGTCCAACAAACCCTCACCCCTTGCACAAGTACCCGTGAAGGGTGATTTTGTCATTATTCCAAGTAGACAAGATTCACAACTATCATCCGACTTAAGATCGAACGACTCCAAGACTCCATCCCTTTGGAGCTGGCCTATGTGTTTCTTGCTTACATGTACAAGACGAAAATGCCACAAAGATGCTTTATCCAAGCTAGTAGAAGAATATCTACAACCGATACAACTTCATACACACCATCACAAGGTAATGCTTTAAAATAAAGAACATTATTAAAGAAAGCATTAATACTACCAACTTCATTATCAAAAGAAAAGGTAAAACCTTGTTTGTACAAAGCATGAAAGGAAATAATATTCCTCGCCATTTCTGACGAGTAAACACATTTATTCAAATCTAACTTTAACACACTATCTAGCAATAAGGTATAAATTCCAATCTTGGAAACAGGTGAAGCCTTCCTATTACCCATGATCAGGTTTATCTTCCCGTGCTCCACATCCTCAGTTCTTCTTAGGCACTGCAAATCAGAACATATGTGAATACCACATCCTGTATCAAGCACCCAAGAGTTAGAATATGGTGAGTTATTAGAGAATATAGGGTAAATACCTGCATAGGATGGTTTCACTTTCCCATCCTTGACATCCTGCAAGTACTTAGGGCAGTTTCGCTTCCAGTGCCCCTTATTCTGACAGTAGAAGCAATCAGCATCCTTAGGTATGGCAGAAGGAGTGATAGAACCTCCTTTGGTTCCAGATGAGGAGCCTTCAAGAGAATTTCCCTTGGTACCCTTCGAAGGGTGCTTCCTCTTCTTCCCTTTGCCTTGCCCAATAGCCAAAACAGGGGTAGTTGTAGGAGTAGGAGTAGCAACCGACTTACTTTTAAGACCACTTTCGGTGGTCTTCAGAAGTCCTTGAAGCTTACTGAGAATAACTTCTTCCTTGTTCATGTGATATGTAATACATAATTGATCATAACATGAGGGTAAGGAGTGAAAAATGATATCAATTGCCAACTCCTCTGGGAAGTTCACATTCAGTTTCAGTAAACGGTCCACATACCTTTGCATTTTCTGCATGTGGCCCGTGATTGGTTCGCTATCCTTCATATGGGTTGTTATCATGGAGGATATTATTTCATACCGCTCTTGACGAGCACTCTGATGGTACCTTTCCATCAGATCCTGATGCATCTCAAAAGGGTAATAGTCCTCATAGGACTTTTGGAGTTTGGCTGTCATCGTGGCCATCATGATGCATGCCACTTTGGTGGCATCTCTCTCATGTGTCCTGTATTCAGCGATCTCCTCAGGAGTAGAAGTTGACTCATCAAGCTCCTTTAGCTCCTTATCGAGGACATATTCCTTGTCCTCGTAACGAGTAACCATCCTGATGTTCCCGATCCAATCCATGAAGTTGGAATCATCGAAGATGACTCTCCCACAAAGGTTCATGAGAGAGAAGGATCCAGTAGGGTTAGAGCCTGAAGCATTGTTGTTGGAAGACATCTGAAAAGAAGAAAACAAGTTTAGATTAGATATATCGAATCCTTAATAAGACACCCAAATGTAATATTAAGGCTAGGATCCAACACAATATATTATAACTTAGAAGAGGGATGCCGTAATCTAAGCTATAACATATTTGAAGGTAGATGAATGACGATTCACCAATTTCCACCACGAAAAACGAAATGAATTATTAGGTTTAATTGGTTTTGAAATTCCTAGATTCTTTTGAGATTCATTAAACTTTTCAATGGCATGTTTTAATCTCGATTGTGCCCTTCAAGATTTGTGACTGGGATGCTGAGGATCACAAAACAAGGTGTGAATAACCATGCAAATTCACTTGGTACCCTTAATATTATTACCTAATCAATGTGTCGGTTAACCACACGCGCTCCACCGATCTATGATAAACATTAAGTCACCCTTCGTGATCCTTACTAGTCCAAGTTAGTGTGCCGGTTAACCACACACGCTCCACCAACGACTTGGTAAGGTACAAAGTGTGAATTTCATGGGTTAGCACCATTTTCACATTTTGCTAAAGTAACTAAGGTTGGGAATTTATAAAAAAACATTTAGTTACTTTATAATAATCATTGTACTTTTAATGAGAATTTAAAGTCATTTTCTTACCCGTTCGGCTAACGACCCTCCACCGATCAAGGAAGCGGTGGGTGAGAATGAACACCCATTAAGCTGTCATTTTATAGGCAACAACCTCATTCTCCCCTTATAGACCGGCTTTGTGAATGAGGCGTACTAACGGTAAAACGACTTAATCTTATACATATATATAATTATTAACCATTAATGTTATAAATAGTATAAGGGTTGAATTTTAACTTTTAAAACTCTAAGGGTTGGAATTAAAGTATATTAAAGTGTGTGCAACTTTACAAATTCCAAAACTTGAGGACAAGTTTTGAAACTATTCAAAACATTTCATTTCATAACTTATGAATTAAAGGTTCATAAAAATGAAGACTCTTCATTTTCATGTAACTTATATGTTTTAAATGTGCATAAAAGAAAGTGACCTTTGGAAATCCATAACTTGAGGACAGATTATGGACTCAATTAAAACACATAAATGATCAAGAATTAATTAATAAACAATTTAGCAAATAATTCCTATGATCTAACAATAATTCATAAGAACATGAACATCATATCAAAATTTCAAGAACATATGAACACATATAAACATGTAATTTTGATATTGACCATTGTAAATGGATTAGCATAAACATTACACCATCTAAAACAGGTTTTAAAACATCAAAACAGTTTAGGGTAATGTTTCTAGTCCATTTCCAGCAGAAAAAGTCGAAAAACTGCAGTCAGAGCCTCCTACTCGTCGAGTGTAGTAACCTACTCGACGAGTAGGATGAATTTGTGCTTGGACTCGTCGAGTCCCCCCATGGACTCGGCGAGTCCCCTGTTCAGCCAGCAAAAACTTCGACTTTTTCAGCTATTTTGCATCAAGTATCAAACAAACAAGCCTAGTCTCTGATACCACTGTTGGGTTTTGAGCATACTAACACTCCTAAGGTGTTCATGCAACCCTAGAAACCTTGGATCTATGTTTGACTAAAATACACGCAAAATAATTTTCCAAGGTCCATAACCTATCTAGCATGGCATGGGGTACTTTTAAACATAAAAGATACTAGAAGAATTACATACCTTTAGTAGTGAGTTGATTCCTTAGGAGTTTGAGAGCCTAGCACCAATAATGTTAATGCCTCAAATGGAAATCACAAATCACCACAAACTTGGAAAACTTTATGAGAGAGTATAGAAGCT
Organism: Lactuca virosa; assembly: GCF_052849685.1. Taxonomy (NCBI): domain Eukaryota; kingdom Viridiplantae; phylum Streptophyta; class Magnoliopsida; order Asterales; family Asteraceae; genus Lactuca; species Lactuca virosa. The sequence continues at coordinate 137,029,633 of NC_136430.1, forward strand.
CTAGAAATCGGCCACTCTTATGCACACACACATAGTGTCTTTTCAAGCACCACAAGCCTCTTTATATAGTGTAGATGATTAGGGTTATGAACCATGCAAACCCTAATAACCCATGTCTTTTCCTTTCCCAAGGATCCATGGGTTTAAAGCTCCATGGATCATCCATGGACTCCCATGCAAGCTTAGCCCATTTCCTAATGAGTATTAGCCCACACTATATAAATATAATAGCCCATATTTTTAATTAGTCACATTTTGATCACTAAATTAATTCATAATTAATTCAGGATCAATACTAATTAAATAATATGATTTCATATTAATATATTATAACTTATAATATATTAATAAGTCACAAATATACTATTCTCATAATATTATCCATATAAATAGTTCGGGTGAAGTGCAACCTAAATGGACCATGCCGGGTCGGGTCAAGTATATACCAAATAAGTTATGGACTTAGACACCTTATCCAACACAAACAAGGGTTTGCCTTTTCGTTTGATAATGAATGTGGTGGTATTAATGCTTTCTTTAATAATGTTCTTTATTTTAAAGCATTACCTTGTGGTGGTGTATATGGAACTGTGTCGGTTGTTGATAACCTAGGAAACAATGTGTTGTGTATTGATTCTTCCACTAACTTGGATAAATCATCATTATGGCATTGTCGTCTTGGACGTGTAAGCAAGAAACGCATAGGCCAATGCCAAAAGGATGGAGTCTTTGAGTCATTTGACCTAAAGTCGGATGATAGTTGTGAATCTTGTTTGCTTGGGAAAATAACAAAGTCACCCTTCACTGGTACTTGTGCTAGGGGTGAGGGTTTGTTGGATCTCATACATACTGATGTGTGTGGACCCTTCAGAACCACCACAAGGGATGCTAACCGCTTCTATGTGACTTTTACTAATGATTATAGTAGATATGGATATGTCTATTTAATCAAGCATAAGTCAGAAACCTTTGAAAAGTTCAAAGAGTTTAAACAGGAAGTGGAGAATCAGTTGGGCAGGAACATTAAGATGCTTCGATCCGATCGAGGTGGTGAGTATCTTAGTATAGATTTCCTTGACTATCTTAAGGAATGTGGGATTGTCTCACAATTGACACCTCCCAGAACACCACAACTTAATGGTGTGGCTGAATGGCGTAATCGAACCTTGTTGAACATGGTTTGTTCCATGATGAGTCGAGCTTCGCTACCAATCTCATTTTAGGGGTCCGCCTTAGAGACTGCCGCCCATATCCTTAATCTAGTCCCTATAAAGAAGGTTGCCAAAACACCTCACGAGATGTGGACTGGAAAATTTCCCAATCTAGATCACATCAAGATTTGGGGTTGCGAGGCTTTCGTGAGGCGCGAGACTCATGATAAGATTGAACCTCGAAGTGAGAGGTGTATTTTAATTGGCTACCCATAGAAATCCTTTGGTTACCACTTCTACAGACCCAGTGATAATGTGGTATTTATAGCAAGGAGAAGAGTCTTTCGCGAGAGAGAGTTCATAAGCCAAGGAAACAGTGGGAGGCACATTGACCTTGAAGAAATTCAAAAGTCAAGTGGTGAAGGAACCTCAAACCCTAGCAATCAACCTAAGGAGGAAACTCCTGTTGATCCGACTGACGAGTCTGTACCTCTGAGGCGTTCCACGAGAGTTAGGAATGCACCTAAGCATTACTATGGTTTCCATATTACTGCGGAAGGTGATACACTTATTAGTGATAGCACACTAGTAAGTCTGGATGAACCTAACAGCTACACAGAAGCCATGGTAGGCTCTAAGGCTGCTAAATGGAAAGAGGCTATGGACAAGGAGATACAGTCCATATATGACAATCAAGTTTGGAACTTGGTTCACAATGTACCAGGTCGTAAGACAGTCGGGTGCAAATGGATCTTTAAGAAGAAAACCGACATGGATGGTAATGTACACACTTATAAGGCGCGACTGGTTGTAAAGGGCTTTTCTCAAACTCCGGGAGTTGATTATGATGAGACCTTCTCACCAGTAGCGAAGATTAAGTCTATTAGGGTTATGTTAGCCATTGTTGCATTTCATGATTTTGAAATATGGCAAATGGATGTTAAAACCAATTTCATTAATGGAAGGTTGGCTGAGGATGTTTACATGAGTCAGCCAGAGGGTTTTGTCAGTACAAAGTACCCTTATAGAGTGTGTAAGCTTGAGAAATCCATCTATGGATTGAAACAAGCACCTCGCAGATGGAATCTTTGTTTCGATGAGAAAGTCAAAGAGTTTAGCTTTTCGAGGAGCGTAGATGAATCTTGTGTATATGTCAAGGCTAGTGGAAGTATAGTTAGCTTTTTGGTAATGTATGTGGATGACATACTACTCATAGGAAATGACATCCCAACTCTGCAGGAAGTCAAGTCCTGGCTTGGGAAGTGTTTCGCTGTGAGGGACCTTGGAGAAGTTGTCTATATCCTAGGGATACGGATTTTAAGAGATAGGAGTAAGAGACTAATTGGACTTAGTCAGAGTACCTACTTGGATAAGGTGCTGAAGAGGTTCAGCATGCAGAATGCTAAGAAAGGAGAGTTACCGATCCATAGTAACGCCAGATTGAGTAAGACTCAGATCCCGAGTACAGAGGCTGAGATAGCTGAGATGAGTCGAGTACCGTATGCTTCCGCTGTAGGCTCGATCATGTATGCTATGACTTGTACTCGTCCTGATGTGGCCTTTGCGTTGAGCATGGTCATCAAATATCAGGGGAACCCTGGTAAGGCTCACTGGACTGCGGTAAAGAACATTCTCAAGTACCTGCGGAGGACTAAGGACTGGGTCCCTACCCTCGGTGGGAGTGATGACTTGAGAGTAGTAGGGTACAGTGATGCTAGCTTCCAGAATGATAGGGATAATTTCCGCTCTCAGTCAGGCTGGGTCTTTACCTTAAACGAAGAAGCAGTTACTTGGAAAAGTTCCAAGCAGGAGACAATGGCTGATTCAACTTGCGAATCAGAGTATATAGCAGCAAGCGAGGAAGCAAAGGAGTCTATATGGCTAAATAACTTCATTGGATACCTTGGAGTTGTACCAGCTATAAAGGAGCCTATGGAGATTTTCTGTGATAGTGAAAGTGCAGTTGCCTTAGCCAAGGAACCAAGGGATCACGAAAAATCCCGACACATCGAAAGAAAATACCATTTCATGAGTGCTCATAAGTTATGAGTATTGTATTCAACCCACGCTCACTTGTATCACTTCATGGAATTTATCTTGAGTGATCGTGAGACGGTAATATCATATAAGTCTTCAAACCTAGAGATATGAGTTGTTGAGTATGAGTTGGTTGTGCATTGATTGTACGAAAACGCATTGGTAACTCAATGTTATAAAACGTGCTTTTGTGTATGATTCAAAAATTAGTTAGTACAAGCACATGAGTCGAAGTTTATCTGTTCCTTCTTGGATTAGAAGCGATATCTGGGCCCCTCGATGATTTTTTTGTGACCTATGTACCGGGCCCGGTCAGAACTAAATTGATGTGTTCGATTAAGTTCTATGTCAAACAAATCGGAAATCGGGAAACAAACTGCTGGAGAATAAGTAAGACATTGTTCCATGTATTTTTCCGGTTGATATCTAGAATAGAGGATTATATGATCACTTATCTTAAATGGCGTATCATCATCATCTCAGTTCCACAAGACTTTGAAAGAGATACGATTGCTGATCGGTTCCTGAAGTTATTCTTGCAGTTATAGTTATTAGACTTATCCAAGTGAGAGACTGTTGGATTAGGTGTCTAAGTTCATAACTATTTCTGGAATGTACTTGACTTGGTTGGCATGGTCCATTTGGGTTGCATGGCATTACAACACCTGGATAGACAAAATGAGAGAAAGGACACTTAAGGTCTATTAATATATTATAAGTTCTAATATATTAATAATATTATTTAATTAGTATTGATCAAGAATTAATTTAGAATTAATTTGGTGATCAAAAGGAGATTAATTAAATATATGGGGTTGATTATGTAAATCATCCATTCTTTTATAGTGGGCTAACGATCCATGGTTTATATGAATTGGGCTAAAACCCATAGAGTGCTCCATGGATAGTCCATGGAGGTTATAAACCCATGGATCATGGAATATGAAAATCCATGTCAATTAGGGTTTACATGTTGTAACCCTACTTGTGACACAACTATAAAAGGACCCCATGGGCTACCAAAATCAGGACTATGTGTAGAACTGTCACACCCCCGAACCAGACGGGGGAAACATCCGGGGGCTGGCGTGACTTAAATTGAAATACCATCACAATGAATATATATGAAACATAACACATGCATCACCAACCATTACATAGTACAACTGGCATTGTTTACATCAAGTACAAGGTTTACATTACATGATCTCAAAATATAAAGAGTTTGGTGAATAGCAACCACAAAAGAAACTTTCAACACACTGGATGCTTCATTGTCTAATGATTACCTGAGAATACAAGTCATTTTGAAAATGGTCAACATATATAATGTTGGTGAGTTCATAAGTGTATTTGATGTAAAATAGTTTATGTCATTGGTAAAACCCAGAAAATCCGATATTTTCTGTATTAAAGCTTTTCTTGAAAATGTTGTGATGATCCTGTAAGTATATGCGTGAATGTTTTCAAAACGTGAATAAATGAGAAGTTTTACATTATAGTTTTTGAAGTACAAATGAGTAAGATTGGTTTCCCCCGGAAAACCCGATGTTTTCCGATAAAAAGATATGATTGTTTTGCCTTATTGAATCGTTACACCGAATGAATATGATTTCCCATGATTAATGATGTCCCTTGATTAATGATGTCGGATTTCTACGTGGGTCGTTATAACCATGCATGATAATGACTAGTTCGTCTGTCTTGGCATTCTAATGAACACCGAAATTTGATCTTAAGACTTTGTCACCCTAGACTGGCCGAGTCTAACTGTAGCGAACAACTTAGGTGTGGGGGAGTCACCCCCGTATAGATCTATACACAAACTCTCGCTCTCCCTCCAGGAGACTTTGATTACAACTACAGACTACGACCGACACCTATTGGTGTCACCCGTTATTACTCACTCAATCCACATGAATTTGTTTAACCTTGATTAATGATTTGATTTTAGTTTACTTGAAGAGAATGTAAGCCTAACAGACGAGAAGAAGAGGACTACTAGGCCCTACTAATTTCGTATGTTATTTAAGGCTGTCGAGTATACGAAAAGCGCGTCGACCCATTTCGCATATGATTAATTTGGACCTTACTAGTAATGCTAATGGGCCACTGAGGCCCAATAGCATGTAAAAACCATTGAGGGTCCCTTAAGCATGTAATTGGGTCACAGAAGGCCCAATAACATGTATTATTTATGTTGGGCCCAAAAGCCATGTTAATGAGTCACGAAGGCCCATTAAGCATGATTAGAATCTCTCAAGCCCAACCATTTGAACGTTTACTTGTTTTATATAGAATTAATGTTGCGAGTTGTTTAATCGATGTGTCGTATAAATCACAAATTTGTTTTATAACGATTTATAGATTTATAAACATAGTTGTTTTTCTATTTAAAACACATAAGTTATAAAGTTTTGTATATTTTGACCCAATTATTATTATTATTAATATAATTGACCAAAAACATTAATTTGACCTATTCAACCCCTTTATTTTGGTAAAGTTGGCAATTTTAGTCCTTTTTAAAAAAAGAATGACATATTAGGTCCTTGGACTATTTTTCTTGACATCTTTGACCCAAACACTTATTTAAATAATGTTTTAAGCCCAAAAGTAAATTTTTGGAAAGTTTCAACCCTTTAGTTAAAAGATTTGCATTTTAGTCCACCTTTTTCGCAATTTTTACAATTTTTACCCAAAACCCAAAATCTTTGCATTTTCAATCGTTTTTGGCAAATAAGGCCATTTTAACCCCTGAAATAAGTTTATGTACTTTTCTACCCACTGTTTTGAGAAATTTACCATTTCAGCCCCCTTAAATCCATTTTTTTTCGCAACTTTGGGCCTATGGGCCGAAAAGCCCAAAATTTAGCCCAATAAGCCATAAATTTCATTTTTAGTCCTTTGAAAAACATAATGTTCATAGAAACTTCTATTTTAACTATTTTGGCATTTTGAACCTTGTAAAAACCGTAAATGACAACTTTTTCCTAAACTTTTACTTTTTTGACAAAAATAGTCCAAAAATGAGTTTGATGTTGTAGTATGTTATTTTAAAGCTTGGATATTAGTTTATCTTGACATGTTGAGTGAAATATGAACTAGATCACATATTTTTCCTTCTTGAACTATAGATCTTGAAATATCTTTCATTTTTAGCACAAATATATCACAAAATCACAAGAAAACACACATACCATACAAATACACATAGATCTTCACATTTTACTTGCATTCTCCCCCATAAAACATATGAAAACCGAAAATAGAGGGGTATGAACTCACCTTAGGTTTGTGGGTTCGGTTTTGAAGAAGGAAATGTAAGAGTTTTGGTCCTAGTAAGCCTTCTTGGGTGGATCTCGAACTTAGAGTTCTCTAGGATGATGATCATGAGTTTTGTGTGAGTTTAGAAAGATTCTTGATGAAATAAAGAGACTAGATTATAGATCCAAGCATTTAACTTACCTAAGATGATGATTCTTGTGGAAGAACCTCCTTGAAATGCTCCAAGATCTCGAAAATTTGAATGGAGAAATGAAAGGTGTTCTTGAGAGAATTGTGAGTGTTTGAAAAATGAATTTGGTGTGGGTGTTGGGTGCTCTCGGCCGAAACAAGAAGAGAAGAGAGAGGAGGGAGTCTTGAGGTGATGGTGCATGGAAGTATGAGATTGGTGCATGGATATCCCATAGATAATTATGAGGTGACACCATTAAAATTCAACTCTCCTTTATCCATTCTTTTATTATTATTTTTTTGTTTTACTTGGGCCGAGAGAGAGAGAGGAAAGAAAAGATTTGGGCCTTGATGTTAGAGTCCAAAATATGGAGCCCAAATTAATAGTTTTCGGCCCATTTGGGCCTTTGGAGTGGGTTACGGCCCAAACGTGCATGCAAGAATGGATTTGTGGCTTTTTAGGGCTTATTGGATTGTTATGGCCCAATGAGGCCCATTAAAGGTAAACTAGTCCATTTTAGACTTATAAAGCCCAAAAAGGTTAAGTCTTATGAGAGTGGGTCCAATTAGAGCCCATTTAAGAGTTCTAAGCCTAAGATAGTCACATTGGAGGTTTATTGGCCCATTAGGCCCAATAAAGAAATCCTAGTCCATAATGGACATAAACCGGGATTTCTAGGGTTTCCAACCTTTTGTTGACTATTTGAGTGTTTTGAATAGAGTGGTTGATGGAATTTGGTTGTCATTGAATAAGCATTATACGTTGCTTTCAAGTTTTAGTTACAATGTTATCCTTGTTTAATGTTTACAAAGCATTAGAATTCCTAGTTGTGACAAGAACAAGAGGGCTAGCCGATTTTGAGTGATAGTGTACTTCTCTCAAAGTTATTCCAAGAGTTGTGGTGTTGTGTGAAACATTTGAAGCATCACATTTGAGGTGCTAGGCTCACAAGGTTCTCAAGGAATCCAAGCAACAAGAAAGGTATGTTCTCCTACTAGCTTTTATGTTCTAAAGTTCTCCATGCCATGCTAGTTAGGTTAAGAACCTTGGAAAATGAAATTTGCATGTATCTTAGTAAAACATAGATCCAAGGTTTCTAGGGTTGCATGTACACCTTAGGAGTGTTAGAATGTTCAAAACCCTTCACTTATAATATATTAATAAATCATAAGTGTCATTTTTCTCATTTTGTCTATCCAAATGTTGAGATGCCGAGCAACCCAAATGGACCATGCCAAGCCGGGTCAAGTACATACCAAATATAGTTATGGACTTAGACACCTTATCCAACAGTCTCCCACTTGGATAAGTCTAATAACTATAGTTGCAAGTATGACTTCAGGAACCGACCAGCAATCGTAGCTCTTTCAAAGTCTCGCGGAACTGAGATGATGATGCACCATTTAAGATAAGTGATCATATAATCCTCTGTTCTAGATATCAGCCGGACAAATACATGGAACAATGTCATACTTATTGTCTAGCAGTTTGTTTCCCGATTTCCGATTTGTTTGACATAGAAATAAACTGAACACATCAATTTGGTTCTGACCGGGACTGACACATAGGTCAAAACAAAATCATCGAGGGGCCCATATATCGCTTTTAATCTTCTAAGGACTTAAAGGAACAAATAAACTTCGACTCATATGCTTGTACTAACTACTTGTTGAATCATACTCAAAAGCACGTTTTATAACATTGAGTTACCAATGCATTTTCGTACAATCAATGCACAACCAACTCATAATCAACAACTCATATCTCTAGGTTTGAAGACTTATATGATATTACCGTCTTACGATCACTCGAGATAAATTCAATGAAGTGATACAAGTGAGCGTGGGTTGAATCCAATACTCATAACTTATGAGCACTCATGAATGTTGTAGCAACTTTTTGCTCTGTATAACATCTTAGACAAAGCCAATTCATGACAGTCTTGATTCATACCTACTTCCAAAGTATGATTGACTGTGGAGGGTTTGAATAACCTAGTTATTCGGGAAGTCAAAACATGCAAAGTGAAACAAAAGAATAATACTATTCCTATATGGCCCCAACCACTTTTGAGAGTAAATAAAACACCTTTTATTTAAACACCATATTGATTACTCATTATTCATTGTATAATGTTTCAAATAATCAACTTTATACTTGAATCAAAAACAATAGTCATGCCATGCTCCAAGCATGCACACTATGTTTGTCTATGATCCTTACTTTTTGAAATAGATCAATTGAACATGATTCCAATGATGCTCATTTCACAATCCCAAATCCTTACCGCAAATGTAAGAATATCAAATTTTTGTCATTTACTATAATCTGTTAGATTTTAAACTCATATGCATTGGTCCTCTTGTAATGACTATGCATGAGCAACCAATCTTTGGTAAACGTCAGATTGTCCTCAACAATTGCTTAATCATTTTAGTCATATCCAATTCTAGACCTTTTCCCCTCTTAATGCCCTAGGCATTTGGAAAAATTTAGAACATATGAATATTACAACACATGTAATCGATCCCATATCCGAAGCATATGGGACACGATTCATGATGTCTCACATAAAGACATGATCCTAGACCAATCTTTTGCTACAATATTTTTATTTCTATTTGCCATGTTCTCATAATTCAGATTATGAAAAAGGGATGCTGTAATCATAATCGAATTTTAGAACGCAAATAATGTTCCCATATATAGAATTTCCTTATGTTGAACCATTCCAACATAACATTAATATATATACTTGACTAAATTTGATTAAAATCTCAATCTAAGCTTTTAGAATTAGGATGAAGTATAATTTCCTCTCCCTTAATTATAGAAAACAATTTTTCAACCCCTGCAACTTTGCAAATTAAAACTTTGTTTTCTATAATTAACATTGCTAACTTGCAACACTTAACATAATAATCATGCTCCCACTGACATGATAATTATATCCTTATTAGCGTAACACTTATGGACCCACTAGCTTTGATATGTATCCAGAAATCAACTGGACTTCTAGAAATCAATACTTTATTGACTTTCATTACCAAAGTTCAGATTTCTGATACGAGATGCTTCGATAAAACTTTATAAAAAACATACACCTTTTCTTAGATAGCTCACATGTGTGTCTAAACAATTTTTAGAACTATGAAAAGGGATGCCATAATCATAGTCTTAATTGTTTAGACCTTTGCCATTTCTCACAAGTGCATGTTAGTGTGCCGGTTAACCACACATGCTCCACTAACGACTTTGAGAATGCAAATATCACAATTGCTATCTACTTAAAATCTACATAGTGAAAGCGTTTCCTCACCATCATTTCCATGAATCAGAGAAAACCTTATGACACTTAGATTTTATGGTGTATGTGTTCCTATCCATGTGAATTTGTCAAAACCATAATCACAAGACAAGGTTAGTGATAAATCCAAACTCATATGGACTGAACTTGTGTAATCTTAACTTCTTGCCACTTGGTAGCGCAAGGGCCTACCATTTCTTCCAGGTTGTTATGCAAATAATTGAGAACTTGTATAACTCAGATGCATAGTCAACTTTAACTGGAATGGGCACGGAAATAAGAATATGTCGACACGATAGGTTACAAACCTCAAGTCGTGTGCTTGTGATAAATAACATGTTTTTATTCGTGATTAGATCTTGAAACTTTTTAAGATCTTTAAGACTCCCACTGACCTCTTGACATATATGTTTCTCATGTCAAGAACCATTCCTTGACAAAACAAATATTCATGAGTTAGTGCTGATTCTTATCAAGAAAAAACACTTCACACAATTGGTCTTAGCTGGTCTTTGTCTTATCCAACACATCACAACTTACCAATTTCAAATGTACAAGAGTAGAAAACATTTTACTCTACATTTTACAAGTGTTATAAACCTTCTAAGGATTATGTCACTCAAGTTACAATCTTGGAGTATGACTCTAAGACTTGTTTTGGAACGAAGTATGATTCATCTTTTTGATTTTAACCATTTCAACAATCCACGATTCCTCTTCTTAGCCAAACAAATGCACTAAGATGTCCTTAGAGAATCAATTGTGATATGGTTTCATAATCACTAAGATAATCATAAAACAAGATACTCAAGTACTCTCCCATCTTTTCAGATTGGAGAAACTTTTATCTTTCTGCCTAATTTGATTCTTCTTATTCGTTATGCCTTACATTGAAACTTTTCCAATGTTTCAGAATTACACTTAAACTTGTAAGCATAACCATATTTACTATACTTTAGAAAATCATGATGAATAGCCTTATCGATCTTTGTGGTGGACTTGACCAGCGCACAAACAAGTGTACCCGATCTCCTAGTCCTTCACTTGACTCACATATCCATGTGAACAAGGAATTAGTCTTAATTTCCCAAAGATGAAAATTCTCATTCATCATACAATACAAGTTGCATGATTCCAAGTTTCTATCCAACTGAAACTTGAGTGATGAGAATTTTTTCTTATTTGGTAAATTATGACACTACCACAAACGAAAGAATCAAATCCATTTTCCAATATTGCTATCAATGAAATCATATAAACAACAATTTTCACAATTCCCATTGTAAGGATACTTAAAATAAATAAAATCAAAAATTTTTTCTTTTATTTTAAAACTTGCGGAAAAACTTCTCCTTACAATGTATTTACAAATTAAAAACATGTTTTTATCTATTCCTAAGCAATTTATCATAACTCTTAAGCAGCAACTCAAATTCTGATATGCGAACCATGCGATCGAAATCCATCTTCGCGATCAAAATCAACTTACTCTTCTTTTAAGCTTCCTTTCCTTTCCCGATTCTACAAAACATCAAAATGCGACCTAGTCACATCATGTAATAAGAATCTCCAAATAGGAACTTAATAGAGTTAGATAGTGGACGTTACCTGAAGCATAGTCAAACTAATTGACTTTTACCATCCTAGTGAACTTTCAGGTAAATAAGGAAGCTTCGCAACCAATTCCCCTTCCTTTGGAAATATAAACATATGGACTCTTTAGTAATGGTACATGAGACTATCTCAGACTTAGCCTCTCTCTTTACCATTTGGTCAACTGGGTTGACTATGACCGATCCCTTTCCATCGGGAAGAGAAAACTTTTCTGGACTTCTAATGTTACCATTGTCAATGTCCATGGAAGTTTGGGAAGTAGATATTCCAATCAAAATTGTTTTACCAGTGCCCTAAATCATTGCTGATTCAGCAGCATCGAGCAAATATGTAAGATCATTAAGGGTCATGTCATGGTATGTCATATAGTAGTCCCAAAGGATCTCACTATGTGACTTAGGAAGTGATTGAAGAACCTAGTCAACAACCAACTTTCTCAAGACGTTGACACCCAAGTCTCCCGGCTTGTCAATGTGTGACTTCATCTCCAAGATGTGAGCACACATAGAATTTGCTTGCCAATAGGGCTTGAGTGACCTTGAACTTGTGGGTTAGGGAGAATAATTGGAGGAGGTAGAGGAAGTGAAGCATGATTTCCAGTCCCATTAATTCACAACAAAGGGATTAATCTTTCACCTTGATTGCCATGTGGGATATCATCTTCATTAGGAAAGCTTATTCCAAGAGATTTGGGCAGATCATAGTTGTCTGAACTTAGACATCTATAAGGGAGAAATTCAAGTTAGTTGATTTAAGCCCTTAATATAACACCCAATATGAAATATTAAGGCTAGGAACCAACACACTATTTTATAACTTGGAAGAGGGATGTCGTAATCCAAGCTACAAAATATTTGAAGGTAGGCGAATGACGATTCACCAATTTCCACCATGAAAAACGAAATAAATTATTAGGTTTTAATTGGATTGAAACTCCTAGATCTTGTGAGATTCATTGAACTTTTCAATGGCATGTTTAAATCTCGATTGTGCCCTCTCAAGTTTGTGACTGGGATGTCGAGGATCACAAACAAGGTGTGAATAACCATGCAAATTTACTTGGTACCCTTAATCTTTATCACCTAATCAATGTACCAGTTACCCACACACGCTCTACCGATCTATGATAAACATTAAGTCACCCTCTATGATAAACATTAAGTCACCCTTTGCCACTCTTACCAGTCCATGTTAGTGTGCCGGTTACCCACACACGCTCCACCAACGACTTGGTAAGGTACAAAGTGCAATTTCATGGGATAGCACCAATTTCACATTTTCCTAAACTAACTAAGATTGGGAATTTATAAAAGGTTTAGTTACTTTATGTTTATCATTATACTTTTAATCAGAATTATAGTCCTTGTCCTACCCGTTCGGCTAACTACCATCCACCAGTCAAGGAAGCGGTGGGTGAGAGTGGACACCCATTAAGCTGCCATTTTATAGGCAACAACCTTATACCCCCCTTATAGACCGGGTTCGTGAATGAGGCCTACTAACGATAAGACTGACTTGATCTTATACATATATATATATATATATATATATATATATGTGTGTGTGTGTGTGTGTGTGTATATATATATATATATATATATATATATATTATTAACTTATAATACTATAAAGTATTAAAACTCTAGGGTTTGGAATTAAAGTTTTATAAAGTGACTTTACAAATTCCAAAACTTGAGGGCAAGTTTTGAAACTATTCAAAACCTTTCATATTCATAACTTATGAGTTTAATGGTTTATTAAAAATGAAGACTCTTCACTTTATGTAACCTATGGTTCTTTAATGACAATTTAAAGAAGTGACTTTTGGTAATCCATAACTTGAGGACAAATTATGGACTCCATCAATAACATTTAGATCAAGAATTATATCATCAAACAATTTGCAAATAATTCCTATGATCTTACTAAAACTCATAAGCATGAACATTCATATCAACAATTTCAAGAATCATATAAACACATATAAAAATTAAAATTTTGATAATAACCATTGTAAATAGATTAGCATAATCATTACACCATCAAAAACAACTTTTATAAGGCCAAAACAGTTTAGGGTAATGATCCTAGTCCATTTCCAGCAGCAAAACTCGAAATTCTGCACACAGGTGCATCACCACGTCGTGGTAAATACTGCCACGTTGTGGTGAGCAGTTAGAAGCAAAAATGGCAGAATTTCAACTTTGGAAAAACATGTAGCATCATGTATAATTGAAAACAAGCCTTGGCTCTGATACCACTGATGGTAATTAACCATGATTTTGAGATGTAATCCAATCTAAACTAAAGTACCTGAAGTGATTTCAGTCAGTTTATCGATATTTTCTGTTTAGTTGTTCATTTGAGATTAAATTCCATAAAGCCCCTATTGAATGCTTTTATATGTAACCTATAATAAAAAACTCTAAATTAATTCACCATCGTTTCCCTAGTGTTCGACACCTGGTCTTACCACAACTATACTATTGCACGATTAAGTTCACTGCCTAGTGTGTTTAATAGTTTGGTTGCGATGAAATTGATTTTATAAATTTAAAACTTGAGCAATTAAATTATACACATAAAAATACACATCAATTTAGTTAGTTTGATTATTATTATTTGTTTTTAATTTTTATTTACTTTTAATTTTTATTTTTATTTTTGTTGATATCATGTCACTTGTCGGGAAGGTTTTTGTTGTTATGTGGAGGAATGCGTGATCATACGCATTGCTTGGTGTTACTTTTTGCACGAGTTTCAAGATTGCAAGCGATTAGGGAATTTTTGACTTGTTTAGCCTACTACTTTTGTGATTTCTCCAACTCAATCCACGAGGCGTAGTATAGCAAGGCATATCAAGGTGGTTAAGTGGAAGACCGAACTCCTGCTACTCTTGACTAGTTGGGTCAACTTTTGTTCTACTTATTAGTTAATGGTGCAAAGAAAACAAAGGAAATAGTCTATCAGATCCCGAAAGTTTTTGTTTTCACAAACCACCTCTTGCATGCAAGGGATTTAATCAACAACTATAGTTTGATATCGACGAAGACGAGTGATTGTGATATCCTTTTTAATTATTTTGGTTTGATATTTTTTTTAGTTATTTTAGTGAGTTTTTATTTTTATTTTTAGTTTGTTTAAATTTTGTTTTCCATGTTGATGCTCTTGATGTTTCAGATCTTTGCAAAATTTTTTCCCTTCGGATGCTTTCAGAAATTCCAACAATTGGGGTCGAATGCTGATTTGTCACGAGAGAAAAAGCCATGCGATTTTTGAAGATTACAATTGAAAACCATATTCTTGGTTAAGTGTGGGGTTCCCATATAATAAAGAGAATTGCATTTTGAAAAATATTGACTAGAAGAGAAGATTGGGAATGGTCTTAAGCATTATGAAGAATCGGTGCATTACTTCGATCTTATAAGGTTCTCAGAGAAGGCACCACGACGTGGCCATTCACACCATGTTGCGGCAATTTAGTTTATTGTGACTACACCATGACGTGGCGTCGTTAGGCCACATCGTGGCGATCTTATTTTTCCCGACCATTATGACTTCCAGCTCTTCACCACTTCGTGGAATTGCTTTCCCACAATGTGTTAGAGGTTCGACACATTTTTTTTAGAATGGTTGTTTGATTAATTTCAATTTGCCACATTTGCATTCATGTGAGAAGAGACCAGAAGCATTGTTTCCAACCATTATACGGGATGTCCAAGTCTTCCAACACATTCAGAAGCAACATTCCAGTTTCTAGTCTTCCAGTAATTTTTGGAGCAACTTTTAGCAGCCCTATTCGATCTTGCCACTACTACCCCAGGGGGACTGTTCCAATTCTTTCTCTTTAATGTTATGTTCTTTAATTTTTTTAGCATGCAATGGGGACATTGGATCGAATAAGTGTGGGGTAGGGGGTCGAATATAGGAATACATGCTTACTGATAAATTAATATTTTGAAAAAGGACTAGGATTTAAAAATTATTAGAAAGATTTGAAATAATAATCTAAAATTGAATCTAGTGAAAAATTGTTATGTTGAGATATAAAATAACATTCAAACTCACATACTACAACTCATGCTAGGAACTTCCACTCTCGCTGCCGGTTGCCTTATGCATGGAAATTATACACAATACAGCATCAAATAGACTGTCGAATAAAAGACTCTACCCTAGGACCACAACCAAACAAGGAACAAGAAATAAGGTCAAATCAATCATTCTAGGGCTATATGATCCTAATCGTATACAATTTTTAAAGCATAAACTTAGCAATTACTGGTACCAATACATATTCCTAATCTAGCATAACATCCAATGCTTCCTAGGCTACATGACATCACATATCAGGCCGATCTATCTTGCAAATCCTGAAAGTATCCATAGCCTCATCCTAGCATGCAATTATCATAATATAAAATCATAGAAAACATGTATGGGTATTCTGGGAATCACTTACTTGAGCTTGGCTGATGGCACGCATCACACCCTTTTGTCTTTACAAAAATCCTTTTATAAATTTCTTCCCTTTTACAGAAATCTTTTTAGAAACTCGTTTTCTCTTTAAGAAAAATTACCAATTACTCAATTTGAGTCCAGTCACACCTGAGAGTGTGCCAGAATCCCTCAAACCAAGGCTCTGATACCAAGTTGTAACGTCCTAATCTTTTGAGGTAAAAAATTCATTTTTAATTCAACCAAAACATTAATTATCTTTAAGTCAACATTAAATATCCTTTTTCGAAACATTCAAAATTACTTTATAAGAAAACAATTATCAGAGTAAAATCCCAAAACCATCATAATGCGGAAACATGGGTGGATGCGTTGCGATCAAGCCGGGCCCTTCCCTTTCGAACTGGAAGTACCTGAAACCATAACCATAAAAATCTTAAGCACAAATCTTAGTGAGTTCCGCAAAATACCGCATACCATACATACCATTGGGCCTATCCCTCACATTGGACCCAACCCGCGTATTGGGCCCAACCCACCATAATGGGCCTTGCCCTACGAATCTAATGGCCCTATCCCGATCATACAAATGCAAAAGTCAAAAAGAAAGTTAGCACCTACATAACATACAATGGGCCTAGCCCCTCCAGATCCATAGGCCTAGTCCAACATACAAATTGTCCTAGCCCGACATACAATGGGCCTAGCCCATCATACAAATGGGCCTAACCCAACATCCCATGTAAGAGTCACAAAGACAACTAGCATAACAGAACCTAATGGACCGACGTTGGTGGCTTTGACCCATGAGTACAGTGAGGATACTCACCTTAATCCGTTGATAATCAAATAACTACTCGAGTCGCTGAACCGGATAACCTCGCACCAACTAACAATAAATACAACCTTAATTAATAATAATTCTAATAACTCAAAAATCGAGGCCCACTCCATAAACCAACTTCCTAAAGGGTAAAAGACTATTTTACCCTTTCCTTACTTGTTCCATAACCAAGGTCCAACCCAAATGCACAAAAGCCCAAAATGGCAACCTAAAGCCCAATACAGCGCAACTTCCTTATTGGGCCCAAAACTATAATGGGACCAATCCTAAGAAGGCCCATAGCCAAACCATGGCCCAAAATTAGAAGTCCAATGTCCCAACAAGGCCCTAATCTCAAAAAGCCCAAAATGACATACTAGGGAGTACGCCCCGCATACCAGAATGGTACGCCCCGTGTACTCACCCTCAAAGCACAAAGTACAAGCCGCAAATGCATAAACCATGCATTACGCTGAGTGTACTCCTACGTATGCCTAACTTACTCAGTAGAGACCTAAAATCCCACAAAAGCTCTTAATGGTTAAGACAAAGACTTCCAAACTCATATATGACCCTAAGGAGATGTCTTAAAACGTAAAGTTGGCATCTTTACTCCTTTGCATGGCTTAATGGGACCAAATCCTTAATAACATCCATAATAAACATCTAAACTCATGCATGGTCCAAAATATCACCAAGATGACATTTTTATGAACAAGGGACCTCCCAAAGGCCAATATCCAACATTCTAAGCTCTTGGAGTAGCTCATATTCACAAGATGACTCTAAGGACCAAAATAAATCCAAAATACTCCTTAAACTAGATCTAACACCTAGAGTCATCAAGACAGAAACTTTATGCCTCCAAAAGGTAGATCAAGATGCAATAATCCTGTATCCAAAAGCTTCAAGCAATCCCACACTTCTCCAACAAGCTCATTCTTCTTCAATGGGCACCAAAATGCATGAAATCACACCATAAGCCTAACAAATGCTCAAATGGAAGCTAGGGTTTCGAATATAGGGTTCAGTGGGATGCAGACTAAAGATAATAGGGTTTGGTGGTGAGTTAAGGAGCTTAAATAGGGTCTAAGACCCTAAATTAGGGTTTGGGTCTGACTAGAGTACACCCTGCATACTTCTGGTACACCCAATGTACTCCCTGTAACAACGTAAATTTCCAAAACAATTTTTCATTTTTAAAACATACTTTCATTCATAAGGTGATATCAAAACATAATGTATCCAATGTTATCATGACAAAACATATCCCAGAATCTCAAGACATAAACTCCATGAGTGTGTACGGATCATGTCGGCGCCTTCCCGCGATCCTTGCTAGTACCTAAAACACATAACACAACAACTGTAAGCATAAATGCTTAGTGAGTTCCCCAAAATACCACATACAACACATACACCTTTCCAGGCCATAACTCTGTGGGACCTTCCGGTCCAAGTGTCTCAGGGGACTTCCGTCCCAAATCCCGGTAGACCTTCCGGTCCTACCCGTATCGACCTTCCGGTCCGTAACTTCCCGACCTTCCGGTTCATATCCTCTTGACCTTCCGGTCCTTATCATACATAACATTCATAGCACATACATATCACATAACAGCATACATCACATACATCTCATAGCATATAAGACCTTCCGGTCACACATAGGTACCCTTCCAGGTACAGTATAGTGAGAAGACTCACCTCAATGAAGTCGGATAAACTCTCGTGCTCAACGTACCGACCTAGCCTCCTCCTATTATTCAAATAACATTCGCGATCAATATTCTCTCATAGCCCCATTTCTAAAGATTGGGTAGAAGGCCATTCTACCCCTCCATGAACTCCCTTGAATCAGTCTTGACCAAAACCCTAAGGTCAACGGAAGTTAACGGTCAAACTTTGACCCGACTCGTCAAGTGCACATGGGCGACTCGGCGAGTCCATGCGGGTCCTCTAAATCCTTCCAGCCTCTCTTGGCACGTCGAGTCATCCCTCCACTCGACGGGTTCCTCCTGTCACGAATCGCGGGGCAACCCCGACTCGACTCGTCGAGTCCACTTATGAACTCGGCGAGTTGCTTCCATGCTCACACTGAAATGACCTTCTGAGGTCAGATCTGCTTCTCTAATCTATAGATCTGACCTTCCCAAGCATGATAATCATGTAAAGGTTCGAACTTTAGGCCCATGCATCACACTATCACCTCTATATGCCAAAATAACCCTTAATATGATAACCTAAGCCCCAAACTCATAAAGGACTGCATAAAGCTGGAGAATATGGACTCTCTGGACCTTTCAAGGTCCAGATCTGATGATATTGACACAAGGGGACATCACATACACTAGATCTCTTACCAAAAAGAATAGAAAAAGCCCTAGATTCATGAAATCTATCACTCAATGAAAATGGACATGAATCCTTACCTCCCACAACAGCTCTGCACCAAATGATGGAAGATTTGAGTCCCACAAGACTGCCTAGCTCGAAATCCTCCCTTCCCTTTGCTAAAACACACCAAATAATGATGAATTAGCCCTCCTCTTGCACTATAAACGTTCTCTCTGCTCTCTAGGGTTTCTCAGGGGTGTAATGGCCGCAAATGAAGGCCATAAAGGCCTTTAAATAGGGCACAAACCCCAAGATTTAGGGTTTCTGTCCACAGCGCAGACTCGTCGAGTCCACCCATCGACTCGTCGAGTCCCTTCATTAATCCAGTCAGCAAATCGCGATCCTACTCGACGAGTCTAGGTGTCAACTCGTCGAGTCCCTCCTCATAATTCAAAAAGAAATACTCAAATTGTCATGCCTGGAAATCCAGATGTTACAATTCTCCCCCACTTGAAATAGATTTCGCCTTCGAAATCGCTCCTCACCCACATAGATAGAAACCAAACATTCAAAATGCACCACTGAGAGTTTCTCACACCAAAACGATATCCTTCTCCATGAATACCTGGATCTGACCAGGAACTCCAAATTTGGAACAAAACCGGCCCCTATGTCGCTAAGATACCCCTTTCTGACCTTCCCAGAATCAGGAAACTCTAGTGGCCTAGCTTGCCGCCAGACCGCCCACTCACGCTATCATCATGACATTTGCTCTTCGAACATCAAACCCTGATAACTCACTGCTCCTCTGATTCTCACAAGACAACATCCGACAATCGGCTACCGATCGCTCATACCAACGTACCAAAACAGTCCGAATCACGCTCCAAGGAACGAAAGGGTTTACATCCCACCAGGGCTCATCCACTGAACTACTATTAGAATCCATCCGAACAATAAACTTTCAACATCCTGTTCTCTGACACAAGAGAATCATGCTCGCTCAGAAGTCCTCAGACATCTAAAATCATAAGCCTCAGCTGCATCCCTCGTATCCCTTTTTAACACTGAGTACCAGATCTGATCTCGACCCAACAGTTGAACCTCCATGGTCATCTGTTGCATTATCCCAACCGTCTCCATGGTTTCCTTCTTACTATAACCACATCGGCCCAATGTGACACACAAATAACGAAGTTCGCTTAACCCTAAGCGAATGCTTCCTTCCCAACTGGAGATCGACTCAACCCCGACCTCTGTCATCTGTTACTCATCGTTCCATGCGACTTGTGGTACCTCCCGTACCCGAGTACTGACCCACACAGGTCTAAGACATCAGATGACAAACAATACTCGTCAACATGGAACCCACCTCAGAATCCAGAATCTCATCTCGCCTATCCACCGCACCACCAGAGCCAAACTCAAACTCGAGAGTTTGGTCCGACCCAGAGTTGGAACCACTCGCCCCAACGAAGCACTCAACTCAGAACTCATTTCCCGCAACCCATGCGTACCTCACTTATCCCATTCTTTCGGATTGCGATGACCACACCTTACTCAGAACATAATGACTCCCTATCATTGAGGAGACCCCGGTCTCACCCCTGGTCCGACCACCAGGTTCCCAAAAACTCATCAATTAGGGCCACCCCATGCCTAAAACTCTTCTGCGCCATACTCTGGTCAAAGAGTACTTTATCATGACAACTCCTCGCTGACTAGTGTGCACTACGTCTTCACAACCTCTCACTGACTGGTGAGTACTATGGCTTCCCGTAGCATCACAACAACCTCTGACTACTGAGTACTACAGCTTCCCGTAGCATCACAACAACCTCTGACTAGTGAGTACTACGGTTTCCCGTAGCATCACAACAACCTCTGACTAGTGAGTACTACGGCTTCCCGTAGCATCACAACAACCTCTGACTAGTGAGTACTACGGCTTCCCGTAGCATCACAACAACCTCTGACTAGTGAGTACTACGGCTTCCCGTAGCATCACAACAACCTCTGACTAGTAAGTACTACGGCTTCCCATAGCATCACAACAACCTCTGACTAGTGAGTACTACGGCTTCCCGTAGCATCACAACAACCTCTGACTAGTGAGTACTACGGCTTCCCGTAGCATCACAAAAACCGCTGACTAGTGAGTACTACGACTTCCCGTAGCATCACAACAACCTCAGACTAGTGAGTACTACGGCTTCCCGTAACATCACTATATATGGCGGCAATTGTCATAACAAAACACCCTTCCCTGCTACGATCCATATTCTTGGACAATCTCACTTGCTGCCATTAACCGAAAGGGCTCCTACTGGAATCATCGATGCTTGACCCACCACTTGCCGTCTCCACTCAAGACTCAAAATTATTCGAAATCCAATGCATTAAAGTCGGATACCTCGATACACCACATAGGACCTCACGACGTCTCGTCTCATCCACTGATCTTCCTGTTCCACAACCTGAAATTGGTTGTCTAATCAACTCTGCCCTTTCCAAGCTGAATAACAGCCCCATCATTGAACCAGAATTTCTCAACCGTCGAACTCACCCTACGAGCCAACCATCTCGAATTCACCATTATGACCTTGAAGAATTCCCGTTCACCCCAAGGTCTTCGATCAACGGCCACTTTCCGTGGAGGCACTCATCCTTTTCAAACATAACACATGCATTATCTCGCTCTGCACCTCGTCTCAATCACCAACAACCTTGGGCTCAATGAATTCGCACCGCCGGTCCATATATCCAGATCTCTTAACCATTCTCGATCGAATCTCTGATCCCCTCAATAAAATACCCGGTTCTCCCCCACTTAGGGTTCGAACCATCCCCAATTGGCGTGCCAGCAACCTATCACACCGACTGTTTCCACCAGTAATCACCGCACCTACTCTTGGAAGGTGCTACGCAACGCTCGATGATCTCCCGAAAGAGATCGAGCCGCTCCAAATGCTCTGAAACTCAGATGAAATCCTCAGAACTTCCCACCATGACTGCCTCTAGTCATTCAGAATCGCACACCATTCCATCACCGGACCTCCCAACTGTCCAGTATTAACCCTGACTCTTAGTCTGGAAGTAATGATCTACCGTACTCCTCATCATCGACTCCTCAACCAACGTTCCATCACGTCACTTATCATAAGAGCAGAAACCATATTTCCGCTCTTAATACCCATCCAAGACAATAAGGGCCACCACCCTGATATACTCCTCTTGATCGTCCGACGCTGCAGCTAACACATGCCCTACTATACTCAATTAGGGTGTATCTTGGTCCTTGACCATCTCAGTCCCCACTGACGACCTGTTCAAGCTATATCTTTACCTCGCGGAAGACCTACTGCCATATACCCTGGTTGGAGATCACCATCTGTGCAATCCCACAGGGCTCACCCCCAAACTCAAAACCGAAATTTCATCACCTCTTACGTCTCCCACAGGAAACGGAAATAGCACCACTCGGGTCTCAGAAAGTAACCTCTCCACTATCGGCCGGTCGCCCAGCCCAGACCGTATTCTCCCATAATGCACCATCCCTACTCATCCCTGAGTCTTGCGACTCCAACTGGCATATCACCCACAATCCCTCGGAGCTCACTCGATTTCCCTTTTCAAGGGATGCTCCGCTAAAACTTATTCATCAAGGCCCTGTGGCCCCATACTCATTCACCTCTGACCTCAGTCTAGACAATCCCCATGGAATAATCGGTAAAAACCAGAAATACTAACCGCCACATGTCATGGTACTCAAACCGCGTGGCCACCTCTCGATCTGCTATGAATCATGGTACCTGCACCATGTTATCTCCTCTTAATCTCCTACGAATCCTGGTACTCGAACCATGTTCCCTCTTCTCCATCCACCTCACATCATGGCACTCGAAACATGACATCACATCTCGACCTGCTACAACTCATGGTACTCGATCCATGTCGTTGCTTCTCAATCCGCTACTTATCATGGTACTCGAACCATGACATCACTTCTCAATCCGCTACTTATCATGGTACTCGAACCATGACATCACTTCTCAATCCGCTACTTATCATGGTACTCAAACCATGACATTACTTCTCAATCCGCTACTTATCATGGTACTCGAACCATGACATCACTTCTCAATCCGCTACTTATCATGGTACTCGAACCATGACATCACTTCTCAATCCGCTACTTATGATCGTACTCGAACTATGACATCACTTCTTAATCCGCTACTTATCATAGTACTCGAACCATGACATCACTTCTCAATCCGCTACTTAAAATCCTCCGGATTAGCCTTGCGGATCGCCGCGACCATCTCGTCATAAATCATACGGCGAATCTCATCATCGCTAACACCGCTGCTCTCCGGTGTGTGGTGTACCAACCATGATGTCTCTGAAACACAACACAAAGATACTAGAGACTCGATCGAGTATACTCGCACTAGATCACCCAACCCTACTTGTTTCCTTGGTACCGTAAGGATTCTTACTTGGACTGCTCGCTGATCCGGTGTCTTCAGTAGTACGGGCCCTATACTACCGTCCACACCGCATCAGTATTCACCCCAAGTCCTCCTCCTAGGATCCCAGATCACAAGTATCCTACATCTCGCTGGCATAGGCTACCTTTCGGTAGACCTCTCAAAAGAACCTCACTGCTACCTACTCACTCTCAAGCATCACATCGCAGCAGAAATCTTCCTAGGCTAAGGCATCACAAATCAGGCCGCTCTAGTCCTAATATGAATGCCTAGCCTACTCTAGCATGCATATCATATCATAACATATCTCATAACACATAATGTAAGGGTATTTTGGGAAATCACCGTTCGGGCGCTGGCTGATCGTACACACTGCTTCCTTCTGCTTTTCTCAAATCCTTTTACTTTTTGAAAATTGTTTATTTTATGAAAAACTTCCTCAAATCCTTAGTTTGAGTTCAAATACACCCGAAGGTGCATCCGAATCCCTCAAACCAAGGCTCTGATACCAACTTGTAACAACGTAAATTTCTAAAACAATTTTTCATTTTTAAAACATACTTTCATTCATAAGGTGATATCAAAACATAATGTATCCAATGTTATCATGACAAAACATATCCCAGAATCTCAAGACATAAACTCCATGAGTGTGTACGGATCATGCCGGCGCATTCCCGCGATCCTCGCTAGTACCTGAAACACATAACACAACAACTGTAAGAATAAATGCTTAGTGAGATCCCCAAAATACCACATACAACACATACGCCTTTCCAGGCCATAACTCTTTGGGACCTTCCGGTCCAAGTGTCTCAGGGGACTTCCGTCCCAAATCTCGATAGACTTTCCGGTCCTACCCGTATCGACCTTCCGATCTGTAACTTCCCGACCTTCCGGTCCATATCCTCTTGACCTTCCGGTCCTTATCATACATAACATTCATAGCACATACATATCACATAACAACATACATCACATACATCTCATAGCATATAAGACCTTCCGGTCACACATAGGTACCCTTCCAGGTACAATATAGTGAGAAGACTCACGTCAATGAAGTCGGATAAACTCTCGTGCTCAACGTCCCGACCTAGCCTCCTCCTATTATTCAAATAACATTCGCGATCAATATTCTCTCATAGCCCCATTTCTAAAGATTAGGTAGAAGGCCATTCTACCCCTCCCTGAACTCCCTTGAATCAGTCTTGACCAAAACCCTAAGGTCAACGGTCAAACTTTGACCCGACTCGTCGAGTGCACATGGGCGACTCGACGAGTCCATGCGGGTCCTCTAAATCCTTCCAGCCTCTCTTGGCACGTCGAGTCATCCCTCCACTCGACGGGTTCCTCCTGTCACGAATCGCGGGGCAACCCCGACTCGACTCGTCGAGTCCACTTACGAACTCGGCGAGTTGCTTCCATGCTCACACTGAAATGACCTTCTGAGGTCAGATCTGCTTCTCTAATCTATAGATCTGACCTTCCCAAGCATGATAATCATGTAAAGGTTCGGACTTTAGGCCCATGCATCACACTATCACCTCTATATGCCAAAATAACCCTTAATATGATAACCTAAGCCCCAAACTCATAAAGGACTGCATAAAGCTGGAGAATAGGGACTCTCTGGACCTCTCACGGTCCAGATCTGATGATATTGACACAAGGGGACATCACATACACTAGATCTCTTACCAAAAAGAAGAGAAAAAACCCTAGATTCATGAAATCTATTACTCAATGAAAATGGACATGAATCCTTACCTCCCACAGCAGCTCTGCACCAAATGATGGAAGATTTGAGTCCCACAAGACTGCCTAGCTCGAAATCCTCCCTTCCCTTTGCTAAAACACACCAAATAATGATGAATTAGCCCTCCTCTTGCACTACAAACGTTCTCTCTGCTCTCTAGGGTTTCTCAGGGGTGTAATGGACGCAAATGAAGGTCATAAAGGCCTTTAAATAGGGCACAGAGCCCAAGATTTAGGGTTTCTGTCCACAGCGCGGACTCGTCGAGTCCACCCATCGACTCGTCAAGTCCCTTCATTAATCCAGTCAGCAAATCGCGATCCTACTCGACGAGTCTAGGTGTCAACTCATCGAGTCCGTCCTCATAATTCAAAAAGAAATACTCAAATTGTCATGCCTGGAAATCCGGATGTTACACTCCCTTAAGCACCCACGATCATTTCTGATTAGTACGCCCAACATACACCAATATACGCCCTACGTACTAGACTTAACACTAGTACGCCCTGCGTACACTTGTGTACGCCCCACCTACTTGGTTTAACCCTAAAACAACCAAACTTCCGAAGGCCATAACTTATTCATTCTAAGTCTGTTTCCGATGATCCTTATATCCATGGAAAGGTGACGAGAAGCTCTAGGATTCTATCAACTCATACTTTCCTTAAAAATGCCTGAACTAAAATCTAATTTCCATAAAGCCCGAACTGACACTTTACCGATATACCCCTTAGCTCCAAAATACAAACCGAATTCCCGGATCATCTAAATTACATTACCCACACCCAAATGGGTCTAAATCTCTCTTTCCTCAAAGGCCTTATGCCTGATGATACCTGATCTTCGGGTCACCGCCCCACATCAGGAAACGATTCGGAACAGGGCATTACTGTTTCTTGAGTTTTGGGTGTGAACCATTAGAGGCAGCCATACTTTTGGAGCTAGTTTTTCAAGGAGAGTACAAAGGGTATTTGATTACCTTGTTTCAAATCAAGAAAAAGATATGTGGTTCTATTCATGAATTTGGTTCATAGGGTTTACAGTTTTTTGTTTCATAAGTGTGTTGCTATTAATTGAGAAAAGACATAGGTCCATTAGGTTGCATGTACGTTAAGAGTTAAGTGAAATTCCGGATGTACAAATTTATTGTAACCTAAAACCCCAATAGTCCCATCAGAGCCACGCCTTTTCAATCACTAGTAGATAAAAGATGAAACCTGAAAAACAATTTTTTTATCGAAGGGCGTGGCACGCCTAGGCGTGACACGTCTTCTTAAAAATTCATTTTTCTAGATTTTTCTTGCCTAATTCGATTCGTAGGTTAATTTTTATTCATTATCTATTATTTTATCTAATAAACTCCGAACCAATTAATGCTAGATAATTCTGAAACCCTAATTTGATTTTTAAGGAAGTAAATACGGAAATAGAATATTTAATTATAAGATAATTAAATGGAATTATTGTTAAAACGTTGTCACAGACATCTTAAACAAATAAATTATCACTCTTTTATTGAACTAAAAGAATAACACCGGGAAGCAGGGTCGAATCCACAGGGACACAGCCTAAAAGTTAATGCCTCTTTACATAAGACACATATTAATCAAAAACAGAAAATATAAAAAATGGGGTTTTATGTGAATTAATAACTAAAACAATAGTGAAAATAACTAAAGAAAATTCAATAATAAAAAAGCAAATCAAGTTCCGGTGCGACTTTCCTAATCATGCAATCAGCACAAACCCGGTTATTTTAGATGTGTTTTATCTAAGTTGGTACTGAAAATTACTAACACGCTCTAGTAAGTTCTCTTTTACATTGTTAATTAACCAAAACAAGGTCTTTAGTTAATCATAATTTACTAACCTAATTAAAAAAGCTCTTTATCAAGTCTGAAAAGCAGCGTTATGATCTGTGTAAAATTCCCAGCAATATTCAATATTTCTCACAAGCTCGGTAGCGTAAAAATATGAAATTTCAATTTATAACAGAGTCAAATCCCAACACGGAACAGGTTTGTTACTTGTTACTTATTACCAGTTTATCAAAACAAATACGAATTTCAACAACTGATTAACTAGATTAAGTTAATCCTATATTAGCTGATCAAGCTAAAAAGAATTAGAAATCAAACATTCATTAAACACAAAACTAAAATAACTAGATATAATCACATAATAAAAACCAAGTCTAATGATTGATCACATAAAAAGTACTACTATTTGTAGAACTGAAATCTTGGGTTTTAGTCAGACATGGCTAAAATCTAATCTAGAACAATGAAATGAGAAATTAAATGACTAATCTTACTAAACTAACTGAATGAGATGATCCACATCCTTCAGATCTTTAGGAATTGATGAAAAAGTGCATAAACCGCCTCCAAAAGTGATATCTGGTCATCTGGGAATGTCTAAGGTTTAAACTGATCACATAGGAGGTCTTTATATACAAGCCAACAACAAAAATGCGATTTCTTGGAAAACATGATCGTGTTTTTAAGAAAAACATGATCATGTTTTTGCCCAAGTCCCGAAATTCCATGTTTTTCGCGTAAAAAAAACACGATCGTGTTTTATAGAGAAGCACGATCGTGTAAGTCCTTTGAAGTCATGAAACTTGATTTTTCGCATGAAAAAGTTGCGTAAGAGAAGCACGATAAAAAAACATGATCACATTTCCAAAAACACAATCGTGTAAACTAAAAAATGCATGGTTTTTTATTCAAACTCTTCAGTTTCAGTAAATCAGACCCAGGTTATAACTTCCTCGGGTATTTTAGCTCAATTAAGCTCCAAATATGCATCCAAACTGCTTCCAAATCACCGCTCCACTTGAAATTGTAATGTCCCAAAAATCATAGATAAAATTTCATTTTTAAATGGTAAAACATTCAATGTATATCCTATAAAAGATCATCAATGTCAATAATGTTTCAAAAGGGTTATCAGACTATTATCAAATCATAAAATGTGAAATCTCTAGTGGATGTGATGTAATCATGCCAGGCCCTTCCCTTTCGAACTGGAAGTACATGAAAATGTTAAAACACAAAACGATAAGCATAAAGCATAATGAGTTCCAACCCAACATACAATCATGGGCCCAAACCTGAGGTATATTTCAAACCAACATATCATAATGGGCCTAACCCTGAGGTTTATCTCTACCTAACATACAATAATGGGCCAAACCTTGGGGTGTATTTCAACCCAATCATACATGTAAGAGTCACAAAGACAGCTAGCATTCTACATAGCATAATCCAGCGGGCCGACATTGGTGCCTTCGACCCACAAGTATAGTGAGAAGACTCACCTCAATCGATAGATAGATAAAAACTCACACTCGAGCTCCTGCTACAAAAGCTCCTCACACTAAACATATCCAGAACAACCCCAATTAACAATTAAGATAATTATCCTAACTTAGCAAGTCCAAAGTACCAGGGCACATCCTTATTTGGGCAAAAGTTCATTTTGCCCTTCCAAGTCTTAAACCCCTCATAGTTGACCAGAAGTCAAACTGGGCAAAAAGTCAACGGTCAACCTTTTGTTGACCTACGTGCTATGTACTCTTGTTGTACGCTGGGCATAGAGCCTTAATCGAGAAAACGGGGTCAAACCAAACTACGTGTTGCATAGCTAAGATTACGCCCTACGTAATCTTGCTGTTTTCCAACTTTCTTATTAAGACCTTAATACCTTAAGACCAAACGTCTAAATCTAAGATCTAAAATTAATGGACGTCTAAAATGATAAAGTTCCTGACTTTATACCTTTGCATGGCTACAATGAGTACAAAACCAAACCCTAAGTCTTATCATGTCCCAAAAGCTCAAAATATCAAACATGGATGAATGGGAATGATCAAGATCCCATTTTTATGGCTCACTAAGCTCAGAAATGATAAAAGACACTCCTCATGAGGTCTTGAGTTGCTTAAACAACCTAGATCCAAGATTAAGGGTCAAAAACTCACAAAAACTCATAACTAGCTAGATCTAACAAAAATGATCAACAAGATTTAGACTTTATACCTTTTGGAGGATGCCGAGGATAAGTAGAATCAAGTTTTATAATATCTGGATTTCTAGGTGTTCCTTCAAAGGCCTCATTCTTCAGCAAAATACATAAAAGATTACTCAAAATGCTTCAAGGATCACACCAAGGGCTAGGGTTTTGAAATGACTGATTGGGAGAGTGGAGGGTGAGGTTAGAGAGGCCTCAAGGAAGTTAAGGTCTTTAAATAAGGTCATAACCCAAAAAATTAGGGTTTTAAGTCATCACACCTACACGCTACGTACACAAGGGTACGCCCCGCATAGGGTTTTAAATGCCCGTATCCATTCTCCCTATTATGCCCTACATAGTAAGCCACCTACGCACTGCGTAGGACCATTTTTGCAAGAAGAAAATACTTTAAGGCAAAAGTGAAAAGTACATGAGAAACATGTGCTACAACTCTCCCCCAATTGAATCAGACTTCGTCCTCGAAGTCTGCCACTACAAATAGATCAGGGTAATGCTCTCGCATCTCCTCCTCAGACTCCCACGTCTACTCTGAACCATTCTGGTGCTGTCATCGCACCTTAACTAAGCCCACCACCTTGTTGCGCAAGGTCTTTGTCTTCCTATCAAGGATCGCTATCGGTCTCTCCATATAGTTTTGGCCCTCATCCACCTGAATATCATCCAATGGAACCACCGCAGAGTCATCGGTTAAACACTTCCATAATCGAGAGACATGGAAAGTGTTGTGGATCTAACTGAGCTCATCATGCAGATCTAACCGGTACGCAACCTTGCCCATTCGGGCGATAATCTTGAAGGGTCCAATATACCCGGGGCCTAATTTTACCTTCTTCCAAAATCGGATGACACCTTTCCAAGTGACACCTTTCCGGTCGGTATAACTCTTTTGGAAACTTTGCGCGGTTTGCAGCCGACCGTGTACCTGCTATATCAACTTGGTAGTCTTGAGTACTACCTCGGTACTCCCCATAAATCAATGCCCAACCTCGCCCCCAAAAAATGGGGTCCAACATCTCCTCTAGTAAAGCATCTCGATTGGTTGTCGATCGATACTGGCGTGGTAGCTATTATTGTAGGAGAACTCCGCCAGTGGAATACATGTATCCCAACTCCCACCAAAATCTAGCACACACATCTTGAGCGTATCTTCAAGTGTCTGAATTGTCCGCTTACTCTGTCCATCGGTCTGGGGGTGGTATACTATACTGAAATGCAACTAAGTACCCAAATCCTCATGAAATTTCCTCCAAATCCTGGAGGTGAAGCGAACATCTCGATCCAAAAATACCGAAGCTTCCACCCCGTGCCGAACCACCACCTCCCGGATGTAGATGTCAACCAATTTATCAGCGAAAATGCTCTTGGCAATAGGTATGAAATGAGCGCTCTTGGTCAATCTATCCACAATGAACCAAATGGAATCAACCCCACGTGCCTTCCTCGAAAACTTTGTGATAAAATCCATGATGATTTCTTCCCATTTCCATATGGAAATAGATAACGGCTACATCTTATGGTGGGGTGTCTGATGTTTGGCCTTGCCCTTCCGAAAGTAAAGCACCGCTCCATAAACCATGCTACATACCTCTTCATACAGGGCCACCAGTAATCCAACCTCAGGTCTTTGTACATCTTCGTGGCACCCGGATGTATTAAAAAATTTGACTTATGAGTCTCTTCTAATAATGTTTGTCTAACCCCGCCAACAACTGGAACCCAAACCCTGCCACACTGTTTCAATAACCCACAACTATCCTGGATAAACAATAAAATACGACCCCTAATCATCTCCTCCATCCAATTCTCCCTCTTCAACCCTTCTACTTGATCCTTCTTGATTAATTCTAACAGTGACGAGACAATAACCATCCCCAAACATATATCTCCAATATATGCACTATTTGCCTTGCGACTCAAGGCATCAGACACGACATTGGCCATTCCAGGGTAATACAAAATCTAATAGTCATAATCCTTCACCACATCCAACCACCACCGCTTCCTCATATTCAGATTTGGCTGGTTCATCAGATATCTCAAGCTCTTGTGGTTAGTGTAAATAGTGAACCTAAACCCATATAAGTAGTGCCTCCATATCTTAAGGGCGAAAACCATAGCCCCCAACTCCAAATCATGTGTAGGGTAATTCACCTCATGAGGTTTCATCTGCCTCGAAGCGTAAGCAATCACGTGACCTCTTTGCATGAGTACAACTCCCAATCCTGAGATAGACGCTTCACAATAAACCACAAAACCATCTATACACTCAGGAACAGTGAGAATCGGGGCCTCACATAATCTTTGTCTCAACGTCTCAAAGGCTTCCTGCTGATCAGGCCCCCATCGGAAAGTAACATTCTTTTTCGTCAAACGGGTCAATGGTACAACAATCTTGGAGAAATCATGGATAAATCTCCGATAATAACCCACCAGAACAAGAAAACTTGAAATCTCAGATGGCATCCTCGGAACCTCCCACCACATCACTGCCCCAGTCTTGGCCAGATCGACCAATATACCCTTCTGGTTGACGATGTACCCCAAAAACTGCACCTCGTGCAACTAGAACTCACATTTAGAGAATTTGGCATAAAACCTCTCCCTCTTCTGGGTCTCTAAAACTTATCGTAAGTGCTCCTCGTGCTTCTCCTTAGTCTTTGAGTAGACCATAATATCATCAATAAACACAATCACCCAACATCGGTCTACATATCCAGTTCATGAGACCCATGAACGTTTCTGGTGCATTGGTGAACCCGAATGACGTCACCACGAACTCGTAATGACCATAACAAGTTCTAAAGGCCGTCTTCTACACATCCTTTGTCTCCGACCCTCATATGATTATAACTGGACCACAAATCAATCTTGGAGAACCAAGATGTATCCGGAAGCTGGTCAAACATATCATTAATCCTCGACAGTGGGTAACGGTTCTTCATCGTTAAATTATTCAACTCCCAGTAGTCAATGCACATCCTGTATGAACCGTCCTTCTTTTTCACGAACAGGATCGGTGCTCCCCATGGCGTACTACTCGGTCTGATGAATCCCTTCTCCAACAACTTCTAAAGCTGTGTAGACAACTCATGTATCTCTGGATGTGCTAATCGATAAGGTGCTTTGGCTATTAGAGTCGTACCGGGAACCAAATCAATCCGGAACTTAAACTACCTCTCGGGAGGCACTCTAGGTAAATCCTTAGGAAACACATCAGGGAAATCCCAAACGATGGGTATATCACTCACGGTCGCCGTGCCCTTACTTGAGTATCTGGCACATAGGCCAAAAATCCATAACAACCATGTTGAAGATATATCCTAGCCCTCACGGTTGAATAGAGAGTTGGTTCGCACTGAGCACCCTCACCATGAATAATCATTTCTCCCCTGTAATACCGTGATTTTTCACCAATTTTTTTAAACACATTTTAACGGATTATGTTTGCGAAAGACTTATTATAAATATTTCTAAAACATCACCAATGTTACTTTATGTCAAAACAAACCCATCCAAATTTAAAGTTCACAAAACAATATGTTGAAAACCCAACATGTCCAAATGGTATCGTATGTAAAGATACTAAATACGAGTACCCAAAGGTTACCATCCTCACCAAGGCATCATGTCAAGCTACCTATTCTAATGCACAAAAACCAACAACAAAAGAACAAGTGTTAGCATAAGCTAAGTGAGTCAATTATAATACAATATTAAAAGAACACACATAGCATAGATGGGTCACATAAAACATCCCCACACAACCTTAGACTCACAAGCAAGACATAACAACATCACACCGCATATCAATCACTGTTTAGCTCAATTTATTTAGTTCTTCTTTTAGAGCTTCTTTTATTAATTACTCTCCTCAACCCCGTTGTAACTATTTTTTTTATCTTTTCGCCACTATAATATTATTATATAATATTTTATTTGTCTGCTTTATTTTAATAATTACTCACCGCTCACCATCGCCGTAATTATTAAAGTAATACCTCTGAGTTATGGTCTATTTATTCACAACAAACCCCCAAGGCAAGTACCCCATTCGCTACTAACATGACTGACACGACCCAATACACTAGGTGAGGCACGACTCTCACCTGTAATCATGTTCCCGGTGCACTGCATTCTCTACTCCGACTTTGCACATATGTATACATGCGTTGTCGTTAAGGATTTGTAGAAACGGTGCCAAATCCATCGTTTTACACCTCCTAATCCCATGTGATGTTTGGGTTGTTCCCACCGCTAGACCAACATCACTCTATTCCACCCGCCGCTCGGACCGTGTGTCGAATGATCTCCTAGAAAAATCATTTGACGACGCTTTGGATTAAGCTATTTTCCCATAGGTTTCATTCAACCCATTTGTCCCCCGCAATAATTCGGATAAGGTATATTCCTATGACTAGGCTACTACCCTTCACCCCACTAGTGTATTCCCCTTTTTAAATTAATATTAATTAATCAATTAAGGAGTTACACTTTTACCCTCTTCAAGTAATCGTGCAAGAATTATGAAATTTCTTTTATTAACATATTACATCTTTAAGGGTTTACTTTCATGCAAACATGTAATTTTATTTAATTATTACATTTTACATCACACACCACTTTCACTCATAACACTTCTATAATGGTTTTACAACACTAGCATGCTTGTCCTAGAACAATTAGACAAATATTTTCAAACAAGTATTGACATGCTCACAACACATAATATTCATGTATAACACTCAATCTATCATGGCCTTAACACACATCTCACATCAAACAAATAAGAGACTAGCATGCAACATCCTAGATACTATTACACATAAAATATTTCAACATCCATGGAACAATACTCAACACCAAAAGTGAACATACATCCTAGGTAACTAGGTTCATCCCATTCCATCTAAGATATGATATTCTCCTAACAATGTACTCTATAAATCCACAAAATTAACTCGTATTTGTCAAACACACACCCTTTCCACACTTCAAATATTGTAGGACCTGAGGTATCAAAGGTTACCTTAGTTAAACACAAAAGATGGATTACTATAAGTTTACATGAACAAATAATAACAATTAACTATCCAAACATGCAAAATAGTTATTATGTCAAAAATTCTCAGATTTTGACCAGAAACAACAGCCTATTCAAGGCCACTTTAGCCCCAGTTAAAGCTGAATAAGATGCAATAATTTTTTTTTTCATATTCCATTATATTAGACTCTTATATTTTCAGAAAGTGCTCGCACAACTCCATGCGATTTTTCTAGAATTTTTTATGAATTTTACAAGACAACATGTCCGTGCAGCAAATTTCTGACCAGTCAGTAAAAAAATATGATTTTCATATTTCTTAGGGATGATATCATGTCTTGGGAAAAATAATGGACAAACTAGACTCAAAATTAAAACTTTGAGAGTTTACAAATCACCAATCCGACTTTTTATGATTTTTATAGATTTTTTTTTTCAAAACAGGGAAAGATTGGTAATTTTCAGAATTTCCTAGCATTCCATTTCAAGGGTTAATTGACAACTTAATCCATTAAGCCAGAACTAAAATCAACTATAAAGATGGAAATTGAGTTCTTAATTGTAGAAATATTTCAATAAGTTAGATTTACAAATACAACCTTAATTCATGACTCAAAGTGCATTGCTTTTATAGGAAAAACAAGTGCATTGCTAAAAAGGGTACTCCACCAAAGCTTAAGATTGCTCCACCATAAAGCTTCATGGAAAGACCTCTAAAAGCTGTTTTGAAGACCTTTTTGGTTGGCTCAAAACATGGTCTTTTACAAAAAAAACTACCCTCTTGAATCAATGTAGCAATAAAATAACTTTTATCAATCACCAAAGAATACAATGTTCTCAAAACTTGGAGTGTTTCAAGAACAAGAGGCATAACATTCTTAGGAGAATTCATACTTGAAATGGACAACAAAATAACATCAAAATACACCCAACAAAACTAGAATTCAATCATATGAATACTCAAAGATTGTAAGGAGGAAGTAGAGAGGATCAATAACATCCAAAAGGGAAAAATTGATAGTGCTATTAATAAATTATCATCAATTGGTGAATGAATTTCACATGAAGGAGATAAATTGCTTACCAAGAATGATTTCTAGCCCCTCTTTCCTCACTTTCAGTTAGTTCCTGCTTGCTCCACCTCACGTCCGATTTCTTTCATTCCTAGCACAAACCGAATGTAACTTCAAGTCCAAGGAAAAAAAACGATCGACCTCACTCCTTTTCTGTACTAATTGACGCTAACTCAAAGGAACATGAATTGATCGATTGATAGTTTTTCCTTCGGTTCTGATGATCGTCTCACAATACGACTGTGATTGGATCGGTTCTTCATATCGATGATGTATAGCCCAATATAGAAACAGACGAGCCATATGCTCCTTCACAATCACATGTTTTTTTATCTTCTTGTCGTCTCCCTTCAATAGCCTAAGTTTCCAATGGAGTCGTTCATTGCTTTGAACGTATAGGCCTGGTGGAAAAACGTTCGTTCCTATAGCTGCTCACGATCATAACGTGTGGGGAGGGGTTTAATGCACTTTTCACACATCTAGCCCCTTCACATCTTCAATCTTGCACTCATTAAACCCTAGCCCTAATTAACTTAACATTAAAGTTTATTTTTAATAACCTTTTAGCCCCTCAACTCAATTTAAACTATTTAATGAATTATTTTTCTCAATTTCCCCCAAAATCATTTAATTAAATTATATGACCGTTAAATATAAATTTCTTAAATATATTTTCTTTTGTTTTTAGTTTAGACAAATTACATAAATGGTCCTCGTGTTTGACACAATCGACCAATTATGGTCCTTATGACGAATTCTTTACATAGATGGTCTCTGTGGTTTCAAAATCTTGCAGAGTCAGTCCTTTATTACACTAACTGTGTTAACTTTTTTAGTTAAGTTCTGTGTGAAATGACATATTTGGCCTTCCAGCATAGGGACCATTTATGTAATTTGTTCCTGTCATAGGGACCATTTATGTAATTTTATCTATTATTTATTTTTATTTTTACTTAATTTATTTATATATTTTAAGATTTACATGTTTTTAAGGTTTTGTTTGAATATTTTTTCTTTTATATTTTTTCGCAAATATTTTTTAACGTTTTGTTCAAATATTTGTTCTTATTTTTTGACGTTTTTTTCAAATAATTTTATTGATGTTTTTTGATGTTCTAATGGGATAATTTTTTCTAATTTTTTTAAGTTTTGTTCTAATACATTTTTAATGTTTTTATTAGGTTTTGTTTTTTTTTATATTTCTTGAGGAATTTATAGTCACCGTAATCGTAATTCGTAACTTAATTCATTTACAATCATGTTTTACTTTCTTTCTATTTTAATATAGATAAGGTTATATAATTATTATTTTTTAATTCATATATTTAACTATATAAAGCATATAATGTTGTATAGTATTATTTTTGTAAAGTTTTTTATAAACATTTTTTTGTAAAAAAAGTGTAAAAAGGTTTGTTAAACTTGAAAATGATTAATATAGATAAGTTAATTGGAATACATATGATAATCAGAATTCGAAACTGGTGCCAGTTTATACATAGGCTAATCAAAATTTGTATAACTTATAAATGCACAAAATTTCTAAAAACAAAAAATAACTTGAAAACATTACATTTAAATCCGATGTGAAATGACCTGGTCGCTCTCGATAATGCCGTGAGACGGTCTCAACTTAATCTATATCTACCTAATCTATATTATTCTTATTCACGTTTAACAAACTTTTTACACTTTTTTTTATGAAAAAGTTTATAAAAATAATAATTATAGAACTATATATATATATATATATATATATATATATATATATATATATATATATATATATATATATATATATATATATATATATAGTTAAATATTTGAATTACAAAATAATAATTATATAACCTGATAAAAGAAAAATAAAAACATGATTGAAAGTGAATTAAGTTACGAATTATAATTATAGTAGTCATGCAATCCTTTAACAAATATAAACATACTAAACGTTAAAAAATATATTCGAGCATGACGTCAAAATAAATTTATTCCAACAAAACGTCAAAAAAACATTAATAAATGTACTTGAAGAAAATGTCAAAAAGATTAGAAAAAATAATTTGAGGAAAATGTCATTTCACAAACGACTTATCTGAAAACGTTAACACCGTTTGTTAAAATGACCATCTTTGCAAGATTTTGAAACCACAAGGACTATCTATGTAAAAAATTCATAAGGACCATAATTGGTCGATTTTGTCAACCACGATGACCATTTATGTAATTTTGTCTTTAATTTATTTCAATTCAGACGTTTTGATTCAAAATAACTTTACGACTGCCAATATTGAAGTAACGGAAGGATAATGTAGTTTACGAAAGGATTTTCAGGTCGTTACATCCCCCACTAGGGGTTCGAACTCTCACTGACTGGTTCTCATAGTTAATGATGGCCCCATTGGGACCGAACCGATCCATCGCTATGATAACCTTCACCCCTAACATAGGAATCAGAACCAAATCAATAGAATATCTCTTGTTGAACATGTTCAAAACACATCCTCGATGAACCCTCGAAGAACTTAAAAAACGATCATCCATAATCTTTACCTCCAATGGATAATCCAGAATCCCAGGAGCATCGCTAAACTTCTTGCTATGTGCAAGAGATACAAAAATATCGGGTAGCACATCAAACAGAACATGAGTCGTCATTCCATTGGCTAAGGAAGTCCGTACACATGATCAATAAGATATAAGCATAAAATAAGGAAAGTAATAAAAGATATGGGAAAGATACATACCGGTAACCACATCTGACGCTATACGAGACTCCTCGCCAGTCAACTAGAATGCTCTACTCTTCACCACAGGTGCCTCCGCCTTGCCCTGACGGCCATCAGTGATCCTCAAAGTGGATGACACATGCAATGCCACTACCTATCCCGCCAGCCTCGGATAATCAGACTTTTTATTGACAGTCTGATTATAATGAAAGCAAATTAGTTCACCCCAAGGGCAATCCCTACTCATATGTCTAGTCTACCCATATCTAAAACAATACGATACCAATGCTCGACATGCCCCACCATGCGTCTTGTCGCACTTTCCACAACTGCTCCGACCCTACTGGCCTTAGGATGCGAATCAGAAACCTTGGCACTTTTTTCCTCGTTAGCTGTATACTATGGCACCAATAGAGGTCTCTCCCATAACTTGGCGGTGATCTCCACTATAGTCTATGTGCTGTGGCGAAGGTCCTGAAACTCCCTAGCCATCTATTGTACCTCAATCGCCGATGCAAAATCATACTAGAACCTTGTCACAAACTCCTCCCAATTTATGGCCACCACAACTGCAGATCCCAATGCACGCCCGACCTCCTACCACTAATCTCAAGCTCAGTCTTTCAGAAGGCAGGATGCAAATCCCACCTTCTCCCCCTCAGGGAAGAAGCTCATTTGTTGAGAATTCTCCATGTCAGCAATCCATCAGCGGCTAGAAATGGGGTCCTTAGCCCTAAAGAACTCTGGAGCTCCACAGGCCTTGAACTCCCAAAAAGAGGGAGCCTGTGCTCCGAACTGTCCTGCCGCGATCTCGACCCGGAAGGCCCCGAGTCGCTCATCCAGAAGCTCCATAATCCCCTCCTTGATGGTACCAAAAATCATAGGGATGGCCTCCATAATACCGCGAGTAATCTCTGATGTGATGAGCTCACACAATCAGTCATCAATCGGTTTTAGACCAGAGCTAGAACTGGAACCCGAAGTTCCTCATTAAGTGGTCAGCATACTAAAATAAAAACATACAAATGATCAGAATAACTCAAGAGAACTCCCACTCTGCAGCCTCCTTAGAATCCCCGAGACCGTCCTTGATTCGAGTACAAATCATGTGCTTTCAGTAGTATGGGCCCAATACTACCTTCCACATCTATCCATACTTTCATCAAGAACCACCCCGAATCCTTTGAGTCACCCTACTAAATACATACACATAATCCCTATGCTAAGCAGCATACGTATCCCACTATGACATTTCCTAGGCTCTCCTAGAAACTGTCAACCCGCCATCCTCTGCAATACTAAGAACCTCCACCAACACCGCTGGTTTCCTTATGCATGCAAATTGTGGTGAAAATGTAGATTACAAAATAATGCTCTATGCAAAAAAAACATTTAACAATTAAATCATTAGCGCACATACAACCTAAAGAGGATCTATGTCTTTCACATATAGGCAACATACTATGAACTATTTAACTACCAAAACCTTAAAGAAATCAGAATTCATAAAGGAAGATTACATACCTCTTGATTTGTTATAGTAAACAAATCTAAATCTTTCTTCAAATCTATTGGAAGCGAGCACTAGAAATCCCGTGCCTCTGATGGTTCATACCCAACCCTAGCAACTAGAAGACTTTAAGAAGGACGAGAGGTGTCACAACTAGCAAATTAGGGTTAAGATTGTGATCCTTGTACAAGACAATTTCCTCCATGTAACCTTGCAACATCCCATTTAGTGAAATTCAAACTACAATGCTATTTAAGTTCATACATTGTGATTCAAGTCGAAACAACCTCATGCAAGTCCAAAACTCGATCCAATAGCTAAGTCCAATCAAATTTGGGCCTTAGCCCAAGAATTCTCGACCTAAAACCCCTATTGGACCAAGACTTCTTCATTGGGCTTTATTGGGCCGAAACTTCTATTGGGCTTTACATTGGGTCGAAAACTCTTCATTGGGCCTTATTGGCCCGAAAGCTTTTTTTCTTTAGTCCTTATTGGGCCGAGAGCTTTCCTTTGGGCCTCTTTGGCCCGAAAACCTTTTTCTTAGGCCTTATTGGGCCGAGCCAAAAATCTAAGCCCACTTTTTTGGGCCACCCTTTGAGCCGAGAACCCTTTTGGGTTCGGTTGGATTTTAAACAAAAAGAAAGAGGGAAAAAGGATATGCATAATAAGCATGCCACCTCCTTATTACCTCCCATGTAACAAAGCTTTAAACCTCCATGTATCAAGGCAAGCCTCACATCAAATAGCTCAAAGTCAACTCTTCTCCTTCCCTCTCTCTTATCTCTCGGCCATAACTAGCACACCCTCACACACACAAAACACTCTCATTTCCCTCACTTATCCTCAAGAATCCTCCTACATTTCTCTCAAAAATTCGTGGGTGGTGGTGCCATCCTCAAGATTTTCTTGAAGCAACACTCAAAAACTTGGTAAGTTTCTAGTTAACTTAAGTGATTTCAATACATATCTAAGTCAAGAACTTCTTGTTTACACACTTTTGTTGTGTGTTAAGCTCTTAGAACACCACCATTTTCCAGAATCTCTCCAAGAAACAAGGCTAGGCTCGAAAATTTCCTTCTTCTTCTTCTACATCTCAAAAATCAACCAAGGTAAACTTCATACCCCACTATTTTTCGTGTTTTTCATACTCTTTGGGGGGGGATACAAACCAAATCTCGTTTAACCAATGGATAACTGCATGTATCGGTGTGTAATGAGTTTAACTTTTGGGTAATTGCATGAACATGGAGTTTATCTTATACATCTTCATAAAAATCATGAGAAATGTGTTTGTTAACATATATATTGCATGAAAACTTGTGGATATGGGTTATACACTCAAAAATAGCATAAATGAGTGTTGGGTTCAAACATGTATAACTTAAACTTAATCATCAGCTTTCAACAGAAAAGTTATGGTCTATTTACAGACTGTTTTAACCATATTAAACTTAATAATATTCAAAACTATTCAATATGAAAATATTTCAGGTTTATACCTTTCTAAGGACTACTTGTACGCGGTCATACGATGTTCCTACAATTTTGGGTGATTTTTACAAAACTGCCTATCATTTTATAAATGATTTCCGACCAGTCTGTCAAGATGAATATTTTCACACAGGTTTGAGACCATTAAAAATTATAATAAAAATTATGAAAGTAGACTCATTTTCCAAACTCTCAGAGTTTACAGATCCAAATTTTGACTTACGATGATTTTTCTATAATTTTTCTAAAAACAGGGACAGAAAGGTCAAAAACTAGAAATTGTCTTTATCATACTAAAAGTTCTTATACTTGTGTTAGATGTAAGTTTATATGATATATACTTTTAAAACATCTAGACATGTTAACTTATATGTGTTTATATATATGTTTAAATAAATTGTCTTGACAAATAAACATAATAAACTATAATCGGTATAGTTTGGAGGTCACAAAATACACTTTCAAAGGGACACATAATTATTTAAAGGCATAATTATCTTATTTTGCAAGTAAAACGGAGTCATAGTTCACGTAAGTCTGTTAAGGCTCTTGTGACACTTTCCTTCACCGTACCTACCTAACGTACACCCTAAGTCCTGTAGTTATAACCAGAGTCTCCTGGAGGGAGAGTGAGGTAATTATGTATAGATCTATACGGGGTTGACACCCCTACACCTGAGTTGTTCGCTATAGCTAAACGGGCCAGTCTAGGGTGACAAATATCTTACCGAAACCGACGCCCGAAGAACGTCATGACAGGAATATCATTTATATGAATCATGGTTATAGCGACTCACATAAGGAATAACAATTCGATTTTGGTTTACGAGAAACTTACACTTCATCGGTTTTGTTAAACTATAAAGCTGCAAATCATTATTCAAGTATTCAGTCTCTTACACTACAATCTTTCTTACATCAGAAAATATTGGATTTTCTGGGAACGTTCACATTACTTTTACAAACAAAAGATAACAAAGGACATGCATGCATATATTCATAGTTTTAGAACGAGACTTACAAATCATTTTCATAGAAAATATCGGATTTTCTGAAAGTACTACGAGAACTATTCTAAACAAGTGCAAAACCATTTTTATACAAAAATGCTTATGGACTCACCAACTTTTTAGTTGACGCTTTTCAAAACGACTTGTATTCTCAGGGATCCAGTAACAGGTAATCAGCTTTGCTTTGAGGTCAAGTGGTGCAACCTTATGAAATTTTACTTTGTCACTTTTTGTCTAACTGATGAACATATACAATATGTAAACAATATAAGTATGTATTTTCAATGTATGTCACTTGTAATGCTATGTTTCATTCATATTCAATTGTTATGATGCTGTACAATGACGTCATCCGCCCCCGGACGTTTCCGCCGTCCTGGTTTGGGGGTATGACAGATTGCTATCAGAGCATTGTTTATAGTGAACTAGTATATCAAATCATACAAGATATACAACTATAAATACAATGGGACTAAATCACTCTGACTAAAAGTATACCTTAAAAGTATAAGTATTTTATAAAAGTATACCCACATGCAAGGACACTGTTATGATAAGAACAAAACCAGAATCTTTAAATGTTGGACACTACAGTCAAACCTAGGCAGTTATGTAATCATATCTGGGATAAATATAGCATAATCAACTATATTTATTCAAGATACGACCAACATGTGTTTGGGAGTGATGGTGGTGTTGCAACAAGACTAAAACCTACCCACTTTACATGCAAAGGAACATTAGAATCAAACATAAAGTTTAAAATACTATAGGAGTATTTTAGGATACCATATACCCCCGCACTTAAATCTTCTACACGTTACTCACAACTCTATTCTCGTGCAGGCAACATGGTTGAGTTTCACCGCGACGACTCCTACTACCCTGTCGTAGTGGCCAATGAATGGATCGAGGAGGAGCCAGAAGAGGTTCAAGGGGAGAACCCATAAGTGGGTCCTGAAGAATACCAAGAAATGGACTACGAGGAGGAGAATTCTGATGAGGAGTCAGACGAGGATGAGGGCACCGGAGGGATCCTTAGCGAGCCTTACCCTTCGGGGGCAATACCAAACCAACACGCGGAGCAGGAGGACCCTACCGACCGTCTATGCTCCTTAGAGGAAGAAGTGGCCACCATAAGGCAACAAATCATTGAAGCCGAAGCTAGGGAAGCCCTAACAGAGCAGAGGGCGGAAGAGGCCACTCGTGAAATGAGTGAAATGGCCGAGCACCTTGTGCGCTATTTTGGCATATGAGCGTCACTACACTACTCGCACTATGCCCTAGGTTTATTATGTATTTCGTTACAACTAGTATTAGTAAATCAAGAGAGGTACGCCCTCCAAGAACCCATGTAATCCAAATCAACTCATTGTACTGATATCTATATCCTCTTTTGTTAAAACTTAACGATCGTCCAAATACCTACTACTACGTATCATCATAAATACATTAAAGGAATGTAGACCGAAACATTTAGAATCATACAACAAAACATGTGACTTATATATGTGCACACATAAATGTATGTCTATGAATATAGATGAAATACAACTAGAAATTGTTGGATTAGGTGTCTAAGCCCTTACCTATAATTGCTATGTACTTGACCCGAGAGTAGCATGGTCCATTTCGGGTTGCATATCACCAGAACAATTTGATAGGATGGATATTTGAGTAAGAGGTTATTTATGATTTATTAATATATTATAAGTTCTAATATATTAATATGAAATCATATGATTTAATTAGTATTGATCAAGATTTAATTTGGAATTAATTTAGTGATAAAAAAACTAATTAAATTAATGGGGACTAATTATGTAAATTAGTTATATATATGGTTTGGGCTTATGATACATGATGGACTAAGTTTATGGAAGAATCCATAAAGAGTTAGCCCATTTAAATCATGGATCATGGATAATAAGACCAAGGGTTCTAGGATTTCATAAGAGTAGATTTTGAAGCCAAGAAACTCTCTCAAGTTCTCCTTTGTCCAAGGTGTGCTGTGAACCGTTTGAGGTGCAACATTTGAGGCGCTAAGTTCGTAAAGGCCAAAACTACAAGCTACAACAAAGAGGTAATTCTATAACTCATTTTTATGTTATTTATGTCAATTGTATGCTAGTTGTAGGCTTAATGCTTTGGAAACAATATTGCATGTATAATTAGAGAAAAAATAGATCCAAAGCATTTAGGGTTGTATGTGCACCATAGGATGTTGTAGTATACAAAAACCCAACAGAAATAACCATAGTTACTCATGAAATCGCTTCTCATCATACAATAGAATCATGTATTCCCATGGAGACAACTAGCACACCGGAAATACACTGATCCTACAGATAGACTCCGCTACTTTCTAAGCCGCAGTGTCGGCTG
This sequence comes from Lactuca virosa, assembly GCF_052849685.1. Lineage (NCBI taxonomy): Eukaryota > Viridiplantae > Streptophyta > Magnoliopsida > Asterales > Asteraceae > Lactuca > Lactuca virosa. The sequence continues at coordinate 137,074,340 of NC_136430.1, forward strand.
CTGTGACAGCCGTCGTGGCACAACTCAACGCTAACAACACAAATGAAAATTGAATCGGTGTCGACAATTCTAATCGCGGTAATAAATAAGACCACCAATGATTGACTGCCTACCAGTACACCCCAAACCACAAACCCAAGATCAAGAAACAAAAGTCCTGGAAAAAGAAAGGGAGTAGCTCAACTCAGGGACCTACCAAAAGGCAACGAGTGGTAGCAGCCCATACCCCCACTGACCCTACCACCTCAACACCGAGAACACCATATGCTGGGAGTCGCCCAAAATGCAACAACTGCGGTTTCCATCACTATGGAGCCTGCCGAGAGTTACACTGCAAGAATTGCAACAGGAAGGGGCACACTGCCCGTTTCTGCAGGGCACCGACACAACCAATCTCCCAGGCACCCAACATTGGAATAATCCCGACCTGTTACGGGTGTGGTGAACCTGGACACTTCAGGAGGGATTGTCCAATAACAAGGAACTCTAAAGGGGATGGAAGGTGCTGATGATCACCGCAGGAGAGACCCTCTCGGAATCACCTGTGAGAAGCGGTACGTTTTCCCAATAAAGATATTTAAAAGCTTTAGTAAATAATTATAAATTACTCTCTCGTCCGAACGAAACATATCATTCATATAAAACGAAGGGTCCTTACAGGTGAGCTATGATGGCTTAGTGTATACATTGGGGTCATATATAATTGAGATTTTAAAGGCTTAGAGTGCGTGATTTCGCCTTATTTCCTGTTCCTTGTTTGGTTATGGATTTAGGACAGAGTCCCTCAGTCGACCGTCTTACTAATCTTAATTATATATGACTTTTATACATCAAGCGATTATAGAGGGGCCTGGTGGGGACCATATTATGAAACTTCATCACTAATAATCGGAGCACTCATACTGCTAGTACTCGCTAAACGGGGTACAAAATATTCGCAGTAGTAATAACAATGATAAAACTGGTAACGTTAAAAACATGTGCATAGAACACACTATCATTCCAAACAACCATCCCTTCCAAATCAATCCAACATCTGTTACAACAAGAAGCCCAACAACGTCATTTGACATGGGCTGGCTTGATCCTCACCATACTAATTTCATGTGCCACAAAGAGACCCTTACAACTTATAACGACAAATCCCCGAATCATCCCTGGCATCTAGAATCATAAGTACCTATGTAAGAAATACCACACTCTTTCCTAGCCACAACAGAATTTGGACACAAGAAGCAAAAAGACCTCAAAGGAACCTCAGAGGTTTATAACCTCCCTGAGATGTTCCTGAAGTCCTTTCGGAAGTATCACCCATGTGTCAAGATGAGTTCGGAACCGAATCGACCCTTAGAACCATTCCCATAACCAAAACCCCAATACCACTTAGCACCAACACAAAAACAGATGTTGTCCGGTCAATAGGACGACCCAATGAGTAAGGAAATTATCAGAACAAGCTGCTAACCTCAGAGGGAACCCGTTTGACTCGTAAAAGGAAAGGGCAAGTTGTTCATAGGACCATTGACGACCAAGGGTCAAACAAACCCATCATCCAGAACCCGTATCCTCCATTACGAACCGACGATCGTTTAACCAACCAAAAAGAAACAAGCAAAGGTCGACATCCCACTAGCTCAGAGTTCTGTAAGAAGACACCCCAAGACAACCTAGGATTCATAGAGCTAGTTGCACCGCACGCAACCTTAATTTTAGTGGCAATAGTATTCTCCTTAAGGTTCATAGACACTACTTTTGGGGTGTCGAGTACACAATCCTCGTTAGCCATGACCATCCATTCACCTCACCGTATAGGACGTAAATGTAGACCACCCTATCTAGGCTGAGAGGACCAACACACGACTAACCAAAGGAAAAGTACCCTACGACACTGTCACCGGCCCCGAAATCACCGGAGAGACAACCGAAGAGATCACCCAAAATCCGAGCACGACTAGAGGCATCTAGAAACTGACAAAAGAGTTATGCAAGCAGACGACAGAAGCCCTTGGGATTCCAAGTCGGTGATCACGTACTACCAAAGGTCTCCACTGAGAAAAGGATGATACATTTGGAAAATCATGTGAAATTGAACCCGAGATACATCGGACCCTGGAAGTCCTTCCTAGGATTGGTCTGATGGCTTATAAACTCCAGCTACCGCCTGAACTCAGCAATGTACACCATGTCATTCATACGTCCAATCTAAATAAAGGCTTACCTGGCAAAATTCTCACTGCCCCACTTGATAAGATTGAGGTAGATAAACACGATCATTTCGTCAAGGAACCCGTTGAAATACTTGACAGAGAAGTGAAGCGATCAAAGCAAAGCCGCATTCCCACCGTGACGTTCTGGTGGAGCGCCAAAAGAGGACCGGAGTTCACCTGGGAGAACGAGGACCAGATGATGCAAAAGTACCCCCCCCCCATCTTTACCCTAATTCTTAAAGACAACTCCAAAACAAATTTCGGGACAAAATTCCCTCTAACGGGGGGATGATGTCACAACTAGCAAATTAGGGTTAAGATTGTGATCCTTGTACAAGACAATTTCGTCCATGTAACCTTGCAACATCCCATTTAGTGAAACTCAAACTACAATGCTACTTAAGTTCATACATTGTGATGCAAGTCAAAACAGCCTCATGCAAGTCCAAAACTCGATCCAATAGCTATGTCCAATTAATTTTGGGCCTTAGCCCAAGAATTCTTGGCCCAAAACCCCTATTCGACCAAGACTTCTTCATTGGGCCCTATTGGGCCGATAACTTTTCCTTTTGATCTTATTGGTCCGAAAACCTTTCTTTGGGCCCTATTGGACAGAAAAATTCTATTGGGCTTTACATTCGGCCGAAAACCCTTCATTGGGCCTTATTGTGCCGGAAGCTTTTTTTTTCTTTAGGCCTTATTGGGCCGAGAGCTTTCCTTTTGGCTTCTTTGGGCCGAAAACCTTTTTCTTAGGCCTTAATGGACAGAAAACGCCTATTGGGCCGAGCCAAAAATCGAAGCCCACTCTTTTGGGCCATGCTTTTGGGCCGAGAACCCTTTTGGTTCGGTTGGAGTTTAAACAAAAAAAAAATAATAATAAAAAGAGGGAAAAAGGATATGGATAATAAGCATGCCACCTCCTTATTACCGCCCATGTAACAAAGCTTTAACCCTCCATGTATCAAGGAAAGCCTCACATCAACAAGCTCAAAGTCAACTCTTCTCCTTCCATCTCTCTTATCTCACGACCATAACCAGCACACCCTCACACACACAAAACACTCTCATTTCCCTCACTTAGCCTCAAGAATCCTCCTACATTTCTCTCAAAAATTCGTGGGTGGTAGTGCGATCCTCAAGATTTTCTTCAAGCAACACTCAAAAACTTGGTAAGTTTATAGTTAACTTAAGTGATTTCAATACAAATCTAAGTCAAGAACTTCTTGTTTACACACTTTTGTTGTGTGTTATGCTCTTAGAACACCACCATTTTCGAGAATCTCTCCAAGAAACAAGGCTAGGCTCGAAAATTTCCTTCTTCTTCTTCTAAATCTCGAAATCAACCAAGGTGAGCTTCATACCCCACTATTTTTCATGTTTTTCATACTCTTTGGGGGGGATGCAAGTCGAATCTCGTTTAACCAATGGATAATTGCATGTACCGGTGTGTAATGTGTTTAACCTTTGGGTATTTGCATGAACATGGAGTTTATCTTATACATCTTCATAAAAATCATGAGAAATGTGTTTGTTAACATATATATTGCATGAAAACTTGTGGATATGGGTTATACACTCAAAAATAGCATAAATGAGTGTTGGGTTCAAACATGTATAACTTAAACTTAATCATCAGCTTTCAACAGAAAAGTTATGGTCTATTTACGGACTGTTTTAACCATATTAAACTTAATAATATTCAAAACTATTCAATATGAAAATATTTCAGGTTTATACCTTTCTAAGGACTACTCGTACGCGGTCATACGATGTTCCTACAATTTTTGGTGATTTTTACAAAATTGCCTATCATTTTATAAATGATTTCCGACCAGTCTGTCAAGATGAATATTTTCACACAGGTTTGAGACCATTAAAAATTATAATAAAAATTATGAAAGTAGACTCATTTTCCAAACTCTCAGAGTTTACAGATCCAAATTTTGACTTACGATGATTTTTCTATAATTTTTCTAAAAACAGGGACAGAAAGGTCAAAAACTAGAAATTGTCTTTATCATACTAAAAGTTCTTATACTTGTGTTAGATGTAAGTTTATATGATATATACTTTTAAAACATCTAGACATGTTAACTTATATGTGTTTATATATGATTAAATAAATTGTCTTGAAAAATAAACATAATAAACTATAATCGGTATAGTTTGGAGGTGACAAACCGCACTTTCAAAGGTACACATAATTATTTAAAGGCATAATTATCTTATTTTGCAAGTGAAACGAAGTCATAGTTCACGTAAATCTGTTAAGGCTCTTGTGACACTTTCCTTCACCATACCTACCTAGCGTACACCGTAAGTCCTGTAGTTATAACTAGATTCTCCTGGAGGGAGAGCGAGGTAATTATGTATAGATCTATGCGGGGTTGACACCCCCATACCTGAGCTGTTCGCTACAGCTAGACGATCCAGTGTAGGGTGACAAATATCTTACCGAAACCGACGCTTGAAGAACGTCATGACAGGCATATCAGTCATATTAAGCATGGTTATAGCGACTCACGTAGGGAATAACAATATGAGTTTGGTTTACGGGAAGCTTACACTTCATCGGTTTTATTAAACTATAAAGCTGCAAATCATTTTTCAAGTATTTAGTCTCTTACATTTCCGGTCTTAGGGTTTAAAAATTTCAATCTTTCTTACATCAGAAAATATTGGATTTTATGAGAACGTTCACTTTACTTTTACAAACAAAAGATAACAAAGGACATGCATGCATATATTCACAATTTTGGAACGAGACATATAAATCATTTTCATAGAAAATATCAGATTTTCTGAAAGTACTACAAGAACTATTCTAAACAAGTGCAAAATCATTTTTATACAAAAATGTTGATGAACTCACCACCTTTTTAGTTGACGCTTTTCAAAACGACTTGTATTCTCAGGGATCCAGTAACAGGAAATCAACTTTGCTTTGAGGTCAAGTGGTGCAACCTTATGAAATTTTACTGTTTTTTTCACTTTTGTGTAACTGATGAACAAATACAATTTTTAAACAATGTAAGTATGTATTTTCAATGTATGTCACTTGTAATGCTATGTTTTCATTCATATTCAATTGTTATGATACTGTACAATGACGTCATCCGCCCCTGGACGTTTCCGCCGTCCTGGTTCGGGGGTGTGAGAAGAGGGATGATATAATTTTCGGCATTGGCTCTCATGAATGAAGTGGCTGAAAATTGAAGCCTAATGGTTCCTTATATAGTGCAACTTGGAAACCCTATAACCAAAAATGAATAAAATAATATTTATTCAAATTGGTAATTATCCAACTTCCTATTTATCTGTAAGGAATATTCCAGATGCCGTGAAATATCTTAGAATTCGTCCACCCCTTCCAAGGAAGGTTCTGTACTCTCTCTTGTTCAACTATTGGACAATTGCACTTTTAATTAATCCAATTAATCCCAAAATTAATTTTGATTAATTTCCGATTAATTCTTAATTAAATATTACCATTTGTAATTAATATACTATTTTCATAATATATTAACAAATTCACTTATGGCTATTTATTAATCATATATTAAATCAATAAATCAATATATCTCTCTCTCTCTCTCTAAAAGTATTCCTATTCAACTAATAGGTTTGAGGGCAACCCAAAACGAATTTGCTAATATTTCAAGATCATACTAATTTAGTTATTGGCTTAGACACGTAATCCAATAGTCTCCCACTTGGATAAGTCTAAAACCAAATTATTGGTATAACTTCTATATCAAACAACAAAGAGTTCTTCTATAGCAACTGCCGAAGTATGAACTAAACAAACATTGGTCCTAAGATAAGTGATTAAATATTCCTCCGTTCTATTAGATATCATACAGACATGAGCCATGGATTATAATCAATCTCATTATCCAAGTTTTATTTCCCGATTTTTGATTTGTGATGATAACATATGATTTCAAATTGAACACATCGATTGAGTCCTGGCTGGACCAAAACACTATAAGTCAACACCAAATTACCGAGGGGCCCAAAGATATCGCTTTTCCCTTTAGGGTAAAAGGAACGATTAACCTTTGACTTATATGCTTGTATCCTTTACTCACCAAATCATACATGATACTACGCTTTATAACTTATGGGTTTTAGTATACTACGACATCCTATGATGCACATACAACCCTAAATACCTTGGATCTATGTTTTCACTAATTATACATGCAAGTGGTTTCCAAGGCATTAAACTTATAACTAGCATGCTATTTGCTATTAACAATACAAGATACTAGTTAGAGTAACATACCTTTGATTTGGCTTGAAGTCTTGATGTATTTGGTGTTACGTGAAAGACTTTGACCTTTAAGAACTTAGTGCCCCAAGTGTCGCACCTCAAATGGAATCACAACTCACCTAGGAAAAAGGAGACTCTTGAGAGAGAATTCCATGCACCAAAAACACCTCCAAGGACTCCAAGAACTTCTAGTGCTTCAAGTGGCGTTTTTAGGCAATGGACTTCATATTTATATGTGGTGGATTCCAAGGGTCATGGGTATAACCCAAATCCATATCCATGGGTTTTATGATACATGGTTCATGTGGCCCAACTCTTTATGTATCCATACATAAACTTGGTCCAACATTTATCATAAGCCCAACACATATAAATATAACTAATTACCATAATTAGTCCCCATAGATTTAAATAGTCTCTTTTGATCACTAAATTAATTCCAAATTAATTCTTGATCAATACTAATTAAAAAATATGATTTCATATTAATATATTAGAACTTATAATATATTAATAAATCATATATAACATTCTCTCAAGAATCCATCCTAACAAATTGTCCTGGTGTTATGCAACCCAAATGGACCATGCTACTCTCGGGTCAAGTACATACCAATAATAGTTATGGGCTTAGACATCTAATCCAATAGTCTCCCACTTGGATAAGTCTAAAACTATTATTACGTATGACTCCAAGATCCCGACTAGCAATCGTAGCTCTTAAAAGCCGTTGTCGAACTCTGACCTAGTCAATGAGATGTCCTTAGATAAGGGATCATATATTCCTCCATTCTAGATATAATATGGACTGAGACATTGATCATAACCATTCTCTCTGTCCATTTGTTGTTTTCCAATTTCCGATTTGTGACGAACGACTAATTGAACAAATCAAATTAGTCCAGGCCCGACCGAGCACTTATGTTTGTCAACACCAAGTCATCGAGAGGCCCACGGATATCTCTTTTATCCCTCTAAGAGTAAAATGAATGGATAAAATTCGACCCAAATGTTCGCTTGTACTTACTCATCAAATTAAACAAAACGATATGTTTTATAACAACCAAGTTACTAGTTGCATTTACATATGTCAATGTGCAACCGATGCGCAACTACAACTCACATTTCTCCGTTTGAAGAATATAAGATATTATCGTCTCATGATCACCCATGATAAATTCCAGGAAGTGATTCAAATGAGCGTGGGTTTAACCCAATACTCGAATCTCATTCCAGGAGCACTCATGAATGTTGCATCAACTTTTGCTATGTCTAAACACTTTAGACATCTACAAACCCAATTCGTGACAGTCTTGATTCATACCTACTTCCAACGTATGGTTGACTATAGAGAGTTTGAATAACCTAGTTATTCGGGAAGTCAAAACATGCAAAGTGAAACACAAGAATAATACTAATCCTATATGGCCCCAAGCACATTTGAGAGTAAATAAAACACCTTTCATTTAAACACCATATTGATTACTCATTATTCATTGTATAATGTTTCAAATAATCAACTTTATACTTGAATCAAAAGAATAGTCATGACATGCTCCAAGCATGCACACTATGTTTGTCCAAACAATAGTTATGCCATACTCCAAGTATACACACTATGTTTATCTTTGATCTTTACTTTATGAAATAGACCAATTGAACTGATTCCAATGATTCTCATTTCACAATCCCCAAACCAAATCGTAAATGTAAGAATTCCAAATTTCTGCCAATTACCGATCTAAACTTATATGCATTGCTCCTCTTGTAATGACTATGCACAAAGTCACAAAGGCTTGTCAACAGACATTACAGAGCATTCCAATGGAGAGCAATTACATGGAAACGAAGTCTCACATTCAAAGTACATTCCTTTGAACATCCGTCTTGCATTAAGTTTTCTAATCTTACACAGATTTAAAAGAATAACTTCCACCTATGGAAACATTTCCATATTCAATTTTGACTATCACTTCTCAATAAGAGTTGCCTCTTTTTAGAATATGTCACTATGGTCCTTTCCAAAAATTTACACCATACTTCCAACTGTCCATGAGCAACCAATCTTTGGTAAACCTCAGATTGTCCTCGACAATTGCTTAATCATTTTAGTCATATCCAATTCTATACCTTTTCCCCTCTTAATGCCCTAGGAATTTGGAAAATTTAGAAAGGATAAATATTATAGCACGTGTAATCGATCCTATATCCGAAGCATATGGGACACGATTCATGATGTATCACATAAAGACATGATCCTAGACTAGTCTTTTGCTACAATATTTTTTATTTGCCATGTTTTCATAATTCGACTATGAATAGGGATGTCGTAATCATAATCGAATTTTGAGAATGCAATATATATAGAATTTCCTTATGTTGAACCATTCCAACATAAAATTCATATATATATATATATATATATATATATATATATATATATATATATATATATATATATATATCCTTGACTAGAGATGATTAAAACTCAATCTAAGCTTTTAGAATTGAAATGAAGTATAATTTTCTCTCCCTTAATTATAGCAAAACAATTTTTCAAGCCCTGCAAAGTCACAAATTGAGACTTTTGTTATCTAGAATCAACATTTAACATAATAATCATGCTCCCACTAACATGATAATTATTAGAATAACACTTATGCTCCCACTAGCTCTAACATGTATCCAGAAATAAACTGCGCTTCTAGAAATCAATATCATACACCTTTCCTTAGATAGCTCACATGTGTGTCTAAATTTTTTTTAGAACTGTGAAAAGGGATGCCGTAATCATAGTCTCAATTGTTTAGACCTTTTCCATTTCTCACAAGTCCATGTTAGTGTGCCGGTTAACCACGCACGCTCCACTAACGACTTTGAGAATGCAAATATCACAATTGCTATCTACTTAAAATCTACTTAGTGAAAGTTTTCCTCAACATCATTTTCATGAATCGGAGAGAAACCTTATGACACTTAGATTTTATGGTGTATGTGTTCCTATCCATGTGAATTTGTCAAAACCATAATCACAAGACAAGGTTAGTGACAAATCCAAACTTATATGGACTGAACTTGTGCAATCTTAACTTCTTTCCACATGACAGCACAAAGCCTACCATTGCTTTCAAGTAGTTATGTTAACATCTGAGAACTCATAGAACTCACATGCATAGTCAACTCTTACTGGAATGGTCACATAAACAAGAATATGTCAACACGATAGGTTACAAAACTCAAGTCATGTGCTAGTGATAATTATTCCCTTGATTAGTTCTTGAAAGTTTTCAAGATATTTATGACTCCCACTTACCTCTTGACATATAAGATTCTCTTGTCAAGAACCATTCCTTGACAAAGAAAATATTCAAGAGTTAGTGCGGATTCTTATCAGGATAACACTTCACACAATTGGTCACAGTTGGTCTCTGTCTTATCCAAGACATCACAACTGTCCAATTTCAAATGTACAACGATAAGAAACATCTTATTCTACATTTGAAAAGTATTATAAACCTTCTAAAGATTATGTCAATCAAGTTACAATCTTGGAGTATTACTCTAAGACTTTAATTTTGGAAAAAAGTATGACTTATCTTTTTGATTTAACCAATTCAACAATTCACGATTCCTCTTCATAGTCAAATGTCACACCCTCAAACCAGAACGGCGGAAACGTTCGGGGGAGGAGGACTTCATGTAAGTATCACAACACATGCAATATAGTAATCAAAGTACAAACAACCATTGCATTAATAAGTATAAGTTTCACATAAGTGTTTAAACATTACATATTCAAACACCAAAGTAGGTACAGTAAAAGACAAGAGTCGCAGTACGATACTAGGTAGTCTTCTCAAAAGCTTCAGGAGTGTACCTGTCTATTGAAATCCTGAGAATACAAGTTATTTTGGAAGAGTAGATCAGCATTTAAGCTGGTGAGTTCATAAGTATTTTAGTTCTATAAAGTATACTCTAAGTTCTTGGAAAAGTTCGCTGGTTCCTCAAGAAAATCCTATATTTCCTAAGGTGATAAACTAATAACCTCAATAGTTCCCTCTGCAATTACTTAGTTTATACTAATTATATATAACCTAATATCGAATGGACAGTTAAATGGGTGTATCTGCCCAAAGCCCACAACCAAACAAGGAACAGGAAGTAAGGCGAAAGTCACACACTTCACTGTCAATCAGATATTACTTATGTATAACTCTGATGTAAAACTAAGGAATTATAAAATTAACCACTAAAGGTCCTTTATGTTATACTAGTTTACAGTGAATGACTAAGTTCCAATTGTAAAAGTAGTTTAATTCCATAAACCGTTTCCTTTGTAAAAGTAGTTTAATCCCATAAACCGTTTCATTTGTAAAAGTAGTTTAATCCCATAAACCGTTTCATTTGTAAAAGTGGTTTAATCCCATAAACCGTTTCATTTGTAAAAGTGGTTTAATCCCATAAACCGTATCATTTGTAAAAGTAGTTTAATCCCATAAACCGTTTCATTTGTAAAAGTGGTTTAATCCCATAAACCGTTTCATTTGTAAAAGTAGTTTAATCTCATAAACCGTTTCATTTGTAAAAGTGGTTTAATCCCATAAACCGTTTCATTTGTAAAAGTATTCTTAGTTATATCCGTTCTACAGTAAAACATTAGTATTAATCCTGGAAAATATTATATTATCCATAATACTGCTTTGTGGTTTTAAATGTTCCAAAACCAGAATTACAAGTATATTTGCCATACTTGATTTCATGATACGTAGTTTTTATTGTAAGTAAAAAAAACTAACAGAAGGTATATTTGGTCAGGATGTAATTATCTTTTCTTACTATTTTAAGAGAAGTATATTACTTAGTAATTTACTCGTTGTTTTATCCATGTGAGTTCTATTAACCATACTGATATGACTGATGTGCCTGCTGCGATGTTCTTCAGGCGTCGGAAACGATATGATATTTGACACCCTAGGCCTGCCGGCCAAACTGTAGCGAACAGTAAGGGTGCGGGATTGTCAGTCCCATATAGATCTATACACAAATCCACGCCCTCCCTATAGGAGATTTTGGTTAATAAGTCAGGACTTAAGGTCGTACTTAGATAAGTACACCATGAAGAGTCTCACAAATTTATTGTTTCAACGAGATTTACGATGTATTATTAACCTGTGATTGCTAACCCTGGTACGTTGTATTGTACCCCTGTTAATGCAAACCCGGTATGATGTATTATTACCTCGTGATTGCTAACCCTGGTACTCTGTATTGTACCTTTGTTAATGCAAACCCGGTATGATGTATTATTACCCCATGATTGCTAACCCTGGTACTCTATATTGTACATTTGTTAATGCAAACCCGATATGATGTATTATTACCCCTTGATTGCTAACCCTGGTACGCTGTATTGTACCTTTGTTAATGCAAACCCAGTATGATGTATTATTACTTCTTTAATATGTTATTCATATATTAAAGGTATTATACATATCCTGGTATAGTTAAATGAATTTTGGTAATTTCCTTGGAAAGTATACAATCGTGAATCATACTTGTATATTTAGTTTTGAATCATAAATTATACCTATTATAATTTATATGTTCTATCTGATTAGCATGATTTCTCATGGTTGAACACCTTTGCTCAACATGATACAAAGGTAATGATACCGAATGGAGTAACCTTTTATATTCATATATATATATATATATATATATATATATATATATATATATATATATAGATATATATATATATATATATATATATATATATATATATATATATATATATATATAATTTAGAAGGAAACGACCTTCAGACAAAAAACACCACCTTAATTCCACATCCAAACAAGGAAAAGGAAATAAGATAATTCATTAGTCCTAAGCCCTTCAAATCTTATTTATATATTTATACATATATAAACCTGATTTTGGCAATTATAATTTGAAATAGTGTATAAAACCTTTTTCAAAGAATTTAACGGAGTTTACATGACTTTAAAGATTTAACATGGCTTTAAGTCATTTTGGAAGTATTTGGTAATCCTTAAAAGCATAAGGAAACCCTTTGTGTGATTATTATCACATACAATTATTAACACAATTTATATTGTGTTAAACTTGTATCCCCTCCCCCCCCCCTAAAAAGCATTTAAAAACCATTAAAAAGGTAAATTATAGGGGTATGAACTCACTTTGATAAGTGGTGATTTGGGCAGCATTTCGTTTCTATAGATGATCTTTCTCGAAGAAACCGCGAGTTTTTGATTAAAAACCGGGCTTTATGCGGGCAGCACTTCGACTGGAAAGAGGCTATCTTCTAGAGAATTTCGGGGCTTCGGGGCTTGCTTTGGGTTTTAGATACGATACCGGGGCCTTGGGGGGTCGTAAGAAAGTTTAGGGGTGAAAAGGTGAAAAAAGGTGAAAATGGGGTGAAAAACCTCTCAACCGAGAAGTCTCGCACCCTTTATATAGGATGCGAGGGTGCAGGTCCGAAGGTGAGTCAGCTAGGCACGCGTCGGTCATGCGAAGGGGACACGGGTCCGACGCTCGGTTGTGTTGGATTCTGAGTGGACTGAACTTCGGTCCAATGGGGAGGTGCCAGGAGGGTCCGAGGGGTGTCCAAGGGGTGTCTCCTGCGAGGGTGTCGGAAGGTAAGTGGACCGCGACTTTGGTCGAATAAGAAGGCGCCACGTGAGACTTCGGTCCAATCAGCAGACGCCACGTAGCAGACACGGGGAGGCCTCGCATGCGAGGTGACGTGGCCGAAGGTCATCCATGCGAAATTGCCCGGTTTTCAACATTTCTCGAGTTTTGTGCCAAAAACTTGCGAAAATCAAAAGTTTCGCATACGAGCTCCGTTTTTGGCGTTCTTTATATGCACGCGTAGGTAAAATTATACTATACGACTTTCGTTTAGACTTCGTCGGCAAATTTTGACTTTATTTTTAATATTATTATTTTTAACAGACTGGGACAGGAAATCCGTTAAAAATTCATAACTTCTTCATCCGACGTCCGTTTTCGTCTGTCTTTTTACCGTTGTACTACTTTTGACGAGACCTTCGATTCTCTTTTAAGTTGTGTCTGCTAAATATCGATCGATTTATATTTCGAATTTTTACCTGTCTGCTGCTAAACCGAAACTTAGAAAAATCACAACTTCCTCATACGAAGTCAGATTTTTACGTTCTTTTTATGAACGTTCTCGGTTTAACATATTCTACATCTTTCATTTAGATTGTTAAGGCTAAAAAGCCTTTTATCGAAAATTCACTTTTTACACTGAACAGTGTTTTGCCGGTTTTGTCGCGGATTTTCGATTGGTCATAACTTCTTCGTTATAACTCGGATTTCAGTGTTCTTTATATTTTTGGAAACCTTGTTACAATCTCTACCACTTTGTTCATCCCAATTATGATTATTGATCAATTTATTTTTGACCTAAATTTGACTGGTGTCACATTATCCCCCCATTAGAGGGAATTTCGTCCCGAAATTAAGTCTAAAGTGATACTCATGGACTAGGGGAAAGATGTGGATATTTTCATTTTATCTAATCTTCGCTTTCCCAAGTGAATTAAGTTCCCCGGTTTGTAATCTAGCGAACCCTCACTAACGGGATCAGACTTTGCTTGGTTCTTTTGATTTCCCTATCGATGGTTTTCATTGGTTCTTTTACAGAGTGTAGACTTTTATTTAACTTGATTTCATCGAGTGAAATAACAAGTGTTTTTTTGGATAGACACCTCTTTAGATTAGATATGTGAAAGATGGGATGAATGTTATTAAGTTTTTGTGGTAGTTTAAGTTTGTAAGTTATAAGACCGATTCTGGTAAGAATCTCAAATGGTCCTATGTACCTTGAATTTTGTATTCCACGCTTTCTCAAGTGTATCTTGTCCTTCTGGGGTGAGACCTTCATATGACAAGGTCATCAATCCTGGAATTCAAGGGTTTTCTTTTATCGAATCCGTAGATTCTCTGATTAACTCTGGAAGCTTTACGTCGCTTCCTGATTCGTATTTTCTTTTTGGTAGTTTCTCGGATGAATTCCAGATCAGCGAAGGTGCTGTGTGGAAATTGGATCTCTAGCTAGTTGCGTATTACCTAATTTAGTCCAGTGCAGCTAGGATCTGCACTTGCGACCACAGAAGGTTTCGAATGGAGCAACTTGAATGCTAGCGTGATAAAGGACTCGACTAATTGGCAAATGGGTATCCTATGCTTTACCAAGGTCGATCACATACGTTCTTATCCATTCTTCACAAGGTTTCACCTACCACATTTTCAGGTTTGAAGGCTTCCTGTTGAACCTCCTTACTTTGTGTGGACAGATTTGAATGGGTTATCATAGTCAATGATTGGCTCTACGACCTGAGTACTCTTTCCGACTTAGGGTGTCAGCTACTATATTGGCTTTGTCGAGATGATAACGAATTTCGAATTCATAGTCATTTAGTAGCTCGACCCACTGTCGTGGTCTCCCGTTGAATTCCTCCTGGTAGGATATATGATGAAGGTTTTTGCTCCGAAGTTCGTGATAAGACTCATACTTGGCTCATCCACCATCACCTCGTGTATACAAGTCGTATATAATTTAGATTTCACAAAACGTTCGGATGGGTGACTCTGCCCCAGGTCCACAACCAAACAAGGAACAGGAGATAGGGCAGAATTACACATCCTTAATCTTATTAAGTCTAAATTATATACCACTCTCGTGTATACACTTAGCATCGATAGATTAACTTAATGAGTTCTTAGTCTCTATTCTTGAACTTGACCTGCGGTACAATGATTTTCCTATGAGATCTATTGGGGTACTTCGGTGGTTACTGACTTCCAAGACTCCTTCGGTGCTTTTCGTTTGAAGTTTCTTGTCTACTGAGTAGGCTAACATGGCGTGGTACCCTTCGCATGGGTATTTCTGAAGTTTTGAAATGAGAGACAACCTAAGGGTTTGCGTTATGGATTGGAAGAATTTCATCTTACTGCTGATTAAGGAAAAGTTCTCTCACACAATATAAGAATTTTCACATGGTAAGGGTCAGGCCAAACCATGCCGAATGAGGATATCAGAATTTTCCCAACGAAATAGATATTAAGTCGTTCTAGGATGATATCCTATGTACCTAAGTTTTCAGCGACTCTGGTTACGAATCCCCTTTTTGATTTGAAATTGGCGGGTACTACCAATACGAGGGTTCTGATAATTTGAAATTATGAACTTTCATGAAATAATCCTTACTAGGTCTCTCTATAATCACTTGGTGTATACAAGTTATGTATAATTAAGATTGGTAAGACCTTTAACTGAGCAACCCTGCCCTAAATCCACAACCAAACAAGGAACAGGAAATGAGGCGGGATTACTCACTCTAAGTTTACAAATCTTAATTATAAATGACCCTTATGTATACATTAAGTCATCATAGCTTTCCTGTTAGGGTTTCAAATTTTATATAAATGCTATGATTTAATTTGAATGGGAGAGTACTCATAATTATAGATAATTATCGGGGTTTGGAAGCGTACCAAGATATAGCAGGGTTCTTTGATGCCTTCCCATGTATTGGGGTCAAAATCCTCCTACTCTCCCGTCGTTCTTCTCTATTGGACAGTCCCTCTTGTAATGTCCTATTTCACCACAAAGGTGACATATGGGAATGGTTCCAACATTGGTAGTTGAAGTGATGAACTCAACCAGAGTTCTACATATGCAGGCGGTATGCCCCTTTATGTTGCATCTATTGCAATGCAGCTCTCGGCAAACTCCATGATGATGGTAGTTGCACTTGCTGCAGTGTGGGAGGTTTCCTAAGTACGGCGTGGTCGGTACTGGAATAACATGGCTGATGGGGGTATTGACTGTCCCAGTTCATTGCCCTCTGTTAGGTTCTTGAGTTGAACAACTCTCTTTCTTGTTCTCGAACTTTCATTTCAGGATATTAGGCTTAAGGTTCGAAGTGTCCTTACAAGTAGGTGCTTGTTGTTGTACTTGGCCATCACCACGATCAGGATTACCGATAGCATTACCACTAACATTTGCATTGTTAGCATTAAGGTGTGCCATGATAGCTGCTACAGCTGCTGTGACTGCAGCTTGTAACGTAGCCGCATCTATTTGAAGGATTGGTGTTTTGCTGGTGGGTTGGTTATGTTCCTTCGGAGGCATGATTCTGTTTCATGATAAGAAAATGAGTTCATGAGCGACTATCGTTGTCTCTAGATGTATTCTAACCATTTGTATCTACGTATAAATCATTCGTTTTGCTATATTGTTCTCAATGATTCGAACTGCATCCCTATGATGCAGTCCTTGTAAGGAACAGAAATAAGTTTCTAGAATGGTTATCAACCGAGTATCATCTGAACTAAGTTACCTTCGATTGGTGGATATCTTTTTCCAACTTTCGAAAATATTTGAAAACAATTCATAACAGTGTCTACATAAAATACACGTATGAAGTTGAGTAATAATCACTATCAATTGAGATTTCGTGATCTGATTTATTGTCATTAGCCGTGACAGGAAAAGAAGATAAGCTCAAAACCTAATGTGAGAGGTATAAATACTAACTCACTAGGTTGTATCATTTATTAATTATTACTTAGATGAAAAGGCGCTCAAACACTTCACATGAATCACACGTGGGTTTCCTTTGTTCTCTGTTCTATTCTGGGTGGTAATGATTTGTTTTCTCCTGGTATCTATAGGGTGTCCTTCTCCTCCGTAAGTATATTGAATTCCTGAGCTGTCTTACTTCCGATTCTGACACTGATCCCTATTACTTCGTAATGAAGATTTTGAATCTCGGAAGTTCATGCGAATCTCTCATTGGTGTCCTTAATAGAGTACGGGCACTAAATGATTTCTATAGTTTATTTACTTCTCATCTGTTTTTTTTTCTCAGAATTCTCCTAATGAAATTTTTTTGGATCCTCCTTGACTCTTCTATTGATTGCTGGAGTAACTATATCTATCTAAGGGGTTTACACAAGAATGGGAATGTCTAAAGAATCTATGAGAAAATTTAAATTTTTATGAAAGTGATCCTTTCTGGTCCTTCTATAATTATATGGTGTGTACTGATTATATATAATCCAGATCAAATAGACCTTCGAATAAGTAATCCTACTCTAAAACCACATCCAAACAAGGAAAAGGAAGTAGAGTGAAAATCACATATTCAAAGTCTATAAAATCTCAACTATATATAACCTTACCATATCCATTTAGTAATTATAGTCTTATCAGAAAAGATCTTTTTAACATTTCCCCAAAGTTATTTATGGTATCTAAAATACCTCCATGGTATTTTAATTATAAGTTTGATTCTTGGACTTCTAGATATAAGAAGTTGATAAGTTTTCAGTTTTCTTGGTATAGCATCCTAAAATACTCCTATAGTATTTTAACCTTTATGTTTGGTTCTAGAATTCTTCTGGTACCTAGGTAAGTTTTAGACTCGTTGCAACACTACAATCACTCCCAAACACATGTTGGTCATATCTCAAATGAATATAGTTGATCAGGCTATATTGATCCCAGATATGATTACGTCACTGTCTAGGTTTAACTGTAATGTCCAACATCCAAATACTTTTGTTTTGTTCTTCTTCTGATACTCATTCTAGTATGTATATTCTACATGTACTTATACTTTTATAAAATATTGTTATATTTTTAAAGTATAACTCTTGGTCAGAGTGTTTTTATCCCAATGGGTTTATAGTTGTATATCTATTATGACTGATATACTGAGTTCACTATAAACACTGCTCAGATACCAATCTGTCACACCGCCAAACCAGAACGGCGGAAACGTTCGGGGGCGGAGGACTTCATGTAAGTATCACAACACATGCAATATAGTAATCAAAGTACAAACAACCATTGCATTAATAAGTATAAGTTTTACATAAGTGTTTAAACATTACATATTCAAACACCAAAGTAGGTACAGTAAAAGACAAGAGTCGCAGTACGGTACTAGGTAGTCTTCTCAAAAGCTTCAGGAGTGTACCTGTCTACTGAATTCCTGAGAATACAAGTTATTTTGGAAGAGTAGATCAGCATTTAAGCTGGTGAGTTCATAAGTATTTTAGTTCTATAAAGTATACTCTAAGTTCTTGGAAAAGTTCGCTGGTTCCTCAAGAAAATCTTATATTTCCTGAGGTGATAAACTGATAACCTCAATAGTTCCCTCTGCAATTACTTAGTTTATACTAATTATATATAACCTAATATCGAATGGACAGTTAAATGGGTGTATCTTCCCTAAGCCCACAACCAAACAAGGAACAGGAAGTAAGGCGGAAGTCACACATTTCACTGTCAATCAGATATTACTTATGTATAACTCTGATGTAAAACTAAGGATTATAGAATTAACCACTAAAGATCCTTTATGTTATACTAGTTTACAGTGAATGACTAAGTTCCAATTGTAAAAGTAGTTTAATTCCATAAACCGTTTCCTTTGTAAAAGTAGTTTAATCCCATAAACCGTTTCATTTGTAAAAGTAGTTTAATCCCATAAACCGTTTCATTTGTAAAAGTGGTTTAATCTCATAAACCGTTTCATTCATAAACCGTTTCATTTGTAAAAAGTGGTTTAATCCCATAAACCGTTTCATTTGTAAAAGTATTCTTAGTTATATCCGTTCTACAGTAAAACATTAGTATTAATCCTGGAAAATATTATATTATCCATAATACTGCTTTGTGGTTTTAAATGTTCCAAAACCAGAATTACAAGTATATTTTCCATACTTGATTTCATGATACGTAGTTTTTACTGTCAGTAAAAAAAACTAACAGAAGGTATATTTGGTCAGGATGTAATTATCTTTTCTTACTGTTTTAAGAGAAGTATATTAATTAGTCATTTACTCGTTGTTTTATCCATGTGAGTTCTATTAACCATACTGATATGACTGATGTGCCTGCTGCGACGTTCTTCAGGCATCGGAAACGATATGATATTTGACACCCTAGGCCTGCCGGCCAAACTGTAGCAAACAGTAAGGGTGCGGGATTGTCAGTCCCATATAGATCTATACACAAATTCACGCCCTCCCTACAGAAGATTATGGTTAATAAGTCAGGACTTAAGGTCGTACTTAGATAAGTACACCATGAAGAGTCTCACAAATTTATTGTTTCAACGAGATTTACGATGTATTATTAACCCGTGATTGCTAACCCTGGTACGTTGTATTGTACCCCTGTTAATGCAAACCCGGTATGATGTATTATTACCCCGTGATTGCTAACCCTGGTACTCTGTATTGTACCTTTGTTAATGCAAACCCGGTATGATGTATTATTTCCCCGTGATTGCTAACCCTGGTACTCTGTATTGTACCTTTCTTAATGCAAACCCGGTATGATGTATTATTACCTCTTTAATATGTTATTCATATATTAAAGGTATTATACATATCCTGGTATAGTTAAATGAATTTTGGTAATTTCCTTGGAATGTACACAATCGTGAATCATACTTGTATATTTAGTTTTGAATCATAAATTATATCTATTATAATTTATATGTTCTATCTGATTCTCATGATTTCTCATGGATGAACACCTTTGCTCATTACGATACAAAGGTAATGATACCGAATGGAGTAACCTTTTATATTCATATATATATATATATATATATATATATATATATATATATATATATATATATATATATATATATATATATATAGACACACACATAATAAAAATACTATAACCGTCAATTGGCAGTTATATTGGTTAGTAAACCATCATAACGATTCACTAATACTAATTTTAAAACTATTGCAATGGTTCACTTTAGCTAATACCATAAAGGCTAAGACTATTTATTTAAATCTAGCTTAATATATAACAGGATGGATAATTGAGGGTGGATAATTGATTTCATATTGGTGTTTTGGTGGTGTGCCTCTTACATAGGTATTAAAATGTGTGAGTTTGATGTGTGTAAGCTTTTTCGAGGGTTAAGACATTTTTTAGGTTTTTTCCTATGTAAGGAGGCACTTATTCAAGTCGTGTTTATTTCATGAAAATGAAAAAAAAGGTTGGTTAGTTTTTATTGTACATGACTTTATTCTTGTATTTTTTTTTCTCTGTACGTGGACGTTTTGATTTTCATAGTTTCTCAAATGGTAACGCATATGTGTAGGAAGTTGTCAAATCTTCACTTAGATGCTCCTGATGCAATGTTTAGTATACTTGGATGCTCCCGGTGCAATGTTTACAATACTTGGATGCTATATTAACTAGAGGTATTAATCTTGGTTGCTAAAATTGAAGGGTTTGTTATAATTGTTTCTGTTGGTGGAATTTGGGTCCACTCTCGATAGATGCTATATTTTTGGATCCAAGAAAGATTCGTATAACTCCTATAAGTTTATTTCCTTTTGGTTGGCTTCTCCTAAATTACATTTCTATTCTTGGCATTCTAGTGCTACTACGGTTTAGAAGTGTTGTGCCCCTTCTTTCTCCGGTGTACATTTAAATAAGTTTAAAGTTTTAACTTGGACGATTTTCCCTTAGACGACTTTCCCTTGTGGCTGAGACAGACCTGGTATGGTCCCTGGTGGAGGGGGGGGGGGGTTCCTAGGGCACTACTTTATTTCGTTTCTCAAGGGTAAAATAATAATTTATTATTATTATTATTATTTTGTAACTACTAAAATAATTGTGCAACTAGTATTAGCTCCAACATCAAAAGAACATGGTCCCCGAACTTGTAAAAAACTAGTCCGAACTTGTAAAATATTAACCTAATGCAATTTAAAAAACTAGCCCAACAAAACCATAAGTTATGCTCGAACAAATAATACAACTTTAAAAAAAATCCTAATTTTTGTTTTATGTAGAAGAGAGGACACTGCATAAGTAGAGAAAAGAAACAGAAGACAACGAAAAAAAAGAAACAAAAGAAGGAAGAATAGGTTGCTTGACAGGAGGGAAAAAACACACTTATGTCTCAAATTTTTGGTTCTTCCAAGCTGCAAGTAGCGAAGCAAAAAAGTTTTTGGGCATTTAAAAATCCTCTCATCTGTTTTGAGAGATCTTTATAAACCCTAGAATGAAACAAGTTGTTGAAACAATAAATACTTTTAGTGATAGATTCTATAAATGATGTGAACAAAATAACACGAACAATGAAGATCAAATAGTTTCGAATGCTTAGATTAATAGCTTTAGAAGAGTTCAACGTGAACTTTTCTGTAAAAGCTAAGTAGGGAAAATACAATTGATAACCCTAGAATGATACATGTATGCACATTAAATAGTCTAACCCAAGATAACCACAAACACGGATGGGCAGGCCCAACCCGTTATAAATGAGACTATATACGTACAAAACATGTGACACAACACATTAAGTAGCCCAACAATCTCCCCCTTTGTGTCAAATAAAAAAAAAGAGATTCTTCATTGTTGTACCTTCTGAACCTTGAAAAGCTTGGTCATCAAATTCAGAAGTGGATTTTCGATAACAAGATAACACTTGATCATGTCATTGAAGCATTTCAGATCTGCATCATTATTTGCTTTGCATGCAACAGTTAAGCTCATGATGTTGTTTAGTGCAGTAGTGGAGTATAAATGTTTGTCTAATAAAAAGAACAAACTTTTCTGAATTTTATCACCATCCCTTCTTTGATACACCATACTCCAATCTGCTTTCTTAATCTTACCCAGCCTCTTCTTTTGAAAGTCAGTCGTATCTTCTTCAGGTTTCACAACTGGCGTTTTCTTCAATACTGAGGCGATTTCCACATCCAATTTTGCAACTTCATGAATGTAACAAATCAACATTCTTCTCGGATGAGAAATGATTGGCTCATACTTCACTTCATCTTTCGATAAAATCAGAAACAAGGAAATCCAGTCATTCGGATTCATACAGGGTAGATCAGCAAGTGTGAAATCAAATTCAGTACGACTTGCTCCTCGGAATCCCTTGAATTTGACATTTGTGAAGTGTTCGGTTGGAAATGGAGCATAAACTTTCTCAACAACCATCTTCTTTGGGCTCCATATCTTGAAATGAGGCTGTCCATGTTTGAGATAAATGAGAAAAGCATATTGTTAACATCGTAGTCTGAAAGAGGAGCTTTCTCAATATGAGCAAAGCCTCAGAATAGGAAGGCTTTTAGAGTGAGTGGGAAGTCAAGCTGAGAGTCAGCGGTATTGTTCAGTTCAAAAGATACCGAAGGCTCCAACCAGTGAACTCTCGGATCATCGATTGGTTCCTTCTGAATTCGTTCTAAGGACCAAGGAGGAAACAATGACATCTGTGTTGCAAGAGTAACTTTCACAACTCTATCTTCTACTTACGCTGCTTCTAGTTTTTTGCGAAGTGTCAGAATATCATCAAGCTCCTTGTCTCTTTTCTTTCTTACGAGCTTTTCTCCTTCAGATAATTCTTCATCCTCTTATTCATCATCAACAATCTTTTCTTTTCCTTTGGATCCTGAAGCTTCATTAACCTTCAGATCTATTTTCGATTTTTCCTCATGATGTTCATCAGTGGGCTTCTTAACCTCAGACTTAGGTTCTTCGTTTTCATTAAATTTTTCTCCCCTTGTTTCAGAAGAACGTCACCTTTCGAAACACCTTCAATGCAGTTTAACATCGCAAAGACAGGCTTGAGCTTTTCAGATAGGTGTTGGCGAACCAAAACAGTAAGAATAGAATCCCGAGTCTCCACCAGATGATGTAGATACTGATTAATTTCCGAAATACAGCTTTTGATGAATGTTTTGTCAGTCTCCAGATCATCCGAGTGTTTAGTCGCATAATTAAGCTTGAGGTAAAGAACCTTGACCTTTTCAGTCTTCGCAGCCAACTTATCCATGATGGCATTCTCAACAGCAAGATCCTTTTGAAGCTACTTGATCTTCGAAACAATGGAAGCATTCATGTCGGAGTTGTCAGCCTTTAGTTCACCACGAACACGAGAAAGGGCTTCTCGCTCGCTTTGTAAAGTTGTGCCGAGACTCGTAATGACCTTGTTTGCTGCTTCGGTGTTCTGACCAACAGAGCTTTTGAAATCAGCCATAAACTTTGTGACTTCAACATGTAGTTTTTTGACTTTTTCGGTCGTTTCAGAAATGGTTTTCTCAGATGCCTGGATTGCCTTCGTCGAGTCTTAAAGGATTTACATTTCCTTTGGTAAGCGTCTCAACCGTAGCTCGATGAGACTTGAGCATAAACTCATAGTTTGAAGAGGCAAGAGATGACTCCAAAAGTGAAATCGAACTTGGCGTTGAGTTGTTTAAATTTCCCTGTCGTCATAGGGGCATCCTCATCATCGCATACTTGATGAACCATGAAGGGGCTAAAAAGCAAATTTTAGAAATCATCCTGATCATCCCCAAACATAAGATCTGGATCATCTTCTCAGAGAGGAGAAGTTGTTAAAGTGCTTGAACCGATAGTAACACCGAAATTATATGCCCCCGTATCTGATACGTTGACAGTAGACATCGAACTACTAAGAAAGGTTGTTGTTGTAGCCGTGGAATCTGTGTAGAAGGGAGTAGATTGAGGAACATAAATCTATGGTTGAGAAACTCCCACAAAAATCTTTGGCAGTGGAGCAATAGTTATTGGTATAGTGATGGTGAGAGGGGATGAAGTGGTGGTCGGAGATGGTGGTGGAGTATGCATCTGAAAAGAATCAGAAAATGGCATAGAAATAGTGGGTGGAGTAGATACCATCAGAATGGGAGTGGAGGTTTGAGGTTCTGAGGTCGCCATTGTGTCTTCGGTTTCATGCTGGACGGTATCATCCCTTCGGAAATCCAAAATGGTAAGGGATTCCGAATCCTCCTGGGCGACTGGAGAACGAGACTTTGGGTTGCGAGCTTGATTTTTGACTTTCTTCTTCGGAGTCTTTACCACTTCTGAAGGACCAACCTTACCCTTTCGCTTTGCACCCCGTTTTGGTTTGTTGGCTTCCTCAATTGCCTTCTGTAAATCGTCGGACATAGGGCGACGACCTGATGGAGGTAGTTTCTGATATTCATTCACTATCACATTGTCTTTAGGCACCTTCTCAAGCATCACTTCCGTAATTGATCCAACAAAAGTAACCTTGTCCGGATTCGACATCATGAATGATGATGTCTGTAGAATAGGAATCGCAGCAACCACAACATCATCCTCAAAAGGAATTTTTAAGTGTATTAAGGCTCTATAGACGATTAACGACCAAAAACGAGCTCAGGAAATTTCAGAGTTGTGATTAGATGAAGATGTGCTCTGAATGAGTTGCATTAGGAGAATCGATCCATAATCCAACTTGATGCCATTATAAAGACCAAATATAATGATATAAAAGAGCTTGCTCTCACTTTCAGAGTCGACAACCCTTTCAGAAAGACTCTTCAACATCAATGTAAATAGGTCGTTCCACATTGGAGGTAAACAAGGCTTCTTGAACTTTGACAGCAGTGAAAGATCCCCATTGTAGCCCTTTTGATAAAAAATGTGGATAATATCAATGGAGGAAATCGAATTCGGATCGACAAGCCATTCGGTGGAATGATAAGCGTAGAGAGAAAAATCACACTTGGACTTTTCCATATCTCGATAAAGTAGCATTGATAGACGTGACAGCGTAGATGTCAGCCGAAGTTGTAACTGACATGCGTGATGTTAGGAATTTGAAAAGACCCGCCTAATTTGAACTTTATCTCCAAGAAAACGTCTTGCTAAGTCAATGCTTTCGGACTAATGAGCCAATTAACCATAACTTAGTTTCTAAAGAATTATTACCAACATGGATTAGTTCCAGACACTGAAAAATCATAAAGAGTTTTGTGCAAGAGTGTGCCAAAGAAAAAGAAATAAAACAAAATATATTTTTGGGATTTAGTGATGTCAAAATATAATGACATGAAATTCAGATTGATCCCGGGCAACGATCTCTTCCTTCTAAATCAAGAGAGATTCCAAATTGCTTGTGTGGCATCCCATTGAATTACGATCATCTATTTATTAACAAATGGTGAAAGGCTTCTTTTCATAGGCTTATATGGTTGGTTAAAGCTCCAATGGAATTCCAAAACTCAACATAAGTTCGAAGATCCGAATGAAGAACTTGTATGACTAGGGTAGCCATTAAAACAAGTAAGATTTGGATATATGATAAATGACAGGATATTAGTGAAATCTTAAGAAAAATAAAAACTGGATCCTTTGGGAAGAAAAGTCTTGGGTCCAGAACTCTTCATAAAGATCACTAAAAAATAAGATTTCAAACAGTGAAAGGTACAAACCATGTAGGTTTTAATCGTCAATTCATTAAAGAAAATATCTAGAACATATTAATTGTTCACCGTCAATTCAGAAATAGGTTTCGGATTTTGGGTTTCACTCAAATCGTGGTAATAACAATTTTAAAATCATGAAAACAGATGTTGTGTAACCATAAACCTCAGTGGTAATGCTGAAAGTCTCATGGGTTACGATTTGTGAATGTGAAGGTGACAGATAAATTGTAGGGTGGTTCCGAAGAAGGTGTACCTCTGCTATAAATGAATGACTAAGAAGTCAACTCTTAACCCAATGTGAGAAGAGTAAGGTCGATCAATGAATTATGTGATTAATTAGCCTGGTTGGGAAGAAACGATCGGAATGAAAGTTTCATTAAGGCTTCAAACATAGAGTCTCAAAGGATTGGGTCAACATACAGTAGCATGCTTCTAGGGACACTTAGCTAGTACAAAGATTCAGAATTTTATACCTGCCCCATCGTTCTGAATTGAAGATTACAAAAGTGTACTTGAAACAAGAACGTATTCTGAAAATAACACACACACAAAATAAAGAAAAATATATTTTTAGTTTTTGATTTTCTGAAAAAGATAAAACATAAATAAGAAAAATATTTTGTGATTTTTGGATTTTATGAAAAAGAAATAAAAACCGAAATTAAAATTCAGAAACATAAATGAACAGTATCTTTCGAACCATTCCGAAGCTCGAAATCGATCGGAAGACATTTAGTGTACAAAGGATACAAGACAGTTTGAAACCCTGATGAATAGTAGATTACGAAAGATTCCGAATCTCGGAATCAATCGGAACGTGAACAGTAATTTCCGATTAAGAGAGGGATTTCAGAACTGAATATGTTTCGATCATTCCTAAGCCTTGTAAGATATGATTAAAAGTAGGTTCTGATAAGGCTTTTGTGAAAATGTCTGCCAGTTGATCAGAGGAACTTACAAAGTGTACTTCAACGTTTCCATCTTCAACGTGATCCTTATTGAAATGATATCTCAGTGCAATATGTTTCGTCTTAGAGTGTTGCACTGGTTTATGACATATCCAAATTGCACTTTCAAAATCACAGTAGAGAGGAATCCTCTTCATATTTATGCCATAATCTCGAAGTTGATTCTGAATCCATACAACTTGAGAAGTGCATGATGCAGCTGCGATGTATTCACCTTCTGCAGTAGATAGGGATACATACGTCTGCTTCCTTGATTGCCAACTGACAAGTTTTCCATCTAGAAATTGACATCCCCCAGAAGTGCTTTTACGATCGAGACCGCATCCACTAAGATCAGTATCGGAGAACGCTTGCACAAAGAATCCTGAGTTGGAAGGGTACCAAATTCCGAGAGAGGTTGTTCTTTTGAGGTATCAAAAGATGTTTTTCACATCAATCATATGTGGTTCATGAGGATTCGCCGGAAACCTAGCACAATAACAAACAGAAAACATAATATCTGGACGACTAGATGTTAGGTACATTAAAGAACCAATAATTTGTCGATAAAGAGTTATATCAAATGTAGGTTTGTCCAATGTGTTGGGTTTTAGTATACTACAACATCCTATGGTGCACATACAACCCTAAATACCTTGGATCTATGTTTTCTCTATTATACATGCAAATATGAAGTTTCCAAGATATTACCCTATACTAGCATACAAATATCATATACTTGGGTAATAAAATAGATAGAATACATACCTTTTTTGATGTAACTTGTCTTCATGAAGCTTGAGTGCCTAGTGCCCCAAGTGTGACACCTCAAATGGTTCACACAACACCATGAACACTTGGAATAAACTTGAGAATAAGGATACTTTGGTTCTCTCTAGTGAAATCGGCCTTGCCCTTTTGTGTACACACACTAGTTCCAATTTCACCAACCAAGGACATCTTTATATAGTGTGGAGATTAGGGTTACACCCTAATACCCATGACCTTTCATTTCATATGATCCATGGGTTAAGCACTCCATGGACTATCCATGAAAGCTTAGCCCAACCTAAATGAACTTGACCCATCACACACATATATCTTAGAGTCCATATTTAATTAGTTCCTTTTGATCACTTAATTAATTATAAATTAATTCTTGATCAATACTAATTAAATAATATGAATATATATTAATATATTAGAACTTATAATATATTAATATAAATCACTAGTATCCTTTTTCCTCATCTTGTCTATCCAATTGTCCCGATGCCATGCAACCCAAATGGACCATGCCGGGTCGGGTCAAGTCTTACCAATTATAGTTATGTACTTAGACATTAATCTAACAGTCTCCCACTTGGATAAGTCTAAAACTATTATTGAGTATGACTTCAAACCCCGACTAGCAATCGTAGCTCTCAAAAGCTTATGTCGAACTCTGACCTTGCCGATGAACTCTGACCTTTGTCAATGACTTGTCCATTAGATAAGGGATCATATATTCCTCCATTCTAGATATCATATGGACTGAGACATGGATTATAAATCATTCTCTCTGTCCATTTGTTGTTTCCCGATTTCCGATTCATGACGACTGACTGATTGAATAGATCAAATCAGTCCTGGCTTGGCCAAGCACTCACATGTGTCATCATTAAATCATCGAGGGGCCCACATATATCGCTTTTATCCCGAAGGTAAAAGGAATGGATAAACTTCGACTCATATGGCTTGTTCTACTACTTGTTGAATCATACACAAAGGCACGTTTTATAACATCGAGTTACCAATGCGGTTTCATGCAATCAATGTACAACCAACTCATAGTAACAACTTATATCTCTAGGTTTGAAGAATATAAGATATTATCGTCTCATGATCACTCGTGATAAAATCCATGAAGTGATTCAAATGAGCGCGGGTTGAATCCAATACTCAGAACTTATGAGCACTCATGAGTGTTGTAGCATAACTTTGTCCACCAACTTGGACCTCTACAATCCAACCCATGACAGTCTTGATTCATATCTACTTCCAACATATGACCGACTGTGGATGGTTTTGAATAACTTAGTCATTCCGGAAGAATAACCTAGTTATTATGGATGTCAAAACATGCAAAGTGAAACACAAGAATAAATGAATCTAATATGGTATCAAAACCTATGAATATAAATAAAACACTTTCTATTTATCACCATACTGATTACTCATTATTCATTGTTTCGGTTTTATCAACTTTATACTTGAATTAAAACACTAGGTGTCCCATGCTCCAAGCATGTACACTATGTTTTCTAAACCATAGCTTTGCCATACACCAAGTATGCACTCTATGTTTGTCTACGATCCTTACTTTTGTGAAATAAACCAATTGACCAAACTTTCAATGATTCTAATTTCACACTCCCAAATCGAAATCTGTTAGATTTTAAACTTAAATGCACTACCCTCTTGCAATGAATGTGTACAAAGTCACAAAGAGTTGTCAACAACCATTACATGGTATTCCAATGAAGACCTACTCCATGGACACAAAGCCTTATGTTCAAAGTATGCATTGCTTTTAACATGCTTCTTGCACTAAGTTTTTTCTAATCTTACACAGATTGCTTCCATCTATGGAGACAACTCTATATTCCCACTTTGACTACCACTTCTGAACAAGAGTTGCCTCTTTTCAGACTATGTCAATATGGTCCTTCCAATATTAACAGTATACTTCCAACTGTCCTTGAGCAACCAATCTTTGGTAAACCTTAAATTGTCCTCGACAATTGCTTAATCACTTTAGTCATATCCAATTCTAGACATTGTTCCCCTTAATGCCCCAAGGCATTTGGAAAATTCAGAAAGGATAAATATTATAGCACATGTAATCGATCTTGTACTCAAAGTAAATGAGACACGATTCATGATGTTTCACATAAAGACATGGTTCTAGACCAGTCTTTTGCCATAATAATTTTTTGTTTTCCATATTCTCAAAATTTGACTATGAAAAGGGATGTTGTAATCATAATCAAATTTTGAGAACGCAATATATAGAATTTTCTTAAGTTGAACAAATCCAACATGAAATTCATATATATTCTTGACTAAAGGTGATTAAAATCTCAATATAAGCTCTTTAGAATGATTATAAACTTAATCTAAGCTTTTTAGAATTGAAATGAAGTATAATTTCCTCTCCCTTAATTATAGCAAAACAACTTTTTCAACCCCTGCAACCTCACGAATTGAAACTTTTGTTTTCTATAATTAACCTTGCTAACTTGCAATACTTATCATAATTATCATGCTCTCACTAACATGATGATTATTAGCATAACACTTATGCTCCCACTAGCTTTGACATGTATCCAGAAAACAGTTGGACCTCTAGAAGCCAATACTTTATTGACATTCTTACCAAAGTTCAGATTTCTGATACTAGATTGCTTTGATAAGACTTTATCAAAATCATACACCTTATCTTAGATAGATCACATGTGTGTCTAAACAATTTTAGAACTATGAAAAGGGATGTCGTAATCATAGTCTCAATTGTTTAGACCATTGCCATTTCTCATAAGTCCATGTTAGTGTGCCGGTTAACCACGCACGCTCCACTAACGACTTTGAAACTGCAAATATCACAATTGCTATCTACTTAAAATCTACTTAGTGAAAGAATTTCCTCACCATCACTTCCATGAATTGGAGAGAAACCTTATGACACTTAGATTTTATGGTGTATGTGTTCTTATCCATGTGAATTTGTCAAACCATAATCACAAGACTAGGTTAGTGACAAATCCTAACTCATATGGATTGAACTTGTGCAATCTTAACCTCTTGCCTCCTGGCAGCACAAGGGCCTGCCATTGCTTCCAAGTAGTTATACAAACAATTGAGAACATGTAGAACTCAAATATATATAGCCAACTTAACTGGAATGGGCATAGAAATGTCAACACGATAGGTTATAAACCTCTAGTTGTGTGCTAGTGATGAAATACATGTTTTATTCTTGATTACTTCTTGAAACCCTTTCAGGATCTTTTAGACTCCCACTGTCTCCTTGACGTATAAGACTTTCTTGCCAAATATTCAAGAGATAGTGTGGATTCTAATCAAGACAAACACTTAACACAATTGGCCTAAGTTGGTGTGGATTCTAATCAAGACAAACACTTTCTTGCCAAATATTCAAGAGATAGTGTGGATTCTAATCAAGACAAACACTTAACACAATTGGCCTAAGTTGGTCTCTGTTTTATCCAAAACATCACAACTTACCAAATTCAAATGTACAAGAGTAGAAAACCTTTTACTCTTACATTTCACTAGTGTTAATAAACCTTCTTTAAGATGTGTCACTCAAGTTACATTTGTGGTGGGCTTGATCAGTGCACAAGAATGTGTACTCGATCCCTTAGTCCTTTACTTGACTCACACATCCATGTGAACAAGTAATTAGTCTTAATTTTGTAATGCTTGAAAGTTCTCATTCATCATACTATACAACTTGCATGATTCCAAGTTTCGGTCCAATTGAAACTTGGGTGATGAGAAACTTTCTTTATTTGGTAAATTTAGACACTACCACAAATGAAAGAATCAAAACCATTTTCCTATATTACTAGCAATGGAATCATATAAACAACAATTTTTTTCACAAATGCCATTGTAAGGATACTTAAAATAAATAAAATCAAAAATTTCATTTTATTTTAAAAACTTTGCGGAAAAACTTATCCTTACAATCCATATGAAAACCTTGTTGTTATATATTCCTAAGCAATGTGTCATAACTCCTAAGTAACAGCTTCAAAATTCTGATGCGATCGAAGTCCATCTTCGCGATCAGAAGCAGCATATACTTCCTTTAAGCTTTCTCTCTTTTCTTTGATTCTTATAACATCACCATGTGACTCAGTCACATTATGTAATAAGAATCTCCAAATAGGAGCTTAACAGAGTTAGACAATGGACTTTACCTGAAGTAGAGTCAAACTTATTGACTTTAACATTCTTAGGTAAATTTGGCAGCTTCGCAAACAGTGCCCCTTCCTTTGGCAATTTTAACAAATGGACCCTTTGGTAATGTTACATGGGACTATCACAGACTTAGCTTTTCTCTTTACCATTTGGTCAACCGAGTTAACTATGGCCGATCCCTTCCATTGGGAAGAGAATGCTTTTTCTGGATTTCCAGTGTCATCATAGTCAATGTCCATAAAGTTTTGGGAAGTCGATCTTCTAATCAAATTTGCTTTACTAGCCTTCCAAATCATAGCTGATTCAGCAGTATCAAGCAAATAGATAAGATCATTAAGGGTCTTATCATAGTCTGTTTCATAGGAGTCCCAAAGGAACTCACTATATGACTTAGAAAGTGATTGAACCACCAACTTTCTCAAGACTTTGACACCAAACTCTCCCGGCTTGTCAATATGTGACTTCATCTCCAAGATGTGATCACACCTAGACCTTGCCTTGCCAATAGGGCTTGAGTGACCATGAACTTGTGGGTTAGGGATAATAATTGGAGGAGGTGGAGGAAGTGAAGTTCCAAGAGATTTGGGAAGATCATAGATGTCTGAACTAGACATCTTTTGGGAGATATTCAAGTTTAGTTGATTTAAAGTCCTTAATATAACACCCAATATGAAATATTAAGGCTAGGACCCAACAACCTATTTATAACTGGAAGAGGGATGCCGTAATCCAAGTTATAAAATAGTTGAAGGTAGGAAAATGACGATTTACCAATTTCCACCATGAAAAACGAAATAATTTAATTAGGTTTTTTCTTGGATTTGAAACTCCTAGATCTTTTTAGATTCATTGAACTTTTCAATGGCATGTTTCAATCTCGAGTGTGCGCTTCAGGTTTTGTGACTGGGA
Organism: Lactuca virosa; assembly: GCF_052849685.1. Taxonomy (NCBI): domain Eukaryota; kingdom Viridiplantae; phylum Streptophyta; class Magnoliopsida; order Asterales; family Asteraceae; genus Lactuca; species Lactuca virosa. Next base: position 137,106,979 of record NC_136430.1, read on the forward strand.
TGCCGAGGATCACAAAACAAGGTGTGAAGTAACCATGCAAATATACTTGGTACCCTTAATATTTACCCCTCAATCGATGTGCCGGTTAACCACACGAGCTCCACCGATACTATGATAAATATTAAGTTACCCTTTGCCTACCTTGTTAAATCTAGGTTAGTGTGCCGGTTAACCACACACGCTCCGCTAACGGTTTAAGCAAAGTGCAAAGTGTAATTTCATGGATTAGCACCTTATTCACATTTTCCTAAGTAACTAAGATTGGGAATTTATAAGTGTTTAGTTACTTAGTATTTATCATTAATACTTTTAATGAAGGGAGAATTATAGTCCTTGTCCTACCTGTTCGGCTAACGACCCTCCACCAGTCATGGAAGCGGTGGGTGAGAGTGGACACCCATTAAGCTGCCATTTTATAGGCAACAACCTTATACCCCCCTTATAGACCGGCTTCGTGAATGAGGCCTACTAATGGTAAGACTGACTTGCTCTTATACATATATATATATATATATATATATATATATATATATATAATTAAATTATAATATTATAAAGTATAAGGGTTGAATTTTAACTTTTAAAATTCTAAGGGCTTAACTTGGAATTAAAGTATTCATTACAGATAACTTTTCAAATTCCAAAACTTGAGGGAAAGTTTTGAAACTATTCAAAACTCTTGGATTTTCATAACTTATGAGTTTTAAGTAAAGCTTTAAAACCTTTAATGAAGAGACTCTTGGACATCCATAACTTGAAGACAAGTTATGGAGCCATAAAAACTATTTATAAGAAAAGACTCTTCATTTTTTTTTGTAACCTAAGGCATATTTATGAGTTTTTAAGATTCATAAATGTGACTTTTCATATAACTTGAGGACAAGTTACAAAAAAAACACATTTTATGAACAACTTTTAGATTAATTAGGATTGAAAACAACTAAAACACAATTTTTTTTCCATTAATCTAAACTAACTCATAAATCAAGGAAACATAGAACTTTTGCTAATCCATAACTTATGGAGTTAAATGCTTGTTTTACGATGAAACTTTTCATGTTCCATAACTTAAGAATAAGTTATGGAATTCTTTAAAACATTAACACCAAATTTTGTAACTCCATAAAAACTTTGAATCATTTTTTTTTTAAAACCTTTTCATATCCATAACTTATGGAGGTTTCAAAACACATAAGATCACAACTTTAAAAAAAACTTTTTGAGCTCCAAAATTTTATGAGAAAATTTGTAACTCCTTAAAATATTTAGATCAAACTTTTAAAACTAATAAAATAATCATATCATTTTATCTTTTACTAAATTTGACATAATTCAACTCATATAGCAAATGATTCAAATTTTACAAATAATTAGTTTTTCACAAAACAAGTAATTATCTTAAAATATGACAAACTTCATGTTTTTTTTCTTCTTTTTTTTCAACTTTGAAAATCAAACAGTTGCATGAATATAACAGAAAACAACCCATGGCTCTGATACCACTGTTGGGTTTTAGTATACTATAAGATCCTATGGTGCACATACAACCCTAAATACCTTAGATCTATGTTTTCTCTATTATACATGCAAATATGAAGTTTCCAAGATATTACCCTATACTAGCATACAAATATCATATACTTGGGTAATAAAATAGATAGAATACATACCTTTTTTGATTTAACTTGTCTTCATGAAGCTTGAGTGTCTAGTGCCCCAAGTGTGACACCTCAAATGGTTCACACAACACCATGAACACTTGGAATAACCTTGAGAATAAGGATACTTTGGTTCTCTCTAGTGAAATCGGCCTTGCCCTTTTGTGTACACACACTAGTTCCAATTTCACCAACCAAGGACATCTTTATATAGTGTGGAGATTAGGGTTACACCCTAATACCCATGACCTTTCATTTCATATGATCCATGGGTTAAACACTCCATGGACTATCCATGAAAGCTTAGCCCAACCTAAATGAACATGGCCCATCACATACATATATCTTAGAGTCCATATTTAATTAGTTCCTTTTGATCACTTAATTAATTATAAATTAATTCTTGATCAATACTAATTAAATAATATGATTATATATTAATATATTAGAACTTATAATATATTAATATAAATCACTAGTATCCTTTTTCCTCATCTTGTCTATCCAATTGTCCCGATGCCATGCAACCGAAATGGACCATGCCGGGTCGGGTCAAGTCTTACCAATTTGAGTTATGGACTTAGACATTAATCCAACACAAAGATGGTGTAAGTTTCGTTCTGAATGCCATTAGAACCTTGACTTTCAAATCTCCCACCATTCCAAATTTCGCAAGCAAGGTCTTCGTGTAGGCTTCCTGGTTGATGAATATACCCTATGAACTCTGCCTAATATCTAAACCAAGGAAAAAGTTAATAGGACCCATTGAGCTCATCTCAAATTTAGTTTCCATCAGTTTTCGGAATTCAACTATTAATCTAGGATTAGTGAATCCGAAAATGATATCATCAACGTAAATTTGGACGATCATTAGATGGTCACCATATTTCTTGTAAAAGAAGGTTGGGTCGACCGAACCTTGTTTAATTTTCGATTGCTTTAAGAAATGAGTAAGGGTTTAATACCATGCACGTGGTGCTTGTTTTAAACCATACACAGCCTTATCCAAAATATGATAGTGATTTGGATATTTTCATTTATGAAACCTGGTGGCTGTTCCACATAGACTGTTTCTTCTAATTTACCATTCATAAACACACATTTCATGTTCATTTGATAGACTTCAAAATTATTGTGTGCTGCATAGGCAAGGAAAATCCAAACAGATTCCAGCCTTGCAACCAGTGAAAATGTTTCTTCATAGTATATGCCTTCCTCCTGGCAGTATCCCTTCACAACTAATTGTGCCTTGTTCCGAATTAAGTTGCCTTCTTTGTCAAGATTATTCCAAAATACCCATTTTAATCCGACCACAGATGCATCCTTCGGAGTTGGGATCAATCTCCATACTTTGTTATGCTCGAACTCATTAAGCACTTCCTGCATAGCTTGCACCCAATCTGAATGATCAAGAGAAATCCTCATAGTTTTAGGCTCAATTTTGGAGATAAACGAATTAAACATGCAAATTTTCATTTTTGAAAATAATTCAGTTTGATTCGCTTTTTGTTGAGCTCTTGTGAGAACTTATGAAGATATTGCTCCGATTACTTGAGACTTAGGATGATCTTTGGTTCATTTGGTCAATGGAGGGTAGTTCGGATCATAGGTTGGATGCAATTCTGCATTCACGTCTTCGAATTCCGATTAAGCGTCGAAGTCATTATTTTCATTCTCATTCTCCCCCTGGAAGTTTGCATACGACTCTACGTTCAGAATCAGATTCTCCCCCTGGATTGGAATATCAGTGTTGACTTCTGGATTTGAAATCTCCCCAAGAACAGGAGCATTTGTAGCTTACGGCTGAGGTGGAGTTTCAGAAGCCTTTGGAATGAGTGGCTCTTTTCCAAGATCTTTGGCAACACCATCAATAATTTTCTTCAGTTCATCCTCCTTATTATCTGTTGCATTTGATTCTGAATAAATTGCTTTTTCGGGCTCATCAAACAAATTCATGAATTCCTCATAAAGATTTGAAAGAGGAATAGTCATCAGATTTATCGAAGGAAAAATCTCCTCAGATGGACAATCAGCTTTCTGATACGTCTTTAGATAATTATCTTCAAAGGTGACATAATAGGTTTCTTTAATCTTTTCGACTTTTTGTTCAGAACCCTATATGCCTTCGAAGTAAGAGAATACCCCAAAAAGATTCATTCGTCTGCTTTCACATCGAATTTGTTCTGTTGCTCTTTGGAATTGAATATGAAACACCTGGAACCAAAGACATCAAAGAACTTAACGTTAGGTTTTCGTTTATTCAGAATCTCATAAGGTGTGATTAAGAATTTTTTATTGATTAGAGAGCGATTCTGAGTGAAACAAGTAGTCCCGATAGCATCAGCCCAAAAGTAAAGTGGAAGATTCCCAAAAGATAACATTGTCCTTGCAGCTTCGCAAAGAGAGCGGGTCGTCTTTCAACAACACCGTTTTGCTGTGGAGTGTAAGGAGCATAGAAGTTGTGAGCAACCCCTCTTTTAGTTAAGAATTCTTCAAATACTTGGTTTTTAAATTCAGAATCATTATCATTGCGTACTTTCCGAACGGGCATTCGCAATTGAAGCTCGATCTGCTTGATGAAATTCTTTAGCTTCGAAGTAGCATCTGATTTCTGTCTAAGAAAATAAACCTAAGTAAATCTTGAAAAATCATTAACTATAACTAGAATATACTTATTACCACCAATGCTCTCCATGGCAGATGGGCCACAAAGATCAATTTTCAACAGTTCTAGTGACTCAATTACTTTGGTATTAATAGTAGTCGAGTGACATTTACGACTTTGCTTTCCTAGCTCAGAAGCAGCACATAGATTTTCCTTCTCAAACTTCAGAAGAGGTCAGCTACGTACAAGATTGCCAAGTACGAGTTTGTTTATATCCTTGAAATTTAAATGGGAGAGCCTTCGGTGCCATAGCCAACTATCATCCGAAGATGCTTTCGTAAGAAGGCAAATGGTTGGCTTCCCTTTGATCGGTTTCAAATTCAAAGGATACATTTCGCCTTTTCTTTGAGATTTCAGTAGCACTGCTTTTGTTTTCTTCTCAATAATCTCTAATCTCTCATCATCGAATGATACTTTCAGCACGATACCCACAACCAATTGTGAAACTCTTATTAGTTTATGTTGCAAGCTTTCCACATAAGCTACCTTCCGAATGGAGAATTAGACATTCGTAATCATGCCATATCCTTTAATTCCTCATATGGCATTGTTTTCAAACTTTACTCTGCCACCATCTTTTAGCGATCAGAATTCTCACAACTCTTCTCTTCTTCCAGTCATGTGACGTGAACAGCCACTGTCGATGTACCATTTAGAGTCGTACTGTTCGTCACGCATTACCTACAAAATTTAGAGAGATTTAGGAACCCAAGCCTTCTTGGGTCCTTGTGAGGATTTCTTAAGAACAGGAAAAATATTATTCTTATCAAACCTAAAAAGATCTTTTTAGCAAAACATTATTCTCTCCTTTAAAGATTTAAAAACCTTCATTTTATTTTCACCAAGATTAATTTCAACAAAAGGAGCTTTTCTTTGTTTAGATTATTTGCATTGCTTAGCCACCTTTTCCGCAAACTCCTTTTCCTCTCTTTTTAAAATTGCTTTGTATTCCTTGAGACTTATCTCAGGTTCCAAAACAATTTACCTTTTCCCTTAACATCTTTTGATTCGATGTTAACATAGTTTGAAAAATGTGTTTTGGGCAGGACAGTTGGATTTAGGTTTTCCAATAGGTTTTAAAACATGAGGTTTGGAAACCTTTGATTTTGAAATAGGATATTATGAAAAAGGATTTTGATTGTGGTTTCGGAATAGAAGAAGAATTTGTATTTTGAACTGAAGATCTTTCTGGATTAACAGAATTTTGATTGGAATTCTTGTTTTTCCAAAAACGCTTTATTTCTTGTAAGTTTTTCCTATATCTTGCATTCATCTGCCTTTTCTTAGCAACAATTTCTTCAGCAGACAAATGAACAGTAGACCTAGGTTTCTATTTTCGAATTGGCTTATAGGTCTGTTCAGAAGACGTTTCACTTGGGACATTTTTAGTGCCACTCAGACCAGCTTTATCGTAACAAGGGTTAACACAATTCAATGGTTCTGCAACATATCTCACTTTCGTTTTCCATGAGGTCATTTCGGAAAGACATTTGGTTTCATCTGCATTATGAATAGGACCTGACCAAAAGAATTCGTCGCACCCTTCTCCATTATCATTATCTACTATGGACGTTAGTTCTAAAGTGTCATTTTTGTTCAGTTCGGTTTTTACGAAAACTTGATTCGGAACAGTTTTTACATTCGGAAAAAGTGTGGATTTTGCTTTTAAAACTTCTGAACCTTTATTTTCAACAACACGAATATATTCAATTGAATTTTCAGAAATAAACTTTTTCTTTGGTTCAGCCTCATTTTGTACAAACGCTGAACAATCTATTTCATCCTCTACAGAAATTTTACTCATGTCGCTTTCATCAAATTCAGAAACGTTTTCAGTATCAAAAGTATTTTTTGAACTTAATTTGATGCACAACGAGTAAATTTTTTGCATAGTATTAGATTTAATTTGTTCTTTATCTTTATCATCCAACATTTGTCTTAACATATTCTTATGTTCTTTGGACTGAATCTATGCTTCTATTTTGTCAAGCCCAACTTTGTACGAATCGGAAACATCATCAGACGAAATAATAGATTCACACTTATAGCATTCTGCATCTATTTCGTCCTCTTTAAATTCAAGAAAGGGTAAAATCATTTTGTGTATATTTTTACCTATTTCACAATCAAGATGCAGTTGAGTAATATTGAAATATAAACGATTCACAATTAAACAGAAAATATTCCTTTGTTTTAAAAGTGCTAAATTTTCTCTCTTAAGATAAATGACATCATCCTTTGACCAATTAAGCTCTAATTCCAACTTCTCTATCCACATCCTTCTCTCTTCACTTTTATTTGTTACCCTGCTGATTTGATCACTAAGGTTAGAATTACTTAGACGTGTTCTCTTTAAACTATCGCTAAAATTTGAGAATGTGTAATTTAAATAATCTAATTCAGATTCGTAACGTGTAATAGGAATATTAAGAGATTGGAGTATAAACTGTAACTTATTGATGACCTTCTCGCATTCTTTCACCTGTTCAGAAACAAGCTTCGCAGCAAAGCAATTTTCAGAGGCTTGGCCGCCATCAGTCGCATAGCTCCTCTGATTCGAAATTTATTTCTAAAGCATTAGACATCTACCTTCGTACTCCTGCACTTCAAACTTTGCAACAAGACACCCACCGTGTGCGGGTTTCCGAACCTCCTCATCTTCTGAATCAGTGGACCATACTTCAACACGTCCATCTTCGTCACTACCATCCTGCACAATCAAAGCAGGCTTCACGTTTGCAGCACTTTTTTTCATAAGCTCCTCTATATTTTGAAGATAGTAAGCTTCGTCCTTCTCTATTTCCTTCTTTTCACTCATCCTTCTCAACATACACTCTTTGGCAAAATGATTCTTGCCATGGAAGTAGTTGCAGTCATAGCCTGAATCCCTTAACAGCTTCTCTTCTTCCTTTTGAGAGTTCTTGAAGCTCTCCTCTCTTGACTTTTCCGCACTGAAATTTCCCTGCCTGTTCTTATTCTTGAATCGACCAAAATTCTTTTTGATGAACATTTTAGGATTTGATACCATCAGAGCATATTCCTCTTTGGTAATTTCACTGTTTGAAAATTCGGATTCGGAATCTTCTTCAGCTACCTTTTTTCCTTTTGCAACCAAGGCCAAAGATTCCATGCTAGAGACAAGATTTACATCCTTCGTCACTTCATCTTCGTGGGATCTTAGGATTCCCACAAGATTTGTCATAGAGTAGCTCCTGAACTGTTTATAAGCTTTCACTGTAGACACAACCGCTTTCCATTCAGACCTTAACCCATTCATGAACGTAACTTTTTGCTCTATCTTTTCACGCATGAGATTGTGTTTAAGCAACCTACTTAATAGATGATTAAACTGATTGAATTTCTGATACAGTTTTTCATCAGGCTTTTGAACGAAAGTTTCAAATTCAGAAAGAAGCAACGTTTGCATGGAGTGTTCCAAATCTGCATCACTTGAATAAAGCTCTTTTAACTTGTCCCATATTTCCTTCGTCGTCTCACATGCACTCACCACACGAAAGGTGTCCGGAGGAAGAGCAAACCATATTATTCTCATCGCCTTGATGTTACTCAACATCTTATCTTTTTCATCTTGAGGAATATCTTTATTTTCAACAAGAATTGTGTTGTAGTCGCCGTGAGTCTTGACAACCTTCCTGGTAGCCATGTGAGCGAATGTCTGTTGTGTCATGGCTTCCCATATTACGGTGCCATGTTCTTCAAGGACGATAACATAGTCTTCAAAGTGCAGGGCCCAGACTTCATAATCCTGTGGGAAGAGGATTAGGATCCTAGTAGTTGATATGATGCTACTAGAGAGATTGAAAGAGAGAGTATGGGGATCTTCGTGATTCATCTTCTCAAGAGTTCACATAAGCGAATATAGAATCAGATGTGTAATAACGTGAATCGAGATCGAGGGAAAAACAAGAGATCTAGATCCGGAGCTTGCAACTGATTGATGCAGTTGAGACACCAACAACATATCCAAGAGACACGATAAACCCTAGTTTAAAATCTCGACAGAAGATTAGTGTATAAGTTACACAATCTCCTGCCCTGATACCAATTGTTGAAACAATAAATACTTTGATCGATAGATTCTATAAACGATGTGAACAAAATAACACGAAAAATGAAGATCAAATTATGCCGAATGCTTAGATTAATAGCTTTAGAAGAGTTCAACGTGAACTTTTCTGTAAAAGCTAAGTAAGGCAAAATACAATCAATAACCCTAGAACGATACATGCATGCACATTAAATAGTCTAACCCTAGATAAACACAAATACAGATGGACAGACCCAACCCGTTATAAATGAGACTATATACGTACAAAAAATTTGGCATAACACATTAGGTAGCCCAACACAAGTATGTTTTGATCTTTTATTAGGGGTATGTTTTATGAAACTAGTTGTTTTTTTGTTGAATTTATTAATTGTTTTAGTGAAAATATTAATTGTTTTTGGTGAAATTAGTAATTTTCTTATGAGAAATCAGTTCTTGAGTTGTTATTATATTGATTACTTGTTTAAATATTGACATGTTAGGGTAAAATTGAGTTCTTTAAGAGACCAAGCTCCAATGAATCAAGTGTTGAAGGATCGTCCAAAAGACAATGCTCCAATTCTAATAAATCATTCCCTTTGGTTTCTAATGCTCCATATCCACAAAGACCACAATCACAAAGTCTACAACCTACAACTACTTCAATTAGAAGTATTGATTTGAAGTTGAAATTTTTAAACGGTTGTGAGTATGCAAATTATAGAATTCGGGGACCGATTTAGTGAAATAACCACCAATTACTAGAATACATGGGGGCTTTGATTCTTTGTGATTCATTTGCTAAATTTGACAAAACAAAATTGTTGAAGTTGAGTGAGTTGTACAAGAATGATTTTAATGATTCCGAGAGGATATAACTTGATGATGAACTTGAGATATATTATCACTCTTTACATAAAGATGGCTGGTTCACTAGAATACATGAGGGCTTTGAGTCCTCGTGATTCATTTCCGAGCTTTCTCATTTGATGGTGGAAACATGAAAACATCTTTCTTATCCTATGATTTATAGGTTGTTAAAGTAGGTTTGGTTTTACCTATTGTGATCGCAACAATGAAAAAATGTTTTTTCATGATGAAACTTTTGAATACAGACTTGCGTAGCAAAATGAGTTATGACTTTTTGAACGATGTCTTGATTTGTAAATGAGTTATGACTTTTTGAACGATGTCTTGATTTGTAATGTTAAAAAGAAGCTCTTATAAATGTTAAGATCGAAGATGTAATGAATCGTTTTCAAAAAATATTTACATGTAGATGTGAAATTTAAAAATTTTATGTTCGACAACTACTAGTTTGTTATTTTTAATGCACTCGTACTTTTTTTTTTGTAATACTGTTGCTGTAAATTCCTACGTCCGTCCCTGTCATGTGGAGTTGTTGCCCCTTAGGAAGGTGATACTCTTGGTCATTGCTTTAAGAATAACTTTGTTGTAATTATTGGTGTCGACAAACCTGTTGTCTAAATTTTTTGAGGATATCACCCTTGGTCTACATACTTTAATTGTTGGTAAGATTGAAGCTGTCTACAATCTTCATAGCCATTAATAGATGCAACAACTCCTCCTAGTTTATTAAAGCCCAAAATGCCATGATTACAATCTTCGTAGCCATTAATAGATGCAACAACTCCTGTCCTGTCTAGTTTATTAAAGCCCAAAATGCCATGGTTGGAGATCCGGAGGAACAGAAAATATTGTCTAGATCATTAAGCCTTATCTGGATGTATGGTTTGCGGTTTTATTATTTTTTTCCTTTTTCTTTTTATACATTTTCCAACTTGTTTTTATTTTTTAATAAAATTTCTATTGCCGTTAGAAAAACCAAAGTGATAATTATACCGTTGATCTGAACCATGACTCTTCCGCCGGTGTTGGTCATTGAACCAACCTACCAACCCCTTGAACTATGACAATTTTAATGGCATTTTAGTGAATACGAAGCCGGAGATGAGACATTTTATAAATGCATCACAGTTTGAAAATCTTAAAGCACATGGGAATAATTAATAAAGGTTGGCAACGCACGTGCTACTTCTGTTATACTCATTTTGCAACTACGCAATTCACCATTATTAAATAAATCATCAGTTATGTAAGGAGAGAGAGGTCGACTAAGATCTTAAGTTTTATATATTACTAAGAAGTGCATGCAAGCTGGCAATTCATTATTTTAATTAGACTAAACATCGATTTGGTAAGGAGAGAGTTGACTAAGACCTTAAGTTTTATATATTCTCATGCAACAGTAGACGCAATATCTTCTCAAACACATCTACTTTTATTCTTTGAAAGTTTTACTCTTGTTTCCTATTTTTGATCGATCATTAAAAAGATGCCGATTCTAAAAGGGTTTGAACACCTTAGAATGCAACTAGATGCTATAAAAAAAGCAACTAACGAATTTGCAAAAGATAATCACATTGGCGGAGGAGGATTTGGACCGGTGTTCAAGGGAGAACTCATTTCGGAGGAGACGACAAAGACAGTGGCTGTAAAATGTTTAAATCGCAAGTTTGGCCAAGGAGATCCTGAGTTTTTGAAGGAGATCATTATGCTTTCAGCTTATAAGCATGAAAATATTATCTCCCTCTTAGGCTACTGTGAAGAGAAAGAAGAGAAGATCCTAGTCTACGAATATGCATCTAAGAAAAGTCTCGACAAACATCTTGCTAGCCAGGAGTTAACGTGGGTCAAACGCCTTAAAATATGCATCGGGGCAGCTCGTGGAGTGGCATATATTCATAATCCTGCTGGGGGCCATCAAAGACTACTGCATCGCGATATTAAGAGTTCCAATATTTTAATAGATGAAAATTGGAATGCCAAGATTGCAGATTTTGGTTTAGCCAAAATTGCTCCAGCCAACCAGCAAAACTCATTTATTATCACCAATAATAATAATGTTGTAGGGACTGTAGGGTATACTGATCCTCAATATATGGAGAGGGGAATACTAACAAAGGAATCCGACATTTACTCGTTTGGTGTTGTTTTGTTTGAGGTTTTGTGCGGGAGGGTGTGTATTATTAACATTAACGATACATCTACTCCATTTTTGACTCATATAGTAAGATATCATCATAGACGAAAGAAGCTAAATGAACTTGTTTGTCGTAACATAAAGAATGAAATACATCCCAGTTCTTACAAGATCTTTTCAGAAATTGCCTATCAATGTTTGCACGGAGAGTACGATTTACGTCCATCTATAGAGCAGATCGTGCGAGAACTTGAAACAAGCCTTGAATATCAAGTAAGTTGACTTTTCTGTTTCATTTAATTATATTTGTTTTAGCAATCCTCTTATTTAGAAGGTGTTTGGATAAGAAAAAAGAGAATGTTTATAGCTTATTGTTAAATTTAAATGTTTGGATAGGAAACATTAAAAATCAGCTTATCGTGGAATAAACTAAATAAACTAATTTTAAAAAGCATCCACCATTGCTTATAGTTTATAGGTTATTTCTAATCCAAACATTTTTGCAAAAATTACTTCTTACACCGTTATAAACTAATAAGTTATAAGAAAACATACTTTTAAACACCATTTAGGTCTTTTGGTGAGACTTGAACCCATTACCTCTCATTTGAAAGAGTTACTCTTTACCGGCTACCGCTAGGCCAAAGGCCTTTTGGTGAAAAAGAGATTTATTATAAAACGAAGCTAATTAAGGTTCTTTTAATTTTTCTATTATGAAAATAAATAAAACATGCATTATATATAGTTACTCCATGTATTACCTTCATCCATTTTTTGTAACTATGTTTAGCAGTGAGTATTTGAGGAGTTAATTAAGCTTATATGGAATCTTATAAACTAATCATAGAGTTGCGAAAAATTAAAGTTACTGATATTAGTTTTTCTGTTAAATCATAACTAAACTGTTATTTAAAAGGAAAAAAGTCAACAATATATATCATTCTCGTTCATATCATATTTTGTAAACAAATTTAACAAATACTAAAAACAATTTATCAACTTATTATATTTGGTATAAGAAAACATACTTTTAAACGACGACTAATAATTTAATAAAATCAACTTAATTTACAAAAAATTAAGAACTTGTTTTAGATAAGGATTAAGGAATCGATCATTGTCGACCCAAAATGATAGTGGGGTAATAACCAAGGGAGCAACAAAGATGTGTACGAGTCATCCAAATAATTCTCTGTCTTATATGTTTTGAGACATTTCATGTAACAAGTAACATCATAACATTATACATTTTGTATCGGTTTGTGCGTTTTTATAAAAAGTTACTTTATTTTATTTATTTATTTATTTTCTTTGTATTTTAAGTATTTTCTTTATTTTTCAGATGCTAAAAAAATAATATTTTAAATATTAGAAAAACAAACAATAATGGCAACATCAATGGATAAAGACAATAGTGAAAACTTTTATAAGGGGCATCATATGTTGTCCTTATTGCCCTAAAATCTTGGAGGGAGAACCCGTAAAGATGTTGTAAACATTATCCTTTATGCTAAATAGAGCATTAATATTTCCCGACTAAAGAATACATCAATAACTTAAATGACTACGTCTCCAGTTATTATTGCGAGGAAATATTAATTAACTTCCTTTTCCAAATTGTAGTCGGTCGCAGACACAAATTCGTCCTTAGTGAAAGAGTTTGGACATCTCAGAATTGGACTTGATATCATAAAGCATGCCACAAACAACTTTGGTGATGACCACTTCATTGCTGAAGGTAGATCTGCAGGGAAGGTATACAGAGGAGAATTCAAACACTCTAAGGGACAAGTCATGTGTGCTGTAAAGCGCTTGGATTGTACCATGGCCGATACGGATCTTTTGTTTTGGAGAGAGATCATGTTGCTGACAAGTTATAAACATCAAAATATTGTCTCTCTTAGAGGATTTTGTGACGAGAGTAAGGAAAAGATCATTGTGTACGACTATGCAGTTCATCAGCGCCTTGATGTTCTTCTACTTGACCCCAAATTCACTTGGATTCAACGTCTCAAGGCGTGTCTTGGGGCTGCATGTGGGTTGGAGTACCTTCATGATCATAAGGGTACCCATCAAACTGTCCTGCATGGTCATATTAGAAGTGCCAACATCTTGTTGGACCGAAATTTGAATGCATATATTACAGATTTTGGCCTATCCAGATACGGGAAAGACAACGAAGATCACAGGCTCCTTTTCTTCGATGAGGAAGCCCCTCTTGGCTATTTTGATCCCATATATAAAGATACTGTCATATTGACAAAGGAAACGGATATCTACTCATTTGGTGTGGTACTATTCGAAGCATTGTGTTCAAGGGCTTGTGTTGATAATAGTTATAAGGATGAGCGTCGATCCCTACCTATATTAGTAAAGAAGAACTATCAAGAGCAGAAACTAGATAGTGTTGTGGATGATAATTTAAGGCAACAGATTGGCGAAAATTGTTTTGATACATTCGTAGAACTTGCATACCAATGTTTGGAAAGTAATAAGTCACGACGCCCCACAACAAATTTGGTCGTGAGCACGCTTAAAACTGCACTTGCATATCAAGTAAGTTGTTTTTTTTTTTTTTTTTTCCTTCTATTCAGTTATTTTTCTGTAATCATATTAACCTGTTTTTTACTATTATATTTTGAAGAAATAATTGGAACACAATTATAGATTGATATACCTACGTATATAAGATAAGAAATAGAAAAAATATATTGATAATCTCCTACCGTACACACTTGACTGGTTTATGGTAGAAAATTCTGAATTTAGAGTAAAATTTTAAATATGTCATTATGGTATTGTAAATATGAAAAAAATAAATAAATAAAATATTACACATAAAGTTTCTGATTGGAAAATTATGCATGGTTTTTGTACTACGAGCTCGATCCATACAAAATAACAATTCTTTGCTTCTGGAATAAATCCCAAAAATTAATCTTAAGTTTATTACAAAACATCGTCATCTTTTACCCACTTTTTGAGCAGGAGGTCTTTGAAGCAAAAGCAAATCGCCTATTGGATTTTGAAGAAATCTGTCCTCCCGGGGGAAGCCATTTGGTAATTTTGTACACAACAAGCGTCAAAGGCATCCGAAAGACGTCAAAAGATTGCTCCAGGGTTCACTCTTTACTCAAAAGTTTAAAGGTTTTATACCAAGAAAGGGATATAGCGATGTACTCGGATTTCAGAGATGAATTGCAGAAATTGGGAAAATTAACGGCACTACCTCGGCTGTTTATAAAGGGTAGGTACATCGGCGGAGCAGATGATATTTTTCTGTTGCATGAGCAAGGAAAATTCCAGCCACTCGTTCGTGATATACTAAACATATCGGAAGGGCCATGCAAAAGGTGTGCTGGAGTTCGGTCTGTGGTGTGCCGTAAGTGTAATGGTAGCAATATTCTGAAATCTGTTGAATGGGGCAGAACGAGGTGTACGGAATGTAACAAGAATGGTCTGATCAAATGCCCAATTTGCTTCTAAAAATATTTATTTTTAATTTGGTCCGTGCCATGTGTGTTGTTGCCACTTGCCAGTATCAGGTGATGATAAATCTGGTTTGAGTATTTATATGTGTACATGTTATTATCCCATATTATTGATGGATTACGGTCTCATCTTCCTCTATGCATTGAAGTAAAATCTCTCTTAAGCTCATACGGTGTGCCTTGTACCGCATACCGCGGTATAGTGCAGTATCCGATAAACACCGCACCGACCCCCAAATTAAAAGTGCGGTATGCATATCTTGTGGTACAACTTTACCGTGCGGGGAACAAAAACTCTCCTTTATATGTAGCATTTCATGCATAAAAATGTGTACTGTGGTAGGTGTGGTAATGTATGGTATGACACCTACTAGTTTTGTGGGATATGGTAAAAAATGACATGACACATAAAAAATATGGTGAATGTGGTATGACACCCACACCCTAAAACCACTTTTGGAGATAAAATCCAAGACTTCACACACACACACACACACACACACACACACACACACACACACACACACACACATATATATATATATATATATATATATATATATATATATATATATATATATATATATATATATATATATATATATATATATATATATATATAATACCTTATAAAGCATATTTGGTCAAACGCTGAATTTTAAGTCGTCCAAACCATAATGTAATATATACAAACATTTTATGCAGTGAAATCTTATCCGGTCAAAGTGAAAAAGTGAAGGCTAAGGGGCGGGTCGTCTCTTAAATATATCATCACCGAACAAACTCTTCAAAAACATGAATCAGTCAAAATTGAATCGATATTTCGTTCACATTATTTAGCCGATTGAATCGGTTATCAGAGATACACTCTATATGGCATCTCCTCTCTCAACATGGTATTACCTACAGCCACTCACCATCGCCATCTCTATCTCTCTCTCTCTCTCTATATATATATATATATATATATATATATATATATATATATATATATATATATATATATATATATAAGCCCTAAAATTCATCACCACGTTCCCATTCTAATCTTCTGTAAAAAATTCACCATAAACCCTAGATGACGTCACATTCTCCGCTACCAGATACCCCTATTGTTGATGTTGCCATGAGGATAGACCACTCACATAGAGTGAAGACCCAAAATTCATATCTCATCATCTCCTCCATCAGCCACGTTCTTCAACAATAATCACCCTCTACCGCCTTTCTCAACTTCTTCACCATCCACTGTCATCATTATACTGAGTGATTCTCTCTAAAAAAATCCTACAAACCCTAGCCATCACGGACTTCAAAACCATCAACCACCTTCAGATCACTCATCAACACCGATGGAGCACCATTGCACCAGCGCAACACCATTGCACAAGTCGTCCCTCTCTCTAAAATCGAACGGCCAACATTAAATTCCTTCACCCTCCTCCTTTCTGATTTGCAGTCGAAAAAAGAACATCTGATTTCAGGTATCACGAAAAAACATTTCTTATTTTACTTTTTTTCTAATCGAATCGGTGATGGGTTAGATCATATTTCCATCTACGTGTTCAATTTTTTCTTGTGGTTTTGTCAATGCAAGGTAAGACCTTTATGAATCTTCTATTTTTTGTAGAGGGTTGAGATAAAAAAAACATTACACAAATACACAAAGATAACAAGCAACCACTAATGTTGAGGTACTGTTGCTATCAAATATTTCATTTGTAACCTTGTTTCCTTTTCTTAACTGTCATTATTGCATTTGGGTCTATTTCTAAGTTTCTCCTGATAGAAGTATAAATGTAAGAAAAGTGTATGATTATCATATAATGTTGAGGTATTGTTGCCTTTTCATTCCTATTTAACCTTAAAATATATGAAATGATGAATTATTGATGTTTTATTTTCTTTAAATTTCTAAAAGAAAGAAAAACGGACATTGAAAAGGCAAAGCATATATGGGCTAATATATGTTTATGATTTTCTTGCTGAAAATGTTGTTTTTGTGATGGGTGATAGAGAACAAGGATGAGGGAGATGATGCATGTGTAATAGAGGTAAATACATTTGTTTCTTGAATACTATCATATTGATATTGTTTGATTTTATTATTGTGGTAAAGGTAACAAAGAATGTTTCGTTTGACATGAATAACCACGAGTTTAAGAGCATGTTCTCAGGTTCAACAATTAAGATGCAAGGGGGTCAAAGTGGCAACAAAACATTAATGTATGCTAATGGCATTTATGTCCCCACTTTGGTTATTGGAGAAAGAAAGGGGTGGTATCAAGGTTAATATGATAAATCTATAAATATTACTACTTTAATAAAGAGTAAAGGAACTTGGGTTTTAATTTGTTTTTTCTTCTATTCGTATTACAGGAAGATGAGGGTGAATATGGAAAATAGAAATTTCTTTTACTTTCTCTATCAGTATAGGGAATTAACTGTTTTATACTCTTATTGGTTTCCACATATGTAGGCAGGATATTGCAAGATGGTGGAAGATCAAAGTGCCCAAAGAGGTGTATCTGGTTATATTTCTCAAATGGGACAATGACATTTAAGTTAAAAAAAAAAGCTCGATTTGTTCCTTTAATGTTGTAATATTTACTTTCATAAAAGAATCATTTTGAAGTATATAAATGCTATTTTTTTTTAAATTAGTCTGAAATCACATAGGCTACTTCTCAGTGACATTCAAGCATTATTTTTCGTGTAGGTCAAAAATATGGGTGTTGGGAAAGCTCTAGACTGCATTTTTGTTGCTCTGGCTCTCTTTATTGCTGCTACATGTAGCTTGGTGAGCTTTTATGCATGAATTATTCTTTTTTGCTACTGATCCATGGTTATTCCTTCATGTTTGTTCATATATTTGTGAATTTCTCTACAAATAATGCTTTCATGTATTTTAAAACAGATGCATGGTGATAACCCCCTCCCCCCTTTTATTTATAAATGTTCTATTTTTGCTACCAAAAAATTATTTGGCTTCATGTTATTTAAGATATCTATGCCCCTTTATATTTTTATCAACACATCATAATCCTATGTAGGTGATGATTTAGAAGTTGTAATTCATGAGGACACTATATGCAGTCCCAAGCATAACATGAGAGGTAACTGTTTCAACCCTAAAGTTTGAAGGGATATTTATTTTGAAAGGGCAAAATAAATTGTTTTTAAAAACAATCTAATTTTTGATTATTTTTTTTGTTGTGGGGGCAGGTGCCCCCACTGCCCCTATTGTAAGTCCGCCCATGTTTATATGCATGCCCAAGCATAACATGAGAGATAGTAATGATATTATGTTTTCATAATTGATTTTAATCTTTGTAGATCAAGCAGTCAAATTCGTTACTTTGAAACTTTGAAAGAATGTGCATTACATGAAAGAAAAATCAAAAGGACGGGAATTTTTTGTGTTTTTCAGAGGAAACATGAGGGTCATTTTGTCGTTTATGCGTGGTCTTAAGTTTTCAATTTTTAAACTTAAAATTGTTCCATTAAAATGATTTATTTTTTACTAACTTATGTTGACTTTTTTGTTTTGTTTCCAATGGGAACATCTTTTTATATGGCATTCTACAAATCTAAATTGTTATTTCTAGAAAGCACATTCAAGCCCTTTAGTTGATTTTAATGTTATATATGATGTTGATTTCAAATTTTTGGACAAAACTACCCCTTCTTCAAGTTTAATGTCTTCTGAGTCTATTAGGACGGAGTTTAATATGGTATTTTGGCCTAAATTGGATGATTTTACCCTTATTGTTGATGTTACTGTTTCTGATGGGGTTATTTGAAATATGGAAACTGCCGTTTTTTCTCTTTGATACTATTGTATAATGTATTCACTATTGATTGAAAATGCAAACAAAATAATTAGTACAAAGGATTAAGATCTTATGATGAAAGATTTCTGGTGGTGTTTGGGGATATGTGTATTGAATCTGACCAGTCAAAAATGTCATTAATGGGAAGTTGTTTAAGATAAAACAAAGTCTAGGTGGTTAATTGAAAGTTCATTTCACTTTGGGTGATATTTATGGAGGTGTTATCAAACATTGCTGATGTCAAAAGGTTAAAATGGAGTTCTCAATAGTTAATGGACATATCACCTATTTAGGTTGTGATCATTTTAATTCATGTTGCTCTCAAATGATTGTGGAGTTGCTTTTCTTCGTCAATCATAGGTTCTGATGTCTTTCTTTGTTTTAGTCTTTTTAGAGTTGTTTATTTAGTTTAGTATGCTTAGTTTTTGTAATTTTCTTTTGTTTATTGGACTCTTTGTATCAGTGTAGCTCCCTGCTAATTTTTGTTATAAAATTAATGTTAAAAATACATAAAATCATTTAGTTGATTTTTTTTATTAAAAAAATTGTATAATAATGTTGCAACTAACTTAATAAAGATGTAATTTTAAAATTCATTTATTTTGAAATGAATTTTTTTAAAAAGCTTTCTGAAAGATGTAAATAAACTTAAAATCATAATGGATATAAACTAAAAAATGATTAAACTATTTAAGATTCAAATCAAAATGGACGATTAAATAAAATGCATTATTTATTAGGAAGTTGGATTTCATTAAAAATAAATATGCAAGCGAGCTTAAAAGTGGCTTAAAAGTAGTATATTATATGGGCTAAAGATAAAATTTTTATTTGTGTTTGTCTCATACTTAAAAGTTAAAAGTTACTTAATGGTTGTTGTTTCACATATATTATGGCGAAAAGAAAGCTTTGAAAACCATTAATTTTGATATTAGTCTTGATAATGAAATATATTATTCGAAAAAAAAATAAAGTGAGAAGGTAGCTTTCAGAACTAATTAAGGTAAAAAAAATTTCATTTTTCGTTTAATCACAATTTTCTTAAGTTAATAATTATTGTTATAACTCTTGTGTTAAAAGACCTTTTGTAACATCACAAAATTTAAGACCAAAAATTTCATTTTAATTAAGTTATTATATAAAACCAACAGTATAAAAACATTCATATTAATGTCTCATGTCAAAACCAAAGTGTCAATAATCAAAACATATTATCATAAAACCATATCAGAGTGTAATCCCAAAGATCTCATGTGCGGAAAACATAGTGTGATGCGCTGCGATCAAGCCGGCTCCTTTCCTTTGAAAACGAAGTACCTGAAACCAAAACTGAAAACCGTAAGCACGAAGCTTAGTGAGTTCCCTCATCATACCACACACCATACAAACACATGACATACATACTGCCAGACATATCTGGGTGCCCGACCTACCCCTTCGGTCCTCTCGACCGGTGACCTTGTCTAGCATATCTGGGTGATGGCCTACCCCTTCGGTCCTCTCGACCGGTGACCGGGAGGTGGCCTCCCCTTCGGTATCTTTCAACCGGTAACCGGCGACTATTTCACCCCTACCACTACCATATAAAACCCTAGCATATAAACACAAATCACATACTGCCTAGCATATCTGGGTGCTGGCCTACCCCTTCGGTCCTGTCGACCGGTAACCGGGGACTATTTCACCCCTACTACTACCACATAATATCATATCACATATATCATAATCTGGCTAGCATGGTTGGGTACTAAACTACCCCTTCGGTCCTATCGACCGGTAACCGGGGACTATTTCACCCCCTACTACCACTATCACATAACATCATATCATGCTAGAACATAAAACATATCAGATAGCAGCAAACCTAGATGAATATCACAAAGTCAATCATCTAACATACAACTCCTACTGGTGGGCCGGCATTGTGGCCGTAGACCCACCGCTACTGGAAGGTAACTCACCTCACACTGCTGAAGTCCCGTAGACACAATCCCAGCTGCTGGATGACAACTTCCCGAACTGTCAATATCAAAACATCACCCAATTAATAATTGGGTTCCACTACATAACCATAAGAATATTCTTTGGATAATTACTACATTACCCCAAGCTTGGCTTATTCAAGCCTAAGGCCCAATCCATAGGCCCAAAGTCAATTAGGAATCAAAACCCAACACATGGCCCAATTTTCCAAATTGGGCCCAGGCCTATACATGGTCTTATTCTAAGGCCCAACATCATATAATCATTAAGGCCCAAACTATGGCCCATCTATGGCCCAATTTTCCAAATTAGGCCCAACCCCTTGAAGGTTTTTAAGCATTCTAACACTCCTAAGGTGTACATGCAACCATAGAAACCTTGGATCTATGTTTTACTATGATACATGCAAATTTGATTTCCAAGGTTTATATCCTATCTAGCATACATGGGGAACTTTTCAACATAAAAGTAAGCAAGAAAAAATACCTTGTAGTAGTTTGGATTCCTTGAAAAACTTGTGAGCCTAGTACCTCAAGTGTGATGCCTCAAATGTCTCACACAACACCAAATGCACTTGGAATAACTTAGAGAGATATGAAGAACACTTAGAAATCGGCTAGCCCTCACTTGTATATCTTAGTCGCCGATTTTGGTGAAGAACATGAAGATTATATAGTGTGTTACAATTAGGGTTACACCATGTAAACCCAATTTTCATGACTTTTCATTTCCATGACCCATGGGTTCAATAAACACCATGGAGCATCCATAGAGCATCCCATGGGTTTTAGCCCAACTTGATAATCCATGGAGCATTAGCCCACTATATAAGTATGGATGATTTACACAATCAACCCATATATTTAATTAGTCTCCTTTTGATCACTTAATTAATTCCAAATTAATTCGTGATCAATACTAATTAAATAATATTATTAATATATTAGAACTTATAATATATTAATAAACCTTAAGTGTTATTTCTCTCATTTTAGTCTATCCAAATGCATGATGCCATGCAACCCAAATAGACCATGCCAAACCGGGTCAAGTACATACCATAAATAGTATGGACTTAGACACATTATCCAACAGTCTCCCACTTGGATGAGTCTAATAACTATAACTGCAAGTATGACTTCACGAACCGATTAGCAATCGTAGCTCTTTCAAGGTCTCTCAGAACTGAGATGAAGATGATACGCCATTTAAGATAAGTGATCATATAATCCTCTGTTCTAGATATCAGCCAGACAAATACATGGAACAATGTCTTACTTATTGTCCAGCAGTTTGTTTCCGGATTTCCGATTTGTTTGACACAGAACTTAATCGAACACATCAATTTAGTTCTGACCGGGCCCGGTACATGGGTCAACACAAAATCATCGAGGGCCCAGATATCGCTTCTAATCCAAGAAGGAACAGATAAACTTCGACTCATATGCTTGTTCTACTACTTGTTGAATCATACACAAAGGCACGTTTTATAACATCGAGTTACCAATACGTTTTATAACATCGAGTTACCAATGCTTGTTCTACTACTTCGACGTCATATCTCTAGGTTTGAGACTTATATGATATTACCGTCTCGCGATCACTCGAGATAGATTCGATGAAGTGATACCAGCGAGCGTGGGTTGAATCCAATACTCAGAACTTATGAGCACTCATGAGTGTTGTAGCAACACTTTGCTATGTCCAGTACCTTGGACATCTACAAGCCAACCCATGACAGTCTTGATTCATATCTACTTCCAACATATGACCGACTGTGGAGAATTTGAATAATATGAAATACAACAACATAATTATTCTGGAAGTCATAACACTTTACTCATAAATAAACACAACTTTTATTCATCATCAAATGCCAATTACACTTTACACATTTCAAAGCTATCTAACTATTAAAACTAATATCATCCTTTAGCCTTATGCGCCTCGCATGCTGGAGATGCTTAACCCTGCTCAGTCCCTTCGTGAGGGGATCTGCCGGGTTCTCATCCGATGATACCCTCTTTGCCACGATGAGTCCTTCTTATATTCGATGTCTGATGAAATGGTATTTTCTGTCAATGTGTCTGGATCTCCCGTGATCCCTTGGTTCCTTGGCTAAGGCAACTGCACTTTCACTATCACAGAAAATCTCCATAGGCTCCTTTATAGCTGGTACAACCCCAAGGTCTCCAATGAAGTTCTTTAGCTATATAGCCTCCTTTGCTGCCTCGCTTGCCGCTATATACTCTGATTCGCAAGTTGAATCAGCCACTGTCTCCTGTCTGGAACTTTTCCAAGAAATTGCTCCTGCGTTTAAGGTAAAGACCCAGCCTGACTGAGAGCGGAAATTATCCCTATCAGTCTGAAAGCTCGCATCACTATACCCCAATACTCTCAAGTCATCACTCCCACCGAGGGTAAGAACCCAGTCCTTAGTCCTCCGCAGGTACTTGAGAATGTTCTTTACCGCAGTCCAGTGAGCCTTGCCAGGGTTCCCCTGATATCTGTTGACCATGCATAATGCAAAGGCCACATCAGGATGAGTACAAGTCATAACATACATGATCGAGCCTACAGCGGAAGCATAAGGTACTCGACTCATCTCAACTATCTCAGCCTCTGTACTCGGGCTCTGAGTCTTACTCAGTCTGGCGTTACTCTGGATTGGTAACTCTCCTTTCTTGGAATTCTACATGTTGAACCTATTCAGCACCTTATCCAAGTAGGTACTTTGACTAAGTCCAATTAGTCTTTTACTCCTGTCTCTCAGAATCCTTATCCCTAGGATATAGGCAGCTTCTCCAAGGTCTTTCATAACGAAACACTTCCCAAGCCAGGACTTAACTTCCTGCAGAGTTAGGATGTCATTTCCTATGAGTAGTATGTCATCCACATACAATACCAAAAAGCTAACTATACTCCCACTAGCCTTGACATATACACAGGACTCATCTTCACTCCTCGAAAAGCCAAACTCTTTGACTTTCTCATCGAAACAAAGATTCCATCTGCGAGGTGCTTGTTTCAATCCATAGATGGATTTATCAAGCTTACACACTCTATTAGGGTACTCTGCACTGACAAAACCCTCTGGCTGACTCATGTAAACATCCTTAGCCAACTTTCCATTAAGGAAAGCGGTTTTGACATCCATTTGCCATATTTCATAGTCATGAATGCAATGGCTAGCATAACCCTAATAGACTTAATCTTCGCTACTGGTGAAAAGGTCTCATCATAATTAACTCTCGGAGTTTGAGAAAAACCATTTGCAACCAGTCGCGCCTTATAAGCGTGTACATTACCATCCATGTCGGTCTTCTTCTTGAAGTGATGGGTTGTGAGCATTTCTAACACTCTTAAGTGTACATGCAACCCTAGAAAACCTTGGATCTATGTTTGTCTATAATACATGCAAAATACTTTTTCCAAGGTTCATAATCCTATCTACCATACATGGGGAACTTTAAACTTAAAGTGGATAGAATTACATACCTTGTAGTTGATTTGATTCCTTGAAAACCTTGAGAGCCTAGCACCCCAAGTGTGATGCCTCAAATGTTTTGCACAACACCAAATGCTCTTGGAATGACTTTGAGAATGTATAACACTTGTAAAAATCGGCTTGCCCTCTCTTATTCTTAGTGTACCCGATTTTGGTGAGTATCAAGTTCCTTATATAGTGTGTCACATCTAGGGTTAGACCATGTAAACCCTAATGTGACATGACTCTTCATTTCCATGACCCATGAGTTTGTAACTCCCATGGAGCCTCCATGGAGCATCCATTGGGTTTAACCCAACTTGATAATCCATGTAGCCTTTTAGCTCACTATACAAGTTATGGATGATTTACATAATCAACCCATATATTTAATTAGTCTCCTTTTTGATCACTTAATTAATTCTAGATTAATTCTTGATCAATACTAATTAAATAATATTATTAATATATTAGAACTTATAATATATTAATAAACCACAAGTGTTATTTCTCTCATTTAGTCTATCCAAATGCATGATGCCATGCAACCCAAATGGACCATGTCGGGTCGGGTCAAGTACATACCAGAAATAGTTATGGACATAGACACCTTATCCAACAGTCTCCCACTTGGATAAGTCTAATAACTATAACTGCAAGTATGACTTCAGGAACCGATCAGCAATCGTAGCTCTTTTCAAGGTCTCTCGGAACTGAGAAGATGATGATACGCCATTTTAGATAAGTGATCACATAATCCTCTGTTCTAGATATCAGTTGGACAAATACATGGAACACTGTCTTACTTTTGTCCTGCAGTTTGTTTCCCGATTTCCGATTTGTTTGACATAGAACTTAATTGAACACATCAACTTAGTTCTGACCAGGCCCGGTACATAGGTCAAAACAAAATCATTGAGGGGCCCATATATCGCTTCTAATCCAATAAGGAACAGATAAACTTCGACTCATATGCTTGTTCTACTACTTGTTAAATCACACACAAACACACGTTTTATAACATCGAGTTACCAATGCGTTTTCGCACGATCAATGCATAACCAACTCATAGACAACAAGTCATATCTCTAGGTTTGAAGACTTATATGATATTACCGTCTCGCGATCACTCGAGATAAATTCCATGAAGTGATACCAGCGAGCGTGGGTTGAATCCAATACTCAAAACTTATGAGTACTTATGAGTCTTGAGGCCATGTCCAACATCTTAGACCTCTACAACCAACTCATGACAGTCTTAATTCATATCTACTTCCAACATATGACTGACTGTGGATAATTTGAATAATATGTAAAAACACAACATAAATATTCTGGAAGTCAAAACATGCAAAAGAAATAATAGTAAACGATTGACAAAAGATAGCAACACTTTACTCATAAATAAACACAACTTTTATTCATCATCAAATGTCAATTACACTTTACAAATTTCAAAATTATCTAACTACTAAAACTAATATCATCCTTCAGCCCTATGCTCCTTGCGTGCTAGAGATGCTTAACCCTACCCAGTCCCTTCGTGAGGGGATCTGCCGGGTTCTCATCCGATGATACCCTCTTTGCCACGAGGAGTCCTTCTTCTATTCGATGTCTGATGAAATGATATTTTCTGTCAATGTGTCTGGATCTCCCGTGATCCCTTGGTTCCTTTGCTAAGACAACAACACTTTCACTATCACATAAAATCTCTATGGGCTCCTTTATAGCTGGTACAACTCCAAAGTCTCCAATGAAGTTCTTTAGCCATATCGTCTCCTTTGCTGCCTCGCTTGCCGCTATATACTCTGATTCGCAAGTTGGATCAGCCACTGTCTCCTGCTTGGAACTTTTCCAAGAGATTTCTCCTCCGTTTAAGACCCAGCCCAACTGAGAGCGGAAATTATCCCTATCAGTCTGGAAGCTAGCATCACTATACCCTACAACTCTCAAGTCATCACTCCCACCAAGGGTAAGGACCCAGTCCTTAGTCCTCTGCAGGTACTTGAGAATGTTCTTTACCGCCGTCCAGTGAGCCTTACGAGGGTTCCCCTGATACCTGCTAACCATGCTCAAAGCAAAGGCTACATCAGGACGAGTGCCGGTCATATCATACATGATCGAGCCTACTGCAGAAGCATAAGGTACTCGACTCATTTCTGCTATCTCAACCTCGGTACTCGGGCTCTGAGTCTTACTTAGTCGAGCATTACTCTAGATGGGTAACTCTCCTCTCTTGCAATCTTCCATGCTGAACCTTTTCAGCACCTTCTCCAAGTATGTACTTTGACTAAGTCCAATTAGTCTTTTACTCAGGTCTCTCAGAATCCTTATCCCTAGGATATAAGCAGCTTCTCCAAGGTCCTTCATAGCAAAACACTTCCCAAGCCAGGACTTCACTTCCTGTAAGGTTGGGATGTCATTTCCTATGAGTAGTATGTCATCCACATACAGTCCCAAAAAGCTAACTATACTCCCACTAGCCTTGATATATACACAAGATTCATCTTCACTCCTTAAAAAGCCAAACTCTTTGACTTTCTCATCAAATCAAAGATTCCATCTGCGAGGTGCTTGCTTTAATCCATAGATGGATTTCTCAAGCTTACACACTTTTTTAGGGTACTCTGTGCTGACAAAACCCTCTGGCTGATTCATGTAAACATCCTCAGCTAACTTTCCATTAAGGAAAGCGGTTTTGACATCCATTTTCCATATTTCATTGTCATGAAATGCAGCAATGGCTAACAATATCCTAATAGACTTAATCTTGGCTACTGGTGAAAAGGTCTCATCATAATCAACTCCTGGAGTTTGAGAAAAACCCTTTGCAACCATTCGTGCCTTATAAGTGTGTATATTACCATCCATGTCGGTCTTCTTCTTGAAGATCCACTTGCACCCTACTGTCTTACGACCTGGTACATTGTCAACCAAGATCCAGACTTGATTGTCATACATGGACTGTATCTCGTTGTCCATTGCCTCTTTCCATTTAGCAGACTCGGGGCCTGCCATGGCTTCCGCATAGTTGTTAGGTTCATCCAAACTTACCAATGTCTCATCACTGATAAGTGTCTCACCTTCCGCAGTAATATGGAAACCATAGTAGTGCTCAGGTGCATTCCTAACTCTCGTGGAACACCTCAGAGGTACAGACTCGTCAATTGGATCAACAGGAGTTTCCTCCTCAAGTTGACTGCTGGGGTTTGAGGTTCCTTCACCACTTGACTCCTGAATTTCTTCAAGGTCAATTTGCCTCCCACTGTTTCCTTGGTTTATGAACTCTCTCTCTCTCTCTCTCTCTCAAAAGACACCCCTCCTTGCTACAAAGACCACATTCTCACTGGGTCTGTAGAAGAGGTAACCAAAGGATTTCTGTGGGTAGCAGATGAAAATACACCTCTCACTTCAAGGTTCGAGCTTGTCGTGAGTCTCGCGTCTCACGAAAGCTTCGCAACCCCAAATCTTGATGTGGGCTAGACTAGGAACTTTTCCAGTCCACATCTCGTGAGGTGTTTTGGTAACCTTCTTTGTAGGGACTAGATTAAGGATATGGGTGGCAGTCTCTAAGGCATACCCCCAGAATGAGATTGGTAGTGTAGCTCGACTCATCATGGAACGAACCATGTCTAACAGGGTTCGATTACGCCTCTCAGCTACACCATTCAACTGTAGTGTCCTGGGAGGTGTCAATTGTGAGACAACCCCATATTCCCTAAGATAGTCGAAGAACTCTGTACTAAGATACTCACCACCACGATCGGATCGAAGCATCTTAATGTTTCTGCCCAATTGATTCTCTACTTCCTGTTTAAACTCTTTAAACTTATCGAAAGTCTCTGACTTATGCTTGATTAAGTAGACATATCCATATCTACTATAAACATCTGTAAAAGTCACATAATACCGATTAGCATCCCTTGTGGCAGTTTTGAAGGGTCCACACACATCTGTGTGCACTAGATCCAACAAACCTTCACCCCTAGCACAAGAACCTGTGAAGGGTGACTTTGTCATTTTTCCAAGTTAGCATGATTCACAACTATCATCTGACCTTAGGTCAAATGACTCCAAGACTCCATCCTTTTGGAAATGGCCTATGCGTTTCTTGCTTACATGTCCAAGACGATAATGCCACAATGATGCTTTATCCAAGTTATTATTATTAGTAGAATCAATACACAACACATTATTTCCTAAATTATCTACAACACACACAGCTTCATACACACCATCACAAGGTAATGCTTTAAAATAAAACACATTATTAAAGAAAGCATTTATTCCTCCAACTTCATTATCAAAAGAAAAGGTAAACCTTGTTTGTACAAAGCATGAAAGGAAATAACATTTCTTGCCATTTCAGGCGAATAACAACATTTATTCAAATCTAAAGTAAACCCACTACTTAGCAACAAAGTATAAACTCCAATATTTGTGACAGGTGAAACTTTCCTATTCCCCATGATCAAGTTTATCTTTCCTTGCTCCACATTCTCACTTCTTCTTAGTCCCTGCAAATCAGAACAAATATGAATACCACAACCGGTATCAAGGACCCAAGAGTTAGAATAAGGTGAGTTATTAGATAATATGGTGTAAATACCTGCATGGTAGGGTTTCACTTTCCCATCCTTCAAATCTTGCTGGTACTTCGGGCAGTTCCGCTTCCAGTGTGCCTTTTCATGGCAATAGAAGCATTCAGCCTCTTTTGGGTCAGCAGAAGGAGTGAAGAAACCTTTCTTGGTTCCGCTTGAAGAGGAGCCATCAAGGTTCTTACCCTTGGTACCCTTCGAAGGGTTCTTCCTCTTCTTCCCTCTATCTTTCCCGATTGCCAGGACAGGTGCGGAGTTTGGAGTAGGAGTAGGAGTGGTAACAACCGACTTACCTTTAAGACCTGATTCTGCGGTCTTCAGAAGTCCTTGAAGTTTGCTGAGGGTGACTTCTTACTTGTTCATGTGGTATGTCATGCGGAATTGATCATAACACGATGGTAAGGAGTGCAAAATGATATCTATTGCTAACTCCTCTAGGAAGTTGACATTCAGCTTCATCAGACAGTCCAAATACCTTTGCATTTTCTACATGTGGCCAGTCATGGGTTCACCATCTTTCATTCGGGTTGTTATCATGGAGGAGATGATTTCATATCGCTCTTGACGAGCACTCTGATGGTAGCGGTCCATCAAATCCTGGTGCATCTCAAAAGGATAGTAGTCCTCATAGGACTTTTGGAGCTCGGATGTCATAGTGGCCATCATGATGCATGCCACTTTGGTAGCATCTCTTTAATGTGCCTCATATTCAGCAAACTCCTCAGGAGTAGCAGTTGGCTCGGGTACCTTAAGCTCCTTGTCGAGAACATATTCTTTGTTCTCGTATTGAGTGACCATCCTGATGTTTCTGATCCAATCAGTAAAGTTGGATCCATCAAAGATGACTCTCCCACAAAGGTTCATGAGAGAGAAGGAGCCAATAGGGTTTGAGCCAGGAGTAGCATTGTTGGAGACATCTGAAAAGAAGAAAAGACAAGTTTAGTTTAGATGTAAGGATAGTCCTTAATAAAACACCCAAATGTAATATTAAGGCTAGGATCCAATCACAATATATTATAACTTAGAAGAGGGATGCCGTAATCTAAGCTAAAACATATTTGAAAGGTAGGTGAATGAAGATTCACCAATTTCCACCATGAAAACGAAATATAAATTATTAGGTTTTATTTGGTTTTCAGAAACTCCTAGATTCTTTTGAGATTCATTGAACTTTTCAATGGCATGTTTCAATCTCGAGTGTGCCCTTCATGTTTTGTGACTGGGATACCAAGGATCACAAAACAAGGTGTGAAGTAACCATGCAAATTACTTGGTACCCTTAATGTTTTTCACTTAATCGATGTGCCGGTTAACCACACGCGCTCCACCGACCTATGAAAAACCTTAAGTCACCCTTTGCCTACCTTGTTAAGCCCAAGTTAGTGTGCTGGTTAACCACACACGCTCCACTAACGACTTAATCAAAGTGCAAAGTGTAATTTCATGGGTTAGCACCTTATTCACATTTTCCTAAAGTAACTAAGATTTGGAATTTATAAAACATTTAGTTACTTTATAATAATCATTATACTTTTTAATGAGAATTATAAGTCATTGTCCTACCCGTTCGGCTAACGACCCTCCACCAGTCAAGGAAGCGGTGGGTGAGAGTGGACACCCATTAAGCTGCCATTTTATAGGCAACAACCTTATACCCCCCTTATAGACCGGCTTCGTGAATGAGGCCTACTAACGTTAAAACGACTTGATCTTATACATATATATATATATATATATACATATATATATATATATATATATATATATATATATATATATATATATATATATATATATATATATATATATAACTTATAATATTATAAAGGATAAGGGTTGAATTTTAACTTTTAAAATTCTAGGGGTTGGAACTAAAGTTTATTAAGATGGCTTTACATGTTCCAAAACTTGAGGGCAAGTTTTGTAACTTTACAAAACCTTTCAATTCATAACTTATGAGTTATTAAAATGAAGACTCTTCATTTTTGTAACTTGTGTGTTCTTTTAATGGAATTAATACAAAGAGACTTTTGGTTATCCATAACTTGAGGACAAGTTATGGACTCCATTAAAACACATAGAGATCATGAATTCAGCATTAAACAAGTAATTCCTATGATCTATCAAGAACTCATAAGAACATGAATTAATCATATCAAAATTTCAAGAACATATGAACACATATAATTATGTAATTTTGATATTAGCCATTGTAAATGGATTGGAACAATCATCACACCATCTAAAACAAGTTTAATAACACCAAAACAGTTTAGGGTAATGTTTCTAGTCCATTTTCAGCAGCAAAAGTAGAAAATCTGCATTCTGAGGCTCCTAATCGTCGAGTGCACGAACCTACTCGACGAGTAGGATGAGTTTAGTCATGGACTCGGCGAGTCCCCCCATGGACTCGACAAGTTCATCATGCAGACAGCAAGAAAATCGACTTTTTTCACTATTTTGCATCAAGTATCAACAAACAAGCCTAGGCTCTGATACCACT
This sequence comes from Lactuca virosa, assembly GCF_052849685.1. NCBI lineage: Eukaryota > Viridiplantae > Streptophyta > Magnoliopsida > Asterales > Asteraceae > Lactuca > Lactuca virosa. The sequence continues at coordinate 137,138,249 of NC_136430.1, forward strand.
AATGGGTTGTGAGCATTTCTAACACTCCTAAGTGTACATGCAACCCTAGAAAACCTTGGATCTATGTTTGTCTATAATACATGCAAAATACTTTTTCCAAGGTTTATAATCCTATCTAGCATACATGGGGAACTTTAAACTTAAAGATGGCTAGAATTAAATACCTTGTAGTTGATTTGATTCCTTGAAAACCTTGAGAGCCTAGCACCCCAAGTGTGATTCCTCAAATGTTTCACAGAACACCAAATGCTCTTGGAATGACTTTGAGAATGTATAACACTTGTAAAAATCGGCTTGCCCTCTCTTGTTCTTAGTGTACCCGATTTTGGTGAGTATCAAGTTCCTTTTATAGTGTGTCACATCTAGGGTTACACCATGTAAACCCTAATGTGACATGACTTTTCATTTCCATGACCCATGGGTTTGTAACTCCCATGGAGCCTCCATGGAGCATCCAATGGGTTTAACCCAACTTGATAATCCATGTAGCCTTTTAGCCCACTATACAAGTTATGGATGATTTACATAATCAACCCATATATTTAATTAGTCTCCTTTTTGATCACTTAATTATTTCTAGATCAATTCCTGATCAATACTAATTAAATAATATTATTAATATATTAGAACTTATAATATATTAATAAACCACAAGTGTTATTTCCTTCATTTAGTCTATCCAATTGCATGATGCCATGCAACCCAAATGGACCATGCCGGGTCGGGTCAAGTACATACCAGAAATAGTTATGGACTTAGACATCTTATCCAACATAAAGATCCACTTGCACCCAACTGTCTTACGACCTGGTACATTGTCAACCAACTTCCAAACTTGATTGTCATTCATGGATTGTATCTCCCTGTCCATAGCCTCTTTCCATTTAGCAGCCTCAGGGACTGCCATGGATTCCGTGTAGCTGTTAGGTTCATCCAGACTTACCAGTGTGCTATCACTGATAAGTGTATCACCTTCCGCAGTAATATGAAAAACATAGTAATGCTCAGGTGCATTCCTAACTCTTGTGGAACGCCTCAGAGGTACAGACTCTTCTGTCGGATCAACAGGAGTTTCCTCCTCAGGTTGATTGCTAGGGTTTGAGGTTCCTTCACCACTTGACTCTTGAATTTCTTCAAGGTCAATTTGCCTCCCACTGTTTCATGGGCTTATGAATTCTCTCTCTCGAAAGACTCCTCTCCTTGCTACAAAGACCACATTATCACTAGCTCTGTAGAAGAGGTAACCAAAGGATCTTTGTGGGTAGCCGATGAAAATACACCTCTCACTTCGAGGTTCGATCTTATCGTGAGACTCACGCCTCACAAAAGCCTCGCAACCCCAAATCTTGATGTGGTCCAGATTGGGAACTTTTCCGGTCCACTTCTCATGAGGTGTTTTGGCAACCTTCTTTGTAGGGACTAGATTAAGGACATGGGCAGCAGTCTCTAAGGTATACCCCCAGAATGAGATTGGTAGCGAAGCTCGACTCATCATGGAACGAACCATATCCAACAAGATTTGATTGCGCCTCTCAGCCACACCATTCAACTGCGGTGTCCTGGGAGGTGTCAATTGTGAGATAATCCCACATTCCTTAAGATAGACAAGGAACTTCCCATGCTCCACATTCTCACTTCTTCTTAGTCCCTACAAATCACAACATATGTGAATACCACAACCTGTATCATGGATCCAAGAATTAGAATAGGGTGAGTTATTAGACAATATAGTGTAAATATCTGCATGGTTGGGTTTTACTTTCCTATCCTTAACATCTTGCTGGTACTTTGGGCAGTTTCGCTTCCAGTGCGACTTTTCATGACAATAGAAGCATTCAGCCTCTTTAGGGTTAGCAGAAGGAGTGGCGAAACCTTTCTTGGTTCCAATTGAAGAGGAGCCATCAAGGGACTTTCCCTTGGTACCCTTTGAAGGGCTCTTCCTCTTCTTTCCTTTGCCTTGCCTGATTGCCAAGACAGGGGCCGTGGTAGGAGTAGGATTAGTAATAACCGACTTACCTTTAAGACCAATTTCCGCTGTCTTCAGAAGTCCTTGAAGTTTGCTGAGTGTAACTTCCTCCTTGTTCATGTGGTATGTCATGCGGAATTGATCATAGCACGAAGGTAGAGAGTGCAAAATGATAACAATTGCCAACTCCTCTGGGAAGTTCACATTCAGTTTCAGCAAACGGTCCACATACATTTGCATTTTCTGCATGTGGCCAGTGATGGGTTCACCATCCTTCATCCTGGTTGTTATCATGGATGAGAAGATTTCATATCGCTCTTGACGAGCACTCTGATGGTAGCGGTCCATCAAATCCTGGTGCATCTCAAAAGGATAGTAGTCCTCATAGGAATTTTGGAGCTCGGCTTTCATAGTGGCTAACATGATGCATGCTACTTTAGTAGCATCTCTTTCATGGGCCTGATATTCAGCGACCTCCTCAGGAGTAGCATACGGCTCGAGTTGTTTAAGCTCCTTGTCGAGGACGTATTCCTTTTCCTCATACCGAGTGACCATTCTGATGTTCCTGATCCAATCCCTAAAGTTGGATCCATCAAAGATGACTCTCCCATAAAGGTTCATGAGAGAGAAGGAGCCAGTAGGGTTTGAGCCAGAAGCAGCATTGTTGGAAGACATCTGAAAAGAAGAAAGACAAGTTTAGATTAGATATAAAGATAGTCCTTAATAAAACACCCAAATGTAATATTAAGGCTAGGACCCAACACAATATTTTATAACTTAGAAGAGGGATGTCGTAATCTAAGCTATAAAATATTTGAAGGTAGGTGAATGACGATTCACCAATTTCCACCATGAAAAACGAAATAACTTATTAGGTTTTAATTGGTTTTTGAAACTCCTAGATTCTTTGAGATTCATTGAACTTTTTAATGGCATGTTGAAATCTTGAGTGTGCCCTTCAGGTTTTGTGACTGGGATGTCGAGGATCACAAAACAAGGTGTGAAGTAACCATGCAAATTACTTGGTACCCTCAATATTTACCCCTCAATCGATGTGCCGGTTAACCACACGCACTCCATCGATACTATGATAAACCTTAAGTTACCGTTTGCCTACTTTGTTAAGTCCAGGTTAGTGTGCCGGTTAACCACACACGCTCCACTAATGACTTAATCAAAGTGCAAAGTGTAATTTCATGGGTTAGCACCTTATTCACATTTTCCTAAAGTAACTAAGATTGGGAATTTATAAAAACATTTAGTTACTTTATTTTTCATCATACTTTTAATGAAGATTTAGAAGTCCTTGTCCTACCCATTCGGATAACGACCCTCCACCAGTCAAGGAAGCGGTGGGTGAGAGTGGACACCCATTAAGCTGCCATTTTATAGGCAACAACCTCATACCCCCCCCCCCCTTATAGACCGACTTCGTAAATGAGGCTACTAACGGTAAAACGACTTGTTCTTATACATATATAATTATTATTAAATTTATTATAATATAAAGTATAAGGGTTGATATTTAACTTTTACAATTCTAGGGGTTGGAACTAAAGTTTTTTAAAGAGACTTTACATGTTCCAAAACTTGAGGGCAAGTTTTGTAACTTTCACAACTTTTCATCTTTCATAACTTATGAGTTAATGGATTAATAAAATGAGAGACTTTTCATTTTATGTAACCTATGTGTTTAATAATGGACATTAAAAGAATGACTTTTGGTAATCCATAAATTGAGGACAAATTATGGATTCCATTAAAACACATAATGATCAAGAATTAATCTAACAAGCAAGTTACAAATAATTCCTATGATCTTCTAAACTCATAAGTTCATGAATGTACATATCAACAATTTCAAGAATCATAAATAAACCATATAAAACTTGAAATTTTGATAATAGCCATTGAAAATGGATTAGCATAACCATTACACCATCTAAAACAAGTTTTATAACACCAAAACAGTTTAGGGTAATGTTTCTAGTCCATTTCCATCAGCAAAAATCGAAAATCTGCATTCAGGGGCTCCTACTCGTCGAGTGCACGAACCTACTCGACGAGTAAGATGAATTTACTCATGGACTCGTCGAGTCCCCCCATGGACTCGACGAGTTCATGCTGCAGAATGCAGAAAACTTGAGTTTTTTTCAACAATTTGCATCAAGTATCGAATAAACAAGCCTAGGCTCTGATACCACTGAAGGGTTTTGAGCATTCTAACACTCCTAAGGTGTACATGCAACCCTAGAAACCTTGGATCTATGTTTTACTATGATACATGCAAATTTGATTTCCAAGGTTTATATCCTATCTAGCATACATGGGGAACTTTTCAACATAAAAGTAAGCAAGAAAACATACCTTGTAGTAGTTTGGATTCCTTGAAAACCTTGTGAGCCTAGCACTTCAAGTGTGATGCCTCAAATGTCTCACACAACACCAAATGCACTTGGAATAACTTAAAGAGAAATGAAGAACACTTAGAAATCGGCTAGCCCTCACTTGTATATCTTAGTCGCCGATTTTGGTGAAGAACATGAAGCTTATATAGTGTGTTACAATTAGGGTTACACCATGTAAACCCTAATTGTCATGACTTTTCATTTCCATGACCCATGGGTTCAATAAACACCATGGAGCATCCATGGAGCATCCCATGGGTTTTAGCCCAACTTGATAATCCATGAAGCGTTAGCCCACTATATAAGTATGGATGATTTACACAATCAACCCATATATTTAATTAGTCTGCTTTTGATCACTTAATTAATTCCAAATTAATTCTTCATCAATACTAATTAAATAATATTATTAATATATTAAAACTTATAATATATTAATAAACCTTAAGTGTTATTTCTCTCATTTTAGTCTATCCAAATGTATGATGCCATGCAACCCAAATGGACCATGCCAAACCGGGTCAAGTACATACCAGAAATAGTTATGGACTTAGACACCTTATCCAACACCCCTTACATGGGCCTTACCCTAGGCCCATTAAATTATTTTAGCACATTTGCTTGTTCTTGGATGGCACATTATTATCCTAATCATCAAAGCCCAATAGAAAGGCCCAACTTAAGGCCGAAGTCAAATTAGGGTTGCACATAAAATGATGATTAGGGTTAAGTTTCCTACTTAACCCATTAAGGAATTAATCCACTAAGGACTTAATCCATTAAGTCCAATATTGTTTAGATTAATTTTTTCCAATGATTTTTTTTAATATTTCAAGTTATCAAGTAATTCCCATGTGTCCCGATTAATTCCCCAAATTAGGGTTTCATTGCATTAGGGTTTCCAATCCAAATATTAGCCTATTTATCAATTTGTTGGGATTTTAGGTCAACTAGGGCTTTATTGGGCCTATTAGGCCCACTAGAATATCATTAAGCCCATTAGGGTTTTATTGGGTCAATTAGGGTCCATTAGGGATTTCAAGGCCCATTAGGGTTTTAGTCTCTTGTCCAACCATCCAAACCGAATCACAACATCAACGAGGCACACCGCCACCCGACATGGCGGACGGTGGCGGCAGGAGGCGGCAGCCACCACCTCATGGTGGTGGTTTTGACTTTCTTTCCATTATTCTACTTTCCGGTTACAATTTACAATGCTCAAACTCAAATAACCCACACACATTAAGCTAAACACACACACACACACACACACACAGCCACCCTAGTGGTGGCCGGTGGTGGCACGTGGTGGCAGCCACCACCCCACGGTGGTGGTGGTGGCTTTTTTTTATTTTATTTTCCAGCCACACAACGCCAACTCTACATCAACAAATAACACACTCACACCCTATACTCGGAACAGTAGCACAGCCACCCACCTGGTGGCGGCAGAAGCGGTGGCAGCCACAACAACAATGATACAGTGGTGGGTGACGTCTCCCGGCTCCGACGTCAACTGATGTGGCGGTTGCTCCGGTGGTTTGGGACCCCAACCGAGGTGGTGTTTCCTTGGTGATTCGGTGGCGTAAGGTGACAATAAGGAAGATGGAGGCAGAGGTCGGGTGAAGGGGATACAAGGTGGTGTTGGCGGCTGGCTTCCCCATTCTAGGGTTAGGGTTTTGAACCCTTAAATACCTGCTCCATCTAAATGTTTGCCATATTGACACTAACAGTCCCTCCCTTCACATTTTCTTTCAAAGCAAGGCCAATATTTACCATTTAAACCCTGAATCCATAAATTTCTTTCATAATAAGTCCGGATTTACTAAACACCCCCTATCTTCTAAAATCTTTACAAAACTAATCCAGAATTTACAAAACCGCCCCTTGCTTGACAAATTCTTTTCAATTAAGGTCTAGAATTTACCCTTCAGTCCTAAACTTCTAAATTTATGACAATTAGCCCCTCGAGACCATCCTTTGATATATAATTATTTATTTTAGGGCTACTATTCGTTCATTATTTTATTTATTTATTTAATAAATAAACGGGTGTTACAACTCTCCCCCACTTAAATTCGATTTCGTCCTCGAAATCATTTCTTACCATTTCTTATCCACCAAACCACTCAAGTAATATGGTCACCATTCTGGGCACACCCTAGCCTTCTCAGGGTAGCCGTGACCAATCTTCGTAAGCCCTAAATTTCGTAGGTGAACGAGTTCCTCGCAACAAGATCACGTGTACTATGTACGGAATCTACTGACCCGAGATGGTATGAATCCCTGACAGAACATTCGTACATAATCATTATCGTTGAATCTAGTCCGTTTACCCCACAACTGACTACTTAACTTCTGAGCACTCACGGGTCCCAATATAAAACAAGGTCATAGACCGAAATATCCTTGCATATCACTTATACTTGGCCAAGGCTAAGCTGATCCCGATGTGGGTGACTTGTCACTCCCCAATAAACCAGCTATTCCGTGAGCATAGGCAACATAAAACACACATACTAACACTGCCCAAATGTTGAAACTGCTTGAACATTGATCTGCCTGAAGCAATATGCTGCTACATGACTGCTTTCCAAAATCTACCGAGGCCTTCCTAGTCTCAATTCATTCGACAATCATCTGAAATTTCAGTTTCCAAACTGACTACGGGGCCAAAAGACTCATACACAGTCGCTCTACACGACTTCTGAACGAAATCCTTCTCTGGAACTAGTTGCCACTAGTTATCATGCCATTGTGGCTCTAACAACCTTCTGATCCATCCAATCGGGTCCATGCTTCGAATCCTGCCATCATCAAATGCAAGGCTAAAAGTGATTGCCACCTAACCGATGGTAGCCTTATATCACAAGCAATCTTATACAGTCCATTGCTTTCCTGATCCCATAACTGTAGTGGCGCTCCTACAGTCTTATCACTGGCTCAACCAGATCTAATCCATCTGGATAATACCGAAATCCAATCTGTGGATTTCTATATCCTCACTGCTGCACACGAAATGGTGGGTACTACTGTTCCTTCCGCGTCCTAACAACACGTTCATGCCATCTACCAACCTAGTGAATGCTGCGGCTACACCCGCAGTCTCACGACACTCTATCACTATCTGAACGCTAGTGAATGCTACGGCTACTCCCACTGTCTTACAACACTTCCCATGCTAACTGACCACTAGTGAATGCTACGGCTACCCCCGTAGTCTTACAACACTTTCCATACTATCTGAATGCTACGGCTACCCCCGTAGTTTTACAACACTTTCCATACTACATGACTGCTAGTAAATGCTACGACTACCCCCCGTAGTCTTACAACACTTTCCAAACTATCTGACTGCTAGTGAATGCTAGGGCTACCCCCGTAGTCTTACAACACTTTCCATAATATTTGACTACTAGTGAATGCTACGGCTACCCCTGTAGTTTTACAACACTTTCCAAACCGGGTCGAACACGCACCCGACCTAACCCTCAACTGTACTTGAGTCCTAGCTGGAGCTCTACCCTGGTTCCCGAAATCTGTTGTCTGAGAGTCTCGAAGGTTGTCTGCTGCTCAGGCCCTCAAGGAAAGGCCACCGACTTCTTGGTCAGTCGGATCAAAGGAATCGCAATCTTGGAGAAGTCCCGTATAAATCTCAGGTAGTAGCCTGCTCGACCCAGGAAACTCCGAATCTCAGTTGGAGACCTCAGAATCTCCCATTACATCATGACCTCTATCTTGGCCGGATCGACCAGAATACCCTTCTGGTTGACAAGGTGCCAAAGAGATTGCACCTCACGCAACCACAATTCACAGTTGGAGAACTTTATAAAAAGTCTCTTCCCCCACTTAGATTCGACTAAGTCTTCACAGTACATGAGAATTGAAGGATTCCCAATCCTTCTCGCTTTCTAATATCCCACTGATGACAAACTGTGCCTACCAATGCTAGCGTTTAATCACCGATTAAACCTTGAGATCTCCCATCCTCGGAAATCTTGATGAGTACTCTTGAAATCTGATCCAGTCTAACACCTCAATCCACCTCCCATGCTGTCAATTGAAGGCCTCAATCTTCACTCTAGCTGACGAATCCTCGTTCCCACTTCCAATCTTGCAGTACCACTGAACTCTAACCGAACACAGCCCATGCGGAATACAATTCTCCTGAACATGCGATGACCAACCACTTATGCATCTAACACCCGCAACTGACACTACCATCTTCATGCTACCAGTCTTGTCTTATCAACGGTAGCGCCTTGAATTCCAAGGTTCATTTATAGACAATTTCCGACCATACCTGAACAATGATAGAACCCCTGAACGCTGACTTCACTGGAGAACTATCACTTCAACCCCGATCGAGTATCCTCTAAATAATACTCCTGCATAGATACTGTCAGAGATCTGGAATAATAACGGTACGCGCGAAACCCACTCCGCAAGATGCGTCCCTCTATGGGTTCATCAAGGACCTTTCAGCATGTAGGATGGCATATATGATCCTTGATAACCCAAACACTAACAGAAAACCGAACCGAGATCTGCCTTATCCAAACTCATTCACAATCCCAAGCGATACGTATTCCCAACATCCATCTAGTAGCAGTAGAAGACGACATACCCGTAACATCTGGAGGAATACTGATCACCCTCAACTGTCATGATCAACCCTGCCATATCTGTAGCAGCCTAGACGTTTGGTGCGACAAAATCCATTGTGCACTTTCCCGTACATGCAACACTGACTCCAGCCCTGCTGGCCTATCACCCGATGATCAGAAGTCATGGGTCTCTTCCTGAAATCCTCTACTATACGCACCTGGCACGAATCCCCTCTTCTTAAAGTGCTCAAAATCGATCTCGCATCTACAACCACTTGGAAATCATATCCTTTAGGGTCTGACACCCTGTCACACTCACTAGCTCGCTTGCCAATGGCCAAACTGCAACACTGGAACATCCTCTGTCCCCAAACCGGGTTACAAACTTCTCCCCGAAGCTTCTCAGATTCTCCAAGACTCTCACCGATTCGAGTATGGATCCTGTGCTTTTAGTAGTATGGGCCCAATACTACCTTCCACACCTATCCATACTTTCCTCAGCAATCCTCCCGAATTCTCCAAGTCACTTCCTCAAACTGGTACACCCAAGTCTCACTGAGCCTCACTACTAACCCACCGAAACATATCCTAGGCTTTCGTAGGTTCCCGAACTCACCCAATCCTCAGCTACTGAAAGATTCTCAGTAATGTCAACTAGATACCTCATGAATATAGCCACATGCAATAGAGATCAGATAATCCTTCAAGTAAAAGATCCATACCTAGAACGGTTGGACTCAGACAAGAGCTACGCAATAGGGTCAAATCTATCACTTTGAGATTATCCAGTCTGTGTCACATGTGACTTAGCTTATTCACTTAATAGCTAACTCACATCACAAAGAGTCCCACAAAGCACAAAGCAAACAACATTCAGACAATGGAAAATCTAACCATCATAATCCAATCAAACCTTTTTATCCTCTAATCAGGAATCTGTACATGCAATTCAAAGGCTCATACAATCAGGTATAACCTAAACAAGCTATCCTATCACTGACTGATCAGTACTAGCATGCAAGTCTGCAAGCACATACAATAGGCATATAAGGCATCCTTCCTAGATCCTTAGCCCTAATCTAGAATGCAGTTCTCATAATCATATCATAACATAACATATCATAACATGTATGGGTATCTTGGGGAAAACTTACTTGAGCTTGGCTGATTGCACGCATCACCCACATTGTTCTTTTCAAAGTTCTTTTCTCCTTTTCAAATGTTTTTCAAAGTTCTTTTTAGAAAATGATTCTTCTTTTGAAAATTTTCATACCAAGTCCTTAGTTTGAGTTCAGACACCCCTGAGAGTGTAATCCCAAAGATCTCATGTGCGGAAAACATAGTGTGATGCACTGCGATCAAGCCGACTCCTTTCCTTTGAACACGAAGTACCTGAAACCAAAACTGAAAACCGTAAGCACGAAGCTTAGTGAGTTCCCCCATCACACCACACACCATACAAACACATGACATACATACTGCGAGGCATATCTGGGTGCCCGACCTACCCCTTCGGTCCTCTAGACCGGTGACCTTGCCTAGCATATCTGGGTGCTGGACTACCCCTTTGGTCCTCTCGACCGTTGACCAAGAGCTGGTCTCCCCCTTCGGTATCTTTCAACCGCTAACCGGGGACTATTTCACCCCCTACCACTACCACATAAAACCCTAGCATATAAACATAAATCACATACTGCCTAGCATATCTGGGTGCTGGCCTACCCCTTCGGTCCTGTCGACCGGTAACCGGGGACTATTTCACTCCTACTACTACCACATACTATAATATCACATATATCATAATCTGGATAGCATGGCTAGGTACTAAACTACCCCTTCAGTCCTATCGACCGGTAACCGGGGACTATTTCACCCCTTACTACCACTATCACGTAACATCATATCACGCTAGAACATACAACATATCAGATAGCAGCAAACGTAAATGAATATCACAAAGACAATCATCTAACATACAACTCCTACTGGTGGGCCGACATTGTGGTCGTAGACCCACCGCTACTGGAAGGTAACTCACCTCACACTGCTGAAGTCCCGTAGACACAATCCCAGTTGCTGGATGACAGCTTCCCGAACTGTCAATATCAAAAAATCACCCAATTAATAATTGGGTTCCACTACATAACCATAAGTACACTAATTTGATAATTACTACATTACCCCAAGCTTGGCTTATTCAAGCCTAAGGCCCAATCCATAGGCCCAAAGTCAATTAGGAATCACAGCCCAACACATGACCTAATTTTCCAAATTGGGCCCAGGCCTATACATGGCAGCCGGTGGCGGCAGGAGGCGGTAGCCACCCCCTCACGGTGGTGGTTTTGACTTTCTTTCCATTATTCTACTTTCCGGTTACAATTTACAATGCTCAAACTCAAATAACCCACACACACATTAAGGTAAACATACACACACATACAGCCACCCTAGTGGTGGCCGGCGGTGGCACGTGGTGGCCACCACCGCACGGTGGTGGTGGTGTCTATTTTTTTTTTATTTTCCAGCCACACAACGCCAAATCTACATCAACAAATAACACACTCACACCCTATACTCGGAACAGTAGCACAGCCACCCACCTGGTGGCGTTTGGCGGCGGCAGAAGCGGTGGCAGCCACCACCTTGAGGTGGTGGCGGTGGCTTTTCCGTCCAAAATTGCTCCAATAATCCTCGTAATACAGCAACCACATGAAAACTCGACTACACACCCACGAAATGACGCACACAACTCAGACTTAAAGCAACAGCGCACTCGAACCCATGTGAAACACGAAAATGGCAGTCTTTGGGGCGATAAACGGTGGCTGACGGTGAGTCGTGACTACGTGAATCACCGAAGATCCAAGAAGAAGGAACGAAACGAGCAACAATAACCTCAGCGATGGAGGAGGGAGTTCGATCTTCGTCTTCTTCATGAAGGCAAGCAACAACAACAACAATGATACAATGGCAGGTGGCGTCTCCCGGCTCCGACGTCAACTGATGTGGCGGTTGCTCCGGTGGTTTGGGACCCCAACCGAGGTGGTGTTTCCTTAGTGATTCAGTAGCGCAAGGTGACGATAAGGAAGATGGAGGCAGTGGTCGGGTGAAAGAGATACAAGGTGGTGTTGGCGGCTGGCTTCCCCATTCTAGGGTTAGGGTTTTGAACCCTTAAATACCTGCTCTGTGACAACCGTCAATTTTTGGACAAGTCGAAGTCAAATAAAGTCAACAAGTCAAACCAGTCAACTCATCTAACCCTTGTATATTTGGGTTTCCATTATGATTCTTATTGTACTACTCGCAATCTTAATTCAACGTATCACTTAGAGTTTTCACGTGTTCGAAAATTCTAAACCCTAATCAGAGTAAGTGATGAATCTACTCGATAAAACATTATTCCATACCCCTCGGGAGCGTATAACATTCATAACAAGGCTTAACAGAGTGTAAGAACCTTGCGTTACGAAGCCAAACACTCAAAAAGGTCACAAATGTAGGCAGTGTTTGATAAATGTCTGACTGAGTCGAGTCAGCAAATTGGGCTGACTCGGTCAGATCTGAAGTGTTTGATTTGTGCTTTCTCGGTAAGATCAGCCGACCCAAATTGCTTTCTCGCTCAGTTCCTTGACAATCACTGACTGGAAATTAGACCATCCTACCCCTCCGTCTTTATTCTTTCTTTCCTCATTCGTGTTCCCTTCCGAGTGACCTAAAAGCACAGTCGGCCGCTATACACGAAGAACTCCCAGCGAACGCCAAACAGAGGTCGCCGGTCCGACCTCCGCCACCGCCAGAGTTCTCGTCAATCAGTGACGCCTTCTGCTCTTCTCGACTCCATCACACAGGTATGATATTCTTCTAATTGTAGTTCTTTTTTGAAAATTGTAAATTATGTGTCCCTAGTTGTAGTTCCAATACAACCAGTTACAGTTATAGTTCACTAACATGTTGTTCAACGTTTTTTTGATGTATAATCTGTTATGCTTTCATCAGAATCTATAAAATCAGAATCCGATCTGCTATAATAATCTATAACATCAGAATCCGATTTGCTCTAATAAATATGAAGTTGATGTTATACAATAGCTTATGAGTATTGTAAAGTGAATGAATTGAGTAAAGGATTTTAGCACACCAATACACCACATCTCCTCCGTTGGTAATGTTTTTCTCCCTAGACTCCAACCATCTCTGGTTTGATTGTGTTCTACTATTGTCTTTATGAGTTATGAAGAAGATAAGGTAATGCTTTTTGAATTTTAAGTGAAGTACATCTCGGTGGTTAATTGTTTTTGTTGGGTTCTCCTTATATTAGTTTTTAATTGATTACTTTTGGATTTTATTTGTTTTTTAATTTATATTTGAAGGTTGCTTGTACGAATATGATGTCATATCCTCCTGCAACATTGATGTTTTAATTGTTTTTTGATTATCACTATTATCATTTTTTTTCTTCTAAAGTATTGAGGTTGATGTTCCTCATGTATACCATATCATATAGGTATGGATAACTCGATTCAATCTACACATAGAAGGGGTATATCAGGTAAAAATGATGCGCATATTGGTGGATTCCAAACACAACCAGCCCATCAGACCTGTGATTAATTGGCACCACTAAAAGTGAAATGTTTCGTGTGGCGGGCTATATTGGAAAAAATATCTGTAGGGGATACACTTACACACAAGGGCATTTTGGTCTCGCATCCAAATTGTCACCTATGCGAATCGGTACTTGAATCAACAAATCATCTCCTGGTGGAATGTAAAAGTGCACAAAGTTGGGTGGATCGATGCTGCTGTCCATTTTAAATTACTCTTTATTAAATCTAGTTTCTCTTTTATGCATTGTACTATCTACACTTCTCCCCTCTAGCTCCTTGCTATTGGGTCTTTTAATTATATATATTTGCCTTTTCCAAAAAAAGTAGATTGCTTCTATATATCAGGTTATTTGATCTTGAAACGACTGTGAGTAAAAAATTAAGTTTGAAATATATAACGAATTGAACTGAATATGAGATTATGAGCATTCAACATAAATTCATAGCCAGGATTTTGAACTTTATATATATTAATATTAATATTTTTTAAATTAAAATTGTTTGGTAGCAAGTATCTTTCTAAATATTAATGTTTTAGGATGTTGGTTTGGAACGAGGGTAAAATGGTCATTTGTCATCAGTCAGCATATCCAGTCAGATGTTGAATCAAACAACATGATTTCTTACTCAGTCAGGATTTCTTACCCAGATAGACCTTTTTCAGTCAGCACTTACTCAGTCAGCAAATATCAAACGGGGCCGTAGTTTCTCTCAACCTCTTTCACTCTATCTCTCCCAAATCTCTCTAAGTATGAGAAATCTCTCCAAGTATGTGAAATCTCTCCCAAATCTCTCTAAGTATGAGATTTCTCTCCAAGTATGTGAAATCTCTCCCAAATCTCTCCAAGTATGTGAAATCTCTCCCAAATCTCTCTAAGAATGTGAAATTTCTCCCAAATCTCTCTAAGTATGAGAAATCTCTCCAAGTATGTGAAATCTCTCCCAAATCTCTCTAAGTATGTGAAATCTCTCCCAAATCTCTCTAAGTATGAGAAATCTCTCCCAAATCTCTATAAGTATGAGAAATCTCTCCAAGTATGTGAAATCTCTCCCAAATCTCTCCAAGTATGTGAAATCTCTCCCAAATCTCTCTAAGTATGAGAAATCTCTCCAACTATGTGAAATCTCTCCCAAACCTCTCTCAAAATCTCTCTCAACTTCTTATAATCACTCGGGGAATCCCGACCCTTAATTTAGTCGAAAACCGCTCGAAAACGGAAGTTTACGTGAAAAACAGCTTTAAGGAGCCGAACCCTCTTAAGGAGCCGAAAGCTCTTAAGGAGCCGAAACCTCTTAAGGAGCGGAACCCTCTTAAGGAGCCGAACCCTCTTAAAGAGCCGAACCTCTCTTAGGGACCGAAGCTACCCTTATGAACCGAACTTAGCCTCTAAACCGAAGCTTCTCAGAACCGAAACCTCCTGCCTTCGGTTCGAGATACTCCACCTTCAGGTCCGAGACTGCCTTCGCTTCCCACATAGTACCTTCGCATGCGAGACTTCTCGAATCAGCTTCTCTCGGTTCTCAGGGACCAAACCCTCCTCTCGGTTCTCATCAGACAAGCGAGCCTACCTTCGGTTCTAATGGATAGGACCGAACCTCCGACCCTGACCTCGCAGTTTCGCTTCTACCTTCCCGGTTTTGCATCCTCTTAGTGTTTTGAGCCCGTTTTTCGTGATTTTAACGCGGGATTTTCACCCAAACTCGTATTTTAACATAAGAGACCCTAAATATTCATATTTTAATCATATTTTGAGGAAAATCATTGCCTAAGAAAAAAATCTAGTTGGTAAGATATAGGGGTGGAGTGTTGACTTTACCGTTAAGTTATGACACAAGCAACCTCCCATACCCACTCCATGTCACTATTCACACTTTATGTCACTATTCCCATCAGCCCTAGTCAACTATTTGTCCTTTCACCACCCCTCTCCAGCAAGATGTAATACTCAAAGATGGGAAAAATCCATGTCTCTCCTCCCACTTTATTCACTCTTTCTCAAGGAGAACAAACACATCTCTCTCACTTTCTCTCTCTAAAATTCGAGATTCAAAGGCTGGTCTTGAGTTTTTCCTCCACATTTGGTAATTATCTTCCTCCTACACTTAAATATTCTACTATCCTTCATCCAAATCATGGATTGCTCACACAAATATCATCATATTTGTTCATAGAACCTTCAAATCTTCAAGCATCTCCCAAGTGTTCTTGACTTGGAAACTCCTTTTCTCCATCATCCATCCTAAGAGATTACTCAAGGTGAGTTCATACCCCTATCTTTTCATATTTTTCTTAAGTTTTAAGAGGGGGGGGGGGTAATACATGTTAAAACACCAAGAACACAACGAAACTCATCCAACAGCTTTCATCAGAAAAGTTGAGTCTTATTCATGGACTGTTTTGGTCAACTTAAACATTTTAGTTTTCAAAACTGTATTAGGTTTAAATAGTTCAGGGTTATACCTTTAAAATGACTACTTGCACATCTCCATACAATGTTTCTACAATTTATGGTGATTTCTATAAAACAACCTATCGTTTCAAGAACAAATCCGGACCAGTCTGTGAATATGGACATTTTTACACAAGTTAAATGTCTTTAAAAATCATAATAAAAATTTGGAACAAACTAGAAACATTTTCCAAACTCTCAGAATTTACGGATTCTAATTTGTACCTTTGATGATTTTTCTATAAATCGTTTAAAAACAGGAATAGAAATGTTAACACTAGAAAAATGTTATCAATTTCACTTACACCTTGTGACTTGTTGAGCAAGGTGTGTATCATTATGTGTATATATGTGTTATATTATATGTCATTTTGTCTTGGGAAATAGACATACATCAGAAAACAAATGGATTTTTACCTCCACAAGTATGGTAATTAATTATAATAAACAAAGTTTATATCCATTGCATACAAACATTTTGATAAACTATTGTAAGTATAGTTTATGTTTACTACTACTACCACTATGTGATAAACTATAATAGGTATAGTTTATGATTCATTTACATAACAAACACTACTTTTACAAGAAAACTATACATTACAAACGTTTTGATAAACTATAATAGGCATAGTTTATGTTCATTTACATTACAAACAATTTGATAAACTATGACAAAGATAGTTTATGTTATACGAGCAAACTTCCTACGAAAGGTTTTATTTCTACATAAAAGAGTTTTCGGTTCACCTCACGTAAATCTGTTAACGAATAACTTTGTGAGACATTCGCTTCATGTTACTTCCAAGGTAACGAAATCAAAAGTCCTGTAATTGTAACCAGAGTCTCTTAGAGGGAGAGCGTGATAGTTGTGTATAGATCTATATTGGGATTGACACCCCACACCTCGCTGTTAGCTGCAGTAGGACCTCGAGGTCTACGGGTGACAAATGTCATAACAGTTCCGACGCCTGAAGAACGTCATTTCAGGCCAACTAGGTCATAACATGGTTATAATAACTCACTTAGGGTATTTGCAAAACATAAGATTTACGCGGTGTTCTATCACTAAATCGTATTTATGACAACCTAAAGTTGTGCATATTTTCATAAGTGCAGAAAACATGGATACAGTTCTAGTCTTAGGATAGCTAAGACTACATCTCAACTAGATTTGTAGGTTTCGGGTATAATTGTTGAGTGTATAAGTTGGAGTTATATAAGAGTTCAGTCACAAATCGACTTAGCATTGGTGGGTCCACCCTATTTCCTGTTCCTTGTTTGGTTGTGGGCCTAGGGCAGACCCATTATATTCGACAGTTTATTTAACTTTAGTTTTATATAACTTATATACACTGGGTGATTATAGAAGGAATCTATGGATCTTCTAGAGTACATTATTTCCTAACATAGAAACTTTCATTTCACATCTCATAAAGAAAATATTGGATTTTCTGGAATCACACTCATTCTCTTTTACAAAGGAAAAACAATTTCTTTCTCAAATAAAAATCTTATAAACTTACCAACTTAATTGTTGACACTTTTCCAAAACTACTTGTATTCTCAGGAAATTAGTGAAACAGGAAATCAACAGCATTTTGAGGATGGGACGTTAAATCGTCAAACAGTACATTTTGTCATCATAATGTAATTGATTTTGAACATGTAAACATATACTATGGTGTAACCTTTTCAATTATATTTATGATGGTTGTATTTACTTTGAGCACTATTATACTCGTCGTTGTGATACTATACATGAAGTCCTCCACCCCCGGATGTTTCCGCCATCCTTGGTTTGGGGGTGTAACAGATTGGTATCAGAGCATTGTTTATAGTGAACTAAGTATATCAAACCACATAAGATATACAAACTATAAATGCATTGGGACTAAAGTCTCTGATTAAACATTTTCAAATGACTATAATTTTAGAAATAAATAGTTTCTTGTTAAAAGTATACATGCATGCATACATACTAAGGACAACATCATACTAGAACAAAACAAAAGTGATGATTGTTGAACGACACAAGTAGGCTTGGGGATGTATAGTCAGGTCTGGGAATGACATAGCCTGATCAACTATGTCTAACCCAGAAGTGATTAACATATGCCCAGAAATGGTTGTGGTGTTGCAACAAGTCTAAAAACTTACCAACTCTATCTACCAAGAGACATTGAAAACATAAGACAAACATTAAAATATTATAGGAGTATTTGGTGATACTATAACCAACTTATGTGAAAACTAAAGACCCCTATTAGTAGGTCTATAATGACTGAGTGCATACGCTAAGGTTATACATAATTAAAGATATTATAGACCAGAATCTATGACTATTGCTCCACTTCCTGTTCCTTGTTTGGTTGTGGACTTAGAGTAGAGTCATTTATTCGAAGGTCTATTCTATCTCAGATTATGTATAACTGGTATGCACTATGTGATTTTAGACATGACTGATAAGGATCGCCCTCCTATAAGTAATTATAGGATTAGACGCCTATTAATTATCTCTTCTACCCCTATTCTCGCACAAGCAACGTGACGGGAGCTCAACTACCAAGAGACCCTATTCTTCCTAATCAGAAAAATGGTGGTTGGATCAGAGAGAAATTCGAAGAGGATCCTGAAGAAATAATAGAGGAAGACCCCGAAGACAAATCAGAAGAGGAGCTAGAGGAAGAGAACCTG
Organism: Lactuca virosa; assembly: GCF_052849685.1. Classification (NCBI taxonomy): domain Eukaryota; kingdom Viridiplantae; phylum Streptophyta; class Magnoliopsida; order Asterales; family Asteraceae; genus Lactuca; species Lactuca virosa. Next base: position 137,156,984 of record NC_136430.1, read on the forward strand.
AAGGAAAACAAAGGAAAAGAAGAAATGGGAGAAGACCCCGACGAGGCTTCCATGGTCCGACACCTCGATAAGCCGTAGATCTACAGAGACGGAGTTAGGAACAAGGTTAACACCCTCTCTATGACATGGATGAGGCTTCTACAACCTCAACATAGGAGGATTAGTAGCCAGGGCTCTCCTTGTCATAATAAGCTGCATCACTCACTAAAGCGTGCAAACACGAGCATTGGTCAGTCGAAATCATAGAGGTTGGCACTACCACCAAGATCACTGCAATTCGCCTTCGTCACCTGGATGGAGACCATGAACAGATCGGAAACCACATCAAAGCCTTCAGAGGGAAGTGACCGCAACCCGAGCCGAAATTTGGAGTATCGGGAGCTTCACATAGCGTTAGAGAAAACGCATGGTAAAAGCAGAACATCAAATGGAAGAAGCCAGGGCAGAGGATAAGACAATGCAGACTTACATGTCTTCATTCTATGACCCACAGAACATCACCCGCCACGAGTAGTGTGTACACTACTGACATATCATTACAGATTCAAACTCCTGGCGTGCGTTTGAACACTGCCCCGTCATATACATAAATTCGACCCTCCAAATTTAGAGACTACACTATTCAAGGGGTCGTGTCACCGTCAAAAATTTTCCCATTTCATTAACAAAATGTAGACCTGTTATAAGGTCAAATTTTCCTGAACCCTTTGCACCTGATTATATCAATAAAATTGGCATGCATTTCATTTCATTAGGAGTTTACCATACTTTTCATAACTTGGTATTACAAACGATTTACTTACGATAACTCTAAAAGTACTTAATGTATACCTCAAGGTTATGTGTAATTAAGAGACGATCGACTTAGAAATGATGAGTCCGCCTTGGGTCCTGTTCCTTGTTTGGTTGTGGACTTAGGGCATACTCATTAAGTTCAACGACCTATTAAACTTTCATTACCCACAATTGGTATACATCGGGTGATCTTAGGAGTGGATCAGGCATGGAACAAATCACAAGATTACCTTCGAGTTACTACTACTAAACTCATAAATTCATTTATATGGACTTTCTTTATGAACTGCATGCAAGATACTTTTAATTCGGATCATAATACAGAAAAATCTAGTTCAATAACATTCGACTTGTCACTGCTATTGGAAACTTACCGTCTGTTCGTCTTTACAAACTTATGACGAAACTAAGATAACTTAGTTTAAACTACACTCGACTTATACCACTACTAAAAGACTTACATCCATTACGTCGCTAAACCTTATGGTTGAAAGATGTCTTCTTCGTAGACCTATAGGGTGCGATCATACTAACACTAATGCACCGGATCCCATCAGAACTCCGCAGTTAAGCGTGCTTGGGCGAGTATAGTACTAGTTTGGACAAACTTAACACACGTACAAAAGTTACCCACCACCATAACCCCGTCCCGAGAATGTTTAGCAGAAACATTGAGAATAGTTCAACAAAGTGCGAAATTTTCATATGTGTATATAAATCGTAAGAATGTATCTAGTAATAATCATCACTACTCACGAGATCGTTTCTCGCCATGCAACAGAATTATGTCTTCACAAGGAGGTAACCAGTCAACTAGCAAGGCACCAATTCTACAGATAGACTCTACAACTTTTCAAGTTGCAGTCACAGCAGCCGTGACAGACGCCATGGTGCAAATCAATGCTAACAATGCCAGCGGAGGTGGAAGCGGTGCCGGAAATACTAATTGTTGTAACAATAAGGGACACCAACGAGTGTCTACCAACGAAGACGCCTCAGACCACAAACCTAAGAGTAATAAACGAAAGTTTTGGAACAAAAAGGAGCGCAACCTATCTCAAAGATTCGCTAAAAGACAACAACCCATGGCCGCCCCTGCCATTACAATAGCAGTCACGACACATGCCTCGGCATCAGCCACAACAATTGTCACCCAAGCACCGGCCAGACCATATAATGGATCACTCCCAGAATGCAACAAGTGTAACTTCCATCATACTGGGGTTTGCCGGGAGATGAATTGCAAAAATTGCAACAGGAAGGGACACACTGTCCGTTTCTGTAAGGCACCGGCGCAACCCATCAACCAGGTCCCCGACATTGGAATAAGCCGAGCTTGTTACAAATGTGGTGAAGCGGGACACTTTAAGAGAGGTTGTCCAAGGACAAGGAAGACTGGTGATGGTGGAAGGGTACTTATGATCACCGCTGAAGAAACCACCCCGGAACCGCCCCTAAATACCAGTACGTGTTTCTAACATCAACGTTTAGATTAAAATTTTTTTTTTACTAGAAATTAGCATCGATTAAAGTATATCAACCATAAACCTCGAGAACACGACAACACCCGAATAAGTCTTATCTCCTATATAAAAACACAGGGTTTTTACTAGTGAATCTATGATGGCTAGTGTAAACATTATGGCCATATATCATTAAGATTCTATGGACGTAGAATGTGTAATTCCGCCTTATTTCCTGTTCCTTGTTTGGTTGTGGGCTTAAGGCGAAGTTACTTATTCGATTGCCCTTGTAATCTTAAGGATATACGACTAGATTACACCAAGCGATTATAAAAGATCTGGTAGGACTTATATTCCAAATTTCATCACAAATTGTTAAAGCATTTGTAATACTAGTACTCACTAACTACATTATAAAATATTCATAGTGGTAACAACAAGGATAAAACGGGGAGCATAAAGGCACACATTGAATACACTATCATTCCAAAACAATAACTCCTTTTAAATCGACTTAGCTCAAGTTTCAATAAGAAATTCCAAGGTCGTCATTTAACATCAGGCGGATTGGTCCCCACCATATCAATTTCTTGTACTATGAAAATTTCCCCCATCTTTTCTCCAAATTCTTGAAGTCCCAGTCAAAACACTAATTTCGGGACGAAACTCTTTCTAACGGGGGGATAATGTGACAACCGTCAATTTTTGGACAAGTCAAAGTCAAATAAAGTCAACAAGTCAAACCAGTCAACTCATCTAACCCTTGTATATTAGGGTTTCCATTATGATTCTTATTGTACTACTCGCAATCTTAATTCAAAGTATCAGTTAGAGTTTTCACGTTTTCGGAAATTCTAAACCCTAATCAAAGTAAGTGATGAATCTACTCGATAAAACATTATTCCATACCCCTCGGGAGCGTATAACATTCATAACAAGGCTTAACAGAGTATAAGAACGTTGCGTTACGAAGCCAAACACTCAAAAAGGTCACAAACGTGGTCTCTCTCAACCTCTTTCACTCTATCTCTCCCAAATCTCTCTAAGTATGAGAAATCTCTCCAAGTATGTTAAATCTCTCCCAAATCTCTCTAAGTATGAGAAATCTCTCCAAGTATGTGAAATCTCTCCCAAATCTCTCCAAGTATGTGAAATCTCTCCCAAATCTCTCTAAGTATGAGAAATCTCTCCAAGTATATGAAATCTCCCAAATCTCTCCAAGTATGTGAAATCTCTCCTAAATCTCTCTAAGTATGAGAAATGTCTCCAAGTATGTGAAATCTCTCCCAAATCTCTCTAAGTATGTGAAATCTCTTCCAAATCTCTCTATGTATGTGAAATCTCTCCCACATCTCTCTAAGTATGAGAAATCTCTCCAAGTATGTGAAATCTCTCCCAAATCTCTCCAAGTATGTGAAATCTCTCCCAAATCTCTCTAAGTATGAGAAATCTCTCCAAGTATGTGAAATCTCTCCCAAACCTCTCTCAAAATCTCTCTCAACTTCTTATAATCACTCGGGGCATCCTGACCCTTAATTTAGTCGAAAACCGCTCGAAAACGGAAGTTTACGCGAAAAACAGCTTTAAGGAGCCGAACCCTCTTAAGGAGCCGAAACCTTTTAAGGAGCTGAAACCTCTTAAGGAGCCGAACCCTCTTAAGGAGCCGAACCCTCATAAAGAGCCGAACCTCTCTTAGGGACCGAAGCTACCCTTATGAACCGAACTTAGCAACTGAACCGAAGCTTCTCAGAACCGAAACCTCCTGCCTTCGGTCCGAGATACTCCACCTTCGGGTCCGAGACTGCCTTCGCTTCCCACATAGTACCTTCGCATGCGAGACTTCTCAAATCAGCTTCTCTCGGTTCTCAGGGACCGAACCCTCCTCTCGGTTCTCATCAGACAAGCGAGCCTACCTTCGGTTCTAATGGATAGGAACGAACCTCCGACCCTGACCTCGCAGTTTCGGTTCTACCTTCCCGATTTTGCATCCTTTTAGCGTTTTGAGCCCGTTTTTCGTGATTTTAGAGTGAGATTTTCACCCAAACTCATATTTTAACATAAGAGACCCTAAATATGATGGGTTTCGAGCATTCTAACACTCCTATGGTGTACATGCAACCCTAGAAACCTTGGATCTATGTTTGACTAAGATACATGCAAATAATTATTTTTCCAAGGTTCTTATCCTAACTAGCATGGCATGGGATACTTGAATCAAATAAAACTAGTAGAATTACTTACCTTGTAGTAGTAGTTGATTGCTTGGAGTTTGAGAGCCTAGCACCAATAATGTGGATGCCTCAAATGGAAGTCACAAATCACCACAAACTTGGAAACTTGAGAGAATAGTCACAAACTTCTTGAAATCGGCCCTCTTGGTTTACACACATCAACTAGTACAATTTCAAGAACCAAAGCCTCCTTTATATAGTGTGGTGGATTAGGGTTACATCCATGTAAACCCTAATACCCATGTCTTTTCATTTCCATGAGATCCATAGGTTAAAGCTCCATGGAGTATCCATGGACTTTCCATGCAAGCCTAGCCCATTCCAAATAAGCATTAGTCCACACTATATAAATACAAGAGCCCATATTTAATTAGTCATACTTTTGATCTCTAAATTAATTCTAAATTAATTATAGATCATTACTAATTAAATAATATGATTTTATATTGATATATTAGGACTTATAATATATTAATAAATCATAACTTATACTATTCTCAAACGATTATCCATAAATTGTTCGGGTGAAGTGCAACCCAAATGGACCATGCCGGGTCGGGTCAAGTACATACCAAATATAGTTATGGACTTAGACACTATATCCAACAAAAAATTCATATTTTAATCATATTTTGAGAAAAATCATTGCCTAAGAATAAAATCTAGTTGGTAAGATATAAGGGTGGAGTGTTGACTTTACCTTTAAGTTATGACACAAGCAACCTCCCATACCCACTCCATGTCACTATTCATGCTTTATGTCACTATTCCCATCAGCCATAGTCAACTATTTGTCCTTTCACCACCCCTCTCCAGCAAGATGTAATACTCAAAGATGGGAAAAATCCATGTCTCTCCTCCCACTTTATTCACTCTTTCTCAAGGAGAACAAACACATCTCTCTCACTTTCTCTCTCTAAAATTCGAGATTCAAAGGCTGGTCTTGAGTTTTTCCTCCACATTTGGTAAGTATCTTCCTCGTACACTTCAATATTCTACTATCCTTCATGTTGAGAGAAAAACTTAGAGATATACTTGAACAAAACGTTAGAACAAGTGGATTGCGGAATAGTTAATCTCAAAGGATCCGAAAGCTCAACAATAATATTAATGAGTTAGAGTTAACTAGTTAGAGAGTTAGTTGCGGAAATGTAAAGAAATAGAAATGACAACAATTGTTATATCAAGTATACACTTAAGTTGATTCATAACGAGGAATGCATTCAAACGAAGTTAATAAGGAAGATCAAACTTAGTGATTAAGTCACAGAAGACTTGCTCCGAAGAGAGATTATGTTCAGATGAATTCTGGTAAGTAGAAAGAGATGAGTAATGGAGAGATAGAAAAGATAACTTCAGAAATGTGTATTCAGATAGAATGCATAAGCTATCCGTATTGAATACAAGAGAATGAGCTCTTATTTATAGAGTCTCATGAAGAGCACTAGATTACATCTCTATAAGTAGCCATGCAAGGCATACTGGACAATAGAGTGTATTACAATAAAGACAAGTAAAGTAATCTAGCTAAGTGACTGCGGTAGGTAGACTCCGGTTGCGGTTGCTGATGAAGAATTTGACTGCGGGTGCTGAACCGTTGCGGTAGTAGAAATGGTTGCGGTAGCTGAAGTTCAAGAGGGTCACTTTCATGATTCAACAATTTCCCCCGAAGTGACCTCTTTAACTTCGGTTCAGCTATGAAGTTTGAGGAACTTGATCAGAATCCACAAAAACTTCCTGACGTTTTCCAGCCAGGTGATTCTTCTTGAGATCTCGAACTTGACTTCTGCGGTGGTGTGCTTCGATCTTTCAACTGCGGTTCGGCAGATGTCAAGTTGTTTCCTGGTGAGACGATGCATGGCAGTCATAGGAATGAAGTATTTGACATTGTCAGTCTTCCTTTTGAATATGACTCCAAGTTCAGGAAAGTTTGTTGCGCCTAGAGATCTTTCTTGAAAGCCTTCGGTAGGCATTGGCACATGTTCAAGAGGTAGGAGGTCAAACTTCTTGAGGATGGTGGGGTAGATATCCGCATCTATCTTGGCAAAGTCACAGACCGTATCCTTCAGAAAAGAGTTAGCCTTTTCAAGTGCAATCTTCATTTTTGGGTGCTTTTCTGATTTGTTTTGGAACACCTTGGCAATGAGGAAGATTTCTTCCGGATTCATGCAAGGGAAGTCTGCCTGGGTGCGGACATAGTCATGCTCCCTTCTCGTGAGGGTGTACTGGATGTAGTCAGCTTTCATGAATTTCCGGACTTTGTAGTTCTTGACTGCAGATGGTCTATTGTTAGACCATATATTTTCAATGGAGGAGGCATGTTTAGCGTGAAAAAGACTGAGTCTCTCAAACTCCATTGGCAGTCTCTTGTGGTCAGGAAGGCTGCGGTCAAATTGCTCAAATACTGTGAAGAATTTGGCATTTGGTGAAATTGGTACATCCCAGTAACCATCCGAGGGGGGTTCAACGTAGGTAAGGTGGGGTCGGTAGTCTTCATCCAGCAGCCTGCGGTGCGGATTGATCCAAGAATTTATCAACGATTCGTCCACCATGGTATCAAAACCGCATTCTCTCCAAATAAGTTCTGCCAGTTTGGCTGCCTTCCAGTCTTGTTTTCTTTGGGCAGTGGCATGGGAATCAGTGGTGCTTGGAGAGGACATGTTTTCAGCCAAAATTTTGAAGTGGGGGGGGGGGGGAGTTTCTTGCTTTTCTGGAGTGACTTCCCTCGATGGAGTGTTATGTGGTGGAGTGTGATGAGAAGGTGTAGGTGTGGGAATTTTCTCTGTGATGATGGGGGGGCTTTGATGTTGAGAGATGGATGGATCCGAGTGATGGACTTCTTCGTCTTCACTTCCCCCTCTTGAGGGATGCAACGGAGGAGCTTCCTCAAGCCATTGTTTAAGTCCATCAACCTTGGCATAGACTTCAAGGAATTAAGCTTTGAGGGCTTCTGCCAATTGTTGATTGTTGGGAATGGGGGAGCTGAAGAGAAGCTTGTGGATTTCTTTTGTGAGCTGGAGGATCTCGGGACCATGGAAGTTGGAGGACAAGGATTTCTGCAGTCTGTTAATTGTGGCTTGAAGAACAGAGATAGTGGACTCATAAGCAGTATGAGTCTCATCTATCAATTTCTTAGACTGAGTGGCTTGATCCGTGATGGCCGCTTGGAGATCCGTTTTGATTGCGGTCACCTCAGTGATGAGGCGTTCCGCTGCTGCCATAAATTCCTTGTGGTCGGCCTTGCGGTTGTTGTCAAGGGATTGGATCCCCATGTCTACTTCGAGAGAGATTCTATCTGCAACCATGCGTTCCCTTGTTTCCAGACGTTCAATACGTTCGATCAGGGACTGCGGTCCCGGGATGTCTTCTTGTTGCGGTTGTGTTGGTTTGACCGCAGCTAGGATATGATCAACTTTGGCTTGTAAGCTCATGAACTCCTTCCTGGTGACAACATTCTTCTTCTTTTTCTTCTTTTCTTTTGGCTTGGAAGTTGAATGATGAGAACCGCTGGATTCCTCTTCTTCATCAAACATCATGAGGTCATCATCAGAAGGGCTGGGCTTGTTGACTTCCTGTATGTCGTCATCATCAAGACCGAAGGTGGGAGCTGAAGTGAGTTCGATTGCGGTTCCTTCGTCTTGTGATCCATGGACTGATGGAGTGGGAATTGGATTGGGAGTTGGAGTTACTTTGGAAGTACCTGCAGCTGCACCTGTTGCTTGAGCTTTATGGATCGTTTCAGCCATTTTGTCCATCCAGTCTTGAACTTTGAGAATGGTGGCTACGGTATTGGCATTGCTGATAGCATTTGCCCAATACTTGGCCACAGACTGGATTTCTTGCTCCTTTAGTTGTTGCTGCTTGATCTGTTGTTCCTTGCGGGCTTGGAATGCCCTTTTGAAAGCAGCATACTTCTTGATTTCAGACTCAGTTACAGGATTGTATTGTAACCATGAGTCGTTGGATTCATCGCCGTCAAATCCTTCGAAACGCACCGAAGTGTCCTTCGGGTCCACGGATCCTTGCACATTTGTGCTCACCGTGCCTAAACCACCTGCTGCGGATGTAAGCAGAGTAGGATTTCCTGAGCTTCCGCGGTCTCCTTGACCCGTGGTCAGGTGTGGCCTCGGCTCAGTTTTGGCATGGGCGGAAGAAGTGCCCTGCGGTTGGGAAGGTGTTTGTAGTGTTTGGGTGACGTTCAAAAGGATGGAGCACAACTCCTCGGGTGAAAAGAAATGCAGTCGGGAAGCCCTGGAGACCTTAGGGCGTGCACCAGTGTCATCCCCTTGGGAGTGAACTGGGGGGGGGGGAGTCTCCACGATGTGATGAAACAAACTCACTTTCTGAGCTTGAGTGGTATTCGATGGTGGTGTTGAATGGGTCTGCCGCCACCCCAAGGACTACTGGAGCCTTTTGAGAGGCTTCAGTATAGGTCCGGTCACGCATTTGGCCAGGGGAATCGGTTTTTCTTTTCTTAAGGATAGCAATTGGTTGCCTATCCTCATCATAATTACTACTAGAAGAGATTGTGGGAGGTGTGATTTTACATTTCTTGGTGGGTGCGGTTCGTTTAGGAGCATCCTTCTTAGGGGTTTTTTGTTTCTTCTTGGTTGCCAATTGCTTTCTTCTTTGAGAAAGATTGGAGAGTGTAGTGGCAGAAGGGACTGCGGTACCTTCAGGGTTAATGGCTGCGGATGGAAGAGGCGGGGTAGGAGGGTATGGGGCAATACCTTCCGTAGCCTCAATGTGGTCTGAGACATCAGCAGTCTCAAGACCAAGTGTTGTAAGAATGTGGGTAGGGAGTCTGCGGATAGGTCCAAAAAACAGATTGATCAGAAGAAGGATTGTACCTTTTGAGATCCTTAGTGACAAAGAAGTTGATGTCACTGCCCATATCAATTCCAGCGTCCGCATGCAGGTCTGAGATGCAGAGTGACCAGAATCATGCAAATGTGAGCTTAGTTGGGTTCTCCCTTGGGCTTTCTTTGGGAATGTATTGAAGGAAATCGTCCCATAGGATCTGCCCGTAGTTTACGTCGTGTCCGGTGAATATGCTCCACACCAATTCCAATAGCTTGAGTCCCATGTTGTCTATGCCTCCGGTTCTGCCGGATAGACAGCGGATGACAAAATGACACACAAACTGCCATACCGCAGGTAATTGGTTTTTCTTGAACTCACTAATTCCTCGAATTGGTTTTTGATACCCCATTTGGTAGAGTGCAAAGGTAATGTCCGCCATTGAAGGAGAAAAGATCTTGATGGATGGATGAACCAGAAGGTTTATGGCAGTGAGAAACTTTTCTTTGGACAGGATGACCAAAGAATCGTTAATGAGGTTGAGGTGAACTTCTTGAGGGTTTTCGTTTGGATGATAAGTTGAGAATGCACACTTGAAGAGGGTCGAGACTGGAACCACATCTGTAAATGCGTCGAAGGGGTCATAGAGTGGATGGTTCTTCAGAAATTTGATCATAAGCTTGGTTGGAGCATTGTATGAAGAATGATCTTCAAACACTGCTCTGAAATTGCTTGAAGCAATCGTTGGAGAGTCTGAACCAGTGGGATTCATCGAGCCTGAAGCTTTGGATTGTTTCTTTGATGCACCTGAACCAGTGGGATTCATCGAACCAGTGGGAATGATCAATGTTCAGAAAGCGTAAAGTGAATTTGGGGAAGAAGATGGGTTTATAAAGGGTTGAAAGATTTTAACCCTAGGTAAAAGGTAAAGATAACGTAAAAATGTCGTTTGGTATTTGGGGGGAATCTTTGAATTTGGGATTAAATCTCAGCCACAAATAATTAAAACGGTTTAAAAAGATTTGGGAGATTTACTAAAAGAGGGCTGCATTTAATGAAAAGTCAGACATCTATCAATGTGTCAGGTAATCGTGGGGTGAGGGGAAAGGAAGTTGTAACGGATGGGACGTGCTGGGGAGAGGAAAAGACAGATTAAGGATGAGTTTATGGAAACACGTTCTTTTTGTCATCATCCCTAAAATAGGTCTGACTCAAGGTTTATTCAGAAAGAGAATGAGACAGTTTCTCAAGGGAATGTTTTTTTTTATTTAATGTTCTTATTTAATGAAGGATCATTAAATAGCACACAAAGGTTCAAGCGTTGATGAAACAGTTGAGAAATTATCACCATGATCGCGGATGGAAACTTCATTGCGGTTGGGAACGTCATCGTGGATGGAAATTTCATTGCGGTTGGGAACGTCATCACGGATGGAAATTTCATTGCGGTTGGGAACGTCATCGCGGATGGACAAGGAAAAAACTACAGTGAGGAAATGAGAAGAAACACTTGTACAAAGATTAGTAATAACAGACAATAAAGACCCATGAGAGATAAGTATGATATATGGTTGCGGTACCTAGACTGCGGTACCAAAACCATCTATCATAAGTAACTCTCAGTTAGAACCGCAACGGAGACCAAGGATGGTCTGCGGTAACTAACAACTCAAAAAGAATTGCGGGTCTGGATTCATCATTCCTAACATTTGCAGGAAGGTGTTAAGCTTTGAGGAGTCGAGCGCTTTTGTGAACACATCAGCAATCTCTTCATGAGAAGGGACACAGATGAGTTCAATGTTACCTTTTAAGATGTGGTCTTTGATGAAGTGATACCGTAGTTCAATATGTTTTGTCTTGGAGTGATGAATTGGATTGTGAGAGATAGCAATAGCACTTTCAGAGTCACAATAGATCAGTATCCGCAGCATTCTATACCCGTAGTCCATTAGTTGAGTTTTCATCCAAAGGACTTGAGAGCAACAGCTGGTTGCGGCCACATACTCAGCTTCTGCAGTAGATAGAGAAACACAGCTTTGTTTCCTTGAAGACCAGCTGACAAGTCTTCCACCCAAAAATTGACATCCTCCTGAAGTACTTTTGCGGTCTAATATGCGTCCGGCATGATCCGCATCTGTGAAAGCTTGCAGGCTGAAGTCATTGCCTGCGGGGTACCATAGACCAAGAGATTTGCTTCCTTTCAGGTACCGTAGTATCTGTTTGGCTGCGGTCATATGTGACACTTTTGGGTCAGCCTGATACCTTGCACATACACCAGTTGCAAAGACAATGTCTGGCCTGCTTGCGGTGAGGTACATCAAAGAACCAATGATACCTCTATACGTCTTGTGATCCACAGATTCGCCTGCGGGATCAGCAGAGATCTTATAACCGAAGGCCATGGGGACCTTAGCAGAAGAACAGTTATCCATGGAATATTTCTTTAAAAGTTCAATGGTGTATTTTTCTTGATGAATGAATATCCCTTGTGGAATTTGTTTCACGTGAAGTCCTAGAAAGAAGTTAATCTCTCTATTCATGCTCATCTTGAACTTGTTGGTCATGAGCTTAGCAAATTCATTCACCATTTCTTGATCAGTCGATCCGAAGATGATATCATCCACATATATTTGTACCAGCATAAGGTGGTCACCATTTGCTTTTCTAAATAATGTGGGGTCAATCACTCCTCTCTTGTACCCGGATGAGACGAGGAATTCAGAAAGAGTCTCATACCATGCTCTTGGGGCTTGCTTCAGACCGTAGACTGCTTTTTCAAGCTTGTAGCAGTGGTCTGGGAATTCAACATTTTCAAAACCTGGAGGTTGCTGAAGATAAACCTCTTCTTTTAATTCCCCATTGAGAAAGGCACTCTTAACGTCCATTTAGTGTACCTTGACGTTCTTGTGGGCTGCGTATGCAAGGAAGATCCGGATAGCTTCCATGCGTGCTACCGGAGCATACTTTTCATCGTAGTCAATGCCTTCAAGTTGACTATACCCCCTTGCAACTAGTCTTGCCTTGTTTCTGAATACCGCACCAGATTCATCCAACTTGTTTTTGAACACCCATCTAGTGCCAACAATGGAGTGACCACGTGGCTTCGGAACGAGTTGCCAAACTTTGTTTCTTTGAAATTCTTCTAGCTCTTCTTGCATCGCAGCTATCAAGTCTGGTTCAAGCAATGCTTCTTTGATCGTTCTGGGCTCTACTGAGGACATGAATGCTGCGTAGTGGCAGTGGTCAGATAGGTCCTGGGAAGATCGAGTTTGGATGCCTGCGGATGGGTTGCCGATGATTTGACCTGGTGGGTGGTCCTTCGTCCATACATGTAGACGGGGCTGCAGATGATCAGCAGTTGCAGTAGAGGGAATATCTTGAATATCAGAAGAATCTAAGGTTGGAGATGGCAGTTCCCCCTGGATTCGAGAACATCCTGCTGAGTCATCTTGGTTTGTTGGAACGAGAGTGGAGTTTTCTTGAACAGTTGGGAGAGGTTCCCCCTGGATTGCTGATGGGAGTTCCTCTGGAACCTGAGAAGGTTCCCCCTGGACTGCGGATGGGAGAGTGATAATCCTTGGATCGGTTCTAGTGTCAATGTTTTCTATGATTTCATCATCCGAATCCGAAGATACGTTTGATGGTAATGCTTCTCTGCGGGTGGGACTTTGAACAGCATCAGGTACTGGAACCTCGACGGTTGGTGCTTGATCCGGAGTAGAGCTTTCCCCCTTAACCGGAGAGGTGAAAGTATTGAGAGATGCTACTTTAGATAGAGGTGGTCCAGAAACATCAGCGTGTTGTTGTTGAGCTGCGGGTGACACAAGAACTTCGGATAGTTTCACCATTTCAACAGGATCGAAAAGATCGTTATAATTGACTTCAACTAGATTCAATGGACCTGAAGAGGCAGGAATATCGCTTTCCATGATTGCAGTGGTTTCAGTGGATGGAGGGGCGTTGCGGATGTGAGAATCATCAAATTTCACATCGAAGCTTTCAATGATCAGCCTTGTACGCCTGATGAGCACTCGATAAGCAACCTTGTTGGTGGAATAACCAAGGAATATGCCTTCATCAGACTTTGGTTCAAACTTGTTGAGCTAATCTCTGTTGTTGATCACGAAACATCTACACCCAAAAATATGAAAGAAGCGAACATTTGGCTTGCGGTTGTTGAGGCCCTCATATGGTGTTTTATTGAGGCATATACACACAATGCTTCGGTTTTGGACAAAGCATGCGGTTGCTACAGCTTCAGCCCAGAAGTAGAGAGGAAGATGGGCGAAGTTAAGAATGGATCTGGCTGCTTCTACTAGTGTGTGGTTCCTTCTTTCTACTACTCCATTTTGTTGCGGTGTAAATGGGGCTGAGAAGTTGTGAGTGATGCCCTTTGACACCAAGAAACTGTTGAGAAGATGATTAGTGAACTCAGTGCCATTATCACTGCGGATGCGTCTAACTGGAAGCTTGATCTGAAGTTCGATTTCTTTGATGAAGTTGATGAAAATCTGCGGTGTCTCTGATTTGAGTCTGAGGAAGAAGACCCATGTGAAGCGTGTATAGTCATCAACAATAACCAGTATGTACTTCTTGTGGTGGAGACTGGCTACGGTTGATGTGCAATAGCTCCAGTGGTTCAGAAAAAGAAGAGTCCATTATCAGAGGGTGACTTGCTTTGGATTGTTTACCACATTCACAAGCCGGACAGAGAGTATCGTTGCTGAATTTGAGAATAGGGAGACCGCGGGCTAGTTCTCCGGTGACTAGATTGTTGATGTACCTGAAGTTGAGATGAGCTAGCTTGCGGTGCCATAGCCAGCTGACTTCGGATACAGCTTTGAATAGGAAGCACAACTGCGGTCTACCAATGATCAAAGAGACATCCAAAGGGTACATGGTACCTTCGGATCGGGATTTGATCAGGCATGTGTTTCTGTCACTTGTCATTACATAGCAAAATTGATCATCAAATTCAACATGATGTCCTGCTTTACATAGTTGGCCAATACTGATGAGATTGTGTTTAAGGCTTTCTACATAAGCAAACTTCTGAATGGAAAAGTTCCCCGCAGTGAGAACACCGTAACCGCGGATGACACCATTCGCATTGTTGCCGAATGTGACATTTCCACCATTGCATATTGGCCTGAAATCCCGAAGGTACTCTAACCTTCCGGTCATGTGCAAGGAGTAGGCACTGTCAATTAACCACTCATCTTCTTGTTCCTCCTTGCACAAAGCCTGAGAATTACACGGTTAGTTTAGGCATCCAAACTAGTTTGGAGCCAAGGGCAACTGATGTGTTTCTGAATGATGCATGGACCGAGGTTGCAGGGACAGGTCTCTTGTCAACTTTGATGGGTTTTGAGCATTCTAACACTCCTAAGTGTACATGCAACCCTAAATACCTTGGATCTATGTTTTCTCTATTATACATGCAAATATGATTATCCAAGGTATTATCCTAACTAGCATATCAAAACATTGATACTAGGATACTAAAATAGATAGAATACATACCTTATTGTTGTTGCTTGACTCCATGAAGCTTGAGAGCCTAGTGCCCCAAGTGTGACACCTCAAATGGTTCACACAACATCATGAACTCTTGGAATAACCATGAGAAGAAGACATACATGTTCAAATTGGCTAGCCCTCTTACATATGTATCACTAGTGCCAATTTCTTGAACTAAAGGGGTTCTTATATAGTGTGGCTATTAGGGTTACACCATGTAACTCATGACTTTACCCATTCCTTATGCTCCATGGGTTTTAACCTCCATGGAGTATCCATGGATCACCACATGGGTTAAACCCAACATAAAGGAATCTTGGATCATAAGCCCACATATATAAGAATGAATGATTTACACAATCAATCCCCATATATTTAATTAGTCTCTTTTTGATCACTAAATTAAGTCCAAATTAATTATTGATCAATACTAATTAAATAACATGATTTCATATTAATATATTAGAACTTATAATATATTAATATGTCACAAAATGTCTTTTCCTCATAAACGGTCTATCCAAATGTTCCGATGCCATGCAACCCAAATGGACCATGCCGAGTCGGGTCAAGTACATACCAATTATAGTTATGGACTTAGACACTAATCCAACAGTCTCCCACTTGGATAAGTCTAAAACTATTATTGCCTATGACTTCAGGAACCAACTGGCAATCGTAGCTCTCAAAAGCCGCTATCGAACTCTGACCTTGTAGATGAACTCTGACCTTTGTCAATGACTTGTCCATTAGATAAGGGATCATATATTACTCCATTCTAGATATCATATGGACTGAGACATGGATTATAATCATTCTCTCTGTCCATTTGTTGTTTCCCGATTTCCGATTTATGACGACTGACTAATTGAACAAATCAAATCAGTCCTGGCTCGGCCGAACACTTCCATTTGTCATCATCAAATCATCGAGGGGCCCACAGATATCGCTTTTATCCCGAAGGTAAAAGGAATGGATAAACTTTGACTCATATGGCTTGTTCTACTACTTGTTGAATCATACACAAAGGCACGTTTTATAACACCGAGTTACCGAATGCGTTTTCGTGCAATCAATGTACAACCAACTCATAGTAACAACTCATATCTCTAGGTTTGAAGAATATAAGATATTATCGTCTCATGATCACTCGTGATAAAATCCATGAAGTGATTCCAATGAGCGCGGGTTGAATCCAATACTCAGAACTTATGAGCACTCATGAGTGTTGTAGCCCCTTGTCCAACATCTTAGACCTCTACAAGCCAACCCATGACAGTCTTGATTCATATCTACTTCCAACATATGACCGACTGTGGATAGTTTGAATAACTTAGTCAATCAGGAAGAACGACCTAGTTATTCTGGAAGTCAAAACATGCAAAATGAAACACAATAATAATAGAATCTAATATGGTATCAAAACCTATGAACATAAATAAAACACCTTTTATTTATCACCATATGATTACACATTATTCATTGTATACTGTTTCAGCTATCAACTTTATTCTTGAATTTAAAACAATAGTTGTCCCATGCTCCAAGCATGTACACTATGTTTTCTAAACACTAGTCATGCCATACACCAAGTATGCATACTATGTTTGTCTATGATCTTCACTTTGTGAATTAGATAAATTGAACATAACTCCAATGATCCTCTTTCACAGTCCCAAATCCTTACTGCAAATGCAAGAATTCCAAATTCATGCCATTTACTGAAATCTGTTACATTCTAAACTTATATGCATTGATCCTCCTGTAATGATTATGCACAGAGTCACAAGGACTTGACAACAAACATTACAGAGCATTCCAAGGAGATCAACTCCTTGGAAACATCCTTCTTGCATTAAGTTTCCTAATCTTACACAGATTGAATAATTTCCAACTTTGAAACATTTCCATATTCCATTTTGACTATCACTTCTGAACAAGAGTTGCCTCCTTACAGATTATGTCAATATGGTCCTTCCAGAATTAACACTATACTTCCAACTGTCCTTGAGCAACCAATCTTTGGTAAACCTTAGATTGTTCTCGACAATTGCTTAATCCTTTTAGTCATATCCAGTTCTAGACCTTTTCCCTTCTTAATGCCCCAGGCATTTGGAAAATTTTAGAAAGGATGAATATAGCACATGAAATCGATCCTATATCCGAAGCATATGGGACTCGAGCCATGATGTCTCACATAAAGACTAAACCAGTCTTTTGCTATAACATTTCCATTTCTATTTGCCAAGTTCTCATAATTCAGATTATGAAAAGGGATGCCGTAATCATAATCGAATTTTAGAACGCAAATAATGGACCCATATATAGAATTTCCTTATGTTGAGCCATTCCAACATGAAGTTCATATATATATCCTTGACTAAATACGATTAAAATCTCAATCTAAGCTTTTAGAATTGAAATGAAGTATAATTTTCTCTCCCTTAATTATAGCAAAACAACTTTTTCAACCCCTGCAGCCTCACGAATTGAAACTTTTGTTTTCTATAATTAACATTGCTAACTTGCAACCTTTATCATAATTATCATGCTCCCACTAACATGATGATTATTAGCATAACACTTATGCTCCCACTAGCTTTGACATGTAATCAGAAATCAACTGGACTTCTAGAAATCAATACTTTATTGACTTTCTTACCAAAGTTCAGATTTCTGATACTAGATTGCTTTGATAAAACTTTATCAATATCATACACCTTATCTTAGATAGCTCACAGGTGTGTCTAAACAATTTTAAGAACTATGAAAAGGGATGCCGTAATCATAGCCTCGATTGTTTAGTCCTTTACCGCTTCTCACAAGTCCATGTTAGTGTGCCGGTTAACCATACACGCTGCACTAACGACTTTGAGAATGCAAATATCACAATTGCTATCTAGCTAAAATCTACTTAGTGAAAGTGTTTCCTCACCATCATTTTCATGAATCGGAGAGAAACCTTATGACACTTAGATTTAATGGTGTATGTATTCTTATCCATGTGAATTTGTCAAACCACAATCACAAGACTAGGATAATGACAAATCCAAACTCATATGGATTGAACTAAATCTTAATTTCTTGCCATGTGGCAGCTCAAGGGCCTGCCATTGCTTCCAAGTAGCTGTGCAACCAATTGAGAACTCTCAGAACTCCTATGCAAAGCCAACTTGAATAGGCACAGACATGTCGACACGATAGGTTATAAACCTCAAGTCGTGTGCTAGTGAAGAACTTCAGGTTTTATTCTTGATTAGTTCTTGAGACTTTCAAGATCTTTAAGACTCCCACTGTCTTCTTGACATATAAGACTCTCTTGTCAAATATTCAAGAGATAGTGTGGATTCTAATCAAGATAAACACTTCACACAATTGGCCTTAGTTGGTCTTTGTTTTATCCAAAACATCGCAACTTACCAATTTCAAATGTACAACAGTAGAAAACTTTTACTCTTACGATTGACAAGTGTTCTAAACCCTTTTAAGACACGTCACTCAAGTTACAATTTTAGAGTATAACTCCAAGAATTGTTTTTGGAACGAAGTATGAATCATCTTCTTGATTTAACCATTTCAACAATTCATAACTCCTCTTCTTAGCCATCAGAATGCACTTAGAGGATGAATTGTGATAAGGTCTCTTAATCATTAAGATGATTACATAACATGATACTAAAGTACTCTCTCATCTTTTCAGATTTAAGAAACTTTTATCTTTCTGCCCAAGTTGATTCTTCTCATCCGTTCTGCCATACATTGAGACTTTTCCAATGCTTCAGAATTATACTTAAACTTATAAGTATAACCATATTTGCTAAACTTTAGCAAGTCATGACGAATAGTCTTATCGATCTTTGTGGTGGACTTAATCAGTGCACAAGAATGTGTACTCGATCCCTTAGTCCTTTACTTGACTCACACATCCATGCGAACAAGTAATTAGTCTTAATTTTCCAATGCTTGAAAGTTCTCATTCATCATACTATACACCTTGCATGATTCCAAGTTTCTATCCAACTGAAACTTGGGTGATGAGAATCTTTCCTTATTTGGTAAATTTAGACACTACCACAAATGAAAGAATCAAATTCATATTTCCACTCTTGCTCTTAATGGAATCTTATAAGCAACAAAAATTTTCACAAATGCCATTGTAAGGATATATTTTTTTTAAATAAATAAAATCAATTTTTTTTTTCTTTTATTTTAAAACTTTGCGGAAAAACTATCCTTACAATGCAAAAGCACATGAAAACTTTGTTGTTATCTAATCCTATGCAATATATCATAACTCCTAAGATGTAGCTTAAGAATCCGATCTTCAAACTATGCGATAGAAATCCATTTACGCGATCAGATTCAGCATAATCTTTCTTTAAGTTTCTTCACTTTTTCCTTTGATTCTTAAAACATCAACATGTGACCCAGTCACATCATGTATCAAGAATCTCAGAATAGAAACTTAGTAGAGTTAGATAGTGGACTTTACCCGAAGTAGAGTCAAACTTATTGACTTTAATATCCTTAGGTAAATTTGGCAGCTTCGCAACCAATGCCCCTTTCTTTGGCAATAGACCCTTGATAATGGGACTATCTCAGACTTAGCCGTTCTCTTTACCATTTGGTCAACCGAGTTGACTATGGCCGATCCCTTTCCATTGGGAAGAGAGAGCTTTACTGGATATCCAATGTCATCATTGTCAATGTCCATAAAGTTTTAGGAAGTTGATCTTAGCAAATAGATAAGATCATTAAGGGTCTTGTCATAGTCTGTTTCATAGGAGTCCCAAAGGAACTCACTATGTGACTTAGAAAGTGATTGATCATCAACTTCCTTTAGACTTTGACACCCAACTCTCCCGGCTTGTCAATATGTGACTACATCTCCAAGATGTGATCACACATAGACCTTTGCTTGCCAATAGGGATTGAGTGACCTTAAACTTTTCAGGAACTTGTGGGTTAGGGAGAATAATTGGAGGAGGTGAAAGAAGTATGATTTCCATGGGACATCATCTTCATTTAGGAAAACTTGTTTCAAGAGATTTGGGAAGATCATCTTTTGGGAGATATTCAAGAGAGTTGATTTAAAGTCCTTAATATAACACCCAATATGAAATATTAAGGCTAGGACCCAACAACCTATTTATAACTGGAAGAGGGATGCCGTAATCCAAGTTATAAAATAGTTGAAGGTAGGTAAATGACGATTTACCAATTTCCACCATGAAAAACGAAATATAATTAAGTTTTAATTGGATTTGAAACTCCTAGATCTTTTGAGATACATTGAACTTTCAATGGCATGTTTGAATCTCGATTGTGCCCTCTCAAGTTTGTGACTGGGATGCCGAGGATCACAAACAAGGTGTGAATAACCATACAAATTGACTTGGTACCCTCAACAATATTACCTAATCGATGTGCCGGTTAACCACACACGCTCCACCGATCTATAATAAAGTCAAGTTACCCTTTGCCACTCTTACTAGTCCATGTTAGTGTGCCGGTTAACCACACACGCTCCACTAACGACTTGGTAAGGTACAAAGTGTAATTTTATGGGCTAGCACCAATTTCACATTTTCCTAAGTAACTAAGAATTGGGAATTTATAAATGTTTAGTTACTTAGTATTTATCATTAATACTTTTAATGAAGGGAGAATTATAGTCCTTTCCTACCCGTTCGGCTAACGACCCTCCACCAGTCAAGGAAGCGGTGGGTGAGAGTGGACACCCATTAAACTGCCATTTTATAGGCAGTAACCTTATACCCCCCTTATAGACCGGTTTCGTGAATGAGGCCTACTAACGGTAAGATTGACTTTATCTTATACATATCTATATAATTAAAATTATAATAATAGTATAAGGGTCTGAATTTTAACTTTTAAAATTCTAAGGGCTAACTTGGAATTAAAGTATTCATAAGTGAAACTTTTCAAATTCCAAAACTTGAGGGCAAGTTTTGAATCTATTCAAAACTAATTAATTCCATAACTTATGTGTTTAAAGTAGTTTTAATTAAAAAACTCTTCAAGTTCCATAACTTGAGGACAAGTTATGGAAGACTTTAAACTAATAAAAGAATGTAACTTTTCTTTATTTTGTAATTTATGGAATTAATTAAGGTTACATATTTTATTACTTAATGAAGTGACTCTTGAACCTCCATAACTTGAGGACAAGACTCTTCATTTTTGTAACCATTACCAACTTTTATGAGTTTTATGAAACTTAAATGTGACTTTTCATATAACTTGAGGACAAGTTACAAAAACACATTTTAGAATCAACTCTTAGATTAAAATGGATTGAAAACACATAATCAATTAACTTTTCTATTAATCTAAGCAACTCAAAAGAACAAGATAATTCAAATCAAACTTTTTCATGTAATTAGCCTAATCACTAAACTAATACAAAACATGAATCTATTGACAATTATCTTTGAAATTGGATTAACATGAACATTACCACATCAAAAACAAGTTTATAAGTTCAAAAACAGCTTATGGTAATGTTCCTAGTCCATTTCTAGCCAAAAACCTCGAAAATATGCTGTCTGGGGCTCCTACTCGTCGAGTGTATCAACCTACTCGCCGAGTAGGATGATTTTCTTCATGTACTCGGCGAGTTCATCAGTGGACTCGGCGAGTACAGTGCCCAGAATGCCCGAAATTCGACGTTTTCAGCATTTTTCAGCAATTTGCATCAAGTATAATTGAAAACAAGCCTAGTCTCTGATACCACTGATGGGTTTTGAGCATTCTAACACTCCTAAGTGTACATGCAACCCTAAATACCTTGGATCTATGTTTTCTCTATTATACATGCAAATATGATTATCCAAGGTATTATCCTAACTAGCATATCGAAACATTGATACTAGGATACTAAAATAGATAGAATACATACCTTGTTGTTGTTGCTTGACTCCATGAAGCTTGAGAGCCTAGTGCCCCAAGTGTGACACCTCAAATGGTTCACACAACATCATGAACTCTTGGAATAACCATGAGAAGAAGACATACATGTTCAAATTGGCTAGCCCTCTTACATATGTATCACTAGTGCCAATTTCTTGAACTAAAGGGGTTCTTATATAGTGTGGCTATTAGGGTTACACCATGTAACTCATGACTTTACCCATTCCTTATGCTCCATGGGTTTTAACCTCCATGGAGTATCCATGGATCACCACATGGGTTAAACCCAACATAAAGGAATCTTGGATCATAAGCCCACATATATAAGAATGAATGATTTACACAATCAATCCCCATATATTTAATTAGTCTCTTTTTGATCACTAAATTAAGTCCAAATTAATTCTTGATCAATACTAATTAAATAACATGATTTCATATTAATATATTAGAACTTATAATATATTAATATGTCACAAAATGTCTTTTCCTCATAAACGGTCTATCCAAATGTTCCGATGCCATGCAACCCAAATGGACCACGCCGAGTCGGGTCAAGTACATACCAATTATAGTTATGGACTTAGACACTAATCCAACAAACTTTTAGTCCTAGTTCTGGGTGTTTGAGCAGATCTGGAGTGTTGTGAGTTTTTGAAAGAGTAAGAGGTTTCTGACTCCGATTAGATTTGTCATAAGATAAATCCTTCTGACAACTACGCTGACATCTACAAAAAGAGGTTTTGTTTTTAGATCTGACACTATGTTTGGTCAGCGGTTTAAAAGATGAATTGGACTTGTTACCGGTCCGAGGTGGGTAACTCCTGACATGAGTGTTGTTGGGTTTTGAAAAGGTTTGTTTTTGAAAAGATTTGGCACGTGTAGATCTCTGAGTTCTTTTTGGTGGAGTTGGTAGAATACCTTTCCATCTTTTGAAATTCTGATGTGACTTTAAAAGTGTTGGAATGGGTAAGATACCCTTCCATTTTAGGTCGTCCAAGGAATACACTTGAAAACCATTCTTTTGAAAAGACTTCACACTCTTTTGATTTTTGTTAGAGGAACTAGGAATGACTGATGAAACTTGACATTCCTTATTGTTTGTTTTCTTGGTAGGAGAGTTTCTTGACATGTAGTGTGAGAAAACAAATTTTTCTGGACTCTTGGACTTTGGAATTATGACATGCTTCTTAATTTTTGAAAAAAATTGTCTGTTTGTGCCTCGAGATCTTATTTCCTCTTTGAAGGCCTTTTTGGCCAAGGATTTTGGTGAACCGCAGTCATTGTTGTTCAACTGCGGTTTCATGGAATTCTTAAAATGATTGTGAAAACGTGGGCTTGAGTCATCTGAACTTGAAGATTCTGGGATTTGAGAGCATTGTCCCACTTCAAAGTTCTCTATAGGTAATTCATGATGAATCGCCTGAAGAGTCACAGTTCCTTTTGCTGAGGACTGCGGTAGTGACGTTTTAACTACTACAGAGTATGTCTGAGTTGAGACTGCAGTGGGACTTTTGTGGGACTTTTGGCTATAGTGTGATTCACTGTGGTCTGAGAACAGTGGTGGAAAGTCTTTTGAGACTTCGGGACCTTCAATGACAATTTTTCGTCAACTACGGATGATGTTTGAGAATTTGGGTAGATGGTGCCACAGATAGGGATTAGATCACATGTGTGACCCGAAACTTTAGGCACAATTTCCTCAATGACACAATTATTGCTTAGAGTATGCAGTCTACCGAAGTGAGTTTTGATATCTTCGGGAAAGGTCTTGTCATTGACTGGGAAATGAAATTCTCGGTCAGGAGGGACATACAGTCTGTCTTTGTTGAACCGGGATGAGGAATCCATTGCGGTAGGATATCCATTTGACCAACCCCAATTGTATGTATTGTCCACGGTTCCATTGTTCACCAAATTTTCAATAGCTTCACTTTCATTAAACAATTTTTCAATTAAGAGATTTAGGCGTACAATTTCACTCTGAGATAAATCTCTCTGATTCAAAGCTATCTCTAATTGGGTTTCACTTAACATTCTTGCATCTTTTTCTAACTCTAGGTCCTTCTCTAACGTAGCCATCTTAAGTCTTTTGTTATCCAGTCGTCCTCTTACGTGGAACATTTCTTGGGACGCAATGTTCTTCTCATCTAAGGCTTTGTTGTAGTCTGTAAGGACGGCAGCACACGTGTCATTAAGATCATCTATGTAGGGTTGACAGTCATGTATGCTATAGTTTAGAGTTTGGATCATGAGTTTTACCTGTTCGACGATGCTTAGAGTTCCATCCTTTGCCATGTAGCAGTAGTTCTTGTTCAGCATTGTAGATCCATCATCATCCGCAGTGGCCAGCATGCAAAATTTCCCTTTTCCTTTGACATTGCTGATGGCTTCATTTTCGTCTCCGGATGACCAAACTTGATGGTCTCTCTTAACATGGGCCACATATGCCCTTGCTTTTTCCTTATCTTCCAACTCTTGAGCCATTCTGAGGTAGAATGCTTTGTCTTTCACTACATTGGCCTTGCAATCTCTTGCAAAGTGATTCTCTTTGTTGCATTTGTGACAAATTACAACATCAGTCTTGTCTTCTGAAGGAGTACCGGAGTCAGTGGTTTGAGGAGACTGCGGTACCTCCTTTGGTTGATTATTTTGAGGTTGCAGTGGTGGATGAGAACTTTTAGGATATCGAGAATGGTTATTCTGGGAACCGAAGTTACGGTTGAATGGAGATTTGTTGAACTGTTGATTCTTGCGGAAGGAAGGAGGTGGTAGATGGTTGAACTGTTGGCTAAGCAGAGCAATAGCCTTCTGAAATTCTTCTTCATCATCATACTCTGAATCAGCTTCGTATGACTGCGGTGGAGTGTCATACGAGGAAGAGTAAGGTGACTGCGGTGGAGTTTGTGCTATGAGAGCAAGTGGTCCTCCAAAGTCAGCACAGTCTTTGAGTACGGTGGATTCTTGTGCTTGCAGCTCTCCATAGAGCTTGTAGAGTGACAAAGAGTGAATCTTTCTGTTGCCTTGGACTATCATCTTAGCCGTAGTCCAATGTCTTCCCAAACCATTAAGAAACTGAAGGTTTGTTTCATGGTTACTGCGGATGGTGCCCGCATTGGATAACTTGGTGACTATCAGATTCAACCTTTTGAAGGAGTCTTCTAAACTTTCTCTAGTATGAGCTTTGAAGTTGTTGAACTCATTGAGTGCGGTAGTGAGCTTCTTGTCTTGTGCTTGTTCTAAGCCTTCGTACAAATTCTTGAGAACTTCCCAGATCTTTTTTGCTGATTTGCAATTTATGATAATATCGAAGTTGTCAGGAGCAACTCCACAGGAGATTTCATAAAAAGCAACAACATCATTTTCCATTTTATCGAGATCATCCTTGGTGGGACGGCTCATGACTGGTTGACCTCCTCCTAATCTGGTTGTAGCGCCGTCGGTTTGAACAGGTGTAAGGATTGGGACATGTGGTCTTTCTTTTACGGATTGCCATACATCTCTACCAAGTCTTCTCAAGTACCTTTCCATTCTTTGTGACCAGTGATGATATTCATTTGCTACCAGTATTGGGGCTCGGTTAGAACCGCCAACACTGTTGGAAACGTTCAGAGATAACGATTGTGCCATTTGAAGATTTTTTAAAGAAATGAGCTTTAGTGGTATAGAAGGCCCTTTGAAAAATCAGAGTTCCGTTTTCAAAAAGCAACCACTATGGCTCTGATACCAATTGTTGAGAGAAAAACTTAGAGATATACATGAACAAAACGTTAGAACAAGTGGATTGCAGAATAGTTAATCTCAAAGGATCTGAAAGCTCAAAAATAATATTAATGAGTTAGAGTTAACTACTTAGAGAGTTAGTTGCGGAAATGTAAAGAAATAGAAATGACAATAATTGTTATATCAAGTATACACTTAAGTTGATTCATAACGAGGAATGCATTCAAACCAAGTTAATAAGGAAGATCAAACTTAGTGATTAAGTTACAGAAGACTTGCTCCGAAGAGAGATTATGTTCAGAGGAATTCTGGTAAGTAGAAAGAGATGAGTAATGGAGAGATAGAAAAGATAACTTCAGAAATGTGTATTCAGATAGAATGCATAAGTTATCTGTACTGAATACAAGAGAATGAGCTCTTATTTATAGAGTCTCATGAAGAGCACTAGATTACATCTCTATAAGTAGCCATGCAAGGCATACTGGACAATAGAGTGTATTACAATAAAGACAAGTAAAGTAATCTAGCTTAGTGACTGCGGTAGGTAGACTCTGGTTGCGGTTGCTGATGAAGAATTTGACTGCGGGTGCTGAACCGTTGCGGTAGTAGAAATGGTTGCGGTAGCTGAAGTTCAAGATGGTCACTTTCATGATTCAACACTTCATCCAAATCATGCATTGCTTACACAAATATCATCATATTTGTTCATAGAACCTTCATATCTTCAAGCATCTCCCAAGTGTTGTTGACTTGGAAACTCCTTTTCTCCATCATCCATCCTAAGAGATCACTCAAGGTGAGTTCATACCCCTATCTTTTCATGTTTTTCTTAAGTTTTAAGGGGGGGGGGGGAATACAAGTTAAAACACCAAGAACTAAACTCATCCAACAGCTTTCATCAGAAAAGTTTAGTCTTATTCATGGACTGTTTTGGTCAACTTAAAGATTTTAGTTTTCAAAACTGTATTAGGTGCAAATAGCACAGGTTCATACCTTTAAAATGACTACTTGCACATCTCCATACGATTTTTGTACAATTTATGGTGATTTTTACAAAACAGCCTATCGTTTCAAGAACAAATCCGGACCAGTCTGTGAATATGGACATTTTTACACAATTTAAATGTCTTTAAAAATCATAATAAAAATTTGGAACAAACTACAAACATTTTCCAAACTCTCAGAATTTACGGACTCTGATTTCGACCTTTGATGATTTTTCTATAAATTTTTCTACGCCTTGTAACTTGTTGAGCAAGGTGTGTATCATTATGTGCATATATGTGTTATATTATATGTCATTTTGTCTTGGGAAATAGACATACATCAGAAAACAAATGGATTTTTACCTCCACAAGTATGGTAATTAATTATAATAAACAAAGTTTATATCCATTGCATACAAACATTTTGATAAACTATTGTAAGTATAGTTTATGTTCACTACTACTACCACTATGTGATAAACTATAATAGGTATAGTTTATGATTTATTTACATAACAAACACTACTTTTACAAGAAAACTATACATTACAAACGTTTTGATAAACTATAATAGGCATACTTTATGTTCATTTACATTACAAACAATTTGATAAACTATGACAAAGATAGTTTATGTTATACGAGCAAACTTCCTACGAAAGGTTTTATTTCTACATAAAAGATTTTTCGGTTCACCTCACGTAAATCTGTTAACGAATAACTTTGTGAGACATTCGCTTCACGTTACTTCCAAGGTAACGAAATCAAAAGTCCTGTAATTGTAACCAGAGTCTCTTAGAGGGAGAGCGTGATAGTTGTGTATAGATCTATATTGGGATTGACACCCCACACCTCGCTGTTAGCTGTAGTAGGACCTCGAGGTCTACGGGTGACAAATGTCATAACAGTTCCGACGCCTGAAGAACGTCGTTTCAATCCAACTAGGTCATAGCATAGTTATAATAACTCACTTAGGGTATTTGCAAAACATAAGATTTACGCGGTGTTCTATCACTAAATCGTATTTATGACAACCTAAATTTGGGCATATTTTCATAAGTGCAGAAAACATGGATACAGTTCTAGTCTTAGGATAGCTAAGACTACATCTCAACTAGATTTGTAGGTTTCGGGTATAATTGCTGAGTGTATAAGTTGGAGTTATATAAGAGTTCAGTCACAAATCGACTTAGCATTGGTGGGTCCGCCCTATTTCCTGTTCCTTGTTTGGTTGTGGGCCTAGGACAGACCCATTATATTCGACAGTTTATTTAACTTTACTTTTATATAACTTATATACACTGGGTGATTATAGAAGGAATCTATGGATCTTCTAGAGTACATTATTTCCTAACATAGAAACTTTCATTTCACATCTCATAAAGAAAATATTGGATTTTCTGGAATCACACTCATTCTCTTTTACAAAGGAAAAACGATTTCTTTCTCAAATAAAAATCTTATGAACTCACCAACTTAATTGTTGACACTTTTCGAAAACTACTTGTATTCTCAGGAAATTTGTGAAACAGGAAATCAACAGCATTTTGAGGATGAGAAGTTAAATCGTCAAACAGTATATTTTGTCATCATAATGTAATTGATTTTGAACATGTAAACATATACTATGGTGTAACCTTTTCAATTATATTTATGATGGTTGTATTTACTTTGAGCACTTTTATACTCGTTGTTGTGATACTATACATGAAGTCCTCCACCCCTGGACGTTTCCACCATCCTTGGTTTGGGGGTGTGACATGCTCCATCTAAATGTTTGGCATATTGCCACTAACAGTCACTCCCTTCACATTTTCTTTTAAAGCAAGGCCAATATTTACCATTTAAACCCTGAATCCATAAATTTCTTTCATAATAAGTTCGGATTTACTAAACAGCCCCTATCTTCTAAAATCTTTACAAAACTAATTCAGAATTTACAAAACCGCCCCTTGCTTGACAAATTCTTTTCAATTAAGGTCCAGAATTTACCCTTCAGCGCTAAACTTCTAAATTTATGACAATTAGCCCCTCGAGACCATCCTTTGATATATAATTATTTATTTTAGGGCTACTATTCGTTCATTATTTTATTTATTTATTTAATAAATAAACGGGTGTTACACCTTTGATCATTGATACACTTTGCGTAAGTTCCTAAGTCCTAACGCATACAATTTTTTTGGTTATAAGAAAGGTAAGTATGATGTAATTATGAGTTGTATATTGCTACTATTTGTAACAACATGATAATATTGCGATAAAGAAAAATATGTTGTGCGTTTTCTTTATTATAGTTTATACTTTACTATTATATTATTTATTATTATTAGCACATGTTACTTTGAAAATTAACAAATACATTAAAGAATACACTATGCGTTGGAAAGAAAATAAATCGTTGAATTGAAACTGATGTTTAGTGGCATTTTTCAATATATTACATCGTATTTTTAATATAACATATTTCCTAAAACAAAATAATTGTTGAATTCAATCTAATCATTGTTCGCCGAAAGGAAACAGATTACTGAAACAAACTATTCACACCTGTCGCTTAGCGGGGGTAAACAGCTAGTATATATATATATATATATATATATATATATATATATATATATATATATATATATATATATATATATATATATATATATATATATATTGTTAGGTGCATTTTATGCACCCATTTTGTTGCTTTATTTCATAAAAGTGCATTACATATAGGCTTAAACTCATGCATTTTGCATGTTTTTCGGGATTTTTCATGAGGCAATTTCATTCACACATTTTTGTGATATTTCAGAGACTTTTGGAGGTAGGATCTTGTTTGAGGAGGTAAGTAAGTGTTGCGGACAAAATTTCGGGACTTGTGGAGCACCGATGAGGAAGATATCAAGGAATTAAAGATTTTGGCTTTTCAGAGATTTACACGGCCGTGTAAATGGAAGCCTTGTGTTTACACGGGGCGTGTAAACGAAGACTCTTGAGCATTGTACTTTGAAGGCCTGACCAAATTATGCAGTGTACTTTTGTATTTACACGGACTGTGTAAATGGTGGTGTTAATTTACACAGGCCGTGTAAACGTAGTCATGAGTTAAAAACAGTTTTTCTTCTTTCTAAAAAGGTGTAACCGGTTCCATTAGAAGTTAAGTCGATTTTAGGAGTTCTGGGGGCGATTTTATGGAAGATTTGGAAGGCAATTCATACTTGGAAACACTTGGACTCCGTTTGTGTGTCAATTTGTAAGACTTTAATTTTAATTTCCAGATTTATGTTTGGTTCTAGTCATGTGTGGCTAGAAACCTAGACTCTTCAACTTCATGTATTGACTATTGTGTGTGATTTAAATCATGTGACTTGATGTTTTCTTTTAAATGCTATCTAGTGAATTTGATTTTGTTTTAATTGAAAGTTTGATTTCAATTCTAGTTCTTTTTGGCCAATTGAGTTAGGGTTGAATCATCCAAGTTATCTATTATGCAAAATCCGTAGTTGTTTAGTAAAATAGAACAAGTAACAAGCACTAAATCGAACTACTTACAATGATTCTAGTGTAAATCAAATTCACACATTCTTACACTCCCGAGCTTATGAGGAGTATTAAATGTTGTTGGTAAAATTCACACAAAACATAATGCAATCTTTCCACCTAATTCTAAGAGCTTGTTTAGATTAGATTGGTTAGATTAGAATTAATCAAAGAGCTTATTTTGATTAATTAAAATAGTGAATGAGAATTGCTAGAGCTTGTTAGCATTTCTAAGTACCAACTTAGATAGAATTAAACAAATATCATTTCATACTTTGAATCACATTGCTAATTAGTCTTACATAGAGTTGGAGTATTTACAAATCTTGAATTCACTTCACTTAGTCAATTGCTTACTTATTATTTCAGTTCTTTCTTTGAATAATTGCATTTAAACCCCCCTCTTTGTCATCACATTTGTACCTTACACAAAAAGGTATAATCACTTGTCCCGTGTCTCTGTGGATCGACCTTGCTTACATTGTATTACATTTTTAATGCAAAGTAACAGTGTTCTTGGAGTCATTTTGTACCCATTTATGTGTTGGGTTTGATACGCCTAACAAATTGTCGTCGTTGCCGGGGACACGGTGTTACTAATTGTTTATACCTAGATCTTTTCGTACAGGTACACCATTTCCAATTGACTCAGATATAGAGAAGACTGCAAAGAAGTTACGGAAGCAAGCCAAGCTTCGTAAGAGGCAACCGGGTTCCAGTACTTCTTCATCATCTACCCCTTCGCTCATTAACATTTGGGAGGACATACCCATCTAAAGTGTGTCAGAAACTGAAATAGAAAACCCTCTCACTCTCATCTCAACCATCCTCATCCAGAAATACCACTCCACCCTCTTCACCTACTCATAACATCCCAAACTCCACACCTACAAAATCATCAATTCCTACTCATGCCATGGGAGATAACCATGGATGGAATCCACCTCCAAATCCACGACCGGAGCAAACCCTTCGCCAAATGGGCGAGGAAAGAGGTTACTCAACAACCTCTTTGCATTACATATCCGGCAGCCACCAACTTGGAACTAAAATCCAGGCTCATCCATTTACTCCCAACATTTAGAGGCCTGGAAAATGAAGATACTCACAAGTTCCTCACTAAGTTCCACATTGTGTGTGTGGCCATGAAACCACACAATGTCACGGAGGATCAAATCAATCTTAGGGCATTCCCCTTCGCGGTGCAAGATGCAGCAAAAGACTGGCTCTATGACATCCTACCGGGGACGGTTACTACTTGGGTAGATCTTGCACGCCTCTTGTTGGACAAATACTTTCCCGAAATGAAAGCTTCAGCCCTACAGAGGGAAATAATTCGAATCAAGCAGCATAAGAGAGAAGTTTTCCATACATATTGGGAAAGATTCAAGAAACTTTGTGCCTGTTGTCCTAAACATGGAATTACCGAGTATCAACTTCTCCAATACTTCATTGAAGGCATGACTCCAATGGAGAGAAGGCTTCTTAATGCCTCCAGTGGCAGATTTTTACCCGATAAAACTCCAACTGAAATCTACAACCTCATCAAGAACATGGCTAAAGATTCTAAGCATTCAAGCCATGATGAAGAATGGTACACGGATGCACCCCGAGGTGTAAAAGAAGTCCAAACTCCTCAAATTGAAGCTCAACTGTCCGAGCTTACAAAAGTGGTTATGATGTTAGCTAAAGACAAGGGTGTGCAGCCCACACCCTGCCCTTGCGGTATTTGCACTCAAGTGGGGCATCCAACCGACATGTTCCCTCAACTTCAAGATGAGGATTATGAAGAAGCAAATGCCTTGGGAGGGTATTTCGGGTCAAATCAGAGAGGATATGAGCAGCCATGGGATGATCAGAGATGGAATAATAACGAAGGTTGGGGAGGAAATCAACATGGAGGTTATCAACAAAGACAACCTTTTCCTCAACATCAACAAAGGCCGCCCTTTCAACCTCAAAATTTCCAGCTTAGGCCCCTACAACAACCACCTCCACAAGCAAGTTCATCAAGTATGTCATTAGAGGATATTGTTAAAAGCCTTGCCACTAGCACTCAAAGCTTCCAACAAGAAACCAAGGCTAGCATAAAAAGCTTGGAGCAACAAGTGTCACAACTTGCTCAATCTGTGAGTAGAATGGAATCATAAGGCTAGCTACCATCCCAAACCGATAAGAACCCGAAACATAATGCATGTGCCATTACCTTGAGAGGAGGAAAAAGCTATGAAGGCCTAAGGATTCTGGATGAAGAAGAGGAAGAAAATGAGATTGAGGTAGAAGAAGTTGTCAAAGAAGAGGAAAGGAAAAATACTTCAAAGTCAAAGAAGCCAATAGATACCGAAGTGAAAGTAACTCCAACACCATTTCCTTTAAGATTAACAAGCACGAAAATAGAACGAGAAGATGATGAGATCATGGCAATGTTCTAGAAGGTTGAAATCAACATCCCTGTTTTAGATGCAATTACACAAATCCTTAGATATGCTAAGTTCCTTAAGGAACTTTGCACATCTAAGAAAAAGCTCAAAGGAAATAAAACAGTAAAAGTTGGGGAAAACGTTTCAGCCGTGTTACAAAAACGGCTACCCAAGAAATGTAAGGATCTGGGTGTATTCACGGTTCCTTGTAAAATGGGTAACCTTTTTGTGCCACTTGCCATGCTTGATCTTGAAGCATCAATTAATGTTTTGCCTTATTCAAGCTATAAAACAATGGGAATTGGACCCCTAACCGAAACCGAAGTCATAATTAAACTTGCCGATCGGTCTTTGGTGTACCCAAAAGGTGTATTGGAGGACGTATTAGTGCAAGTCAATGAACTTGTGTTTCCCGCTAATTTTTTTGTGCTTGATATGGGAGATAATGACCAAACCTCAAGTTCCATACTTTTAGGTAGACCATTTTTAATAACAGTAAGAACAAAAATTGATTTCTACAGTGGTACATTGTCTATGGAATTTGATGGGGAAGTCATTAACTTTAATATCTATGAAGCAATGAGGTATCCAAGTGATGTTCATTGTATAAATTTTGTTGATGTGATCCAACCTTTGACTGAAAAGTGTTTTGAGTTGACTAACCATGATTCTTCGGAGTTAGTTTTGATCAGGAATTTTAATAACAATTTAGTCAAAGAAATTACAGCAAATTTCAAGCTTGATGAGGAATTACTAGAAATTGTGGAGTTCATGGAAGAGAGGAAGAAAATGAGGTATGGTAATACCAAGTTAAAATTGCCTATTTCTAACACAAAACTTATTCCTTCTATTGTGCAGCCAGCAAAGCTAGAATTGAAGACTCTGCCAGAGCATTTGAAGTATGCATATCTTGGAGAAGAGGATACATTGCCTGTTATTATCTCCAATAAGTTATCCATTGAAGAAGAAAATAAGTTGGTAAATTTGTTGAAAGAGTATAAGAAGGCTATTTGGGTGGACGATTGCTGACATAAAGAGGTTGAGTCCCTCCTTATGTATGCATAAGATTCTCATGGAGGAAGACTTCAAACCAACCCGAGAGGCACAAAGAATATTTAATCCCCCAATGATGGAGGTAGTAAAGAAAGAAATCATGAAGATTTTGGATGAAGGTATGATCTACCCTATCTATGACAGCAAATGGGTGAGCCCCGTTCAGGTAGTCCCAAAAAAGGCTGGGGTCACAGTTGTCCAAAATTCTGAGGGAGAATTGTTGCCAACCCGTATGCAATACAAGTGGCGAGTTTGTATTGACTATAGGAAGTTGAATGCTTCAACAAGAAATGACCATTTCCCCTACCATTTATTGACCAAATGTTAGAGAGATTGGCGGGTAAATCCCATTACTGATGTTTAGATGGTTTCTCGGGTTTCATCAAATTCCGGTAGCCACGGAAGATCAAGAGAAAACCACCTTCACTTGTCCCTTTGGCACATTTTCTTATAGGCATATGCCTTTTGGTCTATGTAATGCACCCGCAACATTCCAGAGATGCATGGTGAGCATTTTTCTGAATATGGTGAAAACATCATCGAAGTTTTCATGGATGATTTCACGGTTTATGGAAACTCCTTTGATGAATGTTTGAGCAATTTAACAAAAATTCTACAAAGGTGCATTGACACAGATCTTGTGCTTAACTATGAAAAATGTCATTTCATGGTGGACAAGGGATTGATTTTAGGTCATAGAGTGTCCCAAAAAGGCTTGGAAATTGACAAAGCCAAGATTGACATTATCAAAAGTCTCCCTCACCCGACAAATGTTCGGGAAGTTCGTTCGTTTCTTGCCCATGCAGATTTCTATCGGCGGTTCATAAAGTATTTCTCAAATATTACGGTGCCGATGTGTCAATTACTCCAAAAAGATGCTAAATTTGAGTTTACTCAACCATGCAATGACGCTTTTGATCGTTTGAAGGTTTTACTCACTTTCCAATCATCCAACCACGTAATTGGGATCTCCCGTTCGAGATCATGTGCGACGCGAGCAACACCGCGGTTGGGGCGGTGTTGGGACAAAAAGTGGACAGAGCTCACCATGTAATTTACTTTCCATCCAAGACTTTGGATAGTGATCAAACCAACTACACCACAACAGAGAAGGAGTTGTTAGCGATTGTCTTTGCATTGGAGAAATTCCGACAGTACCTCCTCGGGACCACAGTGATCATCTATTCGGACCATGCAACTATAAAGCATTTACTACTCAAGAACGATTCGAAGTCGAGGTTAATACAGTGGATGTTGCTTCTGCAAGATTTTGATATAAAAATCAAAGATAAAAGTGGGAAAAAGAATTTGGCCGCAGATCATCTCAGTCGTATTGTGCCACCCAAAGACACCACACCAATCCGTGACACATTCCTAGATGAGCATTTGTTCATTATCAAGGAAGATCCATGGTATGCGGACATTGTCAATTATTTGGTCACAAATCAGTTTCCCCCGGAATCCACATGTTGGCAAAAGGACAAGATCAAGAAGGAGGCGAAGAGGTATGTATGGGATGAGCCATATCTTTGGAAGTATTGTGCAGACCTAATGATCCAAGGATGTGTTGAGAAAAAAGAGGTACAATCCATCTTTAACTTTTGTCATACCTATGCTTGTGGAGGTCATTTTGGACCCCAAAGGACAGCTTGAAAAGTTTTAGGAAGCGAATTTTATTGGCCAGTCATTTTTCATGATTCTTATGTGCTATGTGCATATTGTGATAAGTGCCAAAAAGCCAGGTCCTTAAGTTCTAGGAATCAAATGCCCCTCACCCTCATCTTGGTTTGCGAGATATTTGATGTGTGGGGTATTGACTTTATGGGACCATTTACGCCCTCTTTTGGTTGTTCATATATTCTGTTGGCAGTGGACTATGTGTCCAAATGGGTGGAGGCCAAGGCCACCCGTACTAATGATTACAAAGTTGTTGTGGATTTCCTTGAAGCACAGATTTTCTCCTGGTTTGGCACTCCAAAAGATTTGATAAGTGATCGTGCGACTCATTTTTGCAACCGGATGCTTGAAGTCGTCTTGAAAAAGTATGGGGTGACTCATAAAGTCTCAACAGCATATCATCCCCAAACCAATGGGCAAGCAGAGGTTTCCAATAGGCAAATCAAAGGAATTTTGGAGAAAATTATCACGCCCCCAAACCAGAACGGCGGAAACGTTCGGGGGCGGAGGACGTCATGTAAGTATCACAACACATGCAATATAGTAATCAAAGTACAAACAACCATTGCATTAATAAGTATAAGTTTTATATAAGTGTTTAAACATTACCTATTCAAACACCAAAGTAGATACAGTAGAAGACAAGAGTCGTAGTACGGTACAAGGTAATCTTCTCAAAAGCTTCGGGAGTGTACCTGTCTACTAGATTCCTGAGAATACAAGTTATTTTGAAAGAGTAGATCATCATTTAAGCTGGTGAGTTCATAAGTATTTTAGTACTATAAAGTATACTCTAAGTTCTTTGGAAAAGTTCGCTGGTTCCTCCAGAAAATCCTATATTTCCTGATGTGATAAATTGATAACCTCAATAGTTCCCTCTGCAATTACTTAGTTTATACTAGTCATATATAACCTAAAATCGAATGGACAGTTAAATGGGTGTATCTTCCCTAAGCCCACAACCAAACAAGGAACAGGAAGTAAGGCGGAAGTCACACATTTCACTGTTAATCGGATATTACTTATATATAAATCTGATGTATAAACTAAGGAATTATAGAATTAGTCACTAAAGGTCCTTTATGTTATACTAGTTTAAAGAGAGTGAATGATTAAGTCCATCTAATAAGTAGTTTTAAATTCCCATAAAACCGTTCTAATAAGTAGTTTGAAATCCCCATAAAACTGTTTCTGAATAGTAGTTTTAAATCCCCATAAAACCGTTTCTGAATAGTAGTTTTAAATCCCCATAAACCCTTTCCAAAACCAAAAGTACAAGTATATTTGCCATACTTGATTTCATGATACGTAGTTTTTACTATAAGTAAAACTAACAGAAGGTATATTTGGTCAGTAAAATAGATTTGATGTAATTATCTTTTCTTATTGTTTTAAAAGAAGTATATTACTAAGTAATTTAATCGTTGTTTTCTCCATGTGAGTTCTATTAACCATACTAATATGACTGATGTGCCTGATGCGACGTTCTTCAGGCATCGGAAACGATATGACATTTGTCACCACAGGCCTGGCGGCCAAACTGTAGCGAACAGTTAAGGTGCGGGATTGTCAGTCCCGTATAGATCTACACACAAATTCACGCTCTCCCTCCACGAGATTCTGGTTAATAAGTCAGGACTTAAGGTCGTACTTAGCTAAGTACACCACGAAGTGTCTCACAAATTTATTGTTTCAACGAGATTACGAGTAATACAGTGGAAAAAGCCTTTTAACAGTAATGATGAAACTTTTCCACATATAAGTTTAAGATGATTGATATTGAGAATTGACACATAAATTATACCTTTTATAATTTATATGTTCTATCTGATTAGCATGATTTCTCATGGATGAACACCTTTATTCAGCATGATACAAAGGTAATGATACCGAATGAAGTAACGTTTTATATATATATATATATATATATATATATATATATATATATATATATATATATATATATATATATATATATATATATATATATATATATATATATATATATATATATATATATATATATATATAATTAAGAAGGAAACGACCTTCGGACAAATAACACCACCTTAATTCCATATCCAAACAAGGAAAAGGAAATAAGGTAATTCATTAGTCCTAAGCCCTTCAAATCTTATTTATATATTTATACATATATAAAAATGATTTTTGCAATTATAAGTTTAAAGAGTTATAAAAACATTTAAAAGAGTTTAACGTTATTCTAGAAGAATTTATATGACTTCAATTTATTTATAACACAAAGATTCTTGTGTTAGACTTGTATTCCCCCCTTAAAACAGTAAAAATTATGAAAATACGGGGGTATGAACTCACCTGATAAGTGGTGATTTGGGCAGCGTTTCGTTTGTATATATGATCTTTCTCGAAGAAACCACGGGTTTTTGATTAAAAATCGGGTTTTACCTGGGCAGCACTTCGACTGGAAAGAGGTTAGCATCTCGATAATTTTGGGGCTTCGGGGCTTGCTTCGGGTTTTAGATATGATATCGGGGCTTCGGGGGGTTGTAAGGAAGTTAAAAGGGGTGAAAAATGTGAAAAAGGGTGAAATTTAGGGTGAAAATGAGTTAAGAACCGGAGAGTCTCGCACCATATATATAGGTCGAAGCCTCGGATCCGATGCAAGGGGAAGGAGACGCATGTCTCGGACAGGTGATGAGGGGGAGGCTTCGTTTCGGGCACCTGGCAAGGCGCGTCAGATCAGGAGTGGCCGAGCCTTTGGTCCAATCAGAAGAGGACACGGGTCCGAGCTCGGTGGCATCTTCGTGCGAAGGGTGTCGGATGCACAGTGGACCGCAACTTCGGTCCAATCAGAAGCTGACACGATGCGACATGCGTCAGCCTCGCATGCGAGGTGACGTTGTCGGTTCTCAGCCTTGCGATTTTTCCCGGTTTTCAACATTTTTCGATTTTTGTGCCGAAACGAAATTCATAACTTTCGCATACGAGCTCTGTTTTCGACGTTCTTTATATGCACGTGTAGGTAAAATTATACTCTACGACTTTCGTTTAGACTTCGTCGGCAAATTTTGAATTTATTTTTAATATTATTATTTTTAACAAACTGGCACAGGAAAATGCGTTAAAATTTATAACTTCTTCATCCGACGTCCGTTTTTGTCTATCTTTTTACCGTTGTACTACTATTGATGAGAACTTCAATTATCGTTTAGGTTGTGTTGGCTAAAAATCACTCGAATTTTATTTCGAGCTTTTAGCTGTCTACTGCTATACTGAAACTTAGAAAAATCATAACTCCCTCATACCAAGTCAGATTTTGACATTCTTTTTATGAAAGTTATTAGTATAACATAATCTACAACTTTCATTTAGATTGTTATGGCTAGAAAGCCTTTTATTGAAAATTCACTTTTTACACTGAACAGTGTTTTGCCGGTTTTGTCGTGGATCTTCGATTGGTCATAACTTCTTCGTTATAACTCGGATTTCAGTGTTCTTTATATTTTCGGAAAACTTGTTACAATCTCTACCACTTTGTTCATCCCAATTAAGATTATTGAACTATTTATTTTTTACCTAAATTTGACTGGTGTTACATTATCCCCCCGTTAGAGGGAATTTCGTCCCGAAATTTAGTCTAAAGTGATACTCGTGGACTAGGGAAAAGATGTAAATATTTTTGTTTCATCTAATCTTCCCTTTCCTAAGTAAATTCAGGTCCCCGGTTTGCAATCCAGCGAACCTTCATTATCGGGATAAGACTATGCTTGGTTCTTTTGATTTCCCTATCCATGAGTTCTATTGGTTCTTCTACAAAGTGTAGACTTTTATTTAACTTGATTTCATCGAGTGAAATAACAAGGGTTTCATCGGATAGACACCTATTCAGATTAGATATGTGAAAGGTCGTATGAATGTTATTAAGTTTTTGTGGTAGTTTAAGTTTATAAGCTAAAAGACCGATCCTGGTAAGAATCTCGAATGGTCCTATGTACCTTGGATTTAGTATTCCACGCTTTCTGAAGCATAACTTCCCTTCCGGGGTGAGACCTTCATATGACAAGGTCACCAACCTGGAATTCCAAGGGTTTTCTCTTTATCGAAGGCGTACCTTTTCTGATTAACACTGGAAGCTTCATGTCGCTTCCTGATTCGTATTCTCTTTTTGGTAGTCTCTTGAAAGAATTCTGGTCCAGCGAAGGTGCTGTGTGGAAATTGGACCTCTAGCTAGTTGTGTGTCACCTAATTTAGTCAAGTGCAGATAGAATCTGCACTTGCGACCATAAAAGGTTTCGAATGGAGCAACTTAAATGCTAGAATGATAAAGGACTCAACTAATTAGTAAATGGGTATCCCATACTTTACGATAGTCGATTACATATGATCATGACTATTCTAGTTCCCAGAGATTTCTGAAGTGACTGCCTGAACTGGGAGATGATTCTACTATCTCGAACAAAGATAATAGATTCTGGAACACTGTGCAGTCTAGCTAATCTCTCGGACACACTTAATAGTTAGTTTCTTTATCTTCCGTGTTTCTTTTAATGGCATGAAGCATACGGTTTTAACTTATTTGTCAAAGTTCTTATCCATTCTTCCCAAGGTTTCACCAGCCACATTTTAAGGTTTCAAGGCTTCCTGTTGAACCTCTTTACTTTGTGTGGACAGATTTGAACGGGTTATCATAGTCAATGATTGGCTCTACGACCTGAGTACTCTTTCCGACTTAGGGTGTCAGCTACTATAGTGGCTTTGTCGGGATGATAACGAATTTCGAATTCGTAGTCATTTAGTAGCTCGACCCACTGTCGTGGTCTCACGTTGAATTCCTCCTGGTAGAATATATGATGAAGGCTTTTGCTCTGAAGTTCATGATAAGACTCATACTTGGCTCATCTACCATCACCTCGTGTATACAAGTCGTATATAATTTAGATTTCACAAAACGTTCGAATGGGTGACTCTGCCCCAGGTCTACAACCAAACAAGGAACAGGAGATAGGGTGGAATTACACATCCTAAATCTTGTTAAGTCTAAATTATATACCACTCTCGCGTATACACTTAGCAGCGATAGATTAACCTAATGAGTTCTTAGTCTCTATTCTTGAACTTGGCCTGCAGTACAATGATTTTCCTATGAGATCTATTAGGGTACTTCGGTGGTTACTGACTTCTAAGACTACTTTGGTGCTTTTCGTTTCAAGTTTCCTGTCTACTGAGTAGGCTAGAAGGGCGTGGTACCTTCGCATGGGTACTTCTGAAGTTTTGAAATGAGAGATGACATAAGGTTTTGCGTTATGGATTGGAAGAATTTCATCTTACGGCTGGTTAAGGAAAAAGTTCTTTTACACGGCATAAGAATTTTGCATGGTAAGGACCCAGCCAAACCATGGCAGATGAAGATGTCAGAACTTCTTGACGAAACAGATATTAAGTCGTTCTGGGGGGAATGATTACTAGGATGATGAACTGTCCTATGTACATAAGTTTTCAGCGCTTCTGGTTTTATTCTGTTATTATCGCTACGAACCCCTTTTTAATTCGAAATTGGCGGGTACTACCAATACGATGGTTCTGATAATTTGAAATTATGAACTTTCATTGAAATGATCCTTACTAGGTCTCTCTATAATCGCTTGGTGTATAAAAGTCATGTATAATTAAGATTGGTAAGACCTCTGATGAGCAACCCTACCCTAAATCCACAACCAAACAAGGAATAGGAAATGAGGCGGGATTACTCACTCTAAGTCTACAAATCTTAATTATAAATGACCCTTATGTATACATTAAGCTATCATAGCTTACCAGTTAGGGTTTCTAATTTTATATGAATGCAGTGATTTAATTTGAACGGGGGAGTAATCATAATTATAGATAATTATTGGGGTTTAGAAGCGTACCAAAAATATAGCAGGGTTCTTTGATGCCTTCCCATGTATTGGGGTCAAACTCCTCCTGTTCCGCCGTCGTTCTTCTCTGTTGGACAGTCCCTCTTGTAATGTCCTATTTCACCACAAAGGTGACATATTTGAATGGTTCCAACATTGGTAGTTGAAGTGATGAACTCAATCGGAGTTCTACAGATGCGGGCGGTGTGCCCCTTCATGTTGCATCTATTGCAATGCAGCTCTCGGCAAACTCCATGATGATGGTGGTTGCACTTGTTGCAATGTGGGAGGTTTCCTAAGTGCGGTGTGGTCGGTGTTGGAATAACAGGGCTGAAGGGGGTATTGACTATCCCAGTTCGTTACCCTTTGTTAGGTTCTTGAGTTGAACAACTCCCTTTCTTGTTCTCGAACTTTCGTTTCAGGATATTAGGCTTAAGGTTTCAAGTGTTCTCACAAATAGTTACTCGTTGCTGTACTTGGTTATCACTACGATCGGGATTGCCGATAGTATTACCACTAACATTTGCGTTGTTAGCATTAAGGTGTGCCATGACAGCTGCTACAGCTGCTGTGACTGCAGCTTGAAACGTAGTTGAATTTATTTGAAGAATTGGTGTTTTGTCGGTGGGTTGGTTACGTTTCTTCAGAGGCATGATTCTGTTACATAATAAGAAATTGAGCTCGTGAGCGACTACCGTTGGCTCTAGATGTATTCTAATCATTTGTATCTACATATAAATCTTTCGTTTTGTTATATTGTTCTCAATGATTCGACCTGCATCCCTATGATGCAGTCCTGGTAAGGAGGAGAACTAAGTTTCTAGAATGAACCGAGTGTCATCCGAACTAAGTTACCTTCGATTGGTGGATATCGTTTTCCAACTTTCGAAAAGATTTGAAAACAATTCATAACAGTGTCTACATAAAATAGACTTATGAATTTGAGAAGTAATCACTATCAATTGAGATTTCGTGATCCGATTTATTGTTATTAGCCGTGACAGGAAAAGAAGATAAGCTCAAAACCTAACGTGAGTGGTATAAATACTAACTCACTAGGGTGTATCATTTATTAGTTATTACTTATATGAAAAGGCGCTCAAACACTTCACATGAATCACGCGTGGTTTTCCTTTGTTCTCTGTTCTATTCTGGGAGGTAATGATTTGTTCTCTCCTGGTATCTATAGGGTGTCCTTCTCCTCCGTAGGTATATTGAATTCCTGAGCTGTCTTACTTCCGATTCTGACACTGATCCCCATTACTTCGTAATTAAGATTTTGAATCTCGGAAGTTCATGCGAATCTCTCATTGGTGCCCTTATTAGGGTAAGGGTACTAAATGATTTCTATAGTTTCTTTATTTCTATGACATCCCCATTTTCATGGCCAGAAAAGACCGATTTTGTTTATGCTTTATAAAAATCAGAGTACTTCTTTTAATAAAAATGTTGCGGAATTAGTTCCCAGTAACACATGATAAATACATTATCAAAGCATTTCCAAAGAAATGTATTTTTATTCATTTTAAAACATTTGGGATGTCATCGTCCATACAGAAACATAAGCATAAACATAACTTACATTCATTTATACTAGTGATCTACATCTCTTTTAAATCTCTCAGTGTAAAGTAGCTTCATATTGACACCTGTGATACAAATAAGCTTGAGTGGGTCAGGTTGGGAAACCTGGTGAGTACATAGGGTTTTCAACCCACAATAATATAATTATTATGTTTAAACATCAAACAATCAACCCAATTACCCATCCCCGTTATCTTCTTTACTCTTAAGGATCTACCCTAAGAATCAACAATTCCTCGTTCATTCATTCCTAAGGATCATCCTAACGAATCGGCACAAAGTCCATCGTCACCGGGGTTTAGGCACTAAGTATGCATAGTCGCCAGGATTTATACAATAGGCACTAAGTCCACATAGTCACCGGGGTTTAGGCACTAAGTCTGCATAGTCGCCATGCTTTATACAACAGGCACTAAGTCCGCATACTCGCCAGGGTTTTGGCACTAAGTCTGCATAGTCGCTAGGGTTTATACAACAGGTACTAAGTCCGCATAGTCGCCAGGGTTTTGGCACCAAGTCTGCATGATCGCCAAGGTTTAGGCACCAAGCCTGCATGATCGCCAGGGTTTAGAGTACACCGGGTGAACACATCGTTCACAACACCTACAGGTTGCGAGCCTGCTAGTGTTCCACTGGACTGTCTAGAATAGTCCGTGGTTGTCATCCATACTCTGCTAGATGACGGGGCCATCATTTGGGAAAGGCTTCTCACATCGTCCACCTCTCACACTCACCTCGTGGTCTATAACACCTCTCAACTCATCATCCAACTCATATTCCATCTATTACATCTACCCATGTTTTACCCAATATATTATCATAGATATATATATATATATATATATATATATATATATATATATATATATATATATATATATATATATATATATATATATATATATATATATATATACAGTTTAAATCATTTAAAACATGTATAAAATCGTTCATCCAGCATAGACAGCAAGTACTCAGATAATATGAACACATAACACGTAGTTTATATAAAATACTTCATATCTATGTGTAAGATGAAAGTAACTATGCACTCACTTGAAAAGGGGGTGATTCCGAACTCAGACAGGTCTTCGCTTTTTGAAAAAAACAATTTCCTCCGACGAAACCTAGTATTATTACCACTAGAGTGTAGTCTATTATTCGCCGAGACTAATTAATAGTCTCGCTATTATTACTATTATATAAGCGTTAAACAACACTTATATAACCCACAATAATAGCTCAAGTACTTATTATAAGTTCCTAATAACGTTACTATAATTAAATAAAAGTTATATTAAAAATAGCGTAGGTGTAGCTCACTTACAGCGGGTTTTATAGAAAACCGGGCTTTGCTTGGAGCAGCGTTCCCGAGCCGAAAAGCTCTTCTTCTCGGAGCCGTCGA
Organism: Lactuca virosa; assembly: GCF_052849685.1. Taxonomy (NCBI): domain Eukaryota; kingdom Viridiplantae; phylum Streptophyta; class Magnoliopsida; order Asterales; family Asteraceae; genus Lactuca; species Lactuca virosa. The sequence goes on from NC_136430.1 coordinate 137,200,987, forward strand.
GTACTCCGGGGCTTCCGCCACGTGCTAAGGAGGTTCCCTAGGCTTTTCGGGGGGTTTCGGGGCTAGAGAGAGGTTCTAGAGAGAGACTAAAGAGAAGAAAGTATGGTAAATGTGTGAAGAAAATAAGGGTGGGAAAGGTTCTATTTATAGGGTGAAAAATAGCTGAACTTGGTGCCACATGTCACCATCTAGTGGCAAGACTTGGGGAGAAAGCAATGGCCAAGATTGTGCCACATCACCCATTTTCGTACATCACACTTCCGACTTCTAAAATCAGTAACTTTCACATACGACCTCCGTTTTTGACGTTCTTTATATCCACGCATAGGTAAAAATAAGATCTACAACTTTAATTTTGACTCCGTCGGCTAGTTCTCGACCGATCTTAAATGTAACACTACGAGGAGATTATATTGTTAAATGTCCGCGTAAAATTCATAACTTCTACATACGGACTCTGTTTTAGTCTGTCTTTTTACCGTTGAGTTCCTATTAAATGGATCTTCAATTCTCATTTAGGTCATGTAGGCCAAAAACCGCTCGATTTAAAATTCGAGTTTTGGGTTGTGCACTGCTAAGCCAAATCTTAGAAAATTCATAACTTCCTCATACGAAGTTAGATTTGGGCGTTCTTTTTTTATATGTTCTCGGTTTAACGTATACTACAAATTTTTTTTAGATTTCTAAGGCTAAAAAGTCCTCCATCGTAAATTCACTATTTACGTCTCCCGGTGCCGTACCGGTTTTGCCATAAAACTTCGACGTACCATAACTTCTTCGTTATAACTCGGATTTCAACGTTCTTTATCTGTACGGAACCCTTGAGACGTATTCTACAACTTGGTTAAGATTATTTATTCTAAATAATCTTTTGTCAAAAAGTCATTTTCGACCCCTATTATCTCTAAATTGACTAGCCCAGATCTACAGGCGTTACAATTATCTCCCCCTTAGGATGATTATGTCCCGCAATCATCAACGAAACATGGCTCACATGATGACTCCATACGTTATCTCTTTATCCTAAGTAATAACCGTAACTTTGATGTTTCTTCGAACGAGTATCTAACTCTAAGACTCCTTGACTACAGGCGGTGCTCGATCTTGCACCTGCTCCTTATCTCTCATTAGACTCCAACTTATGACCTTCAGGTCACAATCTCGATCCTTACTGGAGACTCCTTCTTCAAACTTTGTTATTTGACTTCCACAATAGACCGATGGGTCACATTCTAATGACCTCTCATCATATGTTGCAATGCTTAGACTCAGGTCTTTTAGAGTCAAATTCCGGAACAGACTATACCTTTCTTCATGTTCTTATCACATCTTAAAAGGTAGCATTTCTAGCTACAAGCAACTGTCGTGATACCTGTACTGATCGCTTTGATTATCTTTCATTTCAATCTTCCGGGTTAAGCCAGATGCTACATCAAACTTGGTTCTCTGAACCTCGTAACATACTCATCTTAGTCGGACTCGATTTGATATGACCACTAGGGTCGGAATAACAATCATCTTCTTAGTCATTACCGAAACAATGGTAATGACATACATGAACAAAACAGAATCAACTACTAGCTTCTCGGTAACCTTGTGACTTTCCCTGATCCAAGCGTGAGTCCTGTGCGTCCGGTAGTATATGCATCTACTACCTTTCACACCTACTCATACTCGTCCTAAGTATTGTCTCGCAGTTTTTCCAAGTCACCATACAGAAATCACACAACAGTTTAACACACCAGATAACAAAACGATGGCTTTATTATTTCTTGAAACTATTACATAGGTGTTTGAGTTCACCCTATAATATGCCTCTAAGAGGTTACATCATACGATACTATGGCTACTGCATAACTCAATCTTCATATATGAAGTCCTCATCCTTGATTCCTCGCGTTGTTTTCTGCTTCGTCGAGGATCATGTGAAATGCTCTTGGCCTTGGTGGCGTTTCTTGCCTTGCTGCCTCGTTTTTCTTCGGGCAGTCTTTAGAAACATGCCCTTCTTTGTTACATCTGTAGCACACCCTTTTGTTGGATTTACACTTGCTGGCGTAATGCCCTGTATTTCCACATTTGTAGCAAGTCACCTCCTCGCTACATTTCCCGAAGTGTTTCTTTTTACACTTCTTGCACCACTTAGCTTCACCCCCTCCTCCTCCTTCTTCAGTCTTTGAGAATTTCCTTTCTTTGTTGGATTTTTAAGATCCTTCATACTTCCTTTTCTCGCCAACTTCAGCTTTCTCCAGACCCTTTTCCCTAATCTGAGTCTCAACATTCCTGGCTGCCCAGATGGCGGCTTTCAAAGTGGTTGCTCGCTTGACCATTGGACCAAAGTCCGCTGGTAATCCATGGGAAAACTTGTTGACCTTGGAGAGCTCAGTTGGAACTAGGTAAGGAACAAGCTTCATCTTCTCTGTAAAACTTGCAGCATACTCAGTGACACTCATCCTTCCCTTCTTCAGATTTTGAAACTCATTGTTGATATCTAGGAGATCCTGCTCAGAGCAGTACTGCATTTTCAGTTGCACCACGAAATCTTCCCAAGACATCTTGCTTGCTTCTCCCTTGAGCATCGTGTTAGCTAGTAGCTTCCACCAGCTCAGTACTCCAGACCTTAACAGAGGGATCGCGAGAGCGGTCTTCTGTTTGTTGCTACACTCGCAACTCTCAAACATTGTCTCCATCTCGGAGATCCAGTCCATAACTTCCACCGGTGTTGGGCCTCCAGAAAGACTTGAGGGTTTTGATGCCATGAAATCCTTGTACTTGCATCCACGTCTGTCATTTCCTCCCTCCTGATTGTTTCGTCTAACTATTGGTGGATCGGTTTGACCAACCATCCCACTGTAGTTCCCTCCTTCTGACTGGCCATCACTGAGCTCGGGCTGTTCAATAGGCATCGTAAGTTCCTCTCCATTTGACGATCCAACATCATTTGGATCATCGCTTGTACTCCGGCCATGGTTATTGGCTCAGCAACGGCTACCACAACCGCTATTTGCTCAATCACTAGGGCTTGGATCCTGTTCCCATTAGCATTCATGGCTCCACTGCGGGTTCTTGCCATTTTGATCTATACACCGAATAAGGTGAATCTAGATCTTTATTTAGGATAGTCATTTAAATCGTCCTTATCACTCTGAAACGTTTACATGTTAGTTCTAATATCGTAGTCGTACGTTTAGAATCCTAAACACATAAGGTTTCCAGATCCGGTCGGCAACAGACCATAGATCCGAACAAATAACAACATATAAGGCATAAATCATTTAGCACATAAAGCATATTAGGCATACTTTCCTAAATAAGCTAGTGCTTGTGTCTATTCAGGTGTATTACCTAAATTTTATTAGACACACTCCTCACGATCATCGCTTAGCATTCTAAGTTTAAGTCTAGAAATAAATCCATATTCCTAGTTCTCTTGAACTAATGCTCTGATACCAACTGTGACATCCCCATTTTCACGGCCCGAAAAGACCGATTTTGTTTATGCTTTATAAAAATCAGAGTACTTCTTTTAATAAAAATTTTGCAGAATTAGTTCCCAGTAAAACATGATAAATACATTATCAAAGCATTTCCGAAGAAATGTATTTTTATTCATATTAAAACATTTGGGATGTCATCGTCAATACAGAAACATAAGCATAAACATAACTTACATTCATTTACACTAGTAATATACATCTCTTTTAAATCTCTCAGTGTAAAGTACCTTCATATTGACACCTGTGATACAAATAAGCTTGAGTGGGTCAGGTTGGGAAACCTGGTGAGTACATAGGGTTTTCAACCCACGATAATATAATTATTATGTTTAAACATCAAACAATCAACCCAATTACCCATCCCCATTATCTTCTTTACTCTTAAGGATCTACCCTAAGAATCAACAATTCCTCGTTCATTCATTCCTAAGGATCATCCTACGGAATCGGCACGAAGTCCATCATCACCGGGGTTTACGTACTAAGTCTGCATAGTCGCCAGGATTTATACAATAGGCACTAAGTCGGCATAGTCACCGGGGTTTAGGCACTAAGTCTGCATAGTCGCCATGCTTTATACAACAGACACTAAGTCCGCATAGTTGCCAGGATTTTGGCACTAAGTCTACATAGTCGCCAGGGTTTATACAACAGGCACTAAGTCCGCATAGTCGCCAGGGTTTTGGCACCAAGTCTGCATGATCGCCAAGGTTTAGGCACCAAGTCTGCATGCTCGCCAGGGTTTAGAGTACACCGGGTGAACACATCGTTCACAACACCTACAGGTTGCGAGCCTGCTAGTGTTCCACTGGACTGTCTAGAATAGTCCGTGGTTGTCATCAATACTCTGCTAGATGACGGGGCCATCATTTGGGAAAGGCTTCTCACATCGTCCACCTCTCACACTCACCTTGTGGACTATAACACCTCTCAACTCATCATCCAACTCATATTCCATCTATTACATCTACCCATGTTTTACCCAACATATTATCGTAGATATATATATATATATATATATATATATATATATATATATATATATATATATATACAGTTTAAATCATTTAAAACATGTATAAAATCGTTCATCCAGCATAGACAGCAAGTACTCAGATAATATGCACACATAGCACGTAGTTTATATAAAATACTTCATATCTATGTGTAAGATGAAAGTAACTATGCACTCACTTGAAAAGGGGGTGATTCCGAACTCAGACAGCGCTTCGCTTCTTAAAAAAAATAATTTCCTTCGACGAAACCTAGTATTATTACCACTAGAGTTTAGTCTATTATTCGCCGAGACTAATTAATAGTCTAGCTATTATTACTATTATATAAGCGTTAAACAATACTTATATAACCCATAATAATAGCCCAAGTACTTATTATAAGTTCCTAATAACGTTACTATAATTAAATAAAAGTTATATTAAAAATAGCGTAGGCGTAGCTCACTTACAGCGGGTTTTATAGAAAACCGGGCTTTGCTTGGAGCAGCGTTACCGAGCTGAAAAGCTCTTCTTCTCGGAGCCGTCGAGCACTCCGAGGCTTCCGCCTCGTGCTAAGGAGGTTCCCTAGGCTTTTCGCAGGGTTTCGGGGCTAGAGAGAGGTTCTAGAGAGAGAGTAAAGAGAAGAAAGAATGGGAAAGGTGTGAAGAAAATGAGGGTGGGAGAGGTTCTATTTATAGGGTGAAAAATAACTGAACTTGGTGCCACATGTCACCATCTAGTGGCAAGACTTGGGGAGAAAGCAATGGCCAAGATTGTGTCACATCATCCATTTTCGCACAGCACACTTCCGACTTCTAAAATCCGTAACTTTCACATACGACCTCTGTTTTTGACGTTCTTTATATCCACGCGTAGGTAAAAATAAAATCTACAACTTTCATTTTGACTCCGTCGGCTAATTCTCGATCAATCTTAAATTTAACAGTACGAGGATATTATACTGTTAAATGTCCGCGTAAAATTCATAACTTCTACATACAGACTCTGTTTTCGTCTGTCTTTTTACCTTTGAGTTCCTATTAAATGGATCTTCAGTTCTCATTTAGGTCGCATAGGCCAAAAACCGCTCGATCTAAATTTTGAGTTTCGGGCTGTGCACTACTAAGCCAAATCTTAGAAATTTCATAACTTCCTCATACGAAGTCAGATTTGGGCGTTCTTTTTTTGTATGTTCTCGGTTTAACGTATACTACAATTTTGTTTAGATTTCTAAGGCTAAAAAGTCCTCCATCGTAAATTCACTATTTACGTCTCCCGGTGTCGTGTCGGTTTTGCCATAAAACTTCGACGTACCATAACTTCTTCGTTATAACTCGGATTTCAACGTTGTTTATATGCACGGAACCCTTGAGACGTATTCTACAACTTGGTTAAGATTATTTATTCTAAATAATATTTTGTCAAAAAGTCGTTTTCGACCCCTATTATCTCTAAATTGACTAGCCCAGATCTACAGGCGTTACAATTTCTCATCTGTTTCTTTCTCAGAATTCTCCTAATGAAATTCTGTTGGATCCTCCTTGACTCTTCTATTGATTGTTGGAATGACTACATCTAACTAAAGAGTTTATACGAGAATGGGAATGTCTAAAGAATCTATGAGAAAATTTAAATTTTTACGAAGGTGATCCTTTCTGGTCCTTTTATAATCACATAGTGTGTACCGATTATATATAATCCAGATCAAATAGTCCTTCGAATAAGTAATCCTACTCTAAAACCACATCTAAAAAAGGAAAAGGAAGTAGAGTGAAATCCACATATTCTATGTCTATAACATCTCAACTATATATAACCTTAACGTATCCACTTAGTAATTATAGACTTACCAAAAAAGATCTTTTTAACATTTCCCCAAAGTTATTTATGGTATCTAAAATACTTACATGGTATTTTAATTATAAGTTTGATTCTTAGACTTCTAGATATAAGAAGTTGATAAGTTTTCAGTTTTCTTGTTATAGCATCCTAAAATACTCCTATAGTATTTTAACCTTTATGTTTGGTTCTAGAATTATTCTGGTACCTAGGTAAGTTTTAGACTTGTTTCAACACTAGAATCACTTCCAAACACATGTTGGTCATATCTCAAATAAATATAGTTGATCAGGCTATATTGATCCCAGATATGATTACATAACTGTCCAGGTTTAACTGTAATGTCCAACATCCAAATACTTTTGTTTTGTTCTTCTTGTGATACTCATTCTAGTATATATATTCTGCATGTACTTATACTTTTATATAATATTGTTATATTTTTAAAGTATAACTCTTGGTCAGAGTGTTTTTATCCCAACGGGTTTATAGTTGTATATCTTTTATGACGGATATACTGAGTTCACTATAAACAATCCTCTGATACCAATCTATCACACCCCAAACCAGAACGGCGGAAACGTTCGGGGGAGAAGGACTTCATGTAAGTATCACAACACATGCAATATAGTAATCAAAGTACAAACAACTATTGCATTAATAAGTATAAGTTTTACATAAGTGTTTAAACATTACATATTCAAACACCAAAGTAGATGCAGTAGAAGACAAGAGTACCAGTACGGTACAAGGTAATCTTCTCAAAAGCTTCGGGAGTGTACCTGTCTAATGGATTCCTGAGAATACAAGTTATTTTGAAAGAGTAGATCAGCATTTAAGCTGGTGAGTTCATAAGTATTTTAGTTCTATAAAGTATAGTCTAAGTTCTTTGGAAAAGTTCGTTGGTTCCTCTAGAAAATCCTATATTTCCTGATGTGATAAAATGATAACCTCAATAGTTCCCTCTGCAATTACTTAGTTTATACTAGTCATATATGACCTAATATCGAATGGACAGTTAAATGGGTGTATCTGCCCTAAGCCCACAACCAAACAAGGAACAGGAAGTAAGGCGGAAGTCACAAATTTCACTGTTAATCGGATATTACTTATATATAACTTTGATGTATAAACTAAGGAATTATAGAATTAGCCACTAAAGGTCCTTTATGTTATACTAGTTTAAAGAGAGTGAATGATTAAGTCTACTAATAAGTAGTTTTAAATTCCCATAAAACCGTTCTAATAAGTAGTTTTAAATCCCCATAAAACTGTTTCTGAATAGTAGTTTTAAATCCCCATAAAACCGTTTCTGAATAGAAGTTTTAAATCCCCATAAAACCGTTCCAAAACCAAAAGTACAAGTATATTTGCCATACTTGATTTCATGATACGTAGTTTTTACTATAAGTAAAACTAACAGAAGGTATATTTGGTCAGTAAAATAGATAAGATGTAATTATCTTTTCTTACTGTTTTAAAAGAAGTATATTACTAAGTAATTTAATCGTTGTTTTCTCCATGTGAGTTCTATTAACCATACTAATATGACTGATGTGCCTGATACGACGTTCTTCAGGCGTCGGAAACGATATGACATTTGTCACCACAGGCCTGGCGGCCAAACTGTAGCGAACAGCTAATGTGCGGGATTGTCAGTCCCGTATAGATCTATACACAAATTCACGCTCTCCCTCCAGGAGATTCTGGTTAATAAGTCAGGACTTAAGGTCGTACTTAGATAAGTACACCATGAAGTGTCTCACAAATTTATTGATTCAACGAGATTACGAGTAATACAGTGGAAAAATCCTTTTAACAGTAATGATGAAACTTTTCCATATATAAGTTTAAGATGATTGATATTGAGAATTGACCCAAAAATTATACCTATTATAATTTATATGTTCTATCTGATTAGCATGATTTCTCATGGATGAACACCTTTTTTCAGCATGATACAAAAGTAATGATACCAAATGAAGTAACCATTTATATTCATATATGTATAATATATATATATATATATATATATATATATATATATATATATATATATATATATATATATATATATATATATATAATTAAGAAGGAAACGACCTTCGGACAAATAACACCACCTTAATTTCACATCCAAACACGGAAAAGGAAATAAGATAATTCATTAGTCCTAAGCCCTTCAAATCTTATTTATATATTTATACATTTATAAACATGATTTTGGCAATTATAAGTTTAAAGAGTTATAAAAACATTTAAAAGAGTTTAACGTTATTCTAGAAGAATTTATATGACTTCAATTTATTTATAACACAAAGATTCTTGTGTTAGACTTGTATTCCCCCCCCCCCCCTCCCCCCTTAAAACAGTAAAAATTATGAAAATACGGGCGTATGAACTCACCTGATAAGTGGTGATTTGGACAGCGTTTCGTTTCTATAAATGATCTTTCTCGAAGAAACTGCGGGTTTTTGATTAAAAACCGGGTTTTACGCAGACAGCACTTCAACTGGAAAGAGGTTAGCTTCTCGAGAATTTCGGGGCTTCGGGGCTTGCTTCGGGTTTTAGATATGATATCGGGGCTTCGGGGGGTTTTAAGGAAGTTTAAAGGGGTGAAAAATGTGAAAAATGGTGAATTTGGGGTGAAAATGAGTTAAGAACCGGAGAGTCTCGCACCATATATATAGGCCGAAGCCTCGGACCCGAAGCAAGGGGAAGGAGACGCGTGTCTCGGACAGGTGGAAAGGGGGAGTCTTCATTTCAGACACCTGGCAAGGCGCGTCGGATCAGGAGTGGCCGAGCCTTCGGTCCAATCAGAAGAGGACACGAGTCCGAGCTCGGTGGCATCTTCGTGCGAAGGGTGTCGGATGCGCAGTGGACCGCAACTTCGGTCCAATCAGAAGCTGACACAATGCGACACGCGGCAGCCTCGCATGCGAGGTGACGTGGCCGGTTCTCAGCCTTGCGATTTTTCCCGGTTTTCAACATTTTTCGATTTTTGTGCCCAAAACTTGCGAAATTCATAACTTTCGCATACGAGCTCCGTTTTCGACGTTCTTTATATGCACGCGTAGGTAAGATTATACTCTACGACTTTCTTTTAGACTTTGTCGGCAAGTTTTGATTTATTTTTAATATTATTATTTTTAACAGAGCGGGACAGGAAAATCCGTTAAAAATTCATAACTTCTTCATTCGACGTCCGTTTTTGTCTGTCTTTTTACCGTTGTACTACTATTGATGAGACCTTCAATTCTCGTTTAGGTTGTGTTGGCTAAAAATCACTCGAACTTTATTTCAAGTTTTTAGCTGTCTACTGCTATACTGAAACTTAGAAAAATCATAACTTCCTCACTTGAACTAATTGCACCTGGAACAGTTTTGAAAACTAAAATATTTAAGTTGACCAAAACAGTCCGTGATCGAAGTTCATCTTTTCTGATGTAATCTGATAGAAAAAGTTTAATTGTGTTCTTGAGGATTTTACTTGTATTCCCCCCTTAAAACTTAAGAAAAACATGTAAATGTAGGGGTATGAACTCACCTTATGTGATTTCAGTAGATGAAAGTGAGATAGAGGAAATGTTCAACCCAAGAACACTAAGAAGATGTCTTGATGATTCGAGAATCTAACACCGAATAAGATGGAATTTGTGTAAGATATCAATGATTTGAGTAGAATGGAGTTTAATAATTATGTGAATGATGAAGATACTTACTAATTGAAGAAAGAAATCCCTGGAGAAAGCCTTGAAGTTCTTGAAGTTGAGAGAAAAGATGAGAGAATTTTGGAGAGTGTTCTTGGTTGCTAAGTGTAGAATGAAAGGGCTTTTAAGGAGAATGAGGAGAGAGGACCAATCCTCCAGCTCTTAGAACGTGGGAAGAGCTGGAGATAGGGTGTAAAGGTCCACTAAGGAGACAAGGGGTAGTGGGAAAGAGTGGCTGATCATAGAGTGAGGTGGTGGCGGCTTGCTTTTGTCATAAAATAAGGAAAAGCAAATATTGCCTCAATAATTAGTCCAACCACCAATTCTTTTAATACATTTTTATAAAAACCCTGGAGATTTATATATTTTGGGGCCTTAGTTTATAAAATAAAGTTTTGGGTGAAAATCCCACGTTAAAATAATGAAAAACGGAGTTAAAACGAAGTCGTAGTCGAAAAACCGGTAAAAAGGGGCCGTCTGCGAGACCTCTCGGATGGGGGCCGAGGCTTCGGACCCTCGCATGCGAGGCTGCTGTCTGATGGCTTCAGATTCGGTCTCCTGAGAGGCTTCAGCTTCGGTCCTGATGAGAGGCTTCGGATCCGAGGCCTCGGATGAGAGGCTTCGGTCCTGAAGCTTCAGTTCCAGGTCCTTAAGGCTATTTTACCCGTTTTTACCCCGTTTCAAGCGATTTTTGACCCGGTTAAGGGTCGATATGACCCAAATGATTACAAAAACTTAAAGTAACTTTTGAGAGAGATTTGGGAGAGATTTCAAATAGAAAGAGATAGAGTGAAAACGATTTAGAGAGGTTTCGTTTGTGATTAATTTGAGTGTCCGGCTTCACAACGCAAGGTTCGTAAACCCCGTTAAACCGTGTTTTAGTGTCGTACACACTCCCGATGAGTGTGCAATAATTTTTTTTATCGTTTTGGTTCAATGTTTACTGCATTTGAGACTTAGGAAATTCAACACACGAACTTTCCAAATAATGTTTCTCTCATTAAAATATTGCATTGTACAGTAATTACATAGTGTAAACCCTAATATACAAGGGTTAATTGAGTCGATTGGTTTTGACTTGTTGACTTTGTTTGACTTTGACTTGACTCAATTTTGACGGTTGTCACATCATCCCCCCGTTAGAAGGAATTTCATCCCGAAATTTGCATTTGACTGGGACATCAAGAGTTTGGGAAAAGATGTGGGTATTTTTGTTTCATTTGATCTTCGCGTTCCCAGGTGAACTCAGGCCCTCGTTTAGCGTTCCAACGGACCTTCACGATGGGAATACGGCTTTGTTTCGTTCGTTTGATTTCCCGATCCATGATTTTGACTGGTTCCTCCACGAAGTGGAGATTTTTGTTAACTTCGATTTCGTAGAGTGGTATTACGAGTGTCTCACCAGACAAACACTTCTTTAGGTTCGACACGTGAAATGTGGGATGTACTTTGTCGAGTTCCTGAGGTAATCAAAGTTTGTATGCTACTGGCCCAATCCTAGCAAGGATTTCGAATGGCCCGATGTACCTTGGATTTAGTTTCCCGCATTTGCCGAATCGTATCATTCCTTTCCAAGGGAAAACGTTTAGTAGTACACGATCACCCACCTGGAATTCCAAGGGTTTGCGTTGTTTGTCTGCGTAACTCTTTTGCCGATCTCGAGACTCTTTTCCCTTATGATTTCAGGGCCAGTGAGGGTGCTATTAGAGACTTGTCCTCTAGCTAGCTGTGTATCCGCCACCTCAGCCCAACACAGGGGTGATCTGCATTTGCGACCGTAAAGAGCTTCGAATGGAGCGACTTTGATGCTAGTATGATAGCTGTTATTGTAGGAGAATTCGATAAGCGGTAGATGGGTATCCCATGCTTTACCGAAGTCTATCACACAAGCTCTTAACATGTCTTCCAACGTTTGAATGGTTCGTTCGCTCTGTCCGTCGGTTTGTGGGTGGTAGGCCGTACTCATGTCAAGCCTAGTTCCCAATGATTTTTGTAGAGACTGCCAAAACCGTGAGGTAAATCTACTATCTCTATCGGAGATAATGGATATCGGCACACCATGGAGTCGTACAATCTCTTTGATGTACGTTCTAGTCAGCTTCTCCATCTTGTCGGTTTCTTTTATCGGTAGGAAGTGTGCTGATTTGGTCAATCTGTCTACGATTACCCATATGGTGTCAAGCCCGCCCGATGTCTTAGGCAGCTTGGTTATGAAGTCCATGGTTATTCGTTCCAACTTCCACTCAGGTATATCCGGCTGTTGTAATAGCCCGGATGGTTTCTGGTATTCGATTTTGACCTTGGCGCAAGTCAGGCACTTGCTCACATAGGTAGCAATCTCAGCTTTCATGTTCGGCCACCAGTATAATTTCTTGAGGTCCAGATACATCTTATCCGACCCGGGATGGATGGAGTATCGAGTCTTGTGTGCTTCATTCATGACGACGTCTCGGAGTCCACCGAACTTCGGTGTCCAAATCCGGTTCATGATATAACGTGCTCCATCATCCTTGACTTCTAAGTTTTTATCCATTCCCCTTAATGTCTCTCCTGCCACATTTTCTGGTTTCAAAGCTTCCAGTTGAGCTTCCTTGATTTGTATGGTCAGGTGGGAATGGATTGTCATTGTTAAGGATTTTACTCGGCGGCCCGAGTACTCCTTCCTGCTTAGAGCATCGGCCACTACATTGGCCTTGCCCGGATGATAACGAATTTCGCACTCGTAGTCATTCAGCAACTCTACCCATCTCCTCTGTCGCATGTTGAGCTCTTTCTGATTGAAGATATGCTGAAGACTTTTGTGATCAGTGAAGATAGTGCATTTCGTGCCGTAGAGGTAGTGTCTCCAGATCTTCAAAGCGAATACTACTGCTCCTAATTCCAGGTCGTGCGTCGTATAATTAACCTCGTGCGTCTTAAGCTGTCTTGATGCATACGCGATAACCTTCCCTCTCTGCATGAGCACACATCCGAGGCCTTGATTCGAAGCATCACAGTACACTACGAAGTCTTCGGTTCCCTCTGGGAGAGACAAGATCGGTGCTCTGCATAGGGCTTGTTTTAACATTTGGAAAGCAGCTTCTTGTTTCCAAGTATACGACCGTTTGTAAAAGTTTCACACATACTAATTTAGTCGGGACATAATTAATATATTTATGTTTTAAAAAGATCTTAATCGGTTACTTCATTAGTTGCAAAGTGCATACCAGTCATATGTGATTAAGATATAATAGTCCTTCGAATAGATGACCCTAACTCCAAGACCACAACCAAACAAGGACAGGAAGTGAAACAAAGATACATAAATTCTAAGTCTATAGCATCTTAGTTACATATGACCTTAGCGCATCCACTTAGCAGCTATTGATCTATAAATAAAGACCTATTTAATTCTCAGATAATTTATTATAGTAACACAAAGTACTCCTATAGTATTTGTAAATGTTTAGTTTTGAGTTCTTAAAGTATCCTTTGTAGTGTGTTATTAGGTTTGTTAGATTTGTTGCCCATCCTGACCATCCCCCGGTATATGCAAGTCAATTCCCGGACAGATATAGTTGATCAGGCTATATCCTTCCCAGACTTAATCCACATATACTAAGGCATACTCAAAATGTTCAACTCTTCTTCTTTTGCTTTATGTTTTCGCTAGTTATGATACCATGCGAGCATGTAATGTACGTATGTATACTTTAATCAAGAAAATCATTTATTTTCTAAAAGTATATTTATTTGAAAAATGCACAAATCAGAGACTATTAGTCCCAATTGTGTTTATAGTTTGTATATCTTATGTGGTTTGATATACTTAATTCACTATAAACTGTGCTCTGATACCAATCTGTCACACCCCCAAACCAAGGATGGCGGAAATGTCCGGGGGGGGGGGGGGGGAGGACTTCATGTATAGTATCATAACAACAATTGTAATAGTAATTCAAGCAAACACAACCAACATATATATAATTGAAAAAGTTACATCATTGTATGAATTACATGTTTACGAATCAATTACAATATGTTGACAAAATATGAAATAGTAGACGCCTTAGCGTCCCATCCTCAAAAGCACTTGGTTACCTGTTTAATGATTTCCTGAGAATACAAGTTGTTTAAAAAAGTGTCCACACAAAGGTTGGTGAGTTCATAAGCTTTTGTTTGGTATTATTAAAAGCCTTTCGTTTGTAAAAGTAGTATTTGTTTTAGAAAAATCCAATATTTTCCTTAAAATGTATATGTAGTCTTAAATCCAAAGACCAAAATGTATAAGTAACTTTTCTTACTTATAATAAATAATGTAAGTTTAAATCGACATAAACTCGTTTAATTTTAATGAAGTTCCCGTAAATTCCAATATTCATTAATACTTTATGTGAGTTTATTAAAGCCTTTTCTTATAAAAGTAGTGTTCGTTCCAGAAAATCCAATATTTTCCTTAATGTGTAAATGTAGTCTTAAAACCCAAAGACCGAAATGTACAAGTAGTGTTCGTTCCTTATAGTAAAACAATGCAAGTTTAAATCGACATAAACTCGTTTGATTTTAGTGAAATCCCCGTAAATTCTATGTTTGTTAATACCACATGTGAGTTATTATAAATTGAATCGAATGTCTCACAGAAGTCATTAACGAATTTACGTGTAGTGTAATGAAAACTTGGTACCGTATGGCCGTACCTTGCTTAATGAAAATATCATTTGTATAAATGTACCCTTTTTAAATGTATGTGTTATGTAATGTTTCATAAAGTCATTAACGGAATTTCATGTTATGAAAACTTGGTACCGTATGGCCGTACCTTGCTTAATGAAAATATCTTTTGTATAAATGTACCCTTTTTAAATGTATGTATTATGTAATGTATCATAAACTATACCTATTATAGTTTATCAACCAAGGGTAGTACGTAGTAATGTATGCAAACTATATTCAAAATAGTTTATTAAATGTTTGAATGTATCGGTTGTACTTTGATTATAATCACTTGTTATTCTTTATATTTTATATGTCCAAATCCATTTGTAAACTGATGTGTGTCTAAATATTAAGATAAAATGTCATATATTGCAATAACATATAATCACATAAAGATATACACCTTGCTCAACATGTTACAAGGTGAAATGAAATTGACAGCAACTTTTTGTTGTATACAGTTTCCGTTACTGTTCTTAGAAAATTTATAGAAAAATCATCAAAGCTCTAAATCCAAATCCGCAAATTCTAAGAGTTTGGAATATGAGTCTAGTTTGTTCGTAAATTTTATCATGATTTTTAGTGATCTCTAACAGAGGTGAAAATGTTCATAATCACAGACTGGTCCGGGTTTGCCTCTGAAATGATAGGCAGTTTTGTAAAAATCACCATAAATTGTAGAAAAATCATATGGAGATGTGCAAGTAGCCATTTTAAAGCTAAGAGTTTTAACTACTTGCACCTGGAACAGTTTTGAAAACTAAAATATTTAAGTTGACCAAAACAGTCCGTGATCGAAGTTCATCTTTTCTGATGTAATCTGATAGAAAAAGTTTAATTGTGTTCTTGATGATTTTACTTGTATTCCCCCCTTAAAACTTAAGAAAAACATGTAAATGTAGGGGTATGAACTCACCTTATGTGATTTCAGTAGATGAAAGTGAGATAGAGGAAATGTTCAACCCAAGAACACTAAGAAGATGTCTTGATGATTCGAGAATCTAACACCGAATAAGATGGAATTTGTGTAAGATATCAATGATTTGAGTAGAATGGAGTTTAATAATTATGTGAATGATGAAGATACTTACTAATTGAAGAATGAAATCCCTGGAGAAAGCCTTGAAGTTCTTGAAGTTGAGAGAAAAGATGAGAGAATTTTGGAGAATGTTCTTGGTTGCTAAGTGTAGAATGAAAGGGCTTTTAAGGAGAATGAGGAGAGAGGACCAATCCTCCAGCTCTTAGAACGTGGGAAGAGCTGGAGATAGGGTGTAAAGGTCCACTAAGGAGACAAGGGGTAGTGGGAAAGAGTGGCTGATCATAGAGTGAGGTGGTGGTGGCTTGCTTTTGTCATAAAATAAGGAAAAGCAAATATTCCCTCAATAATTAGTCCAACCACCAATTCTTTTAATACATTTTTATAAAAACCCTGGAGATTTATATATTTTGGGGCCTTAGTTTATAAAATAAAGTTTTGGGTGAAAATCACACGTTAAAATAATGAAAAACGGAGTTAAAACGAAGTCATAGTCGAAAAACCGGTAAAAAGGGGCCGTCTGCGAGACCTCTCGGATGGGGGCCGAGACTTCGGACCCTCGCATGCGAGGCTGCTGTCTGATGGCTTCGGATTCGGTCTCCTGAGAGGCTTCAGCTTCGGTCCTGATGAGAGGCTTCGGATCCGAGGCCTCGGATGAGAGGCTTCGATCCTGAAGCTTCAGTTTCAGGTCCTTAAGGCTATTTTACCCGTTTTTACCCCGTTTCAAGCGATTTTTGACCCGGTTAAGGGTCGATATGACCCAAATGATTACAAAAACTTAAAGTAACTTTTGAGAGAGATTTGGGAGAGATTTCAAATAGAAAGAGATAGAGTGAAAACGATTTAGAGAGGTTTCGTTTGTGATTAATTTGGGTGTCCGGCTTCACAACGCAAGGTTCGTAAACCCCGTTAAACCGTGTTTTAGTGTCGTACACACTCCCAATGAGTGTGCAATAATTTTTTTTATCGTTTTGGTTCAATGTTTACTGCATTTGAGACTTAGGAAATTCAACACACGAACTTTCCAAATAATGTTTCTCTCATTAAAATATTGCATTGTACAGTAATTACATAGTGTAAACCCTAATATACAAGGGTTAATTGAGTCGATTGGTTTTGACTTGTTGACTTTGTTTGACTTTGACTTGACTCAATTTTGACGGTTGTCACAGAAACCCTAAAAGGGACGAATTTTAGGGCAAGATGCCTTTCTCTCCTCTCTCCTATATTCATCCTTTCACCTAGTGTGTTTGTAAGCCATTAGAGGTACTACACTTATGGTACTTGCTTTCAAGAGCTAAGGAAATTCAAGGAACTAGTTGTTATTGCTATATAACAACAAAAGGTATGTATTCTATTCTCCTATGTAGATTTCGAAAATTAGAGGAGAATTCCAGGTTTCTTTTTGTGTTCATAAAGTTGTATGTCTAATAGTGAAAGCATAGATCCAATTAGGGTTGCATGCACACATAGGATTGTTTGTATAAAACCTATCAGTGGTATCAGAGCCTTAGGTTTCTGTTTTCAATTAGATTTGATACAAATGTATGAATATGACAATTAGGGTTTATGGCTCATAAACCCTGGAGGCTTGATTTTCGAAATTAGGGTTTCTAAACCCTAGATTTCGAAATTTTGGTAGGGTTTCCTAAACCCTTTCCTTTGGCACCAAGATTTCGATTTTAGGGTTGTCTAACCCTAGAATTTCGAAATTTGCCTTGTCCCCTAGATAGGATTCCCAAATTTTAGGGATTTGGATAATGCCATATCTTGTAATTATCCTTGATTCCTTAAATAGATAATTAAAGATCTTATGGATTATCTCATTCCATAAATTTTCAAATCTTAGGGGATTTAAGGGATTAGGTTAAATTAATTGTTTAATTTAATAGATATCCTCCAAGATTTAATAATTCAAATTAATTGGTTAATTTTGGATAATTATTAAATCAAATTTTAATATTTAAGATTAAAAGGTTTTAATTTTTCGAAAATTTTTTAAACCTAATTGTTTTGAAAAGTTCAAAACTTGCCCTCAAGTTTTGGAATTTAAAAGTTGATTAAAAGTTTAATTTTGAAATGTTAAATTCTAAAACCCTCGTATTTTGAAAAAGTTCAAATTACACCCTTATGGTTTTGTTAAGTTAATTAAAAGTTTAATTAAAAGAGAAAGTTAATAAAACCACCTAGTATTTTAAAAGTGTAAAATACACCTTATACTATATATATATATATGACATTAAAAGTCTAATATTATATATGTATAAGTAAACAGTCAGTCTTACCGTTAGTAGGCCTTATTCACGAAGCTGGTCTATAAGGGGTGTTTAAGGAAATTGCCTATAAAATGGCGATTGAATGGGTATCCACTCTTACCCACCGCACTCTTGACTAGTGGAGGGTCGTTAGCCGAACGGGTAGGATAGGACGAAACCTTCCATTATAAGTATAATGAAGTACAAAGTAACTACATGCTTTTACAAATTCCCAAATTCTAGTTACTTAAGGGCAAAATGTGAATTTGTATGCTAATCCATGGAATTACACTTCGTACCCTTGTCAAACGTTAGTGGAGCGTATGTGGTTAACCGGCACACTAATTTGGGATTGACATTGGTGGCGATGGGTGGCTCAATGTTTATCATAGATCAATGGAGCGTGTGTGGCTAACCGGCACATTGATTAGGTGATAGTAGCAATTGGGTGCACCGCATGATTCGTATGGTTATTCACACCTTGTTTGTGATCCTCGGCATCCCAGTCACAAAAAGAAGGGCATAATCGAGATTAAACATGCCATTGAAAAGTTCAATGAATCTCAAAATATCTAGGAGTTTCAATTCATTTAAAACTTAAATTTCTTTTTCGTTTTTCATGGTGGGAATTGGTAAATCGTCATTTACCTACCTTCAAATATTCTGCAACTAGATTACGGCATCCCTCTTCTAGGTTGTAGAATGTTGTGTTGGATCCTAGCCTTGATGTTTCATTTGGGTGTTACATCAAGGATTCTTATCAACTAACTTGAATTTTCTCCCGTTTTGTAGATGTCTAAATCTTACAATGGTCTTCCCAAGTCCCTTGGAACAAGCTTTCCAAATGAATATGACGTTCCACGATACGATCAAGGAAATGAGAGTCATGCTTCACTTCCTCCACCTCCTCCAATTATTCTCCCTAACCCACAAGTTCAAAGGCTTGAAAAGTTCAAGCTCACTCAAGCCCTATTGGCAAGTAAACACGAAGATGGGAAACCTGTGTGTGCACACATCTTAGAGATGAAGTCACACATTGATAGGTTAAGGATGATGGGTGTCGATATCTCAGAAATGTTTGCTGTTGACTGGGTTCTTCAGTCACTTCCTGAATCATATAGTGAGTTCGTTAGAGAGTACTATATGATGGACCATGACGTGACCCTCATTGATTTGACCTATTTGCTTATAGCTGCTGAATCAGAAATGATTTGGCGTACTGATCGAGCAAATTTGTCTGGCAAATCAAACTCCCAAACTTCAATGGACATTGAAAATAGTGACATTGGAAATCCAGAAAAGGTAAATTCTGAGATAGTTCCTTGTGCCATTCCAAAAGAGTCCATCTGCTTCTACTGCCAAGAGAAGGGGCATTGGAGACGAAGCTGCCCTGTCTACCTGAGAGATCTAAGAGATGGGAGAGTCAAGACGTATGGCTCTACTTCAGGTAATATCCAATAACTAACTCTATAAGTTCCTATTCTTTGATTTTCAATACATGATGTGATAAGATTACATTTTGATGTTTTGTAGGATCGAAGAAAAGAGAGGAGGCTTAAGGGAAGAAGTAAGCTGAATCTGATCGTGAAGAAATGGATTTCGATCGCATTGCTTGAAGATCAGATTTTTGAGCTACTACTTTAGAGTTAAAATAGATTGCTTAGAAATTGAAATAGCATAGTTTTCATTTGAATTGCATTGTAAGGACAAGTTTTTCCGCAATAAAATGAATTTTGATTTCGTCCTATTTATTTATCCTTGCAATGGCATATGTGAAAATGGATGTTTATGTATTTCTAATTTTAGCAATGTTGAATTGGATGTGATTCTTGATTATGTTATTTGTGAAATGTCGAGGATTTTCCAAATAAAGGAAGATTCTCATCGCCCAAGTTTCAATTGGACAGAAACTTGGAATCATACAACTTGGTTGCGTGATGAATGAGAAACTTCATATTTTGGAAATTAGACTAATTCTTTGGCAAAGTGTCAAGAGAAGGACCAGGAGATCGAGTACACTAGGTTGTGCGTAGATCAAGTCCACCACAAGAGTGATAAAGATATTCGTCATGATTTACTAAAGGTTAGTAAATATGATTATACTTATAAGATTAAGTATAATTTTGAGTTGATTGAAAGAGTTTCAATCAATAGCAGAACGAATAAGAAGAATCCAGTAGGCAGAAAGATAAAAGTTTCTCTATTCTAAGAAGAAGGGAGAGTACCTTTTATTGTGTTTTATGATAAGTCTTAATGATTAAGAACCATATCTCAATTGATCCTCTAAGTGAGTCTTAGCGCAATTGCATGTATAAGAAGAGGAATCGAGAATTGTAGAAATGGTTAAATCAAGAAGTCAATCATACTTCGTTCCAATATCAAGTCTTAGAGTCAAGATTCTGACATGAGTGACAAGTCTTAAGTAGGTTTATAACACTCGACAAATGTGGAATTTGAAAAGTTTTCTTATTCTTGCCCATTTGAAATTGGTAAGTTGTGATGTCTTGGATAAGACAAAGACCAACCAGGACCGATTGTGTAAAGTGTTAAACTTGACAAAAGGCTATACTAACTCTTGAATATTTGTTTGTCAAGAAATGTTTCTTGACAAGAGAATCTTATATGTCAAGGAGTCAGTGGGAGTCTTAATGGTCTTGAAAAGTTTCAAGAACAAATCAAGAGTAAACCTAGTTGATCATCACTAGCACACGACTTGAGGTTTAAAGCCTATCGTGGATGACATACTCTTTTTCTGTGCCATTCCAATTGAGTTAATTATGCGTGTGAGTTCTATGAGTTCTCATTTGAATGCATAAAGACAAAGCACCTTGATCAATGGAAAGTACATTGATATGAAAGGGTGAGTTGCTTGGAAGGCATGGTAGCCATTCATGTTACCATGAGGCAAGAAATCAAGATTGAACAAGTTCAGTCCATATGGTTTTGGATTTGTCGCAAACTTTCGTTTTGATAAATTCACATGGATAGGAACACATACATCATAAAATCTAAGTGTCATAAAGTTTTTCCTCCTTCATGAAAATGATTGTGAGGAAATTCTTTCACTAAGAGAGATTTTAAGAAGATAGCAATTGTGAAAATTGTATTCTCAAATTCGATTATGATTACGGCATCCCTTTTCATAGTTCGAATTGTGAGATTTGGCAATTGATCTGAACATTTGGGACTTAGTAACATAAATTCTGAATTGTTTAGACACACATGTGAGCTATCTAAGGCAAAGGTGTATAAGCTTAAAAAGCTTAGATAAAGGCTTATCAAAGCATTAGGTATTAGAAATATGAACTTAAGGAATTCAATAAGCATTGTTTTCTAGAAGTTCAATTGTTTTCTGAATACATGTCAAAGCTAGTGGAAGCATAAGTGTTATGCTAGTAAGAAAATAATCGTCATGTTAGTGGGAGCATGATTATTATGGTAAGTATTGCAAGTTAGCAATATTAATTATAGAAAACAAAGATTCACTTTGCAAAGTTGCAAAGGTTGAAAAGTTGTTTTGCTATAATTAAGGGAGAGAATATTATACTTCGTTTCAAAATTCTAAAGCTTAGATCGAGAAATGTTAATAAATTTAGTCAAGGATACATAGTGCATTCTCAAAATTCGATTATGATTACGGCATCCCTCTTCATAGTTCGAATTGTGGGAACATGGCACATAAAATATTATGCCAGAAGGATGATAAAGTATCATGTCTTTATGTGAGACATGATGCATCGTGTCCAATACGCTTCGAGTATAGGATCGATTGCATATGCTATAATATTTGACCGTTCTAAAATTTTCCAAATGCCTAGGGGATTAAGAGGGAAAAAGGGACTAGAATCGGTTTTGACTAAAATAATTAAACAACTATCAAAGGACAATCTGAGGTTCACTGAGGATTTGTCGCTTGTGAGTAGTTGCAAGTATAGTACTGGATGTACTAAATTGACATTATTATGAATAGATAAGATTCTATTAAGAATGAGTTGTCATATGGCAAATATGGAAATGTTTCCATTAATGGGAGTTGGATATTAAGAAATATGTTTAGATTAGAAACTTTTATGCGAGAAGGATGTTCAAAGGAATGTACTTTGAATGTGAGACTTCACGTCTATGGAATTGTCTTGTAACAATTTCCAATAGAATACCTTGTAATTTCATTAGCCGGGTCTTGGTGACTTTTGTGCTATGACATTACGAAAGAATCATTGCATAAAATGTTAGAATTTGACATATTCTAAAAGTGGCAAGAATTTGGTATTCTTATACTAATAATAAGGATTGCGGATTGTGAAATGAGTTTCATTGGAAAAGTTTTTCAATTGATCTATTTCGCAAAGTATGGACCATAGGAAACCAAAGTGTGCATGCTTGGAGCATGAGACAATTGTGGTTATAATTCGAGTAATAAGTTGATTTTCTGAAACATTAAGCAATGAATAATGAGTAATCAATATGGTGTTTAAATAAAAGTGTTTTTATTTACGCTCAAAAGTTTTGGGGCCATATAGGATTAATATTATTATTGCGTTTCACTTTGCATGTTTTGACTTCCAGAATAACTGGGTTATTCGAACCTCCACAGTCGGTCATACGTTGGAAGTAGGTATGAAGGAAGACTGTCATGAATCTGTCTGCAGATTGTCTAAAGTGTTTAGATATAGCACAAGTTTGCTGCAGAGTTCATGAGTGCTTTGATATGATTAAAGTATTGGATTAAACCTACGCTCACTTGAATCACTTCATGGTTTTATCACGAGTGATTGGTGAGACGATAACATTGTATATTCTTGAAACCGAGACGTGTGAGTTGTTATTTACTGGTCGGTTGCACATTGATGATAAGTAAACACACCAGTAACTTGGTGTTATAAAACTTATTATTGTGTGTGATTCGATTAGCAGGTGCAAGCAAGCATTTGAGTCAAAGTTTATCCATTCCTTTTACCCAAGGTGGGATAAAAGCGATATCTGTGGGCCCCTCGATGATTTAGTGATGACAAAGGAAAGTGCTCGGCCGGGCCAGGACTGATTTGATTTGTTTAAATTAGTCAGTCGTCATAAATCGGAAATCGGGAAATGACACATAGACTGAGAGAATGATTTCAATCCATGTCTCATGTCTATACGATATCTTGTAGAATGGAGGAATATATGATCCCTTATCTAAAGGACACGCGTATCTGATAAGATCAGAGTTGACAGCGGCTTTTGGAAGCTACGATTGCTGATCAGGTTCTGAAGTCATACGCGGAATAGTTATTAGACTTATCCAAGTGGGAGACTATTGGATTAGTGTCTAAGTCCATAACTATTTTGGTATGTACTTGACCCGATTGTGAGCATGGTCCTTTTGGGTTGCCTTCACACGGGTGACTAGACATGATGACAGTTGAGGAGAGAGGTTGATTAAGGCATAAATATGATTTATTTATTATATTATATGAATAATATATTAATTTGGAATCATATTATTAATTAGTATTTAATCAGAAATTAATCTGGAATTAATTTTGGGATTAAAGGAATTAATTAAAAGTACAGGGGCTATTTTGTAATTATTTGATAGTTGAGACTTTGGGCTATTGGATCACCTTTATTAAGGCTTGAACAAAAATCCTAGAAGGATCTAGGAGTTTTCGTCCAAGGGCTTAAGGAAAGGAGTCCATGGACTTGCTTAGGCCCTAAGCTAAGGGATTAGGGTTTCGACCTTGAAACCCTAGCTAGCCTCCAGTATAAATAGCACCCTAAGGCACTAGAATTGGTCCAAGCCTTGGGAAACTGTCACACCCCCAAACCAAGGATGGCGGAAATGTCCGGAGGTGGAGGACTTCATGTATAGTATCATAACAACAATTGTAATAGTAATTCAAGCAAACACAACCAACATATATATAATTGAAAAAGTTACATCATTGTATGAATTACATGTTTACGAATCAATTACAATATGTTGACAAAATATGAAATAGTAGACGCCTTAGCGTCCCATCCTCAAAAGCACTTGGTTACCTGTTTAATGATTTCCTGAGAATACAAGTTGTTTGAAAAAGTGTCAACACAAAGGTTGGTCCAAGCCTTGGGAAACCCTAAAAGGGACGAATTTTAGGGCAAGATGCCCTTCTCTCCTCTCTGCCATATTCATCCTTTCACCTAGTGTGTTTGTAAACCATTAGAGTTACTACACTTGTGGTACTTGCTTTCAAGAGCTAAGGAAATTCAAGGAACTAGTTGTTATTGCTATATAACAACAAAAGGTATGTATTCTATTCTCCTATGTAGATTTTGAAAATTAGAGGAGAATTCCAGGTTTCTTTTTGTGTTCATAAAGTTGTATGTCTAATAGTGAAAACATAGATCCAATTAGGGTTGCATGCACACATAGGATTGTTTGTATAAAACCTATCAAAAAACCCATCAGGTAAAGCTATGATGGCTTAGTATATACGTTAAGGCCATTTATAATTAGGATTGATAGACCTCGAGTGAGTGATGCGGCCTTATCTCCTGTTCCTTGTTTGGTTGTGGATTTAGGGCAGAGTCACTCAGTCAACAATCCTTTTAATCTTAATTATACATGACTAGTGTATACTAGGCGATTATAGAGAGGCCTCGTGAGAAACCTATTCATGAAGAGTACATCTTTCCAAAGTATCGGGACCCCTAGCGTTCAGCGTCAATCATGTCGGTCCAAGTATTTGCGATAGTAATACCATGGACGAACCCGAAACGCTAAGAACTTGTGTGCTCTGTTCAGCACATGGTCCTATCAATCTTTATTCTATATCGTGTCGATGTTTATTAATTTCGACACTACCGTCAGCCATGGTTCGACGTGGTTGGACCATACGAGAATTCCTAGTGCTGTGTAAAAAGAACTTCCACCTAATCCTAAGCGTCAAATAAAATCATTTCGAACCTAATAGAAAACCTAACGAGAACCATCTGTTGTCTCTTCCATCCAACCATTAGAAGTACCCAGGAGAGGGGTACCACGCGCTGTTAACCAGACCCCCCTTAGACATTACAACCAGAAGCGAAAGGTACTGCAGATATTCCGAAAGACAATAACCGCCCGAGGCCTACTCAGTAGATCCCCTAGAAAGACCACTTGCACCGCACGATCTAGTTCCTGAATCAAGAAAAAGAACTCATGGGATTAACTTACTACTACTGGGTATATGCATTAGGGTGGTATATAATTTAGGTCGATAAGATTTAAGATGTGTGCTTCCGCCCTACTCTCTGTTCGTTGTTTGGTTGTGGGTTTTGGGTGGGGCCACACATCTGAACATCCTGTCAGTCTCAATTATATACGACTTATATACACTGAGTAATAGTGTTTGAGCCGAGTATGAGGTCTACCACGAACCTTAAAATAAAGCCCTTTATCATATACCCATAGGGAAGGAGCCGAAGTCAAGAAAACAATTGTGGCTCAGGCTACTAAAATGACTACAAATTTGAAATTTGTTATCATCCCAGGTCAGGCCAACATGGTAGCTGACACCCTCAATTAGGAAAAGTAACTCAAGTCGTAAGAGTCAAAACATTGACTACGACCATCCATTCACGCTTGATCCCACAAATTAAGCAATCTCAGTAGTGGGCCAAGAAACCTGGAAAGCTCTGACAGGTTAAACTCTGAGAGGAATGGATGGGGAAATTAGAGGTTCTGAGTGACAGATTCTTATGCCCTCTAGATTTAATCTAGATAGAGAAACTCGGTAACATCGGAAGAGTAGCTGCAAGGGATGCCCGCACTACTCAAGCACTTCGTTCATCCAGATACAGACAAGAAGCGCCTAGGTCGGAAAGAGTTGTGATAGTGCCTCGCCATGTGAGAAAGTTACCATCGCCCTATAGATGATAGTCTGCATTCACCAAAGTTAATACTAGGATACAAAGAACCGCATGATTTCCTCCGCGACCAGGAATACTTGAGTAATGTAGGCAGCAAGTTGCGTTAAGCTTTATAACCCAGGTCATAAAGAGATTGTGGACTAGACACCAGTCTAGATGTTAGTCGACGGGTTATACAGGATCACGCGCTCCCTACAAACTTGACGAAGCAGAAACAATGGAAAAACTAATGGAGCATGTCATAGCGATTGCTAGACTACTAGGTGTTCCAAGGAATACTATCTCTAAAGAGATAGTAGAACCACCACCCCAAATAGTCAATCATTTCAGAAAATCTCTAAGGGCGAAGCTAGCCCTGATCAGAGACTACTATCCATGAAACAGCGAACCGAGTGAGAATGATTCTTTCCGATTAGGGATCATACTGTGAAAGCATCTATTAGACGATGATAAAAATTGGAATTATCTAAGCATCATCTAGTAAAACCCTCTACCATACTGACGTTGAGATATTCCGTTACAAACACCTCATGACTCGGAAGTGCAGGTCCTCTCTGCACTGGACTGAGGTAGATGCCACGCAACCAATAGATGCCAGCATATAGTCAGCACCTTCAATGATCCAGAAGACCTCCGAAAGCCAACCAGTAGGAAATACGAATCCGAAGACGACCTGAGCCTCCTAAGAACCAATCAAAAGGACTACACCTCTAGTAAGAGAAAACTTTTGGAACTTCAGAATGGCGATCACGCTAAGTGATGATCTCACCATAGAAGTACATTATGTTCTAGGTACTGAAACGTTCTATTTTCCCAAGAACTTAGGATCATCAGAGATTCTTGATAAGAATTGGTCCAGAATCCGTCAAGACCTCAACTACTTTAGGGATTCCATAAATTCCACCCTAATCTATCCACGCCTCAAACTTGAAAAAGTGCTTGTCCGACGAAACTCTTGTAATCCCACTCGACGAGATCGAAATCAATGAGAGCCTCAACTTAGTGGAAGAACCTATAGAGATCATGGACCGAGAGGTCAAGCGAACAAAGCAAAGTCGTGTCCTGATAGTGAAGGTTCGATGGAACGCCAAGCGAGGACCTGAATTCACTTGGGAGCGAGAGGATCTGATGAAACTGAATTATCCTAATCTTTTTGCTTAATTAATTATAACTACTTATTTGCTTAAATTCTAAATTTCGGGACGAAATTCCCTCTACCTGGGGGATGATGTGACAACTCGAAATTTCTATCTGGTACAACCATTCACCTCATTAGAAGTCAGATTTGTTTTTGCTAACTTTTAAGCTGTTTGGAGTCATTTTGAGTGTTCTAAAGCCTAATACTTCAAGAGGTAATTATAGGAAGTATACTTAGAGTTTGTTGTGCATCATATATGTCTCAAAACTCCAAGAGTTTGGAGTTTACGGCCCCAAACATGGAGTTTACGGCCGTAAACTCTAAAGAGTATAAATATGACACTTAGTCATTTTTGGCTTATTCTTCACCTTCCTAGCTCAAGAACACCCACATTCTCTCTCAAGTATCATAAGATCTTCTTCCAAATTTTCCAAAAATGTAAGTGTTTCTTCTCTTGATTTGTTGATATAACACTTCATCTAGTAGTTATACATGATTTCATGCATGAAATCTTCTCTTTTTCATAGATCTTCAAGTGTTCTTCATTTCACCAAGAACACCAAGAACACACACTAGTGTTTTTGGACCTTAAACACTCTTGCAAGCTTCCTATAAGTAAGTACACCCCTCTTAACTAGTTATGTGCTTAGATTACTTGCTAAACCATTGAAAAACACCAAGTCCCAAGAACACATGGGTTTACGGCCAAGGCAATCTCCTTGGACCGTAAACACCATTGGGTGGTGCATATGTGCCACCATTACCTTCTAGGGCTTGGATATTAGACTAGAACCTTGCATGCATGAGCTAAAGAACTTAAACCACGAAATGATAGGAGTTACCATGGGTTTACGGCCGTAAACCCACTAGGACCGTAAACCCTAAAACCGTAAACTCCATAGGAGTTGGTCCATGAACCGTAAACCCTAATAAGGAGGCCATTATGAGCCCTAGTCCCTTCTAAAGCCTTGGAACCAAGTCTAAATCAATTCCTTGAGGAGTATAGGACCTTAAACAAGCAAAAGAATCAAGCACACATGAGTTTACGGCCGTAAACTCATGGGGAAATGACCATGGGCCGTAAACTCTACAAGGTAGTGCAATTGTGCCACTATTACTTCCTAAGGCTTGGACTTGATCATAAGATACTTAACCTTGACTTGTAAGGCCCTAAAACACAAGATGGCACTAATTACCATGAGTTTACGGCCGTAAACTCATGGGGGAAGTGATCATTGGCCGTAAACTCATGTGGTGTTACCATATGTGCAGTAAGCTCCAATGTGAGGCCATACTCTCTTTAGATGCAACCCTTTGGTACCCCTAGCACTTGAATCAAAGTGTTATCCATGTTATAGGGTGTTCTTACTTGATTAATTAGTTGTTAAATGACTAATTAGATACATATATGTGTCATTACTTGTTAAATAGGATCCGTGTACGTGTTCATGTCTTCACTTGACACTTAGCATCCTATCCGACACTTTCATCCAAATCACTCACTTCAGGTGAGTTCATACCCCTTAATCAACCTTTGAAATGATTTTAAATGATTTTATGGGGGGGGGGGAATACAAGTTGAACTATTAAGTTATTATATCAATCACATGTGATTAATAACTGTCAAGCAAATAGATTTTTGCATGTTAAACTGTTTTATCCAGCTAAAGGTTTTCAAATCTTGTTTTGAAATCTCTTTTAAAAATACTAAAATCTCTTTTAAATTACTAAACTTTTATCAAAGTCTTTTAAACTTATATTCTTGTTAGATTCATGTCTATATAGATATAGTTATATAAGTAGGATTTGAAGGACTTAGGACTGATAGCCCGCTTTATTTCCTGTTCCTTGTTTGGTTGTGGACTTAGAGTATCCGGTTATTTGTCTGAGTGTCGTTGAAATCCTAGTTATATATTATGTATATCTATTTAGATATTAAAACTATTACTCCAGTTCAGCGCCTTTGGGTAGCAAAGGCACCTAGATAACCTCTCAAGTAAACTATAATAGGTATAGTTTAGAAAGCAACAATAACTTTTATGAGGAGAAACTAGCTATATCAAGATTCTAAAACATGTACTTTTAGTTAAAAGAAATGTATATAGCAATCAAAACACGAGATACATCCTCATGACGCGGATTTCACCGTTGTCGAGTTGGTAACCAGAGTCACCTGGAGGGAGAGCGGGCATTGTGTGTATAGATCTATACGGGACAGACCATCCCACATCCTGACTGCTAGCTACAGTCCCGGCCGACCAAGCCAAGGGGTGACAAATGTCACATTCATTTCGACGCCAGCAGATCGTCGTGTTTACATTCCGTCAATCAGTATGGTTACGAGTATCTTCACATTTACCTTATAATTCATGGCTTTAAGGTAATTACTACCACGTTAGTTTCTACATATAAAACTATGGTACTATAATATTTTCCTTAATACATCAACTTAGAACGTTTTTGACATAAAACGATAATGTAAATCTATATTATGATAATGATAGTAACATTTGGGAAAAATGCTCTTTAAACACGAAACAGTCGGGTCTTGGTAGAAGACTACTTTTAGTAAAGGAACTCATTCTTTTAAACATGAAACAGCCGGGTCTTGGTAGAAGACTACTTTTATTAGAAAATATAGGATTTTCTTGAAGGAATTCAAACACTTTATAAGCTCTTATCACCATCATCTAGTGAGATTACTATGAGGAAAAATATGTATTTATATAAATGTCATTAAAATACTTATGAGCTCACCAGCATTAAAATGCTGATACTCTCTTTCAAAATAACTTGTATTCTCAGGTCGTCAGTAGACAGGTACACTCCAGGAGCTTTTGCGAAGTCAGCCTTGTACCGAGCTGCATCTTATGTTATTCTCTATATCTAGTTTTGATTTTGTTGCTAAATGTAACCTATGTAAAAAACTTATACTATTAATGCAATGGTTGTTGTACTTTGATTACTATACTGCATGTGTTATGA
Source organism: Lactuca virosa (assembly GCF_052849685.1). Taxonomy (NCBI): domain Eukaryota; kingdom Viridiplantae; phylum Streptophyta; class Magnoliopsida; order Asterales; family Asteraceae; genus Lactuca; species Lactuca virosa. The sequence continues at coordinate 137,231,006 of NC_136430.1, forward strand.
TACTTGACATGACGTCCTCCACCCCAGAACGTTTCCGCCGTTCCGGTTTTGGGGTGTGACAACGGCTAACCGGGAGGCAACCCGGGGGTATTTTTGTCATTTTTTTCATTTTCTCATTTTCTCATCATATTTTCTTCGTTTTAAAGCTTTCAAGTTGTTTTTCATGTTCAAAGAGGTTAAAAAATCATTTTCGGGCAGTAGCGGATTAGCGAGTTGCAATTTGAAAAAAATGAAATGTCGAATTTTTTTTGCCTTCTCAGAGATTTACACGGCCGTGTAAATTTTTGCATATCATTTACACGTCTCGTGTAATCGTTTACTCCAGTGCATTTTAGATCTTTCATTTACACAGCCGTGTAAACTTTACTCTTCCATTTACACGGCCCGTGTAAACGCAAATATGGGGCTGTGATTTTTTAAACAGCAAAATCCGATTTTTCTTCACTTTCTCTTAACAAAAACCTGCGATTCTTCTTCTCCCTACTGCCCCCTTCGAAAAAAACCTCCAAAACATTCCATCTTCCTTAATTTTGATCCATAAATCAAGCTCCAAGGTATGAAATTCTTCTCTTTTCTTCACTTTCTTTGTCTTGCATCTCAATTTCACCCTCTAATGGCAGATTTTAGGGGTTTTAAGCAAACCCTAGAATTTTTTGGATTTCACAATTTCGAGCTAATTCTTGTAATTTCTTGTAGGATAAGCTTGGGGAAATCTTTGGGAAGCATTGGACATCACCCTAGCACCATTTACAAGCACACATTTAAACTCTTTTCTTTGTGCATACTATTAAGACCATGTTTTTGGGGCAATTTTTGGTGGAATTGTTAGTTTTTGTGCATGCTTTAGTGTTCACACTTGTTCATTTGTCCTACATTGTGTGCAAAAAAAAAAATTTAGCACCCGATTCCTGGTACGTATTTAATTTCATTGAAATGTTGCAATTTGCTCTGGGACTCAGCGAGTTGGAGGCCCAACTCGTTGAGTAGACTCGACTTATGATCGGGGGTTTAAGTGACCTACTCGACGAGTCAGAAGACCGACTCAACGGGTAGGAGCTGTCCGGACAAGACCCTAATATTTAGGGTTTGCACCCTATTTAAACACTTAGCTCGTCCCAAACCAGCCTCCATCACCCTCCCAACAGAGAGAAACCCTAGATTGAAACCCTAAACCATTATTGAGTGTTCTTGAAGCTTGTTGGTGACCTTTAGTGCATTTGAAGTTGGAAGAGAAGAAGAAAGCTTAGGAGTTGAAGGGGAAGCTAATAGATCCAAAGGTTTTGTTTCATTCTCACTTCATTCAAGGTAAAAAGCTTGAACCTTGACCATCTATCTCCTAGATCTTGTTTTGGGGCTATTTTCTACCTTTTCTAAGCTTTTGAGAGGCTATGCTCAGATTTGATTGTATATGTGTGTTTGTGCTTCAGATCTGGAACCATTGAGGGTTCCCATGGCATAAAGGTGCCAACTTTATGGCCATGGGAAGCCCATTCACCATATAAACCCCATTTTATAGCCTTTTGAGCCAAAAACCCCATGCATGGACATCAAGTTTGAAGCTTTACGTATAAAATGGACCCTAAGAGGCCAGATCTATGGGTTTGACGCGTTAAGACCCATTATAATCGACTGTAGAGTATTAGACAAAGAGGGACTCGCCGAGTCGCTTGGCTGACTCGGCGAGTCGGGACGCTTTTTCCCCAAAAGCGTCTCCTGGAAATGGTTTTGGTTGAGTGGAAGGAACACTTAGCCTGTTAGGGGTTTGTTTTGGACCTGGAAATCAAGGGACTCGACGAGTGTATGAACAGACTCGGCGATTCCAAGGCAATCTCCCAACCCTTGAAGACGGACTCTACGAGTTGTTCATACAACTCGGCGAGTCATAGATAGAACACGTTCGTATGAGGGAGATGAACTCGACGAGTTCAAATGGAATTCGGCGAATCGGTTGAAGATGGTCCCGATGCTATGGATGAAGGCGAACTCGTTGAGTTCTTGCTAGACTCGACGAGTAGAGTCGGGAGTTGTATCACTTGAAAGAATAGGGACTCGACAAGTGGGTGGACCAACTCGGCGAGTCAAGTCAACTGGATGTTGACTTTGACCAGGGTTTGACCATGACTTTGACTTAGATTTGGATTGACCCTTGTAAGGGTTATGAGTATGCAATAGTAATCGGAAAAGGGTTGTTGTGTAGGGATTGGGGAGTAGAGACGAGTCGATTCCCATGCCGAGGACCGTACAGATACTACACGACATCGATGTGAGTTACCTTCCAATAGGAGTGGGTCTACAGCCACAATGCCAGCCCACTAGTAGGAGTTGTTTGTTAGATGCTTGTCTTTGTGATAATTATCTGGTGTGTTGTTATCTGATATGCTTTATATGCTAGGATGCTATGACATATGTGTTAGTAGTGGTAGGGGTGATATAGCCCCTAGTTACAGGTTGAAAGATACTGAATGGGTAGATAGTACCCATGCATGCCTAGCAGTATGATTATGATATGTTATTATGTGGTAGTGGTAGGGGGTGAAATAGTCCCCGGTTACCGGTTGTAAGATACCGAAGGGGAGGTTAGTTCCCGGTTACTGGTTGAATGATACCGAAGGGGAGGAAATTCCCAGTTACCGGTTGAAAGATACCGAAGGGGAGCCCAGCTTCCAGTTATGCCATACAGATACCGGGTGAAAGATACCGAGGAATAGGCATTATGTGGTATGTGGTATGATGGGTGAACTCACTAAGCTTCGTGCTTACAGTTTTCCGTTTTGTTTCAGGTACCTCTTCAGCGAAGGGGAAGGAGCCGACGCGGTAGCGGCACATCACACTCACGCATGATTTCCGCATTGAGTTTTCTGGGATTGTACTCTGCTTATTATTATTATTATCTGATGATATGTTTTTGAGACACGATGTAATGGTTTTATGAATTAATATAATATTAGCAATGTTTGATAAATGAGTTTACATGTTACTTAATTAAAAATGAATTTTTTTTTGCCTTGAAAATTGGGATGTTACAAGTTGGTATCAGAGCCTTAGTTTGAGGGATTCAGATACACTCTCGGGTGTGTCTGAACTCAAACTGAGGACTTGATATGAAAATTTTCAAAAAGAAAATCATTTGATGAAAAGAAGTTTGAAAAGAGAAAAAGGAACTTTGAAAAAGAACAAGATGTGTGATGTGCGCGACCGACCGAGCTCAAGTAAGTTTTCCCCAAGATACCCATACATGTTATGTTATGATATGATATGATTATGAGAACTACATGCTAGATTAGGGCTAGAGGATCTAGGAAGGACGCCTTATACGCCTACTGTATATGTATGAGAAATGCATGCTAGATTAGGGCTAAGGATCTAGGAAGATGCCTGATATGCCTGCTATTTGTGTTTATGAGCTGCAAGATGTTACTGATTAGTCAGTTATATGATAGCTTGGATAGAGTATGATTGGATTGGGTTACTCAATGCCCGAATGTTGTTGCTTTGTGCTTCGGGAGTCCTAGTTATCTTTAGCTAACTAGTAAACGAATACGTTAAGTTACTTATTGCGAGGACGAAATAATTCCAAAAGGTTAGGTTTAGCCCTACTGCGTAGCTCTTGTTTGAGTCCAACCGTTGTGGGGTAGGACCTTTCATTCGAAGAATTATCTGGTCTTAGTAATATGTAATGGTATTCGCAAGCTAGTTAGGTAAAGGTAACAGGGGTTCCTTATGCAGCTGATGGCGGAGGGTAGGCTGGAGAGTTACCCTAGGGTAAGCCTAGGATGGGATTGGCAAAGAGAGCAGCAGTAGTAGAAGGGACTTGGTGAAGTCGAAGCAATCCTTGAGGAAAGTACGGATAGATGTGGAAGGTAGTATGGGCCCGTACTATTGAAAGCAGAGGATCCGTACTTAAGTCAAGGAGGGCCGAGATGGAACCAGGAAACTTGTATAGTGTATGAAACCTCCCGAGGTTTATGTATGATTCTGACGATTATATGTTATGTTTCAGAATGGTGATGATTACACGTCATGGAGGGGGAGGTTCGGGATCAGAATCCGGTTCAGGATCGGGCTCGGAGGCAGATTCCGAGCCAGTGGACGAGGGACTACACGAGTTCATCGCGTCTGAGATCACGAGAGGTATCCTTGAGTCGACACCGGTGATTTTCGGGTCGATCAAGGAAGGGATCATTGAGTTGATGGAGAATCGCCTCAGGGCATTCAGGAGCGATATGGCACTTAGTCAAACAGGATCATGCACACTGTCCTTCAAGGACTTCATGGGCAGTGGTGCGCTGGATTTCCATGGGGCTAAGGACCCTATCATAGCCAGGAGATGGATTGCAGACATTGAGTCTGCACAGCTGACGAGCTTCTGCCCCGAGGGGTCGAAGGTGTGATATGCCGCAGGTTGTTTGAGAGATAGGGCCAGGGACTGGTGGGAGTCGGTTGGTGACTCGTTGAGAGTCTCGGATATTGAGGCTATGACTTGGTCGGACTTTGTGACCAGGTTTAGGGCTGAGTTTTTGCCAGCTGTGGAGCTTTAGCAGTTGGCCAGGGATTTCCTTGATATGAGGCAGACGACAGAGACGGTGGCGGAGATTACCGCCAAGTTCCAGGAGAGGGCATTGTTGGTGCCCTAGTATGCGGGAGATGAGGATATGCGGAGGACCCGCTATCACGACATGTTGAGAGCTGATATTTGGGAGCATGTCAGCTTCTCAGCATGTTCGACCGTGGATTCCATGATTGCCAGGGCGAGGGAGAGAGAGATAGACTTGGAGCACATCAGGAAGAGGAAGGCGGAGGAGGGACATGTTATTGGGGCTTCGGAGGAGAAGCCCAATGGATTTGACTCTAGGTCGAAGGGCCAGTAGGGGTGGGGCCGCTGTGGGAAATGCAGCAGGTCATACGAGGGGGTTTGCCACACTGGGCCGGGATCAGGCTATTATAAGTGCGGCAAGACTGGGCACTTTGGTAGGGATTGTACTGCCCCTGCCCCCACATTTCAGACTTCAGACCTGATTTGCTTTCATTGCAATCAGAAGGGCCATAGAAGGGCCAATTGCCATCAGTTGACAGTAGCAACGCCAGTGAAGGCGCCAGCTCCAGCGACCCTACGGATTACTGATGGCGGGCAGGGCAAGACAGAGGCTCCAGTGGTGAGGAGCCGAGCCTTCCAGTTGACTACCGAGGAGGCACGCGCCGCACCCGATGTGGTGACGGGTAATATTTCTTCTAACTAGCTTTTATTTTATGCCACTTATGATATTGATGTGCCATATGATATGTCTTGTCTAGGATCGTTCCATGTGAATGGTATTGCAGTTCAGGTGTTGTTTGATTCGGGTGCTACCCGATCATTTGTCTCTCTTGCGCTTAGCCAGAGGTTCCCTGAGTCTTCAGGCATGTTGGATTGCCCTCTAGAGGTCGAGATTGTGGATGATCGATCAGTGCGAGCTTCAGCGGTTTTCAGGGATTGTGTTCTGAGGTTATTCGAGGAGCGCTACCTGGTAGGCTTGGTTCCCATTTCGTTGCGTGGGAACAAGGTGATTATAGGCATGGATTGGTTGAGCCACAACGGGGTAGTGATCGACTACGCGCAACAGTTGGTTTGGATCTGAACCTCGAGTGGGGGAGAGCTGGTGATTCAGGGCGAGAGGCCACAATGCGGACCAACACTATGTTTAGCAGCAAGGGCTAGGCGCTATCTTCAGCAGGGCTGAGCTGGGTATGTCGCCTATGTTATGGATACCCGGGAGGCGGGTAAGACGATGGTGACAGATGTTCCGGTAGTGCGAGATTACGCGGATGTATTCCCAGAGGAGCTGCCTGGGATACCTCCGGAGCGACCGGTGGAGTTCAGGATCGACCTAGTCCCTGGTGCGGCTCCGATAGCCAAGGCACCATATCGGTTGGCTCCTCCCGAGATGCAGGAGTTGTCTACACAGCTGCAGGAGCTGTTAGACAAGGGATTTATCAGGCCGAGTAGTTCGCCTTGGGGAGCCTCGATCCTGTTTGTCAAGAAGAAGGACGGGTCGCATCGCATGTGCATAGATTACCGGGAGCTGAACAAGGTAACGGTGAAGAAATGTTACCCACTCCCGAGGATAGATGACTTGTTCGACCAGCTTCAGGGAGCATCTTGGTTTTCCAAGATTGACTTGCGGTCGGGATACCATCAGATGAGGGCCAGGGATGAGGATATACAAAAGACTGCTTTCCAGACTTGCTATGGTCACTACGAGTTCGTGGTGATGCCCTTCGGGCTCACCAATGCTCCTGCCACGTTCATGGACCTCATGAACCGCGTGTGCAGACTAATGCTAGATCGGTCTGTGATAGTTTTCATTGATGACATCTTGGTTTCCTCCAAGACGCAGGAGCAGCATGAGGAGCATCTGCGAGAGGTTTTGGATACCTTGAGGAGGGAGAGCTTGTATGCTAAGTTCTCCAAGTGCGAGTTCTGGTTGTGCGAGGTGCAGTTTCTTGGCCACCTTGTCAACCAGAACGTGATATTGATTGACCCGGCCAAGGTGGAGGCCGTGATGAGATTGGAGGTTCCGAAATCTCCATCTGAGATTCGGAGTTTCCTCGGACTGGCAGGCTATTATCGGAGATTCATTCAAGACTTCTCCAAAATAGCCGTACCCTTGACCCGACTGACGAAGAAAGCCGTTGTTTTTCGCTGGGGGCCTGAGCAACAGACAGTATTTGAGACGTTGAGACGGAGACTGTGCGAGGCGCCGATCCTCGCCCTGCCCGAGGGCGTGGAGGATTTTGTGGTATATTGTGATGCGTCCATCTCAGGGTTGGGCGCGGTATTGATGCAGAGAGGGCACGTTATTGCTTACGCTTCGAGGCAGCTGAAGCCTCACAAAGCGAACTACCCGACGCATGATTTAGAGTTGGGGGTGGTCGTCTTCGCCCTCAAGATTTGGCGACACTACCTCTATGGGGTCCGCTGTACCATCTACACAGACCATAAGAGTTTGAGGTACCTCATGGAACAGCCGAATCTGAACATGAGGCAACGTCAGTGGTTAGATGTGGTGAAGGATTACGATTGCGAGATCCTTTACCACCCGGGGAAGGCCAATGTCGTGGCGGATGCGCTTAGCCGCAAGGCAGCGCCAATCAGGGACATCTGTATGAGGATGACCATGGTGACTCCGCTTTTGGAGCAGATCCGAGAGGCCCAGCTGGAGGCCATGAAGGAGGAACATCGAAAGAGAGAGCGTATTGTGGGTCAGGTTTCCTCCTTCGACTACGATAGCCGAGGTTTATTGACCCTACATCGTAGGGTATGGGTTCCCTATCATGGGGGTGTGTGCCAGGTTCTGATGGAGGAGGCGCACAAATCCCGATTCTCGATTCATACCGGGGAGACGAAGATGTACAGGGACCTTCGACCCGATTACTGGTGGCCCTGCATGAAGCGGGACGTCGCCTGGTACGTAGAGCGGTGCTTGACTTGCAGGAAGGTCAAGGTCGAGCACCAGAGGCTACACGGTAAGATGCAGCCGTTAGACATTCCCATGTGGAAATGGGAAGATATTACTATGGATTTCATCACCAAGCTTCCCAGGACGGCACGAGGAGTGGATTCGATTTGGGTCATTGTGGATCGGTTGACGAAGAGTGCCCACTTTATACCGATCCAAGAGAGCATCTCGGCCGAGAAGCTGGCCGATATCTACATCCGAGAGGTAGTAGCTAGGCACGGAGTGCCAGTTTCGGTGATTTCGGACCGAGACGTGCGGTTTACTTCCAGGTTCTGGAAGAAGTTTCACGACGAGTTGGGTAGTCGTCTGCACTTCAGCACCGTGTTCCACCCGCATACATATGGTCAGAGTGAACGGACCATCCAGACTTTGGAGGATATGCTGCAGACCTGCGTTCTAGACTTCGGTGGTAGTTGGGATACCTACCTTCAATTAGCTGAGTTCTCCTACAACAACAGCTATCATGCGAGTATTGATCGTCCTCCCTTCGAGATGTTGTACGCGAGGAAGTGCAGGATGCCGATATGTTTGGGCAAAGTCGGACAGAGGGTCATGGGGAGCACAGAAGTGGTGCTCAAGACGACAGAGAGGATTAAGCAGGTTAGGAGCAGGCTTCAGACTGCTCAGAGTCGGTAGAAAAGTTACGCCGACAAGCGCCGATCAGGCCTGGAGTTCCAGGTCGGGGATATGGTCCTCCTGAAGGTGTCGCCTTTGAAAGGCGTCATCCGATTCACGAAGCGGGGCAAGTTAGGCCCCAAGTACATTGGACTTATCAAGGTTGTAGCCCGGGTAGGAAAGGTGGCATATAGGCTGGACCTGCCAGCCGAACTCAGTCAGATTCACAGTACGTTTCACGTCTCCCAGTTACGGAAGTGCCTGGTGGACGACTCGGCAGTGGTACCCTTGGAGGATATTCAGGTGCATGACAGCCTGAATTACATCGAGCGGCCAGTAGAGATCCTCGACAGGAAGTCGAAGGACCTGAGGAACAAGAGAGTGGAGCTGGTGAAGGTGCAATTGCAGCACTGCAAGGGATCAGAATGGACTTGGGAGCCGGAGGATGAGATGAAGGAGCACTACCCCAAGCTTTTTCCAGAATCAGCAGCAGACTTCGAGGACGAAGTCTAAAATAAGTGGGGGAGATTCGTAGCACCCGATTCCTGGTACATATTGAATTTCATTGAAATGTTGCAATTTACTCTAGGACTCGGCGAGTTGGAGGCCCAACTCGTCGAGTAGACTCGACTTATGATCGGGGGTTTAAGTGGCCTACTCGACGAGTCGGAAGACCGACTCGACGAGTAGGAGCTGTCTGGACAAAACCCTAATATTTAGGGTTTGCACCCTATTTAAACACTTATCTTGTCCCAAACCAGCCTCCATCACCCTCCCAACACAGAGAAACCCTAGATTGAAACCCTAAACCATTATTGAGTGTTCTTGAAGCTTGTTGGTGACCTTTTGTGCATTTGAAGTTGGAAGAGAAGAAGAAAGCTTAGGAGTTGAAGGGGAAGCTAATAGATCTAGAGGTTTTGCTTCATTCTCAGTTCATTCAAGGTAAAAAGCTTGAACCTTGACCATATATCTCCTAGATCTTGTTTTGGGGCTATTTTCTACCTTTTCTAAGCTTTTGAGAGGCTATGCTGAGATTTGATTGTATATGTGGGTTTGTGCTTTAGATCTGGAACCATTGAGGGTTCCCATGGCATAAAGGTGCCAACTTTATGGCCATGGGAAGCCCATTCATCATATAAACCCCATTTTATAGCCTTTTGAGCCAAAAACCCCATGCATGGACATCAAGTTTGAAGCTTTACGTATAAAATGGACCCTAGGAGGCCAGATCTATGGGTTTGACGCGTTAAGACCCATGATAATCGACAGTAGAGTATTGGACAAATAGGGACTCGACGAGTCACTTGGGTTACTCGGCGAGTCGGGAGGCTTTTTCCCCCAAAGCATCTCCTGGAAATGGTTTTGGTTGAGTGGAAGGAACACTCAGCCTGTTAGGGGTTTGTTTTGGACCTGGAAATCATCAGACTCGACGAGTGTATGAACAGACTCAACGAGTCCAGGGCAATCTCCCAACCCTTGAAGACGGACTCGACGAGTTGTTCATACAACTCGGCGAGTCATAGACTGAACACGTTCGTATGAGGGATATGAACTCGACGAGTTCAAATGGAACTCGGCGAGTCAGTTGAAGATGGTCCCGATGCTATGGATGAACGCGAACTCGTCGAGTTCTTGCTAGACTCGACGAGTAGAGTCGAGGGTTGTATCACTTGAGAGGATAGGGACTCGACGAGTTGGTGGACCAACTCGGCGAGGCAAGTCAACTGGATGTTGACTTTGACCAGGGTTTGACATTGACTTTGACTTGGATTTTGATTGACCCTTGTAAGGGTTATGAGTATGCAATAGTAATCGAAAAAGGGTTGTTGTGTAAGGATTGGGGAGTAGAGACGAGTCGATTCCCGTGCCGAGGACCGTGCAGATACTACACGACAACGAGGTGAGTTACCTTCCAGTAGGAGTGGGTCTACGACCACAATGTCGGCCCACTAGTAGGAGTTGTTTGTTAGATGATTGTCTTTGTGATAATTATATGGTGTGTTGTTATCTTCTATGCTTTATGTGCTAGGATACTATGACATATGTGTTAGTAGTGGTAGGGGTCATATAGCCCCTAGTTACCGATTGAAAGATACCGAAGGGGTAAATAGTACCCATGCATGCCTACCAGTATGATTATGATATGTTATTATGTGGTAGTGTTAGGCGGTGAAATAGTCCCCGGTTACCGGTTGAAAGATACCGAATGGGAGGTTAGCTCCCAGTTACCGGTTGAAAGATACCGAAGGGGAGGTTAGTTCCCGGTTACCGGTTGAAAGATACCGAAGGGAGGAGATTCCCGGTTACCGGTTGAAAGATACCGAAGGGGAGCCCAGCTCCCAGTTATTCCATACAGATACCCGTTGAAAGATACCGAGGAATAGGCATTATATGGTATGTGGTATGATGGGGGAACTCACTAAGCTTCGTGCTTACAATTTTCAGTTTTTTTTCAGGTACCTCTTCAGTGCCTGAAGGAGTCGGCGCGGTAGCGGCACATCACACTCACACATGATTTTCGCATTGAGTTTTATGGGATTGTACTCTGATTATTATTATTATTATTATTATTATTATTATTATTATTATTATTATTATTATTATTATTATTATTATTATTATTATTATTATTATTATTATCTAATGATATGTTTTTGAGACACGACGTAATGATTTTATGAATTAATATAATATTAGCAATGTTTGATAAATGATTTTACATGTTACTTAATTAAAAATGAATTTTTTTTGCCTTGAAAATTGGGATGTTACATTGTTAAATTCATTGGACAATGGCATCCTGTGGAAAAAGGGCTAGAGTTGGGACCTCTAATATGGGTGGTCAAGAAACTTATGATGAACAAGACCAATGTCCCATGGAAAATCCATATGAATTTAGTCTTATTTTTGAGTCCAATCCACAAGAAATTTTGTACTCAAGCCTTATTCGAAGGGTAAAAGGGGCTCAAAATTTGTGGATATCCAAGCCCTTAAGGACCTTCACATCTACAAGCGGTCCACAAACGTTTGAAGAACATAGGTTGGGAAGGTCTCTTGAATCTCCATTCAGTGAGTTACCAAACACCCATGTTGGAACTCTTGTCCTCCATCACCTTTGATTACCAAACACACATCATCACCTTTCGTCTATTCAACCAATCAAATAGGATTCATGTTGACACCCTTTGTGACATTATTGGTGCTCCAAAAGCAAAAAGGGGTGTGTATACGGAAAAGGGTAGAAAAAATGTCATATTTGAGCAAAGCTGCAAAAGATTTTTGACAAGCATCTCTTATGAAGGCGAATTTCAATCTGGTACGGAAAAGGCTTCTAGTATCATACATTTGGTCCTTAAGGTCACACACCTAGGAAGTTCCTCATTTTGGGTGTTGGGTGATCCAAAAAATGCTCAGAAACTCCATGAGCAATGGTGGCCAGCTTCATTATGGAGGAATGGTTTCATTTATAGCTGAACATCTTGGTCTCCACTTACCCAACAACCCCACTAACATAATTCTAGGCCACACTCGTTTATCTATTGATGTTATGGAGACTATGTACCTCTTTCACCGTAATCCCAACGGGGATGATCATTGGACCGTATATGGTAAAGAGTATCTACGTATTGACAACCGAAATAAGAAGATACTCGCTTTGGCCAATGACATCCCATCTACAAATTGGCGCCTCCAATCCAATTTGGGTGTTACTACAACCCGTAGACCTCCAACCACCATCCTTCATCCCCCTGCTCCAACACCAGGTGCCTCCAGCTCGTCTCGCCCCATTCCCTTTCCTGAACACAACATTTACATGGGCGAGTTTGCACGATTAGACAACCATTACACGAGTCTTTAGCAGGAGGTAGGCGAGATTTATACAGGTGTCACTGAACACACCTCCGAGTTTCAGGACTACCGTAATCTTCAGGAGGAGTGTTGGGCCCAGCGATGGGCCGAATTTGATCAGCGATGGGTCGGTCAAGAGCAACACAACCGCAACATGCATTACTTGATGAGCGATCTCCACCGTGTACTTGTCCTTCCACCGCAGCAACAACCATCATCATCCCAACCCCAATGGCCCCCATCTTATCCTACTGATTATCATCCCTCTTACCCTCCACAGTTCCTACCACATCCTCCACAGCCCGACTCTCAATTGGTCGGCTACGCCTCTCTCCAAGCATCGAGGACGATGCTATATTTTAAGCTTGGGGAGGGGCATCCATCCATGCAAATAGATCCCGTTGCATGTAGGTTGCAGTTTTGTACATATTCCATAATTTTTACTTTTTCATTTTATTTTTATTCTTTTTATTTTGCTCTCGTTATCTACATCTAAAATTTTTCAAAACCAAAAAGATTTTCTTTCTATTCTATTTTTAATATTTTTTGCATTTTGCATCTCAATTTTTGCATTGCATTCATTTAAAAAAATTCAAAAATATTTTATTCTATGTTTATTTTGATCCAATCCCAAACAACCGAATCTTCTCAAAACAGTTGAGCTTGTAAGTGAGTCGTATGCCTTGAGATTAGACTTGATCTTTTTATTGAAAATCTCAAAGCAAGCTAATCACACACGAACACACCTCTCGAAGCTACTTGTGCAAAACAGAAAATGAAAAGGTTGTCAACACCGGACCATAACGACAGGTATGAGTCAATCTTTGGGACACGTGACCGGTCTTATGCGTAGTAAGTGCTCAAATTGACCCAAAATTCCAAATTCAAGAAAGCATAAAAAGAATATAAAATTTTATTATCTCGAGCCTTCCATCAATCTAAAAAGTCCTTTTTAGTCATTCCCTTTTATATACCTTGCTTGGGGACATAGTTTCTAACTATACTTACAGGTCTTTGCGTGTTGACTTCAGTCCCCCGAAAAAAAAAATGTCTAGAAGCCTCTCACGGTAATAGACCGTGAGATGTCCCACAATAGAAAAGTCAAGGACGAAAAATATAAAGAAATAGACCAAGTAAAGAAATTGATAAGAGTGTTATATGTTATCCTAGCTTTTGTTTAATATATATATATATATATATATATATATATATATATATATATATATATATATATATATATGTATATATATATATATATATATATATATATATATATATATATATATATATATATATATATATATATTAAGTTAATCTATGACCTTTGGGATTCGAAAGTGTAAACTCCAAGGGGTGTTCTACACCTAATCGCCTAAAGCTGTATTGTTTGGGACTGGTTAGGTTGAAAGTTCGCTACATCGGGTTCCATAGAACGTCACGAACTTAATAATAACAACATATATATATATATATATATATATATATATATATATATATATATATATATATATATATATATATATGTATTCAAATAAAGCTAAGCTGTAGCCTTTAAGATTCGGGCAAGTAAACCCGAGGGATCTTTTTAACCCTAGCACACTAAGGTCTTTTGGTCTGGATGTGTTGGTTGGAAGCCCGTTACATGGATTTCAAAGAAAGCCATGAGCTTTATTTGTAGGAAAATGTAATTAGATAGTTTGTATATATTTGTGTTTATAGTTTAATTGAATAATATGTTTAGGAAAAATGCTTGGCTGCCAAAGATTCGTTTAGACTTGGACTTGAACTTATGACATTGGGACTGACTGTTAATTACTTTGATTAGTGTAAGTGGTTTGAAATTTGTAACCAATCTGAGTAAATTTTAGGGGATTCTTAGAAAAGATTTTTTTTAGAAAAAGATTGTTGTTAATCAACAAATAGTTGGAGTCGGTTATTGTTATATTTTTTAAAACAAAATGATTGAGCATGTTTTTTTCACATACATTTTCAAGAAAGTAAGACCATAATTTGTTCCATGAATTGACTTGATGTTATTAAAATGGAACAAGTGTTGTGATCTTTAATTCTGTTGAGTTGCATTAGAGAGTGGCTAAAGTCTTATTTCTACTATTATATAATATTTTAAGACTAATGCCAAGTTGACTCAAGGCACGAAAGGTAAACAATGCTACAAAAACGAGGTTAATTGGGTTGGATCTTTTTCATATTTGTTTTGGTTATTGCATTAAATTCAAAAGTTTTGATTTTGATTTTTGTTTCTTTTATTTTATTTTATTTTCTCCGATCCAAAATTTTCTTGTTTTTTCTTGGGGACAAGAAAGGTTCAAGCTTGGGGAGATTTGTTAGGTGCATTTTATGCACCCATTTTGTAGCTTTATTTCATAAAAGTGCATTGCATATGGGCTTAAATTCACGCATTTTGCATGTTTTTCGGGATTTTTCATGAGGCAATTTCATTCACACATTTTTTGTGATATTTCAGGGACTTTTGGAGGTAGGATCTTGTTTGAGGAGGTAAATAAGAGTTGAGGACAAAATTTCGGGACTTGCGGAGCACCGAGGAGGAAGATATCAAAGAATTAAAGATTTTGGCTTTTCAGAGATTTACACGGCCATGTAAATGGAAGCCTTGTGTTTACAAGGGCCGTGTAAACGAAGAATCTTGATCATTGTACTTTGAAGGCCTGACCATATTATGCAATGTACTTTTGTACTTACACGGGCCGTGTAAATGGTAGAGTTAATTTACACGGGTCGTGTAAACGTGGTCGTGAGTAAAAAACAGTTTCTCTTCTTTCTAAAAAGGTGTAACCGATTCCATTAGAAGTTAATTCGATTTTAGGAGTTCTGGGGCGATTTTATGGAAGATTTGGAAGGTAATTCATACATGGAAACACTTGGACTTCATTTGGATTTCAATTTGTAAGATTTTAATTTTAATTTCTAGATTTGTGTTTGGTTCTAGTCATGTGTGGCTAGAAACCTAGACTCTTCAACTTCATGTATTGACTCTTGTGTGTGATTTAAATCATGTGACTTGATGTTTTCTTTTAAATGCTGTCTAGTCAATTTGATTTTGTTTTAATTGAAAGTTTGATTTCAATTCTAGTTCTTTTTGGACAATTGAGTTAGGGTTGAATCATTCAAGTTATCTATTATGCAAAATCCATAATTGTTTTGTAAAATAGAACAAGTAACAAGCACTAAATTGAACTACTTACAATGATTCTAGTGTAAATCAAATTCACACATTCTTACACTCCCAAGCTTATGAGGAGTATTGAATGTTGTTGGTAAAATTCACACAAAACATAATGCAATCTTTCCACCTAATTCTAAGAGCTTGTTTTGATTAGAATCAATCAAAGAGCTTATTTTGATGAATTAAAATGGTGAATGAGAATAGCTAGAGCTTGTTAGCATTTCTAAGTATCAAATTAGATAGAATTAAGCAAATATCATTTCATATTTTGAATCACATTGCTAATTAGTCTTGCATAGAGTTTGAGTATTTATAAATCTTGAATTCACTTCACTTAGTCATTTGCTTACTTATTATTTCAGTTCTTTGTTCGAATCATTGCATTTAAACCCCCCTCTTTTTCATCACATTTGTACCTTACACAAAAATGTATAATCACTTGTCTGGTGTCTCTGTGGATCAACCCTGCTTTCATTGTATTACATTTTTAGTGCAAAGTAACAGTGTTCTTGGAGTCATTTTGTACCCATTTATTTGTTAGGTTTGACACGCCTGACATATATATATATATATATATATATATATATATATATATATATATATATATATATATATATATATATATATATATATATATAGTTGAGATCCGTTGAAAACTCATTAATTAATGAGAACCCGGCAACTAAAGATGAAACATTATATCAGAATTAACTTATTAAAGGAATGATCGTCATTTACGAATCTAATTTAATATTTTTTTGTTATTGAAAATTTTAATAAAAATGCCTAAAATTAACATAATAAATATAATTTTTGGATTTTTTTATAAAAATATCTTAATTTTCAAGCTTTTTTTAAAAAGTGTAGATTTTTTGATTATTTTTTAAAAGTGTAATTTAAAAAACACTGTTATTTTCTTAAAAACATTTTTTAATTAAAAAAATAGCACTTAATCTTTAAAACATTATTTTCTTTCAAAAAAAAATTGTCAATTTTTTAACAAAACTGTAATTTTTATAATAAAAAAGCTATAATTTTCTTTAAAAAAAATTATATAGTTTCAGATGCATGTATGCATGTTTTTTATTCTATAATATTCGTAAATGAATCATAAACAATGCATTTTAAATCAAAATATATAAACACAATAGTTCAATTGTTTTAGTTAATACAAAATAAAACATAGAAAAAGGAAAAATGAAACAAAATTCGAAATATCTTCATTTGTTTGTGTCCATATTGCCATTTTTTTTTAATTTTATCACTTTTCACATCTTCAAATCCGTCGACAAATTATTCTAAATCTACATAACATTCAAAAAAATAATTAGCACAAGCAAAGATTTAGAAAAATGCATATGTAAATATCAATAATAAATGCACATATTCAATACATATGTATATGTCAATATATATGCACAAATGCACATATCCACATATGTAAGAACATTCATAAAAATATGTATGTTTTATATCCATATATACACATATCATATATTAATGTATAATTTTATATGTTATTCACATGTGTTATATGTGAATATATCATATACTATTGATAAGTGAATATATTATGTAATAT
Organism: Lactuca virosa; assembly: GCF_052849685.1. Taxonomy (NCBI): domain Eukaryota; kingdom Viridiplantae; phylum Streptophyta; class Magnoliopsida; order Asterales; family Asteraceae; genus Lactuca; species Lactuca virosa. Next base: position 137,247,753 of record NC_136430.1, read on the forward strand.
TCATATGTGTTATATGTGAATATAAAATATACCATTCATAAGTAAATATATCATGTAATATTCACTTGTGAATATAAATCATGTAATATGCACATATAAATATTGCTAGGGTTGTTAATCGGGTCAATCCGATTGGGTTTCAGGTTAAACGGTTCGGGTTAATCATGTTTTTTCTTTAAAAAAATTGACCATGAACCCGACCCTATAAGGTTCGGGTTAGTCATGTTGGGTTAGTCGGGTTAATCGGGGTTAAAAATAGAATTGAACAAATATTGGTTTATTTTAGCAAATAACTTACAAGTATAAGGACCTAAATTGTAAATTTTAAAAAGGTGCACTCTTTTGTGTAGTTTGTACATTATTGAATTGAAACATAGAATGAGTCGAGAGTAGTTGAAATTGACGAATTACATATATTGAATTTTGGTATGCTCTCTCTGAATGTAGCTTTTGAAAAATATGTCATCTTTTTTGCATTGTTATAATTTGTAATTAGTTTATAAATTGACTCGGTAAAAACTTAAACAATACTTGTTGAAACACTCGATAATAAAAGTTCATGTCACGAGAAAAAGTTTAACATTTTAGCAACAAAACACATTGAGTTTGGAAACAAAATAAAAAAAGCAATCGTATTTTATCCCTAGTTCCCTATTGCCTTATAAGTGTAGCGTGTATGTCAAATTGAGAAAGATATCATTCATCATATAGCTTAACAACTTGTGCAAATTGAGAAAGATATAATTCGTCATTTAGCTTGACAACTTGTGCATTAGAAATATGAAGAGCTTATTTAGTATAATCTTAAATGGATTAATCGGGATAACCTGAACCCGATTAAATGGAATTTTACATACCCGAAACCCGATCTTATATATATTTCGGGTTATTTAGGTCGACCTGACCAACCCGATTTCAATTTTTTGACCCGATTAAACCCGACCCTATTTGTCTTATACGGCTTCGGGTCGTGTAACATCCATTCCAGGTATGTGTAACGACCCATTATTTCACGTCAAACATGACTTTTTGATAAATGATTATTTAGAATAAATGATCTCATCTAAGTGGTAGTATATGTCACAAGGTTTCCAAAAATATAAAAAACGCCGAAATCCGAGTTATAACGAAAAAGTTATGACCAATCGAAGATCCGCGACAGAACCAGCACAACGCTGAACGGCGTAAAAAGGTGAGTTTACAATCAAATGATTTTTGGCCTTAACAATCAAAATGAAAGTCGTAGAATACATTAAACCGAGAGTTTAGATAAAAAGAACGTCCAAATCTGACTTCGTATCATTACCTTTGTATCATACTGAGCAAATGGGTACTTTCAGGATAGATCATGCTAATCAGATAGAACATATAAATTATAATAGGTATAATTTATGAAACAAACGGGAATTCTATTTTCTAGATAAGTATACGAGGTCTAAACTACTTTGTCAAGAAAATGATATAATTCGTTCTTTACTCAAACTAAAATGTGATGGTACGTATTCAGGACATAACAATACTTGCTATATTACATTCTTGTAACCAGAGTCTCCTGGAGGGAGAGCGGGCATTATGTGTTTAGATTTATACGAGACCGACAATCCCACACTCCGACTGCTAGCTACAGTCCGGCAGACCAGCCATGGAGTGACAAATGTCACATATTCAGTTTCAACGCCAGTAGGTCGTCGTGTTCATTCTAGTCCAGCATGGTTACAACTTTATCACATTTTAACCCTTATTAACCAAGTTAATATTAGGGTAGTTATTCATCGGTAGTTTATTTTTAAGAAATACTACTGTATTAATCTCCTTCCATAAATAAAACGGAACGGTTTTATGGGGATTTAAAACTACTTATCGAAACGGTCTATGAGGATTTAAAACTACTTATCGGAACGGTTTTATGGGAATTTAAAACCACTTTTCACCATCAAAACGGAAAACATTCTTCTCATAATTTTATGGATAGTTAAAATTTTGTTAAACCTTATTATAAGTACAATAATACTTAAATGGAATGGTTTTATGGAATTAAAACTACTTACCAGTTGTAAAGCAGAAAATATAGATTTTCTGGAACGTCATCAGTCATTTTCTTAAAACTAGTATAACATAAAGGACCTTAAATGATTAATTTTGTAATTCCTTAGTTTATACACCAGAGTATACATAATTAACATCCGACTGACAGTGGAATGTGTGACTTCCGCCTTACTTCATGTGCCTTGTTTGGTTATGGGCTTAGGGCAGATTCACACATTTAACTATCAGTTCGATATTAGGTTATATATGACTAGTATAAACTAAGTAATTGTAGAGGGAACTATTATGGTTATCATATTGTCACGTCAGAAAATATAGGATTTTCTGGAGGAACCAGTTAACTTTTCCAAGAACTTAGAGTATGCTTCATATAACTAAGATACTTATGAACTCACCAGCTTAAATGCTGATCTACTCTTTCAAAATAATTTGTATTCTTAGGAATCCAGTAGACAGGTAAACTCCCGAAGCTTTTGAGAAGACTGCCTAGTACCGTACTACGTCGTTTGTCTTCTATTGTATCTACTTTGATGTTTGAATATGTAATGTTTAAACACTTATGTAAAACTTATACTTATTAATGCAATGGTTGTTTGTACTTTGATTACTATAGTGCATGTGTTGTGATACTTACATGACGTCCTCCGCTTCCCCGAACGTTTCCGCCGTTCTGGTTTGGGGGTGTGACAGATTGGTATCAGAGCATTGTTTATAGTGAACTAGGTATATCAGTCATAAAAAATATACAACTATAAAAACATTGGGATAAAAACACTCAGACCAAGAATTATACTTTAAAATATAACAATATTTTATAAAAGTATAAGTACATGCAAAATATATATACTAGAATGAGTATCACAAGAAGAACAAAAAAAGGTATTTGGATGTTGGACATTGCAGTTAAACATGGACAGTTATGTAATCATATCTGGGATTAATATAGCCTGATCAACCATATTCATTTGAGATATGACCAACATGTGTTTGGGAGTGATTGTAGTGTTGCAACAAGTCTAAAACTTACCTAGGTACCAGAAGAATTCTATGGAAATGAAAGGTCATGGGTCCTATGGAAATGAAAGGTCATGGGTAGTCCATGGAGTTTTTAACCCATGGATCCTATAGAAATGAAAGGTCATGGGTATTAGGGTTTACATGAATGTAACCCTAATCCTCCATACTATATAAAGAGGTCCTTGGCACTTGAAATGGGCACTAGAGTGTGAGAAAACAAGAGTGGTTAGATTTCTAGTGTAACTACTATTCTCTCAAGTTTTCCAAGGTGTTTTGGTGATTTGTGATTCCACTTGAGGCATCCACATTATTGGTTCTATGCTCTTGAAGCTCCAAAGGAATCAACCACAAGAAAAGGTATGTCATCCCACTAAGTTTTATATTACAAGTACCCCATGGTATCTTAGTTAGGATGAGAACCTTGGAAAAATCATATTTGCATGTATAATAGAGAAAACATAGATCCAAGGTTTCTAGGGTTGCACGTACACCATAGGAGTGTTAGAATGCTGAAAATCCATCAGTGGTATCAGAGTCTAGGCTTGTTTTCATTATACTTGATGCAACCTGCTTGAAAAAGTCAAAATTCTACTAACTGTACAGTGAACTCGCCGAGTCCATGGGGGGACTCGACGAGTCCATGCATAAACTCATCCTACTCGTCGAGTAGGCTCTTGCACTCGACGAGTAGCAGGCCCTGTGTGCAGATTTTCGAGTTTTGCTGCTGGAAATTGACTAGAATCATTACCCTAAGCTGTTTTGGACTTATAAAACATTTTTTTTTGATGTGGTAATGATTATGCTAATCCATTTTCAATGGTTATTATCAAATTTTCAAAGTTGTATATATGTTTATATGATTATTGAAATTGTTGATATGAATGTTCATACTTATGAGTTTTAATAGATCATAAGAATTATTTGCAAATTGTTTGATGATGTAATTCTTGATCTAAATGTTATTGATGGAGTCCATAATTTGTCCTCAAGTTATGGATTACCAAAAGTCATTTATTTAAAAAGGTCATTAAAGAACCATCGGTTACATAAAATGATCAGTCTTCATTTTAATAAACCATTAAACTCATAAGTTATGAAGTTGAAGAGTCTTGAATAGTTTCAAAATTTGTCCTCAAGTTTTGGAATTTGTCAAGTCTCACACACACTTTAATTCCAAACCCTAGAGTTTTAAAAGTTAAAATTCAACCCTTATACTTTATAGTATTATAAGTTAATAATATATATATATATATATATATATATATATATATATATATATATATATATATATATATATATATATATATATATATATAAGAGCAAGTCAGTCTTACCGTTAGTAGGCCTCATTCACGAAGCAGGTCTATAAGGGGGGTATAAGGTTGTTTCCTATAAAATGGCAACTTAATGGGTTTCCACTCTCACCCACTGCTTCCTTGACTGGTGGAGGGTCATTAGCCGAATGGGTAGGACAAAGACTATAATTCTCATTATAAGTATAATGATAAATCTAAATTAACTAAACCTTTTATAAATTCCCAATCTTAGTTACTTTAGGAAAATGTGAAATTGGTGCTAACCCATGAAATTACACTTTATACCTTACCAAGTCGTTGGTGGAGCGTGTGTGGGTAACTGGCACACTAACCTGGACTAGTAAGAGTGGCAAAGGGTGACTTAATGTTTATCATAGATCAGTGGAGCGTGTGTAGGTAACCGGCACATCGATTAGGTGATAAAATTAAGGGTACCAAGTTAATTTTCATGGTTATTCACACCTTGTTTGTGATCCTCGCCATCCCAGTCACAAAATTGAGAGGGCACAATCGAGATTTAAACATGCCATTGAAAAGTTCAATGAATCTCAAAAGATCTAGGAGTTTCAATCCAATTAAAACCTAATACCTATTTCGTTTTTCATGGTGGAAATTGGTGAATCGTCATTCACCTACCTTCAAATATTTTGTAGCTTGGATTACGAAATCCCTCTTCCAAGTTATAAAATATTGTGTTGGGTCCAAGCCTTAATATTTAATATTGGGTGTTCTATTAAGGACTTAAATCAACTAACTTGAATTTTCTCCCATTGTAGATGTCTGGTTCAGACAACCATGGTCTTCCCAAATCCCTTGGAACAAGCTTTCCTAATGTAGATGATGTCCCGCGATTGGATCATGGAAATGATACTTCTCTTACTCCACCTCCTCCAATAATTATCCCTGACCCACAAGCTCGAAGACTTGAAAAGTTCAGGATCACTGAATCCCTATTGGATAGTAAACACAAAGATGGAAAGCCTATATGTGCTCATGTCTTGGACATGAAGCTGCATATTGACAAGCTAGGAATGTTGGGTGTCGTATTCCCAAGGAAGTTGGCTATTGATTGGGTCCTTCAGTCACTTCCCGAGTCATATAGTGAGTTCGTTAAAGACTACTATGTGACAGATCACGACATGACCCTAATTGATCTTACCTATTTGCTAATTGCTGCCGAATCAGCAATGATTTGGTGTAATTGTCAAGCAAATCTGATTGGAAGGTCTACATCACAAGTTGACATGGACATCCCAGAAAAGATTCCTTCTCCTAAATGAAAGGAATTGGGCATGGTCAAAAGTTTTGATCATAAGAGAAAGGCCAAATCTGAGACTGCTCCATGTGAGCCTGTGTGTTTTTATTGCCAAAGACAGGGACGTTGGAATCGAAGTTGCCCAGACTACCTGAGAAGTTTAATCAGAATGTTTGGTTCTGCTTCAGGTAAGTCTACTATCTAACTCTGTTAAGGTTCTAATTGTTGATTCTTAATAGATGATGTGACTAGGTTGCATTTTGATGTCTGGCAGGATCAAACAAAGGGAAGGAAGCATAAAAGAAGAATATGCTGAATCTGATCGCGAAGATGGATTTCTATAGAATGGTTCGAAGATCGGATTTCTGAGCTACTGCTTTAGAGTTATGATAGATTGCTACGAAATATGTAATAGCATAGTTTTTCACTTATAATTGCGTTGTAAGGAAAAGTTTTTCCGCATTTTATAAATAAATAAAATTTGTTTTTGTTTTTATTTTATACCTCCTTGCAGTTAAACCTGGACAGTTATGTAATCATATCTGGGATTAATATAGTCTGATCAACCATATTCATTTGAGATATGACCAACATGTGTTTGGGAGTGATTGTAGTGTTGCAACAAGTCTAAAACTTACATAGGTACCAGAAGAATTCTGTGGAAATGAAAGGTCATGGGTCCTATGGAAATGAAAGGTCATGGGTAGTCCATGGAGTTTTTAACCCATGGATCCTATGGAAATGAAAGGTCATGGGTATTAGGGTTTACATGAATGTAACCCTAATCCTCCATACTATATAAAGAGGTCCTTGGCACTTGAAATGGGCACTAGAGTGTGAGAAAACAAGAGTGGGCAGATTTCTAGTGTAACTACTATTCTCTCAAGTTTTCCAAGGTGTTTTGGTGATTTGTGATTCCACTTGAGGCATCCACATTATTGGTTCTAGGCTCTTGAAGCTCCAAAGGAATCAACCACAAGAAAAGGTATGTCATCCCACTAAGTTTTATATTACAAGTACCCCATGGTATCTTAGTTAGGATGAGAACCTTGGAAAAATCATATTTGCATGTATAATAGAGAAAACATAGATCCAAGGTTTCTAAGGTTGCACGTACACCATAGGAGTGTTAGAATGCTTAAAATCCATCAGTGGTATCAGAGCCTAGGCTTGTTTTCATTATACTTGATGCAACCTGCTTGAAAAAGTCAAAATTCTACTAACTGTACAGTGAACTCGTCGAGTCCATGGGGGGACTCGACGAGTCCATGCATAAACTCGTCCTACTCGTTGAGTAGGCTCTTGCACTCGACGAGTAGGAGGCCCTGTGTGCAGATTTTCGAGTTTTGCTGCTGGAAATGGACTAGAATCATTACCCTAAGCTGTTTTGGACTTATAAAACATGTTTTTGATGTGGTAATGATTATGCTAATCCATTTTCAATGGTTATTATCAAATTTTCAAAGTTGTATATATGTTTATATAATTATTGAAATTGTTGATATGAATGTTCATACTTATGAGTTTTAATAGATCATAAGAATTATTTGCAAATTGTTTGATGATGTAATTCTTGATCTAAATGTTATTGATGGAGTCCATAATTTGTCCTCAAGTTATGGATTACCAAAACTAATTTCTTTAAAAAGGTCATTAAAGAACCATAGGGTACATAAAATGATCAGTCTTCATTTTAATAGACCATTAAACTCATAAGTTATGAAGTTGAAGAGTCTTGAATAGTTTCAAAATTTGTCCTCAAGTTTTGGAATTTGTCAAGTCTCACACACACTTTAATTCCAAACCCTAGAGTTTTAAAAGTTAAAATTCAACCCTTATACTTTATAGTATTATAAGTTAATAATATATATATATATATATATATATATATATATATATATATATATATATATATATATATATATATATATAAGAGCAAGTCAGTCTTACCGTTAGTAGGCCTCATTCACGAAGCAGGTCTATAAGGGGGGTATAAGGTTGTTTCCTATAAAATGGCAACTTAATGGGTTTCCACTCTCACCCACTGCTTCCTTGACTGGTGGAGGGTCATTAGCCGAATGGGTAGGACAAGGACTATAATTCTCATTATAAGTATAATGATAAATCTAAATTAACTAAACCTTTTATAAATTCCCAATCTTAGTTACTTTAGGAAAATGTGAAATTGGTGCTAACCCATGAAATTACACTTTATACCTTACCAAGTCGTTGGTGGAGCGTGTGTGGGTAACTGGCACACTAACCTGGATTAGTAAGAGTGGCAAAGGGTGACTTAATGTTTATCATAGATCGGTGGAGCGTGTGTAGGTAACCGGCACATCGATTAGGTGATAGAATTAAGGGTACCAAGTTAATTTTCATGGTTATTCACACCTTGTTTGTGATCCTTGGCATCCCAGTCACAAAATTGAGAGGGCACAATCGAGATTTAAACATGCCATTGAAAAGTTCAATGAATCTCAAAAGATCTAGGAGTTTCAATCCAATTAAAACCTAATACCTATTTCGTTTTTCATGGTGGAAATTGGTGAATCGTCATTCACCTACCTTCAAATATTTTGTAGCTTGGATTACGAAATCCCTCTTCCAAGTTATAAAATATTGTGTTGGGTCCAAGCCTTAATATTTAATATTGGGTGTTCTATTAAGGACTTAAATCAACTAACTTGAATTTTCTCCCATTGTAGATGTCTGGTTCAGACAACCATGGTCTTCCCAAATCCCTTGGAACAAGCTTTCCTAATGTAGATGATGTCCCGCGATTGGATCATGGAAATGATACTTCTCTTCCTCCACCTCCTCCAATAATTATCCTTGACCCACAAGCTCGAAGACTTGAAAAGTTCAGGATCACTCAATCCCTATTGGATAGTAAACAAAAAGATGGAAAGCCTATATGTGTTCATGTGTTGGACATGAAGCTGCATATTGACAAGCTAAGAATGTTGGGTGTGGTATTCCCAAGGAAGTTGGCTATTGATTGGGTCCTTCAGTCACTTCCCGAGTCATATAGTGAGTTCGTTAAAGACTACTATGTGACAGATCACGACATGACCCTAATTGATCTTACCTATTTGCTAATTGCTGCCGAATCAGCAATGATTTGGTGCAATTGTCAAGCAAATCTGATTGGAAGGTCTACATCACAAGTTGACATGGACATCCCAGAAAAGATTCCTTCTCCTAAATGAAAGGAATTGGGCATGGTCAAAAGTTTTGATCATAAGAGAAAGGCCAAATCTGAGACTGCTCCATGTGAGCCTGTGTGTTTTTATTGCCAAAGACAGGGACGTTGGAATCGAAGTTGCCCAGACTACCTGAGAAGTTTAATCAGAATGTTTGGTTCTGCTTCAGGTAAGTCTACTATCTAACTCTGTTAAGGTTCTAATTGTTGATTCTTAATACATGATGTGACTAGGTTGCATTTTGATGTCTGGCAGGATCAAGCAAAGGGAAGGAAGCATCGTTTTTCACTTACACCATAGGAGTGTTAGAATGCTCAAAATCCATCAGTGGTATCAGAGCCTAGGCTTGTTTTCATTATACTTGATGCAACCTGCTTGAAAAAGTCAAAATTCTACTAACTGTACAGTGAACTCGTCGAGTCTATGGGGGGACTCGACGAGTCCATGCATAAACTCATCCTACTCGTTGAGTAGGCTCTTGCACTCGACGAGTAGGAGGCCCTGTGTGCAGATTTTCGAGTTTTGCTGCTGGAAATGGACTAGAATCATTACCCTAAGCTGTTTTGGACTTGTAAAACATGTTTTTGATGTGGTAATGATTATGCTAATCCATTTTCAATGGTTATTATCAAATTTTCAAAGTTGTATATATGTTTATATAATTATTGAAATTGTTGATATGAATGTTCATAATTATGAGTTTTAATAGATCATAAGAATTATTTGCAAATTGTTTGATGATGTAATTCTTGATCTAAATGTTATTGATGGAGTCCATAATTTGTCCTCAAGTTATGGATTACCAAAAGTCATTTCTTTAAAAAGGTCATTAAAGAACCATAGGTTACATAAAATGAGCAGTCTTCATTTTAATAGACCATTAAACTCATAAGTTATGAAGTTGAAGAGTCTTGAATAGTTTCAAAATTTGTCCTCAAGTTTTGGAATTTGTCAAGTCTCACAGACACTTTAATTCCAAACCCTAGAGTTTTAAAAGTTAAAAGTCAACCCTTATACTTTATAGTATTATAAGTTAATAATATATATATATATATATATATATATATATATATATATATATATATATATATATATATATATAAAAGAGCAAGTGAGTCTTACCGTTAGTAGGCCTCATTCACGAAGCAGGTCTATAAGGGGGTATAAGGTTGTTTCCTATAAAATGGCAACTTAATGGGTTTCCACTCTCACCCACTGCTTCCTTGACTGGTGGAGGGTCATTAGCCGAATGGGTAGGACAAGGACTATAATTCTCATTATAAGTATAATGATAAATCTAAATTAACTAAACCTTTTATAAATTCCCAATCTTAGTTACTTTAGGAAAATGTGAAATTGGTGCTAACCCATGAAATTACACTTTATACCTTACCAAGTCGTTGGTGGAGCGTGTGTGGGTAACTGGCACACTAACCTGGACTAGTAAGAGTGGCAAAGGGTGACTTAATGTTTATCATAGATCGGTGGAGCGTGTGTAGGTAACCGGCACATCGATTAGGTGATAGAATTAAGGGTACCAAGTTAATTTTCATGGTTATTCACACCTTGTTTGTGATCCTTGGCATCCCAGTCACAAAATTGAGAGGGCACAATCGAGATTTAAACATGCCATTGAAAAGTTCAATGAATCTCAAAAGATCTAGGAGTTTCAATCCAATTAAAACCTAATACCTATTTCGTTTTTCATGGTGGAAATTGGTGAATCGTCATTCACCTACCTTCAAATATTTTGTAGCTTGGATTACGAAATCCCTCTTCCAAGTTATAAAATATTGTGTTGGGTCCAAGCCTTAATATTTAATATTGGGTGTTCTATTAAGGACTTAAATCAACTAACTTGAATTTTCTCCCATTGTAGATGTCTGGTTCAGACAACCATGGTCTTCCCAAATCCCTTGGAACAAGCTTTCCTAATGTAGATGATGTCCCGCGATTGGATCATGGAAATGATACTTCTCTTCCTCCACCTCCTCCAATAATTATCCCTGACCCACAAGCTCGAAGACTTGAAAAGCTCAGGATCACTCAATCCCTATTGGATAGTAAACACAAAGATGGAAAGCCTATATGTGCTCATGTCTTGGACATGAAGCTGCATATTGACATGCTAAGGATGTTGGGTGTCGTATTCCCAAGGAAGTTGGCTATTGATTGGGTCCTTCAGTCACTTCCCGAGTCATATAGTGAGTTCGTTAAAGACTACTATGTGACAGATCACGACATGACCCTAATTGATCTTACCTATTTGCTAATTGCTGCCGAATCAGCAATGATTTGGTGCAATTGTCAAGCAAATCTGATTGGAAGGTCTACATCACAAGTTGACATGGACATCCCAGAAAAGATTCCTTCTCCTAAATGAAAGGAATTGGGCATGGTCAAAAGTTTTGATCATAAGAGAAAGGTCAAATCTGAGACTGCTCCATGTGAGCCTGTGTGCTTTTATTGCCAAAGACAGGGACGTTGGAATCGAAGTTGCCCAGACTACCTGAGAAGTTTAATCAGAATGTGTGGTTCTGCTTCAGGTAAGTCTACTATCTAACTCTGTTAAGGTTCTAATTGTTGATTCTTAATACATGATGTGACTAGGTTGCATTTTGATGTCTGGCAGGATCAAGCAGAGGGAAGGAAGCATAAAAGAAGAATATGCTGAATCTGATCGCGAAGATGGATTTCTATAGAATGGTTCGAAGATCGGATTTCTGAGCTACTGCTTTAGAGTTATGATAGATTGCTACGAAATATGTAATAGCATAGTTTTTCACTTATAATTGCATTGTAAGGAAAAGTTTTTCCGCATTTTATAGATAAATAAAATTTTGGTTTTGTTTTTATTTTATACCTCCTTGCAGTTAAACCTGGACAGTTATGTAATCATATCTAGGATTAATATAGTCTGATCAACCATATTCATTTGAGATATGACCAACATGTGTTTGGGAGTGATTGTAGTGTTGCAACAAGTCTAAAACTTACCTAGGTACCAGAAGAATTCTATGGAAATGAAAGGTCATGGGTCCTATGGAAATGAAAGGTCATGGTTAGTCCATGGAGTTTTTAACCCATGGATCCTATGGAAATGAATGGTCATGGGTATTAGGGTTTACATGAATGTAATCCTAATCCTCCATACTATGTAAAGAGGTCCTTGGCACTTGAAATGGGCACTAGAGTGTGAGAAAACAAGAGTGGGCAGATTTCTAGTGTAACTACTATTCTCTCAAGTTTTCCAAGGTATTTGGTGATTTGTGATTCCACTTGAGGCATCCACATTATTGGTTCTAGGCTCTTGAAGCTCCAAAGGAATCAACCACAAGAAAAGGTATGTCATCCCACTAAGTTTTATATTACAAGTACCCCATGGTATCTTAGTTAGGATGAGAACCTTGGAAAAATCATATTTGCATGTATAATAGAGAAAACATAGATCCAAGGTTTCTAGGGTTGCACGTACACCATAGGAGTGTTAGAATGCTCAAAATCCATCAGTGGTATCAGAGCCTAGGCTTGTTTTCATTATACTTGATGCAACCTGCTTGAAAAAGTCAGAATTCTACTAACTGTACAGTGAACTCGTCGAGTCCATGGGGGGACTCGACGAGTCCATGCATAAACTCAAACTACTCGTTGAGTAGGCTCTTGCACTCGACGAGTAGGAGGCCCTGTGTGCAGATTTTCGAGTTTTGCTGCTGGAAATGGACTAGAATCATTACCCTAAGCTGTTTTGGACTTATAAAACATGTTTTTGATGTGGTAATGATTATGCTAATCCATTTTCAATGGTTATTATCAAATTTTCAAAGTTGTATATATGTTTATATGATTATTGAAATTGTTGATATGAATGTTCATACTTATGAGTTTTAATAGATCATAAGAATTATTTGCAAATTGTTTGATGATGTAATTCTTGATCTAAATGTTATTGATGGAGTCCATAATTTGTCCTCAAGTTATGGATTACCAAAAGTCATTTCTTTAAAAAGGTCATTAAAGAACCATAGCTTACATAAAATGATGAGTCTTCATTTTAATACACCATTAAACTCATAAGTTATGAAGTTGAAGAGTCTTGAATAGTTTCAAAATTTGTCCTCAAGTTTTGGAATTTGTTAAGTCTCACACACACTTTAATTCCAAACCCTAGAGTTTTAAAAGTTAAATTTCAACCCTTATACCTTATAGTATTATAAGTTAATAATATATATATATATATATATATATATATATATATATATATATATATATATATATATATATATATATGTATAAGAGCAAGTCAGTCTTACCGTTAGTAGGCCTCATTCACGAAGCAGGTCTATAAGGGGGTATAAGGTTGTTTCCTATAAAATGGCAACTTAATGGGTTTCCAGTATCACCCACTGCTTCCTTGACTGGTGGAGGGTCGTTAGCCGAATGGGTAGGACAAGGACTATAATTCTCATTATAAGTATAATGATAAATATAAATTAACTAAACCTTTTATAAATTCCCAATCTTAGTTACTTTAGGAAAATGTGAAATTGGTGCTAACCCATGAAATTACACTTTATAGCTTACCAAGTCGTTGGTGGAGCATGTATGGGTAACTGGCACACTAACCTGGACTAGTAAGAGTGGCAAAGGGTGACTTAATGTTTATCATTGATCGGTGGAGCGTGTGTAGGTAACCGGCACATCGATTAGGTGATAAAATTAAGGGTACCAAGTTAATTTTCATGGTTATTCACACCTTTATTGTGATCCTTGGCATCCCAGTCACAAAATTGAGAGGGCACAATCAAGATTTAAACATGCCATTTAAAAGTTCGACGAATCTCAAAAGATCTAGGAGTTTCAATCTAATTAAAACCTAATACCTATTTCGTTTTTCATTGTGGAAATTGATGAATCGTCATTCGCCTACGTTCAAATATTTTGTAGCTTGGATTACGAAATCCCTCTTCCAAGTTATAAAATATTGTGTTGGGTCCAAGCCTTAGTATTTAATATTGGGTGTTCTATTAAGGACTTAAATCAACTAACTTGAATTTTCTCCCATTGTAGATGTCTGGTTCAGACAACCATGGTCTTCCCAAATCCCTTGGAACAAGCTTTCCTAATGTAGATGATGTCCCGCGATTGGATCATGGAAATGATACTTCTCTTCCTCCATCTCCTCCAATAATTATCCTTGACCCACCAGCTCGAAGACTTGAAAAGTTCAGGATCACTCAATCCCTATTGGATAGTAAACACAAAGATGGAAAGCCTATATGTGCTCATGTCTTGGACATGAAGCTGCATATTGACAAGCTAAGGATGTTGGGTGTCGTATTCCCAAGGAAGTTGGCTATTGATTGGGTCCTTCAGTCACTTCCCGAGTCATATAGTGAGTTCGTTAAAGAATACTATGTGACAGATCACGACATTACCCTAATTGATCTTACCTATTTGCTAATTGTTGCCGAATCAGCAATGATTAGGTGCAATTGTCAAGCAAATCTGATTGGAAGGTCTACATCCCAAGTTGACATGGACATCCCAGAAAAGATTCCTTCTCCTAAATGAAAGGAATTGGGCATGGTCAAAAGTTTTGATCATAAGAGAAAGGCCAAATCTGAGACTGCTCCATATGAGCCTCTGTGTTTTTATTGCCAAAGACAGGGACGTTGGAATCGAAGTTGCCCAGACTACCTGAGAAGTTTAATCAGAATGTGTGGTTTTGCTTCAGGTAAGTCTACTATCTAACTCTGTTAAGGTTCTAATTGTTGATTCTTAATACATGATGTGACTAGGTTGCATTTTGATGTCTGGCAGGATCAAGCAAAGGGAAGGAAGCATAAAAGAAGAGTATGCTGAATCTGATCGCGAAGATGGATTTCTATCGAATGGTTCGAAGATCGGATTTCTGAGCTACTGCTTTAGAGTTATGATAGATTGCTACGAAATATGTAATAGCATAGTTTTTCACTTATAATTGCATTGTAAGGAAAAGTTTTTCCGCATTTTATAGATAAATAAAATTTTGTTTTTGTTTTTATTTTATACCTCCTTGCAATGGCATTTATGAAAAAAAATTGATGTTTGTATGTTTCTAGCAATATTGAAAATATGAATTTATTTCTTTCACTTGTGGTAAAGTCTAAATTTACCAAATAAGGAAGATTCTCATCACCCAAGTTTCAATTGTACCGAAACTTGGAATCATGCAAGTTGTATTGTATGATGAATGAGAATTTTCATCTTTGGAAAATTAAGACTAATTCCATGTTCACATGTATATGTGAGTCAAGTGAAGGACTAAGGGATCGTGTGTTCATTCTTGTCCACTGGTCAAGTCCACCACAAAGATCGATAAGACTATTCGTCATGATTTACTAAAGTTTAGTAAATATGGTTATACTTACAAGTTTAAGTATAATTCTGAAGCATTGGAAAAGTTTCAATGTATGGCAGAACGAATGAGAAGAATCAAATTAGGCAGAAAGATAAAAGTTTCGCAAATCTGAAAAGATGGGAGAGTACTTTAGTATCATGTTTTATGGTCATCTTAATGATGGTGAAACCATATCACAATTGATCCTCTAAGGACATCTTAGTGCATTCTTATGGCTAAAAAGAGGAGTCATGAATTGTTCAAGTGGTTAAATCAAGAAGATGAGTCATACTTCGTTCCAAAACAATTCTTAGAGTCATACTGCAAGATTGTAACTTGAGTGACATATATTAAAGAAGGTTTATAACACTTGTCAAATGTAGAGTAAAATGTTTTCTACTCTTGTACATTTGAAATTGGTAAGTTGTGATGTTTTGGATTAAACAAAGACCAACTAAGGCCAATTGTGTGAAGTGTTTGTCTTGATAAAGAATCCGCACTATCTCTTGAATATTTGTTTGTCAAGGAATGGTTCTTGGCAAGAGAGTCTTATATGTCAAGAGGACAGTGGGAGTCTTAAAGATCCTGAAAGAGTTTCAATAAGTAATCAAGAATAAAACCTGTAGCTTATCACTAGCACACGACTTGAGGTTTATAACCTAACGTGCTGACATAATTCTTGTTTCTATGCCCATTCCGGTTAAAGTTGACTATGCATGTGAGTTCTATGAGTTCTCGGTTGCTTGCATAACAACTTGGAAGACATGGTAGGCCCTTGTGCTACCAGGTGGCAAGAAATTAAGATTGAACAAGTTCAGTCCATATGAGTTTGAATTTGTCACTAACCTTGTCTTGTGACTATGGTTTTGACAAATTCACATGGATAGGAACACATACACCATAAAATCTAAGTGTCATTAGGTTTCTCTCCGATTCATGAAATTGATGGTGAGGAAACGCTTTCACTAAGTAGATTTTATGTAGATAGCAATTGTGATATTTGCATTCTCAAAGTCGTTAGTGGAGCGTGTGTGGTTAACCGACACACTAACATGGACTTGTGAGAAATGTCAAAGGTCTAAACAATTGAGACTATGATTACCGTATCCCTTTTCATAGTTCTAAAATTGTTTAGACACACATGGGAGCTATCTAAGAAAAGGTGTATGATTTTGATAAAGACTTATCAAAGCATCTTGTATCAGAAATATGAACTTTGGTAAGAAAGTCAATAAAGTATTGATTTCTAGAAGTCCAGTTGATTTCTGGATACATGTCAAAGCTAGTGGGAGCATAAGTATTATGATAGTAATTATTATGCTAGTGGGAGCATAATTAATTATGATGAGTGTTGTAAGTTAGCAATGTTAATTATAGAAAACAAAACTTTCAATTGGCAAAAGTTGTTTTGTTATAATTAAGGGAGAGGAAATTATATTTCATTTCAATTCTAAATGCTTAGGTTGAGATTTTAATCATCTTTAGTCAAGGATATATATATATATATATATATATATATATATATATATATATATATATATATATATATATATATATATATATATATGAATTTTATGTTGGAATGGTTCAACATAAGGAAATTCTATATATATTGCGTTCTCAAATTTCGATTATGATTACGGCATCCCTCTTCATAGTCGAATTATGAATACATGGCAAATAAAAAATATTGTAGCAAAAGGCTGGTCTAGGATCATGTCTTTATGTGAGACATCATGAATCGTGTCCCATATGCTTCGGGTATAGGATCGATTACATGTGCTATAATATTCATCCATTCTAAATTTTCCAAATGCCTAGGGCATTAAGAGGGAAAAAGGACTAGAACTGGATATGACTAAAATGATTAAGCAATTATCTGACGTTTACCAAAGATTGGTTGCTCATAGACAATTGGAAGTATAGTGTTAATTTTGAAAGGACCATATTGACATATTCTCAAAAGAGGCAACTCTTGTTCAGAGGTGATAATCAAAATGGGAATGTGGAAATGTTTCCATAGGTGGAAGGTATTCATTAAATCTATGTAAGATTAGAAAACTTAATGCAAGAAGGATGTTCAAAGGAATGTACTTTGAATTTGAGACTTCGTTTCCATGGAAATGCTCTCTATTGGAATACTTTGTAAATGTCTGTTGCCAAGTCTTTGTGACTTTTGTGCATAGTCATTACAAGAGAATTAGTGCATATAAGTTTAGAATCTAACAGATTTCAGTAAATGTCAAAGAATCTTGTATTCTTACATTTGCGATAAGGATTTGGGATTGTGAAATGAGCATCATTCGAATCATGTTCAATTGGTCTATTTCACAAAGTAAGGATCATAGACAAACATAGTGTGCATACTTGGAGTATGGCATAACTATTGTTTGGACAAACATAGTGTGCATGCTTGGAGCATGGAATATCTATTGTTTCAGTTCAAGTATTAAGTTGATTATTCGAAACATTATACAATGAATAATGAGTAATCAATATGGTGATAAATAAAAGGTGTTTTATTTATATTCATAAGTTCTGAGACCATATTGGATTCGATTATTCTTGTGTTTCACTTTGCATGTTTTGACTTCCCGAATAACTAGGTTATTTAAACTCTCCACAGTCAATCAAAATTTGGAAGTAGGTATGAATGAAGACTGTCATGAAGTGGGCTTGTAGATGTCTAAAGTGTTTAGACATAGCAAAAATTGCTACAACATTCATGAGTGCTCCTGGAATGAGATTCAAGTATTGGATTAAACCCACGCTCATTTGAATCACTTCATGGATTTTATCACGAGTGATCATTAGACGATAATATCTTATATTCTTCAAGCGGAAACGTGTGAGTTGTAGTTGCGCGTCAGTTGCACAGTAACATATGTAAACGCAACCAGTAACTTGGTTGTTATAAAACATATCGTTGTGTCTAATTTAATGAGTAAGTATAAGCGGACATTTGGGTCTAAGTTTATCCATTCCTTTTACCCTTGGAGGGATAAAAGCGATATATGTGGGCCCCTCGATGATTTAATGATGACATCCCTAAGTGCTTTGCCAAGCCTGGACTGATTTGATTTGTTCAATCAGTCAGTCGTCATAAATCGGAAATCGGGAAACAACAAATGGTCAGAGAGAATGATTATACTACATGTCTCAGTCCATATGATATCTAGAATGGAGGAATATATGATCCCTTATCTAATAGACACGTCATTTGACTAGGTCAGAGTTCGGCAGTGGCTTTAAGAGCTACGATTGCTAGTTGGGATCTTGGAGTCATACTTTAATAATATTTTTAGACTTATCCAAGTGGGAGACTATTGGAATACATGTCTAAGCCCTTAACTATTATTGGTATGTACTCGACCCGAGAGTAGCATGGTCCATTTGGGTTGCACTTCACCGGAACAATTTGTAAGGATAGTCTTTTGAGAATAGTATGTCTATGGTTTATTAATATATTATAAGTTATAATATATTAATATGAAATCATATTATTTAATTAGTATTGATCAAGAATTAATTTAGAATTAATTTAGTGATCAAAAGGAACTAATTAAATATGGACTCTTATATATATAGAATGGGCCAAGTTCATTTAGGTTGGGCTAAGCTTGCATGGATAGTCCACAGAGTTTTTAACCCATGGATCCTATGGAAATGAAAGGTCATGGGTATTAGGGTTTACATGAATGTAACCCTAATCCTCCATACTATATAAAGAGGTCCTTGGCACTTGAAATGGGCACTAGAGTGTGAGAAAACAAGAGTGGGCCGATTTCTAGTGTGACTACTATTCTCTCAAGTTTTCCAAGGTGTTTTGGTGATTTGTGATTCCACTTGAGGCATCCATATTATTGTTGCTAGGCTCTTGAAGCTCCAAAGGAATCAACCACAAGAAAAGGTAGGTCATCCCACTAAGTTTTATATTACAAGTACCTCATGTCACACCCCAAAATTGGAACGGCGGAAACGTTCTGGGGCGGAGGACGTCATGTACAGTATCACAACACAGAAATATAGTAAACAAGCAAACAACATCATCCATTGCATTAATAGTGTATTTTAATACAAGTGTGTTCTGTACAGTTTATAAGACACCAAAAATATGAATCAAAATAAAAGATGAGTCTTGAAAAGTGCTCCATCTTCTCAAAAGCTGGCCTCGATACCTGTCTACTGATGTCCTGAGAATACAAGTTATTTTGAAAGAGTTTATCAGCATTAAAGCTGGTGAGTTCATAAGTATTTTAGTGTCATCGATTGCATGAAAAGTTTGTAAGTGTTTGAGTGTGTAAGTTTGTAAAAATGTTTGTAGTAATTGTTTGTAACTCCTTGAAAATCCTATATTTTCTATTTAAAAGTAGTCTTCTACCAAGACATCAGGTACTGCATGTTTGTTTATTGTAAAAGTGAGTATTTCTCCCAAATGGGACTATCATTTAATAAAATATAGTTATTGTATTACTGTTTATGTGAGAAGATCACAAAGTAGATGTAATGGGAAAATAACGAAGTACTGTAGTATTATAATATAGTGACTACTGCTGTACTAACTACCTTAAACCAATTGTTAATTAAGGTATAATGTGATATAATTATAACCATACTTGATTGACCTTAGTAAAACACGACGCTCGAAGACGTCGAGATGGTATGACATTCATCACCGGAAGACCTGCAGGTCCCACTGTAGCTAGCAGCAAGGTGTAGAACGGTCAGTCCAGTATAGATCTATACACGAATTCACGCTCTTGTTTCAGAAGACTCTGGTTACAAGTCGAGCCATGACAGAGATGCCATGCCCCGAAGTAGGGCCTCACATTTAAGTTATAGTGTGTATGTATTGTTTGTACTAGTGTAGTGTATGTTCTCCCCTAATTCTCATCATAGTATGTTCCTTAGTATAGTGTTTAGTGTGTATGAATAGTATGTATTAGTGTATGTGATGGGTTTTGAGCATTCTAACACTCCTATGGTGTACATGCAACCCTAGAAACCTTGGATCTATGTTTGACTAAGATACATGCAAATAATTATTTTTCCAAGGTTCTTATCCTAACTAGCATGGCATGGGATACTTGAATCAAATAAAACTAGTAGAATTACTTACCTTGTAGTAGTAGTTGATTGCTTGGAGTTTGAAAGCCTAGCACCAATAATGTGGATGCCTCAAATGGAAGTCACAAATCACCACAAACTTGGAAACTTGAGAGAATAGTCACAAACTTCTTGAAATCGGCCCTCTTGGTTTACACACATCAACTAGTTCAATTTCAAGAACCAAAGCCTCCTTTATATAGTGTAGTGGATTAGGGTTACATCCATGTAAACCCTAATACCCATGTCTTTTCATTTCCATGAGATCCATTGGTTAAAGCTCCATGGAGTATCCATGGACTTTCCATGCAAGCCTAGCCCATTCCAAATAAGCATTAGCCTACACTATATAAATACATGAGCCCATATTTAATTAGTCATACTTTTGATCTCTAAATTAATTCTAAATTAATTATAGATCAATACTAATTAAATAATATGATTTTATATTAATATATTAGGACTTATAATATATTAATAAATCATAACTTATACTATTCTCAAACGATTATCCATAAATTGTTCGGGTGAAGTGCAACCCAAATGGACCATGCCGGGTCGGGTCAAGTACATACCAAATATAGTTATGGACTTAGACACTATATCCAACAGTCTCCCACTTGGATAGGTCTAATAACTATAGTTGCAAGTATGACTTCAGGAACCGATCAACAATCGTAGCTCTTTAAACTCTGTTGAACTATGAAGCGCCATTTTAGATAAGTGATCATATAATCCTCTGTTCTAGATATCAGCCGGACAAATACATGGAACATGGTCTTGCTTATTGTCCAGCATTTGTTTCCCGATTTCCGATTTGTTTGACATAGAACTTAACTGAACACATCAATTTAGTTCTGACCGGGCCCGGTACATAGGTCAAAACAAAATCATCGAGGGGCCCAGATATCGCTTCTAATCCTAGAAGGAACAGATAAACTTTGACTCATATGTTTGCTCTACTACTTGTTGAACTACACACAAAGGCACAGTTCATAACCAACTCATAGGCAACAAATCATATCTCTAGGTTTGAAGACTTATATGATATTACCGTCTCACGATCACTCGAGATAAATTCCATGAAGTGATACAAGTGAGCGTGGGTTGAATCCAATACTCAGAACTTATGAGCACTCATGAGTGTTGTAGCCCCGCTTTGTCTAACATCTTAGACCTCTACAAGCCAACCCATGATAGTCTTGATTCATATATACTTCCAACATATGACCGACTGTGGAGAGTTTGAATAATATGATATAAACCATAACATAATTATTCTGGAAGTCAAAACATGCAAAAAGAAATAATAGTAAACGATTGACAAGAGATAGCAACACTTTACTCATAAATAACAGCTTTTATTTATCATCAAATGTCAATTACATTTTACAAATTTCAAGATTATCTAACTACTAAAACTAATATCATCCTTCAGCCCTATGCTCCGAGCATGCTGGAGATGCTCCTGTTGGGTTTTGAGCATTCTAACACTCTGAAGTGTACATGCAACCCTAAATACCTTGGATCTATGTTTTCTCTATTATACATGCAAATATGATTATCCAAGGTATTATCCTAACTAGCATACCAAAACATTGATACTAGGATAATAAAATAGATAGAATACATACCTTGTTGTTGTTGCTTGACTCCATGAAGCTTGAGAGCCTAATGCCCCAAGTGTGACACCTCAAATGGTTCACACAACATCATGAACTCTTGGAATAACCATGAGAAGAAGACATACATGTTCAAATCGGCTAGCCCTCAAAATATGTATCACTAGTGCCAATTTCTTGAACTAAAGGGGTTCTTATATAGTGTGGCTATTAGGGTTACACCATGTAACTCATGACTTTACCCATTCCTTATGCTCCATGGGTTTTAACCTCCATGGAGTATCCATGGATCACCACATGGGTTAAACCCAACATAAAGGAATCTTGGATCATAAGCCCACATATATAAGAATGAATGATTTACACAATCAATCCCCATATATTTAATTAGTCTCTTTTTGATCACTAAATTAAGTCCAAATTAATTCTTGATCAATACTAATTAAATAACATGATTTCATATTAATATATTAGAACTTATAATATATTAATATGTCACAAAATGTCTTTTCCTCATAAACGGTCTATCCAAATGTTCCGATGCCATGCAACCCAAATGGACCATGCCGAGTCGGTTCAAGTACATACCAATTATAGTTATGGACTTAGACACTAATCCAACAGTCTCCCACTTGGATAAGTCTAAAACTATTATTGCGTATGACTTCAGGAACCAACTGGCAATCGTAGCTCTCAAAAGCCGCTGTCAAACTCTGACCTTATAGATGAACTCTGACCTTTGTCAATGACTTGTCCATTAGATAAGGGATCATATATTCCTCCATTCTAGATATCATATGGACTGAGACATGGATTATAATCATTCTCTCTGTCCATTTGTTGTTTCTTGATTTCCGATTTATGACGATTGACTAATTGAACAAATCAAATCAGTCCAGGCCCGGCCGAGCACTTACATTTGTCATCACCAAATCATCGAGGGGCCCACAGATATCGCTTTTATCCCGAAGGTAAAAGGAATGGATAAACTTCGACTCATATGGCTTGTTCTACTACTTGTTGAATCATACACAAAGGCACGTTTTATAACACCGAGTTACCGAATGCGTTTTCGTGCAATCAATGTACAACCAACTCATAGTAACAACTCATATCTCTAGGTTTGAAGAATATAAGATATTATCGTCTCATGATCACTCGTGATAAAATCCATGAAGTGATTCCAATGAGCGCGGGTTGAATCCAATACTCAGAACTTATGAGCACTCATGAGTGTTGTAGCCCCTTGTCCAACATCTTAGACCTCTACAAGCCAACCCATGACAGTCTTGATTCATATCTACTTCCAACATATGACCGACTGTGGATAGTTTGAATAACTTAGTCAATCAGGAAGAACGACCTAGTATTTCTGGAAGTCAAAACATGCAAAATGAAACACAATAATAATAGAATCTAATATGGTATCAAAACCTATGAACATAAATAAAACACGTTTTATTTATCACCATATGATTACACATTATTCATTGTATACTGTTTCAGCTATCAACTTTATTCTTGAATTTAAAACAATAGTTGTCCCATGCTCCAAGCATGTACACTATGTTTTCTAAACACTAGTCATGCCATACACCAAGTATGCATACTATGTTTGTCTATGATCTTCACTTTGTGAATTAGATCAATTGAACATAACTCCAATGATCCTCTTTCACAGTCCCAAATCCCTACTGCAAATGCAAGAATTCCAAATTCATGCCATTTACTGAAATCTGTTAGATTCTAAACTTATATGCATTGATCCTCCTGTAATGATTATGCACAGAGTCAGAAAGACTTGACAACAACCATTACAGAGCATTCCAAAGGAGATCAGCTCCTTGGAAATATCCTTATTGCATTAAGTTTCCTAATCTTACACAGATTGAATAATTTCCAACTTTGATACATTTCCATATTCCATTTTGACTATCACTTCTGAACAAGAGTTGCCTCCTTACAGATTATGTCAATATGGTCCTTCCAGAATTAACACTATACTTCCAACTGTACTTGAGCAACCAATCTTTGGTAAACCTTAGATTGTCCTCGACAATTGCTTAATCCTTTTAGTCATATCCAGTTCTAGACCTTTTCCCTTCTTAATGCCCCAGGCATTTGGAAAATTTTAGAAAGGATAAACATAGCACATGTAATCGATCCTATATCCGAAGCATATGGGACACGAGTCATGATGTCTGACATAAAGACTAAACCAGTCTTTTGCTATAATATTTCCATTTCTATTTGCCAAGTTCTCATAATTCAGATTATGAAAAGGGATGCCGTAATCATAATCGAATTTTAGAACGCAAATAATGGACCCATATATAAAATTTCCTTATGTTGAGCCATTCCAACATGAAATTCATATATATATCCTTGACTAAATACGATTAAAATCTCAATCTAAGATTTTAGAATTGAAATGAAGTATAATTTCCTCTCCCTTAATTATAGCAACACAACTTTTTCAACCCCTGCAGCCTCACGAATTGAAACTTTTGTTTTCTATAATTAACATTGCTAACTTGCAATCTTTATCATAATTATCATGCTCCCACTAACATGATGATTATTAGCATAACACTCATGCTCCCACTAGCTTTGACATGTAATCAGAAATCAGCTGGACTTCTAGAAATCAATACTTTATTGACTTTCTTACCAAAGTTCAGATTTCTGATACTAGATTGCTTTGATAAAACTTTATCAATATCATACACCTTATCTTAGATAGCTCACAGGTGTGTCTAAACAATTTTAAGAACTATGAAAAGGGATGCCGTAATCATAGTCTCGATTGTTTAGACCTTTACCACTTCTCACAAGTCCATGTTAGTGTGCTGGTTAACCACACACGCTCCACTAACGACTTTGAGAATGCAAATATCACAATTGCTATCTAGCTAAAATCTACTTAGTGAAAGTGTTTCCTCACCATCATTTTCATGAATCGGAGAGAAACCTTATGACACTTAGATTTTATGGTGTATGAGTTCCTATCCATATGAATTTTGTCAAAACCATAATCACAAGACAAGGTTACTGACAAATCCACACTTATATGGATTAAACTTGTGCAATCTTAAATTTTTGCCATTTGGCAGCTCAAGGGCCTGCCATTGCTTCCAAGTAGCTGTGCAACCAATTGAGAACTCTTAGAACTCCTATGCAAAGCCAACTTGAATAGGCACAGACATGTCGACACGATAGGTTATAAACCTCAAGTCGTGTGCTAGTGAAGAACTTTAGGTTTTACTCTTGATTAGTTCTTGAGACTTTCAAGACCTTTTAAGACTCCCACTGTCCTCTTGACATATAAGACTCTCTTGTCAAATATTCAAGAGATAGTGTGGATTCTAATCAAGACAAACACTTCACACAATTGGCCTTAGTTGGTCTTTGTTTTATCCAAAAACATCACAACTTACCAATTTCAAATGTACAAGAGTAGAAACCTTCTACTCTTACATTTGACAAGTGTTTTTAAACCTTCTTTAAGACATGTCACTCAAGTTACAATCTTGGAGTATGACTCTAAGAATTGTTTTGGAATGAAATATGACTCATCTTCTTGATTTAACCACTTCAACAATTCATAACTCCTCTTCTTAGCTACCAGAATGCACTTAGAGGATGAATTGTGATAAGGTCTCTTAATCATTAAGATGATTATATAACATGATACTCAAGTACTCTACCATCTTTTCAGATTTGAGAAACTTTTATCCTTCTGCCTAATTTGATTCTTCTCATTCGTTTCGCCATACATTGAAATTTTTTCCAATCCTTCAGAATTATACTTAAGCCTGTAAGTATAACCATATTTACTAAACTTTAGTAAATCATGACGAATAGTCTTATCGATCTTTTGTGGTGGACTTAATCAGTGCACAAGAATGTGTACTCGATCCCTTAGTCCGTTACTTGACTCACACATCCATGTGAACAAGTAGTTAGTCTTAATTTTTCCAATGCTTGAAGGTTCTCATTCATCATGCTCTACAAATTGCATGATTCCAAGTTTCGGTCAATTGAAACTTGGGTGATGAGAATATTTCCTTATTTGGTAAATTTAGACACTACCACAAATGAAAGAATCAAATTCATATTTCCACTCTTGCTCTTAATGGAATCTTATAAGCAACACAGTTTTTCACAAATGCCATTGTAAGGATATTTTAAAATAAATAAAATCAAAAGATTTACCTTTTATTTTAAAACTTTGCGAAAAAACTCATCCTTACAATCCATATGAAAACTTGTTGTTATCTATTCCTAAGCAAAAGATCATAACTCCTAAGAAGTAGCTCAAGAATCCGATCTTCAAACTATGTGATAGAAATCCATCTACGCGATCAGATTCAGCATATTCTTTCTTTAAGTTTCTTCACTTTTTCTTTGATTCTTAAAACATCACCATGTGACCCAGTCACATCATGTATCAAGAATCTTATAATAGAAACTTAGCAGAGTTAGATAGTGGACTTTACCTGAAGTATAGTCAAACTTATTGACTTTAACATCCTTAGGTAAATTTGGCAGCTTCGCAACCAATGCCCCTTTCTTTGGCAATGGACCATTGATAATGGGACTATCTCAGACTTAGCCTCTCTCTTTACCATTTGCTCAACCAAGTTGACTATGGCCTATCCCTTTCCATTGGGAAGAGAGAGCTTTACTGAATATCCAATGTCATCATTGTCAATGTCCATAAAGTTTTAGGAAGTTGATCTTAGCAAATAGATAAGATCATTAAGGGTCTTGTCATAGTCTGTTTCATAGGAGTCCCAAAGGAAGTCACTATGTGACTTAGAAAGTGATTGATTATCAGCTTCCTCTAGGCTTTGACACCCAACTCTCCCGGTTTGTCAATATGTGACTACATCTCCAAGATGTGATCACACATAGACCTTTGCTTGCCAATAGGGCTTGAGTGACCTTAAACTTTTCAGGAACTTGTGGGTTAGGGAGAATAATTGGAGGAGGTGAAAGAAGTATGATTTCCATGGGACATCATCTTCATTTTAGGAAAACTTGTTTCAAGAGATTTGGGAAGATCATCTTTTGGGAGATATTCAAGATAGTTGATTTAAAGTCCTTAATATAACACCCAATATGAAATATTAAGGCTAGGACCCAACAACCTATTTATAACTGGAAGAGGGATGCCGTAATCCAAGTTATAAAATAGTTGAAGGTAGGTAAATGACGATTTACCAATTTCCACCATGAAAAACGATATATAATTAAGTTTTAATTGGATTTGAAACTCCTAGATCTTTTGAGATACATTGAACTTTCAATGGCATGTTTGAATCTCGATTGTGCCCTCTCAAGTTTGTGACTGGGATGCCGAGGATTACAAACAAGGTGTGAATAACCATGCAAATTGACTTGGTACCCTTAACTTTATCACCTAATCGATGTGCCGGTTAACCACACACGCTCCACCGATCTATAATAGAGTCAAGTTACCCTTTGCCACTCTTACTAGTCCTTATTAGTGTGCCGGTTAACCACACACGCTCCACTAATGACTTGGTAAGGTACAAAGTGTAATTTCATGGGTTAGCACCTTTTCACATTTTCCTAAGTAACTAAGATTGGGAATGTACAAGTGTTTAGTTACTTAGTATTTATCATTAATACTTTTAATGAAGGGAGAATTATAGTCCTTTCCTACCCGTTCGGCTAACGACCCTCCACCAGTCAAGGAAGCGGTGGGTGAGAGTGGACACCCATTAAACTGCCATTTTATAGGCAGTAACCTTATACCCCCCCTTATATACCGGCTTCGTGAATGAGGCCTACTAACGGTAAGATTGACTTTATCTTATACATATCTATATAATTAAAATTATAATAATAGTATAAGGGTTTGAATTTTAACTTTTAAAATTCTAAGGGCTAACTTGGAATTAAAGTATTCATAAGAGAAAACTTTTCAAATTCCAAAACTTGAGGGCAAGTTTTGAAACTATTCAAAACTAATAAATTCCATAACTTATGTGTTTAAATTAGTTTTAATTAAAAAACTCTTCAAGTTCCATAACTTGAGGACAAGTTATGGAAGACTTTAAACTAATAAAAGAATGTAACTTTTCTTTATTTTGTAATTTATGGAATTAATTAAGGTTACACATTTTATTACTTAATGAAGTGACTCTTGAACCTCCATAACTTGAGGACAAGACTCTTCATTTTTGTAACCATTACCAAGTTTTATGAGTTTTATGAAACTTAAATGTGACTTTTCATATAACTTGAGGACAAGTTACAACAACACATTTTAGAATCAACTCTTAGATTAAAATGGATTGAAAACACATAATCAATTAACTTTTCTATTAATCTAAGCAACTCATAAGAACAAGATAATTCAAATCAAACTTTTCCATGTAATTAGCCTAATCACTAAACTAATACAAAACATGAATCTATTGACAATTATCTTTGAAATTGGATTAGTATGAACATTACCACATCAAAAACAAGTTTATAAGTTCAAAAACATCTTAGGGTAATGTTTGTAGTCCATTTCTAGCCAAAAAACTCGAAAATATGCTGTCTGGGGCTCCTACTCGTCGAGTGTATCAACCTACTCGCCGAGTAGGATGATTTTCTTCATGGACTCGGCGAGTTCATCAGTGGACTCGGCGAGTCCAGTGCCCAGAATGCCCGAAATTCGACTTTTTCAGCATTTTTCAGCAATTTGCATCAATTATAATTGAAAACAAGCCTAGGCTCTGATACCACTGTTGGGTTTTGAGCATTCTAACACTCCTAAGTGTACATGCAACCCTAAATACATTGGATCTATGTTTTCTCTATTATACATGCAAATATGATTATCCAAGGTATTATCCTAACTAGCATACCAAAACATTGATACTAGGATAATAAAATAGATAGAATACATACCTTGTTGTTGTTGCTTGACTCCATGAAGCTTGAGAGCCTAATGCCCCAAGTGTGACACCTCAAATGGTTCACACAACATCATGAACTCTTGGAATAACCATGAGAAGAAGACATACATGTTCAAATCGGCTAGCCCTCAAAATATGTATCACTAGTGCCAATTTCTTGAACTAAAGGGGTTCTTATATAGTGTGGCTATTAGGGTTACACCATGTAACTCATGACTTTACCCATTCCTTATGCTCCATGGGTTTTAACCTCCATGGAGTATCCATGGATCACCACATGGGTTAAACCCAACATAAAGGAATCTTGGATCATAAGCCCACATATATAAGAATGAATGATTTACACAATCAAACCTCATATATTTAATTAGTCTCTTTTTGATCACTAAATTAAGTCCAAATTAATTCTTGATCAATACTAATTAAATAACATGATTTCATATTAATATATTAGAACTCATAATATATTAATATGTCACAAAATGTCTTTTCCTCATAAACGGTCTTTCCAAATGTTCCGATGCCATGCAACCCAAATGGACCATGCCGAGTCGGTTCAAGTACATACCAATTATAGTTATGGACTTAGACACTAATCCAACAGCTCCATGGATGCTCCATGGGAGTTACAAACCCATGGGTCATGGAAATGAAGAGTCATGACACATTAGGGTTTACATGGTGTAACCCTAGATGTGTCAACACTATATAAGAAACCCATTCTCCACCAAAATAGGCACACTAAGAAACAAGAGGGCTAGAGCCGATTTTGCAAGTGTAAGATTCTCTCAAAGTTTACTCCTTTGCATTTGGTGTTGTGTGAAGCATTTGAGGCATCACACTTGGGGTGCTAGGCTCACAAGGTTTCAAGGATCATAATCAACAACAAGGTAAGTTATTCTATCTTTCAATCAAGTTAAAAATGTTCCCCATGTATGCTAGATAGGAATATAACCTTGAAATTCAACTTTGCATGACAATTAGACAAACATAGATCCAAGGTTATTAGGGTTGCATGTACACTTAGGAAGTGTTAGAATGCTCAAAACCCATCACTCCGTAGGTACTTGAGGATATTCTTTACCGCAGTCCAGTGTGCCTTGTCAGGGTTCCCCTAATACCTGCTAACCATGCTCAAAGCAAAGGCTACATCAGGTCGAGTACACGTCATAGCATACATGATCGATCCTATAGCTGAAGCATAAGGTATTCGACTCATTTCTGCTATCTTAGCCTCAGTACTAGGGCTCTGTGTCTTACTCAATCTGGCGTTACTCTGGATGGGTAACTCTCCTTTCTTGGAGTTATGCATGTTGAACCTTTTCAACACTTTGTCCACATAGGTGCTTTGACTAAGCCCAATTAGTCTTTTACTCCTGTTTCTCAAAATCCTTATCCCTAGGATATAGGCAGCTTCTCCAAGGTCCTTCATAGCGAAACACTTCCCAAGCCAGGACTTTACTTCCTGCAGGGTTGGGATGTCATTTCCTATGAGTAGTATGTCATCCACATACAGTACCAAAAAGCTGACACTACTCCCACTAGCCTTGATATAGACACAGGATTCATCTTCACTCCTTGAAAAGCCAAATTCTTTGACTTTCTCATCAAAGCAAAGATTCCATCTGCGAGGTGCCTGTTTTAATCCATAAATGGATTTCTTGAGCTTACACACTCTACTGGGGTACTCTGTACAGACAAAACCCTCTGGCTGAACCATGTAAACATCTTCAGCCAAGTTTCCATTAAGGAAAGCGGTTTTGACATCCATTTGCCATATTTCATAATCATGAAATGCAGCAATGGCTAACAGAACCCTAATAGACTTAATCTTGGCCACTGGTGAAAAGGTCTCAATAACCCTTTGCAACCAGTCGTGCCTTATAAGTGTGTACATTACCATCCATGTCGGTCTTCTTCTTGAAGATCCATTTGCACCCAACTATCTTATGATCAGGTACATTGTCAACCAAGTTCCAAACTTGATTGTCATACATGGACTGTATCTCGCTATCCATAGCCTCTTTCCATTTAGCAGCCTCAAGGCCTGCCATGGCTTCCCTGTAGCTGTTAGGATCATCCAGATTTACCAGTGTGTTATCACTGATAAGTGTCTCACCTTCTGCAGTAATATGAAAACCATAATAATGCTCAGGTGCATTCCTAACTCTGGTGAAACGCCTCAGAGGTATAGATTCTTCAGTCGGCTCAACATGAGCTTCCTCCTCAGGTTGAGGGCTAGGGTTTGAGGTTCCTTCACCACTTGACTCTTGAATTTCCTCATGGTCAATTTGCCTCCCACTGTCTCCTTGGCTTATGAATTATCTCTCTCGAAAGAATCCTCTTCTTGCTACAAAGACCACATTATCACTGGGTCTGTAGAAGATGTAACCAAAGGATTTCTGTGGGTAGCCGATGAAAATACACCTTTCGCTTCGGGGTTCGAGCTTATCGTGAGTCTCGCGTCTCACGAAAGCCTCGCAACCCCAAATCTTGATGTGGTCTAGATTGGGAACTTTTCCAGTCCACACCTCGTGAGGTGTTTTGGCAACCTTCTTTGTAGGGACTAGATTAACGATATGGGCGGCAGTCTCTAAGGCATACCCCCAAAATGAGATTGGTAGCGAAGCTCGACTCATCATGGAACGAACCATGTCCGACAAGGTCCGATTGCGCCTCTTAGCTACACCATTCAACTGTGGTATCCTAGGAGGTGTCAATTGTGAGACAATCCCACATTCCTTAAGATAGTCAAGGAACTCAGTACTAACATACTCATCACCACGATCGGATCGAAGCATCTTAATGTTCCTGCCCAACTGATTCTCCACTTCTTGCTTAAACTCTTTGAATTTCTCAAAGGTTTCTGACTTATGCTTGATTAGGTAGACATATCCATATCTACTAAAATCATCAGTAAAAGTCACATAGAACCGATTAGCATCTCTTGTGGCGGTTCTGAAGGGTCCACACACATCCGTGTCTATGAGGTCCAACAAATCTTCACCCCTAGCACAAGTGCCAGTAAAAGGTGACTTTGTCATTTTACCAAGCAAACAATATTCACAACTATCATCTGACTTTAGGTCAAATGACTCCAAGACTCCATCCTTTTGGAGTTGGCCTATGCGTTTCTTGCTTACATGTCCAAGACGACAATGCCATAAGGATGCTTTATCTAAGCTAGTGGAAGAGTTAATACACAATACATTATTTCCTAGATTATCTACAACATATACAGTTTCATACACGCCATCACAAGGTAATGCTTTAAAATAAAGAACATTATTAAAGAAAGCATCAATACTACCATTATTATTATCCAAATAAAAGGTAAAACCTTCTTTATACAATGCATGAAAGGAAATAACATTTCTTGCCATTTCTGGTGAATAATAACATTTATTCAAATCTAATGTAAACCCACTATTTAGCACTAAGGAATAAACTCCTATCTTGGTGACAGGTGAATACCACAACCTGTATCAAGGACCCAAGACTTAGAATGAGGTGAGTTATTAGACAATATAGTGTATATACCTGCATGGTTGGGTTTTACTTTCCCATCCTTCAAATCTTGCTGGTACTTTGGGCAGTTTCGCTTCCAGTGCGACTTTTCATGGCAATAGAAGCATTCAGCCTCATTAGGGTTAACAGAAGGAGTGACAAAACCTTTCTTGGTTTTGCTTGAAGAGGAGCCTTCAAGGGTCTTACCCTTGGTACCCTTAGGAGGGTTCTTTCTCTTCTTCCCTTTGCCATGCCCGATTGCCAAGACATTGGCCGCAGTTGGAGTAGGAGTAGGAGTAGTAACAACCGACTTACCCTTTAGACCACTTTCGGCGGTCTTCAAGAGTCCTTGTAGTTTGCTGAGCGTGACTTCTTCCTTGTTCATGTGATATGTCATGCGAAATTGATCATAACACGATGGCAAGGAGTGCAAAATGATGTCTATTGCTAACTCCTCAAGGAAGTTCACATTCAGCTTCAGTAAACGGTCTACATACCTTTGCATTTTCTGCATGTGGCACGTGATGGGTTCCACATCCTTCATTCGGGTTGTTATCATGGAGGAGATTATTTCATATCGCTCTTGACGAGCACTTTGATGGAAGCGGTCCATCAAGTCCTGGTGCATCTCAAAAGGATAATAGTCCTCATAGGACTTTTGGAGCTCGGCTGTCATGGTGGCCATCATGATGCATGCCACTTTTGTAGCATCTCTTTCATGTACCTCATATTCAGCATGCTCTTCAGGAGTAGCAGTTGGCTCGGGTACCTTCAGCTCCTTGTCGAGAACATATTCTTTTTTCTCATACCGAGTGACCATCCTGATGTTTCTGATCCAATCTGTAAAGTTGGACCCATCAAAGATGACTCTCCCACAAAGATTCATGAGAGAGAAGGAGCTAGTAGGGTTTTAGCCAGAAGCATTATTATTGGAAGACATCTGAAAAGAAGAGGGAATAGATTAGATTAGATATAGAGATAATCCTTAACAAAACACCCAAATGTAATATTAAGGCTAGGACCCAACACAATATTTTATAACTTAGAAGAGGGATGCCGTAATCTAAGCTATAAGATATTTGAAGGTAGGTGAATGACGATTCACCAATTTCCACCATATAAAACGAAATATTTAATTAGGTTTTAATTGGTTTAGAAACTCCTAGATTCTTTGAGATTCATTGAACTTTCTTCAATGGCATGTTTCAATATCGAGTGTGCCCTTCAAGTTTTGTGACTGGGATGTCGAGGATCACAAAACAAGGTGTGAAGTAACCATGCAAATTACTTGGTACCCTTAATGTATTACCCCTCAATCGATGTGCCGGTTAACCACACACGCTCCATCGATACTATGATAAACATTAAGTCACCCTTTACCTACCTTGTTAAGTTCAAGTTAGTGTGCCGGTTAACCACACACGCTCCACTAACGACTTCAACAAAGTGTAAAGTGTAATTTCATGGATTAGCACCTTATTCACATTTTCCTAAAATAACTAAGATTGGGAATTCAATAAAGTTTAGTTACTTTAGTATTATCATTATACTTTTAATGAGAATTTATAAGTCCTTGCCCTACCCGTTCGGCTAACGACCCTCCACCGATCAAGGAAGCGGTGGGTGAGAGTGGACACCCATTAAGTTGCCATTTTATAGGCAACAACCTTATACCCCCTTATAGACCGGCTTCGTGAATGAGGCGTACTAGCGGTAAGACGACTTGATCTTATACATATATAAATATTATTAAACTTATAATATTATAAAGTATAAGGGTTGAATTTTAACTTTTAAAATTCTAGGGGTTGGAACTAAACTTTTAATATGACTTTACATGTTCCAAAACTTGAGGGCAAGTTTTGTAAACTTTCAAAACTTTTCATTTCTCATAACTTATGAGTTAATGGTTATTAAAAATGAAGACTCTTCATTTTTTGTAACCTATGTGTTCTTTTAATGGTTATTTATAAATGTGACTTTTGGTTATCCATAACTTAAGAACTAGTTATGGACTCCATTAAAACACATAAAGATCAAGAATTAATCTAATCAATTATTAGCACATAATTTCTATGATCTTCTAAACTCATAAGTTTATGAATGTTCATATCAAAAATTTCAAGAATCGTAAGTACATATACAAAACTTGAAATTTTGATACGAGCTTTTGAACAAAACTTCGATTTTCAAGTTTTTTTTTTTTTTTTTTTTTTTTTTGCATCAAGTATCAAATAAACAAACCAGGCTCTGATACCACTGATGGGTTTTGAGCATTCTAACACTCATATGGTGTACATGCAACCCTAAAAACCTTGGATCTATGTTTGACTAAGATACATGCAAATAATTATTTTTCCAAGGTTCTTATCCTAACTAGCATGGCATGGGATACTTGAATCAAATAAAACTAGTAGAATTACTTACCTTGTAGTAGTAGTTGATTGCTTGGAGTTTGAGAGCCTTG
The DNA here is from genome assembly GCF_052849685.1 of Lactuca virosa. Taxonomy (NCBI): domain Eukaryota; kingdom Viridiplantae; phylum Streptophyta; class Magnoliopsida; order Asterales; family Asteraceae; genus Lactuca; species Lactuca virosa. The sequence continues at coordinate 137,282,612 of NC_136430.1, forward strand.
CACCAATAATGTGGATGCCTCAAATGGAAGTCACAAATCACAACAAACTTGGAAACTTGAGAGAATAGTCACAAACTTCTTGAAATCGGCCCTCTTGGTTTACACACATCAACTAGTTCAATTTCAAGAACCAAAGCTTCCTTTATATAGTGTGGTGGATTAGGGTTACATCCATGTAAACCCTAATACCCATGTCTTTTCATTTCCATGAGATCCATGGGTTAAAGCTCCATGGAGTATCCATGGACTTTCCATGCAAGCCTAGCCCATTCCAAATAAGCATTAGCCTACACTATATAAATACAAGAGCCCATATTTAATTAGTCATACTTTTGATCTGTAAATTAATTCTAAATTAATTATAGATCAATACTAATTAAATAATATGGATTTATATTAATATATTAGGACTTATAATATATTAATAAATCATAACTTATACTATTCTCAAACGATTATCCATAAATTGTTCGGGTGAAGTGCAACCCAAATGGACCATGCCGGGTCGGGTCAAGTACATACCAAATATAGTTATGGACTTAGACACTATATCCAACAGTATGTTCTCTCTTTCTTGTGTGTAGTACGTTCAGTTATATAGTGTAGTGTATGTATTGTTTACAGTATGTATTGACTCATGTATGAACTGACTCTTTGTATGTTTCATAGTATTAGAAATAGTGAGTAGTATACTCCTAAACTATACCTATTATATTTTACTAGTAATGTCATATAAGTAACTTAGCATATACACCTTTGCTACCCAAAGGGTTGGAAATGAAGTAAAAGCGTTATATCTACACACACATATATATATATATATATATATATATATATATATATATATATATATATATATATATATATATATATATATATGTATATATATATATATATATATATATATATATATATATATATATATGATATATAACTAAGGATCAAACGACAGTCAGACAAACAACAGGGTACTCTAAGTCCACAACCAAACAAGGAACATGAAATAAAGTGAGTTATCAGTCCTAAGTCCTTCAAACCTTACTTATATACCTATATATGCATTAGACATGATTTGGCAATATATAAGTTTAAAGAGTTGAAAGTAAAGATTTGATAATCAAGAATAAGTTTTATAAACAGTTTAACATGTAAAAGAGTTTGATAACCATTTTGAAGTAGTTTTGTTGACAAGGTAGTTAAAAGTATAGAAAATCCATTTGTTTGCAAGTCATAATTCACATGTGATTGATATTATAACTAGTTTGATTCAACTTCTATTCCCCCCCCCCATAAAAGCATTTAAAAACATTTAAAAGGTTGATTAAGGGGTATGAACTCACCTGAAGTGAGTGATGCGAATGTAAGATCGGAAAAAAGATGCTAAGTGTCAAGTGAAGACTTGAGCACACACGGATCCTATTTAGCATATAAAGACACATATATGCATGCAATTAGTGCTTATACAACTAATTAAGAAGGGTAACACTCTCATAGACTAGAAAACACTCTTATAGAAGTGTTACTATCATAAATGATTACATAAAATGAGTGTATGGTTACCAAATGGGGCTTTTGGTCTAAGTCGTATGTTCCTAGGAGCTTTCGGTCCTAATGCTATTTTCGGTCCAAATGGTTCTCGATCCAAATGGTTCTCGGTTTTTAGGGTTTTCGGTCCATGAGGTTAAGACCGAAAACTCATGATATTTGGTGCATAAGGTGATTTTCAAGGGCTTTCAAGTATGTATAGGGGTTCTAAGTTTCATCCAAAGCCTTATGTGAGTTTAAGGTCTTAAAGGCACCTTTCTTTAGGGTTTTCGGTCAAGGGAGATGCACTTGACCGAAAACACTTATTGTTCTTGAGAAATGGATGTTTTCAAGGCCCTAAATCAAGTATCCTTACTAGATAACAAGTATAGGAGATAGATACTTACAATATGGAAGCAAAGAAGGGTGTTTTCGGCCCAAAACACTAGTGTGTGTTCTTGGTGTTCTTGGTGAAATGAAGAACACTTGAAGATCTATGAAAAAGAGAAGATTTCATGGATGAAATCATGTATAACTACTAGATGAAGTGTTGTATCAACAAATCAAGGGAAGAAACACTTACATTTTTGGAAGATTTGGAAGAAACTCTTATGATACTTGAGAGAGAATGTGGGTGTTCTTGAGTTTGGAAGTAAGAAATGAGGAAGGAAGGAGTAAACTCATGCCTTAAGCATGAGTTCTCGGTCAAAGGGGGGGTTTACGGCCCAAACCCTTCATGTTTGGCCGTAAACACCTCATTAAGGTGTTATTTGTTTTATTTGTTCCCCAATAATCCTAGAGAATACTTCCTTTCGTTTGTTCTCTCGAAGAATTAATATTAAAAACGCCCAAACCGACTTTAAACCGAGGTAAAAATTAGCAGAAATGAATTTGACTTTTAATTGAAGTGTTTGACTGTAGAGTTCGTACAAATGAAAATTTCGGGTTGTCACACCTAATGATATGTTAGTTAGGATGAGAACCTTGGAAAAATCATATTTGCATGTATAATAGAGAAAACATAGATCCAAGGTTTCTAGGGTTGCATGTACACCATAGGAGTGTTAGAATGCTCAAAACCCATCATTAGATTGGTAGATCTGTATGATTACATGTGCTCACTGAGTATGTGTTAGATTGGTAGATTTGTATGATTGCATTTTTTGCTGGTTATTTATTGTTATTGTATATGTCGACATGTTATGGTTGTTGGGTTGAGGCGGTCCTGATTTATGTTGAAGGAAAAGATACCCGAGGCGGACCGGATAGACTGAAGGCCTACAAGGTGGCCTAGTCAGGCCAAAGGCCCGTAGAGCAGTCCAGATAGGTTGTAGGCCCTGCGAGGTAGTGTAGTCAGGTTAAAGGCTCATTTATGTTTGTTGTTATATGTATTGGCTGTGTGTGGTACTTTGGGGGAACTCAATAAGCTCTGGCTTACAGTTTAAGTTTTACATTTAAGGTATTTCAGATGATCGGGGGAAAGCAAAGGTGTGATCGTACACATCCTTAGTTTATATGTTTTTGAGATGTTATGTTACATTGATTTTGGGACATTTATACTTGATCTTCGGTTCTTATGACATGGTTTTGATTGAAAAAAATGATTTCTCTTTAGTTAAAAATGAAAATTTTTATTGTGATTTTGGGATGTTACAAGTTGGTATCAAAGCCCTGGTTTGAGAGAATTGGATGATCATTCGTGGGAATCCAGACTTAAACTAAGGATATGTTAGAATTTTCAAATTGATTTTTCCAAAAATGGTTTTCAAAACTAAATTATTTTCAAAAGTAACCAAGGAAGGATGAGATGTATATGATTAACCGTAGCAAAAAAGTATACCCAAAATCACACACACTGTTATTTGTTTATGATGATTATGATAGAACTGCATGATAGTGATAGGCTAGGGATCTTCAGGAATTGCATGATACAATTGTCTGGTGTACGATGCCTGATAGCCTAGGAGAACTTCTTATATGTTAGATGAAATTGACAACATTATTGTAGTTTCTTAGTGTGTGCATCATAGTTGTACATAACTTAGATTCTATAGCATGAGAATGTTTGGTTTAACCTTATTTCCTATTCCTTTTTTGGTTGTACGCTTAGGGTAGAATTAAGTATTCGACTGTCTGTGGGATCCATCATTATGTATGATTATCATGCACGAGCGGCTACATGGTTGGTTGAAGTTTCATGAGTGAGTATGGATGTAGAACACCGGTTGAGGAATGATTATCCATTCTCGAGAGAGTGAGGTTGTTTTAGGGTAGTTTGTGATAATCCATTGAGACAAATACGGGTAGGTGTGGAAGATAGTATGGGCCTATACTACTGGAAGCACATGACCCATACGTGTAGCAAAGAAGTCACAAACCGAAAGGGTTTAGCCTCTCTATGATGGTTGTAATAGTATAATTGTGGCATTTCTAATATATTTTTGGTTCATTTTCAATATGGTGTTCACGAGAGGATCTAGTTTTATAGCAGGTGGCCTGGATAGGCCAGGATTGACATATGATGACATATGTGTGATGATTGCTACTAAGGTAGTTGCTGCTGTCTGGGTGCCATACGTAAGGTTTTTGGGTCTATTAAGACCGCTATGATTGAATTATCTGACGAGGGGTACACAACTGTGTCTGAGGCGGCTGCTACTGTAGCTACCACATATGTTGTTGTTGCAGGGATGCATGGGGGGAGCATTCCAGTATCGGGAATTCATGTCACACCCCCAAAGCAGAACAGCGGAAATGTTCGGGGGCGGAGGACGTCATGTTTAGTATCACAACACATGCATCATAGTAATCAAAGTAACAAACAACCATTGTATTAATATTAAAGTGTTTACAAAGTATTTGATTCACAAAAGTTAGACTCCAAAAGTAAATAACAACACAAGACATGAAGCTACTATGCTCCATCTTCTGAATCCCAACGCGCGTACCTGTCTACTAGTTTCATGAGAATACAAGTTATTTTGAAAGAGTAGATCAGCATTTAAGCTGGTGAGTTCATAAGTATTTTGGTGATGTAAAGTAAGTTGTAAGTTATTTTAGAAAAGTTCGCATGTTCCTCCAGAAGATCCTATATCTTCTGATATGATGAATGAAAGTAAAAATGACTCTACAATTTCTTCTATGGGTAGTAAATGGATACAAGTTATATACAACCCATATCAAACAGACAATCAATTGTGTGAATCTGCCCTAAGCCCACAACCAAACAAGGAACAGGAAATGAGGCGGAAAACATGTGACAACCCGAAAATTTTTTGTTTTGAAAGCTCAGTCAGTCAACTCAACTGAGTATCAGACTCATTGATAATGAGTTCTAGCCTGGTTAAAGATCATTCTAAGGAGTTTTAAGCCTAGTACACTTAAGGAATGAGTGTTAGAATGTACCTGCTAGAGGCACTGTACAACGAATCAAGCCTTAACCTCATCAAAGAGAGTTCACGGCCACAATGCCAATGAGTTTATGACCGTAAACTCATGTGGCCGTAAACTCAAGACCATATATATGGCCCTAGGTCATTTCTAGCCATTTGTTGCATTCCAACCTCAAGAACACTCCATTTCTCTCTCAACTATCATCCCGATTTTCATCCTAGATCTTCAAAAGTTGTAAGTGTTCTTCCTTGATCAGTTGATACATCTCTTAATCTAGTTTCATCCATTGATTTCATCCATAGAAATCATCTTTTCTTAGATCTTCAAGAAACACCAAGAACACCAAGAACACACACTAGTGTTCTTGGCCAAAATCAACCATTTCAAGCCTCTATATCGTAAGTACTCTTCCCTACACTTGATATCTAATTAGGACTCATGCTTAGAGCCTTGAAAACATCAAAAACACAAGACCAAAAGGAGTTTACGGCCAAGCCATCTCCCACGGTCGTAAACCCCTTTAAGGGTGCCATTTTGGCCATAAACCTTCCTAGATGCAAAGCTTGTGACCTAGAACCCTTCATTGATGAGAATAGGACCTTAAACTACTCTCAAAATGCATAATGACCATGAGTTTACGGCTGTAAACTCCTTTTGGCCGTAAACTCATCAAAAGCCTCCATTGAGTTGGTCTTTCTCATCCTTGTGTAGTGCAAAAGTCCCTCAAGCTTCCCTAGCCTTCAATCACACACTTATGCATGATTGACCATGAGTTTACGGCCGTAAACTCCCTTTGGCCATAAACCCATGGTAGTAAACTCAAGGTAGTACCATTCCACTTTCCTTTGATGAATCACATGTGATGCCAACACTTGGTCAAAGTGTTTCCTAGTCCTGGAAGGTGTTTCCTTTCATATAGTTGCTTATAAAAACTATATTGATGTCAGTATATGCCAATATATGTCATTTAGGACTTGTTGTGTCTCGGGACTTCATTCGTGGAACTTCTCATCCTTACACGCGTATTCGTTGAATCACCCACATCAGGTGAGTTCATACCCCGTAATGAATCTTTTAACTGTTTTAAATGCTTTTAAAGGGGGGAATACAAGTTGAACACAATGATAATTGTGTAATTGTTTGTTATAAACATCTTTCAAAATGTTGCTTATGTCTTTTATAAGTGATCAAAACATTTCAAAAACTCTTTTAAAGTTATGTTACTTTATAGTTAATCAAACTCCGTTTTTAAAGTACAAGCATAACTTAGTAGTAAAAGGAGTCTTTTCAATAACAGTTCAAGTAAAAACATTAGTAAAATATAATAGGTATAGTTTAGGAAGATACTATTCATTACTTCTAGTACAATGAAGCATACAAAGAGTCAGTTCATACATGAGTCAAACATACTATGATGAGAAACAAACAGAACATACACACATACTAGACAGAGAGAACATACAATACAGCTAGTACATGCATTACATATACAAGTATACAATAACATAAATGTGAACCATCGTTCGGGGCATGGCATCACCTGTCATGGCTTGATTTGTAGCCAGAATATCCTGGAGGGAGAGCGTGAATTTGTGTATAGATCTATACTGGATTGACTATCCTACACCTTGCTGTCAGCTACAGTGGGACTTGCAAGTCTACGGGTGCCAAATGTCATTTCTTCCGACGTCTTTCATTGTCGTGTTATTAGTCGATAGTATGGTGCAACCATTTCACATTTAACCTTAATTAACGGCCGAATTAAGGTAGAAAGTACAGCGGTAGTTACTATAATACAACACTACAGTACTTTATTATATCCCCATTTCATTCACATTGTGATCTTCTCACAACAAACAGTAATGTAAAAACTATATTTTTGGTTAATGATAGTCTCACTTGGGAAAATACACAACTCATGCAAGAAACAAATGCACATAGCATTAGATGCCTTGGTAGAAGGCTACGTTTAGTAGAGGGGGCCATAATGCTAACCTTATGATTCCTTAATGTATACACCGAAGGATATATATATATCAATAGGATCCGACAAGTAATAGGATGTGTGCTCTCCGCTTCATTTCCTGTTCCATGTTTGGTTGTGGGTGTGGAACGAATTCACCTAGTCTATTTTCTATTCGATTCTAGATATATATATATATATGCTCAGTATACATTAAGTCATCATAAGGGTACCAAGTATGGGTCAAGTCATAGGACACAGAGTCAATGCACATTTTTCTAGTACGAAACATACTTTCCAAATCAGAACTTTTGGTATACAAAACTAGAAACTTACCAGTAAAGGGTTTAATCCATTTTATTAAACCAACATAAACTTAAAGGACCTTAGGTGATTAACTCTATAATACCTGAGTTTATACATCATGGTTATATATCATTAATACCCAATAGGTAGTTGGATGTGTGCTTTCCGCCTTACTTCCTGTTCCTTGTTTGGTTGTGAGCTTAGGGCAGATTCACCCAATTAACTTTCTATTCGATATTAGATCATATATAGCCAGTATAAACTAAGTGATTATAGAAGTAATCATTGTGGTCACCATTTTATTATAAGAAATAAGGGTTTTCTTAAAGAATCTTTTCATTAAATATAAAGGAACGATTACAATTAACTCCATGAGTAACAAGTGAATACACCAGGGTTATATACCACAATAATCAAACATACAATGAGATGCGTGTTTTCCGCCTTAGGGCTGATGCGCACAATCGATTGTTTGTTTACTCTGAGTCTTATATAACTTGTATCCATTTAGTACTCATAGAAAGGATTGTAGAGTCATTTTTACTTAACTTTCATTAAAGTAGGAAATATAGGATTTTCTAGAGGAACAAGCGAACTTTTCTAAACAGAACTTACAACTTACAACATTTTTCAACAACATTTTACAACTTACTTACATCACTAAAATCTTATGAACTCACCAGCTTAATTGCTGATCAACTCTTTCAAATAACTTGTATTCTCAGGAGCCTAGTAGACAGGTACTCGTGCTGGGAATTCAAAAGATGGAGCATAATAGCTTCAAGTCTTGTTTTGTTATTTGCTTATGAATTCTATGTTTTGTGAACACACACATTGTAAACACTTTCTTTCTAATGAAATGGTTGTTCATTACTTGCTTACTATAATGCATATCTTGTGATACTAAAAATGACGTCCTCCACCCCCGAACGTTTCCGCCGTTCCGGTTTTGGGGTGTGACAAAACACACATCCCATTGTTTGTTAGACCTTCATTGTATACAACCCTGGTGTATTCATTTGGTACTTACGGAGTTAACTGTAATAGTTCCTTTATATTTGATGAAAACATTCCTTAAGAAAATCATATATTTCCTTTAGTAAAAATGGTAACCACAATAGTTCCTTCTATAATCACTTAGTTTATACAAGCTATATATAATCTAATATCGAATGGATAATTAATTGTGTGAATCTGCCCTAAGCTCACAACCAAACAAGGAACAGGAAATGAGGCGGAAAGCACACATCCAACTACCTATCGGATGTTAATTATATATAACCCTGATGTATAAACTAAGGTATTATAGAATTAAACACTAAAGGTCCTTTGAGTTATACTGGTTTAATAAGAAGTATTAAAACCTTTTTCTTATAAGTTTCTAGTTTCACTAGCTCAATTGTGAACCGTTGTTTTTGGTAAAATGCTATTGTTTTCAGAAAGTACAATCAAAACTATTTACCTTGAAAAGTATGATGTTTACCATAGAAAATTGTACATTTTCTATAAAGACCGACTTGATGTCCATGTTGTTCTAAGTTTGAAAAGCACGAGTATACTCCCTATACTCACTACAATGATGTATAGTTTTGTTGATATGTTAAACTGAATAAAAACTTGGTTGTTCTGGATACTTGGTACGTCGCTACTACCCTCCAATGATTTCCTAATACATACGAGTTCCATATAACCGAGATCGTATAGACAGTTGAATGGGTGAATCTGCCCTAAGCCCACAACCAAACAAGGAACAGGAAATGAGGCGGAAAGCACACATTCCACTGTCTATCAGACTTCATTTCAATCTAACCCTAAAGTATACATTGGGTAATCACATAGTTAGTGTCCTTTGAGATTTGTTCATGGAAAGTTTATTACTACATAAATATATCGTTGTTATCTATTTGTGAGTTTTACGACCATACTAATTGGACTGGTTAACCACGACATATGGTAGACGTCGAAAAGAATATAACATTTGTCACCCGCAGACCTGCCGGTCCGACTGTAGCTAACAGTGAGGTGCGGGATTGTCAATCTCATATAGATCTATACACAACCTCACGCTCTCCCTCGAGGAGACTCTGGTCGTAAATGTAGACTTTTGCTGGTACTTATATGAGTACTAGAAGACGTGTCTCACAAGCTGGATTAACGACTTTACAAGTAATGATGTGGAAAACCCTTTTTATATTTAACAGATAAGTTTATAAAAAGATCATTTTGTTCCTTAAGTTAAACTTATTAAAGTTTATAAGCTTCTTTCTATGTTCTATTAACAGTTTCATGTTCTACATACAGTTTATTGGTACAAAGACGTAATAAGCAGTTTATATTTTAAAACACAACATTTCTCGTGTTTTACTTGTATTTCCCCCCCCCCCCCCTAAAAGAATTTAAAACCATTTAAAAGATTGATTATAGGGGTATGAACTCACCTTATGTGGGTGATTCAATTGAAGATTCGCGTAAGGATGAGAAGTTCCACAAATGAATTCCTGAGACACAAACGAGTCCTAAATGACATATAATGGCATATATAGGCATGTAATTAGTGTTTAAAGCAACTAACATGCAAGGAAACAACCTTAGGGACTAGGAAACACTTGGAACGAAGTGTTACAATCACATGTGATAGACTAAAGGGAGTTTACGGCCAAAGGAAAGTGTGTTCACGGCCACACTTGAGTTTACGGCCAAGGAAGATGAGTTTACGGCCAAGGAAGATGAGTTTACGGCCAAGAGAGGTGAGTTTACGGCCAAGGGAGATTGTATGGCCGTAAACACTCCAAAATGATGCAATTTGGATCTTGATCCTTGCTTATAAGGTGTTGGTCTTATGGGGATACAGGAGTTTCTAATGAATACCAAGATTATGGAAGGATACTTACGATTTGGAAGCCTTTGGGAGTTCACGGCCACTAAGAACAAGTAGGTGTTCTTGGTGTTCTTGGTGAAAGGATAAAGATTTGAAGATCTTGAAGTAGTAGTGATGAATTCAAGGCTAGAACAAAGGGGTTGTTAAGCATGGACAAGTAAAGGATGAGATGTTTACGTTTTAGGAGTGAAGTGAGAGCTTTCACTTGATGATACTTGAGAGAGAAAGGGTAGTTTGTGGCCAGGACTTGAAGAAATGAAGGAAAATGAAGCAAATTCTCATATAAGGAGGATAGTTCATGGCCACCAAGAGTTTACGGCCGTAAACTCCTTGTGATGGAGTTTTCGGCTCGATTTCAACCCAATGAACTTAAGCTGACACAACCCTACACCCAATCCTTATGTGTACTAGGCTTAGAACCCTAAAACAGACCCCTAACAATGATAAAAGATAGCAGAAACAAGTCTGACATTTAATCGGATTGATTGACTTTACTGGATAGACATTTTCGGGTTGTCACAATTCAACAGCACGAAGCCCCCCAGAGTTTGACGGGGTCAAGGACCCGATTGTGGCGATCAGGTGGTTGTCTGATGTGGAGGGATGCTTCTTCACATATTCATGCCATGATGACCAAAAGGTTAAGTGCACCCTGAACCTTCTTCGGTTGGGGGCGAAGGATTGGTGGAGGCTAGCGACTAGTACTTGTTCTCCTGCAGAGAAGGCTGCAATTACTTGGGAGCATTTTTATGAGATGTTCTGCACTATGTATGTTCACTTAGTGGAGAGAAAAAGAGTGTTTGGCTCAGGAGTATCTCTCCTTGAGGCAAATGATAGAGACGGTGACAGAGATCACCAAGATGTTTTACTGAGAGGGCTCTCTTTTGTCCTAAGTATGCTTCATCGGAACAGGCTCAGATGTCACGATACTTGAGCATGCTCAAGACCCAAATTCGGGAGTTTGTGTCTACACAACAATACAGTACCCTCGCTGAGCTTCAGGATGCCACGAGGAGGCGAGAGATTGAGATTGTGACTCAGACTAGGGAGCAGAGGCAGGCTCCCATTCAGTCACAGTCTGCGGTGAAGCGGTTCAAGTCCATTGATACATGATTAGGAGGTCATAGGGGTCGCACTTGTGGCAAGGTTCATGATGGTGTATGTCAATCTTCTTCTAGATGCCACAAGTGTGCCAAGGAGGGACATTATGCGAGGGATTGTTGCCGGTAGTCCCCAATATCGAGCAACATGATTTGTTACGATTGTGATCAGGTGGGCCATGTGAAGGACCAGTGTCCCTTGATTGCCTCCAGGTCAGTGCAGACTCGAGCCCCGACTACTTTGAGGATCACAGATAGACACTAGGTTAGGGAGGAGCCTCCGAGGGCTTGAGGTCGTTCTTTCCAGCTCACAACAGAGGAGGATTGGGCGGCACCAGACATCGTTTCTAGTATGTTTTTATTTATTATTCTGTCAAGTTATTTTATGGTTTGCTTAAGTTTATGATTATGCTTGGTATCTTCTTAGTGAATTCCATGTCTGCTCTTGTGCTTTTTGACTCGGGTGCGAGTCGGATACATCGTATCTCAATCTTTCAGTAGGATTTTTGATGTATATTGGAGAGTTGGGGTGCCCATTGCGAGTTTCCATCACTAACGAGCACGGGGTTTCTGCATCGAGCGTTTATCGGGGTTGTGTTTTGGATATTTTCGGGGTGTCTTATCCTATTGATCTGATCCCTATCCCTGGGGGATGTGTGCGTGATAGTAGGGATGGACTGGTTGAGCAGGTTTGGTGCGTTGATTGATTGTGAAGGTTAGCGGGTGGTAGTTCGAACCCCAAGTTGGGAAGAACTGATTATTTATTGACAGGGTACCAGGGTTGGATCAGCCTTTTGTTCTGCTGTCACGGATCGATAGTAGTTACAAAATGGGTATATGGGTTACCTCGCATATGTGGCTAACACTCGGTTTGAGATGGAGGTCTCGATTTCGGATGTGCCCATATTCAGGGAGTTCCCATATGTGTTTCCGGAGGAATTACCTGGTGTGCCTCCTGAGAGGCAGGTTTAGTTCAGGATCGATTTGGTCTCGGGTGTGGCCCTAGTTGCTAAGGTATCGTACCGATTAGCACCACCAGAGATGTAAAAGTCGTCCTCTCGGATTTAGGAGTTATTGGGCAAGCAGTTTACCAGGCCGAGTAGTTCCCCTCGGGGAGCACCGATCTTATTTGTGAAGAAAAAAGTGATGGGTTTTGAGCATTACAACATTCCTATGTGCACATGCAACCATAATTGCTTTGGATCTAGGTTTTTCTCAAGTTATACATGTAAATTAATTTTCCAAAGAAAGAACCCTAGATCTACTATATAAAATCAAAATTTATATATATTAGGGTTTTGAAGAATACCTTTATTGTTAGCTAGTAGTAACAAGTAATCCTCACTTCAATTCCTCGACCTTCGAAAGCCTAGTGCCCCAAGCGTTGCACCTCTAATAGAGTCACAAACACCACAAGAAAAGAATGAGAGGGAGAGAGAGAGAGAGAGAGAGAGAGAGAGAGAGTATGAAATCGGCTAGGGTTCTCTTAGAAGGTAGGTAGGCCGATTTCATGAGGCTAGGGGTCCCTTTTATAGTTAAGGCTGCTACGGTTTTCAACTGGCAACCCTAATTCCCTTGCTTAGGCCCTAAGCAATCCATAGACCCCCATATGAGAGGCCTTGGACGAAAACTCTATGGGCTTCCCATAGATTTTCGTACACTCTTTATCAATAGAGTCCAATAGCCCAAAACTACTACTATCAATGATTTGCAAAACCAGTACCCTTACTTTTAATCAGTTTCTTTTGATCACTAAATTAATTCCAAATTAATTTATGATCAATACTAATTAAACAATATGATTTCTCAATTAATATATTATTCCTATAATATATTAATAAACCATTAATTAACCTCTTACTCCAAAACTCATCCTGTCCAGTTGCTATGGTGAAGACAAGCCAAAAGGACCATGCTACAATCAAATCAAGTACATACCAATTATAGTTATGGGCTTAGACACCTAATCCAACAGTCTCCCACTTGGATAAGTCTAATAACTATAACTGCAAGTATGACTTCAAAATCTGATTAGCAATCGTAGCTTTCAAAAGCCACTGTCGAACTCTGATCTAGTCAATGACGCGTCCTTTAGATAAGGGATCATATAATCCTCCGTTCTGCAAGATATCGTGTGGACAAAGACATGGAACATAATCATTCTCAATGTCCAACAGTTTGTTTCCCGACTTCTGATTTGATTGACATAGAACTTAATTAAACACATCAATTCACTCCTGACCAGGCCCGACACATAAGTCAACACAAAATCATCGAGAGGCCTAAGATATTGCTTTTACCCTCTTAGGATAAAAGGAACAGATAAACTTTGACTTATATGCTTGTACTATTTACTCGTCAAATCATACACAACAACACGTTTTATAACATCAAGTTACTGATGCGTTTACGCATTATCAATGCACAACCAATTTGTAAACAACAACTCATATATCTCGGTTTAAAGATTATACTATATTATCGTCTTACAATCACTCATGATAAATTCCAGGAAGTGATTCACATGAGCATGGGTTTAATCCAATACTCAAATCTTATTTCAAGAGTACTCATGAACGTTGCAACAAACCTTTTCTATGTCTAAACACTTAGACAATCTACAACCAATTCATGACAGTCTAACTTCATAACTTACTTCGAAAATATGATCGACTGTGGATAATTTGAACAATTCAATTATTCTGGAAGTAAAACATGCAAACATGAAACAATAGTAAACAATTGGCACAAGATAGTAAACTTTACTCATAAATAAATCTCCATAACTTAATCATAAAATGTCAATTACATTTATCTTTTTTTTTAAACGACAAATCTAACCTACTCTTAAACTACTCCTTAAATCCACCTATTTCCACGACGGGACTTGAACCCTCAACCTTAAGGAGGGAGGGCAACACCGGATACTGCTAGGTTCTAAACATTTATCTAATCACTAAAACTAATATCGTCCTTCAGACCAATGCTCCTCGCATGCTGAACGTGCTTAATCCTACTCAGACCCTTTGTGAGGGGATCTACAAGATTCTCTTTTGACGATACCCTCTTAACCACGAGGAGTCCTTCTTCTACCTGATGTCTGATGAAGTGGTATTTTCTGTCGATATGTCTAGATCTGTCTAGATCTCCATGGGATCCTTTATGGCTGGTACAACTCCAAGGCCTCCAATGACGTTCTTCAGCCATATCGCCTCCTTCGATGCTTCGGTCGCTGCTATGTACTCTGATTCACACATTTAATCAGCCACGGTCCCCTGCTTGGAACTTTTCCAACTAACTGTTCCTCCATTTAGGGTGAACACCCAGCCCGATTGAGAGCAGAAGTTATCAATATCGGTCTGAAAACTGGCGTCACTATACCCTGTCACTCTCAAGTCATCACTCCCACCTAGTGTAAGAACCCAGTCCTTTGTCCTTCGTAGGTACTTAAGAATGTTCTTAACTGTTGTCCAGTGAGCTCTACCCGGGTTCCCTTGATATCGGCTAACCATGCTCAACGCAAAAGCCACATCAGGGAGAGTACATGTCATAGCGTACATGATCGAGCCAACGGCGGAAGCATATGACACTCAACTCATTTCTTCTATCTCGACATCGGTACTCAGACTCTGAGTCTTACTCAGCTTGGTATTACTCTGGATTGGCAGTTCCCCTTTCTTGGAATTCTCCATGCTAGAACGTTTCAGCACCTTGTCCAAGTAATTACTTTCACTAAGTCCTATTAGTCTTCTACTCCTATTTCTCAGAATCCTTATCCCCAGAATATAAGCGGCTTCCCCTAGATCCTTCATAGTGAAACACTTCCCAAGCCAGGACTTAACCTCCTGCAAGTTCGGGATGTCGTTTCCTATGAGCAGTATGTCATCAACATACAAAACTAGAAAGATAACTATACTCCCACTAGCCTTATCATACACACAAGACTCATCCTCACTTCTAGAGAGCCCAAAATCTTTGACTTTCTAATCGAAGCAAAGATTCCATCTGGGAGACGCTTGCTTTAATCAATAAATGGATTTGTCAAGCTTGTATACTCTATTATGATATTTAGCATCCACAAAACCTTATGGCTGACACATGTAAATATCTTCAGCCCGCTTCCCATTAAGGAAAGCTGTTTTGACATCCATTTGCCAAATTTCATAATCATGAAACGCAGAGATAGCTAACATAACCCTAATAGACTTGATCTTGGCCACTGGTGATAAGGTCTCATCATAGTCAACCCCCGGGGCTTGAGTAAATCCCTTCACAACCAGCTGTGCCTTGAATGTATGCACTTTACCATCCATGTTGGTCTTCCTCTTGAAGATCCATTTGCACCCAACCGTCTTTCGACCTGGTACATTGTTAAACAAGTTCAAAACCTGATTGTCATACATAGACTGGATCTCGCTGTCCATCACCTCTTTCCATTTTGCAGACTCGGGGCCCGCCATGACTACCTTGTAGTTAGTAGGCTCATCCAAATTTACCTGTGTACTATCACTAATAAACGTATCACCTTCTGTAGTAATATGAAAATCATAAAACTCTGGTGCCATTCTAACCCGAGAGGAACGTCTTAGAGGTAATGACTCATCAATTGGTTCAACAGGAAGCTCTTCCTCAGGTTGAGCGCTAGTGTTAAAGGTTCCTTCATCGCTTGACTCTTGAAAATATTCAAGATCAATTTTCCTCCCACTGTCCTCTTGGCATACGAGTTCTCTTTCGCAGAAAACCCCTCTCCTTTCTACAAAGACCACGTTGTCACTAGGTCAGTAGAAAAGATATCCAAAAGATTTATGTGGGTAACCGATGAAAACACACCGCTCACTACGAGGTTCAAGCTTGTTGTGAGTCTCTCATCTTACGAAAGCTTCACAACCCCAAACCTTGATATGTGCCAACGAGGGAACCTTCCCTGTCCACATCTCGTGAGGTGTTTTGGTAACCTTCTTAGATGGGACTAGATTAAGGATATGGGCGGCAATCTCTAAGGCATATCCCCAGAATGAGATAGGTAATGAAGCTCGACTCATCATGGAACGAACCATGTCCAACAAGGTTCGATTGTGCCTCTCGGCCACACCATTAAGTTGTGGTGTTCTAGGTAGCGTCAATTGTGAAACAATTCCATATTTCTTAAGATAGTCGTGGAACTCGATACTAAGATACTCACCACCCCTATCGGATCTAAGCATCTTTATCTTCCTGCCCAATTGATTCTCCACTTCTTGCTTAAACTCTTTGAACTTTTGAAAGGTTTTCGACTTGTGATTGATTAAGTAGATATATCCATATCTGCTATAATCATCGGTAAAAGTCACATAGAAGCAGTTAGCATCCCTTGTGGTGGATCTGAAGGGCCCACACACATCTGTGTGTATGAGATCCAACAATCCCTCACCACTTTCACATGTACCCGTGAAAGGTGATTTAGTCATCTTTCCAAGTAAACAATATTCGCACGTGTCATCTGACTTTAGGTCAAATGACTCTAAAACTCCATCCTTTTGGAGTTGGGCTATGCGCTTCTTGTTGACATGTCTAAGACGACAATGCCACAAGCATGCCTTCTCTAAACCATTAGACGAATCGATATACAAAAAATTATTTCTTAAGTTATCTACAACCATCACAGTTTCATATACACCATTACAAGGCAATGCTTCAAAATAAAAAGTACCATTATAGCAAGCATTAATAGAACCGACTTCATTATTAAATGAAAATCTAAAACCTTGCCTGTACAAACCATGAAAAGAAATAATATTCCTCAACATCTTTGACGAGTAGCAATAATCATTCAATTCTAATCCTACCCCACCACTAAGCACTAAAGAGTAAATCATGATCTTGGTGACGGGCGACTATTTCCTATTCCCCGTTATCAGGTTCATCTTCCCATGCTCCACATCCCTACTTCTTCTTAGCCCCTGCAAATCAGAAAAAATGTGAAAACCACATCCTGTATCAAGGACCCAAGAACTAGCATGTGATGAGTTATTAGATTGAATAGTATACATACCTATGAAGGTGGGATTTATCTTCCTATCCTTGATGTCCTGCAAGTATTTCGGGCAGCTTCGTTTCCAATGCCCCTTGTCGTGACAGTAGAAGCACATTGCTTCTTTACGATCGGATGAGGGAGTGGCAAAATTGGCTTTACCTTTGGAGCCATTTGAAGAAGATGCATCATGGGACTTTCCCTTGTGGTTCTTAGAAGGGTCTTTCCTCTTTTTCCCTTTTTCATGTCCTATAGCAAGGACTGGGGCAACATAAGTAGTGTTGGACTCGACAGCTTTGCCTTTAAGTCCACTTTCAGCAATTCTCAACAAACCTTGAAGCTTGCTCAAAGTGACTTTCTCTTTGTTCATATGATAAGTCATCTTGAACTGATCATAACAAGGAGGTAAATAGTGGAGGATAATTTCAATGGCCAGCTCTTCGTCAAAGTTGACATTCAACTTGAGCAAACGATCCACATATCTTTGCATTCTTGGCAAGTGGCTCGTGATGGACTCTCTATCCTTCATCTTGGTTGTTATCAACGAGACGACAATCACGTACCTTTCTTGACGTGCACTTTGATGGTACTTTTCCGTCAAATCTTGGCACATCTCGTAAGGCTAGTAGTCCTCGTAGAACCGCTGCAGCTCAGGACTCATAGTGGCTACCATAATACACGACACCTTTGTCGCGTCCTTTTCATGAACCCTATACTAAGCTATTTGTTCAGGAGTAGATTTGGTTTCATCGATCTCATTCAGTTGCTTGTCGAGAACGTATTCCTCCTCTTCATATCGCAAGGCCATTCGAATGTTGCGAATCCAATCATTGAAATTGGATCAATCGAAGGTGATCCTCGCACAAATGTTCATAAGAGAAAAGGAGCTTGAGGAGTTGGAGTTCGAGCCATTAGCGTTGTCTGAGCCAGACATCTGAAAAAAGAAAAAGAAAAAAGTTCAGATTAGATAAAGAATCCTTAATATAACATGTGACAACCGTCAACTTCTAGTCAAGTCAAAGTCAAATAAAGTCAACAAGTCAAACCGGTCAACTCTATTAACTCTGGTATACTAGGGTTTACGTTATGTAATTATTGTACAGTTCGCTATTTTAATAAGAAGTCATCACTTGGAAAGTTCGTATGTGTAGGATTCTTGAGCCCTAATCGGGGTAAGTGATGTAGCAAAGCGATAAAACACTATTACATACCCTTCGAGGGCGTGTAAGACTCTTAAACATGGCTTAACGGGGTTTACGGACCTTGCGTTACAAAGCCAAACACTCAAAAAGGTCACAAAAGAAGTCTCTCCCAATCTCTTTCATTCTATCTCTCCCTATCTGAAATCTCACCCAAATCTCTCTAAGTATGTCAAATCTCTCCAAGTATGTCAAATCTCTCTCAAATCTCTCCAAGTATGTCAAATCTCTCCCAAATCTCTCCAAGTATGTGAAATCTCTCCCAAATCTCTCCAAGTATGTGAAATCTCTCCCAAATCTCTCCAAGTATGCCAAATCTCTCCAAGTATGTCAAATCTCTCCCAAATCTCTCTAAGTATGCCAAATCTCTCCAAGTATGTCAAATCTCTCCCAAATCTCTCTAAGTATGCCAAATCTCTCCAAGTATGTCAAATCTCTCCCAAATCTCTCTCAAAATCTCTCTCAACTTCTTATAATCACTCGGGGCATCCCGACCCTTAATTTAATCGAAAACCGCTCGAAAATGGAAGTTTACGCGAAAAATAGCCTTAAGGAGCCGAACCCTCTTAAGGAGCCGAACCCTCTTAGGAACCGAACCTCCCTTAAGGAACCGAAACATCTTGAGAACCGAAACCACCTTCCTGAACCGAACCTACTAAGAGACCGAACTTGACCTTCGGTCCGAGAATGCCACCTTCGGTCCGAGAATACACATTCGGTCCCTTCTGATGAGTCGCCTGCGAGATCTCTCGGTTCCAATACAACCGAACCCTACCTTCGGTCCGAGATGCGAAGCTGCTCAAGACCGAACCCTACTCTCGGTTCCCATCTACTTTCGGTTCTAATGGCCAGGACCGAACCTCCGACCCTGAACTTCGGAAATTTGCAACTTTTACCCGGTTTTCAATATTTTTAGCGTTTTGAGCCCGTTCTTCGTGATTTTAACGCGGGATTTTCACCCAAACTTATATTTTTACATAT
Source organism: Lactuca virosa (assembly GCF_052849685.1). NCBI lineage: Eukaryota > Viridiplantae > Streptophyta > Magnoliopsida > Asterales > Asteraceae > Lactuca > Lactuca virosa. Next base: position 137,301,966 of record NC_136430.1, read on the forward strand.
AAGACCCCATATTTCCATAATCTAATCACATTTTGAGGGTAATTATTATCTAATACTAAAAAATATAGTGGGTAAGATATGGAGTGGAGTGTTGACTTATCCTTTGGGCAAGGACACAAGTCACCTCCCATACCCACTCCAAGACCATCCCCAGTTACTATTCCACCATACCTGGTCATTCATTGTCCTTTTTCCCAATCTTTTTAGCCAAGTACCTTGACACAAGAATAGTAAGACCCTCATCTCTCCTCCCATTTCACTCACACTTCACCAAGAAGCAAAAACTCATTTTCTCTCACTATCTCTCTCTAATCTCGAAAAGTCCAAGGCTGATCACAAGCTTTTCATCTACACCTAGTAAGTAATATCACTCCTCACATGATTATTTCTCCTTCTTTCTACTTAAATCATGGATATCTTATACAAACATCATCATATGTGTGTTAGATCTTCGAATATTCAAGCACATTCTAAGTGTTCTTGAGTTGAACACCTCCTTTCTTCATCATCCATCCTCTGAAATCACACAAGGTGAGTTCATACCCCTATCTTTCCATGTTTTTCTTAAGTTTTAAGGGGGGAATACAATTTAAAACACCAAGAACACAACTAAACTCACCCAACAGCTTTCATCAGAAAAGTTTAACTCCATTCATGGACTGTTTTGGTCAACTTAAACATTTTATTTTTCAAAACTGTATTAGGTACGAATAGTTCAGATTCATACGTTTAAAATGACTACTTGCACATCACCATACGATTTTTCTACAATTTATGGTGATTTTTACAAAACTGCCTATCATTTCAAGAACAAATCCGGACCAGTCTGTGAATATGGACTTTTTCACACAAGTGGGAAGTCACTACAAATCATAATAAAATTTATGAACAAACTAGACACATTTTCCAAACTCTCAGAATTTACAGATTCTGATTTGGACCTTTGATGATTTTTCTATAAATTTTCTAAGAACAGGAATAGAAATGTTAACACTAGAAAAATGTTATCTATTCCACTCACACCTTGTAACTTGTTGAGCAAGGTGTGTATCATTATGTTCATATATGTGTTATATTATATGTCATTTTGTTTTGGTAAATTGACATACAACAGAAAACAAATGGATTTTTACCTCCACAAAGATGGTAATTTATTTAAAATAAAGAAAGTTTATATCCATTGCATTCAAACATTTTGATAAACTATTGTAAGTATAGTTTATGTTCACTACTACTACTATCATTTGATAAACTATAATAGGTATAGTTTATGATACACTACTCAACAAGTTCATTACTATAGGTTTCATTTACACAAAAAGGGTTTTCATTTACTACACGTAAATCCGTTAATGACTAAATTGTGAGACATTCGCTTCATATTACTTTTCAAGTAATGCACTATAAGTCCTGTATTGTAACCAGAGTCTCGTTGAGGGAGAGCGTGATAGTTGTGTATAGATATATATTGAGATTGACACCCCACACCTCGCTGTTAGCTACAGTAGGACCTCGAGGTCTACTGGTGACAAATGTCATAACATTTCCGACGCCTGAAGAATGTCGTTTCAGGCCATCTAGGTCATAGTATGGTTATAATAACTCACATAAAGTATTAACAACTCATAGGAATTACGAGAATTTCATTAAATCAAACGAGTTTATGTCAATTTAAAACATGCATTGTTTTACTATAAGTATGGAAATTACTTGTACATTTTGGTCTTTGGATTTAAGGGTGCAATTCACACTCTAAGGAAAATATTGGATTTTTCTGGAACAAACATTACTTTTACAAAGGAAAAGGTTTTCATCACTACATTCAAAAGCTTATGAACTCACCAACTTAATTGTTGACACTCTTTCAAACTACTTGTATTCTCAGGGAATAAATAAACAGGTAAACAAGCGCTTTTGAGGATGGGACGTTAAGGCGTCAAACATTTCATTTTTGTCAACATAATGTAATTGATTTGGAAACATGTAAACATATACTATGGTGTAACTTTTTCAATTATATTTATGTTGGTTGTGTTTACTTTGATCACTATTGAAATTGTTGTTATGATACTATACATGAAGTCCTTCACCCCCGGACGTTTCCACCATCCTTGGTATGGGGGTGTGACATAACACCCAAATGAAATGTTCAGGATAGGACACAACACAATAATTCACAATTAGGAAAATGGATGCCGTAATCGAATTGCAGTTTATTTGAAGGTAGGTAAATGACGATTTACCAATCCACCACGAAAAATGAAATGAAGAATTAGGTTTTAAATGAAATGAAATTCCTATATTCTTTTGAGATTTATTGAACTTTTTAATGGCATGTTTAATCTCGATTATGCCCTTCAAGTTTGTGAATGGGATACCGAGGATCACAAACAAGGTGTAAATAACCATCCAAATTAGCTTCGCACTCTCGATGTCATTTAACACCTAATCAATGTGTTGGTTAACCACACACGCTCCATTGATCTATGGTAATTCTCAAGCTACCTTTTGCCACACTTGTTAGTCCAAGTTAGTATGCTGGTTAACGACACACGCTCCACTAACGACTTGGCAATGTGCAAAGAGCAATTTCATTGACTAGCATCATTTTCACATTTTTCCTAAACTAACTAAGATTGGGAATTTATAAAAACATGTAGTTACTTTATAATTTTCATTATACTTATTAATGAGGAATTAATGTCCTATCCTACCCGTTCTGCTAACGACCCTCCGCCAATCAAGGAAGCGGTGAGTGAGAGTGGACACCCATTCAACCGCCATTTTATTGGTAGTTTCCTTATACCCTCTTATAGATCGGCTTCGTGAATGAGGCCTACTCACGGTAAGACTGACTCATCTTATACATACAAATATATATATATATATATATATATATATATATATATATATATATATATATATTAATCTTTTAATATTATAATAGTATAAGGGTTGTATTTTAAACTTTTAAAATACTAGGGTCTTAGAATTTATTATTTCAAAATTAAACTTTTAATTAAATTTTAGGGCAAATTTTGAAACTTTTCAAAACCTCTAGATCAAATTTTAAACAATCAATTAATCTTATAATTGGACATTATCTTAAAATTTTGACCATTATCTTTTAATTAGATGAGGATGTCCATTACCATATCAGAAAATTCGATTTTAAACAGTTAAAACAATTTAAGGTAATTATCCTTATCTAATTTAGGCCTGAAATCCGAAAAATCTGCCAACAGACAAACCAACTCGTCGAGTTCATCTTTGAACTCGTCGAGTTCAGTAGATAGTGAGCAAAAACGATTTGTATCCAACTTTGAACAAATTACAATTGCATCAAATATAACTGAAAAACAGCCTAAGCTTTGATACCACTGATGGGTTTTGAGCATTACAACATTCCTATATGCACATGCAACCCTAATTTCTTTGGATCTAGTTTTTTCTCAAGTTATATATGCAAATTAATTCTCCAAAGCAAGAACCCTAGATCTACTATATAAAATCAAAATCTATATATATTAGGGTTTAGAAGAATACGTTTCTTGTTAGCTACTAGTAACAAGTAATCCTCACTTCAATTCCTTGACCTTCGAAAGTCTAGTGCCCCAAGTGTCGCACCTTTAATGGAGTCACAAACACCATAAGCAAATAATGAGAGAGAGAGAGAGAGAGTATGAAATCGGCTAGGGTTCTTTTAAAAGGTAGGCATGCCGATTTCATGAGGCTAGGGGTCCCTTTTATAGTTAAGGTTGCTAGGGTTTTCAATTAGAAACCCTAATTCCCTTGTTTAGGCCCTAACCAATCCATAGACCCCCATATGATAGGCCTTGGACGAAAACTCTATGGGATTCCCATAGATTTTTGTCCACTCCTTATCAATAGAGCCCAATAGCCCAAAACTACAACTATCAATGATTTGCAAAACCAGTCCCCTTAATTTTAATCAGTTTCTTTTGATCACTAAATTAATTTCAAATTAATTTTTGATCAATACTAATTAAATAATATGATTTCTCAATTAATATATTATTCCTATAATATATTAATAAACCATTAATTAACCTCTTACTCCAAAACTCATCCTGTCAAGTTGCTATGTTGAAGGCAGCCCAAAAGGACCATGCTACAATCAAATCAAGTACATACAAATTATAGTTATGGGCTTAGACACCTAATCCAACAAAAAGATGGGTATCACCGCATGTGTATTGATTATCTACAGTTCAACAAGTTAACAGTGAAAAACCGTTAGCCACTTCTGTGGATTGATGACCTCTTCAATCAGTTGCATGGTCGGCCCAAGGGCAGGGCGAGCCGGGCCACTGCCCAGGGCATCAAAGCACATAGGGGCATCAACATTTATTTTATTCTTTTGGGTATGCATTTCATTTAGGCTCAAGACATATTTCCTGACAAGGGCACAGTTTGAGGTTTGAGGTTTGAGAAGGCAGAAGCCAAGCGGGAAAAAACTAAAAAGAAAACACTCCTTAGATTTATTGGTAAACGCATCTCGCACACTTAATTCCAAGAGTCGATATAACCGGAGAAGACAAGGAGACGGGGAGCAGTATAAAACATCAATAGTAACTCTGATTTCTTGTTTCAATTTTTTAGTTCTTCTTCTCCCTTAGTCCCTTTACACCTTTACACTACCGAGAAAGCCGAGTTCTTCTTCTTATTTTGAGTTTAAATTTGACGTTATTAGTTTTATGGTTAAGTGAAAGGATAAAGCGCCTGAAGCAATATTAGACTGTAACAGCTGACTTCAATTGTTCTTATTAAATATTGTTAGTATAAGTTTTTTTTTATAGTAGTATTGCTAACATAGGTTTTGCACTGATTTTGATTAAGTATTTTTTATTCTGTTAATCCTAACTTCATTAGTTCTGACTTATTTTCGGAATTTTATTAACATTGATTTTGATTTCTATTAATCCCCATAACTTCATTAGTTCTGACTTATTTTTGGAATTTTGTTAACATTGATTGTTGATTCTGATTTCGGGATTTAGTTTAATTTTTTTTTTGTGAATATTGGTTTTGATTTCTAGAACCCTTCATGCGTTTAGGACACTTGCAGCACACCATTTTTGCTTCTTGATTTAGTAGTTTAAGCGAGACTTTTTTATTGTTGTTGCTGTTTTCCTAGTTTTTCTTGACAGGAAACTACACAAGGATCTCATTTGTTCATATGCTTAATTAACTTTTCATTTTTTACATATGTTTTATTGAAAGTTATTGCTTTATTTCCTTTCCACTTAAATGCTTTCTTTTTTATTAAGTTATAGAAAATTCATTTTGATTTATTTAGTTTTGTTGTCATTCATCATCAAAAAATTGTTGAAAGCCTTAAATTCTTTATATATATATATATATATATATATATATATATATATATATATATATAGTCTTATTAAATATCATATTGCTTTTTAGATTATAAATTAGGTAGATAATATATTGATGCAACAAACAAGACTTTTTAACTCTCATTAATGATTTCTAATTTCATGTTTTGGGTTATGTTGAACAATATGCAAATTATATTATTATTATTATTAAAGGATAATTGATGTTTTTCTTCAAGATTTTTAATCTCATTAACGATTTCTAACATTTAGTTTGTACTTTGTTCGAATAAGTTATCTATTAAAAAGTTGTTTTAAGAATTATAGTTATGTGGTATAAAAATAGGGCATTGTTTTCTCTATTCGCCCGGGGCATGAAATTCCATAGGACCGGCCCTAGCAGGGTGCATCTTGGTTCTCCAAGATCGATTTGAGGTCAGAGTATCATCATATGAGGTTTAGAGAGGTGGATGTGGAGAAGACATCATTTCAGATTCATTATGGTTATTATGAGTTTGTGGTGATGCCTTTTGGGCTCCCCAATGAGCCTGTGACATTTATGGATTTGATGAATCGAGTGTGCAGGCCGATGCTCGATTGATCAGTTATTATTTTCATTGATGATATCCTGTTCTATTCCAGGATCAGGGAGCAGCATGAGGAGCACCTTCGAGAGATTCTGGGAGTTTTAAGGCGGGAACGGTTATATGCCAAGTTCTCGAAGTGTGAGTTTTGGTTGTGGGAGGTCCAGTTCTTGGGACACCTCATTAACCACAGCGGAATTTTGGTCGACCCAGCCAAGTGTGACATCCCCATTTTCACGGCCAGAAAAGACCGATTTTGTTTATGTTTTATAAAAATCAGAGTACTTCTTTTGATAAAAATGTTGTGGAATTTGTTCCCATTAAAACATGATAAGTACGTTATCAAAGCATTTCTGAAGAAATGTATTTTTATTCATTTTAAAACATTGGGGTGTCATCGTCAATACAGAAATATAAGCATAAACAGATCTTACATTCATTATCACTAGTGATTTATATCTCCTTAATCTCTCAGTGTAATGTAACCTCATATCGACACCTGTGATACAAATAAACTGAGTGGGTCAGGTTGGGAAACCTAGTGAGTACATAGGGTTTTCAACCCACAATAATATAATTATTATGTTTAATCATCAAACAATTAACCCAATTACCCATCCCAATTATCTTCTTTACTCTTAAGGATTTACCCTAAGAATCAACTATTCCTCGTTCATTCATTCCTAAGGATTATCCTCAGGAATAGGCACGGACTCCATCGTTGCAAATGACACAGTTGTCAATATTATCTATTAAGCACAGCTGCCTATATATCGTTTAGGCGTAGCTGCCAGAATTATGACATTCTCTATTAGGCGCAGCTGCCAAAATTGTCCTTTGGGCGCAACTGCTAGGGTTATGATGTTCTCTATTAGGTGCAGCTGCCAATACTATCCTTAGAGCGCAGCTGCTAGGATGTTTAGAGTAGATCAAAAACATCTACAGATTGTAGCGCAGCTGCCAATGCTCATCTATAGGGTACTAGGTCCATTGCTGCCAATGTTCACCTATAGGGCACTATGTCCATACTGCTAATGTTCCTCTATATCAACTTTCATCCCTCATCATTCATCTACCCATGTTTTACCCAACATATTTTGTAGATATAAAATACATATACAGTTTAAATCATTTAAAACATGTATAAAATCGTTCATCCATCATAGATAACAAGTATACAAATAATATGTACACATAGCACGTAATTTATATTAAAATACTTCATATCTATGTGTAAGATGAAAGTAACTATGCACTCACCTGATTAGGTGGTGACTCCGTACTCGGACAACACTTCGTTATCCCAAAACAATTTTCCTTTGACAAAACCTGGTATCAATACCACTAGGGTTTAGTCTAACGTCAACCGCGACTAATTAATAGTCTAGCTATTATTACTATTATATAAGCGTTAAACAATACTTATATAACCCATAATAATAGCCCAAGTACTTATTAAAAGTTCCTAATAACGTTACTATAATTAAATAAAAGCTATATTAAAAATAGTGTAGGCGTAGCTCACTTACAGCGGGTTTTATAGAAAACCGGGCTTCGCTTAGAGCAGCTTTTCTGAACCGAAAAACCCTTTTTCTCAGGACTCCGGGAGCCTCGGGGCTTCCTTCGGGTGATAGGGGGTTTACCTAGACTTTAGGGGGTTAGGGAGGCTTAGAGAGAGAGTATAGAGAGAGAAAGAAGGGTTTGAAGGTGTGAGGAAATGACATGACCCGACACTTCTATTTATAGGGTGAAATCCTGATGGACTCGCCGAGTCAGTGCCACGTGTCATCACCTGATGGCTTTTCTTGGGGAGAAAGCCTTAGCCCATATTCAGCCACGCCACCCCTTTTGCAACAGCACCCTGCCGACTTCTAAACCCCGTAACTTTCGCATACGAGCTCCGTTTTCGACGTTCTTTTTTTTCCACGCATAGGTAAAAACAAGATCTACAACTTTCATTTAGACTCCGTCAGCTAATTATCGACCAATCTTAAATTTAACAGTAGGAGGAGATTAGACTGTCAAATGACCGCGAAAAATTCATATCTCCTTCATACGGACTCCATTTTCGTCTGTCTTGTTACCGTTGATTTCCTATTAATGAGATCTTCAACTCTCATTTAGGTCGCATAAGCCAAAAACCGCTCGAACTAAAATTCAAGTTTCGGGCCGTGCACTGCTATGCTAAATCTTAGAAAATTCATAACTTCCTCATACGAAGCCAGATTTTGGCATTCTTTTTTTGTACGTTCTCGGTTTAACGTATACTACAACTTTTGTTTAGATGTATAAGGCTAAAAAGTCCTCCATCGTAAATTCACTATTTACGTCTCCCGGTGCCGTGCCAGTTTTGCTGAAAAACTTCGACAGACCATAACTTCTTCGTTATAACTCGGATTTCGGCGTTCTTTATATGTACGGAACCCTTGAGACGTATTCTACAACTTGGTTAAGATTATTTATTCTAAATAATATTTCATTAAAAAGTCATTTTTGACGCTCATTGTCTCTAAATTGACCAGCCCGGATCTACGGGCGTTACACCAAGATTGAGGTTGTTATGCAGTGGTAGGTCCCGAAGTCCCCCTCTAAGATCAAGAGTTTATTGGGTTTAGCCGGGTATTATTGGAGATTTATTCAGGGTTTCTCCAAGGTTGTTGTACCCCTCACTCGTTTGAAGAGGAAGGGCGTAGATTTTCGCTGGGGGGCTAAGCAGCAGTTTGCATTTAAGACACTGAGATATAAGTTATGTGAGGCCGTAGTGTTGACTCTTCCTGAGGGTGTTGAGGACTTTTTTGTATATTGTGATGCATCCATCACCAGTTTGGGGGAAGTACTCATGCATAGAGGGATGGTGATAGCTTATGTTTCCAGGCAATTGAAGCCGCATGAGGTTCGATATCCGAAGCATGATCTGGAGTTGGGGGCGGTGGTGTTTTTGCTCAAGATTTGGCGACATTATCTGTATCGGGTGTGACAACACGAAATATTTGGATCAAACAAGGTCTAAATTGTAACCCTATTACAATGAAAACCTTGAAAGCTAAAAGGGCATAGGTGCTTGCACATGAAAGTGTACACTTTGGAAGTCACATAGAAGGTAATCTCTTGAAAGTAAACAAGGTTATCAAGGTAAAACTAGACAAATGGATTTGATTAAGAATCACATGATATAGATATAAGAACTTGTGTTATGTTGCAACCTTGAATGCTTGGACTATAAGGCCAACATATTAGAATTTCCTACGAGCTAAGACCATAAACACAATGACTTATGCTAACATATATGGATATAAATGTGTTATAAGCTTTATGGAACCATGATTGAATGAATTCTTGTCAAGACAACAATCTAGCACACCATGAGTATTTCCTTTGTGAATTAAAGCCTAGAACTTTATTTTGGTCGAAAACTACCCTAGGAACTTAAGTTTGGCCGTTAACATCTCTTTTGGGCCATCCTTGACCGTGAATCCAAAGAGAAATTATTTTAGAACCGTGAACACCCCCTTAGTGGACTCCCTTGGGCGTAAACACCATCCTAGGAAGGATCTAAGGGCATAAACACCTTGGTGGACCACATTAGGGGTGTAAACTACTTAGGGAATCCATGCTTTGGGGCGTAAACTACATTAGGGAGTAATGCTTGGGCGTAAACACCTTTGGTGGACCTCCATCTGGTCGTGAACTCAAAAGGAAAGCACATTAAGGGCGTAAATGTTGGGTTTTGAGCATTCTAACACTCCTATGGTGTACATGCAACCTTATAAACCTTGGATCTATGTTTTCTCTATTATACATGCAAATATTAACTATTCCAAGGTTTCATCCTAACTAGCATATTCTGAAGCACCTATACTACAAAGTTCTAGTTAGATGACATACCTTTTGATGTAGCTTGATGTCTTCAACCTTTAAGAGCTTAGCCCTAATAGTGTGGAAGCCTCAAATGGAATCACAAATCACCAAAACACCTTGGAAGAACTTGAGAGAATATGTATGCATACTAAAATCTGTCCACTCTTATTTTCATACACTTGTGCCAATTTTGTGAGTCAAGGACCCCTTTATATATTATGGAGGATTAGGGTTACATCCATGTAAACCCTAATACCCATGACTTTCATTTACATAGGATCCATGGGTTAAAAGCTCCATGGACCATCCATGAAAGCTTAGCCCAACCTAAATGAACTTGGCCCATTCCATATATATAAGAGTCCATATTTAATTAGTTCTTTTTGATCACTTAATTAATTCTAAATTAATTCTTCATCAATACTAATTAAATAATATGATTCCATATTAATATATTAGAACTTATAATATATTAATATAAATCATAAATATACTATTCTCAAAAGACTATCCATATAAATCGTGCCGGTGAAGTGCAACCCAAATGGACCATGCCGGGTCGGGTCAAGTACATACCAAATATAGTTATGGACTTAGACATTAATCCAACAGTAAACACCGTCATTTTATGGTGTTTACGGATTAAGGGGAGGAATAAGACAAAAGGAGTTGACTTTAGGATGTGATATCCATTTCTATTTCCAATGCAAATCCCAATTTTCTACATAATACCCAACGTATACCCAAGCAACACTTAATTATCCTTCAAATATCCATAAACTTACCCATCCATCTCTTCCATTAAATCCACGTCCAGTAGTCTTGTCTTCATTCTGATCACTTCTCTCATTTTCTATTTCTTTCACTTCTAAAGACTTCTCTCAAAGAACAAACTAGGTGCTTTTCAAAGATCATCATCATCTAAGTGGTCCTAAGCATTTTGGTAAGAAAATTTGACATCCTCTATTAGTTTAATACACTCTTGTGTAAATGTCTCATATGTGAAACCCTTAGGATATCCATAACTCCAAGAAGTCTTTCAGCATCACTCAAGAAACTAGCTTAAAAATCACCACCTTCTTCCCTCAAATCATCCAAACCAAACCATGGTAAGCTTCATACCCCCCATATTTTCAAGCTTTTCTATGTTTTAGGGGGGGGGGGGGAATACAAGTCAAACTCTGTTTATTCTACAAATAACTACAAGCTTTTCATCTTTATGTTAAGGATAAATTATTATTTGTACAAGTTATGGTATACTCTAGTTTTCGTATGAATATTGTGAAATGTATATATATATATATATATATATATATATACATTTCACAATATATATATTATAAATATATATATATATATATATATATATATATATATATATATATATATATATACATTTCACAATATATATATATATATATATATATATATATATATATATATATATATATATATCACAAAACTAACATGATCAATGTTATAAAATCATAAGAAAAGCTAAGATCTGTACACTACATGCTTTTGGGAATCTTTAATAAAAGATAGGTTTTACTAGTAAGCTTTGATACAATATAGTCATTTACAGATCTGGTGGGTTTAATACCTAGGTAATATGTTTTGATTTCATATATTTCATGTTGGAACACACCTGTACATTTATATAAAAAGGTATGTAAATTATTTCAAACCAACAAGATAAACTATAATCGGTATAGTTTGGAAGTCACGAACTACGTTTTCAAAGATACTTTTAATCATTTAAAGGTATAACTATCCTGTTTTTACAAGAAAAGGAGTCATAGTTCACGTAAATCTGTTAAGGCTCTTATGAGACACCTTTAGTCATACCTACCTAGCGTACGTGGTAACTCCTGTTAGTTATAACCAGAGTCTCCTAGAGGGAGAGCGGGAGTTTGTGTATACATCCATACGGGGTTGATATCCCACACATGAGCTGTTCGCTACAGCTAGACTAGGCCAGTCTACGGTAACAAATATCTTCTCCGAAACTGACTCCTGAAAAACGGCAAGCCAGGCACTCCGTCATATTAGTATGGTTATAACGACTCGCTTAGGGATAAACAAAAAAAAATTTGATTTACGAGAAGCTTATACTTCATTAGTTTTATTAAAAGAAATGAAACTATAAACTATTTTTTGTATGATATTCACCCCCATCTTGGTCTTGGGATTTTAAGACCTGGTTTATGGAAAGCTTATACTTCATTAGCTTTATTAAAAGAAATCAGGCTATAAACTATTTTATGTATTATACTTTCTTCCATCTCGGTCATGGTGTATAAGACCACAGTTCACCTTTAAAAAAATACTGGATTTTTCTGGAACTATATATTGGTACTTTACAACAGAAGGATATACACCCCACCAGTTTTATAAAATACAAAACTATGTTTCGTATATTATGTAAACTAATTTCACAACTTCGGTCTTAGGGTTTTAAGATCACAACCTTCTTTTTATACAGAAAATATAGGATTTTCTAGGAACACCTTGTTTCTGATACAAACAAGGGAAAATAAAGAACATGCATGCAACTATACATGGATTTTATAACGAGACTCACAAACTACTTTTTATAGAAAATATCAGATTTTCTGGAGTTTTACAATGTATTATGAACAAAGATATTACAACGTTTTACCTACAAATATGCTTATGAACTCACCAAGTTTTTAGTTGATGCTTTTCAAAACGACTTGTATTCCCAGGGATCTAGCAGGTAGGTACTCAACCTTTCTTGAGGGCCGACATCGCCATGTTACGTTTTTCTTACCTTTCAGTTATTTGTAGTCAACTTTCGAACAATTGTATTTGTAAACAATGTTATACTTTAAATCCAATGTATGAATGTTTGTGTTGCTACGTTTCATTAATATTCAATTGTTATGATATTGTACATGAAGTCACTCCCCATCCGCCCCCAGACGTTTCCGCCGTTCTGGTTTGGGGGTGTGACAGATTGGTATGAGAACATTGTTTATAGTGAACTAGTATATCAAACCATACGAGATATACAACTATAAATACAATGGGACTAAAACACTCTGACTAAAAGTATACTTTAAAAATATAAGTATTTTATAAAAGTATATGTGACAACCGTCAAATTCAAAGTCAAAGTCAAAGTCAACAAGTCAAACGAGTCAAACTTAACTAATACTTGTATGTGAAAAGTAATTCTATAAAAATGTGTATTGGTATGCCAAGAATTCAAGTGTTTCGGCTATTTTATGTGTTTAGCAATGTAAAACCCTAAAAAGGGAGTTAAATGCATCAACACACGACTAAGGACCCTTTTGGGGACTTAAAACAATCATAAACGAAGCATAACGAGGTTCACGAACCTTGCATTACGAGATTATACAATAATAATGGCTAAAAACAAATCTCTCTCAAATCTCTCCCAAATCTCTCCCAAATCTCTCTCAAACTTTTTATAGTCATCCGGGTCATTCCGACCCTTAACTTGGCCAAAAACCGCTTGAAACGGGAAGTTAACTTGAAAATCAGCCATTTAGGACCGAAACCCTTCTTAGGAACCGAACCTCTTAGAAGGAACCTCTTAGAGCCGAAACCCCCTTATTAGGACCGAAGCTCCTGATGACCGAACCTCCTGTGAACCGAAGCCTGAGAACCGAACCTGGCATCTCGGACCGAACCTTCTCGCACCCGAAATAGACCGAGCCCTCGGTCCATTTCGGTTCCCTACCACCTTCGGTCCATTTCGCTCCTCCCTGTCACCTTCGGTTCCTTCTCCCTTCCTTTCGGTCCCTTCTCCCTTCTGTCGGTTCTCATCTCCTAAGGACCAAACCTCGCAGGTTCGCTCCTAATTCCCGGTTTTCGAGAACTTTCGCCTGTTAAGCCCGTTTTTTACGGGGACATTTCACCAAATTCATATTTTTACCATTTTAAACCGCCAAAACTCATATTTTATTCATTTCTCAAGGTTTTATGAATAAAAGAACATTATTTTACATGAAAGAGAGTGTTCTACAACACAAGTGGGTCAAGTGTGCCCACTTGTAGCCATGTGTCATCTTCTTATTGGCCCAATCTTATCCACGTCACACAAACGAAGGTAAACATCACTTCAACTTACAAGTTGCTCCAGCAAACTTCACTATATAAAGAAATCCCCGGAGGATTTCATGGGTTACCTTGATCATTCTAAACTTTTACACTTCTCAAACCACCATAAGAGCCTATTTTCCTCTTTACTTCCCACCACTTTGTGAGAGTGTTCTTGAGCTACTACTACACTTTTTGGTAAGTATTCCATCTAAACTCAAGTGTTATTCCACATTTTCATAACACTCTTGGATCATCGACACATATCTTAACACCAAAAATCGTCTTAGGATCATCCAAGCTTTCACGTGTTCATCAAGTGTTCTTGACTTGATACTCCTCGTCTTCGACCTTCCACTCTTCAAGAAATCACTCAAGGTGAGTTCATACCCCTACATTTTCCAGTTTTCTTTACTTTTCAGGGGGGATGCAAGTTAAAACACCAAAACATATTCAAAACTTAACTTGACAACTTACAACAGAAAAGTTGTGACCTGTTCACGAACTGTTTTACCCAACTTAAACTTAATACTTTTCAAAACTGTTTAACATGAAAATATTTCAGGTTTATACCTTTAAAAATACTACTTGCACATCTCCATACGATTTTTCTACAATTTATGGTGATTTTTACAAAACGGTCTATCACTGCAGCAACAAAATCGGACCAGGTTGTGAAGATGAACATTTTCACACTGGTTTGAGACCACCAAAAATTATAGGAATATTTATGAATACAGTAGACTCTTTTTCCAAACTCTCCGAGTTTACGGTCGCAGTTTTCGACTTACAATGATTTTTCTATAATTATTCTAAAACAGGGAGAGTTAAGAGTAAAACTGTCAAAAACATGTTTAAGAGTTATTCACACCTTGTAACATGCTGAGCAAGGTGTGTACAATTTACACTTAGTATTTTTCAATGTCATTTATTGAAATACAAAGACAAGCATAACAAGGTTTCATTCAAACATACAACACTTTTGATAAACTATAATAGGTATAGTTTGAGCACTTCATTTAACATAGAAAACAGTAACACAATCGATTTACAAAATGGGTATTTCATTACACTACTACGTGAACTTGTTAATGAATAAATTTGTGAGACATTCTCCTTTGCGGTACTCTTAAGTACCACATAAAAGTCCTGTAGTTATAATCAGAATCTCCTGGAGGGAGAGCGTGACAGTTATGTATAGATCTATACTGGGTCTGACAAAGCCGCACCTAAGCTGCTTGCAACAGCTAGACCGGCAGGTCTACGGTGACGAGTGTCATAACATTCAGACGCCTGAAGAACGTCGCATACAAGGCCTTCTAGTCTTTAATATGGTTATAACAACTCACATGGGGTATTAACAAAACATACAGTTCACAGGAATTCTAAGATTCTATACAAAGGAGTTTTATTTAAAATATAAAACCACACACATAAGTATGAAGATTTACTTACACATACTAAGTCTTGGTTCAGTTAAGACCACAACAAACCTTTTAGAAAATATTGGATTTTCTGGAAACAAACTTGTAACAAACTTTAAGGAAACAACATTCATTTCTCATAAAATGCTTATGAACTCACCAGCTTTATGCCGATACTCTTTCAAAACAACTTGTATTCTCAGGTAATCAGTAATACAGGCAATCACAAGATTTCTGAAGTCAAGACGCTAAGGCGTGGATTCTTTTGCTCTATTTTGACATCATATGTAATTTATTTGGAAACATGTATTTTTGAAACGATGTAACATTTTAAATTATATTTATGATGGTTGTGTTTACTTTCTTCACTATGGTTATGATACTGAGCATGACGTCCTCCGCCCCCGAACGTTTCCGCCGTTCTGGTTTGGGGGTGTGACAGATTGGTATCAGAGCTTTGTTTATCGTGAACTGAGTATATCGAACCACGTAAGATATACAAACTATAAACACAATGGGACAAAAATTCTCTGACATAGCTTTTCAAAAGTACTTTAAAAAAAATACACACACAATCGCACTCGTTAAATTCAGTATCATAAAGGCAATAACATAAAAGTATTGAGACAAGTTGGATATCATGATCCAGCTTCGGGGTATGTAATCAGATCTTGGATGAATATAGCCTGATCAACTATATTTAGCCAAGGTGTGACCAATGTATGCCGAAGAAGGATCATGATGAGCAACAAGTCTGCAACTTACCAAAAATTTCGAGAATTAAACATAAAAATACTATAGGAGTATTTTAACACAAAATGCAGTAATAATCACAATTGCGATAACTAACTTCTTATTCCCAAAATTTCTCGCAACATCATTCTCGTACAGACGCGATGGCAGGATTTCACTTGCCGAGTGATCCCTACTTCCCTAACCAAGGGAATGTCGGCTGGATTGTGGAAGACCCAGAGGAAGATCCAGAAGAGGAACCCATGGAAGACGAAGAACCCATGGAAGAGGAAGAATCAGTAGACGGTGAAGAAGAAGAAGAAGAAGACTCAGATGGAACCGACTCAGAACCCGAAGTTTATAATCCACACCCTGCCCCTATCCCTTCGCAACACTTCCAGGACCCGACGCCCCAATGGGCCGAAACTATACATCGGTGGAGCCGAGAACAAGGTCAACGTCCTCCCTACGGCATGGAACGAAGTTTCTACGACCTCAGCAGAGGAGGGTCAGCCGACCGAGCCCTTCCTGTCATGGTTCGCCGTGTCGCACACCACGAGGAGCAAACAAGGGTAAACACCTGCCACCTCATGGAAATTGGCGCAACCAGTCAAGTCAACTCCGTTCGCATTCGCCGATTGGATGATGACCAAGATCGAACTCGAGACCGCACCAAGGTTCTTCGACGGGAAATGGCCGCGACCCGAGCCGAAGTGCAAGAACTCCGAGAACACCGAGCCACTTTTGAAGGACGCGTGGCAGAAGCGGAGCGCCAAGCGGCATAATCCAGAGCCGAAATGAGGAACTTCGTGTCTTCACTTCGTGATCCTTAGAGCTTCAACCGCCGCAAGTAGTGTTTTGCACTACTCACTTCAGTTTAATCTAGGTTGCGGATAAATATTACTATTATTTTCTAGTATTCTATGTCCTATCCCGCGGATTAAGTGTTCACACTTCCGGGATCTGTTAGGCGGTCAAAATTTACCATACATTGATGTAGCATAGACCCCATGTAGGGTCAAATTTTCCCAAGTATTGTATACTAAGTTATATCAATGATATTGACACGCTATTTGTTTTATTGGGAACACTACATCAGATTCATAACATGGGCTATTTTCAGATAAAATTTACTGGTGGTCAACCTATGATTGCCTTATGTATAAAGAAAAGTTATATGTAATTGAGACCATGTCGACCTAGAAATGGTGGTTCCGCATCGGATCCTGTTCCTTGTTTGGTTGTGGGCCCAGTGCAGACCCATTAGATACGGAAGTTTATTTAATTTTAGTTACATGTAAATATTATACATCAAGCGATTGTTGGATGGACCTGCTATGGATACTATCACAGACATTTCATAAGAATCAATACTATCAAAATTCATAAAGTCTATATTTCATTATATATAGACTTCTGGTATGAATGGATTCTTACAACATCTTTACAAGTCGGAATCATAAATGCATATAACGAACTAATAATGTTTAGTTTTAACTCTTGACTTGTGAGTGTTATCAAAGACTTATTGTCTTTTCATTCTTGATAATGGCATAAAATGCCACCTCGTAGAAATCCTAGACGCGGCGGCACCGCAAGAGCTGCAGCACCACTACCTCCACCACCCCCTCAGTTCGACCCAGCAATGTTCCAGGCTGCCGTGACGGCCGCAGTGGCAGTCGCGATAGCACAAATCAACCCCAGGAATTTGCGTGGTGTGGGTAGTGGTGCCTCAAACTCTAATAACGGGGATGGACATGGACGCTCGAGAGAGTGTACCTACAAAGACTTTACTAACGGCAAGCCCAAAACCTTCAACGGTAGCGGAGGTGTCGTAGCATTACTGCAATGGTTCGAGAAAACCGAGACCATTTTTGAAATATGTGCATGCCCTGAAGCAAGCAAGGTCAAATTTGCTGCATGCACATTCTCCGAAAGATCCCTCACCTAGTGGAAGGGCCACGTCAAAGCACTAACACTTCCGGTGGCTAATGCAATAACATGGGAAGATCTGAAAACCATGTTAATGAAGGAGTACTGCCCCAGGGGCTAGATACAAAAGCTGGAAGGAGAATTTTGGGGTCTCAAAATGACAGGCTCTGACATCATGTCTTACACCTCAAGGTTCAACGATCTAGGCATGCTGTGTCCCGGGATGGTTCCTACTGAAAGCAAGAAGGTGGAAAGGTACATATGGGGACTATCTCCCCAAGTTCAAGGAAACGTGTTGGCCTCAAAGCCAATTACCTTTTACAGTGCCAAGGAACTGGCACAACAACTCATTGACCATAAAGCCAGCCATGGCACTGTAACAACCACCTCCGAGAAAGCAAAAGGGGGAAACAACAAAAGGAAGTTTTGGGATAAGAAGAAGAACCAACCTGCTCAAGATCCTGCCAAGAAACAGTAAGTGGTTGCTGTGCACGCTGCCACAACCACTGCCAACCCAACTCCGATACGGCAATACGCCGGGAACCTACCCAAGTGCAACAAGTGCAGCTATCACCACAACGGTGCATGCCGTGAAATGCATTGCACCAACTGCAACAAAAGGGGCACACCGCCCGATTTTGTATAACTCCAGCCCAACAAAGCGCACAAGATGCCAACGCCGGAGCAAGTCGAACCTGCTACGGTTGTGGAGAAGCGGGACACCTCAAGCGAAACTGCCCAAAATCAAGAAACCCCAACCCCGACGAAGTAGGTAGAGTTCTGGCGATAGGTCATGAGGAAGTCGTCGCAGATCCAACTATGGTCACCGGTACGTTCCTCCTCAACAATACATATGCATGCATTCTTTTCGATAGCGGCGCGAAGAAAAGCTTTGTGAGCCACCAATTTAAACGCTTGCTTAATCAAACACCACAAACACTAAAAGACACATTCACCACAGAAATGGCTAACGGAAAAACAGAGAACACTAACGACATTTACACCGGGTGTACCCTCACCTTGAACAATCACTCTTTCCAAATCAACCTTATGCCCGTCACCATAAAAAGTTTTCATGTTATCATTGGCATGGATTGGTTATGCCCTCACCATGCTGAAATCCTATGTCACGAAAAGGCCGTTCGCCTTAATCTGCCGAGTGGCGAAACTCTCGTCGTCTATGACGACAAATCTAGCTCAAACTTTCAGATCATCTCTTGTGTCAAGGCTCAAAAGTATCTCCGCAAGGAGTACCACGCCTTCCTAGCCCACGTCGTAGACAAGAAACAAGAAGTAAAAGATATCAAAGACATTCCGGAGGTCTGTAATTTCCCTGATATATTCCCGGAAGACCTTCCAGGAGTGCCCCCTCCTCGACAAGTCGAATTCCGAATCGACTTAATTCCTGGAGCAACACCCGTAGCCAAGTCGCCATATCGACTAGCCCCAGCCAAAATGCAGGAATTAACCAGTCAATTGAACGAACTACTAAGCAAAGGCTTCATTAGACTAAGCTTCTCACCTTGGGGAGCACCGGTTTTGTTCGTCAAGAAAAAGGATGGATCGTTCCGTATGTGCATTGACTACCGTGAATTAAACAAACTCACCATTAAAAACCGATACACTTTGCCTCGAATCGATGACCTCTTTGACCAGCTACAAGGAGCAAGTTTCTTCTCGAAGATTGACCTTAGATCTGGGTACCATCAACTACGAGTTCAAGAAGAAGATATTCCCAAGACAGCTTTCAGAACGCGCTATGGTCACTACGAGTTTGTAGTGATGCCTTTTGGCTTAACAAATGCACCCGCAACATGTATGGACCTGATGAATCGGTTGTGTCGACCTTACTTAGACAAATTCGTGATCGTTTTCATCGATGATATAATAGTCTACTCCCGAAGTAAGGAAGAACACATCCAACATTTACGTCAAGTCCTAGAGATGCTGAGGGCGGAGAAATTGTACACAAAATTCTCAAAGTGCGAGTTCTGGATTCGAGAAGTGAATTTCCTTGGACATGTAAAGAAGGAATACATGTGGACCCTTCGAAGATCAAGGCAATTGAAAGTTGGGCAGCATCAAGAACACCCACAGAAATCCGACAATTTTTAGGACTCGCCGGTTACTATCGAAGATTCATTCAAAACTTCTCCAAAATCGCGAAGCCCCTCACCACCTTGACTCAAAAAGAAGTGACGTTCGTCTGGGGGGATAAGCAAGAGGCTGCGTTCCAAACAATGAAACGAACTCGGTGCAGTGCTCCGATCTTGTCCCTACCGGATGGGACTGAAGACTTTGTGGTTTATTGCGATGCATCAAACCAAGGTCTAGGGTGTGTGTTAATGCAACGAGGAAAAATCATTGCCTACGCCTCAAGACAACTGAAGACGCACGAGGTAAACTACACGACACACGATCTCGAACTGGGAGCAGTAGTTTTCGCCCTGAAAATCTGGAGACATTACCTTTACGGCACCAAGTGCACCATCTTCACCGATCACAAAAGCCTCCAACATATCCTCAATAAAAAGAACTTAACATGAGACAAAGACGATGGGTGGAATTACTAAACGATTACGAATTATGAGATTCGTTACCACCCAGGAAAAGCCAACGTGGTTGTAGATGCTTTGAGCAGAAAGGAATACTCGGGCCGCCGAGTAAAGGCGTTAACCATTACCATCCATTCACACCTGTCCGCACAAATCAAAGAGGCACAAGAAGAATCCTTGAAGCCAGAGAACATGACAAGTGAAGCGTTGAGAGGAATGGACAAAAATCTTGAAGTCAGGGATGACGGCGTTCGTTGTCACATGAACCGGATCTGGACACCAAAATTTGGTGGATTCAGGGACGTTGTCATGAACGAAGCTCATAAAACTCGCTACTCCGTGCATCCCGGCTTAGACAAGATGTACTTAGACCTCAAGAAGCTGTATTGGTGGTCGAATATGAAAGCCGAAATAGCTACCTTTGTGGGCAAGTGCCTAACTTGCACCAAGGTTAAGGTAGAGTATCAAAAGCCCTCAAGACTACTTCAACAGCCAGAGATACCCGAGTGGAAGTGGGAGCAGATTACGATGGATTTCATTACCAAGTTACCTAAGACCACGGGTGGACTTGACACCATTTGGGTAATCGTCGACAGATTAACCAAATCCGCACACTTCTTGCCAATAAAGGAGACAGACAAAATGGATAAACTGAAAAGGCTCTACATTAATGAAATAGCGCACCTTCACGGAGTACTGATATCCATTATCTCCGATAGAGATAGTCGGTTCACATCCCGGTTTTGGCAGTCACTGCAGAAAGCTATGGGAACTAGGCTGGACATGAGTATAGCCTACCACCCACAGACTGACGGGCAGAGTGAAAGAACCATTCAAACGTTAGAGGACATGCTAAGAGCTTGTGTGATAGACTTTGGTAAAGCTTGGGATACTCATTTACCTCTTATTGAGTTTTCCTACAATAATAGTAATCACACTAGCATGAAAGTTGCTCCGTTCGAAGGCCTCTATGGCCGTAAGTGCAGATCACCCTTGTGTTGGGCTGAGGTTGGCGATACGCAACTAGCAAGAGGGCAAGTTCCTAACAGCACACTCACTGGCCCGGAGATCATAAGGGAAACAACCGAAAAGATCGTCCAAATTCGAGAGCGAATGAAAGCTTCGCAAGACCGACAAAAGAGCTTCGCAGATAAGAGACGAAAACCTTTGGAGTTCCAAGTTGGGGATCGAGTACTTCTGAAAGTGTCACCTTGGAAAGGATTAATACGTTTTGGAAAACATGGGAAACTAAATCCAAGGTATATCGGGCCATTCGAAATCCTCGCCAGGATTGGCCCAGTGGCATACAAGCTACGATTACCACAGGAACTCAACCACGTTCATCCTACCTTTCATGTGTCGAACCTAAAGAAATGTTTGTCCGATGAGACCCTCGTCATTCCTTTAGAAGAAATTGAGATCAATGAGAACCTCCACTTTGTAGAGGAACCTGTTGAAATCATGGATCGAGAGGTCAAATCGACAAAACAAAGCCGCATTCTCATCGTAAAGGTCCGGTGAAACGCCAAGCGAGGACCCGAATTTACTTGGGAACGTGAGGACCAAATGAAACAAAAGTACCCACATCTATTCCCCAACCCTTGATGTCCCACTCAAAATGCAAATTTCGGGACGAAATTCCTTCTAACGGGGGATAATGTGATAACCGTCAAATTCAAAGTCAAAGTCAAAGTCAACAAGTCAAACCGGTCAAACTTAACTAAAACTTGTATGTGAAAAGTTATTCTATAAAAATGTGTATTGGTATGCCAAGAATTCAAGTGTTTTGGATATTTTACGTTTTTAGCAATGTAAAACCCTAAAAAGGGAGTTAAATGCATCAAAACACGACTAAGGACCCTTTCGGGGACTTAAAACAATCATAAACGAAGCATAATGAGGTTCACGAACCTTGCATTGCGAGATTATACCATAATAATGGCTAAAAAAAAATCTCTCTCAAATCTCTCCCAAATCTCTCCCAAACTTTTTATAGTCATCCGGGTCATCCCGACCCTTAACTTGGCCAAAAATCGCTTGAAACGGGAAGTTAACTTGAAAATCAGCCATTTAGGACCGAAACCCTTCTTAGGAACCGAACCTCTTAGAAGGAACCTCTTAGAGCCGAAACCCCCCTATTAGGACCGAAGCTCCTGATGACCGAACCGCCTGCGAATCGAAGCCTGAGAACCGAACCTGGCATCTCGGACCGAACCCTCTCGCACCCGAAATAGACCGAGCCCTCGGTCAATTTCGGTTCCCTACCACCTTCGGTCCATTTCGCTCCTCCCTGTCACCTTCGGTTCCTTCTCCCTTCCTTTCGGTCCCTTCTCCCTTCTATCGGTTCTCATCTCCTAAGGACCGAACCTCGCAGGTTCGCTCCTCATTCCCGGTTTTCGACAACTTTCGCCTGTTAAGCCCGTTTTTGACGTTTTTGACTGGGATTTTTCACCAAATTCATATTTTTACCATTTTAAACCCCCAAAAATTATATTTTATTCATTTCTCAAGGGTTTATGAATAAAAGAACATTATTTTACATGAAAGAGAGTGTTCTACAACACAAGTGGGTCAAGTGTGCCCACTTGTAGCCATACATACAACGGTTCTAATGAAGAAATACGCACAAGTTTACTTAGACGAAATTGTGGCGAGACATGGTGTGCCACTAAAGATTATTTCCGATCATGATACTCGCTTCACTTCTCACTTTTGAGCGAGTATGAAACGTGAATTGGGATCTCGAGTTGCTCCCAACACAACTTATCATCCCCAGACAGATGGTTAGACGGAGAGAACAATCCAAACAGTAGAAGCTATGCTTCGTGCATATGTCTTAGAGTTTGGTAGTAACTGTGAACACCATTATGTTGGCATAATGTTGGACAAAAAATCCTTGGTGGTCCTGAAATTATTCAAGACACCACTGATAAGATTCAAATTATACTTAGGGAAAATAAGAATGAGATAAGAGCGAAATATCCTCATTTGTCTAAATCGTTGTGATTTCGGGGACGAAATCCTCAAAAGGAGGAGGTATTTGTAACATACACATTTTGAAATCGTGTTATGTAATTTGAAAAGTTAAAAATATTATGAAATATTATATGAAATTGAGTGTTGAGTTCTAACAGATAGTTTTCACTAGAAATAAGGTGAAACTATGTTTAGAATCACTCATAAATTATTGGAAGTCTTATGAGATTCCAATTAAAAGCTAAATAGTGAAATTTAGCGAAAATATAAAATTTTAAATAAGTAAAATTTTATTATTGAAATTTGTAGATAATCTCGTTAGAAATATATAGGCGAAAACCTCATCGGATTCCGAGTTATAACGAAGAAGTTATGACCAATCGAAGATCCGCGACAAAACCGGCACGGTGCCGAATGACGTAAAAAGTGAGTTTTTGATAAATTACTTTTTAGCCATAGTGATCTAAATGAAAGTCGTAGTATTCGTTAAACCGGGAAGTTCGATAAAAAGAACGCCAAAATCTGACTTCGTATGAGGAAGTTATGATTTTTCTAAGTTTCAGCTTAGCAGTAGATAACTAAAAACTCGAATTTTTGATCGAGTGATTTTTAGCCGACACAACCTAAACGAGAATCGAAGGTCTCGTCATTAGTAGTACAACGGTAAAAAGACAGACGAAAACAGACGTCGGATGAAGAAGTTATGAATTTTTAACGGATTTCCTGTCCCGGTCTGTTAAAAATAATAATATTATAAATAAATCAAAATCAGCCGACGAAGTCTAAACGAAAGTCGTAGACTATGATTTTACCTACGCGTGCATATAAAAAACGTCAAAAACAGAGCTCGTATGCAAAAGTTATGATTTTCGCAAGTTTTTGACACAAAAATCAAGAAAATGTGGAAAACCGGGAAATTTCGTTGAGTCACCTCGGACACGTCATCCTTCGCATGCGAGGCCTCCACGTGGCACCTCTTGATAGGACCGAGCTTCACGTGTCGTCTTCTGATTGGACCAAGTCTGCGGTCCACTCGCATTCGGACAGCCTCGCAGGAGACACCCCGCGGATGCTCCTCGGACACCCCTTCGCATGCGTCTACTCTTCTTATTGGACCGAGGCTGCTGACCAATCCGAAGCTCGCAGCTGTCCGTCCGAGCCTCGCCCTGCAGCCAGCTGGTCCGAGCCTCACAGACACGTGCCCCTCCCTCCTCGCTTCGGATCCAACCCTCGCTGCTATATATAGTGATGGCTGTGAACCCTTCCAAGAAAAATGGGAAATTTGCCACTTTCACCACCATTTTCAATATTTTTACTATCTCGACAATCCCCGAAGCCCCGATATCATTTTTAGCACCCAAAACACGCCCCAAAATTCCCGAGAAGCCTGAAAAATTTATCTTTTCGGTTTCGAAGCCCAACCCTCGCAGGGCCCGGTTTTCAACGAAGAAAGTCATATTTAGAGCCGAAGTGCTGCCCAAATTACTATTTTAACCCCCGGTTATTTCACGGTGAGTTTAATATATAGGAACAATTGTATGTTATGTGTTATATGTGCTATGTGCTTTTCCGTGTTATCATCTCGAGTTATTATTTCCACTATTTTTATAGCAAGGCTGTACCTTTGACTTGAAGTGTATGACATAAGCATCACTTGGGTATTGGTATGAACCGTTGACCATGAAGTGTATGATATAGGCATCACTTTGGCTTCGGTAGTATGCTAAGATAAGGCTGAAAGCCTAAATATTCTAGAAAAATGATATTCCTGAGTATTTTCTGTGCCATTTGTGCTGAAACTTTATTGATTTTATATCAAGTATGGAAATTGTTACGTCTCATTGATTGATATGGAAAGCCTTTCGCATTATGCCTTTGTTGTTCCTTGTTCCTCTTTGCTTCTGGCATATTGAAGTATATATATGGCATAACGTTATATTGTATCTATTATTGAACTCACTAAGCGTCACCGCTTACCCTCTCAATGTTTAACAAATTTGCAGGGAATAAGTAACCAGTATAGTCATATACTGTTGGAAGGTTTAGAATAGTTGTAATATTACTTTTGTATTTCGGTTTATGTTTGTATAAAATTACAATACCCTGGGTAGTTATGTAAAACATTAAAACATAGTCGGTTTGTATCCAATCTTTTGTAATCACTTTATCAATGTAAGATATTGTTTTATAAATATGCATGTAGCATGTTTTGGAATAACTATATTGTCAAATATGAAAGCTTGGGTCTTTCAGAAATATGAAAGTCAAGAAAGGGGTCCTTTCACATGATATAGATATAAGAACTTGTGTTATGTTACAACCTTGAATGCTTGGACTATAAGGCCAACATATTAAAGTTTCCTATGAGCTAAGACCATAAACACAATGACTTAAGCTAACATATATGGATATAAATGTGTTATAAGCTTTGTGGAACCATGATTGAATGCATTCTTGTCAAGACAACAATCTAGCACACCATGAGCATTTCTGAAAGAACCCCTTTCTAAACTTTCATATTTCTGAAAGACCCAAACTTACATACTTGACAATATAGTTACTCCAAAACATGCTACATGCATATTTATAAAATAATATTTTACATTGATAAAGTGATTACAAAAGACTGGATAAAAACCGACTATGTTTTAAGATTTTACATAACTACCCAGGATATTATAATTTTATACAAACATAAACCAAAATACAAAAATAATAGTAAAAACTATTCTATAATAAATACAATATAACGTTATGCCATATATATATATATATATATATATATATATATATATATATATATATATATATATATATACTTCAATATGGCAGAAGCAAAGAGGAACAAGGAACAAGAAAGGCATATGTGAATCATGTGAAAAAAAACTTTCCATATCAATCATTTATTTGATTCAAAGATATACAATCAATGAGACATAACAATTTCCATACCTGATATATATCAATAAAGCTTTGGCCCAAATGGCACAGAAAATACTCAGGAATATAATTTTGCTAGAATATCCAGGCTTTCAGCCTTATCTTAGCATACAGCCGAAGCCAAAGTGATGCCTATGTCATACACTTCATGGTCAACGGTACATACCAATACCCAAGTGATGCCTATGTCATACACTTCGTGGTCAGAGGTATAGCCTTGCTATAAAAATAGCAGAAACAATAACACGAGATGATAACATGGAAAAGCACATAGCACATATAACACATAACATACAATTGTTCCTATATATATTGAACTCACCGTGAAATAACTGGGGGTTAAAATAGTAATTTGGGCAGCACTTCGTTACTATAATTAGTTTTTTTCGTTGAAAACCGGAAGTTTTCTTGAAAACCGGTCCCTGCGAGGGTTGGGCTTCGAAACCGAGAAGATAAATTTTTCGGCCTTCTCGGGAATTTCGGGGCGTGTTTCAGGCGTTGGAATTAATACCGGAGCTTCGAGGGATGTCAAAATAATAAAAATATTAAAAAGGGGGGTGAAAGTGGCGAATTTTCCATTTCTCTCGAGAGGGTTCGCAACCCTCTTATTTATAGGGTGAGATCCGAAGGTTCGGATCCGAGGCTAGGAGAGTCAGCAGATGCGAAGGCCACGCGGCAGCAGTAGCTTGGTTCGGAGACCAGACATCGCGCATGCGAGAAGGCCTGGTGCGAGGCTCGGAAGTGTGACACGGGGCGCGCGTGCGAGGTACCAGCTCATCAGACGCGTCATCGACTTCGGACAGATGGAAGCTTCTAAGTGGACCAAACTTCGGTCCAATGGGGAAGGAGGATGACGACTTCGGACCAATAAGCGGGTGCCACGTGAGGCTGCGGTCCAATCAGAAGACGCCACGTGGAGGCTGCATGCGAAGGATGACGTGGATGGCACTATTCATGCGAAATTTCTCGAAAATTGTGCCCAATCTTGTAAAATCCATAACTTTCTCATACGGGCTCCGTTTTTGACGTTCTTTATATGCACGCGTAGGGAAAATTATGCTCTACAACTTTCGTTTAGACTTCGTCGGAAAATTTTAATTTATTTTAATATTATTATTTTTAACAGACCGGGACTGATAAATCCGTTAAAAATTCATAACTTCTTCATCCAACGTCCGTTTTCGTCAGACTTTTCACCATTGTACTACTAATGACGAGAACTTTGATTCTCGTTTAGGTTGTGTCGGCTAAAAATCACTCGATCTAAAATTCGAGTTTTTAGCTGTCTACTGCAAAGCTGAAACTTAGAAAAATCATAACTTCCTCATACGAAGTCAGATTTTGGCGTTCTTTTTATCAAAATTCTCGGTTTAACGAATACTACGACTTTCATTTAGATCACTAAGGTTAAAAAGTAGTTTATCAAAAACTCACTTTTTACGTCATTCGGTGCCGTGCCGGTTTTGTCGCGGATCTTCGACTGGTCATAACTTCTTCGTTATAACTCGGATTTCGATGAGGTTTTCGCCTAAATGTTTCTAACGAGATTGTTTACAAGTTTAAATAATAAAATTTTACTTATTTCAAATTTTATATTTTCGCTAAATTTCACTATTTGACTTTTAATTGGAATCTCATAAGACTTCCAATTCTTTATGAGTGATTCTAAACATAGTTTTACTTTATTTCTACTAAAAACTATCTGTTAGAACTCAACACTCAATTTTCATATAATATTTCATAATATTATTAACTTTTCAAATTACATAACACGATTTCAAAACGTGTATGTTACAATTTCCTTTGTGAATTAAAGCCTAGAACTTTATTTTGGTCGAAAACTACCTTAGGAACTTAAGTTTGGCCATGAACACCTCTTTTGTGCCATCCTTGGCCATGAATCCAAAGAGAAATCACTTTAGAACCGTGAACACCCCCTTAGTAGACCCCCTTGGGAGTAAACACCAACCTAGGAAGGATCTTAGGGCGTAAACACCTTGGTGGACCACATTTGGGGCGTAAACTACTTAGGGAATCCATGCTTTAGGGCGTAAACTACATTAGGGGGTAATGCTTGGGCGTAAAAACCTTTGGTGGACCTCCATCTGGCCGTGAACTCAAAAGGAAAGCACATTAAGGGTGTAAACACCATCATTTTATGGTGTTTACGAATTAAGGGAAGGAATAAGACAAAAGGAGTTGACTTTAGGATGTGATGTCTATTTCTATTTCCCATACAAATCCCAGTTTTCTACATAATACCCAACGTATACCCAAGCAACACTTAATTATCCTTCAAATATCCATAAACTTACCCATCCATCTCTTCCATTAAATCCACGTCTAGTAGTCTTGCCTTCATTCTGATCACTTCTCTCATTTGCTATTTCTTTCACTTCCAAAGACTTCTCTCAAAGAACAAACTAGGTGCTTTTCAAAGATCATCATCATCTAAGTAGTCCTAAGCATTTTGGTAAGCAAATTCGACATCCTCTATTAGTTTAATACACTCTTGTGTAAATTTCAACATCTTTACATACTTTCTCGTATGTGAAACCCTTAGTATATCCCTAACTCCAAGGAGTCTTTCAGCATCACTCAAGAAACTAGCTCGAAAATCACCACCTTCTTCCTGAAATCTTCCAAACCAAACCAAGGTGAGCTTCATACCCCCATATTTTCAAGCTTTTCTATGTTTTAGGGGGGGGGGGGGGAATACAAGTCAAACTCTGTTTATTCCACAAATAACTACAAGCTTTTCATCTTTATGTTAAGGATAAATTATTATTTGTACAAGTTACGGTATACTCTAGTTTTGGTAGAAATATTGTGAACTGTATATATATATATATATATATATATATATATATATATATATATATATATATATATATATATATATATATATATATATATATATATATATATATATATATATATATATATCACAAAACTAACATGATCAATGTTATAAAATCATAAGAAAAGCTAAGATCTGTACACTACATGCTTTTGGGAATCTTTATTAAAAGATAGTTTTTACTAGTAAGCTTTAATACAATATAGTCATTTACTGATCTAGTGGGTTTAATACCTAAGTAATGTGTTTTGATTTCATATTTTTCATACTGGAACACACCTGCACATTTATATAAAAAGGTATATAAATTATTTCAAACCAACAAGATAAACTATAATCGGTATAGTTTGGAAGTCACGAACTACGTTTTCAAAGATACTTTTAATCATTTAAAGGTATAACTATCTTGTTTTTACAAGAAAAGGAGTCATAGTTCACGTAAATCTATTAAGGCTCTTGTGAGACACCTTTAGTCGTACCTACCTAGCATACGTGGTAAGTCCTGTTAGTTATAACAAGAATCTTCTGGAGGGAGAGTGGGAGTTTGTGTATAGATCTATACGGGGTTCACATCCTACACTTGAGCTGTTGGCTACAGCTAGACTAGGCCAGTCTAGGGTGACAAATATCTTCTCCGAAACCAACGCCTGAAAAACGGCAAGCCAGGCACTCTGTCATGTGAGTATGGTTATAACCACTCACATAGATTAGGGATAAACAAAAAGATTTTTGATTTACGAGAAGCTTATACTTCATTAGTTTTATTAAAAGAAATGAAACTATAAACTATTTTATGTATGATATTCACCTCCATCTTGGTCTTGGGATTTTAAGACCTGGTTTATGGAAAGCTTATACTTCATTAGCTTTATTAAAAAAAAATGAGGCTATAAAGTATTTTCCGTATTATACTTTCTTCCATCTCGGTCTTGGGGTATAAGACCATAGTTCACTTTTAAGAAAATACTGGATTTTTCTGGAACTATATATTTGTACTTTACAAGTGAAGGATATACACCCCACCAGTTTTATAAAATACAAAATTATGTTTCGTATATTATGTAAACTAATTTCACGACTTCGGTCTTAGGGTTTTAAGACCACAACCCTCTTTTTATAAAGAAAATATAGGATTTTCTGGGAACACCTTCTTTCTGATACAAACAAGGGAAAACAAAGAACATGCATGCAACTATACACAGATTTTATAGCGAGAATCACAAACTACTTTTTATAGAAAATATCAGATTTTCTGGAGTTTTACAATGTATTATGAACAAAGATATTACAACGTTTTACCTACAAATATGCTTATGAATTCACCAACTTTTTAGTTGACGCTTTTAAAAACGACTTGTATTCTTAGGGATCTAGTATGCAGGTACTCAACCCTTCTTGAGGGCCGGCATCGCCATGTTACGTTTTTCTTAGCTTTCAGTTATTTGTAGTCAAATTTTGAACAATTGTGTTTATAAACAATGTAATACTCTAAATCCAATGTATGGATGTTTGTGTTGCTATGTTTCACTACTATTCAATTGTTATGATATTGTACATGAAGTCACTCCATCCGCCCCAAGACGTTTCCGCCGTTCTGGTTTGGGGGTGTGACATGGGGTCCGGTGACCATCTACACAGACCACAAGAGTTTCAGATATCTCATTGATCAGCCGAATATGAACAAGAGGCAGCGTAGGTGGCTTGACGTTGTTAGGGATTATGACTGCGAGATTCTGTACCACACAGGGAAAGTAAATGTGGTCACTGATGCTTTGATCCACAAGTTGGATGGTTCTTCTGTTAGGATCTTATTGTTGGGTTTTGAGCATTCTAACACTCCTATGGTGTACATGCAACCCTAGAAACCTTAGATCTATGTTTGACTAAGATACATGCAAAATGATTTTTCCAAGGTTCATAATAACTTGCAATACAAAACAAGTAGAATAACATACCTCTTAGAAGCTTGGATTCCTTGATGAATTTGTGAGCCTAGCACCCCAAATGTGATGCCTCAAATGCTTCACACAACACCACAATTCTTGGAATAACCTTGAGAGAATTACATTATCCTCAAAATTGGCTAGCCCTCTAATATTCTTGTAGTAGTGCCAATTTTGCTAGACAAGGAGCCTTTATATAGTTGTGACACAATTAGGGTTACACCATGTAAACCCTAATTGTCATGGCTTTCCATATTCCATGATCCATTGGTTTGTAACCCCCAAGGACAATCCATGGAGCATCTTATGGGTTTCAACCCAATCCATACAAACCATGGATCATTAGCCCACTATACAAGAATAAACTATTTACATAATCTACCCCATATATTTAATAAGTCTCTTTTTGATCACTTAATTAATTCAAGATTAATTCTTTGATCAATACTAATTAAATAATATTATTAATATATTAGTACTTATAATATATTAATAAACCTTAAGTGTCCTTTCTCTCATTTTGGTCTATCCAATTATTGCAATGCCATGCAACCCAAATGGACCATGCCGGGTCGGGTCAAGTACATACCAAATATAGTTATGGACTTAGACACTATATCCAACAGTCTCCCACTTGGATAAGTCTAATAACTATAGTTGCAAATATGACTTCAGAATCCGACTAGCAATCATAGCTCTTTCAAAGTTTCTTGGAACTAAGATGATGATGATGATGATGATACGCCATTTAAGATAAGTGATCATATAATCCTTTGCTCTCAAGATATCAGCCAAACAAATACATGGAACAATGTCGTACTTATCGTCCAGCAGTTGTTTCTCGATCTCTGATTTGTTTGACATAGAACTAAATTGAACACATCAATTAGGTTCTGACCAGCCCCGATACATATGTCAAAACAAAATCATCGAGGGGCCCAGATATCGCTTCTAATCCTAGAAGGAACAGATAAACTTCGACTCATATGCTTGTACTGACTACTTATTGAATTATGCACAAAAGCATGTTTTATAACATCGAGTTACCAATGCGTTTTCGTACAATCAATGTATAACCAATTCATAGTCAACAACTCATATCTCTAGGTTTGACAATTTATATTATATTACCGTCTCTCGATCACTCGAGATAAATTCCATGTGATACAAGTGAGCGTGGGTTGAGTCCAATACTCAGAACTTATGAGCACTCATGAATGTTGCAGCAACCATTGCTATGTCTAATACACCTTAGAAAGTCTACAAACCCAATTCATGACAGTCTTAATGCAATACCTGCTTCCAAAGTATGACTGACTGTGGAGAGTTTGAATAATTTAATTATCCTGGAAGTCAAAACATGCAAAATTGAAACAATAGTAAACGATTAACATAAGATAATAACACGTTACTCATAAATAAATAACGAATTTTATTTAATCATCAAATGTCAATTACATTTTACAAGTTTCAAGCTATCTAATTATTAAAACTAATAACATCCTTCAACCCGATGCACCTCGCATGCTGTAAATGCTTAACCCTAGTCAGTCCCTTCGTGAGGGGATATGCTGGGTTCTCATCTGATGATACCCTCTTAGCCACGATGAGTCCTTCTTCTATATGATGTCTAATGAAATGGTATTTTCTGCCAATGTGTCGGGATCTCCCGTGATCCCTTGGTTCCTTAGCTAAGGCAACCACACTTTCCTTATCGCAGAAAATTTCCATTGGCTCTTTTATAGCTGGTACAACTCCAAGGTCTCCGATGAAGTTCTTTAGCCATATCGCCTCCTTTGCTGCCTCGCTTGCTGCTATATACTCTGATTCGCAAGTTGAATCAGCTACCGTCTCCTGCTTGGAACTTTTCCAAGTAATTGCTCCTCCATTTAGGATAAAGACCCAGCCTGACTGAGAGCGGAAATTATCCCTATCAGTCTGAAAGCTAGCATCGTTGTATCCTACCACTCTCAAGTCATCACTGCCACCAAGGGTAAGGACCCAGTCCTTAGTCCTTCGCAGATACTTGAGAATGTTCTTTACCGTAGTCCAGTGAGCCTTGCCAGGGTTCCCTTCATATTTACTGACCATGCTCAAGGTAAAGGCCACATCAGGGTGAGTAAAAGTCATAGCATACATGATTGAGCCCACATCGGAAGCATATGGTAGATGACTCATCTCAGCTATCTCAGCCTCTGTACTCGGACTCTGAGTCTTACTCAGTTTGGCGTTACTCTGGATTGGTAATTCCCCTTTCTTGGAATCCTGCATACTGAACCTCTTCAGTACCTTATCCAAGTAGGTACTCTGACTAAGTCCAATTAGTCTCTTACTCCTGTCTCTCAATATCCTAATCCCTAGGATACAGGCGGCTTCACCAAGGTCCTTCATAGCGAAACACTTCCCAAGCCAGGACTTAAGCTCCTGCAAGGTTGGGATGTCATTTCCTATGAGTAGTATGTCATACACATACAACACCAATAAGCTAACTATACTCCCACTAGCCCTAACATATACACATGACTCATCCTCACTCCTCGAAAAACCAAACTCCTTGACTTTCTCATCGAAGTAAAGATTCCATCTGCGAGGTGCTTGTTTTAACCCATAAATGGATTTCTCAAGCTTACACACTCTATTAGGGTACTTTGTATTGACAAAACCCTCTGGCTGAGCCATGTAAACATCCTCAGCCAACTTTCCATTAAGGAAAACGGTTTTGACATCCATTTGCCATATTTCATAATCATGAAATGCAGCAATGGCTAGCATAACCCTAATAGACTTAATCTTTGCCACTGGTGAAAAGGTCTCATCATAATCAACTCCCGCAGTTTGAGAAAAGCCCTTTGCAACCAGTCGTGCCTTATAAGTGTGTACATTACCATCCATGTCGGTCTTCTTCTTGAAGATCCATTTGCACCCAACTATCTTACGACCTGGTACATTGTCAACCAAGTTCCAAACTTGATTGTCATACATGGATTGTATCTCGCTGTCCATAGCCTCTTTCCATTTAGTAGCCTCAGGGCCTGCCATGGCTTCCGTGTAGCTGGTATGTTCATCCATACTTACTAGTGTACTATCAGTGATAAGCGTATCACCTTCCGCAGTAATCTGGAAACCATAGTAATGCTCAGGTGCATTCCTAACTCTCGTGGAATGCCTTAGAGGTATGGGCTCATCTATCGGATCAAAAGGAGTTTCCTCCTCAGGTTGGTTGCTAGTGTTTGAGGTTCCTTCACCGCTTGACTCTTGAAGCTCTTCAAGGTCAATTTGCCTCCCACTGTCTCCTTGGCTAATAAATTCTCTCTCACGAAAGACTCCTCTCCTTGCCACAAAGACCACATTCTCACTTGCTCTGTAGAAGAGGTAACCAAAGGATTTCTGTGGGTATCCGATGAAAATACATCTCTCGCTTCGATTTTCGAGCTTGTCGTGAGACTCGCGCCTCACGAAAGCCTCGTAACCCAAAATCTTGATGTCGTCCAAATTGGGAACTTTCCCAGTCCACATGTCATGAGGTGTTTTGGCAACCTTCTTTGTAAAGACTAGATTAAGGATGTGGGCGGCAGTCTCTAAGGCATACCCCCAGAATGAGATTGGTAACGAAGCTCGACTCATCATGGAAAGAACCATGTCCAATAAGGTTCGATTACGCCTCTCTGCTACACCGTTCAACTGTGGTGTCCTAGGAGGTGTCAATTGTGAGACAATCCCACATTCCTTAAGATAGTCAAGGAACTCGATACTAAGATACTCTCATCCCCGATCAGATCGGAGCATCTTGATGTTCCTGCCCAGTTGATTTTCCACTTCCTGCTTAAACTTTTTGAATTTCTCAAAGGTCTCTGACTTATGCTTGATTAAATAGATATATCCATATCTACTATAATCATCAGTAAAAGTCACATAATACCGATTAGCATCCCTTGTGGCGATTTTGAAGGGTCCACACACATCAGTGTGTATGAGGTCCAACAAACCCTCACCCCTCTTACAAGTACCAGTGAAGGGTGACTTTGTCATTTTTCCAGGTAAACAAGACTCGCAACTATCATCTGACTTTAGGTCAAATGATTCCAAAACTCCGGCCTTTTGGAGTTGGCCTATGCGATTCTTGTTGACATGACCAAGACGACAATGCCACAAGGATGCTTTGTCTAAGCTATTTGAAGAATCAATACACATCACATTATTTCCTAGATTATCTACAACATTCACAGCTTCATATACACCATCACAAGGTAATGCTTTAAAGGAAAATACATCATTGTAATAAACATTAATATCACCATTATCATTATCGAATGAAAAGGAAAAAACCTTGTTTGTACAAGACATGAAAGGAAATAATATTTCTCGCCATTTCAGACGAGTAACAACATTTATTCAAATCTAGCATTAACCCATTATTAAGCAACAAAGAATAAACTCCTATCTTGGTAACAGGTGATGCTTTCCTATTCCCCATGATTAAGTTTATCTTCCCGTGCTTCACTTTCTCACTTCTTCTTAGGCCCTGCAAATCAGTACAAATGTGAATACCACAACCTGTATCATGCACCCAAGATTTAGTTTTCAATGACTTACTAGACAATATAGTGTAAATACCTGCACGGGTAGGTTTAACTTTCCCATCCTTTACATCCTGCAAGTATTTGCAGCTTCGTTTCCACTGCCCCTTTTCCTGGCAGTAGAAGCATTGTGCTTCCTTTGGTTTTGAAGAAGGAGGAATGGAACCTTTCTTGGTTCCACTTGAAGAGGAGCCATCAAGAGACTTTCCCTTGGTACCCTTCGAAGGGGTCTTTCTCTTCTTCCCCTTTCCCTGCCCAATTGCCAAGACAGGGGCGGTAGTAGGAGTAGGTGTAACAGCTGATTTAAGGACACTTTCAGTGGTCCTTAAAAGTCCTTGAAGTTTAGTTAGTGTGACTTCCTCCTTGTTCATATGATAAGTCATACGAAACTTATCATAACTTGGAGGTAAGGAATGGAGAATGATATCAATCGCCATGTCCTCAGGAAAGTCCACATTAAGCTTCAATAACCGGTCCACGAAGCTTCGTATTTTCTGCAAGTGACTGGTGAGGGATTCTCCCTCTCTCATCCTAGCTGTTATCATGGAGGAAATGATTTCATACCTCTCCTGACGAGCACTCTGATGGTACTTATCCATCAGATCCTGGTGCATCTCAAAAGGGTAGAAATCTTCATAGGATTTTTGGAGTTCTGCTGTCATTGCGGCCAACATGATGCAAGATACCTTAGTGGCATCTTTCTCATGGGTAGTGTACTCAACAATCTCCTCAGGAGTAGTAGTTGACTCATTGATAACCTTTAGCTCCTTATCAAGGACATACTCTTTGCCCTCATAACGAGTAATCATTCTGACGTTCCTAATCCATTCATTGAAATTTGAACCATCAAAAGTGATTTTCCCACACAAGTTCATTAGGGAAAAGGAGCCTGTAGGGTTTGAGCCAGTAGCAGTGTTTGAAGACATCTGAAAAGAAAGAAAGAAAGACAAGTTTTTATTAGATGAAGAGTCCTTAATAAGTCACCCAAATGAAGTATTAAGGCTAGGACCTAACAAACTATTTATAGTTGGAAGAGGGATGCCATAATCCAAGCTATAAAGTATTTGAAGGTAGGTAAATGACGATTTACCAATTTCCACCATGAAAACGAAATAAATTATTAAGTTTTATTGGATTTGAAATTCCTAGATCTTTTGAGATACATTGAACTTTCAATGGCATGTTTGAATCTCGAATGTGCCCTCTCAAGTTTGTGACTGGGAGGCCGAGGATCACAAACAAGGTGTGAATAACCATGCAAATTGACTTGGTATCCTTAACTTTTTATCACCTAATCGATGTGCCGGTTAACCACACACGCTCCATCGATCTATGATAAAATTAAGTTACCCTTTGTCACTCTTACTAGTCCTTGTTAGTGTGCCGATTAACCACACACGCTCCACTAACGACTTGGTAAGGTACAAAGTGTAATTTCATGGGTTAGCACCTAATTCACATTTTTCCTAAAGTAACTAAGATTGGGAATTATTAAAGTGTAGTTACTTTATAATTTCATTATACTTTTAATGAAGATTAAAGTCCTTGTCCTACCCGTTCGGCTAACGACCCTCCACCAGTCAAGGAAGCGGTGGGTGAGAGTGGAAACCCATTAAGCTGCCATTTTATAGGCAACAAACTTATACCCCCTTATAGACCGACTTCGTGAATGAGGCCTACTAACGGTAAGACTGACTTATTCTTATACATACATATATATATATATATATATATATATATATATATATATATATATATATATATATTTAAACTTTTAATATAATAATAGTATATGGGTTGAATTTTAAACTTTTAAAATTCTAAGGTTCAATTTGGAAATTAAAGTATTAGGGTGTAAGACTTTACAAATTCCAAAACTTGAGGGCAAGTATTGAAACTATTCAAGACCTTTCATTTCATAAGTTATGAGCTTAATGGTTCATTAAAATGAAGAGTCTTCATTTTATGTAACCTCTTATTCTTTAATGACACTTTTAAAGAAGTGACTTTTGGTAATCCATAACTTGAGGACAAGTTATGAACTCCATGATTAGCCATTAAGATCAAGAATCATACTTACAAGCAAGTTACACATAATTCCTATGATCTTCTAAAACTCATAAGAACATGAACATTCATATTAAAATTTCAAGAATCATATTAACATAGATAAACATGGAATTTTGATATTAGTCATTGTAAATGGATTAGCATAAGCATTACACCATCTAAAACAAGTTTTATATCACCAACACAGTTTAGGGTAATGTTTCTAGTCTATTTCCAGCAGCAAAAGTCGAAAAACTACACTCTGCATGGCCAACTCGTCGAGTGCAAGAACTGACTCGCCGAGTTGGTTGAAGATATGCTTGGACTCGTCGAGTTCCTCTATGGACTCGGCGAGTCTCCTATGCAGACAGCAAGAATTTTGATTTTTTCAGCTATTTTGCATCAAGTATCACACAAACAAGCCTAGGCTCTGATACCACTGTTGGGTTTTGAGCATTCTAACACTCCTATGGTGTACATGTAACCCTAGAAACCTTGGATCTATGTTTGACTAAGATACATGCAAAATGATTTTTCCAAGGTTCATAATAACTTGCAATACAAAACAAGTAGAATAACATACCTCTTAGAAGCTTGGATTCCTTGATGACTTTGTGAGCCTAGCACCCCAAATGTGATGCCTCAAATACTTCACACAACACCACAATTCTTGGAATAACCTTGAGAGAATTACACTATCCTCAAAATTGGCTAGCCCTCTAATATTCTTGTAGTAGTGCCAATTTTGCTAGACAAGGAGCCTTTATATAGTTGTGACACAATTAGGGTTACACCATGTAAACCCTAATTGTCATGGCTTTCCATATTCCATGATCCATGGGTTTGTAACCCCCATGGACAATCCATGGAGCACCTTATGGGTTTTAACCCAATCCATACAAACCATGGATGATTAGCCCACTATACAAGAATAGATTATTCACATAATCAACCCCATATATTTAATAAGTCTCTTTTTGATAACTTAATTAATTCAAGATTAATTCTTTGATCAATACTGATTAAATAATATTATTAATATATTAATACTTATAATATATTAATAAACCTTAAGTGTCCTTTCTCTCATTTTGTTCTATCCAATTATTGCAATGCCATGCAACCCAAATGGACCATGCCGGGTCGGGTCAAGTACATACCAAATATAGTTATGGACTTAGACACTATATTTAACACTTATGTATGACGATTTTAATCAATTCACCGCTTTTGGATTTGATTAGGGAGGCTTAGGCCGAGGGATTAAAAAACGAGTATTGGAAATAAGAGTGAATCAGGTGTGAGATTAATAGGTTTTCTGCCGATGGTCGTGGATTATTAACCCAGTGTGGTTAGGTTTGGGTACCAGATTATGGTAGGGTCAGGAAGACTGCGTTGGAGGAGGCACATAAGTCCAAATTTTCGATACACCCTGGAGTCATCAAGACGTATAGGGATTTGAGACTTAATTATTGGTGTCCATGTATGAAGAGGGAAATAACCTCGTATGTTAAGAAGTGCTTGACCTGTCAGATGGTCAAGGCCGAGCACGAGATGTCGCATGACAAGCTTCACTAGGGATTTCATCACCAAGATACTTTGGGTGCCTAATGGATTTGATGTGAAATGGGTTATAGTGGATCGTCTGACTAAGACTACCCACTTTCTAGCTATCCGGGAGAGCTCCTCGGCCGAGAATTAGCCAATGTTTATGTGCGCGAGATTTTTGCTCAACATGGTGTTTCGGTTTCTATTGTATCTGATCGAGATGTTCGGTTCAGTTCTCGATTTTGTCAGAGGTTCCACGAGGAACTCGGTACGAGATTTCACTTTATCATTACTTATCATCCGCGGACGGAGACGGACGACCAAAGCGAGAGGACCATCAAGAAGCTTGAGGATATGTTGCGAGCATGTATGATTGATTTCGGTGGGAGTTGAGACTCCTACCTCTCCCTGGATGAGTTTTCTTACAACAAAAACTATCAGTCCAGTATCGGTGCACCACCATTTGGGCTTCTCTATGAGAGGAAGTGTCGAACCCCATTATGTTGGGGAGAGGTCGGTCACAAGGTCATGGGAAAGATCGAGGTAGTTCTCCAGAAGACAAAGCTTATTCAGTAGATTAGACTGAGGTTCTAGACTTCTCAGAGTTAGCAAAAAAAGTTATGCTGACAGACGTCGATCTGAGTTGGTGTTCTAGGTTGGCCATATGGTTTTACTTAAGGTATCACCCTGGAAGGGTGTAATACACTTCAAGAAGAGGGGAAAGTTGGGACCCTGATATATTGGGTCGTTTCGAGTGACTGTTAGGGTTAGCAGGGTAGCCTCTCGTCTAGATCTACATGAGGAGCTAAGTCAAATTCACATCACCTTTCATATTTCTTAGTTACGGAAGTGTGTAGCTGATGATTCAGTAGTGGTTCCTTTAGATAATATTTAGGTCGATGATCGCCTGAACTATGTTGAGAGGTTAGTGGCAGTTTTAAATAGGAAGACGAAGGCCTTGCACAAAAAGGTGGTTCTACTGGTCAAAGTTTGGTGGCAACATCGGAAGGCTTCCAAGTGGACTTTGGAGCCTGAGGCAGAGATGTGAGAACACTAGTTTGAGTTATTTGTATATGAGGACTTCGAGGATGAAGTCTAATTCAAGTATGGGAGAATTGTAACATTCGTTCCATGTATGAATCAACTTTTTATGTATTAACTTTAAATTGGGTGGCCACGGTGTGGTGGAGCATCACCACGACGAGGTGGAATGTTTTGGACCGTATAACTTAAATGAGCTGCCATGAAGTGGCCTTAGGTTTCATGGCGTGACAGGTGTATTTACTGAAAAACCCTAATTTTGGGCTTTGGGCCCTATATAAAGAACATTAAGGCTATGGTTTCGTGATCATTCAACCTCCATCTCCCTCTCAAACTTAGAAACCCTAACCCCGACCTCCAATAAAGTTGTAAGCTCATTCTTGGTGCTTTTTGGTGATTTTTAAAGGAAAAGCAAGCCCTTGGTGTAGTAGTTACGTGGCAAGCATCATTTTCTTCAGCTAACACATCTCCTGGACCTTGGTGAGTGTCCAAGATCCAACATTTTCCTTGCCATGTTACTAGGTCTGTTGATTTTGTCTCGTTTCTTCATGTCTTGATGGATTTGAGTGGTGGGATCTCATAAAGTTTGCAACTTTATGAATCTCCAGGTCAAACAGAGTATTTGGTGTCTTGGATCTGATTTATAAATGAGTTTTGGTGTCATGAATGGATTTTTATGATATTTTTGGTACTAGGAACCCTTCTAGAATCGTTGGTCATGAGATCTTCAAGATTAAGTGCTTAATGATTAAGTCATGATGTGTTTTCACCCCTTTTTGGACCTAAGGGTGAGATCTTTGCCTCATAGAAGGTCTTAATGGATAGTGTTGGAAACTTTATCCATTTAGACGATGGAATGGACTTGACACGGCGTGGCGACCAACTTTAGTTGACTCTGAATTCTTACCGATGACCGTTGACTTTGACCAAGTTTGACTTTAGGAAATTTGCGATATTTTGAGTAGTGGTTTGAGTTTAGGTCATTGTTTATTGTTTAGGTAACCAGTTGAGTCAGCAGTTGGAGTAGGGATCTATTCAGCTACATTTCGGGTTGTGAGGTGAGTTTTCCTCACTATAGTTGTGTAACATCCATAAAATTCGAGCCAATTTAAAACTTTTTAAAGCATTTAAAACCATTCAGTTATTACAATTTGTTTTCAAAATAGTTTAAACATCAGAGTTCCCATAAATCAGAATCATAAATCGAGGAAGTGTACGCTCACGCCATCATCTTCCTGCGGTCATCCGCTGTACCTGAAATAGTAATCGATAAATGTAAGCTCGAAGGCTTAGTAAGTTACCCCCAAAATAACCATACACACAACAATACACATAGAATAACGAACAGCATACTATGGGTCCAATCAACCATCGGGTTGGAATACCCCAGGCCCTCAACCATCGGGTTGGAATGCCAATATACTATGGGTCCAATCATCCTCGGGATGGAATACCCCAGGCCCACAACTGAAGATGTATTGAATCAAGTAATGAATGCAGAATCAAAGTTACGAGAATTATGAACACCGAGAGTAAATAATATCTGGTTTCAGCTCAATTATGCTTCAATTTTACACAGATATTAAAGACAATACTAACTCCAAAAAACTCTTATCTATCTCTAAGTAACTCCCTTATTTATAGGAGAACAATGAAGCATACAAAAAATACTAAGGCTTGCATTAAGCTTCGACATAAAGGTACCTTAGTAAATAGATAACAAAACTAACGAAAACAACTTTTACACAGACTTCTACATATTACAACATAATTTCGACCTTACAATCGCCTCCTTTGTAATAATGCCAAACTTCTCAATTGGTGAGAATCTATGCAGCAAAATGCATCATTCTGCGAATCTCCGTATACCAGCTCATAACCTTCTTAGGCTATGCTTTATCACCATCATTGTTCTTTTTGCAGTTATTCATACGAACAATGAAGTTCGTATATTGAGCTGTAGTATACCTTTCCACTTCACTTGCTTGAAACAGAAATCTTTTGCTTTCCCATTCTTGTCTTTACCAGCAAAAACCAATCCAAAAGGCTTCAAACAAATCTCCCCATCAGCATATTTCTTCAGTTCATCTTGTGACTTCGACATTTCCATAGCCACTTTTACTTCCTTCCCAAGTGCCGTTGACAATTCAACATCAGTCAAGGCTAGACAATCATAATAATTGTCTATGAAAATTTTGATATGACCAAGACCTAGTCTCAAAATTTCCTTATCAGTTCCTTGAAGTTGTCAAGCATCCATGTCTTTCAGAATTAAAGCAACTTGAATAAGATCATTCAAGTTCATGAGAGGGAAATCTTCAATCGAGAAATCACATGCAACCTTGTTTGCTCTAACAACATGATAACGAAAGTTCTATATCATGTTCTCAAACATTACATCTTTTGCAATACTCAACACCCTTGTGATCTTGATGAGTGACCAAACTTCATCTTGTTCCTTTCCAATAACAGCATGAAACCTACGTTTCATATGAAGAAAGTCTTCTTCATTATTGAACTTCTCTATCACCTTATACTGAGCATTTATGAACATTATTTGATTAACAGGAAAATCGAGTTGATTCATATCAAAATTTTTGATAGAATAACTCTTTCGTGGTTTCTTCTCGAATGCATACATTTGATTGTATGACACTCTGGCTTCGATGTTTTCGTAACTATGCAACTTCTTAGGATCTCCCTTATCCATATGTGGTGGATCACTCTCACGAAGACTCTTTATGCTTTGAATTTGTCTCTGTTTCTCCATTTCAGCTTCTACCTCAGCCTTCTTCTCTTCTTCTGATTTTTCAATCACAATTACTTTCCCTTTATCTTTTACAGCTTTAGAATTTATTGGCTTTGAAGAACTTGAACTCCCTCCTTCAGTTGTTGAACCAATCACAACTCCTTTCACTATTGGTTTTGTTGTGGTTTTGATGGCTTGTGTTATATTGACATTCGAAACAATTGGAGTGATGATTTGAGTTGATACTACCTATGTTGAAACTTGAGTAGGTATCACTTTTTCGATAGTTGTGGACTTGTCTTTGCCTTCATTCAAAACCTTCGAAGTTTTACCTACTTGAGATTTCTTCCCTTTTTCTCCCCCTTGCACTCCTGTGACAACAGGTGGGGCAGCAGTAGGTAGCATATTTGCAAACTTCGAAATGGGAGCAACAGCCTTCTGATTAGATTGATCTAAACTATGTAGCTTCTGAGTTAAAAACTCAGGAGTTAAAAATGAAGTTGGAGCAGGTTTGGATACTAATTCTTTCAGTTCACCAATTAGAGTTCCCATCTTGTTGAAATTTTGACTATCTTTATTAGCCTTTGCTTCAAACTGAGGAGATAATGATTGATACCATTCGACAATCTTTGTCATTGCAGCCTCTATGCTGTCAACATTCGACTTGATTATCGAATAGTTGGAATTCAGCTCATTTATCTCTTTTGAGACTTCAACCTTCAGCTCCTCAAGTTTTCGATTGACATCTTCTCGTACAGTCTTGAAATCTTTAACAAAAAGAACATGTCGTTCTTTTGCTATCAAACGAAGATCTTTGATTTCAAAATTAAACGAATCAGCCTGAGCCTTGACCCGCAATTCGTTACTTTTGTCCATAACATCCAATTGTTTCTGCAT
Source organism: Lactuca virosa (assembly GCF_052849685.1). NCBI lineage: Eukaryota > Viridiplantae > Streptophyta > Magnoliopsida > Asterales > Asteraceae > Lactuca > Lactuca virosa. The sequence continues at coordinate 137,346,077 of NC_136430.1, forward strand.
TCTAAGCTGCATGGCCTTCAACATAATTTCAACTTCTATTCCCGAAACCGAATTCTTGGCACCAGAATCAGCTTGTGATTGTAGAATAAAGTTAAGTTTCTTGTTCAGAATTTTAAACTGCTTACCAGACATCAACACGTGATCTGGTATATCCTCTTCTTCCGAATCAAAAGGAAGATCATCAAACGTTCCTCCGAAACCTCCTCCATCTGTTTCATCATCGGAATTGGGTTTTGGTGTATTGGTGGATTATGATTGAAAAAGAATGGTAATAGGCTGTTCTAGAATATGTTCGAAAGTAGGTGATTTGGTAACTGTTTGAACTTGAGTGACAAAATGTGGAAGTGAAACATCAACAGTTGAAATAGATGCGAACAGAGATGGAATTGGAATACCTTGAGTTATTGGTGATTGTGACCCTTCAACACTCTTCTTAACATGTGCACCCGTATCAGATACTTTTGCACCAATATTAGAAGTTGGAACCTCCTCAGTAATTGATTTGGTAATAACAATTTCGAGTGGAGTTGTTTTTGTTGTTGAAGAAATGAAGGTAGTGATTTGTGGTAAGGATAATGGTAGAAAATTTGATCCCAATGGTGTTTCTGGGACAATTTCACTATCAGAGGAATCTTCATGGATAACCAACTTCCTTTTCTTTCTCTTTCCGGCAATATGATTTGCCACATCCTCAACTCGTCTTTTCTTTGAGGATGGGGACACTGGGGCTGGTATATCACGAATAATCACCCCTCGACTGTTTATTTGTGTCTTTCGAACAGTTGGTGAAAGATCATCAGATGATGTTCGAAATTTATGAGACATCTTCCTTAGGCACTTAAAAACCCCTGATTTTGATGGAATTAAGTCCTTCGAAGACTCAGTAACCACTTTCTTCTTAGGCTTCTCAATTTTCTTCGAAACTTTCTCCTTTTCAACAATAATCTTCTTTGGAGACTTAGACTTGACTTTCTTGGGACTTTCTTGAACAACAACTTCATCAGGAACCTTATTGGACTTCTTTGACTTCTTGGATGACCCTTGATTACTGCTTTCTAACAATACACCAGTTGCAATAGAAGGATTTACATTCTTCAAGTAAGCCACCAAGACAAAATTTCATGGATCAATCTTCTTAAGCATCCCATCAGGAATTCTAGCAACATTGGGGAAAACCTCTAAATCATCTTCCACTGAATTCAGAAAGTGATACTTCATAAATTCCGCTTTAGCTTCATCAACATGAACTAGAATAACCTCCTCATAAGCATATTGAAGTATTAAACTCCATTATCGAGCACACGAAATCCCCTGTACCACATTTGTATTCTCCACACTCTTTAGCAATTCTTTCCACATTTGAGTTGAAAAATCAACAACAAGATCATAGTAAATGCCAGCAACCATAACATATACTTCTATTCTTCCTTTGTCTAATCCAACACTTCTACCAGTCAAACAGCGAAGAAAAATACCAAACAGAAAGTTCCAAATTCTTGGAAGGCCTGACTTCTTGAAATCAGTAATCTTGGTGAGTGGGGGTTGATGACCCATCTCGTTGAACATGAGAATGACTTGAGCATTAGTGAGAGTATAGTACGGTGGAGAATTAGGGATTCCAAAAATTTGACAAAACAGTTTTTTGGAAAGACGAACCTTCTTATCATTCACCAAGTTGAATGTAATCACATCTAGTGCTTTGCTGTAGGAAGCAATTGAACCAACCATTGACAACCAATACATTGGAACAGCAAAGCCGTTGAACATAGCAGTGGCAAGACTTGAATTGTTGAAGAGCAACGATCAATATCTTGAGTTCTTCTGGATACAACGAAACATCAGCCTCAAGTTGATAGTTGGTGCTTTGAATCTTCATGATTGGTTGAGATGCAGTGTCATCAGTTGTGTTGGTCTGAACAGCAGCCATTGATTAGGGTTTTGAGAAATTCTTGAAGAACAGAGAAATTTTAGGGATTTTTGATCGTCTGAGAATTTGAACGCGTAATAATAAAAGGAGATAATTATTTCCTTTTATATGTAACCCCAATGGAATTCCAAATGGTTTCTTTAAAAGTAACCCACGTCTGTCCTTGAAACTCGCAACACTAGCCGTTATGATCACCACGTCAGATAAAGTACCTTGAAAATCGGACCAAGTTGCCAAGCAGTCACGTCAAACTGTTAGTGAGTACCAAGTGGATAAGATCGAAAACCTTCGGCATGGACGTTAGGCTCTTTCGTTTTTGGGTTTAGAAACGAAGTCATATGCCAGACTTGTTGAAATCATCAGCCTGAGTTGGTAGTACTCAGAACCTCAAGGATTTCGTGAGTGCAGTGTGCCTATAGATTGAGATAAGAAGCAAACTAACGAAAATTTTGGATCTGTGATGTCGAAAAATAAAATTTCGACACAAAAGCAGTTAAACCCTGGGTAAAGATTGCTTTGTTAATAATCAAGAGAGATTATCAACAGCTTGTGTATGTTCCCGTGAATTACAATCGAATACTTGTAGAGAAGTATCGAAGGGCTTCTTTTATATGGCTTCGTGGGTGGCTTAAAATTTTCGTTACATAGCAACCTAAACATAAGGTGAGTAATTGTAATAGAAATTACCTGTATGACCGGTGTAGTCAGGGACAAGTATGCTTTGGAAAAATATATGAAGTGACATAGAATTCAAATGAAACTCACCCGAAAATCATATTCAAGAAAAAAAATTGTGATAGATCCTGTTGGATAACAAACATCATGGGATTCGAATATTTGATCAGGATCACTCAAAAGAATTGAATATGATTTGGAGTTTCGAAAGTTGGTACTGAAACAATTGTTTCGTTCGATCTGGAACATAGTTCCTCGTCAATTCCTTAAATGAGTTCGATAGTTTGGGTTTCACTTTCATCACGGTCTCATGATGTTAGATCATTAACACATAATTTTGATTTGTCTAAATCCTGATTGGTTTGACCAGAGATCTCTTGGATATATGTCATTGTGTGTGAAAGTGTAAGAATGTTGAGATGAAAAAGATTGGTTCACGAATCCAGTTGTACCTCTGCTATTTGTGGACCAAGCAGAAAAATCTTAACTCATTTTGAGAAGAGTTTGGTAGCTCAGTAGACTAATGTGGATACTAGCCTGATTGGGAAGAAATTTTTGTGATGAAACATTTCATTAAGGCTTTTGAAATCACACATTGAGTCAATGGAGGCTTAGGTCAACATGTTGCAGCATGCTTCTAGGGACATCCTAACTAGTACAAAGTTTCAAAAGAATACCTGACCCTAGAATTGCAAGCATGAACCTTGTAAAACATCCTTGGAATCTGTAAAATTGAAGAGAAACAAAGTACAAAATAACAAAAATCTTTTTGGATTTTATATTTTTGAAAAGAGAAAAATATTTTTGGTATTTTTGATTTTTCGAAAACTAACACAAATTAACGAAAATATTTGTTTGATATTTTTGATTTTTCGAAAACAAACACAAATTAACGAAAATATTTTTGGTTTTTCATATTTTTCGAAATTAAAAACAATAAACGAAAATTTAATTATGTACCAAACTAACGAAAATTTTCTTTCCCAAAAGTCGAAAACAAAGCGTATCGAAGTGCTGAATATGAACAGTATCCTCTGAATGGTTAATACGAGATATCTCTGAATCGTTCAACATTGCCTCTTATTCGACACTTTTACTTATCACCACGTTGTCATTCTGTCGAAATTACTCCTGGAACAGAACTTGCTTCAATCATACCCAAACCTTGCAAAATTCTAACAAATGATTTTTCGTCAATGGTTTTGTAAAAATATCTGCAAGCTGATCAGTTGTTTTTACAAAATGAACTTCAATGTTTCCATCTTCCACATGATCTTTTATAAAATGATATCGAAGAGCAATGTGTTTGGTTTTCGAAGGTTGCACAGGGTTGTGGCAAATACGTATGGCACTTTGTGAATCACAATACAACGAAATTTTCTTCATGTTGATTGCATAATCACGCAGTTGACTTTGAATCCATATGATTTGTGAAATGCAAGCTGCAGCTGCAACATACTCAGCTTCAGCAGTTGAAATTGATACACAAGTTTTCTTTTTCGACTGCCAGCTTACTAACTTCCCATCCAAATGTGTTTTTTCTATCAAGATTACAACCTCCTAAATCAGCATCAGAAAAAGCTTGTATGAAGAATCCAGTTTTCGAAGGATACCACAATCCTAACGAAATTGAGCCTTTGAGATAAAGAAAAATGTTCTTGACTGCAGTGAGATGTGGTTCTCGAGGATTTGACTGATACCTAGCACAATTACAAACAGAAAACATAATATCAGGTCGACTTGCAGTGAGATAAAGTAACGAACCTATCATGCTTTTGTATAGAGTTAAATCAACAGCGGGTTTATCTAACGAAGGTGTAATGTCACACCCCCAAACCGGAACGGCGAAAACGTTCGGGGGCGGAGGACGTCATGCACAGTATCACAACAATTGTACAATAGTAATCAAAGCAACAACAACCATTTCATTGATAACATATAGTTTACATTGTAGTTGATTTACATAAGTTTATCTTCCAAAAGTAAACAGCAAAACTAAGACTTGGCACTATAATGCTCCGTCTTCTCGAAACTTGTATGCATACTTGACTTCCTAATTTCCTGAGAATACAAGTAGTTTGAAAGAGTATCAGCATTAAAGCTGGTGAGTTCATCAGCATTTTTGTTGTAAAAGAGATACGTCCTTTTGTTCTTTGGAAAAGTCGAATGTTGCCTTTGAGTCTTAAGACCAAAATATATCTGTGTTTCTCGTGTTTTTAAAGAACGTTTCAAAATTCGAAGATTAGTAAGCATAATATGTTCCTGGTGCGACTTCTTGGTGTATACTTTTTAGTAAAGTTTTATATCGAACGGATCTACTACGTATTTACTAAGACACTATTTTCAAAAGTAAATTTCCATACTTAAAGTAGCATATGTAGTTTTGGATGTGCATAAAACCCCTTTTGTATGAAAAACCTTTTGTATAAACCCGATACTTTGTATTCGTACCCCATTTATATGAAAAACCTTTAGTATAAACCCGGTACTTTGTAATGTACCCCTTTTGTATTAAAACCTTTTGTATAAACACGGTACTTTGTATTCGTACCCCGTTTATATGAAAACCCGGTACTTTGTAATGTAACCCTTTAGTATAACCTGATACTTTGTGATGTACCCCTTTAGTATAACCCGGTACTTTGTAATGTACCCCTTTAGTATAAACCGGTACTTTGTAATGTACCCCTTTAGTATAACCCGGAAGTTTGTAATGTACCCCTTTAGTATAACCCGGTACTTTGTAATGTACCCATTTTGTATGAAAAACCTTTTGTATAAACCCGGTACTTTGTATTCGTACCCCGTTTATATGAAAAACCTTTTGCATGAAAAACCTTTTGTATGAAAAACCTTTTGTAATGAGTTTGAAATATAAAAGAAACATAAACTATACCTATTATAGTTTATCATAATGTTTGTATCGTATATGAAACCTAACTATACCTATTATAGTTTAGTGTGTTTGTTTGTGGTGTATAATAGACATAACTTTACTTATTATAATTTATTATAATTATTTGTAGTGGTAGTACTTCTTTGTATGTGACTCATACCTTTACACTAAGGTAAATAATATGTACTATCAGCTACATGTATTCAAATAATACTACACACCTTTCTCAGCAAGTTACAAGGTGTAAATAGGATTGTTAACTATTTATAGTTTTAACTTTTCTGTTTCTGCTAATGGAAAAATTTATAGAAAAATCATCTAAGGTTGAAATTTAGATCCGTAAACTCTGAGGGTCTGGAAAATGTGTTTATTTTATTTATAATTTTTATCATGATTTTTAGTGACCTTTAACTTGTGTCAAAAGGTTCAACTTCACAGACTGGTCCGAAGTGGTTTCTGAAAAGATAGGCTGTTTTGTAAAAATCGTCATAAACTGTAGAAAAATCGTATGGAGATGTGCAAGTAGTCATTTTAAAGGTATAAACCGGAATTATTTTCATATGAAACAGTTTTGAAATATATTAAGTTTAAGATGGTCAAAACAGTCCGTGAATAGAACTCAACTTTTCTGTTGAAAGATGATGTTTGAGTTTAGTTAAGTTTTTGGTGTTTTAACTTGTATTCCCCCCCTAAAAACTAAAGAAAACTGGAAAATGTAGGGGTATGAACTCACCTTATTTGATTTCTTGAAGGATGGAAAGTTGAAGATGACGAGTTTCAAGTCGAGAACACTTAATGAACACACGGAGTTTTTGGATGATCCTATGAATAATTTCGTGTCAATATGTGTGTAGATGATTCAAGAGTGTTTTCTGAAAACATGTAATAGAACTTGAGTTAGAAGGAAATACTTACCAATAAGTGAATAAATAACTCAAGAACACTTCAAAAGTGTGGCTGGAAGTTGAGAGAAAAAGAAGCTCTCTTGATCGTTAAGGAGTGTGTGTTTGTGGTTTATGGAGAAGAACATGATTAAGGAAATCCTCAGGTACTTTCTTTATATGAAGGATTACTGGAGCAAGTGGCTAGGGTGAAGGGATGTTTACATTGGTGTGTGTGATGGGGATAAGGTTGGACCAATGAGAAAGTGACACATAGGAGGCAAGTGGGCACACTTGACCCACTTGTAACATAAAATATCCTAAGCCCTTTTCTTTAATGTAAAATATTGATTTATAATTAATAAATCACTAGGATGTGAATAAAATATGAGTTTAGGGAGTTTAAAATGATAAAAATATGAATTTGGTGAAAAATCCCCGTCAAAAACGGGCTTAAAAAGCGAAAGTGGTCGAAAACTGGGAATAAGGAGCGAAACGGGCGAGGTTTCGGTCCTTAAGGCTAAGGACCAAAGGTGGGGTTCGGTCTTAGATGCTAGGAACCGAGAGTAGAAGGAGGACCGAAGGTAGGAGGGAAGGACCGAAGCAGGAGGGACCGAAGGTCCTTGGAGAAGGCGAAGAAGCGAAAGGGAGGTTTTGGTCCGAAGTTGAGAGGGAAGCGAAATAGACCGAAGGCTCGGTTCATTTCGGTTGTTTATGAGGCTCGGCTCTTCAGCAGGTTCCGTCCCGAGGGAAGGTTCGGTCCTAAGAGGGTCTCGGTCCTGAGAGGGTTCGGTTCTAAGAGGGTTCGGTTCTAAGAAGGGTTTCGGTCCTAAATGGCTGTTTTTCAAGTAAACTTCCCGATTTAAGTGGTTTTTGACCAAGTTAAGGGTCAGGATGACCCGGATGACTATAAAAAGTTGAGAGAGATCTTGAGAGAGATTTGGGAGAGATTTGACTGTAGTCTTTGTTAGTGTTTATCCTCGCAATGCAAGGTTCATGAACTCATTTAGGCTTTGTTTATGATTATTTTAAGTCCCCAAAAGGGTCCATAATCGTGTTTTGGTGCATTTAACTCCTTTCTTAGGGTTTTACATTGTTAAACACATAAAATCCCCGATACATTGAATTCTTGACATACAAATGCACATTTTCATAGAGTAACTTTTATCATAGAAGTACTATTTAAGTTTGACCGGTTTGACTTGTTGACTTTGACTTTGACTTGTTGGCTTTCACTTTGACTAAAGTTTGACGTTTGTCACATTATCCCCCCGTTAGATGGAATTTCGTCCCGAAATTTGTATTTTGAGTGGGACATCAAGGGTTGGGGAATAGATGTGGATATTTTTGCTTCGATTGGTCCTCGCGTTCCCAAGTAAATTCGGGTCCCCGCTTGGCGTTCCAGTGGACCCTTACGATAGGAATGTGGCTTTTCTTTGTCATTTCGACCTCACGATCCATGATTTCAACAGTTTCCTCTACGAAGTAGAGGTTCTCGTTGATCTCAATTTCGACAAGTGGAATGAGAAGGGTTTCATTGGACAAGAATTTCTTCTAATTAGACACATGAAAGGTAAGACAAACGTGGTTGAGCTCCTGAGATAATCGTAGTTTGTATGCCACCGGGCCAATCCTGGTGAGGATCTCGAATGGTCCGATATACCTTGGATTTAGTTTCCCCCGTTTTCTAAAACATAATAATCCCTTCCAAGGTGTTACTTTCAGTAGTACTCGATTCCCGATTTGGAATTCCAAGTGCTTCCTTCTTTTATCCGCATAATTCTTTTGTTGGTCTGAGAAATCTTCAGTCGTTCTAGAGTTTGGACGATTCTTTCTGTCATTTACCTTATGATCTCAAGGCTGGAGAGAGTGCTGTTAGGAACTTGCCCTCTTGCTAGTTGCGTATTGCCCACCTCAGCCCAACACAGGGGTGATCTGCACTTACGACCATAGAGGGCTTCGAACGGAGCAACTTTGATGCTAGTATGATAACTATTATTATATGAGAATTCGATAAGGGGGGTAAATGAGCATCCCAAGCTTTACCAAATTCTATCACACAAGCTCTTAGCATGTCCTCTAGCATTTGAATGGTCCTTGGTTCCTGTCCGTCGGTCTGTGGGTGGTAGACTGTACACATGTCCAAATCTAGTTGCAGTAGGTTTGTGTAGCGACTGTCAGAACTGTGATGTAAATCTACTATCCCTATCAGGAATAATGGGTATCGGTACTTCGTATAGTCGGACAATTTTCCTTAATGTAAGTCCTTGTCAGTTTCTCCCTTTCGTTTGTCTCTTTTACTCTTAGGATGCGTGCGGTTTTTGGTCAATCTATTTATGATTACCTTAATGGTATCGAGTCCATCTGTACTCCCTGCGGTTGCGTTCTGAAGTTGTGGTAGGTTCTTATACCTCGTTCCTCTATCCTCACTTAGTGTATTCAAGTCGTATATAGTTAGGATCGGCCAGATTGCCAGCTGGGTGATTCTGCCCCAAGTCCACAACCAAACAAGGAACAGGAGATAAGGCGAAATCACACATCCGAAATCTGTAGGGTCTTAATTATATACCACCCCGATGCTTCCCTCGAGTGGCGATAGTTTAACCGTATGTCCCACTTGTCGTTACCCTCGAAGTTGACTTGCTATACGTGTGGTATTCTTGAAAGGTTGTTGAGGAACACTACGAAAAGTGTGGTACTCCTCACACGAGTACTTCGAAGGTTTGAGGCAGGCGATGATTCTGGGGTTTGCGTCGGGTTCACCGCTACGAGTGACGATGGCTTTGTTAGTCGGCTAGTTAAGGGCGAATATTGAATCCGTAGAACAGACAATTGGTACGGTGAGGACCAAGCCAATTGAGTTTGAATGATGACGTCGGGATCTCATAGTTTTTAGTTGATCTGGAAAGAGTGTTTGTTAGACGGTAATGCCTCCCTTGTATAAGTTTTCGGTGTTTTCTGTTTTTCCTTTTGTTATTAGTATTGTGAACGTTTGTGTATTTCTTCTTAGTGAGTATTTTGAGTTTTGGGAAGTTGAAAATGATGCCCTTTTTAGAATAAAATCCCTATCGGGTGTACTTATTATTACTTGGGGTATACCCGTCACACATAATTAAGATTTGAAATACTGTCGGTTGAGCTATGCTGCCCTAATTCCACAACCAAACAAGGAACAGGAAATAAGGTGGAATCACTCACTTCAAGTCTATAAATCTTAATTATAGGTGACCCCGAGGCAAACGCTAAGTTGTACTAGCTCACATGTGAGGATCCTTATCTTTCATATAGACGATTGGGTTTATTTGGGTGAGGGAATAATTTATGAGTTTTTGCCTTATATGCCGGAATTTTTAGAGTAAATTTTGATGTTAAATTATCGTTGTTAGGATACGTACCAAAAATTCTAGTAGGGTTCCTTGTTGTTTCGCCACGTCCCGTTGCTAAACACCTCCTACTCCTCCGTCACTCTTCTCTGTTGCACAATCTCTTTTGAAATGCCCTATTTTACCACATGTGTGACATATCTGACTGGTACTAGCATCAGTGGTTGAAGTGATGTGTTGAGCTGGGTTTCTACAAAAAGGAAAAGTATGCCCATTTTTTTTACACCCAATGCAACGCAACACTCGGCAGGCTCCGTTATGATGGTAGTTGCACTTGTTGCAGTTTGGAAGCTTTCCAGCATATTGGCGCACTGGCGTTGGTGCTGGGGTAGTAGATGTTGTGGTTGTAGGGGTTGCCGCAGTTTGCTTCTTCCTGGCAAGCTTTGGAGATACCCCGCTCTTCTTTTTGTTCCAGAACTTTCGTTTATTGGTCTTAGATTTGTGAGTTGACGGATTCTTATAGGTAGGTACTTGTCGATTTCCTTGATTGTTACTACGGTTTGAATTTTCTACACCACTTCCTTTTCCACTAGTTTTATTTGCATTGAGATGTGCCATAATGGCGGACATGGCGGCTGAAACCGCAACTTGAAAGGTAGCAGAGTCTATCTGCAGGAATGGTGTTTTGTTGGTTGACTGGTCATTTCCATGCGGAGGCATGATTCTGTTTCAATGTATGAAATAAGCCGGTAAGTAACAATAGTTGTTTCTAGGTGTAATCCATATACACGCATAAATTTCTTGTTTTGATATGCGATTTTTAATGTCTCATCTTACATTCCCATGATGTACTTGTGGTAGAGAAAAGGAATAGGTATTTTATCTAGAATTTAGTCGACTAAAATCGAGCATCGATACTGATTTTGAAGAGGGTCGATTTTTATGGTTCTGGAAGGGAGTATCTCTTCTGGTTTTACTGCTACTAGTGGAGATGTAAGGTACGGTAGCATAGCGCTAGTAGTGTAGTCACTAACTCACTAGGCTATATTAGCTTCTTAGTTTGTTCGCATGATACATACGGTATTTCCTAGTCCACTCCGAACGGGATAAGGTTTTTTTTAATGATTTTTATAGTGATCCTCGCCGGGTCCTTCTATAATTACGTAGTGTATACCGTTTATACATAACCAAGATCAAATAGACCTTCGAATAAGTGATCCTACTCTAAGTCCACAACCAAACAAGGAACAGGAAGTAGAGCGAAGATCACAGATTCTAAGTCTATAAAATCTCAATTATGTATAACTCTGAGAGTATACACTTCGAAATTATAGACCAACCAGTCAGGATCTTTTTAGTTTTCATATAAGTTAGTTATAGCATCTCAAATACTCCCATAGTATTTTAGTCGCATGATTGATTCTTGAGCTTCATGATAGTCGCATGTATATTGTATGGCATCATAAAATACTCCTATAGTATTTTAAATCTCTATGTTCGGTTTTAGTATCCCCTTATGTAGAATTAGTAAGTTTTAGTTCTGTCGACACACCACTGTCACTCCTGAACACATGTTGGTCGTATCTTGAATAAATATAGTTGATCAGGCTATATTTATCCCAGATATTATTACATAACTATCTAGGTTTGACTGTAGTGTCCAACCTCTACATACTTTTGTTTTGTTCCTTTTGTGATACTTGTTCTGTATGTATATATATAAATAAATATATGCGTGTATGTATCCTTTCGTAAAAATATTGTTATATTTTAAAAGTATACTTTAAGTTAGAGCACTCCGGCCCCATTGTATTTATAGTTGTATATCTTTTATAGGTTGATACTTAGTTCACTATAAACAATGCTCTGATACCAATCTGTCACACCCCCAAACCGGAACGGCGGAAACGTTCGGGGGCGGAGGACGTCATGCACAGTATCACAACAATTGTACAATAGTAATCAAAGCAATAACAACCATTTCATTGATAACATATAGTTTACACTGTAGTTGATTTACATAAGTTTATCTTCCAAAAGTAAACAGCAAAACTAAGACTTGGCACTATATTACTCCGTCTTCTCGAAACTTGTATGTATACGTCCTTTTGTTCTTTGGAAAAATGGAATGTTGCCTTTGATTCTTAAGACCAAAATATATCTGTGTTTCTCGTGTTTTTAAAGAACGTTTCAAAATTCGAAGATTAGTAAGCATAATATGTTCCTAGTGCGACTTCTTGGTGTATACTTGTTAGTAAAGTTTTAGATCGAACGGATCTACTACGTATTTACTAAGACACTATTTCTAAAGGTAAATTTCTATACTTAAAATAGCATATGTAGTTTTGTATGTGCATAAAACCCCTTTTGTATGAAAAACCTTTTGTATAAACCCGGTAATTTGTATTCGTACCCCATTTATATGAAAAACCTTTAGTATAAACCCGGTACTTTGTAATGTACCCCTTTTGTATGAAAAACCTTTTGTATAAACACGGTATTTTGTATTCATACCACATTTATATGAAAACCCGGTACTTTGTAATGTACCCCTTTAGTATAACCCGGTACTTTGTGATGTACCCCTTTAGCATAACCCGGTACTTTGTAATGTACCCCTTTAGTATAACCCGATACTTTGTAATGTACCCCTTTAGTATAACCCGGTAATTTGTAATGTACCCCTTTAGTATAACCCGGTACTTTGTAATGTACCCCTTTTGTATCAAAAACCTTTTGTATAAACCCGGTACTTTGTATTCGTACCCCGTTTATATGAAAAACCTTTTGTATGAAAAACCTTTTGCATGAAAAACCTTTTGTATGAAAAACCTTTCGTAATGAGTTTGAAATGTAAAAGAAACATAAACTATACCTATTATAGTTTATCATAATATTTGTATCGTATATGAAACCTAACTATACCTATTATAGTTTAGCGTGTTTGTTTGTGGTGTATAATAGACATAACTTTACTTATTATAATTTATTATAATTATTTGTAGTGGTAGTACTTCTTTGTATATTACTCATACCTTTACACTAAGGTAAATAATATGTACTATCAGCTACATGTATTCAAATAATACTACACACCTTTCTCAGCAAGTTACAAGGTGTAAATAGGATTGTTAACTATTTATAGTTTTAACTTTTCTGTTTCTGCTAATGGAAAAATTTATAGAAAAATCATCTAAGGTTGAAATTTAGATCCGTAAACTCTGAGGGTCTAGAAAATGTGTTTATTTTATTTATAATTTTTATCATGATTTTTAGTGACCTTTAACTTGTGTCAAAAGGTTCAACTTCACAGACTGGTCCGAAGTGGTTTCTGAAAAGATAGGCTGTTTTGTAAAAATCGTCATAAACTGTAGAAAAATCGTATGGAGATGTACAAGTAGTCATTTTAAAGGTATAAACCGGAATTATTTTCATGTGAAACAGTTTTGAAATATATTAAGTTTAAGATGGTCAAAATAGTCCGTGAATAGAACTCAAATTTTCTGTTGAAAGATGATGTTTGAGTTTAGTTAAGTTTTTGGTGTTTTAACATGTATTCCCCCCCCCCTAAAAACTAAAGAAAACTGGAAAATGTAGGGTTATGAACTCACCTTATGTGATTTCTTGAAGGATGGAAGGTTGAAGATGACGAGTTTCAAGTCGAGAACACTTGATGAACACACAGAGTTTTTGGATGATCTTATGAACGATTTCATGTCAATATGTGTGTAGATGATTCAAGAGTGTTATGAAAACATGTAATAGCACTTGAGTTAGAAGGAAATACTTACCAATAAGTGAATAAATAACTCAAGAACACTTCAAAAGTGTGGCTGGAAGTTGAGAGAAAAAGAGGCTCTCTTGATGGTTAAAGAGTGTGTGTTTGTGTTTTATGGAGAAAAAAATGATCAAGAAAATCCCCAGGTACTTTCTTTATATGAAGGATTGCTGGAGCAAGTGGCTAGGGTGAAGGGATGTTTACATTGGTGTGTGTGATGGGGATAAGGTTGGACCAATGAGAAAGTGACACATAGGAGGCAAGTGGGCACACTTGACCCACTTGTAACATAAAATATCCTAAGCCCTTTTCTTTAATGTAAAATATTGATTTATAATTAATAAATCACTGTGATGTGAATAAAATATGAGTTTAGGAAGTTTAAAATGATAAAAATATGAATTTGGTGAAAAATCCCCGTAAAAAACGGGCTTAAAAAGCGAAAGTGGTCGAAAACCGGGAATAAGGAGCGAAACGGGCGAGGTTTCAGTCCTTAAGGCTAAGGACCAAAGGTGGGGTTCGGTCTTAGATGCTAGGAACCGAGAGTAGAAGGAGGACCGAAAGTAGGAGGGAAGGACCGAAGCAAGTGGGACCGAAGGTCCTTGGAGAAGGCGAAGAAGCGAAAGGGAGGTTTTGGTCCGAAGTTGAAAGGGAAGCGAAATGGACCGAAGGCTCGGTTCATTTCGGTTGTTTATGAGGCTCGGTTCTTCAACAGGTTCGGTCCCGAGGGAAGGTTCGGTCCTAAGAGGGTCTCGGTCCTGAGAGGGTTCGGTTTTAAGAGGGTTCGGTTCTAATAAGGGTTTCGGTCCTAAATGGCTGTTTTTCAAGTAAACTTCCCGATTCAAGTGGTTTTTGACCAAGTTAAGGGTCGGGATGACCCGGATGACTATAAAAAGTTGAGAGAGATCTTGAGAGAGATTTGGGAAAGATTTGACTGTATTCTTTGTTAGTGTTTATCCTCGCAATGCAAGGTTCGTGAACTCATTTAAGCTTTGTTTATGATTATTTTAAGTCCCCAAAAGGGTCCATAATCGTTTTTTGGTGCATTTAACTCCCTTCTTAGGGTTTTACATTGTTAAACACATAAAATCCCCGAGACACTTGAATTCTTGACATACAAATGCACATTTTCATAGAGTAACTTTTATCATAGAAGTACTACTTAAGTTTGACTGGTTTTACTTGTTGACTTTGACTTTGACTTGTTGGCTTTGACTTTGACTAAAGTTTGACGGTTGTCACATGTAAGACTTCTTCCAGTCGCCATCGGTACTCGTAAATTCGTGCTATTCATCAATCCAAACTTTTCAAGCAGATTCTTGGTATATTTTTCTTGATTGATAAAAATTCCTTCTCTGTTTTGACGAATATTTAAACCAATAAAATTGTTGATTTTTCCCATCATACTCATCTCAAATTTGCTTTTCATCAGATTTTCGAATTCATTAGACAAAGCAGGGTCAATAGAGCCAAAAATAATATCATCAACATAAATTTGAACAAGCATGAGATGATCCCCAACTTTCTTTCGAAAGAGAGTGGGATCAACTGATCCTTATTTAAATTTCGATTGTTTTAAGAAAGAAGTTAAAGTTTCATACCATGCTATTGGTGCTTGTTTTAACCAATAAACAGCTTTATCTAAAATATAGTAATGATTAGGATATTCTTCATTAACAAAACCTGGAGGTTGTTCCACATACACTGTCTCTTCGAGTTCTCCATTCAAAAACACACACTTCACATCCATTTGATAAACATCAAAATCTTTATGAGTTGCATAGGCTAAAAATATTCGAACTGCCTCGAGTCTTGCGATAGGGGCGAAGGTTTCTTCATAGTCTATCCTTATTGTTGTGAATAACCTTTTACTACAAGCCTAGCTTTATTTCGAACAATATTACCATCTTTTTCTGTTTTGTTTTTGAAAATCCATTTTAACCCAACTATCAAAACGTCTTTTGGCTTAGGGATTAATCTCCAAACCTTGTTTCTTTCAAATTCAACCAATTCAGATTTCACTGCAACAACCCAATCTGAGTGTTCCATTGCACCCTTAACTGTTTTTGGTTCAATTTTCGAAATGAAAATGTTAAACATGCAAAATTCCTGATGAACGTTAAGTATCTCATTCTTTGCACGACGTTGAGCCCTCGTTAACACACCGTCTTGTGGATTTCCAAGAACTTGTTCCTTTGGATGATTTCTTGTCCATTTTTCTAAACGTGGATATGTTGGATCAAAATCCAATGGTGCATCTTCAAACATTTCGTCATTTTCAGATCCTGCAACAGAAACATTGTCATTTGAATCATGTAAATTTTCATTATTATCACTATTCGACATAATTGAATCATTTCGCTCCCCCTCAATAGGATGCTCCCCCTCAACATCATTATCGAATCTCCTATTCTCCACCTTGAAAGGATGCTCCTCCTCAATCTGAGTTGTAGAATTCCAGTGCTCCCCCTCCACTAGATCATGTAGCATGCTTTCGTCAATCCTTGGAGAATTCGATGTTGAATTCAAGTCTGAAGCATCTTGGATTATTGTCGAATTTTCAGAATGCTTTGAAGCTTCAGGTATGTTATTATCAGTTGCATTAACTTCAGCATCAGCAGCTATATCTGGAGTACCAAAAATTAAATCATAATCAAAATCTGTCAAATTTGAAATTTCAGACTCAACATTTGATTCATTAAGAATTGGTTTTTGATCAAAACATTTTTCGACTTGTTTAACATAATAATCATCAAAGGTTATGAGTTTGTATATGGAGATTTGCATAATGATGCATTTTTCTGCACAGATTCTCACAAATTGAGAAGTTCGACATTATTACAAAGGGGGAGATTGTAAGGTTGAAATTATGTTGTAATATGTCGAAGTCTGTGTAAAAGTTGTTTTTTGAATCAAGTTGGAATGCCCAGATACTACGAGTCCAATCATCCATCGGGATGGAATACTCTCGGCCCACAACCATCGGTTTGGAATGCCCACATACCACGAGTTCAATCATCCATCGGGATGGAATACTCTCGGCCCACAACCATCAGGTTGGAATGCCCACATACTACAAGTCCAATCATCCATCGAGATGGAATACTCTCGGCCCACAACCATCGGGTTTGAATGCCCACAACCAATCAAATATGTGTACCTATATCAGATAATCATATAACGGTCTATAAAGACAACATACTAGGGTCCACTTATCCTCGGGGTGGAATACCCTCAACTACCATAACAAGCATGTGCACATATAACAGGTAATCACCTAACAGTATACAGACACTCAGACCAACTATAGGTCCCTAAGCACCACCACATCCTATCTACTAGGATACCAAGCTAACATATCACAACAGTATACAGTATACAGACACTCAGACCAACTACAGGTCTCTAAGCACCACCACATCCTTGGTGCCTTAGACCCTTGAGCATAGTGAGGATAACTCACCTTGCAATGCCGAACTGAACAACGAAATCACGCTCCCGAAATACTGCCCCAAACTCCAACACCTATATCCACCAATGATCTATTTCTATAAATACCTATTTACCATATACCCTCAAAAGTGAAACCTGGTCAACCCTGGTTAAAGTCAAAGTCAACGGTCAAGGTCAACAGTCCATGTTGACCTGACTCGTCGAGTACAATATATTGACTCGTCGAGTTCCTCCAAAACTCACGGAGTCATAAAACCCTAGTCTACTCGCCGAGTTTCCAGGCAACTCGTCGAGTTCAAGCGTGTCCAAAAGTCGGGGAAACCCCTTCTGACTCGTCGAGTCGTCTCACAGACTCGCCGAGTCCATGCTGAAAGTCTTTTCAGGCAATCTTCATCCGAGTCGTCGAGTCGACCATGTAACTCGTCGAGTCTCATTCAGTTCATCACTCACTCAGATGATTTTAAGCTGCTCCAAAGCTCCAAACAATAGATCTATGCTCCTATGGTGCTGCTATCACGTAAAGTTGCTAACTTTACGTGCATGCAAGGTTCTATGAAGCTAAAACACTTATAAATAGCATTAGGAGAAGGTTTTGAACAGGAGAAGGGCTAAAACTTCATAAAGCTTGAGGCTTTATCTCCATAAGGCCTTGGGAAGTCAAGATCTAAAACTATGCCCTTGTGACAAGCTCAAACCCGAATGTGACCCCATAATGCCCTTGAAATGACCATTTATTTTACCAAAAAGGGAGATATAAGCAATGAAATGTAAAGGTGGTAGCTTTATACCTCAATCTTGCTGTCACAACATTGGGAAGGCTGGATCAACAAGCTCTTTCTTGTTCCAAGCTCTTAACTCCTCAAGAAATGCTCCAATACACTCTCTTTTGGTCTCACACACTCAAGAATATAGTCTAGCTAGCTATTAGGATTTCTCTAGACGTGAAGGTGACAAGTTTAACACCCGCAGATTTGGGCTAGTCAGTTTAAAGACAATAAGCGTCAAAAATGACTTTTTTATGGAAGATTACTTAGAAGGATTAATATTAACCAAGTGGTAGTATATGTTATAATGGTTCCGTACATATAAAGAATGCCAAAATCCGAGTTATAACAAAGAAGTTATGACCCGTCGAACTTTTACGGCAAAACTGGCACGACACCGGGAGACGTAAATAGTGAATTTACGATAGAGGAGTTTTTAGCCTTAGTAATCTAAACAAAAGTTGTAGTATACGTTAAACCGAGAACATACAAAAAAAGAACGCCCAAATCTGACTTTGTATGAGGAAGTTATGAGTTTTCTAATATTTGGCATAGCAGTGCACGACCCGAAACTCGAATTTTAGTTCGAGCGGTCTTTGGCCTACACGACCTAAATGAGAGTTGAATATATCATTAATAGGAACTCAATGATAAAGAGACAGACAAAAATGGAGTCCGTATGTACAAGTTATGAATTTTACGCGGACATTTGACATTATAATCTCCTCCTACTGTTAAATTTAAGATCGATCGAGAATTAGCCGACGGAGTCAAAATGAAAGTTGTAGATCTTGTTTTTACCTACGCGTTGAAAGAAGAACGTCGAAAACAGAGCTCGTATGCGATAGTTATGATTTTTCTAAGTCGGGAGGGTGCTGTGCGAGTTTGGGTGACATTGTGCGATCACAACCGTTGCTTTCTCTCCAAGGAAAGCCATCAGATGATGACACATGGCACTGACTCAGCGAGTCAGTGGACCGACTCGGTGAGTCCATCAGGAATTCAGCCTATAAATAAGAGTGTCGGGTTCCCTCATTTCCTCACCCCTCAACCCTCTTCTTTCTCTCTCTATACCCTCTCTCTCTAAGCTCCCTAACCTCCCCCCCCCCCTAAAGTCTAGGTAAACCCCCTAGCACCCGAAGGAAGCCCTGAGAAAAGAGCCTTTCAGTTCAGAAACTCTGCTCCGACAG
This sequence comes from Lactuca virosa, assembly GCF_052849685.1. NCBI lineage: Eukaryota > Viridiplantae > Streptophyta > Magnoliopsida > Asterales > Asteraceae > Lactuca > Lactuca virosa. The sequence goes on from NC_136430.1 coordinate 137,364,964, forward strand.
AACCCAGTTTTCGAGAAAACCCGTTGTAAGTGAGCTATGCCTAACCTATCTTTAATATAGCTTATGTTTCAACATAGTAATGTTATTAGGATCTTTTAATGAGTATTTGGGATATTATTATGACTTATATAAGTGTTGTTATAATATCTTTTTAACTACTCGCGGTACGGGGAATCTGGTTTAAAGGGTCGCATAGGGTTGTTAGATTTCAAAAGTGCTATATGCCAAAATGGTCCTGCCCTCCGGTGTTTTATGTTCGGCCCCTGTCTATAGATAGTGGTTGGAAAATATTGTTTAAACGCTTATATAATAATAATAATAATAATGCTAAGACTAATAATTAGTCACAGTAAATATTAGACTAAAATCTAGTGGTAATAATACTAGGTTTCGTCGGAGGAAAATAGAATCGTTAGAAGCGAAGCGCTGCCCGAGTTTGGAATCATCACTTTAACAAGTGAGTGCATAGTTACTTTCATCTTACACATAGATATGAAGTATTTTATATAAACTACGTGCTATGTGTGCATATTATCTGTACACTTGCTATCTATGTTGGATAAACGATTTATACAAGTTTTCTATGATTTAAACTGTACATGTATTTATATCTACATAATATGTTGGGTAAAACATGGGTAGATGAAATATGAGTTGGACGATAAGTTGAGAGGTAATATAGACCATGAGGTAAGGGTGAGAGGTGGATGATGTGAGAAGCCTTTTTCCAAATGCTGGCCCCGTCATCTAGCAGAGTATGGATGACAACCACAGACTATTCTACACAGTCCAGTGGAACACTAGCAGGCTCGCAACCTGTAGGTGTTGTGAACGATGTGTTCACCGGTGTACTCTAAAAACCCATTGACATGTATTGCGAGTAGACTCTCGAAAACGATACTGTCAATAAGTGAGATAACCCTGGCAGATGCGCCTGAAGGACTCTACCGGCAGAAGCACCTAATAGAGAACCTCATAACCCCAACAGATGCGCCTAAAGGACTCTACCGGCAGAAGCGCCTAATAGAGAACCTCATAACCCCGACAGATGCGCCTAAAAGACAATACCGGCAGATGCGCCTCATAAGGAATGTCACAATTCTGGCAGTTGCGCCTAAGTGATAATATTAGTAGTTGTGCTTGACAGATATGCCATTAGCAACGATGGATTGCGTGCCTATTCCTTAGGATAATCCTTAGGAATGAATGAACGAGGAATAGCTGATTCTTAGGGTAGATCCTTAAGAGTAAATAAGATAATGGGGATGGGTAATTGGGTTGATTGATTGTTTGATGATTAAACATAATGATTATATTATTGTTTGTTGAAAACCCTATGTACTGACCAGGTTTCCCAACCTGACCCACTCAAGCTTATTTGTATCACAGGTGTCGATATGAAGCTACTTTACACTGAGAGATTTAAAAGAGATGTAGATCACTAGTGTAAATGAATGGAAGTTTTGTTTATGCTTATGTTTCTGTATTGACGATGACATCCCAAATGTTTTAAAATGAATAAAAATACATTTCTTCGGAAATGATTTGATAATATATTTATCTTGTTTTTCTGGGAACAAATTCCATAACACTTTTAGTTAAAATGATACTCTGATCTTCAAACAAAGCATAAACGAAATCGGTCTTTTCTGGGCGTGAAAATGGGGATGTCACACAAGGGAGGCTAAGGAAGAAAGTTAAGGACCTTTAAATAGGGTGCAAACCCTAAAAATTAGGGTTTTCACTTTCCAGCACCTACTCGTCGAGTCGGGTCCTCCAACTCGTCGAGTAGGGTCTAAAACCCACGCAGATGATTTGGTATCTACTCGACGAGTTGGCCTATCAACTCATCGAGTCGCCCTTGACACATGACTCTTGGAGCTTTAAACTGATATCGGGAAATCGGGATGTTACAATTCTCCCTCACTTAAACTAGGCTTCGTCCTCGAATCCTGCTGCAGTGCAAAAATTCGGATAATGCCCTCACATTGCAGCCTCTGGCTTCCCAGTCAAATCAAATCCCTCCAGGCGCTGCTACTGTACCTTTGCCAATGTAACTCTTCTCTGTGCAGGACTCTTACTTTTCCTTTCCAAAATGACCACCTGTCTCTCAACTTAATTTCGGCATGCATCAACCTGAGTATCACCCAATGATACCACAACATTCCCGTTCTACACGCACTTTTGCAACTTGCGAACGATGGAAATCGCCATAATCCGACTAAGCTCCTCCAAAAGGCCTAATCTATCTGCCACTTTGCCAAACCTGGCAATAATCCCGACGACTCGAAGAACCGGGGACTCATCATCCCCTTCCTTATTGAAGTGAAACCTCTTATGCCGACAGGGTATTGCATTCTTCAGCTACCGAAACAACTCACATGAACAACCAGCTACAAAGTACGAACACTCATACCTGGCCCAATCAGCCTCGGGCTGGAATACCAGGCATGCCTATGACGGGTCCGTATATCCCTAGGATGGAATACCCTCGTATCACACACATGTTTGGCCCAATCAACCCTCGGGTTGGAATACCAAACATGTCAGGTCCAATCAATCATAGGGTCCGCTCATCCTCAGGATGGAATACCCTAGATTGGAATACCTCTATGAACATAACTCGAGTCTACTCATAACTTGAGATCCAAGGATCTATCATTGCGTCTCATCCACAATCCTCTGATTCATCACAATCAAGCACAACTCACCCGAATCTCAACAATACATCTTTTCCGAACGCGCTCCAATAAGAGTCATAACCATCACAATCTCTATGCCCACAACCTATGACTGGAATACCCTTACATGGTCCTCAGCGTAGGTCTGGATTGCTTCTAAGCCCACAGCATGAGTCTGGTATGCCCTCTCCAGCCCTCAGCTCATGACTGGAATGCTCCCGATAACCTATCAACACTGCTGTCGTCACCTCACTTGCCCAACACTCTATCCTGAAGATACTCACCTCCTCCATTGCTCAAGAAGGTTTAATATATGTCCTTCACAACACCGACAAGGGTCACAGTACTGAAACCTCTCCCTATACTATCCACTTATAGAACAAGTTGCTGTTGGATATAGTGTCTAAGTCCATAACTATATTTGGTATGTACTTGACCCGACCCAGCATGGTCCATTTGGGTTGCATGACATTGCAACACTTAGGTAGACTGTAATGAGAGAAAAGGGACACTTAGAGATTATTGATTTATTATAAGTTCTAATATATTAATAATATTATTTAATTAGTATTGATCAAGAATTAATTTAGAATTAATTTAGTGATCAAGATGAGACTAATTAAATATATGGGGTTGATTATGTAAATCACTCATTCTTTATAGTGGGCTATGATCCATGGTTTATGGAGTTGGTTTATACCCATAAGGAGCTCCATGGATAATCCATGGGGGTTACAAACCCATGGATCATTAGAAATGAAGAGTCATGACAATTAAGGCATACATGTGTAAACCCTAATTGTGACACACTATAAAAGGAACCTCATAGCTAGCAAAATCGGCCACTAGAAGAAAACAAGAGGGCTAAACCGATTTTGAGTGTAAACAAGTTTCTCTCAAGTTATTCTAAGTGTTGTGGTGTTGTGTGAAGCATTTGAAGCATCACATTTGGGGTGATAGGCTCACAAAATCATCAAGGAATTCAAGCAACAAGAAAGGTATGTTCTACTACTAGTTTTATGTTACATGTTCCCCATGCCATGCTAGCTAGGAAGCAAACCTTGGAAAAATAAAATTTGCATGTATATTAGAGAAAACATAGATCCAAGGTTTCTAGGGTTGCATGTACACCATAGGAGTGTTAGATTGCTCAAAACCCATTAGTGGTATCAGAGACTAGGCTTGTTTTCTGTATACTTGATGCAAACTGTTTGAAAAACGAAAAAATTGCTCAATGTTCGTCTGGACTCGTCGAGTGCAATGGGGGACTCGACAAGTCCAAGGTAAAATTCACCCTACTCGATGAGTAGGATCATGCACTCGACGAGTAGGTACGTGTTGTGCAGTTTTCCGAGCTTTGTTGCTGGAAATGGGCTAGAATCATTACCCCAAACTGTCTTGGGCTTGTAAAAAACTGTTTTTAATGTGGTAATGATTATGTTAATCCATTTCAAGTGGCTATTATCAAATTTCAAAGTTTTATATGTGTTAATATGATTTCTTGAACTTGTTTGATATGAAAATTTGTTCTTATGAGTTTTAGAATATCATAGGAATTATTTGTAACTTACATGGTTGACTGGTTCTTGATCTTAATGTTTAATGATGGTGTCCATAACTTGTCCTCAAGTTATGGATAACCAAAAATCACTTCTTTAAAGTTGTCATTAAAGAATAAAGAGGTTTCATAAAATGAAGAGTCTTCATTTTATGAACCATTAAACTCATAAGTAATGAATTGAAGAATCTTGAAATAGTTTCAAAACTTACCCTCAAGTTTTGGAATTTGTAAAGTCTTACACTCTAATACTTTAAATTCCAAATTAAAATCTTAGAATTTTAAAAGTTTAAAATACAACCCTTATACTTCTATAATATTAAGAGTTTAATTATTATATATATATATATATATATATATATATATATATATATATATATATATATATATATATATATATATATATATATATATATATATATATAAGAATAAGTCAGTCTTACCGTTAGTAGGCCTCATTCACGAAGCCGGTCTATAAGGGGGGTATAAGGTGGTTGCCTATAAAATGGCAGCTTAATGGGTGTCCACTCTCACCCACCGCTTCCTTGACTGGTGGAGGGTCGTTAGCCAAACGGGTAGAACAAGGACTTTAAATCCTCATTAAAAGTATAATGAAATTATAAAGTAACTATACATTATTAATTCCCAATCTTAGTTACTTTAGGAAAATGTGAAAAAGGTGCTAACCCATGAAATTACACTTTGTACCTTACCAAGTCATTAGTGGAGCATGCGTGGTTAACCTGCATACTCACAAGGACTAGTAAGAGTGGTAAAGGGTAACTTGCCTTTATTATAGATCGGTGGAGCGTGTCTGGTTAACCGACACATCGATTAGGTAATAAAGTTGAGGGTACCAAGTCAATTTGCATGGTTATTCACACCTTGTTTGTGATCCTCGGCATCCCATTCACAAACTTGAGAGGGCACAATCGAGATTCAAACATGCCATTGAAAAGTTCAATGTATCTCAAAAGACCTAGGAGTTTCAAATCCAATAAAACCTAATAATAAAATCTTTCGTTCTATGGTGTAAACTGGTAAATCGTCATTTACCTACCTTCAAATATTTTATAGCTTGGATTACGACATCCCTCTTCCAACTATAAGTAGTTTGTTGGATCCTAGCCTTAATACTTCATTTGGGTGACTTATTAAGGACTCTTTATCTAATAAAACTTATCTTTCTTTCTTTCAGATGTCTTCCAACAATGTTGCTGGCTTAAACCCTACAGGATCCTTTTCCCTTATGAAATTGTGTGGGAAAGTCACTTTTGATGGATCCAACTTCAATGAATGGATCAGAAACATCAGGATGATTACCCGCTATGAGGACAAGGAGCATGTCCTCGACAGGGAGCTTAAGGCTGTCAATGAAGCCACTGCGACTCCTGAGGAGATTGCTGAGTACACTACCCATGAGAAAGATGCCACTAAAGTGTCTTGCATCATGTTGGCCACAATGATAGCAGAACTCCAGAAATCCTATGAAGATTTCTACCCTTTTGAGATGCATCAAGATCTGATGGATAGGTACCATCAGAGTGCTCGTCAGGAGAGGTATGAAATCATTTCCTCCATGATAACAGCTAGGATGAAAGAGGGAGAATCCCTCACCGGTCACTTGCAGAAAATGCAAAGGTTCGTTGACCGATTATTGAAGCTTAATGTGGACTTCCCTGAGGACATGGCGATTGACATCATTCTCCATTCCTTACCTCCAAGTTATGATCAGTTTCGTATAAATTATCATATGAACAAGGAAGAAGTCAAACTAAGTAAACTTCAAGGACTTTTAAGGACCGCTAAAAGTGGCCTTAAATCAGTTGTTACTCCTACTCCTACTACCGCCCCTTTCTTGGCAATTGGGCAGGGAAAGGGGAAGAAGAGAAAGACCCCTTCGAAGGGTACCAAGGGAAATTCCCTTGATGGTTCCTATTCAAGTGGGACAAAGAAAGGTCCCATTACCCCTTCTTAAAACCCTAAGGAAGCACCCTGCTTCTATTGCCAGGAAAAGGGGCACTGGAAATGAAGCTGCCCCAAGTACCTGGAAGATGTAAAGGATGGGAAAGTTAAACCCAGCCACACAGGTATTTATACAATATTGTCTCATAACTCATCTAATGCTAATTTTTGGGTACTTGATACAGGTTGTGGTATTCACATTTGTACTGATTTGCAGGGCCTAAGAAGAAGTGAGCAAGTGGAGTACGGGAAGATAAATTTAGTCATGGGCAATAGGAAAACATCACATGTTACCAAGATAGGAGTTTATTCTTTATTGCTTAATAATGGGTTAATGTTAGATTTAATTAAATGTTGTTACTCGTCAGAAATGGCGAGAAATATTATTTCCTTTCATGGCTTGTAAAACAAGGGTTTGCATTCTCGTTTGATAATAATAATGGTGTTATTAATGTTTATTACAATGATGTATTTTACTTTACAGCATTACCATGTGATGGTGTTTATGAAGTCGTGAATGTTGTAGACAATCTAGGAAATAGTGTGTTGTATATTGATTCATCAAATAGCTTGGATAAAGCATCCTTGTGGCATTGTCGTCCTGGACATGTCAACAAGAAGCGCATAGGCCAACTCCAAAAGGCGGGAGTTTTGGAATCATTTGACCTCAAATCAGATGATAGTTGCGAATCTTGTTTACTTGGAAAAATAACAAAGTCACCCTTCACTGGTTCTTGTGAGAGGGGTGAAGGTTTGTTGGACCTCATACACATAGATGTGTGTGGACCCTTCAAAACTGCCACAAGGGATGCTAATCGCTACTATGTGACTTTTACTGATGATTACAGCAGATATGGATATATCTACTTAATCAAGCATAAATCAGAAACCTTTGAAAAATTCAAAGAGTTTAAACAAGAAGTTGAGAATCAATTGGGCAGGAACATCAAGATGCTCCGATCCGATCGGGGAGGAGAGTATCTTAGCATTGAGTTCCTTGACTATATTAAGGAATGTGGGATTGTCTCACAATTGACACCTCCTAGGACACCACAGTTGAATGGTATGGCTGAGAGGCTCAATCGAACCTTGTTGGACATGGTTCGTTCCATGATGAGTCGAGCTTCGTTACCAATCTCATTTTGGGGGTATGCCTTGGAGACTGTCGCCCATATCCTTAACCTAGCCCCTACTAAAAAGGTTGCCAAAACACCTCACGAGATGTGGACTGGGAAAGTTCCCAATTTAGACCACATCAAGATTTGGGGTTGCGAAGCTTTCGTGAGGCGTGAGACTCATGACAAGCTTGAACCTCGAAGTGAGAGGTGTATTTTCATCGGTTACCCACAAAGATCCTTTGGTTACCTCTTCTACAGACTCAGTGATAATGTGGTCTTTGTTGCAAGAAGAGGAGTCTTTCGTGAGAGAGAATTTATAAGCGAAGGGGACAGTGGGAGGCAAATTGACCTTGAAGAGCTTCAAGAGTCAAGTGATGAAGGAACCCCAAATACTATCGGTCGACCTGAGGAGGAAACTCCTGTTGAGCCAATATATGAGTTTGTACCTCCAAGATGTTCCACCAGAGTTAGGAACACACCTGATTTTTATTATGGTTATCATATCACTACTGAAGGTGATACATTTATCAGTGATAGTACACTGATAGACTTGGATGAACCTAATAATTATAAGGAAGCCATGGCAGGCCCTGAGTCTGCAAAGTGGAAGGAGGCTATGGACAGCGAGATTCAGTCCATGTATGACAATCAAGTTTGGAACTTGGTTGACAATGTACCAGGTCGTAAGACAGTTGGGTGCAAATGGATCTTCAAGAAGAAGACCGACATGGATGGGAAGGCGCACACTTATAAAGCGCGACTGGTAGCGAAGGGCTTTACTCAAACTCTGGGAGTTGACTATGATGAGACCTTCTCACCAGTAGCGAAGATTAAGTCTACTAGGGTTTTACTGGCCATAGCTTCATTTCATGATTATGAAATATGGAAAATGGATGTCAAAACCGCTTTCCTCAATGGAAAGTTGGCTGAGGATGTTTACATGGCTCAACCAGAGGGTTTTGTGGATACAAAATACCCTAATAGAGTGTGTAAGCTTGAGAAATCCATTTATGGATTGAAGCAAGCGTCTCGCAGATGGAATCTTTGTTTTGACGAGAAAGTCAAAGAGTTTGGCTTCTCGAGGAGCGAGGATGAGTCTTGTGTATATTTTATGGCTAGTGGGAGTATAGTTAGCTTTCTGGTGTTGTATGTGGATGACATACTACTCATAGGAAATGACATCCCAACCTTCCAGGAGGTTAAGTCCTGGCTTGGGAAGTGTTTCGCTATGAAAGAACTTGGAGAAGCAGCCTATATCCTAGGGATAAGGATATTGTGAGACAGGAGTAAGAGACTAATTGGACTTAGTCAAAGTACCTACTTGGATAAGGTGTTGAAGAGGTTCAGCATGCAAGACTCCACGAAAGGAGAATTACCTATCCAGAGTAATGCCAAGCTGAGTAAGACTCAGAGTCCGAGTACAGAAGCTGAGATAGCTGAGATGAGTCATATACCATATGCTTCCGTTGTGGGCTCTATCATGTATGCTATGACATGTACTCGCCCTGATGTGGCCTCTGCTTTGAGCATGGTCAGTAGATATCAAGGGAATCCTGGCAAGGCTCATTGGACTGTGGTAAAGAACATTCTCAAGTATCTGCGGAGGACTAAGGACTGGGTCCTTACCCTCGGTGGCAGTCATAACCTGAGAGTGGAAGGATATAGCGATGCTAGCTTTCAGACTGATAGGGATAATTTCCGCTCTCAGTCAGGCTGGGTCTTTATCCTAAATGGAAGGGAAATAACTTGGAAAAGTTCCAAGCAGGAGACAGTAGCTGATTCAACTTGCGAATAAGAGTATAAAGCAGCAAGCGAGGCAACAAAGGAGGCGATATGGCTGAAGAACTTCATCGGAGACCTTGGAGTTGTGCCAGCTATAAAGGAGCCAATGGAAATTTTCTGTGACAGCGGAAGTGCGGTTGCTTTAGCTAAGGAACCAAGAGATCACGGAAGATCTAGGCACATTGACAAAAAATACCGTTTCATCAGACATCGAATACAAGAAGGACTCCTCATAGAAAAGAGGGTATCATCAGATGAGAACCCAGTAGATCCCCTCACGAAGGGACTCAGTAGGGTTAAGCATTTACAGCATGCGAGGCGCATCGGGCTGAAGGATGATATTAGTTTTAATAATTAGATAGTTTTCTGAAACTTGTAAAATGTAATTGACATTTGATGATTAAATAAAAGTTGTTATTTATTTATGAGTATAGTGTTACTATCTTATGTTAATCGTTTACTATGGTTTCAATTTTGCATGTTTTGACTTCCTGAATAATTATGTTATTATTCAAACTCTCCACAGTCAGTCATACTTTGGAAGTAGGTATTGATTTAAGACTGTCATGAATTTGGATTGTATGATTTGTCTAAAGTACATTAGACCTAGCAAAGGTTGCTGCAACATTCATGAGTACTCATAAGGCCCGAGTATTGGATTCAACCAACGCTCACTTGCATCACTTCATGGAATTTATCTCGAGTGATCGTGAGACGGTAATATCATATAAATCTTCAAACCTAGAGATATGAGTTGTGGATTATGAGTTGGTTATCCATTGATTGTACGAAAACGCATTGGTAACTCGATGTTATAAAACGTGCTTTTGTGCATAATTGAACAAGTAGTCAGTACAAGCATATGAGTCGAAGTTAATCTGTTCCTTCTAGAAATAGAAGCGATATTTGGGCCCCCTCGATGATTTGGTTTTGACTTATGTATCGGGCCCGGTCAGAACCTAATTGATGTGTTCAATTTAGTTCTATGTCGAAACAAATCAGAGATCGAGAAACAAATGCTGGACAATAAGTAAGACCATGTTCCATGTGTTTATCCGGCTGATATCTTTAGAGCAGAGGATTATATGATCACTTATCTTAAATGGCGTATCATTATCATCTCAATTCCGAGAGACTTTGAAAGAGCTACGATTGCCAGTCACTCCTGAAGCCATATCTGCAAACATAGTTATTAGATTTATCCAAGTGGGAGAGTGTTGGATATAGTGTCTAAGTCCATAACTATATTTGGTATGTACTTGAGCCGACCCGTCATGGTCCATTTGGGTTGCATGGCATTGCAACACTTAGGTAGACTGTAATGAGAGAAAAGGGACACTTAGAGATTATTGATATATTTTAAGTTCTAATATATTAATAATATTATTTAATTAGTATTGATCAAGAATTAATTTAGAATTAATTTAGTGATCAAGATGAGACTAATTAAATATATGGGGTTGATTATGTAAATCACTCATTCTTTATAGTGGGCTATGATTCATGGTTTATGGAGTTGGTTTATACCCATAAGGAGCTCCATGGATAATCCATGGGTGTTACAAACCCATGGATCATTAGAAATGAAGAGTCATGACAATTAAGGCATACATGTGTAAACCCTAATAACACACTATAAAAGGAACCTCATAGCTAGCAAAATCGGCCACTAGAAGAAAAGAAGAGGGCTAAACCGATTTTGAGTGTAAACAAGTTTCTCTCAAGTTATTCTAAGTGTTGTGGTGTTGTGTGAAGCATTTGAGGCATCACATTTGGGGTGCTAGGCTCACAAAGTCATCAAGGAATTCAAGCAACAAGAAAGGTATGTTGTACTACTAGTTTTATGTTACAAGTTCACCATGCCATGCTAGCTAGGAAGCAAACCTTGGAAAAATCAAATTTGCATGTATATGAGAGAAAACATAGATCCAAGGTTTCTAGGGTTGCATGTACACCATAGGAATGTTAGATTGCTCAAAACCCATCAGTTGCTACTCCCGAGTTTCCAAGCTCTCCTTCATAACCATCGACAGTTCCTAAGAGCATTCTATAGGTGCTAACCAGTCTTCTCAAACAACATCCGGTTCCATAGGTTATTATCACAAAGCAGCGTTCTCAATACCAAAACATAGATCTAACAAAATACATACAGAGTCTTCATCATGACTGGACTGCCTCTCCAGGCCTACAGCCCATCTGGACCACTCTCAGAACGTTCAGCATGTCTGGACCGCCTCTCCGGGCCTTCAGCCTGTCTGGACCGTTCTCCGAGCCTTCAGCCTGACTGGTACGTCCCGCGGGCCTTTAGTCTATCCGGACCGCTATAAGTCTCTTGTGCATAAATCTGGACCCATCCTGGTGCCCTTTCCCATATAGCCAGTTCTCCCCCACTTGGGGTTCCGAACTCCTAATCCAATCCATGGACTATAATCTCGGCCTAATTCTAGACCCCATGTTAATCGCCCACCCTCTCGGGAAACTGTGGTCTGATCTATGACCCGCATATCTACCAAATACGCTAAATAACCCGTACACCCGTGTTGAATGTACTGTCGAGCCCTGGCAGCTAAACAAAACCTTCAATGGCTGATACTCCATCCGAGAATTCCCGATTCTCCGCCACTTAGAGTACTAACCACTACCCACTGGTGGTGAAGCTGATACACGACTTAACATCCCTAATCGAGTATTACCTTACTTAACCTTAGAGGGGTTAACCCACGCAAGACTATCCTTCCGATACGAAGTAACCGAACTTCAAGAGAATCTGAATTCCCGCTGATGACCTCTGAATTTATGAGTTACAACTGCTCGTCCTTGACTGATGATTCTCTATCCTAACTCCTCATCCTCGAATGTACCTCTGGATCCTGAAAATCTACACTCCCTTGACAATAAATTCCACCTAACATCTCCTATGTCCTAATAACTTATGCATAAAGAAAACGAAAGCTCATAATACAATCATAAACAAATAGATAGGAGAAATACATACCGGTCGCCACATCAGGTACTGTCCTGGCCTCCTCGACTGTAAGCTGGAAGGCGCGTTCTTGAGCCTTCAGAGGCTCTGCTTCACCCTGACCCCCGCCAGTAATGCTCAGGGTGGCCGGCGCTGAAGCCTGTGCCGGCCTGGCAGCTAGTAGGGGACAATGGGCCTTCATATGGCCCACCTGCTCACAATGGTAACAAGGCCTGACACCACCTCCTAGAGTCTGCTGCCTACAATCCCTTGCGATGTGACCCTCCTTGCCACACTTGTGACATTCTGATGAAGATCGGAAAACCCCATCATGCACCTTGTCGTACTTCCCACAAGTGCGACCCCTCTGACTCTCTTGTCTGTAATCAGCGGCCCGAAACCATTTCGGCGTAGGTTGTGACTGCACCGGGGCCTGTCTCTACTCTCTCAGCTGAAGCTCAATCTCCAGCTCACGTCGGCTGGCGGCCTCCTGTAATATAGTAAGGTATCACATCTCTGCGTGGACACGAACTATCTAATGTCCATCTTGAGCATACTGAGATAATTAATCATCCGAGCCTGCTCGGATGCAAACTCTGGGCAAAACATCGCCCTCTCAGTAAACATGCGGGTGATCTTCGTCACCGACTCCGAATCCTGTCGCAGGTCCAAAAACTCTTGCGCCAGTCTCTCCCACTCAACCCGCGGGACGTAGAGGGTATGGAACATATCCCGAAATTGATCCCAAGTAAGCGCAGCTCGTTGCTCATCCGAATATGATCCAGTCATCAATCTCCACCAGTCCTTTGCTCTAGACCTCAGCAAGTTCAGATCACACCTGACCTTCTGGTCAGCAGGGCATGAACATTTGAAGAAGCTGTTGGATAAGGTGTCTAAGTCCATAACTATATTTGGTTTGTAGTTGACCCGGTTTGGCATTGTCCATTTAGGTTGCGTGGCATCGCAACAATTGGATAGACAAAATGAGAAAAGGACACTTATGATTGATTAATATATTATAAGTTCTAATATATTAATATGAAATCATATTATTTAATTAGTATTGTTCAAGAATTAATTTGGAATTAATTTTGTGATCAAAATAGGCTAATTGAATATATAGGGATTGATTATGTAAATCAAGCATTCTTATATATTGGGCTTATGATCCATGATTCACTAGATTGGTCAAAGTCTCATTGGGTGCTCCGTGGATGCTCCATGGAGGTTAAAACCCATGGGTCATGGAGGAAATGAAAAGCCATGCACATTAGGGTTTACATGGCGTAACCTTACATGTGGCACACGATATATAGAACCCCATAGCTAGCAAATTCGGCCACTAAGATAAAAAGGAGAGGGCTAGCCGAATTTGTGATACAAGTATACTTCTCTCAAGTTATTCCAAGAGTTGTGGTGTTGTGTGAAGCATTTCAGGCATCACATTTGGGGTGCTAGGCTCACAAGGTTTTAAGGAACTCAAGCAACAAGAAAGGTATGTCATTCTACTAGTTTTTATATTTCATATACCCCAATCACATGCTAGTTAGGATGAGAACCTTGGAAAATCAAATTTGCATGTATATTAGAGAAAACATAGATCCAAGGTTTTTAGGGTTGCATGTACACCGTAGGAGTGTTAGAATGCTCAAAACCCATCAGAAGCACCCCTCCACCTCAGATAACCACCTCACAGCCTTAATGGGGTCCTGAGTCCAATCAAAAGTAGGGGCTTCGTGTTGTCGAAGTCCCGATACTGAAAACCCGTCCGACTCCCAACCCTGCCGCCGATACAACTACAGTGGCTGCTGTGGCAGCTGCCTCAGTAAGGGCTGCATACCGATCATCAAAGTATACCACCATAGCGGTCTTGATAGACCCAAACATCTCCAGCAACTGAGCTCGGAACATAGCAGCAACCTCATCATGCAGGATCTCCCAGATCATGTCATCCATTTTGTCTGGCTTCATCTGGCCGATAGTCTCGGGCGCTGTCGGCGCCTCCTGTCCGCCCTCTCCTGATCCTGACCCGGATCCAGTCACGAATCGTTGTGTAACCACCATGCTGAAAACATACCGAAAATAAATCAGATACTCCTCATAACAATCTGGGAATCCAACTCCCAACCAAAACCCTAGGGGTTGTGACATCCTTTCTACGCGTATGGGTCCTGTGCTTTCAGTAGTACGGGGCCATACTACCTTCCACACCTACCCATATTTGTCTCAAGTATCACCACAACACCCTAACAATATACATAAACATAGTGAGCGCTCAATCCTCACTCCTAGAGGAAAGCTACATATCTCATAACCGGCGTACTCATCCAAACAACCCATCCATTCATGAAACTTCCACCAACCCTGCAGCACTCGTGTATGCTAGCCATAAATAACGTTGGACCCTATAGACTTTTGAATGTCCGATCCTACCCTAAGCCCTTCATCAAACAAGAACATGAAATAAAGCCAAACCAAACATTCTCAGGCTATAAGATCTTAATTATGTGCAACCGTGATGCATACACTAAGAAACTATAGTAATGATGTCAATTTCATATAAGGAAATCCCTAGGCTATCAGGCATCATATAATCAGGCAATTCCTGAAGATCCCTAGCCTAGTACTAGCATGTTGTTCTAACATATCACATAATCAAATAACTGCATGGTATTTTGGGGTCTACTTACTGGCTCCGGCAGATCGTACACTTGCATCCTCTTTTTCTTATTTTGAAAACCATTTAAAAAAAATCCTTTGAAAATGCTTTCCTTAGTTTGAGACTGGATTCACACAAGTGTTCCTCCAATTCACTCAAACCAAGTCTCTGATACCAAACTGTAACATCCATAAAATTCGAGCGAAGTTAAAACTTTTTAAAGCATTTAAAACCATTCAGTTATTACAATTTGTTTTCAAAATAGTTTAAACATCAGAGTTTCCAGAAATCATAATAATAAATCGTGGAAGTTTACGGTCACCCCTTCGCCTTCCCGCGGTCATCCGTTGTACCTGAAACAATAATCGATAAATGTAAGCTCGAAGGCTTAGTGAGTTACCCCCAAAATACCCATATACACAACAATACACATAAAATAACGAACAACATACTATGGGTCCAATCATCCATTGGGTTGGAATACCCCAGGCCCGCAACCATTAGGTTTGAATGCCAGTATATTATGGGTCCAATCATCCTCGGGATGGAATACCCCAGGCCCACAACCATCGGGTTGGAATGCCCACATACTACGAGTCCAATCATCCATCAGGATGGAATACTCTCGGCTCACAACCATCGGGTTGGAATACCCACATACTACGAGTTCAATCATCCATCAGGATGGAATACCGTCACACCTCCAAAGCAGAACGACGGAAGCATTAAGGGGCGGATGACTTCATGTAGTATCATAACAGTTGAGTAATAGTAAAGAAAGTAACACAACTATCATAAATATAATTTAAAAAGCTACATTGTTGCATGTGATACATGTTTCAAAATAAATTACAATATGATGACAAAATGAGTTTTGAACTGACGCCTTAGCGTCCTTTCCCCAAAAGCTGGTGTTTACCTGTATTACTAAATCCCTGAGAAATACAAGTAGTTTTGAAAAAGTGTCAACAATTAAGTTGGTGAGTTCATAAGCGCTTTTGTATAAGAATTGTATTCCTTTCTATATAAAGTAACCGAGTTTGTTTCTAGAAAATCCAATATTTTCTATAAATATGTGGTGGTTTTAAAAGTTCCAAAACCAGAATGCATAAGTATTTTTCATACCTAAAATAATGTAAGTAGATTTATATAAGTATATATAATCACTAAGGTGTTTGATAGCCCCGTAAACCAAAATGTATTATTAATACTCCATGTGAGGTTTTATAACCCTGCTATTGACCCAGACTGCCTGTAACAACGTTCTTCAGGCGTTGAAATGATATGACATTTGTCACCCCAGACTTGCCGATCTAACTGTAGCTAACAGTTTAGGTGCGGGATTGTCAGTCTCGTATAGATCTATACACAAATATCACGCTATACCTACAAGAGATTATGGTTTATAATACAGGACTTTAAAATGCGTACTTAAAAGTACAGAGAAGTCAAATTGTCTCACAGAATTTAGTATCAATAGATTTACGTATGAAAAGTCTGTCTTTCTTGTAAATCTAAGTATTTCCTCTTTATAGTGTTTATAGTATGTAAAACGTCATGAATA
The DNA here is from genome assembly GCF_052849685.1 of Lactuca virosa. Classification (NCBI taxonomy): domain Eukaryota; kingdom Viridiplantae; phylum Streptophyta; class Magnoliopsida; order Asterales; family Asteraceae; genus Lactuca; species Lactuca virosa. The sequence goes on from NC_136430.1 coordinate 137,381,253, forward strand.
TCTCGTAAACTATACCTATTACAGTTTTAAAAGTGTGTTCCGTTTGAATGAAAAACCTTGGTGTATTACTTAGGAGTTTTGTGGGTTTTACTTAGGAAAATTACGTATCTGAGGGAATTTACGGAGTCAAAATCACTTAAAATTACTAAAAAGTCCGAAATATGAAAATCCAGAGTCAAATGGTAAATTCCGTAGTCAAATGATAATTTCCGGAGCCAAACCATGAATTCTGAAGCATATCCTCGGTTCTAGAGTGGGTCAGCAGCTTCCGGAGCGGATCAGAGGCTTCCGAGGTGCGTGACTTTCTGGGGCGGAGTCTTCCTAGCGCGTGCGAGATGGTTCGAAGCGATGATTCCGGAGCGAACCCTTCCGGAGTGAAGGATATTCCGAAGTGTACAAGGTCCGGAGCATGCGAATTTGTCCGGCTGAGAAGATTCTGAATCAGAAGGTCTCCGGACTAAGAGGGTTCCGGACTAGGAGGGTTCTTTTGGGTTTTCTCCTTCGGTTTTGAGCTGTTTTTAACAAAGGAAAGGATTGGGTTGGTACGGATGTTTATAAAAGTTTGAGAGAGATATGAGAGAGATTTGGGAGAGAGAGAGAGACAGATAGAGTGGGAGAGATTTAGAGAGACTTTGTCGGGGGCCTTTATTAGTGTTTTTCTTCATAGTGCAAGGACTGTAGGCTTTGTTACACCATATTTTGAGTGTTATACACCCCCGAAGGGCATGAAATAGTGTTTTATAGAGTTGTTACATCACTCAACCTGATTAGGGTTTAGAATTTCTAAACATTTGAAACTTCCAAGTGATACTTTGCATTAAGATATAGAATTGTACATTAGTGAACATAGAGTAAGCCCTAACATATAAGCACTAGTTGAGTCGACCAGTTTGACCTGTTGACTTTATTTTACTTTGACTTGACCATAAATTGACGGTTGTCACATCATTCCCACGTTAGAAGGAATGTCATCCCGAAATTAGCATTTTGAGTGGGACTTCACGGGTTAGGGAAAAGATGCGGATATTTTTGTTTTATCTAATCTTCCCGCTCCCAGGTGTACTCAGGTCCTCGTTTGGCGTTCCAGCGGACCTTTACAATGGAGATGCGACTTTGTTTTGTTCTTTTAATCTCCCTATCCATGATTTCTACAGGTTCTTCTACAAAGTGGAGACTCTCGTTGATTTCAATTTCATCCAGAGGGATGACGAGTGTCTCATCGGATAAGTACTTCTTTAAGTTGGACACATGAAAGGTAGGATGTACATTATTGAGTTCTTGCGGTAACCGAAGCTTTTATGCTACCGGGCCAGTCCTGGCAAGGATCTCGAATGGTCCGATATACCTTGGATTTAGTTTCCCATGTTTTCCAAAACGTATTAATCCCCTCCAGGGTGAGACCTTCAATAGCACTCGATCTCCAACCTGAAATTCCAAGGGCTTCTGTCTTTTATCCGCATAACTCTTTTGTCTGTCCCTTGAAGCTTTTAGTCGTTCTCGGATTTGGACAATCTTCTCGGTCGTTTTCCCTTATGATTTTTGGTCCTGTGAGAGTGCTGTTAGGTACTTGTACTCTAGCTAATTGGGTGTCACCCACTTCGGCCCAGCACAGAGGTGATCTGCACTTGCGGCCATTGAGGGCTTCGAATGGAGCAACCTTGATGCTAGTGTGATAGCTGTTGTTGTACGAGAACTCGACCAGTGGAAAATGGGTATCCCATGCCTTACAAAAATCGATCATACAAGCTCTTAACATATCTTCCAAGGTTTGAATGGTCCTCTCACTTTGACCGTCGGTTTGTGGGTGGTAGGCGGTGCTCATGTCTAGTCTCGTCCCTAGAGATTTTTTTAGTGACTGCCAGAACCGTGATGGGAATCTACTATCTCTGTCCGAGATAATGGATATTGGTACACCATGCAGTCGTACTATATCCCTGATGTATGTCCTAGTTAGTTTCTCCATCTTGTCTGTTTCTTTTATTGGTAGGAAGTGCGCAGATTTGGTTAACCTGTCGACGATCACCCAGATGGTGTCAAGTCCACCCGTTGTCTTGGGTAGCTTGGTTACGAAATCCATCGTTATCCGCTCCCACTTCCACTCGGGTATTTCAGGTTGTTGTAACAATCCTGAAGGCTTGACTTTGGCACAAGTCAGGCACTTACCCACATAGGTAGCGATTTCGGCTTTCATGTTCGGCCACTAATATAGTTTCTTCAGGTCCAGATACATATTGTCTGACCCGGGATGCACAGAGTATCGAGTCTTATGAGCCTCATTCATGACAACGTCTCTGTATCCACCAAACTTTGGTGTCCAGATCTGATTCATGAGGTAACGAACTCCGTCATCCTTGACTTCAAGATTCTTATTCATTCCTCTTAAGGCTTCACCGGCCACATTTTCAGTTTTCAAGGCTTCCATTTGAGCTTCCTTGATTTGAGTGGACAGGTGTGAATGGATCGCCATGGTTATTGATTTTACTCGGCGGTCCGAGTATTCCTTTTGGCTGAGAGCATCAACTATTACATTAGCTTTTCCGGGATGATAACGAATTTCGCATTCGTAATCGTTCAGTAGTTCAACCCATCGTCTTTGCCTCATGTTGAGTTCCTTTTGGTTGAGGATGTGCTGAAGGCTCTTATGATCAGTGAAGATCGTGCATTTTGTGCCGTGGAGATAGTGTCTCCAGATCTTTAGGGCAAAAACGATTGCTCCCAGTTCGAGGTCGTGTGTAGTGTAATTGACCTCGTGTGTCTTGAGCTATCTTGAGGCGTATGCGATGACCTTTCCTCGTTGCATCAGAACACACCCAAGACCCTGGTTTGACGCGTTGCAGTAGACTACAAAGTCTTCTGTTCCTTCTGGTAGAGATAATATAGTTGCGTTGCATAGGGCTTGTTTCAGAGTTTGGAACGCAGCGTCTTGTTTTTCTCCAAATCTGTAGGTTATACCCTTCTGAGTCAGGGCGGTAAGTGGATTAGCAATCTTTGAGAAATTTTGTATGAATATTCGGTAATAGCCAGCAAGGCCTAAGAATTGTCGGATTTCCGTTGGAGTTCTTGGAGCTGACCGGTTCTCGATTGCCTTGATTTTGGAAGGTTCCACGTGTATCCCTTCTTTGCTGACCACATAGCCTAGGAGATCTACTTTCCGAATCCAAAATTCACACTTTGAGAATTTTGCGTATAACTTCTCTGCCCTTAATGTTTCCAAGACCTGTCGGAGGTGTTGACCATGTTCTTCCTTACTTCGTGAGTAGATAAGTATATCATCTATGAATACGACCACAAATTTGTCCAGGAAAGTACGACATACTCTGTTCATTAAGTCCATGAACATCGCCGGTGCATTTGTCAATCCAAAGGGCATCACTACAACCTCGTAGTGACCATAATGAGTTCGGAACGCTGTCTTGGGAACATCTCCTTCCAGGATTCGCAGGTGGTGATACCCGGATCTTAAATCGATCTTCGAGAAGTAGCGTGCTCCTTGGAGTTGGTCGAACAGATGGTCTATGCGTGGTAGGGGATATCAGTTCTTGATTGTGAGCTTGTTTAGTTCTCGGTAGTCGATGCACATGCGGAAAGATCCATCCTTCTTCTTTATGAACAGGACCGGTGCTCCCCAAGGTGAGAAGCTCGACCTGATAAATCCTTTGCTGAGTAGTTCATTCAGTTGGCTGGATAATTCCTGTATCTCTACCGGTGCTAGACGGTACGGTAATTTTGCTACTAGGGTAGCTCCGGGAATCAACTCGATTCTGAACTGGACTTGACGTTCTGGTGGAAATCTGGGAAGATCTTCAAGGAAGACGTCGGGGAAGTTGTAGACTTCTGGGATGTCTTTGATGTCTTTCACTTCCTGTTCCTTATCTACCACGTGGGCTTGGAAGGCATGGTATTCCTTGCGCATATATTTTTGGGCTTTGACGCAAGAGATGATTTGTAAATTGGTACTGGGTTTGTCACCATAAATGGAAAGTGTTTCGCCATTCGGAAGATTAAGGCGAACGGCCCTTTCGTGAAAAAGTATATCAGCATGGTGAAGGCTTAACCAATTCATACCGATGATGACATCAAAGCTTCTTATAGTGATTGGCATTAAATCGATTTGGAAAGAATGTTCATTTAGAGTTAGTGTGCAGCCTACGTATATATCATTTGTGCTCTCTGTTTTACCGTTTGCCATTTCTACTGTAAATATCTTATTAAGTGCTTGGGGGTTTTGTTTAAGTAAGTGTTTGAATTCATGGCTCACGAAACTCCTCTCCGCACCACAATCAAAGAGTATGCATGCATACGTGTCATTGAGGAGAAACGTACCCGTAACCACCGTGGTATCGGCTATTGCTTCGTTCTGCCCTATTTCCAGCACTCTTCCTACACCGCCATCATTCCTTGCCTTAGGGCAATCTCTCATGTAGTGCCCGGTCTAACCACACCCATAACACGCTTGGCCCACACCGACTCCAGGAACTTGGGTGATTGGTCGTGTTGGCGCCTTACAAAAATGAGCAGTGTGCCCTTTCCTATTGCAGTTATTACAGTGCAACTCCCGACAATTTCTGTTGTGATGGAAATTTCATTTACCGCACTTCGGTAGGTTTCCAGCATATTGCTTTGCTGGTGTAGGGGTAATAGGAACAACAGTGGGAGTAGTAGCGGCATGGACTGCCACTATCTGTTGTCTCTTGGAAGGTTCTTGCGAAGATTGACCCTTCCTCTTTTCCAAAACTTCTTCTTGTTGTTGTTGTTGGTATTGTTGTTATTGTTGTTGCTTCCTCTGGTTTGTTCTGGAACAACAGTCATGAAGCCTTGGAAGACTCCATGGTTAACCAGGGACTGTACCAGCTGTTTGGCACTATCGAAAGTAACTGGTTTGGAAGCTAATACACTTCCTTAAATCTGGGGTGACAGCCCCCAGATATACCTTTTGATCTTCTTGCTCTCCAGAGCAACCATTCCCGGGCAAAGTATTGCTAAGTCACTAAACCTATTGGTATAGGTGGTGATCTCCGAACCTACCATAGTAAGGCCCCAAAAGGCTCTTGCTCGAGCTTCTGTACTTCGCCACTCGGGCAGTACTCTTGCATGAGCATTTGTTTCAGGTTTTCCCATCCCATGTAGTTAGCCACCACCAGTGTTAGTGACTTAACGTGGACAATCTCTGACAACCGGAGATTTCAATCTTGTACAAACCATTCAATCCAATCAAAGTTAGACTTGTTCCTGCTAACTTCTAGCACCATTTTGAGTCTATTTGAGCATTCCGAGCCTAGCATATCCAAGGAATAAGTGAATGAAAGTGCCAATTGAAGTGGTAACCCATCAACCAAGCCATAAACCCTCAAAAGAGGAGTTTATGGCAAAGGGTCATGGGTTTATGGCCGTAAACACATGTTGGGCGTAAACTCCATGCTATATATATGACCCTTAGTCATTTTTCAGCCACTTTTCACTTTTCCAAGCCTAGAACTCGAATTCTCTCCCAAGGATCTTGAAGTATTTGCTCCAAATCTTCAAAAATGTAAGTGAATCCTTCCATATTTGAGTTAATACATCTCTTCTCCTTGATTCACTCTTGATTTCATCCATGGAATCTCTTCTTTTGGGTAGATCTTCAAGTGTTCTTCATTTCACCAAGAACACCAAGAACACACACTAGTGTTTTTGGACTTTAATCCCCCTTTCAAGCTTCTACTACGTAAGTACACTACCCTTAGCTTGTTATATACTAAAATCACTTGTTAAACATCAAGAAATCCTGTCCAGGAGGGTGTTTACGGCCAAGGAAATCTCCCTTGGCCGTAAACCCTAATATTGGGTGCATATGAACCCTAACTTCTTCCTAAGGCTTGGTCTTTAGTCTAGAACACTTCCTGGAAGCTTGTAGGACCTAAAACACACGAAATGGAACAAGATGACATGAGTTTACAGTCGTAAACACCATGGGCCATAAACCCATGGGCCGTAAACTCATGGGGGGTTTACTCTTGGGCCGAAAACTCCAATGTGAGGCCCTACAACCCTTAGATACAACCCTTTGTACCTCTAACACTTGAATCAAAGTGTTTTCCATGTCCTAGGGTGTCCTTACTTGCTTAATTAGTTGTTTAAACACTAATTAGATACATATGTGTGTCATTATATGTTAAATAGGATCCGTGTGTGCTCAAGTCCTCACTTGACACTTAGCATCTTATCCGACACTTCCCTCCAAATCACTCACTACAGGTGAGTTCATACCCCTTAATCAACCTTTGAAATGATTTTAAATGCTTTTATGGGGGGGGGGGAATACAAGTTGAAGCATTCTAGTTATTGCATTAATCATATGTGATTAATAACTAGGACAAACAGGAAGATTTTATATTACTTTCAAATTGTTATCAAACTTATGGATTTCAAACACTTCAAAACATTTTATTAAACTCTTTTAAATGCTAAATCCTTTATCCAACTCTTTTAAACTTACATTATTGTCAAACTCATATCTATACAGATATATTTATATAAGTAAGGTTTGAAGGACTTAGGACTGATAACTCACTTTATTTCCTGTTCCTTGTTTGGTTGTGGACTTAGGGTATCTTGTTATTTGTCCGAATGTCGTTGAAACCTTAATTATATATCGTATATATGTGTTAGGATATAAAAGCTTTCACTTCAGATCAGTACCTTTGGGTAGCAAAGGCATACATACAACCGTACTAGTTACCTATAATAGGTATAGTTAAGAGATCACTACCCACTATTACTATTACAACGACACATGCAAGAGTCAGTACAGTTACGAGTCATTACATACATATTATAATGAGAAATAATACATAATATACACTATATAAGAGAACATACTATACACTATACAAGAGGATATACTACACACTAGTGCAGATAAAACATTACTACACTATGACATACTATACAAACATTTGAATACGATAATCAGAATGCGACATACTACTTCTCGATACGACACTGCATTGTTGTATCACTTTGTAACCAGAGTCTCCTAGAGGGAGAGCGGGCATTGTGTGTATAGATCTATACGGGACAGACACTCCCACACCCCGACTGCTAGCTACAGTCCCAGCCGACAAGGCCAAGGGGTGACAGAATGTTACCTCACTACATATGACACCGGAGGGTCATTAGTTATTCAGTCGTCGATCAGCATGGTTACATACGAGTTCACATTTAAACCTTTAATTAACCGATTAAGAATTAAAGGAAAACAGAATCCCCGAGGTGTATTGTACATTTAATATTGGCAGTTATCTAATCTATGGGAAAGTCTTTACCTTTGTGTTTCCCTACTCTATTGTTATGCCTCTATCTGATAGTCGGACTATGGCGAATTGGTCCATGGAACACTCTCATCATACTTTCAATTGATTCTTACTATTATCATCATCTCTATAAACTTCCAGTAAAAGATGTCGCCTCGCAAGCGTCCGACCAGAGGCACGCCTATGAATCAAACTCCACCACCACCACCCCCTCTGCAGTTTGATGCGGTGATGTTTCAGGCAGCTGTAACCGCAGCTGTGACCGCAGCCATGGCTCAAGTAAATTCTGGTGGTGTAAGTGGAGCTGGAACGGGCACCAACTCTATCCATGGTGAAATCCAACCACGTACACGGGAGTGTACCTATAAAGACTTCATCAGGTGCAAACCAACGTACTTTAACGGAACCGGAGGGATCATTGCGTTGTCCCAATGGATCGAAAGAACAGAAGCAATCTTCGAGATGTGCTCATGCCCTGAAGGAAGCAAGATAAAGTTTGCTGCTTGCACCTTCACCGAAAGGGCGCTGACATGGTGGAATGGCCATGTCAAATCACTCTCCCTGGTAGCAGCTAACGCTATGGGCTGGGAGACATTGAAGGATCTGATGGCAAAAGAGTACTGCCCGAGGGGAGAAATTCAAAAAATTGAAGAAGAACTGTGGAACCTTAAGATGAAGGGTTCCGACATAGTGGCTTATACGGCCCGATTCAGCGACCTGGTGACCCTATGTCCCAACATGGTCCCCACTGAAAGCAAGAAAGTCGAGAGATACATCTGGGGTTTGGTGCCCCCATATCGGGGGAACATTCTGGCATCGAACCCTGCGACCTTTGATAGTGCGAAGGAATTGGCCCAAAGGCTTATCGATCACGAGGTTCCTTCTACTCCAACAACAACTGCAATAGCTGCCCCCGCACCAACCAAAGCAGCTGACAACAAGAGAAAGCGTTGGGACCGAAAGAAGGGCAAAAGCCAGCTCAACCCTCTTCCAAGAACCAACAGACTGTGGCTGTCCATGCTGCCACCACCCCTGTTGCCCCTATACCAGCCAAACCATATGCAGGGAGCCAACCCATATGCACCAAGTGCAATTTCCATCATAACGGCCCCTGCCGGGAAATACACTGCACCAATTGCGACCGGAAGGGCCATACCACCCGGTTTTGCAGAACGTCACCCAAACCTAACACCCAGGTCCCTGGTGCAGGAGTAAGTCAGGCCTGCTACGGGTGTAGCGAGACAGGGCACTTCAAAAGAAACTGTCCGAAAGCTGGGAATGCGGGAGGAGCAGGAAGACTAGTTGCTATTGGCCACAATGAAGTCGTGACAGACCCCATAGTAGTCACGGGTACGTTCCTCCTCGATAACTCTTATGCATGTGTCTTATTTGATTGTGGGGCTGAGAGGAGCTTCGTGAACCAAAAATTTAAACACTTACTTAATCAAACACTACAAGCACTAAAAGAAACCTTCGTCGTAGAAATGGCTAACGGCAAGACAGAGAGCTCTAACGAGATTTACATAGGTTGTACCCTCACGCTAGACACTCATTCATTCCCAATCGACCTCATACCCGTGGCAATCAAGAGTTTCGACGTCATTGTGGGTATGGACTGGTTGAGTCTTCATCATATCGATATTTTGTGTTTCGACAAAGCAGTCCGTCTAAACCTACCGAATAACGACACCTTGTTGGTCTACGGAGACAAACCCAATACGAGCCTTCGTATCATCTCAAGTATTCAAGCCCAGAAATACTTGCGTAAGGAATATCGTGCATTCCTGGCGCACGTTGTCGATACGAGCCAGAAAACAAAAGACCTAAAATACCTCCTCGTAGTACGCGACTTCCCCGACGTCTTTCCAGAAGAACTACCGGGTTTACCTGCCCAACGTCAAGTCGAATTTAGGATCGACTTAGTTCCAGGGGCTACCCCCGTAGCCAAATCGCCATATCGTCTAGCACCTGCAGAGATGCAAGAACTGTCCGGTCAACTTAACGAACTGCTCAGCAAGGGCTTTATAAGACCATGTTTCTCACCCTGGGGAGCACCGGTCTTATTCGTAAAGAAGAAAGACGGATCGTTCTGTATGTGCATCGACTATAGGGAACTCAATAAGCTTACGGTTAAAAATCGTTACCCTCTTCCTCGCATAGACGATTTATTCGACCAGCTGCAAGGGGCGAACTACTTTTCCAAGATCGATCTGAGATCCGGGTATCACCAGTTACGAGTGCTTGAGGAGGATGTTCCGAAGACAGCCTTCCGAACTCGTTACGGACACTACGAGTTCGTAGTGATGCCATTCGGATTGACTAATGCGCTCGCAGTATTCATGGACTTAATGAATAGGGTATGCCGTCCTTACTTGGATCAGTTCGTCATCGTTTTCATCGACGACATACTTATCTACTCGCGAAGTAAGGAGGTACATAACGATCATCTACGACAAGTCCTAGGAACCCTACGATCTGAGAAGCTCTATGCGAAGTTCTCTAAATGCGAATTTTGGATCCGCAGAGTCGAATTCTTAGGTCACGTGGTTAACGAAGAAGGAATCCACGTGGACCCTTCCAAAATTTAGGCCATCGAGAACTGGTCAGCACCGAAGACACCTATAGAAATTCGTCAATTTCTAGGCCTCGCTGGCTACTATCGTAGATTCATACAGAACTTCTCGCGAATTGCAAAACCTCTTACGACACTGACCCAGAAAGGAGTGGCCTTTGACTGGAAAGAGAAACAAGAGAAGGCGTTTCAAACGCTGAAGCGAGCTTTATGCACTGCACCGATATTGTCCCTCCCCGAAGGGACGGAAGACTTCGTGGTCTATTGCGATGCGTCAAATCAAGGGCTCGGCTGTGTTCTGATGCAACGAGGTAAGGTTATCGCCAATGCCTCAAGACAGCTGAAGACACACGAGGTCAACTACACCACTCACGACCTCGAATTAGGAGTAGTTGTGTTTGCTCTGAAGATCTGGAGACACTATCTGTATGGTACGAAGAGCACTATCTTTACAGATCACAAAAGCCTGCAACACATATTCAACCAGAAGGAGCTCAATATGAGACAACGACGGTGGGTCGAACTACTCAATGACTACGAATGTGAAATTCGTTATCATCCGGGTAAAGCCAACGTAGTAGCAGACGCCCTAAGTCGGAAAGAATATTCTGGTCGAAGAGCCAAGTCATTAACTATGACTATCCATTCGCATCTGTCCACACAAATTAAGGAAGCTCAGCTCGAAGCCTTAAAACCTGAAAATGTGGCGGGTGAATTTCTGCGAGGAATAGATAAGAACTTGGAAGTCAAGGGTGGCGGAGCTTTATATCTCATGGACCGGATCTGGACACCGAAACACGGTGTCTTTAGAGACTTGGTCATGAAGGAAGCGCACAACACTCGATATTCCATCCACCCGGGTTCAGATAAGATGTATCTGGATCTTAAAAAGTTATACTGGGGGCCTAACATGAAAGCACAGATTGCAACCTTCGTGAGTAAATACCTTACTTGCGCCAAGGTCAAGGTCGAATACCAGAAACCTTCAGGTCTACTACAGCAACCAGAGATACCAGAGTGGAAGTGGGAGCGGATCACAATGGACTTCATAACGAAGCTACCCAAGACAACGGGTGGACTTGATACCATTTGGGTCATCGTCGATTGACCAAGTCCGCGCACTTCCTACCAATCAAAGAGACCGACAAGATGGAAAAGCTCACAAGAACATACATTCGAGAGATAGTACGACTGCATGGTGTCCCTATATCCATTATCTCCGATAGAGATAGTAGATTCACTTCGAGGTTCTGGCAGTCGCTACAAAACTCCTTAGGAACGAGGCTGGACATGAGTACAGCCTACCATCCACAGACCGGCGGACAAAGTGAGAGAACTATCCAAACATTGGAGGACATGTTGCGGGCCTGTGTGATCGACTTTAGGAAGGCATGGGATACTTATTTACCCCTTGTCGAGTTTTCCTACAACAACAGTTATCACACGAGCATAAAGGCTGCTCCATTTGAAGCCCTCTATGTCCGGAGGTGCAGATCCCCTCTGTGCTGGGCTGAGGTGGGTGATACTCAGTTAGCTAAAGGACGAGTTCCTGACAGCACTCTCACGGGTCCGGAGATCATTCAGGAAGCGACAGAGAAGATCGTTCAGATTCGTGAACGACTGAAAGCCTCTAGAGACCGACAGAAAAGCTACGCAGACAAACGAAGGAAACCTTTGGAATTCCAGGTGGGAGAGCGAGTCCTTTTGAAAGTCTCACCCTGGAAGGGCTTGATACGCTTCGGAAAGCATGGAAAACTAAATCCAAGATACATAGGGCCTTTTGAGATTCTCGCTAGAATCGGCCCTGTAGCTTACAAACTCAACCAACCCCACGAGCTTAGTAACGTACATCCTATTTTCCACGTCTCGAACTTGAAAAAGTGCCTATCTGACGAGACTCTTGTAATCCCACTCGACGAGATTGATATCAACTAGAGCCTCAATTTCGTGGAAGAACCTGTAGAGATCATGGACCGAGAGGTCAAGCAAACGAAGCAAAGCCATATCCCAAAAGTGAAGGTTCGCTGGAACGCCAAACGAGGACCGGAATTCACTTAGGAGCGCGAGGATCAAATTAGATTTCAATCTTTTACAAGCCATTCAATCCAATCAAAGTTAGACTTGTTCCTGCTAACTTCTAGCACCATTTTGAGTCTATTTGAGCATTCCGAGCCTAGAATATCGAAGGAATAAGTGAATGAAAGTGCCAATTGAAGTGGTAACCCATCAACCAAGCCATAAACCCTCAAAAGAGGAGTTTACTGCCAAGGGTCATGGGTTTACGGCCGTAAACACATGTTAGCCGTAAACTCCATGCTATATATACGACCCTTAGTCATTTTTCAGCCACTTTTCACTTTTCCAAGCCTAGAACTCGAATTCTCTCCCAAGGATCTTGAAGTTTTTGCTCAAATCTTCAAAAATGTAAGTGAATCCTTCCATATTTGAGTTAATACATCTCTTCTCCTTGATTCACTCTTGATTTCATCCATGGAATCTCTTCTTTTGGGTAGATCTTCAAGTGTTCTTCATTTCACCAAGAACACACACTAGTGTTTTTGGACTTTAATCCCCCTTTCAAGCTTCTACTACGTAAGTACACTACCCTTAGCTTGTTATATACTAAAATCACTTGTTAAACATCAAGAAATCATGTCCAGGAGGGTGTTTACGGCCAAGCAAATCTCCCTTGGCCGTAAACCCTAATATTGGGTGCATATGGACCCTAACTTCTTCATAAGGCTTGGTCTTTAGTCTAGAACACTTCCTGGAAGCTTGTAGGACCTTAAACACACGAAATGGAACAAGATGACATGAGTTTACGGCCGTAAACACCATGGGCCATAAACCCATGGGCCGTAAACTCATGGGGGGTTTACTCTTGGGCCGAAAACTCCAATGTGAGGCCCTACAACCCTTAGATACAACCCTTTGTACCTCTAACACTTGAATCAAAGTGTTTTCCATGTCCTAGGGTGTCCTTACTTGCTTACTTAGTTGTTTAAACACTAATTAGATACATATATGTCTCATTATATGTTAAATAGGATCCGTGTGTGCTCAAGTCCTCACTTGACACTTAGCATCCTATCCGGCACTTCTCTCCAAACCACTCACTACAGGTGAGTTCATACCCCTTAATCAGCCTTTGAAATGATTTTAAATGCTTTTATGGGGAGGAATACAAGTTGAAGCATTCTAGTTATTGCATTAATCATATGTGATTAGTAACTAGGACAAACAGGAAGATTTTGTATTACTTTCAAATTGTTATCAAACTTATGGATTTCAAACACTTCAAAACATTTTATTAAACTCTTTTAAATGCTAAATCCTTTATCAAACTCTTTTAAACTTACATTATTGTCAAACTCATATCTATACAGATATATTTATATAAGTAAGGTTTGAAGGACTTAGGACTGATAACTCACTTTATTTCATGTTCCTTGTTTGGTTGTGGACTTAGGGTATCTTGTTATTTGTCCGAATGTCGTTGAAACCTTAATTATATATCGTATATATATGTGTTAGGATATAAAAGATTTCACTTTAGTTCAGTACCTTTGGGTAGCAAAGGCATACATACAACCGTACTAGTTACCTATAATAGGTATAGTTAAGAGATCACTACCCACTATTACTATTACAACGACACATGCAAGAGTCAGTACAGTTACGAGTCATTACATACATACTATAATGAGAAACAATACATACTATACACTATATAAGAGAACATACTATACACTATACAAGAGGATATACTATACACTAGTGCAGAGAAAACATTACTACACTATGACATATTATACAAACATTTGAATACGATAATAAGAATGCGACATACTACTTCTCGATACGACACTGCATTGTTGTATCACTTTGTAACCAGAGTGTCCTGGAGGGAGAGCGGGCATTGTGTGTATAGATCTATACGGGACAGACACTCCCACACCCCGACTGCTAGCTACAGTCCCAGCCGACAAGGCCAAGCGGTGACAGAATGTTACCTCACTACATATGACACTGGAGGGTCATCAGTTATTCAGTCGTCGATCAGCATGGTTACATACGAGTTCATATTTAAACCTTTAACTAACCAACTAAGAATTAAAGGAAAACAGACTCCCCGAGGTGTATTGTACAATTAATACTACCTGGACTCTGCATTTTATCACTTTATAGCCAGCAGTGACACTGCTGAGGTAAAACATTATTTTCCCCTATTACATTTATTTGTAATCATCTCACATAAACGATGACATAAAACTATATTTTTATAATGATAGTTTCACTGAGAAAAACTCTTACATTTACAAAAGAACAAACATACAAATGGTCGGGTCTTGGTAGAAGACTACATTTCAGTAGAAAATATAGGATTTTCTAGGGAGTTCAACCATTTCCAAACATTTGCAGTCAATTACGAACATTTACACTTCGTTGTTATAAACATTTTCATACAAGCAATGACGCTAAATACTTATGAACTCACCAACGTAAGGCTGATAAACTCTTTCAAAATAACTTGTATTCTCAGGTCATCAGTAGGCAGGTACCGATGAAGCTTTTGAGAAGATGGAGCACATTCAAGACTCATCTTTTATTTTCATCATTCATTTTGGTGTCTTACAAACTATACAGAACACGCTTGTATTAAAATTATTATATTAATGCAATGGATGTTGTTGCTTGTCTTTACTATTATGCATTGTTATGATACTGTACATGAAGTCCTCCACCCCAGAACGTTTCTCTCGTTCCGGTTTTGGGGTGTGACAGATTGGTATCAAAGCATTGTTTATAGTGAATCGAGTATATCAACCCATAAAAGATATACAAACTATAAACGCAACGGGATTAATATACTCTGACCAAGAGTTTATACTTTTAAATAATAAAATATTTAACGAAGTATACATACCTGCATTCATACTAAAATCAGTGTCATTTGGATAGAACAAAAGTATTACGATTGCTGAACAACACGATTAGGCTTAGAGACATATAGTCAAACCTGGGAGGATATAGCCTGATCAACTATATTTTTCGAGGAGTGACTAGCAGGTGCCTAAGAATGGTTGTGGTGTTGCAACAAGTCTAAAAACTTACCAATACTACTACAACAAGAACATTAGAACAAAACATAAACCTAAAATTCTATAGGAGTATTTTGTGTTACTATAATTACTTATTTGAGAACTAAAAAGGTCTTTACTAGTAGGGCAATAGTTGCTAAGTGGATACGCTAAGGTTACATGTGACTAAGGTGCTATAGACTTAGAATCTGTGACCTTTGCTTTATTTCCTGTTCCTTGTTTGGTTGTGGATTTAGAGTTAGGGTCACTTATTCGAAGGTCTATCCTGTTTTGGTTACATATAATTGGTATGCATTATGCGAGTGTTGAAGTAACTAGTAAAAATCATCTTATAATTATCTTAGATTAGTACGTCTATTATTATAATATTCTTATACCCCCTTTTCACGTGTAGATAGCATGGTGGGCTTCCATCTACCCGGCGACCCATGCTTCCCAAACCAAGGCAATGCTGGATGGCTTGAAGAAGAGCCGAAAGATGATCACCCAATCCCTTTGGATGATCACCTCGCAGAAGGTTTTTCGGATGGTTCTGACTCCGAACCAGAAGTCAACAACCTGCCCCAAGAGGCTCTAGTCCCAAACTTCAACCCCCGACCGGCATTTCAAGGCCCCACTCCCTTGTGGGCGACAACCTTGAACCGTTGGAGTGATGAGCAGGGTCAGCCCTTACCCTTCAACCGAGACCGAAGCTTTTACAACATAAGCGAGGGAGGCTCAGCTGACCGAGTCCTGCCCATTATGGTCCGCAGGATTGCTCGGAATGTAGAGCAAGGTCGAGCAGCCATCGATCGAGTCATGGAAGTTGACGCCAACTCTGGCATTAACACGGTTCGCATTCGCCAACTCGAAGAGGCTATGGAAAGGACTAGGAGAACCAATGAGGCTCTGCAGCAACAACTAACTGCATCCTGAGCTGAAGTCATAGAACTCCGAGTGCGTCAGAGGGCGCATGAGCGACATCTTCAAGAAGTTGTACGTCAACTGGCAAATCTGAGGGTTCACCCGAGGAATACCCGTCGCCGGCAGAAGATGTCGACTCATCTTTTCTTTTGGGTTAAGGAATAGCCTTTCTTTTCTGTGCACTATGGAGCACTTGTCTGTAAAATATTCCTAACTTTTAAAGTACTCTAACTAGACTTCTAAGCTGCCAACATTTTCCCTTATGGCATGATGTAAGACCAACTGTTAGGTCATTTTTCCCGAACTCATTTTACATCATTAATACCGGTAATATTGGCAGTTATCTAATCTATGGGAAAGTCTTTACCTTTGTGTTTCCCTACTCTATTGTTATGCCTCTATCTGATAGTCGGACTATGGCGAATTGGTCCATGAAACACTCTCATCATACTTTCAATTGATTCTTACTATTATCATCATCTCTATAAACTTCCAGTAAAAGATGCTGCCTCGCAAGCGTCCGACCAGAGGCACGCCTATGAATCAAACTCCACCACCACCACCCCCTCTGCAGTTTGATGCGGTGATGTTTCAGGCAGCTGTAACCGCAGCTGTGACCGCAGCCATGGCTCAAGTAAATTCTGGTGGTGTAAGTGGAGCTGGAACGGGCACCAACTCTAGCCATGGTGAAATCCAACCACGTACACGGGAGTGTACCAATAAAGACTTCATCAGGTGCAAACCAACGTACTTTAACGGAACCGGAGTGATCATTACGTTGTCCCAATGGATCGAAAGAACAGAAGCAATCTTCGAGATGTGCTCATGCCGTGAAGGAAGCAAGATAACGTTCGTTGCTTGCACCTTCACCGAAAGGGCCCTGACATGGTGGAATGGCCATGTCAAATCACTCTCACTGGCAGCAGCTAACGCTATGGGCCGGGAGACACTGAAGGATCTGATGGCAAAAAAGTACTGCCCGAGGGGAGAAATTCAAAAAATTGAAGAAGAACTGTGGAACCTTAAGATGAAGGGTTCCGATATAGTGGCTTATACGGCCCGATTCAGCGACCTGGTGACCCTATGTCCCAACATGGTCCCCACTGAAAGCAAGAAAGTCGAGAGATACATCTGGGGTTTGGTGCCCCCATATCGGGGGAACATTCTGGCATCGAACCCTGCGACCTTTGATAGTGCCAAGGAATTGGCCCAAAGGCTTATCGATCACGAGGTTCCTTCTACTCCAACAATAACTGCAATAGCTGCCCCCGCACCAACCAAAGCAGCTGACAACAAGAGAAAGCGTTGGGACCGAAAGAAGGGCAAAAGCCAGCTCAACCCTCTTCCAAGAACCAACAGACTGTGGCTGTCCATGCTGCCACCACCCCTGTTGCCCCTGTACCAGCCAAACCATATGCAGGGAGCCAACCCATGTGCGCCAAGTGCAATTTCCATCATAACGGCCCCTGCCGGGAAATATACTACACTAATTGCGACCGGAAGGACCATACCGCCCGGTTTTGCAGAACGTCACCCAAACCTAACACCCAGGCCCTTGGTGCAGGAGTAAGTCAGGCCTGCTACGGGTGTGGCGAGACAGGGCACTTCAAAAGAAACTTTCCTTAAGCTGGGAATGCGGGAGGAGCAGTAAGACTAGTTGCTATTGGCCACAATGAAGTAGTGGCAGACCCCACAGTAGTCACGGGTACGTTCCTCCTCGATAACTCTTATGCATGTGTCTTATTTGATTGTGGGGCTGAGAGGAGCTTCGTGAACCAAAAATTTAAACACTTACTTAATCAAACACTACAAGCACTAAAAGAAACCTTCGTCGTAGAAATGGCTAAGGGCAAGACAGAGAGCTCTAACGAGATTTACATAGGTTGTACCCTCACGCTAGACAATCATTCATTCCCAATCGGCCTCATACCCGTGGAAATCAAGAGTTTCGACGTCATTGTGGGCATGGACTGGTTGAGTCTTCATCATACCGATATTTTGTGTTTCGACATAGCAGTCCGTCTAAACCTACAGAATAACGAAACCTTGTTGGTCTACGGAGACAAACCCAATACGAGCCTTCGTATCATCTCAAGTATTCAAGCCCAGAAATACTTGCGTAAGGAATATCGTGCATTCCTGGCGCACGTTGTCGATACGAGCCATAAAACTAAAGACCTAAAATACCTCCCCGTAGTACGCGACTTCCCCGACGTCTTTCCAGAAGAACTACCGGGTTTACCTGCCCAACGTCAAGTCGAATTTAGGATCGACTTAGTTCCAGGGGCTACCCCCGTAGCCAAATCGCCATATCGTCTAGCACCTGCAGAGATGCAAGAACTGTCCGGTCAACTTAACGAACTGCTCAGCAAGGGCTTTATAAGACCAAGTTTCTCACCCTGGGGAGCACCAGTCTTATTCGTAAAGAAGAAAGACGGATCGTTCCGTATGTGCATCGACTACAGGGAACTCAATAAGCTTACGGTTAAAAATCGTTACCCTCTTCCTCGCATAGACGATTTATTCGACCAGCTGCAAGGGGCGAACTACTTTTCCAAGATCGATCTGAGATCCGGGTATCACCAGTTACGAGTGCTTGAGGAGGATGTTCCGAAGACAGCCTTCCGAACTCGTTACGGACACTACGAGTTCGTAGTGATGCCATTCGGATTGACTAGTGCGCCCGCAGTATTCATGGACTTAATGAATAGGGTATGTCGTCCTTACTTGGATCAGTTCGTTATCGTTTTCATCGACGACATACTTATCTACTCGCGAAGTAAGGAGGAACATAAAGATCATCTACGACAAGTCCTAGGAACCCTACGATCTGAGAAGCTCTATGCGAAGTTCTCTAAATGCGAATTTTGGATCCGCAGAGTCGAATTCTTAGGTCATGTGGTTAGCGAAGAAGGAATCTACGTGGACCCTTCCAAAATTTAGGCCATCGAGAACTGGTCAGCACCGAAGACGCCTACAGAAATTCATCAATTTCTAGGCCTTGCTGGCTACTATCGTAGATTCATACAGAACTTCTCGCGAATTGCAAAACCTCTTACGACACTGACCCAGAAAGGTGTGGCCTTTGACTGGAAAGAGAAACAAGAGAAGGCGTTTCAAACGCTGAAGCGAGCTTTATGCACCACACCGATATTGTCCCTCCCCGAAGGGACGGAAGACTTCGTGGTCTATTGCGATGCGTCAAATCAAGGGCTCGGATGTGTTCTGATGCAACGAGGTAAGGTCATCGCCTATGCCTCAAGACAGCTGAAGACACACGAGGTCAACTACACCACTCACGACCTCGAATTAGGAGTAGTTGTGTTTGCTTTGAAGATCTGGAGACACTATCTGTATGGTACGAAGAGCACTATCTTTACAGATCACAAAAGCCTGCAACACATATTCAACCAGAAGGAGCTCAATATGAGACAACGACGGTGGGTCGAACTTCTCAATGACTACGAATGCGAAATTCGTTATCATCCGGGTAAAGCCAACGTAGTAGCAGACGCCTTAAGTCGGAAAGAATAATGGTCGAAGAGCCAAGTCATTAACTATGACTATCCATTCGCATCTGTCCACACAAATTAAGGAAGCCCAGCTCGAAGCCTTAAAACCTGAAAATGGGGCGGGTGAATCTCTGCGAGGAATGGATAAGAACTTGGAAGTCAAGGGTGGCGGAGCTTTATATCTCATGGACCGGATCTGGACACCGAAACACGGTGTCTTTAGAGACTTGGTCATGAAGGAAGCGCACAACACTCGATATTCCATCCACCCCGGTTCAGATAAGATGTATCTGGATCTTAAAAAGTTATACTGGTGGCCTAACATGAAAGCAGAGATTGCTACCTTCATGAGTAAATACCTTACTTGCGCCAAGGTCAAGGTCGAATACCAGAAACCTTCAGGTCTACTACAGCAACCAGAGATACCAGAGTGGAAGTGGGAGCGGATCACAATGGACTTCATAACGAAGCTACCCAAGACAACGGGTGGACTTGATACCATTTTGGTCATCGTCGACAGATTGACCAAGTCCGCACACTTCCTACCAATCAAAGAGACCGACAAGATGGAAAAGCTCACAAGAACATACATTCGAGAGATAGTACGACTGATGGTGTCCCTATATCCATTATCTCCGATAGAGATAGTAGATTCACTTCGAGGTTCTGGCAGTCGCTACAAAACTCCTTAGGAACGAGGCTGGACATGAGTACAGCCTACCATCCACAGACCGACGGACAAAGTGAGAGAACTATCCAAACATTGGAGGACATGTTGCGGGCCTGTGTGATCGACTTTGGGAAGGAATGGGACACTCATTTACCCCTGGTCGAGTTTTCCTACAACAACAGTTATCACACGAGCATAAAGGCTGCTCCATTTGAAGCCCTCTATGTCCGGAAGTGCAGATCCCCTCTGTGCTGGGCTGAGGTGGGTGATACTTAGTTAGCTAAAGGACGAGTTCCTGACAACACTCTCACGGGTCCGGAGATCATTCGGGAAGCGACAGAGAATATCGTTCAGATTTGTGAACGACTGAAAGCCTCTAGAGACCGACAGAAAAGCTACGCAGACAAACAAAGGAAACCTTTGGAATTCCTGGTGGGAGACCGAGTCCTTTTGAAAGTCTCACCCTGGAAGGGCTTGATACGCTTCGGAAAGCGTGGAAAGCTAAATCCAAGATACATAGGGCCTTTTGAGATTCTCGCTAGAATCGGCCCCGTAGCTTACAAACTCAACCTACCCCACGAGCTTAGTAACGTACATCCTATTTTTCCACGTCTCGAACTTGAAAAAGTGCCTATCCGACGAGACTCTTGTAATCCCACTCGACGAGATTGATATCAACGAGAGCCTCAATTTCGTGGAAGAACCTGTAGAGATCATGGACCGAGAGGTCAAGCAAACAAAGCAAAGCCGTATCCCAATAGTGAAGGTTTGCTGGAACGCCAAACGAGGACCGGAATTCACTTGGGAGCGCGAGGATCAAATGAGATTTCAATCTTGTACAAACCATTCAATCCAATCAAAGTTAGACTTGTTCTTGCTAACTTCTAGCACCATTTTGAGTCTATTTGAGCATTCCGAGCCTAGAATATCGAAGGAATAAGTGAATGGAAGTGCCAATTAAAGTGGTAACCCATCAACCAAGCCATAAACCCTCAAAAGAGGAGTTTACTGCCAAGGGTCTTGGGTTTACGGCCGTAAACACATGTTGGCCGTAAACTCCATGCTATATATACGACCCTTAGTCATTTTTCAGCCACTTTTCACTTTTCCAAGCCTAGAACTCGAATTCTCTCCCAAGGATCTTGAAGTTTTTGCTCAAATCTTCAAAAATGTAAGTGAATCCTTCCATATTTGAGTTAATACATCTCTTCTCCTTGATTCACTCTTGATTTCATCCATGGAATCTCTTCTTTTGGGTAGATCTTCAAGTGTTCTTCATTTCACCAAGAACACACACTAGTGTTTTTGGACTTTAATCCCCCTTTCAAGCTTCTACTACGTAAGTACACTACCCTTAGCTTGTTATATACTAAAATCACTTGTTAAACATCAAGAAATCATGTCCAGAAGGGTGTTTACGGCCAAGCAAATCTCCCTTGGCCGTAAACCCTAATATTGGGTGCATATGGACCCTAAGTTCTTCATAAGGCTTGGTCTTTAGTCTAGAACACTTCCTGGAAGCTTGTAGGACCTTAAACACACGAAATGGAACAAGATGACATGAGTTTATGGCCGTAAACACCATGGGCCATAAACCCATGGGCCGTAAACCCATGGGCCGTAAACTCATGGGGGGTTTACTCTTAGGCCGAAAACTCCAATGTGAGGCCCTACAACCCTTAGATACAACCCTTTGTACCTCTAACACTTGAATCAAAGTGTTTTCCATGTCCTAGGGTGTCCTTACTTGCTTAATTAGTTGTTTAAACATTAATTAGATACATATATGTGTCATTATATGTTAAATAGGATCCGTGTGTGCTCAAGTCCTCACTTGACACTTAGCATCCTATCCGGCACTTCCCTCCAAACCACTCACTACAGGTGAGTTCATACCCCTTAATCAACCTTTGAAATGATTTTAAATGCTTTTATGGGGAGGAATACAAGTTGAAGCATTCTAGTTATTGCATTAATCATATGTGATTAATAACTAGGACAAACAGGAAGATTTTATATTACTTTCAAATTGTTATCAAACTTATGGATTTCAAACACTTCAAAACATTTTATTAAACTCTTTTAAATGCTAAATCCTTTATCAAACTCTTTTAAACTTACATTATTGTCAAATTCATATCAATACAGATATATTTATATAAGTAAGGTTTGAAGAACTTAGGACTGATAACTCACTTTATTTCTTGTTCCTTGTTTGGTTGTGGACTTAGGGTATCTTGTTATTTGTCCGAATGTCGTTGAAACCTTAATTATATATCGTATATATGTGTTAGGATATAAAAGCTTTCACTTTAGTTCAGTACCTTTGGGTAGCAAAGGCATACATACAACCGTACTAGTTACCTATAATAGGTATAGTTAAGAGATCACTACCCACTATTACTATTACAACGACACATGCAAGAGTCAGTACAGTTACGAGTCATTACATACATACTATAATGAGAACCAATACATACTATACACTATATAAGAGAACATACTATACACTATACAAGAGGATATACTATACACTAGTGCAGAGAAAACATTACTACACTATGACATACTATACAAACATTTGAATACGATAATAAGAATGCGACATACTACTTCTCGATACGACACTGCATTGTTGTATCAATTTGTAACCAGAGTGTCCTGGAGGGAGAGCGGGCATTGTGTGTATAGATCTATACGGGACAGACACTCCCACACCCCGACTGCTAGGTACAGTCCCAGCCGACAAGGCCAAGGGGTGACAGAATGTTACCTCACTACATATGACACCGAAGGGTCATCAGTTATTCAGTCGTCGATCAGCATGGTTACATACGAGTTCATATTTAAACCTTTAATTAACCAACTAAGAATTAAAGGAAAACAGACTCCCGAGGTGTATTGTACAATTAATACTACCTGGAGTCTGCATTTTATCACTTTATAGCCAGCAGTAACACTGCTGAGGTAAAACATTATTTTTCCCTATTACTTTTATTTGTAATCATCTCACATAAACGATGACATAAAACTATATTTTTGATAATGATAGTTTCACTGGGAAAAACTCTTACATTTACAAAAGAACAAACATACAAATGGTCGGGTCTTGGTAGAAGACTACATTTCAGTAGAAAATATAGGATTTTCTAGGGAGTTCAACCATTTCCAAACATTTGCAGTCAATTACGAACATTTACACTTCGTTGTTATAAAAATTTTCATACAAGCAATGACACTAAATACTTATGAACTCACCAGCGTAATGCTGATAAACTCTTTCAAAATAACTTGTATTCTCAGGTCATCAGTAGGCAGGTACCGATGAAGCTTTTGAGAAGATGGAGCACATTCAAGACTCATCTTTTATTTTGATCATTCATTTTGGTGTCTTACAAACTATACAGAACACGCTTGTATTAAAATTATTATATTAATGCAATGGATGTTGTTGCTTGTCTTTACTATTATGCATTGTTATGATACTGTACATAAAGTCCTCCACCCCAGAATGTTTCCGCCGTTCCGGTTTTGGGGTGTGACACATTCCACCATGTTAGGGCTCGTTCAGAGAAAGTGCAGGCATCAAATTTTACCTTGCTCCCCTCTGGGTATGAGCAGATCTCGAATATTGCTTCCGTTTTGTCTATCCATTAAGATAGAGTCATTACTCCTCCAGTCCCATTAAAGGATATGGGTTTGCTGTTGGTGAAGTCCTTGTAAGTGCATTCCCCGGAACGACCCTGGTGTTGACCATTAGTAGAGCTATTTATTCCTCCTCCTGACCCGTTGTTACTCATTTGTGCCATTGATGCTGGCACGGCAGCTGTTACAGTAGCCTGAAAAACAGCATTGTCCATCGATGGAGGTGGTGGTGGTGGTGATATTCCTGTAGTATTGATGCGTCGGGGATTTCTTCTCGGTGGCATGATTCTACCACAAATTAACAGACGAATTCATGATAAGT
This sequence comes from Lactuca virosa, assembly GCF_052849685.1. Taxonomy (NCBI): domain Eukaryota; kingdom Viridiplantae; phylum Streptophyta; class Magnoliopsida; order Asterales; family Asteraceae; genus Lactuca; species Lactuca virosa. The sequence continues at coordinate 137,405,271 of NC_136430.1, forward strand.
CTTCAGCAACGATTATGGAGAGTCTTAGTATTATATGCTTTTACGTCCCGAAAATTATTTAATTTGTAAGTTAAAATGGAAACTTACAAGAATAGGTATATGATTTTCTTAAAATTTTAAGAATTTACCGAAATACCCAATGAAATAATAAATGCGTGCCAATCTCATTGATATTAATATTTGATACATCGATCAGGAAAAATTGACCTTAACACAGGTGTAGAGTACATCAATGAAAATGGGAAATTTTTGACATCATTCAGACCCCCGAATTGTGTATTCACAATCCGTCGGGTGGACATACATAAAGGAAAGGGTAGCACTAACGCTCACTCGATAAATCTAGCCTATAACATAGTGCAAGTAGTACGCATGCTACTCTGAGCGGGTGGTATGCTGAGTACCACGGTATGTGGTCGTGGGAGTCTGAGCTCGAGCTACTTGACGTTCAGCCTCGATGACGCGCCTCTCCATTGCGGCTTGGCTTTCTCGGAACTCCCTCACCTCGGCCCTAGCAGCGGTAATATCTTTCTGAAGGGAAAAGGTGTGCTCTATTGTTCGCTCATGTTCTTCATCCAGGCGATGAAGACGTACCTCCGTGACTTGGGCGGTGGCACCAACGTCCATGATCTGGTTGGCGTTCACTCTAGCTTGCTCGCCTTGGTTGGCGATGCGACGAACCATGACAGGGAGTGCCCTGTCATCCGAACCTCCATTACTAAGATTATAAAAGCCTTGTCCCATGTCGTAGGGTGGGTGTTGTCCTTGTTGCAGACTCCATCGTTTCAGATCATTAGCCCAGCGGGGCGTCAGGCCCTGAAAGTTCCATAGGAGGGGTTTGGTGCTTCTTGGGTAGGATTGTAGACCTCCGTTTCCGAGTCAGTGCCCCCATCTGTTTCTTCTTCCTCTTCTTCTTCCTCTTCCTCCTCTTTGGGATCATCTTCTGGATCTTCCTCGGGAATCTCTTCGGGATCCTCTTCTGGATCCTCCTCGACCCAGCCTCTATTTCCCTGGTTAGGGTAGTAGGGATCCCCGGGGATATGAAATCCTGCCATTTCGTCTGATCGAGAATAAAGATAAGAGAAATATATAAAACTTGAGTGTAAACAGAAAATTTTATGATAATACCTACATCGAGTCCTCCTATAATTACCTAGTGTATACAAATTACATACAATTGAGATTGAATAGGCTGTTGGATAAGTAACTTCACTCTAAGCCCACATCCAAATAAGGAAAAGGACCTAAAGCAAAATCATAAATCCTAAGTCTATGAAACCTCAATCATGTGTAACTTTAAAGTATGCACTTTGCAATTATAGACCTGTCAGTGAAGGTTTTTAGTTTTTTTATAAGCATATTTCTATTTATTTGACTATTCCTCGTTATAACGAAATATCAAGGTTTAGACACTTGTTACAGCTTTTATAGTGTCACAAAATTGTCACATCCCAAAAATTCGAGCCAATTTAAAACTTTTTGATTCAGTTGAAACCATTCAATTATTACAATTTGTTTTCAAAATAGTTCATACATCAGAGTCCCAGAAATCATAATCGTAAATCGAGGAAGTGTACGGTCACGCCTTCGCCTACCCGCGGCCATCCGTTGAACCTGAAACAATAAACTGAAACTGTAAGCCCGAAAGCTTAGTGAGTTACCCCCAAAATACCAACCTCATATAACCATAATCATATCATATCAACAAATACAAAACAGCCATGCATCTCGAGTATACAGTGTGACTGGTCCGCCCACACCCGGCCTTCAGTCCACCTGGTCCACTCTCTGAGTCTACAGTATGACTGGACCGCCCGCACCGGGCCTACAGTCTATCTGGATCTATCCCGAGCCTTCGGTATGACTGGACCGCCATACGGGCCTACAATCTATCCCGACCGCTCGTAGGGTATGTTGGCCTTCAGCACGAAGCAGGACCGCCTCAACCCACACATCAAGCAAATAACCATGTGCACATATAACAGGTAATCACACAACAGCCCATAGACAGACAAATCGATCTAGCAGATCATATAGTATAGCAACATCCTAACCAGGATACCGACCTAACTGGTCACTAACATAGCATCATACTATATACCAGGATACCCAACCTAACCAGGTCACTAAACATAATACCGTCCTAATTACGAGGACGCCGATCTAATAGATCAATAACATATCAACAATCCTATAACCAGGATATCGACCTAACCGGCCACTAACATAGCATATCACCATCCTAACTACCAGGATGTAAATCAGTAAGCATATCATGCAATGATCCAAACATAAACCATAAAGGGCCGGCATTGGTGCCTTAGACCCTGTTGATATAGTGAGGATAACACACCTTGCAATGTCGGACTGAACCACGAAAACACGCTCCCGAAACACTGCCCCAAACTCCAACACCTATAACCATCAATGATCCAATTATAAATAACCATAAGTTCCCAACCATTCAAGGTACCCCCATAAGTCAACTAATCAAACCCTGGTTAAAGTCAAAGTCATCAGTCAAGGTCAACAGTCCATGTTGACCCTAACTCGTCTAGTACCCTCGGCTACACGCCGAGTTCCTTGAAGTACTTGCCCACTCGCCGAGTCATCGGGGTGACTCGTCAAGTCCCTTCGGTTTACGATCGAAACTCTATGTCCACTCGCCGAGTTTCCTTCATGCAACTCGACGGATATGCACGCATACATAACTTTGGGAAATATCATCTGACTCGCTGAGTTGTTCATACGACTCGTCGAGTCTATGGCAATCTCCAACGGACTCGCCGAGTCCCTTCAGTCCTTTTTGCCATACAGACTCATTTGAGCCATGCAGCGGCTCCAAACTACAGATCCAAGCTTCTAAGGCATGCTTTTCACGTAAAGTTGCAAACTTTAAGTGCATGCATAGCTATCAAGGCTCCAAATGTCCAATCCAAGCCCGAAATGGGGTTTCCTACCCAAGGAAGGCTTTATTCACGCCAAAACCAGAAACTTTATGACTCTAGGACTTAAGAAGGGTCCAGATCTGAAGGTACAACTTCAGATCTAGCCCATAGTCCACCTTATCAACTCAAGGATCCATAAAAGCCCCAAACTCAACCAAAAAGAGATCTAGAAGGAAAAGGAAGTAAATATGGCGACTTGATACCTCTGGAAGATGCTAACTGAGGTAGATTCTGATTCCCACACTTTCCTTGCTCCAATTCCCTTGCCTTCCAAGTTCCTTTTCTCCAAAGATCTCCCTCCCAAGCTTAATACACACACAATAGAGCACCACATGAATTAGGGTTTCTTAAGAGCTCTCTAGAACTACAAAGAGGCCAAAGGAGGCATAAGTCTTCTTAAATAGGGTACAAAACCTCAGGATTTAGGGTTTCATATGCCAGCTCTTACTCGTCGAGTCCCTTCTTGGACTCGGCGAGTAAGTCACTTAAACTCGCGGACCAACCCGCTGCTACTCGACGAGTCAGGCCACCAACTCGTCGAGTAGACCTTGAAATCATGAGAATTTATAACCATAAATTGATACCCGGGAATCGGGGCGTTACAATTCTCCCCCACTTAAATTGGACTTCGTCCTCGAAGTCCGCTGCGGTGAACAACCTCGGATAGTGCTCCCGCATATATGCCCCCGGCTCCCATGTCCACTCGGACTCTCTTTGGTGCTCCCACGTACCGTTACCAAGGGTACCTCCTTGTTCCGCAGAACCTTCACCCTTCTCTCCAGTATGGCCATAGACCTCTCCACATAATCCAGGCGCTCACCGACCTGAATGTCATCCAGTGATACTATCGCCTCCTGATCCATGACACACTTTCGCAACTGCGAAACGTGAAAGATGATGCAAAACCCAACCAAACCTTTTGAAGGATCTATCCTACAAGCCACTTGCCAACTGACAAAATCCTAATGATCCAACATATCGGAAACCCAACTTTCCCTCTTCCAGAGGCGAACCCTTTGTGCTGACAGGACAATTGTCCCTCATCATCATACAAAAATCAATCCACTGAAACACGAACACTCATGCCTGGCCAAATCAGCCTCTGGCTGGAATACCAGGCGAGCCTACGATGGCTCCAATCATCCCTAGGGTGGAATACCCTGGTATTCCTCACATGTTTGACCCAATCAACCCTCGGGTTTGAATACCAAACACATCAAGTCCAGTCAATCATAAGGTCCGATCATCCTCAGAATGGAATACCCTAGATTGGAATACCTCCATGAACATAACTCGGGTCTACTCATAACTTGAGATCCAAGGATCAATCCTTTCATCTCATCCACCAGCCTCAAATTCGTCACAACCGAGTGCAACTCCCCCGAATCTTCAACAATACATCCAATCCGAACGAGCTCCTACAACTGACATAACCAACACAATTTCTATGCCCACAGCCTATGACTGGAATACCCTTACGTGGTCCTCAGCATAGGTCTGGATTGCATCTGAGCCCACAGCATGAGTCTGGTATGCCATCCCCAGCCCTCAGCTCATGACTGGAATGCTCCCGCTGACCGATCGACACTACTGTTGTCACTTCAGTTGCCCAACACTCCGACCCTGCCGATATCCACTTTCCTCCGCCACTCGAAGGGCCTAATCGGCGTTCCTCTCATCAACGGACAACATAACGATACAAAACTACCACCACACATGAATCTCAAGACACATCACAATAACTCAAACCATCATCAACATACCTACCATTACCGGCCCACCAGTGCGACACTCATATCTAACCCATATCACCCCCTTCGGGCTAGAATACCAACATGTCTAATCGATTCAACTAGTGAATTGAAATTCTCAGGGCTTGTTGGCCTACCGCCTCAACCCTAAAGCTCCCTTCGAGCCTCCGTGCCTACGACTTACAGTCGGCCCGCACCGGGTATCTTGGCCTACCGCATAAAGCAGGACCGCCACAACCCTATCCAAATGCCATAGACACTCATGAGAAAGATCTAACCCGGTTCCCAGAACCTGAATGACAGGATATTCTAATCCCAAACCTTCCCAAAACTGACGAATACCCATTCAGATCCACTCTCAGTCCCCAACTGGAGTATTACACGATCCAAGATGATGAAACCTCGGAGACACTCCGAACTGATGAGATCACCAAGATCCTTTAAACTCCGTCCGACCACTCATAACAACTTCCGATCAACCAAAATGCACTGGAGTCCTCAGCCTACCCCAACCACATGTTCAAAATTTGGAACAGACCCATCGATTGTTGTAGCATAGCAGCCTACTCAATACCCGAACATAGATCTACAAACATATACAGAGTCTTCAGCATGACTGGACCACCCTACCAGGCCTTCAGTCTATCTGGAACAATCTCATAACCTTCAGCATGTCTGGACCGCCTCTCTGGGCCTTCAGCGTGTCTGGACCGTTCTCCGAGCCTTCGGTCTGACTGGTACGCCCCACTGGCCTTCAGTCTATCCGGACCGCTCTAAACTGTTGAGCATCTCCCTGGACCACCCCTCTTGATGCTCTCTCCCATGCATCTTGTTCTCACCCACTTGGGGCTTCGAACTCCTGATCTACTCTGTGGACTATATCCCCAGCCCAACCCTAGGCCTCATGTCGATTGTCCACCCTCTCAGAAATCTGTGGTCTGTTCCCTGACCCGCGTGTCCACTACACATGCTAAATAACCCGCACTCCTATGCTGAGTGTATTGACGAGCCCTGGCAGCTAACAAAACCATCAATCTATCAATCCAAAAACCCTCAGAGTCGAGTACACCCTCGACCGAATACTCGAACTGAACTCAAGCCATGATCAAAACTCCAACCTGATTTCCATGAATTCTGCTATCTACCACCGAGAAGACGTGATACACATGTTGGGGAGTTTTACCAAATTCCCAACTCACACAATCCTCCAACCAGACAGCCACTTGGTTTGTCTTCCTTCCTGCCAACGATGCGAGACTTATCCCATTTTCAACACCGCTCCTGCTTCTGTATCCCGGGACGATTCTCCCCCACTTAGATTCGACTAAGTCTTCACAACACATGGACATTGGGGAAATTCCCAACCCAATTGATCCGATGACGACTAACTCTTTCCCAATTTATCACACACTTCTAATAACCAGATGAACACTTTCTGTATCCCAGTGCAACTGACAGTCACTAATGCTTGAATGGCCCCACCCTCATGTTCTGGAGACCAAAAGATAAATTCTGCAAACAATACCTCAGCCACGAACCACTTCCCTTGGCGCTTTCCTCCGCCAATCAATAATGCTTACTAAAACCATTGAATCCTGACAATGATGAATAACCATCTTGTGGGACCCTGTCCACAGACCTCCCACATAATACCCTTCTTCCCAAGGCATTCCAACAATCCTCCCGCTTTCGACTCTAGAACTCATCATTCAGGGCCTCGCACCCTGACTCACTCACCAGCTCAATCATCCACAACTGAACTGCAGTAGCTGAAACAACCTTTTCTCTAAACCAGGCTACAATCACTCCCAAGACGTAGTCTACAATCCCGGAAGTGCAATAGATCGCACAATCAATCCTTAGCATCTGATACAAGAGATCCAAGGCGAAATAGACCCCCAAAATACTTATGCCAGATCGACCCACCTGCGCTTACCAGTGCTAAACCATTGTCGCCAATCCCGGCGACCAACTAACCCCGAGTTAGAATACAACCTGATCCTAGGGTCAAAAGCCTGCTTAATCCTTCGAGCTCGTAAACTGAAAGGGCACAATCCTTGCCCTAGAATATAAGCCATTTTAATTCCAATTGCATAACTCCAGCTGAACATAACCATTACTCCTTTCCGGAGTCCCCGTGACTCACATTCCAGACTCGAACAAAACCCCCGAAGCCTTAATCTAGAATCGCATGTGCTAGACTCTCCCGCTTAACCCGCAGACTGTAACAAGTACAGAACACCTCACTGATCCCAAGTAGCTTCAGCTCTCTACTCCTTAGAATATGTCCCAATAACAAGTCCCCACCAATTCTTCGCCCCGGACCTTATCAGGTTCAGAGCGTGCCTGACCTTCCGGTCAGTAGAACATGAACATGTGAAGCAACATCCCTTCACATCATATGGTACCTCATGGCTATAACCGGGTCCCGAACCCTATCAAAAGTCGGGGCTTCGCATTATCGAAGTCCCGATACTAGAAAGCCTAACTGGCTCCTCCCCCTGCCGTTGTTACAGCTGCTAAAGTTGCCACGACAATTGTCTCTGCACTAGCTGGATAACGCTCGTCAAAATACTCAACCATAACGGTCTTGATAGACCCAAACATCTCCGCCAACTGTCCCCGAACAATCTTAATCACCTCCTCCCGGATGATCTCACTGACACGATCCTCTAACAACGCTGGCTTATCCTAGCTGCCAACTCCCGATCCTAACCTGGATCCGGTCTCAAGACGTCTCGTAACCACCATTCTGGTAAGACACCAGTAAGATCTTTGATAATGCATAATATGACAGGGGACCAACTCCTTACCCAACCCTAGGGTTTGTGACTTCCTTGCTACGCGTACGGGTCATGTGCTTTCAGTCGTACGGGCCCATACTACCTTCCACACCTACCCATATTTGTCTCAAGTATCATCACAACGCCCTAACAATGTACCTAACATAGCGAGCGCTCAATCCTCACTCCTAGAGGAATGCTAAATATCTCATAACTGGCCTCCCGGCCTCACACAACTCACCCATCCATGAAACTTCCATCAACCCCTGCAGCACTAGTGTATGCTAGCCATACATAACGCTGGACCCTATAGACTTTCGAATATCCATTCCTACCCTAAGCCTTAATCAATAAGAACAGAACATAAGGCCATATCAAACATTCTCAGGCTATAAGATCTTAATTATATATAATTGTGATGCATACACAAGTAACTACAGTAATGATGTCAATCTCATATAAGGAAAACCCTAGGCTAGCAGTCATCATGTAATCAGGCAATTCTATCATGCAATTCCCGAAGATCCTTAGCCTAGTACTAGCATGTTGTTCTAACATATCACATAATCAAATAACTGTATGGTATTTTGGGGTCTACTTACTGGCTCCGGCTGATCGTACACCCTGCATCCTCCTTTACTTATTTTGAAAACCATTTTAGAAATCATTTTGAAAACCTTCCCTTGATTTGAGACTGGATTCACACGAATGTTCCTCCAATTCACTCAAACCAAGGCTCTGATACCAACTTGTCACATCCCAAAAATTCGAGCCAATTTAAAACTTTTTGATTCAGTTGAAACCATTTAATTATTACAATTTGAATTCAAAATAGTTCATACATCAGTGTTCCCAGAAATCATAATCGTAAATCGAGGAAGTGTATAGTCCCGCCTTCGCCTACCCGCGGCCATCCGCTGAACCTGAAACAATAAACTGAAACTGTAAGCCCGAAAGCTTAGTGAGTTACCCCCAAAATACCAACCTCATATAACCATAATCATATCATATCAACAAATACATAACAGCCATGCATCTCGAGTATACAGTATGACTGGTCCGCCCGCACCGGGCCTTCAGTCCACCTGGTCCACTCTCTGACTCTACAGTATGACTGGACCGCCCGCACCGGGCCTACAGTCTATCTGGATCTATCCTGAGCCTTCGGTATGACTGGACCGCCATACGGGCCTACAGTCTATCCGGACCGCTCGTAGGGTATGTTAGCCTTCAACACGAAGCAGGACCGCCTCAACCCAAACATCAAGCAAATGACCATGTGCACATATAACAGGTAATCACACAACAGCCCATAGACATACAAACCGATCTAGCAGATCATATAGTATAGCAACATCCTAACTAGGATATCGACCTAACTGGTCACTAACATAGCATCATCCTATATACCAGGATACCGACCCTAACCAGGTCACTAAACATGATATCGTCCTAATTACCAGGACGCCGATCTAACAGATCAATAACATATCAACAATCTTATAACCAGGATATCGACCTAACCGGCCACTAACATAGCATATCACCATCCTAACTACCACGATGTAAATCAGTAAGCATATCATGCAATGATCCAAATACAAACCATAAAGGGCCAGCATTGGTGCCTTAGACCATGTTGATATAGTGAGGATAACTCACCTTGCAATGTCGGACTGAACCACGAAAACACGCTCCCGAAACACTGCCCCAAACTCCAACACCTATAACCATCAATGATCCAATCATAAATAACCATAAGTTCGCAACCTTTCAAGGTACCCCCATAAGTCAGCTAATCAAACCCTGGTCAAAGTCAAAGTCATCAGTCAAGGTCAACAGTCCATGTTAACCCTAACTCGCCGAGTACCCTCGGCTACACGGCGAGTTCCTTGAAGTACTTGCCCACTCACCGAGTCATCGGGGTGACTCGTCAAGTCCCTTCGGTTTACGATCGAAACTCTATGGCCACTCGTCGAGTTTCCTTCATGCAACTCGACGGATACGCACGCATACATAACTTGGGGAAATCTCATCCAACTTGCCGAGTTGTTCATACGACTCGTCGATTCTATGGCAATCTCCAACGGACTCGCCGAGTTGTTCTTCCAACTCGTCGAGTTCATGCCTATCTTCATATGACTCGCCGAGTCCCTTCAGTCCTTTTTGCCATACATACTCATTTGAGCCATGCAGCGGCTCCAAACTACAGATCCAAGCTTCTAAGGCATGCTTTTCACGTAAAGTTCCAAACTTTACGTGCATGCATAGGTATAAAGGCTCCAAATGTCCAATCCAAGCCTGAAATGGCGTTTCCTACCCAAGGAAGGCTTCATTCATGCCCAAACCAGAAACTTTATGACCCTAGGACTTAAGAAGGGTCCAGATCTGAAGTTACAACTTCAGATCTAGCCCATAGTCCACCTTATCAACTCAAGGATCCATAAAAGCCCCAAACTCAACCAAAAAGAGATCTAGAAGGGAAAGGAAGTAAAGATGGCGACTTGAGACCTCTGGAAGATGCTAACTGAGGTAGATTCTGATTCCCACACTTTCCTTGCTCCAATTCCCTTGCGTTCCAAGTTCCTTTTCTCCAAAGATCTCCCTCCCAAGCTTAATACACACACAATAGAGCACCATACGAATTAGGGTTTCTTAAGAGCTCTCTAGAACTGCAAAGAGGCCAAAGGAGGCATAAGTCTTCTTAAATAGGGTGCAAAACCCCGAGATTTAGGGTTTCATCTGCCAGCTCCTACTCGTCGAGTCCCTTCTTGGACTCGGCGAGTAGGTCACTTAAACTCGCAGACCAACCCGCTGCTACTCGACGAGTCAGGCCACCAACTCGTCGAGTAGACCTTGAAATCATGAGAATTTATAATCATAAATTGATACCCGGGAATCGGGGCGTTACAAAAATACTCTGATAGTATTTAAATTTGTAAGTTTGATTCTAGTGTTACTTCGGTATGTTTTTCACTAGTTTCTCACTACGACTATTCCCCGACATACGTTGGTCATATCTCGGATAAATATAGTTGATCAGGCTATATTCATCCTAGATCTGATTACATATTCTGAGGCCTAGTCATAGCATCCAACTTGTCTTAATACTTTTGTATAGTTCTAACTATGACATTAAACTGTTGCATGCATGTATTTGTACCTTTATGAACTAACATTTTAATTTAATAAAGTATAGTATGTGTGAAAACATTTATTCAGAGAGTTTTAGTCCCTTTGCATTTATAGTTTGTATATCTTATGTGTTCGATATACTTAGTTCACTATAAACAATGCTCTGATATCAATCTGTCACACCCCCAAACCAGAACGGCGGAAACATTCGGGGGCAGATGACTTCATGTAGTATCATAACATTTGAGTAATAGTAAATAAAGTAACACAACCATCATAAATATAATTTAAAAAGTTACATTGTTGCATGTGATACATGTTTCAAAATAAATTACAATATGATGACAAAATGAGTTTTGAACTGACGCCTTAGCGTCCTTTCCCCAAAAGCTGGTGTTTACATGTATTACTGAATCCCTGAGAAATACAAGTAGTTTTGAAAAAGTGTCAACAATTAAGTTGGTGAGTTCATAAGCGTTTTTGTATAAGAATTGTATTCCTTTCTGTATAAAGTAACCGAGTTTGTTTCTAGAAAATCCAATATTTTCTATAAATATGTGGTGGTTTTAAAAGTTCCCAAACCGGAATGCATAAGTATTTTTCATACCTAAAATAATATAAGTAAATTTATATAAGTATATATAATCACTAAGGCGTTTGATAGCCCCGTAAACCAAAATGTATTATTAATACTCCATGTGAGGTTTTATAACCCTGCTATTGACCCAGACTGCCAGTAACAACGTTCTTCATGCGTTGACATGATATGACGTTTGTCACCCCAGACTTGTCGGTCTAACTGTAGCTAACAGTTTAGGTGCGAGATTGTCAGTCTCATATAGATCTATACACAAATATCACGCTCTCCCTACAAGAGATTATGGTTTATAATACATGACTTTAAAATGCGTACTTAAAAGTACGGAGAAGTCAAATTGTCTCAAAGAATTTAGTGTCAATAGATTTACGTATGAAAAGTCCGCCTTTCTTGTAAATGTAAGTATTTCCTCTTTATAGTGTTTATCGTATGTAAAATGTCATCAATATCTCGTAAACTATACCTATTATAGTTTTAAAAGTGTGTTCTATTTGAATGAAAAACCTTGGTGTATTACCCACTTTGCATGTAAAGTATAACCATAGTAGTAACGTAATTATACGTATTCAACATTTATACAAAATGTAGACGAAGCATTGAAACTATATGAAAAGATTCATATTTTAACATAAGTTTTTCTTGTGTTTCACTTGTATTTTTTCCCCTAAAATATAGTAAAGACGTGAAAATATAGGTGTATGAACTCACCTTATGTGTAGTCGCGGTTAGATTCACGAGATAAAAACGATGATATTTGAGTTTAGAAGTACGTGAAGCTAATCGTATCCTATTATGTTAAACACACAATAATGTGTGAATATAATGAACCCTTACGAAAAATATGAGCATAAACACTTAGATTATATATGAATACTTACCAAAAATCCTTAAAGAGTCTTGCTTGAAAGAAATATGGGATTTCCTGGGAATATTTGATGAAGATCTTGAAGAGAAAAGGAAAAGTAGGGAAAGTTGCCTTTGGGAGAAAGTATGAGAAAACATTTACTGTGAATGGGTTTAGGAGGGCCTTTAGTCCGTATATATGCATGTGGGATAAGAAAAAGGTGGTAAGAATTGATGGTGAAGTGACATTTGCTTGGGTAAGTGTGATATTACCTTGGGAAGGTAACTTTTCAACCAATCAAGTCAACACAAGTGGCCAAGTGGGTGAATAGAATAATATATCCTTAGATATTATTTCACGAAAATGTGCTTTAAGGCTTCAATTTTGGCATAAAATAGGAGTTTTGTGGGTTTTACTTAGGAAAATTACGTGTCTGAGGGAATTTCTGGAGTCAAAATCACTTAAAATTACTAAAAACTCCGAAATTGTTGAAAATTCGGAGTCAAATGGTAAATTCCGGAGTCAAATGATAATTTCTGGAGCCAAACTATGAATTATGAAGCATATCCTCGGTTCCAGAGTGGGTCAGCAGCTTCCGGAGCGAATCAGAGGCTTCCGAGGTGCGTGACTTTCCGGGGCAGAGTCTTCCTAGCGCATGCGAGATGGTCGGAAGCGAACCCTTCCGGAGTGAAGGAAATTCCGAAGTGTACAAGGTCCAGAGCATGCAAATTTGTCCGGCTGAGAAGATTCCGAATCAGAAGGTCTCCGGACTAAGAGGGTTCCGGACCAAGAGGGTTCTTTTGGGTTTTCTCCTTTGGTTTTGAGCTGTTTTTAACAAAGGAACGGATTGGGTTGGTACGGATGTTTATAAAAGTTTGAGAGAGATATGAGAGAGATATGAGAGAGATTTGGGAGAGATTTAGGAGAGAGGGAGATAGAGTGGGAGAGATTTAGAGAGACTTTGTCGGGGGCCTTTATTAGTGTTTTTATAGAGTTGTTACATCACTCAACCTGATTAGGGTTTATAATTTCTGAACATTTGAAACTTCCAAGTGATACTTTGCATTAAAATATAGAGTTGTACATTAGTGAACATAGAGTAAGCCCTAACATATAAGCACTAGTTGAGTCGACCAGTTTGACCTATTGACTTTGTTTGACTTTGACTTTACCAGAAATTGACGGTTGTCACAAATACTCTCGGCCCACAACCATCGGGTTGGAATGCCCACATACTACGAGTTCAATCATCCATCGAGATGGAATACTCTCGGCCCACAACCATCGGGTTGGAATGCCAACAAGCAATCAATCATGTGCACCTATATCAGATAATCATATAACGGTCTATAAAGACAACATACTAGGGTCCACTTATCCTCGGGTCGATGAAATACCCTCAACTACCATAACAAGCATGTGCATGTATAACAGGTAATCACCTAACAGTATACAGACAGTCAGACCAACTACAGGTCTCTAAGCACCACCACATCCTATCTATCAGGATACAGAGCTAACATATCACAACGGTAACAATTCCAAATAACAAATCAACGAGTCGGCCTTGGTGCCTTAGACCCTTGAGTATAGTGAGGATAACTCACATTGCAATGCCGAACTGAACCACGAAATTACGCTCTCGAAATACTGCCCCAAACTCCAACACCTATATCCACCAATGATCCATTTCCATAAATACCCATTTACCAAATACCCTCAAAAGTCAAACCTGGTCAACCCTGGTCAAAGTCAAAGTCAACGTTCAAGGTCAACAGTCCATGTTGACCTGACTCGTCGAGTACAATATACTTCCTCGTCGAGTTCCTCCAGAATTCACAGAGTCATAAAACCCTAGTCTACTCGCTGAGTTTCCAGGCAACTCGTCGAGTTCAAGCGTGTCCAAAAATCGGGGAAACCCCTTCTGACTCGTCGAGTCGTCTCACAGACTCGCCGAGTCCATGCTGAAACTATTCTCAGGCAATCTTCATCCGACGATGCAACTCGTCGAGTCCCATTCAGTCCATCACTCATTCAGACAATTTTAAGCTGCTCCAACGCTCCAAACAGTAGATCTATGCTCCTAGGGTGCTGCTATCACGTAAAGTTGCTAACTTTACGTACATGCAAGGTTCTATGAAGCTAAAACACTCATAAATAGCATTAGGAGAAGGTTTTGAACATGGAGAAGGTCTACAACTTCTTAAAGCTTGAGGCTTTATGTCCATAAGGCCTTGGGAAGTCAAGATCTGAAACTATGCCCTTGTGACAAGATCAAACTCGAATATGACCCCATCATGCCCTAGAAATGACCATTTCTTTTACTAAAAAGGGAGATGTAAGCAATGAAATGTAAAGTGTTGGGTTTTGATCAGTTAACACTCCTATGGTGTGCATACAACCCTAGAAACCTTGGATCTATGTTTTCTCTATTATACATGCAAACTTTTCTTTTTTCTAAGGTTTCATCCTAACTAGCATATCATGGGGTATATGTAATATAAAAAACTAGTAGAATGACATATCTTCCTTGTAGCTTTGATTCCTTAAGACTTGGTGAGCCTAGCACCCCAGATATGATGCCTCAAATGCTTCACACAACACCACCAACAATTGGAATAACTTGAGAGAAGATTATATTGCAACAAAATCGGCTAGCCCTCACTTGTATCTCTTAAGTGCCGATTTTGCTAGAGTGAGGCTCCTTTATATCGTGTGAATATTAGGGTTACACCATGTAACTCATGCCTTTCCACATTCCTCATGATCCATGGGTTTTAACCTCCATGGAGTATCCATGGATCACCACATGGGTTTAGCCTAACATGAAGAACTATGGATCATAAGCCCACTATACAAGAATGAATGATTTACCAAATCAATCCCCATTTATTTAATTAGTCTCTTTTGATCACAAAATTAATTCCAAACTAATTCTTGATCAATACTAATTAAATAATTCATATTAATATATTAGAACTTATAATATATTAATAAACCATAAATATCCTCTTCTCACAAAAGACTATCCAAATTGTTCCGATGCCATGCATCCCAAATGGACCATGCCAAATCGGGTCAAGTACATACCAAATATAGTTATGGACTTAGACACCTTATCCAACATAAAAGTGGTAGCTTTATACCTCAATCTTGCTGTCACAACACTAGGAAGGCTGGATCTACAAGCTCTTCCTTGTTCCAAGCTCTTAACTCCTCAAGAAATGCTCCAATACACTCTCTTTTGGTCTCACACACTTAAGAATAGAGGCTAGCTAGCTATTAGGGTTTCTCTGGACGTGAAGGTGACAAGGGTGGCTAAGGAGGAAAGTTAAGGACCTTTAAATAGGGTGCAAACCCTAAAAATTAGGGTTTTCACTTGCCAGCACCTACTCGTCGAGTAGGGTCTAAAACCCATGCAGTTGATTTGGTATCTACTCGACGAGTTGGCCTATCAACTCATCGAGTCGTCCTTGAAACATGACTATTGGACCTTTAAACTGATATCGGGAAATCGGGATGTTACAAGTTGTGGGTCTATGGAACCAATGTTGACCCACCGGATTATGCATCCCGGTATATTGGATTGATGTTACGCTGAGTATGTGTTAGATTGGTACATTTATATGATTACCTGTGTTTGGTAAGTATGCTTTAGATTGGTAGATTTGTATGATTGCATGTGTTGCTAGTTATTGATTGTTATTGTATATGTCGACATGTTACGGTTTTTAGGTTTGTATGATTGCATGTGTTGCTAGTTATTGATTGTTATTATATATGTCGACATGTTATGCTTTGTGCTGAAGGACAAGATACCTAGGGGCGGTCCGTATAGATAAAAGGCCTACAAGGCAGTCTATTCAGGCCACAGGACAGGAGAGCGGTCCTAATAGGCTGTAAGCCCTACGAGGTGGTCCAGTTAGGTTGAAGGCTCATTTATACATGTTGTTATCTGTATTGGTTGTATGTGGTACTTTGGGGGAACTCACTAAGCTTTGGATTACAGTTTAAGTTTTATGTTTCAGGTACTTCATATGATCGGGGGAAAGGAAATTCATGATTGTGCACATCCTTGGGTCATAACATGGAGATGTTATGATACATTGATTTTGGGATATTTATACTTGATCTTGGGATCTTATGAATTGGGTTTTATTGAAAACAATGATTTCTATTTAGTTAAAACTGAAAATTTTTATTGTGATTTTGGGATGTTACAAGTCTAGTCGGGTTAATCAGGTTCATATATTTTTGACACCCCTAAATATTGCATGACATGTTCACATGTGAATATACATTATGAATATTTCATGGCATATTCATATGTGAATATTGTTATTCACATATAAATATTCATATGTGAATAGAACATGTAATATTCACACGTGAATATATCATGTAATATTCATATATAAATACATATCATGTAATATTCACATATGACTATTGCATGATATATTCACGTATGAATATACATTATGAATATTGCATGATATATTCATATGTGAATATTGTTAATCACAATTGAATATTCATATGTTAATAGTACATGTAATATTCACAAATAAATATATCATGTAATATTCTCATGTGAATATATATATATATATATATATATATATATATATATATATATATATATATATATATATATATATATATATTATGTAATATTCACATATGAATATTGCATGACATATTCATATGTGAATAATGTTATTTACATGTGAATATTCATATGTAAATAGAAAATGCAATATTCACAAGTGAATATATCATGTAATATTCACATGTGAATATATATCATGTAAGATTAACATATGAATATTGCATGGCATACATGCTCATATGCCCACACATATATCTATGCACTTATGGCTTCATATTCGCTTATTATAGAAAATTCATCAAAAGTGTTCATAGATATGATTAAATACATTAGAAAAATATGGATACAAGAGATAGATTGCATAACCTTCCAAAGTATAATGTTCTAATGATGAATGCACATAGCAGGGCAACCTACAAAAGAAATGAAAAACTATCAAACAAATGTAAAAAAGCAAAAACAATGACCATCTATGAACATATATGAAGAAAGACTAAAGAAGATTACAAAAACTCCCAAGAGCATGCTTAATACAAAGAATGTCAATAAATTGTTATCACAAATGGAGAATTCAAAATAAGAAAGGTAGCGTATGTTGAGGGCTTGTAACATAATTTGATAAGTGTATCACAACTTGTTGTAGATACAAGTTTGAAAGTGCCTTTTGATGAATAAGGATCGGAGATATACCATAAATAATCCAAAAAATTCTTTTGAAGTCAAAGAGGAAAGGATATTTATATTTGTTGGATATGAAACCAATTGAATGGAAGCCATCCATTTAATTACTTAAGAAATCTTCTTTTGATGATAGTTGGTTAAGGCACCAAAGGCTATCATATCTCAATTTCAAAGATATCAACAAACTTCTTTTGGGTGATTTAGTGTGAGGGCTTCCAATACTAAAATATGATAATAAACATATGTGTGTTGCTTGTGAACTAGGAAATAAAAGTTGTAAAAGTAATTCTTCAATCATGAATACTAAGATTGTTGAACCTCTTGAATTTATTCATGGCAATCTGTGTGGTCCATCTTCAATTGAAAAGTGTCTGTAAGTCCCTAATTTGCTTGTGTATCAATCAGATCCGTTTGATGGTGCGGAATCCCAATCAAACGGATGATGTCAGATCAAATAGAAGAGAAGGAGAAGAAGAAGATGATGAATCTTGTACGTATTGATATGAATGAAGATCCGGATACAAGATTCACACACACTAACACATACTCTCTTTTCTCTCTAGTTTCTCTCTCTAGAACACCTTCAAATGCACACACTTAAGCTCCTCTAGTGTTCATCCTTCACATGCACTCCTCACCCTATATATATATGGACCTAAGGCCAAGCCCAAAATACAAAAAATCCAATGCTCGGTTCAAGGTACAATTAATCCTATACTATTTTTGGCCCAAATAATAAAAACAATAAATGCTTAGAAAAGCAAAGTATAAACCATATTTTTGACCCAACAGTGTCAGTGGTAATAATAATATTCTTGTTATTGGTTGGTGTTTTTTCTAGATTTAAATAGGTTTATTTTCTTTGATAGAAATATGACACCACTAAGAAGATGATCGATTTTGTGAAACTAGTTGAGTGGCAATTACGAAAGCCAGTGAGGAAGATTCTCAGTGATAATTGTTCAGAATTCAAAAATAAGATTTTAGAGGACTTTCTGACAAACAAAGGAATCATTCACAATTTCTCCTATCCTTCTACACCTCAATAAAATGGAGTGGTTGAAAAGAGAAACCGATTTTTTTGCGAAGTTGTCGGGACAATGCTTTTATTTTCTAACTTACCTCTTTATTTATGGGCAAACGCTATCAGAACCACATTATTTACTCAAAATACATCTTACATTAATAAATGATTCCTAATGGTTCCTTATGAGATGTTAAATAATTATAAACCTAAGGTGAAAATTTTCCAAGTGTTTGGATCTAGGTGCTTTATTTTTAATTCCAAAGAGTATCACAACAAATTTGATGCAAAGGCGGATTAAGTTATTTTCTTAGGATACCCTCTCACATCGAAAACTTATAGAGTTCTCAACAAGAAGTCAAGGAAGATTGAAGAAAGTTACTATGTTACATTTGATAATAAATTCATCAAATCCTTTCAAAAAGAAGTGACTCGATGTGAAAAAAAATCCATCATCATGTTCCAAAACATCCCAAATTGTGATATTTGATGATAATTTCCTTAGTTTCTTTGATGAACCGGAAAGTGCTATTAATTCTAAAGCTAAAGCTACTAACAACGATGAAGATGAATCGATGAAGATTGTTGATGACACAATAAATGGAATTGAAATACAAGTTGAGGGGGAGCCTTTAATAGAAAATTCTGAAACTGAAGTTGATGATGAAGTTGTTTTTCCGAATGCTCATATTGAAGGGGAGGGTGTTCCTGCTCCAACTAAAAATGTTGAATAAGAGAAAAATATTCTAGAATAAGTTCATTCTAAAACAATAAATAGTGATGCTTAAGTCTAGGGGGAGATTCCGATAGATGGTGATGCTAATGTCCAGGGGGTGAGTCCAACAATGAAGATAATAAAGATTATTCTGAAACAGAAGAAGTCAATTATTTAGTCATTCCTGAATATTATCCAAATTATCCTTCTTTGGTGAAATGGACAAAAGATCATCCAATATCACAAGTGATTGAAAATCCAACTACAAGTGTCTTGACTAGAGCTCAACAAAAGGAAACACAAGCTTGTTAAATACCAATAAAGAATTTTTTATGTTTCATTCTTTCATTTCCAAAATTGAACCAAAGACGGTGAAAATGGCCCTTAACCATTTTGATTGGTTTGAGACAATGCAAGCTAAGTTGAATGAATATGAAAGAAACAAGGTTTGACGTTTAATTCCTACTCCTCCATATGCTTTTGTTGTAGGCTTAAAGTGGGTCTTTAGAAACAAGCTACATAAAGAAGGTAAAGTTGTGCCAAACAAGGAAAGGCTTGTTGTGAAAGGCTATTGTTAAGAGGAGGGAATTGACTACAAAGAGACATTTTCTCCTTTTGCAAGACTAGAAGCTATTCGTATTTTCTTAGCTTATGTTGCACACAAGAACTCTGAAGTTTTTCAAATGGACATTAAATGTGAATTTTTGAATAGATAGATAGAAGAAATTGTGTACATTGAGCAACCTTCAGGTTTCGTAAATGAACAATGTCCAGATCATTGTTCCATTCTAGACAAAGATGTGTATGGTATAAAACAAGCTTTGAGGGCATGGTATGAAAATCTTACTCACTTTCTTAAACAGTAAAAATTCAAATGAGTTTCAATTGATCCTACTTGCTTTCATAAAAAGATTGGGCTCATTTCATGATTGTCCAGATTTATGTTTATGACATTATTTTCAAGTTCAACACATCGTAAATTGACTGTTGAATTTAGAACTTTAATGGAAACTAAATTTAAGATGAGCTCAATAGGTCCAATTAATTTTTTTTTTCTTGGTTTAAACATAAGACATATTAAAGAGGGAATTTTCATCAATCATGAAGATTTCACAAAGACATTACTTACAAATCTTAGATTGAATGGTGATTTGAAGGTGAAAACATTGATGGGGTTCAGAACGAAGCTAACACCTTCACTTGACAAACTAGCAACTGACATCACTTTATATCTTAGTATGATTGGTTCATTACTCTATCTCACATCTAGTAGACCTGATATCATGTTTTTTTTCTGGTACTGTGCTAGGTATCAACCGAATCCAAGGGAACCACACATGATGGTTGTGAAGAATATCTTCCGATATTTTTACAAAACTACTTCCTTAGGGTTGTGGTATCTGGCTAATAAATGTTTCTTTGTACAAAGCTAAATTCGATGTTGATCTTGGTGGATGTGGTTTGGATCACAAAAGCACTTCTGGAGGGTGTCATTTCTTTGATGGGAAGCTTGTTAGCTGGGAATCTAAGAAACAAACTTTTGTTTCACTTTTAACTCCAGAGCCTGAATACATTATTGTTGTTGCTTGCACTCACAATTCATTTGGATACAAATCCAATTAAGAGATTATTCCATATATATGATAAAGATCCCATTGTATTGTGATTTTGAAAGCGCAATCAGAAATTCTCACAATCCAGTGCAATATTCAAAGACGAAGCATATCGCACTCCGATATCACTTTATAAAAGATCATGTGGAAGATGGAAATGTGGAGATTAATTTTGTCAAATCACCAGATCAACTTGTCAAATCGTATACTATTTAATTGTGAAGGATTCTGATGCATCAGAACGCTTCAGAGTAGGTACAATTTCTTTGATACATCCTACACATCAGTTTCACATTATCCGATTATTGTTCATTTCAGATCGAAATGTGTCGTAGTCAGTTTGTTTGTTTTTCTTTTGTTCTTTGGTTTACTGTTCATCCGCGATGGACTGTGAGCCATCATAGTCCTTCAGAGTCTTAAATTTTTTTTTTTCTTAAATTTACAAAAATCCAAAAATATTCTTCTTTATTAAAATTTTCAAAAATCCAAAAATATTTTTCTATTTTTCTTTATTAAAAATTTCAAAAATCCAAAAAGATTTTGTTTTTCTTAAAATTTAAAAAATACAAATTATTATTATTATTTTATAAAAGTTTTGAAAAGCCAAAACTATTTTTGTTTTCTGATGATCAAATCCAAAGGAGTTAACGGTAAACATCTATTGTTCTAAACCGAAACTAAGGAATTGATAGGAAACATTTATGTTTTCGCAATGCCATGATGATTTTCATCAATAAAACCCTTGATATTTTGAGTTTATACCAACTTGAAATTATGGATTTACAAAATCTCAGTTCATGATAGAAAATCATTGTAACCATGATATTTGTGAAACACGAAAAACCTTACCATCTTCTATCTCATTTCTTTTTCACCCCACATAATTTCACTTAAACTCTTGATATTACAAGTTTATACCAACTTGAAATTATGATTTATAAAGTCTATGTTCGTGATCTAAAATCATTATTACCATGGTTTTTATGAAACACCAACATCTTTACCATCTTCTTTCTAATTTTCTTTAGCATATCACACAATTGCACTAAGACCCTTGATATTTCAAGTATAAACCAAGTTGAAATTATTGTTTTCCAATTTTGTGTTTATAATCTAAAGTCATTGTTACCATGATTTTAGTGAAATACCAAAAATATTACGTTCTTCTATCTATTTTCTTTAAACACTTCACACGCACATCACTTAACACCATTGAAATTTAAAGTTAATTCCAACTTGAATTTAGGTTTTATAAACTTTGTGTTTATGATTCCAATCATCGTTAACATACTTGTGTTGAAACACCAAAATCCTTACCTTGGTTCTTGTAACGAAAGTGATTCATGTTATGATGGTGATTCTTGTTCTAATGGTGATCATTACTCCGATGGTGGAATTTTGCTCGTGATTTTGAAAATTGTCATTATGAAAACGGTAGAGGATAGATGGAAAGTTTCCGTTACAAAGGTACTTAGCTGGTTTGATCTTATTGGTTCATTATTAGGTGATGATGAGTGTGCATAACAAGAATGGTATCTTGACGGTGATTGGACGTGCATTAAATATTTGAATTTTCAGTTTCTCTCTCCACTTATTCCGATATTTTTGCAAAACTACTTCCTTAGGGTTGTGGTATCTGGCTAATACATGTTTCTTTGTACAAAGCTAAATTCGATGCTGATCTTGGTGGATGTGGTTTGGATCACAAAAGCACTTCTGGAGGGTGTCATATCTTTGATGGGAAGCTTGTTAGCTGGGAATCTAAGAAACAAACTTTTGTTTCACTTTTAACTCCAGAGCCTGAGTACATTATTGTTGTTGCTTGCACTTCACAATTCATTTGGATACAAATCCAATTAAGAGATTATTCCATATATATGATAAAGATCCCATTGTATTGTGATTCTGAAAGCGCAATCAGAAATTCTCACAATCCAGTGCAATATTCAAAGACGAAGCATATCGCACTCCGATATCACTTTATAAAAGATCATGTGGAAGATGGAAATGTGGAGATTAATTTTGTCAAATCACCAGATCAACTTTCAGATATTTTCAGAAAGGCATTACTTGAGGCGATATTGAATCGTATACTATTTAATTGTGAAGGATTCTGAGGCATCAGAACGCTTCAGAGTAGGTACAATTTCTTTGATACATCCTACACATCAGTTTCACATTATCCGATTATTGTTCATTTTTGATCGAAATGTGTCGTAGTCAGTTTGTTTGTTTTTCTTTTGTTCTTTGGTTTACTGTTCATTCGCAATGGACTGTGAGCCATCATATTCCTTCAGAGTCTTAAATTTTTTTTCTTAAATTTACAAAAATCCAAAAATATTATTCTTTATTAAAATTTTCAAAAATCCAAAAATATTTTTCTATTTTTCTTTATTAAAAATTTCAAAAATCCAAAAAGATTTTGTTTTTCTTAAAATTTAAAAAATACAAATTATTATTATTATTTTATAAAAGTTTTGAAAAGCCAAAACTATTTTTGTTTTCTGATGATCAAATCCAAAGGAGTTAACGGTAAACATCTATTGTTCTAAACCGAAACTAAGGAATTGATAGGAAACATTTATGTTTTCGCAATGCCATGATGATTTTCATCAATAAAATCCTTGATATTTCGAGTTTATACCAACTTGAAATTATGGATTTACAAAATCTCAGTTCATGATAAAAAATCATTGTAACCATGATATTTGTGAAACACGAAAAACCTTACCATCTTCTATCTCATTTCTTTTTCACCCCACATAATTTCACTTAAACTCTTGATATTACAAGTTTATACCAACTTGAAATTATGATTTACAAAGTCTATGTTCGTGATCTAAAATCATTATTACCATGGTTTTTATGAAACACCAACATCTTTACCATCTTCTTTCTAATTTTCTTTAGCATATCACACAATTGCACTAAGACCCTTGATATTTCAAGTATAAACCAAGTTGAAATTATTGTTTTCCAATTTTGTGTTTATAATCTAAAGTCATTGTTACCATGATTTTAGTGAAATACCAAAAATATTACGTTCTTCTATCTATTTTCTTTAAACACTTCACACGCACATCACTTAACACCATTGAAATTTAAAGTTAATTCCAACTTGAATTTAGGTTTTATAAACTCTGTGTTTATGATTCCAATCATCGTTAACATACTTGTGTTGAAACACCAAAATCCTTACCTTGGTTCTTGTAACGAAAGTGATTCATGTTATGATGGTGATTCTTGTTCTAATGGTGATCATTACTCCGATGGTGGAATTTTGCTCGTGATTTTGAAAATTGTCATTATGAAAACGGTAGAGGATAGATGGAAAGTGTCCATTACAAAGGTACTTAGCTGGTTTGATCTTATTGGTTGATTATTAGGTGATGATGAGTGTGCATAACAAGAATGGTATCTTGACGGTGATTGGACGTGCATTAAATATTTGAATTTTCAGTTTCTCTCTCCACTTATTCCGATATTTTTGCAAAACTACTTCCTTAGGGTTGTGGTATCTGGCTAATACATGTTTCTTTGTACAAAGCTAAATTCGATGCTGATCTTGGTGGATGTGGTTTGGATCACAAAAGCACTTCTGGAGGGTGTCATATCTTTGATGGGAAGCTTGTTAGCTGGGAATCTAAGAAACAAACTTTTGTTTCACTTTTAACTCCAGAGCCTGAATACATTATTGTTGTTGCTTGCACTTCACAATTCATTTGGATACAAATCCAATTAAGAGATTATTCCATATATATGATAAAGATCCCATTGTATTGTGATTCTGAAAGCGCAATCATAAATTCTCACAATCCAGTGCAATATTCAAAGACGAAGCATATCGCACTCCGATATCACTTTATAAAAGATCATGTGGAAGATGGAAATGTGGAGATTAATTTTGTCAAATCACCAGATCAACTTGCAGATATTTTCAGAAAGGCATTACTTGAGGCGATATTGAATTGTATACTATTTAATTGTGAAGGATTCTGAGGCATCAGAACGCTTCAGAGTAGGTACAATTTCTTTGATACATCCTACACATCAGTTTCACATTATCCGATTATTGTTCATTTTTGATCGAAATGTGTCGTAGTCAGTTTGTTTGTTTTTCTTTTGTTCTTTGGTTTACTGTTCATTCGCGATGGACTGTGAGCCATCATATTCCTTCAGAGTCTTAAATTTTTTTTCTTAAATTTACAAAAATCCAAAAATATTATTCTTTATTAAAATTTTCAAAAATCCAAAAATATTTTTCTATTTTTCTTTATTAAAAATTTCAAAAATCCAAAAAGATTTTGTTTTTCTTAAAATTTAAAAAATACAAATTATTATTATTATTTTATAAAAGTTTTGAAAAGCCAAAACTATTTTTGTTTTCTGATGATCAAATCCAAAGGAGTTAACGGTAAACATCTATTGTTCTAAACCGAAACTAAGGAATTGATAGGAAACATTTATGTTTTCGCAATGCCATGATGATTTTCATCAATAAAACCCTTGATATTTCGAGTTTATACCAACTTGAAATTATGGATTTACAAAATCTCAGTTCATGATAAAAAATCATTGTAACCATGATATTTGTGAAACACGAAAAACCTTACCATCTTCTATCTCATTTCTTTTTCACCCCACATAATTTCACTTAAACTCTTGATATTACAAGTTTATACCAACTTGAAATTATGATTTACAAAGTCTATGTTCGTGATCTAAAATCATTATTACCATGGTTTTTATGAAACACCAACATCTTTACCATCTTCTTTCTAATTTTCTTTAGCATATCACACAATTGCACTAAGACCCTTGATATTTCAAGTATAAACCAAGTTGAAATTATTGTTTTCCAATTTTGTGTTTATAATCTAAAGTCATTGTTACCATGATTTTAGTGAAATACCAAAAATATTACGTTCTTCTATCTATTTTCTTTAAACACTTCACACGCACATCACTTAACACCATTGAAATTTAAAGTTAATTCCAACTTGAATTTAGGTTTTATAAACTCTGTGTTTATGATTCCAATCATCGTTAACATACTTGTGTTGAAACACCAAAATCCTTACCTTGGTTCTTGTAACGAAAGTGATTCATGTTATGATGGTGATTCTTGTTCTAATGGTGATCATTACTCCGATGGTGGAATTTTGCTCGTGATTTTGAAAATTGTCATTATGAAAACGGTAGAGGATAGATGGAAAGTTTCTGTTACAAAGGTACTTAGCTGGTTTGATCTTATTGGTTGATTATTAGGTGATGATGAGTGTGCATAACAAGAATGGTATCTTGACGGTAATTGGACGTGCATTAAATATTTGAATTTTCAGTTTCTCTCTCCACTTATTCCGATATTTTTGCAAAACTACTTCCTTAGGGTTGTGGTATCTGGCTAATACATGTTTCTTTGTACAAAGCTAAATTCGATGCTGATCTTGGTGGATGTGGTTTGGATCACAAAAGCACTTCTGGAGGGTGTCATATCTTTGATGGGAAGCTTGTTAGCTGGGAATCTAAGAAACAAACTTTTGTTTCACTTTTAACTCCAGAGCCTGAATACATTATTGTTGTTGCTTGCACTTCACAATTCATTTGGATACAAATCCAATTAAGAGATTATTCCATATATATGATAAAGATCCCATTGTATTGTGATTCTGAAAGCGCAATCAAAAATTCTCACAATCCAGTGCAATATTCAAAGACGAAGCATATCGCACTCCGATATCACTTTATAAAAGATCATGTGGAAGATGGAAATGTGGAGATTAATTTTGTCAAATCACCAGATCAACTTGCAGATATTTTCAGAAAGGCATTACTTGAGGCGATATTGAATCGTATACAATTTAATTGTGAAGGATTCTGAGGCATCAGAACGCTTCAGAGTAGGTACAATTTCTTTGATACATCCTACACATCAGTTTCACATTATCCGATTATTGTTCATTTTTGATCGAAATGTGTCGTAGTCAGTTTGTTTGTTTTTCTTTTGTTCTTTGGTTTACTGTTCATTCGCGATGGACTGTGAGCCATCATATTCCTTCAGAGTCTTAAATTTTTTTTCTTAAATTTACAAAAATCCAAAAATATTATTCTTTATTAAAATTTTCAAAAATCCAAAAATATTTTTCTATTTTTCTTTATTAAAAATTTCAAAAATCCAAAAAGATTTTGTTTTTCTTAAAATTTAAAAAATACAAATTATTATTATTATTTTATAAAAGTTTTGAAAAGCCAAAACTATTTTTGTTTTCTGATGATCAAATCCAAAGGAGTTAACGGTAAACATCTATTGTTCTAAACCGAAACTAAGGAATTGATAGGAAACATTTATGTTTTCGCAATGCCATGATGATTTTCATCAATAAAACCCTTGATATTTCGAGTTTATACCAACTTGAAATTATGGATTTACAAAATCTCAGTTCATGATAAAAAATCATTGTAACCATGATATTTGTGAAACACGAAAAACCTTACCATCTTCTATCTCATTTCTTTTTCACCCCACATAATTTCACTTAAACTCTTGATATTACAAGTTTATACCAACTTGAAATTATGATTTACAAAGTCTATGTTCGTGATCTAAAATCATTATTACCATGGTTTTTATGAAACACCAACATCTTTACCATCTTCTTTCTAATTTTCTTTAGCATATCACACAATTGCACTAAGACCCTTGATATTTCAAGTATAAACCAAGTTGAAATTATTGTTTTCCAATTTTGTGTTTATAATCTAAAGTCATTGTTACCATGATTTTAGTGAAATACCAAAAATATTACGTTCTTCTATCTATTTTCTTTAAACACTTCACACGAACATCAGTTAACACCATTGAAATTTAAAGTTAATTCCAACTTGAATTTAGGTTTTATAAACTCTGTGTTTATGATTCCAATCATCGTTAACATACTTGTGTTGAAACACCAAAATCCTTACCTTGGTTCTTGTTACGAAAGTGATTCATGTTATGATGGTGATTCTTGTTCTAATGGTGATCATTACTCCGATGGTGGAATTTTGCTCGTGATTTTGAAAATTGTCATTATGAAAACGGTGGAGGATAGATGGAAAGTTTCCGTTACAAAGGTACTTAGCTGGTTTGATCTTATTGGTTGATTATTAGGTGATGATGAGTGTGCATAACAAGAATTGTATCTTGACGGTGATTAGACGTGCATTAAATATTTGAATTTTTAGTTTCTCTCTCCACTTATTTTGGGACATTTGAAACTCAAATTTTAACTGTTTAAATTCCCTTATCTATATAAATACCCTTTTCCATACCCATTTACCTCTTTACGAAATCAAAATACCTTCAGCTATTTTTTAGAAATCCTTTAAATCTTCATTCGTGTTGTTTTTGTTCTTACTCAAGTTATCGTCAATAACCGTTGCTAATGATCATGTTTCATTCATGGACCGGTCTACTTCCTCTGTTTCTCTTACCATCAAGAAAAATCAAAATCTTATTGCTGAAAGGTCAACAGGGTCAAACAATCAGGTCATTACCATGTATAAGATGATACAAAATTTTCTTATGTTAGTTGATGTGATTCTTGAAAAGGTTCCTTTAGATAATCAGGTCATTACCATGTATAAGCAGATTCCTATGTTTGGTTTGAGGCATGTTCTTCCTGATCTACAAGCAGTTTTTAGTGCGAATGTTGTTACAAGAAGAACGAGTAAGGTGGAAAAATGAAGGCTAAAGTTGTTGAAAAGGTTGTCATTCTGAAGCCAAAGAAGCTTCAGAAGAAAGCAAAGCCTCCCATAGTTGATGAGGAGATGGATGAAGAAGTTGTTGATACAATGATTAGTGATGTTCACATTGAGCCTGATGTTCAGTATGAAGAGGACACTGTGAGGTCGTTAGTGTTGGGCTTTTATTTCAAAATAGTCCAAGTTTAGTGACAAAATTGACATAATTAACAACGGAAGCATTTTTGTTTAAATAAACTAAAATCATTTTAACTCATCAATGATCATTTTGAAAGACTTAGAAATATTAAATCATAACCAAATGAAAGAAGAAATTTACAACCTTTAAAGACTTTGGTTCCTTTTGGAAATTAGGAAGTTGATGAAGATAACACTAAAACTCCAAGTATAAGTCCTTTATAATGTATCCACCAAAGAAATAGTAGAACCACTAGTATATGCTAGTCTTTCACTTGTATTAAATTATTCTTAAGCTTTAAGACTTATATCAAATACGCCCTTAAAGATAAGTAACTTTATGAACCAAGAACATGCAATAAAAAATGCAAGACATGAGAGGGAATAATCCCTTCTCATTCTCGGTTTTTATAGAGAGAAAATATAATAAGAAGACACCAAAAAAACCAGCTTTCTTTCTTGTATAATTTGTTTCTTTTATACCAACATTTAGTACAAAAGCAATACTCAAATTTTTACATAACATACAAGTTCATGTATATATCATCATGAAAAAATCAATAACATGCTTTGTCCTAATCATCATACACAAGCATTTCCAAAAAAGCAAGGCATGCATCCATCACATACAATCATCACCAAAACACTCTTTCTAGCATGGCCTTAACACACCACTCACATCCAAAAGAGTAAGAATCTAGCATTTAAGCATCATAAATTCTCTTACACATTATGGAACATAGTAACCAAAACCATATCACATATAATAAGGGCACATGCAACCTAAATAACCTAGGTTCATTCCAATATATCTAAGATATGGAATTCCCTAACAAAGTACTTCAAAAATCCACAAGATTAACTCACTTTTGCCAAAGATGTGACTGTTGGGTTTTGAGCATTCTAACACTCCTAAGTGTACATGCAACCCTAAATACCTTGGATCTATATTTTCTCTATTATACATACAATTATGAACATCCAAGGTATTATCCTAATCTAGCATACAAAATAATAAATATAACAAGATAGAATACATACCTCTTTGATGTAGAATGTCTTCATAAAGCTTGAGTGCCTAGTGCCCCAAGTGTGACACCTCAAATGGTTCACACAACACCAAATACACTTGGAATAACTTGAGAGAAACTTGAACACTCCTTGAAATCGTCTAGCCCTCACACTCACACATTAGTGCACGATTTCTTGAGCCATGGGATTCTTTTATATGGTGCCTATTAGGGTTACACCATGTAACTCATAACTTTACCCATTCCTTATGCTCCATGGATTTTAACCTCCATGGAGTATCCATGGGTCACCCCATGGACTTAGTCCAACATAAGGAATCTTGGATCACAAGCCCACATATATAAGAATGAATGATTTACACAATCAACCCATATATTTAATTAGTCTCCTTTTGATCACTTAATTAATTCCAAATTAATTCTTGATCAATACTAATTAAATAACCTTATTAATATATTAGAACTTATAATATATTAACCAACCTTAAGTGTTATTTCTCTCATTATAGTCTATCCAAATGCATGATGTCGTGCAACCCAAATGGACCATGCCGGGTCGGGTCAAGTCTTACCAATTATAGTTATGGACTTAGACATTAATCCAACAGTCTCCCACTTGGATAAGTCTAAAACTATTATTGTGTATGACTTCAAGAAACGATCAGCAATCGTAGCTCTCAAAAGCTTCTGTCCAACTCTGACCTTGTCGATGAACTCTGACCTTTATCAATGACTTGTCTATTTGATAAGGGATCATATATTCCTCCATTCTAGATATCATATGGACTGAGACATGGATTATCAATCATTCTCTCTGTCCATTTGTTGTTTTCCGATTTCCGATTCATGATGACTGACTGATTGAACAAATCAAATCAGTCCTGGCTTGGCCAAGTACTCACATGTGTCATCGCCAAATCATCGAGGGGCCCACAGATATCGCTTTTATCCTGAAGGTAAAAGGAATGGATAAACTTCGACTCATATGGCTTGTTCTACTACTTGTTGAATCATACACAAAGGCACGTTTTATAACATCGAGTTACCAATGCGTTTTCGTGCAATCAATGTATAACCAACTCATAGTAACAACTCATATCTCTAGGTTTGAAGAATATAAGATATTATCGTCTCATGATCACTCGTGATAATATCCATGAAGTGAATCAAATGAGCGCGGGTTGAATCCAATACTCAGAACTTATGAGCACTCATGAGTGTTGTAGCACCACTTTGTCCACCAACTTGGACCTCTACAAACCAACCCATGACAGTCTTGATTCATATCTACTTCCAACATATGACCGACTGTGGATGGTTTGAATAACTTAATCATTCAGGAAGAGCGACTTAGTTATTCTGGAAGTCAAAACATGCAAAGTGAAACACAAGAATAAATGAATCAAATATGGTATCAAACCCTATGAATATAAATAAACACTTTTATTTATCACCATACTGATTACTCATTATTCATTGTTTCGGTTTTATCAACTTTATACTTGAATTTAAAACAATAGTTGTCCCATGCTCCAAGCATGTACACTATGTTTTCTAAACACTAGTCATGCCATACACCAAGTTCATACTATGTTTGTCTATGATCTTTACTTTGTAAAATAGATCAATTGAACATCACTCCAATGATCCTCTTTTCACAGTCCCAAATCCTTACTGCAAATGCAAGAATTCCAAATTCATGCCATTTACTGAAATCTGTTAGATTCTAAACTTATATGCATTAATCCTCTTAATGATTATGCACGAAGTCAGAAAGACTTGACAACAATCATTACAGAGCATTCCAACGGAGATCAGCTCCTTGGAAACATCCTTCTTTCATTAAGTTTCCTAATCTTACACAGGTTGAAAAATTTCTAACTTTGAAAAATTTCCATATTCCATTTTGACTATCACTTCTGAACAAGAGTGGCCTCCTTACAGATTATGTCAATATGGTCCTTCCAGAATTAACATTATACTTCCAACTGTCCTTGAGCAACCAATCTTTGGTAAACCTTAGATTGTCCTCGACAATTGCTTAATCATTTTAGTCATATCCAATTCTAGACCTTTTCCCTTCATAATGCCCCAGTCATTTGGAAAATTTTAGAAAGGATGAATATAGCACATGTAATCGATCCTATATCCGAAGCATATGGGACACGATTCATGATGTCTCACATAAAGACTAAACCAGTCTTTTGCTATAATATTTCCATTTCAATTTGCCAAGTTCTCAAAACTCAGATTATGAAAAGGGATACCGTAATCATAATCGAATTTTTGAACGCAAATAATGGACCCATATATAGAATTTCCTTATGTTGAGCCATTCCAACATGAAATTCATATATATATCCTTGATTAAATACGATTAAAATCTCAATCAAGCTTTTAGAATTGAAATGAAGTATAATTTCCTCTCCCTTAATTATAGCAAAACAACTTTTTCAACCCCTGCAACCTCACGAATTGAAACTTTTGTTTTCTATAATTAACATTGCTAACTTGCAACCTTTGTCATAATTATCATGCTCCCACTAACATGATGATTATTAGCATAACATTTATGCTCCCACTAGCTTTGACATGTACTCAGAAATCAGCTGACTTTCTTACCAAAGTTCAGATTTCTGATACTAGATTGTTTTGATAAAACTTTATCAAAATCATACACCTCTCTTAGATAGCTCACATGTGTGTCTAAACAAGTTTAGAACTATGAAAAGGGATGTCGTAATCATAGTCTCAATTGTTTAGACCTTTGCCACTTCTCACAAGTCCATGTTAGTGTGCCGGTAAACCACACACGCTCCACTAACGACTTTGAGAATGCAAATATCACAATTGCTATCTGGCTAAAATCTACTTAGTGAAAGTGTTTCCTCACCATCATTTTCAAGAATCGGAGAGAAACCTTATGACACTTAGATTTAATAGTGTATGTGTTCTTATCCATGTGATTTTGTCAAAACCATAATCACAAGACAAGGTTAGTGACAAATCCAAACTCATATTGATTAAACTTGTGCAATCTTAAATTCTTGCCATTTGGCAGCTCAGGTGCCTGCCATTGCTTCCAAGTAGTTGTGCAACCAATTGAGAACTCTCAGAACTCCTATGCAAAGCCAACTTGAATAGGCACAAAAATTTCAACACGATAGGTTATAAACCTCAAGTCGTGTGCTAATGAAGGACTTTAGGTTTTATTCTTGATTAAGTCTTGAAACTTTCAAGAGCTTTAAGACTCCCACTGTCCTCTTGACATATAAGACTCCCTTGTCAAATATTCAAGAGATAGTGCGGATTCTTTATCAAGACTAACACTTTACACAATTGTCCTAAGTTGGTCTCTGTTTTATCCAAAACATCACAACTTACCAATTTCAAATGTACAAGAGTAGATAACCTTTTACTCTTACATTTGACTAGTGTTAACAAACCCTCTTTAAGATATGTCACTCAAGTTACAATCTTGGAGTATGACTCTAAGAATTGTTTTGGAACGAAGTATGACTCATCTTTTTGATTTAACCATTTCAACAATTCATGACTCCTATTCTTAGTCATAAGAATGCACTAAGATGACTTTAGAAGACCAATTGTGATATGGTATCTTAATCATTAAGATGATCATAAACATGATACTAAAGTACTCTCCCATCTTTTCAGATTTGAAAAACTTTTATCTTTCTGCCATACTTTGATTCTTCTTATTCGTTCTGTCTCACATTGAAACTTCTCCAATGCTACAGACTTATACTTAAACTTATAAGTATAACCATATTTATTGAACTTAAGTAAATCATGACGAATAGTCTTCTTGATCTTTTGTGGTGGACTTGACCAGTGCACAAGAATGTGTACTCGATCCCTTACTCCTTTCCTTATTCACATTAGGAATTAGTCTTAATTTTCCCAGCTGAAAGCTCTCATTCATCATACTATATAACTTGCATGATTCCAAGTTTCGGTCCAATTGAACCTTGGGTGATGAGAATCTTTCCTTATTTGGTAATATTAGACACTACCACAACCGAAAGAATCAAATCCATTTTTCCAATATTGCTATCAATGGAATTTTATAAGCAACAACTTTTCACAAATGCCATTGTAAGGATACTTAAAATAAATAAAATCAAAACCTTTTTCTTTTATTTTAAAACTTTGCGGAAAAACTTATCCTTACAATCCATATGAAAACCTTGTTGTTATCTATTCCTAAGCAATATAAATATCATAACTCTTAAGTAATAGCCCAAAATTCTGATCATCGAACCATGCGATTGAAATCCATCTTCGCGATCAGAATCAGCATGTACTTAATAGAGTTAGACAATGGACTTTACCTGAAGTAGAGCCAAACTTATTGACTTTAACATCCTTAGGTAAATTTGGCAGCTTCGTAACCAATGCCCCTTCCTTTGACAATAGTTACCTATGGACCCTTGATAATGGGACTATCTCAGACTTCTCCTCTCTCTTTACCATTGGGTCAACCGAGTTGACTATGGCCGATCCATTTCCATTGGGAAGAGAGAGCTTTACTGGATATCCAATGTCATCATTGTCAATGTCCATAGCGTTTTAGGAAGTTGATCTTAGCAAATAGATAAGATCATTAAAGGTCTTGTCTTAGTCTGTTTCATAGGATTCCCAAAAGAACTCACTATGTGACTGAGAAAGTAGTTGAGCCACCAACTTTCTCAAGACTTTGACACCCAACTCTCCCGGCTAGTCAATATGTGACTACATCTCCAAGATGTGATCACACCTAGACCTTGCCTTGCCAATAGGGCTTGAGTGACCTTAAACTTTTTAGGAACTTGTGGGTTAGGGAGAATAATTGGAGGAGGTGAAAGAAGTATGATATCCATGGGACATCATCTTCATTTAGGAAAGCTTGTTTCAACAGATTTGGGAAGATCATAAATGTCTAGACCAGACATCTTTTTGGGAGATATTCAAGATAGTTGATTTAAAGTCCTTAATATGACACCCAATATGAAATATTAAGGCTAGGACCCAACAAACTATTTTATAACTTGGAAGAGGGATGTCGTAATCCAAGCTATAAAATATTTGAAGGTAAGTGAATGACGATTCACCAATTTCCACCATGAAAAACGAAATAATTTATTAGGTTTTAATTGGATTTGAAAGTCCTAGATCTTTGAGATTCATTGAACTGTTCAAAGGCATGTTTCAATCTCGAGTGTGCCCTTCAGGTTTTGTGACTGGGATGCCGAGGATCACAAAAAAAGGTGTGAATAACCATGCAAATATACTTGGTACCCGTAATATTTACCCCTTAATCAGTGTGTCGGTTAACCACACACGCTCCACCGATACTATGATAAATATTAAGTTACCCTTTTCCTACCTTGTTAAGTCCAGGTTAGTGTGCCGGTTAACAACACACGCTCCACTAACGACTTAAGCAAAGTGCAAGGTGTAATTTCATGGGTTAGCACCAAATTCACATTTTCCTAAGTAACTAAGATTGGGTATTAATAAGAGTTTAGTTACTTAGTATTTATCATTAATACTTTTAATGAAAGGAGAATTATAGTCTTTGTCCTACCCGTTCGGCTAACGACCCTCCACCAGTCAAGGAAGCGGTGGGTGAGAGTGGACACCCATTAAACTGCCATTTTATAGGCAGTAACATTATACCCCCCCCCCCTTATAGACCGGCTTCGTGAATGAGGCCTACTAACGGTAAGACTGACTTTACTCTTATACATATATATAAATATTATTAACTTATAATATTATAAAGTATAAGGGTTGAATTTTAACTTTTAAAATTCTAAGGGCTAACTTGGAATTTAAGTATTCATAAGTGAAAACTTTTCAAATTCCAAAACTTGAGGGCAAGTTTTGAAACTATTCAAAACTAATTAATTCCATAACTTATGAGTTTAAAGTAGTTTTAATTAAAAAAAACTCTTCAAGTTCCATAACTTGAGGACAAGTTATGGAAGACTTTAAACTAATTAATAAAAAAATAACTTTTTTTTATTGTAACTTATGGAACTAATTAAGGTTACACTTTTTTTTTTAATTTAATGAAGAGACTCTTGAACCTCCATAACTTGAGGAAAAGTTTATGGAGTCATAAAACCATTTAATTAGAACTAGACTCTTCATTTTGTAACCTTTGCCAACTTTTATGAGTTTTATGATTCTTAAATGTGACTTTTCATATAACTTGAGGACAAGCTACAAAAACACACTTTGGAATCAACTCTTAGATTAAAATGGATTGAAAAAAACTATTTCACACAACTTTTCTATTAATCTAAGAACCTCATAAGAACAAGATAATTCAAATCATCAATCTTCAAGAAATTAGCATGAACATACAAACTAATACAAATCTTGAAATTATGACAATTATCTTAGAAATTGGATTAGCATGAACATTACCACATCAAAAACAAGTTTATAAGTCCAAAAACATCTTAGGGTAATGTTCCTAGTCCAATTCCAGCCAAAACAATCGAATATATGCATCCAACTCGATTTTTCAGCTACTTTTGCAAGTATAACAAGAAAACAAGCCTAGGCTCTGATACCACTGTTGGGTTTTGAGCATTCTAACACTCCTAAGTGTACATGCAACCCTAAATACCTTGGATCTATGTTTTCTCTATTATACATACAATTATGAACATCCAAGGTATTATCCTAATCTAGCATACAAAATAATAAATATAAAAAGATAGAATACATACATCTTTGATGTAGAATGTCTTCATAAAGCTTGAGTGCCTAGTGCCCCAAGTGTGACACCTCAAATGGTTCACACAACACCAAATACACTTGGAATAACTTGAGAGAAACTTGAACACTCCTTGAAATCGTCTAGCCCTCACACTCACACATTAGTGCACGATTTCTTGAGCCATGGGATTCTTTTATATGGTGGCTATTAGGGTTACACCATGTAACTCATAACTTTACCCATTCCTTATGCTCCATGGATTTTAACCTCCATGGAGTATCCATGGGTCACCCCATGGACTTAGTCCAACATAAGGAATCTTGGATCACAAGCCCACATTATAAGAATGAATGATTTACACAATCAACCCATATATTTAATTAGTCTCCTTTTGCTCACTTAATTAATTCCAAATTAATTCTTGATCAATACTAATTAAATAACCTTATTAATATATTAGAACTTATAATATATTAACCAGCCTTAAGTGTTATTTCTCTCATTATAGTCTATCCAAATGCATGATGCCATGCAACCCAAATGGACCATGCCGGGTTGGGTCAAGTCTTACCAATTATAGTTATGGACTTAGACATTAATCCAACAGTGACCTCTGTTGGGTTTTGAGCATTCTAACACTCCTGTGGTGTACATGCAACCCTAGAAACCTTGGATCTATGTTTTCTCTAAAATACATGCAAATTTGATTTCCAAGGTTTACAACCTAACTAGCATGTTATGGGGTACTTGTAATACAAAACTTTAAGTAGAATAACATACCTTTCTTTTGTGGTTGATTGCTTGGAGTTTTAGAGCCTAGCACCAATCGTGTGGATGCCTCAAGTGGTGTCACAAATCACCCAAAACAACTTGGAAATACTTGAGAGAATATGATGCTCTCTAAAATCGGCCCACTCTTGTTTCTCACACACACTAGTGCCAGTTCTAGAACCAAGGATCTCTTTATTTAGTATGGAGGATTAGGGTTACACCCTAATACCCATGACTCTTCATTTACCTAGGATCCATTGGTTAAAAGCTCCATGGACTATCCATGGACTTCCATATACTCTTAGCCCATCCTAAATAAATCTTAGCCCAATCCATATATATGTAAGAGTCCATATTTAATTAGCCTCTTTTTGATCTTTAAATTAATTTGAAAAATCAATTCTTGATCAACACTAATTAAATAACATCACTTCATATTAATATATTATATCTTATAATATATTAATAGATCAGAAACATCTTATTCTCAAATGTATATCCATACAAATTTTTAGGTGAAGTGTAACCGAAATGGACCGTGCCGCGTCGGGTCAAGTTCATACCAAATATAGTTACGGACTTAGACACTTTATCCAACAGTCTCCCACTTGGATAAGTCTGATTACTATAGTTGCAAGTATAACTTCAGGAACCAACCAGTAATCGTAGCTCTTTAAAACTCTGTTGAACTATGAAGCGCCATTTTAGATAAGTGATCATATAATCCTCTGTTCTCTAGATATCAGTCGGACAAATACATGTAACAATGTCATACTTATTGTCCAGCAGTTGTTTCTCGATCTCTGATTTGTTTGACATAGAACTAAATTGAACACATCAATTAGGTTCTGATCGGGCCCGGCACATAAGCCAAAACAAAATCATCGAGGGGCCCAGATATCGCTTCTATTGCTAGAAGGAACAGATAAAATTCGACTCATATGCTTGTACTAACTACTAGTTGAATTATGCACAAAAGCACGTTTTATGACATCATGTTACGGATGCGTTTTCATACAATCAATAGACAACCAACTGATAGTCAACAACTCATATCTCTTGGTTTGAATATATATATATATATATATATATATATATATATATATATATATATATATATATATATATATATATATATATATATATATGATATTACCGTCTCACGACCACTCGAGATAAATTCCTAGAAGTGATACAAGTGAGCGTGGGTTTAATCCAATACTCAGACCTTATGAGTACTCATGAATGTTGTAGCAACCATTGCAATGTCTAATGCACCTTAGACAAATCATACAAGCCAAATTCATGACAGTATTAATTCAATACCTACTTCCAACGTATGACCGACTGTGGAGAGTTTTGAATAATATAATTATTTAGGAAGTCAAAACATGCAAAATTGAAACAATAATAAACGATTAACATAGGATAGTAACACTTTACTCATAAATAAATAACAACTTTTATTTAATCATCAAATGTCAATTACATTTTACAAGTTTCAGAAATTTAATTATTAAAACTAATATCGTCCGTCAGCCCGATGCTTCTTGCATGCTGCAAATGCCTAGCCCTAGTCAGTCCCTTCATGAGGGGATCTGCAGGATTCTCTTCTGACGATACCCTCTTTTCCACGAGGAGTCCTTCTTCTATCTTGTGTCTTATGAAGTGATATTTTCTGTCAATGTGTCTGGATCTGCCATGATCTCTTGGTTCCTTGGCTAAGGCAACCGCACTATTGCTGTCACAGAAAATATCCATAGGCTTATGTATAGCTGGTACAACTCCAAGGTCTCCAATGAAGTTCTTCAGCCATATCGCCTCCTTTTCTGCTTCACTTACTGCTATGTACTCTGATTCACAAGTAGAATCAGCTAGTGTCTCCTGCTTGGAACTTTTCCAAGTAATTGCTCCTCCACTTAGGGTAAAGACCCAGCCTGACTGAGAGCGGAAATTATCCCTGTCAGTCTGAAAACTAGCGTCACTATACCCAACCACTCTCAAGTCATCAGTCCCACCAAGGGTAAGAACCCAGTCCTTAGTCCTCCGTAGGTACTTGAGAATGTTCTTTACCGCAATCCAGTGAGCCTTGCCAGGGTTTCCCTAATATCTGTTGACCATGCTCAAAGCAAAGGCCACATCAGGACGAGTACAAGTCATAGCATACATGATCGAGCCAACAACGGAAGCATATGGTAATCGAATCATCTCAGCTATCTCAGCCTCTGTACTCGGACTCTGAGTTTTACTCAGTCTGGCATTGTGCTGGATCGGTAACTCCCCTTTCTTGGAATTCTCCATGTTGAACCTCTTCAACACTTTATCCAAGTAGGTACTCTGGCTAAGTCCAATTAGTCTTTTACTCCTGTCTCTCAATATCCTTATCCCTAGGATATAGGCAGCTTCTCCAAGGTCCTTCATAGCGAAACACTTCCCAAGCCAGGACTTAACCTCCTGCAAAGTTGGGATGTCATTTCCTATGAGTAGTATGTCATCCACATACAATACTAAAAAGCTAACTATACTCCCACTAGCCCTAATATATACACAGGACTCATCTTCACTCCTCGAAAAGCCAAACTCTTTGACTTTCTCATCGAAGCAAAGATTCCATCAGCGAGGTGCATGTTTCAATCCATAGATGGATTTCTCAAGCTTACACACCCTATTAGGGTATTTAGCATCGACAAAACCCTCTGGCTGATTCATGTAAACATCCTCAGCCAACTTTCCATTAAGGAAAGCGGTTTTGACATCCATTTTCCATATTTCATAATCATGAAATGCAGCAATGGCTAGCATAAACCTAATAGACTTAATATTTTCTACTGGTGAAAAGGTCTCATCATAATCAACTCCCGAAGTTTGAGAAAAGCCCTTTGTAACCAGTCGTGCCTTATATGTGTGTACATTACCATCCATGTTGGTCTTCTTCTTGAAGATCCATTTGCACCCAACTGTTATGACCTGGTACATTGTCAACCAAGTTCCAAACTTGATTGTCATACATGGACTGTATCTCGCTGTGCATAGCCTCTTTCCATTGAGCAGCCTCAGGGCCTGCCATGACTTCCGTGTAGTTGTTAGGTTCATCCAGACTTACCAGTGTATTATCACTGATAAGCGTATCACCTTCCGCAGTAATATGGAAACCATAGTAATGCTCCGGTGCATTCCTAACTCTCGTGGAACGCCTCAGAGGTATGTGTTCGTCAATCGGATCAGCTGGAGTTTCCCCCTCAGGTTGATTACTAGGGTTTGAGGTTCCTTCACCACTTGACTCTTGAATTTCTTCAAGGTCAATTTACCTCCCACTGTTTCCTTGGCTTATGAACTCTCTCTCTCTCTCTCTCTCTCTCACGAAAGACTCATTTTCTTGCTACAAAGACCACATTCTCACTGGGTCTGTAGAAGAGGTAACCAAAGGATTTCTGTGGATAGCCGATGAAAATACACCTCTCACTTCCAGGTTCGAGCTTGTCGTGAGACTCACGCCTCACGAAAGCCTCGCAACCCCAAATCTTGATGTGTTCTAAATTAGGAACTTTCCCAGTCCAAATCTCGTGAGGTGTTTTGGTAACCTTTTTGGTAAGGACTAGATTAAGGATATGGGCGACAGTCTCTAAGGCATACCCCCAGAATGAGATTGGTAACGAAGCTCGACTCATCATGGAACGAACCATGTCCAACAAGGTTCGATTGCGCCTCTTAGCCACATCATTCAGTTGTGGTGTCCTAGGAGGTGTCAATTGTGAGACAATCCCACATTCCTTAAGATAGTCAAGGAACTCAATACTAAGATACTCTCCTCCCCGATCGGATCGGAGCATCTTGATCTTCCTGCTCAGTTGATTCTCCACTTCCTGCTTGAACTCTTTGAACTTTTCAAAGGTTGCTGACTTATGCTTGATTAAGTAGATATATCCATATCTACTATAATCATCAGTAAAAGTCATATAGTAGCGATTAGCATCCCTAGTGGCGGTTTTGAAGGGTCCAACAAACCTTCACCCCTCTCACATGAACCAGTGAAGGGTGACTTTGTCATTTTTCCAAGTAAACAAGACTCGCAACTATCATCCGACTTTAGGTCAAATGATTCCAAAACTCCAGTCTTTTTGAGTTGGCCTATGTGCTTCTTGTTAACATGTCCAAGACGACAATGCCACAAGGATGCTTATCTAGACTATTTGAAGAATCAATACATAATACATTATTTCCTATATTATCTACAACATTCACAGCTTCATATACACCATCACAAGGTAATGATTTAAAATAAAACACATCATTATAAAAAGCATCAATAGTACTAATTTTATTATCAAATGAAAATGTGAATCCTTGCTTGTAGAAACTATGAAAGGAAATAATATTTCTCGCCATTTCTGACGAGTAACAACATTTATTCAAATCTAAAGTTAACCCATTATTAAGCAATAAAGAATAAACTCCAATCTTGGTCACAGGTGATGCTTTCCTATTGCCCATGATTAAGTTTATCTTCCTGTGCTCCACTTCTTCACTTCTTCTTAGGCCCTACAAATCAGTACAAATGTGAATACCACAACCTGTATCAAGTACCCCAAGAGTTAGAACGCAATGAGTTATTAGACAATATAGTATAAATACCTGCATGGGTGGGTCTAACTTTCCCATCCCTTACATCCTGCAAGTATTTGGGGTAGCTTCGCTTCCAGTGCCCCTTTTCCTGGCAGTAGAAGCATTGTGCTTCTGTAGGGTTTGAAGAAGGAGGAATGGAACCTTTCTTGGTTCCACTTGAAGAGGAGCCATTAAGGGGCTTTCCCTTGGTACCCTTCGAAGGGGTCTTCCTCTTCTTCCCCTTTCCTTGCCCAATTTCCAGAACAGGAGCAGTAGTAGGAGTAGGAGTAATAGTTGATGTACTTTTAAGGCCATTTTCAGCGGTCCTTAAAAGTCCTTCAAGCTTGCTGAGTGTGACTTCCTCCTTGTTCATATGATAAGTCATGCGAAACTGGTCATAACTTGGAGGTAAGGAATGGAGAATGATGTCAATCGCCATGTCCTCAGGGAAGTCCACATTAAGCTTCAATAATCGGTCCACAAACCTTTGCATTTTCTGCAAGTGACCGGTGAGGGATTCTCCCTCCTTCATCCTAGTTGTTATCATGGAGGAAATGATTTCATACCTCTCCTGACGAGCACTTTGAAGGTACCTATCCATCAGATCCTGGTGCATCTCAAAAGGGTAGAAATCTTCATAGGATTTCTAGAGTTATGCTGTCATTGTGGCCAACATGATGCAAGACACCTTAGTGGCATCTTTCTGATGGGTAATGTACTCAGCAACCTCCTCAGCAGTAGCAGTCGACTCATCAACAACCTTCAGTTCTCTGTCAAGGGTATACTCCTTCCCCTCTTAGCGAGTAATCATTCTGATGTTCCTAATCCATTTATTGAAATTGAACCATCAAAAGTGACTTTCCCACACAAGTTCATTAGGGAAAAGGAGCCTGTAGGGTTTGAGCCAGTAGCAGTGTTTGAAGACATCTGAAAGAAAGAAAGACAAGTTTTATTAGATAAAGAGTCCTTAATAAGTCACCCAAATGAAATATTAAGGCTAGGACCCAACAACCTATTTATAACTGGAAGAGGGATACCGTAATCCAAGTTATAAAATAGTTGAAGGTAGGTAAATGACGATTTACCAATTTCCACCATAAAACGAAAAGATTATTAAATTTTTAATTTGGATTTGAAACTCCTAGATCTTTTGAGATACATTGAACTTTCAATGGAATGTTTAAATCTCGATTGTGCCCTCTCAAGTTTGTGACTAGGATGTCGAGGATCACAAACAAGGTGTGAATAACCATGCAAATTGACTTGGTACCCTCAACTTTATCACCTAATCGATGTGCCGGTTAACCACACGTGCTCCACCGATCTATGATGAAATCAAGTTACCCTTTACAACTCTTACTAGTCCTTGTTAGTGTGTCGGTTAACCACACACGCTCCACTAACGACTTTGT
Source organism: Lactuca virosa (assembly GCF_052849685.1). Taxonomy (NCBI): domain Eukaryota; kingdom Viridiplantae; phylum Streptophyta; class Magnoliopsida; order Asterales; family Asteraceae; genus Lactuca; species Lactuca virosa. The sequence continues at coordinate 137,448,444 of NC_136430.1, forward strand.
AAGGTACAAAGTGTAATTTCATGGGTTAGCACCGAATTCACATTCCTAAAATAACTAAGATTGGGAATTAATAAAGGTTTAGCTACTTTATAATTCCATTATACTTTTAATGAGGATTAAGGTCCTATCCTACCCGTTCGGCTAACGACCCTCCACCAGTCAAGGAAGCGGTGGGTGAGAGTGGACACCCATTAAGCTGCCATTTTATAGGCAACAACCTTATACCCCCCTTATAGACCGGCTTCGTGAATGAGGTCTACTAACGGTAAGACCGACTTATTCTTATCCATATATATATATATATAATTAAACTTTTAATATTATAGAAGTATGAGGGTTGAATTTTAAACTTTTAAAAAACTAAGGTTCAATTTGGAATCTAAAGTATTAATGTGTGAGACTTTACAAATTCCAAACTTGAGGGCAAGTATCGAAACTATTCAAGACTTTTCATTTCATAACTTATGACTTCAATGGTCCATTAAAGTGAAGACTCTTCACTTTATGTAACCTCTTATTCTTTAATGATAATTTTAAAAAAGTGACTTTTGGTTATCCATAACTTGAGGACAAGTTATGGACTCCATCATTAGGCATTAAGATCAAGAATCAATCATCAAACAATTCAGCAAATAATTCCTATGATCTAACCATAACTCATAAGAACATGAACATTCATATCAAAATTTCAAGAATCATATTAACAAATATAAAACATGGAATTTGATATTAGCCATTGTAAATGGATTAGCATAAGCATTACACCAACTAAAACTAGTTTTAAAACACCAAAACAGTTTAGGGTAATGTTTCTAGTCCATTTCCAGCAGCAAAACTCGAAAATCTGCATTCAAGGGCTCCTACTCGTCGAGTGTAAGAACCTACTCGACGAGTAGGATGAATTATCACATGGACTCATCGAGTCCCCCTATGGACTCGGCGAGTTCATGCAGCAGATAGCAGATTTTTGAGCTTTTTCAACAAGTGTGCATCAAGTATCAAGAAAACAAGCCTAGGCTCTGATACCACTGTTGGGTTTTGAGCATTATAATACTCCTATGGTGTACATGCAACCCTAGAAACCTTGGATCTATCTTTTCTCTAAAATACATGCAAATTTGATTTCCAAGGTTTACAACCTAACTAGCATGTTATGGGGTACTTGTAATACAAAACTTTAAGTAGAATAACATACCTTTCTTTTGTGGTTGATTTCTTGGAGTTTTAGAGCCTAGCACCAATAGTGTGGATGCCTCAAGTGGTGTCACAAATCACCCAAAACAACTTGGAAATACTTGAGAGAATATGATGCTCTCTAAAATTGGCCCACTCTTGTTTCTCACACACATTAGTGCCAATTCTAGAACCAAGGATCTCTTTATATAGTATGGAGGATTAGGGTTACACCCTAATACCCATGACTCTTCATTTACCTAGGATCCATGGGTTAAAAGCTCCATAGACTATCCATGGACTTCCATATACTCTTAGCCCATCCTAAATAAATCTTAGCCCAATCTATATATATGTAAGAGTCCATATTTAATTAGCCTCTTTTTGATCTTTAAATTAATTTGCAAAATCAATTCTTGATCAACACTAATTATATAGCATGACTTCATATTAATATATTATATCTTATAATATATTAATAGATCATAAACATCTTATTCTAAAATGTATATCCATACAAATTGTTAGGTGAAGTGTAACCCAAATGGACCATGCCGGGTAGGGTCAAGTTCATACCAAATATAGTTATGGACTTAGACACCTTATCCAACAACCTCATCACACTTCAAGTCTAGTAAAAGTTGAAGTATCACCCTTGCCCCAATGAAAATACAAATAAAAGGTTATTGGAGTTGTATAATTTCAAAGATGACATTTCCATAACCTAAACACATAAATTAATTATCAAACAAAGTTCCCAGATTTGGACCCCAAAACAACCACCTGTTTAGGGTTGTTTTAGAACCCTTAAGACCTGTAAAAATTTTATTTTTATTTCATATTCCAGAAGTTCAGAATTGTAGCTTTTCAGAAAAAAAAAACTTTTAAAGGTCCAAACAATTTTTCTACAATTTTCTATGATTTTTACAAAACCGCCTATCAATGCAGCTATATTTTGATCAGTTGGTGAAAAAGGAGATTTTCGCCTAAGTTGGAGGCAACAACAGGTCCTGAAAAAATTCATGTTAAAACTAGACTCCAAATGAAAACTTTGAGAATTTACGGATCATTACTCTGACTCCTGGGGATTTTTCTATAATTTTTCCAATCCAGGGGCATATTTGTCGATTTCTTGTGATTTCTAGCTTTGGGTTTTTAAAGACTTTTTGACCACTTAACCCATTAAGTCATCAACCAAATCGGCCAAATAGCTGAAAAACAAGTCTAAATCAGTAGCAATATATCATGGAAGTAAAAAGATAGTTTCACCCTCCAACCATAGTCCAAAGTACATTGTCTTTAAAGGAAAGACAACATATGTTGTTAAAAAGAGAAATACCAACTTGTGTTTGAATTTCTCCTACCATTTAGCCATGTTTGAATACCCTTGAAAAATATTTTGGGGACCTTATGGAGAGTCCAACACATAGCCATTCACCACAAGTTTCCTCATCAATGTAATATAACAATAACATGAGTTTTGACAATCAACAAAGGAGTAGTTTAAGGATATATCAAAATCATTCTTGAGTGTGTTCATAACATGATTTGGGAAAAAATGAATCATCAAAACACGCCCAATAAGAAGGGAAATAGGCAAATAGTCGTAAGAACATTGAAGAATTACAAGGAAGAAGAAGGGATGATCAATAACATCAAAAAGAGAGAATTCAACAATGCAATTAACCAATTCTCATCAATTGGTTAATGAATTTCTCAAGAAGGAAATCGAAGGCTTACCAAGGATGATTCCTAGACCCCGAATTGACCCAAAATTGCAGCTCCCCTTCTTCCATCTAGGATCGATCAAACAAGATTTTTCCCCCTCTCCCTTCTTGGTTCGTTGTTGCCTCCTCTCCCTAAAGTCACGTTTGTTATTTTTTTCTTCTTGATCTTCTATCGACGACACACAAGAGGCAGTAGGGAGTCTCGATCGTTTTTTTATATATTAGCCACTAGGGATTATTGGAACAGACGTACGGAGGAGGATCAATCCTCCTCGTTGGGGAGTTATACCACAAATTTACTTATTGGACCCTCATAAGTCAAATTGTAAATCCTTCCCATCCTAACCCTAGAATCTTGACAAATTTAGTTTTACTAAATAACATCTTGACCCCTCTATTCATCTTAAACCATTTTTTTAATTATCTTAAGCACCCAAATCATTAAACCTTTAGGTATAAATTAACAAATTTTTTATATTTTTTATTTATTGAATTTAATCATAAAAGAAACAAATTCGTTAAGGAAAATTAGTATAAAAGTAACGGAAGCTAACCTTGATGACCGATGAGAATTTGGGTCGTTACAGTCCTCCCCTCCTTAAGAAGATCACGTCCTGGAATTAGGAACCAGAACGAACCATTGTAGGCAATGAGCCCTCATGTCATCCTCAAACTCCCAGGTCATATCCCTGCCATGTTTGTTCTTCCAAAGAATCTTCACAAGTTTCACTCTCTTCTTACGCAACTGCTTGACACTCCAGTATAGCTACTGGTTCTTCAACCAACCTCTTCGATTCATCCACCTGTAGCTCATCTAATGGAAGTACGCTAGGTTTCTCCACTAAGCACTTCCTCATGTAGCAAATATGAAATACATCGTGAATTCCCGCTAGCTCGGGTGGTAACTGCAATTTGTTGGCTTGGTCTTCGACTCGCTCCAACACTGCAAGTGGACCAATGTAACGCAATCCCAGCTTACTCCGCTTTCTGAAACAAATAATCCCCTTCCAGGGTGAGACCTTCAACATTAATTTTTCGCCCACCTCGAAAGTTTTTGGGCGATGTTTCATGTCTGAGTACTTCTTTTTGCATTCGCGAGCCACTCGCAAACGCTCACGTGCTATCTTCACTTTGTCTTCAGTAATCTGCACTATTTCAGAACTCGTGAATTGTTTTTCTCCTGGCTCCAGCCAACAAGTAGGTGTATGACACCTCCTCCTATAAAGCATCTCGTATGGAGCCATGTCAATGCAGGCATGATAGGTGTTATTGTAGGCAAACTCCACCAATGGTAAGTGAGTATCCCAGCAACCTCTGTACTCTATAATGATGGGTTTTGAGCATTCTAACATTTCCTAAGTGTACATGCAACCCTAATAACCTTGGATCTATGTTTGTCTAATTATCATGCAAAGTTGAATTCCAAGGTTATATTCCCATCTAGCATACATGGGGAACAAATTTTAACTTGCATGAAAGATAGAATAACTTACCTTGTTGTTGCTTATGATCCTTGAAACCTTGTGAGCCTAGCACCCCAAGTGTGATGCCTCAAATGCTTCACACAACACCAAATGCTTTTGGAGTAAACTTTTGAGAGAATATTACACTTGCAAAATCGGCTCTAGCCCTCTTGATTCTTGTGTGTAGCCTATTTTGGTGGAGAATGGGTTTCTTATATAGTGTTGACACATCTAGGGTTACACCATGTAAACCCTAATGTGTCATGACTCTTCATTTCCATAACCCATGGGTTTGTAACTCCCATGGAGCATCCATGGAGCATCCTATGGGTGGAACCCAACTTGATAATCCATGGAGCCTCTTAGCCCACTATATAATATATGGAAGATTTACATAATCTACCCATATATTTAATTAGTTATCTTTTGATCACTTAATTAATTCTAAATTAATTCTTGATCAAACTAATTAAATAATATTATTAATATATTAGAACTTATAATATATTAATAAACCATAAGTGTTATTTCTCTCATTTTAGTTTATCCAATTACATGGTGCCATGCAACCCAAATGGACCATGCCGGGTCGGGTCAATTACATACCAGAAATAGTTATGGACTTAGACACCTTATCCAACAGTCTCCAACTTGGATAAGTCTAATAACTATAACTGCAATACTTCAGGAACCGATCGGCAATCGTAGCTCTTTCAAGGTCTCTCGGAACTGAGAAGATGATGATACGCCATTTAAGATAAGTGATCATATAATCCTCTGTTCTAGATATCAGCCGGACAAATACATGGAACAATATCTTACTTATTGTCCAGCAGTTTGTTTCCCGATTTCCGATTTGTTTGACAAAGAACTTAATTGAACACATCAACTTAGTTCTGACCGGGCCCGGTACATAGGTCAAAACAAAATCATCGAGGGGCCCAGATATCAGCTTCTAATCCAAGAAGGAACAGATAAACTTCGACTCATATGTTTGTTCTACCACTCATTGAATTATACACAAGAGCACGTTTTATAACATCGAGTTACCAATGTGTTAACGTACAATCAATGCATAACCAACTCATAAGTAACAAATCATATCTCTAGGTTTGAAGACTTATATGATATTACCGTCTCACGATCACTCGAGATAAATTCCATGAAGTGATTCCAGTGAGCGTGGGTTGAGTCCAATGCTCAGAACTTATGAGCACTCACGAGTGTTGTAGCCATGTCCAACAACTTAGACCTCTGCAACCAATCATGACAGTCTTGATTCATACCTACTTCCGACATATGACCGACTGTGGAGGTTCGAATAATATGATATACCAAACATAATTATTCTGGAAGTCAAAACATGCAAAAGAAATATAGTAAACGATCGACAAGAGATAGCAACACTTTACTCATAAATAAAACACCTTTTATTCATCATTAAATGTCAATTACACTTTACAAATTTCATGGTTATCTAACTACTAAATCTAATATCATCCTTCAGCCCTATGCTCCGAGCATGCTGGAGATGCTTAACCCGAGTCAGTCCCTTCGTGAGGGGATCTGCTAGATTCTCATCCGATTATACCCTCTTTGCCACGAGGAGTCCTTCTTCTATTCGATGTCTGATGAAATGGTATTTTCTGTCGATGTGTCTGGATCTCCCGTGATCCCTTGGTTCCTTGGCTAAGGCAACTGCACTTTCACTATCACAGAAAATTTTCATTGGGTCTTTAATAGCTGGTACAACTCCAAGGTCTCCAATGAAGTTCTTCAGCCATATCGCCTCCTTTGCTGCCTCGCTAGCTGCTATATACTCTAATTCGCAAGTTGAATCAGCCATTGTCTCTTGCTTGGAACTCTTCCAAGAAATTGCTCCTCCGTTTAAGGTAAGGACCCAGCATGACTGAGAGCGGAAATTATCCCTATCAGTCTGAAAGCTAGCATCACTATACCCTACAACTCTCAAGTCTTCACTCCCACCGAGGGTAAGGACCCAGTCCTTAGTCCTCCGTAGGTACTTGAGGATATTCTTTACCGCAGTCCAGTGTGCCTTGCCAGGGTTCCTCTGATACCTGCTAACCATGCTCAAAGAAAAGGCTACATCAGGTCGAGTACACGTCATAGCATACATGATCGATCCTACAGCCGAAGCATAAGGTATTTGACTCATTTCTGCTATCTCAGCCTCAGTACTAGGGCTTTGTGTCTTACTCAATCTGGCGTTACTCTGGATGGGTAACTCTCCTTTCTTGGAGTCCTGCATGCCGAATCTCTTCAACACCTTATCCAAGTAAGTACTCTGACTAAGTCTAATTAGTATTTTACTCCGGTCTCTCAAGATCCTTATCCCTAGAATATAGGCAGCTTCTCCTAGGTCCTTCATAGAGAAACACTTCCCAAGCCAGGACTTAACTTCCTGCAGAGTTGGGATGTCATTTCCTATGAGTAGTATGTCATCCACATACAAGACCAAAAAGCTAACTATACTCCCACTAGCCTTGACATATACACAAGATTCATCTTCACTCCTAGAAAAGCCAAATTCCTTGACTTTCTCATCAAAGCAAAGATTCCATCTGCGAGGTGCTTGCTTTAACCCATAAATGGACTTCTCAAGCTTACACACTCTATTAGGGTACTCTGTGTTGACAAAACCCTCTGGCTGACTCATGTAAACATCCTCAGCTAACTTTCCATTAAGGAAAGCGGTTTTGACATCCATTTGCCATATTTCATAGTCATGAAATTCGGCTATGGCTAACAGAACCCTAATAGACTTAAACTTGGCCACTGGAGAAAAGGTCTCATCATAATCAACTCCCGGAGTTTGTGAGAAACCCTTTGCAACCAGTCGTGCCTTATAAGTGTGTACATTACCATCCATGTCGGTCTTCTTCTTGAAGATCCATTTGCACCCTACAGTCTTAGGACCTGGTACATTCTCAACCAAGTTCCAAACTTGATTGTCATACATGGACTGTATCTCGCTGTCCATTGCCTCTTTCCACTTGGCTGACTCAGGGCCTGCCATGGCTTCCGCGTAACTGTTAGGTTCATCCAGACTTATCAGTGTCTCATCACTGCTAAGTGTATCACCTTCCGCAGTAATATGGAATCCATAGTAATGCTCAGGTGCATTCCTAACCCTTGTGGAACGCCTCAGAGGTACATACTTGTCAATTGGCTCAACAGAAGTTTCCTCCTCAAGTTGAGTGCTAGGGTTTGAAGTTCCTTCACCACTTGACTCTTAAATTTCTTCAAGGTCAACTTGCCTCCCACTGTCTCCTTGGCTTATGAACTCTCTCTCTCTCTCGAAAGACAGCCCTCCTAGCTACAAAGACCACATTCTCACTAGGTTTGTAGAAGAGGTAACCAAAGGATTTTTGTGGGTAGCTGATGAACATACACCTCTCACTTCGAGGTTCGAGCTTATCATGAGTCTCGCGTCTCACGAAAGCCTCGCAACCCTAAATCTTAATGTGGTCTAGTTTGGGTACTTTACCAGTCCACATCTCATGAGGAGTTTTGGCAACTTTCTTTGTAGGGACTAGATTAAGGATATGGGCGGCAGTCTCTAAGGCATACCCCCAAAATGAGATTGGTAGCGAAGCTCGACTCATCATGGAACGAACCATATCCAACAAGGTTCAATTACGCCTCTCAGCTACACCGTTCAACTGCAGTGTCCTGGGAGGTGTCAATTGTGAGACAGTCCCACATTCCCTAAGATAGTCGAGGAACTCTGAACTAAGATACTCACCACCTCGATCGGATCGAAGCATTTTAATGTTCCTGCCCAATTGATTCTCCACTTCCTGTTTAAATTCTTTAAACCTTTCAAAAGTCTCTGACTTATGCTTGATTAAGTAGACATATCCTTATCTACTGTAATCATCAGTAAAAGTCAAATAATAACGATTAGCATCCCTTGTGGCATGTTTGAAGGGCCCACACACATCCGTGTGTATAAGATCCAACAAACCTTCACCCCTCTCACAAGAACCTATGAAGGGTGACTTTGTCATTTTTCCAAGTAAGCATGATTCGCAACTATCATCTGACTTTAGGTCAAATGACTCCAATACTCCATCCTTTTGGAGTTGGCCTATGCGTTTCTTGCTTATATGTCCAAGACGACAATGCCATAATGATGCTTTATCCAAGTTATTATCATTAACAGAATCAATACACAATACATTATTTCCTAAGTTATCAACCACAGATACAATTTCATACACACCATCACAAGGTAATGCTTTAAAATAAAGAACATTATTAAAGAAAGCATTAATCGAACCAACTTCATTATCAAATGAAAAGGTGAAACCTTGTTTATACAATGCATGAAAGGAAATAATATTTCTTGCCATTTCTGGCGAATAACAACATTTATTCAAATCTAAACTAAACTCACTACTTAGCGATAAAGTATAAACTCCAATCTTGGTGACAGGTAAAGCTTTCCTATTCCCCATGATTAAGTTTATTCTTCCGTGCTCCACATTCTCACTTCTTCTTAGTCCCTACAAATCAGAACAGATATGAATACCACAACCGGTATCAAGGACCCAAGAGTTCGAATGGGGTGAGTTATTAGATAAGATAGTGTAAATACCTGCAATGGTTGGGTTTAACTTTCCCATCCTTCACATCTTGCTGGTACTTTGGGCAGTTCCGCTTCCAATGTGACTTTTCATGGCAATAGAAGCATTCAGCCTCTTTAGGGTCAGAAGAAGGAGTGACAAAACCTTTCTTGGTTCCACTTGAAGAAGAGCCATCAAGGGTCCTAGCCTTGGTACCCTTCGAAGAGCTCTTCCTTTTCTTCCCTCTACCTTTCCCGATTGCCAAAACCGGGGCGGAGTTTGGAGTAGGAGTGTTAACAACCGACTTACCCTTAAGACCTGTTTCTGCGGTCTTGAGGAGTCCCTGAAGTTTGCTGAGTGTGACATCTTCCTTATTCATGTGATATGTCATGTGGAACTGATCATAGCACGATGGTAAGGAGTGCAAAATGATATCTATTGCAAGCTCCTCAGGGAAGTTCACATTAAGCTTCAGCAACCGATCCACATACCTTTGCATTTTCTGCATGTGGCTCGTGACGGATTCCCCGTCCTTCATCATGGTTGTTATGATAGAGCATATGATTTCATACCTCTCTTGTCGTGCACTTTGATGGTATCTTTCCATCAGATCTTGGTGCATTTCAAAAGGGTAGAAGTCCTCATAGGACTTTTGGAGTTCCGCTGTCATGGTGGCCAACATGATCCATGCCACTTTTGTAGCATCCCTTTCATGTGCCCGGAAGTCAGCGATCTCCTGGGGAGTTGCAGTGGTCTCATCAATCTCCTTAAGCTCCTTGTCAAGGACATATTCTTTGTCCTCGTAGCGGGTAATCATCCTGATGTTTCTGATCCATTCATTGAAGTTGGACCCATCAAAAGTGACTTTCCCACACAAGTTCATAAGGGTAAAGGAGCCATTAGGATTAGAGACAGAAGCAGCATTGTTTGAAGACATCTGAAAGAAGAGAACAAGATTAGTTTAGATATTAAGAGAGTCCTTAATAAAACACCCAAATGTAATATTAAGGCTAGGATCCAATCACAATATATTATAACTTAGAAGAGGTATGACGTAATCCAAGCTATAACATATTTGAAAGGTAGGTGAATGACGATTCACCAATTTCCACCATGAAAAACGAAATATAAATATTAGGTTTTTAATTGGTTCTTAGAAATTCCTAGATTCTTTTGAGATTCAATGAACTTTTCAAAGGCATGTTTCAATCTCGAGTGTGCCCTCCAAGTTTTGTGACTGGGATACCGAGGATCACAAAACGAGGTGTGAAGTAACCATGCAAATCACTTGGTACCCTCAAGGTTTATCACTCAGTCGATGTGCCGGTAAACCACACACGCTCCACCGATAATATGGTAAACCTTAAGTCACCCTTTACCTACCTTGTTAAGTCCAAGTTAGTGTGCCGGTTAACCACACACGCTCCACCAACGACTTAAACAAAGTGTAAAGTGTAATTTCATGGATTAGCACCTTATTCACATTTTTCCTAAAGTAACTAAAATTGGGAATTTAATAAAAGCATTTAGTTACTTTATAATATTCATCATACTTTTAATGAGAATTTATAAGTCCTTGTCCTACCCGTTCGGCTAACGACCCTCCACCGATCAATGAAGCGGTGGGTGAGAGTGGACACCCATTAAGTTGCCATTTTATAGGCAACAACCTTATACCCCCCTTATAGACCGGCTTCGTGAATGAGGCGTACTAGCGGTAAGACGACTTGATCTTATACATATATATATTAGTAACTTATAATATTATAAAGTATAAGGGTTGAATTTTAACTTTTAAAATTCTAAGGGTTGGAACTAAAGTTTTAATCAAGACTTTACTTGTTCCAAAACTTGAGGGCAAGTTTTGTAAACTTCAAAAACTTTTCATTTCTTATAACTTATGAATTAATTGAGTAATAAAAATAAAGACTCTTCATTTTTATAACTCTTGTGTTCTTTTAATGGCTTTTAATAAAAGTGAGACTTTTGGTTTTCCATAACTTGAGAACAAGTTATGGACTCCATTAAAACACATTATGATCATGAATTAAACTACCATGAAGGTTACAAACAATTCCTATGATCATCTAATCTTCATAAGTTCAAGAACATGAATATGAACACTTTCAAGAATCAAAAATTACACTTAAAAAAACTTGTAATTTTGATAATTGCCATTGTAAATGGATTAGCATAAACATTACACCATCTAAAACAAGCTTTAAAACATCAAAACAGTTTAGGGTAATGTTTCTAGTCCATTTCCAGCAACAAATGTGCAAACTTTCATACGAGCAGAAAACAGAAAAACGATTTTTTTTTCAAGCTGTTTGCACACAAAAAAAAACAACAAACAAACCTAGGCTCTGATACCACTGATGGTTTTTGAGCATTCTAACACTTCCTAAGTGTACATGCAACCCTAATAACCTTGGATCTATGTTTGTCTAATTATCATGCAAAGTTGAATTCCAAGGTTATATTCCTATCTAGCATACATGGGGAACAAATTTTAACTTGCATGAAAGATAGAATAACTTACCTTGTTGTTGCTTATGATCCTTGAAACCTTGTGAGCCTAGCACCCCAAGTGTGATGCCTCAAATGCTTCACACAACACCAAATGCTTTTGGAGTAAACTTTTGAGAGAATATTACACTTGCAAAATCGGCTCTAGCCCTCTTGATTCTTGTGTGTAGCCTATTTTGGTGGAGAATGAGTTTCTTATATAGTGTTGACACATCTAGGGTTACACCATGTAAACCCTAATGTGTCATGACTCTTCATTTTCATGACCCATGGGTTTGTAACTCCCATGAAGCATCCATGGAGCATCCTATGGGTGGAACCCAACTTGATAATCCATAGAGCCTCTTAGCCCACTATATAATATATGGAAGATTTACATAATCTACCCATATATTTAATTAGTTATATTTTGATCACTTAATTAATTCTAAATTAATTCTTGATCAAACTAATTAAATAATATTATTAATATATTAGAACTTATAATATATTAATAAACCATAAGTGTTATTTCTCTCATTTTAGTTTATCCAATTGCATGGTGCCATGCAACCCAAATGGACCATGCCGGGTCGGGTCAAGTACATACCAGAAATAGTTATGGACTTAGACACCGTATCCAACATATAACACATGCGCGCAACATATCCTCAAGAATCTGAATGGTCCTCTCGCTTTGCCCATCAGTCTGAGGGTGGTAAGTTGTACTTAAATGCACCCTCGTACTCAACTCCTCCTACAGTTTCTGCCAAAATCTCGACACAAAACGATTGTCATGATCATAAATAATGGATAATGCGTGGCACACCATGCCTTATGACATATATCTTTATATCTTAAAAACAATTTATGAAGCATGATATACAATAGAATAAAACATATCTTTAAAAAAATCTCTTAAACACATGCTTTCACGCTTGGGACACAATACTTCAATGCGTTAATAATCTACCCTCACATACATATTATGGACCGGAGAATTCTATCTCCACCATCTTAAAAACCATTTATAGTGTTCAAAACCACTCTCAATCAATCAAGTCGATCAAAGTAAATATTAAAAATTATAATGCATAAATATTTAATGATGTGACAACCGTCAATTTCCGGTCAAGTCAAAGTCAAATAAAGTCAGCAAGTCAAACCGGTCAACTCAATTAACCTTTGTATATTAGGGTTTACATCGTGCTTCCTATTGTACAACATACCATCATAATGCAAGTATCACTTTAACTCTTCCTGTGTTCAGAAAATCTAAACTCTAATCAGAGTAACTGATGGAACAACTCGATAAAACATTAATACATACTCTTCGGGGGCGTATAACGCTCATAACAAGGCAAAACGGGGTTTACAAACCTTGCATTTCGAAGTTAAACACTCGCAAATGTCACAAACGAAGTCTCTCTCAATCTCCCTTTATCAATCTCTCTCTCTCTCAAATTTCTCCCAAATATTTCCCAAATCTCTCTCAAAACTTTTTATAATCATTCGGGGCATCCCGACCCTTAATGGAGCCAAAAACCGCTCAAAACGGGAAGTTTATGCGAAAAACAGCCCTATAGGACCGAAACCCTAATGGAACCGAACCTCTTAGAAGCGAAACCCTAAGAAGCCTCCTGGACCGAAACCTCTCGCAATGACCGAACCTGCTTGGACCGAACCTGCTGGGACCGAACGGCTGAAAAACCGAAACTCTGACGAGCCGAAGCGGATCCGAGACCGAACCCGAGAGCCTTCGTCTTCGCTTCTCGCCTGCTTTCGCTTTCGGTTCCCCCTGACGGCTTCGCCTGCGAGACCTTCGACCGAACCTCCTTTCGGTTCTCATCCAACAACCGAAACTCCTCTCGGTTCTAAGCATCCAAGGACCGAACCTTCGGCCCTGAACTCGGATTTTCGCAGACTTCGCCCCTATTTCCCGGTTTTCGACCCGACTTCGTTTTAAGCTCGTTTTTCGTGATTTTAACACGGGATTTTCACCCAAACTCGGATTTTGGCATAAGAGACCCTATATATTCATAAATTAAACACATATTGCGGGAAATATTTGGCTAAGAATAATATCTAGTGGGTTAGATTTTGAGGTGGAGTGTTGACTTTTCACTAAGTCAATGACACAAGCAACCTCCCATACCACTTTATGGCCACCCTCAGTCACTATTCACATCAGCCTTGTCCACTCATTGTACTCTTATTCTTTCCCCACAAGTGTAACATACACGTTTTGAAATAGTGTTATGTAATTTAAAAAGTTAATAATATTATGAAATATTATGTAAAATTGAGTGATGAGTTCTAGCAGATAGTTTTTTTTTACTAGAAATAAAGTAAAACTATGTTTAGAATCACTCATAAAATATTGGAAGTCTTATGAGATTCCAATTAAAAGCCAAATAGTGAAATTTAGTGAAAATATAAAATTTGAAATAAGTAAAATTTTATAATTGAAAGTTGTAGATAATCTCGTTAGAAACATATAGGCGAAAACCTCGCCGAAATCCGAGTTATAACGAAGAAGTTATGACCAATCGAAGATCCGCAACAAAACCGGCACGGTACCGAATGACGTAAAAAGTGAGTTTTTGATAAACTACTTTTTAGCCTTAGTGATCTAAATGAAAGTCGTAGTATTCATTAAACCGAGAATTTTGATAAAAAGAACGCCAAAATCTGACTTCGTATGAGGAAGTTATGATTTTTACAAGTTTCAGCTTAGCAGTAGACAACTAAAAACTCGAATTTTAGATCGAGTGATTTTTAGCCGACACAACCTAAACGAGAATCGAAGGTCTCGTCATTAGCAGTACAACGGTAAAAAGTTTGACGAAAACGGACCTCGCATGAAGAAGTTACGAATTTTAACGGATTTACCAGTCCCGATCTGTTAAAAATAATAATATAAAAATAAAGTCAAAATTTTCCGACGAAGTCTAAACTAAAGTTCTAGAGCATAATTTTTCCTACGTGTGCATATAAAGAACGTAAAAAACGGAGCCCGTATGAGAAAGTTATGGATTTTACAAGATTGGGCACAATTTTCGAGAAAAATCGCATTAATAGTGCCAGCCACGTCACCCTCGCTCTGAGCTGGCCACGTGTCCGAAGCTGCTGCGTGGCACATCCGAGAAGCGACGCGTGTCGCACAGGTGTCCGAAGCTGGTCACATGATTCGACCGAGGATGCGGTCCAATGAACTTCCGACGCGCACCGTTGTTGTTGCCCCGTGTCCAAGTTGCTGGCCCAATCCGAAGCCAGCACGTAGCCTCCACGCATCCGAGCTTCGCCGAAGCAGCCAGCTGGTCTGAGCCTCGCAGACACGTGCCCCTCCCTCCTCGCTTCGAATCCAACCCTCGCTGCTATATATAGTGGTGGCTGCGAACCCTCCCGAGAAAAATGGGAAATTTGCCACTTTCACCCCCCTTTTCAATATTTTTACTATCTCGACATTCCCCGAAGCCCCGATATCATTTTTAGCACCCGAAACACGCCCTGAAATTCCCGAGAAGCCCGAAAAATTTATCTTTTTGGTTTCGAAGCCCAACCCTCGCAGGGCCCGGTTTTCAAGAAAATTCTCGGTTTTTCAACGACGAAAGTCATATTTAGAGCCGAAATGTTGCACAAATTATTATTTTGACCCCTGGTTATTTCAAGGTGAGTTTAATATGTAGGAACAACTGTATGTTATGTGTTATATGTGCTATGTGTTTTTCCATGTTATCATCTCGAGTTACTTTTTCTGCTATTTTTATAGTTAGAGGTATACCTCTAACCATGAAGTGCATGACATAAGCATCACTTGGGTATTGGTATGTACCGTTGACCATGAAGTGTATAACATAGGCATCACTTTGGCTTCGGCATTATGCTAAGATAAGGTTGAAAGCCTAAGTATTCTAGCAAAATGATATTCCTGAGTATTTTCCGTGTCATTATTATTCGTTATTTTTAATAGCAAAAGAAATACCTTTGACTATGTGATCAGTGAAAGGACTTAGATTCATATTGGTACTAGTATGTAGCCTTTGGCCATGTACAACATGTCTCCGTAAGAGAATGATTTCTATTTTATGGTGTTGGCAAAAGGGTTAGACAAGGCTATAAGCCTGAAATCTACTAAAAGGTTAATCTGAAGTTGTATGTCTTCTGTGCCATTTGGGCCAAAGTTTTATTGATTATATATCAAGTATGGAAATTGTTATGTCTCATTGATTGTATATCTTTTAATCAAATCCATGATTGATATGGAAAGTTTGTCACATGAATCACATATGCCTTTGTTGTTCCTTGATCCTCTTTGCCTCTGCCATATTAAAGTATATATATGGCATAACGTTATATTGTATCTATTACTGAACTCACTAAGCATCGCCGCTTACCCTCTCAATGTTTAACAAATTTGCAGGGAATAAGTAACCAGTATAGTCTTATACTGTTGGAAGGTTTAGAATAGTTGTAATATTACTTTTGTATTTTGGTTTATGTTTGTATAAATTTACAATATCCTAGGTAGTTATGTAAAATATTAAAACATAGTCGGTTTGTATCCAATCTATTGTAATCACTTTATCAATGTAAGATAATGTTTTATAAATATGCATGTAGCATGTTTTGGAGTAACAATTGTCCAGTATGAAAGTTTGGGTCTTTCAGAAATATGAAAGTTTAGAAAGGGGTTCCTTTCAATCATGGTATCAGAGCAGTGGTTTAAGTGAAATCAATTCCATGGATTGGTATTTAGACTTAAACTATTAGAAGTTCAATATATGAACTGGAATCATTGTAAATATATGGATAGAAACCAAAGGAAATACTTAAGTGGGGTATTGGGTAGTGATAAACCCTGGTATTCTAAGATATTAAGTTACTTCAAAAATTTTAGAGAATTAGTTTATGTGAACTAGGAATTTTGAGAATTTCTAGACTTAAACATGAATTGTTAAGTGAAGATGATACGATGTGTATCTGGTATACTTAGGTTGAATACCTAAATGGAAACAATCACTAGAATATTAAGAGGAGATATGCCTTATATTCTAATATGTGCTAAATGATAAATGAATATAGCATACCTTAGGTGGCCTGCCTTATTGCTATTTAAGAAAGTTTACGGTCTGTTGCCGACCTTGATTTAGAAGAGAAAATTTTCTGTTTAGAATTACTAAGAATTTTCGTAATAGAATTTACATGAAACTTTTCAAAGTGATAGAGGGACTTATGATAGTTGACATCGATAAGTTTATAAATAAACGATTGCGGGATATCGTAAAATAATAAATATGAAATGTTATCGTAAATAGTGTATTAATACCAATAGAGTGGTATTATACATTTAAAGTATGTTTGATATATATTAACATCTTTAGAAGAATGATGTACGTTTGAAACACATTTGGGCGAGATAAATGTGTTGGTACAAATCCATGAAGTTGTTCCACCGTTGTCCAGATTGAAGCAGTGATTGTTTATAGAGTCGGAAGAACCGAAGTTGGTGATAAATACTTCGACAGTATCGAAATTTATGTGGTACAAGATTTAGAAGAATTAAATGAAGATTAAAGGAAAGGCTAATGAAGTTTTCAGACTCAATAGGCCAAGACTTTGTGATGTAGTATGTAGTTCAAGTAGTAACATTATACAGGATGCTCAGACTTAGTATTTAATAATACTGAGTGATGATTAACTTCTATCACATCCTTATGAAAGTTCCATTGTGTGTAAAGCCGACTTTAACATACATGATTAGGATGGTGAATTAAGTCATTTAGTAATAAAAGGTTAAGTAACTTACTTGTTTAAGTAAGGTAGAATGCTTAGTTGAAGAAACAATACACCCATAGTATTGTATGAAGAAATGTTGTAGTCAGGAATGACAGAGAACCAAGTTGAAGCTAGTAGAGCTTGCTGAGATGCAGCTATAATGCAGACTTCTTAGGATAGACTCCTATGAAGTAGACTTAAAAGATACAACCATGAGAAGAAGACTTACTCAGATACAGGAATGACGATGTCATGAAAGGATAATGAAACCAACAAATGTGCATGATGGTTTGCATGAGTTAGAAGATGATGCAAGTAGTTGAAGACCGTTTGTCTCCATGCTGCTAAAGTAAATTTTGGTATAGTGTGTCTTGCAGAGTAGACACTACCCGAGAAAGAATTTATATGAAGATTTGGAAGTAAAATTTCTATCGGCCTATGAAAAGGTATTAGAATATGCTAGATCGAGCTTATACATAAAAAGAATTCTAGAAGGTGAATTTAAGTAATCCAATATATGTTTGATAGAAACGCGAAAACCCTAGTTGAGTCTAGGAGAAATTGTTGTATGTACTTGTTTAAACACACTCAGGTGTGAAAAGTTGCTTTGTGAAAACTTTTGAATGGTGACTTGGGAACCGCGATACAATACTTGGGACGAGTATGAGTAGGTGTGAATAGTAGTAGAGGCCTATACTACTGGAAGCACAGGACTCACACTTGGATCAAGTAAAGTCACAAGGTTACCAAGAAGCTAGTAAATGATTGCGTTTTATTCATGTGTATCGTTACCTTCATTTCGGTAATGACTAAGAAGATAATTATCATTTAAATCTTAATGTCATAAAGAGTGGAGTCCGATTAATATAAATCTACAAAGATAAACTTGATTGGTTTAGAAAGCCATGTATTGAGTAATGACGAAACTTCAGTCAAGAAGGAGACGGTCGAGATGGTCGATAGAAATATAACAATCTTCATTAAAGAATTGAGCAATCATTATCTAGAGATGTGACTTGCTATGTGGTGTTACTGGCCACAAGAAATGTTTCTGCCCTACTCTTACTAGTCAAATGACGGAGAGTCAAGTTTCCGTTCAACAATCAAAGAGTACTCCAACTAAAAAGGAGGAGGTGCCAAAAGCTAAAAGATGTGTATGTCCGAAAGCACGAATTAGAGATACGTGGTGTTATTCTTTCTATTCCGAAGCATACACGTTATGATCAAACTCTTTTTGTTTTCTTTATTCCATCAGCTCAATTTATTCAATCTGATTCTAATACAAGAGTTTGGTTCGTTATGTGTTTTATGCGTTATAAAATCAAAGGTCATTAGAATAAGACCATTCGAGTTGTTGTTAAAGCAAAGGTAAAGACCTTATCTTGGGTTTAGTCTATAAACCAAGAAGGAGCAGGAGTCTGCAATGAGAATTGAGTTTTAACTCAAAGATTCGAATCGAAGGCCCAATAGAGAATGATGAGCAGGTGCAGGTTTGAGCACCGCTAGTAAGAAAGAAGTTTGAAGAGTTTGACAATTGTTTGGAAAACCAAAAGTTAAATACCGTACATTTTAGATTACCATAGAAGAAGTAAGTTAGGACTCGAATGTTGTGACTAGTAATTTCTCGTAAACTTTAGATATGCTCACATCTTATTTGATTGTGATGCCTCAGATTCTTTCGTGCCTTATAAATTCGCACATTCTTTTCAAATTGCCTGTTACGCAATTGTCCAATAATTTCATATAGATAACATAGGAAATATATCATTACTTGCTGATAAAGTCTATAGATATAGTGTCACAGGAATTGAAGGTTATAATCTTCTTGTTAACCTAATTCCTATCTCCTTGCCCAACTTTGATATTATTCTCGGCATGGATTGGTTGTCGAAGAACCACGCAAAAATCTTGTGCTACGAAGAGATAGTATGCATCCCTATTGAAGAAGAGGATTCTATTTATGTCTACGTTGAAAATAATAACTTCTTTCTTAAAACCTCGTAAATTTATATCGAAGGGATATTCTACTTATCCGGCTTATACAGTTAATACCTTGAAAGAGGAGAAGAAAACTATGAAAGATAGCATTTGGATAATTATCCATCGGCTGATTAAGAGAGCATATTTTCTCGCCATACGTACAACGGTTCTAATGGAAAAATACACAAGTTTACTTAGACGAAATTGTGGCGAGACATGGTGTGCCACTAAAGATTAATTCCGATCGTGATACTTGCTTCACTTCTCACTTTTGGGCGAGTATGAAACATGAATTTGGATCTCGAGTTGCTCCCAACACAGCTTATCATCCCCAGACAGATGGTTAGACGGAGAGAACAATCCAAACAGTAGAAGATATGCTTCGTGCATATGTCTTAGAGTTCGGTAGTAACTGTGAACACCATTATGTCGGCATAATGTAGGACAAAAAATCCTTGGTGGTCCTGAAATGATTCAAGACACCACTGATAAGATTCAAATTATACTTAGGGAAAATAAGAATGAGATAAGAGCGAAATATCCTCATTTGTCTAAATCATTGTGATTTCGGGGACGAAATCCTCAAAAGGAGGAGGTATTTGTAACATACACGTTTTGAAATCGTGTTATGTAATTTAAAAAGTTAATAATATTATGAGATATTATGTAAAATTGAGTGTTGAGTTCTAACAGATAGTTTTTACTAGAAATAAAGTAAAACTATGTACATTCGAAATCCTTGCCAGGATTGGCCCAGTCGCACACAAACTCCGACTGCCACAACAACCTAATAATGTACATCCAACCATCCACGCGTCAAATTTAAAGAAATGTATGTCGGACGAGACTCTTGTGATACCTCCCGACGAAATCAAAACCAAGGAGAGTCTCCACTTCGTGGAAAAAAACGATAGAAACCATGGATCGAAAGATCAAAAGAACGAAATCAAAGTCGCTTCCCTGTTGTGAAGGTCCGTTGGAACGTAAGACGAGGACTCGAGTTCACCTGGGAACGCGAAGACCACATGACACAAAAATACTCGCATCTTTCCCCAACTCTCGAAGTCCCAGTCAAAGTGCTAATTTCGGGATGAAATTCCTTCTAACGGGGGGATGATGTGACAACCGTCAATTTCCGGTCAAGTCAAAGTCAAATAAAGTCAACAAGTCAAACCGGTCAACTCAATTAACCTTTGTATATTAGGGTTTACATCGTGCTTACTATTGTACAACACACCATCGTAATGCAAGTATCACTTTAAGTCTTCCTGTGTTCAGAAAATCTAAACCCTGATCAGAGTAACTGATGGAACAACTCGATCAAACATTAATACATACTCTCCGGGGGCGTATAACGCTCATAACAAGGCAAAACGGGGTTTACAAACCTTGCATTTCGAAGTTAAACACTCGCAAAGGTCACAAACGAAGTCTCTATCAATCTTCATTTATCAATCTCTCTCTCTCTCTCAAATCTCTCCCAAATCTCTCTCAAAACGTTTTATAATCATTCGGGACATCCCGACCCTTAACGGAGCCAAAAACCGCTCAAAACGGGAAGTATATGCGAAAAACAGCCTTATAGGACCAAAACCCCAATGGAACCGAACATGTTAGAAGCGAAACCCTAAGAAGCCTCCTGGACCGAAACCTCTCGCAATGACCAAACCTGCTTGGACCGAACCTGCTGGGACCGAACGGCTGAAGAACCGAAACTCTGACGAGCCGAAGCGGATCCGAGACCGAACCCGAGAGCCTTCGCCTTCGCTTCTCGCCTGCTTTCGCTTTCGGTTCCTTCTGACGGCTTCGCCTGCGAGACCTTCGACCGAACCTCCTTTAGGTTCTCATCCAACAACTAAAACTCCTCTCGGTTCTAAGCATCCAAGGAACCTTCGGCCCTGAACTCAGATTTTCGCAGACTTCACCCCCATTTCCCGGTTTTTGACCCCGACTTTGTTTTAAGCTCGTTTTTCGTGATTTTAACGCAGGATTTTCACCCAAACTCGTATTTTGGCATAAGAGACCCTATATATTCATAAATTAAACACATATTAAGGGAAATCTTTGGCTAAGAATAATATCTAGTGGGTTAGATTTTGAGGTGGAGTGTTGACTTTTCTATAAGTTTATGACACAAGCTACCTCCCATACCACTTTATGGCCACCCTCAGTCACTATTCACATCAGCCTTATCCACTCATTGTACTCTTATTCTTCCCCCACAAGTCTCCTTAAACCCACACACACAAAGAACCTATACTACTCACATTCCCTATGTCACAAACACTTCACCAAAAGCAAATACACTTTTCTCTCTCATTTTCTCTCCAAGAATTCATGATTCTCCAGGGACTTTTGAGCTTCCCATCCTCTTTTGGTAAGTAAATTCATCATTCACTTGAATATCCAACACTCTTTCACTCAATTAATGGATTCCTTACACAAATATCATCATATTTGTTCATAGAATCTTCGAATCTTCAAGCAACTTCCAAGTGTTCTTGACTTGGAAACTTCTTCTCTTCATCATCCATCCTAAGAGATCACTCAAGGTGAATTCATAACCCCACATGCTCATGTTTTCTTCAAGTTTTAGGGGGGGGGGGGGGAATACAAGTTAAAATACCAAAAACTTAACTAAACTCAAACATCAGCTTTCAACAGGAAAGTTTACTTCCATTCACAGACTGTTTTGACTATCTTAAACTTAATATCTTTCACAACTGTTTAATATGAAAATAGTTCAGGTTCATGCCTTTAAAATGACTACTTGCACATATCCATACATGTTTTCAAAAATTTATGGTGATTTTTACAAAACTGCCTATCATTTCAGAAAGGAATCCGGACCAGTCTGTGAATATGAACATTTTAACACAAGTTAGAAACTTCTAAAAATCATAATAAAAATTATGAATAAGCTAGACACATTTTCTAAACTCTCAGAGTTTACGGATTCAGTTTTTGAATTCGTATGATTTTTCTATGATTTTCCTAAAACAGTGCAGAAAGGTTAAAAACTAGTTACAAAGCTTACAATATTAACATTTTGTAGTATGTTGAGCAAAGTGCATAACAATAAGTTTCTAAATTTTGGATGTATTTCTTGTTAGTGTATCATCAGAAACAGAAATTAGTCATTCATGATAAGGTTTTTCATTCATTTCGAACACATATAATAAACTACAATAAGTATAGTTTATGGATTTTACAATAAAAGCATACTACATGAAAAGGGTTTTACTCTCAAAACAAACGGGTTTTTTTTTTCATATACTACATGATAAACTATAATAGTAATAGTGTATGGATTTTATATGACGAATTTATTACATAAAGGGTGATTTCACTTCCACCGCGGAAAAGGTTTCATATTCAAACTATATGTAAACTAGTTAACGTAAGTTGTGAGACAATTCTTAAATTGTACTCTTAGAGTACGGGTTCAAATTCATGTAAGTTATAACCAGAGTCTCTTTGTAGAGAGAGCGTGATAATTGTGTATAGATCTATATTGGGATTGACACCCCACACCTCGCTGCTAGCTACAGTAGGACCTACAGGTCTACGGGTGACAAGAGTCATAGGATCTTGACGTCTTAAAAAAGTTGTTGCAGGTTAATTCTCGTTATAGTATGGTTACAACGACTCACATAGGGAGTTAACAATCTTTCAAGTTTACGGGGAAAATTCTACTTTAAAAAGGGGTTTTATCTATTTAAAACTACAAACACGTTATAGGTACAAAACACACACATATTCTCGGTCTTGAGATTTAAGACTACATGACTTTTTATAAGGAAAATAAAGGAATTTTTTTTTGAAGTTTACATTACAAAGTACCAGGTTTACACAATATGGCTTTTATGAAATTAAAACTACGTTTCATCTAGAATTGTTAGACTTCAGCTATAATTGCTAAGTGTACATGTTAGAGTTATATATGAATTTAGTCGCAATCGACTTAGAATTGGTGGGCCCGCCTTACTTCTTGTTCCTTGTTTGGTTGTGGACCTAGGGCAGACCCATTATATTCGACGGTTTATTTAACTTAAATTTTATATAACTTATATACACTGTGTGATTATAGAAGGAATCTACGGGTATTTCTAGGGTACATTATTGCATAACATAGGAGCTTTCATTTCACACTTAATAAAGAAAATATTGAATTTTCTGGAATCATACTCTATCGTTTTTACAAGGAAAACAGCTTCTTTCTCAAATAAAACTCTTATGATCTCACCAACTTAATTGTTGACACTCTTTCAAAACTACTTGTATTCTCAAGAAACCATTGAAACATGAAATCAATAGGTTTTGAGGATGGGACGTTGAATTATCAAACTTTTCATTTTTGGTCATCATAGTGTAATTGATTTGAAACATGTAAACTCATACTATGGTGTAACGTTTTCAATTATATTTATGATGGTTGTAATTACTTTGAGTACTATTATACTCGTTGTTGTGATACTATACATGAAGTCCTCCACCCCCGGACGTTTCCGCCATCCTTGGTTTGGGGGTGTGACAAATGATACCTTTTGTCTTTTTTATTTTTGACTAGTCTTGTATTAATAATCTTTATTTTTTTCTACATTTGATCAAGCTGGTATTAATTTCTCATCGGTCATTAGACAATAGGTGGTCTAGTTGATTATTAATATTTGTGTAGGCAATTAGTAAAAATTATGATATTAATCAACGAGACTACTCTTTTTTCTTGTGTAATTATTAAACTCAAACAAAACCATATTAAAAAACACATTTAAAACTATTTTTTTTATCAAACATATATACAAAAAATAAATTATAATTTCCCCTTACCATTGTTTTGTCAAAAATACTCATATTTTAATTTTATTAGAAAGATACTTATATTAACAATAAAATATGTAATATTAGGATGTATGTAAATGTTTACCGACTATAAAATAGTTAACTTTTTTGAACAAAATATTTTTTGTCTGCTTATTTAAAACACAGCAACTTTTTTTACATAGTTATATATTTACGAAAAATATCATAATACAACGTTTTATATTCAAAAAACGAGAAACAAAAAATGATATATATATATATATATATATATATATATATATATATATATATATATATATATATATATATATATATATATATATATATATATATAAGAAATTAAGACTTCCTTCTTAAATTAAAGAAGGAGGTGTGATCTTGATCTTGATCATTAAAACGATCTATACCATTGATTTATAAAGAGAAAGATTCAACCATCAAAACCAACTCATTTATGTACATACTAATTTAGAAGTCCTTGGTGAAGAGTTCTTGCATCCTATTGGTGAGGTTTTTTCTTTTTTTTTCTTTTTTTTGTATTTTACTTTATTTATTTATTTATTTATTTATTTATTTATTTATTTGTTATCTTCTCCACTTCATCTACATGTTGCCCACCGTCATTGTGACCCAATAAGAATGGGATTAGTGTGATGACACCAGTTAGTTTTATCCCACCGGTCCTCTGCCTTCCATCACTGCTTCCATCACCGACTCGATGCTTCTCGATTTTTTACATAAACTCTCCACCTACGATTTCCTCCCGTCACCTCCGATCAGGTTTTTACGATTTTTAGACTGTATTCTCTCACTAGCGACTTCCCCTTCAACTCACCGCTTTTCTCATTTATGTGCTCAGAAAACCCACCGCTTCATACCCAGAAAAACCCACCGCCTTCAGACCCAGTTTATGTTGATGCTTTACACCACCACTCCAAAACCCTCAACGCTAGTGAAAACGACCGCCTTCAGACCCAGTTTATGATGATCTCACCAACTTAATTGTTGACACTCTTTCAAAACTACTTGTATTCTCAGGAAACCATTGAAATATGAAATCAATAGCTTTTGAGGATGGGACGTTGAATTATCAAACTTTTCATTTTTGGTCATCATAGTGTAATTGATTTGAAACATGTAAACTCATACTATGGTGTAACTTTTTCAATTATATTTCTAATGGTTGTATTTACTTTGAGCATTATTATACTCGTTGTTGTGATACTATACATGAAGTCCTCCACCCCCGGACGTTTCCGCCATCCTTGGTTTGGGGGTATGACAGATTGGTACCAGAGCATTGTTTATACTGAACTAAGTATATCGAACCACATAAGATATACAAACTATAAATACATTGGGACTAAAGTCTCTGATTAAATATTTTCAAATAACTATACGTTTAGAAATAAATAGTTTCTTGTTAAAAGTATGAGTAGATGCATACATACTAATATAGTATCATATCAAGGACAATACAAAAGTAAAATGAGGAGTTGGACACAACGAGTAGACCCTGGGATATGTAAACAGACTTGGGATGAATATAGCCTGATCAACTATATTTATCCGAGGTGTGACTAATGTATGCCAGGGAATAATCATAGTCAGCAACAAACCTAAAAACTTCCCATACAAGAAAATCGTTAAGAACCAAACATAACATTTAAAATACTATAAGAGTATTTTATGGTACTATAACTTATGTGAAAACTAAACAGATTCTTGCTAGTAGATCTACAATCACTAAGTGGATACGCTAAAGTTATATATAACTTAGATATCATAGACTTAGAATCTATGATCATTGCTTTACTTCTTGTTCCTTGTTTGGTTGTGGTTTTGGAGTATGATCACTTATTCGAAGGTCTATCATATCTTTTGTTATATGTAACTGGTATGCACCATGTCATTATAGAAGTAACTAAGGAGGATCAAACCCCTATAACTATTTCTAGGAATATGATTATAATATGCCTCTTACCTCACCCCTATTCTCGCATGCACATCATGGCAAGATTTTACTTACCAGGAGACCCCTACTTTCCGAACCCGGAAAGCTAGTGGGTGATTAGGAAAAGAGTCGGAAGTGGAGCCAGAGGTCGACAACTCTCCTTACATAGCCAGGGCTCTTGCGAACCGTTTCGACTACATCGAACTTGTCCCCCGTTGGGCAACATTGATCGAGGGGTGGAGTCGCCAGCAGCGACAACGATTGCCATTTGGAGACCAACGAGGTTGCGGTAACCTCAACCATCGGGGACCAAAACAGGGAGACTGCGAATCGATTTCAGGAACTATATGCTACTACAGACGCTACCATCTCACAAACTCGAGACTTGGAAAGCGAATACTATTTCAGAGACCAACTCATTAAGCACCTTGTCGCCACTCGGGCGAAGGCAAGAGAGCGTTAGGATAGACACTCGACACTCGAAGAGAGAGTGGTCGCAGCCGAGCGTAGGTTGGTAGAACTACAGGACGCTTCGACTTCGTTTCAAGCACCACTGGAGACGTATTATCGTGAGCAGAGTTCATGTTACTCACAAGACCTCGTAGATTAGGGATATGAGTGTGCGTTGGTGCTACTCTCCTCCATGTGTAAGCTCGACCCTGCAAGTTAGTGATTACACTAGTCGAGGGATTTATTTACGGTCCAAACTTTTCTTTGCAATGATGTGGTGTAGACCTGCATCAGGCTCAAAACCTTTGTCTAAAAAATAAATATACTAGAATCATACAAATGAAATGGGCATGCATATTATTTCATTGGGAGCAACACTACCAAAAATTCATAAGTCTATTATATATAGACTCTCCTTATGAATTGTTTTCAGAACACCATAAAAATTGGAACACGATGCACTTAGAACTAAGATAAACTTAGTTAGATAACTCACGACGTATAAACCCTTATTCAAGACTCATTATCATCTCACCTTTTTTGTAACGCCCCATTTTTGGTACGTATTCAAATCATTAAATGTCATTTTATAAAGAGCTACTCGACGAGTAGTAGCCCTGACTCGTCAAGTAGATGTCAGGATGGGACGCGGGTTTAAGTGATCTACTCGGCGAGTCCGCGCCTTGACTCGACGAGTAGGCCAGTCTGGTCAAACCCTAATATTTAGGGTTTGCACCCTATTTAAGCAACATTATCGGCCTCTTGTCCAGCCTCCATCACCTCCAGAGCATTAATCCCGAAACCCTAATCCTCCATAAGTGGTCTTGAGCTTCTTTGGTCGTTTTGAGAGTTGTTTGGTGTATTTTGAAGCTAGTGAAAGAGTTGGAAGGTAGAAGATTCAAGGGACAAAGAGTAGATCCAAGAACAACATCAGTTTATCTTCACTTTCTGGTAATCAAGCTTGATACTTGACTTGTAGTTTCTTAGATCTTCTTGTTGCCATTTTTATGAAGTTTTGGGTCCAAGAAGCTTGATCCTTGGGACTTGGACGTCCCAAGTCGATTTACACTCAGATCTGGAACCTTGGAGGGTCCTCATGGCATAAAGGTGCCATCTTTATGGCCATGAGAACCCCAAGAATGAAATAAACCCCTATTTTTGGTCCTTTGGGCATAAAAGTCTCATGCATGAACGTAAAGTTCGTGGCTTTACGTGCTATACCGATCTTAGGAGCCTAGATCTACCTTCTGGAAGAGTTTTGCACATCAGAAATCGAATTATTAGACTTGGACATGCATGGACTCGGCGAGTCGTGAGTTGGTGCCCAAAGACTGTTATGAATCAGAGGAACCCATTTTAGTTCAGAAGGGATTTGGGTGAGTCCAGGGAAAGGACTCGGTGAAATAGACATAGCCATGGATCTGGAAACCATGGGACTCGGCGAGTGCAGGAACGTACTCGGCGAGTCCAAGGCCATTTACCAACTTATGAAGATGAACTCGAGGAGTTGTTCATACAACTCAGCGAGTCACAGGCTAGACACGTTCTTAAGATAAGCATAAACTCGATGAGTTCAGGAAGAACTCGGCGAGTCAGATGAAGATTGTCTTGATGTTATGATTGATAGAGGACTCGTCGAGTTCTTTCTAGACTCGACGAGTAGGGTCGGGTTGGGGGTAGATGAGAGTGTTGGGACTCGGCGAGTTGTCGAACCAACTCGGCGAGTCCGGTCAAATGGAAATGTGCCTTGACCAGAATATTATTGTTGACCAAGGGTGAAATGGTCATTTCACCCTGAGTTTAGTTATCAGTTTCTGACTATGTGTCATTGTGGGAATTATAGTCGGAGAGTCGCCGGAGCAGCAGCCAGATAATTCTCACTCAGGGTTCAGCAGCCACACACACGAGGTGAGTGTCCCTTTAGTAGGAACGGGTCTAAGGTACCAAGGCTGGCCCGCAGTATAAGTTTATTCTTAGTTGGGTGTGGGCGGGGGTCGTATCTCTTAGTTTATTGAGTGTGTGCGGGGCCCGTATCTCTTAGTTTATTGAGTGTGGGCGAGGCCCGTATCTTCTAATAGTTTGGTTGTAATATGACTCAGGATTGAATGATAATTTAGTATACTTGTTTCTGTGTGATACTTGTATGATAGAGTAGTAGCTGAGTGTGGGCGGGGCCCGTATCTCATTGTAGTTGAGTGTGGGTGGGGCCCGTAACTCATAGCAGGAGAGTGTGGGCGGGGCCCGTATCTCTATGAGTGTGGCCGGGGCCCGTATCTCTATGAGTGTGGCCGGGGCCCGTATCTCAAAGATAGTGGAGTGTGGGCGGGGCCCGTATCTCCTAGTTAGCAGACTGTGGGCGGGGCCCGTATCTCCATGAGTGTGGGTGGGGCCCGTATCTCCCAGTTGCATATTATATGTGTATGGTATGTGGTAGTTTGGGGAGCTCACTAAGCTTTGTGCTTACAGTTTTCAGTTTTGGTTTCAGGTACTTCCACTAGCAAAGGGAAGGGCTCGGGATGATCGCATGGTACACACCACAGTTTCAAGCCTGGGAGTTTTACTCTGATATTTTGATATGATATTTGACATGTGATTTGACACGTGATGGATCTTATGAGATTTTTAAACACACTATTATGATTTTATACTTTGGTAATGAAATGATGGTTTTAATGATGTTTTGAAAAACGAAATTTTTGGGTTGTATTTTTGGGATGTTTCTAGTTGGTATCAGAGCCTTGGTTTGAGGGATTCGGGCACACTTTCGGGTGTGTCTGAACTCAAACTAAGGAAGTAGTATGAGACTTTCAAAAGAAAATCATTTTTACAAAAGGATTTTTTAATAGAAAAGAACTTTGAAAAGAGAAAAAGGGTGTGGTGCATGCAATCAGCCGAGCTGAAGTAAGTACTCCCAAATTACCCATACAAGTTTATGCTATGTTATGTGTATCAACTTTATGAGAATTGCATGCTAGTTAGGACTAAGGATCTAGGAAGGATGCCTTATGTGCCTGTTATATGTATCTCAGCTCTATGAACTGCATGCTATTACAGATTAGTCAGTAAGATAGCCTGATTAGTAAATGCTTGATTATGTGTATTCGATGCTCGAATGATGCTTGCTTTGTGCTTTTAGGAGTCTTAGTTATCTCTCACTAAGTAGTAAACCAATATGTTACATTGCATATTGCAAGGACTAAATAATTTCAGAAGGTTAAGTCTAGCTCTATTTCGCAGCTCTTGTCTGAGTCCAACCGTTGTAGAGTAGGATCTCTCATTCGAAGAATTATCTAGTATAAGTAATATGCAATAGTATTTGCGAGCTAGTTAGTGAAAAAAAGCAGGGACTTCTTATGCAGCTGATGGAGGAGAGTGGATTGAAGATTACGCTAGGGCAAGCCTAGGAAGAGTTTAGTATGAAATCAGTAGTAGTAGTAGTAGTAGTAGTAGTAGAAGGGACTTGGTGGAGTCGAGGTAGTTCTTGAGGAAAGTACGGATAGATGTGGAAGGTAGTATGGGCCCGTACTACCGAAAGCAGAGGATCCATACTCGAATCAAGGAAGGTTGAGATAAGACCTGGGAACTTGTAGTGTATGTGATCCCTCCAGTTATATTAGTATTCTGATGATTGGTTTTGATGTATTTTCAGAATGGTGGTTTTACGACCCAGACCAGCAGTCAGCAGTTCCGGTGCCGGAGAGGGATCAGGCTCAGGTTCTGGAGCCGGACAGTTAGATGAGTAGACCAGGGAGTTTATCTCCTCGGAGGTCACACGCAACATACTAGACCAGACACCTGTGATTTTCGGGTCGGTCAATGAGGGTATCTTAGAGCTTCTGGATGAGAAGCTGAGCGCATTCCGTACAGAGATAGCGGCCATGATGGGATCGCGCTCGTTGAATTTCAGGAAGTTCAGAGCTTGTGGAGCTCCTGACTACCATGGGGCTCAGGACCCCATTGCGAGCACCAGATGGTTGGCGGATGTCGCCAATGCGTTCTGCACCAGCAGATGTCCCGAGGGGGACAAGGTCAGACTAGCATCCTGTCTTCTGAAGGACAAGGCACGAGATTGGTGGGAGGAGGTCGGGAGAGTCATTGGAGATGACACTGTATTGGATGCGATGAACTGGACTGATTTCACGACCAGGTTCAGGGCCGAGTTTGCACCTGTCATTGAGGTGCAGCAGCTTGCTAGGGAGTTTCAGGACCTCCAGCAGACGACATAGATTGTGGCGGAGATTACCACCAAGTTTAGGGAGAGGGCCCTTCTCGTTCCGCAGTATGTGGCGGACGAGAAGATGAAGAAGGCCCGATATCATGAGATGTTGTGGAGTGATATCCGCCAGTTTGTGAGCCGTTCTAGCTGCAAGACGCTGGAGGACATGATTGCGAGGGCTCGTGAGAGGGAGATAGATTTAGAAATAGAGAGGAAGAGGAAGCCAGAGTCGGTATCTGGCATGGAGGGCTCAGGCAAGAAGCCGAAGCCAGATTCCCGAGGGAAGGGCCAGCAGGGCCGAGGCCGCTGCGGCAAGTATGGCAGGTCGCACGAGGGGACGTGCAGGGCGGGGAGTTCGGGCTGCTTCAAATGCAGCCGAACTGGGCATGTGAGCAGGGATTGTACCGCTACTTCTACCACTGCTACCACCACAGCATCTGATCTGATTTGCTTCCATTGCAATCAGAGGGGACACAAGAAGTCCCAGTGTCCGAGTCTAGCATCATCAGGAAAGGTGGTGGCACCTGCTCCTGCTACTATGAGGATTACAGACGGCCGTCAGGGCCGAGCTGAGGCGCCAGTGGCGAAGAGCAGAGCCTTCCAGTTGACAGCAGAGAAGGCGCGAGCGACTCCAGATGTGGTTACTGGTATGTATCTTCTGCATCTTCATATTATCATTTTATTTGATTATTGTTTATGTTATGATTATGTGCTCAGGGTCGTTCCTAGTGAACGGCATTTCAGCTATGGTACGTTTTGATTCGGGGGCTACCCGATCATTTGTGTCGCTTGCGCTTAGCAAGTGATTTAGCAGAGCTTCGGGGGAGCTGGATTGCCCACTCGACGTGGAGATAGTAGATGACAGGACCGTCAGGGTCGCGAGAGTTCATAGAGGATGTATACTGCGGTTATTCGATGAGCAGTTCCCAGTAGATTTGGTTCATATTCCCCTGCGAGGGAACAAGGTTATAGTAGGTATGGATTGGCTAAGTTCCAATGGAGAAGTGATTGATTGTGAGCTACAGTTGGTGAGGGTTCACACTCCTAGTGGGGGGAGAGTTAGTTATTCAGGGCGAGAGGCCACAGCGCGGACCGATTCTTTGTTCAGCAGCGAGAGCAAGGCGCTATTTCCAGCAGGGTTGCGCGGGGTACGTCGCCTATGTTATGGATACCCGAGATAAGGGTAAGACGACAGTTGATGAGGTACCGGTGGTACGAGAGTACCCGGAGGATTTGCCGGGGATACCTCCTGAGAGACAGGTTGAGTTTCGGATTGACCTGGTTCCTGGTGCGGCTCCGATAGCCAAGGCACCGTATCGGTTGGCTCCTCCCGAGATGCAGGAGTTGTCTATGCAGCTGCAAGAGCTGCTAGACAAGGGTTGTATCAGGCCGAGCAGTTCACCATGGGGAGCCCCGATCCTATTTGTGAAAAAGAAGAACGGGTCGCACCGTATGTGCATTGATTACTGGGAGCTGAATAAGGTAACGGTGAAGAACCGTTACCCACTCCCGAGGATAGATGATTTGTTCGATCGGCTTCAAGGAGCATCTTGGTTTTCCAAGATTGATCTACGGTCCGGATATCACTAGATGCGGGTCAGAGATGATTATGTGCAGAAAACCACTTTTAGGACCCGCTATGGTCATTATGAGTTTGTGGTGATGCCGTTTGGGCTCACCAATGCTCCATCCGTGTTCATGGACCTCATGAACCACATTTGTAGGCCGATGCTGGATCGGTCTATGATAGTATTCATTGATGACATCTTGGTCTATTCCAAGACAGAGGAGCAGCACGAGGAGCACCTGAGGGAGGTGCTAGAGACCTTGAGGAGGGAGAGGCTTTTCGCAAAGTTCTCCAAGTGTGAGTTCTTGTTGCGCGAGGTGCAGTTTCTGGGGCACCTTGTCAATCAGAGGGGTATATTAGTTGATCCGGCCAAGATAGAGGCCATGATGCAGTGGGAGGTCCCGAGGTCTCCATCCGAGATTCAGAGCTTCCTGGGCCTGGCAGAGTACTACAGGAGATTCATCCAAGATTTCTCCAAGATAGCAGTACCATTGACCCGACTGACCAAGAAGTCGGTAGTGTTTCGCTGGGCTCCTGAGCAGCAGACAGCCTTTGAGACGCTTAGGCAGCGATTGTGCGAGGCACCGATCCTTACCCTGCCAGAGGGAGTAGATGACTTTGTAGTTTATTGTGATGCTTCGATCACAGGTATGGGAGCAGTATTGATGCAGCGGGGGCATGTGATAGCTTATGCCTCGAGACAGTTGAAGCCTCATGAGGCTAACTACCCGACGCATGATTTGGAGTTGGGGGCTGTAGTGTTCGCCCTCAAGATTTGGCGGCATTACCTCTATGGGTTCCGGTGTACTATTTACACGGACCACAAGAGTTTGAGGTACCTCATGGATCAGTCAAATCTGAACATGAGGCAGCGTCGGTGGTTAGATGTGGTAAAGGATTACGATTGTGAGATCCTCTACCACCCGGGCAAGGCCAACGTAGTGGCCGACGCCCTGAGCTGCAAGGCGGTAGCGGCTCCGATTCGAGATATCTGCTTGAGGATGATAGTAGTTACTCCCCTGTTGGAGAAGATTAGGGAGGCGCAGGTTGAAGGCCTGAAGGAGGAGCGCCAGAAGTGCGAGAGGATAGTTGGCCGAGCGGCTTCTTTTGATTATGACAGTCGGGGATTGTTGACCCTGCATGGGAGGGTCTGGGTGCCCTACTGGGGAGGAGTATGGCAAGTGTTGATGGATGAGGCCCACAAGTCTCGGTTCTCCATCCATCCAGGGGCGACGAAGATGTATAGGGATCTTCGCTCGGATTATTGGTGGCCCTGCATGAAGTGGGACGTCGCCTGGTACGTTGAGAGGTGCCTGACCTACAGGAAGGTCAAGGCGGAGCACCAGAGGCCGCACAGCAAGATGCAGCCGTTAGATATTCCCATGTGGAAATGGGAGGATATTACTATGGATTTTATTACCAAGCTTCCGAGGACCGCACGTAGGGTTGATTCGATATGGGTCATCGTGGATTGATTGACCAAGAACGCTCATTTTATACCAATCTAGGAGAGCATCTCGGTCGAGAAGTTGGCCGAGATTTATGTGCGAGAGGTAGTGGCACGTCATGGGGTGCCCGTCTCGGTGGTGTCAGACCGAGATGTCCGGTTTACTTCCAGATTTTGGAAGCAGTTTCACGACGAGATGGGTACTCGTCTCCATTTCAGCACCGCTTTCCACCCTCAGACGGACGGGCAGAGCGAGAAGACGATTCAGACTCTCGAGGACATGCTTAGGGCATGTGTGTTAGATTTCGGTGGCAGTTGGGATACGTATCTCCCATTAGTGTAGTTTTCGTATAACAACAGCTACCACTCCAGTATAGACCGGCCTCCCTTCGAGATGCTCTACGGAGGAAGTGTAGGACCGCAATATGCTGGGGTGAGGTCGTTCAGAGAGTCATGGGAAGTACGGAGGTAGTACTCAAGACCACGGAGTGAATTCAGCAAGTCCGGAGCAGGCTCCAGACTGCTCAGAGTCGGCAGAAGAGTTACACCGACAAGCGGCGTTCGGACTTGGAGTTCCAGGTGGGCGATATGGTCCTCCTGAAAGTGTCACCCTGGAAGGGTGTTATCAGATTTCAGAAGCGGTGCAAGATGGGCCCTAGGTTCATTGGTTTGTTTAGGGTTTTGGCCCGGGTAAGGCGGGTTGCTTATCGGTTAGATCTCCCAGCAGAGCTCAGCCAGATCCACAGCGCGTTCCATGTTTCTCAGTTGCAGAAGTTCTTAGTGGATGATTCATCGGTGGTACCCCTGGAGGACATTCAGGTTGACGATAGCCTGAACTATATCGAGAAACCAGTGGCGATTCTAGATC
This sequence comes from Lactuca virosa, assembly GCF_052849685.1. Lineage (NCBI taxonomy): Eukaryota > Viridiplantae > Streptophyta > Magnoliopsida > Asterales > Asteraceae > Lactuca > Lactuca virosa. Next base: position 137,482,988 of record NC_136430.1, read on the forward strand.
GCAAGGTGAAAGAGCTGAGGAACAAGAGAGTGGAGTTAGTGAAGCTGCAGTGGCAGCACTGTAAGGGCTCGGAGTGGACATGGGAGACCGAGGAGGAGATAAGAGAGCATTACCCGGAGTTGTTTCCAGATGCAGCAGACTTCGAGGACGAAGTCTAAGGCAAGTGGGGGAGAATTGTAACGCCCCGTTTCTGGTACGTATTCAAATCATTAAATGTCATATTATAAAGAGCTACTCGGCGAGTAGTAGCCCTAACTCGTCGAGTAGATGTCAGGATGGGACGCGGGTTTAAGTGATCTACTCGGCGACTCCGCGCCTTGACTCGACGAGTAGGCCAGTCTGGGCAAACCCTAATATTTAGGGTTTGCACCCTATTTAAGCAACATTATCGGCCTCTTGTCCAACCTCCATCACCTCCAGAGCATTAATCCCGAAACCCTAATCCTCCATAAGTGGTCTTGAGCTTCTTTGGTGGTTTTGAGAGTTGTTTGGTGTATTTTGAAGCTAGTGAAAGAGTTGGAAGGTAAAAGATTCAAGGGACAAAGAGTAGATCCAAGAACAACATCAGTTTCTCTTCACTTTCTGGTAATCAAGCTTCATACTTGACTTGTAGTTTCTTAGATCTTCTTGTTGCCATTTTTATGAAGTTTTCGGTCCAAGAAGCTTGTTCCTTGGGACTTGGACGTCCCAAGTCGATTTACACTCAGATCTGGAACCTTGGAGGGTCCTTATGGCATAAAGGTGCCATATTTATGGCCATGAGAACCCCAAGAATGAAATAAACCCCCATTTTTGGTCCTTTGGGCATAAAAGTCTCATGCATGAACGTAAAGTCTGTGGCTTTACGTGCTATACCGATCTTAGGAGCCTAGATCTACCTTCTGGAAGAGTTTTGCACATCATAAATCGAATTATTAGACTTGGACATGCATGGACTCGGCGAGTCGTTCTTGGGACTCGGCGAGTCATGAGTTGGTGCCCAAAGACTGTTATGAATCAGAGGAACCCATTTTAATTCAGAAGGGATTTGGGTGAGTCCAGGGAAAGGACTCGGTGAAATAGACATAGCCATGGATCTGGAAACCATGGGACTCGGCGAGTGCAGGAACGTACTCGGTGAGACCAAGGCCATCTCCCAACTTATGAAGATGAACTCGACGAGTTGTTCATACAACTCGGCGAGTCACAGGCTAGACACGTTCTTAAGATAAGCATAAACTTGACGACGTCAGGAAGAACTCGGCGAGTCAGATGAAGATTGTATTGATGTTATGATTGATAGAGGACTCGTCGAGTTCTTGCTAGACTCGACGAGTAGGGTCGGGTTGGGGGTAGATGAGAGTGTTGGGACTCGGCGAGTTGTCGAACCAACTCGGCGAGTCCGTTCAACTGGAAATGTGTCTTGACCAGAATATTATTGTTGACCAAGGGTGAAATGGTCATTTCACCCTGAGTTTAGTTATCAGTTTCTGACTATGTGTCATTGTGGGAATTATAGCCAGAGAGTCCCCGGAGCAGCAGCTAGATAATTCTCACTCAGGGATTCAGCAGCCAGACACAAGAGGTGAGTGTCCCTTCAGTAGGAACGGGTCTAAGGCACCAAGGCCGGCCCGCAGTATATGTTTATTATTAGTTGGGTGTGGGCGGGGCCCGTGTCTCCTAGTTTATTGAGTGTGGGTGGGGCCCGTATCTCTTAGTTTATTGAGTGTGGGCGGGGCCCGTATCTTCTAGTAGTTTGGTTGTAATATGACTCAGGATTGAATGATAATTTAGTATACTTGTTTCTATGTGATACTTGTATGATAGAGTAGTAGCTGAGTGTGGGCGGGGCCTGTATCTCATAGTAGCTGAGTGTGGGCGGGGCCTGTAACTCATAGACAGAGAGTGTGGGCGGGGCCCGTATCTCTATGAGTGTGGGCGGGGCCCGTATCTCCTAGTTAGCAGACTGTGGGTGGGGCCCGTATCTCCATGAGTGTGGGCGGGGCCCGTATCTCCCAGTTGCATATTATATGTGTATGGTATGTAGTAGTTTGGGGAGCTCACTAAGCTTTGTGCTTACAGTTTTCAGTTTTGGTTTCAGGTACTTCCACTAGCAAAGGGAAGGGCTCGGGATGATCGCATGGCACACACCACAGTTTCCCGCCTGGGAGTTTTACTCTAATATTTTGATATGATATTTGACATGTGATTTGACACGTGATGGATCTTATGAGATTTTTAAACACACTATTATGATTTTATACTTTGGTAATGAAATGATGGTTTTAATGATGTTTTGAAAAACGAAATTTTTGGGTTGTATTTTTGGGATGTTTCTTTTTTAAGCCTCATAGTTGAAAGGTGCTTTTTTCGTAGGCCTATAGGGTGCTATCATATCAGCACTAATGCACCGGATCCCATCAGAACACCTCAGCTAAGTGTGTTTGGGGCAAACATAATCCTAGGATGGGTAAAACTTAACGCCCGTACAAAACCTACTTCTACCCACGACCATAACTCCGTCTGAGGAACGTTAGCAGAAACATCAAGAATAGTTCAGTAAAGTGAAAAATTTATATATGTGTATATAAATGGTAAGGATATAACTAGAGATAATCATCCCCACTCACAAAATCGTTTCTCCCCATGCAACAGAATTATGTCTTCACAATGAGGTAACCAGCCAACAAGCAAGGCAGCAATCCTGCAGATAGACTCTGCTACTTTTCATGATGCGGTCACGGCAGCCGTGATAGCCGTCATGGTGCAACTCAATGCTAACAACGCCAACGGATACAAAGGTGATGTCGGCAATGCTAACCGCAGTAACAGTCAAGAACACCAGCAGGTGTCTACCAATGAAGACGCCTCAGACCACAAACCCAAGAGCAAGAAACGAAAGTTTCTGGACAAAAAGAAGTGCAATCTATCTCAAAATCTCGCTAAAAGACAACAATTCGTGGCTGCCCCTGTAATTACAACACCAGTCACGACTCATGCCTCGACACTAGCCACAATGTCTGTCACTCAAGAACCGGTCAGACAATATATGGGAACACTTCCAAAGTGTAACAAGTGTGGCTACCATCACAATGGGGTTTGCCGGGTGCCGCACTGTAAAAACTGCAACAAGAACGGACATACTTCCCGCTTCTGCAGGACCCAGATCCAGCGCATCGCTTCAATCACCAATACCAGTGGAAGTCCAGTATGCTACCTATGCGGTGAAACGGGACACTTCAAGAGGGATTGTCCAACTGAGAGGAATGACGGAGGAGCAGGAGAAGTGTGACAACCAAACCAGCAGGAGCAACAAGGAACCTTATTAGAACTTTTGTAATGTTTCCAACAACAAAAACGTTTAAGTATCATATGTTTTTAATGAATTTTATCGTCTTTCAAAAAGTAGTTAAAATACTCTCTCGTTCAATCAAATCAAAGACACTTATATATGATCTTAGGATCATTACCAGTGAGCTGTGATGACTTGGTGTATACATCACGGTTAATTATAATCAAAATACTACAGACTTAAAGCGAATAATTCCGTCCTAACTCCTGTTCCATGTCTAGTAGTGGGGTTAGGGTAGAGCCACTCACTCGACGGTTTCATCAATACCAATTTACATACGACTTGCATATACCGATCGATCATATAGTGATCGGTCGGGGATCATGATATAAAGTATCATTACTAGCTATCAGCACACACTTACTACCAGTACTAGCTGCTGTGGTATGAATCATTTGCAGTAACAATAACATCAATCAAAACAGAACACACTGAAAAGAAACACAGGATGCACTATCACGCTAACGAATATCTCTTACGAATACAACTTAACACATGTATTACTAAAAAGATCTGTTGTTGTCATTCGATTTCGATTGGTATAGTCCTCACCTTCCCGATTAAATGGCTACGAAAAGACCCTTCACCTAACCCACTGAATATCGAAACCCTCGCCTTTCATAAACACAAATCCGACACGGACCTCCGGACCATCCCTCGTTGCGAAACCCAGAAGCACTCATTGGAAGAGAATTATACCTTCTGAACCTTTTCAAATTATTCCTAGAAAACCCTTCGAGAATATCACCCGTATAGCAGGTCAAGATCAAGCACGGAAGCTTGGGACGAATACGGTTAGTCTATCACTACTAAGTGTATACGCGAGGACAATATATAATTAAGATTCTATGGACATTGGATGTGTGTTTCCGCCCTATTTCCTGTTCCTTGTCTGGTTGTGGACTTAGGGCAGAGTCACCCATCCAACTGTCTTACAAACCCTAATTAAATATGACCTATATGTGCAAGTTATTGATAGATGGACCAGGTACGAGTCCTACCATGAACTTCGGGACAACGCTACCCAGGAGTGCGAGTGAACGTTCTACCATCCGAATAAGTCTAGTCGCGTAAACCGAACCCATATACTCCCTACCGATCTAACCAAACGAGAAACACTAAAGCAGGCCCTATGCAGCGCTCCGAGGAGAATTTATTACTTATGACTTAGTAAAAATTCGAGAAAGGCTGAAAGCATCTCGAAACCGAAAAAAGAGCTACACAGATAAGCGACGCAAACCCTCGGAATTGCGGGTTCGTGACCGAGTTCTGCTAAAAGCCTCACCGTTGAAAAGAATGATATGTTTCGGTAAACATGGGAAACTAAATCCAAGGTACAGTGGGCCATTCGAAATCCTTGCCAGGATTGGCCCAGTCGCACACAAACTCCGACTGCCACAAGAACCTAATAATGTACATCCAACCATCCACGCGTCAAATTTAAAGAAATGTATGTCTGACGAGACTCTTGTGATACCTCCCGACGAAATCAAAACCAACGAGAGTCTCCACTTCGAGGAAAAAAAACCGATAGAAACCATCGATCAAAAGATCAAAAGAACGAAATCAAAGTCGCTTCCCTGTTGTGAAGGTCCATTGGAACGTAAGACGAGGACCCGAGTTCCCCTGGGAACGCGAAGACCAGATGACACAAAAATACCCGCATCTTTCCCCAACTCTCGAAGTCCCGGTCAAAGTGATAATTTTCGGGACGAAATTCCTTCTAACGGTGGGATGATGTGACAACTGTCAATTTCCGGTCAAGTCAAAGTCAAATAAAGTCAACAAGTCAAACCGGTCAACTCAATTAACCTTTGTATATTAGGGTTTACATCGTGCTTACTATTGTACAACACACCATCGTAATGCAAGTATCACTTTAATTCTTCTTGTGTTCAGAAAATCTAAACCCTAATCAGAGTAACTGATGGAACAACTCGATAAAACATTAATACATACTCTTTGGGGGCGTATAACGCTCATAACAAGGCAAAACGGGGTTTACAAACCTTGCATTTCGAAGTTAAACACTCGCAAAGGTCACAAACGAAGTCTCTCTCAATCTCCCTTTATCAATCTCTCTCTCTCAAATCTCTCCCAAATCTCTCTCAAAACTTTTTATAATCATTCAGGACATCCCGACCCTTAACGGAGCCAAAAACCGCTCAAAACGGGAAGTATATGCGAAAAACAGCCCTATAGGACCGAAACCCTAATGGAACCGAACCTCTTAGAAGCGAAACCCTAAGAAGCCTCCTGGACCGAAACCTCTCGCAATGACCGAACCTGCTTGGACCGAACCTGATGGGACCGAACGGTTGAAGAACCGAAACTCTGACGAGCCGAAGCGGATCCGAGACCGAACCCGAGAGCCTTCGCCTTCGTTTCTCGCCTGCTTTCGCTTTCGGTTCCCTCTGACGGCTTCGCCTGCGAGACCTTTGACCGAACCTCCTTTCGGTTCTCATCCAACAACTGAAACTCCTCTCGGTTCTAAGCATCCAAGGACCGAACCTTCGGCCCTGAACTCAGATTTTCGCAGACTTCACCCCTATTTCCCGGTTTTTTACCCCGACTTTGTTTTAAGCTCGTTTTTCGTGATTTTAACGCGGGATTTTCACCCAAACTCATATTTTGGCATAAGAGACCCTATATATTCATAAATTAAACACATATTAAGGGAAATCTTTGGCTAAGAATAATATCTAGTGGGTTAGATTTTGAGGTGGAGTGTTGACTTTTCTATAAGTCTATGACACAAGCTACCTCCCATACCACTTTATGGCCACCCTCAGTCACTATTCACATCAGACTTATCCACTCATTGTACTCTTATTCTTCCCCCACAAGTCTCCTTAAACCCACAGACACAAAGAACCTATACTACTCACATTCCCTAGGTCACAGACACTTCACCAAAAGCAAATACACTTTTCTCTCTCATTTTCTCTCCAAGAATTCGTGATTCTCCAAGGACTTTTGAGCTTCCCATCCTATTTTGGTAAGTAAATTCATCCTTCACTTGAATATCCAACACTCTTTCACTCACTTAATGGATTCCTTACACAAATATCATCATATTTGTTCATAGCATCTTCGAATCTTCAAGCAACTCTCAAGTGTTCTTGACTTGGAAACTTCTTCTCTTCATCATCCATCCTAAGAGATCACTCAAGGTGAATTCATAACCCCATTTAAAACCATATTAAAAAACACATTTAAAAAACACATCCATCCTAAGAGATCACTCAAGGTGAATTCAAGCAACTCTCAAGTGTTTTTCTTGTGTAATTATTAAACTCAAACAAAACCATATTAAAAAACACATTTAAAACTATTTTTTTTTATCAAACATATATACAAAAAATAAATTATAATTTCCCCTTACCATTGTTTTGTCAAAAATACTCATATTTTAATTTTATTAGAAAGATATTTATATTAACAATAAAATATGTAATATTAGGGTGTATGTAAATGTTTACCGACTATAAAATAGTTAACTTTTTTGAACAAAATATTTTTTGTCTGCTTATTTAAAACACAGCAACTTTTTTTACATAGTTATATATTTACGAAAAATATCATAATACAATGTTTTATATTCAAAAAACGAGACACAAAAAATGATATATATATATATATATATATATATATATATATATATATATATATATATATAAAGAAATTTAGACTTCCTTCTTAAATTAAGAAGGAGGTGTGATCTTGATCTTGATCATTAAAACGATCTATACAATTGATTTATAAAGAGAAAGATTCAACCATCAAAACCAACTCATTTATGTACATACTAATTTAGAAGTCCTTGGTGAAGAGTTCTTGCATCCTATTGGTGAGGTTTTTTCTTTTTTTTTCTTTTTTTTTTGTATTTTACTTTATTTATTTATTTATTTATTTATTTATTTGTTATCTGCTCCACTTCATCTACATGTTGCCCACCGTCATTGTGACCCAATAAGAATGGGATTAGTGTGATGACACCAGTTAGTTTTATCCCACCGGTCCTCTGCCTTCCATCACTGCTTCCATCACCGACTCGATGCTTCTCGATTTTTTACATAAACTCTCCACCTACGATTTCCTCCCATCACCTCCTATCAGGTTTTTACGATGTTTAGACTGTATTCTCTCACTAGCGACTTCCCCTTCAACTCACCGCTTTTCTCATTTATGTGCTCAGAAAATCCACCGCTTCATACCCAGAAAAACCCAGCGCGTTCAGACCCAGTTTATGTTGATGCTTTACACCACCACTCCAAAACCCTCAAAGCTAGTGAAAACGACCGGTCACTCCTCCCCCAGGTTGCTCACGCCATGACTGTCGAGACGCACACCGGACTTGCCTCCGATGGCGACGACAAGCTCAAGATGCTAATCAACTACGTTGACAACCTCCCTTCTAGGTATGTACATACGATTTATAGTATCTCTTTATCTCTATATAAATTATTATTATGATGTATTAATATTTGTGAATTTCTGTCTAATGATTTGTGTATTTAGAGTCGCCCTTGATTATTGAGAGATATATATGAAGTTATCAAATTATCCTTAGCTTTAAGCAACTGATAATTTGATTAATTTGATTCTGATTATATGTATATAATCATTTGAAAACGAACATCAAAGTTAATTTTTTTTGTTCTTGGTGTGACACTTTATTTCAGATAAATCTAAAAAAAGATACGGCCTTGAATGTTTTATCTGATTTGCTTGAACATTTGTTGTCAATATATTGGACTTATTATTGTCCAGCCTATATGAGTTCACCTTTACGAAAATATGATTTTGGATCTTCTGTTCATGTAACAAAAGGGGGTGAAATAGCCTCTGGTAGTCACCTATATTTGTATGTTTTGCTCTGTTTATATGGTGACGTTTGTGTATGTTGTATTATGTTCGTGTGGTGGTGTCCAGCCACCAATTTCCAGTCAGAAGCATGATTGTGTACTTTATTTGATGAAACGCCCCTTAGAGCGGGCCCGGAACAGGCGAGCCTCGACAAAGCGCCCCTGACGGGGAGCTGACTCAGCGATCCCGGACCCCCGCGAGGCGGCCGCACAACAGGCTCGCCCTCGCCAGAATATTGTCCTTTAGCTACAGCCCGGACACAACTGCTCCAGGCGACAAAGCGTCCAGACATAGCACAATCGCCTGGACCAATCACTAGGCTGAACACGAATGTGGAGTGTGACAACCCGAAATTTCTATTCTGTACAACCATTCACTTCAATAGAAGTCAAAACTGTTTCTGCTAACTGTTAAGCAATTTAGAGTCAGTCTGAGTGTTTTAAAGCTTAGTACTTCAAGAGATAACAGGAGAGAGGATACCCTAGGGTTTATTGTGCACCAATAAAGTCCCAAAACTCCAAGAGTTTGGAGTTTACGGCCTAAACAAGGTGTTTACGGCCGTAAACCCCAAGGGTATAAATATGGCACTTAGCCATTTTTAACACTTTTTCACCATTTCAAGTCTAGAACTCAAATCCTCTCAAGTAGCATCCGATTTTTCTTCTTGATCTTCAACTTTTTAAGTGTTTCTTACCCTAATGAGTTGATATCTTACTTAATCTAGTGATCTTACATGATTCCATCTGTGAAATCATTCCATTTGTGTAGATCTTCAAGTGTTCTTAGTTTCACCAAGAACACCAAGAACACACACTAGTGTTCTTGGACTTTTAACACCCTTTCAAGCTTTTGCATAGTAAGTACTCTTACCTTGGCTTGTTATAAGGCTTGTCACACTTCTTAATCATCTAGAAAACACAAAAGAACTCAAGATCAAAGGTGTTTACGGTCCAACATGTTCTTAGATCGTAAACCCTAATGAAGGGGCCAAAGTGTGCCCTAGTCCCTTACCAAGCCTTGGATACTAGTCTAGATCATATCCTTAAAGTGCTTAGGACCTTAAACATCAAAAAGACAATAAACCATTAGGTTTTACGGCCGTAAACCCATGGAGAAATGGTCCATGGGCTGTAAACTCTACAAAGGGGTGAAATGGTGCCCTAATCACTTCCAAAGGCTTAGACTTGAAGTAGGAATGCTTCTTTAGGACTTATAAGCTTCAAAACACAAAATGGTAAAAGTACCATGATTTTACGGTCGTAAACTCATGGGTTTACGACCGTAAACTCCATTGGAGTTGGTCCCAAAACCGTAAACTCATAAAGAGTTTACCCTTGGACCCCAAACTCAATAGCCAAGCCCTACAACCCCTTAGATGCAATCCTTAGCACTTATAGCACTTAAATCAAGTGTTTTACATGTCTTAGGATGTCTTAACTTGGTTAATTAGTTATTTAATGACTAATTGGATACATATATGTGTTATTATATGTTAACTAGGATCCTTGTGTGTGTACAAGTCTTCACTTGACACTTAGCATCCTATACCATCCGTTCATCCAAACCACTCACTACAGGTGAGTTCATACCCCCTTAATTAACCTTTTAAATGTTTTTAAATGCTTTTATGGGGGGGATACAAGTTGATATATTATAGCTATTATATCAATCACATGTGATTAATAACTACCAGACTAGTGGATTTCTTACTTTTCAAACTGTGTTTTCAAACAAACTACTTCAAACTGTTTTTCAAACTCTTTTACATAACAAATGCTTTTATCAAACTCTTTTACATGTCAAATACTTTTACTTAAACTCTTTTACACTTATATTTTGTTAAATGTATATCTTTATAGATATAGTTATATAAGTAGGATTGAAAGGACTTAGGACTGATAACTCACCTTACCTCCTGTTCCTCGTTTGGTTGTGGACTTAGGGTATCGGTTATTTGTCCGAAGGTCGTTTGAATCCTAGTTATATATCATGTATATGTATATAGATATAAAAGTTCCTTCATTCTATTCAATACCCTTGGGTAGCAAAGGTATACAATCATGTTCATACATGCAAATCATATTACTAGTAAACTACAATAGGCGTAGTTTAGGAAGTTACTAATACTATTACTAGAACACTGAAACATACAAGGAGTCAGTTCATACATACATACTAGACAGAGAAAGAACACACAATACAGCTAGTACACATTATACATTACAATACAGCTAATACACACTATACATCACAATATAGCTAGTATACACTATACATTACAATACAGCTAGTACATGCTATACATTATACTAGGGAACACACTATTGTGCAATACAGAGAGAACATACATACATACTAGACAGAGAGAGAACATACAATACAGCTAGTACATACAGTACATATACAAGAATACTATTACAGTTATGTGAGCCATGTAACGGGGCATGGCATCACCTGTCATGGCCCGTTTTGTATCCAGAATCTCCTTAAATGGAGAGCGTTGAGTTTGTGTATAGATCTATACTGGATTGACTATCCTACACCTTGTTGCTCGCTACAGTGGGACTTGCAAGTCTACGGGTGCCAAACGTCATTCCTTCGACGTCTTACATCGCCGTGTTACTAGTCGGTAGTATGGTACAGGCAGATCACATAACTACTTTAAATGACAAATGGTTTAAGGTAGTTAGTACAGCAGTAGTTACTTAATACAATACTACAGTGCTATTTTATTTCCCCATTGCATTCACTTTGTGATCTTCACACAAGGAACTGTAATGCAAAAACTATATTTTTGGTTAATGATAGTCAGATTTGGGAAAATACACACTCTTACAAGAGACACTCACACAGTTACTTGATGCCTTGGTAGAAGGCTACTTTTAGTAGGAAACATAGGGTTTTCTAGGAGATTGAAACCTTTTACAAACATTCACAAGCTTCTACATACTTACACATCGCATACTTACAAGCACTTTCATACAAATACAGACACTAAAATACTTATGATCTCACCAGCTTTAAAGCTGATACTCTCTTTCAAAATAACTTGTATCCTCAGGTCACTAGTAGACAGGTACCGGAGCCAGGTTTTGAGAAGATGGAGCTCGTTCAAGACTCATCTTTCATTTTGATTTATATTTTTGATGTCTATAAACTTGACAGAACACACTTGTATTAAAATTATATTATTAATGCAATGGATGATGTTGTTGCTTGTTTACTACTATTCATTGTTGTGATACTGTACATGACGTCCTCCACCCCCGAACGTTTCCGCCGTTCTTGGTTTTGGGGTGTGACAAATTGGTATCAGAGCATTGTTTATAGTGAATTGAGTATATCAATCCATAAAAGATATACATACTATAAATACAATGGGATTAAAAATACTCTGACCAAGAGTTTATACTTTTAAATAATAAAATATTTAATTAAGTATACATGCCTGCATTCATACTAAAATCAGTGTCACTAGGATAGAACAAAAGTATTATGATTGTTGGGCAGCACAAGTAGACTTATAGACCTATAGTCAAAGCTGGGAAGATATAGCCTGATCAACTATATTATCCGAGGATTGACTAGCATGTGCCTAAGTGTGGTTGTGAGGTTACAACAAGTCTAAAAACTTACCAACACTACCACAATGAAAACCTTAGAACAGAACATAAACCTAAAATACTATAGGGGTATTTTGTGTTACTATAAATTACTTGCGTGCTTATTTCTCATATCCCTTTTCTCGCATAGATTTCATGGCTGGATTCCATATCCCCGGAGACCCGTACTATCCCAATGAAGGCAATGCTGGATGGCTTGGAGAAGAGCCAGAAGATGATCACCCAATCCCTTTGGATGATCACGAAGCTGAAGGCTTTTTTGATGGTTCTGACTCAGAACCTGAAGTCAATAACCTACCCCCAGCTGCTCAAGACCCGAACCCTCGTCCAACATTTCAAGGACCCACACCTCTGTGGGCCACAAACTTGAACAGATGGAGTCAGGATCAGGGCCAACCCATGCCCTACAATGGAGACAGAAGCTTCTATAACCTCACCGAGGGAGGTTCAGCTGACAGGGTCCTACCCATCATGGTCCGTAGGATTGCTCGGAACATCGAGCAAGGTCGAGCAACTATCGACCGAGTCGTGGAGATTGACGCTAACTCTGGCGTTAACACAGTCCGCATTCGCCAGCTAGAGTCTGCTCATGAGAGGACTCAGGTCCGCAATGCAGCTCTGCAGAGGGAACTTACTGAAACCCAAGCTGAAGTCAGAGAACTTCGAGCTCAGCAAGCAAGATCTGAAAGGCGCATGAGGGACATAGAACGCCTTCTGTCGGAGTCAAGAACTCACTTTAGTAGTTCTCGTCGCCGATAGAGTCTCCTTGACTTCTCTTTTGGATATAACTTAGTTTATGTAAAAACTCTAGTCTAATTTCCTATCTTTGGTAGAACTTGGACCTGTTAGGTCTTGATTAGGTCGTAGATCTGTCAAAATTTTCCCATCTTGGTTTGATGTAAGACCTACTTCTAGGTCATTTTTCCCGAGCTGGTTACATCTGTAATACCAGTATTATTGACAGATATCTAATCTCATGGAAATTATTATCCAAATGCTATCATCTGTTAGTACTAGATCTACATTCAATCGTGATATTCAATTGTGTTGTTGGACTATAGAGAGTTAGTCCATGAGGCATTCTCATCAAATTCTTACTATTAAATTCTTATCAATATCTTCATCTTTGTAAACTTATAGTTGAAAGATGCCTCCACGTCGATCAACGAGACGCGATCCTCCGATAACTGCAACCCCACCTGCTCCCTAAATCGATACGGCAGCTCTAAATGTTGCAGTAGCTGCGGCTGTGGCAACAGCCATGGCTCAATATCATTCTTCAGGTTCCACTGGAAGGGGAACACATGTTCAATCTACTCATGGTGAAATCCCTGTGCGCTTGAAAGAGTGCTCTTACAAGGACTTCACCAGCTGCAAGCCGCTGTCCTTTAAAGGGACTGGCGGAGTCATTGCCCTCTCGCAATGGTTCGAAAAGACAGAGTCGATCTTCGAGATCTGCTCATGCCCGGAGGGAAGCAAAGTCAAATTTGTGGCATGCACCTTCGAGACAAAGGCCCTGACATGGTGGAATAGCCATGTCAAGTCACTATCCTTAATAGTGGCAAATTCTATGGGCTGGGAAGCTCTGAAAGAGCTGATGATTGAAGAGTACTGCCCGAGGGGCGAAATCCAGAAACTGGAGCAGGAACTGTGGAGCTTAACCATGAGAGGCTCCGACATAGTCTCCTACACCGCCAGGTTCTGTGAACTGGTGGCCCTCTGTCCCAACATGGTTCATACAGAGGGGAAGAAAATAGAAAGATTCATATGGGGGCTGGTGCCTCCATTCCAGGGAAATGTTTTGGCTTCAAACCCCACTACATTCGATAGTGCCAAGCGATTGGCACAGCGGCTTATTGACCATAGGGTTCATACCCCGGCCGCAACAACAACCCTAGCCATCTCAGAACCCGCCAAAACCGTTGATCCCAAGCGGAAGTTCTGGGATGACAAAAAGAAGAAGAAGGCTGCCAAAAAGCAGCAGGTCATGGCAGTTCATGCTGCGATAGCACCTGCCGCTGGTGCTCCGGTAAAGCAGTACGCTGGAAGTTTGCCTAAGTGCAACCAGTGCAACTTCCACCACGTTGGAGCCTGTCGTGAAATGCAGTGCTCTAACTGCAGCAGGAAGGGGCACATTGTCCGCTTCTGCAAGGCTCCAGCAAAACCAATCACCCAAGTCCCTAGCGCTAGTGTGGGCCAAGCTTTCTACGGTTGTGGCGAGGTTGGCCACTACAAGAGGAACTGCCTGAAGGCAGGGAATGCCGGTGGAGTGGGAAGGGTTCTGGCCATAGGCCACGAGGAGGCGGTTGTCGACCCCACAGTGGTCACCGGTACGTTTCTCCTCGATAACTCTTATGCATGCATACTGTTTGATAGTGAAGTGGAAAGGAGTTTCGTGAACCAAAAATTTGCTCATTTACTTAAGCAAAAATCACAAGCACTTAAATAACCGTTCACTGTAGAAATGGCTAATGGAAAGACCGAGAGCACTAGCAGTATATTCTTAGGGTGTACCCTAACTCTAGATATCCATTCGTTTTCGATCGACCTCATGCAGGTCTCAATTAAAAGTTTCGACGTCATTATCAGCATGGATTGGTTGAGCCTTCATCGTGCCGACATCATGTGTTATGAAAAGGATGTACGCCTTAATCTTCCGTCTGGCGAAACTCTAGTAGTTTATGGCGACAAACCCGACACGAACCTTCGTATCATCTCTAGCATTCAAGCCTAGAAATTCTTGCGAAAGGAATGCCGCGCATTCCTTGCTCATGTGGTCGATGTGAGTCAAGAAACAAAAGACATTCAGAACATTCCAGTAGTATGTGACTTTCCCGACATCTTTCCGGAAGAACTCCCAGGATTACCTCCGCAACGTCAAGTCGAGTTCAGAATCAATTTAGTTCCAGGGGCTACTCCCGTAGCCAAATCGCCCTATCGTCTAGCACCGGCAGAGATGCAAGAACTGTCCTGTCAACTTAACGAACTGCTCAGCAAGGGCTTTATAAGACCAAGCTTCTCAGCCTGGGGAGCTCCAGTCTTGTTCGTCAAGAAGAAAGACGGATCGTTCCGTATGTGCATCGACTACAGGGAGCTCAACAAACTGACTGTCAAAAATCGTTATCCTCTGCCTCGTATTGACGATTTATTTGACCAACTTCAAGGGGCGAACTTCTTTTCAAAAATCGACTTAAGGTCCGGATATCACCAACTACAAGTACTAGGGGAGGATGTTCCGAAGACAGCCTTCCGAACTCGTTATGGGCACTACGAATTTGTAGTGATGTCGTTCGGATTAACAAACGCGCCTGCAGTATTCATGGACTTAATGAATAGGGTGTGTCGTCCTTACTTGGATCAGTTCGTCATCGTCTTCATCGATGACATACTTATCTACTCTCGTAGTAAGGAGGAACATAGTCAACATCTTCGACAGGTCTTAGAAACGCTGCGTTCGGAGAAGCTCTATGCGAAGTTCTCGAAATGCGAGGTTTGGATCCGACGAGTCGAATTCTTAGGGCACGTGGTTAGCGAAGAGGGAATACACGTGGACCCTTCCAAAATTAAAGCCATTGAGAGCTGGTCAGCACCGAAGATGCCTACAGAAATTCGTCAATTTCTAGGCCTCGCTGGCGACTATCGCAGGTTCATTCAGAACTTCTCTCGCATTGCGAAACCTCTTACAACACTGACCCAGAAGGGCGTGGCCTTTGAGTGGGAAGAGAAGCAGGATAGATCGTTCCAAACACTTAAGCGAGCCTTGTGCACCGCACCGATACTATCCCTCCCCGGAGGGATAGAAGACTTTGTTGTCTATTCCGATGCGTCAAATCAAGGGCTCGGATGTGTTCTGATGCAGCGAGATAAGGTCATCGCCTATGCCTCGAGACAGCTGAAGACACACGAGGTCAACTACACTACCCACGATCTTGAGCTAGGAGCAGTTGTGTTTGCTCTGAAGATCTGGAGACACTACATGTATGGTACAAAAAGCACTATCTTTACAGACCACAAAAGCCTACAACATATATTCGACCAGAAGGAGCTCAACATGAGACAACGACGGTGGGTCGAGCTACTCAGTGACTACAAATGCGAAATTCGTTATCATCCGGGTAAAGCCAACGTAGTAGCTGACGCCCTAAGTAGGAAAGAATATTCTGGTCGTAGAGTCAAATCTTTGACTATGACTATCCATTCACACCTGTCCACGCAAATTAAGGAGGCTCAGCTCGACGCTTTGAAACCTGAAAATGTAGCGAGTGAATCCCTGCGAGGGATGGATAAGAAATACCTTCTAACGGGGGGATGATGTGACAACCCAAAATTTCTATTTTGTACAACCATTCACTTCAATAGAAGTCAAAACTGTTTCTGCTAACTGTTAAGCAATTTGGAGTCAGTCTGAGTGTTTTAAAGCTTAGTACTTCAAGAGATAACAGGAGAGAGGATACCCTAGGGTTCAATAAAGTCCCAACACTCCAAAAGTTTGGAGTTTACGACCTAAACAAGGTGTTTACGGCCGTAAACCCCAAGGGTATAAATATGGCACTTAGCCATTTTTAACACTTTTTCACCATTTCAAGTCTAGAACTCAAATCCTCTCAAGTAGCATCCGATTTTTCTTCTTGATCTTCAACTTTGTAAGTGTTTCTTACCCTAATAAGTTGATATCTTACTTAATATAGTGATCTTACATGATTCCATCCGTGAAATCATTCCATTTGTGTAGATCTTCAAGTGTTCTTAGTTTCACCAAGAACACACACTAGTGTTCTTGGACTTTTAACACCCTTTCAAGCTTTTGCATAGTAAGTACTCTTACCTTGGCTTGTTATAAGGCTTGTCACACTTCTTAATCATCTAGAAAACACAAAAGAACTCAAGATCAAAGGTGTTTACGGTCCAACATGTTCTTAGATCGTAAACCCTAATGAAGGGGCCAAAGTGTGCCCTAGTCCCTTACCAAGCCTTGGATACTAGTCTAGATCATATCCTTAAAGTGCTTAGGACCTTAAACATCAAAAAGACAATAAACCATTAGGTTTTACGGCCGTAAACCCATGGAGAAATGGTCCATGGGCTGTAAACTCTACAAAGGGGTGAAATGGTGCCCTAATCACTTCCACAGGCTTAGACTTGAAGTAGGAATGCTTCTTTAGGACTTATAAGCTTCAAAACACAAAATGGTAAAAGTACCATGATTTTACGGTCGTAAACTCATGGGTTTACGACCGTAAACTCCATTGGAGTTGGTCCCAAAACCGTAAACTCATAAAGAGTTTACCCTTGGACCCCAAACTCAATAGCCAAGCCCTACAACCCCTTAGATGCAATCCTTAGCACTTATAGCACTTAAATCAAGTGTTTTACATGTCTTAGGATGTCTTAACTTGGTTAATTAGTTATTTAATGACTAATTGGATACATATATGTGTTATTATATGTTAACTAGGATCCTTGTGTGTGTACAAGTCTTCACTTGACACTTAGCATCCTATACCATCCGTTCATCCAAACCACTCACTACAGGTGAGTTCATACCCCCTTAATTAACCTTTTAAATGTTTTTAAATGCTTTTATGGGGGGATACAAGTTGATCTATTATAGTTATTATATCAATCACATGTGATTAATAACTACCAGACTAGTGGATTTCTTACTTTTCAAACTGTGTTTTCAAACAAACTACTTCAAACTGTTTTACAAACTCTTTTACATACCAAATGCTTTTATCAAACTCTTTTACATGTCAAATACTTTTACTTAAACTCTTTTACACTTATATTTTGTTAAATGTATATCTTTATAGATATAGTTATATAAGTAGGATTGAAAGGACTTAGGACTGATAACTCACCTTACCTCCTGTTCCTCGTTTGGTTGTGGACTTAGGGTATCGGTTATTTGTCCGAAGGTCGTTTGAATCCTAGTTATATATCATGTATATGTATATAGATATAAAAGTTCCTTCATTCTATTCAATACCCTTGGGTAGCAAAGGTATACAATCATGTTCATACATGCAAATCATATTACTAGTAAACTACAATAGGCGTAGTTTAGGAAGTTACTAATACTATTACTAGAACAATGAAACATACAAGGAGTCAGTTCATAAATACATACTAGACAGAGAAAGAACACACAATACAGCTAGTACACACTATACATTACAATACAGCTAGTACACACTATACATCACAATATAGCTAGTATACACTATACATTACAATACAGCTAGTACATGCTATACATTATACTAGGGAACACACTATTGTGCAATACAGAGAGAACATACATACATACTAGACAGAGAGAGAACATACAATACAGCTAGTACATACAGTACATATACAAGAATACTATTACAGTTATGTGAGCCATGTAACGGGGCATGGCATCACCTGTCATGGCCCGTTTTGTATCCAGAATCTCCTTAAATGGAGAGCGTTGAGTTTGTGTATAGATCTATATTGGATTGACTATCCTACACCTTGTTGCTCGCTACAGTGGGACTTGCAAGACTACCGGTGCCAAACGTCATTCCTTGCGACGTCTTACATCGTCGTGTTACTAGTCGGTAGTGTCACACCCCCAAACCAAGGATGGCGTGAACGTCCGGGGGTGGAGGACTTCATGTATAGTATCACAACAACGAATATAATAGTGCTCAAAGTAAATACAACCATCATAAATATAATTGAAAAGGTTACACCATGGAATAAGTTTACATGTTTCAAAATCAATTACATTATGATCACAAAATGAAACGTTTGACGATTTATCGTCCCATCCTCAAAATGCTGTTGGTTTTCCTGTTTCATTGATTTCCTGAGAATACAAGTAGTTTTGAAAAAGTGTCAACAATTAAGTTGGTGAGTTCATAAGAGTTTTGTTTGAGAAAGAAACCGTTTTCCTTGTAAAAGCGACAAAGTATGTTTCCAGAAAATTCAATATTTTCTTTATTAAGTGAAATGAATGCTTCTATGTTATGCGATAATGAACCCTAGAAAGACCCATAGATTTCTTTCTATAATCGCCCAGTGTATATAAGTTATATAAAATTTAAGTTAAATAAACCGTCGAATATAATGGGTCTGCCCTAGGTCCACAACCAAACAAGGAACAGGAAGTAAGGCGGGCCCACCAATTCTAAGTCGATTATGACTAGATTCTTATATAACTCTAGCATATACACTTAGCAATTATAGCTGAAGTCTAACAATTCTAGATGAAATATAGTTTTAACAGAGATATGATTCCAAAGAAAATCCTATATTTTCCTTATAAAAGTTATGTGGTCCTAAATCCCAGGATCGGAAATAAACAAGTATTTTCCATACTTAAAGATATAAAAGTGGTTTTAAATCAGCATAAACTCGTTTAGTTTAGAAGTAAAACCCCTTTTTAAAGTAGAAGTTTCCATGTAAACTTGAAAGATTGTTAACTACCTATGTGAGTCGCTATAACCATACTATGACGAAAAATAACCTGCACAACGTTTTTCAGACGTTAAGATACTATGACTCTTGTCACCCGTAGACCTGCAGGTCCCACTATAGCTAGCAGCAAGGTGTGGGGTGTCAAACCCAATATAGATCTATACACAATTATCACGCTCTCCCTATAAGAGACTCTGGTTATAACTTACAGGAATTGGGATCCCGTACTCGAACGTACGGGGAGAGAATTGCCTCACATCCTAAGTTAACTAGTTTACACACAGTTTGATATTAAAACCTCTTCCATGAAGGAAGTAAAATCACCTTTTCTGAATAAATTAGTGATATGAAATCCTTAAACTATTACTATTATAGTTTATTACGTAAAGATATGAAAAACTCATTTGTTTTGAGAGTAAAACCTTTTTCATGTAGTAAAAATCCATAAACTATGCTTATTGAAGTTTATTATAAGTATTCGAAATGAATGAGTAAACCTTATCATGAATGACTAAATTTTAGTTTATGATGATAAACTAACAAGAAAATACATTCAATATTTAGAACTTATTTTTATACACTTTGCTCAACATAATACAAAGTGTTATGAAAGTTATAAGCTGTTAACTAGTTTTTAACCGTTCTGCACTGTTTTAGAAAAATCATAGAAAAATCATACGAAGTCGAAAACTGAATCCGTAAATTCTGAGAGTTCATAAAATTTGTCTAGTTTGTTCATAATTTTTATTATGATTTTTGGAAGTCTTTAACTTGTGTTAAAATGTTCATATTCATAGACTGGTCCGAATTTGTTTTTGAAATGATAGGCAGTTTTGTAAAAATCACCATAAATTGTAGGAAAATCGTATGGTGATGTGCAAGTATTCATTTTAAAGGTATGAACCTGAACTATTTGCACCTAATACAGTTTTGAAAACTAAAATGTTTAAGTTGACCAAAACAGTCCGTGAATGGAGTTGAATGTTTCTGATGAAGGCTGTTAAATGAGTTTAGTTGAGTTCTTGGTGTTTTAACTTGTATTCCCTTCCTTAAAACTTAAGAAAAACATGAAAAGATAGGGGTATGAACTCACCTTGAGTGATTTCAGTAGATGGATGATGGTGAAAAGAAGTGCTCAACTCAAGAACACTTGGGAGGTGCTTGAAGATTTGAAGATCTAACACAAATATGACGATATTTGTGTAAGCAATCTATGATTTGGATGAAAGATAGTAGAATATCTAAGTGTGGGAGGAAGATACTTACCAAATATGAAGGAAAAACCCAAGACCAGCCTTTGAATCTCGAATTTCTAGAGAGAGAAAGTGGAAGAGAGGTGTTTGTTCTTCTTAAGAAAGAGTGAATAAAGTGGGAGGAGAGGGGAGGATATCTCCAGCTTTTGTTCAACATTATGGCTGAAAAAGAGTGGGAAAAGGACAATGATTGACTAGGTATGGGTGAATAGTGACTAGGGGTTGTACTATGAAGGTATGGGGAGGTTGCTTGTGTCCTTGTTCAAAGGATAAGTCAACACTCCTCCTAAATATCTTACCAACTAGATTTTATTCTTAGGCAATGATTTTCCCCAAAATATAATTAAAATATGAATATTTGGGGTTTATTATGTTAAAATACGAGTTTGGGTGAAAATATCGCGTTAAAATCTCGAAAAACGGGCTCAAAACGCTAAAAATATTGAAAACCGGGTAGGAATTGCTGAAATCCGAACTTCAGGGCCGAAGGTGCGCAGGTTCGGCTCCTTAGGAGCATAGAACCGAAGGCGAGGCTCGGTTGTGCATGGGAACCGAGAGGTCTCGCAGGCTGCTCATCAGAAGGGACCGAGAGTGGAGGGGTTCGGCTGCGCAGGTGCTTCTCGGACCGAAAGTGAGAAGTCTTCTCGGACCGAAGGTAAGAAGGGAAGAGCCGAAAGTCAGGTCTCGGTTCTGATTAGTCAGGGGACCGAAATAGACCGACCGCTCGGTCCATTTCGGTTGAGAGGGTTTCAGTTCTCAGGAGGTTCGGCTCCTAAGAGGTTCGGCTCCTAAGAGGAGTTTCGGTTCCTAAGAGGAGTTTCGGCTCCTTAAGGCTGTTTTTCGCGTAGTCTTCCGTTTCCGAGCTGTTTTCATCAAATTCGAGGGTCGGGATGCCCCGAGTGATTATAAAAAGTTGAGAGAGATTTTGAGAGAGATTTTGAGAGAGATTTGGAAGAGATTTGTCATACTTGGAGAGATTTGGCATACTTAGAGAGATTTGGGAGAGATTTGACATTCTTGGAGAGATTTCTCATACAGAGAGAGATTTGGGAGAGATTTCACATACTTGGAGAGATTTGGGAGAGATTTGACATTCTTGGAGAGATTTCTCATACAGAGAGAGATTTGGGAGAGATTTCACATACTTGGAGAGAGTTGGGAGAGATTTGACATTCTTGGAGAGATTTCTCATACAAAGAGAGATTTGGGAGAGATTTCACATACTTGGAGAGATTTGGGAGAGATTACACACACTTGTAGTGATTTCTCCTACTTAGAGAGTTTTGGGAGAGTTAGAGTGAAAGATATTGGGAGAGACTTCTTTTGTGACCTTTTTGAGTGTTTGGCTTCGCAACGCAAGATTTGTACATCCCGTTAAGTCTCGTTATGATTGTTATATGCCCCTGAGGGTTAAGGAATAATGTTTTATCGAGTAGTTTCATCATTTGCCCTGATTAGGGTTTAGAATTTCCGAACACGTGAAAACTCTAAGTGATACTTTGTATTAAGATTACGAGTTGTTCAATAAGAAACATAATGGAAACCCTAATGTACAAGGGTTAGATGAGTTGACCGGTTTGACTTGTTGACTTCAGTTGACTTTGACTTGGCCAAAAATTGACGGTTGTCACAGGTAGTATGGTACAGGCCGATCACATAAATACTTTAAATGACAAATGGTTTAAGGTAGTTAGTACAGCAGTAGTTACTTAATACAATACTACAGTGCTATTTTATTTCCCCATTGCATTCACTTTGTGATCTTCACACAAGGAACTGTAATGCAAAAACTATATTTTTGGTTAATGATAGTCAGATTTGGGAAAATACACACTCTTACAAGAGACACTCACACAGTTACTTGATTCCTTGGTAGAAGGCTACTTTTAGTAGGAAACATAGGGTTTTCTAAGAGATTCAAACCTTTTACAAACATTCACAAGCTTTTACATACTTACACATCACATACTTACAAGCACTTTCATACAAATACAGACACTAAAATACTTATGATCTCACCAGCTTTAAAGCTGATACTCTCTTTCAAAATAACTTGTATCCTCAGGTCACTAGTAGACAGGTACCGGAGCCAGGTTTTGAGAAGATGGAGCTCGTTCAAGACTCATCTTTCATTTTGATTTATATTTTTGATGTCTTTAAACTTGACAGAACACACTTGTATTAAAATTATATTATTAATGCAATGGATGATGTTGTTGCTTGTTTACTACTATTCATTGTTGTGATACTGTACATGACGTCCTCCACCCCTGAACGTTTCCGCCGTTCTTGGTTTTCGGGTATGACATGGAGCAGGGCTCCCCAATAAGAACGACGAATCCTGTCGGGACTGCAGTACCGATCCCTAGTACGGACCGAGGAAGATCTCCACTATAAAAGGACCTCACCTTGGTCCCGGTAAGGCAAGTGATCCCTACCCTCAATCTCTCACTCTCACTATAACCTTCAGCATACTGACTTGACCGTCGGAGCGTCTTTCCGGGACCTCCTCCCGGAAAACGGCTAACGGGTTTCTTTCTTGTGTAACCTCTCAGGCTTTAGGAGCGACGAATCTCTCTCACGGCCAGTGGTTCGTAATTAGGTCGCATCATTTGGCGCCATCCGTTTGTGTGACAACAGATACGCAAACCCTTTACTCCTTGTCCCCTCGTGAAACCAACCATGGCGGAAAAAGCAACCGGAGAACCATCGGAACCACCACACAATCCGATACATCCAATGGGACCACTGGAGGCAGTTGACACCCCAGTCGTCTCACTCCCCGGAGAACAACCGCCATTCCCCGGTGCACCATCATCATCAGGGGACCCGTCGCCAAACCTTGATGCCATACCAAGTCCCGGCGGCCCACCGCCATACATTGCAGCGGCTACGCCACGAGATCCACCCTTAACTCCTATCATCACCATCACACATGCTACCTTACCCCAAAACCATCCGATATTCACCATGCCATTTCCATTCTTCAACATCGTTACCCTACACGACATCATGCTTAACACGAGCGTTGCATCACAACCACGAAACCACCAGTCACTAACATCAATCACCACACCAAGGATGTCATCCTCTTTTTACCAACAAAAACCTATAACCCAACAGTCGATAGCCCAACAACCAATACCGATGGCCCAACAGCAAACACCCATAGTCCAACAACCAATACCCACGGCACAACGGCAAACACCCATAGTCCAACAACCAATACCTATGGCCCAACAACAGACGCCCTTAATCCAGCAACAAATACCTTTGACATATAATCCCCGAACCCTGAACCAGCCACTTAACCAGTATGGCTTACTGATACCAGATCTGAGTGCCTACAACAACATGCTCGTACAGCCCTTCCTGGCAATGCAACAACCAGGATACCATTTCAACCAGCAAATCCCAACCCAAGATTGCTCGTCACGAAGCGTTCTGTCGCCGTTCGTCAAAGAACTCTTGGAGTATGAAATCCCCAACGCCGCTAAACTACCTCACCTTAAGACGTACGACGGAACTATCGACCCAGATAGCCATATCGACACGTACGAGTGGACCATGACGTCTCTCAAGTTGGATGAGAGATTCTGGTGTACGTACTTCCCCACTACCCTGGACGGTAACACAGGAACATGGTTCAAAACGCTACGACCGGGAAGCATTAACAACTTCAGCCAGTTGAAATACCTATTCCTAACAAACTTCATAAAACTCCGGAAATACAAAGGTGATTGCCACTCAACCATTGGGTGTAAACAAAGGGAAGGAGAGTCAGTCAAGGACTACTTCACCAGATTCACCAAGGCTACGTTAGATGTTCCAGATCACGAAGAAGGGCTAATCGCAGGCGCATTTACCTGGGGACCGTTGTCGGGATCGTTATCCCAAAAACTTATGGGCAAACAACCCAAAACAAGGGCCAAACTAAAAGAACGAGTGGAGCGCTACCTACGCCAAGAAGAGGGTGAAGCGTCAAAGCAGGCGTACCTCAATGCCATGACAACCTCTGCTGGTAAACGTAATCACTATCCCACAATCCCCCTCGACCCTCGGGGAGGTAACAGGTTCATGAGTCGAGACAGGCGACCGCCAAACCGTTTTCGACCTTTCTCTGGGGACGATAGGCGGGTAGAAGGACAGAAGTATACACGGTCAATGAGAAGCCAGCAGCAAAAGGCACTAAAACGCGGTACTGCGAGTACCACAAGAGTCGAACACATGAAACAGTCAATTGTGCGGTGCTAAAAAGGGAAATCGAAGAAAAACAGCTGAAAGGCAATGTGATAGAAATCGCCAAAAGTCTACGAGCCAAGTTCGATGCAGACAACCCAAAGGACGCTCCCAGGAAGATAGAGCCAAAACTGGAGATTCTAACAATCCACCGCAAAGGGGGGGGAGGGGGCGGAGCGCATGGAGGACATGCGAGACATCACAGAGGCAATGCAGGGGCTGACGTTCTCCATGCGGGACCCACGCCCAAACGGGTGGAATGGGAACGACCCCCTGGTCATCTAGGGATCAATCAAGAATGCAGTCATCCATCGGGTATACATCGACACCGGAAGCTCAACAGACATCATCTATGAGCACTGTTTCAGAATATTGCCAGCTCACGGGATTCACGAAGACAACCTATGGCCGCTAGGTATGATCTACTTACCATTCATGTTAGTCGGTCAGGACAAAACTAGACGACGGACTGCCCTGATCGACTGTGTAGTCATACGACATCCCTAAAACACAACATCATATTGGGGCGCCCAACCCTATTAAGATTCGGAGCAGTCTCATCGACGGTCCACGGGATAGTCAAATTCAACACAAGTCAAGGACCGTACATAGTTCTGGCCACACCACTGAAGGAACTCAAATGTTACGAAATCATGCAACCAAAGGATATCTCAGCAGAAACCAAAAGGCCAAAACCAGATCTATCGGACGGGGGAGAAGTGGTCAACAGGGAGCACCCAGATCAATAGGTGACT
Source organism: Lactuca virosa (assembly GCF_052849685.1). Lineage (NCBI taxonomy): Eukaryota > Viridiplantae > Streptophyta > Magnoliopsida > Asterales > Asteraceae > Lactuca > Lactuca virosa. Next base: position 137,508,504 of record NC_136430.1, read on the forward strand.
ATGGGAACGGCCCTTCCCCCAAAAACAAGAGAAGCACTGGTCCTACTACTACAAAGGTACAAACATGTGTTTGCATGGACCCCCGCTGACATGGTAGGGGTCGATCGAGGAATCATAGAACACAAGTTGATGATAAAGCCGGGAACCAAGGAAACGAAGCAAAAGAAGCGGGTCCAGGGAGGGGATCGAAATAAGGCAATCAACATGGAAGTGGCAAAGGTGACCAGCGCAGGAATTCTCAAAGAAGCGGGTCCAGGGAGGGGATCGAAAAATCTTGAAAACCGGGAAATTTTGCATGGCTGGCATCCGGAAACATCACCTCGCATGCGATACTTCCCCTTGTCGGACACATGTTCGCTTCTGATTGGACCGAAGTACTCGTGGCACCTCCTGATTGGACCGAAGTTCGGTCCTCTCCTGGTCCGACGCGCATCCGAGACCGCCTGCAGCTTCGCTTCTCCTTCTGACGCGTGGCTGCTGACTCCCCTTCGCCTTCGCCAGCTGTCCAAACTGAAGCCACCCCCTCGCCACCTGTCCGAGACACGCGTCTCCTTCCCTTTGCTTCGGATCCGAGGTTTCGGACTATAAATAGCCTGCGAGACCCTCCGGTTCTTAAGCCATTTTTACACCATTTTTGGTCCTTTTTCACCCCTTTCACTTCCATAAACTTTCTTACAACCCCCTGAAGCCCCGGTATGGTATCAAAAACCTGAAGCAAGCCCCGAAGCCCCGGAATTCTCGAGAAGCTAACCTCTTTCCAGTCGAAGTGTTGCCCGCATAAAGCCCGGTTTTTAATCAAAAACTCGCGGTTTCTTCGAGAAAGATCATCTATAGAAACGAAACGCTGCCCAAATCACCACTTATCAAGTGAGTTCATACCCCTATAATCTACCTTTTTAATGGTTTTTAAATGCTTTTTAGGGGGAAATACAAGTTGAACACAATATAAATTGTGTTAATAATTGTATGTGATAATAATCACACAAAGGGTTTCTTTATGTTTTTAAGGATTACCAAATACTTCCAAAATGACTTAAAGCCATGTTAAATCTTTAAAGTCATGTAAATTCCGTTAAATTCTTTGAAAAATGTTTTATAAACTATTTCAAATTATAATTGTCAAAATCAGGTTTATATATGTATAAATATATAAATAAGATTTGAAGGGCTTAGGACTAATGAATTAGCTTATTTCTTTTTCCTTGTTTGGATGTGGAATTAAGGTGATGTTATTTGTCCGAAGGTCGTTTCCTTCTTAATTATATATATATATATATATATATATATATATATATATATATATATATATATATATATATATATATATATATATATATATATACATATATGAATATAAAAGGTTACTTCATTCGGTATCATTACCTTTGTAATATGCTGAGCAAAGGTGTTCATCCATGAGAAATCATGCTAATCAGATAGAACATATAAATTATAATAGGTATAATTTATGATTCAAAACTAAATATACAAGTATGATTCACGATTGTATACTTTCCAAGGAAATTACCAACAATTCATTTATCTATACCAGGATATGTATAATACCTTTAGTATATGGATAACATATGAAAGAAGTAATAATACATCATACCGGGTTTGCATTAACAAGGGTACAATACAACATACCAAGGTTAGCAATCACGGGGTAATAATACATCATACCGGGTTTGCATTAACAATGGTACAAATACAACGTACCGGGGTTAGCAATCACGGGGTAATAATACATCATATCGGGTTTGCATTAACAAGGGTACAATACAACGTACCAGGGTTAGCAATCATGGGGTAATAATACATCATACCGGGTTTGCATTAACAAGGGTACAAACACAACGTACCATGGTTAGAAATCACGGGGTAATAATACATCGTAAATCTCGTTGAAACAATAAATTTGTGAGACTCTTCGTGGTGTACTTATCTAAGTACGACCTTAAGTCCTGACTTATTAACCAGAATCTCCTGTAGGGAGAACGTGAATTTATGTATAGATCTATATGGGAATGACAATCCCGCACCTTCACTGTTCGCTACAGTTTGGCGGGCAGGCCTAGGGTGTCAAATGTCATATCGTTTTCGACGCCTGAATAACGTCGCATCAGGCACATCAGTCATATTAGTATGGTTACTAAAACTCACATGGATAAAACAACGAGTAAATTACTTAGTAATATACTTCTCTTAAAACAGTAAGAAAAGATAATTACATCATGACCAAATATACCTTCTGTTAGTTTTTACTTACAGTAAAAACTACGTATCATGAAATCAAGTATGGAAAATATACTTGTACTTCTGGTTTTGGAACATTTAAAACCACAAAGAAGTATTATGGATAATATAATATTTTCCAGGATTAATACTAATGTTTTACTGTAGAACGGATATAACTAAGAATACTTTCACAAATGAAACGGTTTATGGGATTAAACTACTTTTACAAATGAAGCGGTTTATGGGATTAAACTACTTTTACAATTGGAACTTAGTCATTCACTCTCTGTAAACTAGTATAACATAAAGGACCTTTAGTGGTTAATTCTATAATTCTTTAGTTTTTACATCAGAGTTATACATAAGTAATATCCGATTGACAGTGAAATGTGTGACTTCCGCCTTACTTCCTATTCCTTGTTTGGTTGTGGGCTTAGGGCAGATACACCCATTTAACTGTCCATTCGATATTAGGTTATATATAATTAGTATAAACTAAGTAATTGCAGAGGGAACTATTGAGGTTATCAGTTTATCACCTCAGGAAATATAGGATTTTCTGGAGGAACCAGCGAACTTTTCCAAGAACTTAGAGTATACTTTATAGAACTAAAATACTTATGAACTCACCATCTTAAATGTTGATCTACTCTTTCAAAATAACTTGTATTCTCAGGAATCCAGTAGACAGGTACACTCCTCAACCTTTTGAGAAGACTACCTAGTACCGTACTGCGGCTCTTGTCTTCTACTGTACCTACTTTGGTGTTTGAATATGTAATGTTTAAACACTTATGTAAAACTTATACTTACTAATGCAATGGTTGTTTGTACTTTGATTACTATATTGCATGTGTTGTGATACTTACCTGAAGTCCTCCGCCCCCGAATGTTTCCGCCGTTCTGGTTTGGGGGTGTGACATGCAGTCGCTTGGTTATGAGGAAACAGCTTGGGAATAATGTCCGAAGGCATCGTCGCCCGGGGATGTTCACCGCCGAGCAACTCCCGATTAACCCACAACCACCGGTCTTGCCAATTCTTGGGAGGCTTGCTGTCAATAACAAGATTATGCCATCCCCGACGGGCGGAGAAAGTATACTTGTCATTGGTGGCAGCAAACCGGAAGAAGTACTTGAAGACGAAATAATCAGGCATAATGCCATTAGCACAGCATATCATTTCGAAAGCCACCACCTTGTGAACAGCGCCAGGAGTTAGCATCTGCACGCTACACCCACAACGGCGGAGTATCTCCTCCTGAAAGTCGGTCAAGGGAATACGAAGACCAGCGTCAAAAGTCTTCAGGTAAACACCCACCTTCCCAGGAGGAGGTCGAGTAATCAAAGATCCGGGGACAGGAAATTCCACCCCGTCAGCCGTGGTAAGACCATACGCCTCTTGAAGTGTGACGAACTCAGAAGAACTAGGGGTCGAACCTTGAGTGATAGCCATGGCGAAAAGAAAAGAGAGGAAGAGAGAAGAGGATGAGAAGGCAGAGGGGGAAATGAAAGGGAAAACCGGTGGAAGAGAAATAAAAGGAAAAAAGGCGGGGTCTGCGAAAATCTCTGACACATGACGTAACCGACGTGCACACGTCGAAACGTCACATCGCAGGAAATGAAGCGACAGCTGAGTGAGACAACGACACGTGTACCAGTAGTTAAGTCCAGAACATCATAGCTAGGTAGTGTATGCTATGACTACTGGACTGGGGTGACTTGATGACATGCCCCTTAGAGCGGGCCCGGAACAGGCAAGCCTCGACAAAGCGCCCCAGACGGGGATCCGACTCGGCAATTTCGGACCCCCGCGAGGCGGCCCCACAGAAGGCTCGCCCTCACCAGAATATTGTCCTTTAGCTACAGCCCGGAGACAACGGCTCCAGGTGACAAAGCGTCCAGACAGAGCACAATCACCTGGACCAATCACTAGGCTGAACACGAATGTGGAGCAGGGCTCCCCAATAAGAACGACGGATCCTGTCGGGACTGCAGTACCGGTCCCTAGTACAGACCGAGGAAGATCTCCACTATAAAAGGACCTCACCTTGGTCCCGGTAAGGCAAGTGATCCCTACCCTCAATCTCTCACTCTCATTATAGCCTTCAGCATACTGACTTGACCGTCGGAGCGTCTTTCCGGGACCTCCTCCCGGAAAACGGCTGACAGGTTTCTTTCTTGTGTGACCTCTGAGGCTTTAGGAGCGACAAATCTCTCTCACGGCCAGTGGTTCGTAATCAGGTCGCATCATTATTGATTGTTACAAATGTATAACATTTAATAGAATAATGTTTTTTTGTTAATATTCAGCAAAAATGACATTTGGAAATTCCCAATATGACATCCGTCCTTTGTCCATTAGCATCCTCCAAGACCAAAATGGAAGTTTTTGACACTGTACAAGGTAATAATAAATTTACTATGCTATCCTCTACCCTTTTTTGTCCAAAAAACTCAAACTTGTAACTTAAGTTCCAAGTTAATGCTCCAAGCACACCATTAGATTGTATTTATGACAATCATACAAGGAAGAAGCTACATCTTTAGATAGTAGTGATACTTTATCAATGGATGAGTTATATGAACAACTAAATGTTAACAAAGATGAATCTGATTCCTTCTGACCTAATGTGAACATCCCTGAGTCTTATTTTATTTATTTATTTATTTATTTATTCTCGATGGTATTTGTAAAAATGTGTTGGTATTTGTAGCTTATGAATGTTGGTTTGTTTAATTGCAGATAAGTTAAAGGAAACATCTAAAGCTTCTGGACCCACTGTTATTAAAAAGGGTATAAAAGGGAATGAGAATGTGAAGTCTGGTTCTCTTACTAAGAAATCCACACAAAACCAACCTTCTACTGAAGCAAGACCAAAAGAAGGTATTAAAGAGGGAGGGGGTAAGGAAGAGGAGGAGGAATCTGCTGTTTTAACTGTAGATGAGTGGGAGAGAAAAAGAGCTGTTGGGAGTTGTTCATCAAGACAAGAAAACCCTAATTTGAATCAAGATGAGGATCTTGGACGCCAACTTCAAAACCAATTTGATTTAGAAGACATTCATGTAAGCATATATTGTTGATCTTTCTTTAAAGGGCAATTAGTGGTCTATAATTTATCGTTTGTTTCTATTTTCTTTTAATTCTTTGACATTGTTGAGGTGTCATTGTTTCGGGAACATAGGGGTGGTCATGTGACAAAAGCAGATGATATCATAATGAGCATATTTAGTTTTGAAAGAGATGATGATGGTGGTGGTGGTGGTGGTGGTGGTAGGGGAGAATTTAGAGGAAGGGGAAGGGGAAGATGAGCATATTTTGTCTTATTAACGTTTTCTTCTATTTTATCTCTCCAATGTTTCTTCTTTCAACCACTCAATCTCTACAATTGAATACATGTTGTATAGGTTTTCAAATATCTTCAAATAGTATTATTCTTGAATTAAAGTTTTTTTATTGTTATTATAGTATTGATGTCTTCTTGGCCAGAAATGAAATTGCTTCAACTCCTTTTTTAGTGAAAGAGTAATTTCAATTTATTTTACCTGCTAGTTTCTTTTCTTATGAAGTGTTATATGTCTATTGTTTAAGACCAAAACATTAGAATTGTATTTAAATTTGTATAAAAGCATTCCATTTGAATTCTAATAAAAATTATATAAGATATTAATATTTTTTCTATATTAATAACTTTTATTTTAATATGAATTATATAATATATTAATTTTTTTTGTGTATTGCTAATAAAGTGTTTGTTAGCCTAAGTTTACAATTAGTGAATGCAATCCAATCCAACACCAACATCAACCACATGAGATACTTCAAAAAGCTTTGGTGTTTGTTTTTTGGAAGTTGCTGACAAGCTGTTTTTGACCAAGCAAGTATTTGGGGAAAAAGGTCATACCAAGTATCAATAGTTGGAATAAGAATACTATCTTAGAGATACATATATGGTTTATTATTACATATTTAACAAATCACAGAAATTGTAAATATGTTGAAAGTGTTATTTGTTTTCTTTATTGTTTATTTGAGTTTTTCTTCTATTTATATATGTGATTTCTTTTTAAAGAAAAGTTAATAAATGTTGTTTCTAATGAGGCTTTGACTAATTTTTTCCACTCATTTGGTGGTTTGCATTGATTCTTTTGTACCCTCATGTTAATACCGAGGGCCATATTGTTTAAATGAATGTTGATAATGCAATTTTTGTTTATTATTCTCTTAAGTAAAATTTCAATGTTTAATTTTTTAACTGCCCTTTGGAATTTGGAGACCTTATAATGATGTTGAGTCCCAAACAAAATTGAAGGCTTCCGACCCCCCGCAAAGCGGGGAACCTTCACTAGTTCACTTCTAACGGGGCGTTCTTTTTAATCCAATGGCTAAGAAACAATTTGACAGACATGTAATCAATCAACGGATACAAAACACTCCAAACAAACACAAAACAATTTCATGTTATTATTTAATAACCCTCAATTGCAATTTCAATAAAAAATAAAAACCTGGGCAATTTCTAAGATAGAAATTAAACATCTAAAATTTGGTCAATTTCTAAGAGAGAAATTGAAGATCTGCCGCCATCATTCATAGAAGCAAAAATCGTCTGGATCATCTTTATCGAAATGTTTTGTTATATTTTTGCATTATTTCTATAAATTTGTAACTTTTACTTTTACCATGATTTTTATGTTATTTTCATTTAAACAACTTCTATAAAGAAAACAGATTATAACATTTTGTTTTGATTCTTTATGTTAGTGGTTGTACAAGTTTTGGTGTTATTTTTTGTTTGTGCTATAAGGGAGGAGGGAGTCGTTCCCCCCAACCCACCGAACCCACTGCCACATCATTTTTCTCTTTTATTTTTCTTCATATTTTCCGAACTCACAACATACGGAAATCCTATCTTTTTGAACCCACTCACCCCACTCAATTAAAAAAAATACAAAAAAACTAAGGTACAAGTTTTAAAACACATGGTAGAAGAGAAAATAAGAAACAGAAAGTAGAGAGAGATGATGAAGTGGGTTAGTGAAACCAATCAACTCACTCGTTGAAATAGAAGTGGTACCGCCGATAACTCTATTGCTAATTAAGATTTTACATTTGATTGTTTTGTATTTTTTTTAATTGAGTGGGTTCAAAAAGATATGATTTCCATGTGTTATGGGTTCGGAAAGATGAAGAAAAACAAAGAGAAAAAGTGATGTGACAGTGGGTTCCGTGGGTTGGGAGGGAACGACTCCCTCCTCCCAACCCACCGAACCCAATGAACCCACTGCCACATCAGCTTTTCTCTTTGATTTTTCTTCATCTTTTCCAGCCCACAACACACGGAAATCCTATCTTTCTCAACCTACTCAACCCACTCAATTAAAAAAAATACAAAATAATCAAGGTAAAATCTTAATTAGCAATAGATTTATCAACGGTATCACTCCCTCTTTAGCCGGTTGTTTAATTGGTTTCACGAACCCACTTCATCCTCTCTCTCATTTTCTCTTGTACCGTGTGTTTTAAGATTTGTACATTAGTTGTTTAGTATTTTTTTTAATTGAGTGGGTTGAGTGGGTTGAGAAAGATAGGATTTCCGTGTGTTGTGGGTTGGGAAAGATGAAGAAAAATCAAATAGAAAAGCTGATGTGGCAGTGGGTTCATTGGGTTCGGTGGGTTGAGAGGGAACGACTCCCTCCTCCGTAACTGGTGGAATAAATTTTAAATTCAAATACATGAACCAAGTAACACTTTTTGTATTTCAAATCTCATATTTATGTTCATAGATTTTTTTTTTTCAAAGCGTGGCTTTGAAATCTAAGTTTCAAAAGGTGAATTGAACCAAAAAAATATTATTTAAAGATCAACTAAAGAAACGTACAAAAAATATTCTTGAATCTTAAAATATGAAAGCAATTTTCTTTATTTGATCTTTAAAGAATATTTACAAGATTATGGAGATGTAAGAATCAAAAAAAAAAAAAATACTTTTGACTTAACTAAAAACAAAAGCAAATTAACAAGCGAACCAAACAAATCATTGTTTTACCAAATAGGTAGATATAAGAAACCTTTTTTTTTCCTAAAAAATATAAAACAGAAACCATGAGAAAATCTGGAAAAAGAATTATGAACGACATGTTTTTTCCTACAAAATACAAAATTAACTATTGTCTATACATACCAAAAGATAACATAAAATAGAGCTCCATGGATAAAGGAAGAATAAGTGGTTGTTGACCTACGAACCATATTCTTCATCGTTTGTTGTTTCAGATTTCTTAGATCTGATTCAGTGACAAATCGCATGGACAAGTTCTAGTCAGACTGAAGATTGAGATGGGTTCCTGGCGAAAGCATGGACAAAGAGGAGGAGGAGGTAGAATGTGAAGGAAAATGAAGTAGATCGTTGTTTATGTTTCGGGGAGGGAGGATGTAGTTGCAACGGTGATGGTGTCGGCAATGGAGTTAGATATAGAGGCGGATGAGGTCTTGAGGTGGTGGGTTGGTGGCGTCAGTTATTGAGGTAGAGGAGGTGGCAATTGCGGTATTGGAGTTGGAGAAGATGGTAGTCGGTGGTGATAGAGACGGCTTATTTTAATGGTGGGTGAAAGGATATGAGGTTTAGGGTTTAAAAAACGAATATTGATTAATACATTATACATGTATAAATTGGATTTTAAGGGGTGTTTGGATAAATTACATTATAGCTTATTAGCTTATTGTTTATTAGGTCGGACCGTATGGGGAGCGGGGAGTGCCGCGGGAAGTGTCCCGCACGGAGGAACACCGCACCGGCGGTGCGGGAAGGGAGGCACAGGAAAGAGGTGGGGGGAGGAGGTGTCGCACTCTCTCTCCTCATTCTATTGGCCAATTTTTTTTTTTTTATCTTTTTTAATATTTATAAAATTATATACCTAATAAAAAAATATAAAAAATATATCAAAATTCATGGTTTTTAATTCCCGAGTATAATATATGTATGAAATATATTTTTTTAAAAAAATAAAAAAAATAGTGAGGGGAGCTTCCCATTCATTTCTTAGGTTTTAGGTGAGGGAAAGGAAAGTAAGGGAAAAGGTGGTGTGGCCTACAAAAAGTGAGGGAAACTCCCCACCCATACCCTCCGGTCTTAGCTTATTTGTGGTGGGAATAAACAATAAGCTTATTTAGCTTATCCCTACAACAATAAGCTGATTTTTAAGGATTCTATCCAAACACTTAAACTTATCTTATTTTGGTGCGAATAAACAATAAACAATAAACACCCTCTTTTTTTCCTATCCGAACACCCCCTTAGTCACCTATACGTTTATTTTTTTTTTTTTTTGTTTTACTCTATTTAAATTATATCACAAAGCAAATACCGAATGTCTCTATGTTTTACTCTTTTAAATTCTATCATAAAGCAAATACCAAATGTCTCCAAAAAAGAGATAAGTAAATAATTTAGAAATAAATCTCATAATTTATTACTTATTGTTTAATTAGATTTAGTATTAAGCTATTTTTCAATTTTAAAAAGGTAATTTCTTTTATGTTTAAAATATTGTAAATACAATATTTTATTTTTGAAAAATTAAATTACTTCCTACCTTTTATGCCTACAATTATTCTTACCCACTAAAATTATGACAAATCATCATTCAATTTAATTTTATTTGATATATTTCTAATATAGCATTAATGAGTTAGTTGAAAAAATATGAAATAATGACACTTGTCATAATTTTATGGGATAGAAACGTTTGTAGACATAAAAATAGGAACAATTTAATTTCTCTTTATTTTTTATACATTATAGATTTGGAAAATCTCTTCATTAATTGTTTGTGACGTTAGAATATTTTATTTTTTAAAGCTCTAAAATCAAATAATATATTTTAATGTTATATTTTTGTTTTAAAAAAAATAGAAGTTAAAATACTTATTATGTCTACGTTAATATTAAAAAAAGAGTAAATTACAGAGGTCGTTCCTATGGTTTGGTCAAATTGATACGTTTGGTCCCTAACTTTTTTTTTGTACTCGGATCGTCCTTGTGGTTTGATTTTTTTTCGTTTTCGTCCCTATGGTTTGGTCAAAATTGCACCTTTGGTCCCTAGCTTTATGTATGTAAGGGACGAAAAACACAACAAAATCAAACCACAAGGATGATCCGAGTGAAAAAAAAAGTTAGAGATCAAACGTGTAATTTTGACCAAACCATAGGGACGACTTCAGTAATTTACTCGTAAAAAAATTTCAAATATATCCAAATATTATTACTTGAAAACGTTAATTGTCCTAAAATTAAAAATTAAATACCAATATTCAATAATAACAATTTATAACAACAACTGATCTGGCTTATAATAAAATAATGTATTCTTTATTATTTTATTACAAACTTATGGACTCATAGTTTTTTTAAATCTTTAATAAAACTTTTATAGTTTTAAATTATAATATAATTATTTTGTAGGGATATATATTTTTTCTTTAAAAAAAATAATTTATAATATTTATTGAACAGTTTAAATTAAAATTTAATGATTGACCAAATTTTGATCATTAGATTAAAAGAATGAATGGTTATAATCAACAATGGCATGCTGATAATTAAATAAATTAATTATTTTCTTTATTGAAACTCCAAGAAGGTTAAATTGGACAATTCGGTTTTAAACAAATTAAGTAATGATGGATTGTAAGGATATGTTTTTGACTGAATTTTTATCACGTATTTATTTCAATTTTATCTATTTTTTAATCAATTTCAATTGCAAAGAGAATTCTTGAAGAATGTAATGTTTTATCGTGCACTTTAAGTTGATTCTTTTAGGGGAATAAGGATTAATAATTTGATTAAGTTGAAAAAGAATCAAATATTCTTGCAAAATTACAATAATAATACATTTCAATTGCAGAGAACATTTTTGAAGAATATAGATTATTTGTTGTTCAACAAATAAACAATATTCTTGAAATAAATAACATTCTATAAGAATGGAAGAATAAGACAAGAATTACAAGTACATGAATGAAATTCTTGAAGAATAAGAAATAAAATATAAATTCATAACTTATATTTTTGAAGAATTGTTTAACATTCTTTAACGAATAAAAGACATTCTTTAGGAATAATACATGAAAAAATATAAATACATGAAACATTCTTGTTTTGTACATGTTTGGTTTGCAACTCCATTCCTCTAGTTCTATTCATTAAGAATGTTGTTGTATTCTTAAAGAATATGTGAATGGGGAGATTTTAGTATTGCTTGTACTGCTTTGCTTGGGTGAGCATTAATGGTGTGATCAACATCTTGTACCTCTTTCTGTCATAATCTTCAAAAGTTTTTAACTACATCTTTCTTGTACCTCTTTCAACTACATCCTAAGTTTTTAACCAACAAAACCCAATAAAAATATTAAAAGATATTAAAAAATGAACCTCAAGGTTTTCAAATATGTGCATAGGTTTACAAACCTAAAAGATTTAGTGTATGATATATATATATATATATATATATATATATATATATATATATATATATATATATATATATATATATATATATATGAACATAACCATACTCTTTTCTATACATGTACACTTATGAATTTATGCAAAACAAAAAAAACATTTCATAGTTAATTGGAGATAAATATGAACATAAGCATTTATGAAAAAAAAAATAATAAAAATAATAATAATAATAAAATCACAGTTAAGTGAAGATATATGTAATTGGCCGGTTCATCATATATAACATATGCTTTGTTTAATCTAAAATCTAAAAGCACCAACTATCTAATAGTAAATTAGATTTAACGATTGTACTCCAAACTTGCTACACATATTTACTTTTTAATCAAAATTCTCTTTTCTCACCATTATACTTGCCATGGAAAATAAAATATCGTTGAAACGTCTTAAATCGATTGATAGCAATTTCATGTGAAATAAGAAAATTATCAATAATCACTGTCTTACAACAACATGAATGCAACCCTAAGAAAAACCTAAACTACTGGAAATATAAACCAAGAAATACATATCTTATTACGAAGAGCTAAAGTTGAAATTAATTAAATGTCCTCCATTAAAATCAATCAAAGATGTAAATTAAAAATCATCGGCAATCGGTTAAATGTCCCTTCCGCAGTCATGGATGGAGAGGGGAGGAGTGGATGTGATGACGACAATTCAAGAGAGAAGGCAGAGCCGATTGCCACACACATGGGGTGTGTCCTTCTAGTTTCTTTCGGGATCGTGTTGGAAATGGTGAAAGATTGATTTAAAGGGAAAAAAATAAAGGACCCCCTTAAAAGGAGAAATCCATAAATACATAATATTATCTTTCGGTTACCAAAAGAAATTTTTTGCAAAGTTACGAAATTACCCTTGTACTTTGATTGGTTCAAAATTAGTCACACATTCATACAGTACTTAGAGTTTATATATGAACCTAACACACACACACACACACACACTCTCTCTCTCTCTCTCTCTCTCTCTATATATATATATATATATATATATATATATATATATATATATATATATATATAGGTAAAATATCAAGTGAGAACCATTAAAGGTTAAGAACTTTAAGAACCACTATTTTGTGCTTATAAGTGTATTCTTTCCATCTATTTTTAAAATATAATGGCATTACTGTAAATAAAATGAAGTCTAAACCTATTTTCACAAACACATTACTAGATATAATGTTTAGATCTTAAACTTAAAAACATCATATCAAAATATTAGATCTACAAAGCTTCATTCTCTTCTCAGACATATCAACCCCTTTTTCTACCTCCTATCTCTGGCGGATTTCCACCGCCACCACCTTCTGTCGGCGACTTTCCACCGTCACCAGATACCTTCGGCACCACCAACAAACACCATTGTCTTCCTCACATTCGTTTATCTCCATCTCTGTATCACATCTCATACATATTTTTTGTTTATTACCTAGATACAGGAGTAAATTTTCGTCGCTAGCAGCGTCCCTACTACTGATGGAAACCTCCTCCACCACCACACTCTTACTACTTATATGATGTTGCTCTGGTGACATCTCCATCTTATCTCTATCTTTTACTCTCGATCTCCATTAAACACCACTAGATCTGTTCAGATCTGGTGCCCATCTCCTCTACGAACCTCTACTTCCTGTCGTCGACCTCCAAAAACCTTTGTCTTCAATCAGATCAAAAGTGTTCTTGTCTATATCTACGATCTCCTGTGATAGATCTACAATCTCTAGTGTTAGATTTATGATTTTCGCCTCAATATCTACTATTTACGACTTCAGATTTACGAGTTTCAATGAGATTGAGTGACCAGATATAAAACCTTTGTCAACTGCCACCACCGTTGTTGCCTTGTCACTTTGGTGAAACACCTCCAACTCGTCTCCATCTCTCTCTTTGATATCTGATGAAACATATCAGATCTGTGCATCACGTATGTGGATTTTTGTTTTGATTTTTTCTTCTGTTAAGCTGTGAATTTGATATTTTAGTCTCTCATTTTTTGTTTAGTTTTGTTAATCATAATTTTTCTGTTATTAAGTTGTGAATCCATGTTTGTTTTCTTATTATTTATAATATTTGCATCAAATTCTTATTTACGCTTCATATTTTATGATTTTTATGTTCTGAAGTGAATTTAGAATGTGTCTTACTATGTTAGTGTTTTCTTAAATAATGTGAATTTTAGTTTTTTTTAGCTGTGAATTATGATGTTTTAATGTTTCAACTATTGTTTAGTTTTGTTAAACTAAGTTTTAATTGTGAATGAGTAAAGTAATATGTTTTTAAGCTGTAAATACTATTAATGAGAGTCTTGAATTGTTTTAATAAACTATGAACGAGAGTCCTACAATGTTTAATTATTATGAGAATTTTTATGGTGCATACAATGTATTTAGGAAATGCTTCAACAAAATCAAGTATGTTTTTAATTTGGAAGTATTGTGAATAAGACTCCTAAACTGCTTTTTTAAGTTGTGATATAAAGTCTTGAAATGTAAATTTTAAGTTGAGAATATGATTGTAAATGTATATTTTTGTGTATTAAACTTTGAATGTATAACATTGACCTGTGAATTTTGTGTATTAAAATGTGAATTGACTATATTAAACTGTGCATTGACTGTATTAAATTGTGAATTAACTGTATCAAGTTGTGAATTAACTGTATTAAGTTGTGAATTTTCTATAATTCTTTGTTTGCTTCTGAAATAGGAGATGAAAGAAACATTATACACATATAACTTTATCTAATTTTAAATCAAGTATGTAAAATTTAAATTGAAAATATTTGCGTAAATAAACTTAGAAAGAAACACTATGCTAATGATATGAAGGTATAAATGTAAGTTTTAAGTTGAGAATATGGTTGTGAATGTATAATTTTTGTGCATTAAACTGTGAATTTATTATATTAAGCTGTGAATTTTGTGTACTGAACTATAAATTGACTATATTAAGATGTGAATTTTTAATGAATTTTATGTTAAAATATGAATGATGTATATATGAATTTTTGTACTAGCTTTCTTGTGAATATATGTATTTTTTGTGTTGTAAAAATATGTAAGAATGTATTAGTTTTATAATTATTTTGCATTAAACTATAAATAAGTGAATTAATTAGTTTATTTAAATTGTGAATGTAGTATTTAAGTTGTTAACCAATTTTTTTTATATATAGATCTGATTTGGAAGGATTGACGATTGTGACGTTGACTTTTTTGAATATGTAAATTAGTATATAATGAAATGTATTATGTTATACTGTGAATTTTATGTAATAAACTAAAAATGGACTGCATTAAATTGTATATTTTATATAAATTTTAGTGTTAAAATATAAATGAATATATGTATGAAAATATTATACTGTGTATTAGAGAATTAATATATTTATTAAACTATGAATATGATATTTTAAACTGTGAATATGTCTTATGCACGATATATTTTTTAAAGAAATCTACAATTTAGAAAAAAAAATGAATTTGTCAAGACGTAAATCAATTTTTTTTAATAAAACATTGTATATTTTCCTGCAAAAATAAAATGGTATGTATTAAAAAGTATTAACAAAAATGAGAACTACAATGTTTGTTTTATTAAGCTGTGAATACGACCAGAAAATGTCATTGAATTTGGTGTTAGTCTAACGTTCGTCCGATGGTGGTTTCGCGGCAGTCCAACGACGTTCCAGCGGTGGTCCGACGGCTGTCCAACATAAAATTGCAACTAGTTGTAAAGTAGGGAATTGAAAAGTAATATTATATTAATTTTTGATTTAACCAAAATGTCCTTAATAAAAACATTTAAAAAAATAGTTCTTAGGGTTCTTAACTTTTTTTTTTCTGATTTGAACCACTCCCTATATATATATATATATATATATATATATATATATATATATATATATATATATATATATATATAAGGAAGAGTTATATGGAAAACAAAAAAACCCTAAAAATCATAAAAATGCATAAAAAAATACTTAGAGACCACAAATATTTTTTTTGACATTTTTTACCTAAAAAGCGCAGGTTTATTTACAAAATCGCTGAAAAAAAAATAAAAAAATGATTTTTTTTTTGGTTTTTTTTCAAAAAAAAATTCACCGAAAATAAAGAAAAAGCTGCGAAAATTCATAATATAAAATCAAAAAAAAAGATTTGTGATGTCTAAGTATTTTTTTATGCATTTTTATGATTTTTAGGGTGTTTTTTAGGGTTTCTTGTTTTTCATAGAACTTAAACACACACACACACACAATATATATATATATATATATATATATATATATATATATATATATATATATATATATATATATATATACTAGTAGCGTACCCGCACGATGCGGCAGCGGTGATTTGTTTCATTCTGGCGATTAGTTTCCGAACGAAAGTTAGTGTCATTTCGGCGATCGTCAAATCATTTCCTTTCGATTTGTTTTATTCCGACGATTTGTTCCTTTCGTCGATCATCTGTCTCTAGACGGACAGCAAATAGTAATTTTCATCTATTACTTTTTATTTGATAGCGGACGATGATTACTTTCATTTAACAAATAATGTTACATTTTGTAATAAAAAAAAGTTTACCAGTACCCCCAAAATACTCTTTCTATTCGCAACACACATAACATTTTTGTAAATTAACGATAATATATGTGAGTTAATGTTCAATACAAAGCTTTGTGAATTATGAATCCAATCACAAAGAGTTTTGGTAAATGTGAACATTTTTTTATAATAAATTTGCTACTATCTTCAAATCGTTTATCAAACAATTACTTATTACAAAAATATATATTTACAAATAAAATTTGTTAATTTAATGTTTACGTGTCTATTTGTCCAAATAAATGATATATTTCAGATTCATGACATATTTACAATTTTTTATGTTTACGTTCTTGTATTTACTTTTTTATAACTTAAGCTTTACATAAATATTTAATAGCCTAAAAAAATTAATTACAGTATCAATATCTTTTTTTGTAAGTTAAATTTTTTTATTTATTTATCGTAATTGATGTCAAATTGTCAACGTCTAAAGGTATATATTCTTATAAGAACAACTTATAATTATATTTAAAAGTTTGAAGTATTAAGTTTAAAACCAAATGTTTAATTCAGTCTATATTTGTATAATGGATAAATATTCAATAAAGTTGCAAAAGATAGTCTAAATTTATGTGAGCTGAAATTTGCTGATAAGTCTAGAAAAGATCATTATCATGTTTATACTTGTTTTAAAATAATTAACCATCTTAGATTTGTAAAATCTAGTAGCAGTCTTTAACCTATAATGCAATCTTTGCTTAAAAAGCTATTATATTGTAATATCATCATTCTATTTAGTTTCTAAAATACGTTAGTCTATAATTTTATCTATAAAACTTTCATTATTCAAAATTTTTAACTTATATTTGTATATAATGAAGATAAAGAAAGTTTTGTTATAATTTTTTTATTTCATCCATTTAACTTGCCGTTGTATTATATATAAAATATCCATCATATATCCCATTTCTAACATTTATAATTAACAACAAATTGCTTCCGTTTTAGGCTTTATGTGTTTTCAAGAAAAATAAAGATCTTTCATGCAACTTTAAAAAAAAAATAGTCTAAACAAAAATTGACAATGAAAATTTAAGTGTTTATTTCGTTTCTAAATACTTCAAAGCAGAATTGATATAGTAAACAAATCAACCAAATACACTATTTCGATATAATAACATATACTTTAAAATTGTCACTAAATCACATTTGTAGATATATATACTACTCAGAAAATGACCAGCAAAATGAATACAAAACGCAATCTTCATTTAACCATTTCCTTGTAGAAGCCCAAGCATGATATTACTCTTTTAGTTTCTAGTGAACTCTCCAGTAAGAGAACACCAAATAGAGATCTTTAACAAAAGACAAAGGAAACATGTACATATGTACAGAGACCGTTTATATTAAGCAGTGTTGTAAAAATCTCGATTAGGTCCCGATTAATCTCCGATTAATCCCTAGGCGCTGCTTGACCGATTAGAGAGCGCCTAGCGATTAATCCAAGCATACAAAATGACTGAAATAGTAGAACCCGATTAAATTTTAACACTTTGAAGATGTTATATCTCAATAGAAACTATTTGAGGTATAATTAGTGCTGTATTTATCATATGAACCTATTTTGTTATGATATTAGTGGTATTTATGAACTTTTATATGATATTAGTCATATTTAATCTTTTTAAATCTAACAAATTAGCAATTAATGGTCCCCAATTAATCCCTCGGTTAATCTCCACCTAGCCGATTAATCCCTTGACCCCAGTCCACCGACTAGCTAACGTCGAGCGATTTTTACAACCTTGATATTAAGACAATAAATCTGAAAAATTCCAAAGAATGAACAAAAACCCATGATGCTGAAAGCTACAATAAAAAACACAAACAAAACATGATTGTCACACCCCCGAACCAGACGGCGGAAACGTCCGAGGGCTCGTGTGACTTAAATTGAAATATCATCACAATGAATATACATGAAACATAACACATTCATCACCAAACATTACATAGTACAACTGGCATTGTTTACATCAAGTACAAGGTTTACATTACATGATTCCAAAATATAAAGTGTTTGGTGATTAGCAACTACAAAAGAAACTTTCAACACACTGGATGCTTCCTTGTCTAACGATTACCTGAGAATACAAGATATTTTGAAAACAGTCAACATATATAATGTTGGTGAGTTCATAAGTGTGTTTGATGTAAAGTAGTTTATGTCATTCGTAAAACCCAGAAAATCCGATATTTTATGTATTAAATCTTTTCTTGAAAATGTTGTGATGATCCTGTAAGTATATGCGTGAATGATTTCAACATGAGTATAAATGAGTAGTTTTGCATTATAGTTTTTGAAAGTACAAATGAGCAAAATTGATTTCCCCGGAAAACCCGATGTTTCCCGATAAAAGTTACGATTGTTTTGCATTATTGTATCGTTACATCGAATGAATATGATTTCCCTTGATTAATGATGTCGGATTTCTACGTGAGTCGTTATAACCATGCATGATAATTACTAGTTCGTCTGTCTTGGCATTCTAATGAACACCGAAATTTGATCTTAAGACTTTGTCACCCTAGACTGGCCGAGTCTAACTGTAGCGAACAGCTTAGGTGTGGGGGAGTCACCCCCGTATAGATCTATACACAAACTCTCGCTCTCCCTCCAGGAGACTTTGATTACAACTACAGACTACCGACACCTATTGATGTCACCCGTTATTACTCACTCAATCCACATGAATTTGATTAACCTTGATTAATGATCTGATTCTAGTTTACTTGAAGGGAAGGTAAGCCTAACAGACGAGGAGAAGAGGACTACTAGGCCCTACTAATTTCGTATGTTATTTAAGGCTGTCGAGTATACGAAAAGGCGCGTTGGCCCATTTCGCATAAGGTTTATTTGGACCTTACTAGCAATGCTAATGGGCCACTGAGGCCCAATAGCATGTAAAAGTCATTGAGGGTCCCTTAAGCACGTAATTGGGTCACAAGAGGCCCAATAACATGTATTATTTATGTTGGGCCCAAAAGTCATGTTAATGGGTCACGAAGACCCAATAGTCATGATTTAAATCTCTCAAGCCCAACCATTAGAATATTTACTTGTTTTGTATAGTATTAATCCTTCGAGTTTTTAAATCGATACGTCGTAAAAATCACGAATTTGTTTTATAACGATCTATAGATTTATAAAAATAGTTATTTTTCTATTTAAAACCCATAAGTTATATAGTTTTGTATATTTTGACCCAATTATTTTATTATTAACACAATTGACCCAAAAATATTAGTTTGACCTATTCAGCCCTTTATTTTGGTAAAGTTGGCAATTTTAGTCCTTTTTATAAAAAGAATGACATATTAGGTCCTTGGACTATTTTTCTTGACATTTTTGACCCAAACATTTATTTAAATAATGTTTTAAGCCCAAAAGTAAATTTTTGGAAGGTTTCAACCCTTTAGTTAAAAGATTTGCATTTTAATCCACACTTTTTGCAATTTTTACACTTTTTACCCAAAATCCAAAATCTTTGCATTTTCAATCCTTTTTGGCAAATAAGGTCATTTTAACCCCTGAAATAAATTTATTTATCTTTCTACCCACTGTTTTGAGAAATTTACCAGTTCAGCCCCCTTAAAACCTTATTTTTCGCAAATTTGGGCCTATGGGTCGAAAAGCCCAAAATTTTAGCCCAATAGGCTACAATTTACGTTTTTAGTCCTTTGAAAAGCATAATGATCATAAAAACTTCTATTTTAACTGTTTTGACACTTTGAGCCTTGTAAAATCTGTAAATGACAATTTTTTCCCAAACTTTTGTTTATTTGACAAAAATAGTCCAATAATAAGTTTTATGTTGTAGTGTGTTATTTTAAAGCTTGTATAGTAGTTTATCTTGACATGTTAAGTGAAATATGACCTAGATGACATATTTTTCGTTCTTGAACTATAGATCTCGAAATATCTTTTATTTTTAGCACATATTTACCACAAAAACACAAGAAATCACACATAACATACAAATACACATAGATCTTCACATTTTACTTGTATTCTCCCCTATAAATCATATGAAAACCGAAAATATAGGGGTATGAACTCACCTTCCTTTGATGTTTTTGATTTGAAGAAAGAATGGAAGAGTTTGATGTTATTTTCGGCCCTAGAAAGCTTGTTGAGAAGACTTTGGCTTAGATAGGTTCTAAGAAGCATGATCATGAACTTTCATGAGTTAGAAGGAGATTTATAAAAGAATCAAGAAACTAAACCATAGATCTAAGTACAACTTACCAAGAAGTGATGATATTCTCTTGAAATCCTCTTGATACACAAGCAAAATTTCGAGAATTTTGGATGAAGAATATGGATGAGCTTTGAGAGAATTTGAGAGAGTTTGTTGTGATGTGTGTGTGTTTTGGTGATCCTCGACCGAGAGTAGAAGAAGAGAGGAGAGGGGAGAGAGTGAGATGAGTTGACATGCATGGGAACATGAGAATGATGCATGGATACCCCATGTATAATTATGAGGTGGCACCATTAAAAGTCAACTCTCATTTATCCATTCTTTTATATATATTTTTTGTTTTACTTGGGCCGAAATCGGCTAAGGAAGAAGGAAGAAATCACTTTGGCCCATTCTTGCCTTGGCTCGAGTTCATGAGGCCCATAAGGAAAACTTATGGCCCATTGGGCCCTTAGGAATGGATTACGCCCCAATCGTGCATGAAAGAATGGATTTGTGGCTTTTTAGGGCTTATTGGATTGCTATGGCCCAATAAGGCCCATTAAAGGTAAACTAGTCCATTTTAGACTTATAAAGCCCAAAAAGGTTAAGTCTTATGAGAATGGGTCCAATTAGAGCCCATTTAAGAGTTCTAAGCCCAAAATAGTCACATTGGAGGTTTATTGGCCCATTAGGCCCAATAAAGAAATCCTAGTCCATAATGGACTTAAACCGGGATTTCTAGGGTTTCCAACCTTTTGTTGACTATTTGAGTGTTTTGAATAGAGTGTTTGATGGAATTTTGTTGTCATTGAATAAGTATCATACATTGCTTTCATGTTTTAGTTACAATGTTATCCTTGTTTAATGTTTACAAAGCATTAGAATTCCTAGCTGTGACATCATCCCCCCGTTAGAGGGAATTTCGTCCTGAATTTCTTTTTGAAGCTAGATTTGCGAATGCAAGAATAGGTGAGGGTACTTTTGCTTCATCTGGTCTTCGCGTTCCCATGTGAATTCTGGTCCACATTTCGCGTTCCACCGAACCTTCACTATTGGAATGCGACTTTGCTTAGTACTCTTCACCTCCCTGTCCATGATTTCAACTGGTTCCTCGATGAACAGGAGATTCTCGTTGATTTCGATTTCTTCCAATGGAATGACGAGAGTTTCGTCGGATAAGCACTTCTTCAAATTGGAAACATGGAACACGGGGTGTACACTGTTGAGTTCACCAGGTAGTTGCAGTCTATAAGCCACGGGACTGATTCGGACAAGAATCTCAAACGGTCCAATGTACCATGGGTTTAGTTTTCCCCCTTTCCCAAAACGAATCACCCCTTTCCAGGGAGAGACTTTTAACAACACCCGATCCCCGACTTGAAACTCCAAGGGCTTTCGCCGTTTATCAGCGTAGCTCTTCTGTCGGTCGTGTCACACCCCGATCCTTGTCGGAATCGATCAAGGCGTGATATATTGTTCAAAGTCTCATGACAACTATGTTATAATATTATTAGATTCAATTAAGTACTAAGTATGCAAACAAGATCCACAACATATAAATACAAATCCAAATACGAACAACATTTATTACATCAAATTTAAATAGTCTTGTGGATTTCTAAGGCACAACCTATTTTTCATCAACTTCATTCTTCAAATCTGCATCATGGGTAAAAACAGGTCAACTACGAGAGTTGGTGAGTAATCTAATTTTAGTAGAGAAAATTGTGAAGTTGAAACATTTATAATTTGAAATTTGTTTTCTTTTGAAGTCGGCAAACAATTGTATTTGAGATAACGGTTTATAAATCAAAAATTGATTAACAAATGATAACAACAACAATAAGTTCTCACCCTATATATACATATGTATATATATATATATATATAAATATATATAGGATGGAGCATCTAATCATCATACACACTCAACCACGTGCGATCAATCACCTTAGCGTCCCAAGGCGGGGTGGTCAACCTAATAGCGCTATTATTGTCCATAACGTACCTCAAGAATACGGGCATAGTCATGGAGATTAGACTAAAAATGGTAATGCACTACAAGTACATGTAGCGTAAACAAACAATAGTTATACAATTAATGACTCACGTATAAATGTCCCAACAATGTCTCAATTGTGATAAAACAATAAAATGAAGTTGGAATATATTAGAACCATATGATACACCCCAAAAGTATTGAAAATTATAAAGTATGGGGTAGATTACTCACATTAGTCCCAAAATGAAATGCGTGTGTCGTACGATAGACGGTTCGGGTCAAAATGGCGTAGAACCTAATATAATTAATAGTTTTGGTTTAGGAACTGCTAAACGAGAATAGAGTACTAATACAAATAATTAGACACATATTCTTATATTAGATGAATTAACAATAATTCATTTTGATTATAATATTAAGGTATTCATTTGTTAAATGAATTTTAAATTGAATTAATTACTTTGCATAATTAATTTATATTTTCAATTTAGGCCAGATTTTAATAATTTCTTATTAAAATAATAACTTGCCCAATTATAATTATTTACAGATTTTAACAATTATTTATATGAAATAATCATTAAAATGTATTTTTACATGCTTAAATACTTAGGAAAATGGTTTTAAATAGTACACAGTATTGAAAAATTATGAAATTATTAGGAAATCATTATTTCCTACAATATTAATTACTGTAAAATTTTTATATTTTTCTGAACTGTTTTAGTGTTTATTTAATACTTTAATGATTAAACAACAACAAAATTCGGGAAAAATACTAAATGATTCCCAAAAATTCTGTAAAATTAACCATAGTTTTATAACATGATATAGAGCCCGGTGTATAAGTTTCGGATATTTGTGACTGTGGGAAGTATTTTTTATATATTTCATTATTAATTAATCAATAAAATCATAAATAATAGTAAACAGTAATATAAATGCATGAAACTTCATAAATTATGTTTAGACAATATATTGGTCATCCCAGAATTTTCTCAGAATTTATTGAATGCAAAAAGTATTTTATGTGAATTATTGCCCTACTTTATTGCAATAATTATAGTAATTCAATAAAAATAAGTTATTTTCTGAAAATTTCCAGAACTTCTTATTTTATTGATGGGATTCTGAGAAAAATCAGGTTTATGCATAAAATGAGTTTTAGATATTTTGGTGGATTTAATTTGTTTCTTGTATGAATTTGAAACTTTTAACAACATACCTTGATGAATGCTTCAAGAGGGATGAAGATTTGAGTATAATAGATTGTTCTTGGCTGGAATATGAGTATTTCTTGGATGAATTTCGAGATTGAGAGTGAGAGAAAGAATAGAGAAGGTTTAAGTGGTGAAGAGAATAATGTGTTGGGAGAAAAAGGAAAGGAAAGTGGATGGGAGGTGTGAGTGGGAGACCATGAGAATAATCTTTTTGCTTTTGGTGGTCTTCATAATTTCTCACTAACACAAGCATCTTTTACATAATTAATATAAGAGTTTTATAAAATTTAATGTAAAGTTTATAAAAATAGAGTTTTATAAAATTTAATGTAAAGTTTATAAAAATGGAGTTTTATAAAAGATGAGTTATTATTTGATTATAACAATCTACTTTGATTTGAAGTTTAATTATAGCATTCAAGTTTGATTCTTTTAAATTTAATTAGAGCATTATACTTTGATTTGTTTTAATATGGTATCATAATTTAATTTGATTATAGTTATAACGTTGTACTATACTATGTTGCTATTAACGTCAATTTATATCGTAGTGTATGAGTTTTGATCCTATTAGCGTCAAGTAATCTTGAGTAGGGTTTGAATGAGATTGAGAGAGGTTTCGTTTGTGATCTTTTTGAGTGTCCGGCTTCGCAACGCAAGGTCCATAGACCCCGTTAAGCCATGATTTAGTGTCCTACACAATCCCGATGATTGTGCAATAGTGTTTTATCGCTTTGGTTCGTTGTTTAGCACTTTTAAGGCTAAGGAATATCAAACACATGAACTTTCCAAATGATGTTTTCTCATTAAAATAGCGAATTGTACAGTGATTACATAACGTAAACCCTAACATACAAGGGTTAATGGAATTGACCGGTTTAACTTGTTGACTTTGTTTGACTTTGACTTGACCGAAATTTGATGGTTGTCACATCATCCCCCCGTTAGAGGGAATTTCGTCCCGAAATTTGCATTTTGACCGGGACTTCAAGAGTTTGGAAAAAGATGTGGAAAACGTTTCGTAGTACAAGAAATTAATTTTGGTGAGGAACAACCCGCCTGATGTCACATAACGACCTTGGAAATTTCTTATTGTAACTTGAACTGAGTCGATTTAAAATGAGTTTATTGTTTTGGGATGATAGAGTATTCTATGTGTGCTTTTATACTCCCTGTTTTTGTCCTTGGTATTACCACTATGAATATTTTATAACGTAGTTAGCGAGTTCCATCATTACTTATGTTTCAACAAATTTTGACGAAATTTGCATTATAAGTCCTACCAGTTCTTTTATAGTAGCTTGGCGTAAACTAGTCGTATATCATTAAGATTGCAAGGGCATTCGGATGGGTGACCCCGCCTTAAGCCCACAACCCAACAAGGAACAGGGAATGAGGCGGAATCACACATTCTAAGTCCATAGAATCTTAATGATATATGACCATAATGTTTACACTAGCCATCATAGATTCCAGGGGCGTAGTATTATTGGGGCCAGGAGGGGCAGTGGCCCCCTCCTGATTTTTGGGCTAGAAGTAGGAATTGTAGTTCAAAATAAAATAGTTATAAGCCTGCTATCTTCAAACTTGGGCTTTGGCCCCTCCCGATTCCTAATCAGAATTGTCCAATACTCCAAATTCTCCAAGCGTCCAAGCGGTATCAAGAAATCAAAATCGATTCATCCCCATTTGCCCAATTCGCTGCCTATCTCGCCTGCTGTTCGTTTGTCGCTGTCTCGCCAAGTCATTCGCCTGGTCTCACTCACAGAAATCAGGTATGTAATCCCGAGACCCAAATCCTGTTCAGCTGTTCTTTCTTTTCTGATTGTAAGATTGTTGATTGTTGGTGTTGGCGTATTGCACTGCTGCTGCTGTTTTCTGTCAATCTGTTGCCTATTTATGCGTTACTACTGTCTTACTGAGTTTCTTTTTAATTTGGCTGTCATTTGCGATTTGGCGATTTGCCAATTTGATTTATAAGTTATGAACTTATA
The DNA here is from genome assembly GCF_052849685.1 of Lactuca virosa. NCBI lineage: Eukaryota > Viridiplantae > Streptophyta > Magnoliopsida > Asterales > Asteraceae > Lactuca > Lactuca virosa. The sequence continues at coordinate 137,534,299 of NC_136430.1, forward strand.
GATTTGGCTATTGTTGGTGTTGGGTCTTGTACTGTTGCTGTTGTTTTTAGTTTGATTTTTTATTTTTATTTTTAGATTTCGTTATTGATTTGGTTATGCTTAACAGCTAGGCAGCTTCAAACAAAACTGAAAAGTGAAAACAAAGATTGATTTGGTTATTGTTAAATGAGTTATTGGTTATTGTTCAAATTTTGATTTTTGATTTTTTTGATTGAATCAATTGTTCCTTCATTTTGATTTTTCTAGATATAATCATGGGAAAGATCAAAACATTGAAAGAGAAATTGCTGTCTGCTTACTAATATATCATTCATAATCTGTTTTTAAAGACATTAAAGGCCGTCGGGCTGAGTTGTAATTCTTTTTCTAGGTGTTTTTGGTGTTTATTTGTTGAAAACAATCTGTTATTATTATTTTTTTTTTTGTTAATTTCAGTTTATAATATTTCCCCCCCCCCCAAGTTAATTGTTCAAGCTCCGCCACTGATAGATTCACTAGTAAAAACCCTGAGTTTTTTACATAGATGATAAGACTTATTTGGGTTTTGCCGTGTTCTCAAGATTCATGGTTTATATACTTGAATTGATGCTAGTTTTAGTAATAAAAAGAAATTTAGAATTTAAACGTCGATGTTAGAAGCTTGTACTGATATTTAAGGGGTTAAAAAAAATAAAGTTTTATTAGTTACCTATAGCGACACACAAGTCATAATTTGCATGTGTGAAGACTTGGAGTACTTTCTAATTGGTTCATGTGTGAAGACTTGGAGTACTTTATAACTGGTTCATGTGTGAAGACTTGGAGTACTTTCTAATGAAAAGTGTGCTACTGGGGAAATTCGAAACTGGTACGTAGCTTCAAAGTCAAGAATATGCAGTAGGCATGTGATGCATTAAATGCATGAGGCACATAAGTCATAATTTGCAGCAACATATACGTATATGTGTGTGAATTGAAGAAGAAGGTTACGGCTCATAGACCATATATATTCATTTCCTCTTTATTTGTTATTAATTACTTCTCCCACTTCACTTATATAAATCATCACATTCTTACCGCAATTTTTAACTTCTCCCTTACAAATGGATCCACCTGCAGATCATCAAAACCCCATATATGACCTCGATTGGTTTCAGTACTTTGATCATCAAGATCTTTTCAGGTATATATAAACGTCACTCATTACCCCATCTTTCGCATAAAAAAGTGATTTTGTCTATATTGATCAAAACATGGTTTGGATTTGTAGTGATCAAAAAGAGTCTTCCATCGTGTTGGATTTGATTATCTTGAGTTTTTGGATTTTTGCAGTGGTGACAGGCTCGACCGTCCTGATTACGAGTTGTCGGAAAAATTGCATGAAGTGCTCGATCAGAACGTTTCCATAGTACTTAACAAAGATCAAAACATCATTTCTAGAAATGAGTTTCACGATTTGGATCCCCTTAAAGACATAAGCTTATGGGATTGTTGGGAGGATGGTAATTTACCATTGGTTAGTTTCAATGAAGACTGTAAATCCGGTGGTGAGGCTACATGTAGTTCTAGTGCTGCCACCACTGATCACGGTGGCCGGAAGGTGGTAAAGAGATTGAGACCATTGGAGTTTGAAGAAATAGCGAAGTACTTTGAGATGCCGATAATCATGGCGGCAAAGGAACTAGGGATAGGGTTAACATTGTTGAAGAAAAGATGCAGAGAGCTAAACATAAACAGATGGCCTCATAGAAAACTTACGAGCCTACAATCCCTCATTCAAAATGCCAAGGTAAATTACGATAATAACCTTCTATACATTACTCATGCATGCATGCCTGCACTTGGTAACCAAAGTAGTTTTGGTATTTTCTAAAATTTTAATTATTAGTTTCTTTATAACATAAACAATGGTCCTAGGCATATTCCACATCAATTCAATTGATTTACTACGATTTCCTGATTTATATTTATATAAACTTAACTCATTGTAAATTTTGTGAACTCACACGAAAAATATATTGCATCTACCTTTTTTTTTTAAAAAAAAACTAGGAGTTGGGATTAAAGGAGGAGATAGAGACGTTAGAAGGGCACAAGAAGATGATGGAGAAATTGCCAGGTATGGAATTGACAGAAAGAACAAAGAAGCTTAGGCAAGCTTGCTTCAAAGCTATTTATAAGAAGAGAGGACTTAACAATCCTTAGTCCTTACCTTTTCTTTTAGCCATTTTGTTATAATTAGTGGATTTTAATCTACATTGTATGTGTTTTTCTCTTGATAGTTTGATACCCTTTTTAGTTTCATTGTGTTTGTTTGTCTATTGATTTTTTTATGCAGAAAATTTTGTATAATTTAGGTATTATAGTTTGTATTATGTATTTAGCCATATTCTAGATTGCCGACACGACTACGCCGACGACTCTATACTAGAGGTCTATATAAATAGACTTATGAATTTAGTAGGAATAACTTGATTATAATCTTGTGATTTGTTCCATGTCTGATCCACTCCTAAGATTCACTCGACATGCCCCCAGTTACGTGTAATTAAAATTTTATTAGACTGTTGATCCTAATGAGTCTACCCTAAGTCCACAACCAAACAAGGAACAAGTCAACTACGAGAAACACGCATATGGACTTGTGAGTTATTTGTAAATTGATTATGGAAATAAAGTTTTTAGACATTTTTGGGTAAAATAATTGTAAAACACTTGTTGGGCCATGGTTAGGAGTGTTGGGCAGCTTTTGGGCTTTCCATGGTTACTAAATGTGAAACATGTAGCACTTGCGTGGGCCCCCACAAAACTAAGTTTTCACATTTATTTCCCACTTCTAGGCCCATTAGGGAACTTAATAGTCCAATGAGTTGGCCATTTTGGAGTGTATCCTTTCGGATACGTTTGATAAGGTCGGGTATGTTGATGGCTCAAAAGTAATGTGAATGACGCGCTTTGGCCTATAGGTTTGGGAACTCTCGCCTTTGGTCCCCAGATAAGCAAACTGGTCCCTCGGTTGATTGGGATGTATACGAATGCTTACCTAGTCAGGACTTTCGGGCTACCGGCACCTCCCCCTTCCAGTTACTACACGTCCATTACTATGATCCTACCCAACTAGAGTGGATGACTTTGAATTTCCTATGAGCTCTAAGGAATACATATATGTATATACATTTTGTTAAACAACTTGAGTATGTGTGTGATTTTCAGAGAAAGTGGAGAATATTCACAAGTGTATGCACACATATAAGTGTCAGGAGTAATACGTATGCACATAAGGGAGCAATTAACACACAAAGGTATTCCTAGGATTTTCTAAGTGTGAATTGCATGCAGTTGTGTGTGCATTTTATAAACTAGCATACGAGAGGACCCTAGAGGCTATAGACTAGGTCAAGGCAATTAACCTAATTCCCTATAGTCAAGGGCTCTGATACCAATCTGTCACACCCCGATCCTTGTCGGAATCGATCAAGGCGTGATATATTGTTCAAAGTCTCATGACAACTATGTTATAATATGATTAGATTCAATTAAGTACTAAGTATGCAAACAAGATCCACAACATATAAATACAAATCCAAATACGAACAACATTTATTACATCAAATTTAAATAGTCTTGTGGATTTCTAAGGCACAACCTATTTTTCATCAACTTCATTCTTCAAATCTGCATCATGGGTAAAAACAGGTCAACTACGAGAGTTGGTGAGTAATCTAATTTTAGTAGAGAAAATTGTGAAGTTGAAACATTTATAATTTGAAATTTGTTTTCTTTTGAAGTCGGCAAACAATTGTATTTGAGATAATGGTTTATAAATCAAAAATTGATTAACAAATGATAACAACAACAATAAGTCCTCACCCTATATATACATATGTATATATATATAAATATATATAGGATGGAGCATCTAATCATCATACACACTCAACCACGTGCGATCAATCACCTTAGCGTCCCAAGGCGGGGTGGTCAACCTAATAGCGCTATTATTGTCCATAACGTACCTCAAGAATACGGGCATAGTCATGGAGATTAGACTAAAAATGGTAATGCACTACAAGTACATGTAGCGTAAACAAACAATAGTTATACAATTAATGACTCACGTATAAATGTCCCAACAATGTCTCAATTGTGATAAAACAATAAAATGAAGTTGGAATATATTAGAACCATATGATACACCCCAAAAGTATTGAAAATTATAAAGTATGGGGTAGATTACTCACATTAGTCCCAAAATGAAATGCGTGTGTCGTACGATAGACGGTTCGGGTCAAAATGGCGTAGAACCTAATATAATTAATAGTTTTGGTTTAGGAACTGCTAAACGAGAATAGAGTACTAATACAAATAATTAGACACATATTCTTATATTAGATGAATTAACAATAATTCATTTTGATTATAATATTAAGGTATTCATTTGTTAAATGAATTTTAAATTGAATTAATTACTTTGCATAATTAATTTATATTTTCAATTTAGGCCAGATTTTAATAATTTCTTATTAAAATAATAACTTGCCCAATTATAATTATTTACAGATTTTAACAATTATTTATATGAAATAATCATTAAAATGTATTTTTACATGCTTAAATACTTAGGAAAATGGTTTTAAATAGTACACAGTATTGAAAAATTATGAAATTATTAGGAAATCATTATTTCCTACAATATTAATTACTGTAAAATTTTTATATTTTTCTGAACTGTTTTAGTGTTTATTTAATACTTTAATGATTAAACAACAACAAAATTCGGGAAAAATACTAAATGATTCCCAAAAATTCTGTAAAATTAACCATAGTTTTATAACATGATATAGAGCCCGGTGTATAAGTTTCGGATATTTGTGACTGTGGGAAGTATTTTTTATATATTTCATTATTAATTAATCAATAAAATCATAAATAATAGTAAACAGTAATATAAATGCATGAAACTTCATAAATTATGTTTAGACAATATATTGGTCATCCCAGAATTTTCTCAGAATTTATTGAATGCAAAAAGTATTTTATGTGAATTATTGCCCTACTTTATTGCAATAATTATAGTAATTCAATAAAAATAAGTTATTTTCTGAAAATTTCCAGAACTTCTTATTTTATTGATGGGATTCTGAGAAAAATCAGGTTTATGCATAAAATGAGTTTTAGATATTTTGGTGGATTTAATTTGTTTCTTGTATGAATTTGAAACTTTTAACAACATACCTTGATGAATGCTTCAAGAGGGATGAAGATTTGAGTATAATAGATTGTTCTTGGCTGGAATATGAGTATTTCTTGGATGAATTTCGAGATTGAGAGTGAGAGAAAGAATAGAGAAGGTTTAAGTGGTGAAGAGAATAATGTGTTGGGAGAAAAAGGAAAGGAAAGTGGATGGGAGGTGTGAGTGGGAGACCATGAGAATAATCTTTTTGCTTTTGGTGGTCTTCATAATTTCTCACTAACACAAGCATCTTTTACATAATTAATATAAGAGTTTTATAAAATTTAATGTAAAGTTTATAAAAATAGAGTTTTATAAAATTTAATGTAAAGTTTATAAAAATGGAGTTTTATAAAAGATGAGTTATTATTTGATTATAACAATCTACTTTGATTTGAAGTTTAATTATAGCATTCAAGTTTGATTCTTTTAAATTTAATTAGAGCATTATACTTTGATTTGTTTTAATATGGTATCATAATTTAATTTGATTATAGTTATAACGTTGTACTATACTATGTTGCTATTAACGTCAATTTATATCGTAGTGTATGAGTTTTGATCCTATTAGCGTCAAGTAATCTTGAGTAGGGTTTGAATGAGATTGAGAGAGGTTTCGTTTGTGATCTTTTTGAGTGTCCGGCTTCGCAACGCAAGGTCCATAGACCCCGTTAAGCCATGATTTAGTGTCCTACACAATCCCGATGATTGTGCAATAGTGTTTTATCGCTTTGGTTCGTTGTTTAGCACTGTTAAGGCTAAGGAATATCAAACACATGAACTTTCCAAATGATGTTTTCTCATTAAAATAGCGAATTATACAGTGATTACATAACGTAAACCCTAACATACAAGGGTTAATGGAGTTGACCGGTTTAACTTGTTGACTTTGTTTGACTTTGACTTGACCGAAATTTGATGGTTGTCACAGGTCGCGTGATGCTTGAAGTCGAGCTTTGATTTGAACTATTTTCTCTGTCGTTTCGCGTATGTTTTCTGATCCTGTTAGTGCATTGTTTGGTGTCTGCCCTCTTGCCAGTTGAGTGTCGCCTACCTCTGTCCAACACAACGGGGATCTATATTTACGACCATATAAGGCTTCGAAAGGAGCAACTTTGATGCTTGTGTGATAATTGTTGTTGTACGAAAACTCAATTAAAGGTAAGTGGGTATCCCACGACCTTCCAAAGTCTATCACACATGCTCGAAGCATATCCTCAAGCGTTTGAATGGTTCGCTCACTTTGACCATCCGTCTGTGGGTGGTAAGCAATGCTCATGTCGAGTTGTGTCCCCATAGCCTTTTGTAGCGATTTCCAAAAGCGTGAAGTGAACCTACTATCTCGATCTGAGATGATAGATATTGGTACTCCATGGAGTCTCACAATTTCCTTGATGTAGATTCTTGTTAGTCGCTCCATCTTGTATGTCTCCTTTATTGGCAGGAAATGAGCGGATTTTGTCAACTTATCGACTATTACCCATATGGTATCCAATTCATCTGTTGTCTTGGGTAATTTGGTCACAAAGTCCATAGTAATCCTTTCCCATTTCCACTCGGGTATTACCGGCTGTTGTAATAGTCCCGAGGGCTTTTGATACTCTACCTTCACTTTAGCACAAGTGAGGCATTTGCTAACGTAAGTGGCAATCTCTGCCTTCATGTTAGGCCACCAATAACATTGCTTGACATCCAGGTACATTTATCTGACCCTGGATGGATGGAGTATCGTGTCTTATGAGCTTCATTAATGACTACTTCTCTGAATCCTCCAAGTTTAGGGACCCAAATTCGGTTCATGAAATAATATGTTTCGTCCTCCTTGACTTCGAAGTTCTTTTCCATTCCACGTAACGCTTCGCTCGTTCTGTTTTCTGTCTTCATGGCGTCGAACTAGGCTGCTTTGATTTGTGAGGACAGATGGGATTGGATGGTTATTGAAAGATTCTTCACACGACGATTGGAGTATTCTTTCCGACTCAAGGCATCAGCTACCACGTTAGCCTTGCATGGGTGGTACTTGAATTCGCACTCATAATCGTTTAGCAGCTCAACCCATCTTCGCTGTCTCATGTTTAACCCCTTTTGATTCAAAATGTGCTGGAGACTCTTGTGGTCAGTGAAAATGGTGCACTTGGTACCATAAAAGGTAGTGCCTCCAAATTTTCAAAGCGAAGACCACAGCTCCAAATTCGAGATCATGGGTGGTATAATTCACCTCATGTGTTTTTAGTTGTCGGGATGCATAAGCTATTACCTTACCACGCTGCACGAGTACACAGCCTAAACCCTGATTCGAAGCATCGCAATAAACTACGAAGTCCTCTGTTCCCTCTGGTAGTGATAATACTGGTGCACTACAGAGAGCTCGCTTCAGAGTTCGGAAGGCAACCTCCTGCTTTTCTGTCTATTTAAATTGTACACCCTTCTGTGTAAGCATGGTAAGTGGCTTGGCTGTTTTGGAGAAGTTTTGAATGAATCTCCTGTAATAGCCTGCGAGACCTAAAAATTGACGAATTTATGTGGGTGTCGTTGGGACTGCCCATCCTTCAATGGCTTTGATCTTAGAAGGTTCCACATGTATCCCTTCTTGGCTGAAAACATGACCTAAAAAGTTTACGCTTCGGAGCCAGAACTCGCATTTAGAGAGTTTTTCGTATAACTTTTCAGTTCGTAGGGTTTCCAAGATTTGCCGGAGATGTCGGCCATGCTCCTCTTTGCTTCGAGAATAGACTAGAATATCGTCGATGAAAACGATGACAAAGTTGTCGAGGAATGGTCGGCAGACTCGATTCATCAGGTCCATGAATGCGACAGGGGCATTCGTTAGACCGAAGGGCATTACAACGAATTCATAATGTCCATAGCGGGTTCGGAAAGCGGTTTTGGGAATATCCTCTTCCCGAAGCTTGAGCTGGTGGTAGCCGGACCGTAGATCTATCTTAGAGAAGTAATTTGTTCCCTGGAGCTGGTCGAACAGGTCATCGATTCGTGGAAGTGGGTAGTGATTCTTGATAGTGAGCTTATTCAGTTCTCTATAATCGATACACATCCTAAAGGATCTGTCCTTCTTCTTAACAAAAAGGACCGGAGCTCCCCAGAGTGAGAAGCTAGGTCGGATGAATCCTTTACTCAAGAGCTCACTGAGTTGGCTTGACAGTTCTTACATCTCCGCAGGAGCCAACCTATAGGGTGATTTGGCCATTGGCATAGCTCCCGGTACCAGGTCAATTCGGAACTCGACTTGTCTTTCTGGGGGTATCCCCGGAAGATCTTCGGGAAAAATGTCCGGGAAGTCGCAAGCCACCGGGATGTCTCGAATATTGACCTCTTCCTTGGACTTATCCACTATGTGTGCCAGAAACGCCAAGTCCTTCTTTTGTAGACACTTTTGTGCCTTAATGCACGAGATAAGACGAAGGTTCGTACTGGGTTTGTCTCCGTATATTATTAGGGTTTCGTGATTAGGGAGATGAAGGCGAACGACCTTCTCGTGACACATAATTTCGGCATGATGGGGGCTCAACCAGTCCATGCCGACAATCACATCAAAACTCCTAATAGTTACAGGCATCAAGTTTATTTGAAAGATATGCTGATTTAAAGTTAGGGTACATCCTACATAGATTTCCCCGGCTGATTCTGTTTTCCCATTAGCCATTTCCACCGTAAAGGTTTCATTAAGCTTTTGGGGTTGTTGTTTTAGCAAGTGTTTGAATTTGTTACTCACAAAGCTTCGCTCTGCTCCGGTATCAAACAGGATGCATGCATATGAGTGGTTAAGGAGAAACGTACCGGTGACGACAGCGGGATCCTGAACCGCTTCTCCTTGCCCCATAGTCAGCACTCTTCATGCTGCTCCTGTCGCCTGGGTGTTCGCATTGGGACAATTTCGTCTGAAATGTCCAGTTTTTCCCGCACCCATAACAGGTATAACTGGCTCCGTCCTTGGTGTTGTTGTTGTTGTTGTTGTGCATCTAGTTTTGTGGAAACTGGGTCCTACAATATTTTGCTGTATGGCCCTTCCGGTTGCATCTTGTGCACATCATCTCTCTGCATTCCCCGAGGTGATGGTAGTTACATTTGTTACACTTGGGAAGATTCCCTGTGTACTGCTTCGGAGTATTCGGCATGGATGAGGCTGGAGCATGTGGTGCTGGGGTAGCTTGGGTTGCTACGTGGACAGTCACTGTCTATTGCTTCTTAGATGATTCAGAGTTCTATTTTCCTCTTCTCTTGTTGTTCTTCCCTTTCTTATTCTCTTCTTCCTTCTTAACATCCGCTTCCACAATCTTAACACTCTTCTTGCTGCCATGATCATACAGTTTCTTGGCCAATCTTTTGGCGCTATCAAACGTCTCAGGGTTTGCCGCAATGACATTCCCTTGGATAGGTGCAGTCAATCCCCAGATGAACCTCTCAATCTTTTTCCCTTTCGAGGTGATCATACCCGGACACAGAAGGGATAGCTCACTAAACCTGGATATGTATGCTTCGATGTTGGAGTTCTGAACTGTCAAGTTCCACAATTCTTGTTCCATCTTTTGTATCTCGCCTCTAGGGCAGTACTCTGCCAACATCATTTCCTTCAGTTCTTCCCAGGGCATCGTGTTTGCCACTGGAAGGGTCATGGCTTCAATGTGACCATTCCACCATGAAAGAGCTTGATCAACAAAGGTACATGTTGCGAACTTGACCTTGCACCCATCTGGACACCTGCAAATTTCAAAGACGGATTCGATTTTCTCAATCCACCTCTTTAGGGCTATAACGCCTCCCATTCCATTAAAGGTTCGTGGCTTGGCGTTGGTGAAGTCTTTGTAAGAGCATGTTTTGGTAGGTCCTTGATTTATTCCGTTCTTTGAACTTCCAGCTCCCTGCCCGTTTCCTCCGCCATTGTTCCCCTGGTGGATTTGCGTCATGGCTGCTGTGACTGCAGCAGATACAGCGGCTTGAAATGCAACTAAGTTGACTTCAGGTGGTGTCGGTGGTTGGTTATTTCCGCGGTTTGGTCTCTGAGGCATCTTGCTGTTACGGAACAGAAAGATGTTGAGTATGTATTGTTTTTAAGTTGAGAATTTCGTGAATCGATTTTTGTATCTAATTGTTCCCATATATTCACACCAAACAATAATAGTATAGAACACATAGCAGGTCACAACATCACCATAAAACACATAATATTTTTCACTAATAATACCCGTACTTTGATACATGAAAATTTGCTCGAAAGAGCATACATAGAGGTACAAATTTCGACAGCATAACGACTCTATGAGTAGTGTAATCACTTAAACATGGAGTCGGTAGTACATAATATAGAGAACATAGAGAGCATAGCACTAGTAGGGTAAAGCTGGTCCTAACACACTAGGAAGCACCCAAGGGTGGTAGTGAGATCATATGCTGAAGTGTTGTGCCAACAACTGGGCCATCTCAGTCATTTCTCCAATGACTTTATCTCTTTCCTGTTCCGCCTGCACCGCTCGTGCTTCCATGGCGAATAGCTGTTGTCGTAGTGCGGCAGCCTCAGCCTCCGGAGAATGATTCCCTCTTACGGGATTTCCTGGTGGGGCGGGGTGGTTCTGTGGTGTCTCGCTAGTAGGTGGTGTGAAGGAGGCTTCGTCTGTGCCTCCTTCTTCCTCCATATCGTCATCGGTTCCATCAAACTCGTAGTCCGTGTCTGTGTACTCGTCGGGTCCAACGCCGTGTGCTCTCCCTTGCTCTTCCCCCAGGTCGTCCTCAATCATCCCATGGACCACCAAGACCTGATGAAACTGGATGCCCTGATGCTCCTCTTCCATGGTGACTGTGAGGGGGAACACGTAAAGAGGTATATAAATAAGCTATTATTAATCCTAAAATATTTTTAGTTGTTATAAAAATTGGGTTGATGCATTCTTCTTGATTAACAATAGGGTATGCCCTGGGTTTGCTGACCATCGCGATTCGTTCCAGGGCATGTGATAGTGGTATTACGAAGAAATGTAGTTGATCAGGCTACATTCGTCCCTAATACAACTGTGAACAGTCCTAGCTTAACCGGGATGTCAGGTTCTCCCAATCATCTTATGTGATTTGTTATTATGTTCATTTTTCTAAGTCGCGTAGATAAGAGTGTTTATTAGTATATTTTATTTGTTTTGTTCAGAGTTATTTAGTCCCTCTATGGGTTTATAGTTGCATATCAATGTGTGGTTAGATATGCTAGTTCACTATAAACAGCGCTCTGATACCAACCTGTCACACCCCCGAACCAGACGGCGGAAACGTCCGAGGGCTCACGTGACTTAAATTGAAATATCATCACAATGAATATACATGAAACATAACACATTCATCACCAAACATTACATAGTACAACTGGCATTGTTTACATCAAGTACAAGGTTTACATTACATGATTCTAAAATATAAAGTGTTTGGTGATTAGCAACTACAAAAGAAACTTTCAACACACTGGATGCTTCCTTGTCTAACGATTACCTGAGAATACAAGTTATTTTGAAAACAGTCAACATATATAATGTTGGTGAGTTCATAAGTGTGTTTGATGTAAAGTATTTTATGTCATTCGTAAAACCCAGAAAATATGATATTTTCTGTATTAAAACTTTTCTTGAAAATGTTGTGATGATCCTGTAAGTATATGCGTGAATGATTTCAACATGAGTATAAATGAGTAGTTTTGCATTATAGTTTTTGAAAGTACAAATGAGCAAAATTGATTTCCCCGGAAAACCCGATGTTTCCCGATAAAAGTTACGATTGTTTTGCATTATTGTATCGTTACATCGAATGAATATGATTTCCCTTGATTAATGATGTCGGATTTGTACGTGAGTCGTTATAACCATGCATGATAATGACTAGTTCGTATGTCTTGGCATTCTAATGAACACCGAAATTTGATCTTAAGACTTTGTCACCCTAGACTGGCCGAGTCTAACTGTAGCGAACAGCTTAGATGTGGGGGAGTCACCCCCGTATAGATCTATACACAAACTCTCGCTCTCCCTCCAGGAGACTTTGATTACAACTACAGACTACCGACACCTATTGGTGTCACCCGTTATTACTCACTCAATCCACATGAATTTGATTAACCTTGATTAATGATCTGATTCTAGTTTACTTGAAGGGAAGGTAAGCCTAACAGACGAGGAGAAGAGGACTACTAGGCCCTACTAATTTCGTATGTTATTTAAGGCTGTCGAATATACGAAAAGGCGCGTTGGCCCATTTCACATAAGGTTTATTTGGACCTTACTAGCAATGCTAATGGGCCACTGAGGCCCAATAGCATGTAAAAGTCATTGAGGGTCCCTTAAGCACGTAATTGGGTCACAAGAGGCCCAATAACATGTATTATTTATGTTGGGCCAAAAGTCATGTTAATGGGTCACGAAGGCCCAATAGTCATGATTTAAATCTCTCAAGCCCAACCATTAGAATATTTACTTGTTTTGTATAGTATTAATGATTCGAGTTGTTAAATCGATACGTCGTAAAAATCACGAATTTGTGTTATAACGATTTATAGATTTATAAAAATAGTTATTTTTCTATTTAAAACCCATAAGTTATAAAGTTTTGTATATTTTGACCCAATTATTTTATTATTAACACAATTGACCCAAAAATATTAGTTTGACCTATTCAGCCCTTTATTTTAGTAAAGTTGGCAATTTTAGTCCTTTTTATAAAAAGAATGACATATTAGGTCCTTGGACTATTTTTCTTGACATTTTTGACCCAAACACTTATTTAAATAATGTTTTAAGCACAAAAGTAAATTTTTGGAATGTTTCAACCCTTTAGTTAAAAGATTTGCATTTTAATCCATTTTTTTTCAATTTTTACACTTTTTACCCAAAATCCAAAATCTTTGCATTTTCAATCCTTTTTGGCAAATAAGGTCATTTTAACCCCTGAAATAAATTTATTTACTTTTCTACCCACTGTTTTGAGAAATTTACCAATTCAGCCCCCTTAAAACCTTGTTTTTCGCAAATTTGGGCCTATGGGTCGAAAAGCCCAAAATTTTAGCCCAATAGGCTATAATTTACGTTTTTAGTCCTTTGAAAAGCATAATGTTCATGAAAACTTCTATTTTAACTGTTTTGACACTTTGAGCCTGGTAAAATCCGTAAATGACAACTTTTTCCCAAACTTTTGTTTATTTGACAAAAATAGTCCAATAATAAGTTTTATGTTGTAGTATGTTATTTTAAAGCTTGTATAGTAGTTTATCTTGACATGTTAAGTGAAATATGACCTAGATCACATATTTTTCCTTCTTGAACTATAGATCTCGAAATATCTTTTATTTTTAGCACATATTTACCACAAAAACACAAGAAATCACACATAACATACAAATAAACATAGATCTTCACATTTTACTTGTATTCTCCCCCATAAATCATATGAAAACCGAAAATATAGGGGTATGAACTCACCTTGCTTTGATGTTTTCGATTTGAAGAAAGAATGGAAGAGTTTGATGTTATTTTCGGCCCTAGAAAGCTTCGTGAGAAGACTTTGGCTTAGATAGGTTCTAAGAAGCATGATCATGAACTTTCATGAGTTAGAAGGAGATTTATAAAAGAATCAAGAAACTAAACCATAGATCTAAGTACAACTTACCAAGAAGTGATGATATTCTCTTGAAATCCTCTTGATACACAAGCAAAATTTCGAGAATTTTGGATGAAGAATATGGATGAGCTTTGAGAGAACTTAAGAGAGTTTGTTGTGATATGTGTGTGTTTTGGTGATCCTCCGCCGAGAGTAGAAGAAGAGAGGAGAGGGGAGAGAGTGAGATGAGTTGACATGCATGGGAACATGAGAATGATGCATGGATACCCCATGTATAATTATGAGGTGGCACCATTAAAAGTCAACTCTCATTTATCCATTCTTTTATATATATATTTTTTGTTTTACTTGGGCCGAAATGGGCTAAGGAAGAAGGAAGAAATCACTTTGGCCTATTCTTGCCTTGGCTCGAGTTCACGAGGCCCATAAGGAAAACTTATGGCCCATTGGGCCCTTAGGAGTGGATTACGGCCCAATCGTGCATGAAAGAATGGATTTGTGGCTTTTTAGGGCTTATTGGATTGTTATGGCCCAATAAGGCCCATTAAAGGTAAACTAGTCCATTTTAGACTTATAAAGCCCAAAAAGGTTAAGTCTTATGAGAGTGGGTCCAATTAGAGCCCATTTAAGAGTTCTAAGCCCAAAATAGTCACATTGGAGGTTTAGTGGCCCATTAGGCCCAATAAAGAAATCCTAGTCCATAATGGACTTAAACTGGGATTTCTAGGGTTTCCAACCTTTTGTTGACTATTTGAGTGTTTTGAATAGAGTGTTTGATGGAATTTTGTTGTCATTGAATAAGCATCATACATTGCTTTCATGTTTTAGTTACAATGTTATCCTTGTTTAATGTTTACAAAGCATTACAATTGCTAGTTGTGACAATGATAAATAAAGATGAAATAAAACATAAATCTGAATGTAGAAACTTTTAACCTGAAAATATGTAATATAATACCAAAAATGATACCAATATAAAACAAACTTATACTTAATTCAACATGAAGCTCCAGTTTGCTCCTTAAAACCATATGATTCCTAAATGGCGGAGCTAAAGAAGGAGACATGGAATTAGAGCTTACACGGATGCAATATGAAATTCATTTAGATTTGCACTGCTTATTAATCCAACTTTAAATATTTTAATGAATGGAGATAGATGTATGAGCAACCATGATCGGATAAAAGGACAACTCTCTTTTCTAAACTTTTATCTTGCAGGAGAAATTTGGGTCGGTTGATCCAATGTCCTCCCATTTCAGGACCTGTACATATATGCATAAAAGAGTTAAATACACATACCGCTAGAGAGGGGGTATTCAGAGAGATATTGGTGGTATAATTATTGAATTAGTGTACCTTATTTTCGTTAAACTTTTCCCGATCTTTAGTTTGGCATGTTCCTTGACAGCAAGCAGCTAATGTAAATAGAAGGAATCCTGTTTCTTTCTTGCACAATTTCAGCTAGATGGTTCTTTGTTGGAAAATATTAAATGCATACCTTCTGTCACATTTCTTCTTGATGTACAAACTTTAGCTTAAAACCTTTCGTACAGCTTTCAATAAATCTTTTTAATTATCTTGTTGAAAAACATGGTATCTGTAATAAATCAACACCGACATAAAAATAAAAAAAATCAGAAAATCAGAAACTTATTTGAAGATGCATATGAATAACCAAAAAATATTCGTATGTGGGAAATCAAAAAACAAAATCTTGTACATGGGAAACCTTGAAAGTAGAATAAATGAAAAGGCATATGTGTTGCTACAAAAATCCCCAGATCAGATCTGTTTGAAGGGTTTACCTTCGATTTTTAAGGGTAGAGAAAACAGGCGATACAGAGAATTGTGGTCATGACGGCGGTGGCTGATGTTAGTACTAGCGATGGTGGTTGATGTTGGAGACGGAGGTGGTGTCGTTGCCGGAGTTGGTCCTTGGTGAGAGATCCAGTCGTTTGTTTGAGTTATAGAGAAGAAGGGGGATCATATTTTGAGAGAGAGTGTGGATTCAAAATTAATTTGGGTTCGGCTGTCTAGGATTGTGGGAAAAACGAAGGGTCTAAATACAACATGGGTAATTTTATCCATTGGATTGATTTTGTGTTTGTTGAAACCATTCTCATCCATTGGATGTATAAAGCTAGGATCGTGATCCGTGTGATATGTTCAACTTCGGAGAGTAGGATGAAGGAGTAAGGATTGCTGAACCGACTATCTATTTTTTTATGCATCAATTACATGTAAACAATGCTTTATAAGTTGTTTTTAAGACAATTTTTTAAGAGATGCAACATTTTGTTGTACATCAAGCTTTAATAATTGTATTTAAGACATATAAGATATATGTATTATAATATAGTATATATATATATATATTAGTAAGGTACCCGTGCGATGCAGCGGTCGTATTTAGATTTTTTTTTTGCAAATAGTTTTTTTTTCAATATGAAGTTTTTAAGCTGCATTTACTTTATTTTCGGCGAATAATTTCCCCACGTTGATTGTTTTATTTTGGAGAATATTTTCCGATGATTAATTTTTCTTTAGACATGTTATTTTGGGTTAAAAATAGGGAAAATGACTCTTAAGGGTAATTAACTGTTGAGTTTGTTCTCATTTGGTCACTTTCCTTTTTTTTGTACTCAATATACTATCAAACTTGTTGTTTGTGTTCACCATAACCCTTTTGACCGGTTTTTGACCTGTGATAGCCGCTCAAAGGGTTATGGTGAACACAAACAACAAGTTCGATGATGTATTGGATACAAAAAAAAAGGAAAGGGACCAAATGAGAACAAACTCAAAAGTTGGTTACCTTCCTAAGTCATTTTCCTCAAAAAGTTAAATGAAATTAAAGCTGCAAAAGTATCAAAGACCGTAACCTTCTTAGGCCATAACGTACAAGAAGAGCGTTTCAGAGGGGTAGCTTCGTTAAGACATTGTCTATGTTATGCTTACTGTGGTTAGCTGTCAACAACTCTCTGCAAAAGGATATGACTGTGTATGAGAGGTATCTTTATCAGCATAAACGTTTACCTCAAGGTATACTATGGTGATGTCTCTAGAAAAGCTGCATGATCTTGTACATATTGATGTTGTATCTTATCCCTTGAATTCGATCTTAAAGCCAAATAAACTCAAAAATCACAGCACTTGTGATTCCACTCGTTTGTAGACTTGTTTAGAATCCATGATACGATAAATCATTTGATTGGAAATGTAAATTTAGTCATGAAATGCATCTGCTTAATCAAGATTCCCCAAATAAATATTCAAGTGCATTACAAGTTGTACATGTATGAATAATGTTCTTTCATGTGTTATGTTTTAAAGAGAAACAAGAACCAATCTCATAAAGTCATTAATATGAGCAGGAGATGACATGTGATTTTCTATAAATGAGTAAAGGGAAAATGACTCAGGAGGGTAACCAACTGTTGAGTTTGTTCTCATTTGGTACCTTTCGTTTTTTTGTACCCAATATACCATCGAACTTGTTGTTTGTGTTCACCATAACCCTTTGACTGTCTATCACAGGTCAAAAGTCGGTCAAAAGGATTATGGTGAACACAAACAATAAGTTCGATGGTATATTGTGTAACGCCCGGTTCCTGATAAGTATTTTTTTTAAATGAAGAATTATCATTTTAACGAGGGGAATCGACGAGTTAAAGGACCAAATCGTCGAGTAGGATCGGGCGTGGGCGCGGGAGTTAAGTGACCTACTCGGCGAGTCGGTTGACCGACTCGACGAGTAGACGCTGTTTGAGTGAAACCCTAAATTGAGGGTTTGCACCCTATTTAAACAACTTATCTCAGCCTCCATAGTCCCTATTACTCCCAGAAAGCATTACCTCGAAACCCTAGCCGTTTTTAGTGTGTTCTTAAGCCTTGTGGTGTTACTTTTGTGTGATTGAAGCTTGAAGAGGAGAAGGAGACTTGTGAGATCAAGGGGAAACAAGAAGATCCAGAGTTTTGAACTCATTTCCAGCTTCTTTGAGATATAAAGCTGAAACTTTGTCTATTCATTGCTTGGATCTTGATTTTGGACCTTTTCTACATCCTTCTAAGCCCTAGTGAGGATGTATTCGAGATTTAGTGTAAGAAGTGAGTTTGTGCTTCAGATCTAGGGCTATTGGGGGTTTTTATGGCATAAAGGTGCCCACCTTGTTGCCATAAACACCCCATGCATCTTGTAGACCATCTTTTATGGCTTTTTGAGCCAAAGATCCCATGCATGTGCACCAAGTTTAGAACTTTACGTGTAAAATGGACATTAGGAGGCCAGATCTATGGTTTTGATGTGTTAAGACCCATTTAAATCGATTGTATAGTAATGGTTAAGGATGGGCTCGACGAGTCGTTCTTGGGACTCGGCGGGCCGGGGTGTATCGACCACCAAATCCTTTCTGTCGATGGACCAGATGATAGTGTGGAAGGTCCCTCAGTTGTTTAGACTCATAAGGGACCTGGGAATCATGAGACTCGAGGAGTGTTTGAGCAAACTCGGCGAGTCCAAGGCAATCTACCAATCTTTGAAGATGTACTCGACGAGTTGTTCATACAACTCGGCGAGTCATAGACTGAACATCTTCTTATGGATGAAGATGAACTCGGCGAGTTCAAGAACGAACTCGGTGAGTCGGATGAAGATTGTTCGATGTGTTGTTGAAGGCGAACTCGTTGAGCTCTTGCTAGACTCGACAAGTAGGGACGGGGTTATGGCATTTTGTGGATATGGGGACTCGACGAGTTGGCAGGCCAACTCGGCGAGTCGAGTCAACCAGATGTTGACTTTGACCATGGATTTGACTTTGACATTGACTGGGATTGAGTGACCCTTGTAAGGGTTACGAGTATGAGTTGATAACTTAGAAGAGTTGTCGTGTAGGGAATTGAGGAGTCGGGGAGAGTCGTATTCCACACCGAGATCAGTGCAGACACTACGCGACAACGAGGTGAGTTACCTTCCAGTAGAAGTGGGTCTAAGGCACCAAGGCCGGCCCACTAGTAGATGTTTAGTTGAGATGATTGTCTTTGTGATAATTATCTGGTTTGCTATTGCTCGATATGTGTGTATGTTAGTATGCTATGTTATGTGAGATAGTATCAGTAGGAGGGGACTAGCCCCCGATTCGGTGGTTAGGACCAATGGGTAGGTCGGACACCCCAGATATGTCTGACAGCATGATTATGATATTATATTATATGCTAGCAGTAAGGGGTGAAATAGTCCCCGTGTTCGGTTGGGATAGACCGGAGGGTAGGTCGGCACCCCAGATGAGCCTGACATGGGTAGGTCAGCACCCCAGAATAGCCTGACATAGGTAGGTCAGCACCCCCGAATGGCTTGACACGGTTTGGTCAGCACTCCAGAATGGCTTGACATGGGTAGGTCGGGCACCCCAGAATTGCCCGACAATATGTATGTGGTTTTGGTATGTGGTATGATGGGGGAACTCACTAAGCTTTGTGCTTACAGTTTCAGTTTTGGTTTCAGGTACCTCTTCATTCAAGGGGAATGAGTCGGCGGTGTAGCAGCGCATCACACACACACATGATTCTGCATGGATCTTTCTGGGATTGTACTCTAATTTTCATTACTTTTGGTGAATTGGTTTTGAGACACGATATTATGGTTTTTATGAATTGATGTAACAACGGCAATGTTTTGGTTAACTATTTTATAAATTACTTAATTAAAAATGAAATTTTTGGCCTTGAAAATTGGGATGTTACAAGTTGGTATCAGAGCCTTGGTTTGAGGGATTCGGACACACCCTCGGGGGTGTCCGGACTCAAATCGAGGGCTTGAAAGGTTTTTACAAGAAAATGGTTTTCTAAAATCTAAGTTAAAGAATTTTGAGAAAGAACGAGGTGTGTGATGCGTGCGACCGGCCGAGCTCAAGTAAGTTTTCCCCAAGATACCCATACTTATTATATTATATGATTATGAGAACTGCATGCTAGATTAGGGCTAAGGATCTAGGAGGATGCCTTGTATGCCTGTTATGTGCTCATGAGAACTACATGCTAGAATAGGCTAAGGATCTAGGAAGGATACCTTGTATGCCTGCTGTAGGAGCTTATTGAGTCGTATGTTAGAGCTGCTAGTCAGCAGTGAGATAGCCTGATTAGGTTATGCTTGATTTGGTTACTCAATGCACGAATGTTGCTTGCTTTGTGCTATAGGGGTTCTGGCTAGCTTTAACTAACTAGTAAGCGAATATGTAACAATATTCGCAAGCCAGTTAGGGAAAGGTGGTAGGGACTCCTAGTGCAGCTGATGGCGGAGAGTAGGTCGGAGGGTGCCCTAGGAAAGCCTAGGATGAGATTAGTTGAAAGCAGTATCGGAAAAGGGACTTGGTGAAGTTGAAGCAATCCTTGAGGAAAGTATGGATAGATGTGGAAGGTAGTATGGGCCCGTACTACTGGAAGCAGAGGATCCGTACTCGAGTCAAGGAGGGCCAAGATGGAACTAGGAAACTTGGAGAGTGTGTAAGACCTCTCGAGAGTATGTATGATCCCGACGTTTTCATTTTCATTATGGCGGTTACGCGACATGGAGCAGGAGGTTCAGGACCTGGGTCAGGATCAGGATCAGGCTCGGGTGCGGGATCAGGATCAGGCTCGGGTGCGGGATCCGAGCAGGACCTGGGTCAGGATCAGGATCATCGCGTATGAGATCACTAGAGGTATCCTTGAGTCGACCCCTATCATGTTCGGGTCGATCAAGGAGGGGATTATCGAGTTAATGGAGGATCGCCTCCAAGCATTCAGGAGGGACTCGGCGTCCAGCCAGTCGGGTACGCGCACACTATCCTTCAATGACTTCAGGGGGAGTGGTGCGCCAGAATTTCACGGGGTGAAGGACCCCATTGCTACCAGGAGATGGATCGCAGACATTGAGTCTACGCAGTTGACGAGCTTCTGCCCGGAGGGGTCGAAGGTCCGCTTTGCTGCGGGATGTTTGAGGGATAGAGCTAGAGATTGGTGGGAGTCAGTTGGTGACTCGCTGGGAGCCCTAGCCATCGAGGCTATGACTTGGTCAGATTTTGTGACCAGGTTCAGGGTTGAGTTTGCGCCAGCTGTGGAGCTTCAGCAGCTAGCCAGAGAGTTTCTTGATATGAGACAGACGACTGAGACAGTGGCGGAGATCACCGCCAAGTTCAGGGAGAGGGCCTTGTTGGTACCTCAGTATGCGGGGGACAAGGAGATGCGGAAGACCCGCTACCATGATATGTTGAGGGTTGATATCCGGGAGCATGTCAGCTATTCAGCTTGCCAGACCCTGGAGTCCATGATTGCCAGGGCGCGGGAGAGGAAGATTGATTTGGAGCACCTCAGGAAGAGGAAGGCAGAGACTGAGCAGGTCACGGGGGCTTCAGGGAAGAAACCCAAGGGATCCGACATTAGGTCGAAGGGCCAGTAGGCCAGAGCCGCTGCAGGAAATGCGGCAGGTCGCATGAGGGAGCTTCTAGAGCAGGATCTTCGGGCTGCTACAAGTGCGGCAAGACGGGGCACTTTGGCAGGGATTGTACTGCCCCTTCTTCCACGGTTCAGACATCAGACATGATTTGCTTTCATTGCAATCAGAGGGGCCATAAAAAGGCCAACTGTCCCAGATTGACGGCAACAGCAGTAGCGCCAGCGGTGGCGCCAACTCCAGCGACTGCATGAGTTGCGGATGGCCGCAAGGTCAAGTCAGAGGCTCCAGTGGTGCGGAGCCGAGCGCTTCAGTTGACAGCCGAGGAGGCACGCACCGCACCCGATGTGGTGACGGGATCGTTCTATGTGAACGGTATCCCAGTTCAGGTATTGTTTGATTCGGGTGCTACCCGATCATTTGTTTCTCTTGCGCTTAGCAAGAGGTTTCCTGAGTCTTCGGGCATGTTGCATTGCCCTCTAGAGGTCGAGATTGTGGACGACCGGTCAGTGCGAGTATTAGAAGTTTTCAGAGACTGTGTTTTGAGATTGTTCGAGGAGCGCTACTTGGTATACGTGGTTCCCATACCTTTGCGGGGGAACAAGGTTATTATAGGCATGGATTGGCTAATCCCCAATGGGGCAGTGATCGACTGCGCGCAGCAGTTGGTGTGGATCAGGACCCCAAATGGGGGAGAGCTGGTGATTCAGGGTGAGAGGCCACAGCAAGGACCAGTCTTATGTTCAGCAGCGAGGGCTAGGCGCTACCTCCAGCAGGGTTGTGTAGGATATGTCGCCTATGTTATGGATACCCGGGATGCGGGTAAGGCGACGGTGGGCAATGTGCCAGTGGTACGAGAGTTCGCGGATGTATTCCCCAAGGAGTTGCCTGGGATACCTCCGGAGAGGCAGGTAGAGTTCAGGATCGACCTAGTTCCTGGTGCGGCTCCGATAGCCAAGGCACCGTATCGGTTAGCTCCTCCTGAGATGCAGGAGTTGTCTACACAGATGCAGGAGCTGTTAGACAAGGGATTCATTAGACCGAGCAGTTCGTCCTGGGGAACCCCGATTTTATTTGTGAATAAGAAGGACGGGTCGCATCGGATGTATATAGATTACCGGGAGCTGAATAAGGTAACGATGAAGAATCATTACCCACTCCCGAGGATTGATGATCTCTTTGACCAGCTTCAGGGAGCATCTTGGTTCTCCAAGATGGATTTGCTTTCGGGTTATCATCAGATGAGGGTCAAAGAGGAGAATGTGCAGAAGACTGCTTTTCGGACGCGATATGGTCATTATGAGTTGATGGTGATTCCTTTTGGGCTCACCAATGCTCCTGCCGTGTTCATGGATCTCATGAATCGTGTGTGTAGACCGATGTTGGATCGGTCTGTGATAGTCTTCATTGATGACATCTTGGTCTATTCCAAGACTCGGGAGCAGCATGAGGAGCACTTGTGAGAGGTAGTGGACACTCTTAGGAGGGAGAGCTTGTATGTCAAGTTCTCCAAGTGTGAGTTCTGGTTGTGCGAGGTGCAGTTTCTTGGGCACCTTGTCAATCAGGACGGGATTTCAGACGATCCGGCCAAGGTGGAGGCCGTGACGAGGTGGGAGGTCCCGAAGCCTCCATCTGAGATTCGGAGCTTCCTGGGATTGGCAGGTTGTTACCGGAAATTCATTCGGGACTACTCCAAGATGGTCGTGCCCTTGATACGGTTGACAAGGAAAGTCGTGGTCCCTCGCTGGGGGTCAGAGCCGCAGGCTGCATTCGAGACTCTGAGACAGAGATTGTGCGAGGCGCCGATCTTAGCCCTGTCAGAGGGCATGGATGATTTTGTGGTATATTGCGGTGCGTCCATCTTGGGTTTGGGCGCGGTATTGATGCAGAGGGGGGGGGGGGGGCATGTTATCGCCTATGCTTCGAGGCAGTTGAAGCCTCATGGATTTGAATTTTGTGATGTTATTGGGAATCCTTCAATTCCCACTCGCCATGAAGACTTAGTCGAATCTAAGAGGGGGAGAATCGATCAGGTATTCAGGAGCAGAAATAGGTGTGAAACTAGGAGGAGTTTTGCATCCCCGTCAGGGCGGAAAGGCGGTCAAGTGGACGTCTAGGTTGAGGATTGGGCGAGTTGGGAGTTCAGAAAACGTTCCAACGGTTGGTTCACTCATTTCCTTGACATCAGGAAACAGGTTTAGGAAACCAGGTTAGAGGTCCAATTAGAATGCAAGTTCAATTGAGAGTTAGGTCGAGTATGTGTTCGACCCGGTTCGGAAGTATTGTAAGTCTGCGGGTGTAGCCGTAGCATTCACAGGGTTCTCAGATAGTATTGGAAGTGTTGTAAGTCTGCGGGCGTAGCTGTAGCATTCACAAGGTTGTCAGTAGTATGGGAGTGATGTCAGATCACGAGGAGAACAGTAGTACCCATCAGTTTGGGGTGCAGCAGTGTGGACACGGAAATCACGGATCGGATTTAAGAATTTCCCCGATGGATTAAATCTAGTTGAGCTAGTAATAAGACTATAGGAGCGCCGCTACAGTATGGGATCAGGGAAGCAATGGATCGTATAAGGTTGCTTATGATATACGGCTACCATTGGTCAGGTAGCAGTCGCTTTTAGCCGTGGATGCGGTGACGTCAGGATTCGACGCATGGACCCGATCGGTTGGATCGGGAGGCTGTTAGAACCATAGCAGTAAGATAACTAACGACAACTATTGGCAGATAAGGATTCTGATCGAAAGTCACAAGGGGCGACTACATGGGAGCCTTTGGCTCGGTAACCAGGTGGGAACTCGGTGTTTCAGATGACGGGTAGAAGTGGGTTGTGATAATTCAGAGGGTTTCGAGTGAGATGTCAGGATATGTCCTTGGATCTCAAGTTATGGGTTTAGCCCAAGTTATGTAAATAGTAGTATTCAATCTAGGGTATTCCATCGTGAGGATGATCGGACCCTATGATTGTTTGGACCTGACGTGTTTGGTATTCCAGCCCGAGGGTTGATTGGGCCAAACATGTGCGTGATACGAGGGTATTCCATCCTAGGGATGACTGGACCTATCGTAAGCATGCCTGGTATTCCAGCCGAGGCTGATTGGACCAGGTATGAGTGTTCCGCGAGATGGCTGGTTGTTTATGGCTACAGTTGCTGGGGCGGAAGGATGTAGGATCCCGTCAGCACGAAAGGATTCATTTCAGGAAAAGAAGAGTAGAGACCCCGATACCTTGGATCGTCAGGATTGTTGTTGGAATTGGCCAGATGACACATCGGTTAGATCTTCTGGGGGAAACCTAGTTAGATTCGCAGTTTACTTCACGTCTTGCTATTGCGGAAGGGCGCATATTGGATGAGAAGGCAGCTGTCTCGCTGCATGATAATCAGGCCGGAGAGTGCCTGAACTACGTAAGGAGACCAATAGTTGTGGTGGTAGGGAAGGCGAAGATTCTATGTAGCCATGTAATACCCTAGGAAAGGGTGTAATGAGAACGTCGAAGGGAATCCGAGTAGACTTGGGGGTCGGAGGCCGAGAAGCGAGAACATTACAAAATCGTTCGCCACAGCAGACTTCGAGGACGAAGTCTAAGATAAGTGGGGGAGATTTGTAACGCCCGGTTCCTAATAAGTATTTTTTTTAAATGAAGAATTATCATTTTAATGAGGGGACCCGACGAGTTGAAGGATCAACTCGTCGAGTAGGATCGGGCGTGGACGCGGGAGTTAAGTGACCTACTCGGTGAGTCGGTAGATCGACTCGGCGAGTAGACGCTGTTTGAGTGAAACCCTAAATTGAGGGTTTGTACCCTATTTAAACAACTTATCTCAGCCTCCATAGTCCCTATTACTCCCAGAAAGCATTACATCGAAACCCTAGCCGTTTTTAGTGTGTTCTTGAGCCTTGTTGTGTTACTTTTGTGTGATTAAAGCTTGAAGAGGAGAAGGAGACTTGTGAGATCAAGGGGAAACAAGAAGATCCAGAGTTTTGAACTAATTTCCAGCTTCTTTGAGATATAAAGCTGAAACTTTGTCTAATCATTGCTTGGATCTTGATTTTGGACCTTTTCTACATCCTTCTAAGCCCTAGTGAGGATGTATTCGAGATTTAGTGTAAGAAGTGAGTTTGTGCTTCAGATCTAGGGCTATTGGGGGTTTTTATGGCATAAAGGTGCCCACCTTGTTGCCATAAACACCCCATGCATCTTGTAGACCATCTTTTATGGCTTTTTGAGCCAAAGATCCCATGCATGTGCACCAAGTTTAGAACTTTACGTGTAAAATGGACATTAGGAGGCCAGATCTATGGTTTTGATGTGTTAAGACCCATTTAAATCGATTGTATAGTAATGGTTAAGGATGGGCTCGACGAGTCGTTCTTGGGACTCGGCGGGCCGGGGTGTATCGACCACCAAATCCTTTCTGTCGATGGACCAGATGATAGTGTGGAAGGTCCCTCAGTTGTTTAGACTCATAAGGGACCTGGGAATCATGAGACTCGAGGAGTGTTTGAGCAAACTCGGCGAGTCCAAGGCAATCTACCAATCTTTGAAGATGTACTCGACGAGTTGTTCATACAACTCGGCGAGTCATAGACTGAACATCTTCTTATGGATGAAGATGAACTCGGCGAGTTCAAGAACGAACTCGGTGAGTCGGATGAAGATTGTTCGATGTGTTGTTGAAGGCGAACTCGTCGAGCTCTTGCTAGAATCGACAAGTAAGGACGGGGTTATGGCATTTTGTGGATATGGGGACTCGACGAGTTGGCGGGCCAACTCGGCGAGTCGAGTCAACCAGATGTTGACTTTGACCATGGATTTGACTTTGACATTGACTGGGATTGAGTGACCCTTGTAAGGGTTACGAGTATGAGTTGATAACTTAGAAGAGTTGTCGTGTAGGGAATTGAGGAGTCGGGGAGAGTCGTATTCCACACCAAGATCAGTGCAGACACTACGCGACAGCGAGGTGAGTTACCTTCCAGTAGAAGTGGGTCTAAGGCACCAAGGCCGGCCCACTAGTAGATGTTTAGTTGAGATGATTGTCTTTGTGATAATTATCTGGTTTGCTATTGCTCGATATGTGTGTATGTTAGTATGTTATGTTATGTGAGATAGTATCAGTAGGAGGGACTAGCCCCCGATTCGGTGGTTAGGACCAATGGGTAGGTCGGACACCCCAGATATGTCTCACAGCATGATTATGATATGATATTATATGCTAGCAGTAGGGGGTGAAATAGTCCCCGTGTTCGGTTGGGATAGACCGGAGGGTAGGTCGGCACCCCAAAATAGCCTGACATGGGTAGGTCAGCACCCCAGAATAGCCTGACGTGGGTAGGTCAGCACCCAAAATGGCTTGACACGGGTTGGTCAGCACTCCAGAATGGCTTGACACGGGTAGGTCGGGCACCCCAGAATTGCCCGACAATATGTATGTGGTTTTGGTATGTGGTATGATGGGGGAACTCACTAAGCTTTGTGCTTACAGTTCCAGTTTTTGTTTTAGGTACCTCTGATGGGTTTTAGGTAAAACAAATAAACTAGAAAACAATTCCTAAGTTCACATGCAACCTACTTTTAATCTATGTTTTAACTATTGAACATACAACTTTGAATTGCAAAACAAGAACCCTAGAGGAGAGAGGCTAATTTCGAAATTAACAAACTAGGGTTTAGGAGTTACATACCTTTCAATTGTTATAGCAAACAATTGATAATCCTCTTGATCTTGATCTTGATCTTGATCTTCTTGGAAACTTAGCACCACAAATGTAATGCCTCTAATGGAATCACACCCAAGAACTAGCAAGAAGGAAAGTAGTAGGAGAGAGGATGGAGAGAGTATGCAATTTCGGCCTTAGGGTTTCTTCCAAAGAAATCAGTGACCTCAAATGTGAGCCAGGAGGCTCCTTAAATAGCTGAGGGATCTAGGGTTTAGGGAAAACCCTAGTTATCCTTTGCTTAGGGCCTAAGCAAGATCCAAAGGCCTTATTTGGACCCCTTGGACGAAATCTCTAGGGTTTCCCCTAAGAATTTCGTCCACCTCCTTCCAAGGGGGTTCTGGAACCTTCCACTCAACTATTAGTTAATTGCAAACTAGTCCCTGCACTTTATAATTAATTCTTTTAACCCCAAAATTAATTCTGATTAATTTCTGGCTAACTATTAATTAAACATAATGATTTCTAATTAATATATTACTCTTTTAACATATTAATAAATCATTTATATATATATATTAATTTATTAATCTTATAAATTAATATCTCTCCTTTCATAATTTCCTTGTCCAGTTGCTAGGTTGAGGGCAACCCAAAAGGACTGTGCCGCTATCAATTCAAGTACATACCAATTATAGTTATGGGCTTAGACACCTAATCCAACAGTCTCCCACTTGGATAAGTCTGTAACTATAATTGCTAGTATGCCTTCTAAATTTGACCAGCAAATTGTAGCTTCCAAAAGCTGCTGCCGAACTCTGACCCAGTCAGTTACGTGTCCTAAGATAATTGATCATATAATCCTTAGTTCTGCTAGATATCCCTAGACATAAGACATGGAATGTAATCAATCTCTTTGTCCAGAATCTATGTTTCCCGATTCCTGATTTGTGATGTTGTAGGACTTCTAATTGAACACATCAATTTAGTCCTGGATGGGCCCAGCACATAAGTCAACACCAAATCATCGAGGGGCCCACAGATATCGCTTTTCCTATTAGGGAAAAAGGAACGAATAAACGTTAACTCATATGCTTGTATCTTTTACTCATCAAATTATGCATGACAATACGTTTTATAACACCAAGTTACTGATGCGTTTTCGTATCACCAATGCATGACCCACTTGTAAATTGCAACTCATATATCTTCGTTTCAAGATGATAAGATATTATCGTCTCAGTATTACTCGTGATGAATTCCATGAAGTGATACTCTGAGCGAGGGTTTATCCAGTACTCAAATCTCAATTTCTGAGTACTCATGAACGTTGCAGCAATTCTATTGCCATGTCTATCCTTAGACAATCTACAATCCAGTTCATGACAGTCTTAATTCACTACTTACTTCCAAAAGTATGAGTGACTGTGGAGTTTGAATAATCTTATTATTCGGGAAGTAAAACATGCAAAAATGAAACACAATAATAAACAATTGACAAAAGGCAGAAACCAAACTTATAAATAATACTTTATTATTTAATCACCAAAAGTCAATTGCATTTACTTTGTTACAAGTTTCAGAACAAAACTAATCTAACTACTAAAACTAATATCATCTTTCAGTCCTATGCTCCGAGCATGCTGAATATGCTTAGCCCTACTCAGACCCTTTGTGAGGGGATCTGCTGGGTTATCTTCAGATGACACCCTCTTTACTATAAGATGGCCTTCTTCAACTCTATGTCTGATGAAATGGTACTTTCTGTCGATATGTCTGGTCTTACCATGATCTCTCGGTTCCTTTGTCAAGGCAACCGCTCCTTCATTATCGCAGAACAGTTCCATAGGCTCCTGGATGGTTGGAACAACTCCGAGATCCCCGATGAAGTTCCTCAACCAAGCTGCTTCTTTCGACGCTTCACTTGCTGCTATGTACTCTGATTCACAAGTAGAATCAGCCACTGTATTTTGCTTGGAACTCTTCCAAGTAACTGCTCCTCCATTCAGTAAAAACACCCAGCCCGACTGAGAACGGAAGTTATCTCTATCCGTCTGAAAGCTGGCATCACTGTAACCATCTACTCTCAAAGTATCACTGCCACCAAGCACAAGGACCCAGTCCTTTGTCCTTCGCAAATACTTGAGTATATTCTTAACTGCTATCCAATGAGCTCTACCTGGGTTTCCCTGATAGCGACTGACCATGCTCAAAGCAAATGCCACATCAGGGCGAGTACATGTCATAGCGTACATGATCGATCCGACAGCAGAAGCATAAGGTACACGACTCATGTCATCTATTTCAACATCTGTACTCGGGCATTGAGTCTTACTCAATTTGGTATTGCTCTGGATAGGTAGCTCTCCCTTCTTGGAATTTTCCATACTAAACCTCTTTAGTACCTTATCCAAGTATGTGCTCTGACTAAGTCCAATTAGTCTCTTCTTTCTATCTCTCAATATTCTAATCCCAAGAATATAGGCAGCTTCTCCAATGTCTTTCATGGCAAAACACTTTCCAAGCCAAGACTTAACTTCTTTCAAGGTTGGAACGTCGTTACCAATGAGTAATATGTCATCGACATACAACACCAGAAAAGTTACTATACTCCCACTAGCCTTGATATACACACAGAACTCATCTTCACTTCTAGAGAAACCAAACTCTTTGACTTTCTCATGGAAGCAAAGATTCCAACTGCGAGATGCTTGTTTCAATCCATAAATGGATTTCTCAAGCTTGCACACTCTATTGGGGAACTTTGCATCAACAAAACCCTCTGGCTGACTCATGTAAACATCTTCAGCCAACTTCCCATTAAGGAAAACAGTTTTGACATCCATCTGCCAGATTTCATAATCATGAAAGGCAGCTATGGCGAGCAATATCCTAATAGATTTAATCTTAGCCACTGGCGAGAAGGTCTCATCATAGTCAACCCCTAGGGTTTGAGTGAAACCTTTTGCAACCAGTCGAGCCTTGAATGTATGCACATTTCCATCCATGTCTGTCTTCTTCTTGAAGATCCATTTGCACCCAACTGTCTTACGACCTGGTGCACTATCAACCAAATTCCAAACTTGGTTGTCATACATGGACTTAATCTCGCTGTCCATTGCCTCTTTCCACTTGGAAGCCTCTGGGCCTACCATTGCTTCCTTATAAGTAACTGGTTCATCTAAGTTTACCAGTGTTTTGTCACTTATGAATGTGTCACCATCTGAAGTAATATGAAAACCATACAACTCAGGTGGCACACTCACCCTAGTGGATCTTCTAAGAGGTAATGAGTTATCGATTGGTTCAACAGGAACTGTTTCCTCTGGTTGAGTGCTAGTGTCACCTAAGGTTCCTTCATTGGCTGACTCTTGAATTTCTTCAAGGTCAATAGTGCTCCCACTGTCCTCTTTGAATATGAGCTCTCTTTCAAGAAAGACTCCTCTTCGTGCTACAAAGACCACGTTCTCACTAGGCCTGTAGAACAAATATCCAAAAGACTGCTTTGGGTAACCAATGAAAACGCATTTCTCACTTTTAGCTGCTAGCTTGTCGTGAGTCTCTCGTCTTACAAAAGCTTCACAACCCCAGACTTTAATATGTGCTAACGAGGGAACTTTCCCTGTCCACATTTCGTGAGGTGTTTTGGCAACCTTCTATGTAGGGACAAGATTGAGGATGTGGGCGGCTGTCTCTAAGGCATACCCCCAGAAGTGAATGGGAAGCGAAGTCCAACTCATCATAGAACTAACCATGTCTAACAAGGTTCGATTACGCCTCTCAGCTACACCATTTAACTGTGGTGTCCTAGGAGGAGTCAATTGTGAGACTATCCCACATTCTTTCAGATAGTCGTTAAACTCGATACTAAGATACTCCCCCGCCTCTATCGGATCTAAGTATCTTTATCTTTCTGCCCAATTGATTTTCGACTTCATGCTTAAACTCTTTGAACTTTTCAAAAGTTTCTGACGTATGCTTGATCAAGTAGATATATCCATATCTGCTATAATCGTCAGTGAAATTCACATAGAATCGATTAGCATCTCTTGTAGTTGATCTGAAGGGCCCACACACATCTGTGTGTATGAGATCCAACAGACCTTCACCTCTTTCACAAGACCCTGTGAATGGTGATTTTGTCATCTTTCCCAAAAGACAAGATTCACACATATCATCTGATTTTAGGTCAAATGATTCCAACACTCCATCCTTTTGGAGTTGGGCTATGCGTTTCTTGTTAATGTGTCCAAGACGACAATGCCACAAGCATGCCTTGTCTACACTATTAGACAAGTCAATATTAAGTACACTATTTCCTAAGCTATCAACACAAGTCACTGTTTCATACACACCATCACAAGGTAAAGCTTCAAACATAAAAACACCATTCTTATAAACAGAAATTGAACCATTCAAATCATTAAAAGAATATTTGAAACCTTGTCTGAACAATGCATGAAATGAAATAATGTTTCTCGTCATCTCAGACGAATAGCAACAATTTATCAAATCTAATCTAACATCATTGCTAAGCAGAAGCTGATAAACTCCGATCTTGGTCACTGGTGAAGACTTTCTGTTTCCCATGATCAAGTTTATCCTTCCTCGCTCTATCTCCTCACTTTCCTTTAGTCCCTGCAAATCAGAATAGATATGAAAACCACATCCTGTATCAAGGACCCATGAACGAGAAGATAACGAGTTATTAGCAAAAATAGTGTAAATACCTGCCGAAGATGGCTTCACTTTGCCATCCTTGATATCTTGCAGATATTGTGGGCAAGATCTCTTCCAATGCCCCTTTTGATTGCAGTAAAAGCAAACAGCCTCTTTTGGATCAGAAACATGGGGAGTGGAACCATTGGGCTTAGCCTTTGGGCCATTACTAGACGACCCAGCTTGAGCCTTGCTCTTCCAGTTTTTCTTGGGAGGACCTTTCCTCTTTTTCCCCTTTCCCTGTCCAATAGCCAACACAGGGGCACTTGTAGGCGTGGAGGGTATACTTTTACCCTTCATTCCTGCCTCAACTGTCTGCAACAAGTTGTGCAATTGGGCCAAGGTCTGCTCAGTATTGTTCAAATGGTAAGTTAGAATAAACTGACCATAACAATCAGGTAATGAGTTCAAGACCATGTCAATGGCTAATTCCTCATCAAAGTGAATGTTGAGCTTGACCAAACGCTCTATGTAGCGTTGTATTCTTTGCACATGTGACACAACCGATTCCCCTTCTTTCATCTTGCAAGCCATGAGTGACTTGACTACTTCAAACTTTTCTTGACGAGCTCGCTTATGGTACTTTTCCATAAGGTCCTTGTTCATCTCAAAAGGCCAGTAGTCCTCATAGTACCTCTGCAGTTCTGGGGACATGGTTGCCACCATGATGCACGCCACTTTGGTAGCATCGTCATAATGTTTCTTGTAGGCAGCAAGATCTTCAGGAGTAGCTTCAGACTCATCAAGCTCTTTGAGCTCCTTTTTCAAGAACATATTCTTTGTTCTCAAAATGAAGAGCCATCTTGATGTTGCGCATCCAATCGTTATAGTTTAAGCCATCCATAACGACTTTGGAGCAGATATTGAGCAAAGAGAAGTTCTGGTTGGAGGAGGATGAAGCAGAAGTGCTTCCAGGAGTAGACATCTGAAAAGAAAGAAAGTTTTAGTTAGATTTCAAGATACCTCAATATAATAACCCAAAGATAAAATATCAAGGTTAGGATCCAACTATGAAGATTCACAACTTAGAAATGGGATGCCGAGATCCAAGTGTAAATTTCATAAAGGTAGGTGAATGACGATTCACCAATTCCACCATTAGACGAAACAAACGAAGTGAAATTCCTAATTCTTTTGAGATACATCGAAACTATTCAATGGCATGTTTTAATCTCAGATTATGCTCTTCTATTTGTGACTGGGATGCCGAGGATCACAAACAAGATGTGAATAACCATGCAAATGTGCTTGGTAACCTCATTGTCTTTATCATTAACTATTGATGTGCTGGTAAACCACACACGCTCCATCAAAATGACAATTATGAGATACCCATTACTACTCTTTATTAGTGCCCTTTAGTGTGCTGGTTAACCACACACGCTCCACTAACGACCAATAAAGCATAATGTGCAATTTCATGGATTAGCATACTTTTCACATTTTTCCTAAAGTAACTAGAGTTGGGATTTTAAAAATAATGTTCTAGTACTTTCTTTAATGTCATTATACTTTTAATGAGAAGTAGTTTTCCTATCAAATCCGTTCTGCTAACGACCCTCCACTAATCAAGGAAGCGGTGGGTGAGAGTGGACACCCATTCAACTACCATTTTATAGGCAGTTTCCTTATACCCCCCTTATAGATTAGCTTCGTGAATGAGGCATACTAGCAATTTGACTGACCATATTCTTATACATATATAATATTAAACTTTTAATCATAATACATATATAGGGTGTGTTTTAAAACCTTTTAAAACTTCAAGGGTTTATATAAATTTCGAAATTCAAACTATTAAATTTAAATTTAAATAAACCAATTAACTAGATTTAATATTTATCTTTTAATTAACTATTAATCAAATTATTAAATCTTGTAAGGATTATCTAATTAAATTAATCAATTAATTTAATCCTAATCCTTATCCCTCTAAATTTCGAAAAATAGGGTAAGGATAATTATCCAATTAATCTAATTAAGTAACAATTATCCAAAACAAGAAACCCTAAAACTTCTAGCAATTTCGAAATTTACAAGGAAGGAGGCTAGGGTTTTCAAAACCCTAACCCTAATTTCGATTAGGGTTCTTTGGAGGCTAGGGTTTTCGAAAAAACCCTTTTATCCAAAACCCTAGAAATCGAAAATTTGGCCTTTAGGGTTTAATAGCTATAAACCCTAATTTGCAATTCAACAATTATAGCAATTCAATTTAAAACAAACAATGTCTCTGATACCACTGATGGGTTTTAGGTAAAACAAATAAACTAGAAAACAATTCCTAAGTTCACATGCAACCTACTTTGGATCTATCTTTAACTATTGAACATACAACTTTGAATTGCAAAACAAGAACCCTAGAGGAGAGAGGCTAATTTCGAAATTAACAAACTAGGGTTTAGGAGTTACATACCTTTCAATTGTTATAGCAAACAATTGATAATCCTCTTGATCTTGATCTTGATCTTCTTGGAAGCTTAGCACCACAAATGTAATGCCTCTAATGGAATCACACCCAAGAACTAGCAAGAAGGAAAGTAGTAGGAGAGAGGATGGAGAGAGTATGCAATTTCTGCCTTAGGGTTTCTTCCAAAGAAATCAGTGACCTCAAATGTGAGCCAGGAGGCTCCTTAAATAGCTGAGGGATCTAGGGTTTAGGGAAAACCCTAGTTATCCTTTGCTTAGGGCCTAAGCAAGATCCAAAGGCCTTATTTGGACCCCTTGGACGAAATCTCTATGGTTTCCCCTAAGAATTTCGTCCACCTCCTTCCAAGGGGGTTCTGGAACCTTCCACTCAACTATTAGTTAATTGCAAACTAGTTCCTGCACTTTATAATTAATTCTTTTAACCCCAAAATTAATTCTGATTAATTTCTGGCTAACTATTAATTAAACATAATGATTTCTAATTAATATATTACTCTTTTAACATATTAATAAATCATTTATATATATATATATATATATATATATATATATATATATATATTAATTTATTAATCTTATAAATTAATATCTCTCCTTTCATAATTTCCTTGTCCAGTTGCTAGGTTGAGGGCAACCCAAAAGGACTGTGCTGCTATCAATTCAAGTACATACCAATTATAGTTATGGGCTTAGACACCTAATCCAACAACCTCTTCATTCAAGGGGAAGGAGCCGGCGGTGTAGCAGCGCATCACACACACACATGATTCCGCATGGAGCTTTCTGGGATTGTACTCTGATTTTCATTACTTTTGGTGAATTGGTTTTGAGATGCGATATTATGGTTTTTATGAATTGATGTAACAACGGCAATGTTTTGGTTAACTATTTTATAAATTACTTAATTAAAAATGAAATTTTTGTCCTTGAAAATTGGGATGTTACATATTGAGTACAAAAAAAGGAAAGAGACCAAATAAAAACAAAATCAACAGTTAGTTACCCTCCAGAGTCATTTTCCTTTACAAATAAAAGTGTGTTAGAAATTTAGAGTTAAAAAAACATGTTGTTAAGTTAGGTTAAACTTATGATCGATTAAAATCTTTGGAACGCTTTTATATTTTAAAACGCTATCTATTTAAATATGATAACACAATTTATTTACAACTGTTTAAATATTTTGGCTCATTATCTTTTAAATTGATATTATTCATTATAACAATGATAAATGTACATTAAATATATACATGCGAAAATAAAAGTCATGTAAATTTTAAATTTAAAGAAATTTAAAATAATATGATTAACAAAATATGTTGAAAAGCAAGAGATTCTGTTCAAACCTACATGCAACACCTTTTTGTCATTTCCGGTATTAACTACGAGGGAAAATGACTCTTGAGGGTAATTAACTTTTGTGTTTGTACTCATTTGGTCCCTTTCCTTTTTTTTGTATTCAATATACCATCGAACTTGTTGTTTGTATTCACCATAACCCTTTTGACCAGCTTTTGACCTGTGATAGCCGGTCAAAGGGTTATGGTGAACACAAATAACAAGTTCGATGATATATTGAGTACAAAAAAAAGGAAAGGGACCAAATGAGAACAAATGCAACAGTTGGTTACCCTCCTGATTAATTTTCCTTTTACTCATTTACAACAAATCTCACGTCATCTCCTACTGATATTAATGACTTTATGAGATTCATTCTTGCTTCTCTTCAAAACATAACCCACGAAAGAACATTATTCATACATGTACAACTTTGTAATGCACTTGAATACTTATTAGGGGAATCTTGACTAAGCAGATGCATTTCATGACTACATTTACATTTCCAATCAAATGATTTAGCGTATCATGGATTCTAGACAAGTCTACAAACGAGTGGAATCACAAGTGTTGTGATTTTTTATTTTAATTAGTTTTAAGATCGAATTCATGGGATAAGATACAACATCAATATATACAATATCATGTTGCTTTTGTAGACACATCACCATAATATACCTTAGAGGTAAACGTTTATGCTGATAAATATACCTCTCATACACAGTCATATCCTTTTGTAGAGAAGTGTTGACAGCTAACTACAGTAAGCATAGCATAGACCATGTTTTAACGAGGTTACCCCTTTGAAACGCTCTTCATATACGTTATAGCCAAAGAAGGTTGCAGTCTTTGATAATTTTGCAACTTTAATTTCATTTAACTTTTCAGGGAAAATGACTCAGAAGGGTAACCAACTGTTGAGTTCGTTCTCATTTGGTCTCTTTCCTTTTTTTTGTACTCAATATATCATCGAACTTGTTGTTTGTGTTCACCATAACCCTTTGACCGGCTATCACAGGTCAAAAGCCGGTCAAAAGGGTTATGGTGAACGCAAACAACAAGTTCGATGGTATATTGAATACAAAAAAAGGAAAGGGACCAAAAGAGTACAAACGCAAAAGTTAATTACCCTCAAAAGTCATTTTCCCTAACTATGATAACAATGTAGGTTGTTGATTTCAAAAAAAAAATGTTTGTATAAAAATTATATTTGATTATCTTTTTTTGAACTCGGTAATTTTATTAGAACATAGCAACAGAAAAAATATATATATAAAAAACAAAAAATTATATACAGTTTATATATTTTAATATGTAGATTTCGTATGTATTTATTAAGAAAAAACTAAGTAGGGACATTTTATAAGCAAAATATGTTTTTTTTTTGTATTATTAAATAAAAAAATTTAATACAATCATATGTATATCTCTTTTATGAAATAGAGATAACTAAATTGCATAAATAAATCATGCAACTTCTAAAATAACGACCGTTAAAAAAATAAATAGTTAGACTTTTTATATGACTACATAAAAGTAAAAATATATAATTAAATCCTTCTTTTTTTAAAAATAGTGATTATTATAAATTTTAAACAATTATAAAATAATGGCTAGTATCTTATTTTATATAGGTCATATATCATATAAGTCTATATTACTTATAAAAAATTCCAACCAAAGCATTATAACTTTTAAAATATAAGATTTACTTAATATGATAATCATTTTTAATAATAAAAATCTAATATACGAAATTTTATTAAATATAAATAACAATAACATATGTTGTTATAATTGAATTAATTAATATATTTTTTATTAGTTTCAGAAGTCACCTATGTTTAGTTTCTAAATATTATTGTGCTGAATATAAGTTTTGCAAATTATTATTAACACAATATAATCGTAGGACACAAATATATATTAGAAAATAAAATTGAAATTGATTAGATGGAAAAACTATCGCAACATTAGGGTATCTTATGTCAGAGAGATAGAGATTTTATAGGCATGCATAAAGCTGGTATGCCAAAAAAAAAAGGCAGATAAGACGAGTTTTTGACGATATAGTGTTTTTAAAAAACGTATTTAGCTAATAGTATACTTTTAAACTTATTTACCATCTAGGGTTATTTAGCAATTTAATAATAAAAAAAAACAACCGTGCGCTAATTTACTTCTTACTGAAACCGATTCTTACCCTTCGTCTTCTTCCATCGTCAACGACTGCAAGACTCCGATAATCAATCGATTTTAGCGACTTCGGCGGCAAGAGCATCATCTCCGACACACCACTGCCGGCGACTCCGATGGCGACCCCAGCGACGTAATCAGCGACTTCGGCCTTCCAGGTACGTTTTGAATTAGAACTTCGATTTTAGGCTGTAATTGCTTCAGTTACGTGTTTGTTAGGGTGTAATTGCTTCGATTTTTAGTTTAGATTCATTTGAAATTTGATTTTTGATTTCTATATTTGTAAAATCGATTCCTGTTTGATTACATTTTGTGAAATTCAATTTTTAGGCTGTAATTGCTTCAATCAAGTGTTTTTTAGGCTATAATTGCTTCGATTTTAGTTTAGATTCGTTTGAAATTCGATTTTTGATTTGTATATTTGTGAAATCGATTTATGTTTGTTAGGGTTGGTTTGTTTGATAGGATGCTGTTTGATTTCTGATTTCAATATGTCCAATCACACTTTTCAAATTCTGTTTTTTTTAATGTATTTGATTGTAGATGGATGCTAATGTCATGTTAGACATTTTTCACAATGAGGATTTCCACTCAATCTCTTAAGTTGTTGTTGCAAGCAATGCAATAGCAATTGATAATGAAGTTGGTGCAAATGATGTGTTAGAAGAAAGATATATTTGAGTTGATAGCTCAAAGAGGAAGAAATGTGCACTTGCACATGATGGTGGGAGGAGATATAGATTGCTCACAACAAATTTGTAAGAGATTTTTAATAATGTCCTTAAAGGTGCCTGTTTTTTACCAATCACGGCTTGTGTCTAACTTACTTTTTATAAATTGGTGCATTACTTTGAGGTGAGACGCCCTTTAGGAAATAGTTCACGAGCTAATGGAGATGCATATACCCCTCATGTTCTTGTCAAACAAGTAGCTTTGATGTAAAAAGCAAGTGCACATTCCTTGAGATCTTTTAATCGAGAGAAAGGTATATTTGAGTTGATAACTCAAAGAGGAAGAAATATGCAAGTAGTTAATTTGGAGCAAAAAACTTGCACATGTGATAAGTGGGAAGTGTTTAAATATCCTTGTTCTCATGTCTTAAGTGCATGTGCCACACTTTCTTTGAATAGTTGGCAATATGTTGATAAATGTTATTCAATTGTAAAATATTGTGATACTTGGGCTTCTGAATTTTCCCCACTTACTCATAAAGCGTATTGGGCACAATCATTGTTTAAAAAATTGCTTCCAAATTTAGAGCTCTTACGGAATAAAAAAGGTCGTCCCGTTCAACAAGACTTCGAAATGGAATGGACATTAAAGATGGAAGAAAAGCAAACCATTGTGGAATTAGTAAGCAAAGTGATCACAATCGAAGAAAACGTCCGTCTAAACCAAGGTAAATTAAGACATTCAATATTTTTTTGGTTCATTCGTATAACTTTATATCTTATTTTTTATTTATTTTTTTACAGATAGTGGTTATCGAATCAAAGTTATTTGGAATGTTTCTTATTTTCTTTTGTCTTTTGTAACAAACGATTGTTGGGTTTGTACTAAAAATATTTTACTTATGAATTTTTTTTAGTTTAATATGATGTTTGTTGGTTTAAATTTAAAAAATTGTTGGTTGGTTTAAACTTTAAAAATTATTTCTTGGTTTTTATAAGAAGATTTGTTAAATATAATGATGTTTGTAAAAAACAATTAATAAACAGTAAAAGCAAAGAAAAGCTAAAAAAAATTATTATATTAAATAAATAAAGAATTGGTTACAGTGAAGGTTTAGACTTTAGAGTGCATATAAAACTTTACTTTGTGGTCTATGCACGTATGCCTGTTTTAAAAAATAATATAAAATATTAAATAACCCTATATGGTAATATGTTTAAAAGTATACCTAGATAAATAAGTTTTTCAAAAACACCTATAAGGTCAAAAACTCCATATAAGACTCTTCGTTTCTTATCTCTACAATATTTGCTATATCTCTAAACTCTAGAGAGTTTTTAAACTATACAAGTGAATTTTTTCCTCAACACCGATACAAGTTAAACATAGATCGTAATCATTTTGCTCATAATCTTATGAAGAAAACATCGATTTTTTCTTCAATCAAATGCAAAATACATACATAATAATCTGGCTTGAAACTTTATACATATATAAGAACAATCAGATATGGATTAGATCAACATTCACAAAGACACATTGACGACGTAAAATTAAACAATATGATTTCCATCTTCAGACATTCATCCATGCATTTAAAATATACAAAATAGAGACAAATGGAAGAACAAATCAGTAAAATATCATGACAATTAAAAACAATATATAAAAAATAAAGAAAACACGCCTACTATCTCCACAATCTAGACCATTCATATTAGATCTAATGGTTATAAATTAATCTCCTTGTTTTTAAGACTTTGGTCTTAAAATTTATAGGACCCATAATTATTTATGTATTATATAGTAGTAGTAGTAGTATAGATATATATATATCACACATTCATCCATGCATTTAAAATATACAAAATAGAGACAAATGGAAAAACAAATCAGTAAAATATCATGACAATTAAAAACAATATATAAAAAATAAAGAAAACACGCCTACTATCTCCACAATCTAGACCATTCATATTAGATCTAATGGTTATAAATTAATCTCCTTGTTTTTAAGACTTTGGTCTTAAAATTTATAGGACCCATAATTATTTATGTATTATATAGTAGTAGTAGTAGTAGTATATATATATATATATATATATATATATATATATATATATATATATATATATATATATATATATATATATATATATATATATATATAAATACATATATATTTCTATTTCAAAAATAATTCTTACGAATTTATAAATCTTCCTATTTTAATAAAAAAATATTTTTATTCTTTTTTTGACATGTGTGATCCTATTAGGCCTCCTAATTAATGTATGTTTTATTTTCTTTTTGTCATGTGTCACTGTATTATGCCTCGTAATTAATGCATGTCACTTGTCAACCTATTGATTATCCATTTCAAATTTTAAATTTCTCACTCTAATTACATTAAATTAATAACATTAGAATAAATTTTTAAATAAAATTAAAACAAATTATAAAGTGATATAATTTCACATATTTATTTAAATCAATGATTATAATTTTATATAACTAAAAAAATCTATTAATTAATAACTTGTTTAAATAATTTATTATTAATTTTGAGTTTTTACTATAGAAATTTAATTAATTTTGTAAGTGTGGTTCCCACAGGTTATAAACTAGTAAGCTTTTATAAATATATGTATATGTTTTTAAATATGTATAAATATATAAATATGTTATAATAATAATAATAACAACAACAACAACAACAACACCAATAACAATAATAATAATAATAATAATTGGTATTATACATCGTATACAATGTTTGGGGAACACAAACACAAAAGAACTCCAAGCTTAGAGATAAGGGAGTTGGCTTGGAAGTGGAAGGGGTCGGGTTCAAATCATGTTACCTTATTTTCGTGTGTTGTGCCTCCGATTATTAAGCAAAGCTCCACATCAGCGCTAACGTAGCGCGCCAATCACTACTCATGTGTCTATGTAACCGATTGTTAGCCAGTCTACCCCTTAAAACATCAAAAAATACTCAATTTTATGATATTAGCAAAGGTTCTAAATGGCGTGAGGCGTGGCGTGGCGGAAAGGCCTAGCCTCAAGCTTAACTAGCCATGGCGCTCCATGGCGTTTTTCAAGGCATAATGTAAGGCGACGATTTTGTATTAATTTATATTTATATTTAGAAGTGTTGTATCAATAACCAATAACAAAAAGTTAACAAAAAACACAAAATGTGTATCCCCGATTAGAAAAGACATAACAAAGAGCAAAAAAACTTGTTTCAAACGAAAAATCACGCATCATAACGCGTCATGGCACGCCATATCACGTCTTTCCACGTGCCACGCCTAATGTCACACCCCAAAACCGGAACGGCGGAAACGTTCGGGGGCGGAGGACGTCATGTTTAGTATCACAAGATATGCATATAGTAATCAAGTAATGAACAACCATTTCAATTAGAAAGAAAGTGTTTACAATGTGTGTGTTCACAAACATAGAATTCATAAGCAAATAACAAAACAAGACTTGAAGCTATAATGCTCCATCTTCTGAATTCCCAACACGAGTACCTGTCTAATAGGCTCCTGATAATACAAGTTATTTGAAAGAGTTGATCAGCAATTAAGCTGGTGAGTTCATAAGATTTTAGTGATGTAAGTAAGTTGCAAAATGTTGTTGAAAAATGTAGTTGTAACATGTAGCTGTAAAATGTAGTAAGTTGTAAGTTCTGTTTAGAAAAGTTCGCATGTTCCTCTAGAAAATCCTATATTTCCTACTTTAATGAAAGATAAGTAAAAATGACTCTACAATCCCTTCTATGAGTACTAAATGGATACAAGTTATATAAAACTCAGAGTAAACAAACAATCGACTGTGCGCATCTGCCCTAAGCCCACAACCAAACAAGGAACAAGAATTAAGGCGGATTGCACACATCCCATTGGTTGTTAGATAATTGTTGTATATAACCCTGGTGTATTCACTTGTTACTCATGGAGTTAATTGTAATGGTTCCTTTATATTTAATGAAAAGATTCTTTAAGAAAACCTTTATTTCTTATAATAAAATGATGACCACAGTGACTACTTTTATAATAACTTAGTTTATACTGGATATATATGATCTAATATCGGATAGAAAGTTAACTGGGTGAATCTGCCCTAAGCCCACAACCAAACAAGGAACATGAAGTAAGGCGGAAAGCACACATCCAACTACCTATTGGGTATTAATTATATATAACCATGATGTATAAACTAAAGTATTATAGAGTTAATCACCTAAGGTCCTTTAAGTTTATACTGGTTTAATAAAATGGATTAAACCCTTTACCCGGAAGTTTCTAGTTTTGTATACCAAAAGTTCTGATTTGGAAAGTATGTTTTGTACTAGAAAATTATGCTTTGACTCTGTGTCTTATGACTTGACCCATACCTGGTACCCTTATGATGTCTTAATGTATACTAAGCATATATATATATATATCTAGAATCGAATAGAAAATAGATTGGGTGAATTCGTTCCAAGCCCACAACCAAACAAGGAACAGGAAATGAAGCGGATTGCACACATCCTATTACCTGTCGGATCCTATTGGTATATATATATCCTTTGATGTATACATTAAGGAATCATAAGGTTAACATTATGGTCCTTTCTATTAAACGTAGCCTTCTACCAAGGCATCTACTGTTATGTGCTAGACTCGACTGTTCTGTTTGTCCTTTGTAAAAATGTAAGTTTTTCCTAGTTTATAACTATCTTAACTCGAAAATAGTTTGCATTTGTCTTTCAAGTGATACTGTCACTTTATGAAAGTAATGGGAAATGTAAGTACACAGTTGTCGTTTAAAATGACATGCGGATGTACTAATGACCTAAAACGTATTTGTTTTATTATGGTCATAATGTGAAGGCTAGTACCCCTACTAAACGCTCTCCCTGTCTAGAGATTAAGGGAACCAAACGTGACCTCTGCAAATTCTTGCAAGCCGTGTAATTCACATTTATATGATCATGTATACCCATTATAACTATCACCTTTTGTTTAAAATAATGAGTTAGTGATTCATTGGTATAATTAGATCCTGTATGTTCTCATGCTATAGCAACCTAGTATGTTTGATCTGTATGGTATTGTTTGTTTCTCATCATAGTATTCTCTCTGTATGTTATTGTTTGTTTCTCATAATAGTATCTCTCTATGTATGTTATTGTTTGTTTCTCATAATAGTATCTCTCTCTGTATGAACTGACTCTTTGTATGCTTCATTGTACTAGAAGTAATGAATAGCATCCTCCTAAACTATACCTATTATAGTTTACTAATGTTTTACTTGAACTGTTATTGAAAAGACTCGTTTATCTACTAAGTTATGCTTGTACTTTAAAAACGGAGTTTTGTATAACTATAAAGTAACATAACTTTAAAAGAGTTTTTGAAATGTTTTGACAACTTATAAACAACATAAGTAACATTTTGAAAGGTGTTTATAACAAACAGTTACACAATTATCATTGTGTTCAACTTGTATTCCCCCCCCCCCCTTAAAACACTTAAAACAGTTAAAAGATTCATTACGGGGTATGAACTCACCTGATACGGGTGATTCAAACGGGTATGCGTGTAAGGATGAGAAGTTCCACGAATGAAGTCCCGAGACACAACAAGTCCTAAATGACATATATTGACATATATTGGCATGAATATAGTGTTTATAAGCAACTATATGAAAGGAAACACCTTCCGGGACTAGGAAACACTTTGACCAAGTGTTGGAATCACATGTGATTCATCAAAGGGAAGTGGAATGGCACTGACTTGAGTTTACTACCATGGGTTTACGGCCAAAGGGAGTTTACGGCCGTAAAATCATGGTCAAACATGCCTAAATGTTGGTTTGAAGGCTAGGGGAGCTTTAG
Source organism: Lactuca virosa (assembly GCF_052849685.1). Classification (NCBI taxonomy): domain Eukaryota; kingdom Viridiplantae; phylum Streptophyta; class Magnoliopsida; order Asterales; family Asteraceae; genus Lactuca; species Lactuca virosa. Next base: position 137,578,448 of record NC_136430.1, read on the forward strand.
GGACTTTTGCTTTACACTTGTATGAGAAAGACCACCTCTATTGAGGCTTTTGATGAGTTTACGGCCCAAAGGAGTTTACAGCCATAAACTCATGATCATTTATGTATTTGATAGAAGTTTAAGGTCCTACAATCATCAAGGAAAGGTTCTAGTTCACAAGCTTTGCATCTAGGAGGGTTTATGGCCAAAATGGCACCCTTAAAGGGGTTTACGGCCATGGGAGATGGCTTGGCCGAAAAATCCTTTTGTCCTTGTGTTCTTGATGTTTTCAAGTCTATAAGCATGAGTCCTAACTAGATATGAAGTATAGGGAAGAGTACTTACGATCTAGAAGCTTGAAATGGTCGGTTTTGGCCAAGAACACTAGTATGTGTTCTTGGTGTTCTTGGTGAAACTTGAAGATCTAAGAAAAGAATGATTTCCATGGATGAAATCATGGAAGGATACTAGATTAAGAGATGTATTAACAAATCAAGGAAAAATACTTACATCTTTTGAAGATCTAGGATGAAGATTGTGATGATAGTTGAGAGAGAAATGGGGTGTTCTTGAGGTTGGAATGCAAGAAATTGCTAGAAATGACTAAGGGCCATATATATACCCTTGAGTTTACGACCACGTGAGTTTACGGCCGTAAACTCATTGGCTTTGTGGCCGTGAACTCTCTTTGATGAGGTTAAGCTTTGATTCTTGGTTCAGTGTCTCTAGCAGGTTCATTCTGGCACTCATTCCTTAAGTGTACTAGGCTTAAAACTCCTTAGAATGACATTTAACCGGGCTAGAACTCATTACCAATGAGTCTGACACTCAGTTGAGTTGATTGACTGGGCTTTAAAAGTAAAAAACAAATTCGGGTTGTCACATCGTCCCCCGTTAGATGGAATTTCGTCCCGAAATTAGCTTTCTTAGCTTTACTACTGGGGTTGCGCTCCTCTGATTGGTAGAATACCTACTCGTAGACCTGGCAACTTTTGTCCTAGTGTTCATGATAGGATTCGTACTTGGTCCATCTATCATTACCTCGTGTATTCAATTCGTATATGATTAGGATTAGTAAGACGGTCGGATGTGCGACTCTGCCCCAGGTCCACAACCAAACAATGAACAGGAGATAGGGCGGAAACACACATACTAAATCTGCGTAATCATAATCATATACCACCCTCGCGTATACACTGAATAGTGATAGGTGGGCTGTATTCGTCCATAGCCTCTGTGCTCGAACTTGGTCTGTTGGACGAGTGGTATCTCGTGACGGTCTGCGGATATCTGACGATAAGGCTTCGGAGGACAAAGTACCCTTCGCACGAGTACTTCAGGGTTTAGAATACGAAAGATAAAACTTAGGTTTAGGTCGGACTCTCGTTACAAATGACGAAAGTTTCGAGAACTTGTCGATCGAGGCGATAAAGACATATGAACTTAGTATGGTGAGGACCACGCCAACTCATGACGAATGATAGTAACGAACTCTTTACTGAACAAAGTTTTGGCCAACTTGAAAGAAACGTCTGTTATACGATGATGTATCCCTAGTGTGTTCGACAATGTACTCCTAGTGTGTTCGACAATGAACTCTCTGTAAATGATCCAGGGCTTTCTGCTTTCCCTTTGATGTTAACACTCCTACGTATCGTACCGCTATGTGCGCATACATACAAATGAAAGTGCTTTGATAACTGGTGATGATACTTTATATCATGATCCTCCTTGGTACCACTACGATCGCCTGCCAGATACAAGTTATGCATATTTAAGATGAATAAGACAGTCGACTGAGTAACTCTGCCTCAAATCCTCAACCAACTAAAGAACAGGGATTTAAGCGGAATCACTCACTCTAAGTCTGCAACATCTTAGTTATGCACAACCATGATGTATATGCTAAGCCATCATAGCTTCTCTAAACGGATCTTTTAGTTCTATCGAATACTGTGACCTATTTCAATATGTGAGTTATTATAATTACTTTTTAAGTGTTTTCCCCAAGCTTTAATCTTATATGAATATAATTTAATTTTCAAAGTAATTACTATTTCGAAAACGTACCGCTGATCGTCGACGACTCCGGGGTAGATTCTCCTGTGGTGATCATCAGAATACGTCCATCCGCGCCTGAGTTCCTTGTTATCGGGCGGGCAGTCCCTCTGATATTGTCCAGTCTCACCACAGCCATAACAGGTTTGGTTTTCTTTAGCTCCGGGGACTTGGGAGATCGGTTGAGCCGGTGCTCTGCAGAAACGGACTGTGTGTCCTTTTCTGTGGCAGTTCAGACACTGCATTTCCCGGCATACTCCGGTATGGTGGTAGTTGCACTTTCCACACTTCAGGAGGGTTCCAGCATATCGACTGGCAGGTGCTGGAGTAGTAGGCGTTGTAGCGGCGTACATAGTAATCGCTTGTTGTTCTTGCGGGGTGTCCTGTGTTGTTCGCTTCTTCTTCCTCTTGTTCCCCGACTTCTGATTATAGTCCTCTTCCCTAGATGGCTCGGGAATAGGGACTTTTACATCATGGCGGACTCCGTGGTCGATGAGTTGCTGAGCCAGGCGTTTAGCACTATCGAATGTGGCTGGGTTTGAAGACAACACATTTCCTTGGGTCGGAGCAGTCAGACCCCAAATGTATCTTTCTATCTTCTTGCTCTCCGGGGTAACCATCCCGGGGCATAGAGCTGCCGCTGAAGCGGTCAGTGTAGGTCACTATGTCTGAGCCGACCATAGTGAGCTCCCATAGTTCTTGTTCCAGCTTTTGTACTTCGCCCCTCGGGCAGTATTCTTCCAGCATTAACTCTTTTAGGTTCTCCCAACCTATCGAGTTAGCCACTGATAGGGTCAGTGACTTAACATGGATGTTCCACCATGTTAGGGCTTTCCCAGAGAAGGTGCAGGCAGCAAACTTCACTTTGCTTCCTTCTGGGCACGAACAGATTTCGAAGATCGATTCTGTTTTCTCGAACCTTTGCGAGAGGGCAATGATTCCGCCAGTCCCATTAAAGGACAATGGCTGGCATTTGGTGAAGTCCTTGTAGGAGAACTCTCTCGAGCGCACGGGGACCTCACCTTGAGTAGAATCAGTAGGCGTTCCACCTCCGCTGGTACTGGTGGAGTGATATTGAGCCATGGCTGTTGCCACAGCCGCAGCCACTGCAGCGTTTATAGCTGCCATATCGATTTGTGAAGGAGGTGGTATTGGAGTTATCAGAGTAGTGCGTCTGTTTGATCTGCGAGGAGGCATCTTTGCTAAAAGAACACAAAGATGAGACGGAATAAGTCTAATGCAATGGACACAAGCCGAAAGCTGAAAAGACAAGGTTATCCTAGTTCTGGGTGTATCAGGTCCTGACTTCCATAGGGTTCTAGAAACAATTCATAAAAGAGTCTATACCTAATAAACTCTATGAATTTGAAATGGCTATCCTCGAATGAATATCCGCTGCCTGAATAACTGTTACCAGCTGCATGTAAGAAAATAATCCTAACACATAATGTGAGTAGTGTTTCCACTTGCTCATTTAAGTTAACAAGATTATTATTTATTAGTGTGACGTGTAAGACGTTTTGGTTACTTAGGCTGATCCCTCCTTGAAAGCTTCTCATGAACTTGTCCTCGTTTCCTCCTGACTCCCCTGTTGTCTACTATGAGGAAGTGGTTACATCAATATGGGTTTGTCGTGCGAGAATGGAAGTGACTAAAGAATCTATGAGATTTAAGGTAACTTTATGGGGTGATCCTTACATAGTCCTCCTATAATTGCACAATGTATACAAGTTGTATATAACTTAAGATTAAATAGACCTTCGAATAAGTGATCCTACTCCAAAACCACAACCAAACAAGGAACAGGTAGTGAAGCGTAGATCACAAATTCTAAGTCTATAAATTATCAATTATATATAACCTTGGAAGTATACATTGTAAGATTATAGACCTATCCGTAAGGGTCTTTTAAGTTATCATATAAGTTATTTGTATGGTGCCTAAAATACTCCTATAGTATTTTAATGTAATGTACTTGGTATGTTTCAAACTTGTTATTACGTTATACTATCATATAATACTCCTATAGTATTCTAACTCTAATGTACTTGATCTAGTATTCTCTTGATTGGTGGTTAGGTAAGTTTTAAGACTGTTGCAACGCCACATCACTCCCAAACACATGTCAGTAACATCTCGAATGAATATAGTTGATCAGGCTATATTGATCCTAGCTATGATTACATAACTGTTCAGGTTTAACGATAGTGTTCAACCTTTAAATACTTTAGTTCTGTTCTCCTTATGATACTTGTTCTAATATTTACATGTATAAGCAAGTAGGTATATTTTTATAACTCTTTGTTATATCCTTAAAATATAATATTATCCAGAGCACTTAAGCCCCATTGTATTTATAGTTGTATATCTTTTATCGGTTGATATATTTAGTTCACTATAAACAATGCTCTGATACCAATCTGTCACACCCCAAAATCGGAACGGCGGAAACGTTCGGGGGCGGAGGACGTCATGTTTAGTATCACAAGATATGCATATAGTAATCAAGTAATGAACAACCATTTCAATTAGAAAGAAAGTGTTTACAATGTGTGTGTTCACAAACATAGAATTCATAAGCAAATAACAAAACAAGACTTGAAGTTATAATGCTCCATCTTCTGAATTCCCAGCACGAGTACCTGTCTAATAGGCTCCTGAGAATACAAGTTATTTGAAAGAGTTGATCAGAAATTAAGCTGGTGAGTTCATAAGATTTTAGTGATGTAAGTAAGTTGCAAAATGTTGTTGAAAAATGTAGTTGTAACATGTAGCTGTAAAATGTAGTAAGTTGTAAGTTCTGTTTACAAAAGTTCGCATGTTCCTCTAGAAAATCCTATATTTCCTACTTTAATGAAAGATAAGTAAAAATGACTCTACAATCCTTTCTATGAGTACTAAATGGATACAAGTTATATAAAACTCAGAGTAAACAAACAATCGACTATGCGCATCTGCCCTAAGCCCACAACCAAACAAGGAACAGGAATTAAGGCGGATTGCACACATCCCATTGGTTGTTAGATAATTGTTGTATATAATCCTGGTGTATTCACTTGTTACTCATGGAGTTAATTGTAATGGTTCCTTTATATTTAATGAAAAGATTCTTTAAGAAAACCCTTATTTCTTATAATAAAATGATGACCACAGTGACTACTTTTATAATAACTTAGTTTATATTGGATATATATGATCTAATATCGGATAGAAAGTTAACTGGGTGAATCTGCCCTAAGCCCACAACCAAACAAGGAACATAAAGTAAGGCGGAAAGCACACATCCAACTACCTATTGGGTATTAATTATATATAACCATGATGTATAAACTAAAGTATTATAGAGTTAATCACCTAAGGTCCTTTAAGTTTATACTGGTTTAATAAAATGGATTAAACCCTTTACCGGGAAGTTTCTAGTTTTGTATACCAAAAGTTCTGATTTGGAAAATATGTTTTGTACTAGAAAACTGTGCTTTGACTATGTGCCTTATGACTTGACCCATACCTGGTACCCTTATGATGTCTTAATGTATACTAAGCATATATATATATATATATATATATATATATATATATATATATATATATATATATATATATCTAGAATCGAATAGAAAATAGATTGGGTGAATTCGTTCCAAGCCCACAACCAAACAAGGAATAGGAAATGAAGCAGATTGCACACATCCTATTACATATCGGATCCTATTGGTATATATATATCCTTTGATGTATACATTAAGGAATCATAAGGTTAGCATTATGGTCCTTTCTATTAAACGTAGCCTTCTACCAAGGCATCTACTGTTATGTGCTAGCCTCGACTGTTCTGTTTGTCGTTTGTAAAAATGTAAGTTTTCCCTAGTTTATAACTATCTTAACTCGAAAATAGTTTGCATTTGTCTTTCAAGTGGTACTATCACTTTATGAAAGTAATGGGAAATGTAAGTACACAGTTGTCGTTTAAAATGACATGCGGATGTACTAATGACCTAAAACGTATTTGTTTTATTATGGTCATAATGTGAAGGCTAGTACCCCTACTAAACGCTCTCCCTGTCTAGAGATTAAGGGAACCAAACGCGACCTCTGCAAATTCTTGCAAGCCGTGTAATTCACATTTATATGATCATGTATACCCAATATAACTATCACCTTTTGTTTAAAATAATGAGTTAGTGATTCATTGGTATAATTATATCCTGTATGTTCTCATGCTATAACAACCTAGTATGTTTGATCTGTATGGTATTGTTTGTTTCTCATCATAGTATTATCTCTGTATGTTATTGTTTGTTTCTCATAATAGTATCTCTCTCTGTATGTTATTGTTTGTTTCTCATAATAGTATCTCTCTCTGTATGAACTGACTCTTTGTATGCTTCATTGTACTAGAAGTAATGAATAGCATCCTCCTAAACTATACCTATTATAGTTTACTAATGTTTTACTTGAACTGTTATTGAAAAGACTCGTTTATCTACTAAGTTATGCTTGTACTTTAAAAACGGAGTTTTGTATAACTATAAAGTAACATAACTTTAAAAGAGTTTTTGAAATGTTTTGACAACTTATAAACGACATAAGTAACATTTTGAAAGGTATTTATAACAAACAGTTACACAATTATCATTGTGTTCAACTTGTATTCCCCCCCCCCCCCCTAAAACACTTAAAACAGTTAAAAGATTCATTACGGGGTATGAACTCACCTGATGTGGGTGATTCAAACGGGTATGCGTGTAAGCATTAGAAGTTCCACCTATGAAGTCCCGAGACACAACAAGTCCTAAATGACATCTATTGGCATGAATATAGTGTTTATAAGCAACTATATGAAAGGAAACACCTTCCGAGACTAGGAAACACTTTGACCAAGTGTTGGAATCACATGTGATTCATCAAAGGGAAGTGGAATGGCACTGACTTGAGTTTACTACCATGGGTTTATGGCCAAAGGGAGTTTACGGCCGTAAACTCATCGTCAAACATGCCTAAATGTTGGTTTGAAGGCTAGGGGAGCTTTAGGGACTTTTTCTTTACACTAGTATGAGAAAGACCACCTCTATTGAGGCTTTTGATGAGTTTACGGCCCAAAGGAGTTTACAGCCGTAAACTCATGATCATTTATGTATTTGATAGAAGTTTAAGTCCTACAATCATCAAGGAAAGGTTCTAGTTCACAAGCTTTGCATCTAGGAGGGTTTATGGCCAAAATGGCACCCTTAAAGGGGTTTACGGCCATAGGAGATGGCTTGGCCGTAAAATCCTTTTGTCCTTGTGTTCTTGATGTTTTCAAGTCTCTAAGCATGAGTCCTAACTAGATATGAAGTATAGGGAAGAGTACTTACGATTTAGAAGCTTGAAATGGTCGGTTTTGGCCAAGAACACTAGTGTGTGTTCTTGGTGTTCTTGGTGAAACTTGAAGATCTAAGAAAAGAATGATTTCCATGGATGAAATCATGGAAGGATACTAGATTAAGAGATGTATCAACAAATCAAGGAAAAATACTTACATCTTTTGAAGATCTAGGATGAAGATTGTGATGATAGTTGAGAGAGAAATGGGGTGTTCTTGAGGTTGGAATGCAAGAAATTGCTAGAAATGACTAAGGGCCATATATATACCCTTGAGTTTACGACCACATGAGTTTACGGCCGTAAACTCATTGGCTTTGTGGCCGTGAACTCTCTTTGATGAGGTTAAGCTTTGATTCTTGGTTCAGTGTCTCTAGCAGGTTCATTCTGGCACTCATTCCTTAAGTGTACTAGGCTTAAAACTCCTTAGAATGACCTTTAACCGGGCTAGAACTCATTACCAATGAGTCTGACACTCAGTTGAGTTGATTGACTGGGCTTTAAAAGTAAAAAAAAAATTGTGGGTTGTCACACGTAACAGCAACGTTATGATGTTTTACGTAACGGTGAAGCCACGCCTCAGGCCATGGCACGCATTGGCGCGCGCCATTGTGCGTCCTTTAGAACATTGATATTAGCCCATTTTAAAATTAGTTAATATTGTCGAAACATTTGAATCAGTTTCCACAATTTAAATAAAAATACACAACCTTACTTAAACATGCGGCTTTACTGAAGAAAAAAAACCCCAAAGGATAAAACCAAACATTTCACCAGGAAAAACCCAAAGAAAAAAAATACACAACTTTACTTAAACTTACGGCTTGATCGGAGCATTGCTTGAATCCCATCATTTGATTTTGAGGAGATGATGTAATTATTTTGGTGACTATGGTCTATCGATCTGATTTTAAGAAGGAGGAGTGAACCTGGTGCTTGACGCAAAGAAGATAACCGGTTCACGTTTTGTATTTCTCCTATCCTGTTACTGAAATTTGTTTGATTTTTTGATTTTCTCCCTTAATCCACATAATAGTGCAATTTCATAATGTATTTTCCGTTAATTATTTTTCACAGGTAAAATCTTTCTTGTAACCGATACATGTCTGTTACCAATGGGTAAGATTTGAACAAATGGTTTACTTTGTATACAACATATAACACTTAAAGAATATAAATACAATTAAATTATTATTATTATTATTATTATTATTATTATTATTATTATTATGAATATATATACGTTTTTCAATATATAAAATATGCTTTTATATGTATGTATATATTTTAAAAATGTTTTAATTACATATAAATATATTTTTTAAATATATAAAAAGCTATAAGTACATTTTTAAACATATTTAAGCGTATAATATATATATATATATATATATATATATATATATATATATATATATATATATATATATATATATATATATATATATATATATATATATATATATATAGTGGGAGGTCAATAGAAAATGGATAAATCTAAAAAAAACCCTAGGAACCCTAGAAATACATAAAAAATTACTTTGCGATATCTAATTTTTTTTTTACTTTACAAAAAAAAAATCGCAACTTTTTATTCAAAATCGCTTCCACAAGAATGGTTATCGTGCAAGTCTATGTGTGGAAATTCCACAAAAACACATGCTAAAACCATTGATATTTGCACTAATCCAATGTGATTCGAATGCGAAATGTAACCTTTCGCAGTCCTAGTCAGGTGTTGGTTACAACTGGGTGCGAATGGATGTGAACGATCTCAACCCGTCCCAGTCCCTAGTAAACGGATGTGAATCTTGGAAGGGTAGTTGCGATTGCGAAACACGAAAGATGTGTTGCGATTGTGAGACCCGAATGGATGTTGTAACATCCCAAAAATCATGATAATTTTTTTTCATTTTTCATTTAAATAAATTTTGTTTTTTCATAAAACCCAATTCACAAACATAAGTGTCAAATACAAATGCCACAAAAATCAGAGTATCCAAAACAGGCGGAAATCAAAAACTGCAGAAGATGTGTACGATTAAGCCTTCGCCTTTCCCCGATCATCCGAAGTACCTAAAACAAGAAATCCATAACTTTAAGCCCAAGCTTAGTGAGTTTCCCAAAATACCCAACACAATGGAAATATAATACAGTGCATGCATATAGGGTTTGTTGGTCATTGCCTCAACCCAACCATTCGGGTTTGTTGACATAGAGTTTCAACCCAACCATCCGGGTTTGTTGGCTTCCCACATCAACCCAACCATCCAAATATATCGACATACGCAAATAACAAATAATGATATCATAATCCTACATCAAGTACATAACACAATGATTGGGTCGTCCTTGGTGCCTTTGACCCATGAGCATAGTGAGATAACTCACATCACAGTCTGAATGATAGCTGAACCGATCGTTGCTCTAAGTACTAACTCTACTGGTCACCTATACAATATACAGTGACCCAATCTCAATCTAATATTCAATTTACCCAAAATGACCTAAAGTCAAACTTGGTCAAAGTCAACGGTTAATGGCTAAAAGTCAAAAGTCAAAGTTCCAAGTCAGGCTGAGTACGCCATGCATACTCCATCTCTATGCATGGCGTAGTGAGTGCCTACCCAAATTACAGGGCTTCAATCCAGTACGCGTTGCGTACTCCTATGGTACATCGTGTGTACTTAGTCAAATCCCAATATCCTTATTAAGTGCTTATTCCCTTAAGTCCTTACATCCAAATCTCAAATCTAACCCCAAATAATATCTTTAATCATAAAGTTTCCAACTTGATGACTTTACATGACTAGAAAGTGTCCAAATCTAAAAACCCTAACATATCACAAGATTTTAAGCCCCAATACTCATGCATGGATGAAAGGAAAGGATCAAGATAACATTTTTATGACTCCATGCACTTCAAAACATCTGAAAATGCTACTCATAAGGTATGGAGTAGCTAATACTCAACTAGACCAAGATTATGGGACCAAAATGCACAAGAACCTTAGAACTAACATGATCTAGTGAAGTATTCATCAAGTTCAGAACCTTATACCTTCAGGAGGTTGCTAAGGAGGTCAAATGTCCAAATCCACAAGGCTTGAAGCTTCCCAAGTGCACTCAAATGATCTTCTTCCTTCAAAGATGAACACAACACACGAAAATAGCTCAAAAAATATCAAATAAAAATTAGGGTTTGCAAGGGGTCATTTGGGAGGATGGAGGTTGAAGGTGGAAAGGTTTAAAGGACCAAAGGTTGTTTAAATAGGGCTCAAACCCTCAATATTAGGTTTTTCTCATCATCCGAGTACGCCCTGCGTACCCCTTGTGTACGCTCTACTGTAACCCCCTGTAGCAAATCGATACCCATTTGGGTGTGGGTCATGTTTTTTGTTCGGGAAATTTTATGGTGAGTATGAATTGAGCTTCTCGTTACCTTTTCATGGATATATAGATCGTAAAAATCGGATTTTATAATGAAGAAGTTATGGCCTTCATAGTATTTTAGGGTTTAAGAGAAAACCCTAGTATACAGGGTGTACATAGGGAGTACGCGGGGCGTACTGGTGCGAAGGGCGGTACAATGGTGTACGCTTAGCGTACGGAGGAGGAAGGATCACAAAGACTCGGCCTCATACGCTGGGTGTACGAGGAGTACGTTGGGCGTATGAGGGGTGCTTGCAACCCTAATTTTGAGTTATTGTACCCTATTTAAGCATCTTAAGTCTTTAGTGTTGGCTTCTTTACCAGCCCCCAAACCTCCTAAAACCCTAAATCAACCCTTTATCCTTTTTGTGGAATTCTTGAGCTATTAAGAAGACTTTGGTGCCCATTTTTGCCTTTGTGGAGGAAGTAGAGAAGCTTGAAGTTGTCTTGCTTGGTGAGAAGCTTTTGGATCTATAATCATCATCTTTTGGGCAAGCTTTCTGAGGCATCAAGTTTTAACCTTGGCTTGTAGATGTTTATATCTCCTTATAGCTTATTTTGTTATGTTTTTGTTCCTTCTTGGGTTGATGGAAGAATTAAGACGTTTTGAGGGCTTGTACTTTTAGATCCGAGTTCTTATTGGTCTCTTTAAGCATAAAGGTGCAAGATTTATGGGATTTTTGGTCACATGCATGAATTAAGTCACTAAGATTAAGAGCTTCATATAGCCATGCATGAGCGTAAAGTTGGCAACTTTATGTGATAATCCAGCTCAACGAAGTCAGATCTATGTTTTGGAGCTTTGTCTTAAGGGATTAAGTGTTGAAACAAGTTTTGGGCTGAATAGGGTGAGTACGCTAGGTATACAAGTAGGTACGCTTAGCGTACAAGCCTCCAAGCGAGTATATTGTGCGTACGTACTGACTACACCCCACATACTCGGTCTGTTGGGCCTCGCATGTTTAGGCTTCGGGTTTAGGCCATCTTTTGGGCTTATTTTCTTGGGGGCATTGTTGGGCCATCTGAATGAAGGTGCTTGGACTAGGGGAAATTGGTGAGCCTTAGGGTAAGGCCCATGTAGGGGTTTGGGCCCAATTTGGAAAATTGGGTCATATGTGGGCCTTGGATGGTTAATGGGTTTGTTGACCTTTTTGGATTGAAGTTTGGGTCTTAGTCTTGGGGAAAACTAGGTAAGGGGTAAAATGGTCCTTTTTACCTTATGTATGGATTGAAGGATATAGATTCGACTCCAATTGTTAATTGGGTGTTATTTGATATTGATATTTTGGGGAATTGTCGGATCAGCAGTCAAGGATTATCAGTGTGATTTAGCAGTGCGAGGTAAGTCTTCTCACTATACTTTTGGGTCGAAGGCACCAATGTCAACTTATTGATTTATGTATTATAGGAAGACCAGGGGGTAGCCCTTGGCATTTGTATGAAAGACCAGGAGGTGGCTCCTGGCAAATCTGTATGTAAGACCAGAGTGTAGACTCTGGTAGTTAAGTAGATAAGTAGTTGTATACTGTATGCTAGTTGTCTTTGTGATGCTTGAATGGAAGACCAGGAGGTGGCTCCTGGCACTTTTCTATAAGACCCAGGGTTTGGTCCCTGGCCTGGAAAAGAAGACCATGACACAGCTCATGGCATAATGGCAAGACTATGGCTGGCACATAGCACCCCCTATTGAATGTTAGATATTTATGATATGCATGACTTGTATATTATGTATGGTATGTGGTATTTGGGGAACTCACTAATATTTGTGTTTACAGTTGTTGTTTATGGTTTCAAATACGCCTGGTTCGAAAGGGAAGGGCCTGGCTTGATCGCAGCGCATACACCCTTATTTCTCCGCAACCTTGAGATTTTGGGATTGTACTATGATAATTGTTTTTATTATAAAATATCTTTAAGTGTTTTAGTAAATGATAAATGGGTTTTTGGTTGTTTTAAAAAAATGAAATTTTTACCTTCATATTTTGGAGTGTTAACGTTAGCGGTGGAAACACTACAGATGTATCTAGCAGCTTCCGAAGAAGCTATCTCATCTGTGTTAGCGGTGGAGAGGGAAGGCAAGTAGGTTCCCATCCATTTTGTTAGCAGGGCCCTACAAGGACCAGAGGTCAATTACCCGGCCTTGGAAAAACTAGTCCTCGCCCTGGTATACGCCGTCAGGCGACTACGAAGGTATTTTTAAGCCCACAAGGTGGATGTTCTGACTAGTTACCCAATAAAGCAAGTGTTGCAAAGGCCGGAAAAGTCCGGGCGCGTAGCCAAGTAGGCCATAGAGTTAGGCGAACATGATATCTATTATCGCCCCCGGACTAGCATCAAGGCCCAAGCCCTCGCAGACTTCCTGGTTGAAATCCAGATACCATTAAGGGAGTGCCAACGACGATTTCCGTCGACCCACTCGAGCCTGAAGCTGGCAAAGAACTCTGGAATCTATACACCGATGTCACAACAAGCAAGGAAGGTTCAGGAGCGGGCATGATCGTGTAAAGCCCAAAGGGTGAAGAAATCACTTGCGCGCTGCGATTCGACTTCCAAGTATCAAACAACGAGGCCGAGTACGAAGCGCTCTTAGTAGGTCTGAGACAAACCAAGGAGGTTGGCGCAAAACAACTAGCGGCTCTCAGTGATTCGTTACTTGTCACAAACCAAATAAACGGAACATACGAGGCAAAGGACCCAAGGATGCAAAAATACCTAGACGCGGTCCGTAATTTAGTCAGCACATTCAAAAGTTTTTCAATAAAACAAATCTCCCGGGGGAAAAAAATGCAAGGGAAAATGCCCTCAGCAAGCTGGCCTCTACTTCGTATGACCATCTCACAAAGAAAGTGTTAGTTGAAGTAATCCCGAAAAGAAGTATCGATAACCAAAAGGTCGATACAATATCGGCCCCTCCACAGTGGACCAAACCCTTTGTCGATTACTTGCGCCATGGTGTGCTTCCGGACGACCCAGAGGAGGCAAGAAAAGTCAAAATAAGAGCACCGTATTTTGCAATCAGGGACAATCAACTTTACCGAAGAGGATATTTAAGCCCATGAATCAAGTACATCCCTAAGACAGAAGGGCAGACGTTCCTCGAAGAAAGCCATTTCGGGGATGCAGCCGCATACGAAGGCGCTCGTGCACTCATAGGCAAAATACTCCGCCTAGGGGTATACTGGTCGGACGTGTACAACGACGTCGCGGCCCTAACCAAGAAATGCAAGGAGTGCCAAGAATTCGCCCCTTTCCAAAATCAACCTACTATGCCATTGACCAGCATCACCACCCCATGGCCTTTCCATCAATGAGGGATCGACATAGTGGGGCCATTCCCACCGGCGCGGGGAGGCGTGAAGTTTTTGCTGGTAGCCGTAGACTATTTCACCAAATGGATAGAGGCGGAACCACTGGCCACCGTCACTGGCAAACAGATGATAAAATTCATGATCAAGAACATCTTGGCCCGTTTTGGAACTCCTAGGATCCTCATAAGTAACAAAGACACTTAATTTGAAGGAAGTCCCTTCAAGGAGTGGTGCGAAGACACGAAAATCCACCGCCAGTTCACATCAGTAGCGCACCCTCAGGCCAACGTTGGTTAATTGAGATATCAAATAAAACCATAGTCGATTGTTTGAAGAAAAGGTTACTCAGATCAAAGTCTGCCTGGGTGGATGAACTCCCGACCGTGTTGTGGTCATATCATACCACAGCAAGGTTAAGCACGGGAGAAACGCCCTTTACTCTAACCTATGGGACAAAAGCAGTCTTGCCATTGGAAATAGTAGACGGATCCCTGCGAACAAACAGTTTCGAGGAAGCAACCAACTAGGAAGGGCGACGCTAGGACCTAGACATGCTCGATGAAAAGCGTGAGGCGGCAGAAATGCGCCATGCACTATACAAATCACGAACTGAGAACTATTACAACCGCAAAGTATGGGTCAAGAACTTCAAAGTCGGAGAATGGGTGTTAAAAAAGAACGAGTCTAGCCATGTTGAACCATTGGGGAAACTCAGTGTCACGTGGGAAGGACCATACAAAATCGTGGAAGCCCATAAGAACGGTGCTTATGCCCTAGAAACTCAGGACGGGCGTGTCATTCCAAGAACGTGGAATGCGCAAAACTTGCGTCACTTTTACTCTTAAAACGAGTGTTAAAGGTAGAATCAGTGCTAGCGAAGGCATTGTGTATTAATTTTAACATGTAAATGTAATTAGCAAAAATTACTTTACTACTTTCAGTCTTATTATGCTCTAAACAAAACTAGAGTAAACAGAAAGGCCAATTCAGATGCCCCTTATTTTCAAGCTTGAAAAACAAAACAAAGAGGTTGTGTACATTTACCGTGTGACAACAAGGACTGATCATCCAACGTCACATGAGCGAAATCGTTTCAAGGAAACAACTAGTGAGTTTGCATAGAGAAGGCTCATAACCTTCCTCCCAAAACATGTTCATCAATTACATTATAGCGAACATACGAAAGAACATGTGACATGAGTGTAGAAGGGTCATAAACTTCCACAAATAAAAAAATATAATAAACAAAATCAGGTGAGCCTCAAGATGACGATCTTGGCTACACCTAGGGTCTTTAAGCAGCAAATTAGAACAAATTTATCAAAGACCATCTTTACTAAAGCACAAAGAGCTCACCAATAACAGAACGCAAGCCAGGGGTACAAGCAAACCCTACGAAAATACCATGTGATGGCCAACATAAACCATACATGAAGCAACCAAACAAGAGAATATGTGGTAGCAAAAAACATTCATACCCACAAATATTAAGTAGAAATTGTCAGATTGTCGGACTCCCAGACTTTCAGGCTGCCTCTGAGGGCAGCAAAGAAAAAAAAAGGAAACATAAAATTGTTCACTGAGATTACATCACAACAAATCAAAGAAACGACACTACTTGTGGGCAGGAGTATTACCATCACCAGGGGAAGAGCTTGGGCCAGGGACCGATCCATCGCTCTGAGCATCTTGGCAAAGGTCACGAAGCCCGACTATATCCATATTACATAGGCGAAGATAGCCAGCAAAGTCTATTTCAGTAAAATCAGCCAGGGCATCTTCCATCTCTTGGACCTTGGTGGCCACGTCCAACTCAACCTCTGGGTTAAACTCCCCGGTGATCACCAGCTCTTTAGCAGCCATCTTTCCCTGCTCCACCCCCGCTGCCACACAAGCCACCCGTACCTGAACCAAAACTTGGAGAAACTGGGGGCTCTAAATTACCTTGTCCACCACCCGGCTGAGCCCGTCACTAATGATCCAAGAAATATCCTTTTCCAGCGCTCCCCTCGCGGCGTTCTCAACAACCAGATCAACCTCCAGTTCTGCCGTCCGCCCGCTCAGACCGGCGTTCTCAAAACTCAGGGCTCACATGCGATCGTTCAGGCGCCCCACCTCTACCTCCAGCTTTGCCACTTGATCCGCCAAGCTCGCCTTCTCGAGCAGCGTTACCTCCTGCTTAGCTTCCCAGCTGCGCTTGTCAGCTTCTAACTTCGCCAACTGGGGTTTCATCTCTTCGCATTCAACGCTCTTCCTGTCAGAGTCAGACTGGAGGGTCTCCATATCGAAGATACGTTCAGCAGTCGCGACCAAGTAAGATGACACTTGGGCGGAAGCGTAGCGCAAGCCGTCGGTCATGTGCTCGTCTGATAGGACAGTTAGGGCCTCAATGGTAGCAGGAGGAAAAGCATGCTGACACCACTCGAGAGCGGTGTCGTAATCGAAGACTAGATCTTGGGCAATTAGTCTCTAAGTTGGCTTATAGGCATCCGAATGAGAACCCACAAGAAGGGGGATAGTTGTGGTTTTATCAGAAGAGGTTGAGGTGAGACCTTGGGGAGGCGAAGACCCAGTCTTCGCCTTGGCTCCCCCCAGTTGTGGGAACATGGCTGGCTTTCTCGGTGCTTCCTTCTCCCGTATGACAAGGCGGTTCAGTCTCCCTAGTTTGTGCCCCCTCCAGCAGTTTTGGAGGACTTTCATCGGGGGAACGGTTGCAATCCTTGGTACCCCCCAGTAAGAAACTCAGATTACGTTTCTTACGTAGAGGGGGACCGGTGCTGGCTGTCTCAGTTAGACCACCGGAAGAGGCTTCCAAGAAAGCGAAACACCTCTTGACCCGACGAAGACTCCACCAGATCGACGTCACGACACTGAAGCTCACCGTCGAACAGACCCTGAAGAGATTTCTCTAAAGAAACAGATTCCTCCACACCTGGCAACAAAAAAAACAATGTCGGTTAACCAAAACGCTGATTTAAACATGACTTGCCAATTTTTTAAAAGGAAAAAATGCGGGGGGGGGGGGAGTCGTAAGAGAAATACCCTCTTTCTCAACAAAGAACTCAGGAATTTTCCCGCGAGCCCTCCAAGCGGCGCTCATCCCGCTGGCGGCCAAGAAGCATTCAAACCAATCTTCACCGTTGATGCTGATCTTCTCTTAAACATCAGCCAGTTCCTTGTCAGCACCAAACAGTGTAGGACCACGGTCGACGTACACCTTAGCCCTCGGGTAATTGAGCACCATGAGATCGTTGTTCACCCATAAGAACTTCTCCTGCCAGTTCTTTTTGTACTTCTTATTGTGGATAAGAGTAGGGGCTCCCCGCCGGCAAGAAAGGGTTCGAGTCCCCGACTAAGTAGATGCATTGAAGAAGTGCTTGAAAGCCAAAACAGTCGGCAGGCGGCCTAGGGCACGATAGAGGAGTTCAAAACCCACTATATTGTTTATAGCGATAGGGGTCAACTCTCTCACTGAAAACCCGTATTCCTAGATAATCAGGTTAAAGAAATCAGTGGTGGGCAAGCGCAGACCTGCCTCGAACAAGGTGATTGGGATGCCGACTTTGCCCTCAGGAGGACTGTAAAGTGATGCACCGGGCAGGGGGATTTGCACTCTGTGTTCGGGAACAAACCCGAATCGGAACTCAAAAGATCCCCATTCTTTGGTGGTAAGATCTCTCCCCAAAGCGCGAGTGGCAGCCATGGAAAAATATGAAGAAATGGTTGAAAGGGTTTTTCCTAAGAACAAGAAGTCAAAGAGAGACAAGTATAAGGTAAGGAGGAGACGCCAGGAGGAACAGAGCCTTAAATGCCACAAAAGGGGCAGCGAACCATTTTCATGATGAAACCGCCAAACAACGGTGATTTCGCCCTGCCAAATGCATAAGCTATCAATAGCAGCCCGCCACGTGTCTGTGGGTAGACCAGAACAACTATGCTATGTCACGAAAACAAAATCCTACTGGTCTAAGGGACTTGTTAACGTTACCACGAACGACCATGTTAAATATAACAGAAAATGTAACAGAGATGTTACCGCACCAGAGCCTTGGTCAAGACCCGGTCTCGGCCTAAGAGAGCCAGGACCAGGACGACAGCTCACTTTCCTTCACAAGGAAATAATATTCCCCGTGATCCTCTCATTCACTCACGACCAATTAGGACGTGACAAGAGGCTTAGGTGACGCCCAGAACTGACGTCACCAGGCGGTTAGTTAACGTGGGCGTGATCCTCCCAGTCAGAGGAGGCCACGTCTCACACTCATTGGATGAGGTCTCCACGATCCGTTAGAAACAGGTATAAAAGGGTCTTTTCCGCCTCAAGGAAAGGATCCCATATTCTCTCTCGAATATTACCCTAAAATTACCTCTCCCAGAAAACTAACTTGATCGTCTGAGCGACGTCCCGGGAGAACACCCAGACGTCCTTTAACGATCCTTTTATGTTTGTGTTCTCAGGAAAGCCACCAGGACAGATTCATCATCCAGTATCCAAACCCAAGCGGAACAT
Source organism: Lactuca virosa (assembly GCF_052849685.1). NCBI lineage: Eukaryota > Viridiplantae > Streptophyta > Magnoliopsida > Asterales > Asteraceae > Lactuca > Lactuca virosa. The sequence goes on from NC_136430.1 coordinate 137,597,096, forward strand.
GTGACAACCCGAAATTTTTTTGTTTTGGAAGCTCAGTCAGTCAACTCAACTGAGTGTCAGACTCATTGGTATTGAGTTCTAGCCTGGTTAAAGGTCATTCTAAGGAGTTTTAAGCCTAATACACTTAAGGAATGAGTGTTAGAATGTACCCGCTAGAGACATTGTTCAACAAATCAAGCCTTACCCTTTTCATTTAGAGTTCACGGCCACAACACTTGAGTTTACGGCCGTAAACTCAAGGTGGGCCATAAACTCCATCCATATAGGCTCATTTCCTTCAACTTTCTTCATTATTTCATTTCCAACTCAAGAACACTCCATTTCTCTCTCAACTATCATCCCGATTTTCATCCTAGATCTTCAAAAGTTGTAAGTGTTCTTCCTTGATTTGTTGATACATCTCTTAATCTAGTTACACTCTTCTATTCCATCCATGAAAACATTCATTTCATCTAGATCTTCAAATCTTCAAGTTTCACCAAGAACACTAAGAACACACACTAGTGTTCTTGGCCAAAATCAACCATTTCAAGCCTCTATATCGTAAGTACTCTTCCCTACACTTGATATCTAGTTAGGACTTATGCTTAGAGCCTTGAAAACATCAAGAACACAAGAACAAAAGGAGTTAACGGCCAAGCCATCTCCCATGGCTGTAAACCCCTTTAAGGGTGCCATTTTGGCCATAAACCCTCCTAGATGCAAAGCTTGTGACCTAGAACCCTTCATTGATGAGAATAGGACCTTAAACTACTCTCAAAATGCATAATGACCATGAGTTTACGGCTGTAAACTCCTTTGGGCCGTAAACTCATCAAAAGCCTCCATTGTGTTGGTCTTTCTCATCCTTGTGTAGAGCAAAAGTCCCTCAAGCTTCCCTAGCCTTCAAACAAACACTTATGGATGTTTGACCATGAGTTTACGGCCGTAAACTCCCTTTGTCCGTAAACCCATGGTAGTAAACTCATGATATTTCCATTCCACTCTCCTTTGATGAATCACATGTGATTCAAACACTTAGTCAAGGTGTTTCCTAGTCTCGGAAGGTGTTTCCTTTCATATAGTTACTTATAAACACTATATTCATGCCAATATATGTCATTTAGGACTTATTGTGTCTCGGGACTTCATTCGTGGAACTTCTCATCCTTACACGCGTATTCGTTGAATCACCCACTTCAGGTGAGTTCATACCCCGTAATGAATCTTTTAACTGTTTTAAATGCTTTTAAGGGGGGGGGGGGATACAAGTTGAACACAATGATAATTGTGTAATTTTTTGTTATAAACATCTTTCAAAATGTTGCTTATGTCTTTTATAAGTGATCAAAACATTTCAAAAACTCTTTTAAAGTTATGTTACTTTATAGTTAATCAAACTTCGTTTTTAAAGTACAAGCATAACTTAGTAGTAAAATGAGTCTTTTCAATAACAGTTCAAGTAACAACATTAGTAAACTATAATAGGTATATTTTAGGAAGATACTATTCATTACTTCTAGTACAATGAAGCATACAAATAGTCAGTTCATACATGAGAAAGAACATACTATGATGAGAAACAAACAAAACATACTATTATGAGAAACAGAACAAACATACTAAGTTGCTATAGCATTGAACTACTACAGGATCTAATTATACCAATGAATCACTAACTCATTGTTTTAAACAAAAGGTGATAGGTATATTGGGTATACATGATCATATAACTTTAATGTGAATTACACGGCTTGCAAGAATTTGCAGAGGTCGCGTTTGGTTCCCTTAATCTCTAGACAGTGAGAGCGTTTAGTAGGGGTACTAGCCTTCACATTTTGACCATATTAAAACAAACATGTTTCAGGTCATCAGTACATCCGTATGTCATTATAAATGACAATTGTGTACTTACATCTCCCATTACTTTCATAAAAGTGACAGTACCACTTGAAAGTCAATACAAACTATATTTTTGGTTAATGATAGTCTCACTTGGGAAAATATACAACTCATGCAAGAAACAAACACACATAACATTAGATGCCTTGGTAGAAGGCTACGTTTAGTAGAGAGGACCATAATGCTAACCTTATGATTCCTTAATGTATACATCAAAGGATATATATATATTCAATAGGATCCGACAGGTAATAGGATGTGTGTTCTCCGCTTCATTTCCTGTTCCTTGTTTGGTTGTGGGCTTGGAACGAATTCACACAGTCTATTTTCTATTCGATTCTAGATATATATATATATGCTCAGTATACATTAAGTCATCATAAGGGTACCAGGTATGGGTCAAGTCATAAGACACAGAGTCAATGCACAGTTTTCTAGTACAAAACATACTTTCCAAATCAGAACTTTTGGTATACAAAGCTAGAAACTTCCCAGTTAAGGGTTTAATCCATTTTATTAAACCAGTATAAACTTAAAGGACCATAGGTGGTTAACTCTATAATACTTTAGTTTATACATCATGGTTATATATAATTAATACCCAACAGGTAGTTGGATGTGTGCTTTCCGCCTTACTTCCTGTTCCTTGTTTGGTTGTAGACTTAGGGCAGATTCACTCAATTAACTTTCTATCCGATATTAGATCATATATATCCAGTATAAACTAAGTTATTATAAAAGTAATCACTGTGGTCACCATTTTATTATAATAAATAAGGGTTTTCTTAAAGAATATTTTCATTAAATATAAAGGAACCATTACAATTAACTCCATGAGTAACAAGTGAATATACCAGGGTTATATACAACAATGATCTAACAACCAATGGGATGTGTGCTATCCGCATTACTTCCTGTTCCTTGTTTGGTTGTGGGCTTAGGGCAGATGCGCACAGTCGATTGTTTGTTTACTCTGAGTTTTATATAACTTGTATCCATTTAGTACTCATAGAAAGGATTGTAGGGTCATTTTTACTTATCTTTCATTAAAGTAGGAAATATAGGATTTTCTAGAGGAACAGGCGAACTTTTCTAAACAGAACTTACAACTTACGACATTTTACAACGACATTTACAACTTACTCACATCACTAAAATCTTATGAACTCACCAGCTTAATTTCTGATCAACTCTTTCAAATAACTTGTATTCTCAGGAGCCTAGTAGACAGGTACTCGTGTTGGGAATTCAGAAGATGGAGCATTATAGCTTCAAGTCTTGTTTTGTTATTTGCTTATGAATTCTATGTTTTGTGAACACACACATTGTAAACACTTTCTTTCTAATGAAATGGTTGTTCATTACTTGCTTACTATAATGCATATCTTGTGATACTAAACATGACGTCCTCCACCCCCGAACGTTTCCGCCGTTCCGGTTTTCGGGTGTGACAGATTGGTATCAGAGCATTGTTTATAGTGAACTAAGTATATCAACCGATAAAAGATATACAACTATAAATACAATGGGGCTTAAGTGCTCTGGATAATGATATATTTTAAGAGTATAACGATAAGTTATAAAAATATACCTACTTGATTATACATGTACATACTAGACCAAGTATCACGAGAAGAACAGAACTAACGTATTTAAAGGTTGGACACTGTCGTCAAACCTGAACAGTTATGTAATCATAGCTAGGATCAATATAGTCTGATCAACTATATTCATTCGAGATGTGACCGACATGTGTTTGGGAGTGATGTGGTGTTGCAACAGTCTTAAAACTTACCTAACACCAGTCAAGAGAATACTAGATCAAAGTACATTAGAGTTAGAATACTATAGGAGTATTTTATGATCCCATAACGCGATATCAAGTTTAAAACATACCAAGTACATTACGTTAAAATACTATAGGAGTATTTTAGGCACCATATAAATAACTTATATGATAACTTAAAAGACCCTTACGGATAGGTCTAGATTGTTTATCAAATCTAACTTTTCTCGTTTTATTGTCGATTAAGTTATTTTTTCTATTGCATTCATATTACTTGAAAACAAACCCCCACCGTATTCGCGTCATAAATGGTATCAGAGCTCAAATTACGATTTTCCTAACAAGTTGTTCGACTCTGTTCGATTGATAGATTTTTTTGGTGTTTTTAAAGTTGCATCAAGAAACCAAGAACATTGACGATCCTAATTTTGTGAACGTTTTATGTGAAGCTTTGTGTGGATTGCAAGATGGAGATAGGAGGCAGGCTAGACGTGGACAGTTTAGGAATGATGAGGATTGTAAGGTCAACGAATTGCCCGAGTTCATTGGTGGCACCGATCCATAAGTGAATTTGGATTGGGAGAGAAAGATTGATCAAATCTTTGAGTTTAAGGAGTTGGATGATGATACATGTTGTAAGTATGCATTCTTGAAGTTGAGTAGAGGAGCTTCACTGTGGTATGAAGGTTTGAAGACCAGGAGGGCTCGAGATGGAAAAGAAAAGATTACTTCTCGGGAATCCTTGAAATAGAAACTTCGGAAGATATATGTACCAGCTCATCATAGGACGACCATTTATATGAGGATGACAGGTTTGTAGCAAGGGAAGATAAGCGTATGAGAACACATTAATGAGTTCGATAGGTTATCATTAATGGGAGACATTGAGGAGGCAGAAGAACAAAAGATGACACGTTTTATATGTGGTCTGAATTACAACATCTTAGGTACGGTGAAACTCTATCCGTGTTTTGATTTTGATGCAATTTGTAGTCTTAGTTTGAAGGTAGAAGCTCAAGGTAAGGCAAATTATGTGGAAGTTCTAGTGGGGAAAATGTTAAACGCAAGCCTCGGGTGAAATCTGAAACAGGTGTGAAGACGACCACAACAACTACTCCTGTTGTTGTGAATAGCTCTATGGCGACACCAAAGGTGAATAATGTGGACAAGGACACTAGCTTATCCAATGTTCGTTGCTTCAAGTGCCAAGGGTTTGGGCACTATCAGAACGTGTGTCCAAACAATAGAGTACTGACGTTAAGAGAGGCTGTTGCGATCTGGGATGAGTTGTTTGACGAAGAAGCAGGGTTGAAAGATATTCTTGCAACTAAAGAAGTTGGTGAAGGTAGAGAAGAGGGGGAGGAAAAGTACGAAGCACCAAAATGTGATAAGAATTTGGTTCTTAGAGCTTTGAAAACACAAGTGGTGCATGTTGAATGCGATAAGAGGGATCAGATTTTTCATACCAACTGTTGTGTGAATGACCGATGGTGCAGTTTGATTATCGATAGTGGTACTTGTACAAACATGGCTTCAAGTGATATGGTTACGAAGTTGGGCTTAATCACAACCGCCCATCCTCAACCATATACACTTCATTGGCTAGATGATGGGAACAATGTAAAGGTGACGAGACAGGTTCAGGTCGGCCTAGCCATGGGATCGTACAAAGATGAAATTTTTTGTGATGTGATTCCAATGGATGCTTGCCATATCTATTGGTATGTACTTGGCAATTCGTTAAGGATGTATTGTATAAGGTAAAGAGAAATGAATATGAGTTGAACCACAATGGTAAAAGAATTGTGTTGTCACCCATGTCCTCAATAGAGGTGCGATCAATGAACAACAAGCAGTCCAAAATGCCAAACCTTACTATGTTGGCTAGCGAAAAAGAAGTGGAACATGTTCTTAGCCAATTGGGTGATGTTTATGTCCTTGTTGCGAAAGAAGAACCAAAGGTGGAGGAGATTGCGAAAGAAGAAGGTCCAATCGCTGAGTTTCTCATGAAGTTTCGAGATGTATTCCCAACTGATTTACCACTGGGTTTGCCCCGAATCTGTGGTATTGAACATCATATTGATCTTGTTCCAGGTGCTTCTTTTCCTAACAAGGCTGTTTACCATTGCAATCTGGAGGGAATGAAGGAGTTGCAAAATCAGATTGACGAGTTAATGATCAAGGCCTATGTTCGTGAGAGCCTAATTCCATTTGTTGTTTCGGTCCTACTCGTGCCCAATAAGGATTGAACGTGGCGAATGTGTGTGGATAGTATAGTTGTAAAGAATATAATGATCAAGTATAGGTTTCCCATTCCTAGAATTGATTACATGTTGGATGAATTGCATGGGTCAGTAGTATTTTCGAAGAGTGACTTGCAAAGTGGGTATCATAAGATTTACATGTGTAAAGGTGATGAGCGGAAGACATCCTTTAAGACCAAGCTTGGGTGGTACGAATGGACTATGATGCCATTGGGACTTACGAATGCACCTAGTACTCTTATAAGATTGATGAATGAAGTGTTGAAATTGTTTTTGGGTAGGGTCGTAGTCGTATACCTTGATGACATCTTGGTATATAGCAAAAGCGAGGAGGATCATATGGTGCATTTAAGAAAAGTGTTCAAGACCCTTATAACACAAAAACTTTATGGGAAAAAGGATAACTGTTCGTTTTTGGTGGAGAAAGTGATATTCTCGGGCTATGTTGTTTCTAAGGATGGTGTATCGGTGGATCAGTCCAAGATCGAGGCGATTAAGTCATGGCCCACTCCTACTAACGTTTCAAAAGTTAGATCGTTCCATGGTCTTGCTTTGTTTTACAGGAGGTTCATTTGCGACTTCAGTACCATTACAAGTCCAATCACAAGCTATCTGAAGAAAGGAGCTTTCACATGGGGGGAAGATGCTCAGAAGGCCTTTGCGAAAGTTAAGGAGTTATTGTGTGATATGTAACAACCCAAATTTTGAATAAATTTTTTCATTTTTAAGTAACGAAATCTGTCACACCCCCGAACCAGACGGCGGAAACGTCCGAGGGCTCGTGTGACTTAAATTGAAATATCATCACATTGAATATACATGAAACATAACATAAACATCACCATGCATTAATATATTACAACTGACCTTGTTCACATCAAGTACATTGTTTACATTACAACATCATAGAACATAATTGTTTAACGATTGACATTGCACAAAAAGAAATTTCAGAAACACGCTTGATGATTCTTCATTCTAACGGTTACCTGAGAATACAAGTTATTTTGAAAACGGTCAACATATAGAATGTTGGTGAGTTCATAAGCACGTTTGATATAAGAATAGTTTGTATTGTTTGTAAAACCCAGAAAATTCGATATTTTCTGTAACAAAAGCTGTTTACGAAAAAGGTGTGATGATCTCACAAGTGTATATGTATGTGACTTCAAAACATGTAAAAGTGAATGTTCTTCATGATTTCTCTTTGTATTGTAGTTGTTGTATGTAGAAGTGAATAATGTCGTTCCCCGGAAAACCCGATGTTTTCCAATATAAATAGTATGATAGCTTTGTATTATTGTATGAATCACTTTGTATCGTCGCAACGTATGAATATGATTTCCCATGATTACTTAGATGGTAATGGATCTCTATGTGAGTCGTTATAACCATGCATAATAATGACTAATTCGCCTGTCTTGGCATTTTATCAAATGCCGGTTTTGAATTAAGATTTTGTCACCCTAGACTGGCCGAGTCTAACTGTAGCGAACAGCTCAGGTGTGGGGGAGTCACCCCCGTATAGATCTATACATAAACTTTCGCCCTCCCTCCAGGAGACTCTGGTTATAACTAGAGGCTACGGCCGACATTTATTGGTGCCAACCGATAATTCTCACTAAATCCCTAATATTACCCCATGAATTTGAATAACATTGATTACAACCCGCTTGATGTTTACATGAATATGAATAAATCCTAACAAACACGAAAGAGGACAACTGTGGCCCACTAATCATGTAAGTTATTACAGACTGTCGAGTATGCGACGGACACGTTAGCCCATCAAGCATATGATAGTTGATTTGGACCATATTAGCAATGCAAATGGGCCACGAAGGCCCAATAGCATGTAAAAGCTAATGAGGATCCATTAGGCATGTAATTGGGTCACCGGAAGCCCAATAAACATGTGTTGATTATATTGGGCCCAATAATCGTGTAACTGGGTCACCGGAAGCCCAATAAGCACGAATAGGAAACATTGGGCCCAACCGTCGTATCATTTATAGGTTTATCGATATAAGTTGTAGTATGGGATTTGGTTTACACTTAATGTTTACTTTCGATGTTAAAATACTCAATGTTGGTTTATAACGATATTCTTAGTTTTTACAAAAATACCATTTTTAAACCTTCATGTTGTAGAAATTTTATATCTTTGGTCAAATTGTTTATAAATTTATCATTTGGCCCAACATGTTTATTTGACCATTTCAGTCCCTTTTTCATACAAAATTTACATTTTCAACCCTTAATGGTGCAAAATGACACTTTAGTCCTTTTTGATGAAAAATGACATTTTAGTCCATTAGATTATTTAACTTTGCATTTTCGGCCCAAATAAAATCTTAAATTATAATTTCATCCCAAAATACAACTTTTGACATTTTCAGCCCTTATTTGTTAAAAATCTACATTTTTGGCCCATTTGCCGTAAGTTTTACATTTTTGGCCCAAATCCCAAAAACTTTGCATTATTAGTCCAATTTAGCCAAAAAGGTCATTTTCAGCCCTTGAACTTAATTCATTCACATATTTGACTTTATACTTTGATAACTTTACAATTTTAGTCCCAAACTTCCATATTTTCGCAAATTTGGGCCCAAAAACCGTTAGGGCCCAAATATAAGCCCAATAAGCAAAAAGTTATGTTTTTGGTCCTTTGAGAAGTTTTATTTCCATAAAAATCATGTCTTATATATATATATATATATATATATATATATATATATATATATATATACCATATTATCCTTGTAAAATCGAAAATGTCATCTTTTAACCAAATCTTTGTTATTTTTGCAAAAATGACTCCTATGACAATCTTGGCCTTGTTTTTCACCTTTTAAACATAAAGATTCTTAGATCTTTGAAATATGTTTTTTATTTTGTTATAGTTCATGTATCCTTCACCCTTTAGCCATATATTTCGAGATATAGCAAGTAATATCATATTTTTACAACACAAGCCAAAAAAATCACATATAACAAGCATACACACATAGATCAACACATATTACTTGTATTCTCCCCCAAAAACAAGGGGGTATGAACTCACCTTGCTTAGTTTCTCACAATTTTGAAGAAAAGATGAAGAAGTTTTCGGCCTTGAACAAGCTTCCCTTGAGTGGTTTTCGAAATCTATGAAGCAAAGAGGTATAATCCATGAAATGTTATGGTTTAAGGAGAGATCTTTGAGGAAATCAAGAAGTTAAACCATGAATCCAAATGAAAACTTACCAAGATGATAATCTAAGTGAAAAACTCCTTGAAGATCCAAACAAAGCTTCGAAAATTTAGAGGAAGTGTAGAAGTTCTTGGAGAGTGTTTGAAGTAAATTGAAATGGTGGTGTGTGTGTGTGGGTAGTCTCAGCCGAAGACAAGAAGAAGAGACGGGAGGGAAGCTTGAAATGATGGGTGCATGGAAACATGAGAGTTTATGGATGTATGTTGTGTATTTTGCATGGAGGACTAATGGTTATTAGTGAGGTGGCACCTCACTAATCACTCTTGCATTATACATTATTTTTTACTCATTGGGCCGAGAACGGCCTAGAGATATGAAGAGAATGATGTTGGGCTTAATCTCTTAGCTTTGATTGAATTTCTTAGGCCCATTGCTTACTTTTCGGCCCATTGGGCTTCTTTGGATAGTTCACGGCCCAATTTGCATGAGGGAATGGGTTTTATGGCCCATTACAGCTAATTGAGTTAGTTATGGCCCAATAAGGCTTATTGGAGTAGTTTATTCCCTTTTAGGCCCAATATGGCCCAAAATGTTAATTCTCATGAAAGTAGGTTGAATTAGAGCCCAATTAAGGGTTCTAAGCCGAAACTAGTCAAATTGGAAACTTATTGGCCCATTAGGCCCAATAAGGAAATCCTACTCCATAACGGAGTTAAACCAGGATTTTTAGGGTTTCCAATCTTTCGTTGACCATTTGAAGTGTTTGTATAGAGTTTTTGATGTAATTTTGTTGTCATTAAATAAACATCATGCATGCTTCCAGATTTTGTTTACAAGTTTGTCCTTGATAATGATTACAAAAGCATAGAATTTCCTGGTTGTGACATCATCCCCCTGTTAGAGGGAATTTCGTCCCGAAATTCTTTTTGACGCTAGATTTGAGAATGCGAGAATAAGTGAGGGTACTTTTGCTTCATCTGGTCTTCGCGTTCCCATGTGAATTCCGGTCCACGCTTTGCGTTCCATCAAACTTTCACAATTGGAATGCGACTTTGCTTAGTACACTTCACTTCCCTGTCCATGATTTCAACTGGTTCCTCAATGAACAGGAGATTGGAGTGCATGCCGCACCATCACGCTGGGCTCTTGCCCTCAGATCCTGAAGTACATGAAACAACCAACAAATTGTAAGCTAATGCTTAGTGAGTTCCCCATAACATACCCCACACAATCCACATAATCACAGAAAACATATCAGTCATATAAGCTACATAATCCATGCATACAAACATATAAGGATGCCTTGGAAACCCTCCAGGGTCTTACTTTGGGTGCCATGGGAACCCCCACATGGTCTTAGCCCAATGTCATGGGAACCCCAACATAGTCTTAACTAAGGATGCCATGGAAACCCTCCAAGGTCTTACACCCAAGTTCCTCGGGAACCCCCCCAAGGTCTTTACAAAGGATGCCATGGAAACCCTCCAAGGTCTTACACCCAAGTGCCTCGGGAACCCCCCCCCCCCCCCCCCCGAGGTCTTTACTAACGATTCCATGGAAACCCTCCAAGGTCTTACACCCAAGTGCCTCGGGAACCCCCCGATGTCTTTCATGCAAATATCACAAATACAACTAGCATACCACATACCGCATAATCAACTAGCATACCACATAGCAAATAATGGGCCAACCTTGGTGCCTTCGACCCATTGGTATGGTGAGGAGACTCACCTTAGTCTGCTGAACACGAAAGTTGCTCGCCTAATAGTCTGAAACCACCCGTGCTGAACAATAATGCCATTAACCCAAAATTAGGATTAAATACAATCTAATTAAGGAGCCCAATTACCTAAGCCCAAGTCCTTCCATAATGGCCCAAGAGTCTTTCCTTTGCTAATAGGCTCAAAGTCCATGTCCAAAGCTTATTAATGGGCCACATGGCTCAATAAGGCCCAACCAAAACAACTATGGCCCCAAAACACCAAAATTAGCCAAAAACTCAAAAAGGAGTCCAAACCCAATGTTTGAATAAGGACAAATGGCTTGCGGGCCCAAAACAAGACCAAAACCCATCTGAGTGCGTACGCCTTGCGTACCACTCCAGTACGCTCATCGCTAGTTCCTTAAGCAGTACGCGTTGCGTGCATGCTACTACGAGTGACGTACAAGTCAGACATGCACAAACGACCATTAAGCTCTTAATGCTTAGGATTTTAACATCTAACTTTAGATCTGAGTCCATTAAGATGTCTTAATGCATAAAGTTGGCAACTTTATGCGTTTGCATGTTCCATATGCTCCCCACATCCCTTTACAACCCATTAAGACCTTTCCAAGGGTCTTAACTCATGCATGAGGTCAAAACACCCATCAAGACTGCATTTTTATGGTATGAATAAACTAGGGGACCTAAGATCTACTCTTCCTAAGCTCTGGAGTTGCTCAAACTCCCAAGAGGTGACTAATGAACCCAAAAGAGGACAATATAGCAAACCCTAGCTCAATCTAATGAATAAGATGACAAGATTAAGAATTTATACCTCCAGAAGCTCCTCAAGATGAACTAGATGCAAGATCTTAAAGCTCAATGCCACACCAAGCTTGCTCACTAACTTCTTCTTCTTGAATAATCTCTAAAATGGCCACAAATACACTTTTTAAGCTCAAGAACACTCTCACAAGGAAATCTGGGGTAAAAGGGTGATAGATGTCGAATCCATAAAACAAATAAATCCTATTTGCACTTATATTATTTAAAAATAATAGTAATAGTGGCAAACAGGGTCGATCCTCAGGGACTCGGTTTTAATTTATAAATATACCAAAATAGCCATGTTTTATTCCTATGCATCAAAAATAAATATGGGGGATGATTTTTGCAAAACAAGTAAACTAAAATGAAATACGATAAAAGAAGTACTAGAAACAAAAATAAAAACAATCTGGTTTCAAGTTATATTCACCTAATGATGCAAGCTGGTGATAAATTCATGTCAAATTGAATTCCAGTCTAAGTTGGTACTTGAAAGCATTAACAAGCTCTAACACTTCCTATTCACCAAGTTGTTTAACCAAAACAAGCTCTTTGAATTAAACCTAACCTTACTAACCCAATCTAAATAAGCTTTTAGATTTAGATTGAAAGATTGCATTAAACTTTATGTGAATGTTCCCAAAAATATTCAATACTCCTCACAAGCTCGGGAGCGTAAGAATGTGTGAATATGATTTACACTATATTTATTCAAAAGAACTCAATTTAGTGCTTGTTACTTGCTCTATTTCACAAAACAATTACGAATTTTGCAAAATAAATAACTTGAATGATCTAACCCTAATGCAAATGGACAATAAGAACTAAAATTAAAATCAAACATTTGATTGAAACGAAATCAAATTCACCAGATAGAATACAAATTCAACATCAAATCATATGATCAACTACATAAAAATAAATTTCAAACTACAAATCGGATGTGTTAACTAAAATACGATAAGTAAATGCTACAAAGTACTAACTAGTTGATGATTGAATTAACATCAAAAGACTTATTTAGACGTCTGATCATGGATTGTTACGTGCAATGATTTTTATACAATTCCTAGTTTGGACGCGGTTGTCAACAAGCTCTGACAACCCGTTTCGCCAGACACTCGATTAAAACAAGCTCTTTAACCAAGCTGCAGACTTATCTAACTAAAACGAGTGCTTATTAGAACTGACTCACTACAAAATTATCAAACGAGCAATTTGTAATTAGGTGAGAGCCGCATTAAAGCACAAACGAAACACCAAACACAATGAACCATCACGTAAGCTCGGAGAATTTACATTGCACCAACATGATTTCATAACACAAGTGTCTTATTTGTTACTTAGACCAATTAAAAGAACAATTATGTATTTAATTAATTGATTAACAATTCATTATTAAAATGTGGCATCCCCATTTTTACGGCCAGAAAAGACCGATTTTGTTTATGCTTTTTAATAAAATTCAGAGTAACTTGTCAAGAAAAGTATTGCGGAATTTGTTCCCAAAACAAAATATGATATAAATTTTGTCAAAGCATTTCTTAAAGAAATGTATTTTCATTACAAAAACTCGGGATGTCAATCATCGATACATACCATAAGCATAAACCAAAAAGAAATAAACATCTTAGGCCACAAAACACAATCTGGTCTTAAATCCATAATCTCTCGTCAAGTCATCCAACTATGCTTTTGCCACTACTTGTAATACAAGAAAACTGGGTGGGTCAGGCTGGGGAGCCTGGTGAGCATATAGGGTTTCAACCCACAATAATAAGTTCATTATTTATTTTCATCAAATTACTAACCCAATTACCTGTTCCCGTTATCCTCACTTTACGTCCCTAAAGCATCTATTATAAGGGACCTATCCTAAGGAATTTCATCGGGATGGACACTACTGCTAAGGGGATTCCTCAGCCATATGTGTCTGTAAGGCAACCATGGGGGGATGGAGTACATCTTCAAAAACACCTACAGGTTGCGAGCCTGCTAGCGTTCCACTGGATTGCCTAGAAAAGTCCGTGGTCGTCATCAATACTCCGCTAGATGACTGGATCATCTTAAACATCCTAAACATCGAGGCCTCTCATCATTTTAGCACACATCATCTATTTCATCTACCCATTGTTCTACCCAACATATTTGTAGACATAAAATACATACATGGTCCAGATCTGTAAAACAAAGCTTACATCTTTCATCCAACATAATTTCAAAGCATAAAATATTTATACAATCTAGATCTGAAAAATAATGTTTACATCTTTCATCCAGCATGACTTTCAAAGCATAAAATATATATACGGTCTAGATCTGAAGAAAAAGTTCAGATCCGAAGGAAAGAAGTTCAGATCTTTCATCTAACGTAGATCTCAAAGTACACAGTTTAGATCTGAAGAAAAAAACTTAGATCTGAGGTGGGAAAGTGTAGATCTGAAAGAAAAAGTCTCAGATATGAAAGAAAAGTCTTAGATCTGAAAGATAAAGTGTAGATCTGAAGGTAAAAGTTTCAGATCTGAAAGAAAGAAGCATAGATCTTTCATTCAGCAACACCTCAAGTAAATAGCTAACATATACCTATACACATAGCACATAAAATACTTCATATCTATGTGTAAGATGAAAGTGACTATACACTCACCTGATACAGAGTGATTCGGACAGCACCTCGCTTCTAAAAATAATATTGTTTGACGAAACTGGGAAGTTTGCTTGAAAAACGGGCTCCTCGTGGGCAGAGTTTCAAATCGAAAAACTCTTTTTCTTGGAGCCTTCGGGCTCTCCGAGGCTTTCTTCAAGTGCTAGGGAAGTTTCCTAGGCTTTGGGGGGGGGGGGGGGGGGTTTGGGAGCTTTAGAGAGAGAAAGAAACTAGAGAGAGAAGTGGAAAATGTGCATGGAACTCGACAGCCTCGCAGCCCTTTTATAGGCACCAGCCTCAGACGTACGCTGGGCGTAGTCCTTGGCTACGCGGGGCGTAGTTCGGATAAGGTGCAAGGTGGCAGGCTCCGGATGGTGCGACGTGTTTACTTCTCGGACCACACAAGACCGAAGTACGCTGGGTGTACCCGGTTCCGGACGCAGGGCGTAATGCGAGGTGACGTGTCGTTCATCCGAAGCGAGCCTCTGATCAGCAATGGACGGCCCAGATCGAGCCACGTCATCACTATTCACACCAGCTTCGCAAATTTGAGTTCCAACTTCAAAAATTCGTATCTTTCTCATACGAGCTCCGTTTTCGACGTTCTTTATATCCACGCGTAGGCGGGAATGTACTCTACAACTTTCTTTTAGACTCCGTCAGCTAATTTTGAATTTATTTTAAACGTTATATTATTAACAGGCCGGGACATGATTGGTCCGTTAAAATCTCATAACTTCTTTATCCAACGTCCGTTTTCGTCTGTCTTTTTATCGTTACGCTACTATTAACGAGATCTTCGATTCTTGTTTAGGTTGTGTCGGCTAAAAACCGCTTGGTCTAATATTCGAACTTCGGGGTGTACACCGCTAAGCCGAAACTTCGAAAAATCATAACTTCCTCATACGAAGTCAGATTTGGGCGTTCTTTTTATGGACGCTCTCGGTTTAACATATTCTACGACTTTCGTTTAGATCGCTAAGGCTAAAAGTCGCTCTATCGTAAACTCACTTCCCGATGTCGCGTCGGTTCCGTCACGAAACTTCGACGGGTCATAACTTCTTCGTTATAACTCGGATTTCGGCGTTCTTTATATATCTGGAATCCTTGTTTCGACCACTACAACTTTAGGTAAAGATATCGGGCTTATCTCACACTTTAATTTTGACGCTTATTTTTATTCTTTATTAATTATATCTTTATAATTATATTATAAGCACACAAATACACATAATTCACATAGTATTCAAATATTTCATCTTTATTATCTCAAAAGAGTTACAATAGTTGACCTAGACTATTACATCATCTAAAATGCTTAGCCCTAAAACACGGACGTTACATAAAACCCTAACCGGGTTGCTCAAGCCCAACTAAAATTTTAACAACGAAATTACTGAAAATCGAAAATCATATGAATAAGAATGTAACGAATCTAAGTAACAATCTCACACAACAATCTAAATTGAGTCTCAATAATTAAACTAGTTCAAACATCAACCCTGGTGGTATAGCCGTTTAAGACGGCTAAACCCCGGAAACTACAATTCAATCAACCGAAATTAAAAACTTACAAAAAGAATTCAAAATATTGTTTTAATGCTTGAAACCTAAAAAAAACCCTGAAGTCGTCTTCTCGTTCTCCCTTTTTCTATTTTTGTCGTGCGTCTGGAGTTGTCCAAAAAAATGTTGCGTGTGTGAATGTATGTATATCTGATCCATGCTCCCTTCTTTTTCTTTGTATCTCACGTGACCTTTCTTTAATTCATGGGTGGGCTAAACGTATAATATGGGACTACGATTTATTTCATTATTTTGGCTGCTATGAATTTCCAAGATGGGCAGCCAAATGGAATTAAAAACAGATCAGATTTTGGGCTAAGCTAAAATCATAATGGGCCGTCATTTTATGATGTTGGACAGATTTCGTGTTGTTGTTGACGGGGTCCAAAAAGAGCATCAACCAATCTAAAAATCGGATCTCCACCGTTCATACTAAAGATCTATGAGTTAGCTAGGCCTCGGTAAAATTTCAGCTCGATCGGACCACGTTTACCCCTCGATCTAATTACTTTACCAAGACCGCGCATTGTTGCCAAATTTCCAAAAAATCTTTAAATCGATTCATTTTATTGTTTTATCGTGGATGTTGTTACGAGACTTCAAACGTGGTTGCAAGACTTTCCATGTGACTTCTATTGGTCATCGAAGATGTCATTACCCGCTTACATAAATCTGCACAAATTAAGCTTAAACGAGTAAAATTGTCCCAAACAAACAATGTAATAAACGGTATGAAATGCATGCTAAATATACACAATATGTCGTGAAAATAATTAAGAAAAATACTAAAATGATACGTAAAACTAAACCTAACAATGAGACTATGGAGGCTGATTAGAGTTTGGTCCAAAAGGCTTAATGATGTTTAAATAGGTGTCAAGTCCGAGGATTAGGGTTTTGCTCTTCTGTCGCGTACGCCCCGCGTACCTCTTGGTACACCCAGCGTACACGGCCACCCTCCGCGATCATCCATCCTTAGTACACTAAGCGTACTCCTGAAGTACGCCTAGCGTACTAAGGGGCCATTATGTTATAAGTTGTTATTTCAAGCGTACTCCTGAAGTACGCCTAGCGTACTAAGGGACCATTATGTTATAAGTTGTTATTTCAAGGGTGTAAAGGGTATTTACCTGATTTGGAGTGTTACATGATGTTCTTGTTTTAGCTCTTCCTGGCTTTTCACAACCGTTTGACGTGGAGTGCGATGCGAGTGGCGTTGGCATTGGAGCTGTTCTAATTCTAGCTAAACATCCTATTGCGTATTTTTCAAAGAAGCTGGGAAGTGCTCCATTGAATTATTGCATGTATGATAAGGAGTTTTATGAGACTGTTCAAGCGTTGGATCATTGGAGCCCTTACTTGCGTGCAAATCATTTTATTTTGCACTCCGATCATGAATCCTTGAAATACATTAACATGCAGCAGAAGTTGAGCACATGACATGCCTAGTGGTGGAGTTTTTGCAATCTTTTCACTTTTCCTCCAAATATAAAGATGGAAAAAGCAACATGGTGGTTGATGCTTTGTCAAGGAGATATTCTTTCCTAGTGACTTTGGATGCTCGTATATTGGGATTTGAGACTTTGAAGAGTTACTATGAGACTGACCTGGATTTTGCAGACTTGTTTGTGAAATGTGTCGGTGGTTCTGATGGTGAGTTCGTATTACAAGATGGCTTTCTCTTCAAAGGCAATCGACTTTGAGTTCCGAAGCATGCGATTTGTGAGTTGTTGGTGCGAGAAGCTCATGGTAGAGGATTGGTTGGGCATTTTGGAATTACTAAGACTTTGGAGATATTAAAGGAGCATTTTTATTGGCCGAAGATGTCACACCCCCGAACCAGACGGCGGAAACGTCCGAGGGCTCGTGTGACTCAAATTGAATATCATCACAATGATTATACATGAAACACAACATAAACTTCACCATGCATTAATACATTACAACTGACATTGTTCACATCAAGTACATTGTCTAAATATTACATATCCATAGCATAAATTGTTTGAGAGTTTTCAAAACATAATATCCTAACATACTTGGTATTACTCTTCAGCTTACCTGTTACCTGAGAATACAAGTTATTTTGAAAACGTCAACATATGGAATGTTGGTGAGTTCATAAGCAGGGTTGTTATAAAAATGTTTTGTGTAGTTTATAAAACCTAGAAAATCCGATATTTTCTGATAAGACAATTGTTTATACCAAAGTGTGAAGATCCATAAGTTTGTGCATGAATGATTTCAAAACGTGTATAAATGAGAAGTTTTGCATTATAGTTATTGAAAGTACAAGTGAATGGTGTTGATTTCCTCGAAAAACCCGATGTTTTCCGATAATATAATATAATTGTTTCAAATTGTTATACCGTCACAACGATTGATTATGATTTTCCTTGATTACTCGGATAGTATTGGATTCATTTATTTATCTGAGTCGTTATAACCATGCATGATAATGACTAGTTCGTCTGTCTTGGCATTCTAACGAACGCCGGAATTGATCTTAAGATTTTGTCACCCTAGACTGGCCGAGTATAACTGTAGCGAACAGCTGAGGTGTGGGGGAGTCACCCCCGTATAGATCTATACACAAACTTTCGCTCTCCCTCCAGGAGACTTTGATTATAACTACAGACTACGAACGACACTTAGAGGTGTCGCCCGTTATTACTCACTTAATCCAAACGAAATTGATTACCATTGATTAACAACCTGTATTTGTTTACTTGAATTGAAGGTAAGCCTAACAAACGAGGAGAAGAGGATTACAAGTCCTGCTAATTACGTGTGTTATTTAAGGCTGTTGGTTATACGAAGGACGCGTTGACCCATTTCACATTTGATTTAATTGGACCTTACTAGCAATGCTAATGGGCCACTGAGGCCCAATAGCACATAGTAGCACATAGAAGCCATTGAGGGTCCCTTAAACATGTAATTAGGTCACAGGAGGCCCAATAGGCATGTGTTATTATTGTTAGGCCCAAAAGTCATGTCAATGGGCCACGAAGGCCCAATAAGCATGATTAGGATCTTTCAAGCCCAACTATTTGAATATTTACTTGTTTTAGGTATAGTATAATTGTCGGAAGTTTGATTGAACAATTGTTAAATTCGCAACGGCACGAAACTTGTCGATTGTTTATAACGATATTTGAAAATATATGTATATTCTTCATTCTATTTTCATAAGTTGTAATTTGGTATTTTTGACCCAAATATCTTAATAATAAAATAATTGACTCAAAATATTGGTTTGACCCATTCAGCCCTTTTTCTAATAAAAATGACAATTTTAGTCCCTTATTTAAAAAAAAGAAATTTTAGGCCCTTCAACCATTTTCTTGACATTTTTGACCCATAGACTTGTTTAAGTAATGTTTTTAGCTCAAAATTTACTCTTTGGCAGTTTCAGCCCCTTCAGTAGGGAGTTTTTCGGTTAAAGTCCAAGTTTTTCGCAACTTTTACAAATTTGGCCCAAATTCCAAAAACTTTACATTTTTGATCCTTTTTGGAAAAAAATCATTTTAATCCCTGAAATAGTTTTGTTTACCCCTTTTACCCCCTGTTTTGAGAGCTGTACCCTTTCAGTCCCTTGAAAATCATATTTTCGCAATTTTTGGGCCTATGGGCCGAAAAGCCCAAAAATTGGCCCATTTAGCTACAAATTACATTTCTAGTCCTTTAAAGAGTATCATATTCATAAAAACATTTATTTTTACTGTTTTGACTCTTTTGGTCCTTAAGAAAACCGTAAATGACAACTTTCAACCCAACTTTTGTTTATTTGACAATTATAGCCCAAAAATGAGTTTTATGTTGCAATATGTTTATTATAACCTTAGAGGGTAATTTTCCTTGACTTATTTAGTGTAATATATCTTAGTTCATGTTTATTTTCCTTCTTGTGCCATAGATCTCGAGATTTCTTTCCTTTTTTGTTACATATTTACCACATAAACACATGAAAACACACATAACATACATGAAATCACACATAACATACACATACACATAGATCTACACATTTTACTTGTATTCTCCCCCATAAAACTTATGTAAACCGAAAATAGAGGGGTATGAACTCACCTTTTCATGTTGTTTTCAATTTGAAGAAGAAAGGGAAGAGTTTGATGCTATTTTTCGGCCCTAGCAAGCTTTCTTGGGTTGATTTCAAACTTAAGAAGCTTATAAGGAGTAGATCACGAAAATTGTGTAAGTTAGGAAGAAGTTTTGATGAAATAAAGAGACTAGGTTATGGATCTAAATAATAACTTACCAATGATGATGATTATTGTGGAATAACCTTCTTGAAAAGCCCTAACTCTCGAAAATTTTGAAGGAAAAGTGAAGAAGTTGTTGTGAGTTCTTGAGAGAAGCTTAAGTGAATTGTGTGTGTGTGTTTTTCCTTTGGCCGAGAGATAAGAAGGAGAGAAGGAGAAGAGAGAGAGGTGAAAGGATGGATTGCATGGAGATTTGTGATGGTGCATGGAAGTCCATAATGTAATAAGGAGGTGGCTAACCCTCCTTATTCATTAATTTCTATTTTTTTTTTGTTTTCCTCTTGGGCCAAGAAAGAGAGAAGAGATAAGAGGATTTGGGCCTTTTGTGCTTAAGTCTCTTAATGTGAAGCCCAAGTTAATGGTTTTCGGCCCAATGGGCCCTTAAGAGGTTTTACGGCCCAATTTGTATAAAAGAATGAGTTTTATGGCCCTTTAGGGCTAATTAGATTTGTTATGGCCCAATAAGAGTATTTTATTTCATTCTAGGCCCATTATGGCCCATAATGTTAAAATAAATGAAGGTGGGTCCAATTAGAGCCTATTTAAGAGTTCTAAGCCCAAAATAGTCAAAATTGGAAGCATATTGGTCCATTGGGTCCCATAATAAAATCCTAGTCCAAAATGGACTTAAACCGGGAATTTTAGGGTTTCCAAATTTTTTTGTTAACTATTTGAATGTTTGTATAGGGTATTTGATGGAATTTTGTGGTCATTGAATAAACACCATACATGTTTTCAAGTTCTAGCTACAATGTCATTCTTTGTTAAGTGTTTACAAAGCATCAGAATTCCTAGTTGTGACATCATCCCCCGTTAGAGGGAATTTCGTCCCGAAATTCTTTTTAAGGCTAGCTTTGAGAATGCGAGAATAGGTGAGGGTACTTCTGCTTCATCTGGTCTTCGAGTTCCCATGTGAATTCTGGTTCGCGTTTCGTGTTCCACCGAACATTCACAATCGGAATGCGACTTTGCTTAGTACGCTTCACTTCCCTGTCCATGATTTCGACTGGTTCTTCGATGAACAGGAGATTCTCGTTGATTTCAATTTCTTCTAATGGAATGACGAGAGTTTCGTCGGATAAGCACTTCTTTAAATTGGAAACATGGAATACGGGGTGTACACTGCTGAGCTCAGCGGGTAGCTGCAGTCTATAAGCCACTGGACCGATTCGGGCAAGAATCTCGAAGGGTCCAATGTATCGTGGGTTTAGTTTTCCCCGTTTCCCAAAACGAATCACCCCTTTCCAGGGAGAGACCTTTAACAACACCCGATCCCCGACTTGAAATTCCAAGGGCTTTCGTCGTTTATCAGCGTAGCTCTTCTGTCTGTCTCGTGATGATTGCAGTCGGGCTCTGATCTGAATTATCTTCTCGTTCGTTTCGCGTATGATTTCTGGTCCCGTTAATGCATTGCCTGGTGTTTGTCCTCTTGCTAGCTGAGTGTCACCTACCTCAGCCCAACACAACGGTGATCTACATTTACGCCCCTACAATGCCTCGAAAGGAGCAACTTTGATGCTTGAGTGATAACTGTTGTTGTACGGGAATTCGATCAAAGGCAAGTGGGTATCCCACGACCTTCCAAAATCTATCACACATGCGCGAAGCATATCTTCTAGCGTTTGAATGGTTCGCTCGCTTTGACCATCCGTTTGTGGGTGGTAGGCAGTGCTCATGTCAAGTTGTGTTCCCATAGGTCCTTGTCAATCGTTCCATCTTGTATGACTCTTTTATTGGCAGGAAATGAGCAGATTTTGTCAACCTGTCAACTATTACCCATATGGTATCCAAACCATCAGTCGTCTTTGGTAGTTTGGTCACAAAGTCCATAGTAATCCTTTCCCATTTCTACTTGGGAATTACTGGTTGTTGTAGTAATCCCGAGGGCTTCTGATATTCCACCTTTACTTTAGCACACGTTAGGCACTTGCTAACATAAGTGGCAATTTTTGCCTTCATGTTAGGCCACCAATAATGTTGCTTGATATCCAAGTACATTTTATCCGAACCCGGATGGATGGAGTATCGTGTCTTGTGGGCTTCATTCATGACTACTTCTCTGAATCCCCCAAGTTTAGGGATCCAAATGCGGTTCATGAAATAATATGCTTCGTCCTCCTTCACTTCGAAATTCTTTTCCATTCCACGTAACGCTTTGCTTGTTTTGTTTTCTGCCTTCATGGCATCAAACTTGGCTGCTCTGATTTGCGAGGTTAGGTGGGATTGAATGGTTATGAAGAGAGTCTTCAAACGACGATTCGAGTATTCTTTTCGACTCAAGGCATCAGCTACCACGTTAACCTTACCTGGGTGGTACTTGATTTCGCACTCATAATCGTTCAGCAGTTCAACCCATCTTCGTTGCCTCATGTTTAACTCCTTTTGATTTAAAATGTTTTGGAGACTCTTGTGGTCAGTGAAAATTGTGCACTTGGTACCATAAAGGTAGTGCCTCCAAATCTTCAAGGCGAAGACCACAGCTCCCAATTCAAGATCATGGGTGGTATAATTCACCTCATGTGTCTTTAGTTGTCGGGACGCATAAGCTATCATCTTCCCACGTTGCATGAGTACACAGCCTAAACCCTAATTCGATGCATCACAGTAAACTACGAAGTCCTCTGTTCCCTCTGGTAGTGATAATATCGGTGCACTTCAGAGTGCTTGCTTCAGAGTTCGGAATGCAGCTTCTTGCTTATCCGTCCATTCAAAGGGTACACCCTTTTGCGTAAGCAAGGTAAGTGGCTTGGCTGTTTTGGAGAAATTCTGAATGAACCTCCTGTAATAGCCTGCGAGACCAAAAAATTGATGAATTTATGTGGGTGTCGTTGGGATCGCCCATCCTTCGATGCCTTTGACCTTAGAAGGATCCACATGTATCCCTTCTTGACTAACAACATGACCTAAAAAGTTCACACTACGGAGCCAGAACTCATACTTAGAGATTTTTGCGTATAGTTTTTCGGTTCTTAGGGTTTCTAAGATTTGCTGGAGATGTCGGACATGCTCCTCTTCGCTTCGAGAATAGACTAGAATATCGTTGATGAAAACGATGACAAAGTTGTCGAGGAATGGTCGGCATATTCGATTCATTAGGTCCATGAATGCGGCAGGGGAATTCGTTAGACCGAAGGGCATTACGACAAATTCATAATGTCCATAACGAGTTCGGAAAGCGGTTTTGGGGATATCCTCTTCCCGGACCTTGAGTTGGTGGTATCCGGATCGCAGATCTATCTTAGAGAAGTAACTTGCTCCTTGAAGTTGGTCAAAAAGATCGTCGATTCGCGGAAGTGGATAGCGATTTTTGATAGTGAGCTTATTTAGTTCTCTGTAGTCAATACACATCCTAAAGGAACCGTCTTTCTTCTTAACAAAGAGAACCGGAGCTCCCCAAGGTGAGAAACTGGGTCGGATGAATCTTTTGTCCAAAAGTTCGCTGAGTTGGCTGGACAGCTCTTGCATCTCCGCAGGAGCCAATCTGTAGGGCGATTTGGCGACGGGTGTAGCTCCTGGCACGAGGTCAATTCGGAACTCGGCTTGGCTTTCTGGGGGTATCCCCGGAAGATCTTCAGGAAAGACATCCGGGAAATCGCAAGCCACTGGGATGCTTCGAATATTGACCTCTTCTTTGGACTTATCCACTATATGAGCCAGAAACGTCAAGTCCTTCTTTCGTAGATACTTTTGTGCCTTAATGCACGAGATAAGACGAAGGTTCGTGCTGGGCTTGTCTCCGTATATAATTAGGGTTTCGTGATTTGGGAGGTGAAGGCGAACGTCCTTCTCGTGACACATAATTTCAGCATGGTGGGGGCTTAACCAGTCCATGCCGATAATCACATCAAAACTCCTAATGGATACAGGCATTAAGTTTATTTGAAAGACGTGATGGTTCAAGGTCAGGGTACATCCGATGTAGATTTCCCTAGTAGATTTTGTTTTCCCATTAGCCATTTCCACCGTAAAGGTTTCATTAAGCTTCTGGGGTTATTGTTTTAACAAGTGTTTGAATCTATTACTTACAAAGCTTCGTTCTGCCCCGGTATCGAATAGGATGCATGCATAAGTGTGGTTTAGGAGAAACGTACCGGTGACAACAGCGGGATCCTGAACCGGTTCTCCCTGACCCGTGGTCAGCACTCTTCCTGCTCCTCCATTCCCAGGGTTGTTGATGTTGGGGCAGTTTCGACGGAAATGCCCAGTCTTTCCATATCCATAGCAGGTGTGGCTTGGTCCCGCATTATTGCCGCTGTTGTTGGTGTTGTTGTTGTTGTTGTTGCGGTTGTTGTTGTTGTTGTTTCCTTGTTGCTCGTGCTGGGGAGGATAGGTCCTGCAATATTTTGTCGTGTGACCCTTTCGATTGCAACTGGTACAATGCATCTCCCTGCATTCGCCATTATGATGGAGACTGCACTTGTTGCACTTTGGGAGATTCCCGGAATACTGCCTAGGGGCACTTGCAGTAGCTGAGACTGGAGCATGTGGTGTGGAGGGTACTTGGGTGGTTGCATCATTGACTGTCACTGTTTGTTGCTTTTTTGACGTCTCTGAGCCTTGTCGCCCCTTTCTCTTGTTATTCTTTCCTTTCTTGTTGTCACTCTCCTTCTTGCCTTCAGTTTCCCCTGGCTTCTCGCCCTTCTTGTTGTTGTGGCCGTACAGTTTCTTGGCCAACCTCTTGGCACTGTCGAAGGTTTCGGGATTTGCAGCTATCACATTTCCTTGAATTGGGGAGGTTAATCCCCAGATGAATCATTTGATTTTCTTTCCCTCTGAAGTAATCATGCCAGGGCACAACAGTGACAGTTCGCTAAACCTTGATATGTATGCATCAATGTCGGAGTTGCGGACGGTGAGATTCCATAGCTCTTGCTCCATTTTCTAAATTTCGCCTCGCGGGCAGTACTCGGCCATCAGCATTTCTTTCAACTCCGCCCACGGCATGGCGTTGGCTACGGGGAGAGTCATGGCTTCTACGTGTCCATTCCACCAGGTGAGAGCTTGGTCAACGAATGTGCATGCAGCAAACTTCACTTTCATCTCCTCGGGGCATTCGCATATCTCAAATACCGATTCCACCTTCTCAATCCATCTCTTTAGGGTTATCATTCCACCCGTGCCATTAAAGGTTTGTGGCTTGGCGTTGGTGAAGTCCTTGTAAGAGCATGTCTTGGTAGGTCCTTGATTTATTCCGTTGTTCGAACTTCCAGCCCCTTGTCCATTGCCTTCACCATTGTTCCCTTGGTGGATTTGCGCCATGGCTGTCGTGACTGCAGCAGATACAGCTGCTTGAAATGCAGCTGAGTTGATTTCTTGTGGGGTTGGCTCAGGGTTTCCACGGGTTGGTCGTTGAGGCATCTTTCTGTCATTGAACGGAAAGATGTTGAGTGCCTATGATTTTTGTGAGTTTGTGGTCCTATAAACTAGGTGTATTGCATGTACTTAAGTAGTTTCACATGTTAACATACAATCATGGATACATAACACATAACAGATAACAACATCACAATAGAACACATATATTTTTCCATTAATAATATCCGTACTTTGATACATGAAAATTTGCTCGAAAGAGCATACATAAGTGGTGCAAGTTCGGCAGCATAACGACTCTATGAGTAGTGTAATCACTTAAACATAGAGTCGATGGTACATAGCATAGATCATAGTACTAGTAGGGTAAGGTTGGTCCTAACACTCTAAGGAGCGCCCGACGACGGCAGCGAGGTCATATACCGAAGTGTTGTGCCAACAACTGGGCCATCTCGGTCATTTCTCCAATGACTTCATCTCTTTCCTGTTCAGCCTGCACCGCTTGTGCTTCCATGGCGAATAGCTGTTGCCGCAGAGCGGCAATCTCAGCTTCCGGGGAACGATTCTCTCTCGCGGGGTTCTCTGGTGGGGCAGGGTGGTTCTGCTGCGTCTCGCTGGTAGGTGGTGTGACGGAATCCTCGTCTGTGTCTTGTTCCTCCTCCATGTCGTCATCGGTCCCATCAAACTCGTAGTCCGTGTTCGTGTACTCGTCGGGCCCAACGCCGTGTGCTCCCCCTTGATCTCCCTCGGGTTCGTCCTCGATCATCCCGTAGGCCACTAAGACCTGATGAAACTGAATGCCCTGGTGCTCCCCTTCCATGGTGACTCAGAGGAGGTATATGAATAAACTATTATTACTCCTAAGATGTTTTAATTATTATGTAAATTGAGTTGATGTTCTCTTCTTGGTAACAAGGGGGTATGTTTTTAGGTTTACCGACCATCGAGGTTTCCCCGGGGCATGTGATAGTTGTACTTCGGAGAAAATGTAATTGATCAGGCTACATTCACCCCTTAATACAACTATGAACAGTCCCGACTTAACCGAGATGTCAGTATCATCTTATTTGATTTGGTATTATGTTCTTTTTCCCTATATCGTACAAGTAGAGGTGTTTTATCGTTGTGTTTTATTTGTTTTGTTCAGAGTTGTTTTAGTCCCTCTTTGGTTTATAGTTGCATATCAATGTGTGGTTAGATATGTCAGTTCACTATAAACAGAGCTCTGATACCAACCTGTCACACCCCCGAACCAGACGGCGGAAACGTCCGAGGGCTCGCGTGACTCAAATTGAATATCATCACAATGATTATACATGAAACACAACATAAACTTCACCATGCATTAATACATTACAACTGACATTGTTCACATCAAGTACATTGTCTAAATATTACATATCCATAGCATAAATTGTTTGAGAGTTTTCAAAACATAACATCCTAACATACTTGGTATTACTCTTCAGCTTACCTGTTACCTAAGAATACAAGTTATTTTGAAAACGTCAACATATGGAATGTTGGTGAGTTCATAAGCAGGGTTGTTATAAAAATGTTTTATGTAGTTTATAAAACCCAGAAAATCCGATATTTTTTTATAAGACAATTGTTTATACCAAAGTGTGAAGATCCATAAGTTTGTGCATGAATGATTTCAAAACGTGTATAAATGAGAAGTTTTGCATTATAGTTATTGAAAGTACAAGTGAATGGTGTTGATTTCCTCGAAAAACCCGATGTTTTCCGATAATATAATATAATTGTTTCAAATTGTTATACCGTCACAACGAATGATTATGATTTTCCTTGATTACTCGGATAGTATTGGATTCATTTATTTATCTGAGTCGTTATAACCATGCATGATAATGACTAGTTCGTCTGTCTTGGCATTCTAATGAACGCCGGAATTGATCTTAAGAGTTTGTCACCCTAGACTGGCCGAGTATAACTGTAGCGAACAGCTGAGGTGTGGGGGAGTCACCCCCGTATAGATCTATACACAAACTCTCGCTCTCCCTCCAGGAGACTTTGATTATAACTACAGACTATGAACGACACTTAGAGGTGTCGCCCGTTATTACTCACTTAATCCAAACGAAATTGATTACCATTGATTAACAACCTGTATTTGTTTACTTGAATTGAAGGTAAGCCTAACAAACGAGGAGAAGAGGATTACAAGTCCTGCTAATTACGTGTGTTATTTAAGGCTGTTGGTTATACGAAGGACGCGTTGGCCCATTTCATTTTTGATTTAATTGGACCTTACTAGCAATGCTAATGGGCCACTGAGGCCCAATAGCACATAGAAGCCATTGAGGGTCCCTTAAACATGTAATTGGGTCACAGGAGGCCCAATAGACATGTGTTATTATTGTTAGGCCCAAAAGTCATGTCAATGGGCCACGAAGGCCCAATAAGCATGATTAGGATCTTTCAAGCCCAACTATTTGAATATTTACTTGTTTTAGGTATAGTATAATTGTCGGAAGTTTGATTGAACAATTGTTAAATTCGCAACGGCACGAAACTTGTCGATTGTTTATAACGATATTTGAAAATATATGTATATTCTTCATTCTATTTTCATAAGTTGTAATTTGGTATTTTTGACCCAAATATCTTAATAATAAAATAATTGACTCAAAATATTGGTTTGACCCATTCAGCCCTTTTTCTAATAAAAATGACAATTTTAGTCCCTTATTTAAAAAAAAGACATTTTAGGCCCTTCAACCATTTTCTTGACATTTTTGACCCATAGACTTGTTTAAGTAATGTTTTTAGCTCAAAATTTACTCTTTGGCAGTTTCAGCCCCTTCAGTAGGGAGTTTTTCGGTTAAAGTCCAAGTTTTTCGCAACTTTTACAATTTTGGCCCAAATTCCAAAAACATTACATTTTTGATCCTTTTTGGAAAAAAAATCATTTTAATCCCTGAAATAGTTTTGTTTACCCCTTTTACCCCCTATTTTGAGAGTTGTACCATTTCGGTCCCTTGAAAATCATATTTTCGCAATTTTTGGGCCTATGGGCCGAAAAGCCCAAAAATTGGCCCATTTAGCTACAAATTACATTTCTAGTCCTTTAAAGAGTATCATATTCATAAAAACATTTATTTTTACTGTTTTGACTCTTTTGGTCCTTAAGAAAACCGTAAATGACAACTTTCAACCCAACTTTTGTTTATTTGACAATTATAGCCCAAAAATTAGTTTTATGTTGCAATATGTTTATTATAACCCTAGAGGGTAATTTTCCTTGACTTATTTAGTGTAATATATCTTAGTTCATGTTTATTTTCCTTCTTGTGCCATAGATCTCGAGATTTCTTTCCTTTTTTTGTTACATATTTACCACATAAACACATGAAAACACACATAACATACATGAAATCACACATAACATACACATACACATAGATCTACACATTTTACTTGTATTCTCCCCCATAAAACTTATGAAAACCGAAAATAGAGGATGAACAGACCTTTTCTTGTTGTTTTCGATTTGAAGAAGAAAGGGAAGAGTTTGATGCTATTTTTCGGCCCTAGCAAGCTTTCTTGGGTTGATTTCAAACTTAAGAAGCTTCTAAGGAGTAGATCACGAAAATTGTGTGAGTTAGGAAGAAGTTTTGATGAAATAAAGAGACTAGGTTATGGATCTAAACAATAACTTACCAATGATGATGATTATTGTGGAATAACCTTCTTGAAAAGCCCTAACTCTCGAAAATTTTGAAGGAGAAGTGAAGAAGTTGTTGTGAGTTCTTGAGAGAAGCTTAAGTGAATGTTTGTATAGGGTATTTGATGGAATGTGTGGTCATTGAATAAACACCATACATGTTTTCAAGTTCTAGCTACAATGTCATTCTTTGTGAAGTGTTTACAAAGCATCAGAATTCCTAGTTGTGACAGAAGATGTTAGGGACGTAACTAACATTGTGAAAAATTGTGTGATGTGTCAAATGGCCAAAAGTTCATTCAAGCCTGGTTTGTACTCGCTTTTTCCAGTTCATGTTCGTCCTTGGGAAGATGTATCCATGGATTTCATTGTTGCTTTACATCGTACTCAAAGGGGTAGGGATGGGATTATGGTGGTGGTGGATCGTTTTTCCAAGATGTCTTATTTTGTTGCTTGCAACAAGACTGATGATGCTAGCAATGTGGATGAGTTATATTTTAAGGAGATCATGCGTTTACATGGAATTCCAAAAACTATTTTTTTGGACCGAGACTCTAAGTTTTTTAGTTATTTTTGGAATACGTTATGGAGGAAGGTGGGAACGAAACTACTGTTCAGTACTTCACGTCACTCATAAACGGATGGATAAATGGAGGTTACAGACAAAACTTTGGGGACATTGTTGCGAGGGTTGGTGAGCAAGACTCAGAAAGATTGGGATGTTAATCTTGCACATGCTGAGCTTGCCTATAACCGTTCTCCTACTTTCGCTACTGGGCATTTTCCATTTGAAATTGTTTATGGTGTTAATGCATACCATCCATTAGATTTGATTTCATTGCCGAAGGAAGAGTTGGTCCACAAGGATGCTGAAGCAAAGTTGAAGTCGATTATAAAGTTACACCAACAAATTTGTAATTGTATTGAATCTGTGAATGCAACTTATAAGCAGAAGTCAAATAAGAATAAAAAGCCCCGGGTATTTGTTGACGGGGACTTCGTGTGGGTGTATTTAATGTGATAACTGTCACTTTCTGGTCAAGTCAAAGTCAAAGAAAGTCAACAAGTCAAACTGGTCAACTCAACTAGTACTAATATGATTAGGGATTTTCTTTATGGTTACTAATGTATGACTCTAAATCTTAAATGCAAAGTAACACTTGGAAGTTTCAAATGTTCAAAATTCAAAACCCTAATCAGATTGAGGGAAGTAACAACTCTATAAAACACTATTGCGTGCCCTTCGGGGGTGTATAACACTCAAAATGGGATGTAACTAAGTCTACGGTCTTTGATCTATGAAGAAAAACATTAATAAAGGCTCCCGACAAAGTCTCTCTTAATCTCTCCCATTGTATCTACATCTCTCCCAAATCTCTCCAAGTATGTGAAATCTCTCCCAAATCTCTCCAAGTATGTGAAATCTCTCCCAAATCTCTCCAAGCATGTGAAATCTCTCCCAAATCTCTCTATGTACCTTCCTCAGTCGAAAACAACTCAAAACCAAAGGAGAAAAACCAAAACGGACGGACGCTCCTGACTCCGGACACTCCTGACACTCCTGATTCCGGAACGAACGCTCCTGACTCCGGACAGACGCTCCTGACTCCGGACACTCCTGACACTCCTGATTCCGGACGGACGCTCCTGACTTCCGAACACTCCTGACACTCCTGACTCCGGACGGACGCTCCTGACTCCGGACACTCCTGGCACTCCTGACTTATGCCAACCTTGAAGAGTTAGAACACATTTTTTTTATGAAAAATGTTTAAGACTCATTATTTTATTCATAATGTAATCACCCACTTTGTGTCCCTATTCACACCTTACCTAGTCAAATCATTGTCCTTTTTCAACTTATCCCAACACTCCATCAGAATTTCCTTAACCAAATCCACCCAAGAGATCTTATTCCTCACCTTCAAGGTCTCATTTGCCTCCACCACAACCACACTACTCTCTCTCCCTCTTTCACAGTCACGATTTTCTTGGCAAGAAGTGCTCTTGAGTTTTCCTCCGATCTTTGTAAGTTCCTTCATTCAGCTTCTAAATACTCTACATTTCTTCATATAAATCATGGATCATTTACACAAATATCGTCACATTTGTTCTTAGGATCATCAAACCTTCAAGCATCCTCCAACTGTTCTTGACTTGAAACTCCCCTTTCCTCAACCTTCCACCTCATATAATCACTCAAGGTGAGTTCATACCCCTACATTTTCATGTTTTCTTCAAGTTTTAGGGGGGAATACAAGTTAACACACCTTAATATAACTCAAACTCATAATTCAGCTTTTCACAGAAAAGTTGAGTCCTATTCACGGACTGTTTTGACCATCTTAAACTTAATATCTTTCAAAACTGTTTCATATGCAAGTATTTCAGGTTTATACCTTTCTAATGACTATTTGCACATCTCCATACGATTTTTCTACAATTTATGGTGATTTTTATAAAACTGTCTATCATTTCCGAAACGAATTCGGACCAGTCTGTGAATATGAACATTTTCACATAAGTTAGACACTTCTAAAAATCATAATAAAAATTATGGATAAACTAGACACATTTTCTAAACTCTCAAAGTTTACGGATTCAGTTTTCGACTTCGTATGATTTTTCTAAAACAGTGCAGAAATGTTAAAAACTAGTTCACAGCTTACAATTTTCATAACACTTTGTAACATGTTGAGCAAAGTGTTTGTCTTTGATGACTTTATAATTTACATATGTTTTCTGTTAAGTTATAGTTAAATAACAGAAATTTACTTCCTGAATTGTAAGAGTCCTTTCACATTACAAACATACAAGATGAAACATAAGAAGCATAGTTATGCATTGCTAAACATACTACATGTAAACTCGTTAACGTAAGTTGTGAGACAATTCTTCAATTGTACTCCTAGAGTACGGGTTAAAATTCCTGCAAGTTATAACCAGAGTCTCTTGTAGGGAGAGCGTGATAATTGTGTATAGATCTATATTGGGATTGACACCCCACACCTCGCTGCTAACTACAGCAGGACCTGCAGGTCTAAGGGTGACAAAAGTCATAGGATCTTGACGTCTGAAAAACGTTGTAGCAGGTTAATTCTAGTTATAGTATGGTTATAACGACTCACATAGGGAGTTAACAACATTTCAAGTTTACGGGAAAATTCTACTTTAAAAAGGGGTTTTATCTATTTAAAACTACAACCACGTTATAAGTACAAAATACACACATACTCTCGGTCTTGGGATTTAAGACTACAAGACTTTTTATAAGGAAAATAAGGGATTTTTCTTGAAGCATACATTACCATTACAAACAAAAGTTTTCAAACTCTACATCCATAATCTTATGAACTCACCAACTTAATTGTTGACACTCTTTCAAAACTACTTGTATTCTCAGGAAACCAGTGAAACAGGCAAACAACTGCTTTTGAGGATGGGACGCAAGACGTCAATTTATACATTTTGTCATCATAATGTAATTTATTTTGAAACATGTAAACTCATACTATGGTGTAACTTTTTCAATTATATTTATGATGGTTGTTTTTACTATGAGCACTATTATACTCGCTGTTGTGATACTATACATGAAGTCATTTCTACCCCCATACGTTTCCGCCATCCTTGGTTTGGGGGTGTGGCATTTAAGGAAGGAACGTTTTCCAAGTAAGAGGAAGAATAAAGTGATGATAAGAGCTGAAGGTCTTTACAAGGTAGTGGGACGAGTAAATGATAATGCTTACAAAGTTGAACTTCCAGGGGAATATGGAGTCCATGCTACATTTAACGTTGTATACTTTTCCCCTTATCTTGATGATGACAGACTAACTGAATTGAGGACAATTCCTTTTAAAGGGGGAGGGGATGATGTAAATGCAAAATGCAACCATTCACAGTCCAAGCCGAGTGTTGGTTACAACTGGGTGTGAATGGATGCGAACGTTTGCAACCTGTCGCAGTCCCTAGTAAACGGATGCCAATCTTGGAAGGGCAGTTTCAATTGCGAAACCCAGAAGATGTGTTGCGATTATGAGACTTGGATGGATTTTAACTGTGAATGACTAGTGCTGGCAGTTGGACACAAGACTGTTGGATGCAAAAAGTCACTGTTGCGAGGAGTTTGCATGGTCTCTTATGTCGGTTAAAGCTGGAAGATTCTAGAGACATTATTGGTTTATTCTAGTTATCAATAAGCCTTTATAAGGAAGTTCCCTTTTGTTTTAAAGTTTCCTTTTGTAATTGGTTTTTAGGCTATAAATAGCCCCTTTTGTCAAACATTATGCATCATTATCAAATTTTGAATTAAAGAGCTTTAGTGTACTTTTGAGTTGCTTACTCGCCCCTTTTTCAATTCTAGGATGTGTTTTCTAAGTTGATTTGAATTCAAATCAATAGGTCTTGATTTGTCTTCATCGATACTCAATATATTGGTCTAGATTGTTTATCAAAAGTTATTGTTTCCGCCGCATTCATATTACTTGAAAACAAACCCCCTCCGTATTCGCACCACAATGACTAAAGAACCAAAGCTTTAGACCCTTTATTTTTTCCTAAGTGACCAAGTTTACAAAATAGCAACACATTTTTATTTATTTGTTCATTATAGCATCCCACTTTCATTTATTTCTATTACAACAATATAATTTAAGTTCTTTTCTTATTAGGCCATTTTATTTTGGAAAATCTACCCAATTATAGCATTGTGTTTTCATCTTTTTCTTATTAGGACATTGTACTTTGAAAAACCTACCAAATGGAATCTATTTAAGGGCTATTTAGTTTTTACGCTTAATGTGTTAAGCACTCAATTTGTAAAGTTGTATATGGATGTCCGCTTTCGACTTAATCTTGACATAATATGTTAATGGGTTAAGCCAAAACAAATCTTGCTTAATGTATTAAAACACTAACCCTTTACCATGGTTTAAAAATCGGGTGAGGCATACGCATAGAGGCGAGGCAGTGGAAAAAACGTACTTGAGGCGGCGTCTCATATGGTTTAACTGAGGCGGGCTTGAGGGACTCAACTAAACGAGTTGGAGCCTCGAGGCATGAGGCGGGGCGAAGCGTCCGTGACATACTTGTTATGAAAGAATGAAAAAGAAAATGTAATACATTTTGTCGTCTTTTTTACCCTTTTATCTAAATTAAGCAAAAACATAATTTTTGATCTAATTAACTTAATTGGCTATGTACCTTTGTGCAATATTTGTTTTGCTAATACTACCTACGTCCCAAATTAATTGTCCACATTTGACTTTTCAAGTATTTATTCTTCAACTTTAACCTTAAATATTTTTCTTTTTGATAGATAATACTTGATGCAAAATATATGAATGGATTGTATTTTAAATGTCATTTTATTGTTATAAGTTTCATCAAGTAATATATAACACAAATAAAAATATTTAAGGTCAAAGTTGAAGAAAAAAAACTTCAAAAGTCAAAAGTGAACAATTAATTTGGGTCAAAGGGAGTATAATTTTAATACTTTGATGTTATTTAGTTATTAAGTATGGTAATATTATTAAAATTTCTTTAAATTTGTTTTCTAGTTAATGGTGACTTTTTATGTAATTTGATTATATTTTATTAGTTATATAATATTTACTATTAATTATTTTATGTTATCTGGAGCTTAGGTCTCTGTTTGCCTCTAAGCACGATTTTGAACTTTTAAACCTTACCCTTTACCTATTTAACCTTCTTTTTTTCCTTTTAACTTCCACTTAGTGAATATTGTTATAATTAATTAATATTGTGAAATTTACTTTTTGAAATGTAAAAGTAAAATGATCATTTAGTCTCAAGGTATTAATAATTAAGAAGATGAAGACAAAGATAAAGATGTAATGAAAAACAATTCATGATAGTCAATAATATATTTGAATGTTAAATTCATAGAGGAAAAACATGTGTCCCCTAACTCTAATGTTCCCTTCCATACTACTCTTATGAGATTTAGGTTATGTCGATTGTAGATTGTGCTCTTATCAATGCATTGTATTTTAAAAAAACTATCCAAATTATGATATTGTAATTTCATTTTTCTTCTTACTGATATCATCATAAGATGTGGTATATTAGTTGATTACTCACATGTTAGATTTTAGGGGTAGATGCATCAAAAAAACAACGTACTTTAATTTATTTGTTTATTGTAGTACACTACATCCATTTCTTATGTTACAACATAATACTTTTCCATTTCAACTATACTCTTGGGTTGTTAACAATACTCATGGGTTGTTAAAAACACACTTCTGTTCTGAGAGGGGATCATCTTCACAGTTTGAAAAATCTTCCCAGCTATAACATTTTACTTTAATTTTTAAAAGAGTAAATTAAAGAAATAGTCCCTATAGGTTGGTCGAATTCTCACTTTTGGTCCCTAAGTTTAAAATTTGATAGGTTACATCCTTGCAGTTTGTGAATATTACACTTCAGGTCCTTGCTCCATATAAAAAGACCAAATTACCCTTTCTTTCTTTTTGTCATTTTCTTTTACCAAATTATTATTATTATTATTACTATTATATATATATATATATATATATATATATATATATATATATACACACAAATTATTATTTTTTAATTTTTATTTTAGTAGAATTAATGTAGATTATTTATAAAATTATTTTTATTTTTTTAAATCAATTATTTATATTATATAATATCATATTATTATTATTATTTATTTATCTTTGTTTGTGTAGTTTAAAAATCTATTAATATTTTTGAAGTTTTATTTGATATATTATTTAATATTGTTTTTTGATGTTTTGTTCGTTTAAGTTATACAATGATTTTTTCATGTTTTTTTTAATAAACAAATTAAATTATATACTGATAATTATCCGAGTTATTGTTTTAATTTGTTTATCCGAAAAAAAAACATCAAAAAAAATCATTATTTAACTTAAACGAACAAAACGTTAAAAAAAACAACATTAAATAATATATTTAAATAAAACGTTAAAAATATTAATAGATTTTTAAACCACAAAAACAAAGATAAATAAATAAAGCAATAAATAATAATGATAATAATAATAATAATAATAATATTAATAATAATATTAATATGATTTTATATAATTTAGATAACTAATTTAAAAAAATAAAGATAATTTTATAAATAATCTATATTAATTCTATTAAAAAAACAAATGGTCCATGTGGTTTGCTGAAAATTGACACTTTGATCCAAAAAAGTTTGGACTAACACCACAGGTCCAAAGTTTTCATTTTGTTGCAAGTTTGATCCAATTTACTTTAAACTTTTTTACAATGACGATTTTGCCATTAATTTTTGTTTTTTCAGTTTTTTTATTTATGTAAATAATTTTTCGATTAAAAGAAAAATAAAAAAGAAATTCTCTCTCTCTCTCTCTCTCTCTCTCTCTCTCTCTCTCTCTCTCTCTCTCTCTCTGCACAAGAACACTTCACTTCTACATTTTTTCTTTGAAGATGGATCAAAGATCACCCTTGTTTATGTCTAAAATCCAGACAACTTCTTCTTCACAAAAATCTTGTACCAAATAAAGCACTCGGGAATCTGATTACTCTGTGGTGCATATCCGGTGAAGATTTGTTGCCAAAATTGAAAAGGTTAGGTAACTATTTTCCGATGAGGATAACCCAATTCCCAGAAAATAACTGAATCGAAGTTGTGAAGGAACTGGCATGTTGGAGCTGGAGTTCTGGAGTGTGATATTGAGTGAAGTGAAGTTCGTATGGATTGCACCGGTGCTGGTGGCGGCAATGATGGCGGATTCAGCTAGTTAAAGAAGTCGCTTGATTATTTTCCCTAAAACCATCCTTCTTGTTGTCCATCGCTTCTTAGAACCCCCAAAAAGTCAATTCTGCAACGATTTTCTCTGCAAAAAGGTTTCCATCCTGGGTTTCTGCCCAAATCACAAAAAATGGCAGAAATCAAAGAATTATGTGAAGATTGTTTTTCATGATTTCCAATGTGAGGTGAAACAGATGTAGATGAACAGAACTTGAAGTGTTGTTGTGGTTTGAAGTTTCATAAGAATTTTTGCACGCTCATAATTCTTATGATGTTTTGGAGCATACCAAGAGAGAGGGTTTGATTATAGGTTCCAATGATCAAGTTGGATCAGGTTTGATCTAGCAACATAAAAAACGAAAAATTAAAAACCCAATTTACAAAACAAGAACACAAAATCATGAAATCAAAGGTCGTTCATACCTGTTGTAGCATGGGTGAGTGGATTTACGATTCTAGGGTTTACCACAACACTGGGAAAGAGAGTCATCCCTCTTAATCTGCCTTCGTACGTCTCTCTCTTTTATCTCAACGGTTGCACTTTGTAGGTTTGTTTGATCTTTGGTAAAATTAATTTTTTATAGGTTTGTTTACTCCATGGCTAAATTAATTTGCAAATGGGAGAATTTTCTAGGGTTGAGAGAGAGAGAGAGAGAGAGAGAGAGAGAGAGAGAGAGAGAGAGAGAGAGAGAGAGAGAGAGAGAGAGAAATTTCTTTTTTGTTTTTCTTTTAATCGAAAAATTATTTAGATAAATAAAAAAACTGAAAAAATAAAAATTAATGGCAAAATCGTCATTGTAAAAAAAGTTTAAAGTCATTGTAAAAAAGTTTAAAGTAAATTGGATCAAACTTACAACAAAATGAAAACTTTGGACGTGTGTTGCTAGTCCACACATTTTTGGACCAAAGTGGTAAATTTCAGCAAACCACAGGGACCATTTGTGCAGTTTTGTCATATATATATATATATATATATATATATATATATATATATATATATATATATATATATATATAATAGTAATAATAATAAAAAATTGTAAAAAGAAAATGAAAAAAGAAAAAAAGGGTAATTGGTCTTTTTATATGAACAAGGACCTAGCAATATTCACAAACTCCAGGGATATAACCTATCAAATTTTAAACTTATGGACCAAAAGTGAAAATTCGACCAAACCATAGGGACCATTTCTATAATTTACTCTTTTTAAAAATACCCAAATTACTCTTTGGGGGCCGTTCTTAGCACGTATGTGTGTGATAATAAAATTCAGAAAATCTAAATTTTTGCAACTTGTGTAATGTATTTAGATTTCACATAGCTGTGAAATAATATAATGAAAACAATTAAATTATTGAAGCCACTTGTTGGATATATCGAACAAATTGAGCCCACCTACCAAGTACTACCAAGTACCATTGCTCTTTAATTATCACAATTTTAATGCCATTTTATTGAATATGATAGTGGGGAAGAGCCACTCACATGTTAGTTTTATAATAATTTTGCAAGCTGGCACTATTTTATAAATAAACCATCAATAATGTAAGAGAGAGAGAGTTAGAGATGATAAAGACTTTAAAGTTTTATATATTGCTAGGCAGTGCAAGTTAGCTGGCAATTAATTATTTTGGAAATGGAACCATGAATTATGTAAGGAGACAGGGTTGACTAACACCTTAGGTTTTTTATATTGCTATTTGTTAGGTCCCAATAGACGCAATATCTTATCTTTCAAACAGATCTACTTCAATTCTTTGCAAAACCTTACTTTTCCTTCGCATTTTTGATCAAGCATCAAACTATGGCATTTCTAAAACAGTTTGAACATCTTAGAATACCACTAGCTGATCTAATAGCAGCAACCAACAGTTTTTCAAAAGAAAATTGGATTGGGGGAGGAGGATTTGGACAAGTGTACCAGGGAATACTCACTTCGAAGGGGAATACGACGGTGGCTATAAAAGTTTTAGATCGTTCATTTGGTCAAGGAGATGGTGAGTTTTGGAAGGAGGTCATGATGCTTTCAGAGTACAAGCATGAAAATATCATCTCCCTCCTAGGTTTTTGTGATGAGAAAAACCAAAAGATCCTTGTATACAAATATGCATCTAGGAAAAGTCTTGACGAACATATTGAAAACAAAGAGTTAACATGGGCTCGACGCCTTAAAATATGCATAGATGCGGCTCGTGGACTTGCATACCTTCATAATCCTGCGGGGACACAACAAAGACTATTGCACCGCGATATTAAAAGTTCCAACATCTTATTAGATGAAAATTGGAATGCCATAATAGCAGATTTTGGTTTATCCAAATTTGGTCCTGCTAACCAGAAAAACACATTTCTTTTCACCAATAATACTGTAGGCACGGTTGGGTATGTTGATCCACAATATATGGAGGATGGAGTTCTAACAAAGGAGTCGGACGTTTACTCCTTTGGTGTGGTGTTGTTTGAAGTTTTGTGTGGAAGGTTGTGTATTGTCAACAAGGATGGGCGTCAATCATCTCTTACTAGATTGGTACGGGTGCATATTAAAGGTAACAAGCTACATGAAATTGTTTGGTGCAACATAAAGGATAACATACATCCCGATTCTTTAAAAGTTTTTTCAAAAATTGCTTATCAATGTTTGAAGAGAAACCATGAGGGACGTCCACGAATGGAGGATATTGTGAAAGAACTTGAAAAATCTCTTAAATTTCAAGTAAGTTGCTTCATATATCTTGTTTAAGCAATCATCTTATTCTACATCTACTTTTCATTGTAATGTTTTATCTACTCTTGTGTAGGAGGCTTTTGATCGGGCTAAAGAAGAAAATTCAAAACAAAAAAACACCCTTCTGGATTTCAAGGAAATCTGTCCCCCGGGAGGAAGCAATTTGGTAATTCTGTACACAACAAGCGTCAAAGGGATTCGGAAGACTTCCAAAGATTGCTCGAGGGTTCACTCTTTACTAAAAAGTTTAAAGTTTTTATACCAAGAAAGAGATATAGCGATGCACTCGGATTTCAGAGATGAACTATTGCAGATGTTGGGCAAATCAGCAGCAGTGCCAAGCCTGTTTATAAAGGGTAGGTATATCGGTGGAGCAGAGGAAGTTTTCCGGTTGCATGAGCAGGGAAAATTTCGGCCATTCCTTGCTGAAATACCACTAAACAAATCTGAAGGGCCATGCAAAAGGTGTGCTGGAGTGCGGTCTGTAGTGTGTCGTAAGTGTAACGGTAGTCATCTTATGAAACTTGCCGATGGGAAAAGAACGACGTGTACCGAATGTAACAAGAATGGGCTAATAAAATGCCCCAATTGCTTCTAAAGTAGATAGTTGTATCTTGGAGTCCCATTTGTTGTATGTTGTTTGATATATTCTCATCTTCAGATGTATATTTCAAATTCAAGACTCCACTTATCATACAGTAATCTAGTCTGATTTTTATAGAGCATCCGCCTCAAGACATGTTAGTGTCCTAGATTAAATAGACATATCTCATGTACTTCATATAATATATAATATATCGGAGTACAATCTGTTTTCCTTAAAAGCCTCTTTTTGAAAGAAATTTGAGAACTCTTACATATTATATAACAATCTTAGCTAACAAAATGCATTTTTGTTCATTAATATTAATAACTTGAAACTAATTGCAAAAATGTATCAAAGTTTTGATATGCTTTTAATATTAATTTTATGCTGTTTTTTGAGGTTCTTTGAATTTGTTGGTTATGAACTAAACCGCTGACAAAATGACAATAACTTTAGATATGATTAGTATATAGTTTTTTTTAATTATTTTGTCATATTATATAATAGAATGAACCATGCTTGTTACTCTATTCTTCACTAACAAATCACCACAAATAATGCTATTTCGTTGTTTTGTCCATGGATACTCAAAACGTACATATGTGTTCTCTCCAGTAGCATGGATAGGATTTTATCATTTTAATGGCATTTTATTATTGTTGTAAAAACAATCATGTATTATCTTGACTTATGGATATGCGGTTGGACATCAGGGTATGAATTATGAAATATAATTTTTTTCTTATCATGAAAGTCAGTAAGAGCTTTTATTTTTATTTTTCGGTTTTCGGCCTTTCGTTTTTGGAATTTCCAGCAACGTCTATGGTGCGTTTGGTTATGGAAAATTTTTCAAGAAAAATGAAAATTTTGAAAACTAGTGTGGTTCGTTAAGTTTTCCAAAGTTTTCTAAGAAAATGAAAATTTTCAGTTTTCAAATTACATGTAAATTAGAAAAGTGATTTTTATAGTTTTCCAAAGTTTTCAAATTTCAAAGATGGAAAATAAAAACTCCACCGTTTCCAACCAAATATGTTTTCTAAAATTCTTATTGAAAACTGAAAATGAAAATCCAACTCTATTTTTTGAAAATATTTTCTTAAAAAATAAAAACAGTTTTTCACAATCAAACGTAACTTAATGTTTGGTGTTAGTGATCATATATGGCTTTCGATTGAATGAAGAAGAGTGAACAATGATTGTAGAAGAAAATTTCAATACAAATTTAAAAGAAGGTGCGATAAATATATACATAGCTAGTTAGAAGTACATTCATAATCTACAATAATTTACGAAAAGTAACTCCAAATATACTAAATTACATAAACAATCTAACCTCGTACAAGTAGGTGACGAAAACCGAACCCCATTTAAAAATAACAAAAAGACCGCATAAATCGAAACCGATAAACCGAAATCGAAACGAAAACCAACGGTGCGATTTTTAATTTTAAAAAAGCCGTAAAATTTTTCAATAACCGCAAATAACCGAACCACACTAAATTTAATAATATTAAATAATTATATATAATATTTATTATTCAGTTAATTATAATTTAGTTAAATTTGATTCGATTGTTTGAAATCTACTCTAATAAATAAAGATTTTTTTTGTTACATGTCACATTCTAATTCATTTTGTCACATGTCATTACGTTGTTATTTTAAATTAGTTTTTATCCACATGTCATTTTTTAGTTTTTTTATTTTATTAAATTTCATATAATATTTAAATATAATAATTACAATAAATGTAATAATAAATGCATATCAATTTATTAATTGATTTTTTTAATTTCAAAATTTATAAATTAAAACATCATTCTTTTGTTTATTTATCTAAATTATTTGTTTAAATTAAAAAAAAACATTTTAATTTTAATAATTTAATATTTTTTTATTTTTCTTATAAATTCAAACTTTTTAAATGTTTAGAATTTCATATTTAATTTTTCTATTAAATGAACTCATGTAATACTTGAGTCTTATACCTAATAAAACATATTTAATTTTTCTATTAAATGAACTCATGTAATACCAAATGTTTTGATTGTTAATATGCATATATATGACATTTTATAGGAAAAGTTAGAAAGAAGAGAAATTTAAGAACATCGTTAAGAACATAATAAAATATTATTATTATTAAGAAAAAGAAAATAATGAGTTTCATGGCTAGTATGGATGCGTATTGTGAACTCAGTTATAATTTTATATTGGAAGTGAATTATATCATAGCTAAACAAAAAACAAGGGAAAACAAAGGACTAAGAAAGGAAAAAATGTTTTTTTTATGTTTGTATCTTTTTTTTGGTGGGAAATCGCTAGCAAGAAGCAGAGGGGAGTCTCCATTTATAAATTGGCTCAGAAGTCAAGTATAAATAAATGGGTTTTTGTAAATCCGGTTTAAATCAGATATAAATCTTG
The DNA here is from genome assembly GCF_052849685.1 of Lactuca virosa. Taxonomy (NCBI): domain Eukaryota; kingdom Viridiplantae; phylum Streptophyta; class Magnoliopsida; order Asterales; family Asteraceae; genus Lactuca; species Lactuca virosa. Next base: position 137,639,787 of record NC_136430.1, read on the forward strand.
TTTTTTTTAATTCAATTTTAGGTCTCCTTCTTGGTTTCCTTCTTGGTTGAGCTGTTCTTATATGGTTTGAATTTAACTGATTTGGACCTAGTTTTACCAATTTTCAAGCGAGTTTGTTCGGGATTTATGTTTTATAGTAGAGTTGGTAGAACTCATTTTTGTAGAGGGTTATTGGTAGAGGGCTGATTTGGATAACGTTGCACAAAACCAATGCGGTTAAAAACCATTACCGCAACCACATGAAGTCGAGCAGCATAAAATGACCGCATAATCGTAGTACTACATTAACCGCACCATTAGGTATCTAAAATTTAATAACAACATTTGCGGTTAGTGGTTCGGTTTTGGCCAATAACCGCACTGAATCGCACTATGCTCACCCCTACACCAACCACACCACACAAACAATGTGACCCAATTTGTGTTTGGAAACAAAGAGTTGAAAACAAATAGGTGGCTATGCTTGACAATAGATTTCGGAATGACATTTAAGGGCAAGAGAGCCGTAAAAAATTAAATTTTTTAGACTTTATTTGTTTGAAATTGATAGAAATTGCACGCTTAAAGATTGGTTTGCAAATGGTGTTGAAATTTGTCTTCGCATCGAGGTATAAGGGTAGGGGGGGGGGAGTGTTTGGTTCATGACATGATCTCAACTCATTCGTTTGGGTTAACTATCTTCAGATCACGATAAATTGACATGGTCTCTTGATGTTTTGGGGACTTCGAAGTGAGGTCTACAAGAAAACATCTAAAGCATGTCACGATTAAGAGATTTGAACCGACTAGATGGAAAACTTGTGTTCTTAAAAAGGTGAATATGATGGCTTGGAGAATGAAAGAATGATTCTTGACCGAGTTGTTATGAAAAGTAATTTATTCAATATGGCTATTGATTTCGAGTGTATTATATGTCTGATTTGTCTTATTCATGTAGAGAATATGGATTATGCCATGTAACAATGTGAGGTTGCATCTTCTCTTTGGCATCATGTTAGTCGTTGGCAGGATATTGAGCTTCCATTTGTATCTTTTGTTAAAAGTAACTCTTATGGGTGGATACGGTCAAGATGTTAGTCCCTAACATGAGATCTTGTTTGGAACAATTTCTTTCCTATTTAGGTGTTGTTTTGTGATATTGTCATATTTATTCATATATTTTGTGCATTATCTTAATATTTTTAGCTACAATTATGCTTAATTTAGGAAGAAAAAAAAAGGTGTTTAATATGTTTAAATTTTGTTTTGTAACGGCGAAGACATGCTCGGGATTAAAAGGAAGCAAAATGTGGATCTGGAAGCGGGACAAATTGGATTAAGTCAACCAAAGTCAAATTACTATTAACTCTGATGTCCCACGCCGTGGACACTTGCTTGCCATGCTGTAGCGAGAAGAAGATTCACGATCCAGTTACTGCCTTGGAGAATATGCGTTTTTAATGGGTGCCACGACGTGGGAAGCAGTTTTCGGAAACTATATATTGACCGATTATGCCTTCAACCCTCACTTATGCACTAAGTTATTACCGACTTTTGAAGACCAGAGACATCCCTTAGAGGCTTTAGAGACCATAATTCGAATGAGAGCTTGGTTTTGAAGAGATCTAAAGGCAACATTACTTCCAATCACTTAATTGCTTTGTTTTAATCATGTTTTGCAAAGTGAATGTTGTTTCTATCTGTTCATTTCCAGTAGTTATGGGCTAAAAAGCTCTAACTTTCATTTAGAGCAGATTATCTCACTTTCTATGTGTTGATTTATTGTATTTGGATTACGGTTTAAGTTTCTTATTCATTATGATAGCTTGATAACGAACCTTTTATGTTAATGATAACTTCTTTTCTATTTTTTGATGAGTTTTACTGAGACCATATGATCTATCTAACTTAGTAAACTTTTATCTTATGATTTTGTGATTAACAAGGTTATAGGACTAGTGTTTTGACCAAAAACCTAGGGTTAAATAGAGAAGTTGGTAAATTAATGTGGAAGTTAATATGTGATGAATATTCATGCATTGCATTGATATTTATAACCATCTATATCGATCATAATTTATGGTATTTCATAATTCAAACTTAATACTAGTCCACTTGTTTGTTTGTCCACTTGATCATTGAATGAATAAACTTTATAAACTAAATGATTAGTCTTTTTATCATAATTCTAATCAATCTTGGGATCGGTAAGCAATAATACTTTAATCTATTGTACTATCCATGAAACCAACCATAGAAGTGAGTGAATCGCATCTAAACGGAAGTCTCTTTAAAATCTTGTATTAAAAACCGTTTTTTGTTTCTTTTTAACTTTAAATTGCTTTTTAGTTGCAAAACCAAAATAACATCTCTCTTTAGATAACTTATATGTTAATGATAGTTGTTCCCTGTGTTCGATACCTGATTTACCTGAACTATTATGTTATTCATCTAGGTACACTGTCTATTGCGTGTTAGCTAGTCTAAATTGGTTTGGTTTAAAAATAGATAACTGGTATATAAATTGTATATCAAGTTTTTGGCGCCGTTGTCGGGGAACGACTTTATGATAGTTTATTTATTTTTCTATTTGTTATCGATCCTTTGTATGGAATTTATTTCATACAAACTTAATTTTCTGTTATGTTTTAAATTTCTCCCTTTTTCCAATTGCCACACCGTGGTCCCTTCTGTCCACGTCATGGGCATTGTTATGTTAGTTTTTAGTTTATTTGTTCTTATTTGTTTTACACGTTGGTTTTCTATTTTCTACAATTAGTTTATAACATGAGCATCTTCATTTAGTACAGTACCTGGATTGAAGGACTACGAGTCGGTTTTCCACAAAAGCAACAAAGAAAAGAGCGAAGAAAAAGACAAGTCAAAGAACATTATGATAACTCCTTTCGAAAAGAACCCAGAAAAAACGAGAGCGGATACAAAACTGAAACATAATTAGAAGGGGGAAGTCAACAAGGAAGTGAAATCGAAAATGAGATGACCGACATAGCAGAAATAACCATGGAGGAATACAAGAACCGAATGTGTAACACCTACGGGCCGGGTCTTGTACCACCTGAAATTCCAAAAGCCGCCAATTTCAAATTCAAGAGGCACATTCTCGCTATGCTCAAGGATATCCCATTCTACAGGACGGATCATGAGGATGCCTACAAGCATATTGATGAGGTATTAGACATTACAAACTACTTCCATGTTCCTAATGTTCCAAATGAATTCGATGTTGCTTCGGATGCTTCCAGTAACTTTCAAAGGAGCAACAAAAGACTGGATTTAAGCCACTTCCACCTGGAGCCATCCAGACATGGGTCAACCTTCGAAAAAAATCCATTCAGCAGTTCAACCCACCTTCAAAGGTTTCAAGGTAGAAGAAGAACATTGCTAATTTTCAAAAAAAAAGGTGGATAATCTTTGTATGAAGCGTGGGAGAGATACAAGGGAATGCTAAGGAATTTCCCTCAACAAGATCTTAACATACAGCAAGAAGTGTCGATTTTCTATGATGGGGTAAATGTGACCATGAGGCATCTCCTTGATTCTCAAGGACCCATAATGAAAAAGAATCCAACTACAATCATGGATTTAACAGAAGATTTTGTCAAACATTCAACGGAATATCACAACCCTCGATAGGATACAACTAGAGGAAATACGATTAGCAATGTAGCGTCGGAAGACTTGGCATCGATAATTGCAAAGTTAGATACTATGGACCAGCGAATCATGCATGAAGATGGTTCAATCCATACACGTAATTCAAGTGGGGCGTGATAATTGTGGTAGCCCACACTTGACTAAGGATTGTGACCTCGACGAGAATGGAAATCGGATGACTCGAGCTTGTTTTCAAGTGGGGATAGATATAACGAAGAATGGAGTAGGCCCAAGAAGCATTGGAATCCATATGACAAATACATGAAAGAAAAAGAAGAAAAATACAAGCAAAAAAGACGTGGGTTCTATCAAAATGAGCAACCCAAGAATGAAAAAAATTGAATTTGAGTCCATACTTGCATGGTTTGCAACCGCTTCTGAAAAGAGACATGATGCCAAGGATGTTATACTCTGAAATCAGCAAGCTTCGATCCACACATCAAACAAAACAAATTGGGCAATTCTTGAGGCTATTTAACGAGTGTCTATTGTGCACACTTCCAAGAAACACGAACCCAAATCCAAAAGCACATATCAAGGTCGTGACAACTAGGAGTGATAAGATTATTACGCCTTTGATTCCCCTATCTAACAATAAATCAGATGGTATGCAGAAATTGACAAAAAAAACAAGAAAAATAGGTGTGTTACAGTGTTACATGATTATGAAATATGGAAAATATATGTAAAAACCTCTTTAACTTAACAGAGAAACGAACACAAGATGCATATATAGAACAACTTGAAGGTGTTTTACAGCCCAATTATCCAAATAAAATGTGCAAGCTTGAGAGGTCCATCTATGGACTCAAACAAGTATCACGTAGCTAGAAGATGATATTCCAAATACGATATTTAGGACTCGGTATGGCCATTATGATTTCCTAGTTATGCCTTTCGGATTGACAAAGACCCCAACAATGTTCATGGATCTCATTAATTGGGTATGCAAACCTTATCTAGACAAATTCATGATCGTATTTATCGATAACATATTCATATACTCATGAACCAAGGAGGAACATAACCAACACTTACAGTTAATCTTGGAACTATGACGAATGGAAAGGTTGTAGGCCAAATTCTCTAAATATGAGTTTTGGATTAGAGAAGTACACTTTCTAGGGCATGTGGTCAGCACCAAAAGGGTCCATGTTGACCCTTCTATAACTTAAGGAATCAAGAATTAAGAAGCGCTGAAACACAAACAAAAGTATGCCATTTCTTAGGTCTTATTGGCTACTATCGGAGATTTATTGAAAAATTCTCCAAGATAACCAACCCCTCACAACATTGACACAAAAGAGACAAAGTTTGACTATGAAGACAAACAAGGGGCTATTTTCCAGAAACTAAAGCAAATGTTGTGTAGTGCACTAATCCCATCCCTTCCGAAAGGAACAGAAGACTTCGTCTTATACTTCGACACGTCACATCAAGGGTTAGGATGCGTATTGATGAAAAGGGACAAGATTATTTCTTACACATCCTGACAACTCAATGTGCATGAGAAAACATACACTACGCATGACCTTGAGCTGGGAGCAGTAGTTTTCGCTTTAAAGATTTGGAGACATTTCTTGTATAGTACTAAGTGTACCATTTTCACTGATCACAAGAGTCTCCAGTACGTCTTCGACCAAAAAGAACTCAATATGAGGCAACGAAGAATGACTTAACTACTAAATGATTATGAATGTGTCATTTGTTATCATTTTGGGAAGGCAAATGTTGTGGAGATGTCTTCAGCCGAAAAGAACGCATCAAACCATGTCCGGTATGGGGTCTAACAATGACTATCCATTCAAACCTTACCGCTCAGATTTGAGAATCTCAACTCGAGGCTCTAAAAGAATAGACCATCGCAGGTGAAGCTTTGCAGGGGATGGATAAATAATTCGAGCTTATGGATGAAGGAACGAGGTATTTTATGAACAAAACTTAGATGCCAAAGTTTAGTTAGATTAGGAGCTTAGTCTTGGACAAAGCTCATAGATCGAGATATCCCGTTCATCTGAGCTCCTACAAAGTGTATTTAGATTTTAAGATATTATATTGATGGCCAAACATGAAAGATGAGATTACCACTTATGTGGGCAAATGCCTAACATGTTCTAAAGTCAAGGTTGAATATCATAAGCCCTTAACAACTGAAAATACCTAAGTAGAAGTGGGAACAAATATCAATGGACTTCATCACAAAACTACCTAAGACATGAAAATGTTACAACACTATTTGGGTAGTGGTCGATTGCTTAACCAAGTCTACCCACATCCCACCAATCAAGGAAATAGATAAGATGGAGAAGCTAACTTGGACTTATCTGAAAGATATTGTCAAACTACACGGGGTACTTATATCTATCATCTCAGACAGGGATAGTAGATTTACCTTACGATTCTGGCAATCACTACAAAAGTATTTGGGAACCCGACTAGATATGAGCACAACATATCATCCACATACAGATGGTCAAAGTGAAAGAACCATTCAAACACTCGAAGATATGCTCTACTGTTTTTTTATTGAATTTGCGAACGCATGGGATACTCATTTAACTTTGATTGTGTTTTCCTAGAATAATAGTTATCACACTAGTATTATAGTCACGCCTTTTAAGGCCCTTTACGGAAGCAAGTGTTTCTCGCCGACATGTTGGGGAAAAGTTGGAGATACACAACTAGCTAAGAATCTTGCATGAGATACGTTGCTTATTGGCCCATAAATCATTCATGAGATTACATAAAATATTGTGAAAATTAGGGACTGACTAAAGGTTGCACATGATTGTCAAAAGATCTACGTCGACGTGAGACATAAGCCTCTGGAATTCCAAGGTGTAGATCGACTGATGTTTGAAAGCCTCCACTTTGAATGGAATGATTTTGTTCAGAAAATGAGGCAAGTTAGGCCCGTGATACATAAGGCCATTTGAAATTCATGCAAGAAATGGTCATGTTGCATATTGACTTAAGCTGCCTTAGGAGCTATACAATGTGCATGATGTTTTTCATGTGTCAAATCATAACAAGTGTCTATGTTATGACACTCTTTCCTTTCCTATCAATGAGATCCAAGTCAATACAGAACTCCACTTTATTGAAGAACCAGTGGAAATCATGGATCAAGAGATCAAGCGACTTAAACAAAATTGCATGCCCATAGTAAAGGTTTGATATACCTCTATATGATGACTAAAATTTACTTGGGAATGTGAGGTCCAAATGAAGCGTAAATATACCCACCTATTTGACGATACCACAAACAACAAGCTGAATTTCGGGAAAAAATTCTTTTTACGGGGGAGAATATGGAAAGTGGTAAAATTAGGTAATCATTCACATGTCTAAGTCATTGGGAACACACTTTATAATAGACCCGATGTAATGTATTCCACCCTTTTTAATGGATTTGGAGTTTTTACACTTAGAAATGCATACAAAATACAACTATGGTCTTTGATGGAATTGGATCATTGACAAACAAAACACAAATCACAATACATAAGTGATGGAAAACGTATGTTACAACACAATGCAGTAAGCGGAAAAACAATTAACAATTAATCGTATTAGGGCATATGCAACCTAAATGATCTATGTCTTTCTGTAACATTTGAATTTTATGGGTATGTTCCTTTTAAACCTTAATTGTAAATTTTTTTCACTTTGGTCCATATCCGAGTATGTCGGGCGTACTCTATGGGTACGTTAGGTGTACTGGCTTGAAGATTTGACGTGGAGGCATCCACGTACATTGGACGCACGTGGGAGTACATTGATCATATGCTAAGCAGGGGCAAACGCTAATTTTTAGGGTTTGTTCCCTATTTACACAACTTATGTTGCCTTTGGAGCATCTTATGGTCAACCTCCACTCCTCCAAACCTTAAGAACGAAACCCTAATCTTCATTGAGTTTCTATGAGCCTTTGTTTGATTTTGTGGTGTTTTTGTGCCCCTTGAAGGAAGTGAAGCTTGGCGATAAAGCTTTCGTGGACTTGGAGCTTGAAGATCCAGGATCTTCATCGACTTTGCAAGTTATTTAAGGTATAAAGCTCCTAACTTGATGGTTCCTTATTCTAAATCTAGTTTAGGGCTTTATTAGTGCATTTTTGGGTCCTATAAGCCTTGTTTAAGAGTATGGGCTACTTCAGCGGCTTGGGATGATAGATCTAGGCTTTTCTGAGGTCCATTGTACATAAAAATGATAACCTGATGGATTTAGCTTAACCATGCAAGGTTGATGTTCTTCTTAATGGAGTTAAGATGCTAGAAATGGACTTTAGGGTGTTTTTAGCCATGAAAAGGCTTAAAATCTTTGACTTTATGGTTTAAGTCCTTAATATGATATTAGTTTGAGGGTTGAATGTTAAGTTCTTAAGTGGTTAAGACTTTTGAACAAGGAATTGGAATCAGGCCACTACGTCGGGCGTACTCCTGAGTACGCTGAGCATAATAGGTACGAGCCCTGTCTCTGGATCAATCGCGTACGCAGGGCGTACGAGCCAGGTACGCCGAGCATACTCTAATCAGTGGGTCGATGAAGTTTGTGAGCTTGGATCATTTGGGCTTTGTATTGATTGGGCTTGGACCTTTCACTTCTATGAAATTAGGTCATTTCTGGACTTTGGGCTATTGTTTGACATAGGGCCTTCTTAGATTGGGCCCATAATGGGCTTTGGGTGTCATTTAGGATTTTGGGTTATATTGGGCTTTTGGAGCTTTTGGGTTGGGCTTTGGTTATTGGGCCAAGTGAGGAAAGGGTAAATAGTCTTTTTACCCTGGAAGTTGGACAATTGAATGAGATTCATATTTTTGGTTTATGGCCCAACTTATTAATTGGGTTTTATTTGATTGGTTAGCAAGGGGATTTTCCGGATTAGTAGTCTGAGCTTCTATCTGAGATATTCAGCAGCTTGAGGTGAGTTTCCTCTATGTGCTTGGCTGGCCGAAGGCACCAATGTCGGCCCATGATTTGTTATGGATAGGATGCTAGTTGTCTGTGTGACTCTTGCATGTATTGTATGTGATATGTATACCGGGTGGGGCCTGATGAATGTATTGTATGCTATTTATCTTAGTGATTATTGCATGTGTTTATGTGTCTATATGTAAACCAGGAGGAGCCTGATGCCAGGCAGGGCCTAATGGATGTGATAAGGCGGGGCCCATCTCATGATATTGAAAGATCTGTTCCGAGCGGGGCTCGATGCCGGCGGGGCCCGATGGGTGTTGGACAATGGCCCATTGTATGTTTGATATGTATGGTATGTGGTGTTTTGGGGAACTCACTAAGTTTCGTGCTTATGTTTCAGGTACTTCCAGATCATAGGGGAAGAGCTCGGGGTGATCGCATCGCACACACCATATTGTTCTACATTTTATTTGACTCTGATGTATTTGGATGTTTTGGTCATACTCTGATTCTATTATGGTTTTATGGAAACGTTTTGAATAATGGTTTTATTATTCTAAAAACTGAAAAAAAAAATTCTTAAATTTTGGGACATTACAAGTTGATATCAGAGCCTTGGTTTAAGGGATTCAGACATACTCTCAGGTGTGTCTGAACTCAAACTGAGGATTTGGTAAATTCTTTTCACAAAAAGAAACATTTTACACAAAGAGTTTGCTAATAAAAGGAAGGGGTGTGCTGCATGCAGTAAACCGAGCTCAAGTAAGTTTTCCCAAAATACCCATACATGTTTATGTTATACTTTGATTTGTGAATCCGGGAATCGCATGCTAGATTAGGGCTAAGGATTTGCTAAGGATTGCATGATAGAATTCTAAGAGAGATGATTGTGTATACCTATTGTATGAGCTTGTAGATTTGCATGCTAGTATTGATAAGTCAGTGATAGGATGGCCTGTTTAGGTTATGCTTGATTCCGATTACTCAATGCTTGAATGCTGCTTGCTTTGTGCTTTTTAGGAGTTCTCATTAACTTCAACTAACTAGTAAGTGAATATGCTAAGTTACATATTACCGAGACTAAATAATTTTAGAAGGTTAGGTTTTAACTCTATTGCGCAGCTCTTGTTTGAGTCCAACCGTTGTAGTGTGAGACCTTTCATTCGAAGAATTATCTAGTGTCGGTGATATGTAATTGTATTCGTGAGCTAGTTAGAGGGTGTTAGAGTGAGTTCCTTCTACAACTGATGGTGGAGAGTGGTGTGGTGACTTGGGGGATTCTGGGACCATTATCTTGTTGAGGGTTGTGTGTATAGATAAGGGAGTGACTTGGAGGATTCTGGACGATTTGAGGAAAGTACGGATAGATGTGGTAGGTAGTATGGGACCGTAATACAGGAAGCAGAGGATCCATACTCAAGTCAAGGAAAACTACGATGATACCAGGAAGCTTGTAGAGTATGGGATCCCTCAATGTTTATATATGTATGTACTGATGGTTTGTGTGCTCTATTTTCATTATGGTGGCCACACAAGGAGGTTATGACAGTGGTTCTGGTTCAGGCTCTGGGGCCGGACAGTTGGATGAGCAGATGCGGGAGTTCATTTCGCCTGAGATCACCCGCAGCATACTTGATCAGACTCATGTGCTCTTTGGTACGGTCAAGGAGGGTATCTTGGAGATTTCGGATGAGCGTTTGGGCGTTTTTCGTTCTGAGATGGTGGCATTGATGAGAGCTCTCACGTTGACTTTCAAGGAGTTCCGGGCATGTGGGGCTCCGGAGTTCTTCAGGGAGAAGAACCCGATCGTGAGTAGACGTTTGTTAGCGGATGTCGCTAATGCCTTCCGCACTAGCAATTGTCTGGATGGGGCAAAGGTTAGACTTGCTTCCTGTCTTCTGAAATACAGAGCTCGAGATTGGTGGGAAGAGGTTGGACGTGACGTAGGGGACGAGGCGGTTGATTCGATGAGATGGGATGACTTCGTGACGAGATTTCGAGCTTAGTTTGCATCGGTGATTGAGGTACAGCAGTTGGCGAGGGAGTTTCAGGACCTTCGCCAGACTACTGAGATGGTGGCTGATATCACCACTATGTTCCGCGAGAGGGCCTTACTGGTTCCATAGTATGTGGTGGATGAGGAGATGAAGAATGCGAGATACCATGAGATGTCGAGGAGTGATATCCAACAGTTTGTGAGCCGATCCAGTTCAGGTTCAGGGATTTCGCGCAAGAGGCCCAAGGTTTTTTACTCGAGATGGAGAGGCCGGCAGGGTCGGGCCGTTGTGAAAAGTGCGGCAAGACGCACGATGGGGCGTGCAGGGTGGGTGGTATGCCGAGCATACGCTAATCAGTGGGCCAATGGAGTTTGTGGGCTTGGATCGTTTGGGCTTTGTATTGATTGGGCTTGGACCTTTAACTTCTATGGCATTAGGTCATTTTGGACTTTGGGCTATTGTTTGACATTGGGCCTTCTTGGATTCGGCCCATAATGGGTTTTGGGTGCCATTTAGGATTTTGGGCTATATTAGGCTTTTAGAGCTTTTAGGTTGGGCTTTGGTTATTAGGCCAAGAGAGGAAAGGGTAAATGGTCTTTTTACCCTGGAAGTTGGACAATTGAATGAGACTCATAGTTTTGGTTTATGGCCTAACTTATTAATTGGGTTTTATTTGATTGGTTAGCGCGGGAATTTTCCGAATCAGTAGTCCAAGCTTTTATCTGAGATATTCTGCTGCTTGAGATGAGTTTCCTCTTTGTACTTGGCGGGTCGAAGGCACTAACGTCGGCCCATGATTTGTTATGGATAGGATGCTAGTTGTCTATGTGACTCTTGCATGTGTTGTATGTGATATGTATACCGGGCGGGGCCCAATGCCAGACGGGGTCTGATGAATGTATGATATGCTATTTGTCTTAGTGATTATTACATGTGTTTATGTGTCTATATGTATACCGGACGGGTCCCGATGTCAAGCGGTGCCTGATGGATGTGATGAGGCGGGGCCCATCTCATGATATTGACAGATCTATTCTGAACGGGGCTCGATGGCGGGCGGGGCCCGATGGGCGTTGGTCAATGGCCCATTGTATGTTTGATATGTATGGTATGTGGTGTTTTGGGGAACTCACTAAGCTTCGTGCTTATGGTTTTCAGTTTATGTTTCAGGTGCTTCCGGATCAAAAGGTAAGAGCTCAGGGTGATCGCATCGCACACACCATATTATTCCACATTTTATTTGAATCTGATGTGTTTGGATGTTTTGTTCATACTATGACCTTTATGGTTTTATGAAAACGTTTTGAATGATGGTTTTATTATTTTAAAAATTGAATTTTTTAGTCTTAAATTTTGGGACGTTACACTTTCACATAAATCCAACATACTATGAACTATCAAACTACAAAACCTAATGAAATCTGAATTCATTAGGATGGTTTACATACCTTTTGATTTGTTATTGCAAACAAATCTATAACCTTCTTCAAAACATTTTGGAAGCTAGCACCACAAGTGTCGTGTCTCAGATGTTTCACACCCAACTCTAATAACTAGGATATTGGAAGAGAAATAGGAGAGGTGGTAAATTTTTGGCCCTTGGCTCTCAAGTATGAGGTGGCCGAAAATTTGATGTTATAGGCCCCTTTATATATTCAAATTTTAACGAAACTATCTTAAGATTCATGCAACAAACAAATCATATACATACAAAAAAAACATATATACATAGTCAAGCTCATCCTATATTTGGTTTTTATCAGCCAACATAAATATTGATTATGTGAGGGAAAAAAAATTCGCTTGGATCTTCATAAGCTTCCAATCGTGATCTTCTTGTTTTAATTTTTTTTTTTTAAAGACAAATATCAAATCAATATACATTTAAAAAAAGACTAAGAATTTAAATTACATTAACACCAAATAGACCTGCACAAAAAGACCGGCTCGGACCGGACCGAAAAAATACCGAGACCGAACCGGTCTATAACAAGACCGGACCGGGAAAAGACCGGTCTTAAAAAAGACTAGACCGAAAAAAAAACCGGCTCGAGACCGATTTGAAAAAGACCGGACCGGTCCGAGAGTGAACGAGACCGGTTTGAAAAAAAAGACCGGTAAGTAAACTATATAAATATATCATTTTTTTTTGTTAATTATACAATTTTTAATCACAAATTATCTAACTTATTTTATTGTTTCTTTTATTAAACTTAAATTATCATATTTAATAAATATTAATTTATCATTTTGGTGCTAATCACATATTTGTTAATGGAAAAAAACTCCAAACCAAAACAAAAGAATCAAAAAATACCAAAACCGGGGCATATCTAACAAGTAAGAAGGTAGGTCCCAGGACCTACCTAAATTTTGAATTTTATTTATAATATATGTACCATAATAATTAGGAATTACCTTAGAAAAATAGAGGATCTACCTTGAGTTTGTTTTTAACTTTTTTTTAAACCATTTTAAAAGGAGAAAAAAATAAGTTACATGGGGCATTTGTGCTGTTAAATATATAGGGTTAAATATAATATATAGTTTTTATCAAACAATAAGGTATCAATGCGCTAATAATCAACTAGTTTTTCATTAAATCGTTCGGTTTTTTCAATTATATTTCAGTCGGTTTTTTTAAATTTTAATTGGTGGTGTCTGATTGGTTTTTTGAGTTATATTTCATTAAATCGTACACGACCCGACCCGACCCGACCCCTCACAAATGTTGTTGGTTTTTTTTATTCAGCTTCACTTAATTTGGGAACCACGTGATATTTTGTTCTAGATTCGCCACTGACCAAAACCAAACCAAAAAAACTCGTAAATCGAATCGAAAAAGACGTACGGAAAGACCGTGAAACCTGACCGAAAAAAGACCGGTTTGAATGAAGACCGGTCTGAGAAAAGACCATACCGAAAGACCGAAAAAGACTGACGGGGACTGGTCCAGAAAAAGACAGGACCGGTCCGGAAAAAGGCCGAACCGTTCGGAAACCAACCTCAAAAAGACCGGACCGTTTCGAGACCGACCCAAAACTGGTCTTGGACCACCAATGTGCAGCTCTACAACCAAACACAACCATATGTCCAAGGAATAAAAAAGGCTATACACAAACAACAATTTATTTTTTTCTCAACTCTCATCTTATATTAATGGACTATGAGGATGGAGTTTTGGATAAGGACATATGTCCCAGAGGAATATATGTTAGATTAAGTCCAAGGTACTCATATTTGTAGGAATAAACTATAAAACATTCTCTCTCCATATGCTTTTGACGTCCCTTACGTTGCACAAAATCTCAATCTATTCCACAATTCCATACTCCCTCGGATGTTGAAAAGTTACATATTTTAGATATGAATTTTGTTCTCGGGGAAGATTAAAGTTGCAAATGCATTTTGATTGGGAAATGATGCTTCTATTTTGATGATAACTTAATTGAACATTAAAAATGATTAACTGCTAACTACATATTATTACTATGAGAACTAAGTATTTACTATTAACTAGTAAAGTGGCCCCCACGTTGTGGGGGTTAGATTGCTTTTTATATAATTGTTAAAACATCGCAATGTACTTTTTTTATTTGTGTATTATAATATGCTATGAAAAAGGTCTCAAAACTGGTCCTTGTGACAGAAAAACAAAAAGATTACCAAGTCTTTCTCCATAGTATAAAAACATTATAGAAATGGTCCATATTGTAGAAAAAAGTTTACGTAATTTGTCCATATATAGAAAAACATTACAAAATCAGAATTGTAAGTTTACTTATTTTACAATTAAGGCATTATACCTCAAAAGGAACATTAAAATGGCCTCACTAAAAAAAGCGTACCTCCACCTAAATTCTTCTCCAACCTAAACACAAAAATAAATAAATAAAAGTCATTAGTTTCGTACCCATCCACAATAAACATAACCTAGGTGACTCCTGTTGGTATGCACATATAAAAGATTCCCAACTAAGTTGGTCTCCGTAAAAGAAAAAGTAAATATGCTATTTGAATACAGGGGTATTTCTGTCATATGTACAAATAACGGGTGATAAGCCTTGTCCATAACCTCGATTTTAAACTCTTGTAAGCCTTGTCCAGAATGCCTTCACAACCTCTTCACTCTAGTACAGTTTTAGTATTTATCACAGATGATACATTACTTTTATCAAAAAAAAAAAATCACAATCTACGATGAAAGAATGATTGAGCATTGTTTTATTAAACTAATCATGCCAAATCTCAAGCAAAATTTTAGAACTTAAAGATGTATCTGTTGTTATTATTAAGCTGCATAACAATTAGTATAAGTTCAACAAACTTACTTTTGACAGCCAGAACCCATGAAACAACAACCAATCTAGTGGTAGCAAACGCATGTGCAGCAGCAAAGTAAACACCCTCTGTTGACCAGAATGTGGGCATTGACAACAGTCAGCACTTGATAACAAACCTTTGATTTGATTTCTTGAAACGATCCAGGACACCCACATCCATTTTCTTTTTCCTATAAAAAAAATATACCAATATCCATTCTGTTCGGAAATATTCTGAAGGATTCCGAAGACAACATCCAATGAAAAATAGTACAGAAAATTGAACACAAGAACATAAAGTATATATACCTGCAATTGATCCGAAAAATCCTTGTTGTTAAATACCGATGTTACACCCCAATGAACAACATCATCAGGAACTGGCAAAGGCAAATTAAAAAAAAAAATTGTACATTATGTTGGCAATTGCAACTCAATTCTTGGAACTCCATTCTTGAGTTAAAAAATTTAAGGATTACCTAAATAGAGGCGTAATCCATCATCCTACCGAGTTTGATATGTTGGGTAAATTAGGGTTTGTAGTGGAGATCTGGATACCGAATTGGATCGTGATATCACTTTCCGAACTTATATTTCTACCCTATGTCTGGGTTACAAGAAATTCAGCCTAGGATAATCCAAGTGGATACTTACGATTCTAGGAACAGAAATCGTAAGCCAATATGCTAGAGGATTCTGTGAAAGTATGATCAAACAAGAGCTTAAGATCGTAACCCTCTTCTGAAAAGAAGAGTCGTTTATATAATAAACGATATTAGGGTTTTATTAGGTTGGGTCGTCCTTAGTTTCTTTGAAAGCAAGTAATGTTAATCCGGATTTAATGAGGATTTAGGGTTACCAAAACTAACGAGTTTCGTTAGTTTTAGCATAAACACTCTCAAGAAATTGAATTTTCCACTATGGTCTCATATGTAAAATTCGGTGAGGTTTTGGGGTGCTGCCCCTCGACCCTGCCCGCTGACCTGGCAGCGGGACCCCAGCCAGGGGCTCTGCCCCTTGGACCCCGCTAGGGGCGCTGCCCTCGGACCCCCGACTAGTCGTCGAACCGGCTTATAATTCGATCTTATACATGCGTGCACTCCGCACAACCCCGTACATATAATAGAGTACAAATTATGAAGCCCCTTAGCTCTCCCATGTTAGTCCAGTCATTAAAATGACTCACCAACATGATAAAGAAATAGGAGATTCTGCTTTCAGGAATCCTTAAAAAACAAAACCGCTGACAATCGATTCCTCAAAAAAGACAGTACAAAAAACCCAAAAATGAAAATTAGGTGATACATAATTACTCCCAAAATTGTCAATTGTAAAACAAATCAACATCTCAGTAATCCCGTAAACCTGATCTACGCACCTTTTTTTTTACGAATCCAGGGATGTGACCTACTGAGAAAACGATAAAGCAAGAAGGGGGCAAAAATTGACGGTGCAAAACGGACCTGAAGTTGATCAATTGAGGGTTCCATGATCTCTATCTCCAAGTAGAAAGTTTATAGATGTTTTCTTGAAGTATTGAAGCCGCCGATATCACTTCCTTATCCAGCAGACACCACCGTTGCTGCAGGTGGCAGCAGTCCCGCTGCCTTTCTTCTCTTCCAACTAACTATGCCCCAGTTCCTAGAAATCTTTCCTTACAAAAGTAATACGTCGAGCCCTAACCTCTAACTTGTGGTTTTCCGGGTGACAGCTAAAGATGAAGGCGACATTGGATTTAATAAAGAAGAAGACAAGTGGGAGAGAAGAGACATTTGTTTGTGAGAAGGAATGGGAGGTTTATAGAAAGGATACAGGGAGAGGTTTGGAGAAAGAATAAAAGCGGTGATAGTCAGTGGAAAAACATAGGAATATAACACGTGTTTTGGACACGTATCAACTCATTGAACATGGAAAAGGAAAACGAAGATGGTGGATCTGCTAATGACGGCACGTGTAAAGGGACGTAGGGTTAAGGGGATAACGGAAAAGAAAAAAAATTATAGGAGTGGTTCAATACGATTAATTTACTGTTCCGAAGGGAACAAGAAATTAATCTGTATATTAATGATTTCGGTCAAAACTCAATTGTTCCCTGTAGATTACTTTTAAGTAAAAAGAGAAAATGACTTAAAAAAATAATGAAGTTTCAGAAATGTATAAAAAAATCATTATTTTTTTTAGTACACAAAATACCATTAAAATATATTTTTTATACACAAAATACCAACGAAATACACATGTGTTCAAATAAAACCTTGTGGGTAACCGGTTACCGCAGGTAACGGAAAAATGTCTTAAAAATGTAACAAAGTTTTAAAAATGTTCAAAAAATACCATTATTTTTTTAGTATAAAAAATACCATTGAAATTTCCAAAATGTTCAAAAAAAATCATTTTTGTTTTTTCAGAGCATCTTTTGTTAACTTCGTTGTTTCCGGATTATATAGAACATAGTCATCGGAGATTAGTCACCATCGTACCAGTTCAACACCAGTTGTGTACACTCTTTCATTTCATCACTCAATCAGTTTGTATCTAAATCCATATTTAGGAATTCTCATGACATAACATCACACTCGTTTCTCCTTTGTGTCTCTCTTGTGTCGCAACACTAATGAACGGCTAACATTGATGTATAATATGTGCATTTATATAACATATATATGTTTTAGATTTGAGACATATAATATGATCGGGAAGCAAGAATGTTTAACTAATGTTATTACCCACTTACTTCTCGTGTTACCACAAGAACGATCGAGTGAATGAATGAAAAAGATTTACACAATTGTTGTGAACTGATACGACGGTTCATGATCTCCGGTGATTGTGTTTTACATAATCCGACAACACAATTAACAAAAAGTGTGGTATTTTTTAAACATTTTGGAAATTTTGTTACACTTTTAAATCATTTTTCCATTTACCTGAAGTACATGGTTACCACAATGTTTTAGTTGAACACATGTGTACTTCGTTGGTATTCTGTGTACAAATAGTAACATTAATTGCATTTTTTATACTAAAAAACAACAATGACATTTTTTGAATATTTAGAAACCGGATAACTTACAATAGCCGGTAAAATGGTATTTTATGTACTAAAAAAAAACAATTGTCTTTTTTGTATATTTTTGAAAGTTCATTACCTTTTCAAGTCATTTTCCCAAGCAAAAATGATTTGGAGACATACACATGTAAAATATATTCTGAACAAACCGATAAAGCAGTAAACAAACATAAACAAATGGTAGTTTAAAAGCTCCCTAACCAAGCAATAAATATTATCAGTTTTAATAAAATGACCACAAACAGACACCTAAATAGGAAAATGTAGGATAATACATAACAATCAATCTTCGGCTACAAACATCCCCATAGCAAAAATGGACTATGTGATAGTTTGTTAACAACTCCACAATGATCCATTTCTGTCTTTCTTACTTCACATGAAACATAACACGAAAAATAGATAAAGAATATAATAACAAAAACAAAAACAAAAACAAACTCGATCATCAAAAGCAACAAAATAATACTTAGAAACATTTCCTGTGAACGATAGATGGACCCGACTCGTCATATTCTCCCTTGGAGATCCACATCTGATTCACACAAAATAAAAAGTTAGTAATATAGTATTTTTTTTTAAGTAAATAAATAAGGTAAATTGTTGTTATTGGTAACTAAAGTAAATTTACCTGTTGGAAGGTACTGAGAGATGCAAGGATTGATCCTCCGATCCAGACACTGTATTTCCTCTCCGGGGGTGCAACCACCTTAATCTTCATGCTACTAGGAGCAAGGGCAGTGATTTCCTTGCTCATCCGGTCAGCAATGCCCGGGAACATGGTTGACCCACCACTAAGCACAATATTTCCATAAAGATCCTTCCTGATATCAACATCACACTTCATGATCGAGTTGTATGTAGTCTCATGAATACCAGCAGCTTCCATTCCGATCAAAGATGGCTGGAAGAGAACCTCCGGGCAGCGGAATCTCTCTGCCCCAATAGTGATAACCTGCCCGTCGGGCAACTCATAGTTCTTTTCAACGGAGGAGCTACTTTTAGCGGTTTCGAGTTCTTGCTCGTAGTCAAGAGCCACGTATGCGAGCTTTTCCTTCATGTCACGGACAATTTCCCGTTCGGCGGTGGTGGTGAACATGTAACCTCTTTCGGTCAAGATCTTCATTAGGGAATCTGTGAGGTCACGGCCTGCAAGATCAAGACGGAGGATCGCGTGGGGAAGCGCGTAACCTTCGTAAATTGGGACAGTGTGGGACACACCGTCTCCGGAATCCAACACGATACCTGTAAGAAAATAGTATTGTTAAGATCCATGTTCATGCAAATAAAAGAAGTCCAAGGCTTTGGTTTCAAAGTACCATAATCAAATACAGTTCAAGCATTCAACTGTTTTAGGAAAGTGTGACTTTAACTAGTGGAGAGTATACAAACAAATCGAGATGATGAACAAATGAAATGGATTGGGTAATGAAATGGGTAAAGATTTGTACACGACAATTTATGTTTTATGTATTGTACAGCTAAAAAGTATTGAATACAAATCACTCCCCTCAATTATTCATCGCATTCCATTATCCATGATTTGTTTTTGGTTAGCATGTACATGAATTTTTATATTATAAGTAAACACAATATATAACTTTTAACTTTACTACATTATTTAATTATTATTAATAATAATATTTGTATTTGAAAAAAAATATATTTTAAACATAATAAATGTTCTTTTAAACCCAAACAAGGTAATACTATATCTATATTTTCTAGTCAATTTAAGAAAATTAAATTATAATTTACTTAAAATCAAGAAATTTATTCATTAAAGATTACACAAAGAAAAATGAGCTATATTGTTATTTTTCATTCCATTCCATGATGAGATAAAAACCTTTAAAAAAAGAAAGTTCACAAAGTAACTAAAACTAACAAAAATTGAAGGGATCACATTCATTTAGAAAATGGTATATTCCATTCCATCAAAAAATACAAAGAGCTTTTTTCATTCGGTTCCATTCAGTGTAAAATCTTAATTCTTACATTCGGCGGATTTTTAATTTTTCTCTTAGGAAGCCCATTGTTTTTTCTCTGATTTTCAGGATGTTAGGAATCTTTCAGGCCATTTTCCAAAAATCAAAAAGCAAGCAATGCAACTTATAATAGAAATCCAGAAGAGCAATGTAAGTTACAGTTGAAAACCAAAAGAGTAATGGGAGACTAACCAGTTGTACGACCACTTGCATACAAAGAAAGCACAGCCTGGATAGCAACATACATGGCTGGAACATTGAAGGTCTCAAACATAATTTGTGTCATCTTTTCTCTGTTTGCCTTAGGATTAAGGGGTGCCTCGGTAAGGAGCACAGGGTGCTCTTCAGGAGCAACACGAAGTTCATTATAGAAAGTGTGATGCCAGATCTTTTCCATGTCATCCCAGTTGCTGACAATACCATGCTCAATTGGGTATTTCAAAGTCAAGATACCTCTTTTCGATTGGGCTTCATCTCCCACATAGGCATCCTTCTGGCCCATGCCAACCATAACACCGGTGTGTCGTGGCCTACCCACAATACTAGGAAAGACTGCCCTAGGAGCATCATCACCAGCAAACCCCGCCTGTAAATTTAATCAAAGAACAAAAAACAACTCCAACTTGAGTATCATTGTATGTAAATTAAGGAACAAAATGGTCTTTTAGACAAAATATGCAACCACATTTCATTCTATGACCACAATATACAACATGATAACCGCATAAATGCTTATTTACTTATAAAAGTTACAAGTAAAATATTGCATACTATAGTAATAGAATGAAATATATTGCATATTTTATCTAAAACATCTAATAGAATGAAACATATTAAAATGCCTATTAATTTAAAAATGTCCCCCTCTTTTACCGGTTCATGCAATTGACATGAACTACGCAGCCACAATTGTATTGGTTAAACAGGTGAGTAGGTGACTAGTAAAATGTTGCATATTTTGGTAATAGAAAGATCATGGTTGCATATGTCGTCTAAAAAAAGAATAAGAGTATTAAACATGGTTAAATACTTAAATGCTTATTTATCTAAAAATGTTTCACTTTTTTACAAATTTATGGAACAGTGTTTCACTCTTTTACCAATTGATGCAATAATGTTTCATATTGTCACCAATCGATGCAATAATGTTTCCCATTGTGACCAATTGATGCAACACTTACAACTTATGCAACCACATTTAAACAGGTTTTCATAAAAAAATGCATATATTGATTGTAGTATAAAAATAGCTGCATATTTCCTCTAAAATATTAATTTGTTGCATAATGGAGAAAAATATGATAAGTCATTGCATAAACAGGCATCCGCCTTTTTTTAACATTCAAAAGTGCAAGAATACAAGTAAATCAATAAAGTTCAAAACTTCAAATAACTAAGACAGAGCAAAGAAGAGTTATGCTAACCTTCACCATTCCAGTTCCATTGTCACAAACAAGGGGCTGAATATCCTCAGAGTCGGCCATTTCTATAAACCTGCAACACAAACATCAAAAATACAATAAGTTTACACAACAAAATCTCTGACATGTCCATTATTCTCAATCGTTTTCAACTTGTTTAGCAAGAAATATGCACAAAAATCTCAGAAATATCATCATCCACATCCTATACATTTTCATACGACTCTTACATAGTCAAAAGAACATCAAATTATACCAACCAAACACATCAAAATTACCAATTTCTACGATATAGATCTCGATGTCCATCATCAATGGATCTTTACATATTCAACAACAAGTACAGTGAAATCAAGCATGCAGTTCAAACAGATCGCAGATCCCTCGGTAGTAAGAAAACACACTAATCGAGGTATACGGATTCAATCTGACCAGAGTTAGTAGTTAACAGATCTAAGTTCTTCACGATATCTCACATAATTCAGAATCAGATCAGTCAATCATAGCAGCTAACTGACCAGATCATACCAATAAAAAGCAGATATCGTCGACTACGAGAAATCAAAACAGATTAACGGAACGATTTAGATTGTAGTTGAAGAGAAAATTCGATACGGATCCGTAATTAATGAATGTCAAGAGACTCAGATCGGAAATTGAAAACGATAAAACCATTTGAATTAGAAGATAATCGAAGCAAACCTTTAGTTTTTCAGATCGAAGAGGAAGCAGCAGAAAGCAACCTCCACTAGACTCCGGTGTGGTTTGGTACGTTCGGAGCAGAAGGATATGGGGAAAGAAGTAGAAGGTTAGTGGGGAGGATGGTGTATATATTTGAAAAATGAGGTGTAAATGGGGAGAGGGAGGAATCATTCGGACCACGAGGAAAGATAAGATGACCTGGCGTGGACAGGCTTTCGGCATGCCATGGTTACGACTCTTGTCCATCCGATTTGACTTTTGTGCTTTGCAGTTTGCACATCGGTTTTAAATTTTAGACAAAATTGCAAAAATTGTCCCTGGGTACTGTATTTTTTTAGGGTTTTAATCCAAACTATGATTTTTTGGATTGGTGGTCATTTTGAGGTAGTTTCGTTGCGTTTTTTATCCCTCGGTAAACTGAAATGACTGTAATGCCCTTGGGGTATTTATTTTCTATTTTTCTTTCATTTTTTTAAAATTTTATATTCATTTATTTTTTAAAAAATTAAAAAATAAGTGGGCTCTCTCTCTCTCTCTCTCTCTCTCTCTCTCTCTCTCTCTCTCTCTCTCTCTCTCTCTCCTAACCGACAAGCCAGAGGCTACCACAACCTCCTCAGCCCACCTCCGCCTTCCTACCGTCGGGTAGCACCACCTCATCACCTTCTTTCGGTTGTTGATGTTGTTCCCGATATCTATTCTCCCTCTCTTGTTATTACACCGACAGAGAAAAGAAGACGGAAAACAGGTGAGCAAGTCGATTGTGGCAACACCTTCAACATCGAACACACAATACAGTAAGAACAAGACAAGATGACCCCATACTTCATGTATATACATTTATCGGAAACCTACATCTGGATCTAAAGTCGTTGTCGAAAACCCACCACCGAAGGCTCCATGTCCAGTAAGTAATTCAATTTGGATTTAAAGCCCCCGACGTCTCTATTGACCCAGTTCGTTTAGCACGTCACCCATCTAGAAACGATTTCGGGTGGGTGATACGATTTGGGTATGAGCACCCCTTGATTCAAAGTCAACATGCTTTTCCGACAAGGGGTCTGAGCACGTTGTGTAGCAGTAGATCGTTTTTCCAACGAGAATTGTAATGCATGTGTTTCTGGGCTAGTCATTAATGTCGATTTAATAGTCTAGGTTAACATTTGTAACTCATTTTGAAATAATAAGAATGTATTATTTGAGTATTATGTGTTTTATGCTTAATTGTGTGGCTTAATTGAATTAAGAATAAAGATAAGCGTAAAAATAAAATGTTAGATAGAACCGATATCGATACATGAAGACGTAGTGGTCGTGACAAGGATTCAGAATATGTAAAGAACGCCGAAATCTGAGTTATAACGAAGAAGTTATGACATGTCGAAGTTTCACGACAGAACCGACACGACGTTGTATGATGTAAATATAAATTTAAGATAGAGCGATATCTAGCCTTAGTGATCTAAACGAAAGTTGAAGAATACGTTAAACCGAGAGCGTGCATAAAAAGAACGTCCAAATCTGACTTCGTATGAGAAAATTATGATTTTTCTAAGTTTCAGCTTAGCAGTATGCAGCCCGAAGTTCGAATATGAGATCGAATGATTTCTAGCTGAAACAATCTAAACGAGAATCGAAGATCTCGTCGATAGTAGTCCAACGGTAAAAAGACAGACGAAAACGGACGTCAGATAAAGAAGTTATGAATTTCTAACGGAGTTTTCCTGTCCCGGCCTACTAAAAATAATATAATAAAAATAAAGTCAAAATTAGCCGACGGAGTCTAAACGAGAGTTGTAGAGCATAATCTCACCTGCGCGTGGATATAAAGAACGTCGTAAACGGAGCTCGTATGCGAAAGATATGAATTTCTGAAGTTTGGGGCACGAAACCTAAAGTTGTGTCAGGGTTCACGACGTGAACTCAGTGATTTGACCTTTCAGAGCCTAACAGAGTCACATCGTGACTACGCACTTGATGACGTCAAAGGTCACGACGTGAACAAGTGGTTCACGACGTGAAAATCGAAAAATCAGCCCTATAAATAGAATCGAAGGGCAACCGAGTTTTGTTGCTTAATTTCTTTCCTCTCACTCCATATTGCCTCGATTTACGTGCAAGTTATACCCCCCGAAGCCTCGGTATCATCCCGAGACCTGAAGCACCGAAGATCCCGAGAAGAAAAGAGTTTTCGAGCCGAAGCTCTGCACGCGAGAAGCCCGGTGTGTGAAGATCTCCGGGTTTCACCGAAGAATTACTGCTTTAAGAGCCGTAGTGCTGTCCGAGCATCGTTTTATCAGGTGAGTGCATAGTCCCTTTCATATACACGATTTTAATACAAGTATTGATGAATGTATTAGATATATGATATGAGTAAGTGTGTAGTTGCTTTCTACAATACACATATATGAATTATACTCTATGATATACGTGCTATGTGATTATATACTATTTGTTATGTGATATGAGTATTGAATGAATATGTTATACAACATTTTAAGTTGTATATAAACAAGTATATTTTATCTACAAATATGTTGGGTAGAACATGGGTAGATAGTGATGTGTGATGAAATAAAAATGATGAGAGGCATCGATGTTGTTGTTGATCTAGTCATCTAGCGGAGTATGGATGACGACCACAGAATCTTTCTAGACTTTCCAGTGGAACGCTGGCAGGTTCATAACCTGTAGGTGTTGTGAACGATGTGTTCACCGGTGTACTCTATCCCCCTCATGGTTGCCTTTAGGACATCTATTGTCGAGGAAACCCCTTTGCAGTAATGTCCATCCCGATGAAAAATCCTTAGACTAGGTCCCTTGTGATAGTTGTTGTTTTAGGGACGTAAAGTGAGGATAACGGGAATGGGTAATCGGGTTATTGTTGGTTGGTGAAATTAAATATAATTATTTATTGTGGGTTGAAAACCCTATATGCTCACCAGGATCCCAAGCCTGACCCACTCAGTTTCTTTGTATTACAGGTAGTGGCGCGAGAGCATAAGTTGGAGAACTTGTGAAGATGTTTTTGTTTATAGACCAGTAGTTGTATATAACTGTGTAAGGTCTATGTTTTATTGTTTATGATTTTGTGTTTGTATCGGAACATGACATCCCGAGTTTTGATATATAATGAAAATACATTTCTTTAAGAAATGCTTTGATAAACCTTATTTTATCATGTATTGTTTTTGGGGACAAATTCCGCAACTCTTTTAAATCAATGGATTTACTCTGAAATTATTTAAAAAAGCATAAATGAAACCGGTCTTTTCTGGCCGTGATTTTGGGGATGTCACAAGTGATGCATGTAAATATAGTCCTAAAAGCTTTAAAGATCAAGAGGTGTAGAAGAGGTTTCTGAGGAAGAAGATGAGGAGGGATCTAGTTCTAAAAAAACTCAAGGGAAAATCTCCAACAAAATTCTTGTAATTTTACTAACCGTCTTAATCTGGAGTCGGGGAGATGCCGGAGGAAAGACGGGAACAATCGTTGCTATCAAAGATCTGGTGTGGCTTTTTCTTGTTTGTACTTAAGCATTAAAGATCTGGGTTTTTTTGTTGCAGATGTGTGTGCTCATGTGTTAGGTTTGTTCTAGTGCATACCATGTGTTCGCTGAAATGATTGACCACGGAATCGAAGCCAATGTAGTCACATACACACAGTTGATTCTTGCAGTAAGCTTTTGTGTTTTTTGGGAGGGATGGTTGGAAAAGATTAATAGGGTGATTGTTTAGTGTGTCTACGAGAGAGAGAGAGAGAGAGAGAGAGAGAGGTCCAATTTAATTATTTATTTTCCTTTTCATTTAAATTAAATAGAAAAAACATAAAAAAATTATCAAAAAGGCATTACAGTCATTTCAATTTACCGAGGGACCAAAAACGCAACGACACTACCACAAAAGGACCACAAATCCAAAAAAGTCATGGTTTGGACTAAAACCCCCCAAAACAATATATACCACATGGACCATTTTTGCAATTTTGTCTAAAGTTTATTATTAAACTTGTGAGTAATTACACTTTGAATATATCACTAGGATGTCAAAAAGTCCCGTGGGATTCTGAATGTGTGGGACCCCGATTCCATATGGGGATATTTTAAAATTTTATTTTAAAAAATGTTTAATGTTTACATCTTCATGTTTAACTTTTTTTAATCAACCCGCACCGTACATGAAAATAGAAAAGACATTGTGAATGTTCCATTAAGTTCCTCTCTACACTTGATCAAAATGCAAAGTCTTAAGATTAATGAAAAACATGAGGTTAAGTGTTTGAACATCTGACATTAAAAGAAACATTGACATTTGCAAACTGACTTTTGGATATAGGATAAGGAAAGATTGGTGGTTTAAATGATGGTGAAGAAATTATTGATATCATGGATGATCTTCTCATTACTAATTCATTTTACCATATTGGTTCATTAATTGAATTTGACTATCATTATATTCTTCAAAATGGCAAGAATCCGAGTTTTTTCAAGAAATAACAACCTTTGCACCGAAAAATGTAGTCGTTCAAGAAATACAAGATCGTTTATTATCACTATTTTCAGGAGATAAAAAATAACACATAAGTTCATATAGTCTTTGTCATTCAGAGTATGTCCACAATGACTTTGATGAAAGTTTATACTCTCCTCATGCTCTAAATGGTCTTAAACATCAGGTTTATCAATTCATAAATTGGTATTAATTGTTAGTGTTCCAGTTATGTTATTAAGGAATATTGATTAGAAATGTGTTTTGTGTAATGGAAAAAGGCTATAGGTTATAGCATTGGATAACCGTGTTATAGATGCAGAGATAATATCTAGAAGTAATATAGGGAACCATATGTTTATTCCAAGAATGTCCTTTTATATTTCAAAGAAGACAATTTCCATTGGTTGTATGTTTTACGATGATAATAAACAAGAGCAAGGACAGTCGCTATCGAATGGGTGAGTAGTTTTTTAGATAACCTTTGTTCGCTTATGTGCAGTTGTATGTTACATTGCCCACAGTTAAAAGAATGGATGGATTATATATATATATTAATTTTAGACAATGACAATAAACTTATCAATATGACATATAATGTTGTATTCAAAGAAGTCTTTAGAAATTTATGATTGAGAACAATTATTTAAAATATGTTAATAGGTTTTTGATTAGTATAGATTGAAATACTTATTTATTCATCATTTTGTTTGAATTTATTTATGTGTTATTCTTTAAAAATGATTAATATTTACATCTTGATATTTTACCTTTTTTTAATCAAACCGTATAGTACACGGGGTCTCACACCTAGTATTTAAATATAAAGATTTATGTTTAGGGTGTGTGGGATTGCTTATTTGAAGTGTTTATTCATTTATTCCAATTTGGCATTAGTAAAAATAAGTGATAGTTTTTGGATCAAAAGATTTCATAAGCACTTATTGACTTAAATAATAAGTTTTTGATAAGTGGCTTTTTACTTACTTGTTGACATGTTTAAGGAATTTTTGACAGGTTGTTTTATTATTATACATAAAATAAGAGTTTGTCAAACACTATGTAACACCCGATTCAATGTATTTAATATTTTGACCCTTGGTATAAAAATAGTTTGCAAAATTGGTCCCTAAGGGTGTTAAATGAAAATTGGGGAAAACATGTGTGTTGGGCGTACACTCTTGTACGTTGGGCGTACATGATCAGGGGACAAACCCTAATTTTTAGGGTTTGGACCCTATTTAAATCACCTTATGCCCCAAGGTTTTCTCATTTTCCAGCCTCCATTGCCCTATTGAGCCTCATTTCTAAACCCTAACTCATCTAGAGAGATTTGACCCTTTATGTGTGTGTTTTAGTGGGTGTTTGGTGAACCTTGAAGAAGAAGAAGCTTGGAGAACGAGCATTGATCAAGTTGGAGCTTGTAGATCCAGAATCTACTCTCAGTTCTCCGCTTCATTGAGGTATAAAGTCTTAACCTTGGTTACTCTAAGCTTAGATCTAGACCTAGTGAAGTTTTGAGCACATCTTGGTCCCATGTATGAGTTCTAGTGGGGATTTGTCACTCCAGAAGTTATGAGTTGCTCCTCTTGATGTTTCTCAGGTTCCTAGTCCATAAAGTTTGCATCTTGATTGTAACACCCCGTTTATTAAATAAATAAATAGAAAAAATTAATATGAATAATAGCCCTAAAATCCATAATTTTTAGTGGGGTGTTGGTTTTCGGGAGCCAAATGTTATAATTTGGATTATTCGGGGGTTAAAGTGTAAATTCGATATTTATTTTGTAAAGATTTTTAGAAGACAGGGGGTGTTGGTATCATTTGGACTTAATATGAAAGGATTTATGGAAGCAGGGGCTAAAGAGTAAATTTTGGACCTAAGTTGAAAAGGTTTTGTAGAGGAGGGACCATTTGGTAATATAAGGACTTCAGTTGAAAATAATTTGTAGAGGGAGGGGTTGCCTGGTAATTATTGGGACTTAAGTTGAAGGTTTTTTGGATGGCTGGGGTTAAAAAGGTAAATTATAGACTTAGTTTGAAAGAAAAAGGGAAAGGAGGGACTATTTTCATCATTATGGAAATCTGTCACACCCCCAAACCGGAA
This sequence comes from Lactuca virosa, assembly GCF_052849685.1. Classification (NCBI taxonomy): domain Eukaryota; kingdom Viridiplantae; phylum Streptophyta; class Magnoliopsida; order Asterales; family Asteraceae; genus Lactuca; species Lactuca virosa. The sequence goes on from NC_136430.1 coordinate 137,668,449, forward strand.
CAGCGGAAACATTCGGGGGCGGAGGACGTCATGTACAGTATCACAACAATTGCATCATAGTAACCAAAGTAAACACAACCATTACATTGAATATATATAAGGTATTTACATATGTTCGATACATAGTTTGTATAACAGCAAAAATGTAACAAAAGTATAAAAGACGTGACTTTATACGCTCCGTCTTCTCAAAAGCCTGCGGGTGTACCTGTCTACCGGTTCCCTGAGAATACAAGCGGTTTTGAAAGAGTATCAACATTTAAGCTGGTGAGTTCATAAGTGTGTTTTTGTAATGAAAACCTGTCTGTGAATCTGTAAAATGTTTGCATGTTCTTATGAAAACCCAATATTTTCTTTAGTAATGAAAAGTAGTCTTAAACCCTAAGACCAAAATGTACGTTCGTTACTGTATTCTGTAATAGTATATAAAAATGTTAGTCTGTATGCATGGTTACCACCAGTTGTATTGTATAGTATGTTCTGTATGAAAACCCTGGATACCACATGTATGTATACTGTGTTCTGTATGAAAACTCTGGCTACCACCAGTATGTATAGTGTGTTCTGTATGAAAACCCTGGCTACCACCAATATGTATAGTGTGTTCTGTATGAAAACCTTTGTATGAAAACCCTGGCTACCACCGGTATGTATAGTAGTTTTATTACTTAAAATAAAACCATGTATTTGTATTCCCTGGAATCCTCCGGTTGTAGTGTAAGATAGTTCTATTAATGAAAATAAAACTATTTGAAGAATTGAAATCCCGTAAACAAAATGGTTAGTTTATACTGTTGTGAGTTTGGTATAACCATGCTTGATATGACCTAGTGACCTCTACGACGTTCTTCAGGCGTCGGATGTTATGACATTTGTCACCCTAGGCATGCCTGCCTAACTATAGCTAGTAGTTTAGGTATGGGATTGTGAGTCCTGAATAGATCTATTCACAAATCGCACGCTCTCCCTCCAGGATACTCTGGTTATACTGTGATAGGATTTAGTTCCGCACCCCGAAGGGTACAATTGAAGTAGTGCCTCACAACCATGTATTAACTAGTTAACGTGTAGTGTTGTAGTGTTCTCTTGTACTTGAAACTGTATGTATACTTGTAGAGTAAAATAATTATACTTAAATAATTATTTGGTATTGTACTCTTGTTTTCAGGAAAATAGTATTGTATGCCATAAACTATTTCTATCATAGTTTATATGTTTGTTAACGTATAAGCTCTAGAATTGATAAAAACCGTGTGTTGAATCCCAAACTATACCTATTATAGTTTGCATGTATGTTATGTATTCGTTTCATGTATTGTACTGAAAACTTTGCAATTATGATTGTATGTTGAAAACTTCCCTTATGCTCAGCATGTTACAAAAGGGATAAAACATCTAAATATTTTATAAAATGTAGTGATCATTTGGTTGTATAAATTGCATAAGTTATAATCCTGTTGAAATCCTTTATATAAGAACACAAAATTTCTTTGTGTTTTGCTTGTATTCCCCCTGAAAACGTTAAAAACAGTAAAAGTGTAGGGGTATGAACTCACAATTGATTATGTGCACGTGCTCGACAGTGAAACCGGAAAGATGACCCTCGAATTGGAGTACGCGGAATTAACGGTGTCCTAATGGTAATTACACACATAATTGTCTTTACATTAGCGAAACCATTAATTAAAGTGTTAGAAAACACTTGCTTTGGGTTAGGAATGTTAACGAGGCTTGTTTGAAGTGGAAAGAGAGAGTTTTTAGCCAAGGTTCTCGACTCAAGGCTGTTTGCGGCCGTGAACTGGGTTTGCGGCCGTGAACTGGGTTTGTAGCAGTGAACTAGGTTTACGGTTGTGAAGTGGGTTTGCAGCCTTTGAAGATATGAAGGTTGTTCTTGGTGTTCTTGGTGAAAATATGAAGATTTGAAGGTTTGTTCTTGATGATATGAATGTTCTTGGGAGGTTCTTGAGAGCAACTTAAGAGAGTTTTCGAGTGAAAAAGATGAGAAATGGAGAATCTCTCTGGGAAAAACCTTTATACCGGTTGGGTTTACGGCCAGAAATGGGTTCCCGGCTGTAAACGGGTTTACGGCCCTGGAGTTTATGGCCCAGGGTTTACAGCCCATGGGTTTACGGCCGTAAACGTCTGGCTGAACGAGTTTGTCGACTTTTCGAGGGAAATCTTGATTTTTCGAGCGTTTTTGGTTCCGAAAACTTATATAACCCCTAATTATATATTTTAGATTATTTTCTAACCCACAAGAACTTAACGAACAAATAAAATTCGAAATTTTATTTAACGGAAATTGACTTTTGTTGACTAGAAAGTATCGGGTTGTCACATCATCTCGCCGTTAGAGGGAATTTGTCCTGAAATTCTATAATGAATACACTTATGGACTAGGGAAAGAGATGCGGATACTTCTGTTGCATCTGATCTTCTCGCTCCCAAGTGAATTCAGGTCTCCGCTTGGCATTCCCGCAAACCTTCACTATCGGGATGCGACTTTGCTTCGTTCGTTTGACTTCCCTATCCATGATTTCGACTGACTCTTCCACGAAGTTAAGAATCTCGTTGATCTCGATTTCATCGAGTGGAATTACGAGAGTCTCGTCGGATAGACACTTTTTAAGGTTTGACACGTGGAAGACGGGATGGATGTTACTAAGCTCTTGGGGTAATCGGAGTTTGTAGGCTACGGGGCCAATCCTAGCGAGGATCTCGAATGGCCCAATGTATCTTGGGTTTAGCTTTCCACGCTTTCCGAAGCGTATCATGCCTTTCCAGGGTGAGACCTTCAACAGAACGCGGTAACCAACCTATAATTCCAAGGGTTTTCGTCTTTTGTCGGCATAGCTCTTTTGTCTATCTCTGGAGGCTTTTAGTTGTTCTCGGATTTGCACGATGTTTTCAGTGGTTTCTCGAATGATTTCAGGGCCAGTGAGAGTGCTATCAGGGACTTGACCTCTAGCTAGCTGCGTGTCACCCACCTCATATCAGCACAAAGGGGATATGCACCTACGACCATAGAGAGCTTCGAATGGAGCAGCCTTAATACTAGTGTGATAATTGTTGTTGTAAGAAAACTCGACCAGGGGCAAATGGGTATCCCATGACTTGCCAAAGTTGATAACGCACGCTCTCAGCATGTCTTCAAGGGTTTGAATGGTTCTCTCACCCTGCCCGTCCGTTTGAGGATGATAAGTTGTACTCATGTCCAACTTAGTTCCAAGAGCCTTCTGCAGTGATTGCCAAACTCTTGAGGTGAATCTGCTATCTCTGTCCGAGATAATGGATACGGGCACCCCGTGCAGTCGTACTATCTCTTGGATGTAGGTTCTAGTCAGTCTCTCCATTTTGTATGTTTCCTTGATTGTCAGGAAGTGGGCGGACTTGGTCAGTCTGTCGACGATCACCCAAATAATATCATGACCACCCGGTGTCTTGGGTAACTTGGTAATGAAATCCATTGTGATCCACTCCCACTTCCATTCAGGTATTTCTGGCTGTTGAAGTAAACCTGGGGGCGTTTGATATTCTACCTTGACTTTGGCACAAGTTAGGCACTTGCCCACGTATGTAACAATCTCTGCTTTCATGTTTGGCCGCCAATAGGGTTTCTTGAGATCTAGATACATCTTATCTGAACCTGGGTGAACGGAGTATCGAGTTCTGTGAGCTTCATTCATGACAATCTCCCTGTAACCATCGAACTTTGGGGTTCAGATCCGGTTCATGAAGTAGTAAACTCCGTCTCCCTTGATCTCTAAGTTCTTCTCCATTCCCCTCAAGGTTTCATCTGTCATGTTCTCTGGTTTCAAGACTTCTAGCTGAGCCTCTCTGATTTGGGCGGACAGATGGGAATGGATTGTCATTGTTAGTGCCTTCACTCTGCGACCCGAGTACTCTTTCCGACTGAGGGCATCCGCTACCACATTGGCCTTGTCGAGATGATAGCGTATTTCACACTCATAATCATTAAGTAGTTCTACCCATCGCCATTGCCTCATGTTAAGCTCCTTCTGGTCAAAAATATGTTGGAGGCTTTTGTGGTCGGTGAAGACAGTGCACTTGGTTCCGTAGAGGTAATGTCTCCAGATTTTTAGCGCAAAGACCACTGCTCCCAACTCAAGATCGTGAGTAGTGTAGTTGACTTTGTGTGTCTTTAGCTGTCTTGAGGCATAGGCAATAACCTTTCCTCGCTGCATAAGTACACAGCCTAACCCCTGATTGGATGCATCGCAGTAAACTACGAAGTCTTCTGTCCCTTCAGGAAGAGACAAGATAGGTGCGCTGCACAGGGCTTGCTTCAGAGCCTGGAACGCAGTGTCTTGTTGTTCTCCCCAACTAAAGGTTACACCTTTCTGAGTCAGGGTGGTAAGCGGCTTAGGGATTCTGGAGAAATTCTGTATAAATCTTCGATAGTAACCAGCAAGTCCCAGAAATTGACGGATCTCCGTGGGCGTTCTTGGTGCTGACCAATTCTCGATTGCCTTAATCTTGGAAGGGTCCACGTGTATGCCTTCTTCGCTAACCGCGTGACCCAAGAAAGTTACTTTCCTAATCCAAAACTCACACTTAGAGAATTTCGCGTAAAGCTTTTCTGCCCTTAGTGTTTCTAGGCCTTGTCTTAAGTGCTGGTTGTGTTCTTCCTCGCTTCGTGAATAGATAAGTATATCGTCTATGAATACTATCACAAACTTGTCTAGGAAGGGGTGGCACACCCACTTCATCATATCCATGAATATCGCGGGTGCGTTGGTTAGACCAAAGGGCATCACTACAAACTCGTAGTGACCATATTCATCAGATCCATGAATATCGCGGGTGCGTTGGTTAGACCAAAGGGCATCACTACAAACTCGTAGTGACCATATTGAGTCCTAAATGCTATCTTAGGAACATCACCCTCATGGACTCGTAATTGATGGTACCGTGATCTCAGGTCTATCTTTGAAAAATAGCTAGCTCCTTGAAGTTGATCGAAGAGGTCGTCGATTCTGGGTAGAGGGTAGCGATTCTTGATAGAGAATTTCGTGTAAAGCTTTTCTGCCCTTAGTGTTTCTAGGCCTTGTCTTAAGTGCTGGTTGTGTTCTTCCTCGCTTCGTGAATAGATAAGTATATCGTCTATGAATACTATCACAAACTTGTCTAGGAAGGGGTGGCACACCCAGTTCATCAGATCCATGAATATCGCGGGTGCGTTGGTTAGACCAAAGGGCATCACTACAAACTCGTAGTGACCATATTGAGTCCTAAATGCTATCTTAGGAACATCACCCTCATGGACTCGTAATTGATGGTACTGTGATCTCAGGTCTATCTTTGAAAAATAGCTAGCTCCTTGAAGTTGATCGAAGAGGTCGTCGATTCTGGGTAGAGGGTAGCGATTCTTGATAGTGAGTTTGTTGAGCTCACGGTAGTCTATGCACATCCGGAAAGATCCATCCTTCTTCTTAACGAACAAGACCGGTGCTCCCCAGGGTGAGAAGCTTGGTCTAATGAATCCCTTGCTGAGAAGTTCGTTAAGTTGGCTGGATAATTCCTGCATTTCCACTGGAGCTAGACGATATGGGGATTTGGCTACGGGGGTAGCTCCAGGAATTAAGTCGATTCGGAACTCGACTTGGCGTTCGGGAGGAACTCCTGGAAGATCCTTGGGGAAGATATCGGGATAGTTACAGACTTCAGGGATGCTCTCGAGGTCTTTAACTTCTTGTTTTTCGTTAATGATATGGGCTAAGAATGCGTGACATTCTTTTCGCAGGTATTTTTGGGCTTTAATGCACGAAATGATACGAAGGTTCGTGCTGAGTTTGTCGCCATAGATAACGAGGGCTTCGCCAGATGGCAGATTGAGGCGAATGGCTTTTTCGTAACAAAGAATATCAGCACGATTGGCGCTTAACCAATCCATTCCGATGATGACATCAAAGCTTTTTATGGAGACCGGCATAAGGTCAATGGAAAAAGAGTGGTCGTTTAGAGTGAGGGTGCAGCCTATGAATACGTTGTTAGTGCTCTCTTTCTTTCCGTTAGCCATATCGATGGTGAATGTTTCAGTTAGAGGTTGGAATTTGTGTTTGAGTAAGTGTTTAAATGTGTGACTGACCAAACTCCTCTCCGCACCACTATAAAAAAGAATGCATGCATAAGAGTTGTCGAGGAGGAACATACCCGTAACTACGGTGGGATCAGCGACTGCCTCCTCCTGACCCATAGCTAGCACCTTCCCCGTGTTGCCAGCAGTCGTTGCTTTCGGGCAATTTCTCTTGTAATGCCCGGTTTCTCCACACCCATAGCAAGCTTGGCCTATTCCAGCTCTGGGGTTTTGGTTGGTTGGTTGAACTGGTGTCATGCAAAAACAGACTGTGTGTCCCTTCTTGCCACAGTTGGTGCATTGCATGTCACGACCAGGTCCGTGGTGATGGAAGTTACATTTGTCCCACCTTGGAAGGGTTCCAGTATATCTACTGGCAGGTGCTTGAGCAGTAGGAACAACAGCAGGAATGGTAGCAGCGTGGACTGCCACTGTCTGTTGCTTCTTGGAGGGCTGTTGCGAAGGCTGGCCCTTGCGCTTGTTCTAGAACTTTTTCTTTCCACCACTCTCTTTAGGTGGTCCGGGAGCGGCTGCTACGGGTTCATGGTTATCCCCGTGATCTATCAAGGTCTGCGCCAGACGCTTGGCGTTGTCGAATGTGAGAGGTTTAGTAGCCAAAGCGTTCCCCTGAGTTGGGGGTGTCAATCCCCATATGTATCTCTCAACTTTCTTGCTTTCCGGGGTGACCATCCCGGGACACAGAAGAGCCAGGTCGCTGAACCTAGCAGTGTATGCAGCAATGTCGGAACCCTTCATCTTCAGATTCCACAGCTCTTGTTCCAGCTTTTGCATCTCGCCCCACAGGCAGTATTCAGCGAGCATCAACTTTTTCAAATCATCCCAACTCATGGCATTAGCCACCAGAAGAGTTAGGTATTTGACTTGGCTGTTCTACCAAGTTAGTGCTCTATATGTGAAGATGCACGCTGCAAACTTCACCTTGTTGGTCTCGGGGCACGCACAAATCTCGAAGATTGATTCGATTTTCTCGAACCAACGAGTTAGAGCAATGACACCTCCATTACCATCGAAGGATTTGGGCTTTGTGTTCATGAAATCCTTGTAGGAACACTCCTTCGGGTGTCCCTGACTACCATCGAGATTAAGGGGATGGGTACCACTACCCGACCCTCTAGTGCCGCTAGAGTTGATCTGCGATATAGCGGTGGGCACAACGGCTGTAACTACTGCTTGGAACACAGTAGGGTTGAACTGAGGTGGTGGCGGCGGTGGAGGATTGTTGTTCTTTCGGTTGGAATTCTTCTTCGGAGGCATCTTTCTCTAAAATAATTTATGAGAAAAATGAAGATAAGTCCTCTATAGTGGTCGGAAGTCAGGTGATATTGAATAGGATATATCTCAACCTGATAGATAAAGTGTTCTATTAAGCGATTTTACAGAGGAAGTCTACTAATACAAGTAAACAATCGCTAGAAAATAAATAGCAACACTTGGAATGAAATGTCTACAATGTGTTCGACTCTAGATAAAATACTCCTATAGTATTTTAGGTTGTGTGTTTTGTTCTATTGATCTCTTTTGTATGGAGTTTGGTAAGCTTTAGACTTGTCGCAACACCACTATCACTCCCAAACACATGTTGGTCGTATATCAAATAAATATAGTTGATCAGGCTATATTTATCCCAGATATGATTACATAACTGCTCAGGTTTGACCGCACTGTCCAACATCTAAATACTTTTGTTTTGTTCTTCTTGTGATACTGCTTCTGGTATGTATGTATACTTGTATACTTCTTATAAAATACTTATATTTTTAAAAGTATACTTTAGTTCAGAGCACTTCGCCCCCATAGTGTTTATAGTTGTATATCTTATAAGGTTTGATATACTTAGTTCACTATAAACAATGCTCTGATACCAATCTGTCACACCCACAAACCGGAACGGCGGAAACATTCGGGGGTGGGGGACGTCATGTACAGTATCACAACAATTGCATCATAGTAACCAAAGTAAACACAACCATTAAATTGAATATATATATATATATATATATATATATATATATATATATATATATATATATATTAGGTATTTACATATGTTCGATACATAGTTTGTATAACAGCAAAAGTGTAACAAAAGTATAAAAGACGCGACTCTATACGCTCCGTCTTCTTAAAAGCCTGCGGGTGTACCTGTCTACCGGTTCCCTGAGAATACAAGCGGTTTTAAAAGAGTATTAGCATTTAAGCTGGTGAGTTCATAAGTGTGTTTTTGTAATGAAAACCTGTCTGTGAATCTGTAAAATGTTTGCATGTTCTCAAGAAAACCCAATATTTTCTTTAGTAATGAAAAGTAGTCTTAAACCCTAAGACCAAAATGTACGTTCGTTACTGTATTCTGTAATAGTATATAAAAATGTTAGTCTGTATGCCTGGTTACCACCAGTTGTATTGTATAGTACGTTCTGTATGAAAACCTTTGTATGAAAACCCTGGCTACCACCAGTATGTATAGTGTGTTCTGTATGAAAACTCTGGCTACCACCAGTATGTATAGTGTGTTCTGTATGAAAACCCTGGCTACCACCAGTATATATAGTGTGTTCAGTATGAAAACCTTTGTATGAAAACCCTGGCTACCACCAGTATGTATAGTAGTTTTATTACTTAAAAGAAAACCATGTATTTGTATTCCCTGTAATCCTCCAGTTGTAGTGTAAGATAGTTCTATTAATGAAAATAAAACTATTTGAAGAATTGAAATCCCGTAAACAAAATGGTTAGTGTATATTGTTGTGAGTTTGGTATAACCATGCTTGATATGACCTAGTGACCTCTACGACGTTCTTCAGGCGTCGGATGTTATGACATTTGTCACCCTAGGCATGCCTGCCTAACTATAGCTAGCAGTTTAGGTATGGGATTGTGAGTCCTGAATAGATCTATTCACAAATCTCACGCTCTCCCTCCAGGATACTCTGGTTATACTGTGATAGGATTTAGTTCCACACCCCGAAGGGTACAATTGAAGTAGTGCCTCACAACCCTGTATTAACTAGTTAACGTGTAGTGTTGTAGTGTTCTCTTGTACTTGAAACTGTATGTATACTTGTAGAGTAAAATAATTATTTGGTATTGTACTCTTGTTTTCAGGAAAATAGTATTGTATTTCATAAACTATATCTATCATAGTTTATATGTTTGTTAATGTATAAGCTCTGGAATTGATAAAATCGTGTGTTGAATCCCAAACTATACCTATTATAGTTTGCATGTATGTTATGTATTCGTTTCACGTATTGTACTGAAAGCTTTGCAATTATGATTGTATGTTGAAAACTTACCTTATGCTCAGCATGTTACAAAAGGGATAAACCATCTAAATATTTTATAAAATGTAGTGATCTCTTGGTTGTATAAATTGCATAAGTTTTAATCCTGTTGAAATCCTTTATATAAGAACACAAAATTTCTGTGTTTTGCTTGTATTCCCCCTGAAAACGTTAAAAACAGTAAAAGTGTAGGGGTATGAACTCACAATTGATTATGTGCACGTGCTCGACAGCGAAACCGGAAAGATGGCCCTCGAGTTGGAGTACATGGAATTAACGGTGTCCTAATGATAATTACACACATAATTGTATTTACATTAGCGAAACTACTAACTAAAGTGTTAGAAAACACTTGCTTTTGGGTTAGGAATGTTACCGAGACTTGTTTGAAGTGGAAAGAGAGAATTTTCAGCCAAGGTTCTCGACTCAAGGCTGTTTGCGGCCGTGAATTGGGTTTGCGGCCGTGAACTGGATTTGTAGCCGTGAACTAGGTTTACGGCTGTGAACTGGGTCAGCATCCTTTCAAGATATGAAGGTTGTTCTTGGTGTTCTTGGTGAAAATATGAAGATTTGAAGGTTTGTTCTTAATGATATGAATGTTCTTGGGAGCAACTTGAGAGAGTTTTCGAATGAAAAAGATGAGAAATGGAGAATCTCTCCTGGAAAAACCTTTATACCGGTTGGGTTTACGGTCGGAAATGGGTTCCCGGCTGTAAACGGGTTTACGGCCCAGGGTTTACATCCCATGGGTTTACGGTCGTAAACGTCTGGCTGAACGAGTTTGTCGACTTTTCGAGGGAAATCTTGATTTTTCGAGCGTTTTTGGTTCCGAAAACTTATATAACCCCTAATTATATATTTTATATTATTTTCTAACCCACAAGAACTTAACGGAACAAATAAAATTCGAAATTTTATTTAACGGAATTTGACTTTTGTTGACTAGAAAGTATCGGGTTGTCACAAAATAAGTTTAAGGGGACCGGGTATATAAACCCGTCACCCTCCCGTGAACCCTAACCCTAATATGAAGCAACAGTTGCCGCTTATACCCTCCATCCTTCAACTGCCACCTCCTAGCCCCCATTGGAGTCGGAAAAACCCGCCACCATGTCGAGTGTTGCTGTTGCTAGCATTCCGTGGATGCTGAAGACGGAGATCGACATGGGATGTTGTCATTTCAGTCGTAAGTGAGGAAGAACGCCTCACAGCCGCCCTACCGCTACGGTTGCTGCGGATCGAAGACGCGTCCATCGTCGGACGCCGCGACTCTCCCTGTCGGAGAAGCGAACCGTGGAGGAGTTGCCACCATTTCTTCTTCTTCTTCTCTTCTTTCCGTTAGCCGCCGCCTGCTGCCAAACGTCATGACCGCCGCCGCTAGCGCTACTTTTTCCACCATTCAGATCGTCACCGTCACTGCCATGTGGCTGTCTCGCCGTGTCAGCCGCTCTCCGACCGTTGCACGCCACCAGGTGGGTGGCTACGTCTGTTTTGGCATACATAGTCGAGTGCTGCTGTTGCTAATCGTGTTTATGCTCATTTTCTATTGGCCGGAGCTGTAAAGGAACCACCATGGCGGCCAACCATGGTGGCTGCCGCCCTCTACCACCGCCGGCCACCGCAAGGGTGGTTGTGTGTGTGTTTATCTTAGTGTGTGTGTGTGTGTGTGTTTATTTGGGATTTTGTGTTGTATGTTTGTAATCGGTGTCGGAATAATCAAAGAAAACTCATAACCACCACCGTGAGGTGGTGGCTACCGTCACCAGCCACCGTGTTGGTTGGCGATGTACTTTTGCTTGTGTTTATGATTGCTTTTGGGATGCTTGGACATAATTGGACTAGAACCATAACCACCACCGTGAGGTGGTGGCCGCCGTCGTGAGCCGCCGTTGACCACCACTACCAGAGGTGGTAGTGGGTGGTGCCCGACTTATTAAACCCTAATTAACCTAAGGAAACCCTAGTTGACCTAATAAAACATTAATCAACCTAAAAAGATATCCATTAGACTAAGTGGGTTGTGATATGGTGGATAACCTATTGACCCATGTTCAAATCCTAGCACCACTCAGCTTTTGTGGCCATGGAGGTTCGCCTGCAGTGACTCCAGGGCATGAGGCAAAGCCTCATGTTTGCAGCGGGGGATTAGTCGGTGCGCGAAAGCTGGCCCGGAAACCCTCGTTAGGGAAGTTCCCTTTCCAAAAAAAACCCTAATTTTGGATATATGGGTTTTGGATTGTCGGGACCCACATTTTGGATGACCGGATTGGGATTATGTATTAAGCCCGGCCACACTATATGATTGACCTAGTAGATTGATGGACTTAATGGGTTAAGTAAGAAACACTTAACCCTAATCGTCATTTTATGTGAAAACCCTAATCTTGCTTGGGCCTTAAGTTGGGCCTTTCTATTGGGTTTTGGTGATTGGGCTAATAATGGGCCATCCGAGAATAATCATATGGACTAAGAATATATGGATGGGCTTTAGGGTAAGGCCCATGTGAGGGTTTGGGCCCAATTTGGAAAATTGTGCCATAGGTGGGCCATAATTGGGCCTTTATGATTATGAGATATTGGGCCATTAGAATGCTAAATGTTTGGACTGGAATAAATGGTTGGGCCTTAGGATAAGACCACGTAAAGGTTTGGGCCCAATTTGTAAAATTGGGTCATATGTTGGGCTTTGATTCATAGTTTGACTTTTGGGCCTTTGGATTGGGCCTTGAGTTTGAATCAAGCTAAGATGGGGGTAAAGTATTCTTTTACCCCAAGCATGGACTTATGGATATGTGTTGGAACCCAATTATTAATTGGGTATTGTTTTGATGTTGACAGTTCGAGAACCTGTCATCCATCAGCTAGAGTTTTGTCTGCGGGACTTCAGCAGTGTGAGGTGAGTTACCTTCCAGTAGAAGTGGGTCTAAGGTACCAATGTCGACCCACTAGTAAGAGTTATAGTAGATATAATTGTCTTTGTGATAATTATCTGGTATGTCATTATCTGCTATGTTTTATGTGCTAGCATGCTATGATGTTATGTGATAGAGGTAAAAGGGGTAGGATAGACCCCAATACCGGTCGATAGGGACGAAGGGGTATGCCAGCACCCGGATAAGCTAGGAAGTATATGACTTGTATGATTATACACTAGGATGTTATATGGTAGAAGTAGGGGATGAAATAGTCCCCAATATCGGTCGAAAGGACCGAAGGGGTAGGCCAGAACCCTAATATGCTAGGCAAGGTACCGGTCGAAAGGACCGAAGGGGTAGGCCAACACCCTGATATGCTAGGCTAGGTACCGGCCGACAGGCCCGAAGGGGTAGGCCAGCACCCTGATATGCTAGGCAGTTACCGGTTGAAAGAGACCGAAGGGGTAGTCCAGTACCCGGATATGTTAGACAGTATGTGTTATGTATGGTATGTGGTATGATGGGGGAACTCACTAAGCTTCGTGCTTACGGTTTTCAGTTTTGGTTTCAGGTACTTCGTTTTCAAAGGAAAGGATCCGGCTCGATCGCAGCGCATCACACTATGTTTTCCACACATGAGATCTTTGGGATTACACTCTGCTATTGTTTATGATAACATGTTTTGATTATTGACACTTTGGTTTTGACATGGTATGTTATTATGGATGTTTTCTTATACTGTTGGTTTTATAATAACCTAATTAAAAATGAAATTTTTGGTCTTGAATTTTGGGATGTTACAAGTTGGTATCAGAGCCTTGGTTTGAGGGATTCGGGCACACTCTCGGGTGTGTATGGACTCAAACTGAGGATCCATGGTTAGGTGTGGAAGGTAGTGAGCATCCATGGTATCAGTTTGAGAGGGTGACTTGGAGGATTCGGGATGATTCTTGAGGAAAGTATGGATAGGTGTGGAAGGTAGTATTGGGCCCGTACTACTAAAAGAACAGGATCCATACTCGAATCGGGGAGAGTCTTGGAGAATCCAGGAAGCCTGTGGGATAAGGATTCTTGGGTATATTTGGACCTCTTGAATGTCAGTTCGGTATAGTGTTGAGCACTCAAGAATGGGATTCAGATTCTGGTTCCGGCTCAGGAGTAGGGCCTGGACTAGTCGATGCGCGATCGCAGAATTTCATCTCATCGGAGATTACTCGCGGAGTTTTGGGAATGGACCTCGGTGGTCTTTCGTTCAGCCAAGGAAGGGATTTTGGAGCTCTCGATAGTCGTCTCGGGATCTTTCGGATTAGATTTGTCGCGGGGCAGTTAGGGGCTCATTTGAAGCTCAAAGCCTGTGAATCCTTAGAATCCTTCAGGAAGGAGGATCCTACAGTTAGTTCCTATCATCAATATCGGAAGGGAGCTTTTTGCACCATGTCCTTAGGATAGTCGAGGTATCTCAGAAGGAGGTGATCAGGAATCCTTCAGATGACTGCGGGTGTGTATTTTCTGCTACTTCTAGGTGGTTGTTGGGAAATTTATCACTTTGGAATTTTCGATTGTGTTTGAATAAGTAGATCTCAGGTCGGTTTTCTGCTATTGTCTGGGTTATCAAGGATTGTGATATGCAATTCTGCATGTCGAGAAGTCTTGGAGGAACCTACATATGGACGTAACTTGCGGAGTGGGTTCCACGTATACCGTTATCGTTCTGAGTCTTTGTCAGTAATCTATTCAGAAGTATTATTGGGAAGATCCATGGTCAGAGATTGGTGGGATAGTTCTGCAGTGAAGTCAGAGTTCAATAGCTATATCATTTGTTCGGGTATGGTCGACATTTTTCTAAAGAAGAACTTTGGAGTTCAAGGCACTACCATTGCTAGGAAAGGACTGATAGCATGAAGATGGTTGTGTCAGTTGCGGGTATTAGATGCATAAGTGTTTGGTCATTGGATGTTCAAGAAAATTATATTGCCGCATGGGTTGTGTTCGGTGAGAGTTCAGTGGTGCTGCGAGATTGGAAGTGGGGACGAGGATTCGTCAGCCAGGGTGAAGATTAAGGCCTCCAGTTGTCAGCATGGGAGGTGGATTGAGGTGTCATACCGGACCAAATTTCAATAGTATTCATCAAGATTTACGAGGATGGGCGATCTTAGGGTTTAACCTGTGATTGATCGCTAGCATTGGTAAGCACAGGTTGTCATCAGTGGATTATTAGAAAGCAAGAAGGATTGGGAATCCTTCAATTCTCACGTACCGTGAAGGCTTAGTTTAATCTAAGTGGGGGAGAATCGATCAGGTATTCAAGAGCACAAATTGGTGTGAAACTAGGATGAGTTTCGTGTCCCTGTCAGGGGGAAAGGCGGTCGAGTGGCCGTCTAGGTTGAGGATTGGGTGAGTTGGGAGTTCGGAATACGTTCCAACATTTGGTTCACGCTTTTCCTTGGCATCGGATAAAAGGTTTCATAAAACAGGTTAGAGATCCAGTTAGGACTCAAGTTCAGATAAGGGTTAGGTCTAGTGCGTGTTCGACCCACGATGGTATAGCTGGATTGGAGGTAGGACCAAGGTTGGCAGATAGTGCTAGAGTGTTGTACGTTTGCGGGTGTAGCCGTAGCATTCACGAGGTTGGCAGATAGTGATAGAGTGTTGTAAGTCTGCGGGCATAGCCGTAGCATTCACGAGGTTGGCAGATAGTGCTAGAGTGTTGTAAGTCTACGGGTGTAGCCATAGCATTCACGAGGTTGATAGTGCTAGAGTGCTGTAAGACTGCGGGTGTAGCCGTAGCATTCACGAGGTTAGCAGATAGTGCTAGAGTGTTGTAAGACTACGGGTATAGCCGTGACATTCACTAGGTTGGTAGATAGCATGAGAGCATTGTTAGATCACGGAAGGAACAATAGTACCCACCAGTTCGGGTGCAGTAGTGAGGGCGTGGCAAATCCACAAATTGGTTTATGGATTTCCCCAGAGGGATTAGACCTAGTTGCGCCAATGATAAGACTATAGGAACGCCACTACAGTTATGAGATCAAGGAAGAAAAGGACTTCTTAAGGTCATTTGTGATATAAGGCTACCATTGGTCATGTAGCAATCACTTTTAGCCTTGGAGTTGGTGACGTTAAGACTCGACGTATGGGCCCGATCAGTTAGATCAGAAGGTCGTTAGAGCCATAGTGGCAAGATAATTAGTGGTAATTATTGACAGTAGAGGATTTCGTTCGAAAGTCGTGTGGGGGCGACTGTATGGGAGTCCTTTGGCTCCGCAACGGGGCCAGAACCCGGTATTTCTGATGACTGACGAATGAATTGAGACCAGGAAGGTCTCGGTAGATTTTGGAAAGCAGCCATGTGGCAGCATGCTGTTTCGGGCAGTTTCAGTGTTTAGGTAGTATTATTATTTGTGCTTAAGGTTGCAAGTACGGACATAATAGTTGATTTTGCAGATTTACCAACATTTCTTATCGTTTTCCTTCATCTTGTTTCCTCTTGTGATCATGTCCTCAGAATTTGCAGATTTACCAACAGTGACTAACACCGCCTGATTAAATTGTCCTCTTTTGATGGATCTCATCAGATCTTCATTAATACCATTTAGATAATCCTCCATCCTGTCAACCCATTGCTCATAGTACTCTGGAATCAACATTGGAATCTTTGTTGATGATCCGAGCAAGTGAGAGAAATTAGTCATCGTTTTCACACTGAAATTCGCCATTGTTGTACGGATTTTGAAGAAAGAGATTTTTGACTCAAATATAAATCTAAGAAAGAAATCAATCAGAGATTAATCAGAAATCAATTGATCTAACACACAGAGTTCAAAATCAATTTAATCCAATCAATTGACACCAGTTTCCTGTTTCAATCTGCGGAAAATTTTGAATCAGAAAGAGCGATTCAAAAAGATGAAAAATACAAGAAAACTTCAATCGAATGTGTGAATCCTGCTCTGATACCAAATGAAGCGTGTTAGAAATTGATTAAGAACAAAGTAGATTCAATAAAAAATGTAAGGGACACAAGATCTAAATAAGATCTGTTTGGCTCAATTAAAGTTTGAAGAGTACAAGAGAGTGTTTTGAGTACAAGTAAAATGACGCTAAGTTCGTTACCCTCTACTCTACGTACTTACCCTATTTATAGGGTACAACAGACTAACAAAAAAATACAAGGACTAGACATTTAGTATCGAAACTAAACTGCCTTGTAAATAGATAATGTATCGAAACCATACTGCTTTCGAAACTTTACAGACTCTGACTACTTTCGACTTCTCACTATATACATTCGACCCAACTACTTAGCTTTTCCTTTGATGTGACCTAGGTTCATATCACTAAGTTTTAGTCTTATATTCCTGGCGACTAATGATAGTCTAGATTCCTCACTAATCCTAATGTGTACATCAAGATCTATCAAGTAAGGAACAACCAAGTAGAATCATATCGGAGGTAGGGTCTGTTTGGTATACATAGTATACTGTTTAGAAATACCACTTTAAACACCTCACTAAATCCAGCCTAGACATTATCTTCGTAAGTAGATCAATCAGTATAATGACTTGGAATCACTGATAGATCTTATCTATAGGTTCATAATAACGACTATGAACATAAATATAAGTTACACTTGAAATAAAATAAGTGTAGATTAACTTATAGAGATTTTACCGAAAACCAGGAAATTACGCGGGCAGAATCCCAACCCGAAAGCTTTTATTTGTCGGAACCTCTGACACACTAGTGCCCCGCTACTGACCAATGAAAACCCCTAAAATTTGACCTAAAGAAATCTGGAGGTTTTAGAGAGTGTAGGAAGATTTTTGTGTGAAAAAACAGAAGGACTATTTATACTGCCAGACGTGCGCGTCGCGCATGGCCAAGAGGTGCATCGCGCACGCGGGCCCTGCTGGCTCTTCTCCCCTTTCGCCATGTGTCCGATTTCCCTTGGGCTACCTCCTATTCTTATTGAACATGTCACATGTCATCTTATTATGGCACCACGTGTCATGACCACGTGGTGCCATGTCATCGTGTCTCTTGGAGGAATGGGCGGTCGACCATGCCACGTGGCGCCACCAGGTGGTGCCATGTCATCAGCCTAGGCAGTTTCTTGCAGATCTTCAGAAGAACATAATTTTCACATACGAACTCTGTTTTTGACGTTTTTATATCCTAGTAATCCTCTCGACGAGATCTACAACTTTTAGTAAGGTCCCATTAACTAATTCTGGATCTAACTAAAATTCATATTTAGATCGATTTAGACTGTTAAAGTCCGTGTGAAATTCATAACTCCTTCATACGAACTATGTTCCCGACTCTCTTTATATCGACATTTTCATATTCACAAGATCTTTAATTCTCATTTAGATTGTTTTTGTTAACAATCAACCGATTTGAATTTCGATTTCTGTGTCCGCACTGTTATGCTGAAACTTCGAAAAATCATAACTTCCTCTCATGAAGTCAGATTTCGACTTTCTTTATATGCATGGTCTCGGTTTTACAACTACTACGAATTTCATTTAGATTTCTTAGGCTAATAAGAAACCTATCTAAAATTCACTTTTTATGACACGCGTATCCCTGCCGGTTTAATCGTGAAACTTCGAAGAAGCATAACTTCTTCATACGAAGTTGGATTTTAGAGTTCTTTATATGTGCGGAATCCTTGTCATATACTATAACTTTGGTTAAGGTTATTTATCCTAAATAACCTTCTATCAAAATGTTGTTTTTATCGCTTATTATATCTTAATCGTCTAACCCGAATCTATGGGCGTTACAAGATGCTCATTGAGGATGCTCATGGAAGATGCTCATAGACTATGCTCATAGATGATGCTCATGGTCGATATACTTGAGGTTGAAGATTCCAGAAGTTACTGCATGGCGGATTATGATTGGTTAATTCCATTCATTGGCATATGGGCCTATGAGTTTGGCTCATAGTGGTTTTAGGTTTGATCCATTCACTATAAATAGGGATGTCTGGTAGTTATTTATGTGTGTCTTTATATGAACACTCTCAGTTTTACAATTACTACGACTTTCGTTTAGATTTCTTAGGCTAATAAGCAAACTATCTAAAATTCACTTAGGACACGCGTAGCCGTGCCGGCTTAATCGCAAAATTTTGAAGAAGCATAAAATTTTCATACGAAGTCAGATTTCAGAGTTCTTTATATGTGCAGAATCCTTGCCCATATACATAAATTTGGTTAAGGTTATTTATCCTAAATACGCTTCTATCAAAATGTCGTTTTTATCGCTTATTATATCTTAATCATCTAGCTCGGACCTGCGGGCGTTACAAGATGCTCATCGATGATGCTCATAGACGATGCTCATCGATGATGCTCATGGTCGATACTCTTGAGGTTGAAGATTCAAAAAGTTACTGCATGGAGGATTTTGATTGGTTGGTTCCATTCATGGGCCTATGGGCCTATGAGATTGGATCATAATGGTTTTAGGTTTGATCCCTTCACTATAAATAGGGATGCCTGCTAGTCATTTGTGTGTGTCTTTATATGCATGCTCTTGTTTTTACTATTACTACGACTTGCGTTTAGATTTCTTAGGCTAATAAACAACTTATCTAAAGTTCACTTTTTACGACACATGTAGTTGTGCCAGTTTAATTGTGAAACTTCGAAGAAGCATAACTTCTTCATACGAAGTCGGATTTCAGAGTTCTTTGTGCAAAATCGTTGTCACATATACTATAACTTTGGATAAGGTTATTTATCCTAATTCTTAAATAACATTCTATCAAAATGTCGTTTTTATCGCTTATTATATCTTAAGGGAAAATGACACATACGGCATATGAAGTTTCTAGGGTTTACCCTTTTAGTCACTAAACTTTTTAGTGGCTTTATGAGGGAACGAATTGTGTTGCAACCTAGCAATTTAGTCCCTTTAACTTATTATACCCAGTAACCATGCCACATCGTCCCAATTTGACATATCATCGATGACATGGCGACATTGTATTTAAGTATTGGACCCAAACGACGTCGTTTTGGAATGTGAAACATAGAGGCCAAGTTCACACTGTACACCTGCCTCCGTATAAAATGTGAAGCTTGTGCCCTAAAATGGCACAATTCATAACCTGGTTACCCCGACTGCACCTAAACTTCGATACCAAATGCAGAAACGATGCCTTCACGATCATCTCAAGATCACAGTTGGTCACCCAACTACAATCGGCACATGGCTGAAAATGTCTCGAATTGAGTCACAAATGAAGACCTGGCGATCAATCTGTTGCATATATAGTTGGAGGTGTCGCTTGTGAGGGAAGAGATTACAAACGACCTTCGTGAACTACGACGCAACCTCACTAGAGAGATGGACGCCCTAAATCATGAAGTCGATGATGTTAGGGCAGGTCAACTCGATCTATCTAACATGGTTGCTGATTTGAAGAATCGTTTCAGTTCAATGCAAGCGTCGTATGTTAACATTGTTTTGGGAAAAAAGAAGTCGAATAAACTGAAATGGGTCTTTGGGGTTTTTGTCGTTGCTGTTGTGGGGGTTTTAAGCTACATGTTTTTTAAATGACAGAATAACTTTAGGTTAAACATTTCAATCCTGGGGTTCTATTTTGTTTTGATGTGCATCTTGTTTATTCTCCTTATTAGTAACAAGTTTTTTTGGTTGTCTTTTGGTTTCTAGTTGTAGTATTTGGTGGTTTTGTGATCATGATGTTGTGATGATCAGTATTTTGATGGTAGTCACAGGTGATGGTTGTCGTATGTACTTAGGTAGTTGTGGAAATTCTGTTATAACTAGTTCAATATATGTAAAGATGCAGAAACACATGAATGAAATGTTGATTAAGTTAACTTGTTCTTGTTATAAATTGAGTACTCTTATAAATGTAAATGTGCATGTGTCGTGAAGTAGTAGGCATTTTTTATGTTGATTTTGTTCTTGGGACCACATGAAACAGTCAAACGTTTTATACCATTAAAACATGAACCCCAATGTTTGTTTGTGGGGACATGGGGCAAAAGAGAAGAATCTAATACCCAGATTTGTCGTTGTCTATACCCCGAAATGGAAAACAATGAAAAGTGGTTTTTTGTTGTATTTGTGATTGCCCACTTTGAATAATTGCCTGGAAAAAATGAAGGGAAGAAATGAAATACCCCTAATGGGTTAAGTCAAATAATAAAGTTATGACTAAAATACCCCTAGTGGGTTAAGTGACATAATAAATATTGACTGAAATACCCCTACTGGGTTAAGTCACATAATAAAAATTGCCTCTAATACCCCTGATGGGTTTATTAAAATAAAAAATAATGACAAAAATACCCCTAGTTCTTTAACTAATTAAAATGACAGATTTACCCCTAAACTAACATTCACATGCCCTTTCTTACCAATTAAAATGAGACTAATACACCTAGGGGGATTGTATGTAATTTAACTTCTTCGATTGACTAAAATACCCCTACTTTAATAAGTACATGAAATACCATACACCTATTGTATTAACTGATTGAAATGACTAAAATACCCCTACTTTAATAATAACATGAAGTACCATACACCTATTCTATTAACTGATTCAAATTACTAAATTACCCCTACTTTAATAATAACATGAAATACCATACGCCTATTGTATGAAATGATTCAAATGACCAAAATACCCCTACTTTAATAATAACATGAAATACCATACACCTATTGTATTAACTTATTCAAATGACCAAAATACCCCTACTTTAATAATAACATGAAATACCATACACCTATTCTATTAACTTATTCAAATTACTAAATTACCCCTAAACTAACGTTGACATGCCCTCCTGAAAAAATGTTAATGACTAAAATACCCCGTACACACTAATATAAAAAAGACCATACATATTATAAATACAAACACGCATCCAAATATCAAACGTTAAGATTGTTATAACATACATCAACATAGCAAACATAAATTCCCTTGTTCAATCCACATAACAGACACATAATTAGAAGTGTAATTAATCTAACTCCATTGGCGATCCAACACTACTACCTTCACCTTCAACTCTTTTAGCAAGCTTTAGTTTAAGAATTCTCTCTGACTTTTTCCTCTTGCTTGGTTGACCCGTAGTATTCACTTTCCTAACAACTTGATTAACCCTGACCAGTTCCTCAGCTTCATTAACCCTCACCACTTGCTCAGATTCGTTTACCCTCATAACTTCATCAGTTTGTGGCTTAAGTGCATCACCCATAACAACATCTTCTCCACCCCCTTGCATATTTACTGATTCTTGTGTTTGCATGATTTTTTGTTTCTTTGTGACATTAGTTTTAGGTGGCCTTGGCACTTGAGTGCAAGTGGTCTTTTTATGCCCTTTCTCTTTGCATATGCCACAAGAAACCTTTTTTCCTGCCTTTGAGACAGTGTATTTTCTAGACATTTCAGAAGCATCCCTTATTCTTTTGACTTTTGGCCTGCCTGGCATTCTTCTTCTTAAAGGAGGAAATGGAGGTGTAAAGGTTGTTGAAGGCCACATGTTCATCCCATTCATGCCACTAATAGACTTTTTGTAAGTATTATGGAAGAAGGCTGCCAGGTACAAAGGGTCTACATATGGCCCATCAGGTGTTACGTTTAAAAACGCTAATGTAGCTACTGAATGAACACAAACATACCCATTTAGTTGCCATAACCTACAACTGCATTCCTTTTTTGTGACATCGACAATGTATGACTCATCCATATTCCGTGTTTCAAACTTCATACTCCCACAAGACACAACCTGCCAATGCCTACATAAAGTAATGCAAGTTTTAGAGTTGACAGAGGTAAGTTATGTATGAAATAAAAGTGTGCATACCTTTGCTCATTTTGGAGAATATTTAATTTTGTTCTGATGTTTGGACAAACAGAATAACGATTCCATCCTTGACCTGTGAGTTTCATAGTGACCATCCTTTGCATCACATATATATGAATGTCCTCCAACATGCTGATAATAGGTTTCTTCCTAACATCCAAAATGACACTATTAAAGCTCTTTGAAAAGCCATTCTCTACATATCCACATGATTGGTGAACTCTAAAAAAAGCTAGAGACCAAGTCTTTGGATCTCTATCCATAAGATGCTTAACCGCTTCAGGATTCAACTTTTCAATATCTTTCATGGTTGTGTTAAAATGTGCTTCAGTTGTTGCCTTGCTTGCTCTCCAAAACAAATTTTCAAACTTGGCTCTACTAAACCTCTTTCTAAAATTAGCATATATATGCCTAGCACACTGCCTATGTTCTGCTGCTGGGAATACTTCTTTGACTACCTCAACCAAACCCTGCATATGTACCGGTAATAGGTGAAGTTAGAAATGTAAATATTTATTATATTATTTATTATACTATGTTAAATACTTTACAAACATACCTTGTGTTGATCAGAAATTAAGACCAAATCACTTCCATCATTCCAACATTGCAAATCTTCTGCAAGATTTTCAATGAACCATTTCCAATTCTCCTTGTTTTCCACACATACAACTGCCCAAGCAATTGGGAATATTCCATTGTTAGCATCCCTACTAACAGTACACAGCAACTCACTTTGGCAAAAAGTTTTCAAGAAACAACCTTCTAAGTTAATGATCCGTCTACACCCTCCACGCCACCATTCTTTGACTGCATCAAAACATATGTAAATCTTTATGAAGTAATTTTTACCATCAGGCATTGTATCCACATAAATTTTAACAGTGGATCAAGGATTTGATCTTTTAATCTCATCACCGTAAGACCATATTCTAGCATAATTTTCTGCAACCGTGCCTTCAACTAGACTTAATGCATACTTTTTGGCTCTCCTACACTGACTCATACTTACAACAATGCCAAAAGTGGTTTTCACCTCCTCTTTTAGTAATCTCACACTCATCTTCTGATTGTTGAAAAATTATTAGGTAAAGTGGGTACCTATCCATCTATAAGTTACAATTGATATGGATTTGAAATTCTTTGAACAATTGTGCTCACTAATAAGAGACTAAATTTGGAAAGACTTATCATCACCCATCCATGAACCCCAAACCTTAAATGTACATTTTCCATCACAACATTTGGCTAGCAACCGTCTACTATCCTTTTTCACAAAACATAATTGATAACCATTTGCAACAACATAGTTACAGAGCATGTGTTTCAATTGTTTAGGACTCTCAAACCTCATACCTAACACAAGTTCCTGCTCCTTCCAGTGAAGCTTTTCATCGAAAATGTTTGGCAACTGAGGATAAACATCTTCATCCTCATCCATGGCTTCTTCCAAAGGGCCCCCCAAAGCTACATTGTCACCCATTTCGACATCAGGGCCATTATCCTTTTTGATAAAAATGAGGGCTGCTATGGTTATCCTCATCTTCATCAGCATCCACATCCTCAGTCCCATGGTCATCCTTATCCTCATCCTCATCTTCATTTTCATTTTCATCCTCATCATCCAAATGGCATGTCACAATTTCTTTAACTAGTACTGCACCATCAAGAACTTTTTCCACTATGTTATGAACTACCTCTTCTTTGTGTTCTTCCAACCATTCCTGCATGTTAGTATTACCAAAATGGTCTACATATATAGGTAGTATAACACCACATTCATACGCTATTGCTATAAAATCGATATAATCCAACTCATTCGAAATTAAGGTCAGACCTTTGGGAAAATGAATATCTGGTTGGCAGTAATAGAGCTTCGCACACTTTTCTCCGGTGAACCTTTCGATAAATTCATAACACCCGATCTTGTCCATGCCTGCGAAATCGATGTTCGATAACCTCTGAGTAATCCCCCCGGTGTAGCGGATGGGGTATTTTGTAAAGATTCCTTGGAAATGCACATCGACTTGGATGAATACGGGATCCATGTTTGAGGTTTGAGGGGACAGAACGAAAGTAAGGGTTTATCGAACAAGCTGGAAGTGGTGAATGGTGAACAGTAGACGGGAAAAGATCTCATTTAAGTTAAACTATTAGTAAATGACATGGCATACACAGTCATCAAGGCAAGAGGTTTACGTAACACATGTGGCAGGAATATGACCGGATGACCCCTTCACAATTGACATAATGACGTAATTGACCCGACAAAATAAAGTTCGTACCCTCATAAAGCCACTAAAAAAGTTTAGTGACTAAAATGGTAAACCCTAGAAAGTTCATATGTTATATGTGTTATTTTCCCTATATCGTAATTGTCTAGCCTGAATCTAATGGCATTACAAGATGCTCATCGACGATGCTCATGGAAGATGCTCATCGATGATGCTCATGGAAGATGTTCATAGACAAAATAAAGTTCGTTCCCTCATAAAGCCACTAAAAAAGTTTAGTGACTAAAATGGTAAACCCTAGAAAGTTCATAGGCTATATGTGTCATTTTCCCTATATCGTAATTGTCTAGCCCGAATCTAATGGCATTACAAGATGCTCATCGATGATGCTCATGGAAGATGTTCATAGACGATGCTCATCGATGATGCTCATGGTTGATACTCTTGAGGTTGAAGATTCCAGAAGTTACTACATGGCGGATTGTGATTGGTTGATTCTGTTCATGGGCCTATGGGCTTATAAGTTTGGCTCATTAGGGTTTAAGGTCTGATCCCTTCACTATAAATAGGGATGCCTACTAGTCATTTGTGTGTGTCTTTAATTGTAGAGTGATAGACAAATCTCTATTGAATTGTATTTGTAACCTCTGTCTGAGAACTCATAAATAAAGAATACCCCCCTCCTGCCCATGGACGTAGGTCACATTGACCGAACTACATAAATATTGTGTCTTGTGTGCTTTTTGGTTTTGCTTGTTCTTCGCATTACTTCCTAACATGTGGTATCAGAGCTTGGCAAGTGGCATCAAATTTGTTCTGATTTCCTAACAATATATATATATATATATATATATATATATATATATATATATATATATATATATATGGTACTGAACTCTTTCTTCTCGGTTTGTCAATTTTATTTACGTTCCCACTTCTCTATTTTACATTGCACTAGGCTATAGGGAGTGGGGAAGGCAAAAGTTTTGACAAGGATGAGGTGGAGGAAGGAGGCAGCTGAGGTCTCTCTCTCTCTCTCTCTCTCTCTCTCTCTCTCTCTCTCTCTCTCTCTCCGGAAGAACACTGTCACATAGTCTCTCTCTTCGGCAAAGGGGAGAAGATGAGGTTGAGGGGTAGGGGCCTTCAAAACCCTAAACACGATACTCTCTAGCTTTAAAGAGGACAAGAGAACACAATAGTATAGGATCCCTTAGAGCCACTTTTATCAGTTTCATGTCTTAATTTCAAGTCGCCTCACTAACAAGAGTTTCATTTATTCAAAACTTGCCTCAATGTTAAGTACTTCAGATCACAAATTTAAACTTAAAACCATGTCAAGCATTTTAAAAATTGTCCAAAACATATTTTAATACTTTCTTTGTTAATTATATATTATTGTTATAACAAAATATATATTTCGATATTTTAAAATTATCACTTCCTCATCAAAACAAACGTTTGGATTATCACTTCCTTATTAAAACAAACATGTAGAAACTTCGACTAAAAATATTTTATCTTAAAGTGAAGAATCTAAGATACAACTTGATTTGTACATCTGCATCAAGAATCCTTTCCGTTTATCACAAATTTTAAACAAATTAATAGGTTAATGTCATAACAAACCACTTTGTCATCGGTTTTGATATGCAATTGAACCAGAGACTAAAATGGTGTTAATCAGACAAAAACTGGAACTTTTGTCCCACCCAAAAAGGTGGAACAAGATAGGAAAGAAGCTTGCTCTGTTTGTGGTGCATGCAAAAGATGTGAATGCCCTCATCATCATCCATGTCATCGAAAATAGCAGTAGTAACTTTTCCAGTCCCATTCAATTCTGTCCAATGCAGCAAACGCAATCTTAAGAATGTCACAATAGCATGCTAACTCAAAAAGTAGCAAATTCGATCCTAGGTTTTAATGGCACCCTCCAAATAACATTATACATTTCGCAAGTACAACAAAAATTTGAAGATATAATCACTAGCAATAGATATTTTGAACAAATCGATAGAGCAGCAAACGAATATATCTATCAACAAATGGAAGTTTAAAACCTCACTCACCAAGCAATAAATATAATCAATTATAATATAATGACCACAAAACCGAAAATTAGGATAAAACACAAAAACCAAAGAGAGAACATAGCGGTGGTGGTGGTGACAAGTTACTAGAAACGATGATTACCTTCTTGTTTGTTAACAACTCCACATGTCCATGTCTGCTTTTCTTACTTCACATGAAACATAACAAGAAAAATAAAGATTATAATAACAAAAACAAACTCAACCATCAAAAGCAACAAAATACGTTCTTACTACTTACTACTTAGAAGCATTTCCTATGGACGATAGATGGACCAGATTCGTCATACTCTCCCTTGGCAATCCACAACTGATTTACACACAAGAAAAGTAAGTTGGTCAAATACTTTTTACGAAAAATTATGAAAATAGCAGCGTACTTTTCTCCTTTTTACTAAATATTGGGTATGTACTTCATTCTTCCCCATAATAGCAATGCACTAAAATTTCTTTACCCATAGTAACAATATGTACCAAGTGAATTACATTATTTGTATTGGTAGCAAATGTAAGTACGTTGTTAATGTTAGTAAAAAAAAAAATAAAGTAACGTTGCTATAATCAATAAACGAAAATTGAAGTACAATGTTATTTATGGGTAAAAGAATACAAGTATTTTGCTAATATGCGTATAGATTAAAGTATGTTGCCCGTATTGGTAATGAATGTGAAGTATGTTGTTTTTCCAATATTCCTTGCAATGTACATACATTTCTTTAGCCATAATAGCAATGTACTTAGAATTTTTATCGATGATAGTAATATTCAACCATAATAGCAACATACCTATATTTTTTTTACACAAATAACAACCCACTTACAATTCGTTACCCATAATAGCATCGTAGTTACATTTAAATACTCATACAAAGAATACGTACCAACGACCATGCGACTACTATTGGTAAAAAAATTAAAGCAACTTTACTATTATCTGTAAAAAATGTAAGTACATTGCTACATGGGTAAAAGAATATATATATATATATATATATATATATATATATATATATATATATATATATATATATATCTATTATGCGTAATGAATAAAGTAAATTGCCATATCAGTGATGAAAGTATGAAACTAAACTAGGTTCCCTGCAATTTGGCCTATTTTTTTAAAACATCATTGTACCGGACAACACTTAATGGGGCAAGGACTTAACCCCAGTAAGCTTTATACAGATGTTTTTTTTTTTTTTTTTTTTTACTTTATGCAGAAAGAAAACGACTTTAAACATCATTTATTTATCCAGACAGACAACACTTTATCAGGGTTTTAATTTACCTGTTGGAAGGTGCTGAGAGATGCAAGGATTGATCCTCCGATCCAGACACTGTATTTCCTCTCCGGGGGTGCAACCACCTTAATCTTCATGCTACTAGGAGCAAGGGCAGTGATTTCCTTGCTCATCCGGTCAGCAATGCCCGGGAACATGGTTGACCCACCACTAAGCACAATATTTCCATAAAGATCCTTCCTGATATCAACATCACACTTCATGATAGATTTGTAGGTCATCTCATGAATACCAGCAGCTTCCATTCCAATGAGAGATGGCTGGAAGAGAATCTCTGGGCAGCGGAATCTCTCTGCCCCAATCGTGATAACCTGTCCGTCGGGCAGCTCATAGTTCTTTTCAACAGAGGCACTCGCACTACTTTTTGCAGTTTCGAGTTGTTGCTCGTAATCAAGAGCCACATATGTAAGCTTGTCTTTAATGTCACGGACAACTTCCCGTTCGGCAGTAGTGGTGAAAGCGTGGCCTCTTTCGATCAGGATTCTCGTTAGGTAATCTGTGATGTCACGGCCAGCGAGATCAAGACGGCGGATGGTGTGAGGAAATGCGTACCCTTCGTAAATTGGGATCATGTGGGATACACCCTCTCCGGAATCCAACACGATGCCTGTGAGAAATATTATTGTTGACATTTATCCCACACAGATGGATAAAAAAAAAAAAAAGGTGGAGAGTGTTCATGCCAGTAAAAAGGGTCCAAGGCTTTAGTTTTGAAAAATACATTTTAAGGGTCAATTTGGTTGGCTTAGGCGGGGACTAGTCTAGTCGGATTACCTAAATAAGAAAGGAACTAATTTTAGGAAAATCAAATATGACCAATATCATAACAAAACAAGTGAATAACAAGATCAAAACAAAATGTCAAGTATTCAGCAACGACTTCAAGTCTTTATCACCATAATAAGTTTAAAAAATGTTAGAATATTAGGTTGCTCTGCGCCTTCTCCCTCTTCTTTAATGATATAAACGTCATATGATTTGTTACTATCCACATCAGCCGAAAGTAAATTAAGTTGGTGACTTAAAAATCTGGGTGTCCCTTCCACCTAAAGGCTTTTGGGAGTGAGTTCTACACTTAGGTTTATGGCTTGCTACAGGCCTAGTATGGATGGGGACGTATCAGAAATTTTCATTCAATTCCATGATGGAATGAAATGAAAACGTCACTTGACTAAGGAATGGAAATCAGCATAATGGAAAGAATCACATTACTTCATGATGGTCCATTCAGTGGGCAAAACAAGCATGTTTTTTTTCCAATTCCAATGGAATGAACCATTCCATTCCAATGATGGTTCCATCATACCAAATGCTACATAAGTAACTTACTTGTATTTGAGTGTAAAAAGGTGTGAGTTAAACTTTTAGAAAGTGTGGCTGCGATTGAGAGTTTGCTTGAGAGAATAGACATTAGTCTGTTTGATTGTTACAATTTCTCATCCATTTAGGTCTATTATTTTCTCCGGTTTTGCAGTTCTCCACGTATATTTTTGTATTCTTATTTTTCTATTATTTTTCATTGGAAGGGCTGTTGCAAATCTTTACTACCATTTTCCCAATACCAAAATGCAAACATAGTTGAAAACAAAAGAGTAATGTGAAACTAACCAGTTGTGCGGCCACTCGCATACAAAGAAAGCACGGCCCCGATTGAAATGTACATGGCGGGAACATTGAAGGTCTCAAACATGGCTTCAGTCATCTTCTCTCTGTTTGCCTTGGGATTTAATGGTGCCTCAGTAAGAAGCACAGGGTGCTCTTCAGGAGCAACACGAAGCTCATTATAGAAAGTGTGATGCCAAATCTTTTCCATATCGTCCCAGTTGCTGACAACACCATGCTCAATTGGGTATTTCAAAGTCAAAACACCACTTTTCCACATGGCTTCATCTCCTAAATAAGCATCCTTCTGGTTCATGCCCACCATAACACCAATGTGTCGTGGCCTACCCACAATATTGGGGAACACTGCCCTAGGAGCATTATCACCAGAAAACCCTGCCTATAAATTTAATCAATGAACAAAAAAAGTCCAATTTAAGTAACCTTTTACCTAATTAATGCAACAAATATATTTTTTAGACAAAATACGCAACGTTTCATTCTAAGAGCAAAATATGCAACATGATAAACAGGGTACCTCATGACTTGGCACCAGTTAAATGCTTATTTATTTATAAAATGTTTCACCTTTTTACTATTTAATGCAATAATCTATGACTTTTTTTTTATCACTTTATGCAACTAACACGAATTAGCAACCACCTTTTAGCCTGTTCTAGGTAAAATATTGTATTTTTTGGAGATAGATAGAAACACTGTTGCGTATTTCATCTAAAAACTAATTTCTTGCATAATCGAGAAAAACTATGATTTTTCATTACTTAAACAAGCATTTATCCCTTATTTAAATTCAAAGTACGAGAATCCAACCAACTCCAGAAAGTTTCATATGACTAGGAAATAGCAACATACGAATTATGCTAACCTTCACCATTCCAGATCCAATGTCAAAAACAAGGGGCTGAATCTCCTCAGAGTCTGACATTTCTATAAACCTGCAACAGAAACATCAAAATACTATGAATTTAGAAAACAAGATTTTTGTATCCCAACTATTTTCCAGTAGTCCTTAGCTTATTTTGCAAGAAATACGCAAAAAAATCCCAGTAATATCCGCTGGATATTTTCCTATTATTCTCATATGGTCAAAAGAACTTCAAACTAACTCCCACCAAACAAATCAAAGTTACCAAGTACTACCATATAGATTTTGATGACCATCTCAACGGATCCTCACATATTTAATAAATTTTGTGAAATCGAGAATGCAATTCAAACAGAACAAAACCTCAAGATATCTGCACTACAATAAATCTTTTTCACAAATCTTTGGGGTCCTAGGCAGCAAAGTGAAAAAGGTATGGAAATTAATAAACAATTATTAGAATTATAAAAAACTGTAATGAAAAACGTCTTTACACTCACAAGCTTATTTGACTTACTAATAAACTCCATTGTGAACGTCTAAATTCTACACGTCACTCATCTTACACAGTTCAGAATCAAATCAGTCAATCATAACAACCAACTGACCAGATTTACCAATAAAAAACAGATATTGTTCGCTATACTGTGAGATATCAAAAAATAACGATTTCAGTTGCATTTAAAGAGAAGATTCGATACGGATCCTTACTGAATGTCAAGAGACACAGATCGGAAATTAAAAACGAAAAACACATTAAAATTGCAAGATAATCGCAGCAAACCTTTACTGTTACAGATGGAAGAGAAGCAGCATAAAGCAACCTCCAATTGCCGGCAGCTCAAATCCTAGGCTCCGGTGTGGTTTGGTCCGTTCGGTGGAGAAGGTCATCGTAAGATGGAAGGTTGACTTATGGAATTAATTAGGAAGTATTAGGTAGAAGAACATTTAAAAAAACAAATCATGCTACTTAATGATTATATATATATATATATATATATATATATATATATATATATATATATAGTTTGCTGATTCTATATAGAGAAAATTGTAAATTTAGCCAAAAACCCTAATTACTTTGTGAAAAATAGCAAAAAAAAAGACCGAAGTTGCAAAAATAATCATCAGGTTCGTAGATGGTTAGGCTATGTTTAGGCTATGTTCGCAGATGGAAGAGAAGCAGCATAAAGCAACCTCCAAGTTGCTAAAGAACAGTCTGTGCTTCAGCTTCTTGTACATTCGTAAATGGACTAGTCCATCTGCAAACATAGCTAGCCATCTGCGAACCAAGCCCTGCCCAACTATAAAAACGTTTTTTTTTGTTCATTTTTCACTCTTTTTTGTTAGAAAACTTTCGGGAAGCGATTTTCTTACCCCATCTGCAATTATGGACGATTTCATGAACAATCCCGATAATATGGTAAGATCTTTACCTGTTTTGTGTTTTAATCATCATTTATCAATTTAGGCCTTATTATTCTATTATTTATTCCAAAAAAATTATAAAAAAACAAAACTTTATTGTGTTTTATTATTGTATTTTTTTAGATTTATATGTTATATTTGATAGTTAGTAGATTTTATTAGTAGCTTTGAGGTTTTGATGGTATTTAATAAGTAGATGTATGATTGTACAAGTGTGTACTGCGTAAATTGTGCATTATGTGGTTGTATATTTTTGTTAATATGTTTAATAATATGAAATTTTTGATATACTAATTATTATTGCTACTTGATGATGTTGTACCTTTGCATTTTGATATTGTACATGTTGTACATATAGTTTATCAAAAAATGTTTTTTTTAATTGGTATTGTTATAAAAAATGCTTATAAATATGTTGCTTATAAATAGATATTTGGTTTATTTTGTGATTTAAATTGGATTATTTATCCTGCTTATAAATAGATATTTCGGTTATTTTGTGATTTAAATTGCGGAATTTTTGCCGAATTTTTTAAAATATAATAGTTTTTAACTTGTTGAGTTTTTTGTTACAATAATATAATTTGTAACAATACAACATGATTATAGAAATCTAAATGTTAAAGCTGTTGTCAACTTAAAAGGATCAGGATGTAATATATGGTAAATATTTGAAGTATTTCATTGAGAGCGACGTGAAATTTTTAGAAACACTGTTTTTGGTTACTTGTTGGATGTTGCTCAATTACAAGAGGACGGGTTGCTGTTTTATAAGATGTTTCTTCATCAGTTACGGTCGGATGCAGTAGTATCCCCAGATGGCATAAAGCGGTTGTATTTTAAATTGGGGGATACTAAAATGGTTTATGGCCTGGAAGAGTTTTGTTTGATAACCGGGTTTAATTTTGGAGAGTATCCAAAAATGATTAGAAAAAAAGTTTCAGAAAAAAAAATTTAGTAGTCAAAAAAGATGTTTATTGTGGGAACGTCTCTTTCCGAACCACACTAATAGTTCGGTGAAAATCTGTGATTTGAAAAATTATATTTTAAATCAGCCATTATTAGCAGCTATCGACGATGATGCAGTTTGAGCATGTCTGATATACGTTGTGTGTGAAGGCTTTTTGGGAAAAGAAGCAAATGATCGTGTGCCACAAGACTGGTTTTTTTTTGCTGAGAACTTGGATAAGTGGAACATGTATTATTTGTTGACTTTGAAAGTTTTATATTTTTTTTGATAATTTTTATTATAATTAAAAATATTTTATTGTAGTTTTGCTTGGGGTAACTATTTATGGGACTTCACCTACGACGACCTTGAGGATACATAGAACAAGATCAATAAATATTTATCACTACCCGAGCCTCGTCAACCTTTCAAGTATTCCGTGTCAGGATTTACGGTGTCATTCGGGGTATACAAATATACAATTATTTTTAAGATATAACAAGTATTTTAGTTGTTATAATTGTTATTAATATAATTGCTAAAATTATAGATATGGGTGTATGAGATGCTTCCATTTGTTCGAGGTGGTGGTTTTGCGTTACAAAAAAACAAAGAAACACCTCGGATGAAACGATGGAGTGCAACCAGAAAATTGAAATGGGTTGATGTGAACAAGATTTTTGATATGACAAAGGTTTTTATATTTTATTTTCTTTATTTAAATTTTATGTTTGGACTTTTACGTACATTATAAATATGTTAATTTGTTTTAGGAGGGACGAAGACCAAGACATAGTATGCTACCGAGAGATAATGAGAGAATGTCTTCTTATTATATGTCATATCAAGAGTATGTATATGATGAACCACATTCAGTTCCATCCCCAGTGCGGAACCATTTTACGAGGCAAGATGAATCTTCGTGCAATGTATCTTCTAGTGGTGGCTCCCACAGTAGAGGTGGACGAAGTGGGAAATCAAAATTAGAAGAGTTGGCAAAACGGTTATTTAAACTTGAACAACAGGTGTATAGGAAGCAAGAACACACTGAGGTGTTTGTGGAAGAAGTGGATGACGATGGTATATGGAACAACATAAATTTTGATGAACCGGGAAAATTTCGGACAAATATTTCTTTTGATGAAAAGGTTAGTGACACCCTACATTTATGATATAATTTGTTAATAAATATGTATATTTTTTAATAATTTAAACGTACTAATGTAGGTTTTAGATGATGGGGCTTGGACTATAAACAAAGTCGATGATAATGTTTTTGATAATAATGAAGCTGAAAAGGTTATTATGCATTATAATTATGATATAAATTGTAAATAATTATGTATATTGTTTGTTAATAATTATAATGTATTAATGTAGGTGTTAGACAAAAGGGGGCACGAAGGGGGCGGTGTACAAATCAATTCGATGATCATGTTTACGATTTTTCTGATAATGAAGATGAACATGTTATTATACTTACATTTATGATATTATTTGTTAATAAATACATACATTTTATTAATATAACGTATTAACATAGGTGTTAGATGAAGAGGTAATAATTACAGGTTCTACAAATCACTTTGATGATCATGTTTTTAATGATAATGAAGCTACACCCGATAGACCTAGGCTTCGTAATCCATCAAAGTGTAAGTGTACTCCATACACACAGGTATACATTAAAAGATAATATTGGAAGAATATTTTTTATGTCAAATTTTCAAAACATAATGATTTAAATGTTTGAAAATTGTTTTAGTTACACACGACACCAAAGCCAAACAACCCATGTTCCTCCTCCAACATTCGGTGTTCATCATGACTTTTCGGTTTTGCATCTGCAGCCTTATGTAGCAGGCGGTGAGGTTGTGTTACAAAACTATTTTTTTTTCTGCGTATAACGTGGAACACCGATTCTACAATTTTGTATTAGATAAAGAGGTTTGAAGTGCGTTGTTTGGGCGTACACACAACGGCTGGTTAGATCAAGCAGTAAGTATTTATAAATTTATGATTATAATTGATTTTTATTTATTAATTAATAACTAACATAACTTTCGCAGCATATGACGATTTGGATTAGACTGTTGATGGAGAGACGGTTTGAAACTGATCGGTATACAATAATGCCTCCAAATTTTTTTGTTTGCTATATGCTCGAAGATGGTTTTGATTGGAGGGCATTTATGTCTGGGATAGCTAAATACCCCAATTTTATGGTTCCTTGGTGGGATGTGGATACGGTATATTGTTAGTTTTATTGAACTTACTTTAATTAGTATCATTTTTTTATCGTAATATGAATAAATAATTACTTTATACACTTTGTACATGTTTACATGCCGATTCATTCATTTCCAAATCATTGGTTGTTTAGGGAACTAGGACTGGAGTCAATGGAAGTCTATCTTTATGACTGTCTCGGTAACAGTGCTTGTCAAAGATTTGAGTCAGATGGAACGTTTAGCAAATTTGAGGCTCGGGTGGAAAATTTTTTAGACAACATTAAATATTGGCAGAGGAGGAACATCCCAAGGATTCCATTGAATATGAAATTCATTTTGGAAAAAGAAGTTCCCCAACAAAGTGGCGAGTTGGATCAGACTAAGAGTAAGGAGCAGGAGAAATCATTAAGGAACCTTACCCTATCAAGAGCAGACATAAGAGGCTCGCTCGAACATCCGGAGTCGGGCTCTCTGTTATGAAGTAATGGAGACCAGTGACAAAACCCGAAGCATGATGGAGCGAAGATTCAACATATCTACGAGGAACAAGAACACCATACAGATGCCCGGAGACAACGGAAACTTTACAGCCGAAACTAGGACAATCATAACAAGGATAGAGATGCGGAGAAAACCACTCACGAGGCATGCGAGGTGACAGAGCACCTTATGCGTCACTCTAAGAATTTAATAAATTAATATATAACCTAGTGAGTTAGTGATTACACTACTCACACTATGTGTTAGGCTTATCGCCTCTCTCATCGCAACTTGTAATAATTAATCAAGCGATATACGCCATCCCAAAACCTATAAAACCCGGGCCAACTTACGGTTTGGATATCTATAATCTATTTGGGTAACTTAACATTTGTACAATACCTATTTCTACCATACATACATCATAGGGACGTAGGTCGAAAAATTGAGAATCGTACAACAAAACGTGAAATTTATATGTAAATATAAATAGATATAATACAACTAGAAATGACCATAGTTACTTACGAGCTCGCTTCTCATCATGAAACAGAATCATGTCTTTTCATGGAAATAACCAGCACACCAGCGAAACACCAATTCTACAGATAGACTCTGCAACCTTCCAAGCCGCTATAACAGCTGCCGTGACAGCTGTCATGGCGCAACTTAACGCCAACAACACAAACGAAAATGGAAACAGTGTCGACGATTCCAACCGTAGTAACAACCAAGGAAACCAACGAGTGAATACTTACAAGGACACCCCGAACCCCAAACCTAAGAACATGAAACGAAAGTTCGGGAACGAGAAAGGAGGCAGTTCGACTCAAGGGCATACCAAAAGGCAACAAGTTGTAGCATTTCGTACTTACACTGACCCTACTACCTCAACACCGAGCAAACCATATGATGGAAACCTCCCAAACTGCAACAAGTGCAACTACCATCACATTGGAGTATGCCGTGTGTTGCATTGCAATAACTGCAACAAGAGGGGGCACATCGCCCGCTTTTGTAGGACTCTGGACCAACACACCACTCCAACCCCCAACATTGGAGTAAGTCCAGTATGCCATACATGCGGTAAAACAGGACATTTTGTAACAACCCGATATTTCAAGACAATGTATTGACTAAAAGTCAAATGTGGTAATCCCTTTTTGAATTAATCGAAATAACATCAAAAAAAATGAAATGTTCGAAAGTCTCACTTTGAGTGTACTAAGTGGTAGATATCGTAACAAGGTTTCCAAAAACATAAAGAACATTAAAATCCGAGTTATAACGAACGAGTTATGACCAATCGAAGATCCGCAACAAAACCGACAAAACACTGTTAAGCGTAAAATACGAAATTCCGATAAAATACTTTTTAGCCTTAAGTATCTAAATGAAAGTCGTAGATATCATTAAACCATAAACATACATAGAAAGAACGCCCAAATCTAACTTCGTATGAGGAAGTTATGATTTTTCGAAGTTTCTGACCTAGCAGTAGACATCTAAAAACTCGAAATAGAGATCGAGCGGTCTTTAGCCGACACAACCTAAATGAAAGTTGAAGACCCCGAAAATAGGAGTACAATAGTAAAAAGTCTGACGAAAATGGACATCAGAAGAAGGAGCTATGAAATTTAAACGGACTTTTCCAGGCCCGGCCTGTTAAAAATAATATAATAAAAATAAAATCAAAATTAGCCGACGGAGTCTAAACGAGAGTTGTAGAGCCTTTTCACACCTACGCGTGCATATAAAGAACGTCAAAATCGGAGCTCGTACGCGAAAGTTACGGATTTTACAAGTTCGGGACACAAAACTCGAGGCTGACTCAGCCTCACGACGTGAGGGAACCATGCTCACGACGTGAGCTCGTGACTGATGGGTTCCAGAGTGTCAGCCACGTCAACTCGTCGAAGAGGATCATGTTGACTAAGTCTCACGACGTGAGCAATCCAAAACTCACGACGTGAGACCCCAAATCAGCCCCTATAAATAAAAGCTTAAGGGTGCCGGGTTTGGTGCTCATCTCTTTCCATCTAAGTGCGGTTACTCTGCGTGATTACCTCGAGAAGCCTTCCCGAAGCCCCGGTTTTTCATACTCGAGTCCCGAAGGAAGTTCTACACTCCCGAGATCCCCGAGAATCCCGAGATTTCAACTCTCTCTAGTCGAAGTTCTGCTCGATTCTTCTCTCGACTACTTCAAAACAACCACTTCAATCAAGTGAGTTCATACCCCCATTTCTACGATTTTAACTGATTTTAAATGCTTTTGAACACTTTACGAGGGAGAATACAAGTAAACAAACGGTTAATCCTGTGTGAAAACATCTATCTTTCGTTATACATTTCAGACTGTTTTTAATAACTATCACATGGATCATGTCTAAAATACAAAACATCTTACTTTACTTTACCCTCACGGAATGGAATATGAGTATAAATATCATAAGCTCTATTTATACGTTTACATCATATTTAGGGTAACCACTTTCGTTATGACATCTTTATACATACAAGAACATACAAATCATTTTATGCCTTTATTATCATTATGAAAAAGGATAATCGTTATAGAAACAAACATATACATTTTAATACGTTACTTAATTGAGAATTCGTGAGGCATTCATCTTCAATATACCTTTTAAAGGTACCACTAGAAGGCCTGTTTATAACCAGAATCTCCCGTTCGGAGAACGTGACAAGTGTGTATAGATCTATACGGGACTAATGATCCCACGCCCTGACTGCTAGCTACAGTCCCCGGGGTGACAAGTGTCATCTCATTTCGACGCCTGAAGAACGTCGCTACAGGCAAACTATGATAGTACGGTTATAAAAACTCACTGGATAGACAATTATTATGGTATTACGTTTTAATGGGGAAAAGTAACAAATACAGTTCTTTTCACATTCAAATACAAATCTTCTTGGAGTTTTGTTCTATAATAAGACTATACATCATCTTTTGAGCATGTCATATTTGCTTACAGGTTACGGTCTTGGACATTTAAGACTGCATCTCATTTAGGAAAATATAGGATTTTCCCGGTACAAATACACACAGTTTATACAACGATCTTTCATACTCATTACATACATTTGTTAGAAAATATCGGATTTTCTGGAAAACCTACACGAACTTTCGAATGGCATACATTTTATCAAAACACTACTTATGAACTCACCAACTTTGTTGTTGACACTTTTTCTTTGAAATAACTTGTATTCTCAGGAAAACGCTAAGTCAGGTAGCAACTACTTTTTGAAGACTAACGCGCTGGCATTAGTAACATATTTTGGATCACCATATTGTATTTGATATTTAAACATGTAGCACATACAATCATGTAAACTTTTCAAATATATTTATATTGTGGTGGTGTGTACTTTCTTTACTATTCAATTGTTATGATACTGTACATGACGTCCTCCGCCCCCGAACGTTTCCGCCGTTCTGATTTGGGGGTGTGACACATTTCAAGAGAGATTGTCTAACGGAGAGGAATGACGGAGGAGTGGGAGGAGTTTAACAACAGGACATGAAGAAGCAATGAGGAACCCTACTAGGATTTTTGGTACGTTTCCAAACAAAAATAATTAAGCATCAAATTTCACAAAAAATTTTGCCAATTAAAAACATAACCATAAATTACTCCCTCATCCGAACAAATCATATCATTCGTAGAAAAACTAAAGAGTCTTGCAGGTGAGCTATGATGGCTTAGTGTAAATGCAGGGTCATATATAATTAAGATTCTACAGACTTAGAGTGCGTGACTCCTCCTTAAGTCCTTTTCCTTGTCTGGTTGTGGATTTAGGGCAGCGCCAATCAGTCGACTGTCTTTTCAATCTTAATTATATACGACTAGGTTACACCAAACTATCATAGAGAGACCAAGTAGAAATCAGACTACGAAATTCCGTCATTACATATCAAAGTACTCGTATTACAAGAACACCCTAAATCTGGTACAAAATAGTCGCAGTAGTAATAACAAATATGAAACCGGTAATGTTAAATACATGTACATAGAACACATTATCATTCTAAACAATCATTCCTTCCAAATCGACTTAACACCCGTTACAATAAGAAATCCAACGTCGTCATTTGACATGGACTGGCTTGATCCCCATCATACCAATTTCTTGTGTCACGAAGAGACCATTCGCCTTAACCGACCGATTAACGAAACCCTTTCAACCTATAACGACAAATCCCCGAATCATCCTTGGCATCTAGACTCATAAGTACCTATGTAAGAGGTACCACACTCTTTCCTAGCCCACAATAGAAATTAGAAACAAGAAGCAAAAATACCTCAAAGGAATCCTAGAGGTTTATAACCTCTCCGAGATGTTCCCGAAGTCCTTTCGGAAATATCACCCATGTGCCAAGTTGAGTGCGGAATCGACTCGACTCTTGGAGTCGTTCCCATATCCAAACCCCCAACACCACTTAGCACCAACATAAACACAGAGATTGTCCGGTCGATGGAACGGCCTAATAAGCAAGGAAATTATTAGACCAAGCCTCTAACCTCAGAGAGCACTCGTCTGACTCATAAAGAGGAAGGACAAATTGTTCATAGGACCGTTGACCACCAAAAGTCAAACAAACCCACCATCAAGGGACAACATTCCCATTCCGACTCGACGACCCATTTGACCAACTTCGAAGGAACGAGCAAAGGTCGACATACCCCTAGTTCAGAACTCCGTAAGAAGAAACTCCCAAGACAACCTGAGACTCATAGGGCCAGCTGCAACCTTAACCTTGGTAACCATAGTACCATCCTTAAGGTCTAGGAACACTACCTCTAGGACATCAGGAACACAACCTTCATTAGGCCATTCGAGATCCTCGCCAGGATAGGTCCAGAAGCCCATAGACTTTAGTTACCACAAGAACTCAACATCATACATCCCACATTCCACGTGTCCAACCCTAATAAGTATCTAATCGCTGAAGCTCTCGTGATCCCACTAGACGAAATCCAAGTAAACAAGAACCTACGCCGCAAAGAGGAACATGTGAGAATCATGGACAGGGAAACCAAAACAGCAAGGTCAAATACCAATAGCGAAGGTCTGCTGGAACACCAGGCAAGGACCTAAATTTCCCTAGGAATAAAGAGATCAGACGAAACAGAGATACCCACAACTTTTCTCCTAGTTGCAAGAGTTATCCCAGATGCTAATTTCGGGACGAAATTCCCTCTAATGGGGAGATGATGTGACAACTGTTAATTCTGGGTCAAACAAAGTCAACACAAGTCAACCAGGTTAACTCAACTTGTATTAGAATTTTAGGTGAATTGTGATATTCCCTAATTCGTCCAATGTACGATTGACAACTTATAATACAAAGCACCACTCGTATTGAAAATTATAGAACATAAACCCTAAATAAGGCTAGTATCGTAACAATTCTGTAATTCAATTTTATATTGTTTTAGTATAAATAATATTCATAACACGATGTAGTGGAATTCATAATCCTTACACTACATGACAAATTCATAACAAAGGCTACAAATACAATTTTTTGGTGAATTCGTCACCAAATACGACAAATTCCATACCCGGCCTAAAACGCCCAACTTTTAACGAAAAGAATTTAGGGATCAACCAAATTTTCGTGTAACATATTATTATTTTTTTATAATAATGATTTTATTAACAATTTGAATTTTTATAATTCAAATTAAATATTTATACGTCATTTATACCATATTTTCTTTATAAAAATACCACACTTTTTATAAAGAATATCATCTTTTTATAAAAATTACTCCACTTTTATATATTACCTAGATTTTTATAAAAATAAGAAGAGTTGACTTAGTGACATGATTGTTACATCTTTTCCCAACATAAAACATTAACCAACATGTATCAAGACCATTACCCAACATATAACAATGTAAACATCACCTCACCTCACCCCACCCCTTACCCCCTACCCACCCCACCACCCTACCTCCCCCATAAATTTCGTTCACCTCCCCCCCTCTCACTTCATCTTCTTCATTCCTCCATAATCCTCTCAAGAACAAGTTCAAGTCTTCCAAAGATCCATCCCTCCAAGTTGGTTCCTAGGATTTTTGGTACGCATTCCTTGTTAATCTAGTGTTTTTATACACATTCATACTAGTTTTGTTACATTTACACACATTTATATGTGTTATTATCCATAGGATAATACCATCTTCAAGTGTTCTTCAACCATCTTCAAGTGTTTTAAGCTTGAGGATCTTCATCTTCATCTCTTTATCCACCAAGAAATCCACTCAAGGTGAGTCCATACCCCTTCATTTTCAAGTTTTTCCAAGTTTTTAGGGGGGGGGGGGACACAAGTACACAAATATTATTTGGATGATATAAAGGCTTTGCAAACTAAAAATACAAGTTATGTCATTAAAACATATCTAAGCTTAAAAATCAGCTTTCTACAGAAAAGTTGTGGTCTGTTCACCGACTGTTTTGCCCTACTTCAACTTCATATATTTCAAAATTGTTCAACATGAAAATAGCTCAGGTCTAACCCTTTTTAAGAAATGCTTGCACACGTACATACGATTTTTCTACAATTTATGGTGATTTTTACAAAACTGTCTATCATTTCAGAAATGATTTCGGACCAGTCTGTGAAGATGAATATTTTCACACTAGTCTGAGACCAGTAAAAATTATAATAAAAATTATGAACAAAGTAGACTCATTTTCTAAACTCTCAGAGTTTATGGATCCAAATTTCGACTTATGATGATTTTTCCATAATTTTTCTAAAAACATGGATAGAAAAGTCAAAAACTAGAAATTGTCTTTATCATATTAAAAGTTCTTATACTTGTGTTAGATGTAAGTTTATATGATATATTCTCTTAAAACACTTAGACATGTTAACTTATATGTATATATATATATATATATATATATATATATATATATATATATATATATATATATATATATATATATAATTATATAAATAGTTTCAAACCAACAAGATAAACTATAATCGGTATAGTTTGGAAGTCACAAACCACACTTTTCAAAGATTCATATAATTATTTAAAGACATAGTTATCTTATTTTGCAAGTAAAAAGGAGTCATAGTTCACGTAAATCTGTTAATGCTCTTGTGAGACTTTCCTTCACCGTACCTACCTAGCGTACACCGTAAGCCCTGTAGTTATAACTAGAGTCTCCTGGAGGGAGAGCGAGGTAATTGTGTATAGATCTATACGGATTCGACACCCCCACACCTGAGTTGTTCGCTACAGCTAGACGGGGCCAGTCTAGGGTGACAAATATCTTACCGAAACCGACGCCTGAAGAACGTCATGACATGCATATCAGTCACATCAAGCATGGTTATAATGACTTACATAGGGATTAGCAAAACTATTTGGTTTGCGGGAAGCATGGTTATAATGACTCACTTAGGGTTTAAGACCACAGTTCACCTTTAAGAAAATATTGGATTTTCTGGAAATATACATTATCATTTTACAAGGAAAAGATACAAAGGAATTTCTTACAATTTCAATTTATACTAAAGAAAATATTGGATTTTCTGGAAATATACATTATTACTTTACAAAGGAAAAGATACAAATGAATTTCTTACAATTTCTTTTTATACTAAAGAAAATATTGGATTTTCTGGAAATATACGAAACCATCTTTCGCGAAACAGTTACAAACCCTTTTTATGAAAAAATGCTTATGAACTCTCCAACTTAATTGTTGACATTTTTCAAAATCACTTGTATTCTCAGGAAACCAGTAGACAGGTACTCAACCTTTCTTGAGGGTCGGCGTCGTCGTCTCATGTTTTCTTACTTTTCAG
Source organism: Lactuca virosa (assembly GCF_052849685.1). NCBI lineage: Eukaryota > Viridiplantae > Streptophyta > Magnoliopsida > Asterales > Asteraceae > Lactuca > Lactuca virosa. The sequence goes on from NC_136430.1 coordinate 137,711,694, forward strand.
TTATTTGTATTCAACTTTTGAACAACGGAGTTTTGTAATCAATGTAATACTTGAAATCTCAATTTATGAATGTTTGTGTTGCTATGTTTCATTACTATTCAATTGTTATGCTACTGTACATGAAGTCACTCCATCCACCCCAGACGTTTCTGCCGTTCTGGTTTGGGGGTGTGACATCTGCTTCCGACTTTTAGATGCCTTGAGAATGAAGATCCACACAAGTTTCTCAAGGAGTTTCACGTAGTATGTTCTGGGATGAAGCCACATGCTATAACTAAAGACTAGATCAAGTTAAGGGCCTTCCCATTTTTTGTCCAAGACGCAGCAAAAGAGTGGATGTATGACCTTCCGTCTGGATCAATAACTACATGGAACAAGCTAGCCAAACTTTTCCTGGAAAAATATTTTCCAGAAGAAAAAGTGATCCAACTCCACAGAGAAATCCTTGCCATAAAGCAAGGAAAAAGAGAAGCCATTCATACTTATTGGGATCCTTTCAAGAAGTTGTTGGTCTGATGCCCATAACACGGGATCAGTGACTATCTGCTATATCAATGTTTCTGTGAAGGCCTGACTCCAATGGAAAGGTGACTAATAAACGCTTTGAGTGGTGGTTCGCTTGCAGATATGACGCCAACTGAGATCTGAGAATTAATAGAGACGCTGGAAATCGAATCAAAACACTCATCTAATGAAGAAGAATTGTATCCAGATCAGTCGTGAGGAGTGAACGAAATCAACAATGCCCACCTTGAGTCCCAGATTACAGAATTAAAAAAAGTTGTTCTTTTACTTACAAAATAAAAATGTGTTGAACCAAAGATCAGAACTTGTGGGATATGCACGAAGACTGAGCACCCAACAGACATGTGCCCAATATTACAAGAAGATACTGAAATTGTACAGGCCATGGGAGGTTATCAAGCACAAAAAAGACAATTCGATCAGTCGCGCAACAACCAGAATTGGGGAGGCTTCCAGAACAACTTCAAGTCAATACCCCAACATAATTTTCAGCAAAGAAATCAGAACCAGCCTCCACCTGTCTTTCAACAACCTTTTCAGCAAAATCAGCATCAAACCAATTTTCAACAACCACCTATTCAGTAACAAGCTAGTAGTTTCAACATGTCCCTGGAAGAGATTGTTAAAGTCTTGCTACCAGTACCCAAGCTTTTCAGAATGAGACCAAGTCTAGTATGAAAAATATGGAGCAACAAGTATCACAACTCGCAAACACTATGAGCAAATTGGAAGTGCAAACACAAAGAAAATTCTCATCTCAGACTGAGAAAAACCAAAAGCACAATGCTTGTGTTGTGACTCTCAGAAGTGGTAAAAACTACAAGGGACCAGATCATCAAGAAGATGAGGAAGAAGAGATTGTAGGTGAGAAAGAATCTGAGGCGACTGAAGAGGTGCAGAAGAAGGACAAACCTGCTGAAGCTTAGGTAAAAATTACTCCTCCTCCTTTTCCCTCAGGACTGAAAAAAATGAAAAAAGAAAAAGAGGACATAGAGATTATGGACTTCTTCAGAAAAGTAGAGGTAAATATTCCCCTTCTTGATGCTATAAAACAACTACACCAATACGCAAAATTTCTAAAAAAACTATGTACTTCAAAAAGAAAATTAAAGGGTAACGAAACAGTTAAGGTTAGCAAAAATGTTTCAGCTATTTTACAAAAAAGGCTACCCCCAAAGTGAAAGGACCCATGAGTATTTACTATTCCTTAAAGTTGGGAAACCTTTCAGTGCCACGCGCCATGCTGGACTTAGGTGCCTCAATCAATGTTTTTCCATATTCACTTTTTAAAACAATCGGGGTAGGGCCACTAAAAAGAACATGAGTTATCATTTAGTTGGTTGATCATTCACTAGGACACCCAAAAGGTGTGCTGGAAGATGTTCTGGTCCAAGTGAATGAGCTGATATTCCCAACTGATTTTTACATCTTAGATATGGGAGATGACCACTCACCGAATTCCAGTTCTATTCTTTTAGGGAGACCATTTTTAAAAACTTCCAGAACTAAACTAGATGTTTATGATTGTACCCTCTCCATGGAATTCAATGGTGAAGTTATCAACTTCAATATTTATGATGTCATGCGTTATCCAGCTGATGTTTCAGCCCTTAATTTCATCGATTTAATCGAACCATTAACTGCATAATATTTTGAGATTGCTAACTGTGAGTCACTAGCATTAGTACTCCACAGAAATATGTCTGTTAATGGAACCCAGGTTTTATCAGAGAAATATGTTGTTGAAAAACAAGTGCAGGAAATGGCAGCTCACATGGACCAACAGAGAAAGTTGAGGTATGATAACCAAACTCTTAAATTACTAGTTTCTAACTCCAAACGTTTTCCTTCTGTAGTGCAAGCACCCATCTTGGAGCTGAAGACACTTCCAGAACATCTGAAATATGCATACCTTGGAGAAAAAGAAACACTTCCAGTCATCATATCCAACAAGTTGTCAGAAAAAGAAGAATTTGAATTGATTGGAATTCTAAAGCAGTATAAGAATGCGATTGGGTGGACCATTTCAGACATCAAAGGACTTAGCCCATTTCTTTACATGCATAAAATTCTGATGGAGGAAGATTTTAATCCATCGCGAGAAGCCCAACGAAGACTAAACCCACCAATGATGGATGTGGTTAAAAAAGAAGTGATGAAACTATTGGATGTTGGAATGATATACCCAATATCTGATAGCAAATGGGTTAGTCCAGTTCAGGTCATACCGAAAAAAGCTGGAGTGACAGTGGTAGAAAACAAAGAGGGAGAGTTCGTCCCAACTCGAGTTTAGAGTGGATGGCTCGTTTGCATCGACTACAGAAAACTAAACGCAACCACCCAGAAAAACCATTTTCCACTCCCATTCATTGAACAGATGTTAGAGAGGCTTGCTGGAAAATCTCATTACTGCTGCATGGACGGATTCTTAGGCTTTCATCAAATTCCAGTTGCTCCAGAAGATCATGAGGAAATAACCTTCACCGGCCTATTCGGGACATTCACGTATAGACGTATGTCCTTCGAATTCTGCAATGCACCTGCCACCTTCCAAAGGTCTCTGGTAAGTATATTCTCTAAATATGTCAAAAATATCATAGAAGTCTTTATGGACGATTTTACAGTCTATGGAGACTCCTTTGATATTTGTCTCAAAAACCTCACAAAAATTTTGCAAAGATATATTGAAACAGACTTGGTCTTAAATTTTGAAATATGTAACTTTATGGTTTATCAAGGTCTAATTTTCGGTCAGAATGTTTCAAAAAGAGGTTTAGAAGTCGAAAAAGCAAAAATAGATGTTATCAAAAGCTTACCCAACTCGAGGAGTGTTCGGGAACTACATTCTTTTATTGGCCATGTAGGTTTTTACAGGAGGTTCGTAAAAGACTTTTCGAATATATCGGTTCACATATGCCATTTTTTGCAAAACGATGCAGACTTTGACTTCAACGAAGATTGCAAGAATGCTTTTGACTTGCTGAAAAATCTGCTCACTTCAGCCCCGATAATTCAGCCACCTGACTGGAGTCTGCCATTCGAGATAATGTGTGATGCAAGTAATACTGTTGTTGGAGTTCTTTTAGGGCAGTGGAAAGATAGGGTCCCCCATTTATTTATTACACTTCAAAAACTTTGGATAGAGCGCAAGCGAATTATTCAACCACAGAAAAAGAGCTGTTGTCAATTGTTTTTGCGCTGGAGAAATTCAAACAATATTTGATGGGGATGAAATTCATAATTTTTCTGACCATGCATCCATTCGGTATCTCCTCGCCAATAAAGATTCAAAGCCAAGGCTGATCAGATGGATTCTGTTGCTACAGGAATTCAATATAGAGATCAGAGACAAAAGTGGGAAAGAAAATCCGGTAGCTGATCATCCGAGCCGACTCATTCCACCTGAAAACCCGACATCAATCCACGAAACCTCTCCTGATGAGCATCTTTTCGCTGTTCAGAATCCGCCATGGTTTGCTAATATACTGAATTACTTGGTCTCCAGAGAACTCCCTTCAGATCTCACCCGAGCTCAGAAAGATAAAATAAAGAAGGAGGTGAAAAGATATGTCTGGGATGAGCCATATTTATGGAAACATTGTGCTGATAAAGTTATTAGAAGATGTGTGCCCCAAGATGGAGTTAAATCAATTTTGAATTTCTGTCATTCTGAAGCTTGTGGAGGGCATTATGGTCCACAATGAATCGCACGTAAAGTTTTGGACAACGGTCTTTATTGGCCTCATATTTTTCGCGATTCATTCCTGTCTTGCAAAACCGGTGACCGATGCCAGATGGATGGGTCTTTAACATCTCAGAATCATATGCCACTCACCCCGATCTTAGTATGTGAAATTTTTTACGTTTGGGGCATTGACTTCATGGGTCCATTTCCATCATCTTTTGGCTTTGTTTACATCTTGCTAGCAGTGGATTATGTATCAAAATGGGTTGAGGAAAAAGCTACTTAGATAAATGACACACAGGTTGTAGTCGATTTTCTTAAAACCAACATCTTTGCTAGGTTTGGGACACCAAAGGCAATCATCAGTGATCGGGGCACACATTTCTGCAACCGCACATTTGAGGTTGTTCTAAAGAAATATGGTGTTTGACATCGGGTGTCGACTGCTTATCACCCACAAACCAACGGGCAGGCTGAAGCTTCTAACCGAAGATTAAGGGTATCATTGAGAAAACGATCAACCATGTTAAGAAAGATTGGAGTATTCGGTTGGATGATGCATTATGGGCTCACAGGCAGCATATAAAACTTCAGTTGGAATGTCGCCTTATCGAATCGTTTTTTGGGAAACCATGTCGACTTCCTGTGGAGTTAGAACACCGAGCATATTGGGCTATCAAGAAACTTAATATGAGCATGGATGAAGCCGGTAGGAAAAGAAGGTTGGATATTCAAGATCTAGAAGAAATTTGGAATGATGTTTACGATAATGAAGCGATTTATAAAGAAAAAATGAAGGTGTTTCACGACAAGATGATCTCGCGAAAGGTATTTACTACCAGTCCAAAGGTACTCTTATATCACTCTCGTTGTAAAATTATTTTCGGTAAATTGAGGTCTCTTTGGGTGGGACCTTTTGTTGTTACTAACGTGTTTGTTTATGGTGCCATAGAGATTAAAAGTAAACAAACAGGTAAAATTTTCAAGGTTAATGGTCACCGGCTCAAACCTTTTTATGAAGGTTTTCAAGTCACGAACGAAGAAGTGGAGCTTGTAGAGGTCCCTACTTACCGTAAATGAAGGAACCAAGTAACAACGTCGAGCCAACGCCAGTAAAAACGAGCAACTTACCGAGAGGCAGCCCGGGTGTCTGAAATTTTATTTCTTTTTGCAACTTATTATTATTTTTTTGGTGTGTTTCTTATTTAATTGAGTAGTGCTTTTCAAGCAAGGAAAACAGAGTGAGGTCTACGTTAAATTTTTTTTGTCAAAAATCATGTTTTTCTTTCAAAACATGCAATCGCATATGTGTTCGCAGGTGAGGTTTGAGGAATTCCAACTAGACTTTTGAGAAAAAAATAAAAATGCGATCGAAATCTTTGTTTATGCGATCGTAAGTTCCAAGATGTGATCACATGTTTTGGTTTTTGCGTTTGAATATGGCCTTCGAGGATTTTAAACCCGTTTTCTAGAAAAATTGAATTTATGCGATCGCAGGTTTTAAAATTTTGGCTATAAATCACGATCGTAGCCCTCACTTGCACTCACACTCGTAGATTGCACAGTCTCTCCCTCTCTCTCTCTCTCTCTCTCTCTCTGTTTTCGCATTTCTCTCAAAAACCCTACAAAAACCCGCATAAATTGTTGATTTCTCGTCCAAATCAATCAAGTAAGGTATCAAACTCTTCCTTTTTACTTCTACTACGCTCCTAGGGTATTAGAAACGTGATTCCACGGTTGAAATTCTGTTTTCCTTATTTTAAAATTTGAACTTTTTGCAAGTTATTTTTTTCAGATCTACGCATCGTTAGAGCTCCGTAGGACCTGAGACTTGAAGCATTTGTTCCAAACACAGATTAGAAGAGTTTCATCCGAACATAATTTGAAAAGTCAAAAAAAATCAGACGCAAAAAATATATTGCTGCTCAGCGCGCAGTCAGGTATATTCATTCTGAAACTGACACTCTTTAGTTTCTATCATATATCTGTGCGAGCTTGCGTATTCGCTTGGGAGTAGTTGCTTTATATAATTATTTGAGGAAAATTATGCCAGACCTGTCCCTACTCGATGACACGAAATATGCCTCCCCTACATACTCGTCAGCGTCGAAATGTTGGCACCCTATCCCCCTCCTTTGTTATTCAGGAAGGTGATGTGAGTATTGACTTAGTATCCCAAGCCGCCTTGGATTGTTATCAGCAGCTTACTGAGCGATATGTTGTAGCTCAGGCTTGGTCCCCCAAGTTTGATGTGTTACATCAGCTCCATATTTATGACGGCGTAAACGCCCTTTTCGCTAACATTGGCTGGGAGAGACTTTTAGACGCTGATTTTGTAACACCCTGTTCTGAAAGTATCCGTTTATGGATTTCAGAGGCCAAGGCTAGGGGCATTTTGGTCTTTTATGGGTTTTGAGTTTTTATTCAAGAGGTTTTGGGCCGGGGGTGTCGCTAGAAGCGTAGGGCTTCTCGCCACCTTTTCGTGGATATAAAGTTCGTCGGAAACGGACTTGGAACGAAGGAGTTATGACACTTTGGAGTTATTAGCAGAAATGACCCCTAATGGAAATAAATGGCAAGGAGGGACCATGCATGCAAGGTAGTAAGCGCGCGAGTACGCCCAGCGTATAAGGTCATAAGGTCGCTGGTGTTTTTGGCGTACGCCCAACGTACAGGATGTACGCCCAGCGTACGTCCGGAGTCCAGAAACCCTAAAATTTAGGGCATGCCACTATAAAAAGAATGATAAGCCTCAAGGGTCAGCCTCCATTTCACCCTTGAACAGCCACCACGAAACCTTAACCCTCCCTTGAGTGTTCTTGAAGCTTTGGTGGCCATTAGTGAGCATTTTGGTGTTATAAAATCATTTTCCAAGCAAGGAAGGAGCAAAATAAGGTGGTAGATCAAAGGAGAAGTTGTAGATCTGGGACTTTTGCCTCTTTCCAGACCCTTTCAAGGTATAAAGTTCTGAGCTTGATGATTGTTCTCTTAGATCTCTATTAGGAGGAGTTATGGAGTCTTTTAGTCCAAAGAATGGATCTTTTGATGAAATCTCGTGTTTGAGCTTAGGGTTGCCACCCTCAGAGCTAAAAAGGTCCCATAAGCAGTAAAGTCTCCATCTTGAATGTCTTAATGGGTTCATGCAGGAGATCTAGCCCTCTTTATGGAAGTGGAATATCATTTTGGGAGTTTGGGCTTGTTTAGGCCATGTAAAGTCACCAAGTTAATGACTTTATGGATTAAGACATGGAACAAGACTTGGATCTGTGTTTGTAGCTTCTGGAGTAGCATATTAAGCACTTAATGGGAAAGTGACTTAACAGGGGGAGTACGCTGAGCGTACATGCAGGTACGCCCAGCGTACACATCATTTGGCTAGTACGCTTAGCGTACATAAGAGTACGCCCCGCGTACTCTGTCAGTTTGGGCCTCGTGTTATTGGGCCTCGGATTTGGGCCATGCTTGGGTATTTGGGTTTTAATGGGCCATCAGAAGTCAGATAATATGGGCCAAGGTATATACTTTAGGATTAGGGTAAGGCCCATTAAGGAATTGGGCCCAATGTAGCAAATTGGGCCATTAGTGGGCCACTAGTGGTGTAACATCCGGGATTTTTCCAGGTATTATGAGTATTTGCCTTAATAAATTTATGGGTTGTTTGGTTGGACTTTGACTTTGGGCTCTTAAGAGTGGGCTGAGGAACCTCGTACGCGGGGCGTACATTGCTATGTACACTCAGCGTACTCAGGAAAAGGAAACGCAAAAGCCATGCACGTACGCCCAGCGTACGTGTGCAGACCCTTATACCCTAAAATTAGAGTTTGCTCCCTATATAAAGAACATACTTATGGGTTTTAGTATACTACAACATCCTATGGTGCACATACAACCCTAAATACCTTGGATCTATGTTTTCACTAATTATACATGCAAATGGATTCCAAGGCATTAAACCTATAACTAGCATGCAATTTGACATAAACAAATTAGATACTAGTTAGAATAACATACCTCTTTATTGTAGCTTGATTCCATGGAGCTTAAGAGCCTAGTGCCCCAAGTGTGACACCTCAAATGGTTCACACAACACCAACAACAACTTGGAATAACTTGAGAGAAAAGTCCTTATGCTCAAAATCGGCTAGCCCTCTCATATGAATCCTTCGATCCGATTTCTTTAGCTATGGGGTCTTTATATATTGTGGCTATTAGGGTTACACCATGTAACTCATGTCTTTCCATATTCTTCATGCTCCATGGGTTAAAACCTCCATGGAGTATCCATGGGTTACTCCATGGGTTTAGCCCAAGATGAAGAACTATGGATCATAAGCCCACATATACAAGAATGAATGATTTACACAATCAATCCCCATATATTTAATGTCACACCCTCGGCCAAGGCAGAACATGCCGGGAGTGCGACTAAGTTCATGGATCACAGATAAACTGAATATATAGCACAAGTACAACGATAAACAAAACAACATTTATATTCCATCATTAAGGTTTGAATACAAGGTTCTTACAAGTGATAATAGATAGTAGTTGCCTTAAACAAGTAGGCAGATAACCAAAAACTAGATGGCTAAGTCGTCTAAAATCCACGACAAATCTTCCGTCTGAAAGCCTGTCTAAGGACCCCCTGAGAATACATGTAAGTTTGAGGGTCAACACAAAGGTTGGTGAGTGTCACAGATTTTCTGCTTAAATGCAGTATAATACTTTTAAAAAGTATAAAAAATGTTGCCTTTTTAAGAAAAATTGTGTTTGGAAAAATGCTTGATAAAGATAGAAATATAAACCATGGTTGCTAGGTAATAAAAGTCTAGTCCAGTTTATAGTAACGAATTTGTACGGATAGACATATAAACTATGGTTTCTAGGTAATAATCCTCTAGTCAAGTTTATAGGAATGGTGCGGATAGACATATAAACTATAAGTATCTAGTCAAGTTTATAATAATGGATTGGTATGATTAACGGATGAACAAACAGACGGGTAAGGTTATCTGTTAAGGTTGTATTTAACAACCACATATACGGATAAATAGACATACAGATATACGGATAAAGTTATCTGCCAAGGTTGTATTTAACAACCGCAGATACGGATAAACAGATAGTTGACGAGTATATTTGATAAGCGTAAACATTGAAGAGTACGATACTTGTTTAAACAGTTGATAAAACTTTGAGTACAATCACATAAACGAGCCTAAGATACAAGCTCAATAACTCGTATAAATATATAAACTTATATATTTGTGTGTATGTATGAGGTATAATGAGACTACCAAGTTGATAACCGGCTATACAGACATAGCACAATTTTTGTCGGAACGTATATGTTATTTTTATTAGTTGTATTATCTTAACAACATAACATATGAAGCTATTGAGGTTTAATACGATTCTGTTTACTTAACATGTAAGCGTTTAAACAATTATTTCTAAAACTGGTAAAGTATTTACACAAAACAATGATATTTTTTGTGTATTTTGTATGATAAATATTACTTAGTACACGTACTACCATGCACAGACGAGGGCCAGTCATGAAACAGCGAGGGTATGATCATTTTGGCAATTAAGCTGTTCTGAAATCCAACAACCCATGTGGCCCTTCAAACCAGATTCCCCGTACCGTAAGTAGTAGCGTAATAAATACTATTTTCGTGTGATTTATATTGCATAAAAACGGTGGTGTTGTTTGTTTAAACAAAGTATTTAGAAAATAGATATATACTAGATATACAAGTACTACATGTATTCCCCCCCCCCCCCCCCCCCCCCCCCGAAAATATGTAAAATTGGGGCCGTAACACTCACCTTATCGAGTGATTAACGAGTCGTTTGAAAACCGGGATGTGTTGTCGTGAGGTCGTAATCTCCGAGTTTAATTCGATTTCCTAGAAAATTTCGATACATATTAATATTTGGACGATGATTTGGTATTTTTGATAAGTATAATAATTTCTCAAATTTGATAATCTAAGGTTTATTATAAAATGAATCAATAACTGAGACCAATTTTGTAAGGTAATTATCGAAGTAACTAACTTGAAATTAAGTTTGGATGGGACTTAATTCGTAAGAATTTAACAAGGGAGGGTTGAAAATAATTAACTCAAGTTTTTAGAATAGGACTTGATTTGTAAACTTTTATCAAAATAGGGTTGTAACTATGTAATTAGAATGTAAGTTTGATATAGGTTTCAAATGTTACTGTGAATAAAGGAATCGGATGGTGCATGTTTCTCAAACACTTAAATGGGACTATTTTTGTAAAGCAATTTGGAAATAGGGTAGGAATTAATATTTTTTCACTTTTTAGGAACCTTTTAATATTTAAAGTTTGGCCACAAAACTTTAACGGTTTGACAACTTTGATCCCTTTTCTAAAAAGTTGCAAATTCCTACCCCTTTAATTCTTTAGCCATTTTGAAACTTCTGGTCCTTGCAGTCAAAACTTTTACATTTTTTCATAAAAACTGGATGTTTTTTGGCAACTTTGCTCCTCATTCTTTAACCATTTTGACACTTTTGGTCCTTACAATCAATATTTTTACACTTTTTAGGAACCTTTTAATCTTTAAAGTTTGGCCACAAAACTTTAACTGTTTGACAACTTTGATCCCTTTTCTAAAAAGTTGCTAATTCCTACCCCTTTAATTCTTTAGCCATTTTGACACTTCTGGTCCTTGCAGTCAAAACTTTTACATTTTTTCATAAATACATGAAAAAAAACGGTCCGGGGCAAAGTCCGGGTTTTTCATCCTTGCACTTTCTACGTCTGTCATATTTATCGATTCGCAAACAACATTGAAAGCTTCTGGCCCCCGCGTAGTGGGGGTAACCTTTCTAGTTTAAATCAAGTTTTGGAGGATTTCATTTTCATCCTCTGATCACGATCGCAGGTGTTGAAGAAGAAAAAAAAATCAATAAGGCTTTTGGTCTCCAGTTTTGATCACGAATGAAAGAGAAAAACATGAAGCAATAAAGTGGCGATGACTTACGATGATGGAGGTGATGACTAGCGGTGGTGGCCGGCGGTTTTACAACAGCAACAGTGGAGGTGACGGGTTGGCAGGAGGCTACTCTGGTGGCCCTTCTGCCGCCTTTTTCTTTGGTTCCGATGAAGGGAGTAGGGAGGGAACTTTGGGAATCGAAAACAGTAGCAACTACAGGTCGGGGATGGAGTTTTCTGGTGGTCACAGTGAGTGGTGGGGTGGTGGCAGTGGGTGGCTATCTTGGTTCTTTTTTTTTCTTCTTTTCTTGGCAGAAGCAGTGAGGGGAAGGGAAAGGGGATGTGAGGGAGGTGTTGGTTGATCAAGAGAGAGGTTTAAGGTGGTGGAACGGGTGGATTAATGGCGGTTTATGGTGGTGTACACCAAGAAAGATTAGAGAGTTTGTTAGAGAGATAGAGATCAAGAGTGAGAGAAGAGAAGCTGAAGGTTGAGGTGTGATTTTGGAGTGAGGATGCCACTCTATTTATAGTAAAACACATGTACACACTTGGTTTAGAGCCATACTTACAACCAAGCATGTACCATTTTAGAAAGACTTGTACACAAAGGAAGAGAGTGGTGGAGAGGAGATGCACATGGGTTTTGGGGTGGGCAAGGGGAATGAGCTGGCTTTAGTCTTCATACATCACTTGTGGGCCCCATAGTGAGGTCACCTATCCCTAAGTGTCCAAAAACCAAGCTATTTTGGTGTATCGGGATCCGAACGTCGAGAATTTTTTTCAAGAATACAGTTAGATAGAGTTTAATTCAAGGATTCCGGAACATTAAACGGATTAGTTTTTGGAGTTACGGATCTCCGGGAAGTTGCGTTTGAAGTTTTACGTCTAAACGGCTCGCGGTGTCCGTTTTCACGACTTTTGTAAAAATTTTCGTAAAAATTATTTCGAGTGTGAAATTAAATAGTAGACTATAACCTGAGTCCAAAAACGTTATCGGAAATCCCGTCGGCAAAGCGTAAGTACCTCAACGGATCGATTCGGTTTTACGCGATTAGAGAAAAACAATGTTTTACCGCTTGTTTTCTTAAAACTGTGATATCTTTTGCATACAAACTCTGTTTTGGACGTTCTTTATATTTTCGGAAACAGGTAAACACGTACTATGAGGCTAGAATAATTGCTTTGCTTTAAATGACTTTTTACGAATTTTCAGTTTTTCAGACGTATCCTAAGGTTACAGTTTGTGCGGTTTGATTCGTTGTACATTTGAAAGTGCAATATCATCTAGTATCGTATTATAGTTAGAATGAAATTATTTGTTCTTCTTAAGATACACTAAAACTCAGTAATTCCGATATAACATGAGATTCACGGATAGATTGGGGGTTATAGTAATAGCCCTAAATTCCGGGTTGTCACATTTAATTAGTCTCTTTTTTTATCACAGAATTAATTCCAAATTAATTCTTGATCAATACTAATTAAATAATATGATTTCATATTAATATAGAACTTATAATATATTAATAAATCATAAATATCCTTTTCTCACAAAAGTCTATCCAAATCGTTCCGATGCCATGCAACCCAAATGGACCATGCCAAATCGGGTCAAGTACATACCAATTATAGTTATGGACTTAGACACTAATCCAACAGTCTCCCACTTGGATAAGTCTAAAAATATTATTGCAAGTATGACTCCAAAACCCGACTAGCAATCGTAGCTCTTAAAAGCTGTTGTCGAACTCTGAACAGATCAATGACGCGTCCATTAGATAAGGGATCATATATTCCTCCATTCTAGATATCATCTGGACTGAGACATGGATTATAATCATTCTCTCTGTCCATCTGTTGTTTCCCGATTTTCCGATTTATGACGACCGACTAATTAAACAAATCAAATCAGTCCAGGCCCGGCCGAGCACTTACGTTTGTCATCACTAAATCATTGAGGGGCCCACATATATCGCTTTTATCCCTCCAAGGGTAAAAGGAATGGATAAACTTCGACTCATATGCTTGTTCTAGTACTTGTTGAATCATACACAAAGGAACGTTTTATAACATCGAGTTACCAATGCGTTTTTGTACAATCAATGTATAACCAACTCATATCCCTAGGTTTAAAGACTTATATGATATTATCGTCTCATGATCACTCGTGATAAAATCCATGAAGTGATTCAAATGAGCGTGGGTTGAATCCAATACTTGAATCTCATTCCAGGAGCACTCATGAATGTTGTAGCAACTCTTGCTATGTCCAACACCTTAGACATCTACAAACCCAATTCATGACAGTCTTGCCTTAATACCTACTTCCAACGTATTATCGACTGTGGATGGTTTGAATAACTTAGTCATTCGAGAAGAAAGACCTAGTTATTCTGGAAGTCAAAACATGCAAAGTGAAACACAAGAATAATCGAATCCAATATGGTCTCAGAACTTATGAATATAAATAGAACACCTTTTATTTATCACCATATTGATTACACATTATTCATTGCATAATGTTTCAAATAATCAACTTAATACTTGAATCAAAACAATAGTCATGCCATGCTCCAAGCATGCACAATATGTTTGTCCAAACAATAGTTATGCCATACACCAAGTATGCACACTATGTTTGTCTATGATCCTTACTTTGTGGAATAGATCAATTGAACATAATTTCAATGATTCTCATTTCACAATCCCAAATCCTTATCGTAAATGTAAGAATTCTAAATTCCTGTCATTTACTGAAATCTGTTAGATTCAAAGATCAAATGCATTGATCCTCTTGTAATGACTATGCACAGAAGTCACAAAGACTTGGCAACAAACATTACAAAGTATTCCAATGGAGATCAATTCCATGGAAACGAAGTCTCATATTCAAAGTACATTCCTTTGAACATCCTTCTTGCATTAAGTTTTCTAATCTTACACAGATTTAATGAATAACTTCCACCTATGGAAATATTTCCACATTCCCATTTTGACTATCACTTCTGAACAATAGTTGCCTCCTTTCAGAATATGTCAATATGGTCCTTCCAAAAATTTACATCATACTTCCAATTGTCCATGAGCAACCAATCTTTGGTAAACCTCAGATTGTCCTCGATAATTGCTTAATCATGTTAGTTATATCCAATTCTAGACCTTTTCCAACATAACACGATTCACGATGTCTCACATAGAGAAATGATACTAGACCAGTCTTTTGCTATAATATTTCTATTTCTATTTGCCATGTTCTCATAATTCAGATTATGAAAAGGGATGTCGTAATCATAATCGAATTTTAGAACACAAATAATGTTCCCATATATTGAATTTCCTTATGTTGAACCATTCCAACATAACATTCATATATATACTTGACTAAATTTGATTAAAATCTCACTATATAAGCTTAAGCTTTTAAATTTGAAATGAAGTATAATTTCTTCTCCCTTAATTATAGCAAAACAACTTTTCAAACCCTGCAAAACACATTTTGCAAACTGAAACTTTTGTTTTCTATAATTACCATTGCTAACTCGCAACACCTAACATAATAATCATGCTCCCACTAACATGATAATTATTAGCATAACACTTATGTTCCCACTAGCTTTGACATGTATCCAGAAATCAGCTGGAGTTCTAGAAATCAATACTTTATTGACTTTCTTACCAAAGTTCATATTTCTGATACGAGATGGTTTGATAAAACCTTATCAAGGCTTCTCAAAATCATACACCTTTCCTTAGATAGCTCACATGTGTGTCTAAACAATTATGAAGAGGGATGTCGTAATCATAATGTTTAGACCCTTTTCCATTCTCACAAGTCCATGTTAGTGTGCCGGTTAAACACACATGCTCCACTAACGACTTTGAGAATGCAAATATCACAATTGCTATCTATTTAAAATCTACTCAGTGAAAGCGTTTCCTCACCATCATTTTCGTGAATCGGAGAGAAACCTTATGACACTTAGATTTTATGGTGTATGTGTTCCTATCCATGTGAATTTGTCAAAACCATAATCACAAGACAAGGTTAGTGACAAATCCAAACTCATATGGACCGAACTTGTGCAATCTTAACTTCTTGCCACTTGGCAGCAAAAGGGCCTACCATTGCTTCCAAGTAGTTATGCAAACAAGTGAGAACTCACAGAACTCACATGCATAGTCAACTTTTAACTGGAATGGGCACAGAAATAAGAATATGTCAACACGGTAGGTTACAAGCCTTAAGTCGTGTGCTAGTGATAAACAATACCCTTGATTAGTTCTTGAAATTTTTCAAGATCTTTAAGACTCCCACTTACCTCTTGACATATAAGATTCTCTTGTCAAGAACCATTCCTTGACAAAACAAATATTCAAGAGTTAGTGCGGATTCTTACCAAGATAAACACTTCACACTATTGGTCTTAGTTGGTCTTTGTCTTATCCAAGACATCACAACTTACCAACTTCAAATGTTCAAGAGTAAGAAAACATTTTACTCTACATTTGACAAGTGTTATAAACCTTCTTAAGATTATCTCACTCAAGTTACAATCTTGGAGTATTACTCTAAGAATTGTTTTGGAACGAAGTATGATTCATCTTCTTGATTTAACCATTTCAACAATTCACGATTCCTCTTCTTAGCCAAACAAATGCACCAAGATGTCCTTAGAGGATCAATTGTGATATGGATTTCCATAATATTTAAGATGATCATAAAACATGATACTGAAGCACTCTCTATCTTTTCAGATTGGAGAAACTTTTATCTTTCTGCCTAATTTGATTCTTCTCATTCGTCCTGCCGTACATTAAAATTTTTCCAATGTTTCAGAATTATACTTAAATTTGTAAGCATAACCATATTTACTAAACTTTAGTAAATCATGACGAATAACCTTATCGTTCTTTGTGGTGGACCTGATCAGCGCACAACCAAGTGTACCCGATCTCCTAGTCCTTCACTTGACTTACATATACATGTGAACAAGGAATTAGTCTTAATTTCCCAAAGATGAAAATTCTCATTCATCATACAATACAAGTTGCATGATTCCAAGTTTCTATCCAACTGAAACTTCGGTGATGAAAATCTTTCCTTATTTGGTAAATTATGACACTACCACAAACGAAAGAATCAAATCCATTTTCCAATATTGCTATCAATGGAATCATATAAACAACAAGTTTCACAAATGCCATTGTAAGGATACTTAAAATAAATAAAAACTTTTCTTTATAAAATTTGCGGAAAACTTATCCTTACAATGAAAATACAAATGAAAACTATGTTGTTATCTTCTCCTAAGTAATTTATCATAACTCTTAAGCAGCAGCTCAAAATTTTGATCTTCGAATCATGCGATCGAAATCCATCTTCGCGATCAGAATCAGCTTACTCTTCCTTTAAGTTCCCTTTCATTTATTCGATTCTACAAAACATCAAGATGCGACCTAGTCACATCATGTAATAAGAATCTCCAAATAGGAACTTAATAGAGTTAGATAGTGGACTTTACCTGAAGCATAGTCAAATTTTTTACTTTTACCATCCTATTGAACTTCCAGGTAAATAAGGCAGCTTCGCAACCAATGCCCCTTCTTTTGGCAATAGAAACATATGAACTCTTTAGTAATGGTACATGGGACTATCTCAGACTTAGCCTTTCTCTTTACCATTTGGTCAACCGAGTTGACTATGGCCGATCCCTTTCCATTGGGAAGAGAAAGCTTTTCTGGACTTCCAATGTTACCATTGTCAATGTCCATGTAAGTTTGGGAAGTAGATCTTCCAATCAAATTTGCTTTACCAGTGCTCCAAATCATTGCTGATTCAGCAGCATCAAGCAAATATGTAAGATTGTAAGGCCCTGAAATCAAGGATCCGAACTAGTGATCAAACAAATAACAATCAAACAAGATTAGAATGGAGTAGAAGAAGATTAAACCAAGCTTGGCACACGTTTATATCAAAGAAACGTCAGGTACAACTTGGACACACACACATAGACTGTAAACTCTATGAACTAACAACAAACAACGACAAACTCTGACAAGCCCTATATATAGGGGAAAGGCTGGCCGTAAACCTGTTTACGGTTGTAAACAGACTATTGGCCGTAAACACATCCAAACAACTCTATTACATGATAAAAGACCCATTAAGACCTATACATCAGATAGCCTAGCCCAAACCATAAACTAGACCCTTCAATCTCCCCCTTGGTTTGAGGCTAGCTTTGACTTAGTCCTTTTCAATGATAACCACATCCGACCCCCCACCCCCCCCCCCCCCCCCCGCCCCCATCGCGCCACTCCATATCTCTTTTGCGATGATCTCTACAACCATTGACGTGTATTCTTTAGCAGCACTCTCGAAGATCTCTTCAGCCACTTTGATATGATGTTGTGCCAAATGATGAATATCACACTATCCGAATTGAAGTAGGTCTCTTTTGTCGAATAGACGAAAGCAACCATCTTGAAACTTAATGACAGCAGTCACAGTGGTTTCATCATACACCCAATAAAGCATATTCGCAAGAGATCCATCACAAAAGTTCTGCAACACAGGAATCTGCCTAACTTGGTTGGTCGGTGGCCACATCACAGTCTGGAAAGGATGATTTGTCTTGGGATCCAGTATGTCAGGAAAGCTTTTAATGATGGACTCAACAGTCTTCATGTTCGGAAATCCCTTCTTTACTTGGTTCTCCAAATAAAGCTTGAACTGAGTTGCCCGTGGATCACCTGATGGATTTGCAAATGGAGCATTAGATAGTTCTGAAAGATCAACCCTTGTCCATGAACTGAAATCATGGAAGTCTTTGTAATACTCCACGTTTGAGCTTTTGCGTCTCACTATCCACATGTTTACCCTGTCATGAAGGCCCCATGAGATAATTCCTGATCTATCACCGTACTTGTGTCCAAATCTTTTCTTTTCAAGATCAGTGACGGTGTAACACCCAAAAATTTCATGCCAAATTAAAACTTTTTCAAAACATTTAAAACACATGATTATTACAAACTTGTTTTCAAAATAGTATATTGTCAGGGTATCCCAGAATCAAATCATAAAACCATAAAATGTGAGGAGTGGTACGATCACGCCTTTGCCTTCCCGCGATCATCAGAAGTACCTGAAACAATAATCGATAAATGTAAGCTCGAAGGCTTAGTGAGTTACCCCCAAAATACCAACGCCATACAGATATAACCGTAACATATAAGCATATAAGCAAACAACATGCATAATGAGCCTTCATCCTGACTGGACCGCCTCGCAGGCCTTCAGTCTATCTGGACCGCTCTCCGAGCCTTCGGCACGTCTGGACCGCCTCGCAGGGCCTACAACCTATCCGGACCGCTCGCCGGGCCTTCGGTCTGACTAGCATACCTTCCTAGGTCTGTAGTATATCCGGACCGTCCTGGGTATGTTGGCCTTCAGCACAAAGTAGGACCGCCTCAACCCAACCCCCAATCAAACAACCATGTGCACATACATATCATATGCTATCATAATAACAGTCAAACCGATCTAGCAGATCAAATAGCATAGCAACATCCTATAACCAGGACACCGACCTACCCAGGTCACTAACATAGCATAATCCTATAACCAAGATACCGACCTAACCAGGTCACTAACATAGCATCATCATATAACCAGAATACCGACCAAACCAGGTCACTAAGCATAAGCATATCACCATCCCAACTACCAGGATGCAAAACAATAAACATATCATGTAATAATCCGGATACAAATCCATAAAGGGCCGACCTTGGTGCCTTAGACCCTGTTGATATAGTGAGGATAACTCACCTCTCAAGTGTCGCACTGAAGTGATAAGCTCAACTCTAGGATCACCAACACGAACTCCTCCACCTAAAGTTACCACAAAACCCTTTTTCATAAATTTCCAAATTACCAAAATACCCCAGAGGTCAACTGGTCAACCCTTGGTCAAAGTCCACGTCCACAGTCAAAGTCAACAGTCCATGTTGACCCAACTCGCCGAGTGCAGTTCATCGACTCGTCGAGTTCTTCCTGGACTCGAGAAGTCGTGAAATCCTAGGTTGACTCGTCGAGTTCCCCTATAACTCGTCGAGTTCATACGTGTCCAAAGGTTGAGAGACACCCTAGCCGACTCGCCGAGTCTTCGACTGACTCGCCGAGTTCAAGGCAATCTTCAACGGACTCGTCGAGTTGTTCATCCAACTCGTCGAGTACATGGCCATCTTCATGTGGCTCGCCGAGTTGACTATGCAACTCGCCGAGTCCCTTCAGACCTTCACCCATACAGACACTTTTTACGCCATGTAGCGGCTCCATATTGCAGATCCAAGTTTCTAAGGCATGTTTATCACGTAAAGTTGCAAACTTTACGTGCATACATGGCTCTAAAGGCTCTTAATGACAAATCCAAGCTTATAATGGAGTTTTACACTCAAGGAAGGCTTCATACATGAACAAGCTCGAAACTTTATGAACCTAGAACCCAAGAAGGGTCCAGATCTGAAGTTGCAACTTCAAATCTAGCTCATACACCACAATATCATCATAACCAAGCCAAAATAACCCTAAACCTCACCCAAGTGAGATCTAGAAAGAAATGAGGTAAAGGTGACGACTTGATACCTTCAAATGATGCTAACTGAGGTAGATTTCTGATCCCCACACTTTCCTTGCTTCTAGCCTCTTGCCTTCCAAGCTCTTCTTTTCAAAGATCCACTTTCCAAAGCTTAACACACACAAGAATAAAGCACCACACGGATTAGGGTTTTCTGGACTCTCAAGGGAATATAAAGAGGCTGAGGGAGGCTTATGATTCTTTAAATAGGGTGCAAAACCCCGAGATTTAGGGTTTCATCTGCCAGCTCCTACTCGTCGAGTCCCTTCTTGGACTCGGCGAGTAGGTCACTAAAACGCATCGACCAACCCGCTGCTACTCGACGAGTAGGGCAACCAAATCGTCGAGTAGCCCTTGAAATCAAGAAACTTTTATATTAAATCAATACCAGAGAATCAGGGCGTTACAATTCTCCCCCACTTGCACTAGACTTCGTCCTCGAAGTCTGCCGCGAAGAACAACTCCGGATAATGCTCCCGCATCTCTGCCTCTGGCTCTCACGTCCACTCGGACCCCCTCCGATGCTCCCACTGTACCTTCACCAAAGGTATCTCCTTGTTCCGAAGAACTTTCATTTTTCTTTCTAGTATGGCCACAGGCCTCTCAACATAATTCAGGCGCTCATCGACCTGAATATCATCGAATGACACCACTGACCCCTGATCCATAATGCACTTTCGCAACTGCGACACGTAGAAAGTGTTGTGGATCCGACTAAGCTCCTCTGGTAGCTCTAACCTATAAGCCACCTTGCCAACGCTAGCAATGATCCTGAACGGCCCAATATATCGGGGACCCAATTTTCCCCTCTTCCTGAAGCGGATCACACCCTTCCAGGGCGAGACCTTCAGGAGTACCATATCACCGACCTGAAATTCTAACTCGGATCGGCGCCGGTCGGCGTAACTCTTCTGCCGACTCTGAGCGGTCTGCAGCCGCTGCCTAATCTGCTGAATCTTCTCGGTAGTCTGCAAGACTACCTCCGTCCGACCCATCACCCTGTGTCCAATCTCACCCCAATAAACCGGGGTGCGACATCTCCGTCCATACAACAGCTCGAACGGCGGAGCGCCAATGCTAGAATGGTAGCTGTTGTTGTAGGCGAACTCCGCAAGCGGTAGGTGGGAATCCCAACTCCCACCGAAATCAATGACACACGCCCTCAACATGTCCTGGAGGGTCTGAATAGTCTGATCGCTCTGACCGTCTGTTTGGGGGTGAAATGCTATGCTGAAGTGCAACCGCGTGCCCAGCTCCTCGTGGAACTTCTGCCAGAAACGGGAGCTAAACCGAACATCCCGGTCGGAAACAACGGAGACCGAAATCACATGGCGAGCCACGATCTCGCGGATGTACACATCGGCCAATTTCTCGGCCGATGAGCTTTCCCGAATGGCCATGAAATGGGCACTCTTGGTCAATCGATCCACGATGACCCATATAGCATCGAGCCCCTTCGCCGTTCTCGGAAACTTGGTGATAAAATCCATCGTGATCTGTTCCCATTTCCACATGGGGACCTCTAGGGGCTGCAGCTTTCCATGCGGCCTCTGATGCTCAGCCTTGACCATCCTATAGGTCAAGCACCTCTCGACGTACCAAGCGATCTCTCGCTTCATGCACGACCACCAGTAGCTCAAACTGAAATCTCGGTACATCTTGGTGGCCCCCGGGTGAATGGAGAAGTGAGACTTATGAGCCTCCTCCATGACCGTCTGTCTGATCCCACCAGTCATCGGAACCTACACCCGACCGCACCGGGTTAATAATCCCCAGCTATCTTGCACAAACTGGGTGTTCTCACCCCTGATCCTCTCCAGCTTCCAGTTCTCTGGCCGCATGCCCTCGACCTGAGCATCTCTGATCAAACCCACAAGCGGAGAATCCACCGCTATCCTCATACATATCGCTGGGGTGGAAGTCCCAGCTGACTTGCGGCTCAGAGCGTCCGCCACCACATTCGCTTTACCGGGGTGGTAAAGGATCTCGCAGTCGTAGTCCTTGACTATATCCAGCCACTTGCGCTGCCTCATGTTCAGGTTCGGCTGATCCATGATATGTCTCAAGCTCTTGTGATCCGTGTATATGGTACAACGGACCCCAAATAGATAATGCCTCCAAATTTTGAGAGCGAAAACCACCGTTCCCAACTCTAGATCATGAGTAGGATATCTCGTCTCATGCGGCTTCAACTGCCGCGATGCATAAGCTATCACCCATCCCCTTTGCATGAGGACCGCTCCTAGTCCCGTGATGGACGCATCGCAGAATACTACAAAATCCTCGACTCCCTCCGGAAGAGTCAAAACTGGAGTCTCGCATAAACACTGTCGGAGGGTCTCAAACGCCCTTTGCTGCTCAGGGCCCCACCGAAAATCCACCCCCTTCCTCGTCAGACGAGTGAGGGGTACTGTAATATTGGAGAAATCCTGTATGAATCTCCGGTAGTACCCTGCCAATCCCAGAAAACTCCTGATATCTGAGGAAGACTTCGGAACGTCCCACTGCATGACCGCCTCGATTTTGGCCGGGTCGACCAAAATCCCATCCTGGTTAACGACGTGCCCCAGGAACTGGACCTCTCGTAACCAAAACTCGCATTTCGAGAACTTGGCATAAAGCCGTTCTCGCCTCAGAACGCTCAATAAATCCCGCAGATGCTCCTCATGCTGCTCTCGGGGTCTTGGAATACACCAAGATATCGTCGATAAACACTATGACCGAGCGATCAAGCATCGGTCTGCAGACCCGATTCATCAGGTCCATGAATACTGCCGGTGCGTTGGTGAGCCCAAACGGCATCACCACGAACTCGTAATGTCCATATCGGGTCCGAAACGCGGTCTTCTCCACGTCCTCCTCCCTTACTCTAACCTGATGATACCCGGATCTCAAATCGATCTTGGAAAACCAAGATGCACCCTGCAATTGATCAAAAAGGTCATCTATCCTCGGGAGTGGGTAACGGTTTTTCATCGTTAACTTGTTCAACTCCCGGTAATCAATGCACATCTGGTGCGAGCCATCCTTCTTCCTGACGAAGAGGATCGGTGCTCCCCATGGGGAACTGCTAAGTCGAATGAACTGCTTGCCCAACAGTTCATGCAGCTGTGACAACAAGTCCTGCATCTCTGGTGGTGCCAACCGCTATGGTGCCTTCGCGATAGGAGCCGCACCTGGCACTAGGTCGATCCTGAACTCGACCTGCCTCTCTGGAGGTACTCCGGGCAACTCCTCCAGGAACACATCAGCGAATTCCCTGACCACCGGAACATCTGAAACTGAAACCTACTCTCTGGCCCACATATCTACCACGTACGCGAGATAACCCGCATATTCGTGCTAAAGGTATTGTCGAGACCTAGCAGCCGAGCAAAACCCGGATCCCAACCTGGTGCCCTCGCCATAAACAATCAGTGCTCCCCCACTTGGGGTTCGAACTACAACCCGCTGACCCTCGCAATCTATCATGGCACCAAAACGGCTGAGCCAATCCATCCCTACGATCACGCACACCTCCCCCATGGGAATCGGTATCAAATCTATCGGAAAGGATACTTCGAAGATCTTCAACTCGCACCCTCGATAGACCGAAGAAGCAGAAACTCCGTGTTCGTTGGCGATAGAGACTCACAACGGGCACTCTAGCTCGCCTACTGGCACTCTGAACTCCCTACTAAATGTCTAAGATACAAAAGACCGACTCGCCCCCGAGTCAAATAAAACAAATGCAGGTAAGGAGTTCACTAGAAACGTACCTAATCACAGGTACAACAGATAAGCATAAAACAGATATAATAAATGAGATAAAGGATAGAATCATACCAGCAACCACATCTGGTGCTGCCCTGGCCTCCTCTGCTGTAAGCTAGAAAGCACGACCCTGGGCCCTTGGGGGCTCTGCCCTAACTGGCCTCCCATCAGAAATCCTCAATGTAGCAGGCGCTGGAACCTGCGCCGGCCTGGCTGCGAGCTGCGGATAGTTGGTCTTCACGTGACCAACCTGATGACAATGATAACATATCCTCATATCCAATGCAGGGGCGGACTGGCGACAGTACCTAGCATAGTGCCCCTCCCTACCACACTTGTGGCACCCACTACTCGCTCGACAGACTCCCGAATGACCCTTGCCGTACATTCCACAAGTGCGGCCCTGCTGGCCTCCAACCCTAGAATCAGCGGTCTTAGACCGCTTTGGCGCCGACTGCGTCTGTGTCGGGGCCCGACCCTGCTCTCTCAGCTGTAACTCAATCTCAAGCTCCCGCCGCCTGGCGGCCTCCTGTAACTCCAAAAGCGTATCACAACGCTGAGTCGCCACAAATTGTCAAATATCCGTCTTGAGCATGCTTAGATAACGAGTCATCTGAGCTTGCTCAGAAGAAAACTCCGGGCAGAACATCGCCCTCTCAGTGAACATACGGGTGATCTCCGTCACCGTCTCCCGATCCTGTCTCAACTCGAAAAACTCCTGAGCTAACCGTTCCCACTCGACTCGAGGAATGTAGCGAGCGTAGAACATATCCCTGAACTGCTCCCAAGTAACAGCAGCTCTCTGCTCGTCTGAATATGACCCAGTCATCAACCTCCACCAGTTCTTTGCCCCGGATCTCAGCAAGTTCAGGGCACATCTGACCTTCTGGTCAGGAGGACATAATCATGTGAAGAAACATCCCTCCACGTCAGACAACCACCTCATGGCTTTGATGGGGCCCTGAGTCCCATCAAAAGTAGGGGGCTTCGTGTTTTCGAAGTCCCGATACTGAAAAGCCCGACCGGCTCCCAACCCTGCCGCTGATACAGCTGCTGCGGCAGCCGCCTCAGTGAGGGCTGCGTAATGATCATAGAAATACTCCACCATAACGGTCTTAATAGACCCGAACATCTCCGACAACTTGGCCCGGAACAAAGCAGCAACCTCATCATGCAGGATCTCCCGGATCCTGTCATCCATCTCGCCTGGCCTCATATGACCGATGGTCTCGGGCGCTGTCGGCGCCCCCTGTCCGCCCTCTCCCTCTCCCGATCCTGATCCCGAACCGGATCCAATCACCAAGCGCCTGGTCATCACCATTCTGAAACATAACACAAGGTATCAGATAATCCATATGAAGAACTGGGAACCAACTCCCAACTAAGCCCTAGGGGTTGTGACTTCCTTGCTACCTTCCACAGCTACCCATATTTGTCTCAAGTATCACCACAACACCCTAACAATATACATAAACATAGCGAGCGCTCAATCCTCATTCTTAGGGAAGGGCTAACTGCCTCACAACTGACCTACCGGTCTCACGCAACCCACCCATCCATGAAACTTCCACTAACCCTGCAGTACTAGTGTATGCTAGCCATACATAACGCTGGACCCTATAGACTTTCGAATATCCAATCCTACCCTAAGCTCCCAATAAAACAATAACAGAACATAAGGCCAAATCAAACATTCTCAGGCTATAAGATCTTAACTATGTATAACCGTGATGAATACACTAAGCAACTACAGTAATGATGTCAATCTCATATAAAGGAAACCCTAGGCTAGCAGGCATCATGAAATCAGGCAATTCTATCATGCAATTCCTGAAGATCCCTAGCCTAGTACCAGCATGCTGTTCTAACATATCGCAATATCAAATAACTGTATGGTATTTTGGGGTCTACTTACTGGCTCCGACTGATCGTACACCCTGCATCCTCCTTTACTTATTTTGAAAACCATTTTAGAAATCATTTTGAAAACCCTTCCTTGATTTCAGACTGGATTCACACGGATGTTCCTCCAATTCACTCAAACCAAGGCTCTGATACCAACTTATAACACCCAAAATTTTCATGCCAAATTAAAACTTTTTCAAAACATTTAAAACACATGATTATTACAAACTTGTTTTCAAAATAGTATATTGTCAGGGTATCCCAGAATCAAATCATAAAACCATAAAATGTGAGGAGCGGTACGATTACGCCTTTGCCTTCCCGCGATCATCAGAAGTACCTGAAACAATAATCGATAAATGTAAGCTTGAAGGCTTAGTGAGTTACCCCCAAAATACCAACGCCATACAGATATAACCATAACATATAATCATATAAGCAAAGAGCATGCATAATGAGCCTTCAGCCTGACTGGACCGCCTCGCAGGCCTTCAGTCTATCTGGACCGCTCTCCGAGCCTTCGACACGTCTGCACCGCATCGCAGGGCTTACAGCCTATCCGGACCGCTCGTCGGCCCTTTGGTCTGACTAGCATACCCTCCTGGTTCTGTAGTATATCCGGACCGCCCTGGGTATGTTGGCCTTCAGCACAAAGCAGGACCGCCTCAACCCAACCCCCAATCAAACAACCATGTACACATACATATCATATGCTATCATAATAACAGTCAAAACGATCTAGCAGATCAAATAACATAGCAACATCCTATAACCAAGACACCGACCTACCCAGGTCACTAACATAACATAATCATATAACCAGGATACCGACCTAACCAGGTCATTAACGTAGCATCGTCATATAACCAGAATACCGACCAAACCAGGTCACTAAGCATAAGCATATCACCATCCTAACTACCAGGATGCAAAATAATAAACATATCATGTAATTATCCGGATACAAATCCATAAAGGGTCGACCTTGGTGCCTTAGACCCTGTTGATATAGTGAGGATAACTCACCTCTCAAGTGTCGCACTGAAGTGATAAGCTTAACTCTCGGATCACCAACACGAACTCCTCCACCTAAAGTTACCACAAAACCCTTTTTCATAAATTTCCAAATTACCAAAATACCCCAGAGGTCAACTGGTCAACCCTTGGTCAAAGTCCACGTCCACAGTCAAAGTAAACAGTCCATGTTGACCAAACTCGCCGAGTGCAGTTCACCGACTCGTCGAGTTCTTCCTGGACTTGAGAAGTCGTGAAATCCTAGGTTGACTCGTCGAGTTCCCCTATAACTCGTCGAGTCATGTCCAAAGGTTGAGAGAAACCATAGCCGACTCGCCGAGTCTTCGACTGACTCGCCGAGTTCAAGGCAATCTTCAACGGACTCGTCGAGTTGTTCATCCAACTAGTCGAGTACATGGCCATCTTCATGTGGCTCGCCGAGTTGACTATGCAACTCGCCGAGTCCCTTCAGACCTTCACCCATACAGACACTTTTTACGCCATGCATGTAACACCCAGAATCAGAAAGACCAAGAAAAGAAAGGAAAAGCTCTAAGTCATGAGTCAACTCGTCGAGTCCAGGGGGCTCGACGAGTCAGAGCGAGATCCGGGGTATAGAGTAAGTGACCGACTCGGCGAGTCGGCTAGTGGACTCGGCGAGTCTGGTCTGGGCGAGAAAAACCATAATCCCGGGGGTTGTGCCCTATTTAAAGAACATTACATCCCTTCCCCAGCCTCTTTACTCCCCTTTTGAGATCCAGAAACCCTAAATCGTGAGTGAGAGCCCTTGGAAGCAATTTAGAGCCTAGATAAGTGATTTTGGTGGAAAGGGGCTTGAAGATCTAGAGGCCTGCTGCAAAGGAGTGGTGTAGATCTGGGATCTATTTCAGTTGGAGCATATATTGGAGGTAATAAGTGTTGGATAAGGTGTCTAAGTCCATAACTATTTCTGGTATGTACTTGACCCGACCCGACATGGTCCATTTGGGTTGCATGGCACCATGCAATTGGATAAACTAAAATGAGAGAAATAACACTTATGGTTTATTAATATATTATAAGTTCTAATATATTAATAATATTATTTAATTAGTTTGATCAAGAATTAATTTAGAATTAATTAAGTGATCAAAAGATAACTAATTAAATATATGGGTAGATTATGTAAATCTTCCATATCTTATATAGTGGGCTAAGAGGCTCCATGGATTATCAAGTTGGGTTCCACCCATAGGATGCTCCATGGATGCTCCATGGGAGTTACAAACCCATGGGTCATGGAAATGAAGAGTCATGACACATTAGGGTTTACATGGTGTAACCCTAGATGTGTCAACACTATATAAGAAACCCATTCTCCACCAAAATTGACACTAAGAAACAAGAGGGCTAGAGCCGATTTTGCAAGTGTAAGATTCTCTCAAAGTTTACTCCTTTGCATTTGGTGTTGTGTGAAGCATTTGAGGCATCACACTTGGGGTGCTAGGCTCACAAGGTTTCAAGGATCATAATCAACAACAAGGTAAGTTATTCTATCTTTCATTCAAGTTAAAAATGTTCCCCATGTATGCTAGATAGGAATATAACCTTGGAATTCAACTTTGCATGATAATTAGACAAACATAGATCCAAGGTTATTAGGGTTGCATGTACACTTAGGAAGTGTTAGAATGCTCAAAACCCATCAGTGGTGTCAGAGCCTAAGTTTGTTTGTTGTTTTT
Source organism: Lactuca virosa (assembly GCF_052849685.1). NCBI lineage: Eukaryota > Viridiplantae > Streptophyta > Magnoliopsida > Asterales > Asteraceae > Lactuca > Lactuca virosa. The sequence goes on from NC_136430.1 coordinate 137,739,906, forward strand.
TTTATGTGCAAACAGCTTGAAAAAAAATCGTTTTTCTGTTTTCTGCTCGTATGAAAGTTTGCACATTTGTTGCTGGAAATGGACTAGAAACATTACCCTAAACTGTTTTGATGTTTTAAAGCTTGTTTTAGATGGTGTAATGTTTATGCTAATCCATTTACAATGGCAATTATTAAAATTACAAGTTTTTTAAGTGTAATTTTTTGATTCTTGAAAGTGTTCATATTCATGTTCTTGAACTTATGAAGATTAGATGATCATAAGAATTGTTTGTAACCTTCATGGTAGTTTAATTCATGATCATAATGTGTTTTAATGGAGTCCATAACTTGTCCTCAAGTTATGGAAAACCAAAAGTCTCACTTTTATTAAAGCCATTAAAAGAACACAAGAGTTATAAAAATGAAGAGTCTTCATTTTTATTACTCAATTAATTCATAAGTTATAAGAAATGAAAAGTTTTGGAAGTTTACAAAACTTGCCCTCAAGTTTTGGAACATGTAAAGTCTTGATTAAAACTTTAGTTCCAACCCTTAGAATTTTAAAAGTTAAAATTCAACCCTTATACTTTATAATATTATAAGTTACTAATATATATATGTATAACGTGAAGTCCTCTTACCGCTAGTACGCCTCATTCACGAAGCCGGTCTATAAGGTTGTTGCCTATAAAATGGCAACTTAATGGGTGTCCACTCTCACCCACCGCTTCCTTGATCGGTGGAGGGTCGTTAGCCGAACGGATAGGACAAGAACTTATAAATTCTCATTAAAAGTATGATGAATATTATAAAGTAACTAAATGCTTTTATTAAATTCCTAATCTTAGTTACTTTAGGAAAATGTGAATAAGGTGCTAATCCATGAAATTACACTTTACACTTTGTTTAAGTCGTTAGTGGAGCTCATGTGGTTAACCGACACACTAACTTGGACTTAACAAGGTAGGTAAAGGGTGACTTAAAGTTTATTATAGGTCGGTGGAGCTCGTGTGGTTAACCGGCACATCGATTGAGTAATAAACATTGAGTGTACCAAGTGATTTGCATGGTTACTTCACACCTCGTTTTGTGATCCTCGGTATCACAGTCACAAAACTTGGAGGGCACACTCGAGATTGAAACATGCCTTTGAAAAGTTCATTGAATCTCAAAAGAATCTAGGAATTTCTAAGAACCAATTAAAAACCTAATATTTATATTTCGTTTTTCATGGTGGAAATTGGTGAATCGTCATTCACCTACCTTTCAAATATGTTATAGCTTGGATTACGACATACCTCTTCTAAGTTATAATATATTGTGATTGGATCCTAGCCTTAATATTACATTTGGGTGTTTTATTAAGGACTCTCTTAATATCTAAACTAATCTTGTCCTCTTCTTTCAGATGTCTTCAAACAATGTTGCTTCTGGCTCTAATCCTAATGGCTCCTTTACCCTTATGAACTTGTGTGGGAAAGTCACTTTTGATGGATCCAACTTCAATGAATGGATCAGAAACATCAGGATGATTACCCGCTACGAGGACAAAGAATATGTCCTTGACAAGGAGCTTAAGGAGATTGATGAGACCACTGCAACTCCCCAGGAGATCGCTGACTTCCGGGCACATGAAAGGGATGCTACAAAAGTGTCATGCATCATGTTGGCCACCATGACAACGGAACTCCAAAAGTCCTATGAGGACTTCTACCCTTTTGAAATGCACCAAGATCTGATGGAAAGATACCATCAAAGTGCACAACAAGAGAGGTATGAAATCATATGCTCTATCATAACAACCATGATGAAATGCAAAGGTATGTGGATCGGTTGCTGAAGCTTAATGTGAAATTCCCTGAGGAGCTTGCAATAGATATCATTTTGCACTCCTTACCATCGTGCTATGATCAATTCCGCATGACATGTCACATGAATAAGGAAGAGGTCACACTCAGCAAACTTCAGGGACTCCTCAAGACCGCAGAAACAGGTCTTAAGGGTAAGTCGGTTGTTAACACTCCTACTCCAAACTCCGCCCCGGTTTTGGCAATCGGGAAAGGTCGAGGGAAGAAGAGGAAGAGCTCTTCGAAGGGTACCAAGGCTAGGACCCTTGATGGCTCTTCTTCAAGTGGAACCAAGAAAGGTTTCGTCACTCCTTCTTCTGACCCTAAAGAGGCTGAATGCTTCTATTGCCATGAAAAGTCACATTGGAAGCGGAACTGCCCAAAGTACCAGCAAGATGTGAAGGATGGGAAAGTTAAACCCAACCATGCAGGTATTTACACTATCTTATCTAATAACTCACCCCATTCTAACTCTTGGGTCCTTGATACCGGTTGTGGTATTCATATCTGTTCTGATTTGCAGGGACTAAGAAGAAGTGAGAATGTGGAGCATGGAAGAATAAACTTAATCATGGGGAATAGGAAAGCTTTACCTGTCACCAAGATTGGAGTTTATACTTTATCGCTAAGTAGTGGGTTTAGTTTAGATTTGAATAAATGTTGTTATTCGCCAGAAATGGCAAGAAATATTATTTCCTTTCATGCATTGTATAAACAAGGTTTCACCTTTTCATTTGATAATGAAGTTGGTTCGATTAATGCTGTCTTTAATAATGTTCTTTATTTTAAAGCATTACCTTGTGATGGTGTGTATGAAACTGTATCTGTGGTTGATAACTTAGGAAATAATGTATTGTGTATTGATTCTGTTAATGATAATAACTTGGATAAATCATCATTATGGCATTGTCGTCTTGGACATATAAGCAAGAAACGCATAGGCCAACTCCAAAAGGATGGAGTATTGGAGTCATTTGACCTAAAGTCAGATGATAGTTGCGAATCATGCTTACTTGGAAAAATGACAAAGTCACCCTTCACAGGTTCTTATGAGAGGGGTGAAGGTTTGTTGGATCTTATACACACGGATGTGTGTGGGCCCTTCAAACATGCCACAAGGGATGCTAATCGTTATTATTTGACTTTTACTGATGATTACAGTAGATATGGATATGTCTACTTAATCAAGCATAAGTCAGAGACTTTTGAGAGGTTTAAAGAGTTTAAACAGGAAGTCGAGAATCAATTGGGCAGGAACATTAAGATGCTTCGATCCGATCGAGGTGGTGAGTATCTTAGTTCAGAGTTCCTCGACTATCTTAGGGAATGTGGGATTGTCTCACAATTGACACCTCCCAGGACACCGCGGTTGAATGGTGTAGCTGAGAGGCGTAATCGAACCTTGTTGGATATGGTTCGTTCCATGATGAGTCGAGCTTCGCTACCAATCTCATTTTGGGGGTATGCCTTAGAGACTGCCGCCCATATCCTTAATCTAGTTCCCAAAAAGAAAGTTGCCAAAACTCCTCATGAGATGTGGACTGGTAAAGTACCCAAACTAGACCACATTAAGATTTGGGGTTGCGAGGCTTTCGTGAGACGCGAGACTCATGATAAGCTCGAACCTCGAAGTGAGAGGTGTATTTTCATCGGCTACCCACAGAAATCCTTTGGTTACCTCTTCTACAGACCTAGTGAGAATGTGGTCTTTGTAGCTAGGAGGGCTTTCTTTCGAGAGAGAGAGTTCATAAGCCAAGGAGACAGTGGGAGGCAAGTTGACCTTGAAGAAATTCAAGAGTCAAGTGGTGAAGGAACTTCAAACCCTAGCACTCAACTTGAGGAGGAAACTTCTGTTGAGCCAATTGACAAGTCTGTACCTCTGAGGCATTCCACAAGGGTTAGGAATGCACCTGAGCATTACTATGGATTCCATATTACTGCGGAAGGTGATACACTTATCAGTGATGAGACACTGATAGGTCTGGATGAACCTAACAGTTATGCGGAAGCAATGACAGGCCCTGAGTCAGCCAAGTGGAAAGAGGCAATGGACAACGAGATACAGTCCATGTATGACAATCAAGTTTGGAACTTGGTTGAGAATGTACCAGGTTGTAAGACTGTAGGGTGCAAATGGATCTTCAAGAAGAAGACCGACATGGATGGTAATGTACACACTTATAAGGCACGACTGGTTACAAAGGGTTTCTCACAAACTCCGGGAGTTGATTATGATGAGACCTTTTCTCCAGTGGCCAAGATTAAGTCTATTAGGGTTCTGTTAGCCATAGCCGCATTTCATGACTATGAAATATGGCAAATGGATGTCAAAACCGCTTTCCTTAATGGAAAGTTGGCTGAGGATGTTTACATGAGTCAGCCAGAGGGTTTTGTCAACACAGAGTACCCTAATAGAGTGTGTAAGCTTGAGAAATCCATTTATGGGTTAAAGCAAGCACCTCGCAGATGGAATCTTTGCTTTGATGAGAAAGTCAAGGAATTTGGCTTTTCTAGGAGTGAAGATGAATCTTGTGTATATGTCAAGGCTAGTGGGAGTATAGTTAGCTTTTTGGTATTGGATGTGGATGACATACTACTCATAGGAAATGACATCCCAACTCTGCAGGAAGTTAAGTCCTGGCTTGGGAAGTGTTTCTCTATGAAGGACCTAGGAGAAGCTGCCTATATTCTAGGGATAAGGATCTTGAGAGACCAGAGTAAAAGACTAGTTGGACTTAGTCAGAGTACTTACTTGGATAAGGTTTTGAAGAGATTCGGCATGCAGGACTCCAAGAAAGGAGAGTTACCCATCCAGAGTAATGCCAGATTGAGTAAGACACAAAGCCCTAGTACTGAGGCTGAGATAGCAGAAATGAGTCGAATACCTTATGCTTCGGCTGTAGGATCGATCATGTATGCTATGACGTGTACTCGACCTGATGTAGCCTTTGCTTTGAGCATGGTTAGCAGGTATCAGGGGAACCCTGGCAAGGCACACTAGACTGCGGTAAAGAATATCCTCAAGTACCTACGGAGGACTAAGGACTGGGTCCTTACCCTCGGTGGGAGTGAAGACTTGAGAGTTGTAGGGTATAGTGATGCTAGCTTTCAGACTGATAGGGATAATTTCCGCTCTCAGTCAGGCTGGGTCTTTACCTTAAATGGAGGAGCAATTTCTTGGAAGAGTTCCAAGCAAGAGACAGTGGCTGATTCAACTTTCGAATAAGAGTATATAGCAGCTAGCGAGGCAGCAAAGGAGGAGATATGGCTGAAGAACTTCATTGGAGACCTTGGAGTTGTACCAGCTATTAAAGAGCCAATGGAAATTTTCTGTGATACTGAAAGTGCAGTTGCCTTAGCCAAGGAACCAAGGGATCACGGGAGATCCAGACACATCGACAGAAAATACCATTTCATCAGACATCGAATAGAAGAAGGACTCCTCGTGGCAAAGAGGGTATCATCGGATGAGAATCCAGCAGATCCCCTCACGAAGAGACTGACTCGGGTTAAGCATCTCCAGCATGCTCGGAGCATAGGGCTGAAGGATGCTATTAGATTTAGTAGTTAGATAACCTTGAAATTTGTAAAGTGTAATTGACATTAGATGATGAATAAAAGGTGTTTTATTTATGAGTAAAGTGTTGCTATCTCTTGTCGATCGTTTACTATATTTCTTTTGCATGTTTTGACTTCCAGAATAATTATGTTTGGTATATCATATTATTCGAACCTCCACAGTCGGTCATATGTCGGAAGTAGGTATGAATCAAGATTGTCATGATTGGTTGCAGAGGTCTAAGTTGTTGGACATGGCTACAACACTCATGAGTGCTCATAAGTTCTGAGCATTGGACTCAACCCACGCTCACTGGAATCACTTCATGGAATTTATCTCGAGTGATCGTGAGACGGTAATATCATATAAGTCTTCAAACCTAGAGATATGATTTATTACTTATGAGTTGGTTATGCATTGATTGTACGTTAACACATTGGTAACTCGATGTTATAAAACGTGCTTTTGTGTATAATTCAATGAGTGGTAGAACAAACATATGAGTCGAAGTTTATCTGTTCCTTCTTGGATTAGAAGCTGATATCTGGGCCCCTCGATGATTTTGTTTTGACCTATGTACCGGGCCTGGTCAGAACTAAGTTGATGTGTTCAATTGAGTTCTATGTCAAACAAATCGGAAATCGGGAAACAAACTGCTGGACACAAAGTAAGACACTGTTCCATGTATTTCTCTGGCTGATATCTAGAACAGAGGATTATATGATCACTTATCTTAAATGGCGTATCATCATCTTCTCAGTTCTGAGAGACCTTGAAAGAGCTACGATTGCCGATCGGTTCCTGAAGTATTGCAGTTATAGTTATTAGACTTATCCAAGTGGGAGACTGTTGGATAAGGTGTCTAAGTCCATAACTATTTCTGGTATGTACTTGACCCGACCCGGCATGGTCCATTTGGGTTGCATGGCACCATGCAATTGGATAAACTAAAATGAGAGAAATAACACTTATGGTTTATTAATATATTATAAGTTCTAATATATTAATAATATTATTTAATTAGTTTGATCAAGAATTAATTTAGAATTAATTAAGTGATCAAAAGATAACTAATTAAATATATGGGTAGATTATGTAAATCTTCCATATCTTATATAGTGGGCTAAGAGGCTCCATGGATTATCAAGTTGGGTTCCACCCATAGGATGCTCCATGGGAGTTACAAACCCATGGGTCATGGAAATGAAGAGTCATGACACATTAGGGTTTACATGGTGTAACCCTAGATGTGTCAACACTATATAAGAAACCCATTCTCCACCAAAATTGACACTAAGAAACAAGAGGGCTAGAGCCGATTTTGCAAGTGTAAGATTCTCTCAAAGTTTACTCCTTTGCATTTGGTGTTGTGTGAAGCATTTGAGGCATCACACTTGGGGTGCTAGGCTCACAAGGTTTCAAGGATCATAATCAACAACAAGGTAAGTTATTCTATCTTTCATTCAAGTTAAAAATGTTCCCCATGTATGCTAGATAGGAATATAACCTTGGAATTCAACTTTGCATGATAATTAGACAAACATAGATCCAAGGTTATTAGGGTTGCATGTACACTTAGGAAGTGTTAGAATGCTCAAATACCATCAATAAGCTGTCGCTTTGGCTTTATTGCAAATAGATCTATCTTATGTTTGAGATTTGGGGCATTTTGGGCATTATTGAGATCTATGTCGAGTTAGAGGCCTAGATCTGAGGTTGCTACCTCAGATCTAGACTTGTGATGGTCCAGAAAGTCATAAAGTTTATGTCAATAAGTTATTGGTGAAGCCCCTTTGCCTTAAACCCTAGCCCTAGAGTGTTTTGGGCCTTTAGCTCCTTGGTTTCACGTAAAGTTTGCAACTTTACGTAGGGGATAGACTGTAGAAGAGTGGATCTATGGATTGGAGCCCCTGCATGGCTCGAAAAGCCACTGTATGGATTGAGAACTGGAGAGACTCGGCGAGTCACATGGGTGTACTCGACGAGTTGTATGAATATATGCATGGGCTCGACGAGTCTGTTGAAGATTGCCTAGGACTCGGCGAGTCTGTTCTTGGACTCGACGAGTCAGGTCGCAGAACCCCCAACCTCTTCTGGTTAAGACGCAGATCAGTGAGTTGAGCGGTGACTCAGTGAGTTGGACAGGATGGGACTCAGAGATAGTTGAACTCGACGAGTCCTGGGGTGACTTGGCGAGTTGGGTCGTATTTGGAGAGCTTCTGAGTTTAAGGACTCGGCGAGTCTTCGGGTTGACTCGACGAGTCGAGTCAACTGGAAGGTTGACTTTGACCAGGACTTTGACTTTAACCAGAGTTGACTTAGTTTGACTTCTAGAGTTTAGTTTGGAACTAAGTGTTATATCGATAATAGTAGCTCGGGGAGCTAGTGGAGGAGAGGTTCAGAGAGTTGTCGGACAGTAGCCAGAGGGCTATCAGCAAAATTCAGTAGTGCAGGTGAGTTTCCCTTTGTGTGAATGGGTCTACGGCCACAATGCCGGCCCATGTGGTTGTGAGTAGGAAGACCCGGGGGTTAGCCCTAGGCACTGTTTGCTAGCATGATATTCAGGACCAAGGTCCAATGTCGGGCGGGTGCCCAAGGAATGGTTTGCATGATAGAGTATACTTGTTGTCTGTGTGATACTTGTATGTGCCTTGTAGGGAGGTGAGTGTGGGCGAGGTCCCGTATCTCACCAATAGCAGAGTATGGACGGTGTTCCATATCTCATTAGCAGCAGAGCAGGGGCGAGGCCCAAGGTAGGAAGGGCGTGAGTGTGGGTTGGGCCCGTATCTCACCATCAGTAGGAGTGTGGACGGGGTTCCATGACTCATCAGTAGCAGGACAGGGGCGGGGCCCAAGATAGGCGAGGCCTTAGAACAAAAATCCAGTAGTATATGTTCAATTTGTGTGTTATGATATGATTGTATGTTAGTATATGTTAGCGGGCGGGGCCCAGAGACAGGAGGGGCCTAAGAGAAACAGATCTGTACACCGAGCGGGGCTCGAAGCCAGGCGGGGCCTGGAGCAGGCGGGGCCTGTTGTAGCGGGCGGGGCCCGAGGTAGTGGGCGAGGCCCAGTATTTGCAGTATGAAATTATGTGGATGGTATGTGGTAGGTTGGGGAACTCACTAAACTTCGTGCTTACAGTTTTTAGTTTTGGTTTCAGGTACTTCCGGTAGCGGAGGGAAGAGCTCGGGATGATCGTATGGCACACACCATAGATAGTCAGCCTGGGATGTTTTACACTGATAATAAGAACATGTTTTGAATTAACACTCTGATTTTATGTTAAGAATTATATTACGGATTGGTAATTGTGGTTTAAGTAACGTTTTAAAAATGAAATTTTTGGTCGTGATTTTTGGGGTGTTACAAGTTGGTATCAGAGCCTTGGTTTGAGGGATTCGGGCACACTCTCGGGTGTGTCTGAAGTCAAACTGAGGAAGTGGTATAAGGTTTTCAAAAGGAAATCATTTTCGAAAAGAATTTTTGAAAAAGAAACTTAAAAAGAGAAAAGAGTTTTGAAAAAGAGAAAAGAGTTTTGAAAAAGAGAAAAGGGTGTGGTGCATGCAATCGGCCGAGATCAAGTAAGTTCTCCCAAATTACCCATACAAGTTTATGTTAGGATATGAGTATTAGAACTGCATGGTAGATTAGGACTAAGGATCTAGGAGGATGCCTTATGTGCCTGTTATATGTGTATGAGGCTTATGAATTGCATGCTAGTACAGATTCCTGAGCAGGGGATAGAGCAGTATGATTGGATTATGTGGTTGGATTTACCTTTGTCTGAATGCTACTTGCTTTGTGCTTTGTGGGACTCTGAGCGATGGGAGTTATCCATTAGGTGAATACGTTAAGTCACATGTGATCAGGGTCGAATAATCTTAGAGTTCTGGATTTGTCCCTATTGCGCAACTCTCGTCTGAGTCTAACCGTTGTAGGGACGAGTCCTTTACTCGAAGGATTATCTGAGCCTCATCACATGTGATGGTATTCAGGTGGTGGCTAATTGGCATTACGAGGATACCTTTAGTAGCTGAGGACTGCATGCGGGTTGGAGGTTACCCTAGGGAAAGCCTAGGATGAGAGTAGTGCTGGGAGCAATAGTAGTAGTGAAAGGGACTTGGTGTAGTCGAGGCAATTCTTGAAGAAAGTACGGATAGATGTTGAAGGTAGTAGGGGCCCATACTACTGGAAGCAGAGGATCTGTACTCGATTCAAGAATGGCCAAGACAAAACCAGGGAACTTGTAGAGTGTGTGCGATCCCTCAGCAGTTATGTGTATTCTGATAGTTATGTGATATGTTTTTCAGCATGGTGACACTACAGGGTAGACCAGTTGGCGGATTAGGCGCCGGAGAGGGATCAGGCTCGGGTTCAGGGACCGAGCAGCTCGAGGAGCGGATGAGGGAGTTTGTATCAGCCGAGGTTACGCGCATCATACTAGATCAGACTCCTGTGATCTTTGGCATGGTCAAGGAGGGTATACTGGAGATCTTGGATGAGAGGCTGGGAGCCTTCCGTACCGAGATGATGGCCTTGATGGGAGCGCGTACCTTGACATTCCGAGAGTTTAGAGCTTGCGAAGCACCAGATTATCATGGGGCTAGGGACCCCATTTCTAGCAGCAGGTGGTTGGCCGATGTCGCCAATGCATTCCGTACGAGCCGGTGTCCCGAAGGGGACAAGGTCAGACTCGCCTCCTGCCTTCTGAAGGACAGAGCGAGGGATTGATGGGAGGAGATTGGTCATGCCTTGGGGGATGATGCCGCGTTGGACGCGATGACATGGGGTGATTTCTCGGCCAGGTTCAGGGCTGAGTTCTCACCGACTATTGAGGTGCAACAGTTGGCACGGGAGTTTCAGGATTTGACACAGACTACCGAGACCGTGGCGGAGATCACCGCCAAGTTCAGGGAGAGGGCCCTTCTTGTTCCGCAGTATGTCGCGGATGAGGAGATGAAGAAGGCCCAATATCACGCGATGTTGAGGGATGACTCAGGCAGTTTGTGAGCAGGTCCGGCTGCAAAATGTTGGAGGATATGATCGCACGAGCCAGGGAAAGGGAGATCGATCTGGAGCACCTCGGGAAGAGGAAGCCGAGGGAGGTTCAGGTATCTATGGGATCGGGCAAGAGGCCCAAGACGTCAGACTCTAGATCGAGAGGTCCTCAGGACCGGGGCCGCTGTGGAAAGTGCGGCAGGACGCACGAGGGTGCGTGTAGGAGTGGCAGCAGTGGTGATTCTAGCTGCTTCAAGTGCGGCCGGATTGGTCATTTCAGCAGAGATTGTACTGCTACCACCACCCATGGATCAGACCTGTTATGTTTCCATTGCAGTCAGAGGGACCACAAGAAGGCCCAATGTCCGAGTTTGCATTCGGCAGGACAGGTGATAGCACCTGCCCCTGCAACCATGAGGATCACCGACGGCCGTCAGGGCCAGGCAGAGACGCCTGCAGCAAGGAGCAGAGCATATCAGTTGGTTTCCGATGAGGTGTGAGCAGCCCGATGTGTCAGGTACATATCTTCTTTCATTTCTCTATCAACTTATGATATGGTCTTATTGTTATGGTTCTGCATCGGTATTGATAATGATATTTCGGAATTTTGCGGTCTGCTTGTGATTAATTTATATGTCATCTGCATACCTTGGATGTTAGAATGATAGTTGGAGGTCGTCTCCTTGGGAGTGGGTTACTTAGGATGTACTACCTATAGCATGACTGTGAGGGGCTCGATAGTGCCTCGCTAGTTCGGGAAGGTGTCGTTTGGAAATGGATCGGTTAGATCCCCAGTGGTGATAAGTCGGGTTTTCAGCGAAGTGATCAGGGGATGGTAGGAAGAATTGGAAATTCTTCTGAGCTGTGAGCTGTGAGGAGCTAGTCTAGTCGAAGTGGGGGAGAGCCATCCGTGTGACCAAGGATAGAAGTAAGTACAAGACTGGGGTGGTTTCGCAGTCTTGGTAAGGAAGGAAGCAGTTCAAGTGGGTGTTGGATGGAGGATCAGGTCAGTTGGGAGTTGGAGAAACTTTCCAACCTTGAGTTTGTGTATTCATGTCTAGCGGGTGACTGGTTCAGGAAAACCAGGTCGCGGAACCTTCGCCAGGTGCGAGTGTAGGCGGGATATAAGACTGTGGGGTAGCCGCAACATTCCCCAGCAGCAAGTCGTGAGGAAAGTGATGTAGGACTGCGGGTAGGCCGTATCATTCATTAGCAGATTAGTTCGCGGAGTGCGGGCGGAGGCCCGTATCTCCTAGTCAGTGATGAGGATCAGGAAAGGCTAAGTCATTGAGGTTTAGTATGGAGTTGGCCTGCATAGCCCTTGATTAGGTGAGGCCACTCCAGTATGTAGTCGGGTGAGACCCATGGGCGAGGCCCGTATGTTAGCAATAGTATAGGTGAGACCTGGGAGCAGGATTGCTCAGTAGTATGGTTTGGGTGAGACCCGCAGGCGAGGCCCGTGCGACAGTAGTTAGGCAGGTGAGGCTAGAGGGGAGGATCTCTCTAGGATATAGTTGGGTGAGACCCATGGGTGAGGCCCGTGAGATTATAGTAGTACAGGTGGGACCTGGTAGGGACCTTAGGGTCAAGATAGGGATCGAGGATCCCAAGACTTGTAGCGCCAGAGTGGCTGGATTGATAGAGCAGTGTAGATAGCCGAAGTTTCTTCGGAAGTTGCTGGGAGCGACTAAGAGATTGTGCTAGTTGTAATGCCCGGTGAGTATCCGGTAACCCAGTTATCGGCAGAATCTGTAGAGGGACCAGGGTGGTCTCGGTCCATTCGGGAGGCGAATGAGAAATGGCAGGACTTTAAGGCAGGAAAGTGAAGACAGAGAAGTATGGCGTGGGACAGCTAGTTGGCCGAGGAGTCGTACGCCTCTCGCAGCAGGGTTGGATAATCTCAGAGGGAAGGGTTTGACCGGTTGCACAGCTCTTGTTGGAGTCTAACCGTTACAGGGATGAATCTTTTACTCGCAAGATTATCTGGTCCATACGCTGGGCTGGGTGGTCAACGCCAAGTTATAGTAAGCATGAAGTGTTCGGTGGGTATCGAAAGTAGTGACCAGCACTGGGAGTGGCTGGAGTAACGGATACCATGAAGGATATGTCTTTCACAGTGGTAGAGGAGGTGGTTCGTGGTGGAACATTGCCTTGGGAAGGCCAGGAAACGCGCAAGGACAAAGGGGGTGAACCCCTAGGATCTCAGTGTAAGTACTCGGGGAGTACTGGAAGGATTGTCAGTTGAGAGAGTTGTGTGCTCAGGATTGGAGGGATTTGAGTGCACTTGAGGATTGATAACTACAAGGACTAGTTTTATTCTGGGTAACCGGGCGGAAGGTCCATGAGAGTGGTCGGCCGGAGTTATAGTCATCAGGCAGGGGCAATGTGAACGGATTGCAGGACAGTTGGCCGTAGCTGACTTCGAGGACGAAGTCTAGTTTAAGTGGGGGAGAGTTGTAACACCCATAATCAAAAAAGACCAAGAAAAGAAAGGAAAAGCTCTAAGTCATGAGTCAACTCGTCGAGTCCAGGGGGGGCTCGACGAGTCCGAGCGGGATCCGGGGTATAGAGTAAGTGACCGACTCGGCGAGTCGGCTAGTGGACTCGGCGAGTCTGGTCTGGGCGAGAAAAACCCTAATCCTGGGGGTTGTGCCCTATTTAAAGAACATTGTATCCCTTCCCCAGCCTCTTTACTCCCCTTTTGAGATCCAGAAACCCTAAATCGTGAGTGAGAGCCCTTGGAAGCAATTTAGAGCCTAGATAAGTGATTTTGGTGGAAAGGGGCTTGAAGATCTAGAGGCTTGCTGCAAAGGAGTGGTGTAGATCCGGGATCTATTTTAGTTGGAGCATATATTGGAGGTAATAAGCTGTCGCTTTGGCTTTATTGCAAATAGATATATCTTATGTTTGAGATTTGGGGCATTTTGGGCATGATTGAGATCTATGTCGAGTTAGAGGCCTAGATCTGAGGTTGCTACCTCAGATCTAGACTTGTGATGGTCCAGAAAGTCATAAAGTTTATGTCAATAAGTTATCGGTGAAGCCCCTTTGCCTTAAACCCTAGCCCTAGAGTGTTTTGGGCCTTTAGCTCCTTGGTTTCACGTAAAGTTTGCAACTTTACGTAGGGGATAGACTGTAGAAGAGTGGATCTATGGATTGGAGCCCCTACATGGCTCGAAAAGCCACTGTATGGATTGAGAACTGGAGAGACTCGGCGAGTCACATGGGTGTACTCGACGAGTTGTATGAATATGTGCATGGGCTCGGCGAGTTGGAAGAACAACTCGGCGAGTCTGTTGAAGATTGCCTAGGAATCGACGAGTCTGTTCTTGGACTCGACGAGTCAGGTCGCAGAACCCCCAACCTCTTCTGGTTAAGACGCATATCAGTGAGTTGAGCGGTGACTCAGTGAGTTGGACAGGATGGGACTCAGAGATAGTTGAAATCGACGAGTCCTGGGGTGACTCGGCGAGTTGGGTCGTATTTGGAGAGCTTCTGAGTTTAAGGACTCGGCGAGTCTTCGGGTTGACTCGACGAGTCGAGTCAACTGGAAGGTTGACTTTGACCAGGACTTTGACTTTAACCAGAGTTGACTTAGTTTGACTTCTAGAGTTTAGTTTGGAACTAAGTGTTATATCGATAATAGTAGCTCGGGGAGCTAGTGGAGGAGAGGTTCAGAGAGTTGTCGGATAGCAGCCAGAGGGCTATCAGTAAAATTCAGCAGTGCAGGTGAGTTTCCCTTTATGTGAATGGGTCTACGGCCACAATTCCGGCCCATGTAGTTGTAAGTAGGAAGACCCGGGGGTTAGCCCTAGGCACTGTTTGCTAGCATGATATTCAGGACCAAGGTCCAATGTCGGGCGGGTGCCCAAGGAATGGTTTGCATGATAGAGTATACTTGTTGTCTGTGTGATACTTGTATGTGCCTGGTAGGGAGGTGAGTGTGGGCGAGGTCCCGTATCTCACCAATAGCAGAGTATGGACAGTGTTCCATATCTCATTAGCAGCAGAGCAGGGGCGAGACCTAAGGTAGGAAGGGAGTGAGTGTGGGCTGGGCCCGTATCTCACCATCAGTAGGAGTGTGGACGGGGTTCCATGACTCATCAGTAGCAGGACATGGGCGGGGCCCAAGATAGGCGAGGCTATATGTTCAATTTGTGTGTTATGATATGATTGTATGTTAGTATATGTTAGCGGGCGGGGCCCAGAGACAGGCGGGGCCTAAGAGAAACATATATGTACACCAAGCGGGGCTTGAAGCCAGGCGGGGTCTGTTGTAGCGGGTAGGGCCCGAGGTAGTGGGCGAGGCCCAGTATTTGCAGTATGCGATTATGTGGATGGTATGTGGTAGGTTGGGGAACTCACTAAACTTCGTGCTTACAGTTTTTAGTTTTGGTTTCAAGTACTTCCGGTAGCGGAGGGAAGAGCTCGGGATGATCGTATGGCACACACCATAGATAGTCAGCCTGGGATGTTTTACTCTGATAATAAGAACATGTTTTGAATTAACACTCTGATTTTATGTTAAGAATTATATTATGGATTGGCAATTGTGGTTTAAGTAACGTTTTAAAAATGAAATTTTTGGTCGTGATTTTTGGGGTGTTACAATGCAGCGGCTCAATATTGCAGATCCAAGTTTCTAAGGCATGTTTATCACGTAAAGTTGCAAACTTTACGTGCATACATGGCTATAATGGCTCTTAATGACAAATCCAAGCTTATAATGGAGTTTTACGCTCAAGGAAGGCTTCATACATGACCAAGCTCGAAACTTTATGAACCTAGAACCCAAGAAGGGTCCAGATCTGAAGTTGCAACTTCAGATCTAGCTCATACACCACAATATCATCATAACCAAGCCAAAATAACCCTAAACCTCACCCAAGTGAGATCTAGAAAGAGATGAGGTAAAGGTGACGAATTGATACCTTCAAATGATGCTAACTGAGGTAGATTTTTGATCCCAACACTTTCCTTGCTTCTAGCCTCTTGCCTTCAAAGCTCTTCTTTTCAAAGATCCACTTTCCAAAGCTTAAAACACACAAGAATAAAGAACCACACGGATTAGGGTTTTCTGTACTCTTAAGGGACTATAAAGAGGCTGAGGGAGGCTTATGATTCTTTAAATAGGGTGCAAAACCCCGGGATTTAGGGTTTCATCTGCCAGCTCCTAATCGTCGAGTCCCTTCTTGGACTCGGCGAGTAGGTCACTAAAACGCGTGGACCAACCCGCTGCTACTCGACGAGTAGGGCAACCAACTCGTCGAGTAGCCCTTGAAATCAAGAAACTTTTATATTAAATCAATACCTGAGAATCGGGGCGTTACAGACGGTGACATTGGGTTGATCTCCAGGAACGTTCTGATCTGACCTCTTCTTAAACAATAGTTGGTTTTTCTTGTCGGATGCTGCTAATTTGGCACGTTTTAGTGCAGCAACGTTGGGTGCTTGAACTGGTTCCTTTTCAAAATGATCAATGATACGAGTTCTTCTTTCAGCGGGCGGGTCAACAGGGGGATCTTGAGATGACTGGCCAGCATTGAATTCTTGAACGGATGATTTGAACTTGTCGCCATGTTCCTCTGCCAGTTTCTTCTTCAAGTCAAAATAGCTTGCAGTTAAGGTTCCCAGGTGTGTTTGCAGATCAGAGATTTGCTTTGATTTCAGAGTCTTATCTGCTTCAAGATCTGCAACACGGATGTTAAGCTGAGCTTTTTCGGCTTCAAGATCAGCTACATGAATATCAAGCTCAATGTTTTTCTGGTTTAGCACACCGATCTCCTTTCTAAGTTCGTGCATGGTGGAATCATCCTCTCCTGAGTGGCTTTCCTCTATAGAAATTCCTTTAGCGTAGGAGGAAGGCAATGAGCTTTGTTGTTGGGCCAGATGCATAGCAAGCCTCCCAGAGGCAACATCATGAAAAGGCCTAGGAGGAGATGATCCTGGGGTAGCTGATGAAACACCAACTTCAAAAATGGAGCTTGGTCCTTCGTGGGATTGTACAGATGAATCAGCAGCAAAAGTAGTTGTTGGAGTAGTTGTTGGAGTAGTCTGATGGCCTTGAGATTGTTCTGGAATGAATACTCCCTGTCTTGGATCACGTCTTCTCCTTTTTAACGGAGATTGGGAGGTCAGAGTCGTCAACGGTTCACTCACAGATGGCTCAATAGTAAGAATAACATCCTCAAGGGGAGGAATCCCTGAAGTTGTCTCCATAGGAGTTGTAGTGTCAACCATTTGGTTGGAAGAAGGAGGCGTTGTTTCAAGAACATCTTCTATATCCCTTATCTCTGTTGCTGGATGAGCAACATCACAGATACTGTCAAAAAACGAGTCAAGGTCTTCATTGGACAAGAGGTTATCATTGCCTCGAAAATTCAAGGAAATGTCATCCTTGTCATAACCTGAAAGATCAATATCATTAAACGAATTATCATCATCTCCTTCTTTTTCAGTTGCATCTTCCACCGTTCCCTCATTGTAGTCACTCTCAACGTGCACGGATTGCAAGTTATGCTCTTCAGCCACTATAGCAATAGGTGTAACTACATTATCTTCGTGATCTGATATAGGAATAACATCTACTTCGGAAATGACATCGTCTTCAGAAATTACGCTGTCTGAAGACTCATGAGACTCAGATGCCTCCCTTGAATCAGCAAACATACCAAACTTCACTAAGGGATACTTTCCTTGAAAAGTAACTTTTCCCCTTCGGTTTTGCTTGATTATCCCGACAGTGTTTGGCCCAAGAGACTTCATGTCTAGAGTATCTCCTTCTTTAACCATCGCAGGAAATTGCTTGTTGATGAACACTTGAATGAACCTTGGATACATCAAGAACTTGTCCCTTGTTTTTCCTTTGATGTTTACAATCAGCTCGTCAAGGATGAACTTGGAGAAGTTGAAATCCAGTCCCGCACCAAGTGAAACGATGGCAACTATGTTCCTTAAAGAAATTTCATCCGCGCCAGATTTTCTTCCTGATATGCAGCTCACATAGACATGAGCTAAGAACCTCCAGTACGGTGGTAGCAGCTTCTTCATTGTCGGAGGAAATTCGCCTTCATAGCCCATCTTGTTGAGAAATTCCTGAACTTGATCGGTTTCAATCTCAGTAGGAAAGGTAGATTGATCGTCGATTTTCAGAACGTCCCTGATGAATTGTTCTGTTATGATGATTTTGCAACCCTTTACAGTAGCTTCAACAGATACAGATCCATCTTCTCCTTTCTTTACGTCAGCTGACCTCCAGAATTCTTTGATTATGCCTTGATAAATTGCTGGATTCACAGTAAGAGCAGTGTTCAGGAAACATTCCCTTAATCCATGTATCATTGACTTCAACTCTCCATGAGCAACAGGAGGATCAGCCAAAAGAATTGCCAAGTTGTGACTGTCAGCGAATTTTAGATCTGCCATTTCAACCTGCACAAACCAAGCCAAGTGAGAAAACAATGTATTTAAACATTTAAAATTTGTGTTTTACTCTTGAAACAGTTTAATTAGGTTTTTAAAGAAAACAAATGAAGAAAAATCAAATCTTGTTGACCAAAACTGAGTTTACGGTCAAGTGGCGTTCACGGCCGTAAACAGTCAATGACCGTGAACATCTCATTGACCGTAAACAGCCCATTGACCGTAAACAGTCATGACCGTAAACAGCCCATTGACCGTAAACAGTCAACGACCGTAAACTCATGGCCGTAAGCTCCTGGCCGTAATCTATGGTTGTAAGCTCTGGCCGTAAGCTCATGGCCGTAAACTCCAACAGTTCGACTTTTGTCGATTACACCCTCAATACAGGTCGATTTGATGCGCGAATAGCCTATTGAGGATCGAAATTAGCATACCTTCAGATTCAAATGATCAATTTCACGAAAAAAAAAACACGAAATTTTTTTAGAGAGAGAGAGAGAGAGAGAGAGAGAGAGAGAAAGATGGTTTATGGCCGAGAGAAGCAAAATGAAGATGTAAAGTGTTTTCGGATGGAACTTAAACCTTATATACTGGGTCCATGCCCAAGAAAATATCCATGGGCTACAATCCACAATGCATAAAAATAAAGTCCAATAAAAATTTAAAGGCTTTTAAAAATAATGCATTTTGAGGACAAAAAAATAAAAATAAAAATAAAATGAAACAAATTTTAAAAATCAAACTAAAATATTATTATTTGAAAAATGAAAATAAAATAAAATTAAAAAATAAAAATAGAAATAAAAAATAAAAATAAAATTGAAATTAAATGAATTAACACCAATTTCACCTCAACTAACGCTAATAATAATTTTGTGATATTGGGATCAAAGTTGTTAGACATCCTTAATTCACTTATCGGTATTTCTACCTTCATGTCCATGTCTGGTCGATCGCCAGTATTGTGGTCCACTTAAGCACGAAAAATTGTGACAAATTTTTGGACATGCTATAACTGACAAGACAATTTGATCCTATGTTCCTAGATAAACTTCCTAAGGACCATTCAGCTGACGACGACCAAGGATATTGTTGTCCACCTAAATTGAGCAGCGAGATCTACAGACAACCTATAAATGTTCAATTTTAGTTGTACTAGAACGTGTTTCCCGCTTCCTGATATACCCCAATAATCAAGGACTTCCAGAACATATGACTAACTAGAGAGTGAAACATATGACTAACTAGAGTTTAGAAGGATTGAGAAGTAGAAGGTTACATATGTTGTGTACCAGGTCGGATTGTTAATCACGTAAAGGAGACAACATATGGCTAATAGGTAGGAAGAATAGCATAGAAGAAGATGCAGAGAGACAGAGTTGCATATGTTGCAGTCCAGGTCGGATCTTCCGATCACACAGAGGAGGTAACATATGACTGACAGTAAGAAAGAAAATAACTTTCTACAGACCTAATTTATCGGAATTCCCCAGTTGCCCCGTCAATACCGGAATTAAGGACAAAGTCCGCACATCGAGGAAAAGTTAATCCACAGTTCTAGATACAGATCATTTAATGTATCCACAGATTCCCATGTATATCTCTCTGCTCAACCTATCTAAGCATCGTATTGTCAAGCTATATGGAGCTATCTAGGTCAAGATTTGTCAGGTCTCTAAATTCCTTAAGTTCATCTGATCCTAGGAAAGTCCATTTTAAAACCTTTCGTGCCTACCAGCGCATTGAACACAGAGCTTAGGCAATTTAACTTTGGTACCTTACACAGATTCAGATTGCCTGTTATCACATGATTATATCACTTCCCAACACATCACCTACAAACAAAAACTATCAGCATCATATTTTTGATTTTCTGATTTTCTAATGTTTTTGCATTTTGAATTTTTTGAATTTTTGTTTGGTTTTTGTTTATTTCTCCCCCTAAATTTGTGCATGGGAGAGAATGAAATTAAAATGCGCAAATTTAAACTAACCTAAAGCAAAAATTAGTCCTCAAAACGTATCATTTTCAAAAAGCTCACAAGCACATCGAATCGAGCTTTGTTAAACGGCTTTGTGAACAGATCCGCCACATTATTAGCAGTGGGAACCTGTTCCAGCCGAATGAGCGAACGCTCAAAACAGTCTCTGATGAAATGAATTTTGATATCAATGTGCTTGGTTTTTGAATGCTGGACAGGATTTTTAGCAATCTGAATTGCAGCCTCATTATCACAAAAAATAGGGGTTTATAGATAGTTCAGGCCGTAATCCAACAGCTGATGTTGGATCCAGATAACTTGAGAACAAGAAGAAGAGGCAGCAACATATTCCGCTTTTGCTGTTGAGGTTGAGACGGTGTGATGTTTCTTGCACTGCCACGACACCAGACGATCACCGAGAAATTGACATCCTCCTGAAGTTGATTTCCTGTCAAGCTCACAGCCTCCATAATTACTGTCAGCAAAAGCATATAAATCAAATTCAGAATTTTTCGGATACCAAAGACCCAATTTTGGGTTGCCTTTGAGATACCGAAAGATTCTTTTGACAACAATAAGATGTGAAAGTTTAGGATTGGCCTGATATCGAGCACATTGACAAACTGCAAACATGATGTATAATCTGCTTGCAGTTAGATACATCAACGATCCAATCATCGATCTGTAGTCGGTCTGATCTACGAGTTCGCCATTAGTATCCGGAGTCAGCAGGGGTCTTTCGGCCATCGGTGTCAATGCAGGTTTAGCGTCTCGGAACCCGAACTTCTCCAGCATATCCTCCACATACTTGACTTGATGGAGCAGGATTCCGGTTGACTTCTGTTGGACCTGAAGCCCCAAAAACATGGTCATTTCACCCAATGAACTCATCTCAAACCTCTTTTTCATAACACCTTCAAACTCCTTGCATAGCTGCAGACTTGTAGACCCGAAGATAATGTCGTTAACATAGATCTGAACTAGAATCTGATCATTACCCACATGCTTAACCAACAAGGTTTGATCTATAGTGCCATGAGAATATCCATGCTCAAGCAAGTGCTTTGTGAGAGTTGCATACCACGCTCGAGGAGCTTGATGTAACCAATACAACGCCTTGTCCAACTTGTAGACATTATTGGGAAACTTCGAGTTAACAAACCCAGGGGGTTGATCAACATAGATTTCTTCCTTCACCTTACCATACAAGAAGGCTATCTTGACATCCATCTGGTAAATCGTGAAGTTCATGTAGGAAGCATATGCAAGGAAGATACAGATAGCCTCCAAGCGAGCCACCGGAGCATAAACCTCGGTGTAGTCAAGACCCTCGATCTGTCTAAACCCACGAACCACGAATCTCGCCTTATTTTGCACCATGACTCCGGAAGCATCCTGCTTATTGCGATATACCCAGCATGTGTCAAGAGACTTTTTTCCCTTAGGTAGTTCAACCAGTGTCCAAACCCTGAGCTTTTCAAATTGATTTAACTCTCCGTGCATAGCATCTACCCAGCTGGGCTCATTCAAAGCCATTTCAACATTCTTTGGCTCAATTTGAGAGATAAAGCAAGAATAAAGACATGTATTAACATCTCCACTCTGACTTCTTGTTCTAACACCAGCACCCAGCTGGCCAATGACATTTTCGATCGGATGATTGCGTTAAAGACGAGAAGGTATCTCCTGGCTGATGTCATTGATTGAAACGGGAAGATTGTAAATGTTGATAACTCCATCATTTGCCGAATGATCCACTTCATACGAATCTATCTCGTTAGAAGGATTGGCCACAAACTCATTAGCAATTTGCTCAGGAAAGAGAAGTTCCATAAAAGTTTGAGTAGCAGCGGAAGAATCTCTGGACATGAACTCTCTTTCAACAGGAGTAAGAGGTGTGGCATCAGCATCTAGAGCGTGTTGTTGACTTGGAGAATCTGGACAAGTAATTGGAACAGATGACTCCACCGTAGGAATTGCAGAAGGCACTATCGGCGGTCTGTAAACAACTTCTTCGTCTTCTTCTTCAGGTACAGTCTTCAAACCAGAAGTAGAACCAGATAAACTATCTGAACACACATTGAACGATTTGAACAAAGATGTGTAATCAAATAGCCAACCAGGACCCACTCTAGCACCAGTTTCATTCTCCTCCAACCAGCGGACATTGAAGGATTCTACGATTTACTTTGTTCTTTTGTTGTAGACCCTGTACGTAGTGCGAGCAGCATACCCCACAAAATAGCAGTCATCAGCTTTGGCATTGAACTTCGGGTTGGACTCCAGGTGAAGAAGGGTACAAGAACAGCCAAATACGCGGAAATGACTAACAGATGGCTTGTGACCATATAGAATTTTGTACGGAGTCTTCATCTGAGCTTGGTTGATCAGAACATGATTTTGAACATAACATGCTGTGTTGATCGCCTCAGCCCAAAAGAAAACTGGCAACTTTGAGTCACACAACATCGTCCTTGCAGCGTCTTGGAATGTTCGATTCCTCCGTTCAGCAACACCGTTTTGTTGAGGCGTGTGAACGGAACTATATTGACGCACGATTCCCTTTTCTGTGCAAAAGTGATCAAGAACCGCATTCTTGAATTATGTTCCATTATCAGTTCGAAGCGCCTTCACCCGGTTATTGGTTTGGTTCTCTATCATTACAATGAACTTCTTCATCAGATCAGGTACCCCATCTTTGTTGGATAAGAAGAAGACCCATGTGAAACGCGAGAAGTCATCGATCACAACTAGATAGTATGAATTTCTGTTGATGCTTAGGACATTGACCAGACCAAATAAATCCATGTGTAATAATTGGAGCACCTGGCTGATTGAATTGACCTGTTTTGGCAGGTGTGGTTTTTTGTGATGCTTTCCCTGGGCACATGACACACACTTTTCAAATGTTATGAAGTCTCTGACAGGTAGGCCACACACCATTTCATTTTTAGCAAGACGATTCAGATTCTTAGCGTTAGCATGACCGAGTCGTCGGTGCCACAGCATAGCATTTTGTTCTGAGACTTTTGAAAAGAGGCAGTTGACTTGTTCAGGAATGTTGCTATTCATGTCGATGATGTATGCATTTCCATCCCGCTTTGATTTAACAAGAATCCACTCATCCGGGATGACAATGCCTGGCTTCAGAATCAGACATTCCTTATCAGTGAAGTGAGTTGAATAACCCTTGTCACAAATCTAGGAGACGCTCAATAGGATATGCCTTAACTCGGGAGCATAGTTGACGTTCTCAAAACTCAGCACTCCATTTGACACAGTTCCTTTCTGAGTGATTTTTCCGCCTTCTCCGCCAGCAAAGGAAACGAATCCCCCATCAAAAATTTTGAATGTCGTTCAACTGGGAGATGTCTCCTGTCATATGCCGGGAGCAGCCGCTGTCGACATACCAAGGTCTGACGACATTCCTCCGTAACTGTCCCTGCAAAATGAG
The DNA here is from genome assembly GCF_052849685.1 of Lactuca virosa. Taxonomy (NCBI): domain Eukaryota; kingdom Viridiplantae; phylum Streptophyta; class Magnoliopsida; order Asterales; family Asteraceae; genus Lactuca; species Lactuca virosa. The sequence goes on from NC_136430.1 coordinate 137,763,152, forward strand.
CGGGATCATTTAGATTTGGGGACCCAGGTCATTACTTTCCTGGGTTGACCCTTTACGATCATAAATTTATCTTTTGAACTTTTTGATTTTGAATAATCATTTAAAACACTTTTAGAGGATGACGATGATTGGTTGGAAGTTAATTTGGGCACCCATGATTTTGATACATTTTTCCTTCCCGTTTGCTTTGGGCATTTGGATTTTGTACCAGAAGTGGTTGAAGATCCAGATCCGCTCTTTTACGAAACCGACCTCGGCTTAGCCTTGTTCGATTTTGGCAAACTATTTGTGACTTTATTATTGAAAACCTGTTTGTTCTTTTGAAAAACTGCCCTTTGCTTGTTTTGATTAGCCTTCCAATCATCATCTCGAGGGCATTGATCTCGAGGACTATCTAGTTAAATACCTTCCTCGAGACTCGTTCTCTCCTCTTTGAGACGAAAAATGCACGAATGCCTTATTAGGACAATTCCTAGCGATGTGACCGGCAGTACCACAGTTAAAACAAATTTGCTTATTATCATTGTAACTGGTACTGCCTTTGTCTGATTTACTTTCTTTACTGACACCCTTACTTTTCCCACAAGAACATGTACAAGAATCAGATTGTGTGATTGATGAGGGTGAACCATGTTGTGTGATTGGTGAAGTGGATGTGCTTGAAACAGAAACATCGGTATTGTCAAACAAATCATCAAATATATCGAAAAAGTTTGAGTTATCATTTTGTGATGCAGAATCATCACAAGATACAACATTTATTTTAACATCAGAAACAAAAGTGTTATCATTTGAAATAAAAACAGCAGGTTCAGAAACATTTTTATTTTCAGAAACACATCCTTCATCTTCTTTCTTTGATTGACTTAAAGATTGATCTGCATGGGAAGTAGAAACATTAGTATTTTCAACATTAATACTACCTCCTGATACAAATCCATATTTAATAAATGGCTCTCTGTCCATCTCTTCTTTTTTCAACGGGTTATACTCATAGGTGTGATTAAAAGGAGGAGGCACTTTATCATACCCTAAACCCTTTGGCTGATTATTTTTAAATTGGAAATTATGTTCTATCATGGACGCAACTACTTCACTTGACACATCAAATTTTCTAAAATTAAAATCTGCATTTTCAAATTTGTTTTTCAATGTGTCAAGCTCAGCAGTTAACTCAGCAAGTTGTTCAGTCACAAATCTATAATTGGCACACTTATTGCTATACTCTTCCTGAAGTTTTCTAAAATCATTTGTTTTTGCTTCTAATTAAGCTTTAGAGGTTTCTGTCCTTTCCTAAGTTTATACCCTTCATATTTTAGGTCCTCGTTCTCTCTACACAATAATTCTATATGCTCAAGTAAATTTTTGACATTATCAATGCATGTTTGAGAACAAGAAGACCGACTTACCTCTTTCTTCTCAGGTTCTGGAGTAGAAGATACCATAAAGTCAAACTGCAACTCCATCATCTCTTCTTAAGGATCAACCTCAACTTTCTCTTCTGGAGCATCATCGATTTGAGCAAAGTGTGCACTCTCAGGTCCTAAAATATTCAGTTCCGGAATCTGGTCCTCCCAGTCAAAGGACTGAGCAACCACTGCCATATTAGCAGTCTCACTGTTGATAGCAGCACTTCCACGACTATTTCCCACTTGAACCATTGTTCTATCATTGCTTATCCTTCTGTCTGGCTTCGGACACTCACGAGCAAAATGACCTGGCTTGTGGCAATGGTAACATCAAAGCTTGCCCTTGTTAAATCCAACCTTCTTGTCAGCATTCATTCCCCAGTTGTTCTTTCTCGTCTTCTTTGCAAATTGCTTTGCCCTGAACACTGTCATTGCTATTTGCCAAGTAATATCCATTTCTTCCACATCTTCTGGATGAATTTGATCCAGATCAGCAAATAAGAGTTGAGGTGGAAGCTCTCCAACTACAAAAGCATTGTAGCAATTCACAAGTCCAGTGTCAAGAGCTAAGTTTTCATCGCTTTCTTTTGGATTGGGAGCAGGAACCATAATTGGTGCTTTGGAGGAGGAAACAGCTTGTGAAACAACAAAAGACTGACTTTGTGGATGAGACATAGATGATGAAGCAACAAATGGTGCAGCTGATGGAGCAACAAAGGTTTGATTCTGAGGTTGTTGAACGGCAAAAGCTTGACTTGGAGAGGAGGTAAAAGATGAAAAGGCATTATTTGAAGAAATCCCAAGATTTGCAGTCGAGTAGGAATTCACATGATTGATCTCTCTTTGCTTATCATCAAGATCACAGGCTTTGATGATTGCCATAGTTTCAGCAAGATTGAGACGATTGAGATCTTTCGTCTTCTTGATGACAGCCACGTTCATATCCCATGCCTTCGGAAGTGAATTCAGCAGCTTTTTGTTTATCTCAAACTTAGTCACATAAATCCCAGTTGAACTCATTTCAGTGGTGAGTGTGGTAAAACGCTGCAACTGGGCTTCTAGAGTTTCTCCAAGAACATAATTAAACATATTGAATTTCTATCTTAACATGTCTTGGCGACTCTGTTTCATGTCTTCATTACCCTCATAGACCTCAATTAAAGCTTCCCACAATACCTTGGCTGAATCATACTCTCTGAATCCTTGAGCAATATCAGAAAATAAAGCCATAGTTAAAGTAGCCAACGCCCTTTCCTGTTCTTCAACCTTTTTGAAGTCTTCATCAGTGTAATCAGCATACACTTTGTCAATTATTTTTCCATTCTCAAGAGTAGTAGTGATTCTGACTGGTCCTCTGAGAATGCTTCGCCAAACCTTAAAGTCTTTCATCTTGATGTATTTCTCGATCCGGTATTTCCATTCCGGGAACCCTTCTGCAGATAACAAGCGTGGAATGAGAGTGGTTGTTCCCATGATTGAATCCAATTCATGATGAATTGCTGGGCTTTGAGAATCGATTTTTGTTTTTGTTTTTGTTTTTGTTGGTTTTTTTAATTGAAAATGACTTAAAGAATAAACTAAAACACCAAAAAATATAGTTTACGGCCACAAGATTACGACCGTAAACAAGTTTACGGTTGGCTGATTACGGTTGGTAGTTTACTGTTGAGGAGTTTGCGGTTGAGGAGTTTACGGTTGATGAGTTTATGGTCTTTGAAGATTGCCTTTTTACGGTTTCTGAAGATACACAGTATACGGTCATTGAAGATTGCTAGTTTACGGCCGTGAATAGAAGTTTACGACCGTGAACTCTTGACCGTAAATGCCCAAATTTTGATGAAAACACGAATTTTAAGCATATCTGATCCCCTTTTGCTACGAAGACACCAAATCAGGCCTCGAACAATGACGAAACTAAGCTCCTTTGACCGTGAACTTGATTGTAATATGATTTGACACCGGATTTGCTCTGATACCAAATGTAAGGCCCTGAAATCAAGGATCCGAACCAGTGATCAAACAAATAACAATCAAACAAGATTAGAATGTATTAGAAGAAAATTAAACCAAGCTTTTCACACGTTTATATCAAAGAAACGTCAGGTACAACTGGGACACACACACATAGACTGTAAACTCTATGAACTGACAACAAAAAACGACAGACTCTGACAAGCCCTATATATAGGGGAAAGGCTGGCCGTAAACAGGTTTACAACCATAAACCTGTTTATGGCTGTAAACAGAATATTGGCCATAAACACATCCAAACAACTCTATTACATGACAAAAGACCCATTAAGACCTATACATCAGATAGCCTAGCGCAAACCGTAAACTAGACCCTTCAAAGATCATTAAGGTTCATGTCACGGTCTGTCACATAGTAGTCCTTAAAGAACTCACTATGTGACTTAGGAAGTGATTGAAGAACCTAGTCAACAACCAACTTCCTCAAGACTTTGACACCCAATTCTCCCGGCTTGTCAATATGTGACTTCATCCCCAAGATGTGAGCACACATAGACTTTCCATCTTGCCAATAGGGCTTGAGTGACCTTGAACTTTTCAAGTCTTTGAACTTGTGGGTTAGGGAGAATAATTGGAGGAGGTGGAGGAAGTGAAGTATGATTTCCAGTCCCATTAATGCACAACAAAGGGATTAATCTTTCACCTTGATCGCCATTTAGGATATCATCTTCATTAGAATAGTTTTATCCAAAAGGATATGGAAGACCATAGTTGTCATAACTAGGCATCTATGAAGGAGAAATTCAAGTTTAGTTGATTTAGGTCCTTAATATAACACCCAATATGAAATATTAAGGCTAGGAACCAACACAATATTTTATAACTTGGAAGAGGGATGCCGTAATCCAAGCTACAAAATATTTGAAGGTAGGCGAATGACGATTCACCAATTTCCACCATGAAAAACGAAATAGGAATTAGGTTTTAATTGGTTTGAAACTCCTAGATCTTTTGAGATTCATTGAACTTTTCAATGGCATGTTTAAATCTTGATTGTTTCATCTCAAGTTTGTGACTGGGATGTCGAGGATCACAAACAAGGTGTGAATAACCATGCAAATATACTTGGTACCCTTAATATTTATCACCTAATCGATGTGCCGGTTAACCACACGCGCTCCACCGATCTATGATAAACCTTAAGCCACCCTTTGCCAACCTTGTTAAATCCAAGTTAGTGTGTTGGTTAACCACACACGCTCCACTAACGACTTAAGCAAGGTACAAAGTGTAATTTCATGGGTTAGCACCAAATTCACATTTTCCTAAGTAACTAAGATTGGGAATTTATAAGTGTTTAGTTACTTAGTATTTATCATTATACTTTTAATGAAGGGAGAATTAATGTCCTGTCAAACCCGTTCGGCTAACGACCCTCCACCAGTCAAGGAAGCGGTGGGTGAGAGTGGACACCCATTAAACTGCCATTTTATAGGTAGTAACCTTATACCCCCCTTATAGACCCGTTTCGTGAATGAGGCCTACTAAAGGTAAGATTGACTTTGTTCTTATATATATATATATATATATATATATATATATATATATATATATATATATATATATATATATATATATAACTATTAACTATTAATATTATAACAGTATATAGGTTGAAATTTAACTTTTAAAATTCTAAGGGTTTAGCTTGGAATTAAAGTATTCATGCGGGGAAACTTTACAAATTCCAAAACTTGAGGGCAAGTTTTGAACAATTCAAAAAACTTTTCAATTCCATAACTTATGAGTTTAAAGTAGTTTTAATGGAAAAACTCTTCAAGTTCCATAACTTGAGGACAAGTTATGGAAGACTTTAAAACATTTAAAAATGAGACTCTTCATTTTTTATAACTTATGGAAATTTTATGAGTTTTAAAAATCATAAATGTGACTTTTCATATAAATTGAGGACAAGTTACAAAAACACATATTATGAAGAACATTTAGATCAATTTGGATTGAAAACAAATTATCACATAATTTTTCTATTAACCTAAAGAACTCATAAGAACAAGATAATTCAAATCAAACAATTTTTATGTAATTAGCCTAACCATTAAACTAATACAAAACATGAATCTATTGTCAATTATCTATTGAATTGGATTAGAATGAACATTACCACATCAAAAACAGGTTTATATGTTAAAAAACAGCTTAGGGTAATGATTATAGTCCAATTCCAGCCTTAAAAGTCGAATATATGCTGTCAGGGGCTTCTACTCGTCGAGTGTATGAACCTACTCGACGAGTAGGATGAATCTCTTCATGGACCCGGCGAGTCCAGTTTCCAGAAAGACATAATTTTCGATTTTCAGCCATTTCAGCAAGTATAACATGAAAACAAGCCTTGGCTCTGATACCACTGATGGGTTTTAGTAGACTACAACATCCTATGGTGCACATACAACCCTAAATACCTTGGATCTATGTTTTCACTAATTATACATGCAAATGGATTCCAAGACATTAAACCTATAACTAGCATGCAATTTGACATAAACAAATTAGATACTAGTTAGAATAACATACATCTTTGTTGTAGCTTGATTCCATGGAGCTTAAGAGCCTAGTGCCCCAAGTGTGACATCTCAAATGGTTCACACAACACCAACAACAACTTGGAATAACTTGAAAGAAAAGTCCTTATGCTCAAAATCGGCTAGCCCTCTCATATGAATCCTTCGAGCCAATTTCTTAAGCTATGGGGTCTTTATATATTGTGGCTATTAGGGTTACACCATGTAACTCATGTCTTTCCATATTCTTCATGCTCCATGGGTTAAAACCTCCATGGAGTATCCATGGGTTTAGCCCAAGATGAGGAACTATGGATCATAAGCCCACATATACAAGAATGAATGATTTACACAATCAATCCCCATATATTTAATTAGTCTCTTTTTGATCACAAAATTAATTCCAAATTAATTCTTGATCAATACTAATTAAATAATACGATTTCATATTAATATATTAGAACTTATAATATATTAATAAATCATAAATATCCTTTTCTCAAAAAAGTCTATCCAAATCGTTCCGATGCCATGCAACCCAAATGGGCCATGCCAAATCGGGTCAGGTACATACCAATTATAGTTATGGACTTAGACACTAATCCAACACATAACCCCTGTTGGTTCAGCCTCCCTTCACTCTTACCCAGCCACCACAAAAACCCTAGCTCCCTTTGTGTGCATTTGTGTTCTAGAAGCCATTTGAGAGTGTTTGTGTGTTGTTTTAGTGAGAAAAGAAGGAAGGAGCTTGAAGAAGAAGCAAGGATCCACCAAGAGCTTGTAGATCCAGAGGATTGACACCATTTCTGACTCTTTTGAGGTATCAAGCTCCCTACTTGACCATTGTATGCTTAGATTAGTTTATTTGAGGGTTTTATGTCCTTTTTGACCCCATTGTTGGGAGTGTTTGAGTTTTGTTGGTTCTAGAGCATAAGAGTTGTCCTTTTGGACTCTTAGAATCACCTAGGGTTATAAAAACCGGATCTTGGTGGTTAAGCCAAAACCATGCAAGGGTTAGATGGTCTTAAAGTTTGTATAACGGACCAAAATCACGTTTTGATCCTAACCATCCATGCAAGCACCTAAAGTTTGTAACTTTATGGCTTGGGAGGCCTGAAAGGACCTGGATCTACATTTTGGACATAAAGACTTAATGGATTAAGTCATAAGTGAAGTCCCAAGGAAACTGGGTAGTACGCTAAGCGTAAACCCTGGTACGTTGCGCGTACTTGGGTGGTTCACAGTCCGTTACCGTTCACGGTCAGTTACCGTTTACAGTCAACCTTCGTTTGCGGCCAAGAGTACACTGGGCGTACTGGCCAGGTACGTCGCACGTACGTGTTTAAAATGGAAACCATGGGCTTTTGGGCCTTAAGGATCTGGGCCTGGGTTTGGGGCCTTGTGGCCCACTGAGAAGTGCAAGTTTGGACTTACAAATCTAGAACTAGAGCATTGGGCCTATTGGGCCATGATTGGACCCTTGGAGTTGTTACCTTTGGACTTGGAGCTTTCAGGCCCAATTAGGGGGATGGGGCCCAATTCAGGAATTGGGCAGTTAGTGGGCCTTAAGGAGTCTTTAATAGGCCAATGGAGGGCTGGGCTTAATAGATTAGGATTGGGACTCCTGAATGTCCCAATTGGACCAAGGGGTAAAATCGTCATTTTACCCTAAGTTGTGTTATAGACTCTGATCGGGTGTTAATGTGTTTATGTTAGCCGGGAGTCATCAGAGCAGCTGTTAGAGAATACTTTCCACGAGATTCAGCATGCAGTTTTCGAGGTGAGTTACCTTCCAGTAGAGGTGGGTCTACGGCCACAATGTCGGCCCACCAACAGGGATTGTCGTTAGATGATTGTCTGTGTGATAATTATCTAGGTTGCTATTATTAGATGTGCTTTATGTGCCAGTATGATATGATGTATGTGATAGCGGTAGTAGGACGGAATAGTCCCCTGCCTCGGTCGTTAGGACCGAAGGGTAGGTCAGTACCCCAGTAATGCTTGATAGTATGATTATGACAACATGATTATGATAGTATGATTATGAGTTGCTAGTAGTAGGGGTGAAATAGTCCCCATTGCCGGTTGAGATAGACTGGAGGGTAGGTCAGCACCCCAGAACTGCTTGACATGGGTTGCTCAGCACCCTAGAACTGCTTGATACGGGTTGGTCAGCACCCCAGAACTGCTTGACATGGGTAGGTCGGGCTCCCCAGAATTGCCCGACAGTATGTATGTTGTTCGGTATGTGGTATGATGGGGGAACTCACTAAGCTTTGTGCTTACAGTTTTCAGTTTTGGTTTCAGGTACCTCTTCGTCTAAGGGGAAGGAGTCGACAGGGTAGCAACGCATCGCACACAGATGATTCCGCATTTTAGAATTCTGGGATCGTACTCTAACATTATTACTATTCGACACTATGGGTTTTTGAGACATGTAGCTATGGTTTATGAACTAATGTGATACCAGCAATGTTTTCCTCAGCCAAAATTTATAAGTATTATAATTAAAACAAAAATTTTTGGTCTAGATTTTTGGGATGTTACAAGTTGGTATCAGAGCCTTGGTTTGAGGGATTCGGGCACACCTTTGGGGGTGTCTGGACTCAAATCGAGGGCTTGAAGGATTTTCACGAGAAAATAGTTTTCTGAAAATTTAATAAGGAGTTTTAAGAAACAACAAGGTGTGTGATGCGTGCGACCGACCGAGCTCAAGTAAGTTTTCCCCAAGATACCCCTACATGATATGTTATGTTATATGATATGATTATGAGAACTGCATGCTAGATTAGGGCTAAGGATCTAGGAAGGATGCCTTATATGCCTATTGTATGAGCTTATGGAGCTATATGCTAGGGCTGGTTAGTCAGCAGTATGATAGCCTGATTAGTTTATGCTTGGTTATGGTCACTTGATGCACGAATGCTGCTTCCTTTGTGCTTATAGGGGTTCTAGCTAGCTTTAACTAATTAGTAAGCGAATATGTAATAGTATTCGCAAGCTAGTTAGGGAAGGATAGCAGGGCCTCCTTATGCAGCTGATGGCGGAGAGTGGGTCGGAGAGTGCCCTAGGACAAGCCTAGGATGAGGCTAGTTTGGAAAGCAGTATTAGTAACAGGGACTTGGTGAAGTCGAATCAATCCTTGAGAAAAGTACGGATAGATATGGAAGGTAGTATGGGCCCGTACTACTGGAAGCAGAGGATCTGTACTCGAATCAAGGAGGGCTAAGATGGAACCAGGGAACTTGGAGAGTGTGTGAGACCTCTCGAGAGTATGTATGACCCTGAAGTTTATGTGTCTTATTTCAGAATGGTGGTTACACGTCGTGGAGCAGGAGGTTCAGGGTCTGGATTGGGATCAGGATCAGGCTCGGGTTCGGGATTCGAGCAGGTTGATGATGGGCTACGCGAGTTCATCGCGTCTGAGATCACGAGAGGTATCCTTGAGTCGACCCCGATTATTTTCGGATCGATCAAGGAGGGGATATCGAGCTGATGGAGGATCGCCTCCGGGCATTCAGGAGCGACTTGGCGTCTAGCCAGTCAGGGACGCGCACACTGTCCTTCAAGGACTTCAGGGGGAGTGGTGCGCCAGATTTTCATGAGACGAAGGACCCCATTGCTGCCAGGAGATGGATCGTATACATTGATTCTGCGTAGTTGACAAGCTTCTGCCCAGAAGGGTCGAAGGTCTGATTTGCTGCAGGATGTCTGAGAGACAGAGCGAGGGATTGATGGGAGTCAGTCGGTGACTCACTGGGAGCCCTAACCATCAAGGCTATGACTTGGTCGGATTTCATGACCAGGTTCAGGGCTGAGTTTGTGCCAGCTGTGGAGCTTCAGCAGCTGGCCATGGAGTTTCTTGATATGAGGCAGACTACTGAGATAGTGGCAGAGATCACCGCCAAGTTCCGAGAGAGGGCCTTTTTGGTACCTCAGTATGCAGGGGATGAGGAGATGCGGAAGACCCGCTATCATGACATGTTGAGGGATGATATCCGGGAGCATGTCAGCTATTCAGCCTGCCCGACCCTGGAGTCCATGATTGCCAGGGCGAGGGAGAGGTAGATCGATTTGGAGCACCTCAGGAAGAGGAAGGCTAAGACAGAGCAGGTTACTGGGGTTTCGGGGAAGAAACCCAAGGGATCCGACACTAGGTCGAAGGGCCAGCCGGGCCAGAGCCGCGGTAAGAAATGCGGTAGGCCGCATTAGGGAGCTTGTAGAGTGGGGTCGCCGGGCTGCTACAAGTGCGGCAAGACGGGGTACTTTTCCAGGGATTGTACTGCCCCGCCCCCACTGTTCAGACATCAGACCTGATTTGCTTCCATTGCAATCAGAGGGGCCACAAAAACGCCAACTGCCCTAGATTGACAATAGCAGCAGCAGCGCCAGTAGTGGCGCTGACTCCAACGACTGCACGAGTTGCGGATGGCCGGAAGGTCAGGCCAGAGGCTCCAGTGGTGAGGAGCCGAGCTTTTCAGTTGACAGCCGAGGAGGCACGCGCCGCACTCGATGTGGTGACGGGTATGATTTCTTCTCTCTAATATTTTAATATATGTCGCTTGTGATATTGATATGTCATATTGTATGCTATGCTTAGGATCGTTCCATTTGAACGGTATCCCAGTTCAGGTGTTGTTTGACTCGGTTGCTACCCGATCTTTTGTTTCTATTGCGCTTAGCAAGAGGTTCCTTGAGTCCTCGGGTATGTTGGATTGCCCTCTAGAGGTCGAGATTACGGACGACCGATCAGTGCGAGCATCTAAGGTTTTCAGAGATTTTGTTTTGAGGTTGTACGAGGAGCGCTACCTGGTAAATTTGGTTCCCATACCATTACGGGGTAACAAGGTTATTATAGGCATGGATTGGTTGAGCCCCAATGGGGCAGTAATCGACTGCGCGCAGCAGTTGGTTCAGATCAGGAGCTGGTGATTCAGGGCGAGGGGCCACAGTGCGGACCAACTTTATGTTCAACATCGAGGGCTAGGCGCTACCTTCAGCAGGATTGCACAGGGTATGTCGCCTATGTCATGGATACCCGGGAAACGGGTAAGGCGGCGGTGAGCGATGTGACAGTGGTGCGAGAGTACGCGAATGTATTTCCAGAAGAGTTGCCTGGGATACCTCCGGAGAGGCAAGTAGAGTTCAGGATCGACCTAGTTCCTGGTGCGGCTCTGATAGCCAAAGCACCGTATCGGTTGGCTCCTCCTGAGATACAAGAGTTGTCTACACTGTTGCAGGAGCTGTTAGACAAGGGATTTATCAGGCCGAGCAGTTCACCCTGGGGGGTCCCGATTCTATTTGTGAAGAAAAAGGACGGGTCGCATCGGATGTGTATAGATTATCGGGAGTTGAATAAGGTAACGATTAAGAACCGTTACCCACTCCCGAGGATTGATGATCTCTTTGACCAGCTTCAGGGGGCATCTTGGTTCTCCAAGATTGATTTGCGTTCAGGTTATCATCAGATGAGGGTCAGAGAGGAGGATGTGCAGAAGACCGCCTTTCGGACACGATATGGTCACTATGAGTTTGTGGTGATGCCTTTTGGGCTCACCAATGCTCCTGCCGCGTTCATGGATCTTATGAACTGCGTGTGCAGACCGATGTTGGATCAGTCTGTGATAGTTTTCATTGATGACATCTTGGTCTATTCCAAGACTCGGGAGCAGCATGTGGAGCACTTGCAGGAGGTGCTGGATACTCTGAGGAGGGAGAGCTTGTATGCCAAGTTCTCCAAGTGTGAGTTCTGGTTGTGCGATGTGCAGTTTCTTGGGCACCTTGTCAACCAGATTGGGATTTCAGTCGACCCGGCCAAAGTGGAGGTCGTGATGAGGTGGGAAGTCTCAAGGTCTCCATCTGAGATTCGGAGCTTCCTGGGATTGGCAGGTTATTATCGGAGATTCATTCAGGACTTCTCAAAGATAGTCATGCCTTTGACTCGGTTGACAAGGAAAGTCGTGGTCTTTCGCTGGGGGCCTGAGCAACAGGCCGCATTTGAGACACTGAGACAGAGATTGTGCGAGGCGCCAATCTTAGCCCTGCCAGAGGGTGTGGAGGATTTTGTGGTGTATTGTGATGCGTCCAACTCGTGATTGGGCGCGGTATTGATGCAGAGGGGGCATGCTATCGCATACGCGTTGAGGCAGCTGAAGCCTCATGAGGCAAATTATCCGACGCATGATTTTGGAATTGGGGGCAGTTGTTTTCGCCCTCAAGATTTGGCGTCATTACCTCTATGGGATCCGTTGTACCATTTACACGGACCATAAGAGTTTGAGGTATCTCATGGATCATCCGAATCTGAACATGAGTCAACGTAGATGGCTAGATGTGGTGAAGGATTACGATTGTGAGATCCTCTACCACCCCGGGAAAGGCCAATGTCGTGGCCGATGAGCTTAGCCGCAAGGCAGCGCCGATTAGGGATATCTGCATGAGGATGATTGTGGTGACTCCGCTGTTGGAGCAGATTCGAGAGGCCCAGTAGGAGGCTATGAAGGAGGAACATCGTAAAAGTGAGCGTATTGTGGGCCAGGTTTCCTCCTTCGATTATGACAGTCGGGGATTGTTTACGCTACACTGTAGGATGTGGGTCCCATATCACGGGGGTGTGCGCCAGGTATTGATGGAGGAGGCGCACAAATCCAGGTTTTCCATCCATCCCGGGGCGACGAAGATGTACAGGGATCTTCGTCTTGATTATTGGTGGCCCTACATGAAGCGGGATGTAGCTTGGTTTGTTGAGAGATGCCTGACCTGCAGGAAGGTCAAGGCCGAGCACCAGAGGCCTCATGGAAAGACCCAACCGTTGGATATCCCGTTGTGGAAATGGGAAGATATCACCATGGATTTTATCACAAAGCTTCCCAGGACCGCGCGGGGAGTGGACTCGATTTGGGTCATCGTGGATCGGTTGATCAAGAGCGCCCATTTCATCCCGATTCAGGAGAGCATTTCGGCCGAAAGGTTGGCCGACATCTATATCAGAGAGGTAGTAGCTCAGCACGGGGTGCCAGTCTCGGTGATTTCCGACAGGGATGTGCGGTTCACTTCCAGGTTCTGGAAGAAGTTTCACGACGAGCTGGGTACTCGTCTGCACTTTAGCACCGCTTTTCACCCGCAGAAAGATGGTCAGAGTGAGCGGACCATCTAGAATCTAAAGGATATGTTGCGGGCGTGTGTTCCGGACTTCGGAGGTAGTTGGGATACTTACCTTCCTTTGGCAGAATTCTCCTATAATAACAGCTATCACGCGAGTATCGACGTCCTCCCTTCGAGATGTTGTATGGGAGGAAGTGCAGGACCCCAATATGCTGGGGTGAGGTTGGACAGAGGGTCATGGGGAGTACCGAGGTGGTACTCAAGACCACATAAAGGATCCAGCAGGTTCGGAGCAGGCTTCAGACTGCTCAGAGTCGGCAGAAAAGCTATGTCGACAAGCGTCATTCGGACCTGGAGTTCCAGGTCGGGGACATGGTGATCCTGAAGGTGTCGCCTTGGAAAGGTGTCATTCGGTTCAGGAAGCAGGGCAAGTTGGGCCCCAGGTACATTGGACCTTTCAGGGTTATAGCCCGGGTGGGCAAGGTGGCATATCGGCTGGACCTGCCAGCCGAACTCAGTCAGATTCACAGTACTTTTCACATCTCCTAGTTATGGAAGTGACTGGAGGACGACTCGGTAGTGGTGCCTTTGGAGGATATTCAAGTGGATGACAGCCTGAACTACATTGAGCGGCCAGTGGCGATCCTCGACAGGAAGTCGAAGGACTTGAGGAACAAGAGGGTGGAACTGGTAAAGGTGCAATGGTAGCACCGCAAGGGCTCGGAATGGACATGGGAGCCGAAAGATGAGATGAGGGAGCACTACCCTGAGCTGTTTTCAGCAGCAGCAACGGACTTCGAGGACGAAGTCTAATTCAAGTGGGGGAGATTTGTAACATCCGGGATTTTTCCAGGTATTATAAGTATTTGCCTTAATAAATTTATGGGTTGTTTGGTTGGACTTTGACTTTGGGCCCTTAAGAGTGGGCTGAGGAACCTCATACGCGGGGCGTACATTGCTATGTACGCTCAGCGTACTTAGGAAAAGGAAACGCGGAAGCCATGCACGTACGCCCATCGTACGTGTGCAGACCCTTAAACCCTGAAATTAGAGTTTGCTCCCTATATAAAGAACATAACCCCTGTTGGTTCAGCCTCCCTTCACTCTTACCGAGACCACGAAAACCCTAGCTCCCTTTGTGTGCCTTTGTGTTCTAGAAGCCATTTGAGAGTATTTGTGTGTTGTTTTAGTGAGAAAAGAAGGAAGGATCTTGAAGAAAGAAGCAAGGATCCACCAAGAGCTTGTAGATCCAGAGGATTGACACCATTTCTGACTCTTTTGAGGTATCAAGCTCCCTACTTGGCCATTGTATGCTTAGATTTGTTTATTTGGGGGTTTTATGTCCTTTTGACCCCATTGTTGGGAGTGTTTGAGTATTGTTGGTTCTAGAGCATAAGAGCTGTCCTTTTGGACTCTTAGAAGCACCTAGGGTCATAAAAATAATATCTTGGTGGTTAAGCCAAAACCATGCAAGGGTTAGATGGTCTTAAATTTTGTATAATGGACAAAAATCACGTTTTGACCCCAACCATCCATGCAAGCACCTAAAGTTTGTAACTTTATGGCTTGGGAGGCCTTAAAGGACATAGATCTACATTTTGGACGTAAAGACTTAATGGATTAAGTCAGAAGTGAAGTCCCAAGGAAACTGGGTAGTACGCTAAGCATAAACCCTGGTATACTGCGCGTACTGGGGTGGTTCACGGTCCGTTACCATTCACGGTCTGTTACCTTTCACGGTCAGTTACCTTTCACGGTCAGTTACCATTTACGGTCAACCTCCGTTTGCGGCCAAGAGTACGCTGAGCGTACTGGCCAGGTACGTCGCGCGTACGTGTGCATAATGGAAATCATGGGATTTTAGGCCTTAAGGATCTGGGCCTGGGCTTGGGGCCCTGTGACCCACTGAGAAGTACAAGTTTGGACTTAGAAATCTGGAACTAGAGCATTGGGCCTATTGGGCCAGGATTGGACCCTTGGAGTTGTTACCTTTGGAGTTGGAGCTTTTAGGCCCAATTAGGGGGATGGGGCCCAATTTAGGAATTGGGCAGTTAGTGGGCCTTAAGGAGTCTTTAATAGGTCAATGGAGGGCTGGGCTTAATAGATTAGGATTGGGACTCCTGAATGTCCCAATTGGACCAAGGGGTAAAATCGTCATTTTACCCTAAGTTGTGTTATAGACTCTGATCGGGTGTTAATGTGTTTATGTTAGCCGGGAGTCATCAGAGCAGCTGTTAGAGACTACTTTCCGCGAGATTCAGCACACATTTTTCAAGGTGAGTTACCTTCTAGTAGAGGTGGGTCTACGGCCACAATGCCGGCCCACCTGTAGGGATTGTCGTTAGATGATTGTCTGTGTGATAATTATCTAGGTTACTATTATTACATGTGCTTTATGTGCCAGTATGATATGCTGTATGTGATAGCAGTAGTAGGAGGGAATAGTCCCCCGCCTCAGTCGTTAGGACCGAAGGGTAGGTCAGTACCCCAGGAATGCTTGATTGTATGATTATGACAGTATGATTATGAAAGCATGATTATGATAGTATGATTATGAGCTGCTAGTAGTAGGGGGTGAAATAGTCCCCGTTGCTGGTTGAGATAGACCGGAGGGTAGGTCAGCACCCTAGAACTGCTTGACATGGGTTGGTCAGCACCCCATAACTGCTTGACACGGGTTGGTCAGCACCCCAGAACTGCTTGACATGGGTGGGTCGGGCTCCCCAGAATTGTCTGGCAGTATGTATGTTGTTCGGTATGTGGTATTGTGACAACCTGAAATTTCTATTCTGTACAAACCATTCACTTCAATAGAAGTCAGAACTGTTTTTGATAACTTTTAAGCTTTTTGGTGTCAGTTTGAGTGTTCTAAAGCCTAGTACTGCAAGAGATAACTGGAGAGAGGATACTCTAGGGTTTATGGTGCATCAATAAAGTTCCAAAACTCCAAGAGTTTGGAGTTTACGGCCCAAACATGGTGTTTACGGCCGTAAACTCTAAGGAGTATAAATATGACACTTAGTCATTTTACTCACTTTTTTACCATTTCAAGCCTAGAAACTCACTTCTCTCTCAAGTAGCATCCGATTTTCCTTCTTGATCTTCAACTTTGTAAGTGTTTCTTGCCTTAATTAGTTGATATCCTTCATTATCTAGTGATCTTACATGATTCCATCCATGAAATCATTCCATTTTCATAGATCATCAAGTGTTTTTCATGTCACCAAGAACACTAAGAACACACACTAGTGTTCTTGGACTTTTAACACCCTTACAAGCTTCTATATTGTAAGTACTCTTACTTTAGCTTGTTATAGGATTGATACACTTGTTAAACAACTAGAAAACAACATAGAAACACAAGATCAAAGGTGTTTACGGTCAAGACATGTTCTTGAACCGTAAACCCTAATGAAAGGGCCATTGTGAGCCCTAGTCCCTGCCTTAGCCTTGGATACTAGTCTAGATCACTACCTTGAAGTGTTTAGGACCTTAAACATCAAAAAGACCAAGAACCCATAGATTATACGGCCGTAAACTCATTGAGAATTGGTCCATGGGCCGTAAACTCTATAAAGTGGTGCAATGGTGCCACAATCACTTCCTAAGGCTTGGACTTGACTATAAGATGCTTAACATTGACTTATAAGACCTCAAAACACAAAATGGTACAAGTTACCATGGGTTTACGGCCGTAAAACCATTAGGACCGTAAACCCAAAACTGTAAACTCATGAAGAGTTTACCCTTGGACCTTAAACTCAAAAGCAAGGCCCTACGACCCTTAGATGCAATCCTTGGTACTTATAACACTTAAATCAAAGTGTTTTCCATGTTCGAGGGTGTCTTTACTTGATTAATTAGTTGTTAAATGACTAATTGGATACATATATGTGTTATTATATGTAAATTAGGATCCGTGTGTGTGTTCAAGTCTTCACTTGACACTTAGCATCCTATACCATCCGTTCATCCAAACCACTCACTACACGTGAGTTCATACCCCTTAATCAACCTTTTAAATGATTTTAAATGCTTTTATGGGAGGGAATACAAGTTGAACTATTATAGTTATTATATCAATCACATGTAATTAATAACTACCAAACAAGTGGATTTCTTACTTTTCAAACTGTGTTATCAAACAAACTACTTCAAACTGTTTTACAAACTCTTTTACATGTCAAATACTTTTATTAAAATCTTTTAAACTTATATTCTGTTAAATGTGTATCTATATAGATATAGTTATATAAGTAGGATTGAAAGGACTTAGGACTGATAGCTCACCTTACCTCCTGTTCCTTGTTTGGTTGTGGACTTAGGGTATCGATTGTTTGTCCGAAGGTCATTTGAATCCTAGTTATATATTATGTATATGTATATAGTGTTGGATTAGTGTCTAAGTCCATAACTATAATTGGTATGTACTTGACCCGACTCGGCATGGTCCATTTGGGTTGCATGGCATCGGAACATTTGGATAGACCGTTTATGAGGAAAAGACATTTTGTGACATATTAATATAGTATAAGTTCTAATATATTAATATGAAATCATGTTATTTAATTAGTATTGATCAAGAATTAATTTGGACTTAATTTAGTGATCAAAAAGAGACTAATTAAATATATGGGGATTGATTGTGTAAATCATTCATTCTTATATATGTGGGCTTATGATCCAAGATTCCTTTATGTTGGGTTTAACCCATGTGGTGATCCATGGATACTCCATGGAGGTTAAAACCCATGGAGCATAAGGAATGGGTAAAGTCATGAGTTACATGGTGTAACCCTAATAGCCACACTATATAAGAACCCCTTTAGTTCAAGAAATTGGCACTAGTGATAGATATTTTGAGGGCTAGCCGATTTGAACATGTATGTTTTCTTCTCATGGTTATTCCAAGAGTTCATGATGTTGTGTGAACCATTTGAGGTGTCACACTTGGGGCACTAGGCTCTCAAGCTTCATGGAGTCAAGCAACAACAACAAGGTATGTATTCTATCTATTTTATTATCCTAGTATCAATGTTTTGGTATGCTAGTGATAATACATTGGATAATCATATTTGTATGTATAATAGAGAAAACATAGATCCAAGGTATTTAGGGTTGCATGTACACTTAGGAGTGTTAGAATGCTCAAAATCCAACAGTGGTATCAGAGCCTAGGCTTGTTTTCAATTATACTTGATGCAAATTGCTGAAAAATGCTGAAAAAGTCAAATTTCGGGCATTCTGGGCACTGGACTCGCCGAGTCCACTGATGAACTCGCCGAGTCCATGAAGAAAATCATCCTACTCGGCGAGTAGGTTGATACACTCGACGAGTAGGAGCCCCAGACAGCATATTTTCGAGTTTTTTGGCTAGAAATGGACTAGAAACATTACCCTAAGATGTTTTTGAGTGAATAGAAAATAGAAAATGTACATAGCACTTATAAACTTGTTTTTGATGTGGTAATGTTCATACTAATCCAATTTCAAAGATAATTGTCAATAGATTCATGTTTTGTATTAGTTTAGTGATTAGGCTAATTACATGGAAAAGTTTGATTTGAATTATCTTGTTCTTATGAGTTGCTTAGATTAATAGAAAAGTTAATTGATTATGTGTTTTCAATCCATTTTAATCTAAGAGTTGATTCTAAAATGTGTTTTTGTAACTTGTCCTCAAGTTATATGAAAAGTCACATTTAAGTTTCATAAAACTCATAAAAGTTGGCAATGGTTACAAAAATGAAGAGTCTTGTCCTCAAGTTATGGAGGTTCAAGAGTCACTTCATTAAGTAATAAAATGTGTAACCTTAATTAATTCCATAAATTACAAAATAAAGAAAAGTTACATTCTTTTATTAGTTTAAAGTCTTCCATAACTTGTCCTCAAGTTATGGAACTTGAAGAGTTTTTTTTTTAATTAAAACTACTTTAAACACATAAGTTATGGAATTAATTAGTTTTGAATAGTTTCAAAACTTGCCCTCAAGTTTTGGAATTTGAAAAGTTTTCTCTTATGAATACTTTAATTCCAAGTTAAGCCCTTAGAATTTTAAAAGTTAAAATTCAACCCTTATACTTTATAATATTATAAGTTAATAATATATATGTATAAGAGAAAGTCAGTCTTATCGTTAGTAGGCCTCATTCATGAAGCCGGTCTATAAGGGGGTATAAGGTTAGTACCTATAAAATGGCAGTTTAATGGGTGTCCACTCTCACCCACCGCTTCCTTGACTAGTGGAGGGTCGTTAGCCGAACGGGTAGGACAAGGACTAGAAATCTCCCTTCATTAAAAGTATTAATGATAAATACTAAGTAACTAAACCATTTATAAATTCCCAATCTTAGTTACTTAGGAAAATGTGAATTTGGTGCTAACCCATGAAATTACACTTTGCACTTTGTTTAAGTCGGTTAGTGGAGCGTGTGTGGTTAACCGGCACACTAACTCGTATTTAACAAGGTAGGCAAAGGGTAACTTAATGTTTATCATAGTATCGATGGAGCGTGTGTGGTTAACTGGCACATCGATTGAGGGGTAAACACTTAAGGGTACCAAGTATATTTGCATGGTTATTCACACCTTGTTTTGTGATCGTCGGCATCCCAGTCACAAAACCTGAAGGGCACACTCGAGATTGAAACATGCCATTGAACAGTTCAATGAATCTCAAAAGAATCTAGGAGTTTCAAAAACCAATTAAAACCTAATAATACGTTTCGTTTATCTTGGTGGAAATTGGTGAATCGTCATTCACCTACCTTCAAATATTTTATAGCTTGGATTACGGCATCCCTCTTCCAAGTTATAAAAGTATTGTGATGGGTCCTAGCCTTAATATTTCATATTGGGTGTTATATTAAGGACTTTAAATCAACTATCTTGAATATCTCCCAAAAGATGATCTTCCCAAATCTCTTGAAACAAGTTTTCCTAAAATGAAGATGATGTCCCATGGAAATCATACTTCTTTCACCTCCTCCAATTATTCTCCCTAACCCACAAGTTCCTGAAAAGTTTAAGGTCACTCAAGCCCTATTGGCAAGCAAAGGTCTATGTGTGATCACATCTTGGAGATGTAGTCACATATTGACAAACCGGGAGAGTTGGGTGTCAAAGTCTAGAGGAAGCTGATGATCAATCACTTTCTAAGTCACATAGTGAGTTCCTTTGGGACTCCTATGAAACAGACTATGACAAGACCCTTAATGATCTTATCTATTTGCTAAGATCAACTTCCTAAAACTTTATGGACATTGACAATGATGACATTGGATATCCAGTAAAGCTCTCTCTTCCCAATGGAAAGGGATCGGCCATAGTCAACTTGGTTGACCAAATGGTAAAGAGAGAGGCTAAGTCTGAGATAGTCCCATTATCAATGGTCCATTGCCAAAGAAAGGGGCATTGGTTGCGA
This sequence comes from Lactuca virosa, assembly GCF_052849685.1. Classification (NCBI taxonomy): domain Eukaryota; kingdom Viridiplantae; phylum Streptophyta; class Magnoliopsida; order Asterales; family Asteraceae; genus Lactuca; species Lactuca virosa. The sequence continues at coordinate 137,783,639 of NC_136430.1, forward strand.
AGCTGCCAAATTTACCTAAGGATGTTAAAGTCAATAAGTTTGACTCTACATCAGGTAAAGTCCACTATCTAACTCTGCTAAGTTTCTATTATGAGATTCTTGATACATGATGTGACTGGGTCACATGGTGATGTTTTAAGAATCAAAGAAAAAGTGAAGAAACTTAAAGAAAGAATATGTTGAATCTGATCGCGTAGATGGATTTCTATCACATAGTTTGAAGATCGGATTCTTGAGCTACTTCTTAGGAGTTATGATATTTTGCTTAGGAATAGATAACAACAAGTTTTCATATGGATTGTAAGGATGAGTTTTTCCGCAAAGTTTTAAAATAAAAGGTAAATCTTTTGATTTTATTTATTTTAAAATATCCTTACAATGGCATTTGTGAAAAACTGTGTTGCTTATAAGATTCCATTAAGAGCAAGAGTGGAAATATGAATTTGATTCTTTCATTTGTGGTAGTGTCTAAATTTGCCAAATAAGGAAATATTCTCATCACCCAAGTTTCAATTGGACCGAAACTTGGAATCATGCAATTTGTAGAGCATGATGAATGAGAACCTTCAAGCATTGGAAAAATTAAGACTAACTACTTGTTCACATGGATGTGTGAGTCAAGTAACGGACTAAGGGATCGAGTACACATTCTTGTGCACTGATTAAGTCCACCACAAAAGATCGATAAGACTATTCGTCATGATTTACTAAAGTTTAGTAAATATGGTTATACTTACAGGCTTAAGTATAATTCTGAAGCATTGGAAAAAATTTCAGTGTATGGCGGAACGAATGAGAAGCATCAAATTAGGCAGAAGGATAAAAGTTTCTCAAATCTGAAAAGATGGTAGAGTACTTGAGTATCATGTTATATAATCATCTTAATGATTAAGAGACCTTATCACAATTCATCCTCTAAGTGCATTCTGGTAGCTAAGAAGAGGAGTTATGAATTGTTGAAGTGGTTAAATCAAGAAGATGAGTCATATTTCATTCCAAAACAATTCTTAGAGTCATACTCCAAGATTGTAACTTGAGTGACATGTCTTAAAGAAGGTTTAAAAACACTTGTCAAATGTAAGAGTAGAAGGTTTCTACTCTTGTACATTTGAAATTGGTAAGTTGTGATGTTTTTGGATAAAACAAAGACCAACTAAGGCTAATTGTGTGAAGTGTTTGTCTTGATTAGAATCCACACTATCTCTTGAATATTTGACAAGAAAGTCTTATATGTCAAGAGGACAGTGGGAGTCTTAAGAGGTCTTGAAAGTCTCAAGAACTAATCAAGAGTAAAACCTAAAGTTCTTCACTAGCACACGACTTGAGGTTTATAACCTATCGTGTTGACTATTTCTGTGTCCATTCCAATTATAGTTGGCTTTGCATATGAGTTCTTAGAGTTCTCAATTGGTTGCACAACAACTTGGAAGCAATGGCAGACCCTTGAGCTGCCACATGGCAAGAAATTAAGATTGAGTTCAGTCCATATGAGTTTGAATTTGTCATTATCCTTGTCTTGTGACTATGGTTTTGACAATTCACATGGATAGGAACTCATACACCATAAAATCTAAGTGTCATAAGGTTTCTCTCCGATTCATGAAAATGATGGTGAGGAAACACTTTCACTAAGTAGATTTTAGCTAGATAGCAATTGTGATATTTGCATTCTCAAAGTCGTTAGTGGAGCATGTGTGGTTAACCAGCACACTAACATGGACTTGTGAGAAGTGGTAAAGGTCTAAACAATCGAGACTATGATTACGGCATCCCTTTTCATAGTTCTTAAAATTGTTTAGACACACCTGTGAGCTATCTAATATAAGGTGTATGATATTGATAAAGTTTTATCAAAGCAATCTAGTATCAGAAATCTGAACTTTGGTAAGAAAGTCAATAAAGTATTGATTTCTAGAAGTCCAGCTGATTTCTGATTACATGTCAAAGCTAGTGGGAGCATAAGTGTTATGCTAATAATCATCATGTTAGTAGGAGCATGATAATTATGATAAAGGTTGCAAGTTAGCAATGTTAATTATAGAAAACAAAAGTTTCAATTCGTGAGGCTGCAGGGGTTGAAAAAGTTGTTTTGCTATAATTAAGGGAGAGAAAATTATACTTCATTTCAATTCTAAAAGCTTAGATTGAGGTTTTAAGTCGTATTTAGTCAAGGATATATATATATGAATTTCATGTTGGAATGACTCAACATAAGGAAATTCTATATATGGGTCCATTATTTGCGTTCTAAAATTCGATTATGATTACGGCATCCCTTTTCATAATCTGAATTATGAGAACTTGGCAAATAGAAATGGAAATGTTATAGCAAAAGACTGGTTTAGTCTTTATGTGAGACATCATGACTCGAGTCCCATATGCTTCGGATATAGGATCGATTACATGTGCTATATTTATCCTTTCTAAAATTTTCCAAATGCCTGGGGCATTAAGAAGGGAAAAGGTCTAGAACTGGATATAACTAAAAGGATTAAGCAATTGTCGAGGACAATCTAAGGTTTACCAAAGATTGGTTGCTCAAGGACAGTTGGAAGTATAGTGATAATTCTGGAAGGACCATATTGACATAATCTGTAAGGAGGCAACTCTTGTTCAGAAGTGATAGTCAAAATGGAATATGGAAATGTTTCAAAGTTGGAAATTATTCAATCTGTGTAAGATTAGGAAACTTAATGCAAGAAGGATATTTCCAAGGAGCTGATCTCCTTTGGAATGCTCTGTAATGGTTGTTGTCAAGTCTTTCTGACTCTGTGCATAATCATTACAGGAGGATCAATGCATATAAGTTTAGAATCTAACAGATTTCAGTAAATGGCACGAATTTGGAATTCTTGCATTTGCAGTAAGGATTTGGGACTGTGAAAGAGGATCATTGGAGTTATGTTCAATTGATCTAATTCACAAAGTGAAGATCATAGACAAACATAGTATGCATACTTGGTGTATGGCATGACTAGTGTTTAGAAAACATAGTGTACATGCTTGGAGCATGGGACAACTATTGTTTTAAATTCAAGAATAAAGTTGATAGCTGAAACAGTATACAATGAATAATGTGTAATCATATGGTGATAAATAAAAGGTGTTTTATTTATGTTCATAGGTTTTGATACCATATTAGATTCTATTATTATTGTGTTTCATTTTGCATGTTTTGACTTCCAGAATAACTAGGTCGTTCTTCCTGATTGACTAAGTTATTCAAACTATCCACAGTCGGTCATATGTTGGAAGTAGATATGAATCAAGACTGTCATGGGTTGGCTTGTAGAGGTCTAAGATGTTGGACAAGGGGCTAATCATGAGTGCTCATAAGTTATGAGTATTGGATTCAACCCGCGCTCATTGGAATCACTTCATGGATTTTATCACGAGTGATCATGAGACGATAATATCTTATATTCTTCAAACCTAGAGATATGAGTTGTTACTATGAGTTGGTTGTACATTGATTGCACGAAAACGCATTCGGTAACTCGGTGTTATAAAACGTGCCTTTGTGTATGATTTAACAAGTAGTAGAACAAGCCATATGAGTCGAAGTTTATCCATTCCTTTTACCTTCGGGATAAAAGCGATATCTGTGGGCCCCTCGATGATTTGGTGATGACAAATGTAAGTGCTCGGCCGGGCCTGGACTGATTTGATTTGTTCAATTAGTCAATCGTCATAAATCGGAAATCGGGAAACAACAAATGGACAGAGAGAATGATTATAATCCATGTCTCAGTCCATATGATATCTAGAATGGAGGAATATATGATCCCTTATCTAATGGACAAGTCATTGACAAAGGTCAGAGTTCATCTACAAGGTCAGAGTTCGACAGCGGCTTTTGAGAGCTACGATTGACAGTTGGTTCCTGAAGTCATACACAATAATAGTTTTAGACTTATCCAAGTGGGAGACTGTTGGATTAGTGTCTAAGTCCAAAACTATAATTGGTATGTACTTGACCCGACTCGGCATGGTCCATTTGGGTTGCATGGCATCGGAACATTTGGATAGACCGTTTATGAGGAAAAGACATTTTGTGACATATTAATATAGTATAAGTTCTAATATATTAATATGAAATCATGTTATTTAATTAGTATTGATCAAGAATTAATTTGGACTTAATTTAGTGATCAAAAAGAGACTAATTAAATATATGGGGATTGATTGTGTAAATCATTCATTCTTATATATGTGGGCTTATGATCCAAGATTCCTTTATGTTGGGTTTAACCCATGTGGTGATCCAACCCATGGAGCATAAGGAATGGGTAAAGTCATGAGTTACATGGTGTAACCCTAATAGCCACACTATATAAGAACCCCTTTAGTTCAAGAAATTGGCACTAGTGATAGATATTTTGAGGGCTAGCCGATTTGAACATGTATGTCTTCTTCTCATGGTTATTCCAAGAGTTCATGATGTTGTGTGAACCATTTGAGGTGTCACACTTGGGGCACTAGGCTCTCAAGCTTCATGGAGTCAAGCAACAACAACAAGGTATGTATTCTATCTATTTTATTATCCTAGTATCAATGTTTTGGTATGCTAGTTAGGATAATACCTTGGATAATCATATTTGTATGTATAATAGAGAAAACATAGATCCAAGGTATTTAGGGTTGCATGTACACTTAGGAGTGTTAGAATGCTCAAAACCCAACATATAGATATAAAGGTTCCTTCTTTCTATTCAATACCTTTGGGTAGCAAAGGTATACAAACATGTTCATACATACAAACAATGTTACTAGTAAACTATAATAGGTGTAGTTTAGGAAGTTACTAATACTATTACTAGAACAATGAAACATACAATGAGTCAGTTCACACCTGAGTCAATACATACTAGACAGAGAGAGAACATACAATATAGCTAGTACATATTATACATTACAATACAACTAGCACATACTATACATTATACAAGAGAACATACTATTATGAGAAACAGAGAGAACATACATACATACTAGACAGAGAGAGAACATACAATACAGCTAGTACACACAATACATATACAAGAACACTACTACAGTTATGTGAGCCACGTAACGGGGAATGACATCACCTGTCATGGCTCGTTTTGTATCCAGAATCTCCTTAAGTGGAGAGCGTGGAGTTTGTGTATAGATCTATATTGGATTGACTATCCTACACCTTGCTGCTAGCTACAGTGGGACTTGCAAGTCTACGGGTGCCAAACGTCATTCCTTCCGATGTCTTACATCGTCGTGTTTCTAGTCGGTAGTATGGTACAGGCCGATCACATGGTACTTTAAATAACAGTTGGTTTAAGGTAGTTAGTACAGCAGTAGTTACTTAATACAACACTACAGTACTATTTTATTTCCCATTGCATTCACTTTGTGATATTCACACAATGAACAGTAATGTAAAAACTATATTTTTGGTTAATGATAGTCAGATTTGGGAAAATACATACTCTTACAAGAGACACGCATACAAACATTTGATGCCTTGGTAGAAGGCTACTTTTCGTAGAAAACATAGGGTTTTCTAGGAGAGTTCAAACAATTACAAACATTTACAACCATTTACAAACATTTACAAACTTATACATCAAGTACTTACAAACACTTTCATACAAACACAAACACTAAAATACTTATGATCTCACCAGCTTTAAAGTTGATAAACTCTTTCAAAATAACTTGTATTCTCAGGTCACCAGTAGACAGGTACCGATGCCAGGTTTTGAGAAGATGGAGCTCGTTCAAGACTCATCTTTTATTTTGATTTATATTTTTGGTGTTTATTACACTTCACAGAACACACTTGTATTAAATTATATTATTAATGCAATGGATGATGTTGTTGCTTGTTTACTACTATGCATTGTTGTGATACTGAACATGACGTCCTCCACCCCCGAACGATTCTGCCGTTTCGGTTTTGGGGTGTGACAGATTGGTATCAGAGCACTGTTTATAGTGAATCGAGTATATCAACCCATAAAAGATATACGAACTATAAACACAGCGGGATTTAAAAATACTCTGATAAAGAGTATACTTTTAAATAATAAAATATTTAACCAAGTATACCTACCTACATTCATACTAAAATCAGCGTCACTAGGACAGAACAAAAGTATTACGATTATTGGGCAGCACAAGTAGACTTAGAAACATATAGTCAACTCTGGGAAGATGTAGCCTGATCAACTATATTATCCGAGGAGTGACTAGCATGTGCCTAAGTGTGGTTGTGAGGTTGCAGCAAGTCTAAAAACTTACCAACAATACCACAACGAAAACCTTAGAACAGAACATAAACCTAAAATACTATAGGAGTATTTTGTATTACTATAAACTACTTATGTGCTTATTTCTTATATCCCTTTTCTTGCATAGATATCATGGCTGGATTCCATATTCCCGGAGACCCGTACTATCCCAACAACGGCAATGCGGGATGGCGTGGAGAAGAGCTAGAAGATGATCACCCAATCCCTTTGGATGATCACCAAGCCGAAGGCTTTTCTGATGGTTCTGACTCAGAGCCAGAAGTCAACAACCTACCCCCAGTAGCTCCAAACCCAAACCCTCGTCCAGCATTTCAAGGACCCACACCTCTGTGGGCAACAAACTTGAACAGATGGAGTCACGAGCAAGGTCAGCCGTTACCTTACAACGGAGACCGAAGCTTCTATGACTTAAGCGAGGGAGGTTCAGCTGATCGAGTCCTGCCCATCATGGTCCGTAGGATTGCTCGGAACACCGAGCAAGGTCGAGCATCTATTGACCGAGTCCTGGAGATTAACGCCAACTCTGGCGTTAACACGGTCCACATTCGCCAACTCGAGGTAGCTATGGAAAGGGTTAGGATAACCAATGGGACTCTGCGGCAATAGCTAGCTGCATCCCAAGCTGAAGTCAGGGAACTTCGAGCTCAGCAAGTAAGATCCGACAGGCGCATGAGGGACATAGACCGCCTTCTGTTAGAATCAAGAACTCACTCTAGTAGTTCTCATCGCCGATAGAGTCCCCTCGACTTCTCTTTTGGATATAACTTAGTTTATGTAAAAACCCTAGTCTAATTTCCTATCTTTGTTAGAACTTGGACCTATTAGGTCTTGATTAGGTCGTAATTCTGTCAAAATTTTCCCATCTTGGTTGATGTAAAGCCTACTTCTAGGTCATTTTTCCCGAACTTGTTACATCTGTAATTCCAGTATTATTGACAGATATCTAATCTCATGGAAATTGTTATCCAAATGCTATCATCTTTTTAGTACTAAATCTACATTCAATCGTGCTATTCAATTGTGCTGTTGGGCTATGGAGAGTTAGTCCATAAGTCATTCTCATCAAATTCTCCCTATTAAATTCTTATCAATATCTTCATCGTTGTAAACTTATAGTTAAAAGATGCCTCCACGCCGATCAACGAGGCGCGATCCTCCGATAACTGCAACACCACCTGCTCCCCAAATCGATACGGCAGCTCTGAATGTTGCTGTAGCTGCGGCTGTGGCTACAGCCATGGCTCAATATCATTCCACCAACGCCAGTGGTACGGAAACGCCTGTTCATTCGACCCATGGTGAAACTCCTGTGCGCTTGAGAGAGTGCTCCTATAAGGACTTCACCAACTGCAAGCCACTGTCCTTTAAAGGGACTGGCGGAGTCATTTCCCTCTTGCAATGGTTCGAAAAGACGGAGTCGATCTTCGAGATCTGCTCATGCCCGGAAGGAAGAAAAGTCAAATTTGATGCGTGCACCTTCGAGGCAAAAGCCCTGACATGGTGGAATAGCCATGTCAAGTCACTATCTCTCATAGTGGCTAATGCTATAGGCTGGGAAGCTCTGAAAGAGCTAATGATTGAAGAGTACTGCCCGAGGGGCGAAATCCAGAAATTGGAGCAGGAATTGTGGAGCCTAACCATGAAAGGCTCCGACATTGTGACCTATACCGCCAGATTCTGTGAGCTGGTGGCCCTCTGTCCCAACATGGTTCATACAGAGGGAAAGAAGATAGAGAGATACATATGGGGGCTAGTGCCTCCATTCCAGGGGAATGTTTTGGCTTCAAACCCCACTACATTCGATAGTGCCAAGCGATTGGCACAACGGCTTATTGACCATGGGGTTCGTACCCCGGCCGCAACAACCCTGGCCATCTCAGAACCCGCCAAAACCGCTGATTCCAAGCGGAAGTTCTGGGATGACAAAAAGAAGAAGAAGGATTCCAAAAAGCAGCAGGTCGTGGCAGTTCATGTTGCGATAGTACCTGCCGCTGCTGCTCCGGTAAAGCAGTACGCTGGAAGTTTGCCCAAGTGCAATAAATGCAACTTCCACCACATCGGAGCCTGCCGAGAAATGCAGTGCTCTAACTACAGCAGGAAGGGGCACACTGCCCGCTTCTGCAAGGCTCCAGCAAAACCAATCACCCAAGTCCCCGGCGCTGGTGTGGGCCAAGCTTGCTACGGCTGTGGCGAGGCGGGCCACTACAAAAGGAACTGCCTGAAGACAGGGAACGCCGGTGGAGTGGGAAGAGTTCTGGCCATAGGCCACGAGGAGGCGGTTGCCGACCCCACAGTGGTCACTGGTACGTTTCTCCTCAATAACTCTTATGCATGCATACTGTTTGATAGACGGATCGTTTCGTATGTGCATCGACTACAGGGAGCTCAACAAACTGACCGTCAAAAATCGTTATCCTCTGCCTCGCATATATGATTTATTTGACCAACTTCAAGGGGCGTTCCGAAAAGATCGATATAAGATCCGGATATCACCAACTACGAGTGCTAGGGGAGGATGTCCCGAAGACAGCCTTCCGAACTCGTTATGGGCACTACGAATTCGTAGTGATGCCGTTCGGATTAACAAACGCGCCCGCAGTATTCAAGGATTTAATGAATATGGTGTGTCGTCCTTACTTGGATCAGTTCGTCATCGTCTTCATCGATGATATACTTATCTATTCTCGTAGTAAGGAGGAGCATAGTCGACATCTGCGACTAGTCTTAGAAACGTTGCGTTCGGAGAAGCTCTATGCGAAATTCTCGAAATGCGAATTTTGGATCCGAAGAGTCGAATTCTTAGGACACGTGGTTAGCGAAGAGGGAATACACGTGGACCCTTCCAAAATCAAAGCCATTGAGAGCTGGTCAGCACCGAAGACGCCTACAAAAATTCGTCAGTTTCTAGGCCTCGCTGGCTACTATCGCAGGTTCATTCAGAACTTCTCCCGAATTGCGAAACCTCTTACAACACTGACCCAGAAGGGCGTAGCCTTTGACTGGGAAGAGAAGCAGGAGAGAGTGTTCCAAACACTCAAGCGAGCCTTATGCACTGCACCAATACTATCCCTCCCCGAAGGGATAGAAGACTTCGTTGTCTATTACGATGCGTCAAATCAATGGCTCGGTTGTGTTCTGATTCAACGAGGTAAGGTCATCGCCTATGCCTCGAGACAGCTGAAGACACACGAGGTCAACTACACCACTCACGATCTTGAGCTAGGAGCAGTTGTGTTTGCTCTGAAGATCTGGAGACACTACCTGTATGGTACAAAAAGCACTATCTATACTTGATTGACTATCCTACACCTTGCTGCTAGCTACAGTGGGACTTGCAAGTCTACGGGTGCCAAACGTCATTCCTTCCGACGTCTTACATCGTCGTGTTTCTAGTCGGTAGTATGGTATAGGCCGATCACATGGTACTTTAAATAACAATTGGTTTAAGGTAGTTAGTACAGCAGTAGTTACTTAATACAACACTACAGTACTATTTTATTTCCCATTGCATTCACTTTGTGATATTCACACAATGAACAGTAATGTAAAAACTATATTTTTGGTTAATGATAGTCAGATTTGGGAAAATACATACTCTTACAAGAGACACGCATACAAACATTTGATGCCTTGGTAGAAGGCTACTTTTAGTAGAAAACATAGGGTTTTTTAGGAGAGTTCAAACAATTACAAACATTTACAACCATTTACAAACTTATACATCAAGTACTTACAAACACTTTCATATAAACACAGACACTAAAATACTTATGATCTCACCAGCTTTAAAGCTGATAAACTCTTTCAAAATAACTTGTATTCTCAGGTCACCAGTAGACAGGTACCGATGCCAGGTTTTGAGAAGATGGAGCTCGTTCAAGACTCATCTTTTATTTTGATTTATATTTTTGGTGTTTATTACACTTCACAGAACACAGTTGTATTAAATTATATTATTAATGCAATGGATGATGTTGTTGCTTGTTTACTACTATGCATTGTTGTGATACTGAACATGACGTCCTCCACCCCCGAACGATTCCGTCGTTCCGGTTTTGGGGTGTGACAGGTATGATGGGGGAACTCACTAAGCTTTGTGCTTACAGTTTTCAGTTTTGGTTTCAGGTACCTCTTCGTCTAAGGGGAAGGAGCCAGCAGGGTAGCAGCGCATCGCACACACATGATTCCGCATTTTAGAATTCTGGGATTGTACTCTGACATTATTACTATTCGACACTATGGGTTTTTGAGACATGTAGCTATGGTTTATGAACTAATGTGATATCATCAATGTTTTCCTCAGCCAAATTTTATAAGTATTATATTAAAACAAAAATTTTTGGTCTCGATTTTTGGGATGTTACAAGTGGGCTTGGGAAGCTCACCTAGTGTTGGGTATTTTATGTTATGGTTTCGGCTTTGGTTATGGACCGGAATGGACTAGGGGTAAAATGGTCATTTTACCCTACAGAGAATTATTGAATTGGACTAAGTAGTATTTTGTTATTGATAGCTCGGGTAGCCGAAGGATCAGCAGTTTGGGAAGTTCCAGTTAGCAGCCAAAGGAGTTTTCAGCAGGGTTCAGCAGTGCGAGGTGAGTCTCCTCACTATATGCATGGGTCTACGGCCACAATGCCGACCCATTATGTGTATGTATAGTAGCAAGACCCGAGGGTTAGCCCTAGGCATTTTATGATATGTGTCGGGCGAGGCCCGGGGAATGTTAGTATTCTAGAGGTAGTTGTGATTCTTGTATGTGTTGGTGTTTATAGGTTCCGGACCAAGGTCCGATGCCGGGGCAAGCCCGAGGAAGGTTTATATGATGAATATGAGATTATACTTGTTGTCTTTGTGATACTTGTATGTGCTTGGTAGGGAGGTGAGTGTGGGCGAGGTCTCGTATCTCATCACTAGCCGAGTATGGACGGGGTTCCGTATCTCATTAGTAGCAGAGTAAGGGCGAGGCCCGAGTTAGGAGGGAGGTGAGTGTGGGCGGGGGCCCGTATCTCACTATCAGCAGGACTGTGGACGGGGTCCCATGACTCATCAATAGCAGGACGGGGGCGAGGCCTTAGATCAGGAGTATAGTAGAGTATGTTTAGCTACTTGTTATGTGTTCTGTTATATGCTTGTATGTGTTTAGCGGGCGAGGCCCAGAGACAGGCGGGGCGTAAGAGAAAGAGATCTGCATACCGAGTGGGACTCGATGCTAGGCGGGGCCTGATGCCAGGCGGGGCCCGATGCCAGGCAGGGCCCGATGCCAGGCAGGGCCCGATGCCAGGCAGGGTCCGATGCCGGAGCGAGTCCGATGTCGGGCAAGTCCCGACGCAGCGAGCGGGGGCCAAGTATGTGGTTATATGTCTGGTATGTGGTAGTATGGGGAACTCACTAAGCTTCGTGCTTACGGTTTTCAGTTTTGGTTTCAGGTACTTCTGGTAGCGGAGGGAAGAGCTCGGGATGATCGCATGGCACACACCAAGAAGTTTTTATCCTGGGATGTTTACTCTAATGAAATAAATATGTTGAATTGATACTTGATTTTATATAAGGATTTATGTATGACTTGATTATTGTTGGTTAATGATTTAAAAACGAAATTTTTGGTCATGACATTTTGGGATGTTTCAGATTTTTTCCACATCGCCTCTATTGACCAGAGAATTTCTAGCTACCATAAGTGCAGTTAACCACAAGGGTAACTTCACGTTCTGCTGTTTCAGCACACCCCACAATGTTCATGTCGATCAACTATGTCATTTTTTTATGCACCTGTGACGAACCGTTTTCAGTCCCCATCGGTTTTAACGTACGATCTTTTTAGACATCTATCATTGGCTTGGACAATTATAACTCGTTACATTCCTTAAATACTAGTATTGTCCATCATGTCCTGAAAATTTGTTTGAAAATTATTTGTAGTATTCTTTACGCGCAAACCGAAACGACAAAAGTCGGGAAAGCCGAACTCTTCATACTCTGGTGCATAATAACCGGATCGTACTGCCCGTATCTTGGTGACCTAATCATCAAGAGATTTCATAAAGTTTTGAACCTTAGGACTGGCGAGAACATTTGTTGTGGTGGTTTAATCACCATTATCGCTGACAGCGTTTCTGATCATTTCCCCCCAGAGTACCAGTTTTTCGCGGATGATATATCTCGCCTCACCTTAGAGAACCTCTGTGTGATGCATATGTTACAACCCACTCTGAACGGCCATGTTTGGATGTGTGGACGTTCTCAGTATCTCCGAGTCACGGATCGTTCCATAATCGCCCTTGCTGACCCCATTAGTTCGATCGAGTTGGTTCTCGCATCGAATCTTGCACCATCTTCCAGTCCATGTCAGCCACAGAAGAACCTTCTGCATCCTTATCCTGACCGACCATCATCCTGTACTGTACATCCGGATTATGTGGATGCAACTCCCATCCGAGCTGTGCACGACAACGACTATTACACTTCTCCTGATCGGATGCACACAGATTTTCAGACTGGCTTTCAGCCTGGTTTTGAGGATGCCCCACAACCCGCGCCTCACATTGACCCCACCCCTCTCACCTATCAACACTACCTTACCCTCCTACAGAGCATCGACAATCTGCGTCTCGATGTTCATCATGTTGAGACGACCTTTTTAGGTGAGCTTTGTAGTTTTCGTGAGGAGGTATTCTGTCGATTCCCGCCTCCACCTCCGCCTCAGTAGACCTTTCGTTCTCCTTCCCAAGCATTGAGGACAATGCTTTATTTTAAACTTGGGGAGGGGATTTCATCTTTTGTACAAATTACTTTTTTTCTATTTTCTGCTGCATTAGTTTTTATGAAAAACAAAAAACAACAAAAAAAATCAAAAAATTAAAAATTAAAAATCCAAAAAGATTTTTCGTTTAAGTTTTTAGTTTTTGATTTCTTTTCTTAGCTTTCTCTAAAAAAATCAAAAAATATTTTCCGTTTTTCTGCATGTTAAATGCATTTAATATATATATATATATATATATATATATATATATATATATATATATATATACACACACACACACACACGAGGATACTCTTTACATTCGATAGCTCTGCGAAGATGGAAAATGAAAGTCCGAAACGACCGGGTCGTTAGTGGAAGTTTAGAATCAAATGTCATAACTAAGGGACCCAAACACCGTAATCTGAGACCCTAGCCTTAGAAAATAAAAAAATGGCGTACTGAAACACTTTATGGGCGGTAATAACAGCTTTGGAATGATTTGCTTTTGAATGTTTAAAAAGAACCTTTATCGATAAGTCTGAACCCACATAACACATACCTATTTGTTAACATGTGTTACCCTCATGGTAACAGAGAGACCTAATATCATATCCATACGAACAAGAAGAAAGGAAGGGTACAATTGTCACATCCAGTACCCAAGTCAAAAAAAAATTAAGCATTAAATCGAAGAAATCCCAAGAAATTTAGAAGATGATTGAAGAACTCATGCTAAAGACAAAGATACAAATTCAAGTTCAATCAAATCTGGAGAATGAAGAATTGTGTGATATGATATTTGTGGCTCTCGAAAAAGTGAAAGCATAGGAGCTGAACCCCTACGGGTGTGGCCTACTGCTTCAGCGAAAGCTGATATGACGTGACGGGTTCTTAAGGATGCGTCGATTCTGGTTTTTTAGTATCTAGTTTTGAGGGAATGAGATTTTGAACTGTGTTATTTTCACTCACAGGGCTAATTAAGGTATAAAGTTTAAATAAAACTATAGCTGGACTATTGGGTTACACTGTTTCGGTTCTTCCTCACTTTAGGAGTCTGTGATACATGTAAGGTAGCAGGATGATCGTCTAGGTAGTGATTCCATTGGAGCTCCCTCGGTGTAGAGTCTGATCGTATAAAAATATATATACATAAACAAAAAAAAATTAGTTGTTTATTTTCTTTTTTGTATCGTTGTTTGTTTTCATTTTTCATTTTGTTTTGTTTTTGCATGCATATTTCATTTTTTTCATTTCATTTATTTCTATTAGTGTTGCTAGTTAGGTTTTCCTTTTTAGTTGTTAGTTCGTCTAGGTTATTCCCTTACTAACCTTACCCTCATATCTATTCCTGATGCCTATCATTTCCTTACTCGAGGACTAGTAAGGTTTAAGCTTGGGGAGGTTTGTTAGATGCATTTTATATGCATCTTTTGACATGTTTTTCTCGGTATTTTTCTATAAAAAGCTAACTATCTCCCTAATGTTATTATAAATTGTGTTTTTCTCATTATATTTGCAGAATTCCTGTACTACTCATGTTTCTTATGATTATCAGGGCAATTTGGAGCACATGGATGAATACGTGAGTTCGGTATGCGTTATTGGAAGCTTTGGAGCTCAATTGGAGATGAAACTAAGGAATGATGCTGAGGAATGATCAAGAATGACTTGGAAGGAAGAATTGCAGCCAAAAAGAGACAACATAAGGAATATATGATCGCATATGATGTTTATGCGATCGCAGGTATGATCGCAGATGAGCTTCGATGATTTTTCGTGCCAAAAATTCAGATGGAAAAAAAAGAATTTATGCGATCACATATGACCAAACCTGCTATCGCATATTTTCCAAAAAGCTTCAGAATCGCAATGTACTTCATTAAACTGGCCCGACACGCATTTTCATGAAATATGTGATCGCATATATGCCTACCTGTGATCGCATATACGGTCGTTTTGTCTGTTGGACGTATAAAAGGCTTCTAAAAAGATCCTAGTAACCTAAATCATGATTCCAACGACTGAGAGGTGATTTTGAGAGATTTTCAAGTGCCAAACACATATCTGAAGAACATGATTCAAGTTTCATTTTCGTTTAGTAAGATTAGTCAATTAGATTTCGTTTTCTACTTCCCGTAATTCGTTTTTAGCCATGTTTGGGTTTCTGAGGGTTTGAGAGTTATGGAGGCTGAGAGTGAACAAACCCTAGCCTCATCATTCCTTTAAATAGGGTGCAAAGCCCGAAAATTAGGGTTTCATTAAATTAGCTACCACGTCGTGACCCTTATGGCCATGCCGTGGCGGGTCCTTTTAATCCCGCGATCAATAAAACGTTTTCCATGTCATGGTGATGCCTCACCACGTTGTGGCCACCCAAAATGAGGACTTATTTTAGGATGGACTAGATCATACCTGAAACTGGTGTTACACCTTGATTCCCTTGTAGAACTTATGAAAGCTCAGCACCAAAAGTATGATGTCTCTAATAACTCACACCCAAAACCCTAGAAACCTTAGAATGAAGAGTAGAGAGGAGAGATGAGGGAATTTTTGTTCTATACCTTTTAGGTATGAGAAGCCACGAAATTAGGGATCCAAGGTGTCCTATTTATAGTTTAGGTAACTTACAAACAAAGCCATATTTTAAGAATTAAATAATAGAGTTAATTCCTAATTCAAATCATTTCCTTATATGCTACCAGGAGATTTTTGGAAACACTAAAGAGCTCCATAAAACCGTCCACCCTATAGAACCATCTAGAATTGTCTTTCCTTGTTCAATTATGAGCAATTGCAATTCATCCATTGCACCTTTAATTAATTTCAATTAATCTTGAATTAGTTCTAGATTAATTCTGATTAATAATTAATTAATTATGTCTATTTCTAACTAACATAATTAATTATTAACTATTTCTAATTAATTTATTGTTCATATAATAATTTAACAAATCATTTTATCGCTTTCCTAATATCATTCTCATCTATTTCTGGTTATGAGGACAACCCAAAAAGGACTTTACTATTATTCCATAAAGTTATACCAATTTAGTTTTTTTTTTACTTTGACCTTGGACACTTATTCCAACATGAAAAACACCACACTTCATGGCAAAGCTATAAGTTTTGTTAATTGGCCCATTTTACATGTTGTGTGTGAAATTTGTCCAATTTCAAGATATCAGATTACTTTGGTAGATTTGTTTTTAATGTCATCACAGTTTAATTTGTATTGGTACTAGCATCATTAAGCCATGTATTAGCACTTGTTCCACTTGCATCAAAATGTATCCCTTGTAATTTCCTGATGTGTGACCTAAAATTCAAGTTTATAATCAATTTAATGATGGTGTAATATGTTTGTAACTATAACTAAGAAGATAAAACCCCTTATATATGTTCTTTATAGGTAAATAAATAAATACATATCTATGAATGAAAATAGGTATATGAGCTCATGAAGGTGAAAGAGTACAACACATAGGTGCTATCAAGTAGATTTTTAGTAATAAAATGAAGTATATTGAGCTTATAAATATACATATAATCCCTAAAAAGGGTTGAATAGTTGTTGGAATGGTTTAGGGTAGGTCAAAAAGGTGAAATAGGTGGAGAAAGATATGAATAACTTGGTGAATTTTAGGTGTTAAATAGCTTATTGTGTTCATACATTGGGGGTCTAGAAAAAAGACATAAAGTTCAACAAACTTGAAGCTTATTCCAAATCAATATGTCATGGTAAGTCATTTCATGGTGTTGTCCTTATGTATGTATGCATTCTGGTATGGTATGAATCAAAATGATAAGTTGAACATGAAACTTTAGTGATAAACACACAAGTGGTGTCCTAAAACTGTCTTAAAACTTATCAAAGACACAAGTGGTATCCAAAGGCATAAGTGATGTCTTAAAAAATCTTTTAATCGACAAAAGTGGTGTCAAAAACATATGTGATTTTTTTAATTACTTAAACGCCACAAGTGGTGTCTCGGGTACAAGTGGTACCTTCTAACTTCTAAAGTGGTATAAATAGAGTATTGAACTTTAAATTGTGATAAACAATCTTGTGTTAATTAAAGTAGTTGTAATGAACATTATGCTTATCATATGTGTTGAACCACATAATGATTTATTATTTAGCATTGTGAATTAAGTTCTTATAGTTGTCAATAAAGTGATGATGTGATGACTTTGTTTCGGTATTAATACATTAATATGTATTGTACTTATTACTCACTAACTTGTTGTAACCATATGTATGTGTTTTTTAGGTTATGGTTAATATGGCTAAGGGGTGATCAAACATAAATACTTTGGATATAAGCTGATTTTGTGTTTTGAAGTGATGTAGATCGTGACGCCCAGATAAGACCATTGTATAGTTTTATTGTACTGGTTTCTTTGATATAACTATAAACCACCCCCGACGGTCAACCTCCCACTGTCCAAACCACCTTTAACGGTCAAGTTCATCTTGGGCTTTCATAAAATGGATAAAAAAATAAAGTTTCCAGAAAAGAAAAGAAAAACAAGACTAATACTAGAGATCAAAATTGGGTTTACAAATCTAAAAACCAAGTTTCTGATGATCTTTGTTTTTTATTGGAGCTTATGATCTCCAATGTGGTGGAGCTCCGACGAATCACCGAAGGTGATTACATGGCTTTTATATGTCTCGATGCTAAGTTTTTAAACTAGTAAGACAAGTTCCATCGGGATCTTTATTGGTGTACCCGACATGCTACCGGAGACATCACAAATTCTTCAATATACCCAAACATCACTATAACCTCACAGTTTAAATAAAATTGCACCTTGACCATCAGATTCTTCAATATATGACATTAGCACTATATCAAAGTTATACTTAGATGCATGAATGAAGATCACTAAACCTATACATCACATTCTGAATATTTTGAAGAGAGAAAACAAAATAATCACAATTCATTTCACTATAGATTCAAACCAGTGTTGAAAACCACTATATTATGGATCTCTGAGATTCTTCTACTTGATGAAAAACACAAAGGGACGAGATCAATTGTGGTGGTGATGGTAAGAGGCGGAGGAAAAGTTGTCGGATATTATGTGGGTGGGAATGGAAGTTGGCTTATTTTGACAGAGGGCCTTGATTTAGGCAATGATTAAGAAATATATAAGGATAAAAAGAGATTGTGAGAGAGGAGAGACAAGGGTATGCTTCTTGGAGATTAAGAAGGCAAAACATTATGGGTTTTATGGCGAGAAGAGAGTGACATTTAGGTTTTTCTAGTGGAGAAGAGAGGAACTAGGGAAGAGGGAAATGGTGTGTCGACAAAGGGGTGTGCGACTACAATTTCTGGCGAGAGTATTGTTGTGTAGAGGTGAAAGAAATAAGGGAGGTTGAGGGTTGTGGTGATTCCGACGGTAAGGGCGAGAGAAAAGGATGTGAAGATGATATAAAGAGGGTTTTATATAATTAATAAGAAAAATGGAAATAAAAATAAAAGGGAAGTGTCCTAAAATATCATTAATTTTATTTAAATATGACACTTGTTACCATTTCATGTGGGTAGGAAGATAAATAGGAAAAAAATGTAGAAGGATATTTAATTTCTCATTTCATAATTACTTGAATAGCACCAACCATGCAATGTTTTAAAACCATAGGGACCACCGATATAGCATTTTCAACAGTTGTCCTTAAAATGAGACTTTTTGTAAATCACAAGGACCAATTTTGAAACATTTTTCTTTCCTAAATTACAAACTACATGGACCAAAATTGCAATTAATGCAAATTAAAAACTACATGGACGAATAATTAATGCATAAAAACTACATTGACCAAAAGTATAATTCATGCAAATTTAAAACAACACGGACCAAAACTGTAATTAATATATTTCCTGCAAATTATATA
Source organism: Lactuca virosa (assembly GCF_052849685.1). NCBI lineage: Eukaryota > Viridiplantae > Streptophyta > Magnoliopsida > Asterales > Asteraceae > Lactuca > Lactuca virosa. The sequence continues at coordinate 137,802,576 of NC_136430.1, forward strand.
CTTGATGTTAAATGTCATGACAAACGACTTTGTAATGCGATTTGGTATGCAAATTAAAAACTATATGGACTAGAATTATAATTAATGCAAATTAAAAACTATAGGGACGATTTAATGCATAAAAACTACATGGACCAAAAGTGTAATTCATGCAAGTTAAAACTTCAAGGACCAAAACTGTAATTATTGCATTTCCTGCCAATTGTATAATTGATGGATTAATGTCGTGACAAACCATTTTGTACTGCAATTTGGTATGCAAATTAAAAACTATATGGACTGAAATTATAATTAATGCAAATTAAAAACTACAATGACAAAAACTATATTTAATTCATAATAACTACATGGACCAAAAGTGTAATTCATACAAATTAAAAACTATAGGGACCAAAACTGTAAAGGATAATGACTTAAAAGGGTAATGTATTTTTTGATTTGTATACATTTAGTCACTGAGTTTTGTTTTCGTCCACATTTACCCCTTCAATTTGTTAAACTGTACACATTCAGTCCTTATGACCGGCTATTCTAGGTTAGCCGGTAAAAATGACTTAATAGGGTAATATATTTCTCACTTTGTACACATTTAGTCCTTAATATTTTTGTACACATTTAGTCTTTAATATATATATATATATATATATATATATATATATATATATATATATATATATATATATTGCAAAATAAGTCATTTTTGTTTTTGTACTCACTAAATACTTATGAATGATTTCTTTAGTTTTTTCTCACGAAATCTTACGTGGGAAATTCATTAATGAAGTGTTTGGGCCTTTTGATGCTTATGTCCATCGCGATCTCGACTACTTGGTTGCTTAGGTCATGTGTTTTGAACGTCATAACTTCTTCATATGATCTCGGATTTTAACGATCTTTATATCCATGCGAACGACCTTTATATCCATGTGTTCGTATTTTAGTCTACTACAACTCTTATTTAGATTACTCCCATTAAAAAATAATATATTTTTACTTACAATTTTTATATCCATACGCAGGGGCGGATTTAGCCTGGACCCGGTGTTGCACCAGCAACATCGGTTTTTTCCTTCCGTAGTGGAAATAATTTCGATTTTTTTCGTTTATAGCTATTTTTCATGTATCAGCAACACCTATTTCATCTCGGCAACACCTACTATGTATTCCTGTGTCTGCCCCTGTCCATATGTTTTTTATGGATGCATGTATGTATGTTTTTTTTTATAAAATCGTAAGTAAAATATATTACATTTTAACGGGTGTAATCTTAATGAAAAAATGAACACATGGATATAAAGATCGTTAAAAACGGATATCGTATGAAGAAGTTACGACGTTCAGAATACCTAAGCCAAACCACAAGAGCTATGCAATCAAGCAGTCGAGATCATGTTGGACATAAACATCAACAACCCCAAACAATTTATCAATGATTGCCCCACGTAAGATGTCGTGAGGAAAACCTAAAGAAATCATTCATAAGTACTGAATGAGTACAAAAAATTGACTTATTTGAAACAAAAAAATGTTAAGGACTAAATATGTACAAAAATATGAAGGACTAAATGTGTACAAAATAAAAAATATATTACCCTATTAAGTCATTTCTCCCGGTTAACCTGAAGTAACCGGTCATAAGGACTGAATGTGTACAGTTTAACAAGTTAAAGGGGTAAATATAGACGGAAAAAAAAACTCAGTGACCAAATGTGTACAAATCGAAAAATACATTACCCTTTTAAGTCATTATCCCAAACTGTAATTATTGTATTTCCTGCAAATTATATAATTGATGCATTAATGTCATGACAAACCATTTTGTAACGCAATTTGGTATGCAAATTAAAAACTATATGGACAAATTATAATTAATACAAATTAAAAACTGTAGGGATAAAAACTGTAATTAATACATAAAAACTACATGAACCAAAAGTATAATTCATGCAAATTAAAAACTTCAAGGACCAAAACTGTAATCATTGCATTTCCTGCAAATTGTATAATTGATGGATTAATGAATTTGCATAATTGATGGATTAATGTCATGACAAACCACCTTGTAATTCGATTTGGTACGCTATAATAGGACCAGAGAGACTAGAATGATAGACTAATACTAATGAGACCTACCCAAAAAATGGAAAAGAAGCTCGCTCTCTCTTTGTGGTCCAAGCAAAAGACATCATCATCAAAAATAACTCTAGGAAGTTTTTGAGGATTGAACAAACACATGTCACCTTAGCATGCTACATCAGCAAGTAGCAATTTCGAAGCTTATACTATACAGGCATCATCCAAATAACATTATAAATTTCTTAATTACAACAAAATCTGACATAAAAATTCGTTTGAAATATATATGTTTAACAAATTGATAAAGAAGGAAACAAAGATACTCATCAACTAATGGTAATTTACTAATTTAAGATCGCTCTAACCAAGCAATAAATATTATCAGTTTCAATAAAATGATAACAAACAACACTTAAACTGGATATTAAGATAAAACAAAAAACCAGAGAAAGAACACAGCAGCGATGGTGGTAGTGGCGGCGGCAGGTGATGGTGGTTGGTGGTTGGTGATGCCGTGGTGTTGGCGGTGGCGGTGGCTGTGGTGATGGTGGTGACCAGTTACTGGAAATGATGTGTTATCTTCTTTGTTAACGATTTCACATATGTCGATGTCTGCTTTTCTTACTTCAGATGCTTAGAAGCATTTCCTGTGGACAATAGATGGACCAGACTCATCATACTCGGCCTTTGAGATACACATCTGATTCACATAGAAGAAATGTTAGGGGAAATTACGGAAAACAGTAACATGCTTTACTCTATTTTACTAATATATGCAATCTACTTCATTTTTTCTCCATAATAGCAATGTACTTAATAATAGCAACATAGTTGCAATTTATGTAATAAGTAAGTCACATTACTGATATTCATAGCAAAATTCAAGTATGTTGCTATTATTGGTAAAATATAGAGAACCAATGCTGTTATTTGCAAAGAAATTTTAAGTACGTTGTTATTATGGGTAAAAGAATATAAGTGCCTTGCTAGTAGTGGGGAAAAAAGAAAAGTACATAACCCATATTGATGATGAAAGTACTTTTCTCATACTAGCAATGTACTTAGAACTTTTATCGATATGCAAATAGAAAAAGAATATAAGTATGTTGATAATATGATTAAAAGATACACATATCGGTAATGAGAGTTTAGTATGTTGCTATTCCCTGCAATGTGCCCTATATTTTAAACATCATTTATCCGGACAACACTTAATGGGGTCAAGACTTAATACGGTAAGTTATATAGAGACGTTGAGTTAACAGAGAGTCAGATTCCCACTAAGTCTTGAGCATTTACAAATTTACTGTTAGTCATTTTCTCAAACACTATTTTAAACATCATTTATTTATCCAGTCAACACTTTATCAGGGTTTCAGTTTACCTGTTGGAAGGAGCTGAGAGATGCAAGAATTGATCCTCCGATCCAGACACTGTATTTCCTTTCAGACGGCGCAAACACCTTGATTTTCATGCTGCTAGGGGCAAGGGCAGTGATTTCCATGCTCATCCGGTCAGCCATGCCCGAGAACATAGTTGACCCACCACTAAGCAAAATATTTTCATAAAAATACTTCCTTAGATCAACATCACACATCATGATCGAGTTGTAGATCGTCTCATGAATACCAGCAGCTTCCATTCCAATCAGAGATGGCTGGAAGAGAACCTCCGGGCAGCGGAATCTCTCTGACCCAATCGTGATAACCTGCCCGTCGGGCAGCTCATAGTTCTTTTCAACAGAGGCACTACTTCTTGCGGTTTCGAGTTCTTGCTCATAATCAAGAGCCACGTATGCAAGTTTTTCTTTCACGTCACGGATAACTTCTTGTTCTGCTGTTGTGTTGTAAGTGTAGCCTCTTTCGGTCAGGATTCTTATTAGGTAATCTGTGAGGTCACGTCCAGCGAGATTTAGACGAAGTAAGGAGTGACGAAGTACGTAACCTTTGTAAATTGCAACCGTGTGGGAAACACCCTCTCCGCAATCCAACATGACACCTGTAAAAATTAGTATTGTTGAGATTTCATAGCTAAAACAAAAGATAAGTTTATCCGACATTAATGAGAAAGGGAATGGAATGGCAAATTGCCTTAAAATAAAATATGTTAAATGTTCAATAACTATTTTAGGTCTTTATCGCCATAATAAATTTAAAACATATTCAAATAGTAGGTTGCTCCCCATCTTCTCCATGTTTTTTAATGATTTAAACTTCATCGTATATGTTGGAGCAGGAAATGCTCTACAATGATGAATGATAGATTAGAATATTCTCTTGTATGTAAAGCATATTCCTTATAGTACTACATAAAGTGGAGGAATATTTGGTCATTTGTATGTTAGAGCATTATTATTCTTTAGAGAGATCCATCATTGTAGTTATAGTTTAATAAGAGAGTGGCTAGAAATTCCATTCCCTAACCACTTGTTCTTCATTGTATCATTTTAGCTCTTTCTATCTATACATTATCATCGACTCATCATAAATATTGATTACCTTCACTATTATTCATATTCTGCACCAGACAATCATCAATGGGATACTACATATAGTATCAGAGCTATACTCGTTTTTCTGTGAAGAATGATCCCGATTGGCTATTTATCTTTAAGATTTTCAAGCTCTATCAAAAAAAAATTCACAGATTTTCATCTGAAATTTTTTTAGGTGAGTTTTAATTGATTTTGTTGGTTGATTTCAACCAAAAATAAAGATTATGTTACTATTATCAAACATTTTGCTGTTCACATGAGTTCATCAAGATATTCTTTTACTGCTGAAGAAGAAGATGCTATCGTTATAGGTTCATTTGATCTATTTTAGTCCATACGTGTATATGTTATGTAAAGAGACACAAAAACATTTAGGTATAAAGAAGGCACACTTTTTCAAATTGATATCTAGCAAAATATATGTAGAGACCATGCTTCTCAAAGAAAATCGTAAGAAGATATGTCGGTATGGTTCTCTCTATTTTTGAGCGGCTGATATTTATTTGAGAATGTCAAAATAGAAGCATGTGAAATAGACACCCTTCCTAAAAATGACGTAGTCACCGGGACCCACGCCCTGTCTCTTTATCTTTGCTTGACGCGTCAAGAGTCGACACCATGCGACCTCCTTTATGGAAGACTTCTTCACTCCTCTCCACATGACACCTAATCCGAAGATACCCACCTCATAACCCCAACTTACTTCTCACCTCCCATCCACACTCTGTGGGTCCCAACCATAAGAAAACCCTCCTCCCCCATACCTCATCTAATCTCACTGAAGACCATATCCCATACCCCACCTCTTTTGTTTGGTATGTGGTCAACACCCCTCTCACACCTTTTCTCACAACTCCCACCACTCAACAGTCAAACCCTTCTCTCATCCTCCTAGTACCTTCGGCCCTCAACAGTCACCACCACCCTCGAAGACAACTTAGGACACCATCCTTACATTTTTTTTTAAAACTAACATTGTTTATTATTTTAAACCTATTTAACCTCTTTTATACTTTAATACCCATTTTTTACACCCATTTGACAACTTAATAAAGGTCTTTGGACCAGAAACCAGATGTCTTAGACCAGTTGCAACCAACAGTCCATTGTTTTTCTTTGGTTTTGGAGTTATCCATGTATATTTTTGTATTCTTATATTTACTTTGATTTTCTCGGGATGACAGCAAATCTTTAGAGCAAGTTTCCCCATATCAATATGCAATCAACATAAATTATAGTTGAAACCCAAAAGAGCAATGCGAAACTGACCAGTTGTACGACCACTCGCATATAAAGAAAGCACTGCTCCTATTGCAACGTACATCGCCGGAACATTGAAGGTCTCGAACATGACTTCTGTCATCTTCTCTCTGTTTGCCTTTGGATTTAATGGTGCCTCAGTAAGAAGCACAGGGTGCTCTTCAGGAGCAACACGAAGCTCATTATAGAAAGTGTGATGCCACATCTTTTCCATATCATCCCAATTGCTGACAACACCATACTCAATAGGGTATTTCAAAGTCAATATACAACTTTTTGAAATGGCTTCATCTCCTACATAAGCATCCCCTTGACCCATGCCCACCATAACACCAGTGTGTCGTGGCCTACCCACAATATTGGGGAACACCCCCCTAGGAGCATCATCACCCGCAAACCCCGCCTGTAAATTTAATCAAAGAACAAAAGAACTCCAAATTGAGTAACCTTTTACCCAATTTACACAGCAAATGGATCTTTAGACGATATACTAGGACCCAAGCAGACATGCAACATTACAAGGTAACAGTTAAATGCTTATTTATTTATAAATGTTTCACTCTATTACCAATTAATGCAATAACGTTTTGGACTTTCTATCACTTCATGCAACCGGCACTTATGCAACCAACTTATACCCTGTTTTAGGTAAATATTGCATATTTTTGGTGATAGATAGAAACAAAGCTGCATATTTCGTTTATAAAACTAATTTGAACATAATTGAGAAATATATGATGTGTCGTTGCTGAAACAAGCAGTTACCTCTTATTTGAATACAAAAGGACAAGAATATTTTTACAACTAAATCAACAAAGTTTAATATAAATAGGAAATAAAAACAGACGGATTATTATGCTAACCTTCATCATTCCAGTTCCATTGTCCAAAACAAGGGTTTGAATATCCTCGGAGTCAGCCATTTCTATAAACCTGCAACACAAACATCAAAAATACAATAAGTTTACACAACAAAATCTTTGACATACCGGTTATTTCCCAATAGTTTTTAACCTTTTTAGCAAGAAATACACACAAAAAGCCTAGTTTTTTCCTCTAGACATTTTCCCATGATTCTCATAAGGTCAAAAGAACTTCAAACAAACTCCAACCAAACACATCAAGGTTACAAACTGCTTACTGTGAAATCGAGTATGCAACTCAAACAGAAGGCAGATGTCAACGTTTTTTTTTAAGAATACGATAATCAAAGTAGATGGATTCAATACAGCCACAGTGAATACTTAACAGATCTACAAGCCTCCACATTAGGAAAGCTTTTTCATTAGGCTTTTTATATGCTGATGTAAGAAATAACTAAACAAACCAAAACCTTAATATATATATAGGTCCTACCAAAGTGAAAAAACAACGTAAATTAATAAATTATTTCGACAAGTTCTCCATAATTCTGTGTGAATGCTCTAACTAAGTTCCAACAACACATATCTTACACAGTTCACGATCAGATCAGTCGACGATCATATCATATATTATTCATACCAACAAAAAACAGATATCCTTCACCGTGAGAAATCAAAATATAAAGTTTTCGATCAAAATATAACGATTTCCATTGCACTTAGAGAGAAGATTGGATACTGATCCGTAATGAATATTAAGAGACACGGAAATTTAAAAAAAAAAATGATAAAACCATTAGAATTACAAGATAATCGAAGCAAACCTTTAGGTTTTCAGATCGATGAGGAAGCAGCATAAATCAACCTCCACTTGCCGGCAACTCAAAACCCTGGGCTCCGGTGGGGTTTGTTTGTTTGGTGGAGAAGTTCATCGTAGGACGAAAGGTTGACTTACAGGAATTAATTAGTAAGTGTTAGGTAGAAATTAAAACAAAGAGAATCTTAGCTGGTTATAATAAATTATAGCAGTTTACCATTCCATTTTTTAACAATGTGAAATCAAACCCCAACTTTAAACAAACTGATTTTCAGAGGAGCCGCTCCTTCTTTTCCGGCGGCGGTGTCCGTGTCACCGCAAGTAACCCTTTAAACCGCCTAAAGTAGACGAGGGTGTGTTGCAGTCTGAAAAGTGAGGTTAAACGAGATACGGGAGGAGTGAGGAATTATTCGACCACTTGGAAATATTGAGATTTGACTTTAGATTTTGTTTAGCACGAACTGCGTCGTGGGTTTTATGTATTTTTATTTTGTATTTGGAAAGTTTGCTAGGAAAATCATATTTTATCGTATTATATTTATAAATTAGATATTTTTCCTATCATCCTTGTATTTAAAAATTCATATAAATTTTCAAGCACCTCATATATTTGAAATTCCCACACATTTTCACATTCAAAATAATTAATCACATGAAAGGTTTTATAATTTATATAATATATTTAATAAACAATTAGTGGATAATCTACTATAAAAATGTCATTCTCTTTGAGTAGACACACAAATACAAATTACATACAAAAATCATAAAGAAAACAAGTTTAAAGGTTTTGTGTTGGTTTGAAGGCTTTGGACCATTTTTCGAGCTATGTTATTATGTTAAATATTTTAATTTGTAAGTTTATTATATACTAATTCTTTTTTTATATTTTTCTTGGTTTAAGTAATCTTTTAAGACAATCATTATATGTTATGGTTGAAAATTTAATGTAAATTAGATTAGATTCATGTTATCGATCACATGTTATGGAAAGTGATATATTATTTTATTGGTTAAATGATAAAGATTTTTAGTTATCATCATACAACGAATGAGATGACAAACGGACAACAAGTTGCGCCGCTAAGCCCTTTTGTATGGTAAAGTCAATTTTTTTGAAGACTACATCCATACATCTAGGGGATATATATAATATTTAATTAAATATTGTATATATGTTTGTATGTTTGTGTTGCTTCAAAGTAATAATTAATAAAAATTCATGGATATGCAATATTATCCATAGTATCCATGTAAGTCTCTTTAAAATGCAAATTGTCTATTTTATCATTTTATATTTTAATATATGTTTAACATTTTAATTATAATAATAAATGTCTTTTAAAAGTTTTCTTTCATTTATTAATAATAATAAGTGTTTTAAAACTAATGAACCATAATTATAAATAATAAAATCAAATTATAAAAATCATGGATATATCATATTATCCATGCAAGTCTCTTTTGAAATGCAAATTATCTATCTTATCAGTTTATTATTTAGTGCATGTTTCACATTTTAATAGTAATATTATATGTTTCTTAAAAGTCTTCGTTAACTTATTAATAATAATAAGTGGGTTAAAACTAAAGAACAATAATTTTAAATGATAATAACATCAATTTATAAATTACATAACGTTAACAACAAATAAATTGTATTTTAAATGAACATCATTATTAAAATTAGAAAATAATCGTATAAGTAAAAATTTAAATTAATCAATCATAACAATTGTTAAAAATAATATTAAATAGAAAATTGTATTTAATTTTATTAATGATGAATGTGGGTTGATGTCAATGAATAATATTGTTCAAAATATTATGTCAAAGTTAATGTCAATAACATAACCATTTTAAACATATATTTTTCAACATTTTAACAATATATTTTTAACCTACGCTGCGCAATGCGTGAGAATTCGTCTAGTATATTTTATAAAGACGGAAATAAACATGTAAGTTAAAAAAATAAAGGACAAATATCCTAAAAGCTACAATATTTTCACACGTAATTGAGAAAAGTCCTATTACTATTATTTTTTGGTTAGCTCTGACTAAAATTTTACGCAAAGTTATTACTGTAGCCCACTTAATGAGTTTCATATTAACTCTGTTATATTTTTTACAAAATCAGTCCTAAAATTAGGTTTAAAGTTTAAATTTGGTTCCTGTAGTTTGCAAATTTACACATTTTCAAAACTCGGTTTTATGTTTATTTTAACTTCTTTATTTTTGTTTTTTTTAGTTAAAGCTAAACTTGGTTATATATATATATATATATATATATATATATATATATATATATATATATAGATTCTTTTATTTTTCGTTTATTTTTTTTTCTTTTTTCTTTATTTTTGTTTTTTAGTTATTTCCTATTTTAATAATTATAAATTGTAAATATCACACATTGAATCAAAATAAAAAAATAGAGAAACCATAAATTACCCAAATTAAAAAAAAAAATAGAAAATCAAAAAAAAACTTAAACACAAAATTAGTATACTCTAATATATTCATACATTTTTTGAAAAATATCAAAAGAAGTTATTAAATTGACGAAAAACAAAAGCTAACAAAAATACAAAAACAAATACAAAAAAATACAAAAAAATAAAAAAAAATATATTCATACACTTCACACTTTTTGAAAACATATCAAAAGAAGTTACCAAATTGACGAAAAATAAAACGTAAAAAACAAACAAAAAAACAAAAATACGAAAAAAAATATGAAAAATATTAAAAAATTTAAAAAAACAAATAATTATATAACCAACTTTAGTTTTGACTAAAAAATAAAAAAATAAATGAAAATAAAGAAGTTAAAAAACATAAAACTGAGTTTTGGATATGTGTAATTTTTTGCAAACTACAGGGACCAAATTTTAACTTTAAACTCAATTTTAGGACTGATTTTGCAAAAAAAGATAACAGAGTTAACCATGAAACTCATTAAGTGGGCTAGAATAATAACTCTGCGTAAAATTTGTGGCCAGAGCCAACTAAAAAAATAATAGAGTTTTTTCCGGTTACACGTGAAAATATTGTGACTTTTATGGTATTTACCCAAAAATAAAAGGATGAAAGTGATATTTTACAAAGTTAAATAGAGGAGTCAAAATGATATTTGAGAAAGTAAAATGATAAAAAAATATCATTTTACAAAAAATAAAGATTGCAAGTGACAAATTGTACAAAGTTTAAGGACCAAAGAAGAATGAATGAAAGTAACATTTTACAAAGAAGATGGAGGGGATGAAAATGATATGTTAAAAAGTATATGATGAAAAATATTATTTTACAAAATAGAGGAGTTGCAACTAACGGGTTATACAAAATTGATGGACTAAAATTGCAATTTACGCATTAATATAGTTGTACCTTGTGCATTAAACGTCGTATCTCACAAGATATTTTAAAAAATAAAAATAGCGGGGTTGCAAATGACGAATTATACAAAGTTGAGAATGAAAGAATAAGGGTGATAGTGACATTTTACAAATGGTATGAACACGTGTTGATTTTCCATGCACGATTTCTCATGTATGATGACCTTGGATGTAACAGCTTTTAATGCAGTATGTCCCGTCGTGAAACCCCGACCCTCAAGCCTACGAGAGATGATACCCCCGTAAGATCTACACATGCATGTTTTCCTCAAACTCATCCAAAAATCAAAACGTCAGCCAGTCTAAGGGTTGAAAATTATTATTATTCTTATTATTATATATATATATATATATATATATATATATATATATATATATATCATGGTTCTAAAAAGCGCGCCATGGCGCGCCTCAAGGCGTGCCATGGCATGAGGCGTGGTGTAGCCGTTACGAAAACGTCTGAGGTGGGTTTGTTAAGCGTGACGCCCAAATAACGTGTCAAGGCGCGCCTTATCGCGTTATGGCGCGAGTTTTTTTCAAGGCATGAGTTTTTTTTGTTTTTGTTTTTTTTTTGGTTTTTTTTATCGGGCCTAAAATAATTAAGTTTTTGTTAACTTTTTATATTAAATACTAATATAACACTTCTAAAAACTTGATATACTTGATAAAATTCAATAATTATATGATTTATCTCTTTTAATATATATATAATAGTCACGCCTTGAAAAACGCCATGGCTCGCCAAAGCTTGTCATGGCTTAACTTTGACCTTGCCGCCAAGACACACCTCGCGTTATTTAGAACATTGATATATATATATATATATATATATATATATATATATATATATATATATATATATATATATATATATATATATATATATATATATATATATATATAGCTGAGTTATTGTGAGAACTAAAAAAAGCGTGTGAACTTGCGAACTTATAATCAACTCATCATTTTTTAAAACTAAAAATACCAATATTTTCCAAATGGTGCGTCTAAGCCACATATAAGCTAAACAAAATTAAGAACTTCTTTTACTTATTTTCGAAATTTGCATGTATGCACAATCAGCAGTCATATGGACTGTTGATGAGCACAATCAGTAGTCATATGGACTGCTGATTGTGCTCATCAGTAGCCATACAAAAAAAACAAAAACAAAAATCGTCAATACTTTTTTTTTTGCCTAGATATGGCTTAGACGCACAATTTGGAGAAGATTGGTGTAACATCCCAAAATTCTAGACCAAAAATTTCATTTTTGATATAACGATTCATAAAACAATTTATAGAAAACATCATCAAGTTATTTCATTTCATAAAAACCATAGATCATATGTCTCAAAAGCATGTCATAAGATAGTAACAATGTCAGAGTACAAATCCCAAGAATATCATATGCGGAAAATCGTGTATGTGATGCGCTGCTACCGTGCCGACTCATTTCCCTTCGAAGAAGGACTTGAAACAAAAACTGAAAACCGTAAGCACAAAGATTAGTGAGTTCCCCCATCATACCACATACCATACAACATACATACCGTCTAACATATTCGGGTAATGGACTACCCCTGCGGTCTCTTTCAACTGGTAAATGCCTAGCATATCAGGGTGCTGGCCTACCCCTTCGGTCCTGTCGACCAGTACCTAGCCTAGCATATCAGGGTGCTTACCTACCTCTTCGGTCCTTTCGACCAGTACCTCGCCTAGCATATCAGGGTGCTGGCCTACCCCTTCGGTCCTTTCGACCGGTATCGGGAACTATTTCACCCCCTACTCTACCACATAGCATCCTAGTGCATAAACATGTAAATCATATATTGCCTAGCTTATCCGGGTGCTGGCATACCCCTTCGGCCCTATCGACCGGTACTGGGGTCTATCCTATAACATCATAGCATATTAGCACATAAAACATAAAAGATAGTGACATACCAGATAATTATCTCAAAGACAATCATCTCTACTATAACTCTTACTAGTGCGCCGGCATTGGTGCCTTCGACCCACTTCTACTAGAAGGTAACTCACCTCAATGTCGTGTATTAGCTGAACTGTCCTCGGTGCTGGGATCAACTCCTCTCAAACTCCTAAACATAACAAACTCCTTTAATTACCCTTTCATACTCATAACCCTTTTAAGGGTCAACTCTGGTCAATGGTCAAAGTCAAAGTCAACATTCTGGTCAAAGTTAACATCCGGGTTGACTCAACTCGCCGAGTTGGTCCATCAACTCGTCGAGTTCCATAATCCATAAAACCCTGAAATATCGATCCTACTCGTCGAGTTCTTTCATGAACTCGTCGAGTTTCATGATTCATAAAACTCTGGAAACCTCGATCCTACTCGTCGAGTTCTTTCATGAACTCGTCGAGTTCTTTCATGAACTCGTTGAGTTCTTCCTCATAACATAGCTGGGACCTTTTACTCACAACTCGTCGAGTTCCTCCTTGAACTCGTCGAGTTCTCCTTCATACAGAGTCGGGTCATTTCGCTCACAACTCGCCGAGTTCCTCCTTAAACTCTTCGAGTTCCTCAATCTTCATAACTTAGTCGGGACCTTTCACTCACAACTCGCCAAGTCCTTCCTTGAACTCGTCGAGTTCCTCAATGTTCATAACCCAAAACCATGGCCAACTCGCTGAGTCATCTCCTAGACTCAACGAGTTTACTCAGTAACAGAAAAGTTTGGGGGACCACGACCCAACTCGTCGAGTCGTATGAACAACTCGTCGAGTCCCCCCATAGCCTATATCCATTAAGTCACTTTCTGTTGGGCTTAATGCATCCAAATCATAGATCTGGTTCCCTAGGGTCGATATATCACGTAAAGTTTATAACTTTACGTCCATGCATGTGTTATTTAGCTCAAAAATCCCTAAAATGTGGTTCATACGTTGCATGGGACTCCCATGGCCATAAAGTTGGCACATTTATGCCATGGAGTCCCTCAAAGGCTCTAGATCTGAAGTCATGACTCCAAAACATGCTTGCATCCATGAATGGTCCCAAAATAGGCTCCTTAAAGCCCTAAACTACTCCATGAAGAGATCTAGTAAATAAATAGTCAAGGTATAGACTTTATACCTCAATAAGGCTGCTTTGACAACGAAATCTCTAGATCCAAGGCTTCTTCCTTCAACCAAGCACTTCTAGTTTCCACTCCTTCAAGGAAATACCAAAGAATCACTCTCTTTTCACTCACACACACTTAAAAGGCTCAAGATCACGAATTAGGGTTTTGATGGACTGAGGGAGGCGATGAGGGACCCACAATGAAGTATTAAGATGCTTAAATAGGGTGCAAACCCTGAAAACTAGGGTTTCACTCTGGCAGCCCTACTCGTCGAGTTGAGGCTTCTCGACTCGTCGAGTAGACTTCAAGTCCCACGTCCAAAAATTCATTTCTACTTGACGAGTTTGGGGCCTCCAACTCGTCAAGTCCCTTTGCAAAAATGAATGATTTAATTTAAAATATATACCAGGATCAAGGCGTTACAAATATCCCCACTTATTTTAGACTTCGTCCTCGAAGTCTGCTGCATCTGAGAAAAGCTCGGGGTAGTGCTTCCTCATCTCGTCCTCCGGCTCCCAGGTCCATTCCGAGCCCTTGCGGTGCTGCCATTGCACCTTCGTTAACTCGACCTTCTTATTCCTCAGATCCTTCATCTTCATGTCGAGGATGGCTACCGGCCGCTCGATGTAGTTCAGACTGTCGTCCACCTAAATATCCTCAAGAGTTACCACCGCAGAGTCATCTACCAGGCACTTCCGCAGCTGGGAGACATGAAAGGTACTATGGATCTGACTAAGCTCGGCTGGCAGATCCAGCCTATACGCCACCTTGCCCACCCTGGCTATAACCCTGAAAGGACCAATGTACCTAGGGCCCAACTTTCCCCGCTTCCTGAACCGGATGACACATCTCCAAGGTGACACCTTCAGGAGAACCATATCCCCGACCTGGAACTCCAGGTCCGATCGGTGTCTGTCGGCGTAGCTCTTCTGTCGACTCTGAGCAGTCTGAAGCTTGCTCCGGACCTACTGGATCCTCTCCGTCATCTTGAGTACCACTTCGGTACTCCCCATGACCCTTTGTCCAACCTCACCCCAGCATATCGGGGTTCTACACTTCCTCTCATATAACATCTCAAAGGGAGGACGGTCGATACTCGCGTGGTAGCTATTATTGTAGGAAAACTCTGCCAAGGGAAGGTAGGTATCCCAACTACCACCAAAGTCTAGGACACATGCCCGCAGCATATCCTCCAGAGTCTGGATGGTCCGATCGGTCTGACCATCCGTTTGCGAGTGAAAAGCCGTGCTAAAGTGCAGATCAGTACCCAACTCGTCGTGAAACTTCTTCCATAATCTGGAAGTGAACCGTACATCTCTGTCTGAAATCACGGAAATTGGCACTCCGTGTCGAGCTACTACCTCTCTGATGTAGATGTCGCCAGCTTCTCGGCCGATATGCTCTCCTGGATCGGAATGAAATGGGTACTCTTGGTCAATCGATCCAGGATAACCCAAATCGAATCCACTCCCTGTGCGGTCCTGGGAAGCTTCGTGATGAAATCCATAGTAATATCCTCCCACTTCCACACAGGGATATCCAACGGCTATGTTGGGTATTATGTGTTGCGTCTTGGGCTGTTTTATTTAGTCCACTTTTGTAACCAGTTTGGGCATGTCCATCTCGTAGTTATCTACTAGGGTTAGAGTATTTAAGATGCATGCATGCATCGTATTTTAGTTAACTCTGATATTATTCTGTAACCCTAATCACGCCTCTACAGTAGCAATTCTTTGTCGAGTTCTTCTGAGGCGTGACTTATAATCATTCAACATATTTCGAGTCATCGTTGTGTTCTTTACTTTAATCTGTTTGAATCTAAACAATCTTTTCAAGGATTTACATCCTAACAATTGGTATCAGAGGAGGAGACTGTGTGATAAATACGCATCTCTTCTGTTTAAGAGATTTTAGGGTTTTCGTTAATATTGGATCTGGCATAACGTTCATCATTGTGTTCTTGACGTTGTTTAGCAATTTCAATATTACCCTAAAATGGCTTTGTTTTACATGTCTGGTTTTCAGCAGGTTTTAAAGATCTTATCATCATGCAACACGACGATTCTCACTTTAACTCTATCAATCTTTCAAGCAGCATTGGATCGTCACTGGGATCCCAATTCTCTTTCCTAATGAATATGAAGTATGTGCGCTTCACTTCGAAGATTATGTTTTTGGCCTAGAAGATAATGGATACCTGATATGGGAGGCTATAACTCTTGGACCGTTTGTTCATACTGAAAGCAAAAGAGTCATCAAAACTCAGTACAACAAACTCCTTCTCGATGTCAAGGACGTTCCTCAAGATGAAAAGGAAAAACTGATCAGAAATTTTAAGGCATTGAGAATCATTCGATTTGCCTTGCAAGCTGATACTTTTCGTTTGGTCAGTTCCTGTGACACTGCCAAATCCATATGGGATTGACTTAAGGAACTCTACTCAACAGATGCAAATCTTGAGCACTCAACACAAACGCTCTTGCTTTCGGAGTTTGGTGCCTTTTCATAGAAGACTGAAGAGAGTTTAAGTCAAACCTTCAACCGATATAATAATCTTTTGAGCAGAATAAGGAAACATGGCATTGGACGTGAGTTAATCGAACAAAAAGTCACTCGATCAGAGTGGAAGGCAGTGGTGTCTACAGTTAAGGCACATGAGCAGTTCAAGAACTATACACTTGCCAAGCTTGTTGGTATCCTAAGGTCACACGAAGATGAAGTGACTAAAGTGTTGGATTAGTGTCTAAGTCCATAACTATAATTGGTATGTACTTGACTCGAGAGTAGCATGGTCCATTTGGGTTAAATATCACCAGGGCAATTTGATAGGATGGACTTTTGAGAAGAGGTTATTTATGATTTATTAATATATTATAAGTTCTAATATATTAATATGAAATCATATTATTTAATTAGTATTGATCAAGAATTAATTTGGAATTAATTTAGTGATCAAAATAGACTAATTAAATATATGGGGATTGATTGTGTAAATCATTCATTCTTATAAAGTGGGCTTATGATCCATAGTTCTTTATGTTGGGCTAAACCCATGTGGTGACCCATGGATACTCCATAGAGGTTAAAACCCATAGAGCCTAAGGAATGTGGAAATTCATGCACATTAGGGTTTGCATGGTGTAACCCTAGTTGTGCCACACTATATAAGAAGCCCCTTGGTTGGAGAAATTGGTACTAGTGATCTGTGGAAGAGTCATAGAGCCGATTTCTAAAGCAAGCCATTCTTTCTCAAGTTATCCTTTGTCCTAGGTGTGTTGTGATTCCTTTTGAGGCATTCAGACTATTGGTGCTAAGTTCTTAAAGGCCAAATACATCAAGGATAGCAAGCTACAACAAGAGGTATGTCATCTAACTAGAATCTTGTAGTATAGATACTCCATTGTATGCTAGTTAGGATGATGCTTTGGAATATTGAAAGTTTGCATGTATATTATAGAAAACATAGATCCAAATCATTTAGGGTTGCATGTACACCTTAGGAGTGTTAGAATGCTCAAAACCCATCAGTGGTATCAGAGACTAGGGTTGTTTTCTAATATACTTGATGCTACTTACTTTCAAATTCATAAAAAATCGGTTTTTCTGCTTTCTGGACAGTGGACTCGCCGAGTCCACTGGGGGACTCGCCGAGTCACCTCACAAACCTGACCAACTCGCCGAGTCAGTTCATGCACTCGACGAGTTGGTGCTCCAGAATGCATATTTTCGAAGTTTTTGGCTGGAATTGGACTAGGATCATTACCTTAAACTGTTTTTGAACTTATAAACCTGTTTTTGATGTGGTAATGATCATGCTTATCCAATTTATAAGATAATTGTCAACGTTTTATGTTTTGTATTAGTTTATATGGTTCGGCTAATTACATGAAATTTGTTTGATATGAATTGTCTTGTTCTTATGAGTTTAATTTAGATCATAGACAAATTGTTTGATTTTTGTAAGTTACAATAGTTGATCTAAATGTTTTGATGAATTCCATAACTTGTCCTCAAGTTATGGAAAATAAAAAGTTTTCTTTTAAAGGGATCATTAAACTTATAGGTTATGAACTTGAAGAGTCTTTTTCCATAAATGTTTTTATGAACTCCATAACTTGTCCTCAAGTTATGAATTTTCAAGAGTCTTTTCATTAAAACCTATATTAAACTCATAAGTTATGGATTCCAAAAGTTTTTGAATAGTTCAAAACTTGCCATCAAGTTTTGGAATTTGTAAATGTAAAAGTCTAACTTTTGAAACATTTAATTCCAAACCCTAGAATTTTAAAGTTTAAAATTCTACCCTTATACTATTATAATATTATAGGTTTAATATTTATATATATGTATAAGAGTAAAATTCAGTCTTACCGTTAGTAGGCCTCATTCACGAAGCTTGTCTATAAGGGGGGGGGGGTATAAGGTTACTGCCTATAAAATGGCAGTCTAATGGGTGTCCACTCTCAGCCACCGCTTCCTTGACTAGTGGAGGGTCATTAGCCGAACGGGTTTGACAGGACATTTAAGTTCTCATTAAAAGTATAATGAAATACTAAGTAACTAAAAACACTTATAAATTCCCAATCTTAGTTACTTAGGAAAATGTGAATTTGGTGCTAACCCATGAAATTTCACTTTGCACCTTGTTAAGTCGTTAGTGGAGCGTGTGTGGTTAACCGGTACACTAACCTGGGACTGACAGTGTGTGGCAAATGGTAGCTTGATGTTAATCATAGATCAATGGAGCGTGTGTGGTTAACCGACACAATGATTAGGTGGTTGTAACATTAGGTGTACCAAGCTAATTTGCATGATTATTCACACCTTGTTTGTGATCCTTAGCATCCCAGTCACAAACTTGAAGGGCACAATCGAGATTTAAACATGCCATTGAATTGTTCAATGAATCTCAAAGGATCTAGGAGTTTCAATCCATTTAAAACCTAATGATAAATTTTGTTTTTCATGGTGGAAATTGGTAAATCGTCATTTACCTACCTTCAAATATTTTGCAATAGGATTACGGCATCCCTCTTCCGAATTGTAAAATATTGTATTAGGTCCTAGCCTTAATATTTCATTTGGGTGTTATATTAAGGACTAAAATCAACTAAACTTGAATTTCTCCCTCATAAATTTCTAATTCAAACAACTATGGTCTTTCCGAATCTTTTGAAAAAGAAACTTTCTTTATAAAGATGATTTTCCACAAGGCAATCAAGGTGAAAGATTAATCCCTTCTTTGTGCTTTATTGGAACTTCACTTCCTTCACCTCCTTAAATAATTCTCCCTAACCCACAAGTACTAGGTCATTCAAAGCCCTATTGGCAGGAAGAAAAGTATGTATGTGCTCACGTCTTGGAGATGAAGTTACATATTGACAAGCTGGGAGAGTTGGGTGTCGAAGTCTCAAGGAAGTTGGCTGTTGACTAGGTTCTTCAATCACTTTCTAAGTCATATAGCGGTTTATTTAAGGACTACTATGTGACAGACCACGACATGACCCTTATCGATCTTACCTATTTGTTTGTTGCTGCTGAATCAATAATGATTTGGTGCACTGGTAAAACAAATTTGATTGGAAGGTCTACTCCCCAAACTTCCATGGACATTGACAATGGTAACATTGGAAGTCCGGAAAAGATTTCTCTTCCTAATGGAAAGGGATCGGCCATGGTCAAGTCATTTGACCAAATGGTAAAGAGAAAGGCTAAGTCTGAGATAGTCCCGTGTACCATTCCAAAGAGTCTATATGTTTCTAATTCCAAGAGAATGGGAGTTGGTTGCGAAGTTGCCATATCTACCCGAAGGATCACAAGGATGGTAAAGTCAGAGTGTATGACTCTACTTCAGGTAAGTCCACTATCTAACTCTATTAAGTTCTTATTTGGGGATTCTTAATACATGATGTAATGTAATTACATTTTGATGTTTTGAAGGATCGAAGAAATGAAAGGAATCTTAAAGGAAGAGTATGTTGAGTCTGATCGCAAAGAGATGGATTTCGATCGCATGGTTCGATGATCAGATTTGTGAGATGCTGCTTAAGAGTTATGATAGATTGCTTAGGAATAGATAACACCTTATTTTCACTTGTATTTGCATTGTAAGGATAAGTTTTCTGCAATTTTTATAAATAAAGAAAAATTTTGAAATTTATCTTATTTTAAAATTTCCTTACAATGGAATTTGTGAAAAATTGTTGCTTATATGTTTCCATTGATAGCAATATTGTAATATGAATTTGATTATTTCATTTGTGGTAGTTTCATAATTTGCCAAATAAGGAAAGATTCTCATCACCCAAGTTTCAGTTGGATAGAAACTTGGAATCATGCAACTTGTATTGTGTAATGAATGAGAACCTTCATCTTTGGGAAATTAAGACTAATTCTTTGTTCACATGTTTATGTGAGTCAAGTGAAGGACTAGGGGATTAGGTACACTGGGTGTGCACTGGTCAAGCCCACCACAAAGAATGATAAGACTATTCGTCATGATTTACTAAAGTTTAGTAAATATGGTTACGCTTATAGGTTTAAGTATAATTCTGAAACATTGGAAAAGTTTCAATGTATGGCAGAACGAATGAGAAGAATCAAATTGGGCAGAAAGATAAAAGTTTCTCCAATCTGAAAAGATGGGAGAGTACTTGAGTATCGTGTTTTATGATCATCTTAATGATTATGAAAACCATGTCACAATTGATCCTCTAAGGATATCTTTGTGCATTTGTATGGCTAAGAAGAGGAATCGTGAATTGTTGAAATGGTTAATCAAGAAGATGAGTCATACTTCGTTCCAAAACAAGTCTTAGAGTCATATTCCAAGATTGTGCCTTGAGTGACATAGTCTTAGGAAAGGTTTATAACACTCATCAAATGTAGAGATTAAAATTTTTCACTCTTGTACATTTGAAATTGGTAAGTTGTGATGTCTTGGTAAGGATAAAGATCAACTAAGACCAATTGTGTGAAGTGTTTATCTTGATAAAAATCCGCACTAACTCTTGAATATTTGTTTCGTCAAGGAATGGTTCTTGACAGAGAATCTTATATGTCAAGAGGTCAGTGAGAGTCTTAAAGATCTTGACAAGTTTCAAGAACTGATCGAGAAGTAAACCTATTGTTGCAAGTCGGGGCATAATCAATTATGATGAATGTTGCAAGTTAGCAATGTTGATTATAGAAAACAAAAGTTTCAATTCGCAAGTTGTAGGGTTTGAAAAGTTGTTTTGCTATAATTAAGGGAGAGGAATTCATACTTCATTTCAAATCTAAAAGCTTAGATTGAGATTTTAATCAGATTTAGTCATATATATATATATATATATATATATATATATATATGAATGTTATGTTGGAATGGTTCAACATAAGGAAATTCTATATATGGATGTGTTAATTGCGTTCTCAAAATTCGACTATGATTACGACATCCCTTTTCATAATTCGAATGATGAGAACATGGCAAATAGAAATATTATAGCAAAAGACTGGTCAAGTATCATGTCTTTATGTAAGACATCATGAATCGTGTCCTATATGCTTCGGGTATAGGATCGATTACATGTGCTATAATATTCATCCGTTCTAAATTTTCCAAATGCCTAGGGCATTAAGAGGGACAAAGGTCTAGAACCGGATATGACTAAAATTGTTAAGCAATTGTCGAGGATAATCTGAGGTTTACCAATGATTGGTTGCTCATGGACAGTTGGAAGTATATTTTAAATTTTGGAAAGGACCATATTGACATACTTTGAGAAGAGGTAACTCTTGTTCAGAAGTGATGGTCAAAATGGGAGTATGGAAATGTTTCCATAAGTGGGAGTTATTCTTTAAATTTGTGTAAGATTAGTAAACTTAATGCAAGAAGGATGTTCAAAGGAATGTACTTTGGATTTGAGACTTCGCTTCCATGGACCTGCCTTGTAACAATCTCCAGAGGAATACTTTGTAATATCATTGGTCAAGTCTCTGTGACTTTTGGTACCTAGACATTACAAATGATTCATTGCATGATAGTTTAGAGTCTAACACATTATGGCAGTGACAAGAATTTGGAATTCTTACACTGGTGATAAAGATTTGGAATTGTGAAATGAGTTTCATTGAAGATGTGTTCAATTGATCTATTTCACAAAGTAAGGACCATAGACAAACATAGTGTACATGCTTGGAGCATGGCATAACTATTGTTTTAATTCAAGTATTAAGTTGATTATTCGAAACATTATACAATGAATAATGAGTAATCAATATGACTCAAAAGGTTTTGGGCCATATAGGATTAGTATTATTATTATGTTTCACTTTGCATGTTTTGACTTCCCGAATAACTAGGTTATTCAAACCATCCACAGTCGATCATACTTTGGAAGTAGGTATTGAGGTAAGACTCCCATGAATGGGTCTGTAGTTTGTCTAGGACATAGCTGCAGTGTTCATGAGTGCTCCTGGAATAAGATTCGAGTATTGGATTAAACCCACGCTCATTTGAATCACTTCATGGATTTTATCACGAGTGATTAGTGAGACGATAATATCTTATATTATTGAAACCAAGACATGTGAGTTGTAATTTACAAGTCGGTTGCACATTGACATATGTAAACGTATCAGTAACTTGGTGTTATAAAACATATCGTTGTGTGTGATTTGATGAGTAAGTACAAGCAAGCATTTAAGTCGAAGTTTATGCATTCCTTTTAACCTTGGAGGGATAAAAGCGATATATGTGGGCCCCTCGATGATTTAGTGATGACAACCCTAAGCGCTCGGCCGAGCCTGGACTGATTTGATTTGTTCAATTAGTCGGTCATCATAAATCGGAAATCGGGAAACAACAGATGGACAGAGAGAATGATCATAATCCATGTCTCAGTCTATATGATATCTTGTAGAATGGAGGAATATACGATCCCTTATCTAATGGACGTGTCATTGACTAGATTAGAGTTCAACAGGGACTTTAAGAGCTACGATTGCTAGTCGGGTTGTCGAGTCTTACTTGCAATAATAGTTATTAGATTTATCCAAGTGGGAGACTGTTGGATTAGTCTCTAAGTCCATAACTATAATTGGTATGTACTTGACCCGAGAGTAGCATGGTCCATTTCGGTTGCATATCACCAGGGCAATTTGATAGGATGAACTTTTGAGAAGAGGTTATTTATGATTTATTAATATATTATAAGTTCTAATATATTAATATGAAATCATATTATTTAATTAGTATTGATCAAGAATTAATTTGGAATTAATTTAGTGATCAAAAGAGACTAATTAAATATATGGGGATTGATTGTGTAAATCATTCATTCTTATAAAGTGGGCTTATGATCCATAGTTCTTTATGTTGGGCTGAACCCATGTGGTGACCCATGGATACTCCATGGAGGTTAAAAACCATGGAGCCTAAGGAATATGGAAAGTCATGCACATTAGGGTTTGCATGGTGTAACTCTAGTTGTTCCACACTATATAAGAAGCCCCTTGGTTGGTGAAATTGGTACTTGTGATATTTGGAAGAGTCATAGAGCCGATTTCTAAAGCAAGCCATTCTCTCTCAAGTTATCCTTTGTCCTAGGTGTGTTGTGATTCCATTTGACGCCTTCACACTATTGGTGCTAAGTTCTTAAAGGCCAACTACATCAAGGATAGCAAGCTACAACAAGAGGTATGTCATCTAACTAGAATCTTGTAGTATAGATACTCCATTGTATGCTAGTTAGGATGATGCTTTGGAATATTGAAAGTTTGCATGTATATTAGATAAAACATAGATCCAAAGCATTTAGGGTTGCATGTACACCTTAGGAGTGTTAGAATGCTCAAAACCCATCATAAAAAAGCGAAAGTTGTCTCAGGAATGGGTTCATTGGCTCTTGTTGCGAAGGGTAAGAAGATGGATGGAGAGGATGATTCAGATTTTGAGCTTTCTGAATGCGAACTCTCTAAAGAAGAGTTTGCTATGATGGTGTCGCAACCAAAGAGATTCGCAAAGAAAAACTTCAACCGGAACAAGAACCGAAATTGACAGGGAAGTTATAGCTCTGAAAAGGTGAAAGAAGAAAATGCGAACGTTTAGCAGAAGGATGAAGAAAAGAAAGAGAAGAAGCTCATGGGTGATTCCGGATATGATTGCAACTATTGCCATGGCAAAAAACCACTTGGAAAAGGAGTGTATGCTGCGAAGATTAAATGAGAAGAAAGAAGGAGAAGATGATGAGGCTTACCACATGCGAAAGCTAGAGGAGATTAAGAAGAAAAAGAATGCTGATAACTCTATGCCTGCTTTATTTGTGCAGGAAAATGTAGCTGAAAACGAGTTTGGAGGAGTTGAAATTTGGTCAACAGACTCTGAAGATGACGAGGTTCGTAGACCCACACACGACAGGGAATTTGTTGCGAAAGAAGAGGGTTCATAGTTTGGAGGAAAATGCTTGATGGTGACAAACGAAAGGTCACAGAAGCAGGGGAGTACTACTGAGGGTGAAAGAGGAGATGATAGCTGTTTCACACGGAAACCGGTCGGTGAACAAATTAATGAGTGCGAATAGCTGATCAACAAGGTAAATCTAATTCTTGAATCTCTCAATATACACGTGTGTAGATACGAAACTGAATTAAATGACTTCAAATTCACTTTTTCAAGCATTAGTGATAGTTTAAAAAGAACTCGTTTAACAAACTCTAACCTAACTGATCAAATTAGTAGGGTTTCGTTGAAAAGCGATGAGAGGCGAATGTGGATTGAGAAGATCGATTCGGATTTATCTAAGTCTAGGGATCAATTAATTTACTTGCAACAAGACAATTTGATGCTTTTAAAACAACGTAACATTTTTTGTTTGATTGCTAAAAGGCTTTACTTTAACATTACTCAGTTGCACCTTGATTGTGAGATTGGTGAGAAAATTCACAAGATGATTTTACCATTTCTTGAATGAAAGGAAGACGAAATTGACGCCGATTGTTATAAGTGTGAATCCATCGTCTCATCTGACGAGACTTCTGATGCTTACAGGGTAGGACTGGAAAGAATTGAATCATACATTAAGTCCAAAGACCACAAAAATATATTAAAACATATTTTGGATGAAAAAGACAAAAAGCAAATCAAATCAGATACTATACAGAAATTCGATTCGTTAAGTGCCAAATTGAGTTCAGAAAATAAGATAAATGTTGAAAGCACATCTGAATTCGATGAGGACAGTGATATGAGCGAAATTTCTGTAGAGGATGAGGTTGATTGCTCAGAGTTTGTTAAAAACGAAAATGAACCTACGAAAGCTTTGATTTCTGAAAATTCAGTTGAGTTCGCACGCATTTCCCAAAATAAACCAGAAATTTTAAAAGCAAAAGCAACTATTTTTCCTGAAGTACAAACTATACCTAATCAAGTCTTTCAAAATAACAGAGTAAACAATCGCTCAAGCTTTGAAAAAAGAAGTCCAAGTGGATCCAAGGATATTCAAAGCGAACCTAAGTCAGTGATGAACGAATCTCATGCAAGAAAAGCGAAACCCACAGCGAGCATTCATAAATCTTCAGAGCAACTTATAGATCAAAAACGACAAAGGAATTTGAGATATCAAAGAAATCTCAGTGAAAGGAAGCAATTTTGGCAGTCCCAAAATCCCAACTATGTTCACAATGAAAAATATTCCGATCAAAATGTGAGAGCTCGTTCTCATGCGAACCCCAGTCAATGTCTGCACTGTCACACTTGCAATCCACAGAAATCCATAAGGAACTTTGTTCAAAAACCTTCTTTTTCAAAGAAACCTGTAGAAAAACTAAAACCTCATCATTCTCTACCCACGAAAGTCTCATCCAAGGATGATAAAAGAAAAGGAAAGTTAGTTTTAGATTCTAAAGTTCCAATCAAGAAAACGACCACTAACTCAAAGAAAGCTCAAAAAGGATTCGTAAAGAATCAAATAAAACATAAACAAAAACCATCCTTTCCAAAAAAAATGAAAGTAAAAGAAAATAGGAAAAAAGTCTTTACTATGACAAAGAAAGATGAAACCACATTAGTTAAACGCACTTATATGGTTGATCTTGCAATTACCTTTCCTCTTTCTTTAAAAGGCTCACAAGGACCCAAGCATCTTTGGGTTCCTAAATCTGCTTGATTCTTGCAGGTTATACGTGACGAGCAGTTTGACGCTGAATGGTATATCGACAGTGGCTGCTCGCGTCACATGACTGGGAGGAAGGAGGAGTTGTGAGAGTTTCGAGCTCTCAAGGACGGTGGGAATGTGAAATATGGAAACAACTCATTTGGAAGGATTAAAGGGTATGGGATGATAACGAATGGGGACTTTTTGATTCATAAGTTGGCATATGTGGAAGGATTACAACACAACCTCATAAGTGTTTCTCAATTGGTTGTGGGGACGGGCTTAAAAGTCTCATTTGATGACGAAGGATCTGAAATCATAGAAAAGAAGACAAAAGCAGTTCGTCTAAAGTCGAAGCGCAAAGCCGAAATGTATCCTTTAAATCTGAATCTGATACGAGGGAAGCCTTCCGTTTGCTTACTTATGAAAGCTCACTCAGATGATAGTTGGCTATGGCATAGAAGACTTTCGCACCTCAACTTCAAAGACATCAACAAGCTTGTTCTTGGTGATCATGTGCGAGGGCTTCCACTCTTAAAATTCGACAATGATCATTTATGTGCTGCTTGTGAAATGGGGAAGCAAAGAAGAAAAGGTCATCCAACATTAGTAAACACGAAAGTCATCGAACCTCTAGAACTTCTACACATACACCTTTGTGGACCTTCTGCAAATCGAAAGTGTCGGTGGTAGTAAGTATATTCTCGTTATCGT
The DNA here is from genome assembly GCF_052849685.1 of Lactuca virosa. Classification (NCBI taxonomy): domain Eukaryota; kingdom Viridiplantae; phylum Streptophyta; class Magnoliopsida; order Asterales; family Asteraceae; genus Lactuca; species Lactuca virosa. The sequence goes on from NC_136430.1 coordinate 137,829,424, forward strand.
TGATGATTTTTCACGTTTAACTTGGGTGTACTTTCTTAAACAGAAATCTGAAGCCACACCAAAACTAAAGAATTTTATAAAGCAAATTGAGCATAAACTGCGAAAGTTGGTTCGCAATGTTCTCAGCGACAATGGGCTGGAATTCAAAAATCAAACATTTGAAGAATTTCTTGCTGAAAAGGGAATATCACACAACTTTTCTACTCCCTACACTCCACAACAAAACGGCATAGTTGAAAGACGAAACAGCTCCTTGTGCGAAGCTGCAAGAACCATGCTGTCATTCGCATGTCTACCTCTCTATTTCTGGGCCGATGCCATCGCAACTGCATGTTTTACCCAAAATAGATCCATCTTAAATAAGCGATTTTCAATTACTCCTTATGAAATCATCAATAATCGCAAACCTAACATTAAGTTTTTCCATGTATTTGTTTCTAGGTGTTTCTGTTGGATTAGTGTCTAAGTCCATAACTATAATTGGTATATACTTCACCCGACCCGGCATGGTCCATTTGGGTTGCATGGCATCGGGACATTTGGGTAGACCTTTTGTGAGAAGAGGATATTTGTGACATATTAATATATTATAAGTTCTAATATGTTAATATGAAATCATATTATTTAATTAGTATTGATCAAGAATTAATTTGGAATTAATTTAGTGATCAAAAGAGACTAATTAAATATATGGGGATTGATTGTGTAAATCATTGATTCTTGTATATGTGGGCTTATGATCCATGATTCCTTATGTTGGGTTTAACCCATGTGGTGATCCATGGATACTCCATGGAGGTTAAAACCCATGGAGCATAAGGAATGGGTAAAGTCATGAGTTACATGGTGTAACCCTAATAGACACACTATATAAAGACCTCATTGGTTGGTGGAATTGGCACTAGTGCATACACACCAGGGCAAGCCAATTTCTAAGAGTCAAGTATCTCTTCTCATGGTTATTCCATATGTTCATGGTGTTGTGTGAACCATTTGAGGTGTCATACTTGGGGCACTAGGCTCTTAAGCTCCATGGAATCAAGCTACAACAAAGAGGTATGTATTCTATCTAGTTTTGTTGTCCTAGTACATATGATTGTATGCTAGTTAGGATAATACCTTGGAAATTGATATTTGCATGTATAATAGAGAAAACATAGATCCAAGGTATTTAGGGTTGCATGTACACTTAGGAGTGTTAGAATGCTCATACCCCCACAGTGGTGTCAGAGCCTAGGCTTGTTTTCTTGTTATACTTGCAAAAATGGCTGAAAAAACGAAGTTTGTTGCTGTCTGAACAGCAGAATCGCCGAGTCCATGAAGGGACTGGACGAGTCCAAGGCTAAATTCATCCAACTCGCCAAGTTGGTTCATGCACTCGACGAGTTGGACCCCCAGACAACATATCTTCGACTGTTTTGGCTGGAATTGGACTAGGAACATTACCCTAAGCTGTTTTTCAACTTATAAACCTGTTCTTGATGTGGTAATGTTCATGCTAATCAAATTTCAAAGATATTTGTCAATAGATTCATGTTTTGTATTAGTATAATGGTTAGGCTAATTACATGAAAATGTTTGATTGAATTATCTTGTTCTTATGAGTTGCTTAGATTAATAGAAAAATTATGTGAAATTGTTGTTTTCAATCCAAATTAATCTAAGAGTTGGTTCTAAAATGTGTTTTCGTAACTTGTCCTCAAGTTATATGAAAAGTCACATTTAAGATTCATAAAACTCATAAATATTTCCGGTTATAAATAAAGAAAAATCACATTCTTTTAATGGTTTAAAGTCTTCCATAACTTGTCCTCAAGTTATGGAACTTGAAGAGTTTTTTAATTAAAACTACTTTAAACGCATAAGTTATGGAATTGAAAAGTTTTTGAAAAGTTTCAATACTTGCCCTCAAGTTTTGGATTTTGTAAAGTTTACCCCTTATGAATGCTTTAATTCCAAATCAAACCCTAGAATTTTAAAAGTTGAAAATTCAACCCTTATACTATTATGCTCTACAACTCTCGTTTAGACTCCGTCGGCTAATTTTGACTTTATTTTTATTATATTATTTTTAGTAGGCCGGGACAGGAAAACTCCGTTAGAAAATCATAACTCCTTCGTCCGACGTCCGTTTTCGTCTGTCTTTTTACTGTTGGACTACTATCGACGAGATCTTCAATTCCCGTTTAGATTGTTTTGGCTAAATATCGCTTGATCTCATATTCGAACTTCGGGCTGTACACTGCTAAGCCGAAACTTCGAAAAATCATAACTTCCTCAATAGAAGTTAGATTTGGGCGTTCTTTTCATGCACGCTCTCGGTTTAATGTATTCTACGACTTTCGTTTAGATCGCTAAATCCAAATATCGCTCTATCGTAAATTCACTATTTACGTCACACTGTGTCGTGCCAATTCTGTCGCGAAACTTCGACAGGTCGTAACTTCTTCTTTATAACTCGGATTTCGGAGTTCTTTATATGTACGGAATCCTTGTAACATATACTACAACTTAGTTAAGATTACTCCTTCTAAATAATCTTCCATCAAAAAGTCATTTTTGATGCTTATCGTCTCTAAATTGACTAGCCCGGATCTACGGGTGTTACATAACTCATTCGTCTCCAAGGTTGAACCCAAAACTGTTAATGTTGCTATCGATCATTCTGATTGGGTGCAAGCGATGCAAGACGAACTCAATGAGTTTGAACGGAACAAAGTTTGGAGGCTAATTCCAACTCCACCAGATGCATCAGTTGTAGGTTTAAAATGGGTGTTTCGCAAAAAAAAATGGATAAAGAAGGGAATGTTATAAGAAACAAGGCGAGACTCGTGGTTAAGGGATATTGTCAGGAAAAAGGCATCGACTACGAAGAAACCTTCGCACCAGTTGCAAGATTGGAATCTATTCGCATCTTCTTGGCATACGCAGCGTATAAGAACTTCGAGGTATTCCAAATGGACGTCAAATGCGCATTCTTGAATGGCGAACTTGAGGAGACTGTTTATGTGGAACAACCACCTGGGTTCGTTAATGAGAAGTTTCCTAATCACTGTTACATCTTGGACAAGGTTCGGTTGACCCAACCTTATTTCGCAAGAAAGAGGGTGACCACTTGATGATCGTCCAAATATATGTTGATGACATCATTTTTGGTTCTACGAATCCCAGCCTAACAGCTGAATTTCGAAAGTTGATGGAAACTAAATTTGAGATGAGCTCCATGGGTCCAATTAACTTTTTCCTTGGATTGAATATAAGACAGGGACCGGAAGGAATTTTCATAAACCATGAAGCATATACGAAGACTTTGCTCACTAAGTTTGGCATGGTGGGAGACTCTAAAGCGAAGGTTCCAATGGCATTCGGAACGAAACTGACACCATCTTTGGAAAAACCAGCTGCTGATATGACCCTTTATCGTCAGATGATAGGATCATTGATGTATCTAACAACTAGTAGATCATACATTATGTTTTCCGTTTGTTATTGTGCTAGGTTGCAAGCAAATCCTCGCGAACCTCACATGGTGGCCGTCAAGAATATCTTCAGATACTTGAAACGAACCTCATCACTTGGCATTTGGTATCCTGCGAACTCAGGATTCTTCGTACAAGCGTTCTAGGATGCTGACCTTGGTGGATGTCGATTAGATAGAAAGAGCACAAGTAGAGGATGCTAATTTCTCGATGGCAAACTTGTCAGTTGGCAATCTAAGGAGCAAACGTGTGTATCCCTGTCAACAGCTGAAGCTGAATATATAGTTGCTGCCTCATGTACATCCCAAGTCATTTGGATTCAAAGCCAACTTCGTGATTATGGCTTAAGCATGAAACGAATCCCACTATACTGTGACTACGAAAGTGCCATTCGCATTTGTCACAACCCAGTGCAACACTCAAAGACGAAACACATAACACCGAGGTATCATTTCATTAAGGATCACGTAGAAGATGGAAACGTTGAAATTCACTTCATAAGATCCTCTGATCAGTTAGCTGACATATTCATAAAAGCCATTCCTGAAACAACCTTCAATAGAATTCTTCAAGGCCTAGGATTGATGGAAGCTGAATCTATTCTGAAACCACTTTCGCATACATAATGCTTACACTGCGAATTGGTGCGAACGTTCGCAGTAGTTCGTAGTCCACTGTTCATTCGCAGTCTACTTTAACATTGCGAATCGATGCGAACGATCGTAGTAATTCACATACAACTATTCATTCGTGGTTTGGATTTTCCAATATCCTTTTGTACTTTATGTATATTATTTCTTATCTTTATTTCGTTTTTCAATCTTTTCTGTTTTCAATTATTTTTCAGAAAATCTCAAAATACAAAAATATTTTGTTTGTGTTTATTTTTATTTCTTTTATTTTCACAAATCTCAAAAATACCAAAAATATCTTAAGAAGATCTTGGAGGCACAGGTTCGTATCATATCTCAATTCGTGTAATAGGGCAGGTATAAATCTCTTTATCTATGTATTAGCTAAGTTTCCCTAGAAGCATGCTGCTGCATGTTGTCCAAAGCCTCAATCGACTCGATGTGAAGCATTAATGAGCCGATTCCACCAATCGTTTCTTCCCAACCAGGTTGTTAAATTCACATTAGTCATGAGCTACCTTACTCTTCTCACTTTGAGTTAAGAGTCATCTGCTTGGTCACTTTCGCATAGAAGAGGTACATTTGCTTTTCTGGAACCACCTTCTCACTTCTCCAATTCCTTCGCACTCATGAATGTAACCCTTGAGACTCTCAGCTATACCGCTGAGGTTTATGGTTACACAACATCTGTGTTAATGATATTAGATCCGTCCACTACGAATTGAGTGAAACCCAAAATCCAACGCACTTAAATGAATTGACGGTGAATAATTAAACGTTCAAGATTTTCACCATAGAATTAACAAAGCCATTTTTGTGGTTTGTACCAAGGAATCTCTTTTTCTTTTGCGAGATCTTTATGACGTGTTCTTGTCCCGAGACACTTCTTCCCACAAGATCCAATTTTATTTTTCTGAGATTTTAGAATTTTATCTTCTCACCAAAATAATTTCAAACCTACTCTTTCAACTGACTATACTGGTCACACGAGTACTTCATCCAACATTCGTACTTATATCAAGTTCGTTGTTTGGTTGGAGGTGAAGCCACCCATTTAGCCTAAAGAAAAGATGCCTTTCAATGTTTCTTATCAAACACTTGATCGTATTTCAACGGGAAACCACACAGACACTTCTTAGTCTCTCTTGACTTCGAAGGAAGAGATCTTTGCTCGGGATCCACAGTTTCGTGTCTTTATTTAGACATTACAAAATCCCACATACAAGTGTTGTTTTATTTCTTTATCTTTGACACTCTTGCACGAAGATCCTAGTGATTTTGAAATGTCTGGTTCGTGGTACTTAAATTCAGTTTCAGGTTTGCAGTTCAACCAATGAAGTTCGCTTTCATATAAGACAAATTAAATCACTCTCAACTGCGAAAGGGCAAAGCTGACGCGGCAATTCACTGAGGATAAGAATTCAAATGGGCATGTGAAATTTTGAACGGACGTCTACTTTATCGCAGTATGACGTATTGATCTGACATGAACAGTTGTCAAGTCGCGCTTTTTCAGGCGACATTTAAGTAACCGATACACTCTTTCTCCTGATTTATCTCACCAACCAAACTATATAAAGGGAATTTGGTGCTTTATCTCTCATCACCACTTCCATATTCTCTCAAAGATTTCCAACGATCAACGCAGTTTACTATTCATCTTCTTTCTCCAGAACTTGAATAATGGCTACTTCCTCATCTGCTGATGATCAGACTGCTTACTCATCACTTCTCACAATCAAACCACATCAGAATCTGGTGATTGATCTCGACCCCTACATGTATGATTCTTACCTTTTACCAATCGTCGAGTGCCTGAAGTATTCTCCACTGGTTATCGCTCTGAAGAAGATGGAGGCGGTTCCAATGTCTCTACTGTCTAAGGCATACTCCTCTGCCAGTTTTGTTAAGGAGGAGAACAAGATCACTTTTGAAATCCATGACCGCAAAACCTCCATCACCAAAGCCCGCTTCTGTACAATTCTAGGGCTTCCTCAAATAGCAGACATGATCAACCCAGAGTCCATCTCCAACTATGCCTTGTTAGAAATGTTCTATCAAATGGGGTACAAAGAAACCCTAACCGCCGTCTCTAAGTTCTGAAAACCTAACCTGCCGCCACAAGAATCATCATGAATCCTCTAAGTTACCTCCTCATAATGATACTACCAAAATTCACTAAACAGCATAGCTCCCGCACTAAAGCACTTCCTAGGCTCTCCTAGGATCCCCACCTCACCCTGCCATCAGCTGTTGAATAATCCCTACTAATATCAGCTAACTACTTTATGAATACAATTACGTGCAACAAAACTTAAATAATCTTTTGAATAAAAGGTCCAACCCTACAACGGTTAGACTCAAATAGTAGTTGTGCAGTAGGGCCACATCAATCATTCTACAATTATTTAACCTTTGCAACATGTAACTTAACATATTCATTAAATAGTTAGCTCACACCAATATGGGCCCCACAAAGCAAAAAGAAAGAAACATTCGAGCAGTAACACTCTGTAGGTTACAAAGCATAAAAAGGCATCCTCCCACTAAATTTCTTTTGTGATGCTAAGAAATTCTACCAACACTGTCGGTTGCCTTATGCATACAAAATATACACAAAACGAGATTACATAGACTGTCAAATATATGATTCTACCCTAAACCCACAACCAGACAAGGAACAGGAAATAAGGCTAAATCAATCCTTTTAGTGCTATATGATCCTAAGCGTATACAATTTTTAAAACACACACTTAGCAATAAATTCCACCAACATAGGTTCCAAATCTGCTATAACATCCAATTCCTCCTAGGCTACAAAGCATTACAAATCAAGTCATTATATCCAAAACATCTGAAATCCATACTAGCATGAAGTCCTAAAAGTTCAATCAACATGCCTAAATAAGCATCTCTCCTAGCATCATATTATGCAAATCTTGAGCATATTCTTAGCCCTAATCTAGCATAAATTCTTATAAACTCATACCACAACAATTAGCATAACTCGTGTATGGGTATTTTGGGAAATACTTACTTGATCTTGATTGATTGCATGCGTCACACCCTTTTTCCTAAGAAAAATCTTTTTTGGAAAACTCATTTTCTTTTAAAAGATTTTATTAACTCCCCAGTTTGATTTTAGACACACCTGAGAGTGTGCTCGAATCCCTCAAACCAAGGCTCTGATACCAACTTGTAAAGTCCCAAAAATACCAAGTAAAAATTTCATTTTAAATAAGTCAAAACCATTCATAAGTTATCTCAAAAGACGATTAGAGTAAAAGTATTCTCAAAACATGGTCCTTCCTTGCAATGTCGAGGGCCAAATACCGGTCATACATACAAGTGCCATGGGCTACCTCCATGGTCTTTCATAAATTTCCATGGGATACCCCCATGGTCGTTCATGCAAGTATCACAAAGACAACCATCATCCTACAAACATAATCCGGTGGGCCGACATTGGTGCCTTCGACCCACGAGTACAGCGAAGAGACTCACCTGAACTACTCATTAGAAGCTCCAACGCCACCTCAATAAAAGAACAGCCAACCCAAGCTTCCTAAAGCGAAAACAAAATTAATCCTTAGTCAAATGCTCCAGTCTACTCAAGTTTGACCAAAAGTCAAACTGGTCAAAAAGTCAATGATCAATGGTCAAAGTCCAACAGTCAACATGTAGTCTATTTCCATGTTGTTGCCTTCCTTGGCCACGTCGTGGCCATGCCAGGACAAAACAATCGAGGTTTCAAACTCCTTTTCACCATGGCCACCTTAGCCACGCCGTGGGAACTTTTTGATGCGCCATTTCTTCACTAGGCACTTAATCCTTACAGGACTAAATCCAAAACTTCAGATCTACTCCTTCTCAATGACTTAATGGATAAAGTTTCCAACTTCATCCATTAGGACCTCATACAAAGGTAAAATCATGAGCCCTGAGTCCAATAAGCACTTAATACGGCCAAAACTCAAACATTGGATCAATAACACTCAAGCTAAGACCTTTTTTTCTCACTGACTCAGAATTTCATGGCCATGAGAAAACCATATCTAGCTCTAGAGTTCCTCAAACTCCAAGAGTATCCAAGAATGGGACTAAAACATCGAAAAATGGGCTCAAACATCAAACAAGAAACACAAATGTAAAGATACGAACTTTATACCTCCAATAACTTAGAAATGTGAATACGATGTTGGATCCAAGCTTGCTCTTTGCTTCCTTGCACCAAGATGAACTTCTTTGTTCTTCAAGTGTAACACTCAGTTTTAGATTTACTTCATTATTTGGGGCTGCGGCCCAATCTTCAGTTGTCATGAGGCTTAGGGCCTTGCGGAAGAAAGGATTTGGTCCTTTTCGAATGTGGGTGTTATGGTTTAAGTGATCCAGGTGTTTTATGGTGTTTTCGGAGCCCAAGGGTATAATCACAATTTGATAACTCGGTCTTATATGAATTTTTGTTTTTCCTTGGGATGTTTTAAGGCTATGGTGAGTTATTAGAAGCGTAGGACTTCTCGCCACCTTTCCGTGGATAAATGGTTCATTTGAAACGGACTTAAGATGAGGAAGCTAGGGAAATTTTAAATAATTGGCAGATATGACCCTTAATGGAAAAGATTTGCAAATCAGTCTCATGCACACAGGGAGGAAAATGCGCCTCTGGGTGAGTACGCCCAACGTAATGAGCAGAGTGCCAAACCCTAATTTTTAGGGTTTGGGCACTATTTAAACATCTATATAAGCTCAAGGCTCTCTTATTTCTCAGCCTCCTCTGACCTCTAGCCTCATTTCGGAAACCCTAACCTCTCATTGAGTGTTTGTGAGATCTAAGTGTGCATTTTGGTGTGCTTTTGCTCATATTCAAGGAAAAGGTGTTTGGTGCTAGCTTGTGGTTCAAAGGAAGACTTATAGATCCAAACTCTTGGCTTCATTTCCATCTCATTTAAGGTATCAAGTTCATACCTTGGCTTCTTGTTATGCTTTATGGGTTTAAGACTAGAATTGTTCTTATTTTAGGGTTTTGAGTCATCCTTGTGAGTTTAAGCCACTCCAAGAGCTTGGAGAGATAGATCTTGCCCCTTCTGATGTTGATAGTTCATAAAAATGCTTGCTTGATGTTTAAAAATGGACCATGAATGTGTTGAGGTGCTTACTATGGGGCTTAATGGTTACATTAGGTAGTTGGGTCCCATTAATATATGAAAACTGATAAAGTTGCCAAGTTTATCAGTTAAGAACTTATATTGAAGGTTTTCAGAGGTTTGGATGCAAAGGAATTAAAGGATTAAGTTATAGTTTGAGTTTTGGAAAAGTTACATTTACTCCCCGCGTAAATGCAAGTACACGCCATGTACTGGTTTTAGACCCCGTCCGAAATTATCGAGTATGCTGAGCGTACCTAGGGGGTATGCCCCACGTACGTTCAGCTGTGGAATTTTGGGCTTGTTCATGCTTTGGGCTTTGGACTTGGGTTTGGGATTGATGTGATGGGCTTATTGGACAGAGGAATCTAGGAGTCTTGGACTCTTGTTTGGGCTTGCCTTGTGGGGCCTAGGATTTTTGTATTGGTCCTTAGTGGGCCTAATGGTTTGGGGCCTTAGTGGGTCCAATGGGCTTAGGCTATTAGTGGGCCTGGTTAGTTAGATCGTTTATGGGATTAGTTCTTGGGGGTTTTTCCATGGTTAATTATTAAAGAATGGTTTGGTTGTTTGGTTCAGTTCGTGGAAGCCGATTCACAGTAGCTGCAACAGTTATGGGATTTATCTGCTGTTTGAGGTGAGTCTCCTCACTGTAATGTGGGTCAAAGGCACCAATGCCGGCCCATGTGGTTTATGTTTTATAGGAAGACCCATGGGTGGCCCTTGACATTTGTATGAAAGACCGGGAGGTGGCTCCTGGCACTTTGTATGAAAGACCAGAGTCTGAACTCTGGCAATTAATTAGTTAAGTAGTTGTAGATTGTATGCTAGTTGTCTTTTTGATGCTTGCATGGAAGACCAGGAGGTGGCTCCTGACACTTGTCTGTAAGACCCAGAGTTTTGGCTCCTGTACTGGCAAGGAAGACCATGATACTACTCGTGGCATAATGAAAAGACTATGGTTGGCACATAGCACTTTTTATTGATTGTTGGATATGTATGGTATGTGGTATTTGGGGAACTCACTAAGATTTGTGCTTACAGTTTGTGGTTTATGATTTCAGGTACTTCCGGTTTGAAAGGGAAGGGCCCGACTTGATCGCAACAGATACACCTGTGTTTTTCCGCAATCCGTGATTTTGGGATTTTAATATGATAATTGTTAACCCTGGAATACCTTAAAATGTTTGAATAAAGATAAATGAATGTTTGAATATATATTAAAAATGAAACTTTTACCCTATGATTTTCTAGATGTTACAAGTTGGTATCAGATCCTTGGTTTGAGTGATTCGGACATACTCTCAGGTGTGCCTGAACTCAAATTGAGGGTTTGGTGAAAAAAATTATAAAATAAACATTTAATTAAAAATAAAATTTCTAATCAAAGAAAGGGGTGTGATGTGTGCAATCGACCGAGCTCCAGTAAGTGGTGCCCAGAATACCAATACATGTTTATTATGATATATGATATGATTATGAGAATTGCATGCTAGATTAAGGCTAAAGATCTGATCAATATTATATGATAGGAGAGATGCCTTTATATGTCTGATTGTATGAGCTTTAGAATTGCATGCTAGTATGGATTCCAGATAACTGGGTAGAATGGCTTGATTAGTGTATGTTGGTTAGCTTTTCCGTTGCCTGAATGCTGCTTGCTTTGTGATTTGTGGGACTCTTAGTGATCTGAATTGACTGATAAGTGAATATGCTAAGTCACATGTGGCCCAGGTTAAATAATCTTAGAGTGATGGATTTGACCCTATTACGCAACTCTTGTTTGAGTCCAACTGTTCTAGGGCTGAGTCTTTTACTTGAAGGATTATCGGATCTCTGTTACATGTGACTATATTCATGAGGAAGCTAGTTGACATTGGTGGGAGTCCTTCAGCAACTGAGGGTTGGGTATGGTCGAGAACCTAAGAGAGCCTAGGATATGTTTTAGTGGGTTTGGTGGTGCGGTTTAATGAGTTTTTGGTGCATCAGTTGAGTAGGTGACATAGAGGATTCAGGATGACTCTTGAGGAAAGTATGGATAGGTGTGGAAGGTAGTATTATGCCCCTACTACTGAAAGTACAGGATCCATACTTGAATCAGGGAGAGTCTTGGAGAATCTAAGAAGCTTATGGGAGGAGGATTCTTAGGTATGTTCTGATCTTTGGCATGTTGTATTTTAGTTTGGTGATGAGCACTCAGGGATGAGGTTCTGGTTCTGGTTCTGGTTCTAGTTTCAGCTCAGGTGTAGGTACTGAGTCGATTAGCTAGCAGATGTGGGAATTCATCTCATCGGAGATTACTCGCAGTATTCTGGAGCGGACTCCTATGATCTTTGGTTCAGTCAAGGAGGGATATTGGAGATCTTGGATGAATGCCTAGGTGCATTCCGTGTTGAGGTTATGGCTATCATCGAAGCTCAAACTCTTTCTTTCCGTGAGTTTCGTGCGTGCGGAGCTCCTACGTTCTATGGGGAGAGGGACCCCATTGCCAGTAGGAGATAGTTAGCGGATATGGCTAACGCGTTCAGGACGAGTTTTTGGCCCGAGGAGGAGAAGGTCAAATTTGCTTCCTTCCTATTGAAGGACAGGGCACGGGATCGGTGGGAAGATGTTGGTAGTGAGGTGAGTGATGATGTTGTTGATGCTATGTCATGGGATGACTTCTCGACCAGGTTCCAAGCTGAGTTTGCACCAGTGATTGAGGTGAAGCAGTTGGCGTAAGAGTTTCAGGATCTCTACCAGACTACTGAGACTGTGGCAGAGATCACTGCCAAGTTCTGGGAAAGGGCTTTATTGGTTCTGAAATATGCAACAAATGAGGAAATGAAGAAGGTGAGGTATCATGATATGCTGCGGGATGATATCAGGGAGTTTGTGAGCATTTCAGGGTGCAAGACCCTGAATGATATGATTTCTAGAGCCCGAGAGCAGGAGATCGATTTAGAGCACCTTGGGAAGAGGGGGCCAGATGAGGTGCATATAGTGGAGGGTCCTGGGAAGAGACCCAAGACTTCTGATCAACATTTGAGAAGCCAGCAGGGCCGCAGTCGGTACAACACATGCGGGAAACTCCACGATGTAGTTTTTCGTTCCAGGGGTATGGGCTGCTACAAGTGTGGCAAGGTTGGTCACGTCAGCAGGTATTGTCCTCAGGGGGTAATCCTGTTAGGTTTTCACTATAACCAGGTGGGCCATAAGAAGGCCGAATGTCGATGTTGATGGGAGGATCAGTGAGTGCGCCTGCTCCGGCTACTTTGAGGATCGCCAATGGACGTGAGGGTGGGGCAGGAGCCCCGACAGAGAGGAGTCGGGCATTGCAGTGTCAGATAGGGGAGGTCAGGACTCTAGCAGGCGACATTGCGGGTATGTTATCTTTTGCTTTCTTTTCGGTTTTTATCAGTATTTATGTTGATTGGAATCTTTCATCGATTTGGGTAAGTGTATCTTTGGTTTAATTCTGTGTTTATGTTTGGGTTATATCTTCAAGAATTGTTATATGCCATTTGCATTCCATGAATCGTTAGTGGGTTAGTAAGGGGTTGTATCTCGTGTAATAGGTTTCAAAGTGTTCGGTTGTTATTTTGGTTTTTGGTCGAGACCAGTTCAGGGGCATTGTTGTTGGATAAGGTGTCTAAGTCCATAACTATTTCTGGTATGTACTTGACCCGGTTTGGCATGGTCCATTAAAATGAGAGAAATAACACTTATGGTTTATTAATATATTATAAGTTCTAATATATTAATAGTATTATTTAATTAGTATTGATCAAGAAGTAATTTGGAATTAATTAAGTGATCAAAGGATGACTAATTAAATATATGGGTTGATTGTGTAAACCACTCATACTTTTATAGTGGGCTAATGCTCCATGGATCATCAAGTTGGGCTAAAACCCATAGGATGCTCCATGGTGGTTATAGAACCCATGGGTCATGGAAATGAAAAGTCTTGACAATTAGGGTTTACATGGTGTAACCCTAATTGTAACACACTATATAAGGACCCTTATATTCACCAAAATCGGCACTTAATCAAGAAAGAAGAGGGCTAGTCGATTTCAAGTAGTGTGACATTTCTCTCAAGTTTATAGCAAGTGCATTTGGTGTTGTGTGAGACATTTGAGGCATCACACTTGAGGTGCTAGGCTCATAAGGTTTTCAAGGAATCCAAACTACTACAAGGTATGTTTTCTAGCTAACTTTTATATTTAAAAGTTCCCCATGTATGCTAGATAGTATTATGAACCTTGGAAAAATTATTTTGCATGTATCTTAGTTAAACATAGATCCAAGGTTTCTAGGGTTGCATGTACACCTTAGGAGTGTTAGAATGCTCAAAACCATACAGTGGTATCAGAGCCTAGGCTTGTTTATTTGACACTTGATGCAAAATAGTTGAAAAAGTCGAAATTCTTGCTGTCTGCACAGGGGACTCGCCGAGTCCATGGGGGGATTCGACGAGTCCAAGCGTATCTTCAACCAACTCGGCGAGTCAGTTATTGCACTCGACGAGTTGGCTAGGCAGAGTGCATATTTTCGATTTTTGCTACTGGAAATGGACTATAAACATTACCCTAAATTGTTTTGGTGTTATAAAACTTGTTTTAGATGGTGTAATGGTTGTTCTAATCCATTTACAATGGCTAATATCAAAATTCCATGTTTATATGTGTTCATATGTTCTTGAAATTTTGATATGAATATTCATGTTCTTATGAGTTCTTGCAAGATCATAGGAATTATGTGCTATTAATTGGTAGTTAATTCATGATCATGATGTGTTTTAATGGAGTCCATAACTTGTCCTCAAGTTATGAATAACCAAAAGTCACTTTGTAATAAATCCATTAAAAGAACACATAAGTTACAAAAAAAGAGGAAGTCTTTAGTATCTTCATTTTTTAATAAACAATAACTCATAAGTTATGAATTGAAAAGTTTTGTAAAGTTACAAAACTTGCCCTCAAGTTCTGTAACATGTAAAGTCATCTAGTAAACTTTAGTTCCAACCCCTAGAATTTTAAAAGTTAAAATTCAATCCTTATACTTTATAATATTATAAGTTTAATAATAATTATATATGTATAAGAACAAAGTCGTTTTTACCTTTAGTAGGCCTCATTCACGAAGCCGGTCTATAAGGGGGGTATAAGGTTGTTGCGTATAAAATGGCAGCTTAATGGGTGTCCACTCTCACCCACCGCTTCCTTGATCGATGGAGGGTCGTTAGCCGAACGGGTAAGACAAGGACTTTAAATTTTTATTAAAAGTATGATGAATATAAAGTAACTACATGTTTTTATAAATTACCAATCTTAGTTACTTTAGGAAAAATGTGAATAAGGTGCTAACCCATGAAATTACACTTTGCACTTTGATTAAGTCGTTAGTGGAGCGTGTGTGGTTAACCGACACACTAACCTGGACTTAACAAGGTAGGCAAAGGGTAACTTAATATTTACCATAGTATCGATGGAGCGCGTGTGGTTAACCATCACATCAATTGAGGCGTAAATATTAAGGGTACCAAGTAATTTGCATGGTTACTTCACAACTTGTTTTGTGATCCTCGGCATCCCAGTCACAAAACCTGAAGGGCACACTCGAGATTGAAACATGCCATTGAAAAGTTAAATGAATCTCAAAGAATATAGGAGTTTCAAAAACCTATTAAAACCTAATAATTTATTTCGTTTTTCATGGTGGAAATTGGTGAATCGTCATTCACCTACCTTCAAATATTTTATAGCTTGGATTACGACATCCCTCTTCTAAGTTATAAAATATTGTGTTGGGTCCTAGCCTTAATATTACATTTGGGTGTTTTATTAAGGACTATCTTTATATCTAATCTAATCTTGTCTTTCTTTTTTTGAGATGTCTTCAACAATGTTGCTTCTGGCTCAAACCCTACCGGCTCCTTCTCTCTCATGAACCTTTGTGGGAGAGTCATCTTTGATGGATCCAACTTTATGGATTGGATCAGGAACATCAGGATGGTCACTTGCTATGAGGACAAGGAATATGTCCTTGACAAGGAGCTTAAAGAACTCGAGTCGACTGCTACTCCTGAGGAGGTCGTTGAATATCAGGCTCATGAAAGAGATGCTACCAAAGTGGCATGCATCATGTTGGTCACTATGACAACCGAGCTCCAAAAGTCCTGTGAGGACTACTATCCTTTTGAGATGCACCAGGATTTGATGTACCGCTACCATCAGAGTGCTCGTCAAGAGCGATATGAGATCATCTCCTCCATGATAACGACCAGGATGAAGGATGGTGAACCCATCACGGGCCACATGCAGAAGATGCAAAGGTATGTGGACTGGTTGCTGAAACTGAATGTGAACTTCCAGAGGAGTTGGCAATAGATATCATTTTGCACTCCTTACCTTCATGTTATGATCAATTCCACATGACATACCACATGAACAAGGAGGAAGTTACACTCAACAAACTTCAAGGACTTCTGAAGACCGCGAAAAGGGTATTAAAGGTAAGTCGGTTGTTACCACTCCTACTCCTATTCTAAACTCATCCCCTGTCCTGGAAATCGGGAAAGATAGAGGGAAAAAGTGGAAGAACCCTTCGAAGGGTACCAAGGGTAAGAACCTTGATGGCTCCTCTTCAAGTGGAACCAAGAAAGGTTTCGTCACTCCTTCTTCTGACCCAAAAGAGGCTGAATGCTTCTATTGCCATGAAAAGTCGCATTGGAAGCAGAACTGCCCAAAGTACCAGCAAGATATTAAGGATGGGAAAGTGAAACCCACCCATGCAGGTATTTACACAATATTGTCTAATAACTCACCCTATTCTAACTTTTGGGTCCTTGATACAGGATGTGGAATTCACATTTGTTCTGATTTGCAGGGACTAAGAAGAAGTGAGAATGTGGAGCGTGGAAAGATAAACTTGATCATGGGGAATAGGAAAGCTTCACCTGTCACCAAGATAGGAGTTTATTCTTTGTTGCTAAGTAGTGGGTTTACATTAGATTTGAATAAATGTTGTTACTCGCCTGAAATGGCAAGACATATTATTTCATTTCATGCTTTGTACAAACAAGGTTTTACCTTTTCATTTGATAATGATAGTGGTGGTATTTATGCTTTCTTTAATAATATTCTTTATTTTAAAGCATTACCTTGTGATGGTGTGTATGAAGTTGTGTCGGTTGTAGACAATCTAGGAAATAATGTGTTGTGTATTGATTCTTCTAATAATAACTTGGATAAAGCATCATTATGGCATTGTCGTCTTGGACATGTAAGCAAGAAACGCATAGGCCAACTCCAAAAGGATGGAGTCTTGGAGTCATTTGATCTAAAGTCAGATGATAGCTGTGAATCATGCTTACTTGGGAAAATGACAAAGTCACCCTTCACTGGTACATGTGCTAAGGGTGAAGGTTTGTTGGATCTTGTACACACCGATGTGTGTGGACCCTTCAAAACTGCCACAAGGGATGCTAATCGTTATTATGTGACTTTTACTGATGATTATAGCAGATATGGTTATGTCTACTTAATCAAGCATAAGTCAGAGACTTTTGAAAGGTTTAAAGAGTTTAAACAGGAAGTAGAGAATCAATTGCACAGGAACATTAAGATGCTTTGATCCGATCGTGGTGGTGAGTATCTTAGTACAGAGTTCCTCGACTATCTTAAGGAATGTGGGGTTGTCTCACAATTGACACCTCCCAGGACACCACAGCTTAATGGTGTGACTGAGAGGCGCAATCGACCCTTATTGGATATGGTTCGTTTCATGATGAGTCGAGCTTCGCTACTAATCTCATTCTGGGGGTATGGCTTAGAGACTGCCACCCATATCCTTAATCTAGTCCCTACAAAGAAGGTTGCCAAAACACCTCATGAGAAGTGGACTGGAAAAGTTCCTAATCTGGACCACATAAAGATTTGGGGTTGCGAGGCTTTTGTGAGGCGTGAATCTCACGATAAGCTTAAACCTCGAAGTGAGAGGTGTATTTTCATCGGCTACCCACAGAGATCCTTTGGTTACCTCTTCTATAGACACAATGATAATGTGGTCTTTGTAGCAAGGAGAGGAGTCTTTCGCGAGAGAGAATTCATGAGCCAAGGAAACAGTGGGAGGCAAATTGACCTTGAAGAAATTCAAGAGTCAAATGGTGAAGGAACCTCAAACCCTAGCAATCAACCTGAGGAGGACACTCCTGTTGATCCGACAGAGGAGTCTGTACCTTTGAGGCGTTCCACAAGAGTTAGGAATCCACCTGAGCGTTACTATGGTTTCCATATTACAGCAGAAGGTGATACACTTATCAGTGATAACACACTGGTAAGTCTGGATGAACCTAACAGCTACGCGGAAGCCATGACAGGCCCTGAGGCTGCTAAATGGAAAGAGGTTATGGACAGCGAGATACAATCCATGTATGACAATCAAGTTTGGAACTTGGTTGACAATGTACCAGGTCGCAAGATAGTTGGGTGCAAATGGATCTTCAAGAAGAAGACCGACATGGATGGTAATGTACACACTTATAAGGCGCGATTGGTTGCAAATGGCTTTTCTCAAACCCCGGGAGTTGATTATGATGAGACTTTTTTCACCAGTAGAGAAGATTAAGTATATTAGGGTTATGTTAGCCATTGCTGCATTTCATGATTATGAAATATGGCAAATGGACGTCAAAACCGCTTTCCTTAATGGAAAGTTGGCTGAGGATGTTTACATGAGTCAGCCAAAGGGTTTTGTCAGTACATAGTACCCTAATAGAGTGTGTAAGCTTGAGAAATCCATTTATAGATTAAAGCAAGCACCTCGCAGATGGAATCTTTGCTTCAATGAGAAAGTCAAATAGTTTGGCTTTTCGAGGAATGAATATGAATCTTGTGTATATGTGAAAGCTAGTGGGAGTATAGTTGGCTTTTTGTTACTGTATGTGGATGACATACTGCTCATAGGAAATGACATCCCAACTCTGCAGGAAGTTAAGTCATGGCTTGGGAAGTGTTTCGCTATGAAGGACCTTGGAGAAGCTGCCTATATCCCAGGGATAAGAATTTTGAGAGACCGGAGTAAAAGACTAATTGGACTTAGTCAGAGTACCTACTTGGATAATGTGCTGAATAGGTTCAGCATGCAGAATTCCAAGAAAGGAGAGTTACCTATTCGGAGTAACGCCAGACTGAGTAAGACTCAGAGCCCGAGTACATAGGCTGAAATAGCTGAGATGAGTCGAGTACCTTATGCTTCTGCTGTAGGCTCGATCATGTATGCTATGACTTGTACTCGTCCTGATGTGGCCTTTGCATTGAGCAGGGTCAGCAGATATCAAGGGAACCCTGGCAAGGCTCATTGGACTGCAGTAAAGAACATTCTCAAGTACCTGCGGAGGACTAAGGACTGGGTCCTTACCCTCGGTGGGAGTGATGACTTGAGAGTAGAAGGGTATAGTGATGCTAGCTTTCAGACTGATAGGGATAATTTCCGCTCTCAGTCAGGCTGGTTCTTTACCTTAAACAGAGGAGCAATTTCTTGGAAAAGTTCCAAGCAGGAGACAGTAGCCGATTCGACTTGTGAATCAGAGTATATAGCAGCAAGCGAGGCAGCAAAGGAGGCTATATGGATAAAGAACTTTATTGGAGACCTTGGAGTTGTACCAGCTATAAAGGAGCCTGTAGAGATTTGCTGTGATAGCGAAAGTGCAGTTGCCTTAGCTAAGGAACCAAGGGATCACGGGAGATCCAGACACATCGACAGAAAATATCATTTCATCAGACATCGAATAGAAGAAGGACTCCTCGTGGCAAAGAGGGTATCATCGGATGAGAACCCAGCAGATTCCCTCACGAAGGGACTGGGTAGGTTAAGCATCTCCAGCATGCGAGGCGCATAGGGCTGAATGATGATATTAGTTTTAGTAGTTAGATAGCTCTGAAATTTGTAATGTGTAATTAACATTTGATGATGAATAAAAGTTGTGTTTATTTATGAGTAAAGTGTTTCTATCTTTTGTCAATCATTTACTATTATTTCTTTTGCATGTTTTGATTTCCAGAATAATTATGTTATTATTCAAATTCTCCACAGTCGGTCATATGTTGGAAGTAGGTATGAATTAAGACTGTCATGGGTTGGCTTGTAGAGGTCTAAGAAGTTGGACATAACTACAACACTCATGAGTGCTCATAAGTTCTGAGTATTGGATTCAACCCACGCTCACCGGTATCACTTCATGGAATTTATGTCGAGTGATCGTGAGACGGTAATATCATATAAGTCTTCAAACCTAGAGATATGACTTGTTGCCTATGAATTGGTTATGCGTTGATTGTATGAAAACGCATTGGTAATTCAACAAGTAGTAGAACAAGCATATGAGTCGAAGTTTATCTGTTCTTTCTTGGATTAGAAGCGATATCTGGGCCCCTCGATGATTTTGAGTTGACCCATGTACCGGGCCCGGTCAGAACTAAGTTGATGTGTTCAATTAAGTTCTATGTCAAACAAATTGGAAATCGAGAAACAAACTGTTGGACAATAAGTAAGACATTGTTCCATGTATTTGTCCGACTGATATCTAGAACAGAGGATTATATGATCACTTATCTTAAATGGCGTATCATCATCATCTCAGTTTCGAGAGACCTTGAAAGAGCTAGCATTGCTGATCGGTTCCTGAAGTCATACTTGCAGTTATAGTTATTAGACTTATCCAAGTGGGAGACTGTTGGATAAGGTGTCTAAGTCCGTAACTATTTCTGGTATGTACTTGACCCGGTTTGGCATGGTCCATTTGGGTTGCATGACATCATGCATTTGGATAGACTAAAATGAGAGAAATAACACTTATGGTTTATTAATATATTATAAGTTCTAATATATTAATAATATTATTTAATTAGTATTGATCAAGAATTAATTTGGAATTAATTAAGTGATCAAAAGAAGACTAATTAAATATATGGGTTGATTGTGTAAATCACTCATACTTGTATAGTGGGCTAATGCTCCATGGATCATCAAGTTGGGCTAAAACCCATAGGATGCTCCATGGTGGTTATAGAACCCATGGGTCATGGAAATAAAAAGTCATGACAATTAGGGTTTACATGGTGCAACCCTAATTGTAACACGCTATATAAGGACCCTTGTGTTCACCAAAATCGGCACTTAAGCAAGAAAGAAGAGGGCTAGCCGATTTCAAGTAGTGTGACATTTCTCTCAAGTTTATTCCAAGTGCATTTGGTGTTGTGTGAGACATTTGAGACATCACACTTGAGGTGCTAGGCTCACAAGGTTTTCAAGGAATCCAAACTACTACAAGGTATGTTTTCTAGCGAACTTTTATGTTTAAAAGTTCCCCATGTATGCTAGATAGGATTATGAACCTTGGAAAAATTATTTTGCATGTATCTTAGTTAAACATAGATCCAAGGTTTCTAGGGTTGCATGTACACCTTAGAAGTGTTAGAATGCTCAAAACCCTACAATTGTATGGAAGGTCTATGGTCAGGATTCAACATGTTAGTTCTTTAGTATCGTCAGGATTCAGTGGTTTTAGCAATTGTGCTTGGTTAGCTCTTGGGGGTTCCAAGGAAAGGTCTACTAGGATTAGTAAGAGGGATTGGGAATCCTTAAAATCTTGTGTGTTGTAAGAGCTTAGTCGAATCAAAGTGGGGGAGAACAGTTCAGGTATTCAGGAACAGAAGCAGACATGAAACTAGGATGAGTTTCGCATCCCCGTCGGGAAGGAAGGCGACCCAAGTGGCCATCTGGATCGATGAATGTGCGATTTGGGAGTTCAGGGAAACCTCCAACAGTTGGTTAGCACCTTATTGGTGTTGGATAGTAGGCTTTTGGTGGACTCGGGTTGGGATTACAGTCATGAATCGAGTTCAGCTTGGGTGTTTGGTTGAGTGCATGCTCAGCTCTGGATGTGTTCGGATTGATAGATTAGTTGTAAGACCATGGGCAGTGGCTATGGCAAAGTGGAAGTGTTGTAAGACTGCAGGGTGGCCCGTAGCATTCACTAGTTAGCAGATAGTGTAGAAGTGTTGTAAGAGTGCGGGGTGGCCCATAACATTCACTAGTGGACAGTTAGTGTGGGAGTGTTGTAAGACTGTGGGGTGGCCCGTAGCATTCACCGGTCCCTGTGCAGCAGTGAGAGTGTAACAAATCTATGATTTGGCCACAGATTTCTTCAAATGGTTTAGACCAGGGTGGGTCAGATCGTAAGGTTGTGGGAGGGCCACAACATGTTTGGAATCAGGAAATGGTGGGTCGTGGGAGACCGGGTATGATGTAAGACTACAGGTGGTCTTGTAGCGTTCAGTTTAGCATTGGGTTTGGTGACGATATGGTTCGGGTAATTATTGCCAGTTGAGGCTTTCTTTCGGAAGTCGTGGGGGGGGGGGGGGGACTGTGTGGGTGTATTTTGGCTCAGAAACTGGGTAAGAATCCGGTATTTCAGATAGTTGGCAGACAAGTTGGGACCAGGGAGGTCTCGACTGCTTCTGGAAATCAGCTAGGAGCCAGCGTGATGTTTCGTGCAGTATTAGTGATTTGGGATTCGTGTGTGTGGAGTAGCTTGTTGTTCGGTAAATGCTAAGTCATTTGCAGTTTGTATTAAATAATCTCATATTAATTTATTTGACCCTGTTGCGCAGCTCTCGTGTGAGTCTAACCATTGCAGGGATGAATCTTCGACTCAAAGGATTATCTGAGCCTTCTGTCAAGCATAAATGTTCTGCAGCTGTCTATGGTCAGTAACTGTATTTCCATTGGTAGCATCAATATGATTAGGGTTGGAAGTGTTTTGTTTAGTATGCTATTCGATGAGGAATTGGCATGGTAATGATTTAACGTGGGCGGTCTGTCGGGGAGTCAGACCAATGTAGATTTTAGGTTTTGGAAAGGTAGAAGTGGTTTTCTGCAGAGAGTTTGTTCTTCTCCGGGTTATAAGTTTCTGTTTAGGTTCGGTTATCTTGGGAAGGTCGTTTTATGCTCAGAATTTTTGGTTGCGTTCCTCGGGTTGGTTGGTATGATCAGAGAGTTAGTAAGTAGCGATTTCGAGGATGAAATCTAATTTAAGTGGGGAGAGTTGTAACACTCGATTTTGGATTTACTTCATTATTTGGGGTTGCGGCCCAATCTTCTGTTGTCATGAGGCTTATGGCCTTGGGGAAGAAAGGATTTGGCCCTTTCCGGATGTGGGTGTTATGGTTTAAGTGATCCAAGTGTTCGATGGTGTTTTCGGAGCCTAAAGGTATAATCGTAATTTAATAACTCTATCCTTTACGAATTTTGGATTTTGTTTGGGAAGTTTTAAGGCTATGGTGAGTTTTTAGAAGCTTACTGATTCTCGCCACCTTTCTATGGATATAAGGTTCGTTGGAAACAAACCTAAGACGAGGAAGTTAGGGCAATTTGAAATAATTGGCAGATATGACCCATAATGGAAAAGATTTTCAAATCAGTCCCATGCATGCAGGGCGGAAAACGCGCCTCTGGGTGAGTACGCCCAACGTAATGAGCAGAGTGCCAAACCCTAATTTTTAGGGTTTGGGCACTATTTAAACATCCTTATAAGCTCAAGGCTCTCTCATTTCTCAACCTCCACTGACCTCTAGCCTCATTTCGGAAACCCTAACCTCTCATTGAGTGTTTGTGAGATCAAAGTGTGCATTTTGGTGTGCCTTTGCTTATTTTTAAGGAAAGGGTGTTTGGTGCTAGCTTGTGGTTCAAAGGAAGACTTATAGATCCATACTCTTGGATTCATTTCCAGCTCATTTAACGTATCAAGTTCATACCTTGGCTTCTTGCCCCTTTTAATGTTGTTAGTTCATAAAAATGCTTGCTTGATGTTTAAGAATGGACCATGCATGTGTTGAGGTGCTTAATATGGGTCTTAATGGTTACATGTGGAAGTTAGGTCCCATTAAGATATGCAAACTGATAAAGTTGCCAACTTTATTAGTTAAGAACTTATATTGACGGTTTTCAAATGTTTGGATGCAAAGGACTTAAAGGATTAAGTTATAGTTTGAGTTTTGGAAAAGTTACATTTACGCCCCACGTAAATGCGAGTACGCCCCACATGCTGGTTTGAGACCCCGTCCGAAATCATCGAGTACGCTGAGCGTACCTAGGGGGTACGCCCCGCGTACATTCAGCTATGGACTTTTGGGCTTGTTCATGCTTTGGTCTTTGGTCTTGGGTTTGGGCTTTGTGTGTTGGGCTTATTGGACAGAGGAATCTAAGAGTCTTGGACTCTTACATGAAAGAATAAGAGGTGGCTCCTGGCACTTGTCTGTAAGACCCAGGGTTTGGCCCCCGGCCTGGCAAGGAAGACTATGATACGGCTCGTGGCATAATGGAAGACTATGGTTGGCACATAACACTTTTTATTGATTACTGGATATGTATGATATGTATGGCTCGTTTGATATGTGTGGTATGTGGTATTTGGGGAACTCACTAAGCTTTGTGCTTACAATTTGTGGTTGATGATTTCAGGTACTTCCGGTTCGAAAGGGAAGGGCCCGACTTGATCGCAGTGCATACACCCGTGTTTTTCCACAATCCGTGATTTTGGGATTTTACTCTGATAATTGTTTACTATGGAATACCTTTAAATGTTTGAATAAAGATAAATGAATGTTTGAATATAGATTAAAAATGAAATTTTTACCATATGATTTTCTGGATGTTACATTAAGTTTCACAAAAAGAAGATATTAACCTCAATATCAAGACACCAAGCTCATTTCCATGAAAGAGAGGCTAGGATTTTGAAATAAAGGGATGAATGCTAAAGAAGATGACCTATAATAGGGTTAAAATGCTTAAATATGGGAGAAACCCTAAAAATACGTGGGCTTGGGTCTAAATAGTTGCCACATCGTGGTTGCCTTACGTCACGCCGTCGTGGCTCCATAAAATGCATGTTCCTTTCCAACATGGCCAAATCGTGGGCATCCTTGCACCATGTCGTGGCACAGAGTTTTCTTCAAAACTCCATCGTTAGTCCCTGATGACAAAAGGCTTAACCAATCAGGAACACAAGTGTCATAACTCTCCCCCACTTAAATTAGTTTTCGTGATCGAAATCTGCTCTTACAACTTACTCTTAAACATCCTCTGAACCGCTTGTGGGTTCTTCTAATTCTCATTCCTCCTATAGAAGTTGTTGTAGTTCTCACATCCCAAACAGTAACCAAGAACTTATGGATTCCAAATCTGATTGCACACCCTAAACCTTTGTGAGACCTAAAAGGTTAGGAACACCATGATTTCCGAAACTCCGGATGACATCATAAGCAAGAAATATGCGACTTGACAAAGACATTCCTCACAACTACCCTGTAAGACCCAACTTCCAGTGAAAACTGCTCAAATCGAAAACTCTCAAAACTAAACCCACAAACGAACTCCATCAATAGACTTCCCAAAACCGGGAACTCATCAGTTTAAAATTTGGGAACCATACCCTGAGATCGATGATCATCCGTTTGTCGTACCTATCCCAAGTTACCTGACCAGGAATGCCACCGATTCATGCCAAAATAATACTTAAAACATCCTGATCGTGAATTTCCACAAATCTCAAATCCAGAATTATGCCCCAAAACCTTAAATATATGCTAGACTTCCTGAGGAGCCATCACCAACTCACTGCTCCCACAAGCATAATTATGGTTCATCCAAGAATTCCACATTGCATCTGAACCCCTTATCAGCTCGGGTGTACACTCACCTGAAAAATCACTCGATACATTTACAAGGAACCTCATGACTCAAGATATCAGAACCAATACCCAACATTGGTAACCAAACACATAATAAACCATCCTCAAGAAAACGGGGTCCCCAATTGCAAACATTTACCAAGCGAATTCCGATGCATAATTAATACACCCACCAAAATACACTTCTACTATCCTCAAGATCCAAACCAGCTGGTCACTGAGTCTCCCGACTCCCAATGATGCACTAAAACCCAAGCATGCCAATAGGACTATGCTTCGAGACCTAAGAGTCTCATTCAAACGACTATCGGGTCTCGCCCATAAGACTCATACCACCACTGGTTCACGATACATCGTGACACCTTCTAACCAATAAAACGATAGGCTCACGGTACTACGCCGATCTTGCCGTTATTCCATCATTGTACTAGAGACTCACGATCAACACCACATGGGCCAAGAGATACCTAACCATCAATCCACCGACTTGCAGGAACCCAATTAACATCCCTTTCAATGTAACCGAACATGAATACGGGCCATACCCATCTATCACGCACAACTCCTTTCACAGTACAAGCAGATACCGATGCAAATTTTAGGCGATAACATGGTCGCACATAACCAAAGAACGAGATAGGAGGTTTCATTATTGTTCCAAATTAGGGCTACAAACCAATTAAGAACCATGCCAATAACTCAAGAGAAGTGTTCTCATGCTATCTTATTTAACCTACATACATCCCTAAGGGAAAACACATATCCAACCCTAGATCTATTACACTCCTTCTTCCTCACAATCCTTACTCGTCGGGTGTGGTACCAGTAGATCTAACCGAAATGACGAATCTCAACCGCTAATTGAAACATCCTCATGAATGGCTGAAGAGTTTGATCCCATACCTTGATTGAAACCGAAAAGATCCCACCAATACACAAATAATTCAATAAAACTACCAAAGAAAACATAAATGTTGTCAAACTCTAGTCAGATTAATCCAAAGTACCAATCCTTCCATCACGACATGCCAAAATTGAATTCTACACAGATGCAAAGGCACACCTGAAAAACTAAACAACGCTGCCTCAACATCGGAACTTCCAATAACCGAGGACATCTACCAAACCCGATCCTGCTATGAATAATACTTCCATAACGAACAATTGAGGGTACCTAAACCCATAAATCAAAATTTACAATGTACAAATATTGATAATAGATTGACGAATCCATTGAACTTCAATTGATAAAGCATAGAACTTACAAAGAACCTCATCTATTGAAGATGAACGAAATGACCAACGATCGAGAATGCATTGACAACTAATCCATGATTCAATTCGATGCTGAACAAAACCCATGTGGAACTAAACATACTAAACTTTGAAGCAGATCTACCGATCAACATATGCCCACCCTAGACTATAGATATCAATCTATAGAATGAGCTGACAAATCCCTCAACAAACGATTCTCAACTTGGGCGACCCAAATGCCTCTCAAAATGTACATCATCATTCCTGAAAGAAACCACTGACTACAATGAGCGCCCTGACCAACGACTTCCTATCTCGAAGACAACTCATGAATTCTTGATCACATACATCTGATGGAAACTTACTCTGCACCCCCGACTTGACCAAATCTTGAACCAAAGTCTCACATACCCGAACCACAGATTCCTGTGACCCATTATTCTGAAACCAGCTATCTAAACAGATCGATGATCTTTCAAGCAGAGTACCCAGTTCTCCCCTACTTAGGGTTCGAACTACCACCAACGGACATTGCAAACCGAACAAAACTCAAATTTACTCAACCAGATACATAACATTCTTGACCCTTGGAGTGTATAATACAACACAAGTTGATCTTCCAGATAAAGACCAAGCAAACTCAAAGAGATTCCAATTTTTAGATGGATTCCTCGGAAACCTCCCAATCATAACTGCTTCTAACATGAAGAATCCCATCTAGATGCACAAACAATAATTTTCACAGTCCATTCATAACACCAACTTCCTATCTAGAAACAAATGGACTACCACACTCCCTGCCTACAAACACCCAACCATCAATTAATCGTGAGGATCATTCATAAACACAAGGGGAAACGTCCTCATAGTCGGGATACATCAGAGATAACAAAAGTTATCGCTCTAAATTCACCTTCTTTGATCATTTGGAACAATTAACTAGCACTGGATCTAACCAAACTCAAAGGAAGCAGACCCTTGATCTCATCTCAAGGAAACCATACCACAAGCATCCTCTTGTTTATTCCCACACTGCCATACTTGTTTCTAACAGATCGCAACCATATAGCCCCATGTTGAGTCTACATCCCAACTCTAAAAATATCATGTCTACTCTCTCTTTCATCTAAATACAGAAAGATGGACGAACATAACTCCCGTCGAAGATAGTGACATCCCAATCCGTCTGCCAATCACTCAACGTTTGGTTGTAATCCTCGAACCGATCATCACAATCGCTTCCTTCTTAAGTCCTACGACTCAACTGACACTACCTCGACTAAGGCCCATGAGACCTCAAAATAAACGAATACACCTAGGTCTGCACCATTCAATCCTAGTTCGACAATGCTACTAAGGCCCAAAGAATCACTAAGCCCATCCTTAGCTTGAATAACCATAACCGATAAACCGAATAAGATGGAAACACTTTTTAATGATCCATGGTGCCAAACCATACAATCTACCCTCAATCAGCTCCTTAGAATCCCTAAAATTTTCCTCGATTTGAGTACGGATCCTGTGCTTCCAGTAGTACGGGCCCAATACTACATTCTCCACTTATCCATACTTTCCTCAAGAATCATCCTAGATCCTCTAAGTTACCTCCTCATAATGATACTACCAAAATTAACTAAACAACGTAGCTCCCGCCATCAGCTGCTGAAGAACTCCTACTAATATCAGCTAACTACTTTATGAATATAATTACATGCAACAAAACTTAATTAATATTTTGAATAAAAGGTCCAAACCTACAACGGTTAGACTCAAACGAGAGTTGTGCAATAGGGCCAAATAAATCATCTTACAGACAAGTGTCATGGGCTACCCCATGATATTTCCTTGCAATGCCAAGTGCCAAATCTCGGTCTTACATACAAGTGTCATGGGATACCCCCATGGTCTTTCCTTGCAATGCCGAGGGCCAAATCCCGGTCTTACATACAAGTGCCTTAGGCTACCTCCATGGTCTTTCCTTTCAATAACAAGGGCCAAATCTCGGTCTTACATACAAGTGTCATGGGCTACCCCTATGGTCTTTCATACAATTGCCATCGGCTACCCCATGGTATTTCATGCAAGTATCACAAAGAAAACCATCATCCTACAAAATTAATCCAGTGGGCCGGCATTGGTGCCTTCGACCCACGAGTACAGTAAAGAGACTCACCTGACCTACTCATCAGAAGCTCAATCTCCCTCTCAACAACAAAACAACCAACCCAAGCTTCCTATAGCCAAAACGAAATTAATCCTTATTCAAATGCTCAATTCTACTCAATTTTGACCAAAAATCAAACTGGTCAAAAGTCAACCATTAATGGGTAAAGTCCAATAGTCAACATGCAGATTGTTGCCATGTCGTGGCCATGCCAGAACAAAATAGTTGAGGTTTCAAACTCCGCCACGTCGTGGTCACCTTCTCCATGCCGTGGGAACTTTCTGAAATGCAATTTCTTCACTAGGAACTTAATCCTTACATGTCAAAATCCAAAACTTTGGATCAACTCATTTTCAATGACTTAATGGATAAAGTTCCCAACTTTATCCATTAGGACCTCATCCAAAGGTAAAATCATGAGCCCTAAGTCCATAAGCACTTAATATGATAAAAAATCAAGCATATGATCAAGAACACTCAAGCTAAGTCCTTTTTTCTCACCAACTCACAAGTTTATGACCATGAGAAAACCATATCAAGCTCTAGAGTTCCTCAAACTCCAAGAGTATCCAAGAATGGGACCAAAACATCTAAAAGTGGGCTAAAACATCAAACAAGTAACACAAAGGTCAAGATACGAACTTTATACCTCCAATAACTCAGAAATGTGAAGAAGATGTTGGATCCGAGATTGATCCTTTCTTCCTTGCACCAAGATGAACTTATTTGTTCTTCAAGTTTCACCAAAAGAAGATATTAACCTCATGATAAAGCCACCAAGCTTATTTCCATGGAAGAGAGGCTAGGGTTTCGAAATGAAGGGATGGAGGCTAAATAAGATGACCTAGAATGGGGTTAAGATGCTTAAATATGGGAGAAACCCTAAAAATACTTGGGCTTGGGCCTGAACAGCTGCCACGTTGTGGCGGCCTTACGCCACATCGTGGTGGCTCCATAAAATGTGTGCTCCTTTCCAACATGGCCACATCGTGGGCATCCTTTCCGTCTTTAGTCCTTGACGACAAAAGGCTTAACCAATCTGGAACACATGTGTTCCAGCTTTGAAGTTCAAGATGTTTATACTGAAGATGGCGAATGGGAATAACATCCATCTTTTTTTATTTTTCTTTTTATAGGCATTGTACTTTGAAAGCTTAACTAATTATAGTATTCTACTTTTTAACACCTTCCTATTGTATGATTTTTAAAATGTTTTTCGGGCTCGTAATTTAACAAAGAATATTATTCTCTTCCTCAATCGTGATTAAGTCGATGTCAAATTATGTAAACTTTAAATTAGCCTATGTTATTTAAATATAATAAAAATAAATTGTAAGATGTAAACCATATGTGTTCATGGTTTAACAAACAATCATAAAATTTCATTATGTAAAATTAAATGAAACTGAACCTGCATTGAAATCATGAACCAAATGATGCTATAATACCAAAATCTTTTTGCATGACTGGGTAAAGTACAGGTCTCCAACATAAAGGCTAGGAGGAAAATCGACCAATTCATGCCATTCAAGAGATGGGCAGCATGTATCAATTTGAACACTAAGGGCAAAAGTAACCAATTCGTACAATTCTTGAAATGGGCAGAGCAGGTATTAATTTGAAGGTTGAGGGCAAAGTTGTCATTTTGCCTATTTTTTTTGTAATATTTGAGTATTGTTTATTGTCGCAAAGTATAAATCAAAATTTGAAGGTTGAGAGCAAAATTGACATTGTGTCTACTGTCAGTTACCATCTCATATTACTATATTTTTCAAGAACAAGATAGTAATGTATGTATACATATGAAGATTAGCGGACTCATAATTGTTAAGTTATTGTACTTAATCCTAAATTTAATCCAATGAAGACAGTAATATATAGTGGATTCATGTTACTATATGTTTCAAGAATAAGATAGAATTTAAATAGGAGATACAACAATTTCTTTAGTAGTATGAAAAAAGATAATATGAAAGAAACTTGGGTTGAAATGAAGTAATAAACCATCATCTATTGATTGCAGGATGCAACAGAATAAAGGGAAATTTACTTCTTCAAAGGGTGTTCATGAAGATTTTGCATCTTCAACTGCAGCTACAAGTTGGGATTTAAACCAAGGTTGGCACTCGGATGGTAGTAATTCCCAACATCAAGAAACCACATAAGCTTCCATATCTTTTGTATACAACTAAAAAAAACCAAAACTTTTTAGATGCATTTATTTGTTTATTTACTCTTTACTTTTTTGTTATATGGTAACAGCCATAAAATTCATGAAAAATTTAAACTTTTAAAACCAATCCACAAATCATCATTTTTTTACAAAATAGTTCTCAAAACATGTTTGATATTAGAGTTTTCCCAAAATCATAAAACAAAACATGAGGAGGTGCACGATCATGCCTTTGCCTTCCCTCGATCATCTGAGGTACCTGAAACATAACCCAAAACTGTAAGCCCAAAGCTTAGCGAGTTCCCCAAAAGTACCAACACATAAACACATAACACATATACAATAACATCATACTATGGGTTCAATCAACCATCGGGTTGGAATACCCCAATCCCCTTAACCATCGGGTTGGAATACAAACATACTATGGGTCCAATCAACCATCGGGTTGGAATACCCCAGGCCCTCAACCATCGGGTTGGTATGCCCCGACCTATTGGCTTACGCACAAAGCAGTGAAGCCTCAGCCACCGACCAAACATGTACACATATAACATATAATCATATAGCAGTCTACAACCAGTCAAACAGATCTACAGATCACTAAGCATACCATCATTCTATATACCAGGATACCGATATAACAGATCACTACTGTATAATAGTATGCATAACAGGATGTCAATCCAATGGGCTGGCATTGGTGCCTTCGACCCGCAAGTACAGTGAGGAAAAATCACCTCGTAAACTGAACATAACTGATGAGGCCCGAACCTGAATCTCAGCTGTCTAAACGATACCTATTTCCACCAAATGACCGATTCCATTAAAATCCCAAAATACCCAAAATACGACCATGGTCACACTTGGTCAAAGTCAACTGGTCAAACCTATTAAGTCAACCGAGTCAACTCAACAAGGCTGACCCATGCGAGTACGCGAGGCATACTTCTGAGGTACGCTTAGCGTACACGAAGCCTCACAGAAGACCACCATCGGGGAGGTTGACCGAGCACGTGGGGCGTACTCCCACTTATGTGACTCGTAACCTCGTAACCCCAACAACTTCATTAAATGCTTAATGTCTTAAGCACTCAAGCCCATATTTCAGATCCATGACCTAAACACACCCTAGATTCATAAAATTTCCAACTTTATGACTTTACATGTCTAATAAGAGCTTAACACAAGGTCTTAATCCATTAAGACCTCCCACAAGATGAGTGGAGCAAATCTAACCAAAGGGACTTTATTCTTATGGCTATGGACCCCTCCTAGGGTCTGAAAGGACAACTCAAAACGTCCAAAACATTCCATGCCAAAGATGAGACTTTTAGGACCAAAATGATGACATAAAACTCCCATAACTAGATCTACAAGATTAAGAGGCAGAAGTGCAAGCTTTATACCTTGAAAGTCTTGCAAATAAAAGATGAATCCCAGATCTAAGGTACCTCTTCCTCCAAGTTGAGCTTGATCTTCTTCCTTCCTCTTCTAATCATACAAACACACTCTTTAATGCTTGAAATGGTCTCACAAGGTGCTTCTAGGGTTTCAAATCACGAAGAGAG
Organism: Lactuca virosa; assembly: GCF_052849685.1. Lineage (NCBI taxonomy): Eukaryota > Viridiplantae > Streptophyta > Magnoliopsida > Asterales > Asteraceae > Lactuca > Lactuca virosa. Next base: position 137,861,581 of record NC_136430.1, read on the forward strand.
GGTAGAGGACGGTTATGTGAATAGAAATGAGGCCATAAGGATGCTTAAATACCACCCAAACCCTAAAAATTAGGGTTTCCAACTTTATTTAGTACGCCCTGTGTATATAAGTGTACACCCAATGTACTAGGACGCGCCCTAGTATGCTCAACGTACCCATATGTACGCTTGGCGTACTCCTTCTTGCCAAAATTACGAGAATGTCACTAGGGCTTCAAGGTACATTCCCTTGGACTTAGGGACCCATAATGTCATATAATAAACTTAAAGGGGTAAATTTAATAGTACCTTAACATCGGGATGTTACAATTTCCCCCACTTGAACTAGACTTCATCCTCGAAGTCTGATGTTGTTAACAAATATGGATAATGCTCCCGCATCTCAGCCTCTGGCTCCCAGGTCCACTCGGAGCCCCTCCGGTGCTACCGTCGTACCATTACCAAATGTACTTCCTTGCTACGCAAAACCTTCACCTTCCTTTCCATTAGCCACTGTCTTCTCAACATAGTTCAGGCGCTCATCGACCTGAATATCATCCAAGGAAACCACTGCCTCCACATCCAATATGCACTTTCACAGCTACGAAATATGGAAAGTGTTATGAATCTGACTGAGCTCCTCAGGAAGATCCAATCTCTATGAAACCTTACCAACCCTGGCAGTCACCCGAAAAGGCCCAATATACTGAGGTCCTAAGTTCCCTCTCTTCTTGAAGCGTATCACACCTTTCCAAGGTGAGACCTTTAGTAATACCATGTCACCGACCTAAAACTCCAACTCGGATCAGCACTGGTCGGCATAGCTCTCCGGCTGACTCTTAGCGGTTTGCAGTCTCTACATGATCTGCTAAATCAGCTCTGTGGTATGAAGGACCACTTCGGTCTGCCCCATAACCCTGTAACGAACCTCTCCCCAACAAACCGGGGTACGACATCTCCGCCCATACAAGAGCTCGAAGGGCGTAGCACCAATGCTGGAGTTATAACTGTTGTTGTAGGAAAACTCTGCAAGAGGCAGGTAGGAGTCCCAACTCCCACCGAAATCGATAACATAGGCCCGTAACATATCCTCAAGGGTTTGTATCGTCTGCTCACTCTGGCTGTCAGCCTGCGGATGATAAGCAGTGTTGAAGTGCAACCTTGTGCCTAGTTCCTCATGGAACTTCTGCCAAAAACAGGAGGTGAACCGAACATCATGGTCTGAAACAATGGGGACCGGAACCCCATGGCGAGCAACGATCTTGTGAACATACACATCGGCCAACTTCTCTACTGAAGAACTTTTCCGAATTGCCAGAAAGTTGGCACTCTTGGTCAATCGATCCACGATGACCCAGATAACATCAAAACCCTTTGCCTTCTTCGGAAACTTGGTGATAAAATCCATCGAAATCTGCTCCCATTTCCATATAGGAATCTCCAGAGGCTGCAGCTTTCCATACGGCCTTTGATGCTCAACCTTGACCATCCTGCAGGTCATGCATTACTCCACATACCAGGCTATGTCTCTCTTCATACACAGCCCCTAGTAGGTCAATCTAAAATCTCGGTACATCTTAGTGGCCCCCGGATGTATAGAAAAACGAGACTTTGGAGCCTCCTCCAACACAATCTGTCTGACCCCACCAAACATCGGAACCCAGACCCGACCACATCGGATCAACAACCCACGACTATTCGAGACAAATATGAAAATCTCACCCCTAATCCTCTCTTTCTTCCAATTCTCTTCCCGAACATCCTCGACCAGAGCCTCCCTGATCAATCCCAAAAGCGGGGAATCCACTGATATCCTCATACACGACACCCCATATGAAGACCCAGCCGACTTGCGGATCAAAGCATCCGCCACTACATTTGCTTTGCCCGGATGGTAAATGATCTCGCAGTCATAATCCTTGACTACGTCCAGCCAGCTATGCTGCCTCACGTTCAAGCTCGGCTGATCCATAATATGCCTCAGACTCTTGTGATCCATGTAGATAGTATAATAGACCCCATACAGATAGTGTCTCCAAATCTTGAGGTCGAAAACCACTGCCCCCAACTCCATGTCATGAGTGAGATATCGCGTCTCATGCCACTTTAGTTGCCACGAAGCATATGCAATCACACGCCCCCTCTGCATAAGGATTGCGCCCAAGCCAATGATGGAAGCATCACATAATACCAAGAAATCCTCAATTCCCTCCGGGAGGGTCAATACAGGGTCTCGCATAATCTCTGTCGAAAAGTCTCAAATGCCGACTATTGCTTAGGGCTCCATCAGAAATGCACCCCCTTCCTCGTCAGACGAGTGACATGTACTGCAATCTTGGAGAAATCCTGAATAAATCTCCGATAGTACCCTGCCAAAACCAAGAAACTCCTGATATCTGAGGGAGATTTTGGAACCTCCCACTGCATCACAACCTCGATCTTGGCCGGGTCGACCAAAATCCCATCCTGATTAACGAGGTGCCCAAGGAACCGAACCTCCCGTAACAAAAACTCACACTTAGAGAACTTAGCATAAATCCTTTCTCGCATAAAAACCCCTAGAAGCTCGCGAATATGCTCCTTATGCTGCTCTCTAGTCTTGGAATACACCAAGATATCATCAATAAACACGATAACAGAACGATCGAACATCAGCCTGCATACCCAATTCATCAAATCCATGAACACCGCAGACGCATTGGTGAGTCCAAATGGCATCACCATGAACTCGTAGTACCCATAATAAGTCCGAATCACGGTCTTCTCCACGTCCCCCTCTCTCACTCTAACCTGATGATACCCAGACCTCATATCTATATTAGAGAACCAAGATGCACCCTGCAACTGATCAAAGAGGTCGTCAATCTGCGAAAGGGGATAACGGTTCTTCACCGTTAACTTGTTCAAGTCCCGGTAATCAATGCACATCCGGTGTAAATCATCCTTATTATTGACGAACAGTATCGGCGCTCCGCACAGAGAATTGCTCGGCCTGATGAACTGCTTGCCTAGTAGCTCTTGCACCTGACATGACAACTCCTGTATCTCACGTGGTGCCAAACGGTATGGCGCCTTGGTAATCGGGGTTGCACCTGGCATAAGGTCAATCCTGAACTCGACCTGCCTCTCGGGAGGCACACCGACAACTCCTCCGGAAACACATCTGTAAACTCCCTGACAACCGGGACCTCTGAGATTGAAATCTGATTCCCGAGACGCATATCCACCACATAATCCAAGTAGCCCACACACCCATGCTGACTATATTGACGAGCCCTGGCCGCTGAACAAAACTCTGATCCCATCCCGACGCCCTCTCCATAGATAACCAGTTCTCCCCCACTTGGGGTTCGAACCACCATGCGCTGGCCCTCACAATAAATCATGGCACCAAACCGGCTCAGCCAATCCATACCCACAATTACACAAACATCCCCCATGGGAATAGGGATCAGATCGATTGGATAAGGCACCCCGGAGATGTCTAATACACAACCCTGATATACCGATGACGCAGAAACCCCGTGTTCGTTGGCGATAGAAACCCGCAACGAACACTCTAACTCTCCAATAGGCATATCACATTCCCTACTAAACAAACAAGATACAAAGGACCGACTCACACCCGAGTCAAACAACACAAGAGAAGGCAAATAGTTCACTAGGAATATACCTAACAGAGGCACATATATAAGCATAACACAAAACATAATCATCAAGATAATGGATAGAAACATACCAGTCACAACATCTGGAGCTGCTATGGCCTCCTCGATAGTGAGCTGGAAAGCGCGACCTCGAGACCTCGGGGGCTCCACCCTTCCCTGACTCCCATCAGTGATCCTCAAAGTAGCCAGTGCTGGAGCCTGCGCCGGCCTGGTAGCAACAAGGGACAATGGGCCTTCATATGGCCCACCTGATCACAATGATAACAAAGCCTGATGCCAGGAGCTGGAGCTGACTGTCGATAGTCCCTCACAATGTGAACCTGCTTGACACATTTGTGGCACCCCGCTGAAGATCAACAAGATCCATCATGCACCTTACCACACTTCCCACAAGTGTGGCCCCTCTGACTCCCTGAACTAGAATTAGCGGTCCTAAACCGCTCTGGTACAGGTTGCGACTGCGATGGGGCCAGTCTTTACTCCCTCGTCTGCAACTCAATCTCAATCTCATGCCGCAGGGCGGACTCCTATAACTCTAAGAAAGAACCGTAGCATTGGGTGGATACAAACTGTCTGATCTCCATCTTGAGCATGCTCAAGTAAAGGGTCATTTGAGCCTGCTCAGAGGTGGCAAACTCAGGACAAAACATGGCCCTCTCAGTGAACATCTTGGTGATCTTCGTCACCGACTCTGTACCCTGCCTCAAATACATGTACTCCTTGGCCAACCTCTCACGCTCCACCAGCGACAAATATCTCGAGCGGAACATATCCAAGAACTGCTCCCATGACACAATAGCTCTCTGCTCAGAAGAAAATGAACTAGTAGCAAGTCTCCACCAATCCTTCGCTCCGGACCTCAGAAGGTTCAGAGCGTACCTGACCTTCTGATCAGTTGGGCAAGAGCAGGTGAAAAAGCACCCTTCAACATCAGACAGCCACCTAATTGCTATGATCGGGTCCTGAACTCCATCAAAAGTTAGGGGCTTCGTATTATTGATGTCCCGATATTGAAAAATGCGACCCTTACCGACCCCTGCAGCTGCAACGGCTGCGGAGGCTGCAACAGTAGCAGTCTCAGCAATGGCTGCGCATCTATCATCAAAGAACTCCATCATCGTGGTATTGAGGGACCCAAAAAGATCTGGTATCTGCCCCAGACAATAGACACAACCTCCTATTGGATAATCTCTCTGATACGGTCCTCTGACACTACAGGCCCACCTCGACTGCTAGCTCCCGATCCCAACCCGGATCCAACCTCAAATCGCCTCATAGTCACCACACTGAAGATTTACCAGGGAGATATCAGATAACACACATATCATCAGGGGAACCAACTTCCAACAAAGCCCTAGGGTTGTGACTTCCTTGTTACGCTTACGGGTCCTTTGCTTTTAGTAGTACGAGCCCATACTACATTCTACACCTACTCGTATTTGTCTCAAGGATCATCATAACAACCCTAAAAATACATACTAGCATGCACACACACAAAATCCTCACAGCCTAGAGGAAGGCTACACATCTCGATACTGGCTGGCTGACCCCACACAACTCATTTTACCACTAACTGCCACACGATATGAATACAATCACATGTCACATAGTTTAAATAATCTTAGAATAAAAGATTAAATCCTACAACGGTTGGACTCAGACAAGAGTTGCATAGTAGGACCAAATCCCTTATCCTAAGATCATTTAAACCATGTAGCATGTGACTTAGCGTATTTACTAAATAGCTAGTTCACATGCAAAAGAGTCATACAACAATCAATCAAGTACTCTACAAGAGATAAGGCATCATATATCAGGAAATTCTATCATGCAGTTCCTGAAGATCCATGTCCTATTACTAGCATGTTGTTCTAAGATATCATAACATAATCTCAATTAACTTGTGTAGTAATTTGGCGTCTACTTACTGGCTCTGGCAGATCGTACACATCGCATCTTCTTTTTTATTTTAAAAACCATTTGAAATTTGGTTAAAAAATCTTTTTCCTTAGTTTGACACTAGATTCACACGAGTGTTCCTTCAATTCACTCAAACATAGGCTCTGATACCAACCTATAACACCCATAAAATTCATCAAAAATTTAAACATTTAAAACCAATCCATAAATCATCATTGTTTACAAAATAGTTCTCAAAACATGTTTAAAATTAGAGTTTTCCCAAAATCATAAAACAAAACACGAGGAGGTGCACGATCACGCCTTTGCCTTCCCATCATCATCTGAGGTACCCGAAACATAACCCAAAATTGTAAGCCCAAAGCATAGTGAGTTCCCCCAAATTACCAACACATAAACAAATAACACATACATAATAACAACATACCATGGGTCCAATCAACCATCGGCTTGGAATACCCCAAGCTCCTCAACCATCGAGTTGGAATGCCAACATACTATGGGTCCAATCAACCATCGGGTTGGAATACCCCAGACCCTCAATCATCGGGTTGGAATGCCAACATACTAAGGGTCCAATCATCTCTGGATGGAATACCCTTGGGCCCATTTAACCATCGGGTTGGTATGCCCCGGCCTGTTGGCTTACGTACAAAGCAGTGAGCCTCATCCACCGACCAAAAATGTGCACATATAACAGATAATCATATAGCAGCCTACAAAAATTCAAATAGATCTATAGATCACTAAGCATAACATCATTCTATATACCAGGATAACGAGGAAAACTCACCTCGCAAACTTAACAGAACTAATGAGGCCCGACTCTGAATCTCAGCTCTCTAAACGATACCTATTTCCACCAAATGACCGATTCCATTAAAATCCCGAAATACCCAAAATACCATCATGATCAAACTTGGTCAAAGTCAACTGGTCAAACCCACTAAGTCAACCGAGTTAACCTAGCCAAGTCTACTAAAAAAGGCTGACCCATGCGAGTACGCGGGGCGTACTCTGAAGGTACGCTTAGTGTACGTGAAGCCTCAAAGAAGACCACCATAGGGGTGTTTGACCGAGTACGCGGGGCGTACTCCCAATTATGTAGGGAGTAACATTGCAACCCTAAAAACTTCATTAAATGCTTAGTGGCTTAAGCAATCATGCCCATATTTCAGATCCATGACCAAAACACACCATAGAGTCATAAAGTTTCCAACTTTATGACTTTACACGTCTAATAAGAGCTTAACACAAGGTGTTAATCCATTCAGACCTCCCACAAGATGCATGCAGCAAAAATAACCAAAGGGACTTCATTTTTATGGCTAGGGATCCCTCTTAGGGTCTGAAAGGAGAATACAAAACGTCCAGAACATGCCATTCTCAAGATGAGACTTTTGGGACCAAAAAGATGACATAAAACTCACATAACTATATCTAAAAGATTAAGAGGCAGAGGCGCAAGCTTTATACCTTGAAAGGCTTGAAAATGAAAGATGAATCCCAAATCTAAGGTGTCTCTTCCTCCGAGTTGAGCTTGATCTTCTTCCTTCCTCTTCTAATCACATAAACACACTCTGTAGTGCTTAAAATGGCCTCACAAGGTACTTATAGGGTTTCAAATCATGAAGAGATGGTAGAGGCTGGTTAGGTGAAGAAAATGATGCCATGAAGATGCTTAAATACCACCCAAACCCTAAAAATTAGGGTTTCCAACTTCATTTAGTACGCCCCGCATACATAAGTGTATGTCCAGCGTACTAGGGTGTGCCCTAGTACGCTCAGCGTACCTACATGTACGCTTGGCATACTCCTTCTGGCCAAAATTACGAGAATTCCACTAAGGCTTCAAGGTACATTCCCTTGGACTTAGAGACCCATAATGTCATATAATAAACTTAAAGGGGTAAATTTAGAAGTACCTTAACATCAGGATGTTACATATATTATCCTATATGACTTTGGAATAGGAATTATAATGTGATTGTCAGGTGCCGACATAATAGGATAAATGAGAAATCTACTCCATTGATGTGTAGAGGACGTGATGGACCTACGACCCTCTATAATTTATGTGGCTTGATGTGGGAAGATAGGGTATGTACGTTGATGTGACCTTGGACTCAGGTTTCTGTTAGCTTCGGCATCGATGGTTTAATCATTCCTGCAAAGTCACAACGGAAAGAAGGCCGTCAGCTGTTTCCCGGGAGGAGCTCCCGGAAAGACGCTCCGACGGTCAAATCAGTTGGGTGAATTAGATTTTTTGGGAGTATTACTTGGAGAAGGCTACTTACCTATCGGGGATGTGAATGTAGCCTTTTCTGGTAGGAACTCCTGATCGTCCGTAAGAGACAGGATCGCCAGAGGCGACAGGATCAGGGGCGCTAATTGGAGGATCGTGCTCCTCTATCAGACAGAGCGCTGCTATTGGTTCTGGCAATAGTGCCCTGATCGTCTGCTTTGTTGCTTGACCGTATCATTTGTCTTGTAGTGGAAGGCATCCTTAGCGGGCGCGAGCCTTTCTGAGGAAGCGCCCTGCCCTTAGAGGCACTAGCGGGCACGAGGTTTTGCTAGGTCTGTCCCACCAGGTGCGCTAAGCCTTCGGGCGTTCTGGTGCGGTTTTTTTCATGCTTGTTAGGGCCCATTATCAAGTCCCCTAGTCTGGTAGCTGTAGCGTTGTTGTGCTAGCTACAACATTCTGGACTAAACTGCCATGTATACGTGTCCGTCTCTGATTCCTCCACCGTTTCGATTTTAATGGCGACGTGACCACTCATCATGGCTGGCGGTTACGTCACTTTGTCAGGGATTTTGAACATCCCGCCTTTTCCTCTCTTTATAAGGATGCTTATCACCTCCTTTTTCCTCACTGCTTCTCCTTCATCCTTTACTTTCTTCTAGAGTTCTTCTTTGCCGTTTTCTCTCATGGCTGGAAAATCTGGTACTCTTCCTTCTGAGGCTGACTTCAAGTTTCTTGGAGAGACATAATGGCTCTCTCCGGCAGACGGAGTTGAGTTTCCATTTCACGGTTCGTCGATTCTATCTCCCCCTCCTGGGAAAGTGGGTGTCTATCTGAAGACTCTCGATGCTGTTTTACGCCTTCCTCTTACTGATTTCCAGGAGGAAGTTTTGAAGAAGGTTGGATGTAGTGTCCAAATGCTTACCCCCAACGCCATGAACAAATTGGTGGCGTTCGAGATGATTTGTCGCGCTAACGGTTTGCTCCCTGATTACTTTGTTTTCAAGTATTTCTTTAGGTTCTGTTGCATCCTCGACATATGTGTTGGGTTTTGAGCACTATAACACTCCTATGGTGCACATGCAACCCTAAATGCTTTGGATCTATGTTTTCTCTAATTATACATGCATTTTCAATTTTTCCAAAGCATTCTCCCTAGCTAGCATACAATTGAAGCTATACAATATAAACTTAGTTTGGATGCTTACCTCTTGAGTAGGGTGGAGTTCTTGACCTTTGAAAGCTTGAGCACCTCAAGTGTGATGCTTCTATTGGTTCACAAACACAAAAATGCAAGAGGATGCTTGAGAGAATAGGTTATTTGCACAAAACCAACTTCACCCTCTTGAAAGTAAGTGGCAACCAATGTGGGCTTGTTTTGACCGATCGTGAAGATGTTTTCTGTTTTGATTAAGGTGACATGTCGATTATCCCTGGTGTTTCTTTTTCTATTCGAATGAGATTTTGGGTCTCTTAAGTATGTGTATGGGGGTGTTCTGTGTGAGCTGGGCAAGATGGTTTTAGGACTCTTGGTTCGAGTTATGTGCATGGTTCTCCTGGGTTTCAGATTCCGATTTGGATCTAGAGTCCGAGCATTATCCTTTTTGCGGATCGTGTGCAACTTTGTTTTCGTAAGAATATCTTAGGTAGAAACTATGTGGTGCTTAGTTGTGCTCTGAGAATGTCGTCAAGGTCTGTGTGTTATCGGAAGCATTCTAGTCATAGGCTGTCAGCCTAGTGATCATAAAGGTTCATTTCTTCTGCTTGTGGTGTTTTCGGGATTGACGCGTTGATAGGGGTCGGACGAGTCGTAAATCTGTTGGTTGGATAAATGAAGTAGTAAGGATTGAGGGAAGTATCAGTCAGGTATTAGAAGGTCTCAGCAGATTGTATGCAATATTTTCAGTTGTTCGCAAGTGGTTGTTAGATTTGTGATTCTCAAGCTGGAAATTTCTTATGCAGTCGTAAGTCATAAAATTCTTGGGGATTGTATCAAGTGGGTGCCCAGGTGGGAGTGCACCGGAGTCGGTAAGGGATGAATGTATCGCAAAAGTTCATGGTTTGATCGTCGTTGCTAGTCAAGAAGTGGTCGGTGATGGCATAGCATAGAGTTACAGGTGTTAAGATTTTGGGTTTTTCATATGGCTTGATTTTGGGATAAGAATCGCGGTCAGTATGTTTCGAGGATTATTCTTCATGGTTCTGGTAATGCCCCAGTTAGGGATGGGAGTAGATTCAGATGGATGGTTCTACCATTGTGAAGGTTGGGCTAGTGAGGAGGTTTCAGGCTCCCAGTTTCAGCGTTTCGGGCAGTATCAGTATTACAGGCAGTTTCAACGTTTCGGGCAGTATCAGCATTGCGGGCAATTTCAGTGTTTCGGGCAGCATCAGTGTTTCAGGAAGTATTAGTGAGTGGGTCTCATATGTGTGTGGAGTAACTGATTGATTGGGAAATGCTAAGTCAATCGCAGTGGGATTAAATAATCTCAGAGTAATTGATTTGGCCCTGTTGCGCAGCTCTCGTTTGAGTCTAACCGTTACATGGATGAATCTTCTACTCAAAGGATTATCTGAGCCTTCTGTCGGGAATAAGTGTTATGTAGTTGTATATGGTCAGTGACTTTGTTTCCCTTTGAAGCAGCGATGTGTTCAGGGATTGGAAGCATTTTGTTTGGTATGAAACTCTATGAGGTTGGCTCAGTGGCGATTCGACATGGGAGGCCTGACAGGGAGTCAGACCATTGAGACTTAGGATTCAGATTCAGGTAAGATAGGATTGGTTTTATTTGAGAGATTGAGGATTCGTTCTTCATCGGGCTTGAAGAACTATTATAGGGATGGTTTCAGTAGTTTCGAATAGACCGTTGTTGATCAAGGTTGGAAGGGTTATGTTTGATTTGTTTCTCGTTGAAAGTATAGCATGAAATTGTTTCAGCGTGAGTGGTCTGTCAGAGAGTCAGACCATAATAGATTTCAGGTCTTAGGAAGGTAGAAGTGGGTTGCAAGGACTGAAGGATTGATTGCGGATTTCGAATGGAATTTTCAATTAGGTTTCGGGTGTCTTGGGAAGATTGTCTTATGTGTAGAGTTTCCGATTATGTTCCTCGGGTTGTTGTTTTGATAAGAGTGTTGATAAGGAGCAATTTCGAGGACGAAATCTAAATTAAGTGGGGGAGAGTTGTAACGCCCAGAATCTAGAAGGTCAATTGTGGTATAAATCTTTTTTTAAAGACTAACTCGTCGAATTGATGGTGGGCAACTCGACGTGTTGGAGACTTTTGGACACGCGTTTTTAAGGACCAACTCGTCGAGTTGGTGAAGGGAACTCGACGAGTTGGAAGTTGTTTGAGAAAACCCTAATTTTTAGGGTTCAATCCTTATAAATGTGACATTATGTCCTATACCCCAGCCTCCTTATCAGCCTCCTTGTCCTCCTGAAACACTAAATCGAGTTGTGAGCCTCTTGTTGGGAATCTTGCGGTTTTGAATGGATTTTGCGTGCTTTTGGTGCTCGGTGAAGGTTTGGAAGAGCTTGAAGTTGTTTAGCTTGGAGGGAAGCTTTGGGATCCAGAAGCTATCACACTTTTGGTAACCATTTGAGGTAAAAAGTCTAGAACCTGGTGATTAATAGCTTAGATCTTCTCATTTGAGTTTTATTGTGATTTTGGCCTCCTTTTTGAGTTTATGGATATGATAGATGGTGTAAAGGTTCACCCTTTCAGATCTGAGTTTTTTTTTTGCTACCCTTGAGCTTAAAGGTGGAAACTTTAGGAGGATCTTGAGGTCATGCATGCATTAAGTCGAGTGTTAAGTTCATTTGAAGCTTAAGAGCTTCATCTAGACATGGATGGACATAAAGTTAGCAACTTTACATGGTTTTCCGGCTCAGGGAAGTCAGATATATGATTTGTGGCCATGCCTTTATGGATTAGGTGCTTAATGAATTAAGCTGCTGGACTTTAAGCGAACTTGGCGAGTTTATGGATAAACTCGACGAGTTGGCTCGGTTTTCCCAGATATTTGAAGATGAATAGAACAACTCAACGAGTTGGTGGGTAAACTCGGCATGTTGACTTGGGTTTTCTCGATTTGTGCAGATTGATGGAGAAACTCGATGATTTGAAGGACAACTCGGTGAGTTGGGTCAACTCGGACCGTTGACTTTGACTTTTGATCTATGTCTTTGACCAAGGTTGTCCCGATGGGTGTTTGTGATAACCTGATTTGGATTTAAGGAAAGTATGGGCTTAGGATAAGACACATATGGGGCTGGGCCCGATTCAGAAAATTGGGCCATTAGTGGGCCTTTGTGGATCTTTTGGTTGTGGGCCTCAGTTTTGGTGTATGTTGGGTCATGGGTAAAATGGTCATTTTACCCCAAGTATGGATTATGGATTATGGCATGGAACCCAATTGCTAACTGGGTGTGTTGATTGGTATTGATAGCTCAGGAAGCCGGCAGGGCAGCAGTTAGGGATTTCTTCCGGGGAGCTTCTGCATTCAAGGTGAGTTGTCCTCACTGTACTTGCGGGTCGAAGGCACCAATGATGCCCCTTTGGATTGTTATCCTGGTTTATCTTATGACTGAGTACTGTTATGACCTGTTAGATCAGTATCCTAGTAGATAGGATGTTGCTATGCTGTTATGATCTGTTTGATCGGTATCCTGGTAGATAGGATGTTGCTACGCCTAGTGATCTTTAGATCTGTGTGACGTGATGTAGACTGTTATAAGCTTATCTATTATATGTGCAAATGATTTGTTGGTGGCTGAGGCTTCACTGCTTTGTGCGTAATCCAACAGGCTGATGCATTCCAACCTGATGGTTGAGGGCCTAGGGTATTCCACCCCAAGGATGATTGGACTCATAATATGTTGGCATTCCAACCCGATGGGCGACGGCCTGGGGTATTCCAAACCAATGGTTGACTGGACCCATAGTATGTTAGCATTCCAACTCGATGGTTGAGGGCCTAGGGTATTCCATCCCGAGGATGATTGGACCCATAATATGTTGGCATTCCAACCCGTTGGTTGAGGGCCTAGGGTATTCCAATCCGATGGTTGATTGGACCCATAATATGCTGTTATTTGTATATGTTATCTGTTTGGGTGTTGGTACTTTGGGGGAACTCACTAAGCTTCGTGATTACAGTTTTGGTTTATGGTTTCAGATATTTTAGTGGATCGTGGCAAGGTGAAAGTGTGACCGTACACATCCTTGCGTTTTGGACTTATGATTTCTGGGAAACTGTGATGATGTGAACTTTTTGGGAACTATGTTGAAAGAGATTGTGATATTTAAATAATTTTTTGGAAACAACGGTTTTTGTAAATATACTTCTATAGAGAAAAGGGTTGTTTTGAAAAGTTTAAATTTTATGGAATTTTTGGGATATTACAACTATAAATGTAAAGATCCAATTAAGTCCACATCAAAAGTAATCAAGATGGTCTTTCCACTAGAAAATGTTACAACCCCCGATGTTTTTCATGGTGAAATCTCTTCATCGTTATTCAAGAACCTATTTAAACTCTGAATCTTCCTGAAGAAGTTAAAGAAGTAACTGCAGACCAAGCCCTTCCACATCAGTCCTTTTTAAATTACAAGACCTTCCTAGCCATCCTTCTGCGTAACCATGGAACTTTTATGAAAGGTGCTAAGTTCCAGCCTGATTACCCTTTCATGAATATTTTCCATATCCATGATATGTTCAGATTTCCTAAAGAATCCATTGTTTTGTCTTGGTACCCTTTTGAAACCCACACTATTGCCATCTCTTTTAATGTTGTGGAACTCCATTTGCATGTCTACCATTGTGAATTCGCGAAGCCACCAGCTCCAACCAAAAATCTATTCACTCTCCTTAATTGGTTTCTCTCGGGTCATCTGTGGGCAAGACGATTAAACATATGTTATAATTATGTTTCGACGACCTATTTCCTACCTTACGCCGACATCGATTAATCAAACACAATCACATACCTACCATTCACCACTATACTGATGCCAACCCATCAAATGATATGTGCATGTTAAAAGACCATAATTTATACTTCAGAATGCAAAGCGCTTTAGCACATGCTAATATGGTTGAACCTAGCACGATACCTTCCAGATCATGCATGAAATCGTATCATGGTCCGACGGTCACCATGTTTCATCCCACTACCTCAAAGCCTTGGATGAATGGCGACGTAGGACTCATTTACATCCTCATATTGAAACATCTAAAGAAATTGAAGATACTGAAGCTTCCGATGGTTCATAATCTAATGATCTTGATATATCTTATTTTCCTCTGTTTGAAGACGATAACTCACACTATGATCTATATGAATATGATCCATCGCACCTGGATTCCCGTTGGAAATAATCAAGGACAAAAAACTCTATCATATTGTTTTATATTGTTTAATTATTAGTTGTTTTTTGATGTCATGCTTATGCCTTTATTTCACTAGTTATGTCTAAGTTGTATTATTTTATTTCCAAAAAGGTGTGGTTGATATTGAATGGCATTCCTATCCTTCAACTATAAAAGGAAGCTCTCATTTCTCTATAAGATACCAAGTATTAAGTTCTCTTATCAGTAGAAAAAATTATTGTCTATCTCTCTTGTTCTTCGTGCTCTTTCTTCATATAATCTTTAAGTTATTTTATATCCCTCACTTCTTCTAATTATTATATGAACATCCCTATTTCCCTTCTTACATGTCTTATTAAGATTTGCCATACCCCCCAACTTATTGAGTTCTCTTATCAATACAAAAAACTATTATCGAATCTCTTCGAGCATTTTGACTGTAGAAAATATTGGTTCTTGAGTTTTGGAAAGCACATTCTGCTGTGAGAGAATGTGAGTAAGGATCTTGTTTTGTGCAACAACATTTTCACTTTGCCAATTTAGATTTGCCTTCGCACTATTGACATTGGCTGATATTCCAGAAGATGACATTGTTGTGGGATTCTTGATTTTCCAATCATGATTTGTGTGTTGTTGAGATTTCTCAAAGCTACTCAGAGGGGGAAATTATGTATGGTAATTTTGGGAAAATGGATGTGGAAGGGTCGTTGCCTAAGAGCGCGCGTGGAGTGGATTCGATTTGGGTCATCGTTGATCGATTGACCAAGAGTGCCCATTTAATTCCGATTCAGGAGAGTATTTCGGCTGAAAAGTTGGCCGACGTCTACATCAGGGAGGTAGTGGCGCGGCACGAGGTGCCAGTTTCAGTGATTTCCGATAGGGATGTGCGGTTCACTTCCAGGTTTTGGAAGAAGTTTCATGACGAGCTGGGTACTCGTCTGCATTTTAGCACCGCCTTTCACCGCAGACGGATGGTCAGAGCGAGTGGACCATCCAGACGCTAGAGGATATGCTGCGGGCATGTGTTTTAGATTTCGGAGGTAGCTGGGATACCTACCTTCCGTTGGCGGAGTTCTCGTATAATAATAGCTATCATGCGAGCATCGACCGTCCTCCTTTCGAGATGTTGTATGGGAGGAAGTGCAGGACCCCGATATGTTGGGGTGAGGTTGGTCAGAGGGTCATGGGGAGTACCGAGGTGGTACTCCAGACTACGGAGAGGATCCAACATGTTCGGAGCAGGCTTCAGACTTCTCAGAGTCGGCACAAAAGTTATGCCGACAAGCGTCGATCGGACCTGGAGTTCCAGGTCGGAGATATGGTGCTCCTGAAAGTGTCGCCTTGGAAGGGCGTCATTCGATTCAGGAAGCGGGGCAAGCTGGGCCCCAGGTATATTGGACCCTTCAGGGTTATAGCTCAAGTGGGCAAGGTGGCGTATAGGCTGGATCTGCTGGCCGAACTCAGTTAGATTCATAGCACTTTTCACGTCTCCCAGCTGCGGAAGTGTCTGGTGGACGATTCGGCAGTGGTGCCTTTGGAGGATATTCAGGTTGATGACAGCCTGAACTATATTGAGCAGCTAGTGGCGATCCTTGACAGGAAGTCAAAGGGTCTGAGGAACAAGAGAGTGGAGCTGGTGAAGGTGCAGTGGCAGCACCGCAAGGGCTCGGAGTGGACCTGGGAGCTGGAGGACGAAATGAGGGAGCATTACCCCGAGCTTTTTCAGAATCAAGCAGCAGACTTCGAGGACGAAGTTTAAGATAAGTGGGGGAGATTTGTAACACCCGATTTCTGGTATGTCTTTAATTCAAAGTTTTATGTGTATTTTTCTGGGACTCGACGAGTTGGTGGCCCAACTCGTCGAGTAGAGACGGGATCCACAGGAAGTTTAAGTGACCTACTCGACGAGTCGGAAAACTGACTCGGCGAGTAGGTGTTGTTTGAGTGAAACCCTAATTTTGAGGGTTTGCACCCTATTTAAACACCTTAACTCAACCTCCATCGCCCCTATCACTCCCAGAACACCTCATATAGAAACCATAGCCGCTTTGAGTGATCAAAGGCCATTTTTGGTGCTTTTGAATAGTTTGTGAAGCTTGGAAGGAAGGAAGAAGCTTGGGAATTCAAGTTGGGGCTTGTGGATCCAGAGATCTTACTCCATCTTCAGCTTAAGCAAGGTAAATGCCCCCTGTTTTGGTCTTCCATTTGGTTGTTCATCTCTAGGGCTTAGATGTTTGGGTGCATTTAGGGCTTTCCAAGCCATTTTCGAATTGTGAAGTGTTTCATGGAGTTCTACTTCCAGATCTGAGTCATTGGAGGGGTCTCATGGCATTAAGGTGCCAACTCTATGGCCATGAGAGCCCCATGCACATTGTAAAGCCCCTTTTATGGATTTTTGAGCCAAAGACCCCATGCATGTACACCAAGTTTGGAACTTTACGTGTAAAATGGACATTAGGAGGCCAGATCTATGGTTTTGAGGTGTTTAGACCCAATTAAATAAACTGTATAGTAATGGTCATGGAGGGACTCGGCGAGTCGTTACGAAATTACCACCAAATTCTTTCTGTGGAGGGAACATTTGTTAGTAAGGAAAAGTCCCGTAGATGTTTAGTCATGAAAGGGACCTGGGAATCATGGGACTCGACGAGTGTATGAATAGACTCGGTGAGTCCAAGGCAATCTCCCAACTTATGAAGACGAACTCGACGAGTTGTTCATACAACTCGGCGAGTCAAGGGCGGACTTTTTCATAGGATGGGGATGAACTCGACGAGTTGTTCATACAACTCGGCGAGTCGGATGAAGATAGTCCTGATGGTTTGAATGAAGGAGAACTCATCGAGTGCTCGCAAGGCTCGACGAGTGACGTCGGGGTTGGACCGGGTTAGTGGAGCATGGACTCGACGAGTTGGTAGACCAACTCGGCGAGTCAGGTCAACTGGGTGTTGACTTTAACCAATGTTGACTTGCTTGGTTTAAGGATTGACCCTGGTTAGGGTTGTTTGTTCTGTTTGATGACTTGAGAGTTGTCGTGTAGGGATTGAGGAGTCGAGGAGAGCCGACCTTCACACCGAGGACAGTTCAGACACTACACAACATCGAGGTGAGTTACCTTCCAGTAGAAGTGGCTCTACGGCACCAAGGCCGGCCCACTAGTAGATGTTTAGCTGAGATAATTGTCTCTGTGATAATTGTCTGGTCGGCTATTGGTTGATATGCGAGTATGCTAGTTTGCTTGATATGTGACTATGCTATTTGCTATGTTATGTGAGATGGTATCAGTAGGAGGGGACTAGTCCCCGATTCGGTCGTTAGGACCAATGGCTAGGTCGGACACCCCAGATACGTCTGATAGTTTGATAGAGATATGACATTATGTGTTAGCAGTAGGGGTGAAATGGTCCCCGTGTTCGGTTAAAAGACCGAAGGGTAGGTCGGCACCCCAGAATAGCCTGACATTGGTAGGTCAGCACCCCAGAATGGCTTGACATGGGTAGGTCAGCACCCCAGAATGGCTTGACATGGTTAGGTCAGCACCCCATAATGGCTTGACATGGGTAGGACGGGCGCCCCAGAATGCCCCGGCAATATATATATATATATATATATATATATATATATATATATATATATATATATATATATATATATATATATATATATATATATATATATATGCTATGTGATTGTGTGGTATGTGGTATGATGGGGGAACTCACTAAGCTTTGTGCTTACAGTTTTAGTTTTGGTTTCAGGTACCTCTTCATGTAAGGGGAAGGAGCCGGCGGTGTAGCAGCGCATCATACACACACATGATTCCCGCACTGAGTTTTTCTGGGATTGTACTCTGATTTATTATACTTTGACATTATGATTTTCTGACACATTGTTATATTTCTGTTTGCAAATGATATGGAATGGGAAATGTTTTGGTAAACTATGTTGAGAATTACTTAATTAAAA
This sequence comes from Lactuca virosa, assembly GCF_052849685.1. NCBI lineage: Eukaryota > Viridiplantae > Streptophyta > Magnoliopsida > Asterales > Asteraceae > Lactuca > Lactuca virosa. The sequence continues at coordinate 137,879,725 of NC_136430.1, forward strand.
ATGAAAAATTTGCGCTTGAAATTTGGGATGTTACAAGTTGGTATCAGAGCCCTGGTTTGAGGGATTCGGACACACCCTCGGGAGTGTCTGGACTCAAACCGAGGGATTAAAAGATTTTTACAAGGAAAACGGTTTTCAAAAAAAAAATCTGAGTCAAAGGGTTTTGAGAAAGAACAAGGTGTGTGATGCGTGCGACCGGCCGAGCTCAAGTAAGTTTTCCCCAAGATACCCATACTTGTTATGATAAGTTATATGATGTATGATACTGAGAACTGCATGTTAGATTAGGGCTAAGGATCTAGGAGGATGCCTCGTATGCCTGACATATATGATTCTGAAAACTGCATGCTAGAGTAGGGCTAAGGATCTAGGAAGCATTCCTTATGTGCCTGTGGTATGAGCTGTATGCTAGGACTGTTTAGTCAGCAGTAGGATGGCCTGTATAGGTTATGCGTGAATTGGTTACTCAATGCCCGAATGCTGCTTGCTTCGTGCTATAAGGGTTCTGGCTAACTTTAACTATCTAGTGAATGAATATGTGATAGTATTCGCAAGCTAGCTAGGGAAGGATAACAGAGACTCCTAGTGCAGCTGATGGCGGAGAGTAGGTCGGAGAGTGCCCTAGGAAAGCCTAGGATGAGAATAGTTGGAAAGGGATATTGGTTAAGGGACTTGGTGAAGTCGAGACAGTCCTTGAGGAAAGTACGGATAAATATGGAAGGTAGTATGGGCCCGTACTACTGGAAGCAGAGGATTCGTACTCGAATCAAGGAAGGTTGAGACAGAACCGGGAAACTTGGAGAGTGTGTTAGACCTCTCGAGAGTATGTATGATCCTGACATTTATGCGTTTATTTTCAGTATGGTGACCACGCGACATGGAGCAGGAGGTTCCAGATCTGGATCGGTATCAGGCTCGGGTGCAGGATCCGAGCAGGTTGATGACGGGCTGCGCGAGTTCATCGCGTCTGAGATCACGAGAGGCATCCTTGAGTCGACCCCGGTAATTTTCTAGTCGATCAAGGAAGGGATTGTTGAGCTGATGGAGGACCGCCTCCGGGCATTCAGGAGTGACATGGCATCTAGCCAGACGGGTACGCGCACACTGTCCTTCAAGGACCTCCGAGGGAGCGGTGCGCCAGATTATCACGGAGTGAAGGACCCCATTGCTTCTAGGAGATGGATCGCAGACATTGAGCCTGCGCAGTTGACGAGCTTCTACCGGAAGGGTCGAAGGTCCGCTTTGTTGTGGGATGTTTGAGGGATAGAGCTAGAGACTGGTGGGAGTCGGTTGGTGACTCGTTGGGAGCCCCTGTTGGGTTTTGAGCATTCTAACATTCCTATGGTGTACATGCAACCCTATAAACCTTGGATCTATGTTTTCTCTATTATACATGCAAATATTAACTATTCCAAGGTTTCATCCTAACTAGCATATTATGAAGCACCTATACTACAAAGTTCTAGTTAGATGACATACCTTTTGATGTAGCTTGATGTCTTCAAGCTTTAAGAGCTTAGCCCCAATAGTGTGGAAGCCTCAAATGGAATCACAAATCACCAAAACACCTTGGAAGAACTTGAGAGAATATGTATGCACACTAAAATCGCCCCACTCTTATTTTCACACACTAGTGTCAATTTTGTGAGCCAAGGACCCCTTTATATATTATGGAGGATTAGGGTTACATCCATGTAAACCCAAATACCCATGACTTTTCATTTACATAGGATCCATGGGTTAAAAGCTCCATGGACCATCCATGAAAGCTTAGCCCAACCTAAATGAACTTGGCTCATTCCATATATATATAAGAGTCCATATTTAATTAGTTCTTTTGATCACTTAATTAATTCTAAATTAATTCTTGATCAATACTAATTAAATAATATGATTCCATATTAATATATTAGAACTTATAATATATTAATATAAATCATAAATATACTATTCTCAAAAGACTATCCATATAAATTGTGCCGGTGAAGTGCAACCCAAGTGGACCATGCCGGGTCGGGTCAAGTACATACCAAATATAGTTATGGACTTAGACATTAATCCAACAGTCTCCCACTTGGATAAGTCTAAAACTATTATTGAGTATGACTTCAAAACCTAACTGGCAATCGTAGCTCTTAAAGCCGCTGTCAAACTCTGACCTTGTCTATGACTTGTCCATTAGATAAGGGATCATATATTCCTCCATTCTAGATATCATATGGACTGAGACATGGATTATAATCATTCTCTCTGTCCATTTGTTGTTTCCCGATCTTCGATTTATGATTACTGACTGATTGAACAAATCAAATCAGTCCTGGCTTGGCCAAGCACTCACATGTGTCATCGCTAAATCATCGAGGGGCCCACAGATATCTCTTTTATCCCGAAGGTAAACGGAATGGATAAACTTCGACTCATATGGCTTGTTCTACTACTTGTTGAATCATACACAAAGGCACGTTTTATAACATCGAGTTACCAAATGCGTTTTCGTGCAATCAATGTATAACCAACTCATAGTAACAACTCATATTTCTAGGTTTGAAGAATATAAGATATTATCGTCTCATGATCACTCGTGATCAAATCCATGAAGTGATTCAAATGAGCGCGGGTTGAATCCAATACTCAGAACTTATGAGCACTCATGAGTGTTGTAGCACCACTTTGTCCACCAACTTGGACCTCTACAAACCAACCCATGACAGTCTTGATTCATATCTACTTCCAACATATGACCGACTGTGGATGGTTTGAATAACTTAATCATTCAGGAAGAGCGACTTAGTTATTCTGGAAGTCAAAACATGCAAAGTGAAACACAAGAATAAATGAATCAAATATGGTATCAAACCCTATGAATATAAATAAACACTTTTATTTATCACCATACTGATTACTCATTATTCATTGTTTCGGTTTTATCAACTTTATACTTGAATTAAAAACACTAGTTGTCCCATGCTCCAAGCATGTACACTATGTTTTTCTTAAACAATAGCTTTGCCATACACCAAGTATGCACTCTATGTTTGTCTATGATCCTTACTTTGTGAAATAAACCAATTGAACATAATTTCAATGATTCTAATTTCACACTCCCAAATCCTTATCGAAAAATGTGAGAATTTCAAATTCATATCATTTATCGAAATCTGTTTAGATTTTAAACTTATATGCACTGGCCCTCCTGTAATGAATATGTACAAAGTCACAAAGACTTGTCAATAGTCATTATAAGGTATTCCAATGGAGATCAACTCCATGGAAACTAAGTATCATATTCAAAGTACATTGCTTTGGACATGCTTCTTGCATTAAGTTTTCTAATCTTACACAGATAACTTCCACCTATGGAGACAACTCCATATTCTCATTTTGACTATCACTTCTGAATAAGAGATGCCTCTTTTCAGAATATGTCAATATGGTCCTTCCAAAATTAGCACTATACTTCCAACTGTCCCTGAGCAACCAATCTTTGGTAAACCTCAGATTGTCCTCGACAATTGCTTAATCATTTTAGTCATATCTAAATCTAGACCTTTTCCCTTCTTAATGCCTCTGGGCATTTGGAAAAATTTAGAAATGACAAATATTATAGCACATACAATCGATCCTATACCCAAATCAAATGGTACACGATTCATGATGTCTCACATAAAGACATGATTCTAGACCAGTCTTTTGCTACAATATTTTTATTTGCCATGTTCTCAAAATTTGACTATGAAGAGGGATGCCGTAATCATAATCGAATTTTGAGAACGCAATATATAGAATTTCCTTAAGTTGAACCAATCCAACATTAAATTCATATATATATATATATATATATATATATATATATATATATATATATATATATATATATATATATATATATATATTCTTAACTAAGGATGATTAAGGTCTCAATCTAAGCCTTTAGAACTGAAATGAAGTATATCATCTCCCTTAATTATAGCAAAACAACTTTTTCAATCCCTGCAGCCTCACGAATTGAAACTTTTGTTTTCTATAATTAACATTGCTAACTTGCAACACTAACAATAATTATCATGCTCCCACTAACATGATGATTATTAGCATAACACTTATGCTCCCACTAGCTTTGACATGTACTCAGAAATCAGCTGGACTTCTAGAAATCAATACTTTATTGACTTTCTTACCAATGTTCAGATTTCTGATACGAGATGCTTTGATAAAACTTTATCAAAATCATACACCTTTCCTTAGATAGCAAGCATGTGTGTCTAAACAATTTCAGAACTATGAAAAGGGATGTCGTAATCATAGTCTTAATTGTTTAGACCTTTTGCCATCTGCTTCAAATCTACTTGGTGGAAGTGTTTCCTCACCATCATTTTCATAAATCGGAGAGAAACCTTATGACCCTTAGATTTTATGGTGTATGTGTTCTTATCCATGTGAATTGTCAAAACCATAGTCACAAGACAAGGATAATGACAAATCCAAACTCATATGGACTGAACTTATGCAATCTTAACTTCTTGCCACCTGGCAGTACAGGGCCTGCCATTGCTTCCAAGTTGTTATGCAACCAATTGAGAACTTTCAGAACTCCTATGCAAAGCCAACTTTAACTGGAATGGGCACAGAATATGTCAACACGATAGGTTATAAACCTCAAGTCGTATGCTAGTGAAGAACCTCAGGTTTTATTCTTGATTAGTTCTTGAAATTCTTTTTAGGATCTTTAAGACTCCCACTATCCTCTTGACATATAAGACTATCTTGCCAAATATTCAAGAGATAGTGCAGATTCTTTATCAAGACAAACACTTCACACAATTGGCCTTAGTTGGTCTTTGTTTTATCCAAAACATCACAACTTACCAATTTCAAATGTACAAGAGTAGGACACTTTTACTCTTACATTTGACAAGTGTTTTAAACCTTTATTTAAGATATGTCACTCAAGTTACAATCTTGGAGTATGACTCTAAGAATTGTTTTGGAACGAAGTATGACTCATCTTCTTGATCTAACCATTTCAACAATTCATGACTCATCTTCTTAGTCATAATAATGCACTAAGATGACCTTTAGAGGACTAATTGTGATATGATTTCTAAATCATTAAGATGATCACAAACATGATACTACAGTACTATCCCATCTTTTCAGATTTGAGAAACTTTTATCTTTCTGCCTAATTTGATTCTTCCCATTCGTTCTGCCATACATTGAGACTTTTCCAATGTTTCAGAATTATACTTAAACTTGTAAGTATAACCATATTTACTAAACTTTAGTAAATCAAATAGTCTTAACGAGCTTTGTGGTGGACATGACCAGTGCACAAGAATGTGTACTCGATCCCTTTAGTCCTTCACTTGACTCACACATCCATGTGAACAAGTAATTAGTCTTGATTTTCCAATGCTTGAAAGTTCTCATTCATCATACTATTCAACTTGCATGATTCCAAGTTTCGGTCCAATTGAAACTTGGGTGATGAGGAACTTTCCTGATTTGGTAAATTTAGACACTACCACAAATGAAAGAATCAAATCCATTTTCCAATATTGCTGTCAGTGGAATCATATAAGCAACAATTTTCCACAAATGCCATTGTAAGGATACTTCAAATAAATAAAATTAAACAATTTTCTTTTATTTTAAAACTTTGCGGAAAAACTTATCCTTAAAATCCACATGGAAAATTGTTGTTATCTATTCCTTAGCAATATATCATAACTTCTTAAGCAACTGCTCAAAATTCTGATGCGATCGAAATCCACCTTCGCGATCAGAATCAACATATACTTCCTTTAAGATTTCTCTCTATTCTTTGATTCTTAAAACATCAACATGTGAACCAGTCACATCATGTAATGAGGATCTCAGAATAGAACTTAACAGAGTTAGATAATGGGCTCTACCTGATGTAGAGTCAAACTTATTGACTTTAACATCCTTAGGTAAATTTGGCAGCTTTGCAATCAACGCCCCTTCCTGTGGCAAAATAAACATATGGACCCTTTGGTAATGGGACTATCTCAGACTTAGCCTTTCTCTTTACCATTTGGTCAACCGGGTTGACTATGGTCGATCCCTTTCCATTGGGAAGAGAATGCTTTTTCTGGATTTCCAGTGTCACCATTGTCACTGTCCATAAAGTTTTTGGGAAGTTGATCTTCTAATCAAATTTACTTTACTATCGTTCCAAATCATTGCTGATTCAGCAGCACCAAGCAAATAGATATGATCATTAAGGTTTATGTCATAGTCTGTTTCATGGTAGTCCCAAAGGAACTCACTATGTGACTTAGAAAGTGATTGAACATCCAACTTTCTCAAGACTTTGACACCCAACTCTCCCGGCTTGTCAATATGTGACTTCATCTCTAAGATGTGATCACACATAGACCTTGCTTGCCATTAGGGCTTGAGGGACCTTGAACTTGTGGGTTAGGGAGAATAATTAGAGGAGGTGGAGGAAGAGAAGTATGACTTCCATGAGCCAAACTCGGGAAGTCATATTCATTAGGAAAGATTGGTTTGGGAAGATCATTGTTGTCTAAACCAGACATCAACAATGGGAGAAATTCACGTAAAGTTGATTTAAGTCCTTAATATAACACCCAATATGATATATTAAGGCTAGGACCCAACAAACTATTTTATAACTTGGAAGAGGGATGCCGTAATCAAGCTATAAAATATTTGAAGGTAGGTGAATGACGATTCACCAATTTCTACCAAGATAAACGAAATGTATTATTAGGTTTTAATTGGTTTTGAAACTCCTAGATTCTTTTGAGATTCATTGAACTTTTTCAATGGCATGTTTCAATCTCGAGTGTGCCCTTCAGGCTTTGTGACTGGGATGTCGAGGATCACAAAACAAGGTGTGAAGTAACCATGCAAATATACTTGGTACCCTTAATATTTACCCCTCAATCGATGTGCCGGTTAACCACACACGCTCCAACGATACTATGATAAACATTAAGTTACCCTTTGCCTACCTTGTTAAGTCCAGGTTAGTGTGCCGGTTAACCACACACGCTCCACTAACAGCTTAAACAAAGTGCAAAGTGTAATTTCATGGATTAGCACCTTATTCACATTTTCCTAAGTAACTAAGATTGGGAATTTATAAGTGTTTAGTTACTTAGTATTTATTATTATACTTATAATGAAGGGAGAATTATAGTCCTTGTCCTACCTGTTCGGCTAACGACCCTCCACCGGTCAAGGAAGCGGTGAGTGAGAGTGGACACCCATTAAACTGCCATTTTATAGGCAGTAACCTTATACCCCCTCTTATAGACCGACTTCGTGAATGAGGCCTACTAATGGTAAGACGATTTGCTCTTATACATATAATATATTAAACTTTTAATATTATAATAGTATAAGGGTGTATTTTAAACATTTAAAATACTTGGTGGTTTAATCTATTAATTAAACTATACTCTTAATGTAATTAAACTTAAACCATGTCTTTATGAAATTATTAACTCTTTTAATTAAACACTTTAACTAATTTAATGAAGTCCATAAAGTTTGAATTTTAACTTTTAAAATTGTAGAGTTTGGAATTAAAGCATTAATGTGTGTGAGACTTTACAAATTCCAAAACTTGAAGGCAAGTTTTGAAACTATTCAAAACCTTTCATTTCATAACTTATGAGTTTAATGGTTCATTAAAATGAAGACTCTTCATTTTTATGTAACCTCTTATCCTTTAATAACACTTTTAAAGAAGTGACTCTTAAACATCCATAACTTGAGGACAAGTTATGGAGTCATAAAATAGTTTAATGAAAAAAAAAACTCTTCATTTTTGTGTAACGTATGGCACTTTTATGAGTTTTAAGATTCATAAATGTGACCTTTTATGTGACTTGAAGAAAAGTTACAAAAACACCTTTTATGAACTTCTTTTAGATTAATATGGATTGAAAGCAACTTAACAAATAATATTTTTCATCAATCTAAATTAACTCATAAAACAAGGTAACACAAAAAAACTTTTCATGTTCCATAACTTAATAACAAGTTATGGAATTTTAAAACATTAAGACCAAGTTTTGTAACTCCATAAAAAACTTTGAATCAATTTTTTTTAAAAACCTTTTCATATCCATAACTTATGGAGGTTTCAAAAAACTCTTTAGATCAAACTTTTAAAACTAATAAAATAATCATATCATTTTATCTTTTACTAAATTTGACCTAATTCAACTCATATAGTAAAGTGACTCAAATTTTAAAAATAATTAGTTTTTCATAAAATCAAGTAATTATCTTAAAATATGACAAACTTCATGTTTTTTTTCCTTTTTTTTTTCTTCAACTTGAAAAAAAAAACATTTGCATCAAATATAATAGAAAACAACCCATGGCTCTGATACCCCTGTTATGTTTTGAGCATTCTAACACTCCTATGGTGTACATGCAACCCTATAAACCTTGGATCTATGTTTTCTCTATTATACATGCAAATATTAACTATTCCAAGGTTTCATCCTAACTAGCATATTATGAAGCACCTATACTACAAAGTTCTAGTTAGATGACATACATTTTGATGTAGCTTGATGTCTTCAAGCTTTAAGAGCTTAGCCCCAATAGTGTGGAAGCCTCAAATGGAATCACAAATCACCAAAACACCTTGGAAGAACTTGAGAGAATATGTATGCACACTAAAATCGGCCCACTCTTATTTTCACACACTTGTGTCAATTTTGTGAGCCAAGGACCCCTTTATATATTATGGAGGATTAGGGTTACATCCATGTAAACCCTAATACCCATGACCTTTCATTTACATAGGATCCATGGGTTAAAAGCTCCATGGACCATCCATGAAAGCTTAGCCCAACCTAAATGAACTTGGCCCATTCCATATATATAAGAGTCCATATTTAATTAGTTCTTTTTGATGACTTAATTAATTCTAAATTAATTCTTGATCAATACTAATTAAATAATATGATTCCATATTAATATATTAGAACTTATAATATATTAATATAAATCATAAATATACTATTCTCAAAAGACTATCCATATAAATTGTGCCGGTGAAGTGCAACCCAAATGGACCATGCCGGGTCGGGTCAAGTACATACCAAATATAGTTATGGACTTAGACATTAATCCAACAGCCCCAACCGTCAAGGCTATGACGTGGTCAGATTTCGTGACCAGATTCAGGGCTGAGTTTGCGCCGGATGTAGAGCTTCAGCAGCTGGCCAGAGAGTTTCTGGATATGAGGCAGACTACGGAGACTGTGGCGGAGATCACCGCCAAGTTCCGGGAGAGAGCATTGTTGGTACCCTAGTATGCGGGGGATGAGGAGATGCGGAAGACCCGCTACCATGATATGTTGAGGGCTGATATTCGGGAGCATGTCAGCTACTCAGCCTGCCCGACCCTGGAGTCTATGATTGCCAGGGCGCAGGAGAGGGAGCTCGATTTAGAGCACGTCAGGAAGAGGAAAGCAGAGACAGAGCATGTGACAGGGGTTTCAGGGAAGAAACCCAAGGGATCCGATGTTAGGTCGAAGGGCCAGCCAGGCCAGAGCCGCTGCAGGAAATGCGGCAGGCCGCATGAGGGAGCTTGTAGAGCGGGATCAACCGGCTGCTACAAGTGCGGCAGGACGGGGCACTTTGGCAGGGATTGTACTGCCCCCACCCCCACAGTGCAGATGTCAGACCTGATTTTCTTCCATTACAATCAGAGGGGCCATAAGAAGGCCAACTGCCCTAGATTGACAGCAGCGTCAGCAGCAGCGTCAGCAGTGGCGCCGGTTTCAGCGACAACATGGGTTGCAGATGGCCGGAAGGCCAAGTCAGAGGCTCCAGTGGTGCGGAGCCGAGCATTTCAGTTGACGGCCGAGGAGGCACGCGCTGCACCCGATGTGGTGACGGGTATGATCTCTTTCTTATGCTTTTGTTTATGTCGCTGTGATTTTGATATGTTATGTATGTGCTCTGTATAGGATCATTCTATGTGAACGGTATCCCAGTTCAGGTATTGTTTGATTCGGGCGCTACCCGATCGTTTGTCTCTCTTGCGCTTAGCAAGAAGTTTCCTGAGTTGTCGGGCACTTTGGATTGCCCTCTAGAGGTCGATATTGCGGACGACCGGTCAGTGCGAGCATCAGAGGTCTACCGAGATTGCGTCCTGCGGCTGTTTGAGGAGCGTTATCTAGTAGATCTGGTTCCCATACCTTTGCGGGGGAACAAGGTTATTATCGATATGGATTGGCTAAGCCCCAATGGGGCAGTGATTGACTGTGCGCAGCAGTTGGTGCGGATCAGGACCCCAAGTGGGGGAGAGCTGGTGATTCAGGGCGAGAGGCCACAGCGAGGACCAACTTTATGTTCAGCAGCGAGAGCTAGGCGTTACCTTCAGCAGGGTTGCGCAGGATTTGTTGCCTATGTTATGGATACCCGGGAGATGGGTGAGGCAGCGGTGGGCGATGTGCCCGTGGTACGAGAGTTTGCAGATGTATTCCCCGAGGAGTTGCCTGGGATACCTCCGGAGAGGCAGGTAGAGTTCAGGATCGACCTAGTCCCTGGTGCAGCTCCGATAGCCAAGGCATCGTATCGGTTGGCTCCTCCTGAGATGCAGGAGTTGTCTACACAGCTGCAGGAGCTGTTAGATAAGGGATTCATTAGACCGAGCAGTTCAACCTGGGGAGCCCCGATTCTGTTTGTGAAGAAGAAGGATGGGTCGCATCGGATGTGTATAGATTATAAGGATCTGAATAAGGTAACGGTGAAGAACCGTTACCCACTCCCGAGGATTGATGACCTCTTTGACCAGCTACAGGGAGCATCTTGGTTCTCCAAGATTGATTTGCGTTCAGGGTATCATCAGATGAGGGTCAGAGAGGAGGATGTGCAGAAGACTGCATTTCGGACGCGTTGTGGCCACTATGAGTTCGTGGTGATGCCTTTCGGGCTCACCAATGCTCCTGCCGCATTCCTGGACCTCATGAACCGCGTGTGCAGACCAATGTTGGATCGGTCCGTGATAGTTTTCATCGATGACATCTTGGTTTACTCCAAGACGCGAGAGCAACATGAGGAGCACTTGCGAGAGGTTTTGGGTACTTTGAGAAGGGAGAACTTGTATGCTAAGTTCTCCAAGTGTGAGTTCTGGTTGCCCGAGGTGCAGTTTCTTGGGCACCTTGTCAACCAGGACGGGATATCGGTTGATCCGGCCAAGGTTGAGGCCGTGATGAGATGGGAGGTTTCGAGGTCTCCATCTGAGATTCAGAGCTTTCTGGGATTAGCAGGCTACTATCGGAGATTCATTCAGGACTTCTCCAAGATAGTCGTGCCCCTAACCCGGCTGACGAGGAATGCCATGGTCTTTCGCTGGGGGCCTGAGCAACAGGCTGCGTTTGAGACCTTGAGGCAGAGATTGTGCGAGGCGCCAATCTTAGCCCTGCCAGAGGGCATGGAGGATTTTGTGGTATATTGTGATGCGTCCGTCTCAGGTTTGGGCGCGGTATTGATGCAGAGAGGGCATGTTATAGCTTACGCTTCGAGGCAGCTGAAGCCTCACGAGGCGAATTACCCGACGCATGATTTAGAGCTGGGGGCTGTTGTTTTTGCCCTCAAGATTTGGCGTCATTACCCCTATGGTGTTCGTTGTACCATTTACACGGACCACAAGAGCCTGAGGTACCTCATGGACCAGCCAAATCTCAATATGAGGCAGCGTCGGTGGCTTGATGTGGTGAAGGATTATGATTGCGAGATCCTCTACCACCCGGGGAAGGCCAATGTCGTGGCCGATGCGCTTAGCCGCAAGGCAGCATCAATCAGGGTTATTTCTCTGAGGATGACAGTTGTGACTCTGCTGTTGGAGCGGATTCAGGAGGCCCAGCAGGAGGCCATGAAGGAGGAACATCGGAAGAGTGAGCGAATTGTGGGTCAGGTTTCCTCCTTCGACTATGATAGCCGAGGGTTGTTGACTCTTCACCGTAGGGTATGGGTCCCTTATCATGGGGGTGTGCGCCAGGTATTGATGGCAGAGGCACACAAATCCAGGTTCTCTATTCACCCCAGGGCGACAAAAATGTACAGGGACCTTCGTTCCGATTATTGGTGGCCCTGTATGAAGAGGGACATAGCCTGGGTTGTAGAGAGGTGTCTAACCTGCAGGAAGGTCAAGGCTGAGCACCAGAGACCTCACGGCAAGGTCCAGCCATTGGATATCCCGCTGTGGAAGTGGGAGGATATTACGATGGACTTCATCACGAAGCTTCCCAAGACCGCGCGTGGAGTGGATTCGATTTGGGTCATCGTTGATCGATTGACCAAGAGCGCCCATTTAATTCCAATTCAGGAGAGTATTTCGGCTGAAAAGTTGGCCGACGTCCACATCAGGGAGGTAGTGGTGCGACACGAGGTGCCAGTTTCAGTGATTTCCGATAGGGATGTGCGGTTCACTTCCAGGTTTTGGAAGAAGTTTCATGACGAGCTGGGTACTCGTCTGCATTTTAGCATCGCCTTTCACCCGCAGACGGATGGTCAGAGTGAGTGGACCATCCAGACGCTAGAGGATATGCTGCGGGCATGTGTTTTAGATTTCGGAGGTAGCTGGGATACCTACCTTCCGTTGGCAGAGTTCTCGTATAATAATAGCTATCATGCGAGCATCGACTGTCGTCCTTTCGAGATGTTGTATGGGAGGAAGTGCAGGACCCCGATATGCTGGGGTGAGGTTGGTCAGAGGGTCATGGGGAGTACCAAAGCGGTACTCCAGACTACGGAGAGGACCCAACAGGTTCGAAGCAGGCTTTAGACTTCTCAGAGTCGGCATAAAAGTTATGCCGACAAGCGTCGATCGGACCTGGAGTTCCAGGTCGGAGATATGGTGCTCCTGAAAGTGTCGCCTTGGAAGGGCGTCATTCGATTCAGGAAGCGGGGCAAGCTGGGCCCCAGGTATATTGGACCCTTCAGGGTTATAACCCAGGTGGGCAAGGTGGCGTATAGGCTGGATCTGCTGGCCGAACTCAGTTAGATTCATAGCACTTTTCACGTCTACCAGCTGCGGAAGTGTCTGGTGGACGATTCGGCAGTGGTGCCTTTGGAGGATATTCAGGTTGATGACAGCCTGAACTATATTGAGCAGCCAGTGGCGATCCTTCACAGGAAGTCAAAGGATCTGAGGAACAAGAGAGTGGAGCTGGTGAAGGTGCAGTGGCAGCACCGCAAGGGCTCGGAGTGGACCTGGGAGTTGGAGGACGAAATGAGGGAGCATTACCCCGAGCTTTTTCAGAATCAAGCAGCAGACTTCGAGGACGAAGTTTAAGATAAGTGGGGGAGATTTGTAACACGCGATTTCTAGTATGTCTTTAATTCAAAGTTTTATGTATATTTTTCTGGGACTCGACGAGTTGGTGGCCCAACTCGTCGAGTAGAGACGGGATCCGCAGGAAGTTTAAGTGACCTACTCGACGAGTCGGAAGACTGACTCGGCGAGTAGGTGTTGTTTGAGTGAAACCCTAATTTTAAGGGTTTGCACCCTATTTAAACGCCTTAACTCAACCTCCATCGCCCCTATCACTCCCAGAACACCTCATATAGAAACCATAGCCGCTTTGAGTGATCAAAGGCCATTTTTGGTGCTTTTGAATAGTTTGTGAAGCTTGGAAGGAAGGAAGAAGCTTGGGAATTCAAGTTGGGGCTTGTGGATCCAGAGATCTTACTCCATCTTCAGCTTAAGCAAGGTAAATGCCCCCTGTTTTGGTCTTCCATTTGGTTGTTCATCTCTAGGGCTTAGATGTTTGGGTGCATTTAGGGCTTTCCAAGCCATTTTCGAATTGTGAAGTGTTTCATGGAGTTCTACTTCCAGATCTGAGTCATTGTAGGGGTCTCATGGCATTAAGGTGCCAACTCTATGGCCATGAGAGCCCCATGCACATTGTAAAGCCCCTTTTATGGATTTTTGAGCCAAAGACCCCATGCATGTACACCAAGTTTGGAACTTTACGTGTAAAATGGACATTAGGAGGCCAGATCTATGGTTTTGAGGTGTTAAGACCCAATTAAATCGACTGTATAGTAATGGTCATGGAGGGACTCGACGAGTCGCTCTTGGGACTCGGCGAGTCGTTACGAAATTACCACAAAATCCTTTCTGTGGAGGGAACAGTTGTTAGCAAGGAAAAGTCCCGTAGATGTTTAGTCATGAAAGGGACCTGGGAATCATGAGACTCGACGAGTGTATGAACAGACTCGGCGAGTCCAAGGCAATCTCCCAACTTATGAAGACGAACTCGATGAGTTGTTCATACAACTCGGCGAGTCAAGGGCGGATTTGTTCATAGGATGGGGATGAACTCGACGAGTTGTTCATACAACTCGACAAGTCGGATGAAGATAGTCCTGATGGTTTGAATGAAGGAGAACTCATCAAGTTCTCGCAAGGCTCGACGAGTGACGTCGGGGTTGGACCGGGTTAGTGGAGCATGGACTCGACGAGTTGCTAGACCAACTCGGCGAGTCAGGTCAACTGGGTGTTGACTTTAACCAATGTTGACTTGCTTGGTTTAAGGATTGACCCTGGTTAGGGTTGTATGTTCTGTTTGATGACTTGAGAGTTGTCGTGTAGGGATTGAGGAGTCGAGGAGAGCCGACCTTCACACCGAGGACAGTTCAGACACTACACGACATCGAGGTGAGTTACCTTCCAGTAGAAGTGGCTCTACGGCACCAAGGCCGGCCCACTAGTAGATGTTTAGCTGAGATAATTGTGTCTGTGATAATTTTCTGGTCGGCTATTGGTTGATATGCGAGTATGCTAGTTTGCTTGATATGTGACTATGCTATTTTCTATGTTATGTGAGATGGTATCAGTAGGAGGGGACTAGTCCTCGATTCGGTCGTTAGGACCAATGGGTAGGTCGGACACCCCAGATACGTCTGATAGTTTGATAGAGATATGACATTATGTGTTAGCAGTAGGGGTGAAATAGTCCCCGTGTTCGGTGAAAAGACCGAAGGGTAGGTCGGCACCCCAGAATAGCCTGACATGGGTAGGTCAGCACCCCAGAATGGCTTGACATGGGTAGGTCAGCACCCCAGAATGGCTTGACATGGGTAGGTCAGCACCCCAGAATGGCTTGACATGGGTAGGACGGGCGCCCCAGAATGTCCCGACAATATATATATATATATATATATATATATATATATATATATATATATATATATATATATATATATATATATATATATATATATATGTGCTATGTGATTGTGTGGTATGTGGTATGATGGGGGAACTCACTAAGCTTTGTGCTTACAGTTTTAGTTTTGGTTTCAGGTACCTCTTCGTCTAAGGGGAAGGAGTCGGCGGTGTAGCAGCGCATCACACAGACACATGATTCCCGCACGGAGTTTTTCTGGGATTGTACTCTGATTTATTTTACTTTGACATTATGATTTTCAGACACATTGTTATATTTCTGTTTGCAAATGATATGGCATGGGAAATGTTTTGGTAAACTATGTTGAGAATTACTTAATTAAAAATGAAAAATTTGGGCTTGAAATTTGAGATGTTACACCTTCAGATCTGTTTTTTTCTTTTTGGTTGATCTTCATTATACTTTACATTGAATGCCTAATCAAGGCAATCTATGCAATCACAAACATACCAACAATGAACTTTTTGTTTTACCAAAGTAGAAGAATTTTCCGGTTCGATCATATGAACAGCAGGAAAGATATTTCTATTTTGGGATGATTCTTGAGATGAAAATTTTACTTCAACCTGTCCATTTTGATGACGGACAAAATCTGGGGTTGTGGTAATTTTTACCGGAGTTTGATGTATTTGTTCATAGTTTATGATCCATTTATCTTGAAGAAACTTGACTAGTTCTTCCCGAGAGAGTTGCCTAGGAACATAAGTGTATGTTGGAGTAGCACTTGAATCAACCTCAAGGAATAAAACATCACTAGAGTTTGCTTGACCTGGGACCATAATGTCTACAGAGTGGTTTTTTTACTCTATAGGCCATTTGGTAGTGGAACGTTGCTTGAAAAGTGTTGAACTATGGAGTTCCACCAATTTGAATTTAGGATTTTAGTGCATTAAGTAAAGAAGGATCGTTAAGGGGCATATTGAAGTTTGGGTAAAACGTGACAAAAATTGTTCCTGCATTTAAGGTTGTTTGGATAGTACCGATATAAGCATGTTGGTACTCAACAAACCTTGTATCAACAAGAGAAATCCAAGAAAATGTTGGGAGTCCTTTTCTTCCATGAGGTAAGAGCTAACCTAATTGCTCCAAAGTGAATATGTGTATAACCCTGATTTATACAAACACGAGGAAGATCTTGAGGGAGTGAGAGGGTTACAAGGTGTTCAGACACAACTACAAAAAATAGCATTACCGACGGCCAAAACTGTCGGTAATCCGTAGCTAATAGGCTTTACCGACGGAATTACAATAGACCAAAATTCGTCGGTATATTCTTGTCGCTAATCATTTGTAACGGATTTTTGACGGCTACAAAAAATTTTAGCGTCGGAATTTCTCGATCAACCACGAAACTAATTTTGCAACGGATTACCGACAGAATGTGTTTGCAACAGATTACCGACGAAATATCTCACTAACGGATTACCGACGGAATCTCAGAATATCTCACTAACGGATTCCCAACATAATTTCTGTGACGGATTAGCAACGAATTTTGGCATTATAAAAAAATTATAAATTCATTAAAAAATTAAAAATAATTACATATTCAACACACATAGAAAAATCTTAAAACATACATCTAATCTATATTTTAAAACCAACAAATATTCAACACAGAAAAATCTTAAAACATACATCAAATCTATATTTTAAAACCAAGAAACATAAAAGTGAAAAGGTTTCAATTATACAACGTACTTTAAGTTTTTACTCATAGTATCAGCCTATTTTCAATAGTAATAGCAATGTACTTTGCTTGTTGGACATGTGGTGTGACATTAGAAACTAGAGGTCTCTTTACTTGTTCGGGGAGTGAATAATCAAGTGGCATGTTTTGGGATTTAGAGGAATTATGCTCTAGATTTTTGGAAGTATCCGAGGAACTGCATAATTATGAATGATATGTAACAGACAAAATCGTTAAAAACTTATCTATGGTCGAATGGTGATAAGGATAAAAACATAGATTTTCAGACACGTTTGAGATTAGTGATTGCTCTTTAGTGTAGACGCCATTGAGGTTTTAGCAGGAGGCTTTAGTGAAAATCAGATCATTAATATGAGACCAATAGAAAGAGTAAACAACTATAATAATAATATTATTAACTTTAGTATGAAAATGTTAAGATATAAAAGAATACATTACCAGGTGCATTATTCCAATTATAGCATGTCCTTCTAGGGTTACGTTCTGAATGTGTCGTGCTTTATCTCTGGAACAAGTTGTTTAGTGGGCTTTCTCGGTTTTATAGGCATAGGAACCTTGAATGGTGTAACTTGAAATTAGCCTTCTTAAGTAGCATTAATTGTATTATATGTATGATATTTGTAATTTCTCTCATTTTAAAATTGTTGTGAATAAATTTAAGTAAATAGTTGTGTAACATTGTTACCTCAACTAGGCAATCGATGAGAATGCCTCTCATCCTGTCTACTACTGTTGTTGAAAAACATGCTAATACCTACAACTTTATTGGAAAATGTCATTCATTTTGGTCAAGCAGAAGTGGAAATGTAAATATGTCTCTCTCTACATTCAATCATTTTCTTAACAATGCATGATACTTTGAAAAATCTAGTAAGTTATACAATGTATTTTCAATTTCAGATTAAGACATTATACTTTAATAAGAAATGAAAGTAGAATGCTATAAACATTATGCTATTTCTTGCTATTAAGTCAACTTTCACCTTTTTTCCATATTAAGGCATTATATTTCAAAATTTTACTCATATATAGCATCACTCTTCCAACTTTTTTTGTAAGGCATTACACTTAAATAGTTTTTGCCCCCAAAAGGAAATGCAATCAGTTTGTCAGTTTAGCCCATGTGTATGGAATTTATGGTTTCCCCACTACTCATTTTCTACTTCTAGTAGAGACACAAATCTCCCAACAATGAACGGGCATGGATACATAAAACAAGAATCCTAATTACAAATGTACATATAAACAAAAAAAGATTAAATATACGTCTTGTTTTTGGTAGTGGGCAAAAATTCCATCAATGTACTCAACCACAACCACAGCCTCGTATACATCTTCATCCTAAAATAAGGATCCAGTACTTTTAAGCTATTTTCAACTTAAAAGAAGCAAAGAACAAGAAGATTAAAAAAATGAGAAATCAAATTACCATCTTGTCTATTTCATCCGGCATAACTTCTGTATGTTTAACAAATATTGGTGCATTGAAATCATGTTCAGAATTAATGATGCCCAAGTCCTTAGTGTCAATCTCATCAGAGATAATTTGGAATTTTGAATTTTTACCTGGTCATCGAAAAGAAGTTTATGTATACAATATGTAAACTTAGATAAAACATAAAAGAAATCAAAATAGGGCTTAAATTCGCTCAATCTGTAGTCAAATTCTTACAATCTTTACAAAGTTAATTATGTTTTTATCCTAATTGAAATTTACCTATTTTGACGTGCACCCTTTTGATAATTTTGCCGCAAACTTGTAGATAAAAAGTGCATAGCTCAGGTAAAGGTAGTGATGGTTTGGTTGTAGTTTGTGCACTAATTGTCGTGCAGAAACAGTAAAATTGGTAACCATGAGTGCTTTTTTTCACAATGTATCCACAAAATAAAGAAATAAGGCCTTTTACAGACGTGGTAATGGTAGGAGTTCCAAATATCTACTGAAGTATAAATAAATAAATAATAAAAGAATAAAAGAAATATTTTTATAAGAGGGAGGAAAGGACTACAATAGATACCTGTGTGCTCATTTCTTTCAAAAGTTTCCAATGATGGTCTTTATCAAAATTTGATGAAAATGAGAGAAGAGGATTGGAGCCTTTGAAATGGTTTCAAGTGAGTTTTAACTCTTCCATTGTGTGAACTATAAAAATTTGAGAAAGTTAACTAATATGATTTTTATTATCACATATAAAGCTTCAACAAAATCAAAAAACAAGTAATAATACATATTGGTTGATTTTGATCAATTAATTACCTGCAGTCACCAAAAAAACTTTACACATGGACTACTAGTGAGACGACTTCTCACCCATAAACACATTTGTTTTCGTGATTAAACATCAAGGTACTGTCCATGGTCTCATTCTACTCTGCTTGATTCTGCCTCTGTGATTAAAGAAGTTACGGATTCTATAAGCTAGTTTATTTCAACATCAAAGTCACAGAACATCAATAACATTGGGATGAATATTTTTCTTTATTAACTATTTAACACCCAATGTTATGGCACTAATTCAAAAATTAAATGAGAAAAACAGATGTGACGTATGGAATTTACTTACAACGAAACAAGTGAACGATTAAATGCCACTATGAGGAGGGTAAAATGGGGAAGAGAACGGCGTAGATAGAGGAGGAAGTTTTTAGAGAGAGAGAGAGACGATTTGGTCGTCGTTCACGTATAGAAAAGGTGCAGCCCCGTGAGCCCATCAAGTCTTCAGCCCACAACCCTTAGGGGGTGTTTGGTACAGGGAAATAAAAGCAGAGAAAAGGAATTAATTCATTTTCCCTTGTTTGGTTAATAAAAAAATAAGGAATTGGGAAATAAATCAATTCCTTTTCCATCGAAATAATTCTCTATTTTTAAAAGAGAAAAGGGGAGAAATAGGATCGCTACTCATATCGTGCGTGGGTAGAGAATAAAAAAAAAACAGAGAATTCATCGTGACCCACATTCGATCCCCGGTCCATGCAATTTCTGAGTTTTTTTCAACGATCGGTACTGGATATCATGGAATCGGCCCACGTAAGTGATCATAAGAATTATCGTTTGCCCTACATATGCCTTGCTCCTCTCTGTTTTCGAAACTTCCAAGTCACGACTTCACTTTTCTTGGTCGATTTTGGCATCATCGATTCTCTTCCAGTTGAAGGTATGAGTTCATGTTTCTTTCTTATTCTACTTGTTGGTCGATTATGTGTTAATTTGCTATAAATTTTGATTTTGAACTCCAATTCAAGAATATGTTAATCTTGCTAGGAGTTGTTTCTTTTTACATGTTCGAATCTTCTTATGTTGAAATCGTTCTTGGTGGTTGAATCATGTAGATAAGTGTTCAATGATGATCAATTGCTATTTGTTCAATGTTTATGATTGAGTTGAATGAAGTTGACTCTTTGCACATTCTGTATTAGACATAGTTATGTTTTTCTAGTTGTTAGGAATATTAAATTATATTTTTTGCATATGCTACATTGGATATAGTTTTTGAATAGTATGATTGTATTAGACATAGTTATGTTCTCTTTCTCCAGCTTAATTCTCTTTCTCTACATTTCCATTCTCTGCAGCAATTCCATTTCTTTGTACCAAACGCACCCTTAATTTATTGATTTACCTAATTTCCCTTAGAATAATAATTTTTTTTAAAAAAATCTTAATTTTATAACGAATTACCAACATATCCGGAAATTTTTTGATTTCCGTCGGTAAACCGTCAGTATATTGTAACAGATTACCGACGAAAGTTAATTTGTTACCAAACCGTCACTAATATTATAATAATTATGTTTTCTTATACTGTTGCAAATCCGTTGGAATTCCGTCACTATTTCCGATGAAAATTTTATGTACCTAAAATCTGTCGGTCATACCCAATTTTCTAGTAGTGAGATGAGCTTGCTGGAAGGTGAAAGGAGTCAAACTTTGAGGTTTGGACATATTCTTTAACTTGTTGGTTTGAAGTGGAACTGATTAATTTTTAAACTTTTCCGGAGAACTGTAACAGCCCGAAAATTAAGGTAAAATTTTTCATTTAATATTTAGAAATTACAATCATGATTGTTTTCCAAAATTCCATTACATCAAATCATATCCAAAAAGATCAGAGTATCCAAAACAATAAATGCGGATATAGTGGAGAGTGAATGCTATGCCATCAAGTCGGGCCCTTCCCCTTGGAACCAAAAGTACCTGAAACACCCAACAAACTGTAAGCAAACGCTTAGTGAGTTCCTAAAATGAACAAAACATACAACCACATAATACCATGCAACATATAAATAGAATTATGATGGACTCCCTCCATGGTCTTCACCTGGAATGCCATGGGCTCCCCCCATGGTCTGATAACCAAGTGTCATTGGCTCCCCCCATGGTCTTTACCTGGAATGTCATGGGCTCCCATATGGTTTGATAACCAAGTGTCATGGGCCCCCCATGGTCTTCACATAAATCATTACACGCCAACTAACAAAACCATTGCATATCAACTATTAAGACCAAATATCAAGTAATGGGCCGACATTGGTTCCTTCGACCCATTGGTATAATGAGAAGACTCACCTCAATCTGCTGAAAACAATAGTTTCTCGACAGCCAATCCCAAATCTCACACTGTATAAATATACAAATAACCCTAGTTAGGATTATGACACAACCTAGCCAAAGGCCCAAATCCTAACTCCAAGTCCCTCTATTATTTTTTTAAGTCTTTCCTTCAAATAACGGGCCTAGCATCTAAGTCCAAAACTATAATGGGCCACAAGGCCCAAAAGGCCTAATCATGATCCAATAAATTCGGGGCCCACACACCAGCAAGTCCATGCCCAAAATCAATTAGGACCCAAAAGGCTCAAAGATCCACCGAAGGCCCAAGACCCACTGGAAGCGTACGCCCAACGTACCTCCTCGGTACCCTTAGCATACTAAGCTTATGGGTTGTATATGCAGCATACAACCTAGTATGCCCAGCGTACAAGATGCATTGCATCAAACTCCGTTAAGTGCTTAATGCACAAAGACACCTTGTCCAAATCCCAAATCTTGGTTGTTTTTAAGGTCCTAAGGCATAAAGTCGGCAACTTTATGCCCTTACTTGCCATATATGAACCCAAAAACCCATTCTATCTCATTAAGACCTTTTCCAAAGTCTTAACTCATGCATGGAGTCATAGAAGTCATCAAGTTAACTTTTTTATGCTATAACCAAGCCAAAGAACCTCAGATCTAACCTTCCTAAACGCTGGAGTTACCCAAACTCACAAGAGAGGATTTATGGACTCAAAAATGGACTTCTAGAAAACCCTTACTCAACATGCAAAAAGGATAATCAAGGTGTAAGCTTTTTACCTTCAAAAGCTCTCAAAGATGCTCTAGTTGTAGGATCCAAAATCTCCTTCCTTGTTCAAGGCTTGAACACCACCCTATCCTTCTTGAAACCCACTAAAATGGCCACCAAAATTACCTTTAAGCTCAAAACTCACACTCTCTTGCAAAAATAGGGTTTAATGACGAAAAGAGGCAATGGATGTTGTTTAGGGTTTGGCCCAAATGACATAAGTATGTTTAAATAAGGTCCATGCCATGAAATTAGGGTTTTAGTCATTGGCCTCGTACTCCCCGCGTATATGCTCGTACGCCCCGCGTATGAGCCTCAGCTCCCCGATGTTTGCACAAGCGTATGCATTTGTACGCCGAGCGTACGGAAGGTCCATATTTGCCAAAAATGCAATACTTCGAGGGTATAAACAAAATAACTGGATTATTGAGTGTTACAACTCTCCCCCATTTGAACTAGACTTCATCCTCGAAGTCCGCTGACGCAAATAGATCCGGGTAATGCTGTCTCATCTCATCATCCGCCTCCCAAGTCCATTCGGAGCCCTTCCGGTGTTGCCATTGTTATTGGATTAGATGTCTAAGCCCATAACTGTTATTGGTATGTATTCGACCCGGGAGTAGCATTCATGGTCCATTTGGGTTGCATAACACCATGACAATTTGTTAGGATGGACCCTTGAGAGAAGGTTATATATGATTTATTAATATATTATAAGTTCTAATATGTTAATATGAAATCATATGATTTAATTAGTATTGATCAAGAATTAGTTTGAAATTAATTTAGTGATCAAAAGAAACTAATTAAATTAATGGGGACTAATTGTTTAGATTAGTTATATTTATATGTGTTAGGCTTATGGTCCATCTTGGACCAAGTTTATGTATGGACACATAAAGAGTTGGGCCACATGAACCATGGATGATAATACCCATGGGTATGGATTTGGGTTATACCCATAACCCTTGGAATCCAACATATAAATATGTACTCCTTAGCCAAAAAACGCCTACACACATACTATTGGAGTTCATGAGGTGTTTTGGTGCATGGAGATTCTCTCTCAAGAGCCACCTTTATCCTAGGTGAGTTGTGAGCCATGTGAGGCATTCATAGTTTTGGTGATAAGCTCTTAAGGCCAAATACAACAAGGTTTCAAGCTACATAAGAGGTATGTCATCCTAACTAGTATTCATATTATTTATGTCAATTGCATGCTAGTTATAGGCTTGATGCTTTGGAAACACCATTACATGTATAATTAGAGAAAAAATAGATCCAAGGCATTTAGGGTTGTATGTGCACCATAGGATGTTGTAGTATACAAAACCCAACAGTGGTATCAGAGCCATGTGTTGTTTTCTATTATATTTGATGTTATTATTGGTTTTCGAAGCAAAAAAATCGATTTTTCTACAGTCTGACAGCTGAACTCGCCGAGTTCACTCGTTAACTCGCCGAGTTGCATGATTTTGGCCTTTGACTCGCCGAGTTGCATGTGTTTTGTCTTGGACTGGTCGAGTCCAACTCATGCACTCGACGAGTTGGCTGTCCTGGATGCATATTTTTGAGTTTTTTTTGGCCTGTTTTGGATTAGGATCATTACCACAAAATGTTTTTGTTCATAAAATTTGATTTTGATGCTATGGTAATGATTATCCTCATCCAAATAAAGGATAATTGTCAAAGTTTCAAGATTTGTATTAGTTTATGTGATTAGCTAATTTCTCGAAAATTGTTGATGTGAATTATCTTTACTTATGAGTTTGATCTAGATCATAGAAATATTATTTGATTATTGTGTTAATTGGAATAACTTATCATAATGGTTTTATGACTCCATAGCTTGTCCTCAAGTTGTGGAAAATGAAGAGTTTTTCATTTAAAAGCACATTAAGTCTCATAGGTTATGAAAATGGAAGAGTCTCAAATCCTAAGTCCAAGTCCCTCCATTATGGCCCTAATTAGGATTATGACACAACATAGCCAAAGGCCCAAATCCTAAGTCCAAGTCCCTCCATTATGGCCCAAAATTCTTTCCTTCAAATAATGGGCCTAACATCTAACTCCAAAACTATAATGGGCCACAAGGCCCAAAAGTACCAATCATGATCCAATAATTTCGGGGCCTACACACCAGCAAGTCCATGCCCAAAATCAATTAGGGCCCAAAAGGCTCAAAGATCCGCCGAGGACCTAAGATCCACTGGAAGCGTACGCCCAGCGTACCTCCTCAGTACGCTTAACGTACTAAGCTTATGGGTTGTATGCGCAGCGTACAACCTAGTACGCATAGCGTACAAGCTGCATTGCGTCAAACTCCATTAAGTTATTAATGCACAAAGACACCTTGTCCAAATCCCAGATACTGGTTGTTTTTAAGGTCTGAAGTCATAAAGTTGGCAACTTTATGCCCTTACTTTCCATATATGAACCCAACAACCCATTCTATCTCATTAAGACCTTTCCAAAGTCTGAACTCATGCATGGAGTCATAGAAGTCATCAAGTTAACATTTTTATTCTATAAACAAGCCAAAGAACCTCAGATCTAACCTTCCTAAACTCTGGAGTTGCCCAAAATCACAAGAGAGGATTTATGGACACAAAAATGGACTTCTAGAAAACCCTAACTCAACATGCAAAAAGGATAATCAATGTGTAAGCTTTTTACCTTCAAAAGCACTCCAATATGCTCTAGTTGCAGGATCCAAAGTCTCCTTCCTCGTTCAAGGCTTGAACACCACCTTATCCTTCTTGCAACCCACTAAAATGGCCACCAAAATCACCTTTAAGCTCAAAACTCACACTCTCTTTCAAAAATAAGGTTTAAGGACGAAAAGAGCAAATGGGGGTTGTTTAGGGTTTGGTTCAAATGACATAAGTGTGTTTAAATAGGGTCCATGCCATGAAATTAGGGTTTTGATCAATGCCCTCGTACATCCCACGTACATGATCGTACGCCCCACGTATGAGCCTCATCCCCCTGACGCTTGCACAAACGTACGCATATGTACACCCAGCGTACAGAAGGTCCATATTTGCCAAAAATGCAATACTTCGAGGGCATAAATAGAATACCTGGATTTTTGAGTGTTATAACTCTCTCCCACTTAAACTAGACTTCGTCCTCCAAGTCCGCTGATGCAAATAGATCCAGGTAATGCTCTCTCATCTCAACCTCTGGCTCTCAAGTCCATTCGGAGCCCTTCCGGTGTTGCCATTGCACCCTTCCTAGCTTCACCACCTTATTACGAAGAGCTTTAGTTTTTTCTATCTAGGACTGCAATGGGGTTCTCAATATAGTTCAGGCTCTCATCTACCTGAATATCATCTAATAAAATAATTGCAGCCTCATCTACTACACACTTTCATAGCTGACATATGTGGAAGGTGTTATGGATATGACATACCTCATCATGGAGATCCAACCGATAAGCAACCTTGCCAACTCGGGCAGAAATCCTGAATGGACCAATGAATCAGGGTCCCAACTTTCCCCTCTTCCGAAATCGGATGACACGTTTCCTAGGTGACACTTTCAGCAAAACAAAATCCCCCACCTGAAAACCGAGATCCAAACGACGTCGATCAACATAGCTTTTCTGACGACTCTGCGCGACTCACAGCTTGTCGCGCACCTTCTGAATCAACTCAATGGTCTTAAGCACCATTTCGGTGCTTCCCATGACTCGATGGCCAACCTCACCCCAACAAAGCGGAGTCCTACACCTCCGTCCATACAACATCTCGAATGGGGGTCGGTCAATACTAGCATGATAACTGTTGTTGTATGAGAACTCTGCTAGTCGGAGGTAAGTATCGCAACTCCCTCCGAAGTCTAAAACGCATTCCCGAAGCATATCCTCTAGCATCTGGATTGTCCGCTCGCTCTGCCCATCAGTCTGGGGGTGGTAAGTTGTGCTGAAAAGCAATTGAGTACCTAACTCCTCATGAAACTTCCTCCAGAACCTGGAGGTGAATCGAACTTCACGGTCCGAGACCACATATGCCGACACTCCATGCCTGACTACCACTTCCCGCACATAGATATCCGCTAATTTCTTGGCGGATATACTCTCAGAAATCGGAATAAAATGAGCACTTTTGGTGATAAAATCCATGGTGATCTCCTCCCATTTCCACATGGGGATGGGCAACGGCTGGACCTTGCCCTGAGGCCTCTGATGCTCGGTTTTGACCTTCCTGCTGGTCAAAAACCGCTCAACATCCCAAGCAACTTCCTGCTTCATGCAAGGCCACCAGTAGCTCAATTTCAGATCTCGGTACATCTTCGTGGCCATCAGATGGATATAAAACTTAGACTTATGCGCCTCCTCCAAAATCTTTTTCCTCACTCCTCCAAATGTCGAAACCCAAACTCTACCACACTGAGTCAATAATCCCCTATTACCTCTGAAAAACAATGGAATCTGCCCCCTAATTCGCTTAGTCTTCCAATTCTCCATTTTCAATCCCTCTACATGTGCCCCTTTGATCATATCCATCAATGGTGAGGTAACCGTCATCCTCAAGCAAACATCTCAGATCGGAGTACTCGCCGCCTTACGGTTCAAAGCATCGGCCACCACATTAGCCTTCCCTGGGATGATACAAAATCTCGCAGTCATAATCTCTCACCACATCTAATCACCTCCCCTTCCGAATATTCAAGTTCGGCTGATCCATCAAATACTTCAAGCTCTTGTGATCGGTGAAAATGGTGCATCAGACCCCATATAAGTAATGCATCCAAATCTTGAGGGCAAATACCACCGACCCAAATTCCAAGTCATGCATGAGTGGGGTAATTCGCCTCGTGAGGTTTCAGGTGCCTCGAGGCGTAAGAAATCACGTGTCCCCTCTTCATAAGGACATCCTCCAAACCTGAAATAGAAGCGTCACAATATACCACAAAATCATCTAATCCCTCGGGTAATGCCAGAATCGGGGCCTCACACAATTTTTGTCTCAAAGGCCAACTGCTAATCTGGACCCCACCGAAAGGTCACATTCTTATTGGTCAGACGAGACAAAGGCACTGAAATCTTGGAGAAGTCCTGAATGAATCTTCGATAGTACCCCGCAAGGCCCACAAAACTCTGGATCTCAGATGCGTTCCTCAGAACCTCCCAACGCATCACCGCCTCAATCTTGGTCGGGTCTACCAAGATACCCTCTTGGTTGATGATGTGCCCCAGAAACTACATCTCACCTAACCAAAACGCGCATTTGGAGAATTTGGCATAAAGCCTCTCCCTCCTCAAGGTCTCCAATACCTCCCTCAAATGTTGCTTGTGTTGTTCCTTGGTCTTGGTGTAGACCAGGATGCCATCAATAAAAACAATCACAGACCTATCCAGCATCGGTCTGCACACCCGGTTCATGAGGTCCATGAACGTTGCTGGGGAATTGGTGAGCCCGAATGGCATCACCACGAACTCGTAATGACCATATCGAGTTCTGAAGGCCGTCTTCGGTATATCCTCATCACTGATCCTCATCTGATGATATACCGACTAAAGATCAATCTTGGAAAACCAAGATGCACCCTAAAGCTGATCAAATAAGTTGTCGATCCTTGCAAGTGGGTAACAGTTCTTCACCGTCATCTTATTCAGATCCCGATAATCAATACACATCATGTGTGACTTCATTTTCACGAATAGGATCGGTGCTGCCGACGGGGAACTTCTCGGATGAATAAATCCCCTATCTAGTAGCTCATGTAGCTGCGTAGACTACTCCTGCATCTCAGGCGGAGCTAGACGATACAGATCCTTGGATATTGGAGCCGTACCAGGCATCAAATCAATTCGGAACTCAACCTGCCTCTCGGGAGGCACCCCATGCAACTCCTCTGGAAAAACATCTGGAAAATCTCGCTCAATATGTACCCTGCTTAACTCTGTCGTGGTCTCCACCCTTGAATCCGATACATAAGCCAGAAACCCAGAACAACCCTGCTGAAGAAGCCTCCTAGCCATCGCAACCGAACAGAGAGGTGGCCCATGCGGGGCTCTCTCACTATGAATAACCAGTTCTCCCCCACTTGGGGTTCGAACTCTCATAGCTGCAGCTCACGATCAATTATGGACCCATTGGGCCCCAACCAGTCTGTCCCGATGACTACATTCAATCCCGTCAAGGGAATCGACACCAAATCGATAAGAAACCTCTCGCCGAACATGTTTAGAATACTCCTTCGAAATTCCCTCGCAACACTCACAGTACGGTCATCCATAATCTCCACCTCAATAGGGGAATCCAAAGTCCCCGGAGCATCTCAAAACTTCTTGTTGAGTGCAAGAGATATAAATGATCGGGTAACCCCCGAATCAAAAAGAACATGCGCCGATAATCCATTGACCAAAAAGGTCCCTATACAAGATCATAACAACATGAACATAATAATAAAATAAATAAGATAGAAATAAGTCACATACCAGTCACGACGTCTAGCGCTGCTCGGTCCTCCTATGTGGTCGGCTGAAATGCTTTGCTCTTCACCGCATGAGCCTCCGCCTTGATCGGGCGGCTATCTGTAATCCTTATTGTGGCGGGCGTAGGCACCGCCACTGCTCCTCTAGAAAACCTCAGATAATCGGCATTTTTATGACCGGTTTGGTTGCAGTGAAAACAAATCAAGCCCTTCTTGGGGAAATACCTGCTCATGTGGCCCGGCTGGCCACAAGCATAACATGCCGAGCCTGCTACCCGACAGGCTCCATTGTACGGCCTACCGCACTTGGCACAGCGGCCCCGACCCTGCTGGCCTCTGCTGGGAGGATCGGAGGTCTTCGGCTTCTTGGCCTGACCCACTGCCGTAAGAACCTACTCCGGCTTCCGCTTCATCCGGAATTTGAACTCAATTTCCTGTTCCCGGGCCTTCTCAACCATATCATTCAGGGTTTTGCACTCTGAAAAGCTCACAAACTCCCGGATATCATCCCTCATCATGGCATGATATTTCATCTTCTTCATCTCCTCATCTGCAGCTTACTGCAGAACCAACAATGATCTCTCTATGAACTTGGCGGTGATCTCCACCACAGTCTCAGTGGTCTGGTAAAGGTCCTGGAACTCCCTCACCAATCGTTGCACCTCAATGGCCGGTGCAAACTCCCGATCAAACCTCTGCACAAACTCCTCCCATGTCATCTCAGCCACAACCGCCGATCCTACCTCGCGGGTAACCTCTTCCCACTAGTCTCGCGCCCGATCCCTCAGCATACAGGATGCGAACCCCACCTTTGCCGCCTCGGGGAAAAAGCTCGTGCGTCGGGCATTGTCCATGTCAGCAACCCAGCGGAGACTAGCGATGGGGTCCTTAACCCCAAAGAACTAAGACGCACCACATGCCTTAAACTCCCGAAATGAGGGAGTTCGAGTCCCAATCTGACCCGAAACAATCTCGGCTCGAAAAGACCTGAGCCGCTCCTCCATAATCTCCATGATCCCCTCCTTGACGGTACCAAAGATCACCGGGGTAGAATTTCCATGGACTCCCTCCATGGTCTTCACCTGGAATGACATGGGCCCCCATGGTCTGATAACCAAGTGCCATGGGCTCCTCCCATGGTCTTTACCTGGAATGCCATGGGCTCCCCCCATGGTCTGATAACCAAGTGCCATGGGCTCCCCACATGGTCTTCACATAAGTCATTACATATGCCAACTAACAAAACCATTGCATATCAACTATTAAGAACACATATCAAGTAATGGGCCGGCATTAGTGCCTTCGACCCATTGGTATAATGCGAATACTTACCTCAATCTGCTGAAAACAATAGTTTCTCGACTACCAATCCAAAATCTCACACTATATAAATATACAAATAACCTTAATTAGGATTATGACACAACCTAGCAAAATGCCCAAATCCTAAGTCCAAGTCCCCCCGATATGGCCCAAAAGTCTTTCCTTCAAATAATGAGCCTAACATTTAAGTCCAAAACTATAATGGGCCATAAGGACCAAAAGGCCCAATCATGATCCAATAAATTCGAGGCCCACACACCAGCAAGTCCATGCCCAAAATCAATTAGGGCCCAAAAGGCTCAAGGATCCGTCGAAGGCCCAAGACCCATTGGAAGCATACGCCCAACGTACCTCCTCGGTACGCTTTGCGTACTAAGCTTATGGGCTGTACGCACAACATACAACCTAGTACGCCCAATGTACAATATACATTACGTCAAACTGCATTAAGTGCTTAATGCACAATGACACCTTGTCCAAATCCCAGATCTTGGTTTTTTTAAGGTCCTAAGGCATAAAGTTCACAATTTTATGCCCTTACTTGCCATATATGAACCCAACAACCCATTCTATCTCATTAAGACCTTTCCAAAGGTCTTAACTCATGCATGTAGTCATAGAAGTCATCAAGTTAACATTTTTATGCTATAACCAAGCCAAAGAACCTTGTATCTAACCTTCTTAAATTCTAGATTTGCCCAAACTCAAAAGAGAGGATTTATGGACTCAAAAATGGACTTCTAGAAAACCCTAACTCAACATGCAAAAAGGATAAGGAAGGTGTAGGATTTTTACCTTCAAACATTCTCCAAGATGCTCTCAATGCAGGATCCAAAAGCTCATCCCTCGTTCAAGGCTTGAACACCACCTTCTCCTTCTTGCAACCTAATATGACCACCAAAATCACCTTTAAGCTCAAAACTCATACTCTCTTGAAAAAATAGGGTTAAAGGACGAAAAGAGGCAATGGAGGTTGTTTAGGGTTTGGTCCAAATGAAATAAGTGTTTTTAAATAGGGTCCATGCCATGAAATTAGGGTTTTGTTCATTGGCCTCGTACGCCCCGCGTACAAGCCTCAAACCCCCGATGCTTGCACAAGCGTACGCATATGTACGCCCAGCGTACGGAAGGTCCATATTTGCCAAAAATGCAATACTTCAAGGGCATTAACAAAATACCTGGGTTTTTGAGTGTTACAAGAATGAAGTACTTGGTTTACAAGTATATATATATATATATATATATATATATATATATATATATATATATATATATATATATATATATATAAAGGATTAACTGTAGGTAGTTGAGAAGTAGGAATTTTTTATTCATCTGGAAGATAAATTATTTCATACAACTGATCAATCTTAGAAGAAGAGTATTGTCTAAAACTAGAGGATGATGGGTTACAAGAAAAAGGATCCATTTGAAAACAATTTTGTAAATTTCTATCACTTTTTCGGATGACCAAGATGCGGACTATCGGTTACCGACTTACAAAATCTTCAACGAACTCAATGGAAATTTAAAAATAATCTCTCAACGAAACTTTAACATTGAAAATATATGATTGGCTTCCTGATGTGAGAGATTCGTATAAAACGGCAAACACAACAATACTAATCCAATCTTATATAATCAACGAAAATTAGAGAAGGCTGTGATACCATAAGTTGGGGGAGTATGACAGATCTATATAAGACCTGTAAGAAGGGAAATATGGATGTCCATATATGAATTAGAAGAAGGGTGAAACATCCCAAAAATACTAGCCAAAAATTTCATTTTCAAAATCATTTAACAAACATAAATATCATCGCCATAGTATAAAATCATGAAACATGTATCTCAAAATCTCATAAAAAATGTTATCATATCACAATCTCATATAAAATATCAGAGTAAACTCCCAGGCTAAGAAAAACTGTGGTGTGTGCCATGCCATCATCCCGAGCCCTTTCCCTTGCTAGCTGAAGTACCTGAAACCAAAACTAAAACTGTAAGCACGAAGCTTAGTGAGCTCCCCCAAACTACCACACACCATACAATAACACATATAACAGATACAGGGCCTTGCCCACTGCATCGGGCCCCACCCGGCATCGGACCGGAGTCTGACATAGATTGGGCCCCGCCCACTGCATCGGGCCCCGCCCATCATCGGACCGAAGTCCAGAATAAACTAAACATAACATAAGCATGGACATATAACATAATCACATATACTGCATCGGGCTTCGCCGACATCGGACCAGAGTCCGGAACACATACACATAACATAAACAAGCATGAATCACGAAGACATCAAGCATACATAACTACTTCCCGGGACCACCCCATCATCGGACCGAAGTTCGGAACTACTAAACGGGCCGGCATTGTGGCCGTAGACCCGTTCCTACTGGAAGGAAACTCACCTCTCAACTGACTGCTGAAAAACTCGTGCAAAGGTGACACAGTCTGCTGCTCCAACTACTCCCCGACTATAATGACCCAACAAACATTTAGTTAAAAACTGATAACTTCTCCCATGGGTAAAATGACCATTTTACCCCTCTGATCTATTTTGGGCCATGACCTAGGCCCAATCCTTTCTAGTCCTCACTAAGGCCCATTAAGTCCCCAAATGGCCCAATTTTTTGAATCGGGCCCAACTCTTCAAATAGGCTTTCCTTCCAAGCCCACAAATTCTTGGGCCCTAAACCTACTTCTAAAGGCCCATCACAGGCCATTACCACTATGTCCAAAACTTGGCCCAAACCAAGGCCGAATAACAAAAGTCCACTGACTGAGCGTACGCTGAGCGTACTCTTCTGTACGCTGCGCGTACTGGTGTGTATGCCCAGCGTACTCTCCTGTTAAGCCATCCTTTTCAAAACGACTTAATCTCTTACGACAGAACGTCCAAACTACAGATCTGAGTCCAGTACTTCATCCTAGCCCATAAAGTCGATCACTTGGTGGCTTGCAAGCCACCAAATGAGCCCAACACTAAAAAGTGACAAAGAACTACCATGGAAGTGGCTAGATCTCTTGCATGGCTTCATAAAAGCCTCAAAGCTTGAAACTTTACAACATAAGGAACACATTGAGCTTCAAGGGTGGCAACCCTAAGCTCAAAATCGAAGTTGCGTGATCAAGATCCCATCTTTGGATCTAAAAAGGTCCAGATCTTCCAAAACCTAGATCTATGATTCAAGAAGGAAAGATAGGAGCTTTATACCTCCCTTGAGTGCCCAAAGGTGAACTTGTTCCAGATCCTTGAGCTCAAGATACTCAAGTGCTTCTTCCTTCAACCTTGCTTTACTTCTTCCAAACCCTTCTTCACCAAAATAAACTTCAAAAGGTCAAGCACACAAAGAAATGAAGTAAGGGGACGAACTAGGGTTTTCTGAGAGTGAGGGATATGTGAGGAGGCCAAAGGGGTGGCTATAATGGGGTTTATGTATGTATTAAAGCCTACAAATTAGGGTTTGGCATCTGCCTGCATATGCTGGGCGTACCTCAGGGTTTGGCATCTGCCTGCGTATCCAATGTGGCTACTACGCCCCACGTACGTCGGGTTACGCCCCGCGTACGACTTATGAGCTGCCCATTCCTAGGTCCAATCTTCTAGGGTCCATTTCAACAAGGTTCATTGCCCAAACCTTAGTCCAAAACCAATATTAACTTGCATAATTAATCAATACCTCGAGAGACGGATGTTACAATTCACCCCAACTTGTATCAGACTTCGTCCTCGAAGTCTGCTGCTGCTGAATCTGGAAACAACTCCGGGTAGTGCTCCCTCATCTCCTCCTCGGACTCCCACGTCCACTCCGAACCTTTCCTGTGCTGCCACTGAACCTTCACTAATTTGACGCTCTTATTCCTCAGCTCCTTCGTCTTGCGATCCAGGATCGCCACTGGTTTCTCGATGTAGTTTAGGCTATCGTCAACCTGAATGTCCTCAATGGGTACTACTGCTGAATCATACACTAAGCACTTCCGCAACTGAGAAACATGGAACGTGATGTGGATCTGGCTGAGCTCTGCTGGAAGGTCTAACTGATAGGCAACCCGACCCACTCGGGCCAAAACCCTAAATGGACCAATGAACTTGGGGCCCATCTTGCCCCGCTTCCGAAACCTGATAACACTCTTCCAAGGTGACACCTTCAGGAGGACCATATCGCCCACCTGAAACTCCAAGTCCGAACGTCGCTTGTCTGCATAACTCTTCTGTCGACTCTGAGCAGTACGAAGCCTGCTCCGGACTTGCTGAATCCGCTTCTTCGTCTTGAGTACGACTTCCGTAGTCCCCATGACTCTCTTACCGACCTCACCCCAACAGATTGGGGTCCTACGTTTCCTCCCGTAAAGCATCTCGAAGGGAGGCCGATCTATACTGGAGTGATAGCTGTTGTTATACGAAAATTCTGCTAAAGAAAGATACGTATCCCAACTGCCGCCTAAGTCTAGCACACATGCCCGAAGCATGTCCTCGAGAGTCTGAACCGTCCTCTCGCTCTGTTCGTCCGTCTGAGGGTGGAAAGCGGTGCTGAAATGGAGACGAGTACCCATCTCGTCGTGAAACCACTTCCAAAACCTGGAAGTAAACTGGACATCTCGGTCTGACACCACCGAGACAGGAAGTCCATGACGTGCCACTACCTCTCGCACATAAATCTTGGCCAGCTTCTCGGCCGATATGCTCTCCTGGATCGGTATAAAATGAGCACTCTTGGTCAACCGATCCACGATGACCCATATCGAATCGTCCCCACGTGCGGTCCTGGGAAGCTTAGTAATGAAGTCCATAGTGATATCCTCCCATTTCCATACGGGAATGTCTAACGGCTGCATCTTGCAATGGGGCCTCTGGTGCTCTGCCTTAACCTTCCTGCAGGTCAGGCATCTCTCCACATACCAAGCTACGTCCCGCTTCATGCAGGGCCACCAGTAATCGGGTCGAAGATCCCTGTACATCTTCTTCGCCCCTGGATGGATGGAGAACCGAGACTTGTGGGCCTCATTCATCAACACCTGTAGTACTCCGCCCCAGTACGGTACCCAGACCCTCCCATGCAGGGTCAACAATCCTCGGCTATCATAATCAAACGAAGCTACTCGGCCCACAATCCTCTCGCACTTCTGGCACTCCTCCTTCAGGCCCTCAACCCGTGCCTCTCTAATATGCTCCAACAGTGGAGTCATCACTATCATCCTCAAACAGATGTCTCGGATCGGAGCCGCTACCGTCTTGCGGCTCAGTGCGTCGGCCACTACGTTGGCCTTGCCCGGGTGGTAAAGGATCTGACAGTCGTAATCCTTTACCACATCCAACCACCGACGCTGCCTCATGTTCAGATTGGACTGATCCATAAGGTACCTCAAACTCTTGTGGTCCGTGTAGATAGTACACCGGACCCCGTAGAGGTAATGCCGCCAAATCTTGAGGGCGAACACCACCGCCCCCAGCTCCAAGTCATGCGTCGGGTAGTTAGCCTTGTGAGGCTTCAACTGTCTCGAGGCATAAGCTATCACATGCCCCCGCTGCATCAACACTGCTCCCATACATGTGATCGAAGCGTCACAGTAGACTACAAATTCATCTACTCCCTCCGGCAAGGTAAGAATCGGCGCCTCGCACAGTCGCTGCCTGAGCGTCTCAAAGGTTGTCTGCTGCTCAGGACCCCAAAGAAACACCACCGACTTCTTGGTTAGTCGGGTCAGCGGAACTGCTATCTTGGAGAAATCTTGGATGAATCTCCTGTAATACCCTGCCAAACCCAGGAAGCTTCGAATCTCGGATGGAGACTTCGGGACCTCCCACTGCATCACGGCCTCTATCTTGGCCGGATCGACTAATATATCCTTCTGGTTGACGAGGTGTCCCAGATACTGCACCTCGCGCAACCAGAACTCGCACTTGGAGAACTTTGCGAAAAGTTTCTCCCTCGTCAAGGTCTCTAGCACCTCTCTCAGGTGCTTCTCATGCTGCTCCTGAGTCTTGGAATAAACCAAGATGTCGTCAATGAATACTATCACATACCGATCCAGCATCGGCCTGCACACGCGGTTCATGAGGTCCATGAACGCGGATGGAGCATTGGTGAGCCCAAACGGCATCACCACAAACTCATAATGACCATAGCGGGTCCTAAAAGCGGTCTTCTGCACATCATCATCTCTGACCCGCATCTGGTGATATCCGGACCGTAGATCAATCTTGGAAAACCAAGATGCTCCCTGAAGCTGGTCAAACAAATCATCTATCCTCGGGAGTGGGTAACGGTTCTTCATCGTTACCTTGTTCAGCTCCCGGTAGTCTATGCACATACGGTGCGACCCGTCCTTCTTTTTCACAAACAGGATCGGAGCTCCCCATGGTGAATTGCTCGGCCTGATAAAACCCTTGTCTAGCAGCTCTTGCAGCTGCATAGACAACTCTTGCATCTCGGGAGGAGCCAACCGATATGGTGCCTTGGCTATCGGGGCCGCACCAGGGACCAGGTCAATCCGGAACTCAACCTGTCTCTCCGGAGGTATCCCAGGAAAATCCTCCGGGAATACGTCTGGATACTCTCGTACCACTGGTACATCATCGACTGTCGTCTTACCCTTATCCCGGGTATCCATGACGTAAGCAACATACCCTGCGCAACCTGCTAAAAGTAACGTCTCGCTCTCGCTGCTGAACAAAGAATCGGTCTGCGTTGCGGTCTCTCACCCTGAATCACTAGCTCTCCCCCACTTGGAGTACGAACCCTCACTAGCTTCTACTCACAATCTATCACCGCCCCATTGGGGCTCAACCAATCCCTGCCTACTATAACCTTATTCCCTCGCAGGGGAATAGGAACCAAATCCACTGAGAACTGCTCATCAAATAACCGCAGTGTACATCCTCTATGAACTCTTGCGACCCTGAAGGTCTTATCATCTGTTATCTCAACGTCAAGTGGGCAATCCAGCTCCCCCGGAGCTCTGCTAAATCGCTTGCTAAGTGCAAGCGACACAAACGATCGGCTAGCCCCCGAATCAAACAATACCATAGCTGAAATGTCGTTCACTAGGAACGACCCTATAAACAACACATAAACATGAGTAATAATAAAAAATAATAAAGAGAAGATGGAGAAAAGTACATACCAGCAACCACATCAGGAGTCGCTCGTGCCTCCTCTGCTGTCAACTGGAACGCTCTGCTCTTCGCCACCGGTGCCTCAGCACGACCCTGGCGGCCGTCGGTAATCCTCAAAGTAGCAGGGGCGGGTGCCGACACCTTCCCTGCTGCTACCAAACTCGGACACTGGGACCTCTTGTGGCCCCTCTGATTGCACTGAAAGCAAATCAAATCGGATGTTGTGGTGGCAGTGGTAGTAGCTGTACAATCCCTACTCATATGCCCTGTCCGACCGCACTTGAAGCAGCCGGAACTCCCCGCCTTGCACACACCATCGTGCAACCTGCCACACTTGCCACACCGACTGTGGCTCTGAACCTAGTCGTGAAATCACTCCAGGTCATCGCATCCAACACAGTTTCGTCTCCAATGGCTCTCCCGACCTCCTCCCACCAATCTTATGCCCTATCCTTCAGAAGACAGGATGCTAGTCTGACCTTGTCCCCCTCGGGACATCTGCTGGTGCGGAACGCATTGGCGACATCTGCCAACCATCTGGTACTCGCAATGGGGTCCCGAGCCCCATGGTAGTCGGGAGCTCCACAAGCTCTGAACTCCCTGAAAGTCAATGTACGCGATCCCATCATGGCCGCCATCTCAGTACGGAACACGCTCAACTTCTCATCCAGAAGCTCTAAGATACCCTCCTTGACCGATCCAAAAATCACAGGAGGCTGGTCTAGTATGCTGCGTGTGACCTCCGAGGAGATAAACTCCCTGATCTGCTCATCTAACTGCCCGACTCCAGAGCCTGAGCCCGATACCTCTCCTGCACCTGAGCTACCCACTGCTGGTCTAGAGCGCAAAACCACCATTCTGAAACAGATCATAACAAACATCAGAATACTAATATAACTAGATGGATCTCATACACTACAAGTTCCCTGGTCTTATCTCAACCTTCCTTGATTCGAGTATGGATCCTCTGCTTTCAGTAGTACGAGCCCATACTACCTTCCACATCTATCCGTACTTTCCTCAAGAACTGTCTCGACTCCCCCAAGTCCCTTTTACTGCTACTGTTCTCTGCTACTCTCATCCTAGGCTTGCCCTAGGGTAATCACCAACTTATTCTTCGCCATCAGCTGCATAAGAAGTCCCTGCT
This sequence comes from Lactuca virosa, assembly GCF_052849685.1. NCBI lineage: Eukaryota > Viridiplantae > Streptophyta > Magnoliopsida > Asterales > Asteraceae > Lactuca > Lactuca virosa. The sequence continues at coordinate 137,918,041 of NC_136430.1, forward strand.
TTCTTCCCCTAACTAGCTCACGAATACTATTACATATTACTCGGACTAGATAATTCTTCGAATGAGAGATCCTACCCTACAACGGTTGGACTCAAACAAGAGCTGCGCAATAGAGCTAGACCTAACCTTCTGAAATTTTTTAATCCTCACAATATGTAACGTAACATATTCATTTACTAGTTAGTAAGAGATAACTAAGACTCCTAAAAGCACAAAGCAAGCAGCATTCGGACATTGACTACACATAATCAAGCATATATTACTCTGGTTATCATACTGACTAATCTGTACTAGCATGCAGTTCTCATAAAGCTGAAACTCATCTAACAGGCACATAAGGCATCCTTCCTAGATCCTTAGTCCTAATCTAGCATGCTGTTCTAACAAAGCTGATAATCATCCTAGGCTTGCCCTAGGGTAATCACCAACTCATTCTTCACCATCAGCTGCATAAGAAGTCCCTGCTTTCTTCCCCTAACTAGCTCACGAATACTATTACATATTACTCGGACTAGATAATTCTTCGAATGAGAGATCCTACCCTACAACGATTGGACTCAAACAAGAGCTGCGCAATAGAGCTAGACCTAACCCTTTTCTCTTTTCAAAGTTCTTTTCTTTCAAAAAATTCTTTTCGCCTTTCCCAAAACTGTTTTCTTTCCTCAAAATCTTTCTTACAAAAATCGATTTTACTTTTGAAAATTTCTATACCAATTCCTTAGTTCGAGTTCAGACACACTCGAAAGTGTGCCCGAATCCCTCAAACCAAGGCCCTGATACCAACTTGAAACATCCCAAAAATACTAGCCAAAAATTTCATTTTCAAAATCATTTAACAAACATAAATATCATCGCCATAGTATAAAATCATGAAACATATATCTCAAAATCTCATAAAAACTGTTATCATATCACAATCTCATATAAAATATCAGAGTAAACTCCCAGTCTAAGAAAAACTGTGGTGTGTGCCATGCCATCATCCCGAGCCCTTTCCCTTGCTAGCTGAAGTACCTGAAACCAAAACTGAAACTGTAAGCACGAAACTTAGTGAGATCCCCCAAACTACCACATACCATACAATAACACATATAACAGATACATGGCCTTGCCCACTGCATCGGGCCCCGCCCGGCATCGGACCGAAGTCCGGAATAAACTAAACATAACATAAGCATGAACATATAACATAATCACATATACTACATCGGGCTTGCCCGGCATCAGACCAGAGTCCGGAACATCAACACATAACATAAACAAACATGAATCACGAAGACATCAAGCATACATAACTACTTCCCGGGACCACCCCAACATCGGACCGAAGTCCGGAACTACTATCATATAAACGGGCCGACATTGTGGCCGTAGACCCGTTCCTACTGGAAGGAAACTCACCTCTCAACTGACTGCTGAAAAACTCGTGCAAAGGTGACACCGTCTGCTGCTCCAACTACTCCCCGACTATAATGGCCCAACAAACATTTAGTCAAAAACTGATAACTCTCCCATGGGTAAAATGACCATTTTACCCCTCTGATCTATTTTGGGCGATGACCTAGGCCCAATCCTTTCTAGTCCTCACTAAGGCCCATTAAGTCCCCAAATGGCCCAATTTTCTGAATCGGGCCCAACTCTTCAAATGGGCTTTCCTTCCAAACCCACAAATTCTTGGGCCCTAAACTGACTTCTAAAGGCCCATCACAGCCCATTACCACTATGTCCAAAACTTGGCCCAAACCAAGGCACAATAACAAAAGTCCACTGACTGAGCGTACGTTGAGCGTACTCTTCTGTACGCTGCGCGTACTGCTTGAATGGCTTGTACGCTGCGCGTACTGGCGTGTACACCCAGCGTACTCTCTTGTTAAGCCATCCTTTCCAAAACGACTTAATCTCTTAAGACAGAACGTCCAAACTACAGATCTGAGTCCAATACTTCATCCTAGCCCATAAAGTCAATCACTTGGTGGCTTGCAAGCCACCAAATGAGCCCAACACTAAAAAGTGACAAAGAACTACCATGGAAGTGGCTAGATCTCTTGCATGGCTTCATAAAAGCATCAAAGCTTGCAACTTTACAGCTTAAGGAACACATTGAGCTTCAAGGGTGGCAACCCTAAGCTCAAAATCGAAGTTGCATGATCAAGATCCCATCTTTGGATCTAAAAAGGTCAAAATCTTCCAAAACCTAGATCTATGATTCAAGAAGGAAAGATAGGAGCTTTATACCTCCCTTGAGTGCCCAAAGGTGAACTTGTTCTAGATCCTTGAGCTCAAGATGCTCAAGTGCTTCTTCCTTCAACCTTGCTTTACTTCTTCTAAACCCTTCTTCACCAAAATAAACTTCAAAAGGTCAAGCACACAAAGAAATGGAGTAAGGGGACGAAATAGGGTTTTCTGAGAGTGAGGGACAGGTGAGGAGGCCAAAGGGGTGGCTATAATGGGGTTTATATATGTCTTAAACCCTACAAATTAGGGTTTGGCATGTGTCCGCGTACGCTGGGCGTACCTCATGGTACGTTGCGCGTACGCCCCCGAGTCCCGCACATCCAATGTGGCTACTACATCCCGCGTACGCCGGGTTACGCCCCGCGTACGGCTTATGGGCTGCCCATTCCTAGGTCCAATCTTCTAGGGTCCATTTCAACAAGGGCCATTGCCCAAACCTTAGTCCAAAATCAATATTAATTTGCATAATTAATCAATACCTAGAGAGACGGATGTTACAAGGGAGGGGATATAAAATAGCTTACCCTTTTACTCACAAAATGACTCATTTTACTACGTTAATAATTTGTGTAAAAGCGTGTTGATCACCAATATATATCATCCCAATTTATGTATATTTAAAACTAGTTGTGAGACCCATGTATTACATGAGTTAATTTAAAAAAAAAAAGTTAGATATAAAAGTCAAAATATTTGAGAACTTTGAACTTTTAAGAAAATAAAAAAAATAATGAATTATTATAATGGAAATGTTTTTTGTCTTTTAAATTTAAACAAATAATTTAAATAAATGAACAAAAAAAAACTAATGAGTTTTAATTTTGGGAATTTTGAAATTAAAAGGTAAGTTTATTAATGAAATTAATACCTATTTATTACTACATTTATTGTAATTATTACATTAAAATATTATGTGAAATTTAATAAAATAGAAAACTCATAAAATGACATTTGGAAAAAAAATTAATTCAAAATAACCACAAAATGACATTTGACAAATTGAATGAGAATGTGACAAATGACAAAAAAAAACCTTCATTTATTAGAGAGTATGACGAAATATTATTTACCTTTTACATACAGATAAGTCAAAATTTATTATATGTTGTCAATAATTAGTCACCGAAAACCCTGAGACAACTGTAAAAAGCCATCCAAAATGTAGTTTTAATGCATAAATCCTCATGTATTATTGTATTTAATTTGATATAATTGTTATAATAATATATATATTTTTTGTTTAAACTTGACATTTATAGATTCTCAGCTCCCATGTCCAACTTGACTGATGAATATGTTATGTTGAAGTAAAGAATCTCTAAAATACAACTTTGATCTGTACATCTAAATGTCAAGATTTCTATCTGTTTCAGCCAAATTCTAAACAAATTAATGGGTTACATCATACAACACAAAAGCATTTCTGCCTTTCTTGCTTCTCATGAAACATAACAACAAAAATAAATGGATAAAAATTACAAAAACAAAAACAAACTCGACCATAGCAACATAATACGTACTTAGAAGCATTTCTTGTGGACAATAGAGGAACCAGACTCTTCATACTCGGCCTTCGAGATCCACATCTGATTCATGCAAAAGAAAACTAAGTTAGTCTAATATTTGTTAGGGAATTTACAGAAAATAGCAGCATACTTTACTCGTTTTTACCAATATAGACAATTTCCTTCATTTATATGCCCATAATAGCAATTTACTTACATTTCAATACCCATAATACCGTTTTAGATACATGTATTTATCGATGGTAGCAATATGTAACAGGTAGAGTGCATTACTGATATTGGAAATCAAATGTATGTACATTGTTATTATGGGTAAAAGAATACAAGTAGTTTGCTACTGTGGCTAATAACAACATACGTTGCCCATATGGGTAATAGAAGTAATGTGTTTTGAAATTTCCTCCCATAGTAGCAACATACTTGTAGTTTTTCATGAAATAGCAGCATACTTACAATGACGAACCCATAATAGAAGCAAAGTTACATTTCAATACCAATACTAACAATACAAAACAAGAACGTATTATTTGTAAAATAGAAGCAAAGTTACATTTCAATACCAATACTAACAATACAAAACAAGAACGTATTATTTGTAAAATAGAAGCAAAGTTACATTTCAATACCAATACTAACAATACAGAACAAGAACGTATTATTAGTAAAAGTACATGCGAATGTTGTTATTATGAGTACAAAATAAACTGGCCATACCAATAATGAAAGTAAAGTAGATAGCTATTCCCTACAATTTTCCCTATACTTTTAAACATTGCTAATCCAGACAACAATGCAAAAAGAACGACTTCACAAATTTAATTTTATTAGTTATTTTTAGAAACATCACTTCTCCAGAAAACACTTTAGCAGGGCTTTCATTTACCTGTTGGAAGGTGCTGAGAGTTGCAAGAATTGATCCTCCGATCCAAACACTGTGTTTCCTCTCAGGTGGTTGTACCACCTTAACCTTCATGCTACTAGGGGCAAGGGCAGTCACTTCTCTGCTCATTCGGTCAGCCATGCCTGGGAACATGGTTGACCCACCACTAAGCACAATATTTCCATAAAGATCCTTCCTAGTACCAAGATCACACTTCATGATGGAATTGTAGGTCATCTCATGAATACCAGCAGCTTCCATTCCAATCAGATGTGGCTGGAAGAGAACCTCTGCACACCGGAATCTCTCTGCCCCAATCCTGATAACCTGCCCATCGGGCAGATCATAGTTCTGTTCAATAGAGGAGTTACTTTTTGCAGTTTCGAGTTCTTGCTCATAGTCAAGAGCCACGTATGCGAGCTTTTCTTTCATGTCACGGATAATTTCCTGTTCGGCGGTTGTTGTGAACAAGTAGCCTCTTTCGGATAGGATCTTCATTAGGGAATCTGTGATGTCAACACCAGCGAGATCAAGGCGGAGGATGGCATGAGGAAGTGCGTACCCTTCGTAAATTGGGATCGTGTGGGATACACCCTCTCCGGAATCCAACACGATACCTGTTAAAAAAGTAGCAGTGTTGAGATTTCTTGGCTAAAATAAATGTTAGTGTATCCTACATCGGTGCGACACGGTCTTATAAGTGACTATATATGTTGGAGTCTCCCCTCTCTCCATAAGGGCTCTTTTGGAGAGACAATCTTGGGCTCCACATGTATTTACAATAAAAAGATAAGTTTATCCCACACTGATTGAAAAGGAACAGGTGGAGAGGGTTTTATTTGAGTAAAAAGAATTTAAGGTTTTAGTTTCAAAGTGCCTCAATCAAGATACATTTTAAGAGTGAGTTTGGTTGGTTGGAGGGAATAGAATGATAAGGAATGTATATAGGGTAATTGAATAAGCAAGGTACGTAAGGGAATGAGTCGTTGCATTCCATGATCATATTTGGTTTGCTTCTAGGTTGGAATGAATTTTCATATGAAAATTTTACATTATATGTAAACACAATATAAATTTTTAACCTTACTCTATACATTATTTGATTATTTCAAATATAACTAATTAACTTTTATTTACAAAAATAAAAAGAATAAACATAATAAAAGCTCATTAAAACCCAAATAAGAGAAAAAAAAATAAAGAAGTTTTTTTTTCATTATTTATGGATATAAAATTGTAATTTATTATTTATGGATATAAAATTGCAATCTATTAAAAATAATGGAACTTATTTAAAGAATTGTTAAACTAATGTTAAAATATATAAAAATAGGTTATATTGTAAAATTTTCGTTCTATCCCATGATGGAATGAAAAAAACACACCTTGGCTAAGGAATCAAAAAAACAACACAATGGAAAGAATCACATTTACTTTATGAATGGTCCATTCTATTCCATCCGGCAAAAAACAAACCCGTTTTTATTATAATGGAAAAAACCATTCCATTCCCGCAGATTCCATCATACCAAACCCTACATAGTACACAAGTATCTTATTTTGTTTGAGTATAAAATGGTGCGAGTTAAATTTTTGAGAATTGTGGTTTGCTTGAGAGATTAGAGTGTGATTGTAACATGTTCTCACACCATTGTTTCTCTTTGGTTTCGAGTTCTCCACATATATTCTTGTGTTATTATTTTTCTAGTTACAGGATGTTGCAATTTAAATTTCCAGATATCAAAATGCAAACAATACAAATTATTCTCGAAAACCGAAAGAGCAATGAAAAACTAACCAGTTGTGCGACCACTCGCATACAAAGCAAGCACGCCCCCAATTGCAATGTACATGGCTGGAACTTTGAAGGTCTCAAACATGAGTTCAGTCATCTTCTCTCTGTTAGCCTTGGGATTTAAAGGAGCCTCAGTGAGAAGCACGGGATCCTTTGTTGGAGCATGTTGAAGCTCACTATAGGTGTGATGGAAAATTTTTTCCATATCGTCCCAGTCGCAGACAATACCATGGTCAATAGGATATTTCAAAGTCAGGATACCACTTTTCGACAGGGCTTCATCTCCTACATAAGCATCTTTCCCATCCGTGTCCACTGTAACACCATTGTCTTTCATCCTACCAACAATACTGGGGAACTCTATCTTAGGAGCATCATCACCAGCAAACCCTGCCTGTAATTTATTCAAAAAAAAAAAAAAAAAAAAAAAAAATGAACATCTCCGATTGGAGTAGTCTTTCCCCAACATATCCAACAAAATGGTTTTTCAGACGAAATATGCAACCATGTTTCCTTCTATGAGCAAAACATACCTTATGACTTGGCATTCCGTTAAATGCTTATTTATTTAAATATGTTTCGGTTTTTACTAATTAACGCAATAAAAATTGACTTTTTTATATTAATTTGTGCAAATGGCACCGATTATGATTTATGCAGGTTATGCATGTTAAAGATAAATTATTGCATATTTTTTGGGATAGATAGAAACATTATTGCATATTTAGTTTTAAAAAACTAAATTAATGTATCATTCCATAAACAAGCATTTACCCCTAATTTAAATTCAAAAGTACAAGAATACTTTTACAACTAAATCAGGAAAGTTTTATATAATTAGGAAATAGTAACAGAAGAATTATCATGCTAACCTTCATCATTCCAGTTCCATTGTCGAATACAAGAGGCTGAAGATCCTCATCGTCGGTCATTTCTAAAAACCTGCAGCACAAACATTAAAAAAAATAATAATAAATAAAAAAAAAAGGTTACACAAGTGTCGATACGTAAACTAACACCCACCATACACATCAAAGTTACTTGGATGTTCACGTATTTAACAAATACCGAGAAACTGAACAATTAATTTAACAGCTCTCACTAGTCGTAGTAGATCTAAATTCTACACATCACATATCTTACACAATCCAGAATCAGATTAGGGTCAATCATGACAACTAACTGACCAGATCATAGCAATAAAAAAAAACAGAGATTATACACTTGCTGTGAGAAATTAAAATACAACAATATCAATTGCACCTAAGAGGAGATCCGATACGGATTCTTGATGAATGTCGAGAGACTTGGATCAAGAAAATCACAACCGTAGCACCATCATAATTATAAAATAATCGAGGCAAACCTTTAGTTTTTCAGATCGATGAAGAAGGAGCCTCCTTGCCAGCAAGTCAAATCCTAAGCTCCTGTGTGATTTGGTCCGTTCGATGGGGAAGCTCATCGTAGGACGAAAGGTTGACTTACAGGAATTGATTAGGAGTTAGGTAGAAGAACAATTAACAATTCAATCATGTAGTTTTAATTAAAAAACGATCATGTAATATTAAACTGAACAGTTTACAATTCCATATTTAACATATTCTAAATTGAATCCTTACATTCAAAGAAATTGAAATTGATTTGAATTGGTGTCGGTCCTTTTCTAGAGGTGTCGGCCTTCCGTTTCCAGCTGGCTCTGTTAAACCAAAAATAAATAAAAACTTATGGTTGAGGCTATTCATCAAAATTAGAGTAAAGTAGGATTTTACACACCCATAATAATGTATTTAAAAGTAGTAGAAAGTAAATTTAGAAAACTTAATCCGACAAACTATAATAGTATGAGGGCAAAACCATGCCAAATAAAGATAATAAAACTATATTATATATGAGATGCATAATTAAGTAATATTTTTTTTTAAGTTAACGAATGGAAGTTCAAATAATTAAAAACGTATCATATGTGATCCGGCTTACATGTATAAAAATAAACACGGAAATAAAAAAAATGCATTTAAATGTAGACGGACTCAAATTTATATCCCGACAGGTACATTAATTTTTTTTTTTAATAAACGAACTAAAGTTCTAAATTTACGCCGAAGCATAAATATGTCGAAACATTGACCACCTCTAATTTATACCAACACATATGGGAGATAAAACAAAAGTTTAGAAAAACAAAAGTTTAGAAAATAAAATGGCACATTTTCTAAAATTCAAATACAGGGGTGAATATGATATTTTAACAGGTGAAGGGTTGAAAATGTTATTTACTAAAGTATGAGGATAATAGCAATAGAAACTTAGTAGGAGGACTTAAATTGCCAAAATCTAAAAATGATTAAGGAGTGAAAATGAAAAATAAAAAAAGTTGAAAGGAGTAAAAACAAAAAAAACTTGGTAGGGGGACTTAAATTGCCAAAAATTAAAAATGATTGAAAAATTAAAATGAAAAATATGCAAAAATAGAAGGGAGTAAAAGCAAAAGAAGTGGCCACCGAGTTTGGTATTTAGAATAGATATAATTACATCAATGGTCCATATAGTTTGGGGTAATCTGTACCTTTGGTCCCTAAGTCTTTATTTTAACTCAGATGGTCCCTATTACATGTTTTTCTTACACGCTTGGTCCCTGACATATGTAAAAAGACTACTTTGCTCTTATAATTTCTTTTTTATTTTTCTATTATCTATTAATCATTTTTTAAATCTAAAAAAAGAGAAAAAGAAATAAACACCCCCCACCCCACCACCACCACCACCAAATAGATACTAACCCCACCCCTCCCCCTTTCCCTTTCTCTTTGCCCCATATCCATTCTCGTTTAAGTTTTTCATCTCTTCTTCTTCCTAAATGAAATCCCCACACTTCACACGAAATCGTTGGAAGCCTAACCTTTGCCTCCCTTTTGTTGCTTTTGTCGTCGGAAACTACCGCCCCCACCTTCTTCCCCAGCTACAATTGCTCTTGTTTTCATCTACAATGGTTTAGGGCTCCACCAGAAACCAAAGTTGGGATCCTAAGAACCATCGGAGACCTAGATCCGTCGACGACAACATTCATCTATTTTGCTAGTTTGCTGCCACCAGAGCAAACAATGGCTCCACCACCAACGCCACCATGAGCCTTCTTCTATCTTGCTCATCTGTGATGCCATCTGCAAGACCTAACACAACCTTCATTGGTACTCATACCCACATATCTACACTACAAAGCCATCAACAACACTCTAAAAATAATCATGTTGCCCATCCAACCACCATCGACTCTCGTTTCTCAATTTTATGGTGGTTGGAGTTCTGATTTTGGCATGAAATCAATGGAACACGATGACAAAGGTTTTGGGTTACGTGCTTCGAGGTTCTTCTTTCTCTCTTTCTCACTCTCATCTCCCTCTGTTGTTTGTTTTTGATTTTTTAGTTTTGATTGGACTAAATGTCTAGTTTTAAAGAATTGATTCAGGTTTTGATTTCATATTTGAATTCTGGTTTGGATTTCTGGTTAGGTTTATTGGATTTGATTTTTGGTTTTGATTTTAGATTCGATTTCTGTTTGATTGGTTTCAATGTGTTTTTTTTCGGTATCAAAGGCGGTGGTGATTTGCTCCAGTGTCATAGATGGTGGTAGTTTGCACCGGCAAGAGAGTAACCTCGTGGAAGGCCAAAAGGAATAAAAGGTGGTGTGTAACTAACTAGATTAATCCTAATTATATAAGTATAAATTAAAAGAAACATATACATAAATATAAATTATTAAAAATAAAACCATTAAGGGTAAAATAGTCTTTTTATGTCGAGCAAGGACCTTGTGCGTAACAAAAACACGTAATAGGGACCGTCCAAGTTAAAGAAAAACATTTAGGGACCAAGCATGTAGATTACCCCAAACCATAGGGACCATTCTGTAATTTACTCTTTTTCTGATACTTGTTGATGTTGGTGACACACCAGTCGATTCCTTCTCCATTTCACCCCCTTTGTTCTTCTTCACCAGATTTTTTCACTGTAATCGTTAATCGATTTCTTCCTCAATCCATGGTTTTGACTTTAATAATAATAAGGATTTGATTTCTTCCTCAATCAATGGTTTTTATGATATTGATGGATTAGAGAATTCCTTCTTGTTCCCGATTTCTTTTGGTGATTTAAAGATTTGAGTTTGGTTTGATTTCATCTTAAGCATAGATTTTGATTTGAGATTATTTTTCCATATTTCTTTGTCTTAGTTTGGGTTTTTTTGTTAATAAATGGTGTTTATGTTGGATTAGGTGTCTAAGCTCATAACTATAATTGGTATGTACTTGATTTGATAGTAACATGGTCCTTTTGAGTTGCCTTCACCATAGCAACTTGATAAGATGACTTTTGGAGAAAGAGGTTAATAAATGATTTATTAATATATTATAAGAATAATATATTAATTAGAAATCATATTATTCAATTAGTATTTAATCAGAAATTAATTTCATATTAATTTTGGGATTAAAGGAACTGATTGAAAGTACGGGGGCTGGTTCTGCAAATCAATGATAGTTGCAGAGTTGGACTGATGGACTCCTTTAGAAGGGAGTGGACAAAATCTAAGGAGGCCCTATAGAATTCGTCCAAGGCCTTCTAGAAGGAGTGTCCATGGGCTGCTTGGAGCCTAAGCAAGGAATTAGCGTTTCAACTGAAAACCCTAGCAGCCACAACTATTTAAAGACCCCTAGATCTCATGAAATCGACCACTGCTTTCTAAGAAGAAACCCTAGCCAATTTTCTTCCTCTCTCTCACTCATCCTTTGCTATTGGTGTTTGTGACTCCATTAGAGGTGCATCATTTGAGGCACTGGAGCTTTCAAGAGTCAAGATCATCCGTTTAATTCTTGTTATTACGAGATAGCAAGCAAGGTAACATTCTAACCCTAGTTTCCATATAGATCTGGAAAAGTGTATGCTCGTACTAGGGTTATTGCTTTGGAATTTCTATTTGCATGTATAACTAGAGAAAAACTGAAATCCAAAGTAGTTTGGGTTGTATGATCACATATAAATGTTGTTATGCTCAAAACCCTTGAGTGGTATCAGAGCCTAGGATGTTTTTCTGTTATATTTGATGCAATAGTGAACTGTTAAAATCGAATGCAAAGCAGAAATAGTTTTCTGCTTGACAAACTCGACGAGTTCTATGATGAACTCGATGAGTTGGATGAACTCGACAAGTCCATGCCCTGACACGACGAGTTGACTCGTCTGTTAGCAGATTTTTCGAATTTTTAATCTATTTTGGATTAGGATAATTACCATAATTCGTTTTTATCACCATAAATTGAATTTGTTGAATGGTAATCTGATTTCCTTATCAAAATAGATGGATTTGGTCAAATTTTAAGATAATGACAAATTATGTCGTTAATTAATTATTTAAAATTTGATCTAGTAATTTTGAAAAGTTTCAAATTGCACCCTTTAAATTTTGGAATTTAAAATTTAATGAAAAAGTTTAATTTTGCAATATTAAATTCTAAAACCCTAGTATTTTAAAAGTTTAAAATACAACCCTTATATTATTATAATATTAAAAGATTAATATATATATATATATATATATATATATATATATATATATATATATATATATATATATATATATATATATATATATATGTATGTATAAGATGAGTCAGTCTTACCATTAGTAAGCCTCATTCACAAAGCCAATCAATAAGGGGGGAAGGAAACTGCCTATAAAATGGCGGTTAAATGGGTGTCCACTCTCAGCCACCGCTTTCTTGATTGGTGGAGGGTCGTTAGCCGAACGAGTAGGATATGACGTTAATTCTCTCATTAATAAGTATAATGATAAATATAAAGTAACTAAATGTTTTTATAAATTCTCAATCTTAGTTACTTTAGGAAAATGTGAATTTGATGCTAATCCATGAAATTGCACATTGCACCTTGTCAAGTCGTTAGTGTAGCGTGTGTGGTTAACTGACACACTAACTTGGACTAACAAGGGTGGCAATGGGTAGCTCGTAAATTATCATAGATCAATGGAGCGTGTGTGGTTAACCGACACATTGATTAGGTGGTAAATGACATCTAGAGTACCAAGCTAATTTTCATGGTTATTCACACCTTGTTTGTGATCCTCGGTATCCCAGTCACAAACTTGAAGGACACAATCGAGATTAAACATGACATTGAATAGTTCAACGAATCTCAAAGAATCTAGGAATTTCATTTCATTTAAAACCTAATTCCTTTTAATTTCGTTGTTTGTGGTGGAATTGGTAAACTGTCATTTACCTACCTTCAAATAATTTACAATTGGATTACGGCATCCCTCTTCCGAATTGTCAATTATTTGTTGGGTCCTAGCGTTAATATTTCATTTTGGGTGTTATATTAAGGATTCCTTATCTAATAAAAACTTAATCCTTCTTCTTTTGCAGATGTCTACCTCAAACAACGCTTCTGGTTCCTCCAACAACAACTCCTTCTCGCTCTTGAACATTTGTGTGAGGATCACGTTCGATGGTTCCAACTTCAATGATTGGATCTGGAACATTCGAATGGCCTTGCGTTACGAGGACAAAGAATATGTCCTCGACAAACCGTTGAACGAGATTAATGAGTCCAAAGCTACTCCCGAAGAAATAGCTGAGTATAATGATGGGTTTTGAGCATTCTAACAATCCTATGGTGTGCATGCAACCCTAAAAACCTTAGATCTATGTTTTCTCTATTATACATGCAAATATTCATTTTCCAAGGTTTTTCATCCTAACTAGCATGTGATTGGGGTACATATAATATAAAAACTAGTAGAATGACATACCTTTCTTGTTGCTTGGATTCTTTAAGACCTTGTGAGCCTAGCACCCCAAAATGTGATGCCTCAAATGCTTTACACAACACCACAACTCTTGGAATAACTTGAGAGAAGTACACTTGTGCACAAATTCGGCTAGCCCTCCTTTCTTAGTCTTAGTTGCCGATTTTGCCCCATATGAGTCTCTTTATATAGTGTGCCACATGTAGGGTTACACCATGTAAACCCTAATGTGCATGGCTTTTCATTTCCTCCATGATCCATGGGTTTTAACCTCCATGGAGCTGTTGGATTAGGTGTCTAAGCCCATAACTATTTTGGTATGTACTTGACCCGATTACGAGCATGGTCCTTTTGGGTTGCCTTCACCATAGCAACTGATAGGATGAATTAAGGAGAAAGAGGATTAATTTTGATTTATTAATATATTATATGAATAATATATTAAAATCGAAATCATATTGTTTAATTAATATTAGTCAATAATTAATAAGAATTAATTTTGTGGCTAAAAGAGATTAATTAAATAAAGGGGACTGATATTGTAATTATATGATAGTTGCAATTAGGCTATGGATTCCTAATAGAAAGGGGATTGGAGGAAATCTATGGGAAGCCCATATGGATTTCGTCCAACGGCTTTCTAAGGAACTCCATGGGCTGCTTAGGGCCTAAGCAGTCAGATTAGGGTTTCCTAGTTAACAACCCTACTAGCCTAATTATATAAGTAACCCCTAACGCGCCAAAAACGTGTGGAAGTAATCCCTAAGGGTTCTTAGACGTTTTTGGTGCCTCCTCCCTCTCTCCTTGTTCATCTTGTTGCTTATGGTGTTTGTGATTCCATTAGAGGTGCCGCACTTGAGGCACTAAGCTTTCAGAAGTCAAGATCAAGAAGGATTGTGATTGTTATTGCTACATAACAATCAAGGTAAGATCTAAACCCTAATTTCATATGTTGTATTCGAAATTAGTATGCTAGATTTAGGGTTTTTTCAAGTCTTGGAAGATGATTGCATGTATAACTAGAAGAACTAGATCCGAGCATCAGGGTTTGCATGTACACCATAGGATTGATGTATTGATCAAAAACCCATTAGGAGCATCCATGGAGAACCCAATGGGACTTAGCCTAATCTAGTGAATCATGTATCATAAGCCCACTATATAAGAATGAATGATTTACACAATCAATCCTCATATATTTAATTAGTCTCTTTTGATCACAAAATTAATTCCAAATTAATTCTTGATAAATACTAATGATTTCATATTATTATATTAGAACTTATAATATATTAACAAATCATAATGTGTCCTTTTTCTCATTTTTTCTATCCAATTTTTGCGATGCCATGCAACCCAAATAGACCATGCCAAGCCGGGTCAAGTGCATACCAAATATAGTTATGGACTTAAACACCTTATCCAACAGTCTCCCACTTGGATAAGTCTAATAACTATAGTTACATGTATGACTTCAGGACCCGACCATCAATCGTAGCTCTTTCAAAGTCTCGCAGAACTAGGATGATGCGCCATTTAAGATAAGTGATCATATAATCCTCTTTTCAAGATATCAGCCAGACAAATACATGGAACAACGTCGTACTTATTGTCCACCAGTTTTTTTCCCGATTTCCGATTTGTCTGACATAGAACTTAATCGAACACATCAATTCAGTTCTGACCGGGCCCGACACATAAGTCAAAACAAAATCATCGAGGGGCCCAAGATATCGCTCTTAATCCTCCAAGGACTAAAAGGAACAGATAAACTTCGACTCATATGCTTGTACTAACTAATCATCAAATTATACACAACAACACATTTTATAACATCAAGTTACTGATGCGTTTTCGTACTATCAATGTACAACCAACTCATAGTCAACAACTCATATCTCTTGGTTTCAAGACTTATATGATATTACCGTCTCACGGTCACTCGAGATAAATTCCATGAAGTGATACAAGTGAGCGTGGGTTGAATCCAATACTCAGAACTTATGAGCACTCATGAATGTTGCAGTAATAATTGCTATGTCTAATACAATTTAGACAAATCTACAAACCCAATTCATGACAGTCTTCTTTCAATACCTACTTCCAAAGTATGATCGACTGTGGACAGTTTGAATAATATGATATACCATGTCATAATTATTCTGGAAGTCAAAACATGCAAAATGAAACAATAGTAAATGATCGACACAAGATAGTACCATACTAGTAAATAAAAACACCTTTTTATTTAAACATCAGATGTCAATTACATTTCAACTATTACAAGTTTCGAAAGCTATCTAATTACTAAAACTAATATCATCCTTCAGCCCAATGCGCCACACATGCTGTAAATGCTTAACCCTACACAATCCCTTTGTGAGGGGATCTACTGGGTTCTCATCCGATGATACCCTCTTCGCCACGAGGAGTCCTTCTTCTATTCGATGTCTAATGAAGTGGTATTTTATGTCGATGTGCCTGGATTTGCCGTGATCCCTTGGTTCCTTGGCTAAGGCAACTGCACTCTCATTATCACAACAAATCTCCATAGGCTCCTTTATAGCTGGTATAACTCCAAGGTATCCAATGAAGTTCTTCAGCCATATCGCCTCCTTTTCCGCCTCGCTTGCTGCTATGTACTCTGATTCGCAAGTTGAATCAGCTACTGTCTCCTGCTTGGAACTTTTCCAAGTAATTGCTCCTCCATTTAGGGTAAAGACCCAGCCCGACTGAGAGTGGAAATTATCCCTATCAGTCTGGAAGCTGGCGTCACTATACCCCCACTACTCTCAAGTCATCACTCCCACCAAGGGTAAGGACCCAGTCCTTAGTCATCCGCAAGTACTTCAGAATGTTCTTCACCGCAGTCCAGTGAGCCTTGCCAGGATTCCCTTGATATCTGCTGACCATGCTCAAAGCAAAGGCCACATCAGGGCGAGTACAATTCATAGCATACATGATCGAGCCTACAGCGGAAGCATACGGTACTCGACTCATCTCAGCTATCTCAGCCTCTGTACTCGGGCTCTGAGTCTTACTAAGTTTGGCGTTACTCTGGATCGGTAAGTCACCTTTCTTGGAATCCTGCCTCAATCTTTTCAGCACCTTATCCAAGTAGGTACTTTGACTAAGTCCAATTAGTCTCTTACTCCTGTCTCTCAATATCCTTATCCCTAGGATATAGGCAGCTTCTCCAAGGTCCTTCATAGCAAAACACTTCCCAAGCCAGGACTTAACCTCCTGCAAGGTTGGGATGTCATTTCCTATGAGTAGTATGCCATCCACATACAATACCAAAAAGCTAACTATGCTCCCACTAGCCTTAACATATACATAGGACTCATCCTCCCTCCTCGAAAAGCCAAACTCTTTGACTTTCTCATCGAAACAAAGATTCCATATGCGAGATGCTTGTTTCAGTCCATAGATGGATTTCTCAAGCTTACACACTCTATTAGGGTACTTTGCATCGACAAAATCCTCTGGCTGACTCATGTAAAATCCTCAGCCAACTTTCCATTAAGGAAATCAGTTTTGACATCTATTTTCCATACTTCATAATCATGAAATGCAACAATGGCTAACATAACTCTAATAGACTTAATGTTCGTGTTGGGTCTAAATTTGGTTTATACTTTGGTTTTCTAGGAAAATATATTTTTATGTAATATTGTATGTGTTTGCGGTTTGTGTGTACGGCCGTACACGGGTGTACGGCCCTACTTTTGTGTACGGCCCATGTCTACTATATATAGGGTGAGGAGTGCATGAGAGAAAGAGGCTAGAGAAGGAGAGCATATTGTAGAGAGAGAAAGTTAGAGAGAAGAATAGTGTGTGTGAGAGAGAATCTTGTGTAAGGAGCATCATTCATATCTTCAATACATTCAAGATTCAAGTTATTCTTCTTCTCCTTCTTCTTCATTTGATCTGGCATCATCCGTTTGATTGGGATTCCGCACCATCAAACGGATCTGATTGATACACAAGAAGATTGGGGACTTACAAGTGGTATCAGAGCTTGGATTGTATCAATCAATATTTTCAGATCTGGAGCTTATTTGATCTTATTTTGGAAGGATTTTTGCGTTTTTGGATATATCTTGGCAAAATAAGGGGGGTTTGTTCTTCGCGTTTTTCCTAAAAACGAGTTTTTGGTCGAGTTTTGGAGCAAAAAGGGTGAAAAATGTCATTTTTCACGAGCTATTGAAGGTGTACGGCCAGTTGAAGGTGTGCGGCCTCGGAGTGTGCGGTCGGAGTGTACGGATCGGTGTGCGGCTCAACAGCTTCTCACGTGTACGGCTCGGCGGTTTACTGTCCTCGGTGTACGGCTAAGCGGCTTCGGACGGTGTTCTCGGATAAGCGGCTTCGGACGGTGTGCGAGGCTTCAGTCGGAGGTCCTGGTCAGATCAAGACTTCGCAGCATCTTATTAAAAAAAAGGAAGGGGAATTTGGAGTTTCCAGGAATCGTTTTCACGCCACCCCCTTCATCAAACCAACGCCTTACCATCTAAAATAGCTTGCTGGATGGTTTCTTCCTTCCCAATTTAATTCAAAAGGCTTCTTATTTCGAACCTACTTTCGCAAATTTAACAGTTTTAACCCCAAAATCAATTTCTTTTATTTTTAAATTCCATTTTCAACCCAAAAATTGTAGCTTTTAATTTTTAAATTTCTAAATTGACATTTGACCTCAAATTTTGACTTTGACTTTAAAGTTTGACATTTGACTTTCTTGTTTGACTTTTAAATTTTGAAATTTAGCTTTTCGGTTTGACTTTTAAGTTTGACTTTTTAAATTTGACTTTTAAGGTTGTCTTTTGAGTTTTTAGTCAAAGGGAATTTTTGATAAACAATGAGTTCTGCTAACATCAAAGTCAATGAACTTTCCTTGGAGAATTTACGTGAACACTATGAATTACTACGAAGAGAGAACGAGGAACTAAAATACGAAGGATACCAACTTAGGAAATGCCAGAAACCATTGAAAGAACAACTAGAGGCCAAAACTAAGGACTTCAGGAAACTACAAGAGGACTATAGCAATAAGTGTGTCAATTATAGATATCTTCAGAAAGAACTTGTTGCTGTCATTGAGGAACTTGAAAATTGGAAAATAAGTTTTGAAAATGCCGATTTCAACTTTAAAAAATTCGATGTGTCAAGTGACAAAGTGGCAACAATGATTGAAAAACTAATGAAATCGAAGGACCAAAAGCAAGTAGGAATAGGATATGAGAGTGTCCCTCCTCCATTCAATCACAGTTATACTGTTACTCCTTTGACTCAAGAAGAGATTGACCGAGAACCATTTATGGTATATGGTAAACCAGCTGCTGAATAGGCAACTGAGGGTGTTGAGCTGCACGATTCTAATTCTTCTACTTCTTGTGCAGGTAAAGTAATAGAGGATGAGGACAAGGAGAACATAACTAATTCTAGTTCTGCAAATTCTGATGATTATCAAACCAATGTCTCCTTGAACTCTGAATCTGTTGCTTCGAACTCAGTTGCTTCTGATCAACCTGCTGTTGAGAAATACAAGCCACCAAAACAAGCGAAACCGACGACTTGCTACAATTGTGCTTGTGGGAACAATAAGAAACGAGGCAAGGATACGCCACCAGGAGCAGGAAGAAACAAATTCCCAGTGAAGAAAAAGACTTGCTTTCACTGTGGAACACCAGGACACATTGCCAGCAATTGTCCTAATCACGCATACGTTCCCTACTATGCACAAGGGTGGCAGAACGCGCCAAGAGGGAGATTTTCCAAAAGAAACCCCTCAAGGTCACGTTCAGACAATGGCAACTGGAATGCCATGAAGGGCAAAAATTCAACTCCCAAGGCCAAGAAATCAACTCCCAACAACAAGAAGGGAATGCCGGCCAAGAAGCAAAGATCAAGAGATGCTCCAGTGAAATCAAGACCGGTTAGGTCAAAGTCATCTCGACGATCAGCTTCCAGTTCAAAATCAAGTGTCGTGGTACCCATCCGCTTGAAAAAGAAATGGGTTAAACCCAACTACAGATGGGTACCAAAGGTTCAATCTCCCAAATCACCCAATGACTTTAATATTTCTTCATCTTCTGTTTGTGATGAACAGGATATGTCACGGGAGAGAGTACCGTGCAAGAATGAAAAAGGTCAACCCAGTTTCAAAATGGACTGGGTTCCAAAGACCAACTGATCCCGCTCTATGCTGGAGCAGCTATGGAGGCATATCATCAGACTTCGGTTTGTTGGTAGTAGCTGTTCCAGGCACATGATAGGAGGCATCTCTCAACTGTACAACATTCAGGACATTGTTTGAGAGTATGTGTCCTTTGCGGGAAAGGAAGAAAGGAAGGGATCACTCATGGGGTTTGTGCTTAACGATGTGAAAGGATCTGTTCTGAGTTTATGCATGTTGTTCTCAGACCTTCTGGATGCAAATTCAATCAGTGACTTACGGTTTGAGTTTTCTTCTCGATACTCCTGAGTTTATCTTACACTGTTTCATTCTAAAGATTTTTTTTCTTTAATTTCCTTATATGTCCTTCTTTAGTAGGTTGTTTTGGGAAGTGATATGAAGTATAATGCTAAAGGGAAATTTATGATGCGTGTAATGCACTTAAGCCGAATTGTCTAAACTCTGTATTCAATGTGGTGGTAGGCACAAAGGATTCAAAAGGACTAGACATTGATTGACCATGAAAGGACTTGACTAATATGAACTTAGATAGTTTCATTTGGACTGACCATACAACGCTCGGGTAGATTGAGCAGTGAGATAAACATGGGAACCTGTGAGATACACTAAAAGTTAATTATCTAGAACTGTGGCTCAACATTTACTTGATGTATGGACTCATGTCCTTAATTCCGATATTGATAGGGCAACTGGGGGGTTCTGATAAAGTAGGTCTGTAGGAAATTATTTTCTTGCTTTCTATCTGTCAGTCATATGTTGCTTCCTTTGCGTGATTGGAACAAATTCGACCTGGAATGCAACATATGCAACTCTATCTCTATGCATTTCCATATTTATGAAATTCTTTCTATCTGTTAGCCATATGCTGTTCCCTCTGTGTGATCGGAAGATCCGACCTGGGACACAACATATGCACTCTACTATCTCTCTAAACCTCTATCTATGTTAGTCATATGTTGTTCGCTCTGTGTGATTGGAAGACATCCGACCTGGGATACAACATATGCACTTCTATATTTGACTTCTTTCTTAATGATTGAATACTCACCTAAAGTAAGGAGTTCTTTGGAAGTTCTTGATTACCGGGGTATATCGGGAAGTGGAAAACATGTTCTAGTACATCTAAAATTGAACCATTTAATAGGTTGTCTGTAGATCTTGCTGCTTAATTTAAGTGGACAACAATATCCTTGGTCGTCGTCAGCTAAATGTCCATTTAGGAATATATATCACAATGACTTGTCACTTATAATCTGTCCAAATTTTCAACATCCTTTGTGTTTAAGTGGACCACAATACCGGTGATTGACCAGATCTAGACATGCAGTCATGTGCTGATAAACGATATTGGATTGCTTGACAACTTTGATCCCAAAATATTTTTGTTTTTGTTAAATTTGTTCATAGTTTTCCTCTATGCACAAATTTAGGGTGAGAATTAAAAAAAATTCAAAAATCAAACAAAAGTCAGAAAATTAAAAAATCCAAAAATAGTGTTATTTCTGTTTTATTTCTTGTTCAAGAAAATCAAAAATCCAAAAATATTTTTGTTTCTGTTCTATTTTTTTCAGAAAATATGAAAAATCCAAAAATATTGTGTGCTAAGTTTTCTTTTAGTTTTGTTTTGTCTTGAAAAGTGAATTCAGATGTAGATGAGACTCATGGAGACTGAATCGAAAATTTCTGAGCCAAGGCTTCATCCGTGAGCATCGAAGAATTCTCATTCGAAGGAGGAAGAAATGAATATTATTCTTTCAACATTGAATCCTTCAAGCCCAGAAGCAAGGTGAAGCTGACTTGAAGATTATGTGACAAATTGCATTGAAGCCTCTTCAATCAATTTGCTACTATTCTTGAACCTGCTGAAGTGATCCAGAAGTTTCGTTCTCTATTGTTCTCTCTGAAGATTCTGAAGCTGAAAGCGCCATCTTTCAAGAATCTTTTCAAGAAGCCTCCTCACCCAACGTGCGTTCAATGCCAAATTCTGAAGAAAAGCCCAAGTGCTCAAGATGAAGTCATTTATTGAAGATTCATCATGTTCATCTTGAAGCTGTGAAGAATTTGAAGATTAATGCTGAAGCCAAGCTCCCAATGAAGATTGACAAGAAAAGCCAGCTACTTTTTAGGGGGAGCTTGTTGGGTCAATTAGAAAAGAAAGCTATAAACCAAGGGGGAGATTGTTGGGTCTAAATTTGGTTTATACTTTGCTTTTCTAGGAAAATATATTTTTATGTAATGTTGTATGTGTTTGCGGTTTGTGTGTACGACCGTACACGGGTGTACAATGTACGACCCATATCTCATATATATACGGTGAGGAGTGTGTAGAGGAGTGTAGAGGCTAAAGAAGAGAAGAGGATCATGTTCTAGAGAGAGAAACTAGAGGAAGAATAATGTGTGTGAGAGAATCTTGTGTAAGGAGCATCATTCAAATCTTCAATACATTCAAGATTCAAGTTATTCTTCTTCTCCTTCTCTTTTATTGATCTGGCATCATCCGTTTGATTGGGATTCCACACCATCAAACGGATCTGATTGATACACAAGAAGATTGGGGACTTACAAGTTTTTATTTTTTTATTTTTTTATTTTTTTTTGATAGATAGAACTTGAAAAATTAACAATAGATCTTTTGTTGGTGATTATGGATGCTGATTACAAATTATCCAAGTCACAATCGAGCTTGAATTAAACTGATATCATATATTTCCACAACAAAAGAAGCAAATTGGAAATCTCAAAATAACCTAATAATACAAACACTAAGTTATCTCAACCACCGAATCCATACAGTGTACGACCCTGGCGCTTCAATGCATAGACAACGTCCATCGCAGTAACTGTTTTTGAACAGTGTATATAAGGAAATGTGTACAGCCGGAAACCATTTTACTCCTCATTTTCCTATTCTCGGCCGCAAAATCCAAAATTCTCTCTCTCTCTCTCTCTAAAAGTTTTTCGTGAAATTTCGTGAAATTGATCCGTTAACTTTGAAGGTACACTGATTCCGATCAAGGATATGTTCTTTTCGCATCAAATCAACGTGTTTTGAGGGATTAATCGATGGAAATTCATTATCGGCGTTTACGACCGGGGTTCACGGTTAGCCGTTTACGGCCAGACAGTTTACGGCCAACCGTTTACGGCCAGACAGTTTACGATTTCCCAGTGAAGAAGCAGACGTGCTTTCACTTTGGAACACCTGGACACATGGCCAGAAATTGTCCAATTCGCGCATACATTCCCTACTATGCACAAGGGTGGCAGAACGCGCCAAGAGGGAGATTTTCCAAAAGAAACCCCTCAAGGTCACGTTCAGACAATGGCGACTGGAACACGCAAAAGGCTAAGAATCAAAATCCCAAGGGCAAGAAGGGAATGTCGGCCAAGAAGTCCAATCCAAGAGATGCTCCAGTGAAATCAAGACCGGTTAGGTCAAAGTCATCTCGAAGATCGACTTCAAGTTCAAAATCAAGTGCCGAGGCACCCATCTGCTCGAAAAAGAAATGGGTTAAACCCGACTACAGATGGGTACCAAAGGTTCAATCTCCCAAATCATCTAATGCGTCTAATATTTCTTCATCTTTTTTTTGTGATAAACAGGATATGTCATGGGAGAGGGTACCTTGCAAAGATGACAAAGGTCAACCCAGTTTCAAAATGGACTGGGTTCCAAAGACCAACTAATCCCACTCTGTGTCGGAGCAGCTATGGAGACATATCATCAGACTTCGGTTTGTTGGTAGTGGCTGTTCCAGGCACATGATAGGAGGCATCTCTCAACTGTACAACATTCAGAACATTGTTTGAGAGTATGTGTCATTTTCGGGAAAGGAAGTAAGGAAGGAAAGGATCACAAATGGGGTTATGTGCTTAATGACATGAAGAATTTTCGGATCTATTATGAGATTATGCATGTTGTTCTCAGATCTTCTGGATGCAAATTCAATCGATGACTTATGGTTTGAGTTTTCTTCTCTATACTCCTGAATTTATCTTACACTGTTTCATTTCAAAGACATTTTTCTTTAATTTCCTTATATGTCTTTTTTAGTAGATATTGTTTTGGGAAGTGATATAAAGTCTAGTGTTAAAGGGCAATTTATGATGCGTGTCATGCGCTAAAGCCGAATTGTCTAGACTCTGTATTCAATGTGCTGGTAGGCACAAAGGATTCAAAAGGTCTAGACATTGATTGACCATGAAAGGACTTGACTAATATGAACTTAGATAGTTTCATTTGGACTGAAAATACGACGCTCAGGTAGATTGAGCAGTGCGATAAACATGGGAACCTGCGAGATACACTAAAAGTTAATTATCTAGAACTGTGGCTCAACATTTCCTTGATGTATGGACTCATGTCCTTAATTCCGGTATTGATAGGGCAACTGGGGGGTTCTGATAAAGTAGGTCTATAGGAAATTATTTTCTTGCTTTCTATCTGTCAGTCATATGTTGCTTCCTTTGCGTCATTGGAACATATCCGACCTGGAATGCAACATATGCAACTCTATCTCTATGCATTTCCATATCTATGAAATTCTTCCTATCTGTGAGCCATATGCTGTCTCCACTGCGTGATTGAAATGATCCGACCTGGAACACATCATATGCAACATTCTACATCTCAATCCCTCTATCTCTGTTAGTCATATGTTGTTCCCTCTCTGTGATTGGAAGACATCCGACCTCGGATACAACATATGCACTGCTATATATGACTTCTTTCTTAATGATTGAATACTCACCTAAAGTAAGGAGTTATTTGGAAGTTCTTGATTACCGGGGTATATAGGGAAGTGGAAAATATGTTCTAGTACATCTAAAATTGAACCATTTAATAGGTTGTCTGTAGATCTTGCTGCTTAATTTAAGTGGACAACAATATCCTTGGTCGTCGTCAGCTAAATGTCCATTTAGAAATATATATCACAATGACTTGTCACTTATAATCTGTCCAAATTGTCAACATCCTTTGTGTTTAAGTGGACCACAATACCGGTGATTGACTAGATCTAGACATGCATGCATGTGCAGATAAACGATATTGGATTGCCTAACAACTTTGATCCCAAATATTTTTGTTTTTGTTAAATTTGTTCATAGTTTTCCTCTATGCACAAATTTAGGGGGAGAATTAAAAAAATTCAAAAATCAAACAAAAATAAGAAAAATTCAAAAATCAAACAAAAATTAGAAAATTTAAAATCCAAAAATAGTGTTATTTCTGTTTATTTCTTGTACAGAAAAATCAAAAATCCAAGAAATATTTTTGTTTCCATTTTGTCTGCTAAATTTTCTTTTAAGTTTTGTTTTGTCTTGAAAAGTGAATTCAGATGTAGATGAGACTCATGGAGACTGTATCGAGATTTCTGAGCCAAAGCTTCATCCGTGAGCATCGAAGAATTTTCATTCAAAGGAGCAAGAAATGAAGATTATTCTTTCAACATTTAATTTTTCAACCACCCCAGAAGCAAGGTGAAGCGGCACTTGAAGATTATGTGACAGATTGTGTTGAAGCCTCCTCAATCAGTCTGTTGCTTTCTTGTACCTGCTGAAGTGATCCAAAAGTTTCGTTCTCTCTGATATTCTCTCGGAAGATTCTCAAGCTGAAAGGACCATTTTTCAAGAATCTATACAAGAAGCCTCCTCACCCAATGTGCGTTCATTGTCAAATTCTGAAGAAAATCCCAACTGCTCAAGATGAAGTCATTCATTGAAGATTCATCAAACTCATCTTGAAGCTGTGAAGAAATCGAAGATAAACGCTGAAGCCAAGCTCCCAATGAAGATTGACAAGAAAAGCCAACTACATTTTTAGTTGGAGTTTGTTGGGTCAATTAGAAAAGAAAGCTATAAACCAAGGGGGAGATTGTTGGGTGTAAATTTGGTTTATACTTTGCTTTTCTAGGAAAATATATTTTTATGTAACGTTGTATGTGTTTGCGGTTTGTGTGTACGGCCGTACACGCGTGGACGGCCGTACACCCGTGTACGGCCCATGTCTACTATATGTAGGGTGAGGAGTGCAGGAGAGAAAGAAGCTAGAGAAAGAGAGCATATTGTAGAGAGAGAAAGTTAGAGAGAAGAATAGTGTGTGTGAGAGCGAATCTTGTGTAAGGAGCATCATTCATATCTTCAATACATTCAAGATTCAAGTTATTCTTCTTCTCCTTCTTCTTCATTTGATCTGGCATCATCCGTTTGATTAGGATTCCGCACCATCAAACGGATCTGATTGATACACAAGCAGATTGGGGACTTACACTTCGCTACTGGTAAGAAGGTCTCATCATAGTCAACTCCTGGAGTTTGAGTAAAGCCCTTCGCAACCAGTCGTGCTTTATAAGTGTGTACATTCCCATCCATGTCGGTCTTGTTTTTGAAGATCCATTTTCACCTGACTGTCTTACGACCCGGTACATTGTCAACCAAGTTCCAAACTTGATTGTCATACATGGACTGAATCTCGCTGTCCATAGCCTCCTTCCATTTGGCAGATTCAGGGCTTGCCATGGCTTCCTTAAAGTTGTTAGGTTCATCCAAATTTATCAGTGTGCTATCACTAATAAATGCATCACCTTCTGCAGTAATATGGAAACCATAATAATGCTCAGGTGGATTCCTAACTCTGGTGGAATGCCTGAGAGGTACAGACTCATCAACAAGAGTTTCCTCCTTAGGTTGATTGCTAGTGTTTGAGGTTCCTTCACCACTTGACTCTTGAAGTTCTTCAAGGTCAATTTTCCTCCCTCTGTTTCCTTGGCTTATGAATTCTCTCTCACGAAAGACTCCTCTCCTCGCCACAAAGACAACATTGTCATTCGGTCTGTAGAAGAGATAACGAAAGGATTTATGTGGGTAGCCGATGAAAATACACCGCTCACTTTGAGGTTCGAGCTTGTCGTGAGTCTCGCGCCTCACGAAAGCCTCGCAACCCCAAATCTTGATGTGGTCTAAATTGGGAACTTTCCCAGTCCACATCTCGTGAGGTGTTTTGGCAACCTTCTTGGTAGGGACCAGATTAAGGATATGGGCGGCAGTCTCTAAGGCATACCCCCAAAATAAGATTGGTTACGAATATCGACCATCATGGAACGAACCATGTCCAACAAGGTTCGATTGCGCCTCTCAGCCACACCATTCAGCTATGGTGTCCTAGGAGGTGTCAATTGTGAAACAATTCTACATTCCTTAAGATAGTCAAGGAACTCGATACTAAGATACTCACCACCTCGATCGGATCAGAGCATCTTTATCTTCCTGCCCAACTGATTCTCCACTTCTTGTTTAAACTCTTTGAATTTCTCAAAGGTTTCTGACTTATGCTTGACTAAGTAGACATAGCCATACCTACTATAATCATCAGTAAAAGTCACATAGAAGCGGTTAGCATCCCTTGTGGCGGTTCTGAAGGGCCCACACACATCGGTGTGTATGAGATCCAACAAACCCTCACCCCTAGCACAAGTACCAGTGAAGGGTGAATTAGTCATTTTTCCAAGTAAACAAGATTCGCAACTATCATCTGACCTTAAGTCAAATGTCTCCAAGACTCCAGCCTTTTGGAGTTGTCCTATGCACTTCTTGTTAACATGTCCAAGACGACAATGCCACAAGGATGCCTTATCCAAACTAGTAGAAGAATCAATATGCAAAACATTATTTCCTAAGTTGTCTAAAACCGACACAGTTTCATATACACCATCACAAGGTAATGCTTTAAAATAAAGAAAACCATTATAGAAAGCATTAATACCACCACATTCATTATCAAATGAAAAAGTAAATCCTTGTTTGAACAAACCATGAAAGGAAATAATATTTCTCGACATTTCAGATGAGTAACAACATTTATTCAAATCTAATATTAACCCACTACTAAGCAATAAAGAATAAACTCCAATCTTGGTGACAGGTGAAACTTTCCTATTCCCCATGATCAAATTTATCTTCCCGTGCTCCACATCCTCACTTCTTTTTAGGCCTTGCAAATAAGAACATATGTGAATTCCACACCCTGTATCAAGGACCCAAGAATTAGTATGTGGTGAGTTATTAGACTATATAGTATAAATACCTGCATGGGTGGGTTTCTGTGACAACCCGAAATTTTTTGCCTTGTAAGTCCAGCCATTCAATTCAACCGTGTGTCAGACTCGTTTCTGCTATCAATTAGCATTGTTAAGGATCATTCTAAGGAGTTTTAAGCCTAGTACACTTAAGGATTGAGTGTTTTGAAGTGTTAGCTCGAGATCAGAAGTCTGCACCCAAACCAGAAACCCAACACATGGGGTTTACGGCCGTAAACTCTATTCACGGCCGTAAACACCCGCCTGGCTGTAAACTACCTCTAGATATAAACGTTTGCCTCATTTTTCTTCATTTCTCCAAACTCTAGCCATGAACTACCCATTCTCTCTCAAGTATCATCCAAGAAAAACTCTCATTTCACTCCAAAATCGTAAGTGTTTCATCCTTTACTTGTTGAGGCTTAACAACCCCTTTGTTCTAGCCTTTATTGATCACTCTAAGACACCATCTTCAAGATCTTGAAGGGTTTACGGCCATAAACCCTTCATAAGGGCCGTAAAACCTTCAAAGGATCTTGGACCGTAAAATCCCTAAAGTCCTCCAAGGTGTAAGAATTCCTTCTATCATCTTGTTATCCATTAGACAAACACGCAACAAACAAGAATCAAGACCCAAAATGCATCATCTTGGGGTGTTTACGGCCGTAAACACTTGGTGTGGCCGTAAACTCTCCCTTGGCCGTAAACTCTCCATTGGCCGTAAACTCATGGCCATAAACTCCCTTTAGTCAATCGCATGTGATTCTAACACTTGGTCCAAGTGTTTCCTGGTCCCTAAGGGTCTTTCCTTGCATGTTAGTTGCTTATAAACACTATATTCATGCCAATACATGCCGTATATGTCATTTAGGACTCGTTTGTGTCTTGGGACTTAATTCGTGGAACTTCTCATCCTTACGCGCACATTCGTTTGAATCACCCACATAAGGTGAGTTCATACCCCTATAATCAATCTTTTAAATTGTTTTAAATGCTTTTAAGGGGGGGGGGGGAAATACAAGTTGAACACAATGATAATTGTGTAAATGTTTGTTATAAACATCTTTTAAAGGATTGCTTATGTTTTTATAAGTGGTCAAAACATTTCAAAAACTCTTTTTAAGTTATGTTACTTTATAGTTTATAAAACTCCGTTTTTAAAAGTACAATCAAAACTTAGTAGATAAATGAGTCTTTTCAGTAACAGTTCAAGTAAACATACTAGTAAACTATAATAGGTATAGTTTAGGGGTTCAATTCATACTAGATACTAGAACATACTATAAAGAGAAACAGGGAGGAAGATTCAATACACGATAACAAAAAGAACATACTAAGATACTATAACAGAAAGAAGATACTAAGATACTATAACAGAAGAACAAAACAGGATCTAATTATACCAATGATCACTAACTCATTGTTCTAAACAAAAGGTGATAATAAATTGGGTATACATGATCATATAACTTTAATGTGAATTTACACAGCTTAGCAATACGTTGCGGAAGTCGCGTTTGGTATCCATAATCTCTTGCAGGGAGAGCGTATAGTATGCGTACTACTCATCATATTATGACCTTAATAAAACAAACTAAATTTAAGGTAATCAGTACTTCAGTTTGAAAGACAACTGAAAACGTACTTCAATATAAGCGACAAACAGAACAGTCAGGTCTAGTACATTTACTAGAAAGGGGCCTATAATGCTAACTTTATGATTCCTTAGTTTATACATCAGGGATATATATTAAGCGGATCCGATAGGTAGTAGGATGTGTTTTTTCCGCTTCATTTGCTGTTCCTTGTTTGGTTGTGGGCTTAGAGCAGATTCACCCAACCTACTATCTATTCGATCTTATATATATATATATATATATATATATATATATATATATATATATATATATATATATATATATATATATATATATATATATATATATATATATATATATTCCGTATTCACCAAGTAATCATAAGGAGTACCAGGTATGCGCCAGGTCATAGTATACTAATTCAATACACCGTTTTCTAGTACAAAACATACTTTTCAAGTAGAACTTTTGGTAGACAAAACTAGAAACTTACCAGTATAACTTAAAGGACCCTTAGGTGGTTAATTGTATAATACCTCAGTTTATACATCAGGGTTATATATAATTAATACCCGATAGGTAGTTGGATGTGTGCTTTCCGCCTTACTTCCTGTTCCTTGTTTGGTTGTGGGCTTAGGGCAGATTCACACAACTAACTATCCGTTCCATATTAGATTATATATAGCTTGTATAAACTAAGTGATTATAGAAGGAACTATTGTGGTTACTATTTTTACTAAAGGAAACAAGGGTTTAATCCATTTTATTAAACCAGTATAACTGAAAGGACCTTAGGTGGTTAATTCTATAATACCTTAGTTTATACATCAGGGTTATATATAATTAATACCCGATAGGTAGTTGGATGTGTGCTTTCCGCCTTAATTCATGTTCCTTGTTTGGTTGTGAGCTTAAGGCAGATTCACACAATTAATTATCCGTTCGATACTAGATTATATATAGCTTGTATAAACTAAGTGATTATAGAAGGAACTATTGTGGTTACCATTTTTACTAAAAGAAATAAGGGTTTTCTTAAAGAATCTTTTCATCAAATATAAAGGAACTATTACAGTTAACTCCATGAGTACCAAGTGAATACATCAGGGTTATATACAACGAAGATCTAACAAACAATGTGATGTGTGCCTTCCGCCTCATTTCCTATTCCTTGTTTGGTTGTGGGCTTAGGGCAGATACACACAACCGATTGTTTGTTTACTCTGGGTTTTATATAACTTGTATCCATTTAGTACTCATCGAAAGGATTGTAGAGTCATTTTTACTTATCTTTCATCAAAGCAGGAAATATAAGATTTTCTAGAGGAACATGCGAACTTTTCTAAAAGAACTTACAACTTAGTACAACTTTCTTACAACTTACTTACATCACTAAAATCTTATGAACTCACCAGCTTAAATGCTGATCGACGCTTTCAAAATAACTTGTATTCTCAGGAAACCATTAGACAAGCACGCGCACTAGGATTCAGAAGATGGAGCATAATAGCTTCATGTCTTGTTTTGTTATTTACTTTTGTAGTCTATGTTATGTGAACCACATACTTTGTAAACACTTTCTTTCTAATGAAATGGTTGTTTGTTACTTTGATTACTATGATGCATGTCTTGTGATACTAAACATGACGTCCTCCACCCCGAACGTTTCCGACGTTCCGGTTTTGGGGTGTGACAGTTTCACCTTCCCATCCTTAACATCCTGCAAGTACTTGGGGGCAGCTTTGCTTCCAGTGCCCCTTTTCCTGACAGTAGAAGCATTGTGCATCCTTCGGGTTGGAAGCGGGAGTAGCAGAACCGCCTTTGGTTCCACTCGAAGAGGAGCCTTCAAGAGACTTTCCCTTGGTACCCTTCGAAGAGGCCTTCATCTTTTTCCTTTTACCTTGCCCAATCGCCAGAACAGGGGTTGTGGTAGGAGTATATACAACCGTTTTACCTTTAACCAATTTCAGCTGTCCTCAAAAGTCCTTGAAGTTTGCTAAGTGTGATGTGACAACCCGAAATTTCTATTCTGTATAACATATCAAGTCAATAGAAGTCAAAACAATTACTGTTAAATTTTCAAACTTTTTGGAATAAGTTTGAGTATTTTAGGATTTACACTTTAGGAGATATTAGGAGAGAGGATGCCTTAGGGTTATAGTGCAACACTGTTATTCCTAAACTCCAAGAAATTGGAGTTTACTACCTGAATAAAATATTTACAGCCAAAAACCCTAAAATTGAGAGAATATATATGACACTTAGTCATTTTATATCATTTTTCCAAATTCTCAAGAACAAATATCAAATCCTCTCAAGTATCATCCAAGTTTTATTCAAGATCTTCAATCTAGTAAGTGTTTCTAGCCCTTTTAAGTTAGTATATCACTTAATCTAGTGATTTAACACACTTCTATCCGTTAGATCTTTCCAAAAGATAAAATCTTCAAGTTTCACCAAGAACACCAAGAACACACACTAGTGTTCTTGGACTTTTGGCTCATTTCAAGCTTCTATATTGTAAGTACTTCTATCCTAGAGTATGTTTAAGCTTGCTACACTTCATTATAACAAGAAAACACCCAAGAAACACCAAGATCAAGGTGTTTACGGTCCAAGATGTTCTTGGACCGTAAACCCTAAAAAGGGTACCAATGTGTGCCCTAGCTTACCCTAAGCCTTGGTAACTAGCATAGATCCCTTCATTGA
The DNA here is from genome assembly GCF_052849685.1 of Lactuca virosa. Classification (NCBI taxonomy): domain Eukaryota; kingdom Viridiplantae; phylum Streptophyta; class Magnoliopsida; order Asterales; family Asteraceae; genus Lactuca; species Lactuca virosa. Next base: position 137,949,875 of record NC_136430.1, read on the forward strand.
TATGTTAAGGACTTGAAAACATCAAAATACCATCATCCATAAGGGTTTACGTCCATAAACCCAAAGGGAAATGGTATTAGGGCCGTAAACTCCATATAGGAGTGAAATGGTGCCCTAACTTCTTCCTAAGGCTTATACTTCATGAGGAAACACTTCTAAGGACTTAGAAACCTTCAAAACAACAAAGGGTCAAAGGGGTGTGAGTTTACGGCCGTAAACTCATGGGTTTACGACCGTAAACTCATGTGGTTATGGTCAAGAAACCATAAACTCATGAAAGGGGTTCCCTTGAACCCTAAACCCCATAGCTTGGTCCTACAACACTTAGATGCAATCCTTGGGACTTATAACACTTATATAAAGTGTTTAACTTGTCTTAGGATGTCTTGACTTTATAAATTAGTTGTTTAAAGACTAATTGAATACATATATGTGTATTTATATGTTAAATAGGATCATTGTGTGTGTACAAGTCTTCACTTGACACCTAGCAATCCTATTTCTTCAGTTCATCCAAACCACTCACTACAGGTGAGTTCATACCCCTTAATTGACCTTTTAAATGTTTTAAATGCTTTTATGGGGGGGGGATACAAGTTGAACAATTATAGTTATTATATCAATCACATGTGATTAATAACTACCAAACAAATGGTTTTCTTACTTTTCAAACTGTTTATCAAACTGTTTTACCTCAAACTGTCTTACACACTCTTTTACTTATCAAATACTTTTACTTAAACTCTTTTAAACTTATATTCTGTGTATCTATATAGATATAGTTATATAAGTAGGATTGAAAGGACTTAGGACTGCTAGCCTACCTTACTTCCTGTTCCTTGTTTGGTTGTGGACTTAGGGTATCAAGGTTAGTTGTCCGAAGGTCGTTTAAATCCTAGTTATATATTATGTATATGTATATAGATATAAAAGGTTATTTCTTTCATTCAGTTTCATGCCCTTGGGTAGCAAGGGTATACAAACATGTTCATACATTGCTAGTAAGCTACCATGGGGGTAGTTTGGGAAGATACTATTACTAGAACAATGAAACATACAATGAGTCAGTTCATACATGAGTCAATACATACTATGATGAGAAACAAACATAAAACAGAGTGATGAGAAACAAACATACAGGCTAGACAGAGAAAGAACACAATACAGCTAGCACACAAATCACATAACATTTACACTAATACATTTATGTGAGCCATTAAACAGGGCATGGCACTACCTGCCATGATTGTTTTTGTATCAGAATCTCCTTAATTGAGGAGCGTATGAGTTTGTGTATAGATCTATACTGGATTGACTATCCTACACCTTGCTGCTCGCTACAGTCGGACTTGCAAGTCTACGGGTGCCAAACATCATTTTTACGGCATCTTACATTGTCGTTTTACTATAGAGTCGGTAGCAAGATACAGGTCGATCACATGTAACCTTAAAATATACATTTGGCTTAAGGTAGTTAGTACAGCAGTAGTTACTTATACAACACTACAGTACTATAACATTTTCCCTTACATTTTACTTTGTGTTATTCACACAATAAACAATGATGAAAAACTATATTTTTGGTTAATGATAGTCGGATTTGGGAAAATACACACTTTTACAAGAGATACACACACAGACACTAGATGCCTTGGTAGAAGGCTACTTTTTGTAGGAAACATAGGGTTTTCTAGGAGAGTTCAAACAAATACAAACTTTTTACAAACATATACAGTACATTTTACAAAACATCTTACAAATGCTTTCATACAAACACAGACACTAATATACTTATGATCTCACCAGCTTTAAAGCTGATAAACTCTTTCAAAATAACTTGTATTCTCAGGTCACCAATAGACAGGTACCGGAGCCAGGTTTTGAGAAGATGGAGCTCGTTCCAGACTCATCTTATATTTTGATGTATATTGTTTTGGTGTCTTTAAAACTTGACAGAACACACTTGTATGAAAATATATTATTAATGCAATGGATGATGTTGTTGCTTGTTTACTACTTGCATTGTTGTGATACTGTACATGACGTCCTCCACCCCAGAACGTTTCCGCCGTTCATAGGTTTTGGGGGTGTGACAGATTGGTATCAGAGCATTGTTTATAGTGAATCGAGTGTATCAACCCATAAAAGATATACGAACTATAAACACAAGCGGGATTTAAAATACTCTGATGAAGAGTTTATACTTTAAATAATAAAATATTTAATAAAGTATACATACCTGCATTCATACTAAAATCAGTGTCATTAGGACAGAACAAAAGTATTACGATTGTTGGACAGCACAAGCAGACTTAGAGACATATGGTCAACCCTGGGAAGATGTAGCCTGATCAACTACATTATCCGAGGAGTGATTAGCATGTGCCTAAGTGTGGTTGTGAGGTTGCAACAAGTCTAAAAACTTACCAACACTTCTACAACAAGAACAGTAGAACAAAACATTAAACTTAAAATACTATAGGAGTATTTTGTGTTACTATAATTACTTATTCGAGAACTAAAGGTCTTTATTAGTATATCAATGGTTGTTTAGTGGATACACTAAAGTTATATGTACTAGGATGTCATAGACTTAGAATCTGTGATCTTTGCCTTACTTCCTGTTCCTTGTTTGGTTGTGGGCTTAGGGTTAGGGTCACTTATTCGAAGGTCTATCCCGTCTGCGTGACATATAACTGGTATGCTTTAAACAAGTATTGAGGCAACTGATAAAGATCATCTTATAATTATTTATTTAGTTAGTTAGTCTAATTCAGTTATTTCTTATATCCCTTTTCTCGCGTAGATTTAATGGCTGGATTTTATCTTCCCGGAGACCTGTACTTTCCCAACCACGGCAACGCAGGATGGCCATAAGATAATCACCCAATTCCTTTAGATGATTATGAAGCTGAAGGTTTTTCTGATGGTTCCGACTCGGAGCCAGAAGTCAACAACCAACCCCCAGCTGTTCAAAACCCAAACCCTCGTCCCGCATTTCAAGGACGCACACCTTTGTGGGCCACAAACTTGAATAGGTGGAGTCAGGAACAAGGTCAACCTTTTCCTTACAATGGAGACAGAAGCTTCTACAACCTCACTGAGGGAGGTTCAGCTGATAGGGTCCTACCTATCATGGTTCGTAGGATTGCTCGGAACACCGAGCAGGGTCGAGCGGCTATCGACCGGGTAGTAGAAGTTGATGCAAATTCTGGTGTTAATACTGTCCGCATTCGCCAGCTGGAGTCCGCTCATGAAAGGGCTCAGGTCGGTAATGCTCTTCTTCAAAGAGAACTTGCTGAGACCCGAGCCGAAGTCAGGGAACTTCGAGCTCAACAAGCAAGGACTGATAGGCGCGTAAGAGACATTGAACGTCTGCTTTCGGATTCAAGGGCTCACTCAAGCATTTCTCGTCGTCGTTAGAATCTTACCGACTTCTCTTTTGGATATAACTTAGTTATGTAAAAACTTAAGTCTAATTTCCTATCCTTATAAATCTTAGACCTGCTAGGTTTTGATTAGGTAGTATGCTGTCAAAATTTTCCCATCTTGGTTGATGTAAGACCTACTTCTAGGTCATTTTTCCCCAAACTCATTACATCTGTAATTCCAATATCTTTGACATATATAAAAATCTAATGGAAATTATTATCTAAATGCTTTCATCTTCATTCAAGTATTCCATTTAATTATGCTGTTGGGCTATGGAGAGTTAGTCCATGAGTCATTCTCATCAATGTTCATGTCAAATTCTTATAAATATCTTATTCATTCTAAACTTTCAGCTAAAAGATGCCTCCACGTAAGTCAACAAGACGTAATCCTCCACCACCTATTCCTCAATTTGATACAGCAGCCCTCAATGCTGCTGTAGCTGCGGCTGTGGCAACAGCCATGGCTGAATATCATTCTTCAAGTTCCACTGGAGGAGGGACTCCTATTCCAATAATACAGGTCGAAACCCCTATGCGCTCGAGAGAGTGCTCCTACAAAGATTTTACAAACTGCAAGCCATTATCCTTCAGAGGAACTGGCGGAGTCATTGTACTCTCGCAATGGTTTGAGAAAACCAAATCGGTTTTCGCAATCTGCTCCTGTCCAGAAGGGAGCAAGGTGAAGTTCGCTGGTTGCACCTTTGAAACCAGAGCCCTAACATGGTGGAATAGCCATGTTAAGTCACTATCTCTTTCAGTGGCAAATGATATGGGCTGGGATACTTTAAAAGACCTCATGATTGAGGAGTACTGCCCGAGGGGCGAGATCCAAAAGCTGGAGGAAGAACTTTGGCGCCTAACCATGAAAGGCACCGACATCGTAGCATATACCGCCAGGTTCTGTGAACTGGTGGCCCTCTGTCCCAACATGATTCATACAGAGGAAAAAAAGATCGAGAGGTATATATGGGGGCTGGTGCCACCATACCAGGGAAATGTATTGTCATCACGCCCCACTACATTTGATAGTGCCAAGCGATTAGCACAGCAGCTAGTTGACCACGGGGTCCGTACCCCGGCTGCAACAACCACCCTGGCCATCTCAGAAACCGCCAGAACTGCGGAGTCCAAGCGGAAATTCTGGGATGATAAGAAAAAGAAGAAGGCTGCCAAGAAACAGCAGATCGTGGTAGTTCATAGTGCGACAACACCTGCCACTGCTGCTGCTCCATTAAAGCAGTATTCTGGAAGTTTGCCACTATGCAACAAGTGTAACTACCACCATGTGGGAGCCTGCCGGGAAATGCAGTGTGTAAACTGCAACAGGAAGGGGCACACAGCCCGTTTCTGCAAATCTCCGGTGAGGCCAATCACCCAAGTCCCCGGCGCTGGAGTGGGCCAAGCTTGCTACAATTGTGGCGATGTGGGCCACTACAAAAGGAACTGCCCTAAGGCAGGGACTGCCGGTGGAGTAGGAAGAGTTCTGGCTATAGGTCATGAGGAGGCGGTTGCCGACCCCACAGTGGTCACTGGTACGTTTCTCCTCGACAACTCTTATGCTTGTATACTATTTGATAGTGGAGCGGAGAGAAGCTTCGTGAATCAGAAATTTGCTCATTTACTTAAGCAAAAATCACGAGCACTCAAAGAGCCGTTCACAGTAGAAATGGCTAATGGGAAGACAGAGAGCACTAGCTGCATATACATAGGGTGTACCTTAACTTTAGATAGCCATTCATTCTCGATCGATCTCATGCCAGTCTCAATTAAAAGTTTCGACGTCATCATTGGCATGGATTGGTTGAGTCTTCAGCGTGCCGACATCATGTGTTACGAAAAGGCAGTCCGCCTTAATCTTTCGTCTGGCGAAACCCTAGTAGTTTATGGCGACAAACCCGGCACAAACCTTCGTATCATCTCGAGCATTCAAGCTCAGAAATTCTTGCGAAAGGAATGTCGCGCATTCCTTGCTCATGTTGTCGATGTGAGCCAAGCAACTAAATCTATTCAGAACATTCCAGTAGTACACGACTTTCCCGACGTCTTTCCAGAAGAGCTACCAGGATTACCTCCGCAACGACAAGTCGAGTTCAGAATCGACTTAGTTCCAGGGGCTGCCCCCGTAGCCAAATCGCCTTATCGTCTAGCACCTACAGAGATGCAAGAACTATCCTGTCAACTTAACGAACTGCTCAGCAAGGGCTTTATAAGACCAGCAACTAAATCTATTCAGAACATTCCAGTAGTACACGACTTTCCCGACGTCTTTCCAGAAGAGCTACCAGGATTACCTCCGCAACGACAAGTCGAGTTCAGAATCGACTTAGTTCCAGGGGCTGCCCCCGTAGCCAAATCGCCTTATCGTCTAGCACCTGCAGAGATGCAAGAACTATCCTGTCAACTTAACGAACTGCTCAACAAGGGCTTTATAAGACCAAGCTTCTCACCCTGGGGAGCTCCAGTCTTGTTCGTCAAGAAGAAAGACGGATCTTTTCGTATGTGCATCGACTACAGGGAGCTCAACAAACTGACCGTCAAGAATCGTTATCCTTTGCCTCGGATAGACGATTTATTCGATCAACTTCAAGGGGCGAATTTCTTTTCTAAAATCGACTTAAGATCCGGATATCACCAGTTACGAGTGCTAGGGGAGGATGTTCCAAAGACAGCCTTCCGAACTCGTTATGGGCACTACGAATTCGTAGTGATGCCGTTCGGATTAACAAACGCGCCCGCTGTATTCATGGACTTAATGAATAGGGTGTGTCGTCCTTACTTGGATCAATTCGTCATCGTCTTCATCGATGACATACTTATCTACTCTCGTAGAAAGGAAGAACATAGTCAACATCTGCGGCAAGTCTTAGATACCCTGCGCGCGGAGAAGCTTTATGCGAAGTTCTCGAAATGCGAATTTTGGATCCGCCGAGTCGAATTCTTAGGGCACGTGGTTAGCAAGGAAGGAATACACGTGAACCCTTCCAAAATTAAAGCCATTGAGAGCTGGTCAGCACCGAAGACACCTACAGAAATTCGTCAATTTCTAGGCCTCGCTGGCTACTATCGCAGGTTTATTCAGAACTTCTCCCGCATTGCGAAGCCTCTTACAACACTTACCCAGAAGGGCGTATCCTTTGACTGGGAAGAAAAGCAGGAGAGAGCGTTCCAAACGCTCAAACGAGCCTTGTGCACTGCACCAATACTATCCCTCCCCGAAGGGATAGAAGACTTCGTTGTCTATTGTGATGCATCGAACCAAGGTCTCGGATGTGTTCTGATGCAGCGAGGTAAGGTCATCGCCTATGCCTCGAGGCAGCTGAAAACACATGAGGTCAACTATACGACGCACGATCTTGAACTAGGAGCAGTTGTATTTGCTTTGAAGATCTGGAGACACTACCTGTATGGTACAAAGAGCACAATCTTTACGGACCACAAGAGCCTACAACACATATTCGATCAGAAGGAGCTCAACATGAGACAACGACGGTGGGTCGAGCTACTCAGTGACTACGAATGCGAAATTCGTTATCATCCCGGCAAGGCCAATGTAGTAGCTGACGCCCTAAGTCGGAAAGAATATTCTGGTCGTAGAGTCAAGTCATTGACTATGACTATCCATTCACACTTATCCACATAAATACAGGCGGCTCAGCTCGACGCTTTGAAGCCTGAAAATGTGACCAGTGAATCCCTGCGAGGGATGGATAAGAACTTGGAAGTTAAGGGTGGCAGAGCTTATTATCTCATGGATCGGATCTGGACCCCGAAACTAGGTGGTTTCAGAGACTTGGTCATGAATGAGGCGCACAACACTCGTTATTCCGTTCACCCAGGTTCAGATAAGATGTATCTGGATCTTAAAAAGTTATACTGGTGGCCTAACATGAAAGCAGAGATTGCTACCTTCGTTAGTAAATGCCTTACTTGCGCAAAGGTCAAGGTCGAATACCAGAAACCCGCAGGTCTTCTACAACAGCATGAGATCCCAGAATGGAAGTGGGAGCGGATCACTATGGATTTCATTACCAAGTTGCCTAAGACAACGGGTGGACTTGATACCATATGGGTCATCATCGACAGATTGACCAAGTCCGCGCACTTCCTACCGATCAAGGAAACAGACAAGATGGAGAAACTTACCAGAACATACATAAGGGAAATTGTACGATTGCACGGTGTCCCTATATCCATTATCTCGGACAGAGATAGTAGGTTCACTTCTAGGTTCTGGCAGTCGCTACAAGGTTCCTTAGGAACTAGGCTGGACATGAGTACAGCCTACCATCCGCAGACAGACGGGCAAAGTGAGAGGACTATCCAAACCTTAGAGGACATGTTGCGAGCCTGTGTGATCGACTTTGGGAAAACATGGGATACTCATTTACCCCTTGTAGAATTTTCCTACAACAACAGTTATCACACAAGCATAAAGGCTGCTCCATTCGAGGCCCTCTATGGCCGAAAGTGCAGATCCCCTCTGTGCTGGGCTGAGGTGGGTGATACCCAGTTAGCTAAGGGGCGAGTTCCTGAAAGCACTCTCACAGGTCCGAAGATCATACGGGAAACGACGGAGAAGATCGTTCAGATCCGTGAACGACTGAAAGCCTCCAGAGACCGACAGAAAGGCTACGCTGATAAACGAAGGAAACCGTTGGAATTCCAGGTGGGCGACCATGTTCTATTGAAAGTCTCACCCTGGAAGGGCTTGATACGCTTCGGAAAACGTGGAAAGCTAAGTCCAAGGTACATTGGGCCTTTCGAGATTCTTGCCAGAATCGACCCTGTAGCTTACAAACTTAACTTACCGAGCGAACTCAGTAACGTACATTCTACCTTCCACGTCTCGAACTTGAAAAAGTGTCTGTCCGACGAGACTCTTGTAATCCCACTCGACGAGATCGAGATCAACGAGAGCCTCAACTTCGTGGAAGAACCAGTAGAGATCATGGACCGGGAGGTCAAGCACACGAAACAAAGCCGCATCCCGATAGTGAAGGTTCGCTGGAATGCCAAGCGAGGACCTGAATTCACTTGGGAGCGAGAGGATCAGATGAAACTGAAATATCCTCGTCTTTTTACTTAGTTATTTGTAACTACTTATTTGCTTAAATTCTAATTTCGGGACGAAATTCCTTCTAAGGAGGGGATGATGTGACAACCCGAAATTTCTATTATGTATAACATATCAAGTCAATAGAAGTCAAAACAATTACTGTTAAATTTTCAGACTTTTTGGAATAAGTTTGAGTATTTTAGGATTTACACTTTAGGAGATATTAGGAGAGAGGATGCCTTAGGGTTATAGTGCAACACTGTTATTCCTAAACTCCAAGAAATTGGAGTTTACTGCCTGAATAAAATATTTACAGCCAAAAACCCTAAAATTGAGAGAATATATATGACACTTAGTCATTTTATATCATTTTTCCAAATTCTCAAGAACAAATATCAAATCCTCTCAAGTATCATCCAAGTTTTATTCAAGATCTTCAATCTAGTAAGTGTTTCTAGCCCTTTTAAGTTAGTATATCACTTAATTTAGTGATTTAACACACTTCTATCCGTTAGATCTTTCCAAAAGATCAAATCTTCAAGTTTCACCAAGAACACCAAGAACACACACTAGTGTTCTTGGACTTTTGGCTCATTTCAAGCTTCTATATTGTAAGTACTTCTATCCTAGAGTATGTTTAAGCTTTCTACACTTCATTATAACAAGAAAACACCCAAGAAACACCAAGATCAAGGTGTTTACTGTCCAAGATGTTCTTGGACCGTAAACCCTAAAAAGGGTACCAATGTGTGCCCTAGCTTACCCTAAGCCTTGGTAACTAGCACAGATCCCTTCATTGATATGTTAAGGACTTGAAAACATCAAAATACCATCATCCATAAGGGTTTACGGCCGTAAACCCAAAGGGAAATGGTATTAGGGCCGTAAACTCCATATAGGAGTGAAATGGTGCCCTAACTTCTTCCTAAGGCTTATACTTCATGAGGAAACACTTCTAAGGACTTAGAAACCTTCAAAACAACAAAGGGTCAAAGGGGTGTGAGTTTACGGCCGTAAACTCATGGGTTTACGACCGTAAACTCATGTGGTTATGGTCAAGAAACCATAAACTCATGAAAGGGGTTCCCTTGAACCCTAAACCCCATAGCTTGGTCCTACAACACTTAGATGCAATACTTGGGACTTATAACACTTATATAAAGTGTTTAACTTGTCTTAGGATGTTATAACTTTATAAATTAGTTGTTTAAAGACTAATTGATACATATATGTGTATTTATATGTTAAATAGGATCATTGTGTGTGTACAAGTCTTCACTTGACACCTAGCAATCCTATTTCTTCAGTTCATCCAAACCACTCACTACAGGTGAGTTCATACCCCTTAATTGACCTTTTAAATGTTTTAAATGCTTTTATGGGGGGGGGGGATACAAGTTGAACAATTATAGTTATTATATCAATCACATGTGATTAATAACTACCAAACAAATGGTTTTCTTACTTTTCAAACTGTTTATCAAACTGTTTTACCTCAAACTGTCTTACACACTCTTTTACTTATCAAATACTTTTACTTAAACTCTTTTAAACTTATATTCTGTGTATCTATATAGATATAGTTATATAAGTAGGATTGAAAGGACTTAGGACTGCTAGCCTACCTTACTTCCTGTTCCTTGTTTGGTTGTGGACTTAGGGTATCAAGGTTAGTTGTCCGAAGGTCGTTTAAATCCTAGTTATATATTATGTATATGTATATAGATATAAAAGGTTATTTCTTTCATTCAGTTTCATGCCCTTGGGTAGCAAGGGTATACAAACATGTTCATACATTGCTAGTAAGCTACCATGGGGGTAGTTTAGGAAGATACTATTACTAGAACAATGAAACATACAATGAGTCAGTTCATATATGAGTCAATACATACTATGATGAGAAACAAACATAAAACAGAGTGATGAGAAACAAACATACAGGCTAGACAGAGAAAGAACACAATACAGCTAGCACACAAATCACATAACATTTACACTAATACATTTATGTGAGCCATTAAACAGGGCATGGCACTACCTGCCATGACTGTTTTTGTATCAGAATCTCCTTAATTGGGGAGCGTATGAGTTTGTGTATAGATCTATACTGGATTGACTATCCTACACCTTGCTGCTCGCTACAGTGGGACTTGCAAGTCTACGGGTGCCAAACATCATTTTTACGGCATCTTACATTGTCGTTTTACTATAGAGTCGGTAGCAAGATACAGGCCGATCACATGTAACCTTATAATATACATTTGGCTTAAGGTAGTTAGTACATCAGTAGTTACCTAATACAGCACTACAGTACTATAACATTTTCCCTTACATTTTACTTTGTGTTATTCACACAATAAACAATGATGAAAAACTATATTTTTGGTTAATGATAGTCGGATTTGGGAAAATACACACTTTTACAAGAGATACACACACAGACACTAGATGCCTTGGTAGAAGGCTACTTTTAGTAGGAAACATAGGTTTTTCTAGGAGAGTTCAAACAAATACAAACTTTTTACAAACATATACAGTATATTTTACAAAACATCTTACAAATGCTTTCATACAAACACAGACACTAATATACTTATGATCTCACCAGCTTTAAAGCTGATAAACTCTTTCAAAATAACTTGTATTCTCAGGTCACCAGTAGACAGGTACCGGAGCCAGGTTTTGAGAAGATGGAGCTCGTTCCAGACTCATCTTATATTTTGATGTATATTGTTTTGGTGTCTTTAAAACTTGACAGAACACACTTGTATGAAAATATATTATTAATGCAATGGATTATGTTGTTGCTTGTTTACTACTTGCATTGTTGTGATACTGTACATGACGTCCTCCACCCCAGAACGTTTCCGCCGTTCATAGGTTTTGGGGGTGTGACATGTGACCTCCTCCTTATATGATAGGTCATACGGAACTGATCATAACATGGAGGTAAGGAGTGCAGTATGATATCAATAGCCAGCTCCTTAGGGAAGTTCACATTCAACTTAAGCAATCGGTCCATAAACCTTTGCATCTTCTGCAAGTGGCCCGTGATGGGTTTACCATCCTTCATCTTGGTTGTTATCATGGAAGAGATGATTTCATACCTCTCTTGACGAGCACTCTGATGGTATCTTTCCATCAGGTCCTGGTGCATCTCATAAGGGTAGAAATCTTCATAGGATTTCTAGAGTTCTGTTGTCATGGTAGCCAACATGTTACAAGACACCTTAGTGGCATCCTTCTCATGGGTAGTGTACTCAGCAATCTCCTCTGGAGTAGCAGAAGACTCATCGATTTCCTTCAGCTCATTGTCTAGGACATATTCCTTGTCCTCATAACGAGTGACCATATTGATGTTCCTAATCCAATCATTGAAGTTGAAACCATCAAAGATGACTCTCCCACAAAGGTTCATGAGAGAGAAGGAGCCAGAAGGGTTTGAGCCAGAAGCATTGTTGGAAGACATCTGAAAAGGAAGAAAGACAAGTTTAGATTAGATAAAGAGTCCTTAATAAGATACCCAATTGAAATATTAAGGCTAGGACCCAACACAATATTTTATAACTTGGAAGAGGGATGCCTTAATCCAAGCTACAAAATATTTGAAGGTAGGTAAATGACGATTTACCAATTTCCACCATGAAAAGGAAATAGATTATTATGTTTTAATTAGATTGAAACTCCTAGATCTTTTGAGATTCATTGAACAATTCAATGGCATGTTTAAATCTTGATTATGCCCTTCAAGTTTGTGACTGGGATACCGAGGATCACAAACAAGGTGTGAATAACCATGCAAATTAACTTGGTACTCTTAATTTTATCACCTAATCGATGTGCCGGTTAACCACACACGCTCCACCGATCTATGACAAACCTTAAGCCACCCTTTGCCACCCTTGTTAAGTCCAAGTTAGTGTGCCGGTTAACCTGTAACATCCAGATTCCCAGGTATTCTATGATTTTCATTTATTGAGTTTGAGAGAAGGACTCGACGAGTCGACACCTAGACTCATCGAGTAGGATCGCGATTTGCTGACTGGATTAATGAATGGACTCGACGAGTCGGCAGGGTGACTCGACGAGTCCGTGCTGGCAGCAAAAACCCTAAATCTTTGGGCCTGTGCCCTATTTAAGGGTCCTTATAGCCCTCATTTGCGGCTACCAGTCTAGAGAGAGAAAGCCTAGTGAGCTTGGGTGTAACATCCGGATTTCCAGGCATGACAATTTGAGTATTTCTTTCTGAGTTATGAGGAGGGACTCGACGAGTTGACGACTAGACTCGTCGATTAGGATCACGATTTGCTGACTGGATAAATGAAGGGACTCGACGAGTCGATGGGTGAACTCGACTAGTCCGCACTGTGAACAGAAAACCTAAATCTTTGGGGCCTGTGCCCTATTTAAGGGTCCTTATAGCCCTCATTTGTGGCTACCAGTCCAGAGAGAAACCCTAGAGAGCTTGAACGAATTGTGTGAGAGAGAAAGCCATTTCAACCCTTTTTGGTGTTGTTTTGCAAAGAAGAAGGTGTTTCCAGCTAGAGGAGGTCAAGAGGGTTGCTAATCCGTGGTTTCCAAGCTTGGATCTGTAGTGTTGAGGTAGCAAATCGATCCTTTCTCTGTTTGGTTTAAGATCCTTGAATTTTAGGGTTTTCTATGCCCTTTATTGCCTTGAAATGTTGAGTATGTTGTCCCTTTGAGTGTTCGACTCTGGATCTGGACCTCTAGAGGTCCAGAGGGCCTTATCCATTCTGCTTTATGTTGGTTCATGGAGGGAATGAGACTATGTTGCCATTTTAGAAGCCATTTCACCAAGGAAAACCTTATGTGCGTTGCATGAATGTCAAGACTGAACCTTTACGTGATTATTGTGTTTGGGAAGGTCAAATCTATAGGTTAGAGAAGCAGATCTGACCTCAGAAGGTCAATGGAGTGTTGCCATGGACGCTACTCGCCGAGTTCATAAGTAGACTCGACGAGTCGAGTCGGGGTTGCCCCGTGATTCGTGACAGGTGTAACCTGTCGAGTGAAGGGATGACTCGACGTGCCGAGTGAGGCTAGAAGGATTCTGGGGACCCGCATGGACTCGCCGAGTCGCCCATGTGCACTCGACGAGTCGGGTCAAAGTTTGACCGTTGACTTCAGTTGACCTTAGGGTTTTGGTCAAGCTGACTCAAGAGAGTACTAGGAGAGGTAGAATGGTCTTCTACCCATCATTAGAGATGAGATGATGAGAGAGTATTGATTAGGGATGTTATTCTGTTGATAGGAGGAGGCTAGATCGGGTATCCGAGCATGCGAGATTATCCGATATCATACAAGGTGAGTCTTCTCACTATACTGTACCTAGAGTGGTACCTATGTGTGACCGGAAGGTCTTATATGCTATGAGATGTATGTGTTGTATGCTGTTATGTGATATGTATGTGCTATGTATGTTATGAATGATAAGGACCGAAAGGTCATCATGATGTGGACCGGAAGGTCGGGATGATATGGACCGGATGGTCAGGATGATATGGACCGAAAGGTCATTACGAGTAGGGCCGGAAGGTCTACCAGAGTGGTGGGATGGAAGTCCTCTGAGACACAGAGACCGGAAGGTCTTATAGCCTTGAGTGGCGTATGTGCGTATTGGTATTTTGGGGAACTCACTAAGCATTTATGCTTACCGTTTGTGTGATATGTGTTTCAGGTACCAGTGAGGATCGCGGGAAGGCGCCGACATGATTTGTACACACTGAAGGAGTTTTATGTATTGAGATTCTGGGATATGTTTTGTTATGATAACATTGGATACATTATGTTTCGATATTACCTTATGAATAAAAGTATGTTTTAAAATTGAAAAATTGTTTTGGAAATTTACGTTGTTACAAGTTGGTATCAGAGCCTTGGTTTGAGGGATTCGGATGCACCTTCGGGTGTATTTGAACTCAAACTGAGGATTTGAGAAAGTTTTTCATAAAAGGAACAATTTTTCTAAAAAGTAAAGGAAATTGAGGAAAACGGAAAGAAGCAGTGTGTACGATCAGCCAATGCCCGAACGGTGATTTCCAAAAATACCCTTTCATTATGTGTTATGAGATATGATATGATATGTTATGCATCCTAGGGTAGGCTAGGTATTCATATTAGGACTAGAGTGGCCTGATTTGTGATGCCTTAGCCTAGGGGATTACTGCTGCTATTGATGCTTCGAGAGTGAGTAGGTAGCAGTGAGGAGCTTATGAGAGGCATACCGAAGGGTAGCCTGTGCTTAGCGAGAAGTAGAGTACTTGTGATCTGGGATCCTAGGAGGAGGACTTGGGGTGAATACTGATGCGGTATGGACGATAGTATAGGGCCCGTACTACTGAAAACACCGGATCAGTGAGCAGTCCAAGTAAAAATCCTTAGGGTACCAGGGAACAAGTAGGGTTGGGTGATCGAATGCGAGTATACTCGATCGAGTCTCTGGTATCTTTATGTTGTGTTTCATAGACAGCATGGTGGGTACACGTCACACACCAGAGAGCAGCGGAGTTAGCGATGACGAGATTCGCAGGATGATTCGTGATGAGGTGGCCGCGACCATACATGAGGTCATACACGAGATGCTTGGGTCTATCGAGACCACGTTGATTGAGACGTTCGATGAGCGATACACTGCTATTTCGGAAGCTGCTGCTGCTGCAGCCACCGAAGCTGTCGCAACTGCTAGGCCACGAGGGGGTGACTCGTTGCTGTACCGGGAGCTCGGCAACACGAAGTCACCAGGGTTTGATGGGACAGGATCCGATAGCCGCAAGAGGCGATATCATGGTACGCGTACCATGATAAGTAGCAGATTGAGAAGTGATGTCGTGGTTCGAGTACCATGATAAGTAGCGGATTGAGAAGTGATGTCATGGTTCGAGTACCATGATAAGTAGCAGATTGAGAAGTGATGTCGTGGTTCGAGTACCATGATAAGTAGCAGATTGAGAAGTGATGTCATGGTTCGAGTACCATGATAAGTAGCAGATTGAGAAGTGATGTCATGGTTCGAGCACCATGATAAGTAGCGGATTGAGAAGTGACGTCATGGTTCGAGTACCATGAGTTGTAGCAGGTCGAGAGGTGATGTCATGGTTCGAGTGCCATGATGTGAGGTGGATTGAGAAGAGGGAACATGGTTTGAGTACCATGATTAGTAGAAGTGGCCACACGGTTTGAGTATCTTGACATGTGGCGGTTAGTGTTTCTGGTTATTCCGTGGGGAATTGTCTAGACTGAGATCAGAGGTGAATGAGTATGGGGCCAGAAGGCCATGATGAACAAGTTTTAGTGGAGCATCCCTTAAAAAGGGAAATCGAGTGAGCTCCGAGGGATTGTGGGTGATATACCAGTTGGAGTCGCAAGACTCAGGGATGAGTAGGGATGGTGCGTTATGGGAGAATACGTTCTGGGCTGGGCAACCGGCCGATAGTGGAGAGGTCACTTCCTGTGACCCGAGTGGTGCTATTTCTGTTCCTGTGAGAGACATAAGAGGTGTAGAGATTTCGGTTTTGAGTTTGGGGGTGAGCCCTGTGGGATTGCACGGATGGTGATCTTCAACCAGAGTATATGGCAGTAGGTCTGCCGCGAGGTAAAGATATAGCTTGAACAGGTTGTCAGTGAGGACTGAGATGGTCAAGGACCAGGATACACCCTAATTGAGTATAGTAGGGCATGTGTTAGCAGTAGCGTCGGACGATCAAGAGGAGTATATCAGGACGGTGCCCTTATTGTCTTTGATGGGTATTAAGAGCGGAAATATCGTTTCTGCTCTTATGATAAGTGACGTGATGGAACGTTGGTTGAGGAGTCGATGATGAGGAGTACGGTAGATCATTACTTCCAGACTAAGAGTCAGGGTTAATACTGGACAGTTGGGAGGTCCGGTGATGGAATGGTGTGAGATTCTGAATAACTAGAGGCAGACATGGTGGGAAGTTCTGAGGATTTCATCTGAGTTTCAGGGCATTTGGAGCTGCTGGATTTCTGTCGGGAGATAATTGAGCGTTGCGTAGCACCTTCCAAGAGTAGGTGCGGTGATTACTGGTGGAAGCAGTCGGTGTGATAGGTTGCTGGCACGCCGATTAGGGATGGTTCGAACCCTAAGTGGGGGAGAACCATGTATTTTATTGAGGGGATCAGAGATTCGATCGAGAATGGTTAAGAGATCTGGATATAGGGACCGACGGTGTGAATTCATTGAGCCCAAGGTTGTTGGTGATTGAGACGAGGTGCAGAGCGAGATAATGCATGTGTTATGTTTGAAAAGGATGAGTGCCTCCATGGCAAGTGGCCGTTGATCGGAGACCTTAGGGTGAACAGGAATTCTTCAAGGTCATAATAGTGAATTCGAGATGGTTGGCTCGTAGGGTGAGTTCGGCGGTTGACAAATTCTGGTTCAATGATGGGGCTGTTATTCAGCTTGGAAAGGGCAGAAGTTGATTAGACAACCAATTTCAGGTTGTGGAACAGGAAGATCAGTGGATGAGACGAGACATCGTGAGGTCCTATGTGGTGTATCGAGGTATCCGAATTTAATGCATTGGATTTCGGATAATTTTGAGTCTTGAGTGGAGACGGCAAGTGGTGGGTCAAGCATCGATGATTCCAGTGGGAGCCCTTTTGGTCAATGACAGGAAGTGAGATTGTCCAAGAATATGGATCGTAGCAGGGAAGGGTGTTTTGTTATGACGATTGCGGCCAGATATAGTGATGCATAATTTGGGTAAGTGCATACACTTATCTATGATCGATCCACGGATTGTGAATCAGTCAGAGGTTGTTGTGATGCTACGGGAAGCCATAGTACTCACTAGTCAGAGGTTGTTGTGATGCTACGGGAAGCCGTAATACTCACTAGTCAGTGGTTGTTGTGATGCTACGGGAAGCCGTAGTACTCACTAGTCCGAGGTTGTTGTGATGCTACGGGAAGCCGTAGTACTCACTAGTCAGAGGATTGTTGTGATGCTACGGGAAGCCGTAGTACTCACTAGTCAGAGGTGTGGTGATATTGCGGGAAGCCGTAGTACTCACCAGTCAGTGAGAGGTTGTGGTGATACTGCGGGAAGCCGTAGTACTCACCAGTCAGTGAGAGGTTGATGTGATGCTACGGGAAGACGTAACACACACTAGTCAGTGAGAAGTTGTTATGGTAAAGTACTCTTTGATCAGAGCAGGGCGCAGGAGAGTTTTAGGCATGGGGTGGCCCTAATTTATGAGTTTTGGGAGCCTGGTGGTCGGACCAGGGGCGAGACCGGGGTCTCCTCAATGATAGGGAGTCATTATGTTCTGGGTAAGGTGTGGTCATCGCAATCCGAAAGAATGGGATAAGTGAGGTATGCATGGGTTGCGGGAAATGAGTTCTGAGTTGAGTGCTTCATTGGGGCGAGTGGTTCCAACTCTGGGTCGGACCAAACTCTCGAGTTTGAGTTTGGCTCTGGTGGTGCGTTGGATAGGCGAGATGAGATTTTGGATTCTGAGGTGGGTTCCATGTTGAGGAGTATTTTTTTTCATCTGATGTCTTAGACCTGTGTGGGTCAGTACTCGGGTACGGGAGGTACCACAAGTCGCATGGAACGATGAGTAACAGATGACAGAGGTCGGGGTTGAGTCGATCTCCAGTTGGGAAGGAAGCATTCGCTTAGGGTTAAGCGAACTTCGTTATTTGTGTGTCACATTGGGCCGATGTGGTTATAGTAAGAAGGAAACCATGGAGACGGTTGGGATAATGCAACGGATGACCCTGGAGGTTCAACTGTTGGGTCGAGATCAGATCTGGTACTCAGTGTTAAAAAGGGATACGAGGGATGCAGCTGAGGCTTATGATTTTAGATGTCTGAGGACTTCTGAGCGAGCATGATTCTCTTGCGTCAGAGAACAGGATGTTGAAAGTTTATTGTTCGGATGGATTCTGATAGTAGTTCAGTGGATGCGCCCTAGTGGGATGTAAACCCTTTCGTTCATTGGGGCATGATTCAGACTGTTTTGGTACGTTGGTATGAGCGATCGGTAGTCGATTGTCAGATGTTGTCTTGTGAGAATCAGAGGAGCAGTGAGTTATCAGGGTTTGATGTTCGAAGAGCGAATATCATGGTGATAGCGTGAGTGGGCGGTCTGGCGGCAGGCTAGGCCACTAGAGTTTCCCGATTCTGGGAAGGTCAGAAAGGGGTATCTTAGCGACATAGGGGCCGGTTTTATTCTAAATTTGGAGTTCCTGGTCGGATCCAGGTATTCATCGAGAAGGATATCGTTTTGGTGTGAGAACCTCTCAGTGGTGCTTTTTGAGTGTTTGGTTTCTATCTATGTGGGTGAGGAGCGATTTCGAGGGCGAAATCTATATCAAGTGGGGGAGAATTGTAACATCCGGATTTCCAGGCATGACAATTTGAGTATTTCTTTCTGAGTTATGAGGAGGGACTCGACGAGTTGACGACTAGACTCGTCGAGTAGGATCGCGATTTGCTGACTAGATAAATGAAGGGACTCGACGAGTCGATGGGTGGACTCGACGAGTCCGCGCTGTGGACAGAGACCCTAAATCTTTGGGGCCTGTGCCCTATTTAAAGGTCCTTATAGCCCTCATTTGCGGCTACCAGTCCAGAGAGAGAAACCCTAGAGAGCTTGAACGAATTGTGTGAGAGAGAAAGCCATTTCAACCCTTTTTGGTGTTGTTTTGCAAAGAAGAAGGTGTTTCCAGCTAGAGGAGGTCAAGAGGGTTGCTAATCCGTGGTTTCCAAGCTTGGATCTGTAGTGTTGAGGTAGCAAATCGATCCTTTCTCTGTTTGGTTTAAGATCCTTGAATTTTAGGGTTTTCTATGCCCTTTATTGCCTTGAAATGTTGAGTATGTTGTCCCTTTGAGTGTTCGACTCTGGATCTGGACCTCTAGAGGTCCAGAGGGCCTTATCCATTCTGCTTTATGTTGGTTCATGGAGGGAATGAGACTATGTTGCCATTTTAGAAGCCATTTCACCAAGGAAAGCCTTGTGTGCGTTGCAGGAATGTCAAGACTGAACCTTTACGTGATTATTGTGTTTGGGAAGGTCAGATCTATAGGTTAGAGAAGCAGATCTGACCTCAGAAGGTCAATGGAGTGTTGCCTTGGACGCTACTCGCCGAGTTCATAAGTGGACTCGACGAGTCGAGTCGGGGTTGCCCCGTGATTCGTGACAGGTGTAACCCGTCGAGTGAAGGGATGACTCGACGTGCCGAGTGAGGCTAGAAGGATTCTGGGGACCCGCATGGACTCTCCGAGTCGCCCATGTGCACTCGACGAGTCGGGTCAAAGTTTGACCGTTGACTTCAGTTGACCTTAGGGTTTTGGTCAAGCTGACTCAAGAGAGTTCTGGGAGAGGTAGAATAGTCTTCTACCCATCATTAGAGATGAGATGATGAGAGAGTATTGATTAGGGATGTTATTCTGTTGATAGGAGGAGGCTAGATCGGGTATCCGAGCACGGGAGATTATCCGATATCGTACGAGGTGAGTATTCTCACTATACTGTACCTATAGTGGTACCTATGTGTGACCGGAAGGTCTTATATGCTATGAGATGTATGTGCTGTATGCTGTTATGTGATATGTATGTGCTATGTATGTTATGAATGATAAGGACCGGAAGGTCATCATGATGTGGACCGGAAGGTCGGGATGATATGGACCGGAAGGTCAGGATGATATGGACAGGAAGGTCATTACGGGTAGGGCCGGAAGGTCTACCAGAGTGGTGGGATGGAAGTCCTCTGAGACATAGAGACCGGAAGGTCTTATAGCCTTGAGTGGCGTATGTGCGTATTGGTATTTTGGGGAACTCACTAAGCATTTATGCTTACCGTTTATGTGATATGTGTTTCAGGTACCAGCGAGGATCGCGGGAAGGCGCCGGCATGATTTGTACACACTGAAGGAGTTTTATGTATTGAGATTATGGGATATGTTTTGTTATGATAACATTGGATACATTATGTTTCGATATTACCTTATGAGAGCAAGCCATTTTAATCCTTTTTGGTGTTATTTTGCAAAGAAGAAGGTGTTTCCAGCTAGAGGAGGCCAGGAGGATTGCTAATCCGTGGTTTTCAATCTTGGATCTGCAGTATTGAGGTAGCAAATCGAACTCTCCTTCTGTTTTGGATAAGATCTATGAATCTAGGGTTTTCTATACCCTTTTTATGGCTTGAATTGATGAGTTTATGGTCCCTTTATGTGTTAGACTTCAGATCTGGATCCATAGAGGTCCAGAGAGCATTATCCATATTGCTTTATGAAGTGTTATGGAAGGAATGAACTTAGGTTGCCAATTTTGAGGCTATTTCTTCAAAAGGAACCATATATGTGTTGCATGAGTGTAAAGGTTTCACCTTTACGTGATTAGTGGGTATGGAAAGGTCAGATCTATAGGTTAGAGAAGCGGATCTGACCTCAGAAGGTCATTTGAGTGTTGCCATGGACGCAACTCGCCGAGTTCATAAGTGGACTCGACGAGTCGAGTCGGGGTTGCCCCGCGATTCGTGACAGGAGTAACCCGTCGAGTGAAGGGATGACTCGACGTGCCAAGTGAGGCTAGAAGGATTCAGAGGACCCGCATGGACTCGACGAGTCGCCCATGTGCACTCGACGAGTCGGGTCAAAGTTTGACCATTGATTTCAGTCGACTTTAGGGTTTTGGTCAAGCTGATTCAGGAAAGTTCAGGGAGGGGTAGAATGACCTTCTACCCAATCTGTAGTGATGAGACTATGAGAGGGTATTGATCATGAATGTTATTCGGATGATAAGAGGAGGCTAGGTCGGGACATCAAGCACAAGAGTTTATCCGACTTCGTATGAGGTGAGTCTTCTCACTATACTGTACCTAGAATGGTACCTATGTGTGACCGGAAGGTCTTATATGCTATGAGATGTATGTGCTGTATGCTGTTATACGATATGTATGTGTTATGTATGTTATGAATAATAAGGACCGGAAGGTCATTATGATATGGACCGGAAGGTCAGGATGATATGGACCGGAAGGTCATTACGGGTGGAACCGGAAGGTCTACCAGGGTTGTGGGACGGAAGTCCTCTGAGACACAATGACCAGAAGGTCTTATAGCCTTGAGTGGCGTATGTGCATATGTGGTATTTTGGGGAACTCACTAAGCATTTATGCTTACAGTCGTTATGTTATGTGTTTCAGGTACTAGCGAGGATCGCAGGAAGGCGCCATCATGATCCGTACACACTCATGGAGTTTATGTCTTGAGATTCTGGGATATGTTTTGTTATGATAACATTGGATATATTATGTTTTGATATTATCTTATGAATAAAAGTATGTTTTAAAAATGAAAAATTGTTTTGGAAATTTACGTTGTTACAAGTTGGTATCAGAGCCTTGGTTTGAGGGATTCGGATGCTCCTTCCGGTGTATTTGAACTCAAACTGAGGATTTGAGAAAGTTTTTCATAAAATAAACAATTTTTCTAAAAAGTAAAAGAATTTGAGAAGAACAGAAGGAAGCAGTGTGTACGATCAGCCAGCGCTCGAACGGTGATTTCCCAAAATACCCTTACATTATGTGTTATGAGATATGTTATGATAAGTTACGCATGCTAGAGTAGGCTAGGTATTCATATTAGGACTAGAGTGGCCTGAGTTGTGATGCCTTAGCCTAGGAAGATTTCTGCTGCTATGAGACGCTTGAGAGTGAGTAGGTAGCATTGAGGAGCTTATGAGAGGTCTACCGAAGGGTAGCCTAGGCTAGCAAGATGTAGAGTACTTGTGATCTGGGATCCTAGGAGGAGGACTTGGGGTGAATACTGATGCGGTGAGGACGGTAGTATAGGGCCCGTACTACTGAAGACACTAGATCAGTGCGCGGTCCAAGTAAGAATCCTTAGGGTATTAGGGAACAAGTAGGGTTGAGTTATCGAGTGCGAGTATGCTCGAGCGTGTCTCTAATATTTTTATGTTGTATTTCAGAGACATCATGGTTGGGACACGCCACAGACCTGAGATGAGCGACGTGTGTGACGAGGAGCTTCGTCAGATGATCCACGATGAGGTGGCTGCGGTGATCCGAACCGAGATTCCGGAGATGTTTGAGTCTATCAAGACCACATTGATTGAGACTTTTGATGAGCGGTACGTAGCGGTTACTGAGGCTGTGGCTGCTGCAGCTACTGCAGCTGTTGCTGCTGCTAGACCTCAGGGGGGTGATTCGATGTTGTTCCGGGAGTTCAGTAACATGAAGCCACCGGAGTTTGATGGGACGCAGGATCCGATTGCTGCGATGAGATGGATTTCTGATATCGAGGGATGCTTCTACACCTGTTCGTGTCCGGAGCATTTAAGGGTTCGGTTTGCACTGAACCAGCTTCGCTTGGGAACGAAGGACTGGTGGAAGTTTGTGACGGCGAACTTCACTCTTGCAGAGATTTCAGAGGTGACCTGGGAGAGGTTCACCATCATGTTGAGAGACGAGTACGTTCCCCCGGTGGAGAGGGAACGGTTGGCACATGAGTTTTTGTCCCTCAAGCAGGGGACGGAGTCAATGATTGTGTTCACACGGATGTTCCATGAGAGGGCGTTGTTTTGCCCTGAGCACGTGTCGTCTGAGCAGGCACGCATGAGTCGGTACTTGAGCATTTTGAGGAGGGATATCAGGGAGTTCGTGGTGAACTCGTCATACCGGACATTTGCTGAGCTCCAGGAAAATACCCGGAAGAGGGAGATTGAGCTGGAGACTCAGGCCTGGGAGGAGGCCGATTCTCAGGGGAAGGATCGACGGTCGGCACAGTCTCAATCGGCAGCCAAGCGGGCAATGCCCGCCGATTCGAGATCTGGAGGCCAGAAGGGCCACACTTGTGGGAAGTGCGGCAAGGGACATGATGTGGTTTGTCGATCAGGTGCTTGCTACAAATGTGGCAAGGAGGGGCACATAGCCAAGGATTGTCCCAAGGGGTTCAGGGTCTGCTTTCATTGCAATCAAACCGAACACCGGAAGGCCGAGTGTCCGCAGCTGCGGGGGACAGCACCGGCAGCACCGCAGGGATCTGCCCCTGCTGCCGTGCGAGCTACTCAGGTTCAGCCGGTGAAGGCCGAGGCAACGAAGGCTCACGAGAGAGCCTTCTAGCTGACAGTGGAGGAGGTCCGTGCAGCGCCCGGTGTCATGGATGGTATGTATTCTTTCATTTATTTATGCTGAGTTTGAGATATTGTGCTTATATTATGTTATGCGTAGGTACTTTTCTTGTGAGTTCTGTACCTGCTTTGGTGTTATTTGACTCGGGTGCGAGTCGGTCATTTGTGTCTTTAGCGTTTAGTCAGCACATCAGTATCCAGCAGGAGGCGTTGAGTCGACCTCTACGAGTTTCCATAGCTGATGAGCGAGCAGTGTATGCTACAGATGTAATTCGAGGATGTGTACTCGAGATCTTCGGTGTTGAGTTCTCGATAGATCTGGTCCCGATTGCGATGGGGGACGTGTGTGTCATAGTGAACATGGATTGGTTGAGCCGATTTGGGGCTGTTATAGACTGCGAGCGACAGTTGGTGACGATACGAGACCCTAGTGGGGGAGTACTTACGGTGTATGGCGAGGGTACCCGTTCTGGGTCAGCATTTTGTTCGGCTGCTAGAGCGTGGCGGAGCCTACAGCAGGGCTGTAGCAGGTTTGTGGCTTATATGATGGATTCACGAGTGGCCGCAGAGGGGCCAGGTTTGGTTAGTGATGTGCCGATAGTGCGTGAGTTCCCGGATGTTTTCCCCGAGGAGTTGCCGGGTGTGCCTCCCGTGAGGCAAGTGGAGTTTCGCATCGATTTGGTTCCGGGAGCGGCGCCTATCGCCAAGGCGCCCTATCGCCTTGCGCCACCAGAGATGCAGGAGTTATCCTCACAGATTCAGGTGCTGTTGGGGAAAGGATTTATCAGGCCGAGTAGCTCACCTTGGGGGACGCGGATCCTTTTTGTCAAGAAAAAGGATGGTTCCCACCGGATGTGCATTGATTACCGGGAGTTGAACAAGTTGATGGTCAAGAACCGTTATCCACTACCGAGGATTGATGATCTGTTCGATCAGTTGCGGGGAGCATCTTGGTTCTCCAAGATAGATTTGAGGTCTGGATATCACCAGATGAGGGTGCGAGATGAGGATTTCCAGAAGACGGCGTTTAGGACTCGTTATGGGCACTACGAGTTTGTGGTGATGCCTTTTGGGCTCACCAATGCACCAGCAGCGTTCATGGATCTCATGAACAGGGTATGCAGACAGATGTTGGACAGGTCGGTGATTGTATTCTTCGACGATATTCTGGTGTATTCGTGATCTAGAGAGCAGCATGAGGAGAATCTGAGAGAGGTTCTCGGAGTTTTGAGATCAGAGAGGCTCTATGCCAAATTCTCCAAGTGCGAGTTCTGGTTACGGGAGGTCCAGTTCTTGGGGCACCTCGTTAACCAGAATGGGATATTGGTTGATCCGGCCAAGATTGAGGCTGTGATGAGTTGGGAGGTGCCGAGATTGTTGAGAGAAAAACTTTGAGACACACTTGAACAAACGTTAGAACAAGTATAGTTGCGGAATAGTTTATCTCGAAGGATCTAAAAGCTCAACAATAATATTAATAAGTTAGAGTTAGATAGTTAGAAAGTTAGTTGCGGAAAAGTAAAGAAATGTAAATGACAATATTTGTTATATCAAGTATACACATAAGTTGATTCATAACGAGGAATGCATTCAGACCAAGTTAGTAAGTGAGATCAAACTTAGTGATTAAGTCACAAGAGACTTGCTTCGAAGAGAGATTGCAATTAGTTATATTCTAGTGATGCTTGAGAGTAAGGAGAGATGCGTAATCAGATAGAGAGATAGAAATGATAGCCTCAGAGTTGTATTGAATAAGTGAGAATGAGCTCTATTTATAGAGTCTCAAGAATTACACTAAATCACGTCTCTAAGAGTAGCCATGCAAGGCATACTGGACAATAGAGAGTATTACAATAAAAGTAGATAAAGTAAAGTAATCTAGTAGCTAAGAGTGACTGCGGTTGATGATGACTTCGGGTGAGGTTGCTGATGAAACCTTGAATGCGGATCCTTGTGGGCTGCGGTAGCTGAAGTTCAAGAGGGTCACTTTTCATGATTCAACAATTTCCCCCTAAGTGACCTCTTTAACTTCACTTCAGTTGTCAAGTTTTAGAAACTTGATTAGTATCCACCAAAATTTCCTGATATTTTCTAACCAGGTGATTCTTCTCAAGATCTCGAACTTGACTTCGGCAGTTGTGTGTTTTGATTTTTCAACTGCGGTTCGACAAACTTCAATCTGCTTCCTTGTAAGGCAGTTCATGGCAGTCAACAGAATGAAGTATTTGGTATCATTGAGTTTCCATTTGAAGATGACTCCGAGGTCTGGGAAGTTTGTTGCACCTAAGGATATTTCTTGGAATCCTTCAGTAATCATGGGTGCGGGGGTCAAGTGGTGGAAGATCAAATTTTGTGACTAGGATAGGATGAATGTCTGCATCAATTTTGGCAAAGTCACAGACAGTTTCCTTCAAGAAAGTACTTGCCCTCTCAAGCGCTATCTTCATCTTCGGATGCTTCTCCGACTTGTTCTGGAACACCTTCGCTATAAGAAAGACTTCTTCTGGGTTCATGCATGGGAAGTCAGCTTGGGTGCGGACATAGTCGTGATCCCTTCTTGTGTGAGTGTATTGAATGAAGTCAGCCTTCATGAACTTCCGGGGTTTGTAGTTTTTGACTGCGGATGGTCTATCGTTAGACCAGATTTTCTCTATGGAAGACGCATGTTTGGCATAGAACCGATTAAGTCTTTCGAATTCCATAGGCAGTCTCTTGTGGTCGGGCAGGTTGCGGTCAAATGGCTCAAATACATTAAAGTATTTAGCATTGGGAGAGATTGGAACATCCTAATAACCATCAGAGGCGGGTTTAGCATAGGTAAAGTATGGTTTGTAGTCATCATATAGGAGTCTGCGGTGGGGATTGATCTAGGAATTCACTAAGGACTCATCTATAGTGATGTCGAATCCGTTCTCTCTCCAGATGAGCTTCGCGAACTTGGCTGCTTTCCAATCTTTTTTCTTTTGTTGCGTTGCGGGGGAGTCATCTGAGTGTTCGGGTGACATGTTGGATGCAAGATTTTTAAAGTGGGGAGGGGTCTCTGGTCGCTTAGGAGGAGTTTGTTGAATGATCTCCTTTTGTGGTGGAGACAGATGCGGTGGTGGCGTCTAATGAGATGGTTGCGGTAAGGGAACTCTTTCAGTAATGATGGGGGGACTTTGATGGTGGGAAATGTTGTTGGACTGATTGGAATGATGGTCTTCTTCCTCACTTCCCCCTCTTGAGGAATGCAACACCGGAGCATCCTCAAGCCATTGTCTGAGACCATCGACTTTGGCATATACTTCCTGGAACTAGGCTTTAAGAGCATCCGCCAGTTGTTGATTGTTGGGGATGGTGGTGTTGAAGAGCAGCCGGTGAATCTCCTTTGTGAGTTGAAGAATTTCGGGGCCATGGAAGTTTGATGATAAAGATCGTTGCAGTCTGTTGATTGTAGCTTGAAGGAATGAGATAGTGGACTCATATGCAGTGTGAGTCTCAGCTATCAGCTTTTGAGATTGAGTTGACTGGTCCACAATGGCTGCTTGTAAGTCTTTCTTGATTGCGGACACCTCAGAGATGAGGCGCTCTGCAGCAGCCATGAATTGCTTGTGATCAGCTTGGCGACTTGTGTCCAGGGATCGAATTCCCATTTCAACCTTCAGGGAGATGCGCTCAGCAGCCAATCTTTCACGGGTTTCCAGTCTTTCTATTCTTTCGATCAAGGACTGCGGTCCATGAATGTCTTCTGGTTGCGGTTGTGTTGGCTTAACCGCAGCTAGAATCTGATCGACTTTAGCTTGCAGACTTAAAAATTCTTTTCTGGTCACCGCATTCTTCTTCTTCTTCTTCTTAGCTTTTGGCTTGGAGGTTGAGTGTTGAGAACCACTCGATTCTTCATCTTCATCAAAAATCATCAAATCGTCATCAGAAGGAGGGGGTTGATTTACTTTATTCATATCAAAGTCGTCGAAGCCGAATATGGGAGCTGAGCTGACTTCGATTGCGGTTCCTTCTTCTTGAGATTCTTGAACAATTGGAGTTGGAGGGAATTTGGAGGCTCCTTCACCATCATGAGTGGACTGAGCCCTGCGGATTGTTTCAGCCATTTCAGACATCCATTCTAGTACTTTCAGGATGGTGGCTACGGTATTGGCATTGTTGATTGCGTCTGCCCAATACTTAGCCACAAATTGAATTTCCTATTGCTTTTGTTGCAGTTGCTTGATTTGCCGATCCTTCCTTGCTTGGAATGCCCTACGGAAACCAGCATACTTCTTGATATCGGACTCAGACACCGGAGTGTAATGTAACCATGAGTCATTCGATTCATCTCCGTCAAATCCTTGGAATCGCACCGAAGTGTCCTTCATGTTCACGGATCCTTGCACATTGGTGCTCACCGTGCCTAAACCACCTGTTACAGATGTAAGCAGAGTAGGATTTCCTGAGCTTCCTCGGTCTCCTTGACCCGTAGTCAAGTCTGGCCTCGGCTCAGTTCTGGCAAGGGCGGAAGAATTGCCCTGCGGTTGGGAAGGTGTTTGAAGTGTTTGGGTTACAGACAAGAGGATGGAGTTCAACTCCTCAGGAGAAAAGAAATGAAGTCGGGAAGCCCTAGAGACCTTAGGGCGAGAACTAGTGTCATCCTCTTGGGAGTGAACTAGGGGGAGTCTCCGCGATGTGGTGAAACAGACACACTTTCCGTGTCTGATTGGAAGAGGATTGTGGTGTTGAATGGGTCTGCGGCCACCCCAAGGACTACCGGAGCCTTTTGAGAGGCTGCGACATCTGTACGGTTACGCATTTGGCCAGTGGGATCGGTTTTTATTTTCTTTAAGATGGAGATGGGTAGTGCATCCTCATCAGAATCAGTTGCAGTGGATTCGTCATTTGAGGGTACAGTTTGGGTGATTTTGCGTTTCTTTGAGGGTTCAGTTGGTTTGAAAGCATCTTTCTTTGGAGTTCTTTGTTTCTTGGAACCATTGCGGGGGCCTTGATGGGCTGAGACTAATTGTTTGCGTCTTTGAGAGGAAAGAGTGGTGGAAGATGGGACTGCGGTGCTACCAGGAATGGTGAGTGCAGATGTGGCTTGTAGAGGCGGGGTAGAAAGGTATGGGCTAATACCTTTGGTAGCCTCTATATGGTCTGTGACATCAGGGGTTTTAAGTCCAAGTGATGTCAGAATGTGAACTGGTAGTCGTCTTATAGGTCCGAAGTTAGATTGGTCTTTGGAGGGATTATACCTTTTGAGATCTTTGGTGATGAAGAGGTTGGTGTCGTTGCCCATGCTAGTTCCTGCATCCGCATGAAGATCTGAGATGCATAGAGACCAGAACCTTGCAAATGTAAGTTCGGTAGGGTTTTCCCTTAGGCTCTCTTTGGGAATGTACTGCAGAAAGTCATCCCACAAGATCTGACCGTAGTTAACGTCGTGGCCAGTGAAAATGCTCCAAACTAGTTCCAAAAGCTTGAGACACATATTGTCAGTGCCTCCGGTTCGGCCTGACAAACTGCGGATGACGAAGTGACAAACGAATTGCCACACCACATGCAGTTGATTCTTCTTGAATTCGCCAATTCCTTTGATCTTTTTCTGATAACCCATTTGGTAGAGAGCTGAGAGAATGTCTGTCATACTTGGAGTGAAGACCTTGGTTGAAGGATGAACCAGCAGATTAATGGCGTTGAGAAACTTTTCTTTGTTCAGAATGACCAAAGAATCGTTCACTAAGTTCATATGCACCTCTTGAGGATTCTTGAGGGGTCTGTAAGCAGAGAATGCACATTTGAATAAGGTTGAAAGAGGAACTACGTCTGTGAATGCATCGAAGGGGCCAAATAGAGGGTGATTGTTCAAGAACTTGATCATTAGCTTGATTGGAGCATTTAGGAGGAATGCTCTTCGAACACAACCCTAAAATTGCTTGAAGCAATTGAAGGCATTTGATTTCTTGTTTCAGAATCAGACCCAGTTGGTTTTGCAGAGGCAAAAGCCTTGGAGATTTTCTTCGAGATGCCTGATTTCACAATTGTGAGAGTTTGAGAAGGAATGCAGAAACAGATTGTGAGAATGGAGAAAAGGTTCAAAGTTCAGAGAGCGTAAACTGTTCTTGGGGAAGAAGAAGGGGTTTTATAGGGATGGATTTGAACAGTAATTAATTTTACCCTAAGTGAAAGAAGATAAGGTAAAAAGGACGTTTGGGGGTTATTTTTAATTTGGGAGGAGAAATCTCAGCCACAGATTATGAAAAGGTTTAAATTATTTTTGAGATTTACCAAAAAGGGTTTGCAATTAATGTAGTGTCAGGCGTACAACATCACGTCTGATGATCGTGTGGTGAGGGTGGTTTAATCCATTGTGCAAAAAGGAAGTTGTAACGGATTGGATGTGTTGGGTAATAGGAAGGGACAGATTAAAAGGATTTGTTTATGGAAAAACGTTCTTTTTGTCATCATACCTAAAATAGGTCTGACACAAGGTTTATTCAAAAAGGGAATGGGACAGTTTCTCAAGGAATGTTTTTATTTAATGTTTTTCTTATTTAACGAAGGATCACTAAATAGCACACCATGATTCAAGGGTTAATGAAACAGTTGAGAAACTATCAAAGTGGTTGCGGATTGAGACTTCATTGCGGATGGATCCTTTAACATTGCAGATGGATCATTTAACATTGTGGATGGATCATTTGTCATTGCGGATGGACGGATGGATGTCTATAGTAGAAGAACTGAGGAGAACACTTGAACAAGAAGTTAGTAACAACAAACAATAAGGACCAGTGAAGGATAAATATGATATATGGTTGCGGTACATAAACTGTGGTACACAGGATATACCAAAACCATTTATCAAAAGTAACTTCAGTTAGGACCGCAACAGAGACCAAGGATGGTCTGCGGTACCTATCAATTCAAAAAGAATTGTGGGTCCGGATTCATCATTCCTAACATTTGTAAGAAACTGTTGAGTTTTGTAGAGTCAAGCGCCTTTGTGAACACATCAGCAATCTCTTCATGAGTATGGACAAAGATGAGTTCGATGTTACCTTTCAGGATGTGGTCTTTGATGAAGTGATACCGTAGTTCAATATTCTTTGTCTTGGAGTGCTGAATTGGATTGTGGGAAATAGCTATAGCACTTTCAGAGTCACAATAGATTGGTATCCACAGCATTCTGTATCCGTAGTCCATAAGTTGTGTTTTCATCCATAAGACTTGAGAACAACAGCTAGCTGCGGCCACATATTCAGCTTCTGCGGTAGACAGTGATACACAACTTTGTTTTCTTGATGACCAGCTGACGAGACTTCCTCCCAGAAATTGACATCCTCCTGAGGTGCTTTTTCGATCTAGTCTACATCCGGCGTGATCTGCATCTGTGAATGCTTGTAGACTGAAGTCATTGCCTGCGGGGTACCATAAACCGAGAGTCTTGCTTCCTTTCAGGTATCTTAGAATTTGTTTGGCTGCGGTCATGTGTGACACCTTTGGGTCAGCCTGATACCTTGCGCATACACCAGTTGCAAAGACGATATCTGGACGGCTTGCGGTGAGGTACATCAATGAGCCTATGATACCTCTATAAGTCTTGTGATCCACTGATTCGCCCGAGGGATCAGCATATATCTTATATCCGAAGGCCATGGGGACCTTAGCCGAAGAACAGTTGTCCATTGAATATTTCTTTAACAGTTCTGTGGTGTATTTCTCCTGATAAATGAATATCCCTTGAGGAACTTGTTTCACTTGAAGTCCTAGAAAGAAGTTAATCTCTCTATTCATGCTCATTTGGAACTTGTTGGTCATGAGCTTAGCAAATTCATTCACCATTCCTTGATCAGTAGATCCGAAGATGATATCATTCACATATATTTGCACAAGCATAAGGTGATTACCATTTGCTTTTCTAAATAAAGTGGGATCAATCACTCCTCTTTTGTATCCGGACGAGACAAGAAATTCAGAAAGAGTCTCGTACCACGCTCTTGGGTCTTGCTTTAGACCGTAGACTGCTTTTTCAAGCTCGTAGCAGTGGTCTGGGAATTCAACACTTTCAAAGCCCGGAGGTTGCTAAAGATAAACCTCCTCTTTTAGTTCCCTATTGAGAAAAGCACTTTTTACATCCATTTGATGAATCTTGATGTTCTTGTGGGATGCGTATGCTAAGAAGATTCGGATGGCTTCCATACGTGCTACCGGAGCATACGTTTCATCATAGTCAATACCTTCAAGTTGACTATATCCCTTTGCAACTAACCTTGCCTTGTTTCTGACTACCGCACCAGATTCATGCAGCTTGTTTTTGAACACCCATCTAGTACCAACAATGGTGTGACCTTGCGGCTTCGGGACGAGCTGCCATACTTTGTTTCTTTTGAATTCTTCTAGCTCTTCTTGCATTGCGGATATCCAGTCTGGGTCTAGTAATGCTTCTTTGATCATTCGGGGCTCGACCGAGGACATAAATGCTGTGTAGTGACAATGATCAGATAAATCCTTGAAATATCGAGTCTGGATACCTGCAGATGGGTTGCCAATGATTTGACCTGGTGGGTGGTCCTTCGTCCATACATGTAGACGAGGTTGCAGATAGTCAGCAGCTGCGGTAGAGGGAATGTCTTCTATAACAAAAGACTCTTTAGTTGGAGATGGCAGTTCCCCCTGGACTTGAGAACATCCTACTGAATTGTCTTGAATTGGACGAGTGGGATCAGAGTTCTCTAGGGCAGATGGTGAAGGTTCCCCCTGGAATGCTGATGGGAGTTCCCTTTGAACCTGAGAAGGTTCCCCCTGGATTGCGGATGGGAGTGTGATAATCCTTGAGTCTGTTCTTGTGTCAATGTTCTCTATGTTTTCATCATCCGAGTCCGAAGAGACGTTTGATGGTAATGATTCTCTGCAGATGGGAACTTGAGCTACATCAATCACTGGAACTTCGATGGTTGTTACTTGATCCGGAGTAGAACTTTCCCCCTCAACCAGCGAGGTGGAAGTATTGAGAGATGCTACTTCGGATAGTGATGGACCAGATACATCAGCGTGCTGGTGTTGAGCTTCCTGAGACACAAGAACTTCGGATAATTTCGCTGTTTCTACAGGGTCGAAGAGATCGTCATAGTTTAGTTCAACTAGATTTAATGGACCCGAAGAGGTAGGAATATCACTTTCCAGAATTGCTGTGGTTTCAGTCGATGGAGGGGTGTTGCGGATGTGATAGTCATCAAATTTCACATCGAAGCTTTCAATGACGAGCCTTGTACGTCTAATGAGAACCCTGTAAGCAACTTTGTTAGTGGAATAGCCAAGCAAGATGCCTTCATCAGACTTCAGTGAAAACTTGTTAAGACGATCTTTGTTGTTGATCACAAAACATCTACACCCAAAGATATGAAAGAAGCGGACATTTGGCTTGCGGTTGTTAAGGCCCTCATACGGTGTTTTGTTGAGACGTTTGCACACAATGCTTCGGTTCTGTACAAAGCATGCGGTGGCCACTGCTTCGGCCCAGAAGTAGAGAGGAAGGTGTGCAAAGTTGAGCATGGATCTGGATGCTTCTACTAGAGTTCGGTTCCTTCGCTCTACTACTCCATTTTGTTGCGGTGTGTAGGGAGCGGAGAAGTTGTGAGTGATGCCCTTGGAAACCAAGAAACTGTTTAGGAGATGATTAGTAAACTCGGTTCCATTATCACTTCGGATACGTCATACTGGTAACTTGATCTGAAGTTCTATTTCCTTGATGAAATTGATGAGAATCTGCGGTGTTTCTGACTTGAGTCTAAGGAAGAACACCCATGTGAAGCGTGTGAAGTCATCTACTATAACCAATATGTATTTCTTGTGATGGAGACTGGCTACGGTGGAAGGACCGTAGAGATTAATGTGCAAGAGCTCCAGTGGTTCAGAAATTCAAGAGTCAATCACCATGGGGTGACTTGCTTTGGATTGCTTTCCACATTGACATGCAGGACAGAGAGTATCATTGCTGAACTTGAGAATAGGGAGTCCTCTGACTAGTTCTCCGGTGACCAAATTGTTGATGTACCTGAAGTTGACATGAGCTAGGTTGCGGTGCCATAGCCAGCTGACTTCGGATACAACTTTGGATAGGAAACATAACTGTGGTTTGCCTATGATCAGAGAGATGTCCAGAGGATACATAGTACCTTCGGATCGGGACTTGATCAGACACGTGTTCCTATCACTTGTCATTACATAGCAAAATTGATCATCAAATTCAACTCGATGGCCTGCCTTACATAGTTGGCCAACACTGATGAGATTGTGTTTAAGGCTTTCTACATAAGCAACCTTTTGAATAGAGAAGTTTCCCGTAGTGAGAACACCATAACCTTGGATTATTCCATTTGCATTGTTACCGAATGTGACATTTCCACCGTTGCAAATTGGCCTGAAATCCCGAAGGTATTCTAACCTTCCGGTCATGTGCAAGGAGCAGGCACTGTCAATTAACCATTCATCTTCTTGTTCCTCCTTGCACAAAGCCTGAGAATTACACGGTTAGTTTAGGCACCCAAACTAGTTTGGAGCCTGGGACAATAGGTGAATTTCTGATTGATGCATGGACCGAGGTTGCAGGGACGGGTTTCGTGTCAACTTTTAATCCTAGTCCTTGGTGTTTGAGAGGTTTTGGAGTGTTTTATGTTTTTGAAAAATTACGAGGTTTCTGAAACCAACTAGCTTTGACATGGGACAAATCTTTTTGGCAACTACACTGACATTTACAGGTTGAGATTTTGTCTTTTGTTCTGACACCATGTTTGGTCAGCGGTCTAAAGGATGAGTTGGGCTTGTGACCGGTCCGAGGTTGGTAATATCTGACATGAGTGCTGTTGGACTTTGAAAAAGTTTGTTTCGAAAAAGGTTTAGCACGTGTAGATCTTTGGGACCTTTTCGTTGGATTTGGTAGAATACCCTTCCACTTGTTCAAATTTTGATGTGATTTTAAAAGTGTTGGAGTGGGTAAGATACCCTTCCATTTTGGATCATCTGAGGAATAGATTTGAAAACCATTGCTTCGAAAAGACTTTACACACTTTTGGGTTGTGTCCGATGAATTAGGAATGACTGTTGAAACTGTACATTCCTTTTTGTATATTTTCTTGATGGGAGAGTTTTTCGAAAAATAGTGTGAGAAAACAATTTTTTCTGGACTCTTAGACTTTGGAAATCTGATATGCCTATCGGAGTCTCCTAAGAAGCCTACCCGCAGCCCCTCTCAAGCCTTGATCCGAAGCCTCTTGACCGTAGCCTAACCCCTCCTTTGCTGATGAACCGAAGTCCAGACTCCCTACCGCAGCCATTCGCTTCTTCCGGACCGAAGTCTTCTTGCTCAGACCGTAGCCTCGGTCAGCAGTTCGGACCGCAACTGGCATGCGCAGCTGGCTTCCCTTGCTACCGCAGTCTTCATCCACTGCAGTCTCGCATCCAAAGTGGCTTGTCTCCTCGCCTACCGCAGTCAGCCTAGCCCCGTCTGCACCCAAGACTCCCTTCCACTGCACCCACTTCGTCCGCAATCACCTCCTACCGCAACCACCATACACCCGCAACACCCTTAGACCTCGGATTCTCCTTCTTCAGCTCCTTCCTTCGACCAGCCTTCCCTCCTCCCTCCTCCCTTCTCCTTCCCTTCCTCTCTTCTTTCTTCCTCCTTCTTCCTCCCCTCCTTTCTTTTTCCTCCCCTCTCATCAGCCCCTCCCCCCCCCCCTTTTCTTTTAGCTTTCTTCTTTTTTTTTAAACTTCTTTTTTTATTTATTCAGCCAATTTTTTTTGTATCATTTTTTTTCTTTTTTTTTTCAGTTAATTTTTTTTTAACGCCAATTTTTTTTATTCAGCTAATTTTTTTTAACACCAATTATTTTTATTTAGCCAATTTTTTTTATTAAAACCAATTATTTTTTTTACACCATCTATTTTTTTTAACACCAATTTTTGCCACAACCGAACCTTGGATTGTCACATTGGTTCATTTCATGCCGTTTATTATTGGAAGAATACTCCTACCGCAGTCGGATTTCATATTATTTTTTGTGATGCTTGCACCGCAACGGCGATTGATCAACAAAGTTGTTTCACATTCTTCACTTTATGGGATTTTATGACTTGTCGCTCTTGATTTTTGGTTGACGAATCATGTATCTTGAGCATGTGGACTTTATTCTCTATTGAAGACCACTTCAAGTATTCCGGCACCGCAGTTTGGATATTTGGATATATTTTTGGCACAACAGATTATTCTCAGCACAGCTTCAGCAACTATGTCACCCGCCTCCTCATGACCGCAAGCGTATCTCCTTTACTCTTTCTCGTTTCTTATCGAGACCCTTCATACATCTAGGGAGAGCTTCTCTGTTAGCTCTTGGTATTCGACACTCTCCATCCGATGATTTGTTGATTTTTGATATCCGGTCTTTGGTTATCAAAAATAGGGAGAGAATATCATCCGGATTTGGTTATTATGATTGTTTTAGTTTGGATTTTTGAAGACTTCTGAAGACGATTATTTATTTAGTGATGTGATGTGGCACTTCTTTTTGGTCTTTACGGATCAAATTTTTGGCATTACTCGATGTTTTCCGATTCAGATTATTTATTATTCGGACTCTACTACAGGATGATTTTATGTTCGCATCCGGTTCCGATCTTATGGTTTCACGAGTTTGGATTTGTGATATGTTGAAGATGAAGACTATTTTGGCAATGTGACGTGGCACTTATTTTTGGTCCTTGGATCAAATTTTCGGCATTGCTAGACCATGTTTTTGGACTCACATTATTTTTATCCAGACTTCATTTTATGGATGCTTCACATTTTTAGCAGGTTATTCTTTGAAGAATCTCGGTGTATTATGATTCGAGAACTCAAGATGTTTTTCAGATTTTTGAAGCCGAAGTGTTTCTTTTATTGGATCTTCTACTTGCTCATGGTGACCTTCTTCTTCCGGTGATTATGACTGGTTTGAAGATTTGGATCTTCTTTTTTCTTCTTCATTGGTTGTGCTTTAAAGCCGAAGACCTTCATTTCAGAGATTCATGACCAGTTTCAGACTTCACAGACACTTCAGAGTTTCAGAGACATTTCATCACTTGGTTTCATTTTATTACCACACTTGCTAGTCGGATTACTGTATTATAGCCTTGTATCACTTATTGGATCTCTCATCATTTGTAAGCATTTAGGGAGAGAATGTTGGTGCATGAAAATGCTCCACAAATAATGAGTGTTTATTAGGTTGTATTTTCCCTTTATTGTATTTTAGGTGTATTTACTCTCCCTCATATATAAAGGGAGAGGTGGTCACTTTTTATGTAGAATTACTAATGCACTTTTCTAGGATGTAATCTCTAGAGAGAGAAAGTTGGTGGGTTCTCCCACCCAGGGAGAGTTTCTCTCCCACCATGTTCTTCATGAATATCAATATTATTCTATCTTTGTTCTTAGTCTTTTTATGAACTCATAATATGTTCTTCGTGTTCATACTTACAAAAACACCATTAATCTCGAGATATCTTACTTCTGCATTCACCGTTCGTTATAAAAATGGGTCTCTACATAGATCACCCACCGAGATCAGGAGTTTTCTGGGGTTGGTCGGCTACTATCGGAGATTTATCAAGGATTTCTCCAAGATTGCCATGCCTCTCACCAAGTTGACCCAGAAGGGCGTTGCTTTTTCGTGGGGTCCGGAGCAGCAGACCTCGTTTGAGACTCTTCACCAGAGGTTGTGCGAAGCCCCGATGTTATCCCTTCCAGAGGGAATGGAGGATTTTGTGGTGTACTGCGACACATCGATATCGGGGTTGGGTGTGGTGCTTATGCAGAGAGGGCATGTGATAGCGTATGCATCGAGGCAGCTGAAGCCTCATGAGACGAGGTATCCCACCCATGACCTGGAGTTGGGGGCAGTGGTGTTCGCCCTCAAGATCTGGCGTCACTATCTGTATGGGGTTTGGTGTACCATATACACGGACAACAAGAGTTTAAAGTATTTGATGGATCATCCCAACCTGAATATGCGCCAGAGGAGATGGTTGGATGTGGTAAAGGATTACGATTATGAGATCCTGTACGACCCGGGAAAAGCTAATGTTGTAGCTGATGCTCTGAGCCGTAGGGCAGAAAGTGCCCCGATTCGAGACACTTGTATGCGATTGACGGTGATGAACCCGGTGTTGGACACCATTTGGGAGGCCCAGGCAGAGGTCATGATACCAGAGAACCGCAAGAGGGAGCGGGTGATCGGGTAAGTGTCTGAGTTCGTTACCGATAGCCGAGGGCTGATGACCTTTCAAGGTCGGATTTGGGTGCCGTATGCAGGCGGGGCACGTACCATTCTGATGGAGGAGGGGCACCGATCGAGGTTCTCAATCCATCCCGGGGCCACTAAGATGTATTTGGGTCTGAAAAGAGACTATTGGTGCCCCTGTATGAAGAGGGATGTTGCGTGGTTCGTTGAGAGGTGCTTGGCCTGTCGTCGGGTTAAGGCCGAGCACCAGCGTCCGCATGGCAAGTTGCAGCCACTTGAGGTTCCCCTGTGGAAGTGGGAAAAAATTTCTATGGATTTTATCACCAAATTGCCGAGGACCGCGAGGGGCGTCGATGCAATTTGGGTGATCGTTGACTGGCTGACGAAGGGCGCTCACTTCCTTGCTTTCAGTGAGAGCTCTTCCGCGGAGAGGCTGGCCGAGTTGTATGTGAGAGAGGTGGTATCGCGTCATGGAGTACCGATCTCGATTGTGTCAGATCGAGATGTACGTTTCACTTCCAGGTTCTGGAAGAAGTTCCATGAGGAATTGGGCACGAGGTTGCATTTCAGTACTGCCTACCACCCACAGACAGACGAACAGAGTAAGCGGACGATTCAGACGCTCGAGGACATGCTTCGAGCATGTGTGTTGGACTTCGGAGGAAGTTGGGACACGTACTTGCCGTTGGCTGAGTTTTCCTATAACAATAGTCACCATTCGAGTATTGGTATGCCTCCCTTCGAGTTGTTGTATGGGAGGAGATGTCGGACTCCCATTTGCTGGGGAGAGGTAGGGCAGCACGTGATGGGCAACATTGAGATAGTGCTTCAGACGACTGAGCAGATACATTAGGTCAGACAAAGGTTGTTGATAGCTCAGAGTCGCTAGAAGAGTTATGCGGATAGGCGACGATCCGAGCTTGAGTTTCAGGTGGGAGACTTCATACTCCTGAAGGTGTCTCCTTGGAAGGGAGTGATCCGATTCAGGAAGAGGGGTAAGTTGGGGCCCCGATACATTGGTCCGTTCTGGGTGACCGCGAGGGTGGGCAGGGTAGCGTATCCTTTGGAGCTACCTGCGGAGTTGAGCCAGGTTCATCATACCTTCAACGTGTCTCAGTTGAGAAAGTGTATAGACGACGAGTCGGCGGTGGTACCACTGGAGGATATTCAGGTGGATTCGAGCCTGAATTACGTTGAGAGGCCAGTCGCGATTGTGGATCGTAAGATCAAGGTTCTGAGGAACAAGGAGGTTCCCCTGGTTCAGGTCCAGTGGCAACATCGGAGAGGGTCCGAACTAACTTGGGAGCCGGAGTTGGAGATGCGGGAGTGGCATCCAGAGTTGTTTGAAGAGCGAGACTTCGAGGACGAAGTCTGATTCTAGTGGGGGAGAATTGTAACATCCGGATTCCCAGGTATTCTATGATTTTCATTTATTTTGAGTTTAAGAGAAGGA
This sequence comes from Lactuca virosa, assembly GCF_052849685.1. Lineage (NCBI taxonomy): Eukaryota > Viridiplantae > Streptophyta > Magnoliopsida > Asterales > Asteraceae > Lactuca > Lactuca virosa. The sequence goes on from NC_136430.1 coordinate 137,989,208, forward strand.
CTCGACGAGTCGACGCCTAGACTCGTCGAGTAGGATCGCGATTTGCTGACTGAATTAATGAATGGACTCGACGAGTCGGCAGGGTGACTCGACGAGTCCGTGCTGGCAGCAAAAACCCTAAATCTTTGGGCCTGTGCCCTATTTAAGGGTCCTTATATCCCTCATTTGCGGCTACCAGTCCAGAGAGAGAAACCCTAGTGAGCTTGGGCGAGTTGTGTGTGAGAGCAAGCCATTTTAATCCTTTTTGGTGTTGTTTTGCAAAGAAGAAGGTGTTTCCAGCTAGAGGAGGTCAGGAGGATTGCTAATCCGTGGTTTTCAATCTTGGATCTGCAGTATTGAGGTAGCAAATCGAATTGGAACATCCGGATTCCCAGGTATTCTATGATTTTCATTTATTTTGAGTTTGAGAGAAGGACTCGACGAGTCGACGCCTAGACTCGTCGAGTAGGATCGCGATTTGCTGACTGGATTAATGAATGGACTCGACGAGTCGGCAGGGTGACTCGAGGAGTCCGTGCTGGCAGCAAAAACCCTAAATCTTTGGGCCTGTGCCCTATTTAAGGGTCCTTATATCCCTCATTTGCAACTACCAGTCCAGAGAGAGAAACCCTAGTGAGCTTGGGCGAGTTGTATGTGAGAGCAAGCCATTTTAATCCTTTTTGGTGTTGTTTTGCAAAGAAGAAGGTGTTTTCAGCTATAGGAGGTCAGGAGGATTGCTAATCCGTGGTTTTCAAGCTTGGATCTGCAGTATTGAGGTAGCAAATCGAACTCTCCTTCTGTTTTGGATAAGATCTATGAATCTAGGGTTTTCTATACCCTTTTTATGGCTTGAATTGATGAGTTTATGGTCCCTTTATGTGTTAGACTTCAGATCTGGATCCATAGAGGTCCAGAGAGCATTATCCGTCTTGCTTTATGAAGTGTTATGGAAGGAATGAACTTAGGTTGCCAATTTTGAGGCTATTTCTTCAAAAGGAACCATATATGTGTTGCATGAGTGTAAAGTTTTCACCTTTACGTGATTAGTGGGTATCGAAAGGTCATATCTATAGGTTAGAGAACCGGATATGACCTCAGAAGGTCATTTGAGTGTTGCCATGGACGCAACTCGCCGAGTTCATAAGTGGACTCGACGAGTCGAGTCGGGGTTGCCCCGCGATTCGTGACAGGAGTAACCCGTTCAGTGAAGGGATGACTCGACGTGCCAAGTGAGGCTAGAAGGATTCACAGGACCCGCATGGATTCGCCGAGTCACCCATGTACACTCAACGAGTCGGGTCAAATTTTGATCGTTGACTTCAGTCGACTTTAGGGTTTTGGTCAAGCTGATTCAGGAAAGTTCAGGGAGGGGTAGAATGGCCTTCTACCCAATCTGTAGTGATGAGACTATGAGAGGGTATTGATCAGGAATGTTATTCGGATGATAGGAGGAGGCTAGGTCGGGATGCCAAGCACGAGAGTTTATCCGACTTCGTACGAGGTGAGTCTTCTCACTATACTGTACCTAGAATGGTACCTATGTGTGACCGGAAGGTCTTATATGCTATGAGATGTATGTGCTGTATGCTGTTGTATGATATGTATGTGTTATGTATGTTATGAATAATAAGGACCGGAAGGTCATTATGATGTGGACCGGAAGGTCAGGATGATATGGACCGGAAGGTCATTACGAGTGGAACTAAAGTTTTCTAAAGTATAAGGGTTGAATTTTAAACTTTTAAAATTCTAGGGTTTGGAATTAAAGTTTTCTAAAGTGACTTTACAAATTCCAAAACCTGAGGGCAAGTTTTGAAACTATTCAAAACCTTTCACTTCTATAACTTATGAGTTTTAATGATTTTAATGGAAAAGACTTTTGGAATTCCATAACTTGAGGACAAGTTATAGAGTCCATTAAAAAGCATTTAGATCACTAATTAAACTAACAAGCATGTCAAATAATTTCTATGATCTAACAAACTCATAAGCATGCATAATTCATATCAACAATTTTCAAGAATCATATGAACTTAATATAACACTTGAAACTTTGACAATTATCATTGAAATTGGATAAGCACAATCATTACCACATCAAAAACAAGTTTAACAACCTAAAAACAGTTTAGGGTAATGATCCTAGTTCAATTCCAGCAACAAAACTCGAATTTTTGCACTCAGGGCCTTCTACTCGCCGAGTACAAGAACATACTCGACGAGTAGGATGAACTTTCACTTGGACTCGTCGAGTCCCCCATGGACTTGGTGAGTTCACTGAACAGTGAGCAAATTTTCGACTTTTTTCAGCAATTTGCATCAAGTATAAAGAAAACAAGCCTAGGCTCTGATACCACTGATGGGTTTTAAGAATTCTAACACTCCTATGGTGTGCATGCAACCCTAGAAACCTTGGATCTATGTTTTCTCTATTATACATGCAAATATTCATTTTCCAAGGTTTTTCATCCTAACTAGCATGTGATTGGGGTACATGTAATATAAAAACTAGTAGAATGACATACCTTTCTTGTTGCTTGGATTCCTTAAGACGTTGTGAGCCTAGCACCCCAAATGTGATGCCTCAAATTGTCACACCCCAAACCAGAACGGCGGAACCGTTCGGACGCGGAGGACATCATGTAAGTATCGCAACACATGCATTATAGTAATCAAAGTACAAACAACCATTGGATTAATAAGTATAAGTTTTACATAAGTGTTTAAACATTACATATTCAAACATCAAAGTATATATGGTAACAGTCAGAAGACGCAACACGGTACTAGGCAGTCTTCTCAAGAGCTTCGGGAGTGTACCTGTCTACTGGATTCCTGATAATACAAGTTATTTTGAAAGAGAGGATCAACATTTAAGCTGGTGAGTTCATAAGTATTTTAGTTATATAAAGTATACTATAAGTTCTTGGAAAAGTTCACCGGTTCCTCTAGAAAATCCTATATTTTCTGATGTGATAATATGATGACCACAATAGTTGCTTCTGCAATTACTTAGTTTATACTAGTTATAAATAACCTAATATCGAACTGACAGTTAAATGTATGAATCTGCCCTAATCCCACAACCAAACAAGGAATAGGAAGTAAGGCGGAAGTCACACATTCCACTGCCAGTCGGATATTAATTATGTATAACTCTGGTGTATAAACTAAGGAATTATAGAATTAACCATTTAAGGACCTTTATGTTATACTAGTTTTAAGAAAATGACTGATGACGTTCCAGAAAATCCTATATTTTCTGATTTACAACTGATAAGTGTAACATACACGTTTTGAAATCGTGTTATGTAATTTGAAAAGTTAATAATATTATGAAATATTATATGAAATTGAGTGTTGAGTTCTAACAGATAGTTTTTACTAGAAATGAAGTAAAACTATGTTTAGAATCACTCATAAAATATTGGAAGTCTTATGAGATTCCAATTAAAAGCCAAATAGTGAAATTTAGCGAAAATATAAAATTTGAAATAAGTAAAATTTTATTATTTAAAGTTGTAAAGAATCTCGTTAGAAACATTTAGGCGAAAACCTCGTCGAAATCCGAGTTATAACGAAGAAGTTATGACCAATCGAAGATCCGCGACAAAACCGGCACGGCACCGAATGACGTAAAAATTGTGTTTTTGATAAACTACTTTTTAGCATTGGTGATCTAAATGAAAGTCGTAGTATTTGTTAAGCCGAGAATTTTCATAAAAAGAATGCCAAAATCTGACTTCGTATTAGGAAGTTATGATTTTTCTAAGTTTCAGCTTAGCAGTAAACAGCTAAAAACTTGAATTTTAGATCGAGTGATTTTTAGCCGACACAACCTAAACGAGAATCGAAGGTCTCGTTATTAGTAGTACAACGGTAAAAAGTCTGACGAAAACGGACGTCGGATGAAGAAGATATGAATTTTTAACGGATTTTCCTGTCCCGGTCTGTTAAAAATAATAATATTAAAAATAAAGTAAAAATTAGCCGACGAAGTCTAAACAAAAGTCATAGAGCATAATTTTCCCTACGCGTGCATATAAAGAACGTCAAAAACGGAGCCCGCATGCGAAAGTTATTGATTGTAGAAGGTTTGGGTGCAATTTCCAAGAAATTCGCATGGATTGGAGCCGGCCACGTCACCCTCGCGAGATCACGCCTCGTGTCCGACACGCATCGCAGTCCGGTTCGCCCAGAGCTTCGGTCCAATGCACGTCAGATGCGCCTCGCCCCATGTCACACTTCCGAGCCTCGCACCCGGCCCCTCGCATGTGCGCCACCTGCTTCGCTCTGCTGCTCTCGCGTGCCCTTCGCTGCTGAAATGCTGCACAAATTATTATTTTGACCCCCGGTTATTTCAAGGTGAGTTTAATATATAGGAACAATTGTATGTTATGTGTTATAGGTGCTATGTGCTTTTCAATATTATCATCTCGTGTTATTATTTATGCTATTTTTATAGCAAGGCTATACCTCTGACCACGAAGTGTATGACATAGGCATCACTTGGGTATTGGTATGTACCGTTGACCATGAAGCGTATGACATAGGCATCACTTTGGCTTCGACAGTATGCTAAGATAAGGCTGAAAGCCTGAATATTCTAGCAAAATGATATTCCTGAGTACTTTCTGTGCCACTTGTGTTGAAACTTTATTGATTGTATATTAAGTATGAAAATTGTTATGTCTCATTGATTGATATGGAAAGCTTTTCGCATTATTCACATATGCCTTTGTTGTTCCTTGTTCCTCTTTGCTTCTGCCATATTGAAGTGTATATATGGCATAACGTTATATTGTATCTATTATTGAACTCACTAAGCGTCACCGCTTACCCCTCTCAGTGTTTAACAATTGCAGGAAATAAGTAACCAGTATGGTTATATACCGTCGGAAGATGTAAAATAGTTTTTACTATTACTATTGTATTTCGGTTTATGCTTGTATAAAATTACAATATCCTAGGTAGTTATGTAAAATATTAAAACATAGTCTGTTTGTATCCAATAATTTGTAATCACTTTATCAATGTAAAATATTGTTTTTTTTATGAATATGCAAGTAGCATGTTTTGGAGTAACTATATTGTCAAGTATGAAAGTTTAGAAAGGGGTTCTTTCAATCATGGTATCAAAGCGGTGGTTTAAGTGAACTAAATTCCATGGATTGGTATTTAGACTTAAAATATTGGAAGTTCAATATACGAACTGGAATCATTGTAAATATATGGATACAAACCATAGGAAATACTTAAGTGGGGGTATTGGGTAGTGATAAACCCTAGTATTCTAAGATATTAAGTTACTTCAAAAATTTTAGAGAATTAGTTTATGTGAACTAGGAATTTTGAGAATTTCTAGATTTAAACATGGATTGTTAAGTAAAGATGATACGATATGTATCTAGTACACTTTAGGTTGAATACCTAATGGGGACAAGCACTAGAATATTAAGAGGATATATGCCTTATATTCTATTAAGTGGTAAATGATAAGTAAATATAGCGTGCTTTAGGTTTCATACCTATATTGCTATTATTTGAGAAAGTTTAAGGTCTGTTGCCGACCTTGGTTTAGAAAAATTTATGTTTAGAATTCTAAGAATTTTCGTAATAGAATTTACATGAAACTTTTCGAAGTGATAAAGAGACTTATGATAGTTGACATCGATAAGTTTATAAATAAACGATCGTGGGATATCGTAAAATAATAAATATGAAGTGTTATCATAAATAGTGTATTAATACCAATAGAGTGGTAATATACATTTAAATTATGTTTGATATATAATAACATCTTTGGAAGAAAGATGTGCGTTTGAAACACGTTTGGGAAAGATAAATGTATTAGTACAAATCCATGAAGTTGTTCCACCGCTGTCCAGATTGAAGCAGTGATTGTTTATAGAGTCAGAAGAACCGAATATGGTGATAAATACTTCAAAAGTATTGAAATTAATGTGGTACAAGATTTAAAAGAATTAAATGAAGATCAAAGGAAAGGCTAATGAAGTTTTCAGACTAAATAGGCCAAGATTTTGTGATGTAGTATGTAGTTCGAGTAGTAACCCTATACAAGATGTTCAGACTTAGTATTTAATAATACTGAGTAATGATTGACTTCTATCACATCCTTATAGAAGTTCCATTGTATGTTAAGCCGACTTTAACATACAAGATTGGGATGGTGAATTAAGTCATTTAGTGGTAAAAGGTTAAGCAACTTACTTGTTTAAGTAAGGTAGAATGCTTAGTTGAAGAAGCAATACATCCATAGTATTGTATGAGAAGAAATGTTGTTGTTAGAAATGATAGAGAATTGAGTCGAAGCTAGTAGAATTTGCTGAGATGCATCTATAATGCGGACTTCTTAGGATAGACTCCTATGAAGTATACTTAAAAGATATAACCATGACAAGAAAACTTACTCATATACAGGAATGACGATGTCATGAAAGGATAATGAAACCAACAAATGTGCATGATGGTTTGCATGAGTTAGAAGATGATGCAGGTAGTTGAAGACCGTTTGTCTCCATACTGCTAGAGTAAATTTTGGTATAGTGTGTCTTGTAGAGTAGACACTACCCGAGAAAGAATTTATATGAAGAATTGGAAGTAAAATTTCTATCGACCTATGAAAGAGTATTAGAATATGCTAGATCGAGCTTATACATAAAAATAATTCTAGAAGGTGAATTTAAGAAATCCAAGATATGTTTGATAGAAACGTGAAATCCCTAGTTGAGTCTAGGATAAATTGTTGTATGTACTTGTTTAAACACACTCAGGTGTGAAAAGTTGTTTTGTGAAAACTTTTGAATGGTGACTTGGGAACTGCGAGACAATACTTGGGACGAGTATGAGTAGGTGTGAATAGTAGTAGAGGCCTATACTACTGGAAGCACAGGACTCACACTTGGATTAGGGAAAGTCACAAGGTTACCAAGAAGCTTATAATCGATTTCGTTTTATTCATGTATGTCGTTACCTTCGTTTCGGTAATAACTAAGAAGATAATTATCGTTCAAATCTTAATGTCATAAAGAGTGGAGTCCGATTAATATAAATCTACAAAGATAAAGTTGATTGGTTTAGAAAGCCATGTATCGAGTAATGACGAAACTTCAGTCAAGAAGGAGATGGTCGAGATGGTCGATAGAAATATAACAATCTTCATTAAAGAATTGAGCAACCATTAACTAGAGATGTTACCTGTTATGAAGGCGATGAAGAATTTAGTTATTCATGGAAGGATTACAGTATGAAATCCGTGATTTCGTAATCAATCGAAATATTCTGTCATTTGACAAAATTGATGTGTATGTCCGAAAGCACGAATTAGAGATACGTGGTGCTATTCTTTCTGTTCCGAAGCATCCACGTGTTAATCAAACTCTTTTTGTTTTCTCTATTCCATCAGCTCGATTTATTCGATCTGATTCTAATACAAGAGTTTGGTTCGTTATGTGCCTTGTGCGTTATAAAATCAAAGGTCATTAGAATATGACCATTCGAGTTGTAGTTATAGCAAAAGTAAAGACCTTATCTTGGGTTTAGTGTATAAACCAAGAAGGAGCAGGAGTCTGCAATGAGAATTGAGTTTTAACTCAAAGATTAGGATCGAAGGCCCAATAGAGAATGATGAGCGAGTGCAGGTTTGAGCACCGCTAGTAATTAAGAAGTTTGAAGAGTTTGACAATCGTTTGGCAAACCAAAAGTTAAATATCGTACATTTTAGATTACCACAGAGGAAGTAAGTTAGGACTCGAATGTTGTGACTAGTAATTTTCTCGTAAACTTTAGATCTGCTCACATCTTATTTGATTGTGATGCCTCAGATTCTTTCGTGCCTTATAAATTCGCACATTCTTTTCAAATTACTTGTTACACAATTGTCCAATCATTTCATATAGATAACATAGGAAATATATCATTACTTGTTGATAAAGTCTATAGAGATAGTGTCTAGGAATTGAAGGTTATAATCTTCTTGTTAACCTAATTCCTATCTCCTTGCCTAACTTTGATATTATTCTCGGCATGGATTGGTTGTCAAAGAACCACGCAAAACTCTTGTGCCACAAAGAGATAGTATGCATCTCTATCAAAGAAGAGGATTCTATTTATATCTACGTTGAAATAATAACTTCTTTCTTAAAAACTCGTAAATTTATATCGAAGGGATATTCTACTTATCCGGCTAATACAGTTGATATCTCAAAAGAAGGGAAGAAAACTGTAAATGATGTTTCTATTATTAATGAAAATCTTGATGATCTTCCCGATAAATTGCCTGGACTACCCCGAATAGGCAAGTAGAATTCCGAATTGACCTTATGCCTGGTGCTATTCTAATTGCCAAAGAATGCTATATAGAATGATAGCATTTGGGTAATTGTCGACCAACTAACTAAGAATGCATATTTTCTCGCCATACGTACAACGGTTCTAATGGAGAAATATGCACAAGTTTACTTAGACGAAATTGTGGCGAGACATGGTGTGCCACTAAATATTATTTCCGATTGTGATACTCGCTTCATTTCTCACTTTTGGGCGAGTATGAAAAGTGAATTGGGATCTCGAGTTGCTCCCAACACAACTTATCATCCCCAGACAGATGGTTAGACGGAGAGAACAATCCAAACAATAGAAGATATGCTTGGTGCATGTGTCCTAGAGTTCGGTAGTAACTGTGAACACCATTATGTTGGCATAATATAGGACAGAAAATACTTGGAGACCTTGGATTGATTATACCACTGATAAGATTCAATTGGTATGAGAAAGAATAAAGTGGCCCAGGATCGACAAAAGTCCTATACAGAAAAGAGAAGATGACCCATAGAATTCCAAGTGGGTGATACTGAAGGTATCCCCGTGGAAAGGTATTATGAAATTTGAGAAGAAAAGGAGATTGAGTCCTAGATTTGTTGGACTTTTCAAAATTATCTAGAGAATTGGTCAACAAGCATACCGCTTGGAATTGTCTAAAGATTTGGCAGGTATTCATGATGTATTTCATGTAAGATATCTACGTAAATGCTTGAGCATATATGATGAAACGGTTCTATTACCCGAGTTGAAACAGGATAATAAATTAAGTAGAAGAGATCGTAAATGAAAGAACGACTAATCTACGTAATAAAGAAGTGAAGTTGGTGCTTGTCAAGTGGAAACACCATCGAGGCCCAAATTATACATAGGGAAAATAAGAATGAGATAAGAGAGAAATATCCTTATTTGTCTAAATCGTTGTGATTTCGGGGACGAAATCCTCAAAAGGAGGAGGTATTTGTAACATACACGTTTTGAAATCGTGTTATGTAATTTGAAAAGTTAATAATATTATGAAATATTATGTGAAATTGAGTGTTGAGTTCTAACAGATAGTTTTTACTAGAAATGAAGTAAAACTATGTTTAGAATCACTCATAAAATATTAGAAGTCTTATGAGATTCCAATTAAAAGCCAAATAGTGAAATTTAGCGAAAATATAAAATTTGAAATAAGTAAAATTTTATTATTTAAAGTTGTAAAGAATCTCGTTAGAAACATTTAGGCGAAAACCTCGTCGAAATCCGAGTTATAACGAATAAGTTATGACCAATCGAAGATCCGCGACAAAACCGGCACGGCACCGAATGACGTAAAAAGTCAGTTTTTGATAAACTACTTTTTAGCGTTGGTGATCTAAATGAAAGTCGTAGTATTTGTTAAACCGAGAATTTTCATAAAAAGAACGCCAAAATCTGCCTTCGTATGAGGAAGTTATGATTTTTCTAAGTTTCAGCTTAGTAGTAGACAACTAAAAACTCGAATTTTAGATCGAGTGATTTTTAGCCGACACAACCTAAACGAGAATCGAAGGTATCATGAATAGTAGTACAATGGTAAAAAGTCTGACGAAAACGGACGTCGGATGAAGAAGTTATGAATTTTTAACAGATTTTCTTGTCCTAGTCTGTTAAAAATAATAATATTAAAAATAAAGTAAAAAATAGACGACAAAGTCTAAACGAAAGTTGTAGAACATAATTTTCCCTACCCGTGCATATAAAGAACGTAAAAAACGGAGCCCGTATGCGAAAGTTATGGATTTTATAAGGTTTGGGTGCAATTTCCGAGAAATTCGCATGAATTGGAGCCGGCCACGTCACCCTCGCGAGATCACGCCTCGTGTCCGACACGCGTCACAGTCCGGTTCACCCAGAGCTTCAGTCCAATGCGCGTCCGACGCACCTCGCCCCGTGTCACACTTCCGAGCCTCGCACACGGCCCCTCGCATGCGCTCCACCTGCTTCGCTCTGCTGTTGCCGCGTGCCCTTCGCTGCTGCTGACGCCTGGCTCCTTCTCGGCCGACCTTCGCACCCTCGCCCTATAAATACAAGAGTTGCGAGATTACCCGGGTAAAATGGGATTTTTGCCATTTTTCACCCCTAAATCCATATTTTTACTATTTTGACATCCCCCGAAGCCTCAGTATCATTTTTAAAGCCCGAGATATGTTCCGTAGTGCCCGGAGAGCCCGATAAATTTATCTTTTCGGTTTGAAGCTCTACCTTCGCAAGGCCCAGTTTTTCATTAAGTCTCCCGGTTTTCAACGAATAAAGTCATCTTTAGAGCCGAAATGATGCACAAATTATTATTTTGACCCCCGGTTATTTCAAGGTGAGTTTAATATATAGGAACAATTGTATGTTATGTGTTATATGTGCTATGTGCTTTTCCATATTATCATCTCGTGTTATTATTTCTGTTTTTTTTTATAGCAAGGCTATACCTCTGACCACGAAGTGTATGACATATGCATCACTTGGGTATTAGTATGTACCGTTGACCATGAAGTGTGTGACATAGGCATCACTTTGGCTTCGACAGTATGCTAAGATAAGGCTGAAAGCCTGAATATTCTAGCAAAATTATATTCCTGAGTATTTTCTGTGCCACTTGTGTTGAAACTTTATTGATTGTATATTAAGTATGGAAATTGTTATGTTTCATTGATTGATATGGAAAGCTTTTCGCATTATTCACATATGCCTTTGTTGTTCCTTGTTCCTCTTTGCTTCTGCCATATTGAAGTATACATATGGCATAACGTTATATTGTATCTATTATTGAACTCACTAAGCATCACCGCTTACCCCTCTCAGTGTTTAACAATTGCAGGAAATAAGTAACCAGTATGGTTATATACTGTCGGAAGATGTAGAATATTTTTTACTATTACTTTTGTATTTCGGTTTATGTTTGTATAAAATTATAATATCCTGGGTAGTTATGTAAAATATTAAAACATAGTCGGTTTGTATCCAATCATTTGTAATCACTTTATCAATGTAAAATATTGTTTTTTTTTATGAATATGCAAGCAGCATGTTTTGGAGTAACTATATTGTCAAGTATGAAAGTTTAGAAAGGGGTTCTTTCAATAAGTCGTTTTAATTCCATAAAACCATTCCATTTAAGTAATATTGTACTTATAACAAGGTTTAACATAATTTTAACTATCCATAAAATTATGAGAAGAATGTTTTCCGTTTTGATGGTGAAAAGTGGTTTTAAATCCCCATAAAACTGTTCTGTAAAGTAGTTTTAAATCCCCATAAAACCGTTTCGTAAAGTAATTTTAAATCCCCATAAAACCGTTTCGTAAAGTAGTTTTAAATCCCCATAAAACCGTTCCGTAAAGTAGTTTTAATTCCCATAAAACCGTTCCGTTTTGTTTATGGAAAGTGATTACTACAGTATTATTTCTTAAAAAGAATAAACTACTGGTGAATAACTACCCTAATATTAACCTGGTTAATTAGGGTTTAAAATGTGATAAAATTGTAACCATGCTGGACGAGAATGAACACCACGACCTACTGGTGTCAAAACTGAATATGTGACATTTGTCACCCCATGGCTGGTCTGCCGGACTGAAGCTAGCAGTCGGGATATGGGATTGTCGGTCCCGCATAGATCTATACACACAATGCCTGCTCTCCCTCCAAGAGACTCTGGTTACAAGAATGTAACATAGCAAGTATTGCTATGTCCTGAATACGTACCATCACATTTTAGTTTGAGTAAAGATCGAATTATATCCTCTTCTTGACAAAGTTGTTTAGACCTCGTATACTTATCTAGAAAATAGATTTCTCGTTTGTTTCATAAATTATACCTATTATAATTTATACGTTCTATTTGATTAGCATGATCTATCCTGAAAGTAACCCTTTACTCAGCATGATCCAAAGGTAATGATACCGACTAAAGTAACCTTTTATATTCCCTTATGTATAATATATATAATTAAGAAGGAAACGATCTTCGGACAAATAACCCCGCCTTAAGAACACATCCAAACAAGGAAAAGGAAATAAGGCAATTCATTAGTCCTAAGCCCTTTAAGTCTTATTTATATACTTATACATATATGAACATGAATTTGACAGTTTATAAATTTAATGAATTAAAAAAACATTTAAAAGAGTTTAACGGTATTCTAAAAAGAGTTTATGTGACTTTTAAAAGAGTTCACATGACTTTAAGTCATCATGGAACCATTTGGTAATTTATTATTGTAAAAACAATAATTAAAAGCATAAGGAAATAGTTTATGTGATTGATATCACATGCAATGATTAACACAATTAAATTGTGTTCAACTTGTATTTCCCCCCTAAAAAGCATTTAAAATCATTTAAAAGGTAGATTATAGGGGTATGAACTCACTTGATAAGTAGGGATTCAGGCAACATTCCGTTTCTAAGAATGACATTTCTTGATGTACTACGAGTTTTTGGTGAAAACCCGGGCTTCACGTGGGCAGCGTCTCGACTGGAATAGATATTTTTTCTCGGGAATTTCGAGGCTTAGGGCTTCCTTCGGATGTTCGATATGTAACCAAGGCGTCGGGGTAGTGTAAAGGGGCTTAAAAGAGTGTTTAAAGTGTAAGAGAATAGGTTTTTGGAACCTAAACACGGAGACCTTCGATTCTATTTATAGGGTGAAATTTGGGATTCACGTCGTGAACATATATGGTTCACGTCGTGAACTCGATCCTGATCATCTCTTAGCTTTGCCATGCGTGTTTCTAGCTCCTGTAGGCTTGGCACGTGTTTTCTAGGCTCAATTAGTGTCTTTGACTAGTTTCACGTCGTGAATCTCATCTTCACGTCATGAATCCAGTAAGATTAGGGTTTCTGGCACGTGTCATGCTCTCAGACAACTGCATCTTCGGAAGGCCATAAATTTTGCATACGAGCTCCGTTTTTGAAGTTCTTTATATCCACGCGTAGGTGGAGACGTGATCTATAATTTTGATTTAGATCATTAAGGCTAAAAAGAAATCTTTCATAAACTCACTTTTTACGATTCTAAGTGTCGTGCCCGTTTTGTCGCGAAACTTCGACACGTCATAACTTATTCGTTATAACTCGGATTTCGGCGTTCTTTATATGTACGGAACCCTTGTGAAATATACTACAACGTAGATAAGATTATTTACTCTAAATAATCCTTTATCAAAATGTCATGTTTGACGTGAAATAATGGTTTGTTACACAAATGCTTCACATAACACCACAACTCTTGGAATAACTTGAGAGAAGTACACTTGTGAACAAATTCAGCTAGCCCTCCTTTCTTAGTCTTAGTTGGCGATTTTCCTCCATATGAGGGTCTTTATATAGTGTGCCACATGTAGGGTTACATCATGTAAACCCTAATGTGCATGGCTTTTCATTTCCTCCATGATCCATGGGTTTTAACCTCCATGTAGCATCCATGGAGCACCCAATGGGACTTAGCCCAATCTAGTGAATCATGTATCATAAGCCCACTATATAAGAATGAATGATTTACACAATCAATCCCCAAATATTTAATTAGTCTCTTTTGATCAGAAAATTAATTCCAAATTAATTCTTGATCAATACTAATGATTGCATATTAATGTATTAGAACTTATAATATATTAACAAATCATAATGTGCCCTTTTCTCATTTTGTCTATCCAATGGTTGCGATGCTATGCAACCCAAATGGACCATGCCAAGCCGCGTCAAGTACATACCAAATATAGTTATGGACTTAGACACCTTATCCAATAGTCTCCCACTTGGATAAGTCTAATAACTAAAGTTACAGGTATGACTTCAGGACCCGACCAACAATTGTAGCTCTTTCAAAGTCTCGCGGAAGTAGGATAATGCGCCATTTAAGATAAGTGATCAGATAGTCCTCTGTTCAAGATATCTGCCAGACAAATACATTGAACAACGTCGTACTTATTATCCAACAGTTTGTTTCCCGATTTCCGATTTGTTTGACATAGAACTTAATCGAACACATCAATTCAATTCTGACCGGGCCCGACACATAAGTCAAAACAAAATAACCGAGGGGCCCAAGATATCACTCTTAATCCTCCAAGGACTAAAAGGAACTGATAAACTTCGACTCATATGCTTGTGCTAACTAATCATCAAATTATACACAACAGCACGTTTTATAACATCAAGTTACTGATGCGTTTTCGTATCAATGTACAACCAACTCATAGTCAACAACTCATATCTCTTGGTTTCAAAATAGATGGATTTGGTCAAATTTTAAGATAATGAAAAATTATGTGGTTAATTAATTATTTAAAATTTGATCTAGTAATTTTGAAAAGTTTCAAATTGCACCCTTTAAATTTTGGAATTTAAAATTTAATGAAAATGTTTAATTTTGAAATATTAAATTCTAAAACCCTAGTATTTTAAAAGTTTAAAATATAGCCCTTATATTATTATAATATTAAAAGATTAATATATATATATATGTATATATATATATATATATATATATATATATATATATATATATATATATATATATATATATATATATATATATATATGTATAAGATGAGTCAGTCTTACCGTTAGTAAGCTTCATTCACGAAGCCGATCTATAAGGGGGGAAGGAAACTGCCTATAAAATGGCGGTTGAATGGGTGTCCACTCTCAGTCACCGCTTTCTTGATTGGTGGAGGGTCGTCAGCCGAACGGGTTGGATAGGACATTAATTCTCTCATTAATAAGTATAATGATAAATATAAAGTAACTAAATGTTTTTATAAATTCTCAATCTTAGTTACTTTAGGAAAATGTGAATTTGATGCTAATCCATGAAATTGCACATTGCACCTTGTCAAGTCGTTAGTGGAGCGTGTGTGGTTAACCGAAACACTAACTTGCACTAACAAGGGTGGCAATGGGTAGCTCGTAAATTATCATAGAATAATGGAGCGTGTGTGGTTAACCGACACATTGATTAGGTGGTAAATGACATCTAGAGTACCAAGCTAATTTTCATGGTTATTCACACCTTGTTTGTGATCCTCGGTATCCCATTCACAAACTTGAAGGGCACAATCGAGATTAAACATGACATTAAATAGTTCAACGAATCTCAAAGAATCTAGGAATTTCATTTCATTTAAAACCTAAGTCTATTTAATTTCGTTTTTTGTGGTGGAATAGGTAAATTGTCATTTGCCTACCTTCAAATAATTTACAATTGGATTACGGCATCCCTCTTCCGAATTGTGAATTATTGTGTTGGGTCCTAGCATTAATATTTCATTTTGGGTGTTATATTAAGGATTCCTTATCTAATATAAACATTAATCCTTCTTCTTTTGCAGATGTCTACCTCAAACAACGCTTCTGGTTCCTCCAACAACAACTCCAACAACTCCTTCTCGCTCTTGAACATTTGTGCGAGGATCACGTTTGATGGTTCCAACTTCAATGATTGGATCCAGAACATTCGAATGGCCTTGCGTTACGAGGACAAAGAATATGTCCTTGACAAACCGTGGAACGAGATTAATGAGTCCAAAGCTACTCCCAAAGAAATAGCTGAGAATAATGATGGGTTTTGAGCATTCTAACACTTCTATGGTGTGCAACCCTAGAAACCTTGGATCTATGTTTTCTCTATTATACATGCAAACATTCATTTTCCAAGGTTTTTCATCCTAACTAGCATGTGATTGGGGTACATGTAATATAAAAACTAGTAGAATGACATACCTTTCTTGTTGCTTGGATTCCTTAAGACCTTGTAAGCCTAGCACCCCAAATGTGATGCCTCAAATGCTTCACACAACACCACAACTCTTGGAATAACTTGAGAGAAGTACACTTGTTCACAAATTCGGCTAGCCCTCCTTTCTTAGTCTTAGTTGCCGATTTTGCTCCATATGAGGCTCTTTATATAGTGTGCCACATGTAGGGTTACACCATGTAAACCCTAATGTGCATGTCTTTTCATTTCCTCCATGATCCATGGGTTTTAACCTCCATGGAGCATCCATGGAGCACCCAATGGGACTTAGCCCAATCTAGTGAATCATGTATCATAAGCCCACTATATAAGAATGAATGATTTACACAATCAATCCCCATATATTTAATTAGTCTCTTTTGATCACAAAATTAATTCCAAATTAATTCTTGATCAATACTAATAATTTCATATTAATATATTAGAACTTATAATATATTAACAAATCATAATGTGTCATTTTCTCATTTTGTCTATCCAATTGTTGCGATGCCATGCAACCCAAATGGTCCATGCCAAGCCGGGTCAAGTATATACCAAATATAGTTATGGACTTAGACACCTTATCCAACATATAGGGCTCACTACAAGGATGCTACTAAGGTGTCTTGTATTATGGTAGCCACCATGTCTACAGAGCTACATCGGTTCTATGAGGACTATTGGCCTTACGAGATGTGCAAGGAATTGATGGAAATGTACCATCAAAGAGCGCATGAAAAGAGGTATGAAATAGTCACCTTGTTCATCACCACCAAGATGAGGGATGGAGAGTCCATCACGACCCATGTACAACGCATGCAGAGATATGTGGATCGTCTCTTGAACTTGAATGTGAACTTTGATGAAGAGTTGGCTATTGACATAGTTCTACACTCTTTTCCTCCTTTCTATGATCAGTTCAAGATGACTTATCATATGAGCAATGAGGAAGTCACATTAAGCAAGCTTCAAGGCCTGCTAAGAACTACTGAAATTCGATTAAAAGGGAAAAGTGTTGAATCCACTTCCACTCCTACTGCTGCCCGAATCCTGACTATTGGACATGGAAAAGGGAAAAAGAGGAAAGCTCCCTCGAAGAACTGGAAGGGAAAGTCTCATGATGGATCTTATTTTAGTGGATCCAAACTGGTTCTGCCCCTCCCTCCATTGATCCTAAAGAAGCAACGTGCTTCTATTGCCATGATATGGGGAATTGGAAGAGAAGTTGCCCGAAATACTTGCAGGACATCAAGTATGAGAAGATAAAGCCCACCTTCGCAGGTATTTATACTATTCTGTCTAATAACTCATCACATGCTAGTTCTTGTGTCCTTGATACATGATGTGATTTTCACATTTGTTCTAATTTGCAGTGACTAAGAAGAAGTAGGGATGTGGAGCATGGGAAGATGAACCTGATAATGGGAAATAGGAAATCATCGCCTGTTACCAAGATCAAAGTTTACTCTTTAGTGCTTAGTAGTTGGTTAGGGTTAGATTTGAATGATTGTTGTTACTCATCAGAAATGAAGAGGAATATTATTTCTTTTCATGGTATGTACAGACAAGGATTTAAATATTCATTTAATAATGAAAATGGTTCTATAAATGCTTATTATAATGGTACTTTTTATTTAGAAGCATTTCCTTGTAATGATGTATATGAAACTGTGATGGTTATAGATAACTTAGGAAATAATGTCTTGCATATTGATTCGTCTAATGGTATAGACAAGGCATGCTTGTGGCATTATTGTCTTGGACATGTCAATAAGAAGCGCATAGCCTAACTCCAAAAGGATAGAGTGTTGGAGTCATTTGACCTAAAGTCAGATGACACATGCGAATCTTGTTTACTTGGAAAGATGACTACATCACCTTTCACTGGTACTTGAGAAAGAGGTGAGGGATTGTTGGATCTCATACACACAGATGTGTGTGGGCCCTTCAGATCCACCATAACGGATGCAAACCCCTTCTATGTGACTTTTAAAGATGATTATAGCAGATATGGATATATCTACTTAATCAAACACAAGTCAGAAACTTTTGAAAAGTTCAAGGAGTTTCAGCAAGAAGTGGAGAATCAATTGGGAAGGAAGATAAATATGCTCAATTCTGATAGAGGTGGTCAGTATCTTAGTATCGAGTTCAACGAATATCTTAACGAATGTGGAATTGTATTACAATTAACGCCACCTAGGACACCACAACTTAATGGTGTGGCTAAGAGGCGTAATCGAACCTTGTTGGACATGGTTTGTTCCATGATGATTCAAGCTTCGCTACCAATTTCATTATGGGGGTATTCCTTAGAGACTGCCGCCCATATCCTTAATCTAGTCCCAACTAATAAGGTTGTCAAAACACCTCACGAGATGTGGACTGGGAACGTTCCCTCGTTGGCACATATCAAGGTTTGGGGTTGTGAAGTTTTCGTAAGACGAGAGACTCACAACAAGCTTGAACCTCGTAGTGAGCGGTGTATTTTCATCGGTTACCCACATAAATCCTTTGGATATCTTTTCTACAGACCAAGTGATAACCTGGTCTTCGTAACAAGAAGATGAGTTTTAAGCGAGAGGAAACTCATATGCCAAGAGGAAAGTGGGAGGACAATTGATCTTGAAGAGATTCAAGAGTCAAGCGGTGAAGGAACCTCTAACACTAGCGCTCAACCTGAGGAAGAGATTCATGTTGAACCGATTGACGAGTCATTACCTCTTAGGCATTCCACATGAGTTAGAATGACACCGGAGTTTTATGGTTTTCATATTACTACAGACGGTGATACGTTTATCAGTGATATTACACTAGTAAAATTGGATGAGCCTTCTAGCTACAAGGAAGCCATGACGGGCCCTGAGTCTACCAAGTGGAAAGAGGAAATGGACAGCGAGATCCAGTCCATGTATGACAATCATGTTTGGAACTTTGTTGACAATGTACCAGGTCGAAATACAGTTAGGTGCAAATTGATCTTAAATAAGAAGACCGACATGGATGGAAAGGTGCACACATTCAAGGCACGATTGGTTGAGAAGGGCTTTACTCAAAACCCAGGGGTTGACTATGATGAGACCTTCTCACCAGTGGCCAAGATCAAGTCTATTAGGGTTATGTTAGCCATCGTTGCGTTTCATGATTATGAAATTTTGCAGATGGATGTCAAAACCTCTTTCCTTAGTGGGAAGCTGGCTGAAGATGTTTACATGTGTCAGCCAGAAGGTTTTGTGGATGCTAAATACCCCAATAGAGTGTGTAAGCTTGAGAAATCAGTTTATGGATTAAAGCAAGCTTCTCACAGATGGAATCTTTGCTTCGATGAGAAAGTCAAAGAGTTTGGTTTCTCTAGGAGTGAGGATGAGTCATGTGTATATGTCAAAGCTAGTGGGAGTATAGTTAGCTTTCTAGTATTGTATATATGTTGATGACATACTGCTCATAGGAAACAAAGTTTCAACCTTGTAGGAGGTTAAGTCTTTGCTTGGGAAGTGTTTTGCTATGAAGGATCTACGGGGAATCTGCTTATATTATGGGGATAAGGATCTTGAGAAATAGGAGTAAAAGACTAATTTGACTTAGTCAAAGTAATTACTTGGATATAGTGCTAAAATGTTTTAGCATGGAGAATTCCAAGAAAGGGGAGTTACCTATCCAGAGCAATACCAAAATGAGTAAGACTCAGAGTCCAAGTACCGATGCAGAGGTAGCGGAAATAAGTCAAGTGCCATACGTTTCCGTCGTTGGCTCGATCATATACGCTATGACATGTACTCGCCCTGATGTGGCTTTTGTGTTGATCATGGTAAGTCGATATCAAGGGAACCCGGGTAAAGCTCATTGGACAGCAGTTAAGAACATTCTTAAGTATCTGCGAAGGACTAAGGACTGGTTCCTTATACTTGGTGGAAGTGATGACTTGAGAGTGACAGGGTATAGTGACGCCAACTTTCAGACCGACCGAGACAACTTCCACTCTCAGTCAGGCTAGGTGTTTACCCGAAATGGAGGAGCAGTGACATGGAAAAGTTCCAAGCAGGAGACCGTGGCTGATTTAACGTGCGAATCATAGTACATAGTTGCGAGCGAAGCGTTGAAGGAGGATATATGGTTGAAGAAATGCATTAGATACCTTGGAGTTATACCCGCCATAAAGGTGCCCATGGAGATTTTCTGCAATAATGAAGGAGCGGTTGTCTTAACAAAGAAACCAAGGGATCATGGTAGATCCAGACACATGGACAGAAAATACCACTTCATCAGACATCGGGTAGAAGAAGGACTCCTCGTGGTCAAGAGGGTATCGTCGGAAAAGAATCCTACAGATCCTCTCACAAAGGATCTGAGTAGGATTAAGCACATTCAGCATGCGATGAGCATTGGTCTGAAGGACGATATTAGTTTTAGCGATTAGATAGATATTTTAGAAACTTGTAATAGATAGATGTAATTGACATTTGATGATTAAGTAATGGAGATTTATTTATGAGTAATGTTTACTATCTTGTGTCAATTGTTTACTATTGTTTCACTTTTGCATGTTTTACATCTTGAATAATTGGATTGTTCAAATTATCCACAGTCGTTCATACTTTGGAAGTAAGTAATGAATGAAGATTGTCATGAATTGGTTTGTAGATTGTCTAAGTGCTTAGACATTGCAAAGGTTTGATGCAATGTTCATGAGTACTCCTGAAATAGGATTTGAGTATTAGATTAAACTCACGCTCATTTGAATTACTTCATGGAATTTATCATGAGTAATTGTCAGACGATAATATCTTATAATATTTAAACCAAGATATATGAGTTGTTGTTTACAAGTTGGTTGTGCATTGATAATGCGTAAACGCATCAGTAACTTGATGTTATAAAACGTATTGTTGTGTGCGATTTTATGAGTAAATTGTACAAGTATATAAGTCAAATTTTATTTGTTCCTTTTGCTCTAACGGGAAAAGCGATATCTTGGTCCCTTCGATGATTTTGTGTTGACTTATATGTCAGGCCCGATAAGGACTGAATTTATGTGTTCAATTAAGATCCTTGTCATACAAATCAAAAATCGGGAAACAATCTGTTGGACATTGAGAATGATTCTGTTCCATGTCTTTGTCCACACGATATGTTGTAGAACGGAGGATTATATGATCCCTTATCTAAAGCACGCGTCATTGACTAGGTCAGAGTTCGACAGCGGCTTCTGAAATCTACGATCGCTAATCAGATTCTGAATTCATGCTTGCAATTATAGTTATTAGACTTATCCAAGTGGGAGACTGTTGGATTAGGTGTCTAAGCCCATAACTATAATTGGTATGTACTTGATTTGATAGTAGCATGGTCCTTTTGGGTTGCCTTCACCATAACAACTTGATAGGATGACTTTTGGAGAAAGAGGTTAATAAATGATTTATTAATATATTATAAGAATAATATATTAATTAGAAATCATATTATTCAATTAGAATTTAATCAGAAATTAATTTGCTATTAATTTTGGGATTAAAGGAACTGACTGAAAGTACGGGGGATGGTTCTGCAATTCAATGATAGTTGCAGAGTTGGGCTGATGGACTCCTTTAGAAGGGAGTGGACAAAATCTATATGAGGCCCTACAGAATTCGTCCAAGGCCTTCTAAAATGAGTGTCCATGGGCTTCTTGGAGCCTAAGCAAGGAATTAGGGTTTCAACTGAAAACCCTAGCAGCCACAACTATTTAAAGACCCCTAGATCTCCTAAAATCGACCATTTCTTTCTAAGAAGAAACCCTAGCCGATTTTGTGCCTCTCTCTCACTAATGCTTTGCTATTGGTGTTTGTGACTCCATTAGAGGTGCAACACTTGAGGCACTAGAGCTTTCAAGAGTCAAGATCATCCTTGAAATTCTTGTTATTACGAGATAGCAAGCAAGGTAACATTCTAACCCTAGTTTTCATATAGATCTGGAAAATTGTATGCTAATATTAGGGTTATTACTTTGGAATTTCTATTTGCATGTATAACTAGAGAAAAACTTAGACCCAAAGCAAGTAGGGTTGCATGATCACATAGGAATGTTGTTATGCTCAAAACCCTTCAGTTTATGTTTCATTGTTCATGAATTGTTCTGTGAAGATAAATTTGGATAAGTTGCAGGTAATTTACTCTTACTCGTTGAGCAGTTGACCTTCTTGACCAGGGTAGCCGAAATCCCTGCACAAAAGATTGAAATCTTATTCGGTGTTGTATCTGAACATTCGATGTTAACCCATGTCTCAATGGACACATGCCAATAAACGTATGGAAGAAATGTGACTCGAATTTCGATTGATTAAATTCGTAGTTCTTATAAAAAAATGTAATTGACAATTGAAATATATTTTTTTTAATGCAGAGAGCTAATTGATTTATGTTGATTAGAAAAATACATTTCAAAAACATGTTTATTTATAATGACCATAAATTATCTGTTGTTAAATAACTACAAAATATTAATTCCTAAAAAAATTTGTAACATAGTTGCAACAAATATTCACACCATTGTTAAACTTCCATGCTTTTTATTACTATTGCAAATTTTCATAGCTAAATATCTATGAATTTGAACTTCTAAGCAAATTTGCTATGAAATTTAATTTCGTAACAAAATTCCTAACTTAGCTACACTTTTTCCATAGCAAAACAAGCAACATAAATAAAATCTCGTAGTTAAAAAGCTATGAATGCTACTTCCATAGCAAAGCAACTATGAAATTTTATTTTATTGAAAAATTTTGTTGTAGATTAATCACGATATTTAATTTCATAGAAAAATTTCAACGGGAAGTATTTTCATAAAAAATTTTGTTGCAAATTTGCTATGAATGGTTTTTCCATAGAAATATCGGTAGCAATTTACTATCGGATTTTGAGTCGGTAACAATTTCTGTAGCAATTCCTATGTTTGCTACAGAAAATTAATTATGTAGAAAATATGGTAGCAAATTAGCTATGAAACGACAATCCATAGCACGATCCGTTGTAGAATAACAATGGAAATACGTTCCATAACAATCTTTTGTAGCTATTTTGGATTTTTATTGTAGTGCATGGTTTCATTGACATCAATACCATCAGTGTCAACGTGAATCTTTGTATGAGAGAACATGGGAATTTTGGCAGGTTTACAGTCAGTAAAAGAGAATTTCCTCAAAATGTGATGCACATATTTGTTTTGACAAATAAAGATACCATTTGGAAGCTGCTTGACTTGCAAACCTAAGAAGACGGTTAATTCTCCCATCATACTCATTTCAAACTTGTGAGCCATGACTTCCACGAATTCTTTGCTCAGGGCTTCATCAGTGGAACCAAAGATGATGTCATCAACATACACTTGTGCAAGGATAATATGAGACCCTGATTGTTTGATGAACAAGGTATTATAAATAGCACTATGTTGATATCCATTTTGAAAGAAATAATTTTTTAGAGTATAATACCACGCTTTGGAAGCTTGCTTCAATCCATAAACTGTCTTGTCCAGTCTACAAACATAATTAGGAAACTTATGTAACGTCCGGAATCTAGAATGTCATTTAAGGAAATAAATTCCCTTTTTTTAGGGGCCAACTCGTCGAGTTTATGGAATAAACTCGACGTGTTGGAAGATTTTAGGGCGCATGTTTTTAAGGACCAACTCGTCGAGTTGGTGAAGGTAAGTCGACGAGTTGGACACTGTTTGAGAAACCCTGATTTTTGGGTTTTGCACCTTATTTAAACACTTGAAGTTCTAGGTGGTGGCCTCATTCCCGGCCTCCATAGCCCCTAACCATAATCTCGAAACCCTAGAGCCTCCTTGAGTGTTGTGAGCTCATTGTGGGTGTGTTTTGGTCAGTTGGAAGCTCATTGAAGGGAAGAAAAGCTTGGTGCAAGGTGGTGGTTCATGTAAAAGCTTTCAGATCTTGAATCTCTACTCCATTTCCAACATATTTTGGGCATAAAGTTCTAACCTTGCTTAATATTTTCTTAGATCTCTTCTTTGGTTCAATTGCATGCTTTTAGCCATGGATGGGTGATTGTTGGGGAAGTAGAAGTCCTAAGTGTTTATTCTTTCAGATCTACGATCTTCATGAGTTCTTTTGGCATAAAGGTGCCAACTTTATGGTCTTAAGGGCTTCATGCATCTATTAAGTTCTTCTTTTGGCCTCTTATGAGCTTTTGAGCCTCCCCTGGCCATGCACGAGTGTAAGGTTAAAAGATTTATGTGACCATGCAGCCTTAAAGGACCAGATCTGTATTTTGGGGCCTTGTCTTGGTGATTAAGGGATTATTGATTAAGCCCTTAACCTTTTAAGAATAGAGTTTGGGTTTTGAGCCCACCTGGATGGTCCCTAGGGGTAATGTTGGAAACTTTACCATTCTATACGCTATTTCATTTAAGATTTGAGTGGGGAAGCTGTTAGTTTCGATTATGTCGGCTTAATGGATTAGGATGTTTGGTTCCTGATGAACTCGGCGAGTTTTAGGGTTAACTCGGTGATTTGGATAGGTTCTTCTTGATTTTTTAGTTTGATGAAGGAAACTCGATGAGTTGAAGGGCAACTCGGTGAGTTGGGTCAACTTGGGCCGTTGACTTTGACTTTTGACTTATGTCTTTGACCAAGTTTGTCCCAAGGGGTGTTTGTGGTAACCTGATTTGTATTTAAGGAAAATATGGGCTTAGGATAAGACCTATATGAGGTTGGGCCCAATTCTGAAAATTAGGCCATTAGTGGACCTTTTTAGATCTTTTGGTTTTGGGCCTCAGTTTTGGTTCATGTTGGATTGTTGGGTCAGGGGTAAAATGGTCATTTTACCCCAAATAAGGATTATGGATTATAGCATGGAACCCAATTGCTAATGGGGTGTGTTGTTGGTATTGATAGCTCGGGAAGCCGTCAGGGCGGCGACCAGGGATTTTCCTTCGGGGAGCATCTGCATTCGAGGTGAGTTCTCCTCACTGTATTTGCCGGTCGAAGGTACCAATGCTGACCCTTTTGTATTGTTATCTTGGTTTATCGTATGCTTGTACGCTATAGTGATCTATTAGATCGGTATCCTGGTAGATAGGATGTTGGCATGCTGTAGTGATCTGTTAGATCGGTATCCTGGTAGATAGGATGATGTTATGCCTAGTGATCTGTGAGATCTTCCTGTTATCTGTTCTAGCTATATGTTTACCAGTCACGTGTGCATGAGTAGTGTGGTTGGGTTTGAGACTATACTGCTCTGTGCTGCCAGTCAACAAACCATATAATATTTATATCGGTATGTTATATGCCTGCTTATCTGTTATGTGTATGACGACATGGTTGTGTGTGTGGTTGGCTTGTGCGGACCTACTTAGTACTAAAGGCTAACAGACCCAGGGCATCCCGGATAAATTGAAGGCCAGTAGGGCGTACCAGTCAGGCCAAAGGCCAAAAGAACGGTCCAGACAGGCTGAAGGCCCGGTGAGGCGGTCCAGATATGCTGAAGGTTCTGTGAGCAGTCCAGACATGCTAAAGGCTCTGTATGTACGTTGTTTGCTGTTATGATTATGTGTTGTGGCAGTATTTTGGGGGAACTCACTAAGCTCCGTGCTTATAGTTTTGCTTTATGGTTTTAGGTACTTCAGCGGATCTTGTCATGGCGAAGGCATGACCGTACATATCCTCGCGTTTTGGACTTATGATTTCCGGGAAAACTCTGATAATGTGAATGTTTTGAAAACTATGTGGAAAACGATTCTGACTTTTAAATAATGTCTTGGAAACAATTCTTTTGTAAACACTTCTTTTGTTAAAGTGTTGATTTGAAAAGTTTAAATTTTATTGAAATTTTTGGGATGTTACAGCTTGTTATCCTCGAATCCGGGAGATTGTTTGAGAAACACTTCTTCTTGAAGCTCTCCATGCAAAAAGGCAGTTTTGACTTCCATTTAATACACCTTGAAGTTCATATATGATGCATAGGAAAGAAAGAGATGAATTGCTTTGAGTCTCGCAACAGGAGAAAAGTTCCATCGTAGTGTAGGCCTTCCAATTAAGTAAACCCCTTAGCCACCAATCATGCTTTATTACTTATAACAATTCCGATTACAACCATCTTGTTGCGGAACACCTAGCAAGTGCCAATTATTTTCTTGTTTTCAGGGAGAGGAACAAGAGTCCATACCTCATGACATTCAAACTTGTTCAATTCATCTTGCATGGCTTTAATCCAATCAGCATCTTTAAGTGCGTCATTGATTTTCTTGGGCTCAATTAGTGAAACAAAGTTCACATATAAGCAAAAGTTTCTTATTGCTTGGCTTTAAGTGCATACTTCATCTAAGATATTTCCAATAATTTGATTAAAAGGGTGACCTAGAAAAGTGGAAATATTAGTCACTGATGAACCAGTTCCACTTGAATTACTAGGATGCTCTTTAGAATTTGAAGGAGGTGTTTTGAAATCATCAACATGAGGAACCTCACTTAATTCTTCAACAACATATTCTTCGATTTGTACTACATATTTTTAGAGGTCAGAAGATGATGGAGGAGAATTTTGATTAAATGAGATGACAAGTTTAGTGAGCTCATAGCCTACAGATGGACTATAAGTAAACTCATTTAGAATAGACGTTGGATGATCAATTAGATCATTTGTATAAGAATGTAACATCATGTATCCCATCATTTCTTATTTCAGGGTCGTGGGCCGGAAGTCGATTTCGTAAAGGCTTTGGGCCTTAAGGAGGTAATGTTTAGACCTTTTGGAATAAGGCAATGATGGTTATGAGATCTAAACCTTTGAATGGTGTTTTGGGTCGAAGGGTAGAACAGGAAAAGTCACCGGTCGGGTTCTTGCATGAAATATGGATTTTTAATCGAGAAGTTTTTAGTCCAAAATATTTAAATATTATTGTAGAGCTCTTCAATACCTTTCCGTAGACATAAAGAAGTCAAAAACGGAGTTGGACCAAAGAAGTTATGACCGTTTGAAGATAGGACCATTTTTGGGTTAGCCGCGTACGCTGGGCGTACTAGGGCATCCTGTCACACCCCCGGACTAGACGGCGGAAATGTCCGGAGGCGGGTGACTTAATTGTGAAGTATGATAACAATTGAATATAAATGAAACATAACAAATCCAAACATCATACATTAATATTAAACTTACATTGTTTCCAATACTTGTTCTGTTCAAAAGTTAAACACGAAATAACAAAGGTAGAAATAACATAGTGCAGAGACGCCAGTCCTCGATCATGGTGATTATCTGCTTACTAGATCCCTGAGAATAGAAGTCGTTTTGAAAAGATTCAACTAAAAAGTTGGTGAGTTCATAAGCATTTTTGTATAAAAATAGTTTTACACTTGTTTAGAATTGTTCTCGTTGTACTTCCAGAAAATCCGATATTTTCTATAAAATCGTTTGAAGTCTTGCTCTGAAATCATGGATATATGCATGCATGTCATTACTTTTTATTCATCCTTATAAGGAGTGATTTTTGGAAAGTAATATAATCTAAAAAGGCGAGCTGCATTTGAGAGTAGTTCTTTTGAGTAGTAATAATAAATAGTTTCCAGAAAATTTCATGTTTTCTAAAAGGAATATAGTTGTAAATCTTGTTTTCTTATCAGGTATAATTGGGTGCGTGTTTTAGTTTATTGTTTTCGAAATCGTATAAAATCGTTTTTCCCCAGAAAATCCTTTATTTTCTGATATACAAAATGGTGGTCTTAAAAAAACCCTAAGACTGGAGAGGTGTGAAAAATCAACAGGCGATTGTGGACATTCCGCGCAATGTAAATGGACGGTCAACACAACGAATGCGGACCATCGCTACCATGCATAGGGGCAGTCAATACAATGTGCCAATTTATTTATGAGGTTTTCCTTACAGAAATTTCTAAATACATTAACATATTCTAGTGAGTCGTTATAACCATACTAATATGACAGAGACGTGTCTTGGCGTTTCTCAGGCGCCTGCGTTTGCTTAAAGACATTTGTCACCCTAGACTGGCCGGTCTAGCTGTAGCGAATAGCGAAGGTGCGGGGTGTCAACCCCGTATAGATCTATACACAAATTCCCGCTCTCCCTCCAGGAGACTCTGGTTATAACTCCTTACAGGACTTTAGACGTACACTAATATATCTATATTTAGGTACTTTTGAGACTCGTCTTCACTAGAATACCAACTGGTTTTTGAGAAAATCGATGAGATCCGTTATTAAATAAATAACAATAATTTTGCTAGTTGAATCATCTTTATCAAAAATGATCCAATATTATCGATATTGGCAAAAATGACCCTTCTTTTTATAAATTATTAAATAAGACCCATATTTTTCAAATGGTGTCATATGTGGTTCAAAACTAGGTGAATTGTTGACAATGGCCCATTTCTTCTGAAATGTTCATTTTTGACTTATATTTATGAAAATATTCAAAAAGGCCAATTTTTATCCAAAAATTCTATTTTTGGTCCTTCAAAAATTGAGATGTTCAATAATTCTACAATTTTATTCCATTTTCCAAAATGGTCCTTATATATATATATATATATATATATATATATATATATATATATATATATATATATATATATATATATATGGCCGAAAATGGTCCCCGAAAATATCATTAATACTACAATTTAACCATTTGCAAAATATTATGTTTAACAACTTGTTTAAACAATTTTTGAGGCGAAACCTTATGATTCTTGGTATAACAATTTATGATTTATACTTCATAAACATGTTAGTTTTTGTATTCCTAGCATATAATTTGTGATACATAATTCAAAACCTTGAGACTTGGTACAAATCTCGAGTTCTTGAACCATTATATGGAGTTCATAACTTTAAGCACATAAATCATAACATACATGCATAAAGAAGCAAATATACTAAGATTTCACAAGACCCTTGACTTGTATTCTCCCCCAAAAACAATGAAAACTCAAAAGATAGGGGTATGAAGCTCACCTTGGGTAGAAGATGGTGTAGTTGAAGAGATGAAGTGAGAATTTGGAGCCTAGAACACTTGAATTGTTGGATGAACTCCTTGAG
This sequence comes from Lactuca virosa, assembly GCF_052849685.1. Lineage (NCBI taxonomy): Eukaryota > Viridiplantae > Streptophyta > Magnoliopsida > Asterales > Asteraceae > Lactuca > Lactuca virosa. Next base: position 138,018,342 of record NC_136430.1, read on the forward strand.
GAAATTGCTATCATATGGTTATGAACACATAAATTTATGTGTGAGGAGAAGATTTAAAATGACTAAATGTATGAAACATTTTCGAAACATGAATTAACTTACAGAAGCTTAGAAGGGGATCTAAAGAAATGGCCTCTGGAACTTGGTTGAATGTTTGAGAGAGTTTACGGAGTTTTCACTGAATGAAAATGAGTTTGTAGTGTAGAATGGGGTTTACGCCCCTTTCATATGGAATAGGGAAATTGATTGGATGTTTTCTTGGAATACTGTTGGGTATTGCATGAATTACTGAGATTTGTATTGGAAATAGCCACTTACAGCTAATAAGCACCGTCAACGCATTTAAGTTGAGAGGAGTTTATAGCCTAAAAGTATGATAGGTTTGGGTTCGCGGTCATATTGCCTTCTAGGATTGAGTTTATGCCCACTAGGTGGTCCACCAAAGGAGTTTACGCCCTAGATTCTTCCTAGGATGATGTTCACGGCCTAGATTTGGCTTCTTAAGGTGTTCACGGTCTAGACTAATGACCTTACGGTGGTTCACGGCCAAAAGGGGTCCACTAGATGTAGTTTACGGCCAAATCTTGACTTCTTAAGGGTGTTTACGGCCATGGAAGCTTCTTAGTGAAGTGTTCACGGTCTTAGATGACATTCTTCAATGTCTTCACATTTTGGATGATTCTCATATATGTGAATATGTTCTTGTGCTTAGAAAGCTCAAAATGATAGCCTTACAATTCAAGCATTCAAGGTTTGCAACCTAACACAAATTCTTATGCCCACATCTAGTGATTCTTAATCCAATCCATTTGTATAGTTTTTCCTTGATAAACTTGTTTACTTTCAAGACGTTAACTTGTATGTGACTTCCAAAGTGCATCCTTCCATATACATGCACTTAGACTCTAATGGTCTTCAAGGTCCTCATTGTAATAGGGTTACATATTTAGACCTTACTTGGCTCAAATATTTCGGGTTGTCACATCATCCCCCCGTCAGAGGGAATTTCATCCCGAAATTCTTTAAAAGCTATTCTTACTAACTAGCGAAAAGATGAGGGTATTTTGCATCATTTAGTCCTCGCGTTCCCATGTGAATTCAGGTCCGCGCTTGGCATTCCATCTAACCTTCACAATGGGGACGCGGCTTTGTTTCGTGCGCTTAACTTCTGTATCCATAATTTCAATAAGTTGCTCAATGAATAGGACGTTCTCGTTCACTTCAATCTCGTCTAGCGAAACTGTGAGGGTTTCGTCTGGTAGACATCTCTTTAGGTTGGCACGTTGAATACAGGGCGTACATCACTAAGTCCTGCGGGTAGTTGGAGTCTGTAGGCTACCGGACCGATTCGGGTAAGGATCTCGAATGGTCCGATGTATCGGAGATTTAGTTTACCTTTCTTTCCAAAATGCATCATCCCTTTCCAAAGGGAGACTTTTAATAACACTCTGATTTCCTACTTGGATCTCCAAGGCTTTAGCCTGCTATCTATATAGCTCTTTTGTCGGTCTCACGATGTTTGGATTCGTGCTCTGATTTGGACTATCCTTCCCATTGTTTCTCGAATAATCTTGGGTCTAGTGAGTGTGCTATTGGGCGTTTTTCCTCTTGCTAGCTGGGTGTCTCCCACCTCAGCTCAACAGAGGATGATGTGCACCTCCGGCCATGCAGGGCCTCAAAGGGTGCAACTCCTATGCTCGGGTGGTAGCTGTTGTTATATGAGTACTCGATTAGAAGCAGGTGGGTATCCCAATTTTTTCCAATGTCTATTACACATGCTTCTCTTCGGGGTGTGGGTTCTTGCTTACCTTGATCTTGTCAAGGGGGATTCCTAGAGATTCGGTGGTCAGTCACTTATGAGTGTTGAATACGTAGAGTGTGAAATGTACGAGACTGAGATCTTATGCTAACCAAAGGCCGTAGGTTACCAGACCTATCCTGGCAAGGATTTTTCGAATGGCCTACTAGGGATCGTGCTCCTGGTGTCCTAGGAGTAGAGTTTATGGGCCTTAGGAGTTGGCACTATTGTTACCAAGACTGAGGTTGCGTGTGGTGTAGCTGACCTTATGAGTCTTAGGTTACCTTGGCGGTTTTCTTCTTATGGTGTTCCGAGCTAGAGGTAGGCCGATCTCTGCCAGTTATTTGTTGTTGATTGAATAAGTCTCCGATTCAGGGTTGGGAGTATCGATCCTTGAGGATGGGTTTCTTTGACTTATTAGTAGTCAGTGGTGCTATGGGAAATTCAACTTTCCCCGTTTTGAATCAGATAGGTGCTTCCTACGGTGAGGGACTTGGTCTGATGTTTCCTTTATCTATTATATCGTTCTTTTGATCAGACACTATCTGTTTTTGTGACCGTGCTAAGTGGTGTCGGGGGTTTGGTTATTGGGGTGGTTCCAGGAGTCGAGGTCATTCTAACTCCGCTTAGCACATGGTTGAGGTTTCCAAAGGGATTCTGAGAATCTCTAGGGGAGGGTTGGAACCCTTTCGGATTCCCTTGATCTCTTTTGTTTCTTGATTTTAATCTTTATTGGGGCTAGGAAAGAGCGTGTTATTTCTTACAGAAGGGCTTATATGTCTGGTTGCGAGAGATTTGTCATTACAGGTTGGAAGAGTTTTGTTATCCGGTTGTGTAAGACGGAAGTCTCTTTGCAGTGCTCAAAGTTTGTAAGGTGAGAATCAAGACAGTCTGTGCCAATTGATGACATTGGACTCCTTATTATAACAGATGTTACGTCGATTGCGAAGTAATGGTTGTTAGGAATGACAGGGTGTTCTATGTTCATGTTCTTATCACTACTAGTTTCGTTTTTGTTGTTACTATGGCGTATATTTTGTTCTCGCTTGCTGGGTGTTTTAGAAATATGAGAGCGCTGATATAAAGCAATAGGATTCGTAATCTGAATTCCGCTAGGTTTTTCTATTATAGATGGGTGTGACCTAACCATACATACTTAGGATTTAAAAAAAAATAATCGACTGCATGGTTCTATCCTAATCAACATTCAGACCAGGAATAGGAAAATAAGGCGGAATCACACACTCCTAGTTTGTAGAATCCTAACTATATATGATACTAATGCTTAGATGGAACCTTTATGGTCCATTCACAAGGATCTCTAGTTTCTATGTGATTTACACGATTTGGTCGAATGAGGAGATAGTTTTTGATTATGTTTTCAATTGGCAAAACCTTTTTGTGAAAATTTGATGCATAAATTTTATTGTTTGAAACGTACCAAAATCTCGGTAGGGTTCCTTGTCGCCTCTTCCTGTCTAGTTGTCAACTCCTCCGTCATTTATCTCTGTTGGACAATCACTCTTGAAATGTCCTGTTGCACCACATTTGTGACATACTGGACTTACTTCTAGGTTGAGGGTCGGAGAGTCGCATGGGGCTGGGGCCCTACAGTAGCGGAAGGTGTGCCCCATCTTTTTGCACCTTCTGCAACGAAATTCCCGGAAGGCTCCCCGATGATGGTATTTGCACTTGTTGCAGCGTGGAATGTTCCCAAGATATGATTTTCCCGATGTGGGAGGAGTAGGGTTAGTAGGGGTAGGGACTGCTCCCACTTATTGCATTTTGGTAAGCCTCTGAGTCGAACTGCCTTCTTCTTCGTTCCTGAACTTTCGTTTCTTGTTCTTAGGTTTAGATTTTACAGTGCATTGGTGAGTTGTCCTTCGTTGGTTTCCTTGGTTATTATTGCGGTTGAAATTATCGACACCGCTTCCATTTTCGTTTGTTTTGATGGCATTGAAGTGTGCCATGACAGCTGCCACGGAAGCTGTTACAATGGCTTTGAAAGTGGGGGAATCTATTTGTAGAACTGGTGCATCTTCGAGGGTGCTGGTTATCTCCATGAGAAGACGTGATTCTGTTGCACGCGAGAAGTGAGCTTGTAAGTAATCGTGGTTAATTCTAATAGAGTTTACTCATATAATCTTAACGTGTTGGTGTATGATGCTCAATGCGTCGACCTACATCCTCATGATGTAGTTATGGTAGAGAGTAGATATATATATATATATATATATATATATATATATATATATATATATATATATATATATATATTGTACAGTGTTAAGTTTATCAAAATATCACATAGTTAGCAATATAGTTAGCGGATTTGATTATATGGGTTCTTGGAGGGCGTACTCCTCTTGGTTTTCTACTATTGGTTGTGGGTTAAGACATTATAAACCTAGGGCGAGTAGTGTGGTGATTTCCTTATGCTGAAATGGTGCACAAATTGCTCGGCCATTTTACTCATTTCATGAGCGGCCCCTTTCCACTCTTTGTTTTGCAAAGGTTGTCCTAGTCTCAGTTGTACTCGGATGTCGCCTCAGGGTGGTCACTTCTTCCTTTATGGGGCGTAATCGGTTCGGACGGTTCTCTAGTTCTACTTGTTGGTTCCATAAGGATTTGGAATGGTGTTCTTGTTATTCGTGGGGAAGTCGAATTTACATTGTCGTATATCGAACTTCGCCTTCGGTATCCGTTTGTCCACAATGGAGAGTCGCAAACTGAGAGTCTAGATGGATCACTTGTGGCCCATATGGGGTGGTACCGGGATTGTGAGGGTGTTGGGGATCGGAGCACGGTGCTCATCGATTGTGGATGGGATTGTCTTTTGTGGGAATGCATCCTTTCTTGGCTCCTAGTCAGAATCCTCCCTTTCATAATTTATTTCTTGGTATTCCTTAGGATCCACCTCTGGGTTTCCCTGTGAACCTCTTTTGGTCCCTCCTTGCCCTATCCGCAAGTCACCGCGATAGGGTAGTAGAGGTCTTGGTGAGGAATTTCAACTATGTTACGTATGCGAGAATAGGGGTATGAGAAATACTGAGAAGACTTAGGTGTGGGGGGTTTATGGTACCCTAAAATACTCTTATAGTATTTTAAACTTGATGTTTAATTCTAATGTTCTCTTGCATGTATAGTTGGTAGGTTTTAGGTTTCTTGCAACAACACCATCACTCCCAAGCACATGTTGGTCATATCTCAAATAAATATAGTTGATCAGGCTATATTTATCCCAGATATGATTACATAACTGCCTATGTTTGACTGTAGTGTTCAACCTTTAGTTACTTTTGTTTTCTTCTCGTTACGATACTGTGCTAGTAAGTATGTATACTTTTATAAAGTACTTATATCTTTAAAGTATACTTTTAGTTAGAGTGTTTTAGTCCCATTGTATTTATAGTTGTATATCCTGGATCACTAGATATACTAGTTCACTATAAACAATGTTCTGATACCAAATCTGTCACACCCCCGGACCAAACGGCGGAAACGTCCGGAGGCGGGTAACTTCATTTTGCAGTATCATAACAATTGAATATAACTGAAACATAGCAAATCCAAACATCATACATTAATATTAAACTTACATTGTTTACAATACTTTTTCTGTTCAAAAGTTAAACACGAAATAACAAAGGTAGAAATAACATAGTGCAGCGACGCCAGTCCTCGATCGTGGAGATTACCTGCTTACTAGATCCCTGAGAATACAAGTCGTTTTGAAAAGCGTTAACTAAAAAGTTGGTGAGTTCATAAGCATTTTTGTATAAAAATAGTTTTACACTTGTTTAGAATTGTTCTCGTTGTACTTCCAGAAAATCCGATATTTCCTATAAAATCGTTTAAAGTCTTGCTCTGAAATCATGGATATATGCATGCATGTCATTACTTTTTATTCACCCTTATAAGGAGTGATTTTTGGAAAGTAATATAATTTATAAAGGCGAGCTGCATTTGAGAGTAGTTCTTTTGACTAGTAATAATAAATAGTTTCCAGAAAATTCCATGTTTTCTAAAAGGAATATAGTTGTAAATCTTGTTTTCTTATCAGGTATAATTGGGTGCGTGTTTTAGTTTATCGTTTTCGAAATCGTATAAAATCGTTTTTCCCCAGAAAATCCTATATTTTCTGATATACAGAATGGTGGTCTTAAAAAACCCTAAGACTGGAGAGGTGTGAAAAACCAACAGGCGATTGTGGACATTCCGCACAATGTAAATGGACTGTCAACACAACAAATGCAGACCATCGCTAGCATGCATAGGGGCAGTCAACACAATGTGCCAATTTATTTATGAGGTTTTCCTTACATAAATTTGTAAATACATTAACATATTCTAGTAAGTCGTTATACCATACTAATATGACGGAGACGTGTCTTGGCGTTTCTCAGGCGCTTGCGTTTGCTTAAAGACATTTCTCACCCTAGACTGGTCGGTCTAGCTGTAGCGAACAGCGAAGGTGCGGGGTGTCAACCCCGTATAGATCTATACACAAATTCCCGCTCTCCCTCCAGGAGACTCTTGTTATAACTCCTTACAGGACTTTAGACGTACACTAATATATCTATATTTAGGTACTTTTGAGACTCGTCTTCACTAGAATACCAACTGGTTTTTGAGAAAATCGATGAGATCCGTTATTAAATAAATAACAATAATTGTGCTAGTTGAATCATCTTTATAAAAAATGATCCAATATTATCGATATTGGCAAAAATGGCCCTTCTTTTTATAAATTATCAAATAAGACCCATATTTTTCAAATGGTGTCATGTGGTTCAAAACTAGGTGAATTGTTGACAATGGCCCATTTCTTCTGAAATGTTCATTTTTGACTTGTATTTATGAAAATATTCAAAAAGGCCAATTTTTATCCAAAAATTCTATTTTTGGTCCTTCAAAAATTGAGATGTTCATATATATATATATATATATATATATATATATATATATATATATATATATATATATATATATATATATATATATATATATATATATATATATATATAGCCGAAAATGGTCCCCAAAAATATAATTAATGCTCCAATTTAACCATTTCCAAAATATTATGTTTAACAACTTGTCTAAACAATTTTTGAGGCAAAACCTTTTGATTCTTGGTATAACAATTTCTGATTTATACTTCATCAACATGTTAGTTTTTGTATTCCTAGCATATAATTTGTGATATATAGTTCAAAACCTTTAGACTTGGTACAAATGTCGAGTTCTTGAACCATTACATGGAGTTCATAACTTTAAGCACATAAATCATAACATACATGCATAAACAAGCAAAATATACTAAGATTTCACAAGACCCTTGACTTGTATCCTCCCCCAAAAATAATGAAAACTCAAAAGATAGGGGTATGAAGCTCACCTTTGGTAGAAGATGGTGTAGTTGAAGAGATGAGGTGAGAATTTGGAGCCTAGAATACTTGAAGGGTTGGATGAACTTCTTGAGGAAATTGCTATCATATGGTTATGAACACATAAATTTAAGTGTGAGTAGAAGATTTAAAATGACTAAATGTATGAAACATTTACCATAGATGAATTAACTTACAGAAGCTTAGAAGGGGATGTAAAGAAATGGCCTCTGGAACTTGGTTGAATGGTTGAGAGAGTTTACGGAGTTTTTATTGAATGAAAATGAGTTTGTGAAGTGTAGAATGGGGTTTACGCCCCTTTCATATGGAATAGGGAAATTGATGGGATGTTTTATTGGAATACTATTGGGTATCGCATGAATTACTAAGATTTGTATTGGAAATTGCCACCTACAGCTAATAAGCACCGTAAACACATTTGATTTGAGATGAGTTTATGGTCTAAAAGCATCCTAGGTTTGGGTTCACGGTCATATTGCTTTCTTGGATTGAGTTTACATCCACTAGGTGGTCCACCAAAGGAGTTTACGCCCTACATTCTTCCTAGGATGATGTTCACGGCCTATGTTTGGCTTCTTAAGGTGTTCACGGTCTAGACTAACGACCTTAGGGTTGTTCACGACCAAAAGGTGTCACACCCCAACTGTCGGTGGAAACACCTGGCGGTGTAACGTCATTTCTCGTATCATAGTTATCAACTTCCTGAAAACACATGCAATTTAAAATACGTCAACATAAAGTTGGTGAGTTCACAGGTTTTGACTCTAAGTAGAAATGGTACTTTTTCTCAATTCAAAAGTATAGTTTTGAAAGTAACGTTTTGACTCTCCAGCATTTAGTGTATATATATATATATATATATATATATATATATATATATATATATATCCTAGGTATAATGGTTTACTTACCAAATAAGTAGTATACCTATAAGTCTCATACAAATGTTTGTAACCCCATACAAACTAAGTTGCTACGTATAAATTTTATTTCAACTCTATACGAGTAAGTAGAATAGGTATAGTGGTCTACTTAATATACAAGTAATATACCTACTAGATTCTTATACTTAGAATATAAGTCTTTGAGAAACTTATACTTAACATTCATACTTGTATATCGACAAAGTATAATCCTTCTAAAGTTGTGATACCATGAGTCTGTAGTTGCGACTGTATGACTTAGTTTTATACCTCTTATTATTATTACAAGGATCACACATTGCGGTAGTACAAGGATCACACCTTGCGGTTGTACAAGGATCACTCCTTAAGGTGGTACAAGGATCACAACTTGCGGTAGTACAATAGCTATAACTAGAATTAAAACCAGGTTTTATCTTGACATAAAACCAATAACAACAACATATAACATACCTGGTTTTATCTTGACATAAAACCAACAATAACAACATACTTATCAATTAACAAATAGAACTTCCGAGTATAACTCTGGAACTATATCGCACAGAACATATATATAGAATCCTAAGTATAACTCAAGATCTACATTAGTATACTACTACAACAATAACATGCTAACAACTTTACGATAGTTGTATATTTTCAGATACGAAATAACTATATCCCGATTATTATAACTATCTACGTTGATACTAATATACTATCATATAGACATAATAATAACGTATATACAATATTTAGCATGCGTTTTCCCCCAAAAATATTAGAAAGTGGGGCCGTGAAACTCACCTTAGTAGTGTGATTTTATGTAATCTAAGCAGAAACGGTCAGCGGTACGAGGTCGTCGGGGCTCGGGACGCAAGAGGCCTTCAACAAAGGAGAGAGGAAGAAGGAGATCAGGTGTGAGAAAATAAATGGCCGAACTTGCTATTTATAGGAAGATTTTTGCCTCTCACATCGTGAGCCATATAGTCTCACGTCGTGAGCCATGACTAGTCATCTCGTAGACTTGCCATTTGTGTCCCTAGCTGTCACACCCCAAAACCTGAACGGCGGAAACGTTCGAGGGCGGAGGACGTCATGTACAGTATCACAACAATGCATAATAGTAAACAAGAAACAACATCATCCATTGCTTTAATAGTAATAATTTTAATACAAGTGTGTTCTGAAGTTTATTAGACACCAAAAATGAATAATCAAAATAAGAGATGAGTTTTGAACGTGCTCCATCTTCTCAAATCCTGGTCATAGGTACCTGTCTACTGGTGACCTGAGAATACAAGTTATTTTGATAGCGTAGATCAGCATTAAAGCTGGTGAGTTTATAAGTATTTTAGTGTCATTGTTTGTATAAGTTTGTAAATGTTTGATGTAAAAGTTTGTAAGTATTTGATGTAAATGTTTGTAAACTTCCTAGAAAATCCTACATTTTCTACTAAACTAGTCTTCTACCAAGACTCAACTGATCTCTATGTTTGTTCTTTTGTAAAAGTGTGAGTTTTCCCAAAGTATGACTATCATTACCAAAATATAGTTTCTCATTACCGTTTATGTGAGAAGATCACAATGTGAATGAATTGGGAAAAATAAAGATGTATTGTAGTTTTATCTAGGTAACTACTAATATACTAACTACCTTTAAACTTGTTAGTTAGTTAATTAAGGTAAAATGTGATATGATTGTAACCATACTCGATCAACCAGTATAACACGATGTTCTAGACGTCGAAACGATATGACATTCGTCACCCACAGACCTGCAGGTCCCATTGTAGCTAGCAGCAAGGTGTGGGAGGGTCAATCCCGTATAGATCTATACACAAATTCACGCTCTCCCTCCAGGAGACTCTGGGTACAAAACGTGAGACAGCAGTATATGTCGAGCCATGAAGTAGTATCTCACATTAATGTTATAGTATTCTTGTATTTGTATAGTATGTACTAGTGTAATGTATGTTCTCTCTGTCTAGTATGTAGTATGTTCTCTAGTTTATAATGTGTAGTATGTATTGTTTCTCGTTATAGTGTTCTCTGTCTGTTTCTCTTTATAGTGAGTATTGTTTCTCGTTATAGTATGTATTGACTCATGTATGAACTGACTCTTTGTATGTTTCATTGTTCTAGTAATAGTATTAGTGACTTGCTAAACTATACCTATTATAGTTTACTAGTAATGTTGTTTGTATGAATGAACATGTTTGTACACCTTTGCTACCCAAAGGTATTGAACTGAACGAATAACTTTTATATCTATATACATACACATAATATATAATTAAGATTCAAATGACCTTCGGACAAACAACCGATAACCTAAGTCCACAACCAAACAAGGAACAGGAAGTAAGGCGAGCTATCAGTCCTAAGTCCTTTCAATCCTACTTATATAACTATATCCATATAGATATGCTTTTGACAAAATATAAGTTTGAAAGAGTTTGATAATGTGACACCAGTCAAATTTTGGTCAAAAATAAATTGATCAATAATCGTAATTGGGATGAACCAAGTGGTATAGTTTGTAACAAGGTTTCCAAAAACATAAAGAACACTGAAATCCGAGTTATAACGAAGAAGTTATGACCAATCGAAAATCCACGATAAAACCAGCAAAACACTGTTCAGCGTAAAAAACGAATTTTCGATAAAAGGCTTTTTAGCCTTAACAATCTGAATGAAAGTTGTAGAATATTTTAAACCGAGAATGTTCATAAAAAGAAAGTAAAAATCGGACTTCGTTTGAGGAAGTTATGATTTTTCAAAAATTTCGGTTTAGCACTAGACAGCTAAAAATTCGAAATATAAATCGATCGATATTTAGCCGACGCAACTTAAACGAGAATAGAAGGTCTCGTCAAAAGTAGCACAACGGTAAAAAGACAGACGAAAACGGACGTCGGATGAAGAAGTTATGAATTTTTAACGGATTTCCCATCCCGATCTGTTAAAAATAATAATATTAAAAATAAATTCAAAATCAGCCGATCAAGTCTAAACGAAAATCGTAGAGTATGATTTTACCTACGCGTGCATATAAAGAACGTCAAAAACGGAGCTCGTATGCGAAAGTTATGATTTTCGCAAGTTTTTGGCACAAAAATCAAGAAAATGTTGAAAACTGGGAAATTTCGCATGAGTCATCCTCGGACACGTCATCCCTCGCATGCGAGGCCTCCACGTGTCACCTCCTAATAGGACCGAGCTTCGCGTGTTGCCTTCTAATTGGACCAAGTCTGCGGTCCACTAAGCCTCGGAGACCTTCGCATGAGACACCCCGCGGACACTCCTCGGATGCTCCTCTGACTCTCCTGGCACCTCCCCATTGGACCGAAGTTTGGCCCACTCAGAAGCCTCCACGTCCGAAGCCTTGCCCCGTGTACACTTCGCATGTCTGCCACGTAGCTGCTGACTTCTCGCCCTCGCCAGCTGTCCGATGACTAACCACCTTCGGCCGAACCCTCGCACCCTTATATAAAGGGTGCGAGCCTTCTCAGATTTGAAGGATTTTTCACCCCAAATTTCACCCAAATTCACATTTACACCCCCTCGACTTTCTCAAGACCCCCCAAGGCCCCGGTATCGTGCCTAAAGCCCGAAGCAAGACCCAGAGCCCCAAAATTCACGAGAAGTTATCCTCTCTCCTGTCGAAACTCTGCCCGATTTAAGCCGGTTTTTCGTCAAACAAACTCTTTTCCGGGAAACGAAACGCTGCCCGAATCACCGCTTATCAAAGTGAGTTCATACCCCTATAATTTACCTTTTTAATGGTTTTTAAATGCTTTTTAGGGGGGGGGGGGAATACAAGTTTAACACAATATTAAATTGTGATAATAACTGTATGTGATAATAATCACAGAAAGATTTTCCGTATGCTTTTAAGAATGACCAAATACTTCCAAAATGACTTAAAGTCATGTTAAATCTTTAAAGTCATGTAAACTCCGTTAAATTCTTTGAAAAATGTTTTATAAACTATTTCAAAGTATATATGCCAAAAATCATGTTTATATATGTATAAATATATAAATAAGATTTGAAGGGCTTAGGACTAATGAATTATCTTATTTTCTTTTCCTTGTTTAGATGTGGAATTAAGGTTGTATTGTTTGTCCGAAGCTCGTTTCCTTCTTAATTATATGTATATTATACATATATGAGTATAAAAGGTTACTCCTTTTGGTATCATCACCTTTGTATCAGGCTGAGCAAAGGTGTTCATCCATGAGAAATCATGCTAATCAGATAGAACATATAAATTATAATAGGTATAATTTATGATTCAAAACTGAATATACAAGTATGATTCACGACTATATACTTTCCAAGGAAATTACCAAAATTCATTCACCTATACCAAGATATGTATAATACTTTTAATATATGAACAACATAAAGAAGTAACGATACATCATACCGGGTTTGTATTAACAAAGGTACAATACAGAGTACCAGAGTTAGCAAACACGGGGTAATAATACATCTTACCGAGTTCGCATTAATAAAGTTACTATGCAGAGTACCAGGGTTAGCAAACACGGGGTAATAATACATCCTACCGGGTTTGCTTTAACAAAGGTACGATACAGAGTACCAGGGTTAGAAATCACGGGGTAATAATACATCGTAACTCTCGTTGAAACAATAAATTTGTGAGACCCTTCACGGTGTACTTATCTAAGTATGACTTTAAGTCCTGACCTATTAACCATAATCTCTTGTAGGGAGAGCGTGAATTTGTGTATAGATCTATATGGGACTGACAATCTCGCACCTTTGCTGTTCGCTACAGTTTGGCCGGCAGGCCTAGGGTGTCAAATATCATACCGTTTTCGACGCCTGAAGAACGTCGCCGCAGGCATATCAATCATATTAGTATGGTCAATAGAACTCACATGGATAAAACAACGAGTGAATTACTAAGTAATATACTTCTCTTAAAACAGTAAGAAAAGATAATTACATCCCGACCAAATATACCTTCTGTAGTTTTTACTTACAGTAAAAAAAGCTACGTATCATGAAATCAAGTATAGTAATATACTTTTACTTCTGGTTTTGAACATTTAAAACCACAAGGCAGTATTATGGATAATATAATATTTTCCAGGATTAATACTAAGGTTTTTACTATAGAACAGATATAACTAAGAACACTTTTACAAAGCGAACGGTTTATGGAATTAAACCACTTTTACAAATGAAACGGTTTAGGGGGTTAAACCACTTTTACAAATGAAACAGTTTATGGGATTAAACTACTTATCAAATGGAACTTAGTCATTCAATCTCTGTAAACCAGTAATACATAAAGGAACTTTAGTGGTTTATTCTATAATTCCTTAGTTATTACATCAGAGTTATACATAAGTAATATCCGATTGACAGTGAAATGTGTGACTTCCGCCTTACTTCCTGTTCCTTGTTTGGTTGTGGGCTTGGGGCAGATACACCCATTTAACTATCCATTTGATATTGGGTTATATATAATCAGAGGGAAACTATTAAGGTTATCAATCTATCATCTCAGGAAATATAGGATTTTCTTGAGGAACTAGTGAACTTATTCAAAGAACTTAGGGTATACTTAACAGAACTAAAATACTTATGAACTCACCAGCTTAAATGCTGATTTACTCTTTCCAAATGACTTGTGTTCTTAGGAATCCAGTAGACAGGTACACTCCCGAAGCTTTTTAGAAGACTACCTAGACATGTCGATTAACTCATTAAGTTAATCTATCGCTGCTAAGTGTATACACGAGAGTGGTATATAAGTTCGACTTAACAAGATTAAGGATGTATGATTCCGCCTTATCTCTTGTTCCTTGTTTGGTTGTGGACCTGGGGCAGAGTCACCCATCCGGACGTTTTGTGAAATCTAAATTATATACGACTTGTATACACGAGGTGATGGTGGATGAGCTAAGTATGAGTCTGATCATGAACTTCGGAGAAAAAGCCTGCATCATGTATCCTACCAGGTGGAATTCAACGTGAGACCACGACGGTGGGTCGAGCCACTAAATGACTACGAATTCGAAATTCGTTATCATCTCGACAAAGCCAATATAGTAGCTGACACCCTAAGTCGGAAAGAGTACCCAGGTCATAGTGCCAATCATTGACTATGATAACCCATTCAAACCCCTCCACACAAAGTAAGGAGGCTCAATAGAAAGCCTTGAAACCTGAAAATGTGGCAAGCAGAGAAGATAACTAGAATGTGTGAGTGCACGGTATTCCAATATCTGTTATCTCTACTGAGATAATAGAATCATCTCCCAGTTCAGGCAGTCACTCAAAAATCTCTAGGAACTAGAGTAGTCATGATCCTGTGTGATCGACTATGGTAAAGAATGGAATACCCATTTACCAATTAGTCGAGGCCTTTATCACGCTAGCATTCAAGTTGCTCCATTCAAAACCTTCTGTGGTCACAAGTGCAGATCGAATCTACACTGGACTAAAGTAGGTAATATGCAACTAGCTAGAGATCCAATTTCCACATAGCACCTTCGCTGATCTGGAATTCATCCGAGAAACTACCAAAAACAAAATACGAATCAGGAAGCGCCATAAAGCTTCCAGAGTTAATCAGAGAAGCTATCGCTTCGATAAAATAAAACCCTTGAAATTCCAGGATTGATGACCTTGTCATATGAAGGTCTCACCCTGGAAGGACAAGATACGCTTGAGAAAGCATGGAATACTAAATTCAAGGTACATAGGACCATTTGAGATTCTTACCAGAATCGGTCTTGTACTTATAAACTTAAACTACCACAAAAACTTAATAACACTCATCCCATCTTTCACATATCTAATCTAAAGAGGTGTCTATCCGATGAAACACTTGTTATTTCACTCGATGAAATCAAGTTAAATAAAAGTCTACACTCTGTAAAAGAACCAATGAAAACCATAGATAGGGAAATCGAAAGAACCAAGCAAAGTCTTATCCCGCTAGTGAATGTTCGCTGGATTACAAACCAGGGACCTGAATTCACTTGGGAAGGAAAGATTAGACATGGTCCATGAGTATCACTTTAGACTTAATTTCGGGATGAAATTCCCTCTAACGGTGGGATAATGTGACACTAGTTAAATTTTGGTCAAAAATAAATTGATCAATAATCGTGATTGGGATGAACCAAGTGGTAGAGTTTGTAACAAGGTTTCCAAAAACATAAAGAACACTGAAATCCGAGTTATAACGAAGAAGTTATGACCAATCGAAAATCCGCGATAAAACCGGCAAACCACTCTTCAGCGTAAAAACCGAACTTTCGATAAAAAGCTTTTTAGCCTTAACAATCTAAATGAAAGTTGTAGTATATGTTAAACCGAGAATGTTCATAAAAAGAACGTAAAAATCGGACTTTGTATGAGGAACTTATGATTTTTCAAAAGTATCGGTTTAGCAGTAGACAGGTAAATTTTTGAAATATAAATCGATCGATATTTAGCCGACGCAACTTAAACGAGAATCGAAGGTCTCGTTAAAAGTAGCACAACGGTAAAAAGATAGACGAAAACGGACGTCAGATGAAGAAGTTATGAATTTTTAACGGATTTCCTGTCCCGGTCTGTTAAAAAAAATAATATTAAAAATAAATTCAAAATCAGCCGAAGAAGTCTAAACGAAAGTCGTAGAGTATGATTTCACCTACGTGTGCATATAAAGAACGTCAAAAACGGAGATCGTATGCCAAAGTTATGATTTTCGCAAGTTATTGGCACAAAAATCAAGAAAATGTTGAAAACTGGGAAATTTCGCATGAGTCATCCTCGGACACGTCATCCCTCGCATGCGAGGCCTCCACGTGTCACCTCCTGATAGGACCGAGCTTCTCATGTTGCCTTCTAATTGGACCAAGTCCGCGGTCCACTAAGCCTCGGACACCTTCGCAGGAGACACCCAGCGGACACTCCTCGGATGCTCCTCGTACTCTCGTGGCACCTCCCCATTGGACCGAAGTTCGGCCCACTCAGAAGCCTCCACGTCCGAAGCCTTTCCCCGTGTACACTTCGCATGTCTGCCACGTAGCTGCTGACTCCTCTCCTTTTCCAGCTGTCCGATGACTAACCACCTTCGGCCGAACCCTCGCACCCCTATATAAAGGGTGCCAGCCTTCTCGGATTTGAAGGATTTTTCACCCCAAAATTCACCCAAATTTACATTTTCACCCCCTCGACTATCTCACGACCCCCAAGGCCCCGATATTGTGTATAAAGGGTGCCAGCCTTCTCGAATTAAGGTTGTATTATTTGTCCGAAGGTCGATTCCTTCTTAATTATATATATATTATACATATATGAGTATAAAAGGTTACTCCTTTTGGTATCATCACCTTTGTATCAGGCTGAGCAAAGGTGTTCATCCATGAGAAATCATGCTAATCAAATAGAACATATAAATTATAATAGGTATAATTTATGATTCAAAACTGAATATACAAGTATGATTCACGACTGTATACTTTCCAAGGAAATTACCAAAATTCATTCACCTATACCAAGATATGTATAATACTTTTAATATATGAACAACATATTAAAGAAGTAAAGATACATCATATCGGGTTTGCATTAACAAAGGTACAATACAGAGTACCAAAGTTAGCAAACACGGGGTAATAATACATCTTACCGAGTTTGCATTAACAAAGGTACCATAGAGAGTACCAGGGTTAGCAAACACGGGGTAATAATACATCCTACCGGGTTTGCATTAACAAAGGTACGATACAGAGTACCAGGGTTAGCAATCACGGGGTAATAATATATCGTAAATCTCGTTGAAACAATAAATTTGTGAGACCCTTCACGTTGTACTTATCTAAGTAAGACTTTAAGTCCTGACCTATTAACCAAAATCTCTTGTAGGGAGACCGTGAATTTATGTATAGATCTATATGGGACTGATAATCCCGCACCTTTGCTGTTCGCTACAGTTTGGCCGGCAGGCCTAGTGTGTCAAATATCATACCGTTTCCGACGCCTGAAGAACGTCGCCGCAGGCATATCAGTCATATTAGTATGGTTAATAGAACTCGCATGGATAAAACAACGGGTGAATTACTAAGTAATATACTTCTCTTAAAACAGTAAGAAAAGATAATTACATCCCGACCAAATATACCTTCTGTAGTTTTTACTTACAGTAAAAGCTACGTATCATGAAATCAAGTATGGTAATATACTTGTACTTCTGGTTTTGAACATTTAAAACCACAAGGCAGTATTATGGATAATATAATATTTTCCAGGATTAATACTAAGGTTTTTACTATAGAAGAGATATAACTAAGAACACTTTTACAAAGGGAACGGTTTATGGAGTTAAACCACTTTTACAAATGAAAAGGTTTATGGGATTAAACCACTTTTACAAATGAAACGGTTTATGGGATTAAACTACTTATCAAATGGAACTTAGTCATTCAATCTATGTAAACTAGTAATACATAAAGGAACTTTAGTGGTTAATTCTATAATTCCTTAGTTATTACATCAGAGTTATACATAAGTAATATCCGATTGATAGTGAAATGTGTGACTTCCGCCTTACTTCCTGTTCGTTGTTTGGTTGTGGGCTTGGGGCATATACACCCATTTAACTGTCCATTTGATATTGGGTTATATATAATCAGTATAAACTAAGTAATTACAGAGGGAAACTATTGAGGTTATCAATCTATCATCTCAGGAAATATAGGATTTTCTGGAGGAACCAGTGAACTTATTCAAAGAACTTAGGGTATACTTAACAGAACTAAAATACTTATGAACTCACCAGCTTAAATGTTGATTTACTCTTTCCAAATGACTTGTGTTCTCAGGAATCCAGTAGACAGGTACACTCCAGAAGCTTTTGAGAAGACTACATAGTACCGTACCGCGACTCTTGTCTTCTACTGTACCTACTTTGGTCTTTGAATATGTAATGTTTAAACACTTATGTAAAACTTATACTTATTAGTGCAATGGTTTTTTGTACTTTGATTACTATATTGCATGTGTTATGATACTTACCTAAAGTCCTCCGCCCCCGAACGTTTCCGCTATTCTGGTTTGGGGGTGTGATAGATTGGTATCAGAGCAGTGTTTATAGTGAACTCAGTATATCAGTCATAAAAGATATACAACTATAAACCCATTGGGATAAAAACACTCTGACCAAGAGTTATACTTTAAAAATATAACAATATTTTATAAAAGTATAAGTACATGCAGAGTATATATACTAGAATGAGTATCACATGAAGAACAAAACTAAAGTATTTGGATGTTGGACATTGCAGTTAAACCTAGACAGTGACGTAATCATATCTAGGATCAATATAGCCTGATCATCTATATTCATCTGAGATATGACCAACATGTGTTTAGGGAGTGATTGTAGTGTTGCAACATGTCTAAAACTTACCCAAGTACCAGAAGAATTCTAGAACCAAACATAAGGATTAAAATACTATGGGAGTATTTTAGGATGCTATAACAAGAAAACTGAAAACTTGTCAAATTCTTATATCTAGAAGTCCAAGAATCAAAGTCATAACTAAAATAACATGGAGGTATTTTACATACCTCTGGGGAAATGTTAAAAAGATCTTTTCTAATATGTCTATAATTATTAAGTGGATACGTTAAGGTTATATATAGCCGAGATTTTATAGACTTAGAATATGTGATTTTCACTCTACTTCCTTTTCCTTGTTTGGATGTGGTTTTAGAGTAGGATTACTTATTCAAAGGTATATTTGATCTGGATTATATATAATCGGTACACACCATATGATTATAGAAGGACTAGAAAGAATCACCTTTGTAAAAATTCAAATTCTTTAGACATTCCCATTCTCGTAAAAACCCATTAGATAAACATAATTACTCCAGCAATCAATAGAAGAGTCAAGGAGGATCCAACAAAATTTCATTAAGAGAATTCCGAGAAAGAAACAGATGACGAGTAAATAAACAATAGAAATCATTTAGTGCCCTTACCCTATTAAGGACACCAATGAGAGATTGGCATGAACTTCCGAGATTCAAAATCTTCATTACGAAGTAATGAGGATCAGTGTCAGAATCGGAAGTAAGACAGCCCGGGAATTCAATATACCTACAGAGGAGAAGGACACCCTATAGATACCAGGAGGAAAGAAATCATTACCACCCAGAGTAGAACAGAGAACAAAGGAAAACCACGTGTGATTCATGTAAAGTGTTTGAGCGCCTTTTCATCTAAGTAATAACTAGTAAATCGATTCAACCTAGTGAGTTAGTGATTTCATTACTCACATTAGGATTTGAGCTTATCCTCTTTTCCGGTCACAGCTAATAACAATAAATCAGATCACGAAATCTTAATTGATAGTGATTACTTCTCAAATTCGTAAGTCTATTTTATGTAGACACTGTTATGAATTGTTTTCGAATATCTTCGAAAATTGGGAAACGATATCCACCAAACGAAGGTAACTTAGTTCAAATGATACTCGGTTCATAACCATTCTAGAAACTTATTTCTGTACCTTACCAGGACTGCATCATAGGGATGCAGGTCGAATCATTGAGAACAATATAACAAAACGAAAGATTTATACATAAATACAAATGGTTAGAATACATCTAAGAGACAACTATCGTCGCTCATGAGCTCATTTTCTTATCATGTAACAAAATCATGCCTCCGAAGAAATGTAACCAACCCACCAGTGAAACACTAATCCTTCAGATAGATGCGGCTACGTTTCAAGCTGCGGTCACAGCAGCTGTTGCAGCTGTCATGGCACACCTTAATGCTAACAATGCAAATGTTAGTAGTAATGCTATCAGTAACCTTGATCGTTGTGATGACCAAGTACAAAAACGAGCACCTACTTGTAAGGACACGTTGAACCTTAAGCCTAATATCCTGAAACGAAAGTTTGAGAACAAGGAAGGGAGATGTTCAACTCAAAAACCTAAACGAGGGCAACGAACTGGGGCATTCAATACCCCCATCAGCCCTGTTATTCTAGCACCGACCAAGCCGTACTTAGGAAACCTCCCACGCTGCAGCAAGTGAAACTACCATCATCATGGAGTTTGTCGAGAGCTGCATTGCAATAGATTCAACATAAAGGGGCATACCGCCCGCATCTGTAGAACTCCGGTTGAGTTCATCACTTCAACTACCGATGTTGGAACCATTCCCATATGTCACCCTTGTGGTGAAATAGGACATTACAAGAGGGACTGTCCAACAGAGAAGAATGACGGGGGAGCAGGAGGACTTTGACCCCAATACATGGGAAAGCATCAAAGAACCCTGCTATATTTTGGTATGCTTCCAAAGCTCAATAATTATCTATAATTATGATTACTCTCTCGTTCAAATTAAATCACAGCAATTATATAAAATTTGAAACCCTAACAGGTAAGCTGTGATGACTTAGTGTTTACATAAGGGTCATTTATAATTAAGATTTGTAGACTCAGAGTGAGTAATCTCGCCTCATTTTCTGTTCCTCGTTTGGTTGTGGATTTAGGGCAGGGTTGCTCAGTCAAAGGTCTTACCAATCTTAATTATACATGACTTGCATACACCAAGCGATTATAGAGAGACCTAGTAAGGATCGTTTCATGAAAGTTCATAATTATTAGAACCCTCGTATTGGTAGTACTCACCAATTTCAAAAAAGGGATTCGTAACCAGAAGTGCTGAAAACCTAGGTACATAGGATAGTTCATTATCCTAAGTAATCATTTTCCCCAGAACGACTTAATATCTATTTCGTCAAGAAAATTCCGACATCCTCATTCGACATGGTTTGGCCTAGCCCTTACCATGTGAAAATTCTTATGTTGTATAAGAAATTTTTTTCCGTAATCAGCTGTAAGATGAAATTCTTCCAATCCATAACGCAAAACCCTTAGGTTGTCTCTCATTTCAAAACTTCAGTAGTACCCATGCGAAGGGTACCACGCCATTCTAGCCTACTCAGTAAACAGGAAACTTCAAACGAAAAGCACCGAAGTAGTCATAGAAGTCAGTAACTACCGAGGTACCTCAATAGATCTCATAGGAAAATCATTGTACCGCAGGTCAAGTTCAAGAATAGAGACTAAGAACTCATTAAGTTAATCTATCGCTGCTAAGTGTATACACGAGAGTGGTATATAAGTTTGACTTAACAAGATTAAGGATGTGTGATTCCGCCCTATCTCCTGTTCCTTGTTTAGTTGTGGACCTGGGGCAGAGTCACCCATCCGAACGTTTTTGAAATCTAAATTATATACGACTTGTATACACGAGGTGATGGTGGATGAGCTAAGTATGAGTCTGATCATGAACTTCGGAGCAAAAGCCCGCATCATGTATCCTACCAGGTGGAATTCAACGTGAGACCACGACAGTGGGTCGAGCTACTAAATGACTACGAATTCGAAATTCGTTATCATCTCGACAAAGCCAATATAGTAGCTGACACCCTAAGTCGGAAAGAGTACCCAGGTCATAGTGCCAATCATTGACTATGATAACCCATTCAAACATATAACATCCGGATTTCCAGGTATTATGTTTGATCATTCATTTTGAGTTAAAGAGAGGGACTCGACAAGTTGACGCTGGGACTCGTCGAGTAGGATCGCGATTGCTGACTGGATTAATGAATGGACTCGACGAGTCGGAAAGGGTGGAGTTGACGAGTCCGCGATGCAGGCTGAAACCCTAAATCCCCGGGCCTGTACCCTATATAAAGGACCTTATGGCCCTTATTTGCGGCTAACTTCGTCCTTGAGAGTACCAGAGCATCTGTGAGTCTTGTGAGTGAGAAAGGAGGCTATTGTTCACCATTTCTTGTGTGTTTTAGCAAGAAGGAAAGAGGAAGGACAAGCTAGGCGGGTTGGGGAGCTTGGATCTACTTCCATTTGATCAGAGGAAGTTGTTGGAGGTATCAATCTGTGCTTATTCTCGTGTTTATGATGATTTAGTGGAATCTAGGGTTTCTTTATTCATTATTTAGCTTGAATCTGGAGTGTGTGAGGTCCCAAGGTGAAATGATTCTTCGATCTGAACTTTAAGAGGTCCAGAGAGTCCCTATCACTCTGCTTTATTCCATCCCTTTGGAGTTATGAGCCTTGGTGGCCATTTTAGTAGTTATTTCACCAAAAGAAGCCTTGGGTGCGTTGCATGTGAGTCAAGATTCGACCTTTACGTGGTTATTGGTCGTGGGGAAGTCAAATCTATAGTTTAGAGAAGCAGATCTGACCTCAGAAGGTCATTTGAGTGTTGTCTTGGAAGCAACTCGCCGAGTTCATAAGTGGACTCGACGAGTCGAGTCGGGGTTGCCCCGCGATTCGTTGCAGAGTAACCCGGCGAGTGAAGGAGGGACTCGACGTGCCAAGTGAGGCTTAGAAGGATTCAGAGGACCCGTGTGGACTCACCGAGTCGCCCGTATGCACTCGACGAGTCTGGTCAAAGCTTGACCGTTAACTAGAGTTGACTTCGTTGACTTTTAGGGTTGAGGCAATGTTTGGACTTGTGAGCCATTGGAGGGGTAGAATGGTCTTTTACCCTTCTTAGAGAACTTAGAGAGGGATTAGCCTAGTCTTTGGAAGTCGTATTAATTAGAGTAATTATTTTATGTGATTAGGCGAAGGCTAGATCAGTATTTCCGAGTTCGAGGTTTACCGAGTTATCCGAGGTGAGTCTTCTCACTATACTTTACCTTGAGTGGTAAGTAGAGTTATGTGACCGAGTATCTTGTATGCTATGTATGTGATGTGTTGCACTGCATTATTTCTATGTGATTTATGCTGTGTGTATTCTAGAGTTTATAGAGTTAGGACCGGAAGGTCCACAGAGCTAGGACCAGAGGGTCCACAGAGTTAGGGCCAGTAGGCCCACAGAGTTATAGCCTCGAGTGGCTAATATGTGTTATATATGGTATTTTGGGGAACTCACTAAGCATTTATGCTGACAGTGTTTTGTGTTATGTGTTTCAGGTACTAGTGAGGATCGCGGGAAGGCGCCAGCAAGATCAGTACACACTTGTGGAGTTTTTATGTATTGTGATCTTGGGATGAATTTTATGGATTTGATATGGGATACATTGAGATGGATAGTATTTATGAATGAAATTATATTTTTAAAAGTGAAAAATTGTTTTGGAATTTACGTTGTTACAAAACCCCTCCACACAAAGTAAGGAGGCTCAACAGGAAGCCTTGAAACCTGAAAATTTGGCAAGTAGAGAAGATAACTAGAACGTATGAGTGCACGGTATTCCAATATCTGTTATCTCTACTTAGATAATAGAATCATCTCCCAGTTCAGGCAGTCACTCAAAAATCTCTAGGAACTAGAGTAGTCATGATCCTATGTGATCGACTATGGTAAAGAATGGAATACCTATTTACCAATTAGTCGAGTCCTTTATCACGCTAGCATTCAAGTTGCTCCATTCAAAACCTTCTGTGGTCACAAGTGCAGATCCTATCTACACTGGACTAAAGTAGGTAGTATGAAGCTAGCTAGAGATCCAATTTCCACACAGCACCTTCGCTGATCTGGAATTCATCCGAGAAACTACCAAAAACAAAATACGAATCATGAAGCGCCATAAAGCTTCCAGAGTTAATCAGAGAAGCTACGTCTTCGATAAAATAAAACCCTTGAAATTCCAGGATTGATGACCTTGTCATATGAAGGTCTCACCTTGGAAGGACAAGATACGCTTGAGAAAGCATGGAATACTAAATTCAAGGTACATAGGACCATTTGACGTTCTTACCAGAATCGGTCTTGTACTTATAAACTTAAACTACCACAAAAACTTAATAACAATCATCCCATCTTTCACATATCTAATCTAAAGAGGTGTCTATCCGATGAAACACTTGTTATTTCACTCGATGAAATCAAGTTAAATAAAAGTCTACGCTCTGTAAAAGAATCAATGAAAACCATGGATAGGGAAATCGAAAGAACCAAGCAAAGTCTTATCCTGCTAGTGAAGGTTCGCTGGATTACAAACCAGGGACCTGAATTCACTTGGGAAGGAAAGATTAGACCTGGTCCATGAGTATTACTTTAGACTTAATTTCGGGACGAAATTCCCTCTAACGGGGGGATAATGTGACACCAGTTAAATTTTGGTCAAAAATAAATTGATCAATAATCATAATTGGGATGAACCAAGTGGTAGAGTTTGTAACAAGGTTTCCAAAAACATAAAGAACACTGAAATCCGAGTTATAACGAACAAGTTATGACCAATCGAAAATCCGCGATAAAACCGGCAAAACACTGTTCAACGTAAAAAACGAATTTTCGATAAAAGGCTTCTTAGCCTTAACAATCTGAATGAAAGTTGTAGAATATGTTAAACCGAGAACGTTCATAAAAAGAACGTAAAAATCGGTCTTCGTAAACAGCTAAAATTTCGAAATATAAATCGATCGATATTTAGCCGACGCAACTTAAACGAGAATCGAAGGTCTCGTCAAAAGTAGCACAACGGTAAAAAGACAGACGAAAACGGACGTCAGATGAAGAAGTTATGAATTTTTAACGGATTTCCTGTCCCAGTCTGTTAAAAATAATAATATTGGAAATAAACTCAAAATCAGCCGACGAAGTCTAAACGAAAGTCGTAGAGTATGGTTTTACCTACACGTGCATATAAACAACGTAAAAAACGGAGCTCGTATGCCAAAGTTATGATTTTTGCAAGTTTTTGGCACAAAAATCAAGAAAATGTTGAAAACCGGGAAATTTCGCATGAGTCATCCTCGGACATGTCATCCCTCGCATGCGAGGACTCCACGTGTCACCTCCTGATAGGACCGAGCTTCGCGTGTTGCCTTCTAATTGGACCAAGTCCGCGGTCCACTAAGCCTCGGACACTTTCGCATGAGACACCCACGGACACTCCTCGGATGCTCCTCGGACTCTCGTGGCACCTCCCCATTGGACCGAAGTTTGGCCCACTCAGAAGCCTCCACGTCCGAAGCCTCGCCACGTGTACACTTCGCATGTCTGCCACGTAGCTGCTGAGTCCTCGCCTTCGCCAGCTGTCCGATGACTAACCACCTTCGGCCGAACCCTCGCACCCCTATATAAACGGTGCGAGCCTTCTTGGGTTTGAAGGATTTTTCACCCCAAAATTCACCCAAATTCACATTTTCACCCCCTCGACTTTCTCACGACCCCCCAAGGCCCCGGTATCGTGTCTAAAGCCCGAAGCAAGCCCCAGAATTCTCGAGAAGTTATCCTCTCTCCTGTCGAAACTCTGCCCGATTTGAGCTGGTTTTTCGTCAACAAACTCTTTTCCGGGAAACGAAACGCTGCACGAATCACCGCTTATCAAAGTGAGTTCATACCCCTATAATTTACCTTTTTAATGGTTTTTAAATGCTTTTTAGGGGGGGGGGAGGAATACAAGTTTAACACAATATTAAATTGTGTTAATAACTGTATGTGTTAATAATCACACAAAGATTTTCCGTATGCTTTTAAGAATTACCAAATACTTCCAAAATGACTTAAAGCCATGTTAAATCTTTAAAGTCATGTAAACTCCGTTAAATTCTTTGAAAAATGTTTTATAAGCTATTTCAAAGTATATATGCCAAAAATCATGTTTATATATGTATAAATATATAAATAAGATTTGAAGGGCTTAAGACTAATGAATTATCTTATTTTCTTTTCCTTGTTTGGATGTGGAATTCAGGTTGTATTATTTGTCCGAAGGTCGTTTCCTTCTTAATTATATATATATATATATATATATATATATATATATATATATATATATATATATATATATATATATATATATATATATATATTATACATATATGAGTATAAAAGGTTACTCCTTTTGGTATCATCGCCTTTGTATCAGGCTGAGCAAAGGTGTTCATCCATGAGAAATCATGCAAATCAGATAGAACATATAAATTATAATAGGTATAATTTATGATTCAAAACTAAATATACAAGTATGATTCACGACTGTATACTTTCCAAGGAAATTACCAAAATTCATTCACCTATACCAACATATGTATAATACTTTTAATATATGAACAACATATTAAAGAAGTAAAGATACATCATATCGGGTTTGCATTAACAAAGGTACAATACAGAGTAACAGAGTTAGCAAACACGGGGTAATAATACATCTTACCGAGTTTGCATTAACAAAGGTACTATACAGAGTATCAGGGTTATCAAACACGGGGTAATAAGACATCCTACCGGGTTTGCATTAACAAAGGTACGATACAGAGTACCAGGGTTAGCAATCACGGGGTAATAATACATCGTAAATCTCGTTGAAACAATAAATTTGTGAGACCCTTCACGGTGTACTTATCTAAGTACGACTTTAAGTCCTGACCTATTAACCAGAATCTCTTGTAGGCAGACCGTGAATTTGTGTATAGATCTATATGGGACTGACAATCCCGCACCTTTGCTGTTCGCTACAGTTTGGCCGGCAGACCTAGGGTGTCAAATATCATACCTTTTCTGACGCCTGAAGAACGTCGCCGCAGGCATATCAGTCATATTAGTATGGTTAATAGAACTCACATGGATAAAACAACGAGTGAATTACTAACTAATATACTTCTCTTAAAACAGTAAGAAAAGATAATTACATCCCGACCAAATATACCTTCTGTAGTTTTTACTTACAGTAAAAGCTACGTATCATGAAATCAAGTATGTTAATATACTTGTACTTCTGGTTTTGAACATTTAAAACCACAAGGAAGTATTATGGATAATATAATATTTTCCAGGGATAATACTAAAGTTTTTACTATAGAACAGATATAACTAAGAACACTTTTACAAAGGGAACGGTTTATGGAATTAAACCACTTTTACAAATGAAACGGTTTATGGGATTAAACCACTTTTACAAATGAAACGATTTATGGGATTAAACTACTTATCAAATGGAACTTAGTCATTCAATCTATGTAAACTAGTAATACATAAAGGAACTTGAGTGGTTAATTGTATAATTCCTTAGTTATTACATCAGAGTTATACATAAGTAATATCCGATTGATAGTGAAATGTGTGACTTCCGCCTTACTTCCTGTTCCTTGTTTGGTTGTGGGCTTAGGGCAGATACACCCATTTAACTGTCCATTTGATATTGGGTTATATATAATCAGTATAAACTAAGTAATTACAGAGGGAAACTATTGAGGTTATCAATCTATCATCTCAGGAAATATAGGATTTTCTGGAGGAACCAGTGAACTTATTTAAAGAACTTAGGGTATACTTAACAGAACTAAAATCCTTATGAACTCACCAGCTAAAATGTTGATCTACTCTTTCCAAATGACTTGTGTTCTTAGGAATCCAGTAGACAGGTACACTCCCGAAGCTTTTGAGAAGACTACCTAGTACCCTACCGCGACTCTTGTCTTCTACTGTACCTACTTTGGTGTTTGAATATGTAACGTTTAAACACTTATGTAAAACTTATACTTATTAATGCAATGGTTGTTTGTACTTTGATTACTATATTACATGTGTTATGATACTTACCTAAAGTCCTCCCTCCCCTAACGTTTCCGCCGTTCTGGTTTGGGGGTGTAACAGATAAAGAGTTTTCCATATATATAAAAGAGTTTATAAAACTATTTGAAGCAATTTGTTGAAAACACAGTTTGAAGTATAAGAATTCTATCTGTTTGATAGTTATTAATCACATGTGATTGATATAATAACTATTATGTTTGTACTTGTATTCCCCCCATAAAAGCATTTAAAATCATTTAAAAGGTAAGTTAAAGGGGTATGAACTCACCTGCAGTGAGTGATACGAATGAAACATCGATTTGAAGGATGATAAGTGCCAAGTGAAGCCTTGAGCACAACGGATCCTAATAAGCATATAATGACACATATATGTATATAATTAGTGTTTAAACAACTAATCATGAAAGGAACACACCCTAGGAACTAGGAAACACTTATATGGAAGTGTTATAATCACAAGGGATTACATCTAAGGAGTGTATGGCCAAACATTGGAGTTTACGGCCTTAGAGTTTACGGCCATGGGGTTTACGGCCTTAGAGTTTACGGCCATGTGTTCACGGCCTCATGAGTTTATGGCCATAGGGTTTATGGCCCTATGAGTTTACGACCGTAACTCTAGAAGTTTTGTGCCAAAAAGTGTTGTCAAGGCCTTGCAAACATCAAGGAAGTGTTCTAGACGCAATGCTTAGCTTAAGGGAGTTTATGGCCAACAAATGCACCTTTAACAAGGGTTTACGGCCAAGGGAGATGCTCTTGGCCGTAAACTCCTATTTTTCTTGGGAAAAAGGATATTTTCAAGGTGCAAATCGAGGGTTCCTACTAGATAACATGTATAGGAAGAAGGTACTTACAATATGGAAGCAAATAGAGTTGATTTCGGCCCAAAACACTAGTGTGTGTTGTTGGTGATCTTGAAGATCAAACCCAAAAAGATGAAGTTAATGGATGAAATCAAAGGTTGATACTAGATAATGAGATGTATCAACTAAACAAAGGATGAAACACTTACATTTTTGAAGAATAAAATGAAGATCCTTATGATACTTGAGAGAGAATTCGAGTTTTTGAGGTTGAAATGGTGAATAATGAGGAAGAAAGGGTGGAATATCATGTTTATAGGGTGAGTTTATGGCCACCATGAGTTTACGGCCGTAAAATCATATGGTGTGGTCGTAAACTCCACATGATGAAGATTATGGCTTGCTCTGTGCACAATGGACTCAAGCAATTACTTCTTAATACCCGATCCTTGGATGTACTAGGCTTAAAACGCTCTAATTGACACTAAATAATGCTAGAAGATAGCACAATGACTCCAACTTGGATTGATTTGAACAACTATTCAAGATAGAAATTTCGGGTTGTCACATCATCCCCCCGTTAGAGAGAATTTCGTCCCGAAATTATAGTTTAACAAATAAGCTACTACAAATAACTAAACGAAAAGATGAGGATATTTCAGTTTCATTTGATCATCGCGCTCCCAAGTGAATTCAGGTCCTCGCTTGGCATTCCAGCTAACCTTCCCTATCGGTGCATAAGGCTCGCTTCAGCGTTTAGAACGCTTTCTCTTGTTTCTCTTCCCAGTCAAAGGCCATGCCCTTCTGGGTCAATGTTGTAAGAGATTTCACAATCCGAGAGAAGTTCTGAATGAACCTGCGATAGTAGCCAGCAACGCCTAGAAATTGATGAATTTCTGTAGGCGTCTTCAATGTTGACCAGTTCTCAATGGCTTTGATTTTGGAAGGGTCCACGTGTATTCCCTCTTCGCTAACCACGTGCCCTAAGAATTCGACTCTTCGGATCCAAAATTCGCATTTCGAGAACTTCGCATAGAGCTTCTCTGATCGCAGCGTTTCTAAGACCTGTCATAGATATTGACTATGCTCCTCCTTACTACGAGAGTAGATAAGTATGTCATCGATGAAGACAATGACGAACTGATATAAGTAAGGACGACACACCCTATTCATTAAGTCCATGAATATTGCGGGCGCATTGGTCAATCCGAACGACATCACTACAAACTCGTAGTGTCCGTAACGAGTCCGGAAGGCTGTCTTCGGAACATCCTCTCCTAGCACTCGTAATTCGTGATACCCGGATCTCAGGTCTATTTTTGAAAAGAAGTTTGCCCCTTGAAGCTGGTCAAACAAATCATCTATGCGAGGCAGAGGGTAACGATTTTTGATGGTTAGCTTGTTAAGTTCCCTGTAGTCGATGCACATACGAAACGATCCATCTTTCTTCTTGACGAACAAGACCGGTGCTCCCCAGGGTGAGAAGATTGGCCTAATGAAGCCCTTACTGAGCAATTCGTTAAGTTGACTGGATAGCTCCTACATCTCAGCTGGTCCTAGATGATAGGGCGATTTGACTACTGGCGTAGCCCCTGGAACTAAGTTGATTCTGAACTAGACCTGACGTTGCGGAGGTAATCCTGGGAGTTCTTCTGGAAAGAGGTCGGGAGAATCGTGTACTACTGGAATGTTCTTAATGTCCTTCGTCTCTTGGCTCACGTCGACAACATGAGCAAGGAATGTGCGACATTACTTTCACAAAAATTTATGGGCTTGAATGCTCGAGATGAGGCGAAGGTTTGTGTCGGGTTTGTCGCCGTAGATTACTAGAGTTTTGCTAGACGACAGATTAAGGCAAACAGCCTTTTCGTAACACATGATGTCGGCACGATGAGAACTCAACCAATCCATGCCGATTACGACGTCGAAACTTTTAATTGAGACCGACATGAGGTCGATTGGAAATGAATGGCTATCTAGTGTTAGCGTACAACCTATGTATATGCAGCTAGTGCTCTCTGTCTTTCAGTTAGCCATTTCTATAGTGAATGGTTCTTTAAGTGCATGCGATTTATGTTTAAGCAAGTGAGCAACTTTCGGGTTCACGAAACTCCTCTCCGCTCCACTATCAAACAGAATGCATGCATATGAGTTATCGAGGAGAAACGTACCAGTGACCACTGTTGGGTCAGCAACTGCTTCCTCATGGCCTATGGATAAAACCCTTCCCACTTCGCCGGCGTTCCCTGCCTTCGGGCAATTCCTTTTGTAGTGACCCGCCTCGCCACAACCGTAGCAAGCCTGGCCCACACCATGCCGGGGACTTGGGTGATTGGCCTTGCCGGAGCCTTGCAAAAACGGTCAGTGTGCCCCTTCCTATTGCAGTTAGAGCACTGCATTTCCCGACAGGGTCCGTTGTGGTGGAAGTTGCATTTGTTGCACTTCGGCAAGTTTCCCGCGTACTGCTTTACCGGTGCAGCAGCGGCAGGTGTTATCGCAACATGAACAGCTACGACCTGCTGCTTTTTGGCAGCTTTCTCCTTCTTCTTGTCATCCCAGAATTTCCTCTTGTTGTCAGCGGCTTTGGAGGGTTCCGATATGGCTAGGGTTGTTGTTGTTGAGGGGGTACGGACCCCATGGTCAATAAGCCTTTGTGCCAATCGCTTGGCACTGTCGAAGGTAGTGGGGTTGGAAGCTAGGACATTCCCCTGAAATGGAGGCACCAACCCCCAGATATACCTTTCCACCTTCTTCACTTCAAAAGGGACCATACCCGGACACAGCGCTACCAGATCGCTGAATCTGGTAGTGTAGAAGACTATGTCGGACCCCTGCATGGTTAGGCTCCAGAGCTCTTGCTCTAACTTCTGAACTTCGCCCCTCGGGCAGTATTCCTCGATCATGAGCTCTTTAAGAGCTTCCCAGCCCATAACATTTGCCACTATAAGAGATAGTGACTTGACATGGCTATTCCACTACATCAGGCTCAGTCCGCGAAGGTGCAAGCTGCAAATTTAACCTTGCTTCCTTCCGAACAGGAACAGATCTCGAAGATCGATTCCGTCTTCTCGAACCATTACGAGAGGGAAATGATTCCGCCAGTCCCGTTGAAGGACCTGGTTTTGCAGTTGGTGAAGTCCTTA
This sequence comes from Lactuca virosa, assembly GCF_052849685.1. Classification (NCBI taxonomy): domain Eukaryota; kingdom Viridiplantae; phylum Streptophyta; class Magnoliopsida; order Asterales; family Asteraceae; genus Lactuca; species Lactuca virosa. Next base: position 138,049,993 of record NC_136430.1, read on the forward strand.
TACGAGCACTCCCTAGAGCGCACTTGAGCTTCAACTGGGGTGGGAGGCACATTAGTCCCACTCCCACTAGTACCGGTTGAGGTGAACTGTGCTAGAGCTGCCGTAACAGCCACATTCACAGCAGCTTGAATAGCTGATGGGTTGTATTGAGGAGGAGGAGGAGTTTGATCCGGAGGGTTGCGCCTCGTTACTCGGCGTGGAGGCATCTTGTAGCTATAAGTTTAACAGATGAAGATATTGAGAAGAATTCAAAGAGAGAGAATGATGAGAGTGAAACGGGGACTAACTCTCCATAGCCCAACAAAACAGATGAGTGTATGATTGAATAGAAATCTAGTACTAGAAAGATGAAAGCATTTGGATAATAATTTCCATGAGATTTAATATCTGCTACTAGTACTGGTATTACAGATGTAATAAGTTTTGAAAAAATGACCTAAGAGAAGGTCTTACATCATACCAAGATAAGAAAATTTTGACAAAATAAAGATCTATCGACCGAAAGTTCAAGGTCTTAACATAGACATGAAACTAAAACTAGAGTTTTTACATAGACCTAAGTTATATCCAAAAGAGAAAGTTGAGTAGAATCTATCTGCAACGAGAACTACTAGAATGAGTCCTTGATTCTGACAGACGGCGCTCCATGTCCCTCATGCGCCTTTCAGATGTCGTCTGCCTAGCTCGAAGTTCCCTGACTTCGGCTTGGGTTGCTGTAAGTTCTCTCTGCAGGGCCGCATTCTGGTTCTGAGTTCTTGCATGAGGAGACTCCAGATGGCGGATGCGTACGATATTGACTCCCGTATCGACATCAACCCCCATGATTCGGTTGATGGCCGCCCTACCCTGCTCATCATTATGAGAAACCCTACGGACCAGAATAGGCAAAACTCTGTCCACTGAGCCTCCCTCGCTCCGGTTATAGAAACTTCGGTCCCCATTGTATGGCATGGGTTGACCCTGTTCCTGACTTCATCTGTTTAAGTTTGTTCCCACAGAGGTGTGAGGCCTTGAAATGTCGGACGTGGGTTTGGATTTGGGTTTGGAGCTACTAGGGGTTGATCGTTGACTTCGGGCTTAGAGTCAGAATCCTCCGGGAAGTTCTCTGCGAATTCATCATCCAAAGGAATTGCAGGTTCCTCTTCGGGCTCAACATCGAGCCATCCTCCGTCGCCTTGGTTGGGATAGTACGGGTCTCCGGGGATATGGAATCCAGCCATGTTATCTACGCGAGAAAAGGGGTAAAAGAAATAATTAATAGACGTACTAATTAAGATAATTATAAGATAATCCTTACCAATTACTCCAACATTTGCGTAGTGCATACCATTCATATGTAACCAAAACAGGATAGACCTTCGAATAAGTGACCCTACCTCTAAGCCCACAACCAAACAAGGAACAGGAAGTACAACAAAGATCACAGATTCTAAGTCTATAACACCCTAGTCACATATAACCTTAGCGTATCCACTCAGCAACTATTAACATACTAATAAAGACCTTTTTAGTTTGCACATAAGTAACTATAGTAACACAAAATACTCCTATAATATTTTAAGTTTTTAGATTTGTTCTAATGTTTTCATTGTAGTAGTGTTGGTAAGTTTTTAGATTTGCTGCAACACCACAACCATTCATGGGCACATGCTAATCACTTCTTGGAAAGATATAGTTGATCAGGCTATATCACTGCCAGATCTGATTATATGTTCCCAATCCTAATTGTGTTGTTCAACAATCGTAATACTTTTGTTCTGTCCTAGTGACACTGATTTTAGTATGAATGCAGGTATGTATACTTTGGTTAAATATTTTATTATTTAAAAGTATAAACTCTTGGTCAGAGTATTTTAATCCCGTTGTGTTTATAGTTGTATATCTTTTATGGGTTGATATACTCAATTCACTATAAACAATGCCCGGATACTAATCTGTCACACCCCAAAACCAGAACGGCGGAAACGTTCGGGGGAGGATGACGTCATGTACAGTATCACAACAATGCATAATAGTAAACAAGCAACAACATCATCCATTGCATTAATAGTAATAATTTTAATACAAGTGTGTTCTGAAGTTTATAAGACACCAAAAATGAATAATCAAAATAAGAGATGAGTCTTGAACGTGCTCCATCTTCTCAAAACCTGGTCATCGGTACCTGTCTACTAGTGACCTGAGAATAGAAGTTATTTTGATAGCGTAGATCAGCATTAAAGTTGGTGAGTTCATAAGTATTTTAGTGTCATTGTTTGTATAAGTTTGAAGAATGTACTTGTAAATGTTTGATGTAAAATTTTGTAAGTATTTGATGTAAATGTTTGTAAACTTCCTAGAAAATCCTATATTTTCTACTAAAGTAGTACTCTATCAAGACTCAACTGATCTCTATGTTTGTTCTTTTGTAAAAGTGTGAGTTTTCCCAAAGTATGACTATCATTACAAAAATATAGTTTCTCATTACCATTTATGTGAGAGGATTACAATGTGAATGAATTGGGAAAAATAAAGATGTACTGTAGTTTTATCTAGGTAACTACTAATGTACTAACTACCTTTAAACTTGTTAGCTAATTAAGGTAAAATATGATATGATTGTAACCATACTCGATCGACCAGTATAACACGACGTTCTAGACGTCGAAATGATATGACATTCATCACCCGCAGACCTGCAGGTCCCACTGTAGCTAGCAGCAAGGTGTAGGAGGGTCAATCCCGTATAGATCTATACATAAATTCACGCTCTCCCTCCAGGAGACTCTGGGTACAAAACATGACACAGCAGTATATGCCGAGCCATGAAGTAGTATCTCACATTAATGTTATAGTATTCTTGTATTTGTATAGTATGTACTAGTGTAATGTATGTTCTCTCTGTCTAGTATGTAGTATGTTCTCTAGTGTATAGTGTGTAGTATGTATTGTTTCTCGTTATAGTGTTCTCTGTCTGTTTCTCTTTATAGTGAGTATTGTTTCTCGTTATAGTATGTATTGACTCATGTATGAACTGACTCTTTGTATGTTTCGTTGTTCTAGCAATAGTATTAGTGACTTCCTAAACTATACCTATTATAGTTTACTAGTAATGTTGTTTGTATGAATGAACATGTTTGTACACCTTTGCTACCCAAAGGTATTTAACTGAATGAATAACTTTTATATTTATATACATACACATAATATATAATTAAGATTCAAACGACCTTCGGACAAACAACCGATACCCTAAGTCCACAACCAAACAAGGAACAGGAAGTAAGGCGAGCTATCAGTCCTAAGTCCTTTCAATCCTACTTATATAACTATATCCATATAGATATGCTTTTGATAAAATATAAGTTTGAAAGAGTTTTCCATATATATATAAAAGTTTGTAAAACTATTTGAAGCAATTTGTTTAAAACACAGTTTCAAGTATAAGAATTCTATTTGTTTGATAGTTATTAATCACATGTGATTGATATAATAACTATTATGTTTGTACTTGTATTCCCCCCATAAAAGCATTTAAAATCATTTAAAAGGTAAGTAAAAAGGGTATGAACTCACCTGCAGTGAGTGATACGAATGAAAGATCGATTTGAAGGATGATAAGTGCCAAGTGAAGCCTTGAGCACAACGGATCCTAATAAGCATATAATGACACATATATGTATATAATTAGTGTTTAAACAACTAATCAAGAAAGGAACACACCTTAGAAACTAGGAAACATTTATATGGAAGTGTTATAATCACAAGGGATTGCATCTAAGGAGTGTATGGCCAAACATTGGAGCTTACGGCCATGGGATTTACGGCCTTAGAGTTTACGACCATGGGGTTCATGGCCTTAGAGTTTACGAGATGTGTTCATGGCCTCACGAGTTTACGGCCATAGGGTTTACATCCCTATGAGTTTACGACCGTAAACTCAAGAAGTTTGGTGCCAAAAGTGTTGTCAAGGCCTTGCAAACATCAAGGAAGTGTTCTAGACTCAATGTTTACCCTAAGGGAGTTTATGGCTAACAAATGCACCTTTAACAAGGGTTTACGGTCAAGGGAGATGCTCTTGGCTGTAAACTCCTATTTTTCTTGGGAAAAGGATGTTTTCAAGGTGCAAATCGAGGGTTCCTACTAGATAACATGTATAGGAAGAAGGTACTTACAATATGGAAGCAAATAGAGTTGATTTCGGCCCAAAACACTAGTGTGTGTTGTTGGTGATCTTGAAGATCAAACCCAAAAAGATGAAGTTAATGGATGAAATCAAAGGTTGATACTAGATAATGAGATGTATCAACTAAACAAAGGATGAAACACTTACATTTTTGAAGAATAAAATGAAGATCCTTATGATACTTGAGAGAGAATTCGAGTTTTTGAGGTTGAAATGGTGAATAATGAGGAAGAAAGGGTGGAATATCATGTTTATAGGGTGAGTTTACGGCCACCATGAGTTTACGTCCATAAACTCATATGGTGTGGCCGTAAACTCCACATGATGAAGTTTGTGGCTTGCTTGGTGCACAATGGACTCAAGCAGTTACTTCTTAATACTCGATCCTTGGATGTACTAGGATTAAAACGCTCTAATTGACTATAAATAATGATAGAAGATAGCAAAATGAGTCCAACTTTGATTGATTTGAACAACTATTCAAGATAGAAATTTCGGGTTGTCACACTAGCTTCGGAAGGTGTCATAATTCTAGATTCACGTCGTGAACTATATGTTCAAGTCGTCGGGATTCAACACCTCACTTCCGTAGACTTCGCACGTGTTTTCTAGCCCCGAAATGTTTCCTGGACTACTTTCACGTCATGAATTTAAGGTTCACATCGTGAATCCAGACAACTAGGGTTTCCTGCCACGTGTCATGCTCTAAGACAGCTGCATCTTCGGAAGGTCATAACTTTTGCATACGAACTCCGTTTTTGATGTTCTTTATATCCACACGTAGGTATTTACGAGTACTAAAACTCTCTTTTAGACTTCAATTGATAACTCTAAGTCTATTTTAAATTCCTCTTATGATAGAGATTTATAGTGTTCGGTTTATCATAACTTCTTCACGCGAAGTCAGATTTAGATGTTCTCTATATTTTTGGAATCGTATGGACATATACTTTGATTTATACTATAAAGTATGTATGAAAGTTCATATTTGTATTAGAATTATCATGAAATACATAGTAAGTTTACTACATCACTAGTTTAACAAAATCACATTACATAATTGGTATAATCACATGTGATTATTATTGACCTAATTTTGACTAGTGTTACAAAAGGGGTCCACTAGATGTAGTTTACGGCCAAATCTTGAATTCTTAAGGGTGTTTACGGCCATGGAAGCTTCTTAGTGAAGTGTTCACGGTCTTAGATGACATTCTTCAATGTATTCACATTTTGGATGATTCTCATATATGTGAATATGTTCTTGTGCTTAGAAAGCTCAAAATGATAGCCTTACAATTCAAGCATTCATGGTTGCAACCTAACACAAATTCTTATGCCCACATCTAGTGATTCTTAATCCAATCCATTCGTCTAGTTTTGCCTTGATAAACTTGTTTACTTTCAAAATGTTAACTTGTATGTGACTTCCAAAGTACATCCTTCCATATACATGCACTTAGCTCTAATGGTCTTCAAGGTCCTCATTGTAATAGGGTTACATATTTAGACCTTACTTGGCTCATATATTTCAGGTTGTCACACGTCCCTAGTATGTTGGGCGTAAATTGAGTATGTTGGGCGTATGCGATCAGTGCCCAAACCCTATTTTCTTTGTTTGAGCCCTATTTAAGCTCCTTAAGTTCCCTAACCCACTCCATTCTCAGTCTCCACCTCTCTAACACCTTCTCTTGAAACCCTAACCCTAATTTGAGCCATGTGAGCAAAAAGAAGGTGTTTTTATGTGCTTTAGATGTTCTTGGTAGACCTTGGAAAAGAAGGAACTCACTGAAGAAGCATTGGTTGCATTGGAGCTTTTAGATCTAGACCTCGTTGACCTTGATCTTTCTTTTGGAGGTATAAAGTTTGAATCTTGATGATGAAATTGTTGGATCTAGCTATTTTTGGGTGTTGTGAGCTTTTGGTCACTTTAAGTGCATAAAGTTTCGATCTTGGTAGTTTGTGACCTTGTTATGGATGAAGTTGGAAACTTTATCCATCTAAACATCATATTGATTCAGATCAGAAGGCTAGAGACTTAGATTTAACGGATTAAGTTGAAAAAGATTCACTTTTGGTCCCTTTATGACTTAAAAACTATATCTTGTTTGTTGGGACCATTCTAATGGATAAAGTTGGAAACTTTATCCATTATGGAGCTATAAGGAACCATAAAAATGTTATCTTGGTCCTTCTATCCTTTCCATGCAAGAGTTGTGATGTATTAACGGATTAATAAGTTAGGGTTTTAACTTTTGGACCTTCCCTAGACATGGAAAGTCATACAGGTGGAAACTTTATGACTTATGACCATGTTTTGAGACTATATCTGAGTTTGGGTGAAAAGCCCTTAAGGGATTAAGTGCTTGATGGAAAGAATTGAATAAGCTCAAGTACGTTGGGCGTAATTTTCGTAGGTTGGGCGTACTAAGCCATCCCATGTACGTGGGGGCGTAGGTTGAGTACACAGGGTGCACTCAACCAGCGTTGGACTTTGACTTTTGTTGACTCCGTTGACCATTGACTTTGTGACCAAGTTTGACTTTTGGTCAAATTTGAGGTTTTTGATTGGTGATCAAGATTTTATATGGTTCTAATGTTAGTGGATCCACGGGAGCAAGCAGTGTAGCATGGAGCGTATCACGATGTCCTCGAGTTTCTTCATTTTAGGAGAGTTTCGCCTCAATATACTGTGGGTCGAAGGCACCAATAGTGGCCCACTAGTTGTGGTTATCTGTTAGTAGAGGGATACATTAGGGACTATATATAGTCATGTAGGATAGACTGAGGACTCTTGTTCTAGACTCTTTTACCTATTCCTTGTTTGGTTGTGGTTCTAGAGTAGGATCACCTGTTCAGGTGGCTATCTCACCTCTAAGTATTTATGATTATGCATTCCTTGTATGTCGATATTTAGTATGTTGATATTTAGTATGTTGCTATGCTTTAGTGATCTGTTAGATTTGCATCCTGGCATCGAGCATGTTACTATGACGTAGTGGTTTGTTAGATCTATATCCTGGTATATAGAATGTTCTTATGCGGTAGTGATCTGTAGAACTGTATGTATACTTGTACTTATTGGTTATCATCTTCCCCTAGGGACTGTATGTAATCATGTAGGATAGCCTGAGAACTCTTGATCTAGGATTTATTGCATGTTCCTTGTTTTGTTGTGGCTCTAGATACGATCATCTATTCGGGTGGCTATATCACCTGTGGGTACTTACGGTTATGCATTTCATAGAGATTAGATGGTAGCGGGACTGTGTTATGAGAGGACTATTAGGGGGTACTGAGTTATATGATTTTTGTTTGTCTGTATTATGTGCCTTCTTGATCCTTGTTTGTTTATATGTCGACATATGGTAGTAGTGGGTTGAAGTGGTCCTGCTGTGTGTTGTAGGCCAAGATACCTTGTGCGGACCGGCTGTAAGTCGTAGGCACGGAGTTTCTAGAAGAGCAGTTGGATTGAGGTGGTAGGCCAACGAACCCTGGGTATTCCATCCCGATGACTGAGTGGACCCGATGCATGCTTGTATCTTTATCATATGGGGTATTTTAGGGGAAACTTGTTGGGTTTTGAGCATTCTAACACTCCTAAGTGTACATGCAACCCTAAATACCTTGGATCTATGTTTTCTCTATTATACATGCAAATATGACTATCCAAGGTATTATCCTAACTAGCATACCAAAACATTGATACTAGGATACTAAAATAGATAGAATACATACCTTGTTGTTGTTTCTTGACTCCATGAAGCTTGAGAGCCTAGTGCCCCAAGTGTGACACCTCAAATGGTTCACACAACATCATGAACTCTTGGAATAACCATGAGAAGAATACATACATGTTCAAATCGGCTAGCCCTCAAAATATGTATCACTAGTGCCAATTTCTTGAACTAAAGGGATTCTTATATAGTGTGGCTATTAGGGTTACACCATGTAACTCATGACTTTTCCCATTCCTTATGCTCCATGGGTTTTAACCTCCATGGAGTATCCATGGATCACCACATGGGTTAAACCCAACATAAAGGAATCTTGGATCATAAGCCCACATATATAAGAATGAATGATTTACACAATCAATCCTCATATATTTAATTAGTCTCTTTTTGATCACTAAATTAAGTCCAAATTAATTCTTGATCAATACTAATTAAATAACATGATTTCATATTAATATATTAGAACTTATAATATATTAATATGTCACAAAATGTCTTTTCCTCATAAACGGTCTATCCAAATGTTCCGATGCCATGCAACCCAAATGGACCATGCCGAGTCGGGTCAAGTACATACCAATTATAGTTATGGACTTAGACACTAATCCAACAGTCTCCCACTTGGATAAGTCTAAAACTATTATTGCGTATGACTTCAGGAACCAACTGGCAATCGTAGCTCTCAAAAGCCGCTGTCGAACTCTGACCTAGTAGATGAACTCTGACCTTTGTCAATGACTTGTCCATTAGATAAGGGATCATATATTCCTCCATTCTAGATATCATATGGACTGAGACATGGATTATAATCATTCTCTCTGTCCATTTGTTGTTTCCCGATTTCCGATTTATGACGACTGACTAATTGAACAAATCAAATCAGTCCTGGCTCGGCCGAGCACTTCCATTTGTCATCATCAAATCATCGAGGGGCCCACAGATATCGCTTTTATCCCGAAGGTAAAAGGAATGGATAAACTTCGACTCATATGGCTTGTTCTACTACTTGTTGAATCATACACAAAGGCACGTATTATAACACCGAGTTACCGAATGCGTTTTCGTGCAATCAATGTACAACCAACTCATAGTAACAACTCATATCTCTAGGTTTGAAGAATATAAGATATTATCGTCTCATGATCACTCATGATAAAATCCATGAAGTGATTGCAATGAGCGCGGGTTGAATCCAATACTCAGAACTTATGAGCACTCATGAGTGTTGTAGCCCCTTGTCCAACATCTTAGACCTCTACAAGCCAACCCATGACAGTCTTGATTCATATCTACTTCCAACATATGACCGACTGTGGATAGTTTGAATGACTTAGTCAATCAGGAAGAACGACCTAGTTATTCTGGAAGTCAAAACATGCAAAATGAAACACAACAATAATAGAATCTAATATGGTATCAAAACCTATGAACATAAATAAAACACCTTTTATTTATCACCATATGATTACACATTATTCATTGTATACTGTTTCAGCTATCAACTTTATTCTTGAATTTAAAACAATAGTTGTCCCATGCTCCAAGCATGTACACTATGTTTTCTAAACACTAGTCATGCCATACACCAAGTATGCATACTATGTTTGTCTATGATCTTCACTTTGTGAATTAGATCAATTGAACATAACTCCAATGATCCTCTTTCACAGTCCCAAATCCTTACTGCAAATGCAAGAATTCCAAATTCATGCCATTTACTGAAATCTGTTAGATTCTAAACTTATATGCATTGATCCTCCTGTAATGATTATGCACAGAGTCACAAGGACTTGACAACAAACATTACAGAGCATTCCAAGGAGATCAACTCCTTGGAAACATCCTTCTTGCATTAAGTTTCCTAATCTTACACAGATTGAATAATTTCCAACTTTGAAACATTTCCATATTCCATTTTGACTATCACTTCTGAACAAGAGTTGCCTCCTTACAGATTATGTCAATATGGTCCTTCCAGAATTAACACTATACTTCCAACTGTCCTTGAGCAACCAATCTTTGGTAAACCTTAGATTGTCCTCGACAATTGCTTAATCCTTTTAGTCATATCCAGTTCTAGACCTTTTCCCTTCTTAATGCCCCAGGCATTTGGAAAATTTTAGAAAGGATAAATATAGCACATGTAATCGATCCTATATCCGAAGCATATGGGACACGAGTCATGATGTCTCACATAAAGACTAAACCAGTATTTTGCTATAACATTTCCATTTCTATTTGCCAAGTTCTTATAATTCAGATTATGAAAAGGGATGCCGTAATCATAATCGAATTTTAGAACGCAAATAATGGATCCATATATAGAATTTCCTTATGTTGAGTCATCCCAACATGAAATTCATATATATATCCTTGACTAAATACGACTTAAAACCTCAATCTAAGCTTTTAGAATTGAAATGAAGTATAATTTCCTCTCCCTTAATTATAGCAAAACAACTTTTTCAACCCCTGCAGCCTCACGAATTGAAACTTTTGTTTTCTATAATTAACATTGATAACTTGCAACCTTTATCATAATTATCATGCTCCCACTAACATGATGATTATTAGCATAACACTTATGCTCCCACTAGCTTTGACATGTAATCAGAAATCAACTGGACTTCTAGAAATCAATACTTTATTGACTTTCTTACCAAAGTTCAGATTTCTGATACTAGATTGCTTTGATAAAACTTTATCAATATTATACACCTTATCTTAGATAGCTCACAGGTGTGTCTAAACAATTTTAAGAACTATGAAAAGGGATGTCGTAATCATAGCCTCGATTGTTTAGACCTTTACCACTTCTCACAAGTCCATGTTAGTGTGCTGGTTAACCACACACGCTCCACTAACGACTTTAAGAATGCAAATATCACAATTGCTATCTAGCTAAAATCTACTTAGTGAAAGTGCTTCCTCACCATCATTTTCATGAATCGGAGAGAAACCTTATGACACTTAGATTTTATGGTGTATGAGTTCCTATCCATGTGAATTGTCAAAACCATAGTCACAAGACAAGGATAATGACAAATTCAAACTCATATGGACTGAACTCAATCTTAATTTCTTGCCATGTGGCAGCTCAAGGGTCTGCCATTGCTTCCAAGTTGCTGTGCAACCAATTGAGAACTCTAAGAACTCATATGCAAAGCCAACTATAATTGGAATGGACACAGAAATAGTCAACACGATAGGTTATAAACCTCAAGTCGTGTGCTAGTGAAGCACTTCAGGTTTTATTCTTGATTAGTTCTTGAGACTTTCAATACCTTTAAGACTCCCACTGTCCTCTTGACATATAAGACTTTCTTGTCAGATATTCAAGAGATAGTGTGGATTCTAATCAAGACAAACACTTCACACAATTGGCCTTAGTTGGTCTTTGTTTTATCCAAAACATCACAACTTACCAATTTCAAATGTACAAGAGTAGAAAACTTTTACCCTTACATTTGACAAGTGTTTTAAACCTTCTTTAAGACATGTCACTCAAGTTACAATCTTAGAGTATAACTCTAAGAATTGTTTTTGGAACGAAGTATAAATCATCTTCTTGATTTAACCACTTCAACAATTCATAGCTCCTCTTCTTAGCTACCAGAATGCACTTAGAGGATGAATTGTGATAAGGTCTCTTAATCATTAAGATGATTATATAACATGATACTAAAGTACTCTCCCATCTTTTCAGATTTGAGAAACTTTTATCTTTCTGCCTAAGTTGATTCTTCTTATTCGCTCTGCCATACATTGAAACCTTTTCCAATGTCTCAGAATTACACTTAAGCTTGTAAGTATAACCATATTTATTGAATTTTAGTAAATAGTGATGAATAGTCTTAACGATTATTTGTGGTGGGCTTGATCAGTGCACAAGAATGTGTACTCGATCCTTTACTTGACTCACACATCCATGTGAACAAGTAGTTAGTCTTAATTTTTCCAATGCTTGAAAGTTCTTATTCATCATGCTATACAACTTGCATGATTCCAAGTTTCTATCCAACTGAAACTTAGGTGATGAGAATCTTTCCTTATTTGGTAAATTTAGACACTACCACAAATGAAAGAATCAAATTCATATTTCCACTCTTGCTCTTAATGGAATCTTATAAGCAACAAAAATTTTCACAAATGCCATTGTAAGGATATTTTAAAATAAATAAAATCAAAAAAAAAATTTCTTTTATTTTAAAACTTTGCGGAAAAACTATCCTTACAATGCAAAAGCACATGAAAACTTTGTTGTTATTTATTCCTAAGCAATATATCATAACTCTTAAGAAGTAGCTCAAGAATCCGATCTTCAAACTATGCGATAGAAATCCATCTATGCCATCAGATTCAGCATATTCTTTCTTTAAGTTTCTTCACTTTTTCTTTGATTCTTAAAACATCAACATGTGACCCAGTCACATCATGTATCAAGAATCTCATAATAGAAACTTAGCAGAGTTAGATAGTGGACTTTACCTGAAGTAGAGTCAAACTTATTGACTTTAACATCCTTAGGTAAATTTGGCAGCTTCACAACTAATGCCCCTTTCTTTGGCAATGGACCCTTGATAATGGGACTATCTCAGACTTAGCCGTTCTCTTTACCATTTGGTCAACCGAGTTGACTATGGCTGATCCCTTTCCATTGGGAAGAGAGAGCTTTACTGGATATCCAATGTCATCATTGTCAATGTCCATAAAGTTTTAGGAAGTTGATCTTAGCAAATAGATAAGATCATTAAGGGTCTTGTCATAGTCTGTTTCATAGGAGTCCCAAAGGAACTCACTATGTGACTTAGAAAATAGTTGAGTCACCAACTTTCTCAAGACTTTGACACCCAACTCTCCCGGCTTGTCAATATCTGACTACATCTCCAAGATATGATCACATATAGACCTTTGCTTGAGTGACCTTAAACTTTTCAGGAACTTGTGGGTTAGGGAGAATAATTGGAGGAGGTGAAAGAAGTATGATTTCCATGGGACATCATCTTCATTTTAGGAAAGCTTGTTTCAAGAGATTTGGGAAGATCATCTTTTGGGAGATATTCAAGAGAGTTGATTTAAAGTCCTTAATATAACACCCAATATGAAATATTAAGGCTAGGACCCAACAACCTATTTATAACTGGAAGAGGGATGCCGTAATCCAAGTTATAAAATAGTTGAAGGTAGGTAAATGACGATTTACCAATTTCCACCATGAAAAACGAAATATAATTAAGTTTTAATTGGATTTGAAACTCCTAGATGTTTTGAGATACATTGAACTTTCAATGGCATGTTTGAATCTCGATTGTGCCCTCTCAAGTTTGTGACTGGGATGCCGAGGATCACAAACAAGGTGTGAATAACCATACAAATTGACTTGGTACCCTCAACAATATTACCTAATCGATGTGCCGGTTAACCACACACGCTCCACCGATCTATAATAAAGTTAAGTTACCCTTTGCCACTCTTACTAGTCCATGTTAGTGTGCCGGTTAACCACACACGCTCCACTAACGACTTGGTAAGGTACAAAGTGTAATTTTATGGGCTAGCACCAATTTCACATTTTCCTAAGTAACTAAGAATTGGGAATTTATAAATGTTTAGTTACTTAGTATTTATCATTAATACTTTTAATGAAGGGAGAATTATAGTCCTCTCCTACCCGTTCGGCTAACGACCCTCCACCAGTCAAGGAAGCGGTGGGTGAGAGTGGACACCCATTAAACTGCCATTTTATAGGCAGTAACCTTATACCCCCCTTATAGACCGGCTTTGTGAATGAGGCCTACTAACGGTAAGATTGACTTTATCTTATACATATCTATATAATTAAAATTATAATAATAGTATAAGGGTTTGAATTTTAACTTTTAAAATTCTAAGGGCTAACTTGGAATTAAAGTATTCATAAGTGAAACTTTTCAAATTCCAAAACTTGAGGGCAAGTTTTGAAACTTTTCAAAACTAATTAATTCCATAACTTATGTGTTTAAATTAGTTTTAATTAAAAAACTCTTCAAGTTCCATAACTTGAGGACAAGTTATGGAAGACTTTAAACTAATAAAAGAATGTAACTTTTCTTTATTTTGTAATTTATGGAATTAATTAAGGTTACACATTTTATTACTTAATGAAGTGACTCTTGAACCTCCATAACTTGAGGACAAGACTCTTCATTTTTGTAACCATTGCCAACTTTTATGAGTTTTATGAAACTTAAATGTGACTTTTCATATAACTTGAGGACAAGTTACAAAAACACATTTTAGAATCAACTCTTAGATTAAAATGGATTGAAAAACACATAATCAAATAACTTTTCTATTAATCTAAGCAACTCATAAGAACAAGATAATTCAAATCAAACTTTTTCATGTAATTAGCCTAATCACTAAACTAATACAAAACATGAATCTATTGACAATTATTTTTGAAATTGGATTAGTATGAACATTACCACATCAAAAACAAGTTTATAAGTTCAAAAACAGCTTATGGTAATGTTCCTAGTCCATTTCTAGCCAAAAAACTCGAAAATATGTTGTCTGGGGCTCCTACTCGTCGAGTGTATCAACCTACTCGCCGAGTAGGATGATTTTCTTCATGGACTCGGCGAGTTCATCAGTGGACTCGGCGAGTCCAGTGCCCAGAATGCCCGAAATTCGACTTTTTCAGCAATTTGCATCAAGTATAATTGAAAACAAGCCTAGGCTCTGATACCACTGTTGGGTTTTGAGAATTCTAACACTCCTAAGTGTACATGCAACCCTAAATACCTTGGATCTATGTTTTCTCTATTATACATGCAAATATGATTATCCAAGGTATTATCCTAACTAGCATACCAAAACATTGATACTAGGATACTAAAATAGATAGAATACATACCTTGTTGTTGTTGCTTGACTCCATGAAGCTTGAGAGCCTAGTGCCCCAAGTGTGACACCTCAAATGGTTCACACAACATCATGAACTCTTGGAATAACCATGAGAAGAATACATACATGTTCAAATCGGCTAGCCCTCAAAATATGTATCACTAGTGCCAATTTCTTGAACTAAAGGGATTCTTATATAGTGTGGCTATTAGGGTTACACCATGTAACTCATGACTTTTCCCATTCCTTATGCTCCATGGGTTTTAACCTCCATGGAGTATCCATGGATCACCACATGGGTTAAACCCAACATAAAGGAATCTTGGATCATAAGCCCACATATATAAGAATGAATGATTTACACAATCAATCCCCATATATTTAATTAGTCTCTTTTTGATCACTAAATTAAGTCCAAATTAATTCTTGATCAATACTAATTAAATAACATGATTTCATATTAATATATTAGAACTTATAATATATTAATATGTCACAAAATGTCTTTTCCTCATAAACGGTCTATCCAAATGTTCCGATGCCATGCAACCCAAATGGACCATGCCGAGTCGGGTCAAGTACATACCAATTATAGTTATGGACTTAGACACTAATCCAACAAAACGCACTAAGCTTTATGCTTACCCAGTTGTTTATTGTTTTAGGTATCATTCGTGGCTATGGGAAGACGAAGGCAGGACTGTACACACTCATCAGCAACATTGAGGATTTTGTGTTTTGTATGATAGTATGGTTTTTAATAATGGTTATTTGGAATTAACAATTTTCTTAAGAATAGATTTATAAATTGGGAAGTTTTACCTTAATAAAATGAAAAATTTTGGTTGTGAAAAATGGGATGTTACAAATAGTCATCAGCAAATATCACATGAATTGATTCTTCAATGATTTAGGAGTTAACGTTGAATACTTAGAAAGCTTTAGACTCATTTGAATGTGCCGGAAAGAAACCTTCATTAGCTTTAGCTTCAAACTTTGAACGTCGATCCTTTTGACGTAGAATGAAACACACACACCTAAAAACATGAAAATAGGAATTATATGGCTTTCTCCCTTTGAGCATTTCGTAGTAGACGCTTAACAATGATTTATCGATTTTGATTATAACATGTAGTGTTGACTGCTTCATGCCAAATTGAGAGAGGAATACCAATTTCTACTACCATGGTGCGACCAACTTATATCAGAGTTCGATTAAGTCACTCAGGGAATCCATTTTATTGAGGATTTTGGACAAATGAGAAGGTTTGAGAAATCCCTTTTTTGTTGCAGAAATTCTCCAGAATGGAATTTCTAAACTTAGTGTCATGATCACGTTGAAGTTGCCTTATCTTTCGATGATATAATAATTCATTATTTTTAACAAAACATATGATTTCCTCAGTTGCATGGCTCTTTTTCCGAAGAAACAACACCCAAATAAATCTTGAAAACTGATCAACAATTACAAGAGTAAATCTGTTCCAGATATTGACTAGATTGGAACAGGACCGAACAAATCCATGTGAAGAAGATTGAAAGGAATAGTGATCGAGAAACATAATCCGGCTTAAACAAGGACTTGGTTTGTTTGCAT
Organism: Lactuca virosa; assembly: GCF_052849685.1. NCBI lineage: Eukaryota > Viridiplantae > Streptophyta > Magnoliopsida > Asterales > Asteraceae > Lactuca > Lactuca virosa. The sequence continues at coordinate 138,066,380 of NC_136430.1, forward strand.
TTGACACACGTTGAGCAAAGTTTGTCTTTTTGAAACTTCATCTTGGGCATTCCTCTTACAAGTTCGTCACCATAAATCTTTGAAAGAGATTTGAAATTCACATGAGACAGCTTCTTGTGCCACAACCATTTTAAGTGAGCTTGGGATCGGGGAGAAGAAGCAATGTCTGAGAGCTGAATCAGCAGAGAACATATCCAACATATAGATATGATTTTTTTTCCATTGATAGTGAGAACAATTGATTTCTTTGAGTCAATGATATTGTTGTATAAGGTTTCTAAGTCCATAACTATATTTGGTATGTACTTGACCCGACCCGACATGTCCATTTGGGTTGCACTTCACCGGAACAATTTATATGGATAGTCTTTTGAGAATAGTATATTTATGATTTATTAATATATTATAAGTTATAATATATTAATATGAAATCATATTATTTAATTAGTATTGTCAAGAATTAATTTGGAATTAATTTAGTGATCAAAAGAGGACAGTTAAATATGGATTCTAATAGTATGGGCCAATGTTCATTTAGGATGGGCTAAGCTTGCATGGAAGTCCATGGATAGTCCATGGAGCTTTTAACCCATGGATCCTGTGGAAACGAAAGGTCATGGGTATTAGGGTTTACATGGATGTAACCCTAACCCTCCATACTATATAAAGAAGTCCAAGGCTCTAGACATCGGCACGAGTGTGTGAGACTTGAAGCATAGCCGATTTTTGTGAGCTTAATATACTCTCTCAAGAACTTCCAAGTTGTTGTGGTGATTCGTGATTCCACTTGAGGCATCCACATTATTGGTACTAGGCTCTTAAATCTCCAAGCAATCAACTACAAGAAAAGGTATGTATTTCTATCTAGTTTTTTTGTATAAGAACCTACAATTGCATGCTAGATAGGACAATGCTTTAGAAATCAATTTTGCATGTATAATAGAGAAAACATAGTTCCAAAGCATCTAGGGTTGTATGTGCACCTTAAGGTTGTTAGGATGCTCAAAACCCTTCATTGGTATCAAAGCCTAGGCTTGTTTTCTATTATATTGTTGCTTATTTGTGATTTTACAAAGCTGTTTTTGCTGTCTGACTGCTCAAATCAGCGAGTCCATGAATAGACTTGACGAGTTGATGCTTTTAGGTATGGACTCGACGATTCTGTTCCTGCACTCGGCGAGTCTGATGCCCAGACAGCATTTTGTTCGAGTTTTTTTTGCTAGAATTGGGTTAGGATCATTACCTATAACTGTTTTGAATTCTTTAAACTATTTTTTATGATATGGTAATGATTATCGTAATCTAATTACAAGGTGATTTTCATAATTTCAAGAATGGTATTAATATGTTTATGCTAATGTCGTGAATTTTGATGATATGAATTATCTTGTTTCTATGAGTTTAAATATGATCATGCATGCTTATTTGATTAATTGAATCCATGATGAATATGTTTCAATGGACTCCATAACTTGTCCTCAAGTTATGGATTACCAAAAGTTTTTCTTTAAAAGAGCCATTAAAAAAACTCATAGGTTATAGAAATGAAGAGTCTTCATTTTAATAGGCCATTAAACTCATAAGTTATGGAGTTGAAAAGTTTTGAAGAGTTTCAAAACTTGCCCTCAAGTTTTGGAGTTTGTAAAGTTTCTCACACTAATAATTTAATTCCAATCCCTAGAGTTTTAAAAGTTTAAAATTCAACCCTTATACTTTATAATATTATAAGTTAATAATAAATATATATATATATATATATATATATATATATATATATATATATATATATATATATATATATATATATATATATATATATATGTATAAGATCAAGTCAGTCTTACCGTCAGTAGGCCTCATTCACGAAGCCGGTCTATAAGGGTGGTATAAGGTTGTTGCCTATAAAATGGCAGCTTAATGGGTGTCCACTCTCACCCACCGCTTCCTTGATTGGTGGAGGGTCGTTAGCCGAACGGGTAGGACAAGGACTATAATTCTCATTAAAAGTATAATGATAAATATAAAGTAACTAAACCTTTTATAAATTCCCAATCATAGTTACTTTAGGAAAATGTGAATTTGGTGCTAACCCATGAAATTACACTTTGTACCTTACCAAGTCGTTAGTGGAGCATGTGTGGTTAACCGACACACTAACATGGACTAGTAAGAGTGGCAAAGGGTAGCTTAATGTTTATCATAGATTGGTGGAGCGCGTGTGGTTAACCGACACATCGATTAGGTGATAAAATTAAGTATACCAAGTTAATTTGCATGGTTATTACACCTTTTTTTGTGATCCTCGATATCCCAGTCACAAACTTGAAGGGCCCAATCGAGATTTAAACATGCCATTGAAAAGTTCAATGAATCTCAAAAGAATCTAGGAATTTCAATTCATTAAAACTTAATAATTTATTTCGTTTTTCATGGTGGAAATTGGTGAATCGTCATTCACCTACCTTCAAATATTTTGTAGCTTGGATTATGGCATCCCTCTTCCAAGTTATAAAATATTGTGTTGGGTCCTAGCCTTAATATTACATTTGGGTGTCTTATTAAGGATTCTTTATCTAATTTAAACTTTGTCTTTCTTCTTTTCAGATGTCTTCCAACAATGCTTCGGGCTCAAACCCTACCGGCTCCTTCTCTCTGATGAACCTTTGTGGGAGGGTCATTTTTTATGGAACTAATTTCAATGACTGGATTATGAACATCAAAATGGTCACACACTATGAGGACAAGGAATATGTCCTTGACAAGGAGCTTAAGGAACTTGATGAGTCGTTTGCTACTCCTCAGGAAATTGTCAACTTTAGGGCACATGAGAAAGATGCCACCAAGGTAGCTTGTATCATGCTTGCCACTATGGCACCTGAACTCCAAAAGTCCTATGAGGACTTTTACCCTTTTGAGATGCAACAGGATCTGATGGAAAGGTACCATTAGAGTGCTTGTCAAGAGAGGTATGAAATTATCACCTCCATGATAACAACTAAAATGAAGGATGGAGAGTCTATCACGGGCCAACAGAAAATGCAAAGATTTGTGGACCGTCTGCTCAAGCTGAATGTGAACTTTGATGAGGAGTTGGCTATAGATATCATTCTACACTCGTTACCTCCATGTTATGATCAGTTTCGCATGACCTATCATATGAACAATGAGGAGGTCACCTTGAGCAAGCTTCGGGGACTTTTGAGGACTGCTGAAAGCAACCTCAAAGGGAAAAATGTTGTTTCTACTCCTACCACTGCCCCAGTTCTGGCAATCGGGAAAGGTAAAGGGAAAAGGGGGAAGACCCCTACAAAGGGTACCATGGGAAAGTCTCTTGAAGGCTCCTCTTTGAGTGGAACAAAAGTTGGTTCTGCCACTCTGACTTTCAACCCGAAAGATGCACAATGCTTCTACTATCAGGAAAAGGGCATTAGAAGCGAAGCTGCCCCAAGTACTTGCAGGATCTTAAGGATGGGAAAGTGAAACCCACCCATGCAGGTATTTACACTATATTTTCTAATAACTCACCACATACGAATTCTTGGGTCCTTGATACAGGGTGTGGTATTCACATTTGTTCTGATTTGAAGGGCCTAAAAAGAAGTGAGGAAGTGGAGCACGGGAAGATAAAATTGATCATGGGGAATAGGAGAGTTTCACCTTTCACCATGTAACATCCCCATTTTTCACGGCCAGAAAAGACCGATTTTGTTTATGCTTTATAAAAATCAGAGTACCTCTTTTAATAAAAATGTTGCGGAATTTGTTCCTAGAAAAACATGATAAATACGTTATCAAAGAATTTCCGAAGAAATGTATTTTTATCCATTTTAAAACATTTCGGATGTCATCGTCAATACAGAAACATAAGCATAAACAGAACTTACATTCATTTACACTAGTGATCTACATCTCTTTTAAATCCCTCAGTCTAAAGTAGCTTCATATCGACACCTGTGATACAAATAAACTTGAGTGGGTCAGGTTGGGAAACCTGGTGAGTACATAGGGTTTTCAACCCACAATAATATAATTATTATGTTAAACATCAAACAATCAACCCAATTACCCATCCCCATTATCTTCTTTACTCTTAAGGATCTACCCTAAGATTCAACTATTCCTCATTCATTCATTCATTCCTAAGGAGTATCCTAAGGAATCGGAACTAAGTCTGCATAGTCGCCAGGGTTTATCTCGTTTATTGACAGTATCGTTTTTGAGAGTCCACTCGTAATACCTGTCAATGAGTTTTTAGAGTACACTGGGTGAACAAATCGTTCACAACACCTACAGGTTGCGAGCCTGCTAGTGTTCCACTAGACTGTCTAGAATAGTCCGTGGTTGTCATCCATACTCTGCTAGATGACGGGGCCTTCGCTTGGGTCATCGTTTGGCTCATCGTTTTGGCTCATCGTGTGACATCCCCTAATTTCTCGGCCAGAAAAGACCGATTTAATTTATGCTTTTTAAAATAAAATCAAAGAAATCTTTTTAAAAGATGTTGCGGAATTGGTCCCCAAAACAAAACATGACAAAAGTTTGTCAAAACCTTTCTTTAAGAAATATATAAATTCCTTTTATATCAAAACCTCGGGATATCATGTTCCGATACAGATCAAAAGCATAAACAAGACATTATAAGCCTTACAGCAGTTATTTATAACTACTGGCCTATAATCCAAAAATCACTCATCATCATCATCCGACTATGCTCGGGGTCCACTACCTGTAATATTAAAAGCTGAGTGGGTCAGGCTTGGAAGCCTGGTGAGCATATAGGGTTTTCAACCCACAATACATAAATTTAATATGCTTAAACATCAATCAATCAACTATCACTCCTTCCTAAGGATTCATCCTAAGGAATAGGCACGAAGTCACATCGTCACCAGGGTTTATACAACAGACACTAAGTCCATACCTGCCAAGGTTTATTCAACATGTGCTAAGTCCATAGCTCTCATTTATCGACCGTATTATTTACAGGTATTCCCCCCCCCCTGCAATACATGTCAATGGGTTTTTAGAGTACAACAGATGAACATATAGTTCACACACCTACAGGTTGCGGGCCTGCTAGTGTTCCACAGACCGTCTAGAATAGTCCATGGTTGTCATCCATACTCTGTTGAATGACGGGGGCCAACATTTGGGGTAAGTGATTCTCTCAAATTTCACCACTCACCCTCAACTCATGATCAATATCACTGATCATCTCATTTATCCAACTCACCTTTCATCACACCCACTATTTCATCTACCCATGTTTTACCCAACTTTTTTTGTAGATAAAAATACATATACAATTTAAATTATTATAAAAACCTGTATAAATCATTCCTTCAACACCCATCACAAATAAACAAACAATATATATTCACACAGCACGTATTTTATGTAAAATACTTCATATCTATGTGTAAGGTGAAAGTAACTACACACTCACCTGATTTAATGAAAATCGGGCAGCAATTCGTTTCCTAAAACAATCATTTCTAATAAAACCGGGATTTTTATTGAGAAACCGGGCTCTGCGAAGGGTTGGGCTTCGAAACCGAAAAGATAAATTTTTCGGGCGTCTTGGGCACTTCGGGGCGTATTCCGGGGGTTATAATCGATACCGGGGCTTCAAGGGATGTGAAAATAACCAAAATATTGAAAAAGGGGCCAAAATTGCCAATTTTTAAATTCTAGCCGGGAGGGTTCGCACCCTCCTATTTATAGCATGCGAGACCGACGATCAACGGCTGACAAGGAGACACGTGGCAGCAGATCCGAAGGGGGCAGCACCTGGCTCGCACGTGGGCTGCGCATGCGAGGGCCTCGCTGGAGGGTCCTGATTAGACCGAAGTCCGGGTCCGAGGTGGGTGGCTCATGGCTCCTGCGAAGCTCGGATGGATCAGAAGCGACACGGGGCGCGCATGCAAGCTTCCAGCGCATCGGACACATCATCGATTCGGACACGTGGCACGATTTGAGCGAGGTGACGTGGCCGAAGTCCACGTATACGAATTTTCCCGGTTTTGACATTTTTTCTCGATTTTCGCGCCAAAACTTCTAAAATCCATAACTTTCACATACGAGCTCTGTTTTTTACGTTCTTTATATGCACGCGTAGGTAAAATTACGCTCTACAACTTTCGTTTAGACTTTGTCGGCTAGTTTTGATATTAATTTTTATATTATTATTTTTAACAGACCGGGACAGGAAATCCGTTAAAAATTCATAACTTCTTTATCCGACGTCCGTTTTCGTCTGTCTTTTTACCGTTGTGCTACTATTGACGAGACCTTCGATTCTTGTTTAGGTCGTGTCGGCTAAAAATCACTCGATCTAAGATTCGAGTTTTTAGCTGTCTACTACTAAACTGAAACTTCGAAAAATCATAACTTCCTCATACGAAGTCAGATTTGGGCGTTCTTTTTATACATACTCTCGGTTTAACGAACACTACGAGTTTCGTTTAGATCACTAAGGCTAAAAAGTAGTTTATCAAAAACTCACTTTTTACGACATTCGGCACCGTGCCGGTTTGTCGCGAAACTTCGACAGGTCATAACTTCTTCGTTATAACTCGGATTTCGGCATTCTTTATATATCCGTAATCCTTGTCATGACCACTACCACTTTCTTAATAAATATCGGCTTTATCTAATAATTATTTTCGACGCTCATATTTATTCTTAATTAATTAAACCCTAATAATTAAGCATAAAACACATAAAACACATAATATTCACATAATTCCTTTTCATATCTTCAAAATGAGTCACAAGGGTTAACCTAGACTGTCATGTCAATATTAATGCCAAGCCTAGAAACACGGGCATTACAATTTTCTCCCCCTTAGAATGATTTCGTCCCCAGAATCACACATCAGCAAACAAATACGGGTAGCGACTCATCATGTCACTCTCCGTTTCTCCAGGTGAGATTTGGCCCATTCGTATGTTTCCAACGCACAAGCACTAAATCGACCATCTTGCCTCACAACTTTTTAGTCTTACGGTCAACGATTGCCTGAGGTTCTTCAATTAACCTCTTGTTTTCATCCAACCTTAATTCATAAATGGGAATTATGTCGGGCACACCTCCCGTGAACCTTCTCAAATAACACACATGAAAGGTGTTATGAATACCCTCTAGTTCTTCTGGTAATTCTAGCTTGTAAGCTTGATTCCCGATCCTCTGAAGAACTTTAAATGGTCCAACAAACCTTGGACTCAACCTTCCCCTTCTACCAAACCTTAGAAGTCCCTTCCATGGTGAGACTTTAAGTAAAACCGAATCTCCAAGTTCGAATGATATCGGTTGTCTTTTATTGTCAGTGTAGCTCTCTTGAGCAGCTAACATCCTTTCCCTAATCACTTTCAACTTTTCAGCAGTCTGATGGACTATTTCAAGTCCCATAAACTGCTTTTCCCCAGCTTCCAGCCAACATGATGGCGTTCGACACTTTTCCCATACAAAGCGCGATAAAGTGCCATCTTGATGCTTGAGTGGAAACTATTATTATAGGAAAATTCTACTAACGGTAAATGTTCATCCCAGTTACCTTGGAATTCCAGGGTACATGCTCTCAGCATATCCTCCAATGTTTGAATTGTTCGTTTGCTCTGACCATCGGTTTGCGGATGGTAAGCTGTATTCAAACACAACTTGGTACCCAATTCCTCTTATAAACTCCTCCAAAACCTTGAGGTAAAACGGCTGTCACGATCTGATACAATTGTTATCAGAACACCGTGAAGCCTCACAACTTTCTTCACGTAAGAATTCGCTAGTTTATCCATAGACCATTTCCCGTTGGCTGCTATGAAATGCGCACTCTTAGTGAAGCGATCAACGACCACTCAAATCATGTCATGACCGTTCCTTGTTCTGGGTAGTTTAGTCACAAAATCCATGGTAATGTCCTCCCATTTACCCATGGCTACAGGTAAAGGTTCTAAACTCCCATACAGTTTCTGATGTTGTGACTTAACCCTAGCACAATTTACATACTCGGCCACATACTTAGCAATTTACATACTCGGCCACATACTTAGCAACATCGAGCTTCATCGTCGGCCACCAGTAATAGGGTTTTAGATCCCTATACATTTTTGTACCGCCGGGATGAATCGAGTACATGGTCTTGTGAGCTTCTTCCATCAGAAGATCTCTTACTCCTCCCGTCGTAGGTACCCAAATCCTATCTTTGAATACCTTCAATCCTTGTCCGTTTGTATCTAACACCAACGTTTTCCCAAACGTTCCTCCTTTCGGTCATTTTTCTCTAAAGCTTCCTCCTGAGCTTTCTTTATACTCTCCACAATTGTCGAGACAACTTTAATTCTCAACGCTCTTGGCCTTTTCTTTTCAAGATTTACCTTCTGACTGAGAGCATCAGCAACAACATTTGCTTTACCAGGGTGGTAAAGTATCTCACAGTCGTAGTCCTTGAGTAGTTCTAGCCAGCGCCGCTGCCTCATGTTCAATTCCTTCTGATTAAAGAGATATTGAAGACTCTTATGATCAGTGAAAAGTTTGCATTTAGTACCATAAAGATAGTGCCTCCATATCTTTAAGGCGAATACTACCGCTTCCAACTCCAGATCATGAGTGGGGTAGTTCTTTTCATGCTCCTTCAATTGCTTCGATGCATTCTCTATCACTTTATCCCTTTGGGTCAGAACACAACCTAACCCAACTCCAGAGCCATCACTATAAACTGTGAAGTCATCAACTCCTTCAGGTAACGAAAGAATCGGTGCTTCACACAACATCTTCTTTAACTTCTCAAAAACTTCTTTATGCTTCTCATTCCAAGTATAAACAGCTCCTTTGTGGGTCAAAGTTGTCAATGGAGTCGCGATCGAAGAAAAGCCTTGGATAAACCTTTGGTAATATCCAGCTAATCCTAAAAAGCTTCGAATCTCCATAGGACTTTCAATCGTATCCTTCAAGTTACAAAATAAATCCTTATTGAGGACTCCTTCTTCTTCTTAGAATAAGTGTTGGATTAATGTCTAAGTCCATAACTATATTTGGTATGTACTTGACCCGACCCGGCATGGTCCATTTGGGTTGCACTTCACCGGCACAATTTATATGGATAGTCTTTTGTCAATAGTATATTTATGATTTATATTAATATATTATAAGTTCTAATATATTAATATGGAATCATATTATTTAATTAGTATTGATCAAGAATTAATTTAGAATTAATTAAGTGATCAAAAAGAACTAATTAAATATGGACTCTTATATATATGGAATGGGCCAAGTTCATTTAGGTTGGGCTAAGCTTTCATAGATGGTCCATGGAGCTTTTAACCCATGGATCCTATGTAAATGAAAGGTCATGGGTATTAGGGTTTACATGGATGTAACCCTAATCCTCCATAATATATAAAGGGGTCCTTGGCTCACAAAATTGGCACAAGTGTGTGAAAAAAAGTGTGGGCCGATTTTAGTGAGCATACATATTCTCTCAAGTTCTTCCAAGGTGTTTTGGTGATTTGTGATTCCACTTGAGGCTTCCACACTATTGGGGCTAAGCTCTTAAAGTTCAAGACTTCAAGCAACATCAAAGGTATGTCATCTAACTAGAACTTTGTAGTATAGTTGCTTCATAATATGCTAGTTAGGATGAAACCTTGGAATATTGATTATTTGCATGTATAATAGAGAAAATATAGATCCAAGGTTTATAGGGTTGCATGTACACCATAGGAGTGTTAGAATGCTCAAAACCCAACAATAAGTACTTCCCTTCAATTATTGTAACAGACCGATGGGTCATGTTTTAATGATCTCTAATCGTATAATGCACTACTTAGACTCAGATCTCCTAGGAACAAATTTCGGAACAAACTATACCTACCTTCATGTTCTAATGTGATACGATCACAGTTCAACATGTATCATTTCTAACTACCAACTTCTTTAACAACAAGCGTGATACTTCTATCGATCTCTTTGATCATCTTCACTTTAATCTTTTGGCTTAAGTAAAATTCTACATCGAACTTGGTTCTTGGAACCACATAATAAACTCATTGTAGTCGGACTCGATTCGATATGACCTCTAAGTCGGAATAACAATCATTTTCTTAGTCATTACCGAAACGATGGTAATGACAGACTAGAATAAGACGGAATCAATTACTAGCTCCTTGGTAACCTTGTGACTTTCCCTGATCCAAGTACGAGTCCTGTGCTTCCGGTAGTATAGGCCTCTACTACCATTCACACCTACTCATACTCGTCCCAAGTATTGTCTCGCAGTTCTCCAAATCACCATACAAGAATTTCACATAGTCATTCAATTCATCAAATGACAAAACCATGGTTTATATTATTTCCTTGAAACGATTACACAAAGGTTCAAGTTTACCCTATACTATGCCTCTAATAGGCTAAACCACTTGTTACTATTCACATTACTACTTCATAACTTGATCTTCAGGTATCAAGTCTTTACTTCTAATCCAAAGCATTGATATTTGCTTCGTCAAGGATATTCTGAAATTCCCTTGGCGTTGGCGGTGCACTTGGCCCTGTTACTTCATTTTTCTTCGGACAGTCCTTAGAAATGTAGCCTTCTTCCTTACATACATAACGCACCCCCTTGAGAATCATACACTAATTGGCGTAATGCCCTATTGTTGGATATAATGTCTAAGTCCATAACTATATTTGGTATGTACTTGACCCGACCCGGCATGGTCCATTTGGGTTGCACTTCACCCGAACAATTTATGGATAATCGTTTGAGAATAGTATAAGTTATGATTGATTAATATATTATAAGTCCTAATATATTAATATAAAAATCATATTATTTAATTAGTATTGATCTATAATTAATCTAGAATTAATTTAGAGATCAAAAGTATGACTAATTAAATATGAGCTCTTGTATTTATATAGTGTGGGCTAATGCTTATTTGGAATGGGCTAGGCTTGCATGGAAAGTCCATGGATACTCCATGGATCTTTAACCCATGGATCTCATGGAAATGAAAAGACATGGGTATTAGGGTTTACATGAATGTAACCCTAATCCACCACACTATATAAAGGAGGCTTTCGTTCTTGAAATCACATGAGTTGTGGTGAGTAAAGTAAGAGGGTCGATGTCAAGAAGGTGATTACTATTCTCTCAAAGTTCCAAGTTTGTGGTGATTTGTGATTTCCATTTGAGGCATCCACACTATTGGTGCTAGGCTCTAAAACTCCAAGCAATCAACTACAACTACAAGGTAAGTAATTCTACTAGCTTTATTTGATTCAAGTTCCCCATGCCATGCTAGATAGGATAAGAACCTTGGAAAAATAATTATTTGCATGTATCATAGTCAAACATAGATCCAAGGTTTCTAGGGTTGCATGTACACCATAGGAGTGTTAGAATACTCAAAACCCATCAGTGGTATCAGAGCCTGGTTTGTTTTATTTGATACTTGATGCAAAAAAAAAAAAAAAAAAAAAAAAAAAAAACTTGAAAATCGAAGTTTTGTTCAAAAGCTCGTATCAAAATTTCAAGTTTTGTATATGTACTTACGATTCTTGAAATTTTTGATATGAACATTCATAAACATATGAGTTTAGAAGATCATAGAAATTATATGCTAATAATTGATTAGATTAATTCTTGATCTTTTTTGTGTTTTAATGGAGTCCATAACTAGTTCTTAAGTTATGGATAACCAAAAGTCACATGTATAAATAACCATTAAAAGAACACATAGGTTACAAAAAATGAAGAGTCTTCATTTTTAATAACCATTAACTCATAAGTTATGAGAAATGAAAAGTTTTGAAAGTTTACAAAACTTGCCCTCAAGTTTTGGAACATGTAAAGTCATATTAAAAACTTTAGTTCCAACCCCTAGAATTTTAAAAGTTAAAATTCAACCCTTATACTTTATAATATTATAAGTTTAATAATATTTATATATGTATAAGATCAAGTCGTCTTACCGCTAGTATGCCTCATTCACGAAGCCGGTCTATAAGGGGGGTATAAGGTTGTTGCCTATAAAATGGCAACTTAATGGGTGTCCACTCTCACCCACGGCTTCCTTGATCGGTGGAGGGTCGTTAGCCGAACGGGTAGGACAAGGACTTATAAATTCTCATTAAAAGTATAATGATAATACTAAAGTGACTAAACTTTATTGAATTCCCAATCTTAGTTATTTTAGGAAAATGTGAATAAGGTGCTAATCCATGAAATTACACTTTACACTTTGTTTAAGTCGTTAGTGGAGCGTGTGTGGTTAACCGGCACACTAACTTGAACTTAACAAGGTAGGTAAAGGGTGACTTAATGTTTATCATAGTATCGATGGAGCGTGTGTGGTTAACCGGTACATCGATTGAGGGGTAATACATTAAGGGTACCAAGTAATTTGCATGGTTACTTCACACCTTGTTTTGTGATCCTCGGCATCCCAGTCACAAAACTTGAAGGGCACACTCGAGATTGAAACATGCCATTGAAGAAAGTTCAATGAATCTCAAAGAATCTAGGAGTTTCTAAACCAATTAAAACCTAATTAAATATTTCGTTTTTCATGGTGGAAATTGGTGAATCGTCATTCACCTACCTACAAATATCTTATAGCTTAGATTACGGCATCCCTCTTCTAAGTTATAAAATATTGTGTTGGGTCCTAGCCTTAATATTACATTTGGGTGTTTTGTTAAGGACCATCTCTATATCTAATCTAATCTATTCCCTCTTCTTTTCAGATGTCTTCCAATAACAATGCTTCTGGCTCAAACCCTACTAGCTCCTTCTCTCTCATGAATCTTTGTGGGAGAGTCATCTTTGATGGGTCCAACTTTACAGATTGGATCAGAAACATCAGGATGGTCACTCGGTATGAGAACAAATAATATGTTCTCGACAAGGAGCTGAAGGTACCCGAGCCAACTGCTACTCCTGAAGAGCTTGCTGAATATGAGGTACATGAAAGAGATGCTACGAAAGTGGCATGCATCATGATGGCCACCATGACAGCCGAGCTCCAAAAGTCCTATGAGGACTATTATCCTTTTGATATTGCACCAGGACTTGATGGACCGCTACCATCAAAGTGCTCGTCAAGAGCGATATGAAATAATCTCCTCCATGATAACAACCCGAATGAAGGATGGTGAACCCATCACGGGCCACATGCAGAAAATGCAAAGGTATGTGGACCATTTACTGAAGCTGAATGTGAACTTCCCTGAGGAGTTAGCAATAGACATCATTTTGCACTCCTTGCCATCGTGTTATGATCAATTCCGCATGACATATCACATGAAAAAGGAAGAAGTCACCCTCAGCAAACTTCAAGGACTCTTGAAGACCGCCGAAAGTGGTCTAAAGGGTAAGTCGGTTGTTACTACTCCTACTCCTACTCCAACTGCGGCCAATGTCTTGGCAATCGGGCATGGCAAAGGGAAGAAGAGAAAGAACCCTTCTAAGGGTACCAAGGGTAAGACCCTTGAAGGCTCCTCTTCAAGCAAAACCAAGAAAGGTTTTGTCACTCCTTCTGCTAACCCTAATGAGGCTGAATGCTTCTATTGCCATGAAAAGTCGCACTGGAAGCGAAACTGCCCAAAGTACCAGCAAGATTTGAAGGATGGGAAAGTAAAACCCAAACATGCAGGTATATACACTATATTGTCTAATAACTCACCTCATTCTAAGTCTTGGGTCCTTGATACAGGTTGTGGTATTCACATATGTTGTGATTTGCAGGGACTAAAAAGAAGTGAGAATGTGGAGTAGGGAAAGATAAACTTGATCATGGGAAACAGGAAAGCTTCACCTGTCACCAAGATAGGAGTTTATTCCTTAGTGCTAAATAGTGGGTTTACATTAGATTTGAATAAATGTTATTATTCGCCAGAAATGGCGAGAAATGTTATTTCCTTTCATGCATTGTATAAACAAGGTTTTACCTTTTATTTTGATAATAATAATGGTAGTATTCATACTTTCTTTAATAATGATCTTTATTTTAAAGCATTACCTTGTGATGGCGTGTATGAAATTGTATATGTTGTAGATAATCTAGGAAATAATTTATTGTGTATTAACTCATCCACTAGCTTAGATAAAGCATCCTTATGGCATTGTCGTCTTGGTCATGTAAGCAAGAAACGCATAGGCCAACTCCAAAAGGATGGAGTCTTGGAGTCATTTGACCTAAAGTCAGATGATAGTTGTGAATCTTGTTTGCTTGGTAAAATGACAAAGTCACCTTTTACTGGCACTTGTGCTAGGGGTGAAGGTTTGTTGGACCTCACACACACGGATGTGTGTGGACCCTTCAGAACCGCCACAAGAGATGCTAATCGGTTCTATGTGACTTTTACTGATGATTTTAGTAGATATGGATATGTCTACCTAATCAAGCATAAGTCAGAAACCTTTGAGAAATTCAAAGAGTTTAAGCAAGAAGTGGAGAATCAGTTGGGCATGAACATTAAGATGCTTCGATCCAATCGTGGTGGTGAGTATCTTAGTACTGAGTTCCTTGACTATCTTAAGGAATGTGGGATTGTCTCACAATTGACACCTCCTAGGACACCACAGTTGAATCGTGTAGCTGAGAGTCGCAATCGGACCTTGTTGGACATGGTTCGTTCCATGATGAGTCGAGCTTCGCTACCAATCTGATTTTAGGGGTATGCCTTAGAGACTGCCGCCCATATCCTTAATCTAGTCCCTACAAAGAAGGTTGCCAAAACACCTCACGAGGTGTGGACTGGAAAAGTTCCCAATCTAGACCACATCAAGATTTGGGGTTGCGAGGCTTTCGTGAGACGCAAGACTCACGATAAGCTCAAACCTCGAAGCGAAAGGTGTATTTTCATCGGCTACCCACAGAAATCCTTTGGTTACATCTTCTACAAACCCAGTGATAATGTGGTCTTTGTAGCAAGAAGAGGATTCTTTCGAGAGAGAGAATTCATGAGCCAAGGAGACAGTGGGAGGCAAATTAACCTTGAGGAAATTCAAGAGTCAAGTGGTGAAGGAACCTCAAACCCTAGCCCTCAACCTGAGGAGAAAACTCCTGTTGAGCCGACTGAAGAATCTATACCTCTGAGGCATTCCACCAGAGTTAGGAATGCACCTGAGCATTATTATGGTTTTCATTTTACTGCAGAAGGTGAGACACTTATCAGTGATAACACACTGGTAAATCTGGATGAGCCTAACAGCTACACGGAAGCCATGGCAGGCCCTGAGGCTGCTAAATGTAAAGAGGCTATCGATAGCGAGATACAATCCATGTATGACAATCAAGTTTGGAACTTGGTTGACAATGTACCTGATCGTAAGATAGTTGGGTGCAAATGGATCTTCAAGAAGAAGACTGACATGGATGGTAATGTACACACTTATAAGGCACGACTGGTTGCAAAGGGTTATTCTCAAACTCCGAGAGTTGATTATGATGAGACCTTTTCACTAGTGGCCAAGATTAAGTCTATTAGGGTTCTGTTAGCCATTGCTGCATTTAATGATTATGAAATATGGCAAATGGATGTCAAAACCGCTTTCCTTAATGGAAAGTTGGCTGAAGGTGTTTACATGGTTCAGCCAGAGGGTTTTGTCAGTACAAAGTACCCCAGTAGAGTGTGTAAGCTCGAGAAATCCATTTATGGATTAAAACAGGCACCTCGCAGATAGAATCTTTGCTTTGATGAGAAAGTCAAAGAATTTGGATTTTCAAGGAGTGAAGATGAATCTTGTGTCTATATCAAGGCTAGTGGGAGTATAGTCAGCTCTTTGGTACTGTATGTGGATGACATACTACTAATAGGAAATGACATCCCAACCCTGCAGGAAGTAAAATACTGGCTTGGGAAGTGTTTCGCTATGAAGGACCTTGGAGAAGCTGCCTATATCCTAGGGATAAGGATTTTGAGAAACAGGAGTAAAAGACTAATTGGACTTAGTCAAAGCACCTATGTGGACAAAGTGTTGAAAAGGTTCAACATGCATAACTCCAAGAAAGGAGAGTTACCCATCCAGAGTAACGCCAGATTGAGTAAGACACAAAGCCCTAGTACTGAGGCTGAGATAGCAGAAATGAGTCGAATACCTTATGCTTCAGTTGTAGGATAGATCATGTATGATATGACGTGTACTCGACCTGATGTAGCCTTTGCTTTGAGCATGGTTAGTAGGTATCAGGGGAACCCTGGCAAGGCACACTGGACTGCGGTAAAGAATATCCTCAAGTACCTACGGAGGACTAAGGACTAGGTCCTTACCCTCGGTAGCAGTGAGGACTTGAGAGTTGTAGGGTACAGTGATGCTAGCTTTCAGACTGACAGGGATAATTTCCGCTCTCAGTCGGGCTGGGTCTTTACTCTAAACGGAGGGGCAATTACTTGGAAAAGTTCCAAGCAGGAGACAGTGGTTGATTCCACTTGTGAATCAGAGTATATAGCAGCAAGCGAGGCAGCAAAGGAGGCTATATGGTTAAAGAACTTCATCGGAGACCTTGGAGTTGTACCAGCTATAAAGGAGCCAATGGAGATTTTCTGTGATAGGAATAGTGCGGTTGCGTTAGCCAAGGAACCAAGAGATCATGGGAGATCCAGACACATTGACAGAAAATATAACTTCATCAGACATCGAATAGAAGAAGGAATCCTCGTGGCAAAGAGGGTATCAGCGGATGACAACCCAGCAGATCCCCTCACGAAGGGACTGACTCGGGCTAAGCATCTCCAACATGCTCAGAGCATAGGGCTGAAGGATGATATTAGTTTTAGTAGTTAGATAATCTTGAAATTTGTAAAATGTAATTGACATTTGATGATAAATAAAAGCTGTTATTTATGTGTAAAGTGTTGGTATCTCTTGTCAATCGTTTACTATTATTTCTTTTTGCATGTTTTGACTTCCAGAATAATTATGTTATGGTTTATATCATATTATTCAAACTCTCCACAGTCGGTCATATGTTGGAAGTAGATATGAATCAAGACTGTCATGGGTTGGCTTGTAGAGGTCTAAGATGTTAGACAAAGCGGGGCTACAGCACTCATGAGTGCTCATAAGTTCTGAGTATTGGATTCAACCCACGCTCACTTGTATCACTTCATGGAATTTATCTCGAGTGATCGTGAGACGGTAATATCATATAAGTCTTCAAACCTAGAGATATGATTTGTTGCCTATGAGTTGGTTATGCATTGATTGCACGAAAACACATTGGTAACTCGATGTTATAAACCGTGCTTTTGTGTGTAATTCAACAAGTAGTAGAGCAAACATATGAGTCGAAGTTTATCTGTTCCTTCTAGAATTAGAAGCGATATCTGGGCCCCTCGATGATTTTGTTTTGACCTATGTATCGGGCCCGGTCAGAACTAAATTGATGTGTTCAGTTAAGTTCTATGTCAAACAAATCGGAAATCGGGAAACAAATGCTGGACAATAAGCAAGACCATGTTCCATGTATTTGTCCGGCTGATATCTAGAATAGAGGATTATATGATCACTTATCTAAAATGGCGCTTCATAGTTTAACAAAGTTTTAAGAGCTATGATTGCTGATCGGTTCCTGAAGTCATACTTGCAACTATAGTTATTAGACTTATCCAAGTGGGAGACTGTTGGAGATAGTGCCTAAGTCCATAACTATATTTGGTATGTACTTCACCCGACCCAGCATGGTCCATTTGGGTTGCACTTCACCCGAACAATTTACGGATAATCTTTTGAGAATAGTATAAGTTATGATTTATTAATATATTATAAGTTCTAATATATTAATATAAAATCATATTATTTAATTAGTGTTGATCTATAATTAATTTAGAATTAATTTAGAGATCAAAAGTATGACTAATTAAATATGGGCTCTTGTATTTATATAGTGTGGGCTAATGCTTATTTGGAATGGGCTAGGCTTGCATGGAAAGTCCATATATACTCCATGGAGCTTTAACCCATGGATCTCATGGAAATGAAAAGACATGGGTATTAGGGTTTACATGAATGTAACCCTAATCCACCACACTATATAAAGGAGGCTTTGGTTCTTGAAATCACATGAGTTATGGTGAGTAAAGTAAGAGGGCCGATTTCAAGAAGGTGATTACTATTCTCTCAAAGTTCCAAGTTTGTGGTGATTTGTGATTTCCATTTGAGGCATCCACACTGTTGGTGCTAGGCTCTAAAACTCCAAGCAATCAACTACAACTACAAGGTAAGTAATTCTACTAGCTT
This sequence comes from Lactuca virosa, assembly GCF_052849685.1. Classification (NCBI taxonomy): domain Eukaryota; kingdom Viridiplantae; phylum Streptophyta; class Magnoliopsida; order Asterales; family Asteraceae; genus Lactuca; species Lactuca virosa. Next base: position 138,084,625 of record NC_136430.1, read on the forward strand.
TATTTGATTCAAGTTCCCCATGCCATGCTAGATAGGATAAGAACCTTGGAAAAATAATTATTTGCATGTATCATAGTCAAACATAGATCCAAGGTTTCTAGGGTTGCATGTACATCATAGGAGTGTTAGAATGCTCAAAACCCATCACCTATTTCTCCACACCTAAAGCACTTCACCTTCCTGTCACAATTCCCAGAGTGTTTATTTTTGCACTTCCCGCACCATTTTCCTTTACCTCCTCTTTTGCCAGACTTTGACAATATGTTGCTCTTGTTGGGCCTTGAAGACCCCTCAAATTTCCTCTTCTTGCCAACTTCAACTTTGTTGGCGGTCCTGTCATTGATCATTTCTTCAATAGACTTGGCAACCCTAATAGTTGCCTCAAGAACAGATGCCTGACGTACTGGCACAGTAAGTTCATCCTTACTTTGTTGAAGTAAACGTTTTGTTTCTTCCATCTGTTGATCCAACATCGTACGCACCATTGCCTGCACCCCAGTCATCGTGATTGGCTCAGGCTACGGATTATCGTTTCCAAATTCACTTTGCGTACTCGCCATTTCGATCTATACACCAATCGTAGGTGAATTTAGATCTTTATTTTCGATAGACATTACATCTTCGTTATTACTCCGAAACGTTTATATGTTAGTTCTAATATCGTAATCATACGTTTAGAATCCTACACACATAAGGTTTCTAGATCCGATCGGCAATAGACCATAGATCCGAACAAATAATGGCATATATGGCAAACATATAGCATTTAGCACATAAAAGCATTTTAGGCATCTTTCCTAAAATAGACTAGTGCTCGTGTCTAAATTATGGTAGACACTCATCTCACAAACATCACTTCGCATTCTAAGTTTAAGTCTAGAAATCCTACAAATTTCTTAGTTCTCTTAAACTAATGCTCTGATACCAAATGTGACATCCCATAATTTCTCGGTCAGAAAAGACCGATTTAGTTTATGCTTTTTAAAATAAAATCATAGAAATCTTTTTAAAAGTTGTTGCGGAATTGGTCCCCAAAACAAAACATGATAAAAGTTTGTCAAAACCTTTCTTTAAGAAATATATAAATTCCTTTTATATCAAAACCTCGGGATGTCATGTTCCGATACAGATCAAAAGCATAAACAAGACATTATAAGCCTTATAACAGTTATTTATAACTACTGGCCTATAATCCAAAAATCACTCATCATCATCATCCGACTATGCTCGGGGTCCACTACCTGTAATATAAAAAGTTGAGTGGGTCAGGCTTGGAAGCCTAGTGAGCATATAGGGTTTTCAACCCACAATACATAAATTTAATATGCTTAAACATCAATCAATCAACCAAATTACCCCAACCCCATTATCTTATTTATTTCTTAAGGGTTTACCCTAAGAATCAACTATCACTCCTTCCTAAGGAATAGGCACGAAGTCACATCGTCACCAGGGTTTATACAACAGGCACTAAGTCCATAGCTGCCAAGGTTTATTCAACATGTGCAAAGTCCATAGCTCTCATTTATCGACAGTATTATTTACAGGTATTCCCCCCTGCAATACATGTCAATAGGTTTTTAGAGTACAACAGATGAACATATAGTTCACACACCTACAGGTTGCGGGTCTGCTAGTGTTCCACAGACCGTCTAGAATAGTCGATGGTTGTCATCCATACTCTGCTGAATGACGGGGCCAACATTTGGGGTAAGTGATTCTATCAAATTTCACCACTCACCCTCAACGCATGATCAATATCACTGATCATCTCATTTATCCAACTCACCTTTCATCACACCCACTATTTCATCTACCTATGTTTTACCCAACATTTTTTGTAGATAAAAATACATATACAGTTTAAATTATTTTAAAAACCTGTATAAATTATTCCTTCAACACCCATCACAAATAAACAAACAATATATATTCACACAACACGTATTTTATGTAAAATACTTCATATCTATATGTAAGGTGAAAGTAACTACACACTCACCTGATTTAATGAAAATCGGGCAGCAATTCGTTTCTAGTAAAACCGGGAGTTTTATTGAGAAACCGGGCTCTACGAAGGGTTGGGCTTCGAAACCGAAAAGATAAATTTTCCGGGCTTCTCGGGCACTTCGGGGCGTATTCCGGGGGTTATAATCGATATCGGGGCTTCGAGGGATGTGAAAATAGCCAAAATATTGAAAAAGGGGCCAAAATTGCCAATTTTTAAATTCTAGTCGGGAGGGTTCGCACCCTCCTATTTATAGCATGCGAGACTGAGGATCAACGGCTGAGAAGGAGACACACGATAGTACATCCGAAGGGGGCAGCACCTGGCTCGCACGTGGGCTGCGCATGCGAGGGCCTCGCTGGAGGGTCCTGATTGGACCGAAGTCCGGGTCCGAGGTGGGTGGCTCGTGGCTCCTGCGAAGCTCGGATGGATCAGAAGCGACACGGGGCGCGCATGCAAGCTTCCAGCGCATCGGACACATCATCGATTCAGACACGTGGCACGATTTGAGCGAGGTGACGTGGCCGAAGTCCACGTATGCGAATTTTCCCGGTTTTGACATTTTTTCTCGATTTTCGCGCCAAAATTTCTAAAATCCATAACTTTCGCATACGAGCTCCGTTTTTGACGTTTTTATATGCACGCGTAGGTAAAATTACGCTCTACAACTTTCATTTAGACTTCGTCGGCTAATTTTGATTTTAATTTTTATAATATTATTTTTAACAGATCGGGACAGGAAATCCGTTAAAAATTGATAACTTCTTCATCCGACGTCCGTTTTCGTCTGTCTTTTTACCGTTGTGCTACTATTGATGAGACCTTCGATTCTCGTTTACGTCACGTCGGCTAAAAATCACTCGATCTAAAATGCGAGTTTTTAGCTGTCTACTACTAAGCTAAAACTTCGAAAAATCATAACTTCCTCATACGAAGTCAGATTTGGGCGTTCTATTTATACATACTCTCGGTTTAACGAACACTACGAGTTTCGTTTAGATCACTAAGGCTAAAAAGTAGTTTATCAAAAACTCACTTTTTACGACATTCGGCACCGTGCCGGTTTGTCGCGAAACTTCGACAGGTCATAACTTCTTCGTTATAACTCGGATTTCGGCATTCTTTATATATCCGTAATCCTTGTCACGACCACTACAACTTTCTTAATAAATATCGGCTTCATCTAATATTTATTTTCGACACTCATTTTTATTCTTAATTAATTAAACCCTAATAATTAAGAATAAAACACATAAAACACATAATATTCACATAATTCCTTTTCATTTCTTCAAAATGAGTCACAAGGGTTAACATAGACTATCATGTCAATATTAATGCCTAGCCTAGAAACACATGCATTAAACATCGTCTTGGCTCATCGCTTTGGCTCATCGTTTTGGCTCATCTTTTTGGCTCATCGCTTTGGCTCATCGTTTGGCTCATCGTTTTGGCTCGTCGCTTTGGCTCATCATTTTGGCTCATCGCTTTGGCTCATCGTTTTGGCTCATCGCTTTGGCTCATCGTTTTGGCTCATCGCTTTGGCCCATTTCCTAGGTCATCGCTTCGCACCATATTTTATCACTCATATATCATCGCTCATCATTCATCTCATCTTTCATCGCTCATCATTTATCTCATCTTTCATCGCTCATCATTTATCTCACCTCTAATCTACCCATGTTTTACCCAACATATTTTGTAGATATAAAATACATATACAGTTTAGATCATTTAAAACATGTATAAAAAGTTTCATCCAGCATAGACAACAAGTATTCAGACAGTATACACACATAGCACGTAATTTATATAAAATACTTCATATTTATGTGTAAGATGAAAGTAACTATGCACTCACTTGTTAAGGTGGTGATTCCAAATTCGGGAAGCGTTTCGTTTCTAACGATTCTATTTTCCTTCGACGAAACCTAACATTCTTATCGCTAAGTTTTAGTCTAATCTTTATTGCGACTAATTATTAGTCCAGATTCATCATTAAATAAAAGTCTACTTTCATGATCTATCAAGTAAGGAACAACCAGGTAGGATCATATCGGAGGTAGCGTCCGTTTGGTATACGAAGTATACTGTTTGGAAATCCCACTTTAAACATCTCACTAAATCACAGCCTAGACATCATTCCCATAAGTAGATCAATCAGTATAACGACTTTGAATCACTGATAAATCTTATTATAGGTTCATAATAACAATATTATATTTAAACATAAGCTATACTTAAAATAGGGTAGGCGTATCTTACTTACAGCGGGTTTCTATTAAAAACCGGGCTTCGCTGGAGCAGCGTTTCCGAGCCGAAAAGCTCTTTTTCTCGGAGCCTTCGTGCGCTCCGGGGCTTTCTTCTAGTGTGAGGGAAGTTTCCTAGGCTTTAGGGGGGGTTTAGGGAATCTAGAGAGAAGTTAGAGAGAGAAAGGAAAGCTTATGGTGTGAAGAAAATATGAAGAGTTCATCTCTTATTTATAGGGGTTTTATCGTAGAGTAGGCCCTAAGTTTCGTCCATATCTTCCGCGTACGACTCCGTTTTCTACGTTCTTTATATCCACGCGTTCGTATTTACGAGTACTACAACTTTCATTTCGACCTCGTCATCTAATTCTCATTCTATCTCCGATTTGCAAAACTGTATCGAATTTATCGCGCTCGAAGAGTAGGGACTAAGTTTCGTCCATATCTTTCGCATACGAGCTCTATTATCGACGTTCTTTATATCCACGCATTGGTATTTACGAGTACTACAACTTTCATTTAGATCCCGTCAGCTAATTCTCATTGTATCTCAGATTTACAAAATTGTATCGAATTCGTCGCGCTCGAAGAGTAAGGACTAAGCTTCGTCCATATCTTTCGCATAAGAGCTCCATTTTCGATTGTGTTTTTATCATTTAACTCCTATTAACGATATCTTCATTTCTCGTTCAGATTATTTTGTGTAAAAATCGACTGATCTAAAATTCAAATTTCGGGTTGTGCACTACTACGCTAAATCTTAGAAAAATCATAACTTCCTCATACGAAGTCAGATTTGGACGTTCCTTTTATCCACACTCTCGGTTTAACATATACTACGACTTTCGTTTAGATCGCTAAGGATAAAAAATATTTTATCGTAAATTCACTTTATACGATTCCCGGTGTTGTGCCGGTTTTGCTGTAAAACTTCGATGGGTCATAACTTCTTTGTTATAACTCAGATTTCGGCGTTATTTATATGTACGGAACCCTTGTGACATATACTATAACTTGGTTAAGATTACTCCTTCTAAATAATCTTCCATAAAAAAGTCATTTTTGACGCTCATTGTCTCTAGATTGACTAGCCCGAATCTATGGGCGTTACAATTATCTCCCCCTTAGGATGATTACATCCCGGAATCATCAACAAAATAGGGCTTGTATAATGACTCCATATGTTATATCTACATGGTAGGTAATAATGGTAACTTCTATATTCCTTCGAATTAGTATCTATCTCTTATACTTATTTACTGCAAGCAATACTCGATCGTGCACCCACTCTCTATCTCACGTTAGTCTTCCAATCATGACCTTCGAATCACAATCTCGATTCCTTATTGGATACTCCTTCTTCTTAAAAAACTTAATATAAGTTCTTTCATTACGACCATGGACTAATGGGTCATGTTTTAATGACCTCTAATCGTATGATGCGACGCTTAGACTTAGGTCTTTTAGAGTCAAATTCCAGAACGGAATATACCTTCCTTTATGTTCTAATGTGATATAATCACATTCTAGCATGTAACACTTCTAGGTACAGGCTTCTAATCTTAACAATGGTTGCGATACTTCTATTGATCGCTTTGATTATCTTTCACTTCAATCTTCTGACTTAAGTCAGATGCTACATCGATCTTAGTTCTTTGAACCTCGTAACATACTCATCTTATTCGAAATCGACATGATATGACCACTAGGATCAGAATAATAATCATCTTCTTAGTCATTATCGAAACGATGGTAACAACATACATAAACAAAACGGAATCAATTACTATCGCCTTGGTAACCTTGTTACTTTCCTTGATCCAAGCTTGAGTCATGTGCTTCCGGTAGTATAGGCCTCTACTACCTTTCACACCTACTCATACTCGTCCCAAGTATTGTCTCGCAGTTCTCCAAGTCATTATCACAAAAAAAAAATTAACACATACAAATGTGTCCAAACAATCATATAATCTTCCCTGGACTCTACTAGGACTTCTTCCATGCGTATCTTCAATCATCAATTCTGCTTCAACTCGGTTGGTGATGGAAATGTCAGACGATGGGATAAATTCATGGATTATACCAAAAATCTTTCTTTCTGCTAATCGAAAGTGAACTTCTCCCATACTAGACGTATTATTTCTTAGACGCGTTCTAAAGGCAAGATATCACTCTTACGATATATTCCGATAGGTACCACTCAGTATCGTAAGCCTTCTCATTTCCTCCATTTACTCAATTCACTACGAGTCTTCACCATGATGTTTTGCACACCGAAGCAGTCGTTTGGTGTGTCGAGACGAGAATATAGATAAAGGAAGCTTTAGACGCGTATTCCTCCTTATTACTTCAAAAAAATTACATGCCAGTTCTAATATCGTAATTAAACGTTTAGAAATCTGAACACATAAAGTTTCCAGATCCGTTCGGCAACAGACCATAGATCCGATCAAACGATAGCATCATAAAGCATCATAAAGCATCACAAATCATTTAGCACATAAAAGCATGTTAGGAATTTTCCTAAATAAGTTAGTGCTTGTGTCTATTCAGGTGTATTACCTAAATTTATTATACATATTCCTCATGATCATCACTTAGCATTCTAAGTTTAAATCTAGAAATAAATCCACATTCCTAGTTCGCTTAAACTAATGCTCTGATACCAACTGTGACATCCCCATTTTTCACGGCCAGAAAAGACCGATTTTGTTTATGCTTTAGAAAAATCAGAGTACCTCTTTTAATAAAAATGTTGTGGAATTTGTTCCCAGAAAAACATAATAAATACGTTATCAAATCATTTCCGAAGAAATGTATTTTTATCCATTTTAAAACATTTGGAGTGTCATCGTCAATACAGAAACATAAGCATAAACAGAACTACATTCATCTACACTAGTGATCTACATCTCTTTTAAATCCCTCAGTGTAATGTAGCTTCATATCGACACCTGTGATACAAATAAGCTTGAGTGGGTCAGGTTGGGAAACCTGGTGAGGACATAGGGTTTTCAACCCACAATAATATAATTATTATGTTAAACATCAAACAATCAACCCAATTACCCATCCCCATTATCTTCTTTACTCTTAAGGATCTACCCTAAGATTCAACTATTCCTCATTCATTCATTCCTAAGGAGTATCCTAAGGAATCGGCACTAAGTCTGCATAGTCGCCAGGGTTTATCTCGTTTATTGACAGTATCGTTTTCGAGAGTCCACTCGTAATACCCGTCAATGGGTTTTTAGAGTACACCGGGTGAACACATCGTTCACAACACCTACAAGTTGCGAGCCTGCTAGTGTTCCACTAGACTGTCTAGAATAGTCCGTGGTTGTCATCGATACTCTGCTAGATGACGGGGCCATCGCTTGGATCATCGTTTGGCTCATCGTTTGGCTCATCGTTTTGGCTCATCGCTTTGGCTCATCGTTTTGGCTCATCGCTTTGGCTCATCATTTTGGCTCATCGCTTTGGCTCATCGTTTTGGCTCATCACTTTGGCTCATCGTTTTGGCTCATCGTTTTGGCTCATCGCTTTGGCTGATCGTTTTGGCTCATCGCTTAGGTCATCGCTTCGCACCATATTTTATCACTCATATATCATCGCTCATCATTCATCTCATCTTCCATCGCTCATCATTTATCTCATCTTTCATCGCTCATCATTTATCTCACCTCTAATCTATCCATGTGTTACCCAACACATTTTGTAGATATAAAATACATATACAGTTTAGATCATTTAAAACATGTATAAAACGTTTCATCCAGCATAGACAGCAAGTATTCGGACAGTATACACACATAGCACGTAATTTATATAAAATACTTCATATCTATGTGTAAGATGAAAGTAACTATGCACTCACCTGTTAAGGTGGTGATTCCAAATTCGGGCAGCGCTTCGCTTCTAACGATTCTATTTTCCTTCGACGAAACCTAACATTCTTATCGCTAAGTTTTAGTCTAATCTTTATTGCGACTAATTATTAGTCTAGATTCATCATTAAATCAAAGTCTACTTTCATGATCTATCAAGTAAGGAACAACCACGTAGGATCATATCGGAGGTAGGTTCCAGTTGGTATACGAAGTATACCGTTTGGAAATCCCACTTTAAACACCTCACTAAATCACAACCTAGACATCATTCCCGTAAGTAGATCAATCAGTATAACGACTTTGAATCACTGATAAATCTTATTTATAGGTTCATAATAAAAATATTATTTTTAAACATAAGCTATACTTAAAATAGGGTAGGCGTATCTTACTTACCGCGGGTTTTTATTAAAAACCGGGCTTTGCTGGAGCAGCGTTTCCGAGCCGAAAAGCTCTTTTTCTCGGAGCCTTCGTGCGCTCCGGGGCTTTCTTCTGGCGCTAGGGGAGTTTCCTAGGCTTTAGGTGGGTTTAGGGAGTCTAGAGAGAAGTTAGAGAGAGAAAGAAAGGCTTATGGTGTGAAGATGTTCATCTCTTATTTATAAGGGTTTTATCGTAGAGTAGGCCCTAAGTTTCAGCCGTATCTTCTGCGTACGAGCTATGTTTTCTACGTTCTTTATATCCACGCATTGGTATTTACGAGTACTACAACTTTCATTTAGACCTTGTCGGCTAATTCTCGTTCTATCTCCGATTTGCAAAACTGTTTCGAATTTATCGCGCTCGAAGAGTAGTGACTAAGTTTCGTCCATATCTTTCGCATACGAGCTCTATTATCGACGTTCTTTATATCCACACGTTGGTATTTACGAGTACTACAACTTTCATTTAGATCCCGTCGGCTAATTCTCACTGTATCTCAGATTTACAAAACTGTATCGAATTCGCCGCGCTCGTAGAGTAGGGACTAAGCTTCGTCCATATCTTTCACATACGAGATCCGTTTTCGACTTTCTTTTTATCGTTTAAATCCTATTAATGATATCTTCGTTTCTCGTTTAGATTATTTTGGCTAAAAATCGACCGATCTAAAATTCAAATTTCAGGTTGTGCACTGCTCTGCTAAATCTTAGAAAAATAATAACTTCCTCATACAAAGTCAGATTTGTACGTTCTTTTTATCCATGCTCTCGGTTTAACATATACTATGACTTTCGTTTAGATCGCTAAGGCTAAAAAGTATTTTTATCATAAATTCATTTTTTACGATTCCCGGTGTCGTGTCGGTTTTGCCGTAAAACTTCGACGAGTCATAACTTCTTCCTTATAACTCGGATTTCGGTGTTATTTATATGTACGGAACCCTTGTGAAATATACTATAAATTGGTTAAGATTACTCATTCTAAATAATCTTCCATCAAAAAGTCATTTTTTGATGCTCATTGTCTCTAAATTGACTAGCCCGAATCTGCGGGCGTTACACACCAAGATTGGAGTTTATTCTTTATTTCTTAATAGTGGATTAGTATTAGATTTGAATAAATGTTGTTACTCGTCTGAAATGGTGAGAAATATTATTTCTTATCATAGTTTGTACAAATAAGGATTTACTTTTTCATTTGATAATGAATGTGGTGGTATTAATGCTTTTTATAATGGTGTTCTTGATTTTAAAGCATTACCTTGTAATGGTGTATATGAAACTGTGTCGATTGTAGACAACTTAGGAAATAATGTATTGCATATTTATTATTCCACTAGTTTGGATAAGGCATCCTTGTGGCATTTTCGTCTTGGACATGTCAACAAGAAGCGCATAGGCCAACTCTAGAAGGATGGAGTCTTGGAGTCATTTAACATAAAGTCAGATGATAGTTGCGAGTCTTGTTTACTTGGAAAAATAACAAAGTCACCCTTCACTGGTACTTGTGCTAGGAGTGAAGGTTTGTTGGATCTCATACACACAGATGTGTGTGGACCCGTCAGAACCGCCACAAAGGATGCTAACCGCTTCTATGTGACTTTTACTGATGATTATAGTAGATATGGCTATGTCTACTTAATCAAGCATAAGTCAGAAAGCTTTGAAAAATTCAAAGAGTTTAAACAAGAAGTGTAGAATCAGTTGGGCAGGAAGATAAAGATGCTCCGATCCGATCGAGGTGGTGAGTATCTTAGTATCGAGTTCCATGACTATCTTAAGGAATGTGGAATTGTTTCACAGTTGACACCTACCTGGACACCACAGCTGAATGGTGTGGCTGAGAGGCGCAATCGAACCTTGTTGGAAATGGTTCGTTCCATGATCAGTCGAGCTTCATTACCAATCTCATTTTGGGGGTATGCCTTAGAGATTGCCGCCCATATCCTTAATCTAGTCCCTACCAAGAAGGTTGCCAAAACACCTCACGAGATGTGGACTGGGAAAGTTCCCACTTTAGACTGCATCAAGATTTGTGGTTGTGAGGCTTTTGTGAGGCGCGAGACTCACGATAAACTTGAACCTCGAAGTGAGCGGTGTATTTTCATCGGCTACCCATAGAAATCCTTTGGTTACCTCTTCTACAGACCGAGTGAGAATGTGGTATTTGTGGCAAGGAGATGAGTCTTCCGTGAGAGAAAATTCATAAGCCAAGGGAACAGTAGGAGGAAAATTGACCTTGAAGAGCTTCAAGAGTCAAGTGGTAAAGGAACCTCAAACCCTAGCAATCAACCTGAGGAGGAAACTCATGTTGAATCAACTGACGAGCCCATACCTCTGAGACGTTCCACTAGAGTTAGGAATCCACCTAAGCATTATTATGGTTTCCATATTATTACGGAAGGTGATACATTTGTTAGTGGTAGTACACTGGTAAATCTATATGAACCTAACAACTATAGGGAAGCCATGGCAGGCCCCGAGTCTGCTAAATGGAACGAGGCTATTGGTAGCGAGATCCAATCCATGTATGACAATCAAGTTTGGAACTTTGTTGACAATGTACCGGGTCGTAAGACAGTCGGGTGCAAATGGATCTTCAACAAGAAGACCGACATGGATGGGAAGGTACACACCTACAAGGTACGACTGGTCGCGATGGGCTTCACTCAAACTCTAGGAGTTGATTATGATGAAACCTTCTCACCAGTAGAAAAGATTAAGTCTATTAGAGTTATGCTAGCCATTGCTGCATTTCATGATTATGAGATATGGCAAATGGATGTCAAAACCGCTTTCCTTTAATGGATAGTTGGCTGAGGATGTGTACATGAATCAGCGAGAGGGTTTTGTCAGTGAAAAGTACCCTGATAGAGTGTGTAAGCTTAAGAAATCCATTTATGGATTGAAACAAGCATCTCGCAGCTGGAATCTTTGTTTTGATTAGAAAGACAAAGAGTTTGGTTTTCCGAGAAGCGAGGATGAGTCATGTGTTTATGTCAGAGCTAGTGGAAGTATAGTTAGCTTTTTGGTACTGTATGTGGATGATATACTACTCATAGGAAATGACATGTCAACCTTGCAGTAGGTTAAGTTCTGGCTTGGGAAGTGTTTCGCTATGAAGGACCTTGGAGAAGCTGCCAATATCCTAGGGATAAGGATATTGACAGAGAGGAGTAAGAGACTAATTGGACTTAGTCAAAGCACTTACTTGGACAAGGTGTTGAAGAGGTTCAACATGAAGAATTCCAAGAAAGGTGACTTACCGATCCAGCACAATGCCAGACTGAGTAAGACTCAGAGTCCGAGTATAGAGGCTGAGATAGTTGAGATGAGTCGATTACCATATGCTTCCGATGTTGGCACAATGCCAGACTGTGTAAGACTCAGAGTCCGAGTATAGAGGCTGAGATAGTTGATGTGGCCTTTGCTTTGAGCAAGGTCAGCAGATATCAGGGGAACCCTGGCAAAGCCCACTGGACTGCGGTAAAGAATATTCTCAAATATATGTGAAGGACTAAGGACTGGGTCCTTAACTTCGGTGCGTGTGATGACTTGAGAGTGATAGGGTACACTGACGCCAGTTTCCAGACTGATAGGGATAGTTTCTGCTCTCAGTCGGGGTGGGTCTTTACCCTAAACGGTGGAGCAATAACTTGGAAAAGTTTCAAGCAGGAGACAGTAGCTGATTCGACATGTGAGTAAGAGTACATAGCAGCAAATGAAGCGGCAAAGGAGGCGATATGGCTGAAGTGTTGGGTTTTGAGCATTCTAACACTCCTATGGTGTACATGCAACCCTATAAACCTTGGATCTATGTTTTCTCTATTATACATGCAAATATTAACTATTCCAAGGTTTCATCCTAACTAGCATATTATGAAGCACCTATACTACAAAGTTCTAGTTAGATGACATACCTTTTGATGTAGTTTGATGTCTTCAATATTTAAGAGCTTAGCCCCAATAGTGTGGAAGTGTCAAATGGAATCACAAATCACCAAAACACCTTGGAAGAACTTGAGAGAATATGTATGCACACTAAAATCGGCGAACTCTTATTTTCACACACTTGTGCCAATTTTATGAGCCAAGGACCCCTTTATATATTATGGAGGATTAGGGTTACATCCATGTAAACCCTAATACCCATGACCTTTCATTTACATAGGATCCATGGGTTAAAAGCTCCATGGACCATCCATGAAAGCTTAGCCCAACCTAAATGAACTTGGCCCATTCCATATATATAAGAGTCCATATTTAATTAGTTCTTTTTGATCACTTAATTAATTCTAAATTAATTCTTGATCAATACTAATTAAATAATATGATTCCATATTAATATATTAGAACTTATAATATATTAATATAAATCATAAATATACTATTCTCAAAAGACTATCCATATAAATTGTGCCAGTGAAGTGCAACCCAAATGGACCATGTCGGGTTGGGTCAAGTACATACCAAATATAGTTATGTACTTAGACATTAATCCAACAGTCTCCCACTTGGATAAGTCTAAAACTATTATTGAGTATGACTTCAAAACCTAACTGGCAATCGTAGCTCTTAAAGTCGCTGTCGAACTCTAACCTTGTCAATGACTTGTCCATTAGATAAGGGATCATATATTCCTCCATTCTAGATATCATATGGACTGAGACATGGATTATAATCATTCTCTCTGTCCATTTGTTGTTTCCCGATTTTCGATTTATGATGACTGACTGATTGAACAAATCAAATCAGTCCTGGCTTGGCCAAGCACTCACATGTGGCATCGCTAAATCATCGAGGGGCCCACAGATATCGCTTTTATCCCGAAGGTAAAAGGAATGGATAAACTTCGACTCATATGGCTTGTTCTACTACTTGTTGAATCATACACAAAGGCACGTTTTATAACATCGAGTTACCAAATGCATTTTCGTGCAATCAATGTATAACCAACTCATAGTAACAACTCATATCTCTAGGTTTGAAGAATATAAGATATTATCGTCTCATGATCACTCGTGATAAAATCCATGAAGTGATTCAAATGAGCGCGGGTTGAATCCAATACTCAGAACTTATGAGCACTCATGAGTGTTGTAGCACCACTTTGTCCACCAACATAGACCTCTACAAACCAACCCATGATAGTCTTGATTCATATCTACTTCCAACATATGACCGACTGTGGATGGTTTGAATAACTTAATCATTCAGGAAGAGCGACTTAGTTATTCTGGAAGTCAAAACATGCAAAGTGAAACACAAGAATAAATGAATCAAATATGGTATCAAACCCTATGAATATAAATAAACACTTTTATTTATCACCATACTGATTACTCATTATTCATTGTTTCGGTTTTATCAACTTTATACTTGAATTAAAAACACTAGTTGTCCCATGCTCCAAGCATGTACACTATGTTTTTCTTAAACAATAGCTTTGCCATACACCAAGTATGCACTCTATGTTTGTCTATGATCCTTACTTTGTGAAATAAACCAACTGAACATAATTTCAATGATTCTAATTTCACACTCCCAAATCCTTATCGAAAAATGTGAGAATTTCAAATTCCTATCATTTATCGAAATCTGTTTAGATTTTAAACTTATATGCATTGACCCTCCTGTAATGAATATGTACAAAGTCACAAAGACTTGTCAACAGTCATTATAAGGTATTCCAATGGAGATCAACTCAATGGAAACTAAGTCTCATATTCAAAGTACATTGCTTTGGACATGCTTCTTGTATTAAGTTTTCTAATCTTACACAGATAACTTCCACCTATGGAGACAACTCCATATTCTCATTTTGACTATCACTTCTGAATAAGAGATGCCTCTTTTCAGAATATGTCAGTATGGTCCTTCCAAAATTAGCACTATACTTCCAACTGTCCCTGAGCAACCAATCTTTGGTAAACCTCAGATTGTCCTCGACAATTGCTTAATCATTTTAGTCATATCCAATTCTAGACCTTTTCCCTTCTTAATGCCTCTGGGCATTTGGAAAAATTTAGAAATGACAAATATTATAGCACATGCAATCGATCATGTACCCAAAGCAAATGGTACACGATTCATGATGTCTCACATAAAGACATGATTCTAGACCAGTCTTTTGCTACAATATTTTTATTTGCCATGTTTTCAAAATTTGACTATGAAGAGGGATGCCGTAATCATAATCGAATTTTGAGAACGCAATATATAGAATTTCCTTAAGTTGAACCAATCCAACATGAAATTCATATATATATTCTTGACTAAAGATGATTAAGGTCTAAATCTAAGCCTTTAGAACTGAAATGACGTATATACTCTCCCTTAATTATAGCAAAACAACTTTTTCAATCCCTGCAGCCTCACGAATTGAAACTTTTGTTTTCTATAATTAACATTGCTAACTTGCAACACTAACAATAATTATCATGCTCCCACTAACATGATGATTATTAGCATAACACTTATGCTCCCACTAGCTTTGACATGTACTCAGAAATCAGCTGGACTTCTAGAAATCAATACTTTATTGACTTTCTTACCAAAGTTCAAATTTCTGATACGAGATGCTTTGATAAAACTTTATCAAAATCATACACCTTTCCTTAGATAGCATGCATGTGTGTCTAAACAATTTCAGAACTATGAAAAGGGATGTCGTAATCATAGTCTCAATTGCTTAGACCTTTTGCCATCTGCTTCAAATCTACTTGGTGGAAGTGTTTCCTCACCATCATTTTCATGAATTGGAGAGAAACCTTATGACCCTTAGATTTTATGGTGTATGTGTTCTTATCTATGTGAATCGTCAAAACCATAGTCACAAGACAAGGATAATGACAAATCCAAACTCATATGGACTGAACTTATGCAATCTTAACTTCTTGCCACCTGGCAGTACAGGGCCTGCCATTGCTTCCAAGTTGTTATGCAACCAACTGAGAACTTTCAGAACTCCTATGCAAAGCCAACTTTAACTGGAATGGGCACAGAATATGTCAACACGATAGGTTATAAACCTCAAGTCGTGTGCTAGTGAAGAACCTCAGGTTTTATTCTTGATTAGTTCTTGAAATTCTTTTTAGGATATTTAAGACTCCCACTGTCCTCTTGACATATAAGACTATCTTGCCAAATATTCAAGAGATAGTGCGGATTCTTTATCAAGACAAACACTTCACACAATTGGCCTTAGTTGGTCTTTGTTTTATCCAAAACATCACAACTTACCAATTTCAAATGTACAAGAGTAGGACACTTTTACTCTTACATTTGACAAGTGTTTTAAACCTTTCTTTAAGATATGTCACTCAAGTTACAATCTTGGAGTATGACTCTAAGAATTGTTTTGGAACGAAGTATGACTCATCTTCCTGATCTAACCATTTCAACAATTCATGACTCCTCTTCTTAGTCATAAGAATGCACTAAGATGACCTTTAGAGGACTAATTGTAATATGATTTCTAAATTATTAAGATGATCACAAACATGATACTAAAGTACTCTCCCATCTTTTCAGATTTGAGAAACTTTTATCTTTCTGCCTAATTTGATTCTTCCCATTCGTTCTGCCATACATTGAGACTTTTCCAATGTTTCAGAATTATACTTAAACTTGTAAGTATAACCATATTTACTAAACTTTAGTAAATCAAATAGTCTTAACGAGCTTTGTGGTGGACATGACCAGTGCACAAGAATGTGTACTCGACCCCTTTAGTCCTTCACTTGACTCACACATCCATGTGAACAAGTAATTAGTCTTGATTTTCCAATGCTTAAAAGTTCTCATTCATCATACTATTCAACTTGCATGATTCCAAGTTTCGGTCCAACTGAAACTTGGGTGATGAGGAACTTTCCTGATTTGGTAAATTTAGACACTACCACAAATGAAAGAATCAAATCCATTTTCCAATATTGCTGTCAGTGGAATCATATAAGCAACAATTTTCCACAAATGCCATTGTAAGGATACTTCAAATAAATAAAATTAAACAATTTTCTTTTATTTTAAAACTTTGTGGAAAAACTTATCCTTACAATCCACATGGAAAATTGTTGTTATCTATTCCTTAGCAATATATCATAACTTCTTAAGCAACTGCTCAAAATTCTGATGCGATCGAAATCCACCTTCGCAATCAGAAACAACATATACTTCCTTTAAGATTTCTCTCTATTCTTTGATTCTTAAAACATCAACATGTGACCCAGTCACATCATGTAATGAGGATCTCAGAATAGAACATAACAGAGTTAGATAATGGGCTCTACCTGATGTATAGTCAAACTTATTGACTTTAACATCCTTAGGTAAATTTGGCAGCTTTGCAATCAACGCCCCTTCCTTTGGCAAAATAAACATATGGACCCTTTGGTAATGGGACTATCTCAGACTTAGCCTTTCTCTTTACCATTTGGTCAACCGGGTTGACTATGGCCAATCCCTTTCCATTGGAAAGAGAATGTTTTTTCTGGATTTCCAGTGTCACCATTGTCACTGTCCATAAAGTTTTTGGGAAGTTGATCTTCTAATCAAATCATTGCTGATTCAGCAGCACCAAGCAAATAGATATGATCATTAAGGTTCATGTCATAGTAAGTGAATGACGATTCACCAATTTTCACCAAGATAAACGAAATGTATTATTAGGTTTTAATTGGTTTTGAAACTCCTAGATTCTTTTGAGATTCATTGAACTTTTCAATGGAATGTTTCAATCTCGAGTGTGCCCTTCAAGTTTTGTGACTGGGATGTCGAGGATCACAAAACAAGGTGTGAAGTAACCATGCAAATATACTTGGTACCCTTAATATTTACCCCTCAATCGATGTGACGGTTAACCACACACGCTCCAACGATACTATGATAAACATTAAGTTACCCTTTGCCTACCTTGTTAAGTCCAGGTTAGTGTGCCGGTTAACCACACACGCTCCACTAACAGCTTAAACAAAGTGCAAAGTGTAATTTCATGGATTAGCACCTTATTCACATTTTCCTAAGTAACTAAGATTGGGAATTTATAAGTGTTTAGTTACTTAGTATTTATCATTATACTTATAATGAAGGGAAAATTATAGTCCTTGTCCTACCTGTTCGGCTAACGACCCTCCACCGGTCAAGGAAGCGGTGAGTGAGAGTGGACACCCATTAAACTGCCATTTTATAGGCAGTAACCTTATACCCCCCTTATAGACCGGCTTCGTTAATGAGGCCTACTAATGGTAAGACGACTTGCTCTTATACATATAATATATTAAACTTTTAATATTATAATAGTATAAGGGTGTATTTTAGACATTTAAAATACTTGGTGGTTTAATCTATTAATTAAACTAGACTTTTAATTTAATTAAACTCAAACCATATATTTGTGGATTAATAATACTCTTTTAATTAAACGCTTTAATTAACTATTAATAAAGTCCATAAGAGTTAATTTGAACTATTCAACAAAACATCATAATTCCAATTATTAAACTCAAAATTAAAACCATTTGATTAATTGTTTAAGTTATGAACCCAAGAGTTTTAGAATTCAATTCTTTTTTTCATAAAAAACTTTTCTCAAATTCCAAAACTTGAGGGCAAGTTTTGTAATTCTTGAAAAACTTTGGATTCCATAACTTATGGAATTAATGGTGTTTTATGATGAAACTTTCCATGTTCCATAACTTAAGAACAAGTTATGGAATTCTTTAAAACATTAACACCAAATTTTGTAACTCCATAAAAACTTTGAATCAAATTTTTTTTTTAAAAAAAACTTTCATATTCATAACTTATGGAAGTTTCAAAAACCCTTAAGATCACAACTTTAAAAAAAAAACTTTTGAGCTCCAAAATTTTATGACAAAATATGTAACTCCTTAAAACATTTAGATCAAACTTTTAAAACTAATAAAATAATCATATCATTTTATCTTTTACTAAATTTGACCTAATTCAACTCATATAACAAATGATTCAAATTTTACAAATAATTCGTTTTTCACAAAACATTTCCTTTTTTTTCCTTTTTTTTTCAACTCAAACGTCATGTTTTCTTTTTTCCTTTTTTTTGAACTTGAAAATAAAACATTTGCATCAATATAACAGAAAACAACCCATGGCTCTGATACCACTGTTGGGTTTTGAGCATTCTAACACTCCTATGGTGTACATGCAACCCTATAAACCTTGGATCTATGTTTTCTCTATTATACATGAAAATATTAACTATTCCAAGGTTTCATCCTAACTAGCATATTATGAAGCACCTATACTACAAAGTTCTAGTTAGATGACATACCTTTTGATGTAGCTTGATGTCTTCAAGCTTTAAGAGCTTAGCCCCAATAGTGTGGAAGCCTCAAATGGAATCACAAATCACCAAAGCACCTTGGAAGAACTTGAGAGAATATGTATGTACACTAAAATCGGTCCACTCTTATTTTCACACACTTGTGCCAATTTTGTGAGCCAAGGACCCCTTTATATATTATGGAGGATTAGGGTTACATCCATGTAAACCCTAATACCCATGACCTTTCATTTACATAGGATCCATGGGTTAAAAGCTCCATGGACCATCCATGAAAGCTTAGCCCAACCTAAATGAACTTGGCCCATTCCATATATATAAGAGTCCATATTTAATTAGTTCTTTTTGATCACTTAATTAATTCGAAATTAATTCTTGATCAATACTAATTAAATAATATGATTCCATATTAATATATTAGAACTTATAATATATTAATATAAATCATAAATATACTATTCTCAAAAGACTATCCATATAAATTGTGCCAGTGAAGTGCAACCCAAATGGACCATGCCGGGTCGGGTCAAGTACATACCAAATATAGTTATGGACTTAGACATTAATCCAACATGGAGCTTTTAACCCATGGATCCTATGGAAATGAAAGGTCATGGGTATTAGGGTTTACATGGGTGTAACCCTAATCCTCCATACTATATAAAGAAGTCCGAGGCTCTAGAAATCGGCACTAGTGTGTGAGACTTGAAGCATAGCCGATTTTGTGAGCTTAATATACTCTCTCAAGAACTTCCAAGTTGTTGTGGTGATTTGTGATTCCACTTGAGGCATCCACATTATTGGTGCTAGGCTCTTAAAGCTCCAAGCAATCAACTACAAGAAAAGGTATGTATTTCTATCTAGTTTTTATTGTATAAGAACCTACAATTGCAAGCTAGATAGGACAATGCTTTGGAAATCAATTTTGCATGTATAATAGAGAAAACATAGTTCCAAAGCATCTAGGGTTGTATGTGTACCTTAAGGTTGTCAGGATGCTCAAAACCCTTTAGATATTTCATTCCTTCTTATTGAAATGAACCCCATAATCAACATCACAAAGATGAATAACTGAAATGAGGTTATATTTGACACCCTTGACATACGAAACATTTTTAAATTCAAAATACTTGCACTTAATCATTCCAAAACCTTTTGTTTTTCCCTTTCTATCATCTCTATAAGTTATTATAGGGCCATCTTTTCTAACAAAATCACCAAGAAGAGACTTGAATCATGTCATATGCATGGAGCATCTGCTGTCAAGATACCACACATGCTCCTGACCTTATAGTACTAAGAAAAATAATTTAGGACACACTGGCCCATTTTTCAATGGGTCGTTTCACTAAGGATTTAACGTTAAAAATATTATAGCAAACAGAAGGAAGAAAATTTAAACAGTTATTTTTTTGAATCCATTTTTCATTTCTTAAGTAAACATTATCAATTCTCTTAATGTTTTTATCAAAGGTTCAATCAGTTATAACAGACCCTTATACCATGGTTTTTTTGTTGACACTTTTCTAACATTTGGTTTTCCAATTATTTGAGACTTTTTCATGAATCTTTTGATTTTTTGAAAGAACTCTAGAAACAAAAGATTTATCAGTGTGACAATATGTGAAGGTATACGGCTGGTGAGCTGATGGACACAATAATTCATCAATGTCAGAAGAGTTATAGTCATCAGTATCATGACCGCTAATAGTACAGTTAAGGGAGTCACTAAGAATCTCATTAGTGGAGTGGAACTAAACATTTGAGATAGGAAATTTCGGATACATTTCAGTGGTTGGAGTAGGAATGTCTAAGGCGAGATTTTTAATAGTAGGATCCAATGTGACTAAATGAGTAGTACAAAAAGTGACACCATCAAAGTTAGTAGAGCAGTGTTTATCAATGATAGATTGATTTATAAAAGAATTGCTAATGAACATGGATGTAAAATTTTCCTTGAGATCACTAAGAGAAGGAAAAGTTGGTTAAGTTTCAATTTGTTTATAAATATTAACAACCTCATTAATATTTTCACCAATGATTTTTTGACACTGATCAGGTATATGGGCATTTATTATTTTATTTAGCTTATGGTAAGAGCGAGCCTAGTTATGTACAATACCTTGTAACTTATTTGTGTGAAACTCAACTTTATCCTTTTTGGTGTGATGATCAACATTCGTAAGAAATAGATTAGTAACCTTAGTATTTCTTAAAGCCAAAGTTTTCTCAACTTCAATGACAATATTTATCAATTTCTCAATTTCTATCTTAAGAGAGTTATTTTCTTGTTTTACTTTCGAAACATGAAGAGACAATTAATCAAACATCATGTACTTCTTGTTATCAGAATATGTGAAAATTTTGTTTACCTGATACAAGGATGAAGAATACCAGTCCTGTAACTTTGAATCCTTGACAGCTATAACTAGACCGGCTTCAAAAGTACTCAATTTGTTGATTCTTCCTTCATCAATGAAAAATGCATTAGTACATGTCATCAGACACCTTTCCTTTCTTTACCTTCATCAGATGAATCTCATCGTCTTCCCGACTTTCCTATTCTATAGTCAATACTCTTACATCAATATTTTGTCTTTTCAAAGAGGCCAACAACTTCTTGTATTTCACTTCATAATCTTCATTTATATTAGTCTTCTTGGACATAAAATCCATGGCAAAGTGATCTGTTCCTCCACTGCTGAAATATTTTGGACCTTTCTTATCAACAATAGATTTTTATCCAAGGTTATAGCTCTTAGATGCCAAAGAGTCCGACTTCGATTAATTTTTTTTGAATCCATACGGTTTCTTATCATTCCTGCTAATGTAGCACTTAACTATCAGGGCTTCACCTTTAGATTCATTAGAGAAGTCGTTATCACTATTATGAGGAGACTTCTTGGAATAGAGTGCCACGAATCTGTCTTTGTGAGTGTCTTTAATGATTTCCTTTTGTAAAATCTCCGTTTCTTCCTGATTGCAAAGATAACCAAATAAAGAAGAAAGATCCATGGTTGTGATTTTCTCACTATTCTTCAACATCTACATGATGTTCGCAGCTATTGTTCAGTGAATCAACAAGCTTGAGAACCAAAGAGTTTCGAGTCTTGTTCATATTAAGTCGACAAATATCATTCACTAAGTAATTAAAACAATTGAAGGTTTGAGTAAGAGTCTCATTCTTTTGCTAAAAAATTGCTCATATCGATGATTTAGACTCTTCTTGTTAACGGACGTTACTTCATCAGTACCCTCATAGGTAACAGTCATCATATCCATCATCTCCTTGGCATATCGACTGTTTTGAACGAAGTGGTAGATATCATAGGGAAGGGAATTTCCTATGGTAGCACAGGCTTTGAGATCAAGAGAAATAAGATGTTTTTCTTCATCATTAAATTCAAGGACATGTTTTTTAAATTAATCACCATCTTTAACATTATCCTTCATAGGTTGTTACATAGTTACATGAGAACCATTTTTTATGATATCTATCACAGAGTAGTCTATAGTTTCAAGGACCATCATTTTTGTTGACTTCCTCATGGTGAAGTTCTTTTCATTGAATTGTCGAATTTTATTACCAAAAGTGGTTATGGAGATATTGGAAGAAGAAGAGGAAGACATTTTTAATAGATATCAACAACTTGCTCTGATACCACTTGTAGGTTCTCTTGATCAATATTAATTAACAAAAAAGATAAATGAAAGAACATAGAAATATATCTCAAAGGTTTTCACTAAGAAAACATATCCAATATCCCTAAGATATCGGATCTATTGACTATATATATATATATACATATATATATATATATATATATATATATATATATATATATATATATATATATATACACAATAGATTACACAATAATGGATATCATGCTGACACAACTTTGAAGACATAACTTTATGTTGGTGCTGGTGAGATGCCGGTGCTGATAGGAGTAAGTGTGACAATGTTTTACATCATCCGATTCTAAGGATTGACCTTATAGTTCTCTTAGATGAAAAGAAAGGTCGTACTTTTAGATATTGGAAGGAGCAAGTATGAACTATACTTAGTACATCGATAGCATTGACGCTACATGGAATCTAATCCAGTTAGAATTTTACTATGGAAACATAACCAATTTGCTAACTTGTGCATGTAATCAGTGATTCTGATTTGATGTGAGCAACTTAGAAAGATCTATATTAGTACATGTTAAGTGTACAAATTGAAGCAAAATGGAATTCCATATTGGTAGGAGCTGACTATGGTGACATAACCAACTATTCAACTAGCGCATACAACGAATTGATTCTGATATGAGCTATTTAGAAAGATCCATTATGGAACTACATTGCATGTTAATAACCTTTGGAACTAATATAGAAAATAAGAGAGACTCTAAGCTTCAAAGAATTAAGTATATTGATAAGATTGAAGAAACATGGAATTCTACACATTAGGAACTGGTTATGGTCAGGTGATTCTGACTTAACATGAACAACTTGGTAAGATCCTTTGTAGAGTTCTATAGCATGTTGAGAACCTTTTGGGACTAACATGTCTAAGCATAGAAATCAAAAACTTCAAATGGTCTTATGATTAACTATCATGAAAGAAGTGTCAAGAAGATGAAATTCGGTTGTCCATACGCAAAATGGTGTTTAAAGTTGGTATACCCAACTACAACATCGAATGAGAAGGACAATAGATAGGCCTATCTAAGACATATTTTGATAGGCTAATTGACTACTAATGTAAGGAAAAAGGACTAATAAAAGCATAATTTCCCATAGTATCTAATGTACACTGAAACCTAAAGAAGAGGTAATAGATCATCGATAACTAGGCCCCACTACTAACTTTAAAGATCAAGAGTTAACTCATTCTTCCAAGTGTTTAGCTTATAATCAGAATAATGAATCTATAACAATGTTACTTCAAACCCTTCAGTGTTTCACTAAATGATGAGTACTGACATTTGTAAGAATATACAGTAACCAAAAGGAAGTAATAGACTATAAGATAGAGAAGTGCTTATGATCAAGGATGTCGAATTGAGTCCCTTTACTGTCCTTAGGATCAAAAGATTACTCGTTCTCCCAAATGTTAAGTCTATGGTTTTATGATTGAAATTGTTTATATAATTTTTCGTAAGATAGTTATAGCTTATTTAAATATAGAAAATTTTGCATGTTTTTATTATTTAAAAGCAAGTCATGAAATCTTTGAAACTAGTATAGTAATAATAGTTCAATGGAGATTTATTTTTGGATTAAATGCAATTCTGGAATCTTCTTTTTGGACATACGAATAAGAGTTCCATTACAAAAACATCTAGTTGGATCGGATTTTGGAAGTCGTTTGACCCCAAGTCTTATGATAAATGGAAAGCTTATTTGTCAATAATAATCACACTTACACTAATTGGCCATTCAGATTAACCACGATGCATGTTGATCCAAAATGTTTAGATCATCATCTTGAATATGTGAATGAGTAGTGCATCACTAAATATTCAATTGGATAGAATTTTAGAAGTCATTAGACCACAAGTTTTCTAAATGATACAGTTCGCTTAATATCAAGATAAATGATGAACAAATTACTTTGTGATGCTATAATTTGTTGGAATTACAACACGCTAATTGTCTGTCCAGATTGGTCACAAAACGAAGTTAAGAGTCAACTTGGCAAAAGATAGGAAACTCAGATCCAATAAGATAAAGAGAATCTTTATCAAAAGGTCAATGATTAGCTAATGGAATTGTGAAATAGTTTCATAACTCATCTCAAACCAAATTATTCCGATAAGAAATACAGTTGGATAGAGAAACTAATAATTGTCTGATTTGTTACTGATGAGTCATATTGTGCTTACAAACAGTTCATGAATTATACCATGAATAAGTGTTACAATTCCTTGGTCTTGTACAACGTAAGAAAGTTCTTAACAAACTCTCCGTGAGACAAATAATTTTCTTGGATATCTCAAATATGTTTTGGAAACTCTCTGAGAACAAAGTATTTATTGCTCTAAGAGAAACCTTTCAAAAGAGAGAGTTGATATCTAAAAAACTAGTGGAAGCCACATTAATCTTGATAAGAATCAAGAATTAGTTAACTAAGAGCCTAACGAAAAACACTAACACTTAATTAAAGGATAAAACATATTAAGGAAAATGACATCTCTCTCCATATTCTACATAGATGAAATAGAAGACGCCATGGACCTTGCAGACTCCATGTCACATGGGAAATAAGTCATAGATAGACTACGATCAGAGTCTATCGACTATTAGAAGCTATGAAATTCCCCATAATCCAAAATTGGAGGAAGATATGAGGAATGAGATTCAGTCCATGTATATGTGAATTAAGAAAACACTTCGTGTTTGTAGATCTTGTAGAGTTTATAAGTTGCGAAGATATTCTTATGCAAAGTCTTGTATTGTAATGTCATGGGGTAGTGCAGTTGTCTATATCAAAGTTAACGTAACTTAGATATATCTATGTATTTCTAGGAGCTATTGTATTTTATGCTTAATGTCAAAGTCTCCTAGTATATTCTTTATCTTTTGATAACACTATAAATAGTGTTGTTGCATAGTTCATTTGTAATTAGGGATGTTCATTTTTAGTTGGTCCGCCTGTTACTCTTGTTCGAACTTTAATATTTATGATCATGTTAACACCCTTTTTGCCAATCTTGGCTGGTAGGGTGTGTTAGGGATTACTTATCCCTCTTCTCCTCTTTTGACTTGTGAGATTCTTGCCACCTTATCAGACATTAATCAGGAGGGAAATCACTTTTTGTTGCTCTGGTGCGAGATACCAGGTTTATATTGACCATGTTTTCACCATGGTTAACACACCTAATGAGGGGACTTACAATCCTCCTTCTAGTTGCCATCTTTTTTTGCTTGATTTTGACACAACCACCTTTCATACCTCTATCATAGGACTTACTTCTTACAACCCTTCTGCATCCTTGATGTCCAGTATCATTCAACTAGTTCTAAAACTCACCCTTTCGAATCATCTGCAATACCATTTTCTCGCAATACGAGACCACCAAAGCCGAAATCACCGAACTTGAAATTCTTTGGTGTATGATCACCCAAGAAGCCCACCCACACCTTGGTTATATGTTAGTTCAGAAACTTATCAAAGTCTCTCGCCTCTCAAAAGGAAAGCTTGTATATGGTGGTTTAGCGTCCCTCATTACTATGCATACTTATGATCACGTGTCAGGTAAATATCAATTCTTAGAGGGAGAAGCACACCTTTCAGTTTCAAAATCTTGAGTCTATGCACCTCTTTCGTAGAGCCCCATCAGGACATGTCCTGGATCCTCAGGCGTGAGCGATACCTACACGTTACAGATCCCTCTACCATCGCTCTTTCTGACCTAATCAGTTCCACAAACTGGTTGCCTCTCCCAAATGTGTCTGGTACTCCTATCCACCATTTTTTGCGGCCACGACACTAATCTCCTCGCCCTTCATCATTATGCCACCCGGATGTACCTTCCTCTTCCACTCTGCATCCGGACTATCATTAGCATGGTCATATTCAGGCAATTCATGATGACGACTTCCAGCAGCCTGACCCCACCTGCCCCCTCATATGGACCCGAACACCCCCATAACATATCAACATTATCGGGATCTTCTCTAGGAGTTACTAATATCCATCAGGACCTTTCTGCCATCCGTCGGGACGTTACTAACATATGTTCTGATTTGCATCACATTGATAACAGTTTTGGTGGTTTTCGGTTTGTCTTCGACTCCTTTTAGGAGGAGATGTTCCTGCGATTTCCGCCTCCACCTTCACCTCAGTAGACTCCTATATATCATTCCCAAGCATTGAGTACAATGCTTTAAATTAAGCTTGGGGAGGGGATTTGTAAAATTATTTTACAAATTTTTATTTTTTCTGCATTAGTTTTTATAAAAGAAATCAAAAAATTTAAATTTTTTCTGAAAGATATTTCATTATTTGTCTTAGTTTTTATAAAAAAACAAAAATAAACAAAAAAATAAACAAAAAAAGATTTTATGTTTTGTATTCTTTGAAAAAAAATGCGAGATGAGGATACTCTTTGCATTCGATTTCTTTGTAAAAGATAGAGAATGAAAGTCCAAAATGACAAGATCGATAATGGAAGTTTAGAAGCAGCTTCTATGATTAGGGGACGGAAAACATCATAATTTGAGATGCTGGTTGTAGAAAAAAATGACGTACCAAAACACTATGTGGGTGTTAATAACAGCTTCATAATGATTTGTTTTTGAATGTTGAAAAAAAACCTTGATCGACAAGTCTGAACTCATAGAACATGGCCCTATTTGTTGATACATGTTACCCTTGCAGTAATAGAGAACTTTATATCAGATCCACATAGTCAACAAAGAATTAAAGATGTGAGAAAAACCATCAAATCCAAGCTCGTCACAGGTATAAACAGTCAAATCTGATACCCCGATAATGTTCTAGCACAAAAAAACAAAAAAATATATAATTGTGCAAAAAGTTGATTGAAGAACTCAAGTTGAAGAAAAATATACAAAATTCAAGTTTAGTCAAATTAGAAGCCATAATGAAGACAAATCTGGCAAGTGAAGCTTTCTGTGATATGATATATGTCGTTCTCGGAAAAAGTGAAAGCATAGAGCTCTGACCCCTACGGGAGGGTTGACTGATGCGGCAAAAGCTGATTTGGCCATGTCAAGTTCTTAAGGATGTGTCGATTCTGGTTTTTAACTATCTAGTCTTGAGGACATGAGATTATGAAATATGCTCTTTTCGCTCGCAATGCGAATTAAGGTATTAACTTTAAATAAAAACTATGGTCGGTTTATCGGGTTACACTGTCGCGAGTCTTCTTGACTTTGGGAGTCTGTCATACATGGAAGGTGTTGAGATGGTCGTCTAGGTAGCAAATCCATTGGATCTTACTGGATTTAAGGTTTGATCATAAAAAGAGTGAAAAAAAGAGAAAAATAAAAAATAGAGTGTTTTCTTTATTTTTCTTAGATTAAGTTTCTCTTCATTTTTTTTTTTATGATTTTTGCATGCATGTTTTATTACTTGTTCATTTTTTGTTCATGATACTTAGGTTTTCATGTAGGTTATCAGCTTCGATTAGTTTATCTCTTCACTATCCCTTTTATCATTTGATTGTTTTCGATGACTATCATTTTCTTACTCGAGGACTAGTAAGGTGTAAGCTTTGGGAGGTTTGTTATATGAATTTTATATGCACATATTATGTAACATCCCAAAAATTCGATAAATTTTAAACATTTCAAAACAACCCTTTTGTCTAATAGAAGTGTTACAAAACCATTGTCTTAAAACATTATTTAAAATCAGAGTCTCCCAAGATCCAATTAGTTGTAAAACCAAGAATGTGTACGGTCACACCTTTACATTGCCATAGTCCACTGAAGTACTTGAAACCATAAACCAAAACTGTAAGCATGAAGCTTAGTGAGTTTCCCCAAAATACTAACACACGAATAAATAACATATTCAAATAACAGCATGTACCGGGTCTACAGCTAAAAGACTGGATTACCCCTAAGCCCACAGTATGAGTATGGCTTGCTCCTGAGCCCACAACATAAGTTTGGCTTGTCCTCGGGCCCACAACTTATTTCTGGCTTGCTCCCTAGTCCAATCAGTCCTCATATTAGAATACAAATATTCAGCCCTCGGTACGAGTCTGGCATACCAACCAGTCGTCAGCTTATATCTGGAATGTTACTGAGTCCTCATTATGAGTCTAGTATGCCCCACCCGACCCTCAACTCTTATCTGGAATGATCCAATACCCTTAAGCCCTCAGTACGAGTCTGGCATACCACCCGGTCCTCAACTCGTATATGGAATGCATCTGAGCCCTCAGTATGAGTTTGACATGCCTCGCCCGGCCCTCAGCTCATATTTGGAATGCTTCAGGGTTTGATGGCTATAGCACGAAGCAGTACAACCTCAACCCAACACAATATGTCTACAAATAACAACATATATAAATAATCATGCAGACAAAATCCTATATAGTCCTACCGATCTACCAGACTAGCATATCAATAACTAGCATAATCATGCATATCTATTCCATACTCAGCATATCAGCGAATATCAGGTTATCAAACCAATGGACAAGCCTTGGTGCCTTCGACCCGTAAGTACAGTGAGGAAAACTCACCTCGCAGATTGATCAGAACCGATGAGGACCTACTCCGAATCTCACGAAAAGAATCACTGGCTGTTGGCTCGCAAGGATCCCCGCACTATCAATCACAAGTTAAACATCCATCAATAATCGGATCCGACCCACACTAAGTGTCCAAACTAGGGTAAAAGACCTTTTTACCTTCTTCATAACTTGGCCCCAAAGCCAAGGCCTAATTCAACAATCCAAAAGGCCCAAACATGGCCCAAAACATGCCAAGGTCACCCCTGATTAAACTTCTGGTCAAAGTTAAAGTCAACAACCTATGTTGACCAAACACGCCGTGTTGCCCCTTGGACACGTCGTGTTCTTCCATCATTCAGATATTCAGGAAAACCCCATCCAACACGCCGTGTTTGCCCAAGATTCAACAACTTAATACAATAAGTTGTTTTCTCCGATACTAAGAGCTCCAATGCTCAGATCTAGCCTCTCATGTGGTCCAGAAGGATAAAGTTTCCAACTTTATCCATTGGGACTACCTAAAAAGGTTCAAAACTCAATCCATAAGCTTAATAGTGCAAGGGCTTAACCAATAACCACTTAATCCATAAAGACATAGCCCCAAAACATAGATATGACTACCTTGAGCGGGAAAACCATGTAAAGTTGCCAACTTTACGTTCATGCATGTCTATATGAAGCTGTTAAGCTTAAAAAGGACTTAATAAATGATTTAATGCATGCATGACACCAAACCTTGTTGGATTAGGTGTCTAAGCCCATAACTATAATTGGTATGTACTTGACCCGAAAGTAGCATGGTCCTTTTGGGTTGCATTCACCAGAGCAATTAGATAGGATGGATATTTGATAAAGAGGTTATTTGTGATTTATTAATATCTTAAAAGAATAATATATTAATTGATAAATCATATTATTTAATTGGTATTGATCAAAACTTAATTTGGAATTAATTTAGTGATCAAAAGAGACTGATTCAATTAATGGGGACTGCTTAAGTAAATTAGTAATACATGTAGTTTGGGGCTAATGATCCATGTTGATTACTGTTAGGTGTCATTCTATGCATCTTTTAGGATAGTTTCATTATTATTTAGTATCATATTTTGAACATTTGCATTTCATTTATTTAAATAATGTTCAGCTCATGTCATTCGTTAGAATTCATGTACTACTCATGTTTTTATGTCAATTTCAGATAGTTCGAGCGGAGCAGTGCTTTGGGAGCAGCTGGATGCATGTTTGGAGCTTAAAATGGAGCTTGGGACTTATGGAGTATGTTGAGGAATGTTTAGAAGATGCTTTGGTCAAAAAAATTCGATCGAATTGATCACACGAAGATAGAATCTGCAATCTAAAGTTAAAGGATGTTGCTGGCAGCTTTGACCCCCTGTCAGTATTTTGACCATATCTCGAGAACCGTAACTTCGATTGACGCGATTCAAAATGATCTGAAAAGTAGACGAAATTTCAGACGTCTTAGGCACAACTTGCGATCACAGGTTATGCCCTTGCGATCACAGTTATGCCCTTGCGATTGCACGTTGGATCGTAGGTTGCCTTCGAGGTTTTGTCGAGCCAGAAAATTCATCCGGAAGCAAAAAATGAAAACCTGCAATCGCAGGTTGGCCAAAAAGTTCCAGAATAGCATCCTACTTCATTAAAAAGGCACGAGACACGTTTATTTCAAAACCTGTGATCGCAGGTTGTGTACATGCGATCGCAGGTACGTCGTTTTTGCTGTTGGACGTATAAATAGACCTTATAACCTTCCAGTAACCTAAGTTGCCGATTCCAGAGGTACCAGACGATGAAAATACGATTTTGAAGGCGTTTCTTCTCCGATTTTATCAATTTTTGAAGATCTGAAGACTGTGGATCATCTCCTACGTTTAGTTTAGTAAGATTTAGTAGTTTAATGTTTCTTTTTATTGTTTTAGATCAGATTTTAGCCATGTCTGGCTAAACCCTAGTTTTCAGTTTTGCAAAGACAATTACTTTTCATGTGATTGATCATTAGATCTGCTTTTTGATTTGTGTTTCTATCTAGATTCTTCAGTTTTGAGCTTAATGAATGTTTGATTTGAATTCTTGTGAGTCTGATCACCTAGCTAGGGTCTTATCATTCTAGTTAATCAATTAATAGAATCTTTAATTGTTCTAATAAATTGGTAATAAGTAACAAGTAATAAATCAGTTCTGTGTTTAGGATTTGACTTTATTATAAACTGTAAAAATCATACCTTTACGCTTCCGAGCTTGTGAGAAGTATTGGGTATTACTGGCAATTTTACAAAGAACTTAATGCAACTTTTCTGATCTTAATTAAGAGCTTGTTTTGGTTAACTAAATAAGGTAAAAGAGAAATTACTAGAGCTTGTTAGTTTTTCTCAGTACCATCTTAGATAGAACGCATCTCAAATAATCAGATATGGATCAGTTGCATGATTAGGAAAGTCACAGCAGAACTGGAATTATTTTTATTATCGATTTTCGTTTCATTTAATATCACTGCATTTTTAATTTTTAGTTTAATAAAAAACCCCCCTTTTATAATTTCTGTTTTGACTAGATGTGCCTGATGCAAAAAGGCATTGACCATTAGGCTGTGTCCCTGAGGATTCAACCCTGCTTCCCTGTGCTATATTTTTAGTGCAACCAGCAGTGATAAATTTATATGTTTAATACGTGCGTGATAGCGTGTTAACAAATTGGCGTCGTTGGCGGGGACACGATGCTTTCTAATAGTTTTATGCCAAGAATATTTTGTTCAGGTACACCTTTAGTTGTTGATCCAGAAATCGAAAGAACTTCCAGGAGACTGAAGAAAGAGGTAGCAAGAAAGAAACGATCAGGTGGTCTCTTTGGTTCATCTTCATCCCTACCTCCAGAAACTCCCACACCACAAGGCACCCCCTTGTGGAACGAACCAGATCCATCTTTTCCACAAGTACCCCCATCTTCTCCTCAAAACAACCCTTATAAAACATATTCCCCACCTTCTTCTGTTAAATCTGAAACCATAGACTCTTTAGAAACCGAATCTGAAGACTTAACCATGAGTGGAGACGAAGCAGAAAAGACCCTTAGAGAGTGGGCCACTCAAGAGATCAATCACCAGCCCCTCTGTATCACTTTTCCGGAAGCCCAGAATTTTGAACTTAAATCTGGTCTGATTCATCTTCTTCCCACATTCCGCGGTCTAGAAAACGAAGACCCACATAAATTCCTCAAGGAATTTCATGTGGTTTGTTCTGGAATGAAGCCTCATGCAGTTACTGAAGATCAGATAAAGTTAAGGGCATTCCCCTTTTCACTTCAAGATTCAGCTAGGGAATGGTTATATGAACTCCCATCTGGTTCCATCACCACTTGGACAGAACTCGCGAAGCTGTTATTAGAGAAATATTTTCCAGAAACGTGAGTTTCCAGCCTCAGAAGAGAAATCATTAGTATCAAACAAGGAAAAAAGAGAAGCTTTACACACTTATTGGGAGGGATTCAAGAAGCTTCTAGTACCGTGCCCACAACATGGGATCAACGATTATCAACTCTACAACTGTTTTTGTGAAGGCCTGACACCTATGGAGAGGCGCTTGATAAATGCTTCCAGTGGTGGTTCCTTGGGTGATATGACGCCAACTGAAATCAGAGAGCTAATCGAAAAGCTGGCGATCGAGTCTAAACATTCCGGGAATGAAGATGAGTGGTATCCAGATCAGCCAATGGGTGTTAAGGAAGTCAACAATGTTCATCTGGAAGCTCAGATATCTGAATTGACGAAAGTTGTTATACTCTTGACTAAAGAAAAAGCAGCTGTAAAGAAACAATATGGGATTTGCTTGAAGACTGATCACTCTACTGATATGTGCCCAATATTGCAAGAGGATGTAGTTGCACTCAAAGTTGTCGGGGGATACCAACATAATTTTCAAAATAATTATCAACAGAAACAACAATTTCAGCCTCCACCCGGATTTCAACAGCAACGAAATTTTCAGCAGCCGGGTTTTCAGCAAAATTTCCAGAATCAGCAGAATTCTCATTTTCAGCCCAACTTCCAGAATTCGAATTACCAGAATCAGAACACACAACAGAAACCCAATAGTTCCATCATGGCCATAGAAGATATAGTGAAGAGTCTTGCCACGAGCACCCAAGCATTCCAGACAGAAACCAGAGCTAGTATCAAGAATCTGGAGCAGTAGGTGTCTCAACTTGCCACTTCTGTGGGTCATCTGGAATCTCAAGGAAAGTTACTGGGCCACACCAACAACAATATGAAGCATAATGTTAGTGTTATTTCCTTGAGAAGTGGGAAAACATACGAATACCTAAGTGCATCTGAACCAGAAAACGAATCTGAAGAAGTTCTGGTAGAAGAAGGAGATATCGAAGAAACAGAAAAATGAGCTGAAACAGAAGAGTATGAAGAAGTATTAGTTGAAGAATTCGATGAAAAAGATAAAGATGAAGAAACTCCAACACTAACCAAGCCAATTCTGAAAGAATATAAGCCACTACCGCCCTTCCCATCGCGACTGAGGAGCATGAAGCGCGAAAGAGGTGATGAAGATATTATGGAAATTCTTCGCAAGGTTGAGGTAAATATCCCACTTTTAGATATTATCCAACATATCCCTCGCTATGCTAAATTTCTGAAAAATTTATGTATTTCAAAGAAAAAAATGAAATTTAATGAGATTGTAAAAGCTGGTGAAAATATCTCTTCTATTTTGCAAAAAGATTTGCATCCAAAGTGCAAGGATCCGGGGATTTTCTCTGTTCCTTGTAAATTGGGGAACCTTCATTTTTCAAAAGCCATGCTTGATCTAGGAGCTTCAGTCAATGTTCTTCCCTATTCTGTTTTTGAAAAATTAAAAATGGGAACTTTACAAAAGACCAGGACAATTATACAGTTGGCTGACCACTCGACAGTACACCCAAAAGGTGTACTGGAGGATGTTCTTGTCCAAGTGGATAATCTGATTTTTCTCGCTGATTTTTACATTTTGGACATGGGGAACTTGGACACTTCAGATTCAAACTCTATTATTTTGGGAAGGCCTTTTATGAAAACTGCAAAAACAAAAATTGATGTTTTTAATGGAATGATTTCAATGGAGTTTGATGAGGAAGTGGTTAAATTTCAAATTAATAATGATGATTTTCCTTCTGAAAGTATTTCTGTCAATTATATGGGTACCAGCAGTCCTTTATTAGAGGGCTGCTGTGAGTTTTCTAATGTCTTTGTGCAAGAAAAATTCGCAGACAGGATTTTATTATACACATCAGGGGAGCTGGCTAAAGATAAGCTTGGGGAAAACAAAGGAGGGATCTTGGTTGTTGAAAAGGAATTCGTAGAAGCTGATAAACTTGAAAAGAAGTTATCTGAAGGGGCTGAGACGGGGTTAAAAAGAAACAAACTTTTGGAAGAAAAAGAGGGAAATGTGATTTCTGATATAAATTTGAAAAGAAAGGAATCTGAAAACAATAATTTTGGGAAGAAAAAGATGAAGATCAGAAAACGGAAGAAGTTTGAAAATAATTTGAAAGATATATCTGAAGACAATCTGGAGTTTTTCCATGCTGTTGAACAAGTTCTAGATCCACCAATATTTCCATATTTAAAGGGATCTGGAGTCACAAGAAAAAGAGTTGAGCTTCAGAGAAGTCCCAACTACACCAGTTAGATTATCTGGTTGGGCAAAGTCGAGCCAACGACTTTAAAAATGGGCGGCTTTCTGGGAGGCAACCCGATGAGCATTTTTTAGTTTTTATGCTATCAATAAAGAGATGGTCGCAGTTCCAAGCAAACTTGGGGAAATCAGAGGATCGACAGAGTTGCTGAAATTCAGATTTTTCGCCACATCTTCGTCAAAATCAGATTTCTGCACATTTATCAGGTACATTCTTTCCTAGCTGCACCTTTTTGCCCTTATATTCTTTATTGAGCTGTTCATTCCTCTCTAAGCATTGAGGACAATGCATCATTTTAAGCTTGGGGAGGGGGTTACTGTAAAATTTTGCATTTTTGTTTAAAATTTTAATTTTTCAGTATTTTTAGTTAAATTTTTCAAAAATTTCTTTTAGCATTTTATTTTCTGCATTGCATTTGCATATAAAAAATTCAAAATTTTGAAAAATCCAAAAAATATTATATCTTCCTTCTAGTTATTTTTATTTTTATTTTCTGCATATAAAAATTTTAAAAAAATCAAAAAAAAAATTCGTAAAAAAATTAAAAAGGATTTACATGAGATGAGGATATCTTTTTACATTCGATAGCTCTGTTAAGATGAAGTGTGATAGTTACCGAAGATAACAGTCTCATTACGATAAATTATAATTAGTACCATATAGTGGTTTAAATGTTTTCAATATTAACCAACATAAGAGTCGAATAATTTTTACAATGGAAGTGTGGGATAGAAAAACGAACAGTGTTTTGAAAATAATTTCCTTAGATGCCTTAAAAAGAACCTAGATTGGATAAACCTTATCATTTCTTGAAGTACTGAACCCTATAGTTTCTGCGCCTTTTGAGGTTGGGAGGGAACTCTTGTTATACCCACAATTTATTATCATTTTTGAAGTATTGAAGATATGGTGGGCCTCAAAGTAAAATCCGCGCCCGATCTATATATATGTTAGAAATGGTATATCAAACAACTTGAAGAAATCTGCAATTCATAGTCAAATCCAAATCAAGTTCAAGTCGAAATCAAGAAGCAAGCAAGTTAAATCTAAATAGTTGATCAAGACAAAGAAGATGTGTGGTATAATGAGATTGATCCCTCGATAGTGGAATCATAGGGGTAAGCTTGGATTTTCTGTCCATAGTGGAGCTTACCGCGTTTACTGGACGAGTTCGGAAAAAAAGGAGGGGTTGGTCAAGCTAAGTTTTTATAAATGAATTTTCGTGAAATTATTTTTAAAAATAAATTGTTTTCACAAATTTAATTCGGCATAAAAATTATTTGCTCAAGCTTGGTTTAGCTTATTAAATATAATTATTAATCGTTAATATAAAGTATTGAGACTGTTGTCTAGGTAGTGATTTCATTGGAGCTTCCTCGTTGTGAAATCTGATCATGTGAACAAAAAAAGAGTGAAGTGTTTTGATAAAGTTTAAATTTTTAGTTTCCTTAATCTTGTTTTAGTTTTAATTCTATGTTTTTTTGGTTATCTACATCTTTCCATTTGTTTATAATGTTTTATTCTTTTTCTTACTTGAGGACAAGTAAGGTTTAAGCTTGGGGAGATTTGTTAGATGTCATTCTATGCATCTTTTAGGGTAGTTTTCATTATTATTTAGCATCATATTTTGAACATTTGCATTTCATTTATTTAAATAATGTTCAGCTCATGTCATTCGTTAGAATTCATGTACTGCTCATGTTTTTATGTCAATTTCAGATAGTTCGAGTGGAGCAGTGCTTTGGGAGCAGCTGGATGCATGTTTGGAGCTTAAAATGGAGCTTGGGAATTATGGAGTATATTGAGGAATGTTTAGAAGATGCTTTGGTCAAAAAACATTCGATCGAATTGATCACACGAAGATAGAATCTGCAATCTAAAGTTAAAGGATGTTGCTGGCAACTTTGACCCCCTGTCAGTATTTTGACCATATCTAGAGAACCGTAACTCCGATTGACGCGATTCAAAATGATCTGAAAAGTAGACGAAATTTCAGACGTCTTAAGTACAACTTGCGATCACAATTTGTGCCCTTGCGATCGTAGGTATGCCCTTGCGATCGCACGTTGGATCGTAGGTTAACTTCGAGGTTTTGTCATGCCAGAAAATTTATCCGGAAGCAAAAAATGAAAACCTGCGATCGCAGGTTGTGTACATGCGATCGCAGGTTGGCCTAAAAGTTCCAGAATAGGATCCTACTTCATTAAAAAGGCACGGGACATGTTTATTTCAAAACCTGCGATCGCAGGTTGTGTACATGCGATCGCAGGTACATCGTTTTTGCTGCTGGACGTATAAATAGACCTTACAACCTTCCAGTAACCTAAGTTGCCGATTCCGGAGGTACCTGATGATGAAAATACGATTTTGGAGGAATTTCTTCTCCGATTTTAGCAATTTCTGAAGATCTGAAGACTGTGGATCATCTCCTACGTTTAGTTTAGTAAGATTTAGTAGTTTAATGTTTCTTTTTATTGTTTTAGATCAGATTTTAGCCATGTCTGGCTAAACCCTAGTTTTCAGTTTTGCAAAGACAATTACTTTTCATGTGATTGATCATTAGATCTGGTTTTTGATTTGTGTTTCTATCTAGATTCTTCAGTTTTGAGCTTAATGAATGTTTGATTTGAATTCTTGTGAGTCTGATCACCTAGCTAGGGTCTTATCATTCTAGTTAATCAATTAATAGAATCTGTAATTGTTCTAATAAATTGGTAATAAGTAACAAGTAATAAATCGGTTCCGTGTTTAGGATTTGACTTTATTATAAACTGTAAAAATCATACATTTACGCTTCCGAGCTTGTGAGAAGTATTGGGTATTGCTGGGAATTTTACAAAGAACTTAATGCAACTTTTCTGATCTTAATTAAGAGCTTGTTTGATTAGACAGTAAAAAGTTAGGGTTAATTGAAGAGCTTGTTTTGGTTATCTAAATAAGGTAAAAGAGAAATTACTAGAGCTTGTTAGTTTTTCTCAGTACCATCTTAGATAAAACGCATCTCAAATAATCAGATCTGGATCAGTTGCATGATTAGGAAAGTCACAGCAGAACTGGAATTATTTTTATTATCGATTTTCGTTTCATTTAATATCACTGCATTTTTAGTTTTTAGTTTAATAAAAAACCCCCCTTTTTATAATTTCTGTTTTGACTAGATGTGCCTGATGCAAAAAGGCATTGACCATTGGGCTGTGTCCCTGAGTATTCGACCCTGCTTCCCTGTGCTATATTTTTAGTGCAACATGCAGTGATAAATTTATTTGTTTAATACGTACGCGACAGCGTGTTAACAAATTGGCGCCGTTGGCGGGGACACGATGCTTTCTAATAGTTTTATGCCAAGAATATTTTGTTCAGGTACACCTTTAGTTGTTGATCCAGAAATCGAAAGAACTGCCAGGAGACTGAAGAAAGAGGTAGCAAGAAAGAAACGATCAGGTGGTCTCTTTGGTTCATCTTCATCCCTACCTCCAGAAACTCCCACACCACAAGGCACTCCCTTGTGGAACGAACTACATCCATCTTTTCCAAAAGTACCCCCATCTTCTCCTCAAAACAACCCTTATAAAACATATTCCCCACCTTCTTCTGTTAAATCTGAAACCACAGACTCTTTAGAAACCGAATCTGAAGACTTAACCATGAGTGGAGACGAAGCAGAAAAGACCCTTAGAGAGTGGGCCACTCAAGAGGTCAATCAGCAGCCCCTCTGTATCACTTTTCCGGAAGCCCAGAATTTCGAACTTAAATCTGGTCTGATTCATCTTCTTCCCACATTCTGCGGTCTAGAAAACGAAGACCCACATAAATTCCTCAAGAAATTTCATGTGGTTTGTTCTGGAATGAAGCCTCATGCAGTTACTGAAGATCAGATAAAGTTAAGGGCATTCCCCTTTTCACTTCAAGATTCAGCAAGGGAATGGTTATATGAACTCCCATCTGGTTCCATCACCACTTGGACAGAACTCGCGAAGCTGTTTTTAGAGAAATATTTTCCAGAAACGCGAGTTTCCAGCCTCAGAAGAGAAATCCTTGGTATCAAACAAGGAAAAAGAGAAGCTTTACACACTTATTGGGAGGGATTCAAGAAGCTTCTAGTACCGTGCCCACAACATGGGATCAGCGATTATCAACTCTACAACTGTTTTTGTGAAGGCCTGACACCTATGGAGAGGCACTTGATAAATGCTTCCAGTGGTGGTTCCTTGGGTGATATGACGCCAATTGAAATCAGAGAGCTAATCGAAAAGCTGGCGATCGAGTCTAAACATTCCGGGAATGAAGATGAGTGGTATCCAGATCAGCCAAGGGGTGTTAAGGAAGTCAACAATGTTCATCTGGAAGCTCAGATATCTGAATTGACGAAAGTTGTTCTACTCTTGACTAAAGAAAAAGCAGCTGCAAAGAAACAATGTGGGATTTGCTTGAAGACTGATCACTCTACTGATATGTGCCCAATATTGCAAGAGGATGTAGTTGCACTCAAAGTTGTCGGGGGATACTAACAGAATTTTTAGAATAATTATCTACAGAAACAACAATTTCAGCCTCCACCTGGATTTCAGCAGCAACGAAATTTTCAGCAGCCGGGTTTTCAGCAAAATTTCCAGAATCAGCAGAATTCTCATTTTCAGCCCAACTTCCAGAATTCGAATTACCAGAATCAGAACACACAACAGAAACCCAATAGTTCCAACATGTCCTTAGAAGATATAGTGAAGAGTCTTGCCACGAGCACCCAAGCATTCCAGATAGAAACCAGAGCTAGTATCAAGAATCTGGAGCAGCAGGTGTCTCAACTTGCCACTTCTGTGGGTCGTCTTGAATCTCAAGGAAAGTTACCGGGCCGCACCGAAAACAATCCGAAGCATAATGTTAGTTCTATTTCCTTGAGAAGTGGGAAAACATACGAAGACCTAAGTGCATCTGAACCAGAAAACGAATCTGAAGAAGTTCTGGTAGAAGAAGGAGATATCGAAGGAACAGAAAAAGGAGCTGAAACAGAAGAGTATGAAGAAGTATTAGTTGAAGAATTCGATGAAAAAGATAAAGATAAAGAAACTCCAACACTACCCAAACCAATTCTGAAAGAATATAAGCCACTACCGCCCTTCCCATCGCGACTGAGGAGCATGAAGCGCGAAAGAGGTGATGAAGATATTATGGAAATTCTTCGCAAGGTTGAGGTAAATATCCCACTTTTAGATATTATCCAACATATCCCTCGCTATGCTAAATTTCTGAAAAATTTATGTATTTCAAAGAAAAAAAATGAAATTTAATGAGATTGTAAAAGCTGTTGAAAATATCTCTTCTATTTTGCAAAAAGGTTTGCATCCAAAGTGCAAGGATCCGGGGATTTTCTTTGTTCCTTGTAAATTGGGGAACCTTCATTTTCCAAAAGTCATGCTTGATATAGGAGCTTCAGTCAATGTTCTTCCCTATTTTGTTTTTGAAAAATTAAAAATGGGAACTTTACAAAAGACCATGACAATTATACAGTTGGCTGACCACTCGACAGTACACCCAAAAGGTGTACTGGAGGATGTTCTTGTCCAAGTGGATAATCTGATTTTTCCCGCTGATTTTTACATTTTGGACATGGGGAACTTGGACACTTCAGATTCAAACTCTATTATTTTGGGAAGGCCTTTTATGAAAACTGCAAAAACAAAAATTGATGTTTTTAATGGAATGATTTCAATGGAGTTTGATGAGGAAGTGGTTAAATTTCAAATTAATAATGATGATTTTCCTTCTGAAAGTATTTCTGTCAATTATATGGGTACCAGCAGTCCTTTATTAGAGGGCTGCTGTGAGTTTTCTAATGTCTTTGTGCAAGAAAAATTCGCAGACAGGATTTTATTATACACATCAGGGGAGCTGGCTAAAGATAAGCTTGGGGAAAACAAAGGAGGGATCTTGGTTGTTGAAAAGGAATTCGTAGAAGCTGATAAACTTGAAAAGAAGTTATCTGAAGGGGCTGAGACGGGGTTAAAAAGAAACAAAATTTTGGAAGAAAAAGAGGGAAATGTGATTTCTGATATAAATTTGAAAAGAAAGGAATCTGAAAACAATAATTTTGGGAAGAAAAAGAAGAAGATCAGAAAACGGAAGAAGTTTGAAAATAATTTGAAAGATATATCTGAAGACAATCTGGAGTTTTTCCATGTTGTTGAACAAGTTCTAGATCCACCAATATTTCCATATTTAAAGGGATCTGGAGTCACAAGAAAAAGAGTTGAGCTTCAGAGAAGTCCCAACTACACCAGTTAGATAATCTGGTTGGGCAAAGTCGAGCCAACGACTTTAAAAATGGGCGGCTTTCTGGGAGGCAACCCGATGAGCATTTTTTAGTTTTTATGCTATCAATAAAGAGATGGTCGCAGTTCCAAGCAAACTTGGGGAAATCAGAGGATCGACAGAGTTGCTGAAATTCAGATTTTTCGCCACATCTTCGTCAAAATCAAATTTCTGCACATTTATCAGGTACATTCTTTCCTAGCTGCACCTTTTTGCCCTTATATTCTTTATTGAGTTGTTCATTCCTCTCTAAGCATTGAGGACAATGCATCATTTTAAGCTTGGGGAGGGGGTTACTGTAAAATTTTGCATTTTTGTTTAAAATTTTAATTTTTCAGTATTTTTAGTTAAATTTTTCAAAAATTTCTTTTTGCATTTTATTTTCTGCATTGCATTTGCATATAAAAAATTCAAAATTTTGAAAAATCCAAAAACTATTTTATTTTCCTTCTAGTTATTTTTATTTTTATTTTCTGCATATAAAAATTTTAAAAAAATCAAAAAAAAAATTCTTAAAAAAATTAAAAAGGATTTACATGAGATGAGATATCTTTTTACATTCGATAGCTCTGTTAAGATGAAGTGTGATAGTTACCGAAGATAACAGTCTCATTACAATCAATTATAATTAGTATCATATAGTGGTTTAAATGTTTTCAATATGCACCAACATAAGAGTCGAATAATTTTTACAATGGAAGTGTGGGATGGAAAAACGAACAGTGTTTTGAAAATAATTTCCTTAGATGCCTTAAAAAGAACCTAGATTGGATAACCCTTATCATTCCTTGAAGTACTGAACCCTATAGTTTCTGTGCCTTTTGAGGTTGGGAGGGAACTCTTGTTATACCCACAATTTATTATCATTTTTGAAGTATTGAAGATATGGTGGGCCTCAAAGTAAAATTAGCGCCCGATCTATATATATGTTAGAAATGGTATATCAAATAACTTGAAGAAATCTGCAATTCAAAGTCAAATCCAAATCAAGTTCAAGTCGAAATCAAGAAGCAAGCAAGTTAAATCTAAATAGTTGATCAAGACAAAGAAGATGTGTGGTATAATGAGATTGATCCCTCGATAGTGGAATCATAGGGGTAAGCTTGGATTTTCTGTCCATAATAGACCTTACCGCGATTACTGGACGAGTTCGGAGAAAAAGGAGGGGTTGGTCAAGCTAAGTTTTTATAAACGAATTTTTGTGAAATTATTTTTAAAAATACATTGTTTTCACAAATTTAATTCGGCGTAAAAATTATTTGCTCAAGCTTAGTTTAACTTATTAAATATAATTATGAATCGTTAATATAAAGTATTGAGACTGTTGTCTATGTAGTGATTTCACTGGAGCTTCCTCGTTGTGAAATTTGATCATGTGAACAAAAAAAGGAGTGAAGTGTTTTGATAAAGTTTAAATTTTTAGTTTCCTTAATCTTGTTTTAGTTTTAATTCTAAGTTTTTTTTGGTTATCTACATCTTTCCATTTGTTTATACTGTTTTATTCTTTTTCTTACTTGAGGACAAGTAAGGTTTAAGCTTGGGGAGATTTGTTAGATGTCATTCTATGCATCTTTTGTTGGGTTTTGAGCATTCTAACACTTCCTAAGTGTACATGCAACCCTATTAAACCTTGGATCTATGTTTGTCTAAGATTCATGCAAAATATTATTTTCCAAGGTTTATAACCTATCTAGAATGGCATGG
The DNA here is from genome assembly GCF_052849685.1 of Lactuca virosa. Lineage (NCBI taxonomy): Eukaryota > Viridiplantae > Streptophyta > Magnoliopsida > Asterales > Asteraceae > Lactuca > Lactuca virosa. The sequence continues at coordinate 138,127,433 of NC_136430.1, forward strand.
GGTACTTTTAACCATAAAAGAACTAGATGAATTACATACCTTTTGTTGATTGTTGATTCCTTGGAGTTTGAGAGCCAAGCACCAATAATGTGAATGCCTCAAATGGAAATCACAAATCACCACAAACTTGGAAAATGTATGAGAGAGTATACTAACTCTTGATTTGGCCACCACACTTACACACACATTAGTGTCTTTTTCATGCAACATAAGCTTGTTTATATAGTGTACATGGTTAGGGTGAAACCCTAATAACCCATGTCTTTTCCTCTTCCAAGGATCCATGGGTAAAAGCTCCATGGATCATCCATGGACTTCCATATAAGCTTAGCCCATTCCCAAATGAGTGTTAGCCCACACCATATAAATATAATAGCCCATGATTTAATTAGTCTTCCTTTTAATCACTAAATTAATTCATAATTAATTCAAGATTAAAACTAATTAGGTAACATGACTTTATATTAATATATTATAACTTATAATATATTAATAAATCGTAAGTATACAACTCTCATAAAATTATCCATAACTAGTTTGGGTGAAGTGCAACCCAAATGGACCATGCCGGGTCGGGTCAAGTATATACCAAATAAGTTATGGACTTAGATATCTTATCCAACATCTTTTAGGGTAGTTTTCATTATTATTTAGTATCATATTTTGAACATTTGAATTTCATTTATTTAAATAATGTTCAGCTCATGTCATTCGTTAGAATTCATGTGCTGCTCATGTTTTTATGTCAATTTCAGATAGTTCGAGTGGAGCAGTGCTTTGGGAGCAGCTGGATGCATGTTTGGAGCTTAAAATTGAGCTTGGGACTTCTGGAGTATGTTGAGGAAAGTTTAGAAGATGCTTTGGTCAAAAAACATTCGATCGAATTGATCACAAGATTATAGAATCTGCAATCTAAAGTTAAAGGATGTTGCTGGCAGCTTTGACCCCCTGTCAGTATTTTGATCATATCTGGAGAACCGTAACTCCGATTGACGCGATTCAAAATGATCTGAAAAGTAGACAAAATTTCGGACGTCTTAGGCACAACTTGCTATCACAGGTTGTGCCCTTGCGATCGCAGGTATGCCCTTGCGATCGCAGGTTGGATCATAGGTTGCCTTCGAGGTTTTGTCGAGCCAGAAAATTCATCCGGAAGCAAAAAATGAAAACCTGCGATCGCAGGTTGTGTACATGCGATCGCAGGTTGGCCAAAAAGTTCCAGAATAGCATCCTACTTCATTAAAAAGGCACGAGACACGTTTATTTCAAAACATGCGATCGCAGGTTGTGTACATGCGATCGCAGGTACGTCGTTTTTGCTGTTGGACGTATAAATAGACCTTATAACCTTCCAGTAACCTAGGTTGCCGATTCCAGAGGTACCAGACGATGAAAATACAATTTTGGAGGAGTTTCTTCTCCGATTTTAGCAATTTTTGAAGATCTGAAGACTGTGGATCATCTCCTACGTTTAGTTTAGTAAGATTTAGTAGTTTAATGTTTCTTTTTATTGTTTTAGATCAGATTTTAGCCATGTCTAGCTAAACCCTAGTTTTCAGTTTTGCAAAGACAATTACTTTTCATGTGATTGATCATTAGATCTGGTTTTTGATTTGTGTTTCTATCTAGATTCTTCAGTTTTGAGCTTAATGAATGTTTGATTTGAATTCTTGTTAGTCTGATCACCTAGATAGGGTCTTATCATTCTAGTTAATCAATTAATAGAATCCGTAATTGTTCTAATAAATTGGTAATAAGTAACAAGTAATAAATCGGTTCCGTGTTTAGGATTTGACTTTATTATAAACTGTAAAAATCATACCTTTACGCTTCCGAGCTTGTGAGAAGTATTGGGTATTGCTGGGAATTTTACAAAGAACTTAATGCAAGTTTTCTGATCTTAATTAAGAGCTTGTTTGATTAGACAGTAAAAAGTTAGGGTTAATTGAAGAGCTTGTTTTGGTTAACTAAATAAGGTAAAACAGAAATTACTAGAGTTTGTTAGTTTTTCTCAGTACCATCTTAGATAGAACACATCTCAAATAATCAGATCTGGATCAGTTGCATGATTAGGAAAGTCACAGTAGAACTGGAATTATTTTTATTATCGATTTTCATTTCATTTAATATCACTGCATTTTTAGTTTTTAGTTTAATAAAAAAACCCCTTTTATAATTTCTGTTTTGACTAGATGTGTCTGATGTAAAAAGGCATTGACCATTAGGCTGTGTCCCTGAGGATTTGACCCTGCTTCCCTGTGCTATATTTTTAGTGCAACCAGCAGTGATAAATTTATTTGTTTAATACGTGCGCGACAGCGTGTTAACAATTATGATGGACTAATTTTATGTGGGAGTCCATGAAGAGTTAGTCCAAAGGGCTTATCATATGAATTATTGTTCTAAAGGCCCAAGGAAGTGAATTAGGGTTTACAAGTGAAACCCTAGGAATTCCACACTATAAATGTAACCCCTAGCATCACCAAAAAGCCCCTAAGAGTTCCAAGATGAACCCTAGCCATTTTGGTGCCTCCTAGCCTCTCTCTCATTATCCTCCATTTGTTTTTGGTGTTTTGTGACTCCATTAGAGGCATCACATTTGAGGTGCTAAGCTCTTGAAAGGTCAAGTTCTACAAGGTACAACAAAGAGGTAATCATCTTACTTGTTTTTTATGTTTCAATTATCAATGTTGTATGCTAGTTAGGCTTCATGCTTTGGAAAATGAAAATTGCATGTATAACTAGAGAAAACTTAGATCCAAAGCATTAGGTTTGTATGTGCACCATAGGGATGTTATAGTGCTCAAATCCCATCAGTGGTATCAGAGACTAGGTTGTTTTCTGTTATATTGATGCAATTGTTTGATTTTCAAAGCTGAAAAAATGTGATTTTTGGCAACTGACCGCTGGACTCGTTGAGTCCCATGATGGAACTCGACGAGTTGGATCATATGTGATGAACTCGTCGAGTCCATGCCATGAACTCGACGAGTAGGATCCCCTGTTTGCCGATTTTCGAGTTTTTTTGGCCAGTTTTGGATTAGGATCATTACCACAAACTATTTTGAATGATAAAATTTGATTTTTCTGATAAGGTAATGATTATCCTCATCCAAATTGAATGATGATTGTCAATTTTTTAGATAATTATTTGATTTTGTGAAATGTTAATTATTTGTAGAATTTGATTTGAATCATCTTGCTATCTGAAATTAGATTAGGTCAATTTTGTGATATAGTTAATTATATGATTACTTTAGTTGTTATCAAATTGATCCAAGAGAGTTTTGAAGAGTTTCAAAACTTGACCTCAAGTTTTGGAATTTGATAAGTCTCATTTATGGAACTTTAAATTCTAAGTTACAGAATTCAAAAGGTTTTGAAGAGTTTCAAAACTTACCCTTAAGTTTGGAACTTGAAAAATATCATTTATGAAACATTAAATTCCAACCCTAGTAATATGAAAATGTTCAAAAAAAATTGCAACTCTTGGTTTCGTAACTTAACAATTAACTAAATAGTTTTAATTTTTCTTTTTTATATTTAGAACCTTGATGTTTTTTTGAATAGTTCAAATTACACCTCTATGGATTTTATTAAATTAATTAAATGTTTAATTAAAAGAGAAAATTAATAAATCCATAATCATATGGTTTAAATTTAATTAAATTAAAAGTCTAATTTATTAATAGATTAAATCACTTTGTATTTTAAATGTGTAAAATACACCCTTATATTATATAAAATTAAAAGTCTAATATATTATATATGTATAAGTTAAAAGTCAGTCTTACTGTTAGTAGGCCTCATTCATGAAGTTTGTCAATAAGGGGTGTTTAAGGAAACGGCCTATAAAATGACCGCCATTAGGTATACACTTTTACCCACCGCACCCTTGACCAGTGGAGGTTCGTTAGCCGAACGGGTTTGATAGAACACTTAAATCCTCATTAAAAGTATAATGAAATATAAAGTAACTAAATGTTTTATAAATTCCTAATCTTAGTTACTTAGGAAAAATGTGAATTTGGTGCTAACCCATGAAATTGCACATTGCACCTTATTGGTCGTTAGTAGAGCGTGTGTGGTTAACCGGCACACTAATATGGGACTAATGAAGGATGATAATGGGTAGCTCATGAATTATCATTGATCAATGGAGCGTGTGTGGTTAACCGGCACATTGATTAGGTTATTAATGACATCAAGAGTACCAAGCTAATTTGCATGGTTATTCATTCCTTGTTTGTGATCCTCGGTATCCTAGTCACAAACTTGAAGGGCATAATCGAGATTAAACATGCCATTGAAAAAATTCAATGAATCTCAAAAGATATAGGAGTTTCATTTAAAAACCTAATTCGTTTAAAATTTCGTTTTCGTGGTGGAATTGGTAAATCGTCATTTACCTACCGACAAATAGTTTACATTTGGATTACCGCATCCCTCTTCCAAATTGTGAATTATTATGTTGGGTCCTAGCCTTAATATTTCATTTGGGTGTTATATTAAAGATTGAATCAACTAACTTGAATTTCTCCCCTTGTAGATGTCTAGTTTTGACAACTATGGTCTACCTTATCCTTTTGGAAAAAGCTTTCCTCGTGAAGATGATGTTCCACGTTTCGATCGAGGAACTAGAAATAATTCTACACTTCCTCCACCTCATCAAATAATTCTCCCTGAACCACATGTTCGTCGACTTGAAAAGTTCAAGGTCATTCAAGCCCTATTGGCCAGAAAACACGAAGATGGAAAGTCTGTATGTGCTCACGTCTTGGAGATGAAGTTGCATATTGAAAGGCTAGGAATGTTGGGTGTCGCTTTCCCGAGGAAGTTGGTTGTTGAATTGGTTCTTCAGTTATTTCCCGAGTCGTATGGTCAGTTTTTTAAAGACTACTATATGACAGATCACAATGTGACCCTTATTTATCTTACATATTTTCTAATTGCTACTAAATCAGCAATGATTTGGCGCACTGGTCAAGCTAATTTGATTGGAAGATCTACATCCCAAATTACCATGGACATAGGTAATGAGATAGACATCCCATAAATGATTCCTTCTCCTAAGGGAAAGGAATTGGCCACGGTCAAAAGATTTGACCATAAGAGAAAAGCCAGTTCTGAGATAGTTTCATGTGCAAATGCCAAAGAGTCCACTTGTTTCTACTGCCAATTGAAGGGGAATTGGAAGCGAAGCTGCCCTGACTACCTAAGAGATCTAAGAGATGGTAAAGTCAAATTGTATGACTCTACTCCATGTAAGTCTACTATCTAACTCTATTAAGTTCTTATTTATAGACTCTTAATACATGATGTGATAAGATTGCATTTTGATGTTCTATAGGATCGAAGAAAAGAAAGGAAGCTTAAAGGAAGAGTGAGCTGAGTCTGGTCGCGAAGAGATGGATTTCAATCGCATGGTTCGATGATCAGATTTTTGAGTTGCTGCTTAGGAGTTATTATAGATTGTTTAAGAATGTTTAGAAACATAGTTTGCATATGTATTTGCATTGTAAGGACAAGTTTTCTGCATTTTTATAAATAAAGAAAATTTTGATTTTATCTTATTTTATATTTCCTTGCAATTACATTTGTGAAAATTGTTGTTTATATGTTTCCATTAATAGCAATGTTGAAAATGTTTGATTCTTAGTTATATCGATTGTGGTTGTGTCGTAATTTTCTATGTAAGGAAATATTCTCATCGCCCAAGTTTCAATTGGACAGAAACTTGGAATCATGTGATTTGAATCATATGATGTATGAAAATCTTGGTACTTGGGAAAATTGAGACTAATTCCTTGTTCGCATATGTATGTGAGTCGAGTGAAGGACTAAGGGATCTAGTACACTTGGATGTGTACAAGTCAGATACACCACAAAGAATGATAAAGGCTATTCGTCATGATTTACTAATGGATCAGTAAATATGGTTATGCTTACAAGATTAAGTATAATTCTTGTTGAGTCTAGGGTGTTGCGTCTTTGGGGTCGTATTATAGTCCATTTTGTAATCATGGTTTGGGCCTGTCCAACCGTGTTTTAACTTTAGGGTTAGTATATATAGTGCATGCATGCTTAGTTACTTTAATGCTTCTCATTGATTGTTTTGGTATTATTGCACTGTAACCCTAGCACACCTCTACAGTCGAAGTTCATCATCGAGCTCTTCTGAGGTGGAGCATAATTTAATCATTCGACATCCGTTTGATTCTTTCTTGTGTTCTATTATTGCTTTATATTTGTTTATCTGTTTAGAATCTGTCGATCTAATAGCGCATTATTCTCATCAATTGGTATCAGAGCAGGAGACTATGTAATACATACGCATCTCTTCTGTTTGAAGAATCCATTAGGGTTTCTGCTTTTATCGAATCTACAGGAGCCACTGTTTCTTTATCGATGGTCTTTCTTGTGTTTGATAAAACCCTAAGTCAAACTTTACAAGTCTGATTCTAGCAGATAAAAGAAAAAGGTCATCATGTCTCACGAAGATTCTCAAACCAATCCGATCAACATCTCCAACAACATTGGATCCACTACTAGGATTCCCATTCTCTACACTCAAGACTATGAAGTATGGACGCACCACTTCGAGGACTACGTGGTTGGATAAAAATACAATGGATATTTGTTCTGGGAAGCGATTACCTTGGGTCCATTTATTCACTCTGGAACGAATAGAAAAATTAAGACTCAAAAGGAGTATAACCAACTCTTGATAGATGTGGAGAAGATTCCTCAAGACGAGAAAGACAAGCTATTGTGTAATGTCAAATCCATGAGAATAATTAGATTCTCTTTGCAATTTGACACTTTTCGTCTAGTAAGCTCATGCACTACAGCAGAAGAAATATGGGATAGGCTAAAAGAGTTGTATTCCACTGATGAGGATCTAGAGCACTCAATCCAGACCCTGTTGCTCTCTGAGTTCGGTGCTTTCCAACAAAAACCAGAAGAGAGACTCATTCAGGCATTCGATCGCTTCAACCATCTGCTTAGCAAAATGATCAAGCATGGTATTGAAAGGAAGGTGATAGAACAAAAGGTTACATTCATGAATGGCTTAAGACCCGAATGGATGGCAGTGATCTCGACTGCGAAGGCTCATGAGCAATTTAAATCCTATTCACTAGTGAAACTGAATGGTATTCTCAAATCACATGAAAGCGTGGTGTCAAAAGAAGCGAAAGTAGTTTCGGGTGTGGGATCCTTGGCCCTTGTTTATAAGAGCAAGAATATGACAGAAGAAGAGGAAGAAACAGATATGTCAGAATGCGATCTGAAAAGTGAAGAATATGCAATGATGGTTACTAACCCGAAGAAGTTCGCTCGTAAAAAGTTCCCTGTCAACAAGAACCGAAACTGGCAGGGAAGCTATAGTTCTAAAAAGACGAAAGAGGAGACCAAGAACATTACTCAAAATGACGAAGAGAAGAAGCAGAGTAAGCATATGGGAGATTCAGGATATGATTGCAACTATTGTCACCGCAAGAACCACTTTGCTAAGGATTGCATGTTGCGAAAGATGTCTGAGAAGAAGGATGGTGAAGATGATGAAGCTTACTACATGCGTAAGCTGGAGGAACTAAAGAAGAAGAAAGTCTCTAACAGTTCCATGAATGCTTTAATTGTGTAGGAAAACTGTGATGATGATGAGTTTAGTGGCGTGGAGGTTTGGTCTATCGACTCCGAAGACGATGAAGTACGAAAACCCTCGCATGGCAGAGCCTTTGTGGCAAAGAACGAAAGTGAAAAGGTTGCTGGACGATGCTTAATGGTGACGGATGGAGTATCGCAAATGAGGGGATATACGACCGAAGGTGAGCATGATGAAGTGAAGCAAAAGGAAGATAAATGTTTGGCTGCCAAACCCGTGAGTGAAAGGATCAACGATTGCGATCAGTTGATCAAGAAGGTACAATCGACTCTCGAATCATTTAAAATACCAGTAACCAACTATGAAAAAGACTTAAACGAATTAAAATTCAAGTTTTCTAATTTAAGTGTAAGTATAATGCAAACACGTCTAGCGAATGCTAACCTAACTGATCAACTCAGCAGGGTGTTTTCCAAGAGTGAGGAAAGAAGGATGTGGATAGAGCAGAAGGAATCAGAGTTAGTTAGGGCTAGAGATGAACTTATTTATTTGCAACGTGACAATTTGAAGTTTTTGAAACAAAGGAATATTTTTTGTTTGATTGCTAAATGTTTATATACAAATATCACCCAGTTGCATCTAGATTGTGAAATTGGCAAAAAGATTCATAAAATGATTTTGCCCTTCCTTGAATTCAAGGAGGATGAAGTCGATGCTGAATGTTATGAATGTGAATCTATTGTGTCCTCAGAGAAGGTTTCAGAAACCTACAAATACGGACTGGACAAAATTGAGGCCTTCGTTGAGTCCAAAGAACACAAAAGCATGCTTAAGAATCTATTGGACGAAAATGACAAATTAAAAATCAAGGCCAAAACCATACAGAAATTTGACTCATCGAATGTCAAATTAAGTTCAGAACATAAGATTAATATGGAAACCACTTCTGAATTTGATGATGACAGTGAGATGAGCGAAATCTCTATAGAAGATGTGGTTGATTGTTCTGAGTTTCTTAAGAATGAACCCGAGCCCGTGAAACCCCTCATATCTGAAAATTTTGTTGGGTACGCTCGCCTGTCTAAGGACAAATCCAAGGTCCTCAAAGAAAAGGCAGTTGTTTATCAAAAGGTGCAAACTGTGCCTAATCAAGTGTATGTCGTCACAGGGGTAACTAAGAAACAGACAGCGGAGTTGACCTCCTTAGTTAACAAAGATAATGTTGAAGGTTGCGAAAATTACTTTTGGTCCGCCCCCATTGACAACGTTGACGAAACAGTCGGTCTGTCGGAGCGAACCTCATGGAGAGTCAAGGGCAGATACGTGGCTGAACCAATCAACAATCCTTCAAGTTTCAGTAAACCAAGTACAAGTGGTACAAAAGAAATACCAAACGAACCATTGAAAGCTTCCAGCGAATCATCAACAACAACCGAAGCTCATGAGAAGAAAACAAAACCCAAAGCCAATATTCACTTGACCCGAGAGCAACTTGCAGAACAGAAACGCCAGAGGAACAAAAGATATTTAAAGAATCTAAATGAGAGGAAACTGTTTTGGTAATCCCAAAACCCTACTTATGTTCCCTCTAAAAAGGCTTACAATCTCAAGATGAAAGAGAAAACAAAATCCACGACTCCTTCGAACAGTCACTTCCAGTCATGCAGTCCAATGAACCGAAAGCCCAGTTTTGGTTCCAACCCTAGCAGTAACAAGAACCGAAAGCCCAGTTTCGGTCCCAACACTAGCAGTCACAAGAACCGAAAGCCCAGTTTGGGTCCCAACACTAGGAGTCACAAGAACCGAAAGCCCAGTTTCGGTCCTAACACTAGCAGTCACAAGAACCGAAAGCTCAGTTTCGGTCCTAAAACCCATAATCCTCAACCACAGACGAACCTAGTGAAGGATATCAAAGGAAAGGGAAAGCTCAACTCGTATTCTGAAATCAACATTAAGAAAACGTCAGCTAACCTTAGGGACGAAAAGACTAACAAAACAACTAAATATAAACCATGTGAATCACCTCAACCAAACCAAGCGAACAACAAAATTAAATTTTTACCATCAAAAGAAAAGATGAAACCACATTAATAAAAAGAACATATATGGTTGATCTTTCTGTTGCACTTCCCTATCATGTAAAAGACTCACGTGGGCCCAAGAAACTTTGGGTTCCTAAATCTGCTTAATTTTTGCAGGTTATAAGTGACGAGCAGTTCGACAAAGAATAGTATATTGATAGTGGCTGTTTACGTCATATGACAGGAAGAAAGGAAGAGTTAAGGGAGTTTCGGTCCCTTAAGGATGGTGGATGTGTCAAATACGGGAACAATTCATATGGCACGATCAAAGGGTATGGTATGATCACAAATGGTGAATTCTTAATACGGAAGGTAGCATACATGGAGGGATTGCAGCATAACCTCATAAGTGTCTCTCAACTAGTTGTGGGAACCGGATTGAAAGTTACGTTCGATGATGAAGGCTTTGAGATAGTTGAAAAGCAAACGAAGAAAGTTTTGTTGAAATCTGAGTGCAAAGGGGAAATGTATCCTCTAAATCTCAATCCAATTAAAGGGAAGCCAGCAATTTGCCTGCTGTCGAAGGCGAACTCAGATGAAAGTTGGTTGTGGCACCGAAGGCTCTCGCACCTTAACTTCAAAGATATTAACAAACTGGTGCTTGGTGATCACGTGCGAGGACTTCCAGTTCTCAAATTTGATAAGGAGCATTTATGTGCTGCATGCGAAATGGGAAAACAAAGACGAAAGAGTCACCATACTCGCATTAATACAAAGATCATCGAATGCCACACCCCCAAACCAGACGGCGGAAACGTCTGGGGGTGGAGGACTTAAATTGTAGTATCACAACACATACATTATAGTAATCAAAGTACAAACAACCATTGTATTTAGAAAGTAAGTATTTACATGTGTTCAATCATTGTATATTGAACCAAAATAGTTATACAAAAGAAAATATGACTCAACATAGTTCCATCTTCTCACAAAGTTCGGGGAGTACCTGTGTATTATTTCCCTGAGAATACAAGTAATTTGAAAAGAGAGTATCAACATAAAGTTGAGTGAGTGCATAAGTGTTTATGTTTGAAAGAGTATCTCTGTATCTTGTATATGTAAACTGTCCCAGAAAATCCTATATTTTCTGTTGTAAATGAAAAGTAGTTTGATTCCCATAAAACCGATCTCTTTGTATCAATGTTTTGTATTTGTATTCCTTTATGAAAAACTTGTAACTGAGAGTGTGCCTGGCTCCGCAAGCTGTTATTGAAAACTGTATTGAACCATTGTAGTTTGTATTCTGTAAACTGGTACTTTGAAGGTGTACTTTCGTTTACTTGTTTATACACTAACGTATTGTTAATATATTTTTAATGAGTTCTTATAACCATACTATGACGGATGGCCTGAAACAAACGTTTTGTGGGCGTTTAAACTGTTGATAACAATTGCCACTCATTGGCGTGTATGCCGGACTGTAGCTAGCAACCTGAGTGCGGGGTTGTCAATCCCGATATAGATCTACACACAACTTGTTTCGATCCCCGAGGCTGGAGATTCTGGTTATAATGTCAGGACTTTACCTTGGTTGTCTAAAATGAATTAAACAACCTGAATTGAATGTCTCATAAAAAGCATATAAACGTTACATGTGTATTAGTTATGAAAACCCAATCATTCTGAAATAAATGATTGATAGTATGTTCTTGAATTAGTATTCTGAACATGTATTTGATGAGTGTAAACCCTTGATTTGTTCTGTATCAAAACCCTTGTTTCTTGTAAAACAGTGTATTCTGGTATGCTTGTTTCATGAATTATTGTTTTATGTATCATAAATTATACCTATTATAATTTATATTTACTTTCTGAATCTGTATTTAACTGTATTTAGCATGTAACCCTTTGCTCAACGTGTTACAAAGGTACTTGAATTGATGAAATAACTTTTATATTTATATACATACGCAATTGTATATACAAGTAAAATTTAAACGACACTCGGACAAATAACCGGAACTATAAGCCCACACCCAAACAAGGAAAAGGACCCAGAATGAGTTATCAGTCCTAATCCTTTTAAATCTTATATATATATATATATATATATATATATATATATATATATATATATATATATATATATATATATATATATATACAAATATGAATTTTGGGGAAAAATATAAGATTATAAAAGAGTTTGATGTTTTGAGTATTTTTTGGATAATTTAATGTTGTTTTATCATGATTTGAATCATGATTTTATAACATAAAGTTCTTGTGTTATGCTTGTATTCCCTCCCCCCCTCCCCCCCCCCCCTTAAAACAGTAGGAATTATGAAAATACGGGGGTATGTACTCACTTGATAGGTGGTGAATCGGACGGAGTTTCGTTTCACGAAAAGGAGTTTGTTTGACGAGAAACCGGCTCAATTTGGGCAGAGTTTCGACAGTAGAGAGGTTACTTCTCGGGAATCTCGGGGCTTCGAGGCATGCTTAGGGTTCGAGACTTGATACCGGGGCTTTAGGGGTTGTATATTAGTTTGTGGAAGTGGAAAATATGAAAGAGAATGAAATTTGGGGTAAAAAGTGTAAAATAAACGGAAGCCCTCGCATTCCTTATATAGGCCGAAGCCTCGGATCCGAGGCTATGCGAGGCTGCCACGCATCGGGCAGGTGGCGAAGGATTGGCTTACTTCGGACCGCAGGCTCGCAGATGGGAGGCTCGGATTGGACCATACTTCGGTCCAGTAGAAAGGAGGCACGTGCGAATGGGGCATCCGAGGGGCGTGCGAGGGTGATGTCCGATGTGTCTCATGTGAGGCTGTCCGAGTGGGATTGGACCGCGGAGTTGGTCGAATCAGAAGGTGCCACGCAAAGCTTCGGTCCAATCAGCAGCCGCCACGTGCGAGGGTGACGTGGCATGCGAAATTGCCCGGTTCTTCCTATTTTTCTTTATTTTTGTGCCAAAACTTGCAAAAATCATAACTTTCGCATACGAGCTTCGTTTTTGGCGTTCTTTATATGCACACGTAGGTAAAATCATACTCTACGACTTTCGTTTAGACTTCGTCGCCTAATTTTGAACTTATTTTTAATATTATTATTTTAAACAGACCAGGACGGGAATCCGTTAAAAATTCATAATTTCTTCATCTGACGTCTGTTTTTGTCTGTCTTTTTACCGTTGTACTACTACCGACGAGACCTTCAATTCTCGTTTAGGTTGTGTCGGCTAAAAATCGCTCGATCTTTATTTTGAGTTTTTAGCTGTACACTGCTATACTGAAACTTAGAAAAGTCATAACTTCCTCATACGAAGTCAGATTTTTCCGATCTTTTTATGAAAGTTCTCGCTTTCACATAAACTACAACTTTCATTTAGATTGTTAAGGCTAAAAAGCCTTTTATTGAAAATTCAGTTTTTACACTGAACAGTGTTTTGTCGGTTTTGTCGCGGATTTTCTATTGGTCATAATTTCTTCGTTATAACTCGGATTTTAGTGTTCTTTATGTTTTTGGAAACCTTGTTACAATCTCTATCACTTGGTTCATCCCAATCGAGATTGTTAAATAGTTTATTTTTGAGGGTCAATTATGTAAATATGCACATTATGCTAAAATTTCTCTTTATTATTATAAAAAGAAATACACATTGACCTATACTATTACATAGGTTTGAAATAACGATTTGTTACATCGAACCTCTTGAGCTTTTGCACATCGACTTATGTCGCCCTTCGGCAATCGAAAGCATCGGTGGTAATAAGTTCATACTTGTTATTGTAGATGATTTTTCACGCTTCACCTGGGTTTTCTTTCTAAAACTGAAATCAGAGGCGACTCCTAAGCTAAATATTTTCATCAAGCAAGTGGAAGTGCAACTGCGAAAGGTGGTGAGGAACATAAGAAGTGATAACAGGCTAGAGTTCAAAAACAAAGACCTTGAGGAATTTCTAACTGAAAAGGGGGTATCTCACAACTTCTCTGCTCCCTATATTCCACAACATAATGGAATTGTCGAAAGGCGAAACCGTTCATTGTGTGAAGCCGCCCGAACCATGTTGAGTTTCACTTCTCTACCGTTATATTTCTGGGCCGATGCTATAGCCGCTACATGCTATACTCAGAACCGAACCTTCCTCAACAAGCGATTTTCCATTACCCCATACGAAATTTTGAACAATCGCAAACCCGATGTAGAGATTTTTCATGTGTTCGGTTCAAGATGCTTCATTTTCAACTCCAAAGAGCACCGAAACAAGTTTGATGTCAAGGCAAATGAAGGGATTTTTCTTGGTTATTCGCTTACTTCAAAGGAATATATGGTTCTGAATAAATGCTCAAGGAAAATTAAGGAAACCTACTATGTGACTTTTGATGATAACTACATGAAAAAAATACGAACAACCGAAGATCCAACGGAGGAAATCTTTCCTTAATCAGGTGAAGTCTCAGTTCCTATATCCAATCTGTTTGAAGAATACATGCTGCTTTTTGATGAACCAGAGAGAGCAATTCACTCAGAAGCAAAAGCAGCAGATAATAAAATCGACAACTTGAAAAAGATTATCGACGGAGCTGCTAAAGATATGGAAAACGAACCTCAAGAACCAACCGAGAAGCTGACCCCAAGCGAACCACTCGAATCAAGAAATCCTCCAACTTCAGATGACACTCCAAAAGAAAACTCTACTTTCCAGGGGGAGGGTTCGTCAACACCAAAATCAACTGATTTGCCTTTCCAGGGGGAGAGTCCATCACGAACAATAAACCATAGTTATCCAACCAAGGGGGAGAATTATGAACCTGACATGGGATTTGGTCTGCCATTTGAGGGGTAGAATGAAAATACAAATGACGAAGGCGATCTGTCAGAACTAGAAGAAGAAATTAATGCTGAGTTGGATCCTGCCTATGATCCAAATTACCCTCCTCTCACGAAATGGACAAAAGATCATCCTAAAACTCAAATCATTGGTGAATCATCTGAGGGAGTTCTCACACGCTCTTAATTGAAGGCGAAGCAAACTGCTTTATTCTCTCAAGTAGAATTCTGCATGTTTAATTCGTTTATCTCTAAAATTGAATTGAAGACGGTAAATTCTGCACTTGATCACTCCGATTGGGGTCCATGAATTTGAATGAAATCGAGTTTGGAGATTGATTCCCACTCCAAACGATGCATCCGTTGTTGGATTAAAATGGGTCTTCAGGAATAAGATGGATAAAGAGGGTAATGTTATTCGCAACAAAGCGAGGCTGGTGGTGAAAGGATACTGTCAGGAAGAAGGGATAGACTATGAAGAGACCTTCGCTCCTGTAGCAAGGTTGGAATCAGTAAGAATCTTTTCGGCGTATGCTGCACACAAAAACTTCGAAGTTTTCCAAATGGACATCAAGTGTGCTTTCTTAAATGGGGAACTCGAAGAAACGGTGTACGTTAAACAGCCACCTGGATTTGTGAACGAGAAGTATCTGAATCATTGCTACATTCTGGATAAAGCAGTCTACGGTTTGAAACAAGCCCCGAGAGCATGGTATGAAACTCTAACACTCTTTCTTAAGTTGTCTAAATTCAAACAAGGTTCGGTTGACCCAACCTTCTTTCGAAAGAAAGAAGGTGAACACTTAATGATAGTTCAAATTTACGTCGATGACATCATCTTCGGCTCCATGAATCCTAGCTTAACAGCTGAATTCATGAAGTTGATGGAGACTAAATTTGAGATGAGCGCAATGGGTCCGATTAACTTTTTCCTTGGACTGAATATTAGACAGGGACCAAAAGGCATTTTTATTAATCAGGAGGCTTACACAAAGACTCTCCTACCGAAGTTCGGTATGATGGGAGACTCTAAAGTAAAGATTCCAATGGCATTCGGCACAAAGTTAACACCATCTCTGGAGAAACCGGCTGTTGATGTGACACTCTATCGTCAAATGATAGGGTCTCTTATGTATCTAACAGCTAGTAGACCAGATATTATGTTCTTTGTCTATTATTGTGCCAGGTTTCAAGAAAACCCAAGAGAACCTCATATGGTTGCAGTGAAAAACATCTTCCGGTATTTGAAGTGAACTTCGTCTCTCGGTCTCTAGTATCCTACAAAACTCCGGCTTCTTTGTTCAAGCCTTCTCTGACGCTGATCTTGGTGGATGTGGACTGGACCGAAAGAGCATAGCTGGCGGGTGCCAATTCCTTGATGGTAAACTCGTAAGTTGGCAATCAAAGAAACAAACTTGCGTGTCTCTTTCTACAGCTGAAGCTAAGTACATCGCCGCAGCATCCTGTACTTTACAAGTCATATGAATACAAAGCCAACTTAGGGATTATGGCCTAAGCATGACGAATATTCCCCTCTACTGTGACTCCGAAAGAGCAATATGAATTTGTCACAATCCAGTGCAACACTCCAAGACAAAACATATTGCACTAAGATACCATTTCATCAAGGACCATGTTGAAGATGGTAATATCGAAGTCAATTTCATTAGATCTGCTGATCAACTGGCTGACATATTCACCAAGGCCCTACCTGCAGCAAGCTTTAATAAGATACTCCAAGGCTTGGGAATGATGGAAGCTGAGTCAGTACCGAAACCTCTTTATTCTCATTAAAAATTGTACAAGCGAAATAGAGCGAACACTCGATCTATTTCGGTTCCGGAATTTTTGGGAACCGAAATGAACCGAACGCTCGGTCTATTTCGGTTCTGGAATTTTCGGGAACCGAAATGAAACGAACGCTCGGTCCATTTCGCTTCATCTTTTCTTAGGATTGAGTTCGGTTGTATATTTTTGTATAACTTGATTATCCTTTCGCCTGATTTACTTTGGTATTTACTAATAATTTATTTTCTGTTTTTATTATTTTTCAGAATTTCCAAAAATATTTTATTTTTTGTTTTGTTATTTTTCAGAAAAATCCAAAATTACAAAAATATTTATATATGTTCTTAGTGTTTTCTCTCTATTCTAAGCTTGTTTCAAGTTCACAAATGAGACACAAAACAATGATGGGGCAGGTATAACTTTCTTATCTTTGTACTAGCTAGGTGTCCCTAGAAGCATGATGCTGCATGTAGACCGAAGCCTCCAAAACTCTGAGTGAAGCCTTAATGATTCGATAAACACCAATCGTTTCTTCCCAATCAGGCTGCTAAAATCACTCAAGTCATGAGCTACCTTACTCTTCTCATATTGAGTAAAGAGTTGTCTGCTTTGTCATTTTCGTATAGCAGATGTACTTTCGGTTCCTTAACCACCTCCACTCATTTCTCCATTATGTTTTGTTCCATAAGCGTAACCCTTGAGACTCTCAGCAATTACCACTGAGGTTTATGGTTACACAACATCTGTGTTAATGATCTTAGTTTCGTTCACCACGTGCTAAGTGAAACCCAATATCCAATACCTTAAATGAATTGACGGTGAATGCTCTAATGTTCAAGCTATTACTTGTTACCTCAAGAAATCTCTTTTTACTTTTGCGTGATCTTTATGAAATTGTCTAACACCAAGACGTTTCTTCCCATAGGATCCAGTTTTGTTTTTTTTTTGAGATTTCTAAAATACATCAAGTCACTAAAAATTTTATCCAACCTACTTGTTCAACAGGCCACATCGGTCTCACAAGTACTTTATCCAACTTTCGGTCTTATTTCAAGCACTGAAGTTCGGTTGAAGTTAACCCACCCTATAAAGCCTTATTTTGAAAAGAAGCCTTTCAATTCTTCTTTACAAACATTTGATTGTATTTTAACGGGAAACCAAACAGACACTTCTAAGTTTCTCTTGACTTTGAAGGAATAGATTCGTGCCCGGGATCAACAGTTTCGTGTCTATATTGACATCACTTAGATTCCCACAAATCATTTTGCTTTATTTCTTTTTATTGGCACACTCTTGCACGAGAATCCTCGTGATTTTCACAAGTCTAGTTCGGGTTACTAATGGCTATTTTCAGTTTTGAATCGATTAGATGGGTCAATGTTGGTCAATCAATTTGAAGAGTCTTTGAAGTTGAAGAGGCGGTAACTAGATAAGAATTCAAACCGAGTCATAGGATAAGAATTGGTATGGGTGTGTGAATTTGAAACGGTTTTTACCCTCACGCCTGATGACGTCTTCATAGGGGAACACAGCTGTCAAATTGCGCTTTTTCAGGCGCCGTTTCTGAAGATCGTGGAATCATTACTCAAAATCTTTTCTCTCTCATGGTAATCGTATAAAAGGTTCAGACTTTCCTCTCTCACCTTTTTACCGTTTACTACTACTCTCTCAAGAACACACCGGCGATTATACAGTTCATCTTCTTCTTCAAACATGTATGAATGGCTGAATCTTCTTCAGTTCATGAACAAACTGCCTCATCAAATTTGCTAGTCATCAAACCTAATCAGGATCTTCTTATCGACTTGAATCCCTTTCTCTGTGATTCCTATATGCTACAGGTGGTTGAATGTCTGAAATATTCACCGCTCGTAAATGCTCTCACCAAGGTGGAATCTGTGCCAATGTCTCTGCTTTCTCAAGTGTATAACTCTGCCGTCTATGACAAGCGCAAAGACATAATCTTTTTCGACATCTTCAATCACAAGACCTCAGTCTCTAAAACTCGATTCTGTTCACTGTTAGGGCTTCCTACTGGTGATTCTTTGGTGAATCCTTATTCCATCACCAACACTCATTTATTCACAATGTTCTACGATATGGGGTGTACTGATGTCCTCACTACGGTAACAAAGTTCAAGAAATCTTGTCTTCCACCACAATGGAATGGAATTTTTACTCTTCTAGTTAAGGGTTTATTAGAAAGGGTTGCAGGTTCAGACGGGGCAAGCAAAGGGTTTATGACTATTCTCTATGGTCTTTACCATGGTCTAAACCTCGACTATGGAACACTTATTTGGGCTCAAGTGGTACAGAGTCTCAATTCATCTTCGAGTGACTCAGAAATTTCGTGTGGTTAGTTCTGGACCCTCATCACTCACAGAGCGATTGACACCTTTCAGGTTCAAGTAATGGCGGATGCCCTGCGCTCATCAATTGCGACCTTTCACACAAAGAAGATTATTGTTACTGATCCTACAAAGTTCTTGTTCATTGGGTCCATTCCTGAATCAATGTACCGAAGTGTTGCTTCCGTAAGCAAATGACATGGCTGAATACAGAAAACTTCCTCCTACAGGACCAAGGGAATTAACTCCGGAGACGCAGAGTGCTCTGGACGCAGCTGAGAAACCAACAAAACGAGGGAAGAAATTGGATCCCAAGAAGAAAGAGACTGAAGGTCCTTCATCACAAGCTGAAACGCCCAAAAAGCGTAAAGCTGACAAGACAGCTCCTTCGGCTCCAAAGCAGAAAAAGATTAAGAAGATAGCAAAGAAACCGAAGGCATCCTCGTCTAGTGACTCAGATTATGTTCCTTCTGATGGTGATCACGAGAAGTCAGCCGAAGGTGAAGATGTTCACCATGAAAACTCACCGAGGGGAAACACGCCTCCACGTTCTCCAACTCCACAGGTAACACTTAATGACTCGGTTCCAACCCCTCCTCCTTCTCCAAATAATAATATTGTTCATATTACCATTGCACCACTTCCACCACCTGTTTCGTTTATACCCACTTCAACTATACCTCTACCACCCCCTATCATTACTCAAGCAACTTCAACAACAACAACCACAACTGAATCTCAGGTTCGTGTCAACGTATCTGATACGGGTGCACTTACCTCAGGGACAGAAACCACTGTTACAAACCCACCTCTATCTCCCTTACCCTCTACTGAATCTAGCCATGCTCTCGGTGGAGCTGACATGGACTTTGACTCATTTTACTATAGTCTGTATTGACTTCAATGTGACGAAGATGATGATGATGTTCCTCTTACCAAGCGTCACTTGATGGATCTCAATGACAAGCTTGATCAGCTGCTAGGATCTTCTGCTACTTCCTCCACTTCAGCATACTCTGATGTTGCTATTAAGGCTTTGGTCGAGACTTTGATCAAACAGCATGATCAATCTATTGACAAAGCTACTCAAGCTGTTGATGTTTCCACTCTCTCTTCCAACAACGCCATTGGTGAGGTCAAAACTCTCCTTTCTGATTCAAAGTTATTCATGGAATCCTTTCAAAGCACTGCAGAGGTTAATACCAGTAAAGGAAATGAAGCCATTTCCTCTCTGTCAAAATCTCTTAAGGCTGAAAGAGAGAAATTTGAAGTAGTTCGACAAGGTCTTCAAGATGATAGTGTTACTCTTCTTTCTTCTGTTGAATCACGTCTTGCCCAATTTCAAGCAGACCTAGCCCTGGATAACCATGTGAGGGAAGATCTTGCAATCTCCCAAACTCAGATTGCCACTCTTTCTTTGGGACTTAGTCAAGCACGGAAGGATATTGAAGCCCTCAAAACCGAACACACAGTCATTAAAAGTTGTGTGAGTGACGTGCATCTAATTCTTTCAAATCTCTTGGATGCTCACGATTCGGTTCTTACAATCACTGTACGACAACATTTAAAGGAGAAACTTCATCCTGCTATGGAATTGTTGAGTAGAATTAAGGGTGTTACGGATCCGATTGCTACTCCGCAACAAGGGGGAGAAGATTCTCAAAATCCTCCCAAACAACCGAATCAGCCAAAGGTCACCACTAAACCGAAGGGTATTGAAGCTTCGGGTTCTAGTGTGTTGGACAAAAAGAAGGGTATTATGGGTCAGAGTGATGACGAAGAGGAAACTGAGGAAGAAGCTCTAAAAAGAAAGAAACGTGATAAAGAACTTGATGAAACTCTGAAAGTGGCAAGAGAAGAAGAAGAGAGAGAGAGAGAGAGAGAGAGAGAGAGAGAGAGAGAGAGAGAGAGATAAGGGAAAAAGAGGCACATGATACGTTGGAGTGCAGGAAAGCTTTATTTCGTTTATGGACTAAGGAGAATCTGATAAAAGAAGCGATTGAATTTCCAAGTACTCATTGGCTAGAACCAGTTGCTTCCTTTGATTATGATAACACCAAGGATTCACAGTTTGATATGCCTATCACCCGAAAGTCATTTTTGTTTCATTGTTTTGATGCGACAGTAAATATTCCTTCTCCAGACCTGAAGGTTGATCGGGATCTTATTGATTTCTATCTTCAATATTCTCAACCTTAGTACTTGACGTGCAGTGCACAGAAGATTAAATCCGTCAAAGTATTAAAGCCTACTTCGGAAGGGCCTTTTGTTAATGTTAGTTTCAGGGTGAACCGAGGGTCAGATGATTTGGTTCATATGTTTTCACTGGCTGATCTACCGAACCTGAATCCCCACGACTCTAAACAACATTCTGCTCTCCAATCCACAGTAGTACGAGCCAATTATTGATCATATCAAGAGAATGCTAGCTTCCTACATTCATGAGGTTGCTAAGATGGATCGGGAGGTTGCTCTTGTCATGATGAAAAAGCCTACATTCAAACCCATTGGAACATCATGCGATGCTACCAAGATGAAGATGGGCAAGATTGATTCTAAGTATCGTGGTGTTATGTTCACCAGACAAGATAATCAGAAGTTCGTGTTCTGTCTTGATGATAAACACATGTTTTCCACGGTTTGCTTGGAGTATATTTTGGATATCATCCATAGGTGCAAACAGAACGGTGCAGCAGATAAGAAGAACTTCACGGATATGCTTCGGTGGTACATAGATTTTCGTCATACTCTTCTTGCTATCATACCGAATATCTTCAAGACTGAGAAGAAGGTTTCCGTTGCTCAACCCATTTGATCTCTCGCCTCTATTGATGCAAAGGGGGAGATTGTTGAGTCTAGGGTGTTGCGTCTTTGGGCTCGTATTATAGTCCATTTTATATTCACGGTTTGGGCCTGTCCAACTGTGTTTTGACTTTAGGGTTAGTATATACAGTGCATGCATGCTTAGTTATTGTAATGCTTCTCATTGATTGTTTTGCTATTATTGCACTGTAACCCTAGCATACCTCTACAGTCCAAGTTCTTCATCGAGCTCTTCTAACGTGGAGCCTAATTTAATCATTCGACATCAGTTTGATTCTTTCTTGTGTTCTTTTATTGCTTTATATTTGTTTATCTGTTTAGAATCTGTCGATCTAATAGGGCATTGTTCTCATCAATTCTGATACCTTGAAAAGTTTCAATGTATAGTAGAACGAATAAGAAGAATCAATTAGGCAGAAAGATAAAAGTTTCTCCAATCTGAAAGGAAAGGAGAGTACTTTAGTATCGTATTTTATGATCATCCTAATGATTATGGAACCATGTCACAATTGATCCTCAAAGTACACCATAGTGCATTTACATGACTAAGAAGAGGTATCGGAAATTGTTGAAATGGTTAAAATCAAAAGGATGAGTCATACTTCGTTCCAAAATCAAGTCTTAGAGTTATACTCCAAGATTGTGTCTTGAGTGACATGCCCTAAGAAGGTTTATAACACATCATGAAATGTGGAGTAGAAAAGTTTTCTTACTCATGCACATTTGTAATTGGTACTTGTGATGTCTTGGATAAGACAAAGACCAACTGAGACCAATTATATGAAGTGTCATTCTTGATAAGAATCCACACTAACTCTTGAATATTTGTCCGTCAAGAAATGTTTCGTGATAAGAGAATCTTATATATCAAGAGGTCAGTAGGAGTCTTAAAGATCTTGAAAAGTTTCAAGAACTAATCAAGAGTAAACCTATTGTTAATCACTAGCGCACGACTTGAGGTTTGTAACCTATCGTGTTGACATATTCTTGTTTCTGTGCTCACTCCAATTAAAGTTGACTATGCATACGAGTTCTATGAGCTCTCAATTGTTTGTATAAGGCAAAGCACCTGGATCAGTGAAAGTACATTAATTAATAAGGGTGAGTTGCTGAACAATTTGGAAGACATGGTAGGCCCTTGTGCCACCACATGGCAAGAAATTAAGATTGAACAAGTTCAGTCCATATGAGTTCAAATTTGTTACAAACCTTGTCTTGTGATTATGGCTATGACAAATTCACATGGATAGGAACGCATACACCATAAAATCTAAGTGACATAAGGTTTCTCTCCACTTCATGAAAATGATTGTGAGGAAACACTTTTACTAAGTAGGTTTAAAGAGATAGCAGTTGTGTTAATTTCATTCTCAAATTCTATTATGATTACGGCATGCCTCTTCATAGTTCGAATTGTGAGAAATGGAAAATAGTCTGAACATTCGGAACTTACTGCTGTAAGTTCTGAAATAGTTTAGACACACATATGAGCTATCTAAGGAAATGTATATGAGTTTGAGAAGCGTAGAAGCATCTCGTATCAGAAATCTGAACTTTTGTAAGAAAATCAATAAGTATTGACTTCTAAAAGTCCAACTGATTTTTGGGTACATGTCAAAGTTAGTGGGAGCATAAGTGTTATGCTTGTAAGTATGTAATCATTATGCTAGTGGGAGCACAATTATTACGTTGCAAGTTAGCAATGCTATATATAGGAAACAAAGTTTAATTTGCAAAGTTGTAGAGTTTGAAAAGTTGTCACGCTTTAGTAGGATTTAAGGGAGAAGATACCTGTACTTCATTTCAAATCTAAAAGCTTAGATTGAAATTTTAATGGATTAGTCATGGATATATGTGAATTTCGTGTTGAAATGTTTCAACATTTGAAATTCTATATATGGAAATATTATAGCAATAGACTGGTCCAGTATCATGTCTTTATGTGAGACATTATGAATCGTATCCCATATGCTTCGGTAGGATCGATTGCATATGCTATAATATTTTTCGGTTCTGATTTTTCCAAATACCTAGTGCATTAAGAGGGAAAAAGGACCAAATCTTTATATGACTAAAGTTGTTAAACAACTATCAAGGACAATCTAAGGTTCACCGAAGATTGGTTGCTTGTGAATAGTTGGAGGTATAGTAATTGATGGACCATATTGATATAATTCGGAATAGATAGGATTCTATTTAGAATAGATAGTCATATGGCAATTATGGAAATGGTTCCACAGTGGGAGTTGGATATTAAGAATCTAAGTGTAAGTTAGAAACTTTTATGCAGGAAGGATGTTCAAGGGATGTACCTTGAATGTGAGACTTCATTTCTGGGGAATTGCCTTGTAACAATCTCCGATAGAACGCTTTTTAATATCGTTGTCCAAGTCTCTGTGACTTTAGTGCCTCGAAATTACAAAAGGAACATTGCGTAAAAGTTTAGACTCTAATGGATTCTATTAGTGGCAAGGATTTTGTATTCTTACACTTATAATAAGGATTAGGAAATTGTGAAATGAGCATCATTGGAAATGTATTCAATTAATCTATTTCACAAGGTAAGGACCATAGGCAACCATAGTGTGCATGCTTGGAGCATGGGATAATTGTTGTTTTAGTTCAAGTATTATGTTGATTAATCGAAACATTATACAATGAATAATATGTAATCAATATGGTTGAGTTCATATTGGATTGGATTATTCTTGTGTTTCACTTTGCATGTTTTGACTTCCCGAATAATAAGATTATTCAAACAACCACAGTCAATCATACTTTGGAAGTAAGTAATGAGGTAAGACTGTCATGAATCCGACTGTAGATTGTCTAAGCGTTTAGACATAGTGTTCATGAGTACTCCTGTAATAAGATTTTGAGTATTGGATTAAACCCATGCTCATTTGAATCACTTCATGGATTTTATCACGACTGATTGTGAGATGATAATATCTTATATTCTTGAAACAGAGACATATGAGTTGTAGTTTACAAGTCAGTTGCACGTTGATGATACGTAAACGCATCAGTAACTTGGTGTTATAAAAAGTTTTGTTGTGTGTGATTTGATGAGTAAATTGAGCAAGCACAAGAGTCGAAGTTTATCCGTTCCTTTTACCCTAAGAGGGATAAAAGAGATATTTGTGGGCCCCTCGATGATTTAGTGATGACACCCTAAGCGCTTGGCCAAGCCTGGACTAAGTTGATGTGTTCAATGTAGTCTGTTGTCATTCGTCATAAATCGGAAGTCGGAAACAACACATTGACAGAGAGAATGAATATAATCCATGTCTCAGTCCATACGATATCTTGTAGAATGGAGGAATATTTGATCCCTTATCTAAAGGACACGTTATTGATCAGAGTTGACAGCGGCTTTTGAGAGCTACGATTGCTAGTCGGTTTTTGAAGTCGTACTTGCAGTTATAGTTATTAGACTTATCAAAGTGGGAGACTGTTAGATTAGGTGTCTAAGCCCATAACTATAATTGGTATATACTTGACCTGATAGTAGCACGGTCCTTTTGGTTTGCATTCACCAGAGCAATTTGATAGGATGGATATTTGAGAAAGAGGTTATTTGTGATTTATTAATATATTATAAGAATAACATATTAATTGAGAAATCATATTATTTAATTGGTATTGATAAAAAATTAATTTGGAATTAATTTAGTGATCAAAAGAGACTGATTAAATTAACGGGGACTGATTAAGTAAATCAGTAATACATATAGTTTGGGGCTAATGATCCATGTTGATTACGATGGACTAATTTTATGTGGGAGTCCATGAAGAGTTAGTCCAAAGGGCTTATCATATGGATTATTGCAGTAAAGGCCCAAGGAAGTGAATTAGGGTTTACAAGTGAAACCCTAGGAATTCCACACTATAAATGTAACTCCTAGCATCACCAAAAATCCCCTAAGAGTTCCACGATGAATCCTATCCGTTTTGGTGCCTCCGAGTCGCTCTCTCATTATCCTCCAATTGCTTTTGGTGTTTTGTGACTCCATTAGAGGCATCACATTTGAGGTGCTAAGATCTTAAAAGGTCAAGTTCTACAAGCTACAACAAAGAGGTAATCATCTTACTTGTTTTTTATGTTTCAATTATCAATGTTTTATGCTAGTTAGGCTTCATGCTTTGGAAAATGAAAATTGCATGTATAACTAGAGAAAACATAGATCCAAAGCATTAGGGTTGTATGTGCACCATAGGGATGTTATAGTGCTCAAATCGCATCAAAACTCTCATAAAGCTTGCACCTTTATGCTCAATGATTATAAAACAAACTCGGATATGAAATAACAAGCCCTTAAACGACCTAACTCATCCATTAACCTAAAACAGGACCAAAGGCACAACAAGCTAGCTATGAAGAGATCTAAATATATACAAGACAAGATGCAAAATTGATACCTCAGAAAGCTTCCCCACGAGATGATGATTCTGGATCCAAATCCTTTTCCCCAAGCAAAGCAACTTTAAGATCTCCTCTTCCTTCACAAATACCAAAAAGGAGCATCAAGAACTTCTAACTTGCTCCAGAACACCACCAAGAGACTTAAAGATCAATTTTAGGGTTTTAGTGGCAATGGGGGCTGGTAAGGAGGCCAGCCATGAGGACTTAAGGCCTTTATATAGGGTTCAACACCCTAAAAATTAGGGTTTTCTCCACCAGCCGCCAACACACTGTGTTATGGCACAAACATGTCGTGTTGTCCTTAATGAAAGTCGTGTTTTTTCTTATGTATACACGCCGTGTTGGTGCCTACAACACGTCGTGTCGAATCCTCAGAAGGTGATTATACCCAAAGTTTCTCCTCAAATGGGTGTTACAACTCTCCCCCACTTAAATTAGATTTCGTCCTTGAAATCCTTCCTCACAATCTCCCCTCCCGAACTGAAGATCCTGATTGAACTCCTTAAATCCCAAAAATGATTGGGGATGTCACCCCGCTTTGATGACCGCCCACCCTTACTGATGTTGAATCCATAATAGAGATACCCAACCGTTATACCTGAAACTGAAAACCCTGAACAATGTCGGACTCCGTGACAGACATCACCAAATAAAATTGCCCCCTCAAGGACTCAACTTCACGACCCAGAACGAACAACCTATCCAGCCTGAACGAATTTACAGATACCTGAGAACATATATCCTGACCACCTACCATATCCCTGATAAAAGACAACCATCACTACCCAGCTCAAAACCAGGAATTCAATGTCTTATTGAAAAGAACCCAAACACATAAATCATGAATTTTCCACTAATCCCAAGTACATAAGATGCACCAAATTCCTTTACTTAACCCGTGACTTTCTAACACTCCACTCCAACCACTGCTCCTACGAGAAAAGATGAGAATTCTAGGAATCCCACATTTACCTCTAATCCTTAACAATTCAGTACCCCCAATCAAGCAAAACACCTGATACATTAACGAAAAACTTTGATTTAAGACTTCATAATCGATTCCCAAACTTGATAATCAACCCCTCATAACAGCTTGCAAGCAAATGGGATTATAATGAAACCATTCCAAGAGACTTTCTAATACACGAACGATACTCCCAACAACCTTTAGTTGTTCCCTTTATCCAAACCAAATTATTATGTGTCTCCCGACTTCCATTAATGCATCAATACCGAAAGTACCATACTCAGATGAAATTAAAAGTCATGATCACTGGGCCCGCAGCCTATATCTGGAATACCCTTACAAGGTCCTCAGCATAGGTCTGGATTGCCACCGAGCCCACAACATGATTCTAGAATGCCTTACCCGACCCTCAACCCATGTATGGAATGCTCCCAATATTACACTGATCCTGTCGACATTACATCATTCACCCAGCGCTCTGGTCCTAAATATACTCACCTCATTCCATTGCCTTGCAGGGACCTAACCAATGTCCCTCTCAACGCCAATCGAGCACAACAATGTCGAAATTTTACTACGCACAATCCCTTTCACAGAACTAGCTGCTACCAATGTAGAGTTGATGAAATCATGGTCACCCACGACCCGAGAACCAGAAAATGGTTGCACCCTTGATCCAATTCAAAGGCTACCACCCAAATGAACCATGCACAAAATTCAAACCAACCCCCAAAGCTATCTTGTCCAACCCACACACACACACACACACACTGAATTACCACAATGTGAATCCTTAGGGAACCCATAACCTCATCCAAAATAGTAGAAATGCCAAATTTCTATCGAATGAAGGACCTCAAACATTAACAGAAGACCTCCACATGACCGATCGAAACAAGATTCCATACTTGATTGAGACTGAACAGGTTCCACTAATACGCAACCAACTCGAGAAGACTTCTAAAGTGATCCTAAATGTCACCCAACCCAAGCCTGCTATGAACCAAAATTCCACACCACCATTAAGGGTAAGCATACCCAGAGACCAAAGGAGCATAAAACATACTAAATTTGGTGATAGGTAGAAACATCCATAAAACATCACCAACCACTACTCCAATCCTTCAGAGAACCTTTGCTGAAAGACAAACGATGCGACCAATAATTGTGACGTACCAATTTCCAAAACTGATTACGATCTCTGCCCAATATAGATTATAGATAGAAATCCATACCACCAGATGACAATTTCCTTCCGTCGTCGCTTTTCATCCTGAGTAATCCCAGCGGCTCCTTATCTATTCATTAGCACCCCCAAAAGGGACCAATAGCTGCAACGAGCTCTTTGATTACCCACATCTATATACCTCTTCCTTGGCCAAACCCTGAATCGAAATCCCATATACTCGCACCGCATAACCCAAAAAGACATTCTTCATGTTGTGATATGTTGGAGAGGATGGAGTCGGAACTACAATAGGGATCTGTTTGACTATCTTCTCTTGTTATCACAGTGCAACAGAAAGAAATGACCGTTAGTCAACGTACGGGAGGAGTTCACGGGATGAAGCTCCGACGATCAAGTCAGTATGAGATTTGAGAAATGTGGTAGAAGATTACAAGGAAGGGAGAATTCTGTCCCCTTCTTTGTCAGGAAGATGGATCCTTTTATACATGTTTTAGAGGCGCATCCCTCAACCAATTCTATTGAGGATTCCCTTGTGAGGTGCGACGTGGCGGACCCATATTGGAGGGTCCTTCATCACTCCTTTTTCCTCATTCCCCCATTGGATGGGAGGGAATCTCCTAATCGTTTATGAAGATCGTGGCTATCATCTAATGGGAAAGTAGGACTCTCTGATTGGTATTATGTTTTTTGGGATGTAACTTCTTGAAATAGGGGTTAAGGCACGGTTCTGTGCCTAAACCGCCATATCAGAGTTCTTTGCATTGGCGAAGGCCCGAACTTGGCTTTAGACTAGGTTCCGAATAGGCCAAACTGGGTGTCAGTTTGACTTATTTCTTGACGTTCCCCAGAGGGATACGTTAACAAGTCCCCTAGACCCATAGGTGTATGCATCAGCTTGACAGCGTTGTCGTTCGAGTCTATGTCCCAACACGTGTATGTTTGAGATTAGTTCTGTCGTTTGACAGGCTTTAGGTAGCGCCGTCAATGCGTGTCATTCCCGTTGAGAGACGGTTCGTGACGCCAGTTTCGCCTTTAAAATTCCCCCCCCCCCTTTTTCCTGAGGCTCTTCACTCTCATATCCCCATTCTGGCTTTGCTGCATCAATCCGGGTATTCTGTTAATTTTCTTTTCGATTGTTCATCCTTTTCTCAACGATGGACCATTACGGTAGAGACTCTACTGCTGAGGAGTTCCAATTTCAACAAGATTGCTTCGGCTTCTTACCAGAGCACGGCATACTAATTCAGGCAAAGGGGGCGTCAATCTACGACCGCCCTCAAGAGAAGGTGGGGGTTCCGATCCCTCTATTTGAAGTGGGATTACGCTTGCTGACATCCAATTTCTTCAACATGATTGTGGACCACTATGGCCTTTCCGTCAACGAGTTGACGCCGAGCGTTGTTAATAAAATTGTCGGTTTTGAACTGATTTGCGATCTCTGGGTTATGTACCAACTTTCTGGGTTTTCAGTTACTTCTTCTGTTCGACTATGAATTCCGGGGTCCGTACTTTGGTGAAAAGAAGAGGCATTCGTCAGTTGATTTCTAAACAAGACGCTCCGAGGAAAAATTGGCAACGTCAGTGACTTATGGAAGCGGATATCGTAGAACCCGAGATTTTTCTGATCATCTTCCCAAGTTGTTCGGGAGTAATTTGAATCTTGGCCAGCGTCTGGGAAACATCACCATTGCTGGGAGGAACTGTGAAGATCTCATTCGTGAAGCGGCCGGTATGACTGTTGCCTGGAGGGCTCATGGAAAAATGTCGCAGATGTTCGTCGTGAGATGTGGTATTAACCCTTCTCCTTCTCCCCCCACTTTTTTTTTGAAAACAGAGTGAGGATAGGATATCTTGTGGGCTTGTGAGTTCTTACTTTTGGTGTTTGTTTTCACAGGTGCTGAGGCCGAGATTTCTTTCGAGATGGCCCTACGTGGTCACTATCAGGGCAAGAGTTTCCATCAGGAGATCGATCATGTAGAGGTTCATTCTCCTCCTGTGTCTGAAAGGCGTATGCGAGAGCTTGCTGGACTACCCTTGGTGTAAGGAGGAAATGAAGGTTCTAGCGGGCCTGTATCGCCTTCCCAGTCGACCGTTGGGGTTGTTTCCCCAGTTCGCTTGCCGGTTTCTGTTCCTTCTGGTTTGCCTGTGGGGGTGCAAGTAGCAAGAGGTAGTGCTCCTACTCCGAGAAGGCGGAGTTTGCGTGTGGTGCCGTCGTCTGATAAGGAGACAAAATCTGACGATGCGGGTCTTCGTCCTCGTAAAGCTCGTAGGACTGTATCTGTGGCCAGGCTTCTTGTTGGTATCGTGGGTATTCTCGGCGGCTAATTTTCTAAGCAAAAAGAGGTAGTGGTGGTGCCTAGTTCTCCGGAGGCGTCACCCTCACCGTCCACTGGTTCGCCCTGGGTTAACCCTGGTTCAGGCTCTATATTTAGGGGTGTGCCGAGTTCATCTGCAGGTTCTTTCTAGCGCGAGAAGCCTTCCCTGGTTGATGAAACAAGAACTTCATCTCACTCCCTGTCTTTCGAGGCCTACGCTCCGGGCTGGGCGATTACTAGAGACTCCTTACTGTCGGAAAACACTACCGCCCAGGAATAAAGAAGACGCGCTCATCCTCCGACCACGATAAGCTCGTGTGCGGGCCAATCAAGTGCTCGTATGGCTGGTGACCTTTGCTACGATGCGGCCCAAACCTCTGCCCTTATGGTTGCAGCCGCCAACCGGGTTCGCCCTGCTGGTGTAAATCAGGGGCAGTTGAAAATATTGCAAGGTACCTTGGTAGGCATGAGGGAGGAGGTTTGTGTTTCATAGGCGGGTCTCCAAGCTCTTGCTGAGCAGAACAACATTGTGGCATGCGAGAAGGCCGCTTTAGAGGATCAAGTTTCCATTTTGGAGGACCGGTCAGAGCGACTTGAGGACCATGTGAGCTCTTTCAATCGAGATAAGGATGTACTGGTGAACAGACTGGCAAGGTGTCAACGACAACTGGTTCGAGCCCGTATTGAAGGTGTCGTCGCTCGAGGTAATTTGCAATGGGTGTTGGGGAAGGGGGTGGTTTGCGTAATTGACAAGGTTATCGAGAGCGCGGAGTTTGCCAGTAGGGTCTGGGGTGTTCGTGAGGCATGTGAGGCCCTTGGATTTGAAAAGGGGAAACAAATTGGGTGGTTGCTCTACAAGTGTCGAAGAACCTGAAGTCCCAGATCCTAGCCGTGTTACAAGAAAGACTGAAGAGCTGGAGGTCGCTCTATTTTCCCTAGATGAGATGGATTTTGTGGGCCTCTTTCTCTTGGGGAAGCTAGATTATGCCAGATTCTGCCAGTTTTGTGGTAGGTTGAATCCGGGAGGTTCTTGTTTAGACTCTGAGGGCTGATTTTGTGTCTTGCCCTTTTGCTTGTTATGTAGTTGCCTTTTTATGTACCATGTGTATGGTAAAGAACGTTGATCATTACTAACCATAGACTGTGTACTTTGTTTTGTACTTTTTCTTCAAAGTGTTTTCTTCGTTTTCTTATACTTATACACGTTGTTGTGGCATGTTAGTACATATATTATGGTTTGTCTTTTTATACCTTTAATCACACTCCTTTGTTCTAGGGTTTGTGTTAATTGGCTAATGTGTGCTTCAAACGTCGTATGGTTGCTATCATTGAGCCATGTTCCGTTGATTTGTATGCTTAGTTAGGCTTATTGTGTGAAGCCGTAAAATGACAGTCACTGTTGTGGACTTGTATGGTCTATCTGCCAATACATAGGCCGAGATCGTCACCTTAAGGCCTTTTAATGTTATGATATCAGGGGAAAGGTTATGAATCTTTTAGAACCCCTTGTACTGTGCCATTAGTTTTGATTTATACATTCTCAGTTCTGAGATGTTATTGGCACATTGTAGGTAAATATTATGACTCTTTTAAGACCTATGGTTGCATCCTTGCATGGATTTTGCTCAAGTAGCGTAGGTGATCAGTTGTTGTTGCTACTTGGAAAATATGCACAACCTCTATGCTTTGTGTTTTTGCAATACAGAATTCTGGAAAGCTTTTTCAAAAATGCAAATTATATTATTTCTTGAAAAGGTAAGAAAGACTTAAGACACTAGACCCTGAATTTCTACGTGTCAGGGCGTATGCCCGGTCTTCGCTTCGGCACCTGGAGTATGGTTATCCTGGGCGGAGTTCGACCATACTCCTTTTTCTAGGCCTCTGCTTTATTTTGGATTGAGTGTTCTGCCATGGTTACCTCACTTCTGTTGTATTTCTGTGCCTCGTCTGCGGCAAGTGCTTCTTGATGGGGTTCCCTCCCGTCACCGTTGGCGGTGCCCAGCGTGAGAGAGAGATGAACTTTGATGGCCATACTCTGGAGGTGCCCGGACTTTCCTTTCTTCTCGACACAGTGCGGGATGCAACCATGGGAAGTACCTCGTTGTGGCCTGGTGAGAGTGTCACCCGTGTTGTCTGTTGTGTCTATTAGCCTTACGTCTCATGTCGTTGCATGGGGTATCGTTTAGTGCGTCAAGGGCACCTGTTAGATTTCTCATATAGGGAAGTTTGCGGATTGGCACTCTGCCCCTGGATTCGGTGCTTTTGGTGCCTATTTCCTTCATTCCTCAGGGTTTTGGTTCATATTCTGCATTGGCCAAAATGTACTTTGATTCTCGAATCGCTCTCTGGTTGGGCATGGTTCGGCTATCGGTTATGGGCTTGGCTAGTGCCTTTTCCTGTGAGTAGGCGATTTTTTGCTTTGCGATTTTTGCTTCATAGTCAGACTGATTCATTGTTAGATCGTCGCGTTCTTCCCTTTGGGGGAGAGGTGTTGTGAGCCGGATGAATGTACATCTTTGTCTTTTCCTGGGCTCGTGGGTCAGCTCTTGTGCAGTTTTCCGCTGTCGACTTTCCACCTTCTGGCGACCTTCGCTTCGAGGTAATTGGGTTTCTCGTTTCATCCCTCGTTGGGCGTCACATCTATTACCCGGCTTGGCTGCCACTACCGTTGCTAATCCGTCATCCGTGTTGAATTTGAGGACACCGTGAAAGGTATACGGGATTGCCTGCAGCTGGAACAGTGCTGGCCGGCCTAGTAGGATATTGTGATCAGCCGGGCGGTCAACGACTGAGAATTCGAGTGCCCTTGTTATTCGTTTGGTTCCATCATGACTGATAAATGTAAATGGCAGTGTTATTGTTCCTGTTGACCAAATGACATGACCGGTAAACCCAACTAACGGGCCCTATCGTGGCAACTGGATGTGCTTTTTTCCATTCAATCGATAACTGTCGAAGGCAGTGTTCATAAATCACGTTGACCCTGGTTCCAGTATTGATGTATACTTGTTCAACACGGTTTTGGAAAATGAAATTGGTGATGTGCAAGGGATCATTTGGATCCTAGTGCTCTGGTCGGGGATTGTGCGTTGAAAATCTTATATTAAGGATGTTTTGATGGTATACCTGCACGTCCACGCGCTGGCTATGGCGATTGCTACATGGGCGAGGCCCTATAACGGTGAGTATCTCGGCCCTTCTTTCATTATCCTTACCCCCATCTTTTTGATTTTTGGGCTAATGTTTGTCCCCGTCGAATCTCGCCCTGAGGTCCTTCGCTATGTCAACTATATTTCCCACTAGTTGTTTCTCATCAATCTCTCGCTTCAATACTGTACACTCGCTGGTGTTGTGTGTTTTGCTTCGATGGTACTCACAGAACTTGGTCTTTTCTTTGCTCTCCTTGGCTGGAGTCTTATTGATGTTGTGGACATCGTTGTGGCTAATTCTGCTATCATCTATGTTGAATGGTCTATACCGTCGTGATATGTGCCTGGAATGACGGTCATGTCTCTGCTGGTTGACGTCTTGCTTTTCTTGCTGAACTGGGCTTGGTCGGGGTGCCATTTCCTCCTGTTTGTGGTAAGCGTTGGCCATGGCCTTGAGATTGGCCTCTTTTTGTTCCTCCCCCGCAATTTGACGTATGTATTTTTCCACAGGGAACTTGAGTTCATCCCTGGATCGGGGAACTGTTCCTTGCATTTTTCTTGATAGGGGTCCAGGAAGCAGACCTTGTGCAAAAGCTCTTGTCACCAGGAATTCTTCACGCCCCGGGACATTTAGGGTAGCAAGCATGAACCGATCATAGTAGTCACGGATCAATTCTCCTTCTTTTGTTTGCACGCCATCATGGAGTTGGCATCTCCTTTTCCTTTTCTCAATTGCATGAAGTTGTTGAAGAAAAGGTATTTCAACTGCTCAAAACTTGAGATACTGCCTGGCCTTAGAGACTTGAACTACTTGCCTGCATTTCCTGTTAAGGTACAAGGGAAATACGTGTAGGTGAATCGGCGATCCATCTTAAGAGATGTCATCATCCACTCGTAGTTGTCGATGTGGTCATCTGGGTCTGTAATGTCGTCATATGTTTGGAATCATTTGATGGGTTTGAGCCATAAGAACTTTCCTATGTGCACATGCAAACCCTAATGCTTGGATCTAGGTTTCTCTAATTGTACATGCATTCATCCAAGACTTGAAAACCCTAGATCTAGTGTATATAATTCGAATTTGAAATAAGAAATTCAGATCTAGATGATTACCTTTTGTTGCTTGCTTGAAACTTCTTGTTCTTGGAGCTTAGAGTGACAAGTGTCACTCCTCTAATGGCTTACAACACCAATTGGCAATAGGGGAATATGAGAGAGGGTAAGGACTTATGATTTTCGGCTCTAGGGTTTCCAGGAGAACAAGTGGCCGAAAATCATATCCCAAGGGTCCTATTTATACTGTGAGCAGTTAGGGTTTCAGTCAAAATCCTAATGGACAACTTATTCACCAAGCAGCCCATGGAACCTTCTGGAGTAAGGCCTTGGACGAAATCTAGATGGGTTCCTACCCACAATTTCGTCCACCCCTTAACCATAAAGGCTTCCCAGCCCAAAAAGCAACTATCACACATTTAACAGTTTAAGCCCCTTTATTCAATTAACCTCTTTTAGTCACCAAATTAATTCTTAATTAATTTTTAACTAATATCAATTAAATAATATGATTATTCCTTTTAAAATATTATTCTCATAATATATTAATAAAATCATAATATCTTCTCTCTCTCCATAAATTACCCTGTCAAGTTGTTATGGTGAAGGTAACCCAAAAGGACCATGCACAACCGGGTCAAATACTTACCAAATATAGTTACGGGCTTAGACACTAATCCAACATCATTGCAGTGTGCATGATCTCATACTGCAGGAGTTCATGGGTGAAGTTGGAGCTTGCGCTTCGCATGGGGTTGTCCATGTATGAATATGGCATACAACCATGAGCCATGTGTTGTTACATCTGGTAGGGGCTCGCATACATCTGGTTATGCATGGCTGCCTGCGAGATGTATGGCTGATACTGTTGTAGGTTTGGCTACAATCCAAGGTTCTGGATTGCATATTGCCATGCTGAAGGAACTAGATATGGGCTTATTCCTGTGTACTGTTTTGTGTACGGGTTGTACGGCTGACCGACTATCATGAAGGGGTTAAATTCGGGTGCTACCGAGAGCTGGACGTCGGATCCATAAGGGCCAGGTCCCTGGCTGGATGAAGTCTGCACGCATGTTACTTTCGGCAGAGACGGTGCAGGGGTTTCACCTGGCGTCTTATGTACAAGCTGGTTGATACTCGGCGGTTGCTGTGCAAATATCAGCGCATAAGACAACCCTGCCATGGCGGCATGTGGGTGGACCATCGAGGAATATTGTGGTTGTGGCTGAATGGTGTGAGGGATCCAGGTTCCAGTGCCAGAAATGTGTAGGAAGGATTGTTGTTGTGATGCAGGGAACTCTGTTTGTTGCACTGCGATGATTTGTGGAGTTGTAGTTACGATTTCTATTTGTGGGGCTGTGCTGGTTGTTGGGCGCCATAGATTGGCGATGTAAATTGTCGTCGTTTCAGCTGCAGAACTGGACGGTGTCTGTGAGACCGGTGTGCGGTTTGAGGCATGCTCCTCCTGAACGGAAGTTTTCCCGCCATCAAGTGACTGCATTGGGCGCAACAGGCATTTCTCCGCTGCTCCCGATGTCACTGGGATATCGCCTGCCATTGTTCCTTTCTGGGTTTGTTTCGTGGATGTATCGTTCTAAAGATACGCCCGGATGGCGCCAAATGTTGTGATATGATGTAGAGGATGGATTCGGAACTGCAATAGGGATCCGTTTGAGTATCTTCTCCTGTTATCATAGTGGAAAAGAAAGAAATGACCGTTAGTCAACGTCCGGGAGGAGTTCCCGAGACAAAGCTCCGACGATCAAGTCAGTATGAGATCTGAGAAAGATGGTAAAAGATTACAGGGAAGAGTGTCACAACTAGCCTTTTTGGCTAGGAAATTTCGTCCGCAAGTAAGCAAGTACTATTGTGAGACTTATGCTAACACTTCTAAGTGTACAATTTTAGTTCCTAATGAGCCATGAAGTGTTAGAATGAAAACTCTCCAAGTATGTGAAACCTCTCCCAATTCTCTCCAAGTATGTGAAACCTCTCCCAATTCTTTCCAAGTATGTGAAACCTCTCCCAATTCTCTCCAAGTATGTGAAACCTCTCCCAATTCTCTCCAAGAATAGTGAATCTCTCCCAAATCTCTCCAAGAATACGAAATCTCTCCAAGAATAGTGAATCTCTCCCAAATCTCTCCAAGAATAGTGAATCTCTCCCAAATCTCTCCAAGAATAGTGAATCTCTCCCAAATCTCTCTAAGTATGCGAAATCTCTCCGAGAATAGTGAATCTCTCCCAAATCTCTCCCATATGCGAAATCTCTCCAAGTATGTGAAATCTCTCCCAAATCTCTCCAAGTATGTGAAATCTCTCCCAAATCTCTCCACGGATCTCAAATCTCTCTCAAATCTCCCTAAATACCTTCCTTAGTCTAAAACCGCTTAAAACCGGAAGAGGAAACCCCGAAAAGGACCATTTTTGTCCAGAACCCTCTTGGTCCATACTCCTTTTGGTCCTGAACCTCTTGGTCCGGAACCCTCTTGGCCGGAACCCTCCTGGTCCGGAACCTCTTAGTCCGGAATGCCTCCTAAGGAACCAAGAGGACTCACCACTTCGGAACTTTCCCCCCCTTCTTGCTTCGGAACTTTGCTTCGGAAGACTGCTGGCCGGACCGGACTCCACTCGCATGACTCCGAAAGTAGGCATCGACTTCGGAACTCCGCCTGATGACTCCGGAAAGCACTGTTCACTTCGGAACTTGTTCAGCACCTACGGAACTTACCCAGTAGCTTCGGAAATTGACTCCGGATTTTGCTAAGAGGCTCCGGAACTTTGAGAAATGCTCCGGAAATTTCAGAAGGACTTCGGAAATTGCCCTAGAGTTCCGGAATTCACTTTTTAGCCCCGGAATTTGGACTATTCCGGACATTTCCTTCATTTTGGGGTATTTTGAGGTCAGGAATCCCCCCAAACTCGTGTTTTTCTTAGCTAAGACCCCTAAAACCTTTATTTTATGCCAAATTTAATTATTTAAATTATATTTACATAAATTAAAAAGTTAGGATTTAGGAAAACCTTATCCTAAATCAAGAAAAGGACAAAAGGATTGACCTTGTGATTTGATGAAATTCCTCATTTCCCATGCAAATCACAGTATTCCATGCTTTACCCACCAAATATCCACGCATGGACCACCAGGTCCCCATGCATCAAAGATTCCTTTCCTTTTCCTTATACTCCAAAGCAACGACAGTGAGGGAGTTTAGACTCCACTTTTTCTCTCACTTTTCTCATTTCCTCTCAAAACTCATCTCCAAGCAAGAACAAGAACTTGCTGAAAACAAAATTCTCAATTTCTCCCTGGAGTTGTAAGGATAACTTTCTCCCAAGGAAGTTCTTCATCTCAGCAAGAGTTCAAGCTTGAGATCTTCACTCCATAACTCCAAACAACTCCTCAACCAACTCAAGGTGAGCTTCATACCCCTACCTTTTCAATATTTTAATGTTTTGGGGGAGAGTACAAGTCAAATCTTGCCTAAATACTTGAATAATTGCTTATATACGTATGATTATATGTGTGTGTGAAATATTATTAAATTAATATTTTAGTAATATACTCATGAACGTAAGAATTCTCAATTTCATAAAGAACAGAGGATAATTTGTGTACAAGAGAGCCTCCCAACTATTGGATGTGTTCAACTTAAGCTCTTTATCTATGCTTTCATGTCTAGAAATAAAACTTATAAAAAGGAAACTTGATAAGTTGACACTTATTCTAGTGATTTTCGAAAATGTGAACTTTGTGACTATTTTGCAAACTGTCAGGGAGTATTTTATAAATATTCAATATAAAATTTGCGTCAAGAAAATACATAAATAGAGCCCTTATGACAGAAATATTCGCATGTCATAATCTGCTGTCATAAAACCTCCAAGAACATAAGTAATGTTCTATGTCTCATAAAACAGAAAATGCGTGTCATAACCGGCAGTTATAAATTTATACAAATTATAACTTGACACTTTTTCTCTTGGACTAAAACGACTTATTTTTCAATAAACGAAAAGGAACGAACACGAACACCTAGTTAACAAGCACAATCAACGATATGGAACGAGAACGATATTTCTATTGAATAAGTACGAGTTTCGTTATTTATCTAACAAATAATGGATCTCTAACGATTGCTCAAAAGGTTGTTAATATTCTAGTCAGACAAATCTCAAAAGTACCTAAATATAAAAATATTAGTGTACGTCTAAGTCCTGTAAGGAGTTATAGCCAGAGTCTCCTGGAGGGAGAGCGAGAATTTGTGTATAGATCTATACGGGGTTGGCACCCCCACCTTCGTTGTTCGCTACAGCTAGACAGGCCAGTCTAGGGTGACAAATGTCTTTTTCCAAACTGAGGGCGCTTGAGAAACACCAAAATAGGCACTGCGTCAGATTAGTATGGTTATAACGACTCACTAGAATATGTTATATTAACTGGAAATTTATGTAAGGAAAACCTCATAAATAAACTTTGGCACATTGTGTTGACTGTCCTACACGTGATAGGTGATGGTCCGCATTTGTTGTGTTGACTGTCCTTCTTCATCGCGTAGAATATCCACAATAGCCTTGTTGATTCTTTCTCCTACAAGTATAGAGTCGTAATACTGCTATTTTTACAAATTAAAAAGCGTAGGACTCTATGGAAAACGTTTGTAAACGATTTTGATAACGATAAACTAACCCACACATATACATAGTTGGAAACTAGAACTTACGATTATTTTATAGCAGAAAATATAGGATTTTCTGGGGAAAACGATTTTTCTACGATTTCGATAACGATAAACTAGAAAGCACACACTCAATTTTACTCGATAAGAGGAACAAGATTTTCAACCATATTTCCTTTTTGAAAGTAAGGGATTTTTCTTGAAACGGTTGATTGTTACTATTCAAACGAACTATTCTCGGACATAGCTCGCTTTTACAAATCACACTACTTTTCAAAATCACTCCTTATAAGGATGAACAAAAGTAATGTCATGCATACACATATTCATGATTTTCAAGTAAAGACTTCCAACGATTTCATAGAAAATATCGGATTTTCTGAAAGTACAACAAGAACGATTCTAAACAAGTGTAAACAATTTTATACACAAAACTGCTTATGAACTCACCAACTTTTTTAGTTGACGCTTTTCAAAACGACTTGTATTCTCAGGTATCTAGTAAGCAGGTAGCAAGGGACACAGATGCAAGACTTTTAGTTGTAGCTTGGATTTTTCTGCTTATGTCTCTTTTGTGTAATTCGAAGAACAAATACAATATGTAAACAATGTAAGTTTGTTATCTCAATGTATGATGTTTGGATTGCTCTATTTCATTTATATTCAATTGTTATGATACTGCACAATGAAGTCACCCGCCTCCGGATGTTTCCGCCGTCTGGTCTGGGGGTGTGACAAAGAGAGAATTTTGTCTCCTTCCTTGTCAGGAAGATGGATCCTTTTATACCTTTTTTAGAGGCGTATCCCTCAACCGATTTTTTTGAGGATTCCCTTGTGAGGTGCGACTTAGCGGACCCATATTGGAGGGTCCTTCGTCACGCCTTTTGCCTCATTCCCCCATTGGCTGGGAGGGAATCTCCTAATCGTTAATAAAGATCGTGGCTATTGTCTAATGGGCGAGTAGATCTCTCTGATTGGTCCAACATTTTCTGGGATGTAACTTCCTGAAATAGGGGTTAAGGTGCGGTTCTGTGCCTTAACCGCTATATCAGCGTTCTTCGTGTTGGCGAAGGCCCGGACTTGGCTTTAGACTAGGTTCTGACTAGGCCAAGCCTGGTGTCAGTTTGACTTCTTTCTTGATGTTCCCCAGAGGGATACGTTAACACTTCAATACCAAGAATCCGAATAGAACGATGATCCACCAAGCAGAATACCCAGTTCTCCTCCACTTAGGGTTCAGACTACCACCCAACGGGTGTTGAAACCAAACCATAACTCAAACTGGATCAACCAAGTAAAACCATCCCTGAACCCGGGAATGAATAATACACACAGGATGATCATCCAGATAAGGATCAAACAAATCCAAAGAGAATCTAGAATTTCAGTTGAAGGCCTGAAATTCCCAATCATGACCACTTAACATTGAGGTTCCCTTACAAGAGCATAACCCAATACTGACTTATGATCCAATACATACACTCCTTGCCTACAATTCCAACCACCAAACCAGTACCTGGCCTACCTATCACCCAAGAACACATACCCTTGATCATATCACCAACATCCATATCACATCAAACCACATGTGCACTTCCTCCCTGACAACGTGTCTCCATACACCACGACCAACAGTCCCCATACTAGGTTACATCCCAACACTGCAATTCACAAGCATGATTACTCCTCCTCCGAACCCGGAAGAATGAAAGGGAAAAAGTTGCTGCTATTTATAGTGACATACCAAAGCATCAATCAACCATTCTACTTCTAACTGAAATCCCTAAATCGATCATAATGGTCGATCCATCCTTGAGTCCCGCGACTCGAATGCACGACCTTCGGCAAAACCCTCGAGATCTCAAAACCAATAAGCTTATGCAACAATAACCAAAGATCAACAGATGTGGAGCTACTGCGATGAACAATGGTATAAAACCATGCTAATCACTCCCAACCAGTCTTTAGAATTCCCAAAACTTTCCTTGTCTCGAGTATGGATCCTGTGCGTCCAGTAGTATGGGCCGAATACTACGTTCCACACCTATCCATACTTTCCTCAAGAATCATCTTGGGTCCTCTAAGACCTACTCATGAAATACTCCTAATACCTAATTAACAGCAATAGAATCGCAATAAAATACTTCCTAGGATTTCCTAGGATATCCCCTCCCCCTGCCATCAGCTACTGAAGGGCTCCAATCAACGTTAGCCAACCACTTCATGAATACAATTACATGCAACAAAACTTAAATAATTCGACTAAAGGACCCAACCCTACAACGGTTAGACTCAAACGAGAGCTGCATAATAGGGCCAAATCCTTCATTCTAAGATTATTTAACCTCCATAGCATGTAACTTAGTGTATTCATTTGGTAATTATCTCACATCACAAAGCACAAAGCAAGCAACATTCGAGCAGTGGAGACGATTGGCACTAAGACACAATAAAATCAGGCACATCCTCATACAAAAATCTCGATTGCTATCTCTCAGCATCTCGGATACACCCTCATCCTGCCCTCACTCTCTTAAGAGTGGCTAACCATCCCACGCTCTATCTAGCCATGAACTGCACTCACTCATGAAACTTCCACCAACCCTGCAGCACTCGTGTACGCTAATCATACATAAAAATGGATCCTATAGACGGTCGAATACTCGATTCTACCCTAAGCCCTTCATCAAACAAGAATAGGAAATAAAGTTGAACCAAACATTCTCAGGCTGTAAAATCTTAGTTATGTACAACTATGATGCTTACACAAAGCAACTACAATAATGATGTCAATTTCATATAGGGAAGACCCTAGGCTATCACACATCATATAATCAGGCAACTCTATCATGAAATTCCTGAAGATCCCTAGCCTATCACTAGCATGTTGTTCTAACATATCACAATATCAAATAACTGTGTAGGAATTTGGGGTCTACTTATTGGCTCTGGCTGATCGTACACATCGTATCCTCCTTGATCATTTTGAAAACCATTTGAAAACCATTTTGAAAATCTTTTTCCTTAGTTTGAGACTAGATTCACACGAGTGTTCCTCCAATTCACTCAAACCAAGGCTCTGATACCAACTTGTAACATCCCAAAAATTCAACAAATTTAAAACTTTTCAAAACAACCCTTTTGTCTAATAGAAGTGTTACAGAACCATTGTTTCAAAACATTATTTAAAATCAGATTCTCCCAAGATCCATTTAGTTGTAAAACCAAGGATGTGTACGGTCACGCCTTCGCCTTGCCACGATCCACTGAAGTACCTGAAACCATAAACCGAAACTATAATCACTTAGTGAGTTCCCCCAAAATACCAACACACGAATAAATAACATATTTAAATAACAACATGTACTGGGTCCACAGCTGAAAGACTGGATTAATAATATGAGTTTGGCTTGCCTATCGGGCCCACAACTCATATATGGCTTGCTCCTGAGCCCACAACATAAGTATAGCTTGCCCTCGGGCCCACAACTTATGTATGGCTTGCTTCTTAGTCCAATCAGTCCTCAGATTAGAATACAAATGTTTAGCCCTCAGTACGAGTCTGGCATACCAATCGGTCCTCAGCTCATTTCTGGAATACTACTAAGCCTTCAGTATGAGTTTGGCATGCTCCACGCGGCCCTCAGCTAATATTTGGAATGCTCTAATACCCTTAAGCCCTCAGTACGAGTCCGACATACTACCCAGTCCTCAACTCATATCTGGAATGCATCTAAGCCCTCAGTATGAGTCTGGCATTCCCCGCCCGACCCTCAGCTCATATCTGGAATGTTGTAGGGTTTGTTGGCTACAACATGAAGTAGTACAACCTCAACCCAACACAATATGTCTACCAATAACAACATATACAGATAATCACGCAGACAGAATCATAGGTAGTCCTACCGATCTACCAGACTAGCATATCAATAACTAGCATAATCATGCATATCTATTCCATACTCAACATATCAAAAAATATCAGGTTATCAAACCAATGGACTGGCCTTGGTGTCTTTGACCCGTAAGTACAGTGAGGAAAACTCACCTTGCAGATTGATCAGAACCGATGAGGATCGACTCTGAATCTCACAGAAGGAATCACTGGCTGCTAGCTCGTAAGAATCCCCGCGCTATCAATCACAAGTTAAACATCCATAAATAATCGGATCCGATCAGCACTAAGTGTCCAAACTAGGGTAAAATACCTTTTACCCTCTTCATAACTTGACCCCAAAGCCAAGGCCCAATGCAACAATTCGAAAGGCCCAAACATGGCCCAAAACATCACAAGGTCAACCCTGATTAAACTTTTGGTCAAAGTCAAAGTCAACAACCCATGTTGACCAAACACACTGTGTTGCCCCTTGGACACGCCATGTTCTTCCATCATTTAGATAATCGGGAAAACCCCAACCAACATACTGTCTTGGCTTGCAAACACGCCGTGTTTGCCTAAGATTCAACAGCTTAATACAATAAGTTGTTTTTTCCGATACCAAGAGCTCCAAAGCTTAGATCTAGCCTCTCATGTGGTCTAGAAGGATAAAGTTTCCAACTTCGTCCATTGGGACTACCCAAAAGGTACAAAACTCAATCCATAAGCTTAATAGTGCAAGGGCTTAACCAATAAGAACTTAATCCATAAAGACATAGCCCCAAAACATAGATATGACTTCCTTGAGTTGGAAAACCACATAAAGTTGCCAAATTTACGTTCATGCATGTCTATATGAAGCTCTTAAGCTTAAAAAGGACTTAATAATTGATTTAATGCATGCATGACACCAAAACTCTCATAAAACTTTCACCTTTATGCTCAAGGATACCAAAACAAACTCAGATCTGAAAGAACAAGCCCTTAAACGACCTAACTCATCCATTAACCCAAAACGGGACCAAAGGTACAACAAACTAGCTATGATGAGATCTAAACATATACAAGACAAGATGAAAAATTGATACCTCAGAAAGCTTCCCCACGAGATGATGATTTTGGATCCAAATCCTTTTCCCCAAGAAAAGCAACTTAAAGATCTTCTCTTCTTTCAAAAATACCAAAAATGAGCACCAAGAACTTCTTACTAGCTCAAGAACACCAACAAGAGACTTAAAGATCGATTTTAGGGTTTTAGTGGCAATGGAGGCTGGTAAGGAGGCCAACCATGAGGACTTAAGGCCTTTATATAGGGTCCAACACCCTAAAAATCAGGATTTTCTCCACCAGCCGCCAACACGCCGTGTTATGGCACAAACACACCGTGTTGGCCTTAATGAAAGTCGCGTTTTTTCTTATCTAGTAACGTTGTGTCGAATCCTCAGAAGGTGATTATATCCAAAGTTGCTCCTCAAAAA
This sequence comes from Lactuca virosa, assembly GCF_052849685.1. Lineage (NCBI taxonomy): Eukaryota > Viridiplantae > Streptophyta > Magnoliopsida > Asterales > Asteraceae > Lactuca > Lactuca virosa. Next base: position 138,171,985 of record NC_136430.1, read on the forward strand.
TTCGGGTGTTACATATTAGCACGTTTTTGTCAGTGTTTTCTTATAAAATGCTAGCTATATCCCATGTATTACTCTGAGTTACGTATTTCTCATTATTTTCATAGAATGCCCGTACTACTTACTTTTGTTATACATTTCAGGACAATTTAGCACGGATATAGAATAAGACACCTTGAGGATGCGTTTAATGGAGCATTATAGACAGATTGGAGCTCGAAACTTATCGAGGATGCTAAGAAATGATTGGAAACTGCTTAAATCAAGGAAAAAACAAACATTTTGGACGAAAAAAAAGGAACTTCGATCGTGCTTCTCTCAAAAACACGATCGTATGAAGTCTCCGAGGATTGTTTACCTTGGCTTGAAGTATCAGAAAGAAAAGGAAAAAATTTGATAGTGTTTCCCAAGGAAACACGAACTTGTTGATGTATTGATGTTCAAAAATTCTTGAAAATCAGTTGAAAGACAAACATGAGCCTGGCACGATCAAAGTCCAAAAAAATCGATCGTGTTTATTTTCGACTCTTATTTTAATGTATAAATAGGCCCTTATAACATTCCTGTCACCCTAATCTTCGGCCAAAGACGAATCCTGAATGCAGAGAGGCGGTTTTCTGAAGATTCCAAGTGCAAACAATGATCCGAAGAATATGATTCGATCTGTATCATCAGTTTACTAAGATTATACATTTAGAACTTGTTTATCTTCTGTAATTCGTTTTTAACCATGTCAGACTAAAAGCCCTAGGTTTAAGTTTCGCAAAAGACTCGACTTTTCGTTCAAGTAATCATTAGGCACAAATTTTTGTTGTGTTTACTGTTTAGTTTTATCAGTTTTATGCTTAATTGAATGTTTGATTTGGATTCAATTTTTGTTGACCACTTTAATTTTCATTCCTGTTATCTGATTGTTTAGATACGTAATTTCCTTAATTAATCAGTATACATAACAAATATTATATTTGTTTTGTGTTTGGGATTAACTCTAATATAAATTGATCATACAAGTTCTTACACTTCCGATCTTGTACGAAGTATTGGACTTTACTGGGAATTTTACACTATATCTAATGTTACTTTTCTTAATTAATTAAGAGCTTATTTATTTAATTCAGTAAAAAGTAAGGTTTAATTCAAAGAGCTTGTTTTGGTTAAACATTTTAGTAAAAGAAAGTTTTTAAAGCTTATTAATGATTTTCAGTACCAGTTTAAATATCACACAATTCAATAATCATGTTGAAGGTTATTTGCATGATGAAGAGAGTCATCGCAAAGTTGAAATTGCTTTTACTTTCTGAATTTTACTCAAGTATTTTAATTGTGTTTTTTTTATAAATTTCTGTTTAAATTAGTTTTAATAGTCATCACCCCCCCCCTCCATTTTAATTTTTGTCATATGAGTGTATGCTTACGCAAGCGAGACATAGAACTTAGGTTGTGCCCATGTAGATTCGACCTTGCTTCCCTACACTACCCCATAGTGCATTTGAGCAATATTTTTATTCATATTATTTACTTGTTTAGGCGTTGTGACATGCACCTAACAATCTTCCATACCTAATACCAATTTACTTGTTTAGGCGTTGTGACATGCACCTAACAGTCTTCCATACATAATACCGTGCACTCCAACTCAGTCACACATACATCATATTACACGAAGTCATACAAGGTCACACATATTATAGTTAGAAAACTCACATGATGTTACAAAATACAATCTCACAAGTCCCTTAGGAACAAATCGCTAGCACAAACCACCTAAAACCATACGGATGTCAAAGCTCAACCAATAACTTAAATCCATCAATGTTTGACCAAAAGTCTGACTTGGTCAAAACGCCAACAGTCTTGATGCACAACCTGCAATGTCGAAAACATAGACGTTTCATGTTCACAAAATGACAAAACAGTCGGGACAACCCTAGACTCAATGTGTCGCGTCCATCTAATGGATGGGTCACGCCCCTCGTCCAAGCAACGTACTTCATTAACCACTTAATCCTTTAAGCAAACAGTTCAAACTTTCCAAAAACCTTTCAATAAGGTTGTTAATGAATAGAGTTTTCAACTTTATCTAGATCCAAGGCTCAAACATGAAATTACCCAACCCTAGATCCAAAATACATGAAAATGGTAAAAACCCCATGCATGGTTCAAATAGAGCTCATCCATGCTCTCTTCTCATCTCCAAATGTCCATAAGCCATCAAATAACAAGCAAAATGCTATAGAGTTTTCCAAACTCCAAAAACAACTTGCAGAAAGGACCAAAAGTGACCAAATACACACCCAAGTCCTACATCTATGCATGAAACTCATAAAGCAAGGAACTTTATGACTTACAATGGTCCAAAAAAATAGGAGAATGTTAGATCTTCTCTAGAGAATGCTTCCTTGCACCAAAAGCTTCTAACTTCTTTTTCAAGAATCACTCTAAAGCACCAAGAACACACGAACACCAAAGGAGAAGGCTAGGGTTTTACTTTAGGGTTTCTTGGAGGTGGAGGATGCATAAATGAGGAAAATTTAGGAGTTAGTTCCCCTAAATAGGGCTCAAGACCCAAATTATTAGGGTTTGGGCTGCTAGTTAAGATGCACCACGCCCAACATTCGTCACTACAGATGGCCCCTCTTAAGACATCACGCCAAGCCACAAAACAACTCTTTTCTTAAGCATTAAAACAATAACTTGGTAAATAAATACATATATGGAAACAAGACGTTACATGCGAAATCATCTCATCACCAAAAAAACCATTTCAAAATATACATTCTTGTGTATCGATTCATCCTCCATAACTCTCTCTCTCTCTCTCTCTCTCTATATATATATATATATATATATATATATATATATATATATATATATATATATATATATATATATATATATATATATAAGGTTGTCAAGCTGGCATATTAGGGTTTCTTGAAATTTGGGCTTTTGAATTTGTTGCTGAAATCAAAATTAAATTAGGCTTCATTTTATTTTTGGAAATTAAATGTTGGTTTTTTTTTTGTTAAAATGATCAACTTCTTCCTTCCATCTTTTTATAGAGTTTTTAATAATGGGGACAGTGTTGATGGTGCTAGACGGTGGTTGTGAATGGTTGTGGTAATGGTGATAAACATTTTCTATTTTAATAATTATATAATAATTAATATAAATACTAACTAATCAAAAAGAAAGATATAAAAGAAATTAAAAAAAGCTAAATAAGTCATTTCATATGGGACATAGCCTAACCACATTGCAATTTGAAACTACATGGACTTTCCATGAAGACGAAAAAAGATAGAAAAATAAAACCTAGAATATGCGACCAAAAGGACCATTTATGAAGTTTAATATATTTTAAATATTTATAAACTCTACCTCCACATGTACATTCTCACATGCATACTAAAACATACATAAACTCCGACCAACGGAGATGTTAACTTGCAATAAAGAATCTATTATACAACTTGACTTGACTTGTACAGTTAATATCATGAAGCCATTACATTTCCCCAAAATTTTAAACGAATTAATAATGAATCAAAATTGTGTTTTTCGTCTTGTTTGTTAACAACCAACAACTCCACATATGTCCACGTGTGCCTTTCTTACGTCACATGAAACATAACATGGAAAATAGCTAAAAAAAATATAAAACAAAAACAAAATAGGTAATTAGAAGCATTTCCTGTGGACTATAGATGGACCAAACTCGTCATACTCGGCCTTTGTTATCCACATCTGATTTGAACAAAAGAAAAGTTAGTTAGTCGAATACGTCTTAGAATGAATTACGGAAAATCGCATCATATTATACACTTTTTTTTTTACCAATACAGAAAATGTCTTCATTTCTTCTCCATAATAGCAACGTAGTTTCATTTCTTTACATATAATAGTAACGTACTTCCATTTCTATACATATGTAACAATATGTAACAAGTAGAGTACATTACGGATAAAAGAAACGAAACCCAAGTGTGTTGCTATTATCGGTAAAAAGAAAAGCTGTGTTGCTATTATGTGTATAAAAAATATAAGTACATTGCGTTATGGGTGGAGAATACAAGTATTTTGCTACGATTGGTAAAATATAAAGTATGTTGCTGATATTGGTAATGAAGTAAAGTATGTTGCTATTCCCAACAATGTACTTAAGATCTCTTTACCCACAATTGCAATGTACATGGATTTATCATCCATAATAGCAATATGTAACTACAATAGCAATGCACTTGTATTTTTTTACACAAAGTGCCGTGTAATTACAATTCCTTACCCATAAAAGCAATGTAGTTACATTTCAATATCGTTATTACCTAACAATACGTAGAAGTACGATACTATTAATGGTATAAGATAAGCAACATCGTTATTGGTAAAAAGATGTACATACACTGCTATATGGTTAAAAAGAATATAAGTACGTTGCTATTATGAGTAAAACACTATTTAAACATCATTCATCCGGTCAACACTTTATCAGGGCTTCAATTTACCTGTTCGAAGGTGCTGAGAGATGCAAGGATTGATCCGCCGATCCACACATTGTATTTTCTCTCGGGACGCGCAACCACCTTGATCTTCATGCTGCTAGGAGCAAGGGCAGTGATTTCCTTGATAAACCGGTCAGTGATGCCCGGTAACATGGTTGACCCACCACTAAGTAGAATATTTTCATAAAGATGCTTCCTCATATCAACATCACACATCATGATAGAGTTGTAGGTCAACTCATGAATACCAGCAGCTTCATATCCAATCAGAGATGGCTGGAAGAGAGCCTCTGTGCAGCGGAATCTCTCATCCCCAATCTCGATAACCTGCCCATCTGGCAGTTCATAAAGCTTTTCAACAGAGGAGCTAGTTTTTGCGGTTTCAAGCTCTTGCTCGTAGTCAAGAGCCACGTATGCAAGCTTTTCTTTCACATCACGGACAATTTCCCGTTCGGCTGTTGTAGTGAACATGTAGCCTCTTCCGGTCAGGATTCTCATTAGATTATCTGTGAGGTCACGACCAGCGAGATCAAGACGGAGGATGCCATGGCGAAGTAGATAACCATTGTAAATTGGGATCGTGTACGTAACACCTTCTCCGGAATCCAACATGACACCTATAAAAAATATGAGTTTACACTAATGGAAAAAGAAATGATGGAGAGGGTTTCAAGCCAGTAAAATGAGTACAAGGCTATAGTTTCAAAGTACCTCAATTAGAAACACTTTAAGGGTCGGTTTGGTTGGATGGAATGGAACAACGAGGGAATGTAACAGATAGGGTATTGGAATGGAACAACAATAGATACGGCGATGGAATAAAATCTAATTAAAAACCAAATGAGATTGTTATAAAAGTAGAATTCTTTCGTTAATTTTAAAGGTAAAATTGTAATTTTATTAAAATAATGAAATTCTTTTTAAACAAAATTGTGCAACTAGGAAAATGTGTTTTATTGTAATTTTTTACTCTATACCACATTACTTCATAAACGGTCATTGAGTTTTCTTATTCCCATGGAAAGAGCCAGTCCATTACTTTAGTCATTCCATCATACCAAACAGTACATATGTATTTATTTTCTCGTTTGAGTGTAGAAAGGTGTGAATTAAACTTTATGGAAAGCATGGGTATAATTGAGGGTGGCTTTAGAGATTAGTCAATGTGATTGCAAAAATTTCTCAAATAGTTAGGTCCATTGTTAAGACCATTTTCTCGATATCAAAATGCAAATTATACCAAAACAGCAATGTGAAACTAACCAGTTGTACGACCACTCGCGTACAAAGAAAGCACGGAGCCAATTGCAACGTACATGGCCGGAACATTGAAAGTCTCAAACATAATCTGTGTCATCTTCTCTCTGTTTGCCTTTGGATTTAATGGTGCCTCAGTAAGAAGCACAGGGTGCTCTTCTGGAGCAATACGCAGCTCATTATAGAAAGTGTGATGCCAAATCTTTTCCATATCATCCCAGTTGCTGACAATACCATGCTCAATTGGGTATTTCAATGTCAGCATACCTCTTTCTAACATGGCTTCATCTGCAACATAAGCATCCCTCTGGTCCATCACCATAATACTAGTGTGACGCGGCCTACCCACAATATTGGGGAACACCACCCTAGGAGCATCATCACCAGCAAAGCCCGCCTATAAATTTAATCAAAGAAAAAAAAGGAACTCCAGTTTGAGTAACCTTATACCAATTTTATGTAATAGAATTGTTTTTTGACAATATATGCAACATGATAACCGGATACCTCATTACTTGGTCCATGTTAAATGCTTATTTATTTAAAAAAATTGATCCAATTTTATGTAACTGCCCCCACAACCCAAAAAGGTGAAATTATTACAGGGTTAAAAGTACAATTCTCTTCATTTAATTTATAGAAAAAGAAAGAAAAAAATGTACAGTTGTCGGATTTCTAAGAGTACGAAAGCTAATACTCACTGCCAGAGTGCCAGATACTTGTTATTGCACTACCTTTTGTTGTTTTGATTTCAAATTTGTATCAGAATTTGGGTAATTTTCTAGTAAGTTGGAATTGTTACAGATGTACAAGAAATCGAATGATTGAACTTGAAAACAAATGATTACGAATGGAACCCTTAGCTTTCACTCTAACAGAAATAGATCCAAGATGCTAACTAACTTTTTTGCTCTCTCACTGCTTTTTATAACTGCTCAACAACGACCTAATAGGTAAGATCACCTAAACCAGAAGTGAAAAGACCTAAAGACCCTTAATGATATAAGATATGTTAACCAAAGAATTTGCCCCCATATGAAAAAAATTCTGGGTCCATCAATGGCAACCACCATTTTACCTTTAACTGTAAATATTGTATAATGTTGGATTGTTGGTAATAGAATGAAACAATTTGCATTTGTGGTCCAAAAATATAATTTGTTGCATAATTGAGAAAAATATTGAGTCTTTGCGTAAACAAGTATTTATCCCTGATTTGAATTCAAAGTACAAGAATACAACTAAATCAAGAATGTTTCATATAAATAGGAAACAGTAACAGAAGAATTATTATGCTAACCTTCACCATTCCAGTTCCAGTGTCACAGACAATGGGCTGAATATCATCAGTGTCGGCCATTTCTATAAACCTGCAACACAAACATCAAAATACAATAAGTTTTAACTTGTTTAGCAAAAAATACGCAAGGAAATGACAAGACATTTTCCTATCACTGTCAAGAACTTCAAAGTAATACCCACCAAACAATCAAAAGTATTTAACAAATACAGAGAAATCGAGAATGCAAGTCGAACAGATCGCTGATTAAAGTACAACGACTTCAATTGCACTTATAGAGAAGATTCTATACGGATCCTTAATGAGTGTAAGAGACGTAGATTGGAAATTAAAAACGATATAACCATTAAAATTACAACATAATCGAAGCAAACCTTTAGTTTTTCAGATGGAAAAGGAAGCAGCATAAGGAAATCTCCACTTCACGGAAACTCAAATCATAGACTCCAGTGTGGTTTAGTCTGTTCGGTTGAGAAGTTCATCGTAGGCCGAAACGTTGACTTACAGGAATTACTAAGTAGTAGGTAGAAGAACAATTAATAATTCAAGAGCCATTCTTATAATTGAGAAATCGATTAGTATAAAATTGTAACATTTACAGTTGCATTTTTTTAACATATTCTAAATTGAATCCTAACTTTCAAATTTGAAAATTGGTTTTAAGAGGTGTCGGTATCTTCCCCAAAGCTAAGGATTGAAGTAGAACTTAGTGGTTATAGGAGACCTGACCAAATGTATATTAAAGACGCATAAAAAGTAATCCAATCAACCGAATTTAACTCGAAATCAACGGGCTTGGTTAAATTTTCAAGAGATTTTTGTCAAAAAAAAAAAAAAAAATACTAAGGAGGCGTTAGGTAAATGTTGTTGCAAGCACCAAAAGATCTTTATTTTAGAGTTTTTTTTATATTGATTCATGACTTAATATCACTAGAGTGAATTGCTTTCTGTGTATTTATATTGAATACACATTGACAATATATATTAAGTGGTAAATATAAATATCAAGCATTCAACATTTAATCCCTTTTATTTTTACAACTTAATTATATTATAGTCTTAAATACTTTTCATTTATTTAACTACTTAACTATTTCTATCATAGTTTTTAATTTATAAAATATTTATGTACTAATTTCTAATGATAACCTTAATTTAAAATATTTCATGTTAAAGTATAATATGTTTAAAGATAACTAATTAAATAAGAAAGTTTTTATGAACATTTTAGATAGATGAGGATCAATAAGTAAAATTCATAAAAAGCTATTGAAAAAGTTTAACAATTGAAGGGCATATTTAATCAGAGGTCAAAAATATTAGAATAATGAAATGACAAAATTTTAAGTGATAAGGTAGGTTTACCATTGGAGATGCTCTAAACTTGTAGCCGATAATAGGTAGTTAGTAACAGAGTGATTCGTAGTAACCGAAAACTTTAAAAACTTTTGAAATATATAAAATTACATAAAACATATATGAATATAAAGTAAAATTATATATAATGATAATAAATTAATTTTTCTAAACTATAATTATCTCGAAAATTAAAAATCATTCAAATTTGAATACAAAGTGCTCTGATTAAGTTTTTCAATTGGTAAAAACGTTTTTATGCATATTAACAGTGATGGTTCTTTTACAAATAAAGTAAATAAGAATTTTTGATGTTGGTAAAAAAACTAGTTCATAAACTAACCCAAAGATATAAAATGACATAAATGTTGGATTTAACGCGCCAAATTTTTTTTTGAACTTATTTAAATGGTAATGTTTGACTAGCCAAAAAGTAACCGATAAACTAGTTTGTTAAAAAACTACTTGTCAGTTGGCAGCTACGTCTTCAACTAATAGTTAGTATGTCACTACGTCTTCAACTAATAGTTAGTATGTCAAACATAACCTTACTTTGATTTATAATTTTTTATAATAGATACTTTTTCTTTCGTTAGATGGAGATTAAAAAAATTTGAAATCCGTTAATGATGTTGTTTAAAATAAAGACATCATAATTATTAAAGTATATTTATATTTAAATGTATAAGATATATATATATATATATATATATATATATATATATATATATATATATATATATATATAAAAGTTCAGGTGTTTTAAGTAAGTATTGTGTTATTATATGCATAAATGTGGGCCAATCAAAATTTAAAATAAAAATAAATAATTAAATAAATAAATAAGGGTAAATAGGTAATTTGATAATTAGTTTCCACAAATAATATCCTATAATTATGGTAACCATTGACTTCAGCTACTAGGCTTTTTAAAACCACCGTAACCCTAATCAAACCATCTCCAACCGTCACCTCCATCCTTATGCCTCCCACCACCGGCCGCCACCCTACCCTCTTGCTCCTCCGACCACCGTATCCATCGCCCTTCTGTCCCAACCAGATGGCGAGATTGGAGAAAGCCAACAACACATCCCCTTTTACCGACTTATCCCCTTCTGTCCCGATTTATCCCTTTTCACGATCCAGGTATGATTTTCGATTAGGGTTCTTATTATATCAATTTGGGGTTGCTGGAAATCTTTTTCACACACACAAATCGGAAATTCCTTGATCATCAACTTGAAACCCGTTTTCTTCTTCTCTATTGCGATACCACTTCTCGATCAACATCGCTTGTATGAGAATCCATGGACTCTTCCGCGTTCTCACTCTCAGCTTCTCTCCCTCTCTCGATTCCAGTCACACACAAAACACACACACAATCCACCCACACCCTGTAACGCCCCGTTCCTGGTATGCATTTAAAACATTATTTTTCTTCTTATTTTAGAAGCTACTCGACGAGTCAGTGGCCCTAACTCGTCGAGTAGCAGCGGGTCAGCACGTGGAGTTGGCGTGGCGACTCGACGAGTCCATATTCCAGACTCGGCGAGTCCGCCGGTCTGGGTGAAGCCCTAATTTTAGGGAGTGTACCCTATTTAAACCCCATTATAGCTCCAAACCAGCCTCCTTCACCTCTCAGAGACTTATTCCCAAAACCATAGCCTTCTTGAAGTGTGTGTGAGTAATTTTTTGCCCTTGTGAAGGAATCTTGGTGCATTGTTGAGCAAGAAGAAGAAGGAGAAGGTAGAAGAACTCAAGGAAGAAGAAGTAGATCCAGATTATACTCCTCTTCGGCCATCCTTTCTGGTAATAAAGCTTTCATCTTGGTTATTGTATTGCTAGATCTAGTTTATCCCCAAATTGATGGTTTTGAGCTCAAAAACCCCAAATCCCTAGTGATGAAGCTTTGTAATCAGGCCATATCTCGGATCTAGCCTCTCTTGAGTTCCAGGAGCTCAAGAAGGCCACCTTTTGGCAGCCATGGCCTTGTTCTAGACAAGTAACCCCCCATTATAGCCAAGTTTAAGTGTTATTGCTTCATTGCATCATAGATACACGTAAAGTTAGCAACTTTACGTGTTCAGATTGTCCCAGAAACCCAGATCTATGAATTGGATGCACTGAAACTGATTAGAATCGACTGAATAGAATCTGCATGCAAAGGACTCGGCGAGTCGTTCTTCGGACTCGGCGAGTCAGGACGCGAGTCTTAGATTCCCCGTTCAGTAGAAGCGAGTCTGTTTAGCGAGTGGAGTAAAGACTCAGCGAGTTAAGATTTGGATCTGAGTGTAGAGGGACTCGACGAGTCTACGCCCTGACTCGACGAGTCCAAGACAATCTTCTTCCCACAAGAACAGACTCGACGAATTGTTCATACAACTCGGCGAGTCATAGACTGGACGTGTTCATATGATGAAGGAGGACTCGACGAGTTGTTCATACAACTCGGCGAGTCAGATAAAGGTTGACTCGATGTTATTATAGAAGGAGAACTCGTCGAGTCTTCGCTAAACTTGACGAGTAGAGTCGGGAAAGGGAGTAGAAGGAAAGATAGGGACTCGACGAGTTGGCGGCCCAACTCGGCGAGTCAGGTGAACGGATTGTTGAATTTGACCAGAGGGTAAAATAGTCATTTTACCCTAAGATTAGTTATCAGTGTCTGATTAAGTGTCTTTTGGGAATTGTTGCCGGGGAGTTACCGGAGCAGCAGTCAGACAATTCCCGAGCAGCATTTCAGCAGCCAGCCTTTCGAGGTGAGTTTTCTTTTCAGTAGGAACGGGTCTACGGCCACAATGCCGACCCGTTAGTTAGCAGTAGTTTCGGACTACAGCCTGATGCAGTAGTTCAGTATGCTTGGTGTCTTTGTGATACATGCATGGTATATGTTATGTGTTCCGGACTATGGTCCGATGCAGTATGCAGTATATGTGTTCATATTATATGCTATGATTATGTTATGCTATGTTCGGTCAGTTCCGTACTTCGGTCCGATGCAGTTCCGGACTTCGGTCTGATGCAGTGGGCAAGGCCCTAGTCAGTTCCGGACTTCGGCCCGATGCAGTGGGAAAGGCCCTAGCTAGTTACAGACTTCGGTTCGATGCAGTGGGCAAGGCCCTAGTTAGTTCCGGACTTCGGTCCGATGCAGTGGGCAAGGCCCAGTATGTGCTTCATATGTTATTTTATGGTATGTGGTAATTTGGGGGAGCTCACTAAGCTTCGTGCTTACAGTTTCAGTTTTGGTTTCAGGTACTTCAGCTAGCAAAGGGAAGAGCTCGGGATGATGGCATGGCACACACCACAGTTTTAGCCTGGGAGTTAGACTCTGATATTTTGATATGATCTTGACACTAGTTTCGATTTGATAAATTTATTATGACATTTTGAGATACATGATTCATGGTTTTTAACTTTTAATATTTGATATTATGGTTTAGTAAAGTTTTCAAACAAAAAATTTTTGGGTTGTATTTTGGGATGTTGCAAGTTGGTATCAGAGGCTTGGTTTGAGGGATTCGGGCGCACCCTTGAGTGTGTCTCAACTCAAACTAAGGAAGTGGTATAAAGTTTTCAAAAGAAAAGAGTTTTAGAAAAGCAAAAAGAAATTTTTTAAAAAAGAAAAGAACTTTGAAAAGAGAAAAAGGGTGTGGTGCATGCAATCAATCGAGCTCAAGTAAGTACTCCCAAATTATCCATACAAGATTATTGTAACAACGTAAATTTCCAAAAAACAAATTTTCATTTTTAAAACGTACTTTTATTCATAAGGTAATATCAAAGATAATGTATCCAATGTTATCATAACAAAACATATCCCAGAATCTCAAGACATAAACTCCATGAGTGTGTACGGATCATGCCGGCGCCTTCCCGCGATCCTCGCTAGTACCTGCAACACATAACACAACAACTGTAAGCATAAATGCTTAGTGAGTTCCCCAAAATACCACCTACGCACATACGTCACTCAAGGCTATAAGACCTTCCGGTCACTGTGTCTTAGAGGACTCCCGTCCTGAAATACTGGTAGACCTTCCGGTCCTACCCGTATCGACCTTCCGGTCCGTAACCTCCTGACCTTCCGGTCCATATCATCTTGACCTTCCGGTCCTTATCATTCATAACATACATAACACATACATATCATATAAAAGAATACAGCACATACATCTCATAGAATATAAGACCTTCCGGTCACACATAGGTACCATTCTAGGTACAGTATAGTGAGAAGACTCACCTCGTATGAAGTCGGATAAACTCTCGTGCTTGACGTCCCGACCTAGCCTCCTCCTATCATCCGAATAACATTCCTGATCAATACCCTCTCATAGCCTCATCTCTAAAGATTGGGTAGAAGGCCATCCTACCCCTCCCTGAACTCTCCTGAATCAGCTTGACCAAAACCCTAAGGTCAACTGAAGTCAACGGTCAAACTTTGACCCGACTCGTCGAGTGCACATGGGCGACTCGACGAGTCCATGCGGGTCCTCAGTATCCTTCTAGCCTCACTTGGCACGTCGAGTCATCCCTTCACTCGACGGGTTACACCTGTCACGAATCACGGGGCAACCCCAACTCGACTCGTCGAGTCCACTTATGAACTCGGCGAGTAGCGTCCATGGCAACACTCAAATGACCTTCTGAGGTCAGATCCGCTTCTCTAATCTATAGATCTGCCCTCCCCATCTACAATAATCACGTAAAGGTCTGACCTTTACACTCATGCAACACACATAGGGCTCTCTTTGGAAGAAATAGCCTCAAAAATGGCAACCTAAGTTCATTCCTTCCATAACACTTCATAAAGCAAGATGGATAATGCTCTCTGGACCTCTATGGGTCCAGATCTGAAGTCTAACACATAAAGGGACCATAAACTCATCAATTCAAGCCATAAAAAGGGTATAGAAAACCCTAGATTCATAGATCTTAACCAAAACAGAAGGAGAGTTCGATTTGCTACCTCAATACTACAGATCCAAGCTTGAAAACCACGGATTAGCAATCCTCTTGACCTCCTCTAGCTGGAAACACCTTCTTCTTTGCAAAACAACACCAAAAGGGATTAAAATGGCTTGCTCTCACACACAACTCGCCCAAGCTCTCTAGGGTTTCTCTCTCTGGACTGGTAGCCGCAAATGAGGGCCATAAGGTCCCTTAAATAGGGCACAGGCCCGAGGATTTAGGGTTTCCACCCACAGCGCCTACTCGGCGAGTCTACTCTTGGAGTCGTCGAGTAGTTCATTAAACTTACGTGGCCATCCCGCTTCTACTCGACGAGTTATAGCACCAACTCGCCGAGTAGATCAATGATCCTCAAAAATAATTAATTAAAATAATGTACCTGGAAATTTGGGTGTTACAATTATGTTATGTTATGATTATCAGCTTTATTAGAACAACATGTTAGATTAGGACTAAGGATCTAGGAAGGATGCCTTATGTGCCTGTTATATGTGTTCAGCTTTATGAGGACTGCATGCTAGTACAGTTTAGTCAGTATGATAGCCTGATTAGTATATGTTTGATTATGTGCACTCGATGTCCGAATGCTACTTGCTTTGTGCTTTTAGGAGTTCTAGTTGTCTTTCACTAACTAGTAAACAAATATGTTAAGTTACATATTGCAAGGACTAAATAATTTCAGACGGTTAGGTCTAACCCTATTTCGTAGCTCTTGTCTGAGTCCAACCGTTATAGGGTAGGATCTCTCATTCGAAGAATTATCTAGTCTGAGTGATATGTAATAGTATTTGCGAGCTAGTTAGGGGAAGAAAGCAGGGACTTCTTACGCAGCTGATGGCGGAGAGTGGGTCGGTAATTACCCTAGGGAAAGCCTAGGATGAGAGTAGCAGAGATTAGTAGCAGTAGAAGGGACTTGGTGGAGTCAAGGCAGTTCTTGAGGAAAGTACGAATAGATGTGGAAGGTAGTATGGGCCCGTACTACTGAAAGGAGAGGATCCGTACTCAAATCAAGGAAGGCTGAGATGAGACCAGGAAACTTGTAGTAGTAGCGATCCCTCGAGATATATCTGTATTCCTGACATTGTCATTATGTGTTTTCAGAATGGTGGTTTTACGCCCTAGACCAGCAGTCGGCAGTTTAGGTGTCGGTGAGGGATCGGGATCAGGCTCAGGAGCCGAGCATTTGGATGAGCAGACTAGGGAGTTTCTCTCCTCAGAGGTTACTCGCATCATACTCGAGCAGACTCCTGTGATCTTCGGTTCGATCAAGGAGGGTATTTTGGAGTTAATGGACGAGAAGTTGAGCACATTCCGTGCTGAGGTGGCGGCCATGATGGGGTCGCGCACCCACACTTTCAGGGAGTTCAGAGCATGTGGAGCTCCTGACTACCATGGGGCGCGGGATCCAATTGCGAGTACCAGGTGGTTGGCGCATGTCGCCAATGCATTCCGCACCAGCAGATGTCCCGAGGGGGACAAGGTCAGACTAGCATCCTGTCTCCTGAAGGACAGTGCACGAGATTGGTGGGAGGAGATCAGACATGTCATGGGAGATGACGCAGCTCTCGATGCGATGACCTGGATCGATTTCACTACTAGGTTTAGAGCCGAGTTTGCACTGGTTATCGAGGTGCAGCAGTTAGCGAGGGAGTTTCAGGATCTTACTCAGACTACTGAGACTGTGGCAGAGATTACCGCCAAGTTCAGAGAGAGGGCTCTTCTCGTTCCTCAGTATGCGGCTAATGAGGAGATGAAGAAGGCTCGTTATCATGAGATGTTGAGGAGTGATATCAGACAGTTTGTGAGCCGGTCCAGCTGTAAAACGCTGGACGACATGATTGTGAGGGCTCGTGAGAGAGAGATAGATTTGGAGATGGAAAAGAAGAGGAAGCCAGAGGCGGCATCTGGCATAGGGAGTTTGGGCAAAAAGCCCAAGGTATCGGATCACAGATCCAGAGGACAGCAGAGCCACATTAGGTGTGGCAAGTGTGGGAAATTGCACGATGGGGCGTGCAAGGTAGGGATCTCCGGCTGCTACAAGTGCGGTCGGACCGGGCATATGAGTAGAGATTGTACAGCCACCACCACCATCGCAACAGCTGATCTGATTTGCTTCCATTGCAATCAGAGGGGACATAAAAAGTCCCAGTGCCCGAGTTTAGCAGCAGCAGGGAAGGTGGCAGCACCTGCCCCTGCTACTTTGAGGATTACAGACGGCCATCAGGGTCAGGCTGATGCGCCAGTGGTGAAGAGTAGAGCTTTCTAGATGACATCAGAGGAGGCGCGGGCGACTCCTGATGTGGTGACGGGTATGTATTTCTTTTTTTCTCTGTATTTGGTATTGATTATTTCTCATGGTTATGTGTTTGTATATAGGGTCGTTCTTAGTGAGCAACATTTCAGCTATAGTATTGTTTGATTCGGGGGCCACCCGATCGTTTGTCTCGCTTGCGCTTAGAAGACGATTTAGCAGAGCTCCGGGGGAGCTGGACCGTCCACTTGAGGTTGAGATAGCTGATGACAGGACCGTCAGGGTCGCAAGGGTACATAGGGGGTGTTCGCTGCGGTTATTTGATGAACAGTTTTCAGTAGATCTGGTTCCTATTCCCCTGCGAGGGAATAAGGTGGGTTTATTTTCTCAGGCTTAAATCTGAAGTTGCACACATCATGATTGACTTTATCAAAAAGATGGAAACAACATTGAAGAAGATTGTTCGAAAAATTAAGAGTGATCATGGAACTGAATTTAAGAACAAGGTCCTTGATTCATTTTTGGTGGACAAAGGGATGTCGCATAACTTTTCATCTCCATACACACCACAACAAAATGCTGTTGTTGAACGAAGAAATAGGTCTCTATGCGAAGCGGCAAGGACTATGTTGGCATATGCGAATCTTCCACAATATCTTTGGGCTGAAGCAGTATCCACCGCATGTTTCACTCAAAACAGATCTTTCATTCATCGTCGTTTTAACATCACTCCATATGAAATTCTCAACAATCAAAAACCTAACGTCAAATTTTTTCATGTTTTCGGATGCAGGTGCTTCATTATGAATCTCAAGGATAATCTTACGAAATTTCAACCTAAAGCAGATGAAGGGATTTTCTTGGGATATTCGCATAATTCAGTCGCATATCGTGTGTTGAACAAAAGAACACGAAAAGTTGAAGAAACTTTTAATCTTACATTTGATGATTACTATATTAAACAAACTACATTGCAGTTTGAAAATCATCCTATTCTGAAAAACATACAAGATGAATCTGAATCCTCACAAACTTTAGATATTGATTATGATTTAATTTTTGGAATTTCAGATCATGCTGTTGATGCTGAAATAAATGCAAATGATAATCATCTCTCTGAACTAACAAAGCTTACTGATGATTCAACATCAACTTCTCCAGAGAAAGGCAAAAGTATGCAAAACAATCCAGTGGAGGGGGAGCAACTGGATTCGAATACTCTAGTTGAGGAAGAGCATTTTTCGAGGGGGAGAATGGAAGAGTGAATGCTAATGTTGAGGGGGAGCATGATGTTAAGAGGGAGCATAATGTTGAGGGGGAGCATTTAGAAAACATTGAGAATAATAATGATTTTGATGACATTTGTTCGGTTGCAGGTTTAGAGAATGATGATATATACGAAGATGCACCTTTGGAATTTGATCCAGCATATCCGCCAATGGAAAAATGGACAAGAGATCATCCAAAGAATCAAGTAATTGGGAATCCATAAGAGGGTGTTTTAACAAGAGCTCAAGTTCGTGCAAAGAATGAGGTATTGAATACTCATCAAGAATTTTGAATGTTCAATGTTTTCATCTCTAAAATTGAACAAAAAACAGTTAAGGTTGCAATGGAACACTCAGATTGGGTTGTTGCAATGCAATCTGAATTGTCTGAATTTGAACGAAACAAGGTTTGGATATTAATTCCTAAACCTGAAAATGTCTCGATTGTCGGGTTAAAATGGATTTTTAAAAATAAAATCGACAAAGATGGAAATATTGTTCGAAACAAAGCCAGACTTGTTGTTAAAGGATATTCACAACAAGAAGGAATCGACTATGAAGAAACTTTTGCCCCTGTGAAGAATATATTTCGTTATCTTAAAGGAACAATTTCGAAGACTAAACATATAGCACTTCGTTATCATTTCATCAAGGATCACGTGGAGGATGGGAATATTGAAGTACATTTCGTGAAAACAACTGATCAGTTAGCTGATATTTTCACGAAACCTTTAGATGAAAAATCCCTTGTGAAAATTATAGAAGGACTTGGAATGATCGATGGAAATTCTGTTCCATATGAAAAAGGCGAATGATGAATGACTAGGAATGCATCAGAGGCGCTGAATGAAAGACAAAGCAATAACCGTCAGCATTCAGAGGTTACTGTTCATAGTCAACGCTTCGACCCCTTCGAATTTGTAAATTTGTCACTCGTTTTAGGGGTTTATTCAGAGGTTATTGTTCATAGTCAACGCTTCGACCCCTTCGAATTCGTAAATTTGTCACTTATTTTAAGGGTTTATTCATAGGTTACTGTTCATAGTCAACGCTTCGACCCCTTCGAATTCGTACATTTTTCACTTATAAGGGGATGATAAAATTTCGTATTTTTGCAACAAGTACAGTTTATTTTTAATTTTCGAAAAATCAAAAATCCAAAAAGATTTTCTTTTGTTTTGTCATTCAATTTTCGAAAAATCAAAAATCCCAAAAGATTTTCTTTTGTTTTGTCATTAAATTTTCGAAAAATCAAAAATCCAAAAAGATTTTCTTTTGTTTTGTCATTCAATTTTCGAAAAATCAAAAATCCAAAAAGATTTTCTTTTGTTTTGTCATTCAATTTTCGAAAAATCAAAAAGATTTTTGTTTTGTCATTTAATTTTTGAAAACTTAAAAATCCAAAAAGATTTTTGTTTCTTCTGTCTCTACTTTCGAAAAATTCAAAACAACAAAAATATTTTGATTCTTATTTCTTTTTAGTATTTTGTTGCAGAACATCATGAAGATATAAAGTGGATTATGCTTGCAGTTCTAGGGTCAGATACATTTTTTTCGTATGAATCAATACATTTTTCATCACTTGAACTAGCTAAGTTGTCCCTAGAAGCATGCTGCTGCATATTGTCCAAAAGCCTCCAATGACTCAATGTGTGTGTACGAAAGCCTTAATGAAATTATTCATACGAAAATTTCTTCCCAATCAGGCTTATATTCACATTAGTCTCTGAGCTACCTGACTCTTCTCAAAATGAGTTAAGAGTTTACTGTTTGGTCCAAATATAATAGAGGTACTTTTCGTGTCTTACATCAATCTTTTTCACCTATAAAGTTCTTACACGATCACACACGAAGACATATGTCCGAGAGGTCTCTGATCAAACCCATCGAGACTTAGACATATCAAAAATCTGTGTTTATGATCTGACATCATGAGACTGTGATGAAAGTGAAACCCAATTCTCAATATACTTTTAAGGAATTGACGGGGAACAATGTTCCAGATTTTTACGAAACGTTTGTTTCAGTACCAAAATTTGAAACTCCAAATCATATTCATTTCAAATGAGTGGTCTTGATCAAACATTCGAAAACCATGATGTTTGTTACCCAACAAGATCTAGCACAAATTTGTTTTCTTGAATATGATTTCCGTGTGAGTTTCATTCGAAAGTCCATGTCACTTAAAATTTTTCAAAACACACTTGTCACTGACTACACTGGTTAAACAAGTAATTTCTGTTACAATTTCTCACCTTATGTTTAGGATGATATGTAACAAACTTTTTTTCCTACCCACGAAGCATTATAAAAGAAGCCCTTCGATACTTATCAACAAGTACTCGATTGTAATTCACGAGAACCTACACAAGCTGTTGATCATTTTTCTTAATGATTAACAAAGCAATCTTTGCCCGGGATTTCATCTGCTTTTGTGTCAAATTGAAATTTTGACATCACAATATCCCAAATTTTTCTTATCTTTGTTTCTTGTCTACATTCTTTGGAACACTGCACTCACGAAATCCTTGAGGTTCTGAGTAATACCAACTCAGGCTGATGATTTCAAACATCTGGCATATGACTTCGCTTTTCATCCCAAAAGTGAAAGAGCCTTGCTTCCATACGAAGGGTTCTGACAGTTACAATCATCTTGGGGATAACAATAAAGGCTGTCTATAAATGACGTATGGTATTCTGTCCGATTTTCAAGGAGATATGACAGCTACTTTTTGACGCATGGCTACTTTTACGCAGTAATGGTCCGATTTTCAAGGTGCCACGTCGGATATCATTAAATACCTAACCCGCTTCAAATTCAAACTTCAGGGTTACATATAAAAGGGGATTCAAGGGTTCATTATCAGTTTACGCGATCAAAAAGAAAAATTCCCAAATTCTCTGATCATCAAAGTCTTCAAACCCTAACAATGACGACTTCTGTTCATGTTGATTCTCATACCACTGAAGATGCCTCTTCATTACCAATAATGAAGATTCAAGCAAGAAACTATTACTTGGAGGGTGATGTTTCTCAATACCCGAAAGAATTGAAGATGCTAATCGTTGCCTTGAAGAACTCTGTTTTGTCTAAGGCGATGTTAAGTTCATTCTCTGTTCCAATGTCATGGCTTTCTCAAGCAAGATCAACTGCTACTTACAACAAAGCTTCTGATACGATTACTTTTCATCTGGTGAACGACAAAAAGGTCAGGCTATCCAAGAAACTCTTTTGCCAAATTCTTGAAATTCCGAATTCACCTCCATATGTTGCTTTCACATTCCCTCAAATTGTCAATATGTTTAATGAGATGGGATATCAGCCTCCACTATCAAAGATCAATGATTTTAAGAAATCTGGTCTTCCACGACTATGGAATTTCTTATTTGGAATTTTTCTAAGATGTTTAACTGGAAGAACAGTTGGTCTTGATAAAGGAAGAATGGAGGTTTATGCAATGGTTGCTGGAATCTATTATGATCTTCAAGTGGATTATTCTACACAATTATGGAAGGAATTCCAAAAGGGTGTAGAACACACGAATGTTATTCATGATATTTCGTGTGCAAGATACTGTAGCTTGATTTTGCAATACTTTTACAACAAGGAAGGGACTTTGGTACCCAATGATGAAGAAAAAGCCGTTTTTCAATCGTACCACTATCCGAAGGATGTCACAGATAGTGCTGAAGTTTTTCCATCAGTTGCTCGTATTCCCGATGCAATGCTTAAAAGAGTTGATCCTTCGAATTTTGTCTTGGTGGCATATTTGAAGACCATTGATTCTACAATCCGAAAGTGGCATACTATTGGGAAGAGATGATAAGAAATCCAAGAAGACGAAGAAGACTGAAACAGAGTTAAAATCTTCGAAATCTCCAAAGAAGAAGCCTCAAACAGTTGAAGTGTCTGTTGCTAAGACTCAATTGATTGAGCCTATTATTGAAGAAACACAAGAGCATGTAGTCATTCCTTCGAAGACTAGTATGTTTCGAAGAATCAAAATGAAGTCAACCCATAAAAGCAAGTCTCCTACACATAAAGTGGTTCGAAAACCTCAAATCACTCATCAAGGTGTTTTAATTAGAGAAGTGCCAACACCTGTTTCTCCGGTGTCCAAGAAACGAAGGGCTGAGGATATGGCAAAACATTTGTCAAAGAAGAAGAAGAAGAAGACCCGAAAACTCGTGATTTCTACTGAGTCAACAGAAGATGATGGTGAAAGAATTCCAGAAACACTAGAGTTAACTCCTCACGCAGGAAGTTCAACTCCTGAGCAGACAATCGTCATACCACTCGAAGATTCGGTTGCCAAATCAGTTTCTGAGGCGGTACGAACTTCAGGCATCCCTGCAAACGTATCTGATACGGATGCAAATGTCAATATGGGTGATGGAGATGCGAAGAATGAAGCTCAAGTTCAATCTACTTCTGCTCCCTTCGAAAGTATTGTTTCTTTACCACCATCCATTATTCCCACTACCTCAACCACTGATTCCCCTACATTCGAAAACATTATCAATCAACCCTTCACTTCTATTTTTTCTTCTCAATCTACTGATACACCCAACCCTAATTCAACCGTTCAAGAAACCATTCTTATGGAGACAGAAACTGATACTGAGGGGTTTGGAGGTACGTTTGAAGAATTAGAATTTCATGAAGAGGAAGAGGCGTTTCCAGATCATATGCTGCTGACCATGAAGCAATTTAAAATTCTGAATCAGAAGTTGAATTCTATAATTCAATCTCAAGCTGATCTGGGGGGTGGTTCGTCTGTTTCAAGTTTGGAGGTTGATTCATTGTTGAAAATGTTCGAAGCCAGAATTGTAAGTAAAGTATCGGGGATGATTAAAGACTCTGAATCTCAAATTTTGGAGAAGGTTGAACATAATGATCAAAATAATGAACTTCGGATCAATTCTCAAAATTCAAAGTTTACCAGTGATGTGAAAGAATTGAAGAATGTCACAAAGGAACGACATGTTCTTTTTGTTCAAGAAGTGAAGAAAGTAAGGGAGGATGTCAATTTGCAAATTCGTGAACTCCGCGAAGATATGCAAAAAGAAATTGGAAATTTTCAACAAGATTATGCTTCTCTGAATCAGAAGGTTGATATCATTTGTGACGCAGTCACACGATTTGTTAAATTGTATGAAAATTTGAGTCCACAACTAACTCAACTTTCAACATCCGAAAGTGCCAACTTTTTGGAAGTGATCACTTTGATAAAAGAGTTAAAAGATCTATCAGTCAAGCCGGTTTCTTCTTCCTAATTAAACCTAAATTTTTATCACAAAAATTCATACAATTCGAAGCACTTCTCAACAAGCAACTCGCTCCTATATTTCGCATTACAAGCCTTCTTCCAACAACATATGCCCCACCTGTTTTCACAGGGGTGCAAGGGGGAGACAGAAAAACTGGTGAATCGAAGGCGAGTGATGAAGATGCGAAAGTTGTAGGAAATGTATTTTCTTCAAAGATCCCAACAACAAAGCCAGTTATAGTTTCTGCTGGGATGGTTACTTCAACAGTCGTTACAACGTTACCTATTACAAGACCTATTTCGAAAGGAATTGTGATTGGTAAATCTACGAAGACTGGTGAGAGTGGTTCGAAACCAAAAGAGGTAATTGATAATTCAGCATTGAAAGATAAAGGGAAATCGATTGTTGTGGAAAAGTCGAAAGAAGAAAAGAAGGCTGAAGCAGAAGCCGAAATGGAAAAATTGAGGTTGATTCAAAGCATTACGACTCAGCGTGCTAGTGATCCGAAGGGAATGGACAAAGGTGATCCATCCAAACACTACAATTACGAAACAATTGAAGCCAAGGTAGCGTATAATCACAAGTATTCGTTTGAGAAGAAACCAAAACAAAGCTATGTGGTTACGAATACTGATGCAAGCCAGCTGGATTTTCCAATAAACAAAATGATGTTCATCATGCCTCAGTTCAAAGCAGAAGGAAATTTTAAAGGAAAGGATGAAGGTACACACATGAAAATTCGTTTTCATGATGTTCTTGCAAAAGCCCCTGAGGAAGTGTGGTCATTGATTAAAATCAAGAAAGTGATCAGTATGAAAAAGGATGTGGTATTCGAAAACACAGTCCAAAATTTCAAGTATGTGGTTGCCAGGGAAAATGGAAATATTTGTGAGTTTACTGTTGCAGATTTTCCATTAATGAACTTGTATGATCTTATACAAGTTGCATTAATTTTAAAAGACAAATCATTTTCATACCTTTAAAACACAGAACCTGATGAATTCAAGCTTGGGGTTGCTCACATTAAGATTTTCATCGAAAATTACTATGAGTGCTTGGCTCTTACAGATGTGGAGTTAGCTACGGCTAAAGGTATGGAAATTAAAGCTCCGATGGCTCCTACGAAGACTCAGGTAGAATTGAAGAAGTATGTCGATGGTGAAATTTTCCTGAAGCCTTTTGGAATGGTGTTCGCAGGAAAAGACAAGGCTGGTAAAGCAAAACGTTTCTTATTCCATGTCGCACCCCAAAACCGAGAACGGCAGAAACGTTCTGGGGCGGAGGACGTCATGTAATGTATCACAACAATGTAAAGTAGTAAACAAGCAACAACATCATCCATTGCATTAATAGTATAATTTCACTTACAAGTGTGTTCTTTCATAGTATAAAACAACATAATGAATACTCAAATTAAAAGACGAGTCTTGACTGCTCCGTCTTCACAAAACCTGGTCGTCGTACCTGTCTATTTGTGACCTGAGAATACAAGTTATTTTGAAAGCGAGTATCAGCAATAAAGCTGTTGAATTCATAAGTATTTTAGTGTCTTTGATTTGTAAAGCTGTAAAGAAAAGACTCGAAAATGTTTGATGAAAAGTTCGTATAAGTATGAAAACCCTAGGAAATCCTATATTTCCTACTAGTATAAAAAGGTAGTCTTCTACCAAGACCCGAATGCTTTGAAGGTTTACATCTCTGTAAAAATGAAGGTTTTTCCCATGTACGACTATTATTATAATAATATAGTCTACCTCATCGTTTATGTGAATGTGTCACAAAATAAAAGTAAAAGGGAAATTATATAATCATTATTATAATAATATAGTCTACCTCATCGTTTATGTGAATGTGTCACAAAATAAAAGTAAAAGGGAAATTATATAATATAGTCTACCTCATCGTTTATGTGAATGTGTCACAAAATAAAAGTAAAAGGGAAATTATATAATTTCCTAAGTATTATCCTTTGGTACTAGGATAAACACGGCATAGTAATTGCCGAATAGTATTAACCGTAGACATCCGTCGATGTGCATTTTCCTTCTGTAGCTAACAGCTGGGTGTAGAATGGTTAGTCCCGTACATATATAATAGTATCTATTCATATAATATGTAATAGTATCTCATCATATAGTTTCTATGTAATAGTATCTATGTAAAAAGTATCCATGTAATAGTATCTCTTCATATTGTATGTAATGTATTAGTATAGACTCATGAATGAACTGACTCTTGTCTAATTCCTTGTAATAGGAATAGTAGTTTGTATCCCCTAAACTATACCTATAATAGTTTACTGGAATGTAAATTGAATGTCCAAGTAGGTTTATACACCCTTGCTACTTAAGAGTGTTGGAACTGAATAATGAATGAAAGCTCTCATATCAATACATATATATACATGAAACATGAGTGTATAGATATGCTTTTTAACAATAAGTTTAAAGAGGTTTTGTAATACATATAAGAGTTTTGAACAATAAATAATAATGACTTGATGTCAGTTTATAAAACGATTTGAAAGCAGTTTGTTTGATAAGAATAGTTTTAAGTATAAGAAAACCTTTGTTTGAAACACAATTGTAACAGAGTTTGAAAGGAAACATACAATATGTAAGATAGTTTGATAAAGAGTTTTAACATGTAAAAACGTTTTGGTAAGTCATTTGGAAGTAGTATACTGAGTAAACAGTTAAAAGTGTGGTAGATCCATTTGTATGCTAGTTATTAATCACATGTGATTGATGTACTAACTAGCATGATTCTACTTGTATCCCCCCATAAAAGCATTTATAAACATTTAAAGACATTTAAAAGGTTAATTAAGGGGTATGAACTCACATGTAGTAGTTGGGTTGGATGAACGGATGTTATAGGATGCTAAGTGTCAAGTGGAGACTTGAACACACACAAGGATCCTAGTTAACATATAATCACACATATATGTATCAAATTTGTCATTTAAACAACTAATTAATCATGTTAAGACATCCTAGGACCTGATTAACACTATATTTAAGTGTTATAAGTACTAAGGATTGCATCTAAGGGTGGTAGGACCTTGCATTTGAGTTTAGGGTTCAAGGGTAAACTCCTTTGGAGTTTACGGTTTTGTGACCATAACTCATTGAGTTTACGGTCGTAAACCCATGAGTTTACGGCCGTAAACTCATGGTTATTTTACCATGATGAGTTTTGAAGCTTTACAAGTTCTAAGAAGCATTTCTACTTGAAGTATAAGCCTTTGGAAGAGATTAGGGCACCATTTCACTCCTTTAGGGAGTTTACGATCCTTGGACCATTTGTCTTTGGGTTTACGGCCGTAAACCCAAATGGTTTATGGTCTTTTGATGTTTTCAAGTACTAAACACATTAAGGAAGGGGTCTAGACTAGTTTCCAAGGCTTAGTAAGGGACTAGGGCCACTTTGGCCCCTTTGTTAGGGTTTACGGTCCAAGAACATCTTGGACCGTAAACACCTTTGATCTTGGGTTTCTTGGGTGTTTTCTTGATGTTTAGAAGTGTAACAAATCTTACAATACACTAGGGTAGGAGTACTTACTACATAGAAGCTTGAAAAGGTGCTAAAAGTCCAAGAACACTAGTGTATGTTCTTGGTGTTCTTGGTGAAACTTGAAGATCTACACTTTTGGAATGATTTCACGGATGGAATCATGTTAGATCACTAAATTAAGTAAGATATCAACTTTTTAGGGCTAGAAACACTTACAATGTTGAAGATCAAGAAGAAAAGTCGATGATACTTGAGAGAGAATTGAGTTTTGGATCTAGAAATTGTGAAAAGTGATAAATAATGACTAAGTGTCATATTTATACCCTCTTTTAGGGTTTACGGCCGTAAACACCTTTGTTTAGGCCGTAAACTCCAAACTCTTGGAGTTTTGGGACATTATTGTTGCACAATAAACCCTAGGGCATCCTCTCTCCTGTTATCTCCTGAAGTACTAATCTTAAAATATTCAAACTTATTCCAAAAAGCTTGAAAATTAGCAGAAACAGTTTTGACTCCTATTGAAGTGAATGGTTGTACATAATAGAAATTTCGAGTTGTCACATTCCAAGCATGCGAAGTGGAAACGTATTCAACGTCTCAATATAGGAATTTAATTGTTCGTATGAATCACTGTAAGAAGAACAATGAAGGTTATAAGAAAGTGCCGAAGAAGATAATCTCCTGGTACACGGAGATTCGAAGAGTGATGCTGTATTCCATCCAGCTTCTTACAAATTAAGTAGTTCGACTTTGATTACAAAGGGGGAGATTGTAAGGGTCGAATTATTGTAATAAGTCGAATTGTATTTTGAACTCTTCGAATGTTTTGTATTGTATTTTACTAAGGCGCTTTTATTCGAAGCGTTAGTGTCTATGCCTTAGTATATTTTTTGTACGCTTTCGGTTCCCTATAAATAGGGATATTTACTAGAGTTAGATAAGAGTTTTTACAGACCTGTCTTTGTACTCTGTAAACATTCGAAAGCGTAATAGAGCTGAAACAAGATCATATTTACATCTGGTGTTCAATCTCGCATTCTTAATTGATTTCATACTCTGATTTGTTTTATACTTGATTCTTTGATTCATCAATATCAAAACCAGTATCAATGTTTCCAAATCAAATATAAAAATATCAGAGTAAAAATCTTAGTTTAACATATGTGGTGTGTGCCATGCGATCATCCCGAGCCCTTCCCCTTTGCTAGTGGAAGTACCTGAAACCAAAACTGAAAACCGTAAGCACAAAGCTTAGTGAGCTCCCCAAACTACCACATAGCATACACATAACATATAACATAACTTTGGGACTCCGCCCATCTGCATCGGGATGAACCCGACATCGGCTTACCCAGCATCGGGCTTACCCCGACATCAGACCGCGTCTGGCATCGGGCTTGCCTCGACATACATACAACATATCGTATAACATAAACACATAACATAAGCATATAAACATTCATCAGGCTTGCCCCGGCATCAGACTGAAGCCCAGAACACATGACACATAACATATAAGCTAACATACATCAGACTTGCCCCAACATCGGACCGAAGCCCGGAACACATAACACATAACATATAAGCTAACATACATCGGGCTTGCCCCGACATCGGACCGATGCCCGACATAAATAACACATAACATACAAGAATGAAAAATACATCAAGCATAGATAAACGCTTCTCGGGAGCGCCCCGGCATCGGATCGTAATCCGGAAAGCATATAACCTACATCGGGCCGTTCCCGGCATCAGACCGTGGCCCGGAACTACTAACATCTAAACGGTCCGACATTGTGGCCTTAGACCCGTTCCTACTGGAGAAAACTCACCTCTCAAGTCGTCTGCTGAAATCTCGTTTGAGGAATCTCTGATGGCTGCTCCAACGACTCTCCGACTATCAATTTCACAATAACACTTAATCAAAAATCTGATAATTCTTCTTAGGGTAAAATGACCATTTTACCCCTGGTCAAATTCAACACTGGGTCAAAATCAAAGTCTAGGTCAACTTCCAGTCAACTCAACTCGTTGAGTTACTTCCTAACTCGACGAGTTCCTGTACTACTCAGACTCGTGACTAACCGAGTCAACTCGTCGAGTTCCTTCACAGACTTGTCGAATTCTGTCTGGTATAGAATCGGGACAACCTGGCTTCAACTCGTCAAGTCCCTTACTGGATTCGCCGAGTTCCCCTGTCTATTTGGGCCATCTTAATGGATTAAGCCCCTACACCTCAGATCCAAGCTTCATACTTCACATAAACCCTAAGAATGTCCTTTTAAGGGTAAAGTTTATGACTTTACCCCTTAATACCACTTCTTAAGGGGTTTAGCTTAAACCCTAATTCCTTGGGACATAGAACTTGGTCCTTAATCCCTCCTTACACCAAACTCAAGCTTACAACCACAGATCTACACCCCTAACACTACTTGGACACATAAAGTTCCCACCTTTCCCACATGCAAGGCCTTTTAGGGCTAAAAAGGCCAATATGACTCTCTAAAGCTTGCATGGGGGCTCCAATGGCATAAATTTTGCACCTTTATATCATAATAGCCCCTCTAGGTACTAGATCTGGAAGAATACTCTCTTGGGTTGACCATTTCCCAAAAGGTACCAATCTTAGACCAAAAACCCACATAAAGTGGACATAAAGAGATCTAATGAACTAATGGCCAAGATAGAAACTTGATTACCAGAAAATGTAGCAAATGGAGTGTAGCTTCTGGATCTACTCTTTCCCTCTTGAGCCATTTATGTTCTTCTTCTTCCATAAGTTTCAAAAGCACACAAAGATCACTCAAAATGGCTCACACACTCAAAGAAAGCTCTAGGGTTTCGTGGATTAGGGTTTGGGACAAGGAGGTTGGAAATTAGGCGAAGGGATGGGGGTTAAGGAGCTTAAATAGGGTGCAAAACCCTGAGATTAGGGTTTCACTCTGGCCGAGCTACTCATCGAGTCGAGGGCTCTTGACTCGTCGAGTAGATAACTCAAACCCCGCGCATAATCTTCCCTCTACTCCACGAGTTAGGGCCACCAACTCGTCGAGTTCCTCTTTCAAAATAAATAAATAAATAAATAAATAAATAAAATGCATAGCAGAAACCAGGCGTTACATGCTGCCCTCGCAACTCCTCAAGCTATCAATACCACAATATCACCCAATTCACAATTAGGTTCTAGACTATGATCCGTAATCCTTACTTGGGGTAAAATGACTATTTTACGCCTGGCCCGACAAGATACATAACTAAGGCCCCAGTCCAAAACCAATCAAGCCCAAAACTCCAAAATCCATAAAGGCCCACTAATGGCCCAATTTTCCAAATTGGGCCCAAACTTTTATTTGGGCCTTACCCTAAACCCAGTAACTTATTTCCAATCCAAACATACATCCATAGTGTCACACCCCAAACCGGTACGACGGAAACGTTCGGGGGCGGAGGACGTCATGTACAGTATCACAACAATTGTATAATAGTAATCAAAGCAAACACAACCATTACATTGATAAAATATAGTTTTAACATCTGTTCATAACATAGTTTGTATGACATCAAAAGTGTATAGCAAAAACTATAAGGCGTGACTGCATAGTGCTCCGTCTTCTCAAACCTGTAAGTGTACCTGTCTACTGGTTCCCTGAGAATACAAGTAATTTTGAAAGTGTATCAACATTTAAGTTGGTGAGTTCATAAGCATGTTTGTATTTGAAATCAGTATGCTGTTCTTTGAAAATGTAAGTATGTTCTTCCAGAAAATCCTATATTTTCTGTTGTAAATAAATTGTAGTCTTAATACCATAAGGCCAAAATGTGTAAATGTTGTTGTACTCAGTAACACTATATCATCGTTTTATTATTAAATAAAACCAAGTGAAAATGAATGTTTCTATTAAATGTGAGTTTCTCCGTACTGGAAAATAGTATACTGTATGTGTACCTGTATGAAAACTCTATAAATGTATGTGCCTGGATTCCACCAGCTGTAATGTAAAAATATTGTATTGTAGTTCTAATAATTAATTAAAATTACTTGAAGTTGTTTACCTATTATAGTAGAATAAATGAAAATCACTTTGTAATGAATAATTGTACCTATTATATTTTATATGTTTGTTTGTATTGTACCTCTGAATTTAGTAACAATGATGTAAGTGTTCCATAAACTATACCTATTATAGTTTATTATGTAAGTTCTTGTATTGTTTCTTGAACTAGTAGAGTAGTATGTGTATTCCATAAACTATACCTAATATAGTTTATAAATATGTTCTATTGGTAATGAAAATATTTCTGAAAATACTCCTTTGCTCAGCATGTTACAAAGGTTTAAAGTTTTATACTCATATATATATATATATATATATATATATATATATATATGTGTGTGTGTGTGTGTGTGTGTGTGTGTGTTTTGGTACAAACATTAGTTGAAACAGTTGAAATAATTTAGAATAGCATGATACAGTTTAAAATAGTTTGAAATCGTTTGAGGTCGTTTGGAATCATTTGAAATCATTTGGATGTTAACACAAAAATTTCTTGTGTTGTACTTGTATTCCCCCCCCCCCCCAAAAAAACATGGAAAAATAGTGAAAACGTAGGGGTATGAACTCACCTTGAATGCGTGTTCTTGTTTGCATACGAAGTGGTAGCGGTGATCTTCGGGTTAGAACCCGTGTGAATAGTCGTATCCTAATAATAATTATACACGATATCGTATTTAAATTAGCGTAATAATTTAAATAATGCTTTAAAGTGTTAGATAACACTAAATAAGAAATACTCACAAAAATTCTAGGAATTATTTGAAGGTGTTCTTGGGTGTTCTTGGTGTTCTTGGTAAAAACTTAAAGATTTGAAGATGGTTATGTATGTTCTTGATGGAAATCTGAAGATTTGAAGGAATCTGGGTAAAGTCACTTGAAGATATGATGATTTCGTATGATAGTTGTGAGGATTCTGGATGAGTTTTGAGAGCAAATCGAAGGTGTTTGAGGCCTAAAAGTTGAGAAATGAATTGTGTTTTTGGATGAATATATATATATAGGAGGGGTTTTCGGCCTTAATGGGCCTCAAGCATGTGATTTCGGTCCTACATGACCGAAATCCTCTTAATTTCGGTCCTAAAGTGGGACACAATTGAGTTTTCGGACAAGCTTCTGATGGGTTTGAGCCATAAGAACTTTCCTATGTGCACATGCAAACCCTAATGCTTGGATCTAGGTTTCTCTAATTGAACATGCAATGTATCCAAGACTTACAATTCTAGATCTAGTGAATACAAATCAAGTTTGACATAAGAATTCAGATCTAGATGATTACCTTTAGTTGCTTGCTTGAATCTTCTTGTTCTTGGAGCTTAGAGTCACAATTGTCACTCCTCTAATGGCTTACAAACAGCAACTAGCAAGAAGATGATTTGGTGAGAGGAGAGAGAGGTAGAAATCGGCTCTAGGGTTCCCAAGGAAGCAAGGTGGCCGATTTCTCCAACCCAAGGGGTTTATTTATACTGTGAGCTTCTAGGGTTACATCCTTAAACCCTAATTGAATAACTTAATCCCTAAGCAATCCAAGGATCCTTCTATATTGAGGCTTTAACGAATTAAGGAGTCCATACACCATTAAATTCGTCCACCCTATGATCTATAAGGATCCACAGCCCAAAAACTAACTATCACACAATTGACAGTTCCAGTCCCCTTTATTTAATTAACCTCTTTTAGTCACCAAATTAATTCCTAATGAATCTATGACTAATATTAATTAAATAATATGATTATTCCTTTAATATATTATTCTCATAATATATTAATAAATCATAATATCTTTTCTCTCTTCATAATCACCCTGTCAAGTTGCTATGGTGAAGGCAACCCAAAAGGACCATGCACAACCGGGTGAAGTACTTACCAAATATAGTTACGGGCTTAGACACTAATCCAACAGTCTCCCACTTGGATAAGTCTAGTAACTACAAATGTAAGCACAATCCGATTAGCAATCGTATCTCTCATAGACGCTGTCAAACTCTAATCTTATCAGCAACCTGTCCTTTAGATAAGGGATCATATGATCCTCTGTTCTAGATATCATGCGGACAATTACATGGAAGATTGTCATACTCATTGTCCAGCAATTAGTTTCTCGATCTCAGATTCATTTGATATAGAACTTAATTGAACACATCAATTCAGTCCTGACTGGGCCCGGCACATAAGTCAAATCAAATCATCGAGGGGCCCTGATATCGCTTTTACCCTCTTAGGATAAAAGGAACAGATAAACTTCGACATATATGCATTTATTATCCATTAATCAAATCATACACAACAATGTGTTTTATAACATCAAGTTACTGATGCGTTTACGCTTTATCAACGCACAACCAATTAACAAACAATAAACCATATATCTAGGTTTTAAGACCATATGATATTACCATCTTGTGATCACTCGTGATAAATTCGATGAAGTGATTCCAGCAAGTTTGGGTTTATTCTAATGCTCAAATCAAGTTCATAAGCACTCATGAACGTTGTAGCAAACTTTTGCTATGTCTAATACATTTTAGACAATCTACACACCAATTCATGACAGTCTTCATTCATATCTACTTCCAACATATGAACGACTATGGACTGTTCGAATAATTCGATTATTATCAAATAATTCAATATTCAGGAACTCAAAACATGCAAAATGAAACAATAGGTAAATGATTAACATAAGACAGTAACATTACTAATAAATAATACTCTTTTATTTAATCATCGAATGTTAATTATAATTTATCTATTACACGTTTCCAAACCATCTAATCTAAAGTAATATCGTCCTTCAGCCCAATGCTCCTAGCATGCTGCTAGTGCTTAACCCTGCTCAGTCCCTTCGTAAGCGGATCTACTAGGTTATCCTCTGACGATACCCTCTTCACTACGAGGAGTCCCTCTTCCACCCGATGTCGAATAAAGTGATATTTTATGTCGATATGTCGAGATCTACCGTGATCTTTTGGTTCCATGGTCAAGGTAACCGCTCCTTCATTATCACAGAAAATATCCATGGGCTCCTTTATGGCTGGCACAACTCCAAGGTCTCCAATGAAGTTCTTCAACCATATTGCCTCCTTTGACGCTTCGGTTGCTGTAATGTACTCTGATTCGCACGTTGAATCAGCTACAGTTTCTTGTTTGGAACTTTTCCAAGTCACTGCTCCTCCATTGAGGGTAAAGACCTAGCCCGACTGCGAACGGTAGTAGTCCCTGTCGGTCTGAAAACCGGCGTCACTGTACCCTCGCACCTTTAAGTCATCACTCACACCGAGGACTAGAAACCATTCCTTGGTCCTCCGAAGGTACTTAAGAATATTCTTGACCGCGATCCAATGCGCTCTGCCAGGGTTCCCTTGATATCTGCTGACCATGCTCAAAGCGAAGGCCACATCAGGACTAGTACAAGTCATAGCACACATGATTGAGCCAACTGCGGAAGCGTATGGTACTCGACTCATTTCTGCTATCTCAACTTCGGTACTCGGACTTTGAGTTTTACTCAACTTGGCATTACTCTGGATTGGTAACTCCCCTTTCTTTGAATTCTCCATACTAAAACGTTTTAGTACCTTGTCTAAGTAAGTATTCTGACTAAGTCCTATTAGTCTCTTACTTCTGTTTCTCACTATCCTTATTCCCAAAATATAGGAAGCCTCTCCGAGGTCCTTCATAGCGAAGCACTTCCCGAGCCAGGACTTAACCTCCTGCAGTGTCGGGATGTCGTTTCCTATGAGTAGTATGTCATCGACATACAGAACGAGAAAGCTTACTACACTCCCACCGGCCTTGACATATACACATGATTCATCTTCGCTTCGCAGAAAACCAAACTCTTTGACCTTCTCGTCAAAACAAAGATTCCATCTGCGAGACGCTTGCTTAAATCCATAAATGGACCTCTCAAGCTTACACACTCTATTGGGATGCTTTGCATTAACAAAACCCTCTGGCTGAGCCATGTAAACATCCTTAGCCAACTTCCCATTAAGGAAAGCGGTGAAAAAGTTTCGTCGTAGTCAACTCCAGGAGTTTGAGTGAAACCCTTCGCAACCAATTGCGGCTTATAAGTTTGTACATTTCCATCCACGTCAGTCTTCTTCTTGAAGATCCATTTGCACCCGACCGTCTTACGACCTGGTACATTGTCAACCAAATTCCAAACTTGGTTGTCATACATGGACTAAATCTCACTGTCCATAGCCTCTTTCCATTTTGCATACTCCGGGCCTGCCATGGCTTCCTTATAGCTGTTAGGTTCGTCCAGATTCACTAGTGTACCATTACTAACGAACGTATCCCCTTCCGTAGTAATATGAAAACCATAAAACTGGGGTGGAACACTAACTCTTTCGGAACGTCTAAGAGGTAAGGACTCGTCAATCGGTTCAACCGGAGTTTCCTCCTCGGGTTGAGCGCCAGTGCTAGAGGTTCATTCATCGCTCGACTCTTGAAGCTCTTCAAGATCGATTTGCCTCCCACTGTCTCCTTGGCTTATGAGTTCTCGCTCTCGGAAAACCCCTCTCCTCGCAACGAAGACAACATTGTCACTCGGTCTGTAGAAGAGATATTCAAAGGATTTCTGCGGGTAGTCGATGAAAATACACCGCTCACTACGAGGTTCGAGCTTGTCGTGAGTCTCTCGTCTTACGAAAACCTCGCAACCCCAAACCTTGATATGTGCCAACGAGGGAGCCTTCCCTGTCCACATTTCGTGAGGTGTTTTGGCAACCTTCTTCGTAGGTACTAAGTTAAGGATATGGGCGGCAGTCTCTAAGGCATACCCTCAGAATGAGATAGGTAGTGAAGCACGACTCATCATGGAACGAACCATGTCTAGCAAGGTTCGATTACGCCTCTCAGCTACACCATTCAATTATGGTGTCCTAGATGGCGTCAATTGCGAAACTATTCCACATTCCTTGAGGTAGTCGTGGAATTCAAGACTTAGGTACTCTCCACCTCGATCAGATCGAAGCATCTTGATTTTCCTGCCCAACTGATTCTCCACTTCTTGTTTAAACTCTTTGAATTTTTCAAAGGTTTCTGACTTGTGCTTGATTAAGTAGATATACCCATCATCACCCTGATAGACTTTATCTTCGCAACTGGTGAAAAAGTTTCGTCGTAGTCAACTCCTGGAGTTTGAGTGAAACCCTTCGCAACCAATCGTGGCTTATAAGTTTGTACATTTCCATCCACGTCAGTCTTCTTCTTGAAGATCCATTTGCACCCGACCGTCTTACGACCTGGTACATTGTCAACCAAATTCCAAACTTGGTTGTCATACATGGACTGAATCTCGCTGGCCATAGCCTCTTTCCATTTTGCATACTCCGGGCCTGCCATGGCTTCCTTATAGCTGTTAGGTTCGTCCAGATTCACTTGTGTACTATCACTAATGAACGTATCCCCTTCCGTAGTAATATAAAAACCATAAAACTGGGGTGGAACACTAACCCTTTCGGAACGTCTAAGAGGTAAGGACTCGTCAATCGGTTCAACCGGAGTTTCCTCCTCGGGTTGAGCGCCAGTGCTAGAGGTTCATTCATCGCTCGACTCTTGAAGCTCTTCAAGATCGATTTGCCTCCCACTGTCTCCTTGGCTTATGAGTTCTCGCTCTCGGAAAACCCCTCTCCTCGCAACAAAAACAACATTGTCACTCGGTCTGTAGAAGAGATATCCAAAGGATTTCTGCGGGTAGTCGATGAAAATACACCGCTCACTACGAGGTTCGAGCTTGTCGTGAGTCTCTCGTCTTACGAAAACCTCGCAACCCCAAACCTTGATATGTGCCAACGAGGGAGCCTTCCCTGTCCACATTTCGTGAGGTGTTTTGGCAACCTTCTTCGTAGGTACTAAGTTAAGGATATGGGCGGCAGTCTCTAAGGCATACCCTCAGAATGAGATAGGTAGTGAAGCACGACTCATCATGGAACGAACCATGTCTAGCAAGGTTCGATTATGCCTCTCAGCTACACCATTCAATTATGGTGTCCTAGATGGCGTCAATTGCGAAACTATTCCACATTCCTTGAGGTAGTCGTGGAATTCAAGACTTAGGTACTCTCCACCTCGATCAGATCGAAGCATCTTGATTTTCCTGCCCAACTGATTCTCCACTTCTTGTTTAAACTCTTTGAATCTTTCAAAGGTTTCTGACTTGTGCTTGATTAAGTAGATATACCCATCATCACCCTGATAGACTTTATCTTCGCAACTGGTGAAAAAGTTTCGTCGTAGTCAACTCCAGGAGTTTGAGTGAAACCCTTCGCAACCAATCGTGGCTTATAAGTTTGTACATTTCCATCCACGTCAGTCTTCTTCTTGAAAATCCATTTGCACCCGACCGTCTTACGACCTGGTACATTGTCAACCAAATTCCAAACTTGGTTGTCATACATGGACTGAATCTCGCTGGCCATAGCCTCTTTCCATTTTGCATACTCCGGGCCTGCCATGGCTTCCTTATAGCTGTTAGGTTCGTCCAGATTCACTAGTGTACTATCACTAATGAACGTATCCTCTTCCGTAGTAATATAAAAACCATAAAACTGGGGTGGAACACTAACCCTTTCGGAACGTCTAAGAGGTAAGGACTCGTCAATCGGTTCAACCGGAGTTTCCTCCTCGGGTTGAGCGCCAGTGCTAGAGGTTCATTCATCGCTCGACTCTTGAAGCTCTTCAAGATCGATTTGCCTCCCACTGTCTCCTTGGCTTATGAGTTCTCGCTCTCGAAAAACCCCTCTCCTCGCAACGAACACAACATTGTCACTCGGTCTGTAGAAGAGATATCCAAAGGATTTCTGCGGGTAGTCGATGAAAATACATCGCTCACTATGAGGTTCGAGCTAGTCGTGAGTCTCTCGTCTTACGAAAACCTCGCAACCCCAAACCTTGATATGTGCCAACGAGGGAGCCTTCCCTGTCCACATTTCGTGAGGTGTTTTGGCAACCTTCTTCGTAGGTACTAAGTTAAGGATATGGGCGGCAGTCTCTAAGGCATACCCTCAGAATGAGATAGGTAGTGAAGCACGACTCATCATGGAACGAACCATGTCTAGCAAGGTTCGATTACGACTCTCAGCTACACCATTCAATTATGGTGTCCTAGGTGGCGTCAATTGCGAAACTATTCCACATTCCTTGAGGTAGTCGTAGAATTCAAGACTTAGGTACTCTCCACCTCGATCAGATCGAAGCATCTTGATTTTTCTGCCCAACTGATTCTCCACTTCTTGTTTAAACTCTTTGAATTTTTCAAAGGTTTCTGACTTGTGCTTGATTATGTAGATAAACCCATCATCACCCTGATAGACTTTATCTTCGCAACTGGTGAAAAAGTTTCGTCGTAGTCAACTCCAGGAGTTTGAGTGAAACCCTTCGCAACCAATCGTGGCTTATAAGTTTGTACATTTCCATCCACGTCAGTCTTCTTCTTGAAGATCCATTTGCACCCGACCGTCTTACGACCTGGTACATTGTCAACCAAATTCCAAACTTGGTTGTCATACATGGACTGAATCTCGCTGTCCATAGCCTCTTTCCATTTTGCATACTCCGGGCCTGCCATGGCTTCCTTATAGCTGTTAGGTTCGTCCAGATTCACTAGTGTACTATCACTAATAAACGTATCCCCTTCCGTAGTAATATGAAAACCATAAAACTGGGGTGGAACACTAACCCTTTCGGAACGTCTAAGAGGTAAGGACTCGTCAATCGGTTCAACCGGAGTTTCCTCCTCGGGTTGAGCGCCAGTGCTAGAGGTTCATTCATCGCTCGACTCTTCAAGCTCTTCAAGATCGATTTGCCTCCCACTGTCTCCTTGGCTTATGAGTTCTCGCTCTCAGAAAACCCCTCTCCTCGCAACGAAGACAATATTGTCACTCGGTCTATAGAAGAGATATCCAAAGGATTTCTGCGGGTAGTCGATGAAAATACATCGCTCACTACGAGGTTCGAGCTTGTCGTGAGTCTCTCGTCTTACGAAAACCTCGCAACCCCAAACCTTGATATGTGCCAACGAGGGAGCCTTCCCTGTCCACATTTCGTGAGGTGTTTTGGCAACCTTCTTCGTAGGTACTAAGTTAAGGATATGGGCGGTAGTCTCTAAGGCATACCCTCAGAATGAGATAGGTAGTGAAGCACGACTCATCATGGAACGAACCATGTCTAGCAAGGTTCGATTACGCCTCTCAGCTACACCATTCAATTATGGTGTCCTAGGTGGCGTCAATTGCGAAACTATTCCACATTCCTTGAGGTAGTCGTGGAATTCAAGACTTAGGTACTCTCCACCTTGATCAGATCGAAGCATCTTGATTTTCCTGCCCAACTGATTCTCCACTTCTTGTTTAAACTCTTTGAATTTTTCAAAGGTTTCTGACTTGTGCTTGATTAAGTAGATATACCCATATCTGCTATAATCATCTGTGAAAGTCACATAGAAGCGATTCGCATCCCTTGTGGTGGATCTAAAGGGTCCACATACATCTGTATGTATGAGATCCAATAAACCCTCACCCCTCGCACAAGTGCCAGTGAAGGGTGACTTGGTCATCTTTCCAAGTAAACAAGACTTGCACACGTCATCATCCCTAAGGTCGAATGACTCCAACACTCCATCCTTTTAGAGTTGGGCTATGCTTTTCTTGTTGACATGTCCAAGACGACAATGCCACAAACATGCTTTATACATACTATTGGAAGAATCCACATACAACACATCATTTCCTAAGTTGTCTACAACCATCACAGTTTCATATATTCTATTACAAGGAAATGCTTCAAAATATAAAACATTATTAAAATAAGCATAAATAGAACCCTTTTCATTATCAAATGAATATCTAAAACCTTGTCTATATAAACCATGAAATGAAATGATGTTTCTAGCCATATCTGGCGAATAGCAACAATTATTCAAATTTAAATCTAATCCATTACTAAGCACCAAGGAGTAAACTCCAATCTTGGTCACATGCGACGATCTTCTGTTTCCCATGATCAGATTCATCCTTCCACGCTCCACATCCCTATTTCTTTTTAGTCCCTGCAAATCAGAACATATGTGAAAACCACATCCTGTATCAAGAACCCAAGAAGTAGCATGTGATAAATTATTAGATTTAATTGTGTAAATACGTGCGAAAGATGGCTTGATCTTCCCATCCTTGATGGCCTGCAGATATTCTGGGCAGCTTCTCTTCCAATGCCCTATCTTGTGGCAGTAGTGGCACTCTGCCTCCTTACGGTTAGAGTTGGGTTTAGCAAAACCAACTTTGGTTCCACTTGAAGAGGTGCCATCTTGGGACTTTCCCTTGTGGTGGCCCCTTGAAGAGGCCTTCCTCTTCTTACCCTTCCCTTGCCCTATTGCCAAGATAGGAGCAGTAGCAGGAGTTAGAGTTGATGCAACAGATTTATCCTTGAGGTTGCTCTCAACAGTCCTCAACAAGCCCTGAAGCTTGCTCAAGGAGACCTCTTCCTTATTCATGATGGGTTTTCTGCATTCTAACACTCCTATGGTGTACATGCAACCCTAGAAACCTTGGATCTATGTTTGACTAAGATACATGCAAATAATTATTTTTCCAAGGTTCTTATCCTAACTAGCATGGCATGGAGTACTTGAATCAAATAAAACTAGTAGAATTACTTACCTTGTAGTAGTAGTTGATTGCTTGGAGTTTGAGAGCCTAGCACCAATAATGTGGATGCCTCAAATGGAAGTCACAAATCACCACAAACTTGGAAACTTGAGAAAATAGTCACAAACTTCTTGAAATCAGCCCTCTTAGTTTACACACATCAACTAGTTCCATTTCAAGAACCAAAGCCTCCTTTATATAGTGTGGTGGATTAGGGTTACATCCATGTAAACCCTAATACCCATGTCTTTTCATTTCCATGAGATCCATGGGTTAAAGCTCCATGGAGTATCCATGGACTTTCCATGCAAGCCTAGCCCATTCCAAATAAGCATTAGCCCACACTATATAAATACAAGAGCCCATATTTAATTAGTCATACTTTTGATCTCTAAATTAATTCTAAATTAATTATAGATCAATACTAATTAAATAACATGATTTTATATTAATATATTAGGACTTATAATATATTAATAAATCATAACTTATACTATTCTCAAACGATTTTCCATAAATTGTTCGGGTGAAGTGTAACCCAAATGGACCATGCCGGGTCGGGTCAAGTACATACCAAATATAGTTATGGACTTAGACACTATATCCAACAGTCTCCCACTTGGATAAGTCTAATAAGTATAGTTGCAAGTATGACTTTAGGAACCGATCATCAATCGTAGCTCTTTAAACTCTGTTGAACTATGAAGCGCCATTTTAGATAAGTGATCATATAATCCTCTGTTCTAGATATCAGCCGGACAAATACATGGAACATGGTCTTGCTTATTGTCCAGCATTTGTTTCCCGATTTCCGATTTGTTTGACATAGAACTTAACTGAACACATCAATTTAGTTCTGACCGGGCCCGGTACATAGGTCAAAACAAAATCATCGAGTGGCCCAGATATCGCTTCTAATCCTAGAAGGAACAGATAAACTTCGACTCATATGTTTGCTCTACTACTTGTTGAATTACACTCAAAAGCACGGTTTATAACATCGAGTTACCAATGCGTTTTCATGCAATCAATGCATAACCAACTCATAGGCAACAAATCATATCTCTAGGTTTGAAGACTTATATGATATTACCGTCTCACGATCACTCGAGATAAATTCCATGAAGTGATACAAGTGAGCATGGGTTGAATCCAATACTCAGAACTTATGAGCACTCATGAGTGTTGTAGCCCCGCTTTGTCTAACATCTTAGACCTCTACAAGCCAACCCATGACAGTCTTGATTCATATCTACTTCCAACATATGACCGACTGTGGAGAGTTTGAATAATATGATATAAACCATAACATAATTATTCTGGAAGTCAAAACATGCAAAAAGAAATAATAGTAAACGATTGACAAGAGATAGCAACACTTTACTCATAAATAACAACTTTTATTTATCATCAAATGTCAATTACATTTTACAAATTTCAAGATTATCTAACTACTAAAACTAATATCATCCTTCAGCCCTATGCTCCAAGCATGCTGGAGATGCTTAGCCCGAGTCAGTCCCTTCGTGAGGGGATCTGCTGGGTTCTCATCCGATGATACCCTCTTTGCCACGAGGATTCCTTCTTCTATTCGATGTCTAATGAAGTGATATTTTCTGTCAATGTGTCTGGATCTCCCATGATCTCTTGGTTCCTTGGCTAAGGCAACCGCACTATTGCTGTCACAGAAAATCTCCATTGGCTCCTTTATAGCTGGTACAACTCCAAGGTCTCCGATGAAGTTCTTTAGCCATATAGCCTCCTTTGCTGTCTCGCTTGCTGCTATATACTCTGATTCACAAGTGGAATCAGCCACTGTCTCCTGCTTGGAACTTTTCCAAGTAATTGCCCCTCCGTTTAGAGTAAAGACCCAGCCCGACTGAGAGCGAAAATTATCCCTGTCAGTCTGAAAGCTAGCATCATTGTACCCTACAACTCTCAAGTCCTCACTGCCACCGAGGGTAAGGACCCAGTCCTTAGTCCTCTGTAGGTACTTGAGCATATTCTTTACCGCAGTCCAGTGTGCCTTGCCAGGGTTCCCCTGATACCTGCTAACCATGCTCAAAGAAAAGGCTACATCAGGTCGAGTACATGTCATAGCATACATGATCGATCCTACAGCTGAAGCATAAGGTATTCGACTCATTTCTGCTATCTCAGCCTCAGTACTAGGGCTTTGTGTCTTACTCAATCTGGCGTTACTCTGGATGGGTAACTCCCCTTTCTTGGAGTTATGCATGTTGAACCTTTTCAACACTTTGTCCACATAGGTGCTTTGACTAATTCCAATTAGTCTTTTACTCTTGTTTCTCAAAATCCTTATCCCTAGGATATAGGCAGCTTCTCCAAGGTCCTTCATAGCGAAACACTTCCCAAGCCAGGACTTTACTTCCTGCAGGGTTGGGATGTCATTTCCTATGAGTAGTATGTCATCCACATACAATACCAAAAAGCTGACTATACTCCCACTAGCCTTGATATAGACACAAGATTCATCTTCACTCCTTGAAAAGCCAAATTCTTTGACTTTCTCATCAAAGCAAAGATTCCATCTGCGAGGTGCCTGTTTTAATCCATAAATGGATTTCTCGAGCTTTCACGCTCTACTGGGGTACTCTGTACTGACAAAACCCTCTGGCTGAACCATGTAAACATCTTCAGCCAACTTTCCATTAAGGAAAGCGGTTTTGACATCCATTTGCCATATTTCATAATCATGAAATGCAGCAATGGCTAACAGAACCCTAATAGACTTAATCTTGGCCACTGGTGAAAAGGTCTCATCATAATCAACTCCCGGAGTTTGAGAATAACCCTTTGCAACCAGTCGTGCCTTATAAGTGTGTACATTACCATCCATGCCGGTCTTCTTCTTGAAGATCCATTTGCACCCAACTATCTTACGATCTGGTACATTGTCAACCAAGTTCCAAACTTGATTGTCATACATGGACTGTATCTCGCTATCCATAGCCTCTTTCCATTTAGCAGCCTCAGGGCCTGCCATGGCTTCCGTGTAGCTGTTAGGCTCATCCAGATTTGCCAGTGTGTTATCACTGATAAGTGTCTCACCTTCTGCAGTAATATGGAAACGATAATAATTCTCAGGTGCAATCCTAACTCTGGTCGAACGCCTCAGAGGTATAGATTCTTCAGTCTGCTCAACAGGAGTTTCCTCCTCAGGTTGAGTGCTAGGGTTTGAGGTTCCTTCACCACTTGACTCTTGAATTTCCTCAAGGACAATTTGCCTCCCACTGTCTCCTTGGCTCATGAATTCTCTCTCTCGAAAGAATCCTCTTCTTGCTACAAAGACCACATTATCACTGGGTCTGTAGAAGATGTAACCAAAGGATTTCTGTGGGTAGCCGATGAAAATACACCTTTCGCTTCGGGGTTCGAGCTTATCGTGAGTCTCGCGTCCCATGAAAGCCTCGCAACCCCAAATCTTGATGTGGTCTAGATTGGGAACTTTTCCAGTCCACAACTCGTGAGGTGTTTTGGCAACCTTCTTTGTAGGGACTAGATTAAGGATATGGGCGGCAGTCTCTAAGGCATACCCCCAAAATGAGATTGGTAGCGAAGCTCGACTCATCATGGAACGAACCATGTCCAACAAGGTCCGATTGCGCCTCTCAGCTACACCATTGAACTGTGGTGTCCTAGGAGGTGTCAATTGTGAGACAATCCCACATTCCTTAAGATGGTCAAGGAACTCAGTACTAAGATACTCACCACCACGATCGGATCGAAGCATCTTAATGTTCCTGCCCAACTGATTCTCCACTTCTTGCTTAAACTCTTTGAATTTCTCAAAAGTTTCTGACTTATGCTTGATTAGGTAGACATATCCATATCTACTAAAATCATCAGTAAAAGTCACATAGAACCGATTAGCATCTCTTGTGGCGGTTTTGCAGGGTCCACACACATCCGTGTGTATGAGGTCCAACAAACCTTCACCCCTAGCACAAGTGCCAGTAAAAGGTGACTTTGTCATTTTACCAAGCAAACAAGATTCACAACTATCATCTGACTTTAGGTCAAATGACTCCAAGACTCCATCCTTTTGGAGTTGGCCTATGCGTTTCTTGCTTACATGTCCAAGACGACAATGCCATAAGGATGCTTTATCTAAGCTAGTGGAAGAGTTAATACAAAATACATTATTTCCTAGATTATCTACAACAGATACAGTTTCATACACGCCATCACAAGGTAATGCTTTAAAATAAAGAACATTATTAAAGAAAGCATCAATACTACCATTATTATTATCAAAATAAAAGGTAAAACCTTGTTTATACAATGCATGAAAGGAAATAACATTTCTTTCCATTTCTGGCGAATAATAACATTTATTCAAATCTAATGTAAACCTACTATTTAGCACTAAGGAATAAACTCCTATCTTGGTGACAGGTGAAGCTTTCCTGTTTCCCATGATCAAGTTTATCTTTCCCTGCTCCACATTCTCACTTCTTTTTAGTCCCTGCAAATCACAACATATGTGAATACCACAACCTGTATCAAGGACCCAAGACTTAGAATGAGGTGAGTTATTAGACAATATATTGTATATACCTGCATGGTTGGGTTTTACTTTCCCATCCTTCAAATCTTGCTGGTACTTTGGGCAGTTTCGCTTCCAGTGCGACTTTTCATGGCAATAGAAGCATTCAGTCTCATTAGGGTTAGCAGAAGGAGTGACAAAACCTTTCTTGGTTTTGCTTGAAGAGGAGCCTTCAAGGGTCTTACCCTTGGTACCCTTAGAAGGGTTCTTTCTCTTCTTCCCTTTGCCATGCCCGATTGCCAAGACATTGGCCGCAGTTGGAGTAGGAGTAGGAGTAGTAACAACCGACTTACCCTTTAGACCACTTTCGGCGGTCTTCAAGAGTCCTTGAAGTTTGCTGAGGGTGACTTCTTCCTTGTTCATGTGATATGTCATGCGGAATTGATCATAACACGATGGCAAGGAGTGCAAAA
Source organism: Lactuca virosa (assembly GCF_052849685.1). Classification (NCBI taxonomy): domain Eukaryota; kingdom Viridiplantae; phylum Streptophyta; class Magnoliopsida; order Asterales; family Asteraceae; genus Lactuca; species Lactuca virosa. The sequence goes on from NC_136430.1 coordinate 138,216,362, forward strand.
TGATGTCTATTGCTAACTCCTCAGGGAAGTTCACATTCAGCTTCAGTAAACGGTCCACATACCTTTGCATTTTCTGCATGTGGCCCGTGATGGGTTCACCATCCTTCATTCGGGCTGTTATCATGGAGGAGATTATTTCATATCACTCTTGACGAGCACTTTGATGGTAGCGGTCCATCAAGTCCTGGTGCAATATCAAAAGGATAATAGTCCTCATAGGACTTTTGGAGCTCGGCTGTCATGGTAGCCATCATGATGCATGCCACTTTTGTAGCATCTCTTTCATGTACCTCATATTCAGCAAGCTCTTCAGGAGTAGCAGTTGGCTCGGGTACCTTCAGCTCCTTGTCGAGAACATATTCTTTGTTCTCATACCGAGTGACCATCCTGATGTTTCTGATATAATCTGTAAAGTTGGACCCATCAAAGATGACTCTCCCACAAAGATTCATGAGAGAGAAGGAGCTAGTAGGGATTGAGCCAGAAGCATTGTTATTGGAAGACATCTGAAAAGAAGAGGGAATAGATTAGATTAGATATAGAGATAGTCCTTAACAAAACACCCAAATGTAATATTAAGGCTAGGACCCAACACAATATTTTATAACTTAGAAGAGGGATGCCGTAATCTAAGCTATAAGATATTTGAAGGTAGGTGAATGACGATTCACCAATTTCCACCATGAAAAACGAAATATTTAATTAGGTTTTAATTGGTTTAGAAACTCATAGATTCTTTGAGATTCATTGAACTTTCTTCAATGGCATGTTTCAATCTCGAGTGTGCCCTTCAAGTTTTGTGACAGGGATGCCGAGGATCACAAAACAAGGTGTGAAGTAACCATGAAAATTACTTGGTACCCTTAATGTATTACCCCTTAATCGATGTGCCGGTTAACCACACACGCTCCATCGATACTATGATAAACATTAAGTCACCCTTTACCTACCTTGTTAAGTTCAAGTTAGTGTGCCGGTTAACACGCTCCACTAACGACTTAAACAAAGTGTAAAGTGTAATTTCATGGATTAGCACCTTATTCACATTTTCCTAAAATAACTAAGATTGGGAATTCAATAAAGTTTAGTTACTTTAGTATTATCATTATACTTTTAATGAGAATTTATAAGTCCTTGTCCTACCCGTTCGGCTAACGACCCTCCACCGATCAAGGAAGCGGTGGGTGAGAGTGGACACCCATTAAGTTGCAATTTTATAGGCAACAACCTTATACCCCCCTTATAGACCGGCTTCGTGAATGAGGCGTACTAGCGGTAAGACGACTTAATCTTATACATATATAAATATTATTAAACTTATAATATTATAAAGTATAAGGGTTGAATTTTAACTTTTAAAATTCTAGGGGTTGGAACTAAAGTTTTTAATATGACTTTACATGTTCCAAAACTTGAGGGCAAGTTTTGTAAACTTTCAAAACTTTTCATTTCTCATAACTTATGAGTTAATGGTTATTAAAAATGAAGACTCTTCATTTTTTGTAACCTATGTGTTCTTTTAATGGTTATTTATAAATGTGACTTTTGGTTATCCATAACTTAAGAACTAGTTATGGACTCCATTAAAACACATAAAGATCAAGAATTAATCTAATCAATTATTAGCACATAATTTCTATGATCTTCTAAACTCATATGTTTATGAATGTTCATATCAAAAATTTCAAGAATCGTAAGAACATATACAAAACTTGAAATTTTGATACGAGCTTTTGAACGAAACTTCGATTTTCAAGTTTTTTTTTTTTTTTTTTTTTTTTGCATCAAGTATCAAATAAACAAACCAGGCTCTGATACCACTGATGGGTTTTCTGCATTCTAACACTCCTATGGTGTACATGCAACCCTAGAAACCTTGGATCTATGTTTGACTAAGATACATGCAAATAATTATTTTTCCAAGGTTCTTATCCTAACTAGCATGGCATGGAGTACTTGAATCAAATAAAACTAGTAGAATTACTTACCTTGTAGTAGTAGTTGATTGCTTGGAGTTTGAGAGCCTAGCACCAATAATGTGGATGCCTCAAATGGAAGTCACAAATCACCACAAACTTGGAAACTTGAGAGTATAGTCACAAACTGCTTGAAATCGGCCCTCTTAGTTTACACACATCAACTAGTGCCATTTCAAGAACCAAGGCCTCCTTTATATAGTGTGGTGGATTAGGGTTACATCCATGTAAACCCTAATACCCATGTCTTTTCATTTCCATGAGATCCATAGGTTAAAGCTCCATGGAGTATCCATGGACTTTCCATGCAAGCCTAGCCCATTCCAAATAAGCATTAGCCCACACTATATAAATACAAGAGTCCATATTTAATTAGTCATACTTTTGATCTCTAAATTAATTCTAAATTAATTATAGATCAATACTAATTAAATAATATGATTTTATATTAATATATTAGGACTTATAATATATTAATAAATCATAACTTATACTATTCTCAAACGATTATCCATAAATTGTTCGGGTGAAGTGCAACCCAAATGGACCATGCCGGGTCGGGTCAAGTACATACCAAATATAGTTATGGACTTAGACACTATATCCAACAATTCATGTGGTTGGTCATGCGGAATTGGCTATAGCAGGAAGGCAATGAGTGAAGGATGATGTCAATTGCCAGCTCTTCATCGAAGTTCACATTCAACTTCAGCAGGCGATCAACATATCTCTGCATCTTTTGCAGATGGGCAGTAAGGGACTCTCCATTGCCCATTTTGGTAGTGATCATCGAAGTGATGATGTCGTACCTCTCTTGCCTAGCTCTCTGGTGGTAGCGTTCCAGCAGATCCTAATGCATCTCATAGGGGTACTTATCCTCATAGGACTTCTGGAGTTCAGCAGTCATTGTCGCCAGCATGATGCAATGGACTTTCGTGGCATCATGCTCGTGGGCCTCATAGGCTGCGATCTCTTCGGCGGTAGCAGTGTCGATGTCAATCTCCTTTAGCTTCTCATCGAGGACATACTCTTTGTCCTCGTAGCGAGTGATGCGGATCCAATTACTGAAATTGGTCCCATCAAAGATCACTTTCCCACACAAATTCATGAGTGAGAATGAACCAGAGGAGTTTGACCCAGAAGCGTTGTTGTTTGTGTTCGACATCTGAAAAAGGAAAAAGAACAAAGTTGATTAGAAATGAATTTCCCAAATTAATCACCCAAATGAAAAATTAGGGCTAGGAACCAACAACATTATTCACAAATTAAAAAAGGGATGTCGTAATCTAACAAGTAAATAATTTGAAGGCAAGTGAATGTCGATTCATTAATTCTTCACCATGAAAAACGAAAAAGAGATTAGGTTTTAAATGTATTGAAAAACTCCTAGATCCTTTGAGATACATTGAACTTTTCAATGGCATGCTTAAATCTTGATATGTCCCTCTAGTTTGTGACTGGGATGCCGAGGATCACAAAGTGGGTGTGAATAACCATGCAAATGTACATGGTGCCCTCATTGTTACAGTCACCTATTCGATGTGCTGGTTAACCACTCATGCTCCATCGAACTATGACAAACAATGAGTCACCCTTTGCTACCATTGCTTAGAACCCAATTAATGTGCCGGTTAACCACACACGCTCCATTAACGTCTTAGCAAGGGTACAAAGTGTAATTTCATGGAATTGCATCAATTCACTTTTTCCAAAAGTAACTAAGATTGGGAATTTTGTAAAAACATTTAGTTACTTTATATATATTCATTATACTTTTAATGAGGAAAGGTTTGTCCGATCCTACCCGTTCGGCTAACGACCCTCCACCAATCAAGGAAGCGGTGGGTGAGAATGGAAACCCATTAAACGACCATTTTATAGGCCATAACCTTATACCCCCCTTTATACATCGGCTTCGTGAATGAGGCCTACTAACGGTAAGACTAGCATTTATGTATATATATATATATATATATATATATATATATATATATATATATATATATATATATATATATATATATATATTAATCTTATAATATTATAAGTATAAGGGTGAATTTTAAAACTTGTAAAATTCTAAGGTTTGAAATTTAAATAGTCCAAGTTAAAACTTTTAATCACAAAACTTAAATTTCAAAACTTGAGGACAAGTTTTGAACTTTTCAAAACATAAAGGATCAAATAGCAAATAATATAAATTAACTAATTAATTTAATGATTATCTAAATTTGACATAGTCAATATTACTTGCAAGACAATTTAACAATTAATTCAAATAATCAATTATTATCAAATAAGGAAATTATTATTTAAACAATTGGTAATTATCTTTTGTTTTGTCAAGGATATAGTCAAACATATGATAAAATCCTTAAGCAAAACAGCATGAAATCCCGAAAATCACTATGACAGACGCTCCGACTCGCCGAGTCCCATTATGGACTCGTCGAGTTTATACGAGTCGTCGAGTCCACAATGCGACTCGCCGAGTCTGTCAGTCAGGGGGCAGAAAAAACGAATTTTCAAGGCAAGAACAATCAAACCATGCATCAATTCAATAGAAATCAATCAAAGCTCTGATACCACTGATGGGTTTGAGCCATAAGAACTTTCTTATGTGCACATGCAAACCCTAATGCTTTGATCTAGGTTTCTCTAATTGAACATGCAATGTATCCAAGACTTACAATTCTAGATCTAGTGAATACAAATCAAGTTTGACATAAGAATTCAGATCTAGATGATTACCTTTAGTTTCTTGGTTGAATCTTCTTGTTCTTGGAGCTTAGAGTCACAATTGTCACTCCTCTAATGGCTTACAAACAACAACTAGCAAGAAGATGATTTGGTGAGAGGAGAGAGAGGTAGAAATCGGCTCTAGGGTTCCCAAGGAAGCAAGGTGGCCGATTTCTCCAACCCAAGGGGTTTATTTATACTGTGAGCTTCTAGGGTTACATCCTTAAACCCTAATTGAATAACTTAATCCCTAAGCAATCCAAGGATCCTTCTATATTGAGGCTTTAACGAATTAAGGAGTCCATACACCATTAAAATCGTCCACCCTATGATCTATAAGGATCCACAACCCAAAAACTAACTATCACACAATTGACAGTTACAGTCCCCTTTATTTAATTAACCTCTTTTAGTCACCAAATTAATTCCTAATTAATCTATGATTAATATTAATTAAATAATATGATTATTCCTTTAATATATTATTCTCATAATATATTAATAAATCATAATATCTTTTCTCTCTTCATAATCACCCTGTCAAGTTGCTATGGTGAAGGCAACCCAAAAGGACCATGCACAACCGGGTCAAGTACTTACCAAATATAGTTACGGGCTTAGACACTAATCCAACAGCTTCATCCAAGAAAAGGTTTTTCGGTTTTGTCATGATCTATGGAAGGGTTTTCGGTTTTCGTTAGGGATTAGATTCCCTAAACCGAAAACCATATGTATTGCAATATATTATGATTCAATTTGATTGCTTAACTTGTTATAACATCAATATATCATGGGTTTTAATCTACACCAAGTTATTAATTCATAAACATGTATTCTTGGCATCCAAAGTTCTTATTGCATCAAGTTATGTTGTGAATTCACTTGTACATGGTTGTAGTTTAGACTTTATTTGAACAAGTTTGACTTACATTGATTTGAAATAACGGGTTGTTACATTATCCCCCCGTTAGAGGGAATTTTGTCCCGAAATTATTTCTATAGTGAGTAATCATGTGTCACACCCCCAAACCAAGGATGGCGGAAACGTCCGGGGGTGGAGGACTTCATGTATAGTATCACAACAACGAGTATAATAGTGCTCAAAGTAAATACAACCATCATAAATATAATTGAAAAAGTTACACCAAAGCATATGTTTACATGATTCAAATCAATTACATTATGATGACAAAATGTACTGTTTGACGATTTATCGTCCCATCCTCAAAATGCTGTTGGTTTTCCTGTTTCACTGATTTCCTGAGAATACAAGTAGTTTTGAAAAAGTGTCAACAATTAAGTTGGTGAGTTCATAAGAGTTTTTTTTTGAGGAAGAAACCGTTTTCCTTGTAAAAGCGATAGAGTATGATTTCCAGAAAATCCAATATTTTCTTAGTTAAGTGTGGAATGAATGCTCCTATGTTATGCGATAATGAACCCTAGAAGGACCCATAGATTCCTTCTATAATCACCCAATGTATATAAGTTATATAAAATTTAAGTTAAATAAACCGTCGAATATAATGGGTCTGCCCTAGGTCCACAACCAAACAAGGAACAGGAAGTAAGGCGGGCCCACCAATTCTAAGTCGATTATGACTAGATTCTTATATAACTCTAGCATATACACTTAGCAATTATAGCTGAAGTCTAACAATTCTAGATGAAATATAGTTTTTAACAGAGATATGATTCCAAAGAAAATCCTATATTTTCCTTATAAGAGTTATGTGGTCCTAAATCCCAGGACCGAAAATAAACAAGTATTTTTCATACTTAAAGATATAAAAGTGGTTTTAAATCGGCATAAAACCCTTTTTAAAGTTAGGTAGTCCTAAATCCCAGGACCGAAAATAACCAAGTATTTTACCATACTTAAAGTAATTTTTGCAAGTTTAAATCGGCATAAACTCGTTTAGTTTAGAAGTAAAACCCCTTTTCAAAGTAGAAGTTTCCATGTAAACTTAAAAGATTGTTAACTACCTATGTGAGTCGCTATAACCATACTATGACGAGAAATAACCTGCACAACGTTTTTCAGACGTTAAGATACTATGACTCTTGTCACCCGTAAACCTGCAGGTCCCACTGTAGCTAGCAGCAAGGTGTGGGGTGTCAAACCCAATATAGATCTATACACAATTATCACGCTCTCCCTACAAGAGACTCTGGTTATAACTTACAGGAATTGGGATCCCGTGCTCGAACGTACGGGGAGAGAATTGCCTCACAACCTAAGTTAACTAGTTTACACATAGTTTGATATTAAAACCTCTTCCGTGAAGGAAGTAAAATCACCTTTTCTGGATAAATTAGTGATATGAAATCCTTAACTATTACTATTATAGTTTATTACGTAAGATATGAAAAACCCATTTGTTTTGAGAGTAAAACCTTTTTCATGTAGTAAAAATCCATAAACTATACTTATTGAAGTTTATTATATGTATTCGAAATGAATGAGTAAACCTTATCATGAATGACTAAATTTTAGTTTATGATGATAAACTAACAAGAAAATACATTCAATATTTAGAACTTATTGTTATACACTTTGCTCAACATAATACAAAGTGTTATGAAAGTTATAAGCTGTTAACTAGTTTTTAACCGTTCTGCACTGTTTTAGAAAAATCATAGAAAAATCATACGAAGTCGAAAACTGAATCCGTAAATTCTGAGAGTTCGTAAAATGTGTCTAGTTTGTTCATAATTTTTATTATGATTTTTGGAAGCCTTTAACTTGTGTTAAAATGTTCATATTCAAAGACAGGTCCGAATTCGTTTTTGAAATGATAGGCAGGTTTGGAAATATCACCATAATTTTTAGAAAAATCGTATGGAGATGTGCAAGTAGTCATTTTAAAGGTATGAACCTGAACTATTTGCATATTATACAGTTTTGAAAGATATTAAGTTTAAGTTAGTCAAAACAGTCCGTGAATAAGACTCAACTTTTCTGATGAAAGCTGTTGTTTGAGTTTAGTTAAGTTTTTGGTATTTTAACTTTATATTCCCCCCCCCCCCCCCCCCGCTGAAAACTGAAGAAAACATGAAAATGTAGGGGTATGAACTCACCTTGAGTGATTTCAGTAGATGGATGATGGTGAAAAGAAGTGCTCAACTCAAGAACACTTGGGAGATGCTTGAAGATTTGAAGATCTAACACAAATATGACGATATTTGTGTAAGCAATCTATGATTTGGATGAAAGATAGTAGAATATCTAAGTGTAGGAGGAAGATACTTACCAAATGTAGAAGGAAAGCTTGGAAACAAGCCTTGAATCTCGAAATCTAGAGAGAGGAAGTGAGAGAGAATGAAATTGTCACTTGGTGGAAAATGGAGTAATGTGAGGAGAGAGGAGAGTTTTCTAGCTCTTGACCAAGTGTGTGGCTGAAAAATGGTGGGAAAAGTACTATGGAATGACTGGGTATGGTGGAAGGACAAGGGGTTGTACTATGGAGGTATGGGGAGGTTGCTTGTGTCCTTGTCCAAAGGATAAGTCAACACTCCACCTAAATATCTCACCAAATAGATTTTATTGTTAGGCAATGATTTTCCCCAAAATATAGTTAAAATATGAATATTTGGGGTTTATTATGTTAAAATACGAGTTTGGGTGAAAATCCCGCGTTAAAATCGCGAAAAACGGGCTTAAAATGGAGTCGTGGTCGAAAACCGAGCAAAAATGCGAAATTCCGAAATTCAAGCCGAGGATGCGAAGGTTCGGCTCCTTAGGAGCTTAGAACCGAAGGTGAGGCTCGGTTGTGCATGGGAACCGAGAGTAGAAGAGGAACCGAGAGTGGAGGGGTTCGGCTGCGCAGGCTCGCTCCTCGGACAGAAGGTGGAAGTCTTCTCGGACCGAAGGTAGGAAGGGAGAGTTTCGGTTCGGAATTGTCAGAGGACCGAAATAGACCGAGCACTCGGTCCATTTCGGTTGAGAGGGTTTCGGTTCTTAAGAGGTTCGGTTGTAAGAGGTTCGGTTGTAAGAGGAGTTTCGGTTCCTAAGAGGAGTTTCGGCTCCTAAGAGGCGTTTCGGCTCCTTAAGGCTGTTTTTCGCGTAGACTTCCGTTTTCGAGCGGTTTTCGACTAATTTAAGGGTCGGGATGCCTCGAGTGATTATAAGGAGTTGAGAGAGATTTTGAGAGAGATTTGGGAGAGATTTGACATACTTGGAGAGATTTGACATACAGAGAGAGATTTGGGAGAGATTTCACATTCTTGGAGAGATTTCTCATACAGAGAGAGATTTGGGAGAGATTTCACATTCTTGGAGAGATTTCTCATACAGAGAGAGATTTGGGAGAGATTTCACATTCTTGGAGAGATTTCTCATACAGAGAGAGATTTGGGAGAGATTTCACATTCTTGGAGAGATTTCTCATACACAGAGAGATTTGGGAGAGATTTCACATTCTTGGAGAGATTTCTCATACAGAGAGAGATTTGGGAGATATTTCACATACTTGGAGAGATTTGGGAGAGATTTCACATTCTTGGAGAGATTTCTCATACAGAGAGAGATTTGGGAGAGATTTCACATTCTTGGAGAGATTTCTCATAGAGAGAGAGATTTGGGAGAGATTTCACATTCTTGGAGAGATTTCTCATACAGAGAAAGATTTGGGAGAGATTTCACATACTTGGAGAGATTTGGGAGAGATTACACACACTTACAGCGATTTCTCTTACTTAGAGAGTTTTGGGAGCGTTAGGGTGAAAGAGATTGGGAGAGACTTCTTTTGTGACGTTTTTGAGTGTTTGGCTTCGTATCGCAAAGTTTTTACATCCCATTAAGTCTCGTTATGATTGTTATATGCCCCTGAGGGTTAAGGAATAATGTTTTATCGAGTAGTTTCATCACTTGCCCTGATTAGGGTTTAGAATTTTCGATCACGTGAAAACTCTAAGTGATACTTTGTATTAAGATTGCGAGTTGTTCAATAAGAAACATAATGGAAACCCTAATGTACAAGGGTTAGATGAGTTAACCGGTTTGACTCGTTGACTATGGTTGACTTTGACTTGGCCAAAAATTGACGGTTGTCACATCATCCCCCCGTTAGAAAGAATTTCGTCCCGAAATTAGTGTTTCGACTGGGACTTCAAGAATTTGGAGGAAAGATGGGGGAACTTTTCGTAGTATAAGGAATTGATATGGTGGGGAACAACCCGCTTGATGTTAAATGTCGACCTTGGAATTTCTTATTGTAACTTGAGCTGAGTCGATTTAAAGGAGTTATTGTTTTGGAATGATAGTGTATTTTACGTGTGCCTTTATGCTCTCCGTTTTATACTTGGTATTACCACTATGAATATTTTATAATGTAGTTAGCGAGTTCCAGCATTACGAATGTTTCAACAAATTGTGACGAAATTTGCATTATAAGTCCTACCAGTTCTTTTATAATCGCTTGGTGTAAACTAGTCGTATATCATTAAGATTGCAAGGGCATTCGGATGGGTGACCCCGCCTTAAGCTCACAACCAAACAAGGAACAGCAAATGAGGCGGAATCACACATTCTAAGTCCATAGAATCTTAATGATATAGGACCATAATGTTTACACTAGCCATCGCAGATTTACTAGTAAAGACCCTGCATTTTTTTATATAGATGATAAGACTTATTTGTGTTTTGCCGTGTTCTCGAGATGCTTTCAGCCTTTCTCGAATTTGTACTAAGTCATAAGTGACAACTTCTCCTCGGAGCGCTGCATAGGGTCTGCTTTAGTGTTTCTCGTTTGATTAGATCGGTAGGGAACATATGGGTTCGGTTTACACGACTAGACTTATTGGGATGATAGGGCGTTCACTTGCACTCCCAGGGTAACCTGGTCCCGAAGTTAATGGTAGGACCCGTACCTGGTCCATCTATCATCAACTTGCGCATATAGGTCGTATGTAATTAAGGTTGGTGAGACAGTTGGATGGGTGACACTGCCCCAAGTCGACAACCAGGAAAGCCTTTAGGTTGTTTAAGTAGGTTTGGGCTAGGTCGTTGCGCTCCTGCCAGGAACAGGAAATAGGGCGGAAGCACACATCCAATGTCCGTAGAATATTAATTATACATTATCCTCACGTATACACGTAGTAGTGGTAGACTAACCATACTCGTCCCAAGCTTTTGTGCTTGAACCTTATCTGCTGCATGCGTGACATTCCCGAAGGGTCTTCTGTAGATACTTGTGGTAAGGTTTCAGAAGGTATAATACTCCTCTGGTGAGTGTTTTTAGGGTTTCGCAGCGAGAGATGGCCCGGAGGTCCGTGTTGGATTTGTGTTTATGAGAAACGAAGGTTTTTCGAGATTAGGTGAATGGTCTTTTCGTAGCCGTTTAGTCAGGAAAGTGAGGACTATATCAATTGAAATCGAATGACGACAATAGTATCTTTTTAGGTAAAACATGTGTTAAGCTGTATTCGTAAGAAGTGCTCATTAGGGTGATAGAGTATCTTGTGTTTCTTTTCAGTGTGTTCCGTTTCGTTCGATGTTATTATTACTGCAGATGATTCCTACCACAGCGTCTAGCACTGGTAGTGAGTGTGTTCTGATAGCTAGCAATGATACTTGATATCATGATCCCTGACAGGTCACTCTATGGTCGAGCGGTATATGTAAGTCGCATGTAATTTGATATTGGTGAAATCGTCGAGTGGGTGGCTCCACTCAAATCCCACTAATAGATATGGAACAGGAGTCAGGATGGAATTATTTGCTTTAAGTCTTTAGTATTTTGATTATAATTAACCCCGATGTATGCACAAAGTCATCACAGCTTACAGGTAATGATCCTAAAGTCATATATGAATGTCTTTGATTTGATTCGAACGAGAGAGTATTTTAACTACTTTCAGAAAGACGGTAATTTTAGCAATCATACCAAATTCATTACAAACATATGGTACTTAAACGTTTTTGTCGTTGGAAACATTACAAAAGTCCTACTAGGCTTCCGCTAGTTCAGTTGTCACACTCCTCCTGCTCCTCCGTCATTCTTCTCGGTTGGACAGTCTCTCTTGAAGTGTTCCGTTTCACTACATAGGGAGCATACTGGACTTACACCAGTATTGGTGGTTGAAGCGATGCGCTGGGTCGGGGTCCTGCAGAAGCGGACGGTATGCCCTTTGTTGTTGCAGTTGATACAGCGTGGAATCTGGCAAGCTCCTGTGTGATGGTAGTTACACTTGTTACACTTTGGAAGTGTTCCCATATATTGCCTGTCTAGTGCTTGAGCGATAGATGTTGTGGCTGATGTCGAGGCATGTGTGGTGACTGCTGTCGTAATTGTAGCGGTGGCCATGGGTTGTCGTCTTTTAGCAAATCTTTGAGATTGGTTGCGCTCCTTTTTTATCCAAAACTTTCGCTTCTTGTTCGTAGGTTTGTGGCCTGAGGCGCCTTCATTGGCAGACACCCGCCGGTGTTCCTGATTGTTACAGCAATTTATATTGTCGGGACCGCTTCCATCTCTGCTGGCGTTGTTAGCATTGAGTTGCGCCATGACGGCTGTCACGGCTGCTGTGACTGCAGCTTGAAAAGTAGCAGAGTCTATCTGCAGGGTTGGCGCCTTGCTAGTTGGTTGGTTGCCTCTTGGTGAAGACATAGCTCTGTTTCACGATGAAAAAAAAACGACTTCGTGAGTGGGGATAATTATCTCAAGTGCATTCTTACGATTTATATTCACATATATAAATTTTTGCACATTGCTGTACTATTCTTAGTGTTTCTGCTAACGTTCCTGAGACGAAGTTATGGTAGTGGGTAGAAGTAGGTTTCATACAGGCGTTAAGCTTTACTCATCTTAGGATCATGTTTGTCCAAACACACTTAGCTGAGGATTTTTGATGGGATCCGGTGTATTAGTGCTCATATGATCGCACCCTATAGGTCTACGAAGAAGGCACCTTTCCACCAAAATGTTTAAAGGTGAGGCGATAATGAGTTTTTAGAATGGCTATACGTCGCGAGTTTTCTAACTAAGTTTATCTTAGTTCAATTTGTAACGTATTTCGGTTGTTTATGGTGTTCTGAAAACAGTTCATAACGAGAGTCTATATATGATAAACTCATGTATTTTAGTAGTTCTGTATCCAAGTGAAATCTTGTAATTTGGTCGAAGCTAGGTCCTTATTACGACCAACTGATGTATGCTTAGTTATATAATTAAGACTAAACAGACCTTCGAGTCTGTTAGGTATGTCCTAAGCCCATCTTGTTGATATGATTCTAGTAATTATGGTTTCAGAGAAAATTTTGACCTCGATGCAGGTATACCTCACATCCATGCAAGGAAAAGTTTTGATAGCAAATATATCTCTCGATTAGTATAACCGTTTAAATCGCAATGTTGTGCTTACACATAGAATAGAAGAGCACGAATGCATACTCATGAACCTAATTTACAAGGTCTTGTGAGCGCTATGAACTCTACTCATGACGATCCGTCCCTTGCGATGCCTGAGGCAATGTCGATGCACCTTGCAGCTCTGCCAATCGACGCTTGGCTGCAACCATTCTCTCTTCGAATGCCGTGTGCCTACCCTGCTACTCTTTTGCCTCTGCCCGAGCGGCCATAAGGTCTTAAAAAAGAGAGTTGGTCTCTGAAATAGTAGTCTCTTTCCGAGTCTCGGGTACGTGAGACGGTAGGGTCTGTAGTAGTGCGCAGTTTTCGAACTCGGTTTGCAGTCTCCCTGTTTTAATCCCCGATGTTCGCGATCCGCCGGGTCTTTGCCGGGAGGGCTCTGTCAGTCGTTCCCCCGTCGTTGAGGTCATAGCACCCTCGTTGGTCTCCACATGGTGATTGCTGTCATTTCCGTCGACTCCAACCCTCGATCACGGCTGCCCAACGGGGCACATGTCCGATGTAGTCGAAACGGTTCGAGGGAACCCTGGCTATGCATGGAGGGTTGATTACCTTCGGTTCCGCTTCTGATTCTTCTCATAACCATCCACCATTTCCCTGGTTGGGAAAATAGGGGTCACCTTGTAAGTAGGATCTTGCTATGTTATATGTGCGAGAATAGGAGTGGGAGAGATAATTAATAGGCGTCTAATCCTATAATTACTTATAGGGGTGATCCTTATCAGTCACGTATATACTCCCATAGTGCATACCAGTTATACATAGTCTGAGATAGAATAGACCTTCGAATAAATGACTCTACTCTAAGTCCACAACCAAACAAGGAACATGAAGTAGAGCAATAGTCATAGATTCTGAGTCTATAATATCTTTAATTATGTATAACCTTGGCATATGCACTCAATCGTTAAAGACCTACTAATAGGGTCTTTAGTTTTCACATAAGTTGGTTATGGTATCACAAAATACTCCTATAGTATTTTAATGTTTGACTTATGCTTTTCAATGTTTGTTTGTAGATAGAATTGGTAAGTTTTTAGACTTGTTGCAACGCCACAACCATTCCCGGGCATATGCTAATCACCTTTGGGATAGACATAGTTGATAAGGCTATGTCATTCCCAGACCTGACTATACATCCCCAAGCCTACTTGTGCCATTCGACAATCATTACTTTTGTTTTGTTCTAGAATGATGCTGACCTTAGTATGTATGCATGCATGTATACTTTTAACAAGAAACTATTTATTTCTAAAAGTATAGTTATTTGAAAAATGTTAAATCAGAGACCTTAGTCCCAATGCATTTATAGTTTGTATATCTTATGTGGTTCGATATACTTAGTTCACTATAAACAATGCTCTGATACCAATCTGTCACACCCCCAAACCAAGGATGGCGGAAACGTCCGGGGGTGGAGGACTTCATGTATAGTATCACAACAACGAGTATAATAGTGCTCAAAGTAAATACAACCATCATAAATATAATTGAAAAAGTTACACCAAAGCATATGTTTACATGATTCAAATCAATTACATTATGATGACAAAATGTACTGTTTGACGATTTATCGTCCCATCCTCAAAATGTTGTTGGTTTTCCTGTTTCACTGATTTCCTGAGAATACAAGTAGTTTTGAAAAAGTGTCAACAATTAAGTTGGTGAGTTCATAAGAGTTTTTTTTTGAGGAAGAAACCGTTTTCCTTGTAAAAGCGATAGAGTATGATTTCCAGAAAATCCAATATTTTCTTAGTTAAGTGTGGAATGAATGCTCTTATGTTATGCGATAATGAACCCTAGAAGGACCCATAGATTCCTTCTATAATCGCCCAATGTATATAAGTTATATAAAATTTAAGTTAAATAAACCGTCGAATATAATGGGTCTGCCCTAGGTCCACAACCAAACAAGGAACAGGAAGTAAGGCAGGCCCACCAATTCTAAGTCGATTATGACTAGATTCTTATATAACTCTAGCATATACACTTAGCAATTATAGCTGAAGTCTAACAATTCTAGATGAAATATAGTTTTTAACAGAGATATGATTCCAAAGAAAATCCTATATTTTCCTTATAAGAGTTATGTGGTCCTAAATCCCAGGACCGAAAATAAACAAGTATTTTTCATACTTAAAGATATAAAAGTGGTTTTAAATCGGCATAAAACCCTTTTTAAAGTTAGGTAGTCCTAAATCCCAGGACCGAAAATAACCAAGTATTTTACCATACTTAAAGTAATTCTTGCAAGTTTAAATCGGCATAAACTCATTTAGTTTAGAAGTAAAACCCCTTTTCAAAGTAGAAGTTTCCATGTAAACTTAAAAGATTGTTAACTACCTATGTGAGTCGCTATAACCATACTATGACGAGAAATAACGTGCACAACGTTTTTCAGACGTTAAGATACTATGACTCTTGTCACCCGTAGACCTGCAGGTCCCACTGTAGCTAGCAGCAAGGTGTGGGGTGTCAAACCCAATATAGATCTATACACAATGATCACGCTCTCCCTACAAGAGACTCTGGTTATAACTTACAGGAATTGGGATCCCGTACTCGAACGTACGGGGAGAGAATTGCCTCACAACTAAGTTAACTAGTTTACACATAGTTTGATATTAAAACCTCTTCCGTGAAGGAAGTAAAGTCACCTTTTCTGGATAAATTAGTGATATGAAATCCTTAACTATTACTATTATAGTTTATTACGTAAGATATGAAAAACCCATTTGTTTTGAGAGTAAAACCTTTTTCATGTAGTAAAAATCCATAAACTATACTTATTGAAGTTTATTATATGTATTCGAAATGAATGAGTAAACCTTATCATGAATGACTAAATTTCAGTTTATGATGATAAACTAACAAGAAAATACATTCAATATTTAGAACTTATTGTTATACACTTTGCTCAACATAATACAAAGTGTTATGAAAGTTATAAGCTGTTAACTAGTTTTTAACCGTTCTGCACTGTTTTAGAAAAATCATAGAAAAATCATACGAAGTCGAAAACTGAATCCGTAAATTCTGAGAGTTCATAAAATGTGGGTAGTTTGTTCATAACTTTTATTATGACTTTTGGAAGCCTTTAACTTGTGTTAAAATGTTCATATTCACAGACTGGTCCGAATTCGTTTTTGAAATGATAGGCAGGTTTGTAAAAATCACCATAATTTGTAGAAAAATGGTATGGAGATGTGCAAGTAGTCATTTTAAAGGTATGAACCTGAACTATTTGCATATTATACAGTTTTGCAATATATTAAGTTTAAGTTAGTCAAAACAGTCCGTGAATAAGACTCAACTTTTCTTATGAAAGCTATTGTTTGAGTTTAGTTAAGTTTTTGGTATTTTAACTTGTATCCCCCCCCCCCCTGAAAACTGAAGAAAACATGAAAATGTAAGGGTATGAACTCACCTTGAGTGATTTCAGTAGATGGATGATGGTGAAAAGAAGTGCACAACTCAAGAACACTTGGGAGATGCTTGAAGATTTGAAGATCTAACACAAATATGACGATATTTGTGTAAGCAGTCTATGATTTGGATGAAAGATAGTAGAATATCTAAGTGTAGGAGGAAGATACTTACCAAATGTAGAAGGAAAGCTTGGAAACAAGCCTTGAATCTCGAAATCTAGAGAGAGGAAGTGAGAGAGAATGAAATTGTCACTTGGTGGAAAATGGAGTAATGTGAGGAGAGATGGGAGTTTTCTAGCTCTTGACCAAGTGTGTGGCTGAAAAATGGTGGGAAAAGTACTATGGAATGACTGGGTATGGTGGAAGGACAAGGGGTTGTACTATGGAGGTATGGGAAGGTTGCTTGTGTCCTTGTCCAAAGGATAAGTCAACACTCCACCTAAATATCTCACCAAATAGATTTTATTCTTAGGCAATGATTTTCCCCAAAATATAGTTAAAATATGAATATTTGGGGTTTATTATGTTACAATACGAGTTTGGGTGAAAATCCCGCGTTAAAATCACGAAAAACGGGCTTAAAATGGAGTCGTGGTCGAAAACCTGGCAAAAATGCGAAATTCCGAAATTCAGGCCGAGGATGCGAAGGTTCGGCTCCTTAGGAGCTTAGAACCGAAGGTGAGGCTCGGTTGTGCATGGGAACCGAGAGTAGAAAAGGAACCGAGAGTAGAGGGGTTCGGCTGCGCAGGCTCGCTCCTCGGACAGAAGGTGGGAAGTCTTCTCGGACCGAAGGTAGGAAGGGAGAGTCTCGGTTCGGAATTGTCAGATGACCGAAATAGACCGAGCGCTCGGTCTATTTCGGTTGAGAGGGTTTCGGTTCTTAGGAGGTTCGGTTGTAAGAGGAGTTTCGGTTCCTAAGAGGAGTTTCGGCTCCTAAGAGGGGTTTCGGCTCCTTAAGGCTGTTTTTCGCGTA
Source organism: Lactuca virosa (assembly GCF_052849685.1). Classification (NCBI taxonomy): domain Eukaryota; kingdom Viridiplantae; phylum Streptophyta; class Magnoliopsida; order Asterales; family Asteraceae; genus Lactuca; species Lactuca virosa. Next base: position 138,233,841 of record NC_136430.1, read on the forward strand.
GACTTCCGTTTTCAAGCGGTTTTCGACTAATTTAAGGGTCGGGATGCCTCGAGTGATTATAAGGAGTTGAGAGAGATTTTGAGAGAGATTTGGGAGAGATTTGACATACTTGGAGAGAGTTGACATACAGAGAGAGATTTGGGAGAGATTTCACATTCTTGGAGAGATTTCTCATATAGAGAGAGATTTGGGAGAGATTTCTCATACAGAGAGAGATTTGGGAGAGATTTCTCATACAAAGAGAGATTTGGGAGAGATTTCACATTCTTGGAGAGATTTCTCATACAGAGAGAGATTTGGGAGAGATTTCACATTTTTGGAGAGATTTCTCATACAGAGAGAGACTTGGGAGAGATTTCACATTCTTGGAGAGATTTCTCATACAGAGAGAGATTTGGGAGAGATTTCACATTCTTGGAGAGATTTCTCCTACAGAGAGAGATTTGGGAGAGATTTCACATTCTTGGAGAGATTTCCCATATAGAGAGAGATTTGGAAGAGATTTCACATACTTGGAGAGATTTGGGAGAGATTTCACATTCTTGGAGAGATTTCTCATATAGAGAGAGATTTGGGAGAGATTTCACATTCTTGGAGAGATTTCTCATACAGAGAGAGATTTGGGAGAGATTTCACATACTTGGAGAGATTTGGGAGAGAGTACACACACTTGTAGTGATTTCTCCTACTTAGAGAGTTTTGGGAGAGTTAGGGTGAAAGAGATTGGGAGAGACTTCTTTTGTGACCTTTTTGAGTGTTTGGCTTCGTAACGCAAGGTTTGTACATCCCGTTAAGTCTCGTTATGATTGTTATATGCCCCTGAGGTTTAAGGAATAATGTTTTATCGAGTAGTTTCATCACTTGCCCAGATTAGGGTTTAGAATTTCCGAACACGTGAAAACTCTAAGTGATACTTTGTATTAAGATTGCGAGTTGTTCAATAAGAAACATAATGGAAACCCTAATGTACAAGGGTTAGATGAGTTGACCGGCTTGACTCGTTGACTTTGGTTGACTTTGACTTGGCAAAAAATTGACGGTTGTCACATCATGGATTAGGGAAAAGATGCGGGTAGTTTTGTTTCATCTGGTATTCTCGCTCCCAAGTGAATTCAGGTCCCCGCTTGGCATTCCTGCGAACCTTCACTATTGGTATGCGACTTTGTTTCATTCGTTTGACTTCCCAATCCATGATTTCTATTGGTTCTTCCACAAAGTGCAGACTTTCGTTTATCTCGATTTTATCGAGTGGAATCACGAGAGTCTCGTCGGATAGGCACTTCTTTAGGTTAGACACGTGGAAGATAGGATGTACGTTTTTATGTTCTTGAGGTAGTCGGAGTTTGTATGCTACTGGGCCGATTCTAGCAAGAATCTCGAACGACCCAATGTACCTTGGATTTAGTTTTACATGCTTTCCGAAGCGTATCATGCCCTACCTGGATGAGCCCTTCAACAGAACGCGGTCACCAACCTGGAATTCCAAGAGTTTTCGTCTCATGTCTGTATCTAGAGGCTTTCAGCCGTTCTCGGATTTGGACGATCTTTTCTGTCGGTTCTTGAATGATCTTCGGGCCAGTGAGAGTGCTGTCAGGAGCTTCGCCTCTAGATAGTTGCATGTCACCCACTTCAGCTCAGCACAGAGGGGATCTGCACTTACGGCCATAGATGGCTTCGAATGGGGCAACCTTGATGCTAGTGTGATAACTATTGTTGTATGAAAACTCGACAAGTGGCAAATGGGTATCCCATGCTTTACCAAAGTCGATCACGTAAGCTCTCAGCATGTATTCTAGGGTTTGAATAGTTCTCTCACTCTGCCCGTCGGTTTGTGGGTGGTAGGTTGTACTCATGTCCAGCCTAGTTCCCAAAGATTTCTGTAGTGACTGCCAGAACCACGAGATGAATCTACTGTCTCTATCAAAGATAATAGATATTGGCAGACCATGCAGTCATACTATCTCTCTAATGTAAGTTCGGGTCAATTTCTCCATCTTGTCTGTTTCCTTTATTTGTAGGAAGTGTGCGGATTTGGTTAATCTATCAACGATTGCCCAAATGGTGTCATGACCACCCAATGTATTGGGAAACTTGGTTATGAAATCCATTGTAATCCGCTCCCACTTCCACTCAGGTATCTCTGGTTGTTGTAGTAAACTTGAGGGCTTCTGGTATTCTACCTTGACTTTGGCAAAAGTTAGGCACTTGCCCACATACGTAGCTGTTACACCCCCAAAACAAAGATGGCGGAAACATTCAGGGGGGAGGACGTCATGTACAGTCTCATAACAATGCAGGGGCGGAGGACGTCATGTACCATATCATAACAATGCACAATAGTAAAACAAGGAACAACATCCATTGCATTTAATAATATAGTTAATACATGTATGTTATTTGTATAGTTGTATGACACCAAAAATGTATAGCCAAAAATAAAAGACGAGTCTTGAACATGCTCCGTCTTCTCAAAATCTGAGCCAGTGTACCTGTCTACTGGTTCCCTGAGAATACAAGTTATTTTGAAAGAGAGTATCAACATTTAAGTTGGTGAGTTCATAAGTATTTAGTGTCAAATGTTTGTATTTGTTTCATGAGAATGTTAGTATACTTCCTAGAAAATCCTATATTTTCTACTTAAAATGAAAAGTAGTCTTTTACCTAAGATCCAACTGTTTGTATGTTTTGTTTTCTTGTAATAGTATAAATGTATGTTTGTACTTGAAATATTATAAAATGTATGTTTTCCATATTTGTAAACTATCTTTACTAGAAAAATAGTATGTCTTGTTAATGTGTGAACATCACTGTATGTATGTAATGGAAAATAAAGATTTACAGTCGTATTGTTTAAAATAACACTACTGAAGAAATATCCGTGTTGTAACCAATATGGTTAGTAAAAGTTCTAATGTGATTGAGGTTATAACCATACTTAATTGACTAGTATAAAACACGACGTTCTTCAGGCGTCGAAAAAGATATGATATTTGTCACCCGTAGACCTGCCGGTCCCAACTGTAGCTAACAGCAAGGTGTGGGATTGTCAGTCTCGTATAGATCTATACACAAACTCACGCTCTCCCTCCAGGAGACTTCTGGTTATAAAACTTGACTTAGCAAGAATGTTGCTAAGTACCATGATGAAGTATATCACATTCTAGTTAACTTGTTTTCGTATAGTGTGTGTATATATCTTGTTCTTGAAAATGAATGGTGTACTTTGTAATGAAAAGTACTAGTATGTATGTATTAATTCACGTATTGTTTCTCTGATCTAGAAAATAGTATGAGTTGATTCTCTAAACTATACCTATTATAGTTTACTAGTATGTTTGTTTGAACTGTAAATAATTTGGAGAAAATACTCATTTGCCTCGCATATGCAATTGAGTTATGTATGTTCTTTGAAAATGAGATTTAATATTCATGCATATATTTAGCATGTATAATTATGATTTAGCCGACAGTCGGACTAGTGATCCTACCCTAAGCCTACAACCAAACAAGGAACAGGAGCCAAGGTATTTAGCAATAGTCCTAAGTCTGTTAAAGCATGATTATACATAAATATACAAACGGATATGATTTTGATATAAACAGAAATCTAGAATAGTATAAAAGAGTTTTAAAATGATTTTTAACAATATTTAAGCATAAGAAATCCTTTGTTGTTTGTTTTCACATGTAAGAGTTAACACAATTATATTTTTTGTTTAGCTTGTATTCCCCCCCCCCCCTAAAACTTTGACAATGGTAAATTGTAGCGGTATGAACTCAAATTAAGTGAGTGATTCGTTAGAAGGTTCGATATAGGATGTTTTTCCACAAGTTAGATCCCGAGACGAAACGAGTCCTAAAAGCATTTTACGTAATATATATATACACTATTAGTGAATAAAATCGCGAGTATGATAAGGAAATGGACTAATTTGTAAGTTTCACTTACAAATAAGAGTGTTAGAAGCGATTTTGGAAGGCTACTATGCATTTTCGTCCAGCCCTTGGGTTTTCGGCCTAATGAAGATCTTGGTGAAACCAAGGAGATTCAAGGGTGTTTGGTTGAAGATCAGCAAAAAGAATGGTGATTGCTTGAAGAAATGAAGAACACTTGGTCTTCTAAGCAAGATCCGAAGGAGATACAAGTCGAATGTGGATGATAGTTGAGAGAGAAATAGGGGTTTTCGGTTGGAGTTCTTGAGAGAGAAAGGTGTGTTTTCGGCTAGAAGTGTAGAAGTGAGGAATTGATTTCGGTCCCCCATATGTATAGGTACGAAATCGATGATGGGACACATGCATTGGTTTGCACACAGAAGGGATAAGACCGAAGTTTGCGGTCAGAAGTGAGTTCTCGGCTACGGACCGAGGGTTTGCAGTCTGAAGTGAGTTATCAGCTGCGAACCGAGGGTTTTCGGTTCCTGCGAGACTTCTCGGATTTAAGTGTTGGGTTATGAGCATTCTAACACTCCTAAGTGTACATGCAACCCTAAATACCTTGGATCTATGTTTTCTCTATTATACATAGAATTATGAACATCCAAGGTATTATCCTAATCTAGCATACAAAATAATAAATATAACAAGATAGAATACATACCTCTTTGATGTAGAATGTCTTCATGAAGCTTGAGTGCCTAGTGCCCCAAGTGTGACACCTCAAATGGTTCACACAACACCAAATACACTTGGAATAACTTGAGAGAAACTTGAACACTCCTTGAAATCGTCTAGCCCTCACACTCACACATTAGTGCACGATTTCTTGAGCCATGCGATTCTTTTATATGGTGGATATTAGGGTTACACCATGTAACTCATAACTTTACCCATTCCTTATGCTCCATGGATTTTAACCTCCATGGAGTATCCATGGGTCACCCCATGGACTTAGTCCAACATAAGGAATCTTTGGATCACAAGCCCACATATATAAGAATCAACGATTTACACAATCAACCCATATATTTAATTAGTCTCCTTTTGATCACTTAATTAATTCCAAATTAATTCTTGATCAATACTAATTAAATAACCTTATTAATATATTAGAACTTATAATATATTAACCAACCTTAAGTGTTATTTCTCTCATTATAGTCTATCCAAATGCATGATGCCATGCAACCCAAATGGACCATGCCGGGTTGGGTCAAGTCTTACTAATTATAGTTATGGACTTAGACATTAATCCAACAGTCTCCCACTTGGATAAGTCTAAAACTATTATTGTGTATGACTTCAGGAACCGATCAGCAATCGTAGCTCTCAAAAGCTTCTGTCGAACTCTGACCTTGTCGATGAACTCTGACCTTTGTCAATGACTTGTCCATTAGATAAGGGATCATATATTCCTCCATTCTAGATATCATATGCACTGAGACATGGATTATCAATCATTTTATATGTCCATTTGTTGTTTCCCGATTTCCGATTCATGATGACTGACTGATTGAACAAATCAAATCAGTCCTGGCTTGGCCAAGCACTCACATGTATCATCTTTAAATCATCGAGGGGCCCACATATATCCCTTTTATCCCGAAGGTAAAAGGAATGGATAAACTTCGACTCATATGGCTTGTTCTACTACTTGTTGAATCATACACAAAGGCACGTTTTATAACATCGAGTTACCAATGCGTTTTCGTGCAATCAATGTATAACCAACTCATAGTAACAACTCATATCTCTAGGTTTGAAGAATATAAGATATTATCGTCTCATGATCACTCGTGATAAAATCCATGAAGTGATTCAAATGAGCGCGGGTTGAATCCAATACTCAGAACTTATGAGCACTCATGAGTGTTGTAGCACCACTTTGTCCACCAACTTGGACCTCTGCAAACCAACCCATGACAGTCTTGATTCATATCTACTTCCAACATATGACCGACTATGGATGGTTTGAATAACTTAATCATTCAGGAAGAGCGACTTAGTTATTCTGGAAGTCAAAACATGCAAAGTGAAACACAAGAATAAATGAATCAAATATGGTATCAAACCCTATGAATATAAATAAACACTTCTATTTATCACCACACTGATTATTCATTATTCATTGTTTCGGTTTTATCAACTTTATACTTGAAAACATCCTTGGAAACATCGTTCTTTCATTAAGTTTCCTAATCTTACACAGATTGAATAATTTCTAACTTTGAAACATTTCCATATTCCATTTTGACTATCACTTCTGAACAAGAGTTGCCTCCTTACAGATTATGTCAATACGGTCCTTCCAAAATTAACATTATACTTCCAACTGTCCTTGAGCAACCAATCTTTGGTAAACCTTAGATTGTCCTCGACAATTGCTTAATCATTTTAGTCATATCCAATTCTAGACCTTTTCCCTTCATAATGCCCCAGGCATTTAGAAAATTTTAGAAAGGATGAATATAGCACATGTAATCGATCCTATATCCGAAGCATATGGGACACGATTCATGATGTCTCACATAAAGACTAAACCAGTCTTTTGCTATAATATTTCCATTTCAATTTGCCAAGTTCTCAAAATTCAGATTATGAAAAGGGATGCCGTAATCATAATCGAATTTTAGAACGCAAATTTTAGAAAGGATGAATATAGCACATGTAATTGATCCTATATCCGAAGCATATGGGACACGATTCATGATGTCTTACATAAAGACTAAACCAGTCCAACATGAAATTCATATATATATCCTTGATTAAATACGATTAAAATCTCAATCTAAGCTTTTAGAATTGAAATGAAGTATAATTTCCTCTCCCTTAATTATAGCAAAACAACTTTTTCAACCCCTGCAACCTCACGAATTGAAACTTTTGTTTTCTATAATTAACATTGCTAACTTGCAACCTTTGTCATAATTATCATGCTCCCACTAACATGATGATTATTAGCATAACACTTATGCTTCCACTAGCTTTGACATGTACTCAGAAATCAGCTGACTTTCTTACCAAAGTTCAGATTTCTGATACTAGATTGTTTTGATAAAACTTTATGAAAACCATACACCTCTCTTAGATAGCTCACATGTGTGTCTAAACAATTTTAGAACTATGAAAAGAGATGCTGTAATCATAGTCTCAATTGTTTAGACCTTTGCCACTTCTCACAAGTCCATGTTAGTGTGCCGGTAAACCACACACGCTCCACTAACGACTTTGAGAATGCAAATATCACAATTGCTATCTAGCTAAAATCTACTTAGTGAAAGTGTTTCCTCACCATCATTTTCATGAATCGGAGAGAAACCTTATGACACTTAGATTTAATAGTGTATGTGTTCTTATCCATGTGAATTTGTCAAAACCATAATCACAAGACAAGGTTAGTGACAAATCCAAACTCATATTGATTAAACTTGTGCAATCTTAAATTCTTGCCATTTGGCAGCTCAGGTGCCTGCCATTGCTTCCAAGTAGTTGTGCAACCAATTGAAAACTCTCAGAACTCCTATGCAAAGCCAACTTGAATAGGCACAAAAATTTCAACACGATAGGTTATAAACCTCAAGTCGTGTACTAGTGAAGGACTTTAGGTTTTATTCTTGATTAAGTCTTGAAACTTTCAAGAGCTTTAAGACTCCCACTGTCCTCTTGACATATAAGACTCCCTTGTCAAATATTCAAGAGATAGTGCGGATTCTTTATCAAGACTAACACTTTACACAATTGGCCTAAGTTGGTCTCTGTTTTATGCAAAACATCACAACTTACCAATTTCAAATGTACAAGAGTAGATAACCTTTTACTCTTACATTTGACTAGTGTTAACAAACCCTCTTTAAGATATGTCACTCAAGTTACAATCTTGGAGTATGACTCTAAGAATTGTTTTGGAACGAAGTATGACTCATCTTTTTGATTTAACCATTTCAACAATTCATGACTCCTCTTCTTAGTCATAATAATGCACTAAGATGACTTTAGAGGACCAATTGTGATATGGTATCTTAATCATTAAGATGATCATAAACATGATACTAAAGTACTCTCCCATCTTTTCAGATTTGAGAAACTTTTATCTTTCTGCCATACTTTGATTCTTCTTATTCGTTCTGTCTCACATTGAAACTTCTCCAATGCTACAGACTTATACTTAAACTTATAAGTATAACCATATTTACTGAACTTAAGTAAATCATGACGAATAGTCTTCTTGATCTTTTGTGGTGGACTTGACCAGTGCACAAGAATGTGTACTCGATCCCTTAGTCCTTTCCTTATTCACATAAGGAATTAGTCTTAATTTTCCAAGCTGAAAGTTCTCATTCATCATACTATACAACTTGCATGATTCCAAGTTTCGGTCCAATTGAACCTTAGGTGATGAGAATCTTTCCTTATTTGGTAATATTAGACACTACCACAACCGAAAGAATCAAATCCATTTTTCCAATATTACTATCAATGGAATCTTATAAGCAACAACTTTTCACAAATGCCATTGTAAGGATACTTAAAATAAATAAAATCAAAACCTTTTTCTTTTATTTTAAAACTTTGCGGAAAAACTTATCCTTACAATCCATATGAAAACCTTGTTGTTATCTATTCCTAAGCAATATAAATATCATAACTCTTAAGTAATAGCCTAAAATTCTGATCACCGAACCATGCGATTGAAATCCATCTTCGCGATCAGAATCAGCATGTACTTAATAGAGTTAGACAATGGACTTTACCTGAAGTAGAGCCAAACTTATTGACTTTAACATCCTTAGGTAAATTTGGCAGCTTCGTAACCAATGCCCCTTCCTTTGGCAATAGTTACCTATGGACCCTTGATAATGGGACTATCTCAGACTTCGCCTCTCTCTTTAATATTGGGTCAACCGAGTTGACTATGGCCGATCCCTTTCCATTGGGAAGAGAGAGTGTAGTGAAAAATAACATGGTTTGGCATGCGGAATTAAAGTTTGCACAATGAACATGGTGATTTGGGTGTTCAAGAGATGTATTGAATATGTATTATGTTACAAAAAGGGACATAGATCTACATCTACGTAAATAACACACACTCACACACTCAAACTTTACATCTCTCAAGCACACCTCTACAAGTGGTATGAACCCACCTTATATAGAGGTGTTTACATGTCTCTCTCTCACTCTCTATCTCTCATGTGTCATAAGGCTAATACTCCACATGCAAGTGGGTCTACATGAGTCAAACCATTACAAATTCATACATGAAGAACTTTGCACCCCAACATTCTCCCCCTCAAAGTTAGGAATGGATGACCCACTTCAAATCTTCCAAAGTCGAGCAACTACGCGGTTCGAGCCTCAAAGGTGACACATGTCGAAACGAACTTCAATCTTCAATTCTTCCATGATTCTTCAATTTGGGCTCTAGGATGTGAAACCATACAAACCGAGCATCAACGAATGATTAACTCCAAATAATCACCCAAAAGTTGCGCTAAAAACACATCCCAAAAAAATCTTCAATAATACCAAACCCATTTCAAAAATAAATCATTTCGAACTTCCAATTGCATCATTTCGTAAGCTTCAAAAATCAAGATCACTTCGGTCTTCAAATCCGCGTAATACGAAAAATTCAAGTTCGAATTTCCATATAAAACTTCTCCCCCTTTTTATAATCGAAAATTGATTATAAAACTCCCAAGGAAAAAGAACGTGCTCTATTTGGAATTTTTCGTGTCAAAACTCCCCCTTAACATGTGGCATAAACTATGTGCTTCAATCCGGAAAATCCAAAAAATATTGAATTTTTAGCTTCGTTCACGGATCGCCTTTGACAAAATTTCTCAAAAATGGGTAGAAATTGTCAATTTCAAAATTCTGCAGTGACCCGGTGCGCCCAAAACAGCAAAATATGCAAAACTCTCCCCCTTTTCCAAAGCTGGGTAGAAAGCGTCAATTTGCACAAACTGCAGGGGCTTAAAATGCACAATCTTCAATTTTCAGCAAAAACAGTCATTTTTCGAATTTGGGTGCAAACTGCCAAAAATTCGAAGTCTCAGGGACCATCTTCGAAAATTCTGCCCTTTTTCACCAATCATGCTAAGAATCCCCAAAATATTCGAAATTTCAGAAAATATTCGAATTTGGGTGAAAAGTGTCAAACATTCGAAACTTCAGAAAATATTCGAATTTGGGTGAAAAGTGTCAAATATTCGAATCTTCAAAATTTTCGAATTTGGGTGAAAAGTGTCAAACATTCGAAATTTCAGGGGCTGAATTCGAAAATTCTGTTTTTTTTTTTTTTTTTTGATCAAAATGTTCGAAGCTTTTTGCCAATCATTCGAAGCCTTGCCCTAACATTCGAAGTTAGACCATTTGTGTCACTTTGTTAAAAGAGCAGGGACCCAATTCGAAAATATTTGTTTTCTTCTCCAATTCACCAATTCACGCTTCGTACGTTTTCTTATAAACACTTCGTACGAAAATCGCAGGTACCAAACACACGAAAATTTTTCACCCACCCAAGCACACGAAATTTTTTCTTCTCTCTCCTCTTCGTATGAAAATCGTCTTCCCAAATTTTTTTTTTTTTCGTTCGTTGCCCAGTTCACCAAACCATCGATTCCCAAATCTTCGAATTTTAATCACCAAATCAACACAGTCGATCATTTGTTCATAAACATAATTTCGTTTGTTCAACATCAACTCAAAGGTAACATCAAATCCCAAATCTTCGAAGAAATCGATCGTTAACCCTTCGTTAGTCGTCAATCGTAACCAACAATCAAAATCGATTTCTATTCTCAGATCAACTATTCGCTTTTGACATCCATCCAAACCATGCGAATATTCATTCCCAGTCGATACCAACGAACAAATGAAAATCGACTTTTCAAAACTTAAAAGAAAACGAATTCATCGATTTTACAGTTCGTCCCAACCATCGTTTCCAATCGATTCCAAAACCAGTCATTAAGAAGGCTTTCGTTAACAAGCAATCGACTCTAAATCATCGTCCATTCGAATCTTGACCCAAAAATCACCGACTCTAAAAAGTTATCCCAAATCGATATTATCGATCTATCACACCAAAGACTCCGATCGATCGACTCCAACATTAACTTTGCTTTTCATTCAAGAATCGTCATCACGTCGTACAACTATCAGTATCCAAAATATCGATTCTTTTCAGTTCTTCCAAAATCATCAACATTAACAAACGTGTTCAATTCCTTCTTTCAAAACAACAAAACCTTCGTTAACAGATCTTCAATCTAACTAAAAATCGACTCCAAAATCTTCACAGATCATCAACCCACAACTACCGATGAGACTGAAGAAATCGACTCAAAATCAAATCAAAGATATTTTGACTCCAACTCGAATTGATTAAATGATTTCATTCACAAACAAACACGAACTCTATCGATCTGTTTGTACATTACCCCAAAATTTTGTTTACAGATGAAATCAATTTCGATGTAAACGATCGAACTCAACCTAATTCAATTTCAATTTCTAGCAATCAAATTCGAAATTGACCCCAAGAGCATTCGATGTGAATGGATAAAGTCGACTATCATCAGTTCAACGTGAATACACTTAAAATTCAATCTCGATTCCAAGCTTAACTTGAATCGAGTTGCAATTTGTTAGATTTTGACTGTATCGGATGCGAACATCATTTGATCAGAAAAGAAAGAAAGATCGATACTCTTTTACACATCAGTTTTGGATCTATTTAATCAATGAACAGTAAAGGACTTGGGTAGATGAACAGTAACCAATAGAGATTGGGCTTAGATCAACGAATATTATCTGAATTTGTCAATATGGGCTTCATGAACAGTAAATTTTGAGATTTTGAGATTTTGATTTTGGTTTGCTTGATCTAATCAAAAAATTATTGGATCACACAACGGGGTTTTTCAAGAAAAATTTGATCCAACGAGTCAAACGATCAAAAATCAAGAACGCAACGCATGATTTCAATGAGATTAAGAGAGATCATAGAGAGAGACTCACCAAAATTGTTCAAATTGCGACAAATGTTGCCAAACCGAGAATCGTTCTTCAAAAATTACCTCGATCTTGAAGACCCGCTCTGATACCAATTGTAGTGACAAATAACATTGTTTGGCATGCGGAATTAAAGTTTGCACAATGAACATGGTGATTTGGGTGTTCAAGAGATGTATTGAATATGTATTGTGTTACAAAAAGGGACATAGATCTACATCTACATAAATAACACACACTCACACACTCAAACTTTACATCTCTCAAGCACACCTCTACAAGTGGTATGAACACACCTTATATAGAGGTGTTTACATGTCTCTCTCTCACTCTCTATCTCTCATGTGTCATAAGGCTAATACTCCACATGCAAGTGGGTCTACATGAGTCAAACCATTACAAATTCATACATGAAGAACTTTGCACCCCAACAGAGAGCTTTACTGGATATCCAATGTCATCATTGTCAATGTCCATAGCGTTTTAGGAAGTTGATCTTAGCAAATAGATAAGATCATTAAGGGTCTTGTCTTAGTCTGTTTCATAGGATTCCCAAAAGAACTCACTATGTCACTTAGAAAGTAGTTGAGCCACCAACTTTCTCAAGACTTTTACACCCAACTCTCCCGGCTTGTCAATATGTGACTACATCTCCAAGATGTGATCACACCTAGACCTTGCCTTGCCAATAGGGCTTGAGTGACCTTAAACTTTTTAGGAACTTGTGGGTTAGGGAGAATAATTGGAGGAGGTGAAAGAAGTATGATATCCATGGGACATCATCTTCATTTAGGAAAGCTTGTTTCAAGAGATTTGGGAAGATCATAAATGTCTAGACCAGACATCTTTTTGGGAGATATTCAAGATAGTTGATTTAAAGTCCTTAATATGACACCCAATATGAAATATTAAGGCTAGGACCCAACAAACTATTTTATAACTTAGAAGAGGGATGCCGTAATCCAAGCTATAAAATATTTGAAGGTAGGTGAATGACGATTCACCAATTTCCACCATGAAAAACGAAATAATTTATTAGGTTTTAATTGGATTTGAAAGTCCTAGATCTTTGAGATTCATTGAACTGTTCAAAGGCATGTTTCAATCTCGAGTGTGCCCTTCAGGTTTTGTGACTGGGATGCCGAGGATCACAAAACAAGGTGTGAATAACCATGCAAATATACTTGGTACGCTTAATATTTACCCCTTAATCAGTGTGCCGGTTAACCACACACGCTCCACCGATACTATGATAAATATTAAGTTACCCTTTGCCTACCTTGTTAAGTCCAAGTTAGTGTGCTGGTTAACCACACACGCTCCACTAACGACTCAAGCAAAGTGCAAAGTGTAATTTCATGGGTTAGCACCAAATTCACATTTTCCTAAGTAACTAAGATTGGGTATTAATAAGAGTTTAGTTACTTAGTATTTATCATCAATACTTTTAATGAAAGGAGAATTATAGTCATTGTCCTACCCGTTCGGCTAACGACCCTCCACCAGTCAAGGAAGCGGTGGGTGGGAGTGGACACCCATTAAACTGCCATTTTATAGGTAGTAACCTTATACCCCCCTTATAGACCAGCTTCGTGAATGAGGCCTACTAACGGTAAGACTGACTTTACTCTTATACATATATATAAATATTATTAACTTATAATCTTATAAAGTATAAGGGTTGAATTTTAACTTTTAAAATTCTAAGGGCTAACTTGGAATTAAAGTATTCATAAGTGAAAACTTTTCAAATTCCAAAACTTGAGGGCAAGTTTTGAAACTATTCAAAACTAATTAATTCCATAACTTATGAGTTTAAAGTAGTTTTAATTAAAAAAAAAAAAAAAAAAAACTCTTCAAGTTCCATAACTTGAGGACAAGTTATGGAAGACTTTAAACTAATTAATAAAAAAATAACTTTTTTTTATTGTAACTTATGGAACTAATTAAGGTTACACTTTTTTTTTCATTTAATGAAGAGACTCTTGAACCTCCATAACTTGAGGACAAGTTATGGAGTCATAAAACCATTTAGTTAGAACTAGACTCTTCATTTTGTAACCTTTGCCAACTTTTATGAGTTTTATGATTCTTAAATGTGACTTTTCATATAACTTGAGGACAAGTTACAAAAACACACTTTGGAATCAACTCTTAGATTAAAATGGATTGAAAAAGACTATTTCACACAACTTTTTTATTAATCTAAGAACCTCATAAGAACAAGATAATTCAAATCATCAATCTTCAAGAAATTAGCATGAACATACAAACTAATACAAATCTTGAAATTATGACAATTATCTTAGAAATTGGATTAGCATGAACATTACCACATCAAAAACAAGTTTATAAGTCCAAAAACATCTTAGGGTAATGTTCCTAGTCCAATCGAATATATGCATCCAACTCGATTTTTCAGCTACTTTTGCAAGTATAACAAGAAAACAAACCTGGCTCTGATACCACTGTTGGGTTATGAGCATTCTAACACTCCTAAGTGTACATGAAACCCTAAATACCTTGGATCTATGTTTTCTCTATTATACATACAATTATGAACATCCAAGGTATTATTCTAATCTAGCATATAAAATAATAAATATAACAAGATAGAATACATACCTCTTTGATGTAGAATGTCTTCATGAAGCTTGAGTGCCTAGTGCCCCAAGTGTGACACCTCAAATGGTTCACACAACACCAAATACACTTGGAATAACTTGAGAGAAACTTGAACACTCCTTGAAATCGTCTAGCCCTCACACTCACACATTAGTGCACGATTTCTTGAGCCATGTGATTCTTTTATATGGTGGCTATTAGGGTTACACCATGTAACTCATAACTTTACCCATTCCTTATGCTCCATGGATTTTAACCTCCATGGAGTATCCATGGGTCACCCCATGGACTTAGTCCAACATAAGGAATCTTGGATCACAAGCCCACATATATAAGAATGAATGATTTACACAATCAACCCATATATTTAATTAGTCTCCTTTTGATCACTTAATTAATTCCAAATTAATTCTTGATCAATACTAATTAAATAACCTTATTAATATATTAGAACTTATAATATATTAACCAACCTTAAGTGTTATTTCTCTCATTATAGTCTATCCAAATGCATGATGCCATGCAACCCAAATAGACCATGCCGGGTCGGGTCAAGTCTTACCAATTATAGTTATGGACTTAGACATTAATCCAACATTAAGTACTTCACTTCTAGTTTAAGCAAAACTTCTAATAAAAGGCTTTTAAAAACATATAGGTTATTAATCTAACCTTAATAAGTAAATCAAAACAATAAGTTTGACTTTAGTTGACCCAAGTTTGACTTTGGTTGACTTTTACAATATCGAAAATAACGGGTTGTCACATCATCCCCCCGTTAAAGGGAATTTTGTCCCAAAATTAAATCTAAGACAAACACATGGACTAAGGGAAAAGATGCGGATACTTATGTTTCATTTGATCCTCTCACTCCCAAGTGAATTCAGGTCCCCGTTTTACATTCCAGCGAACCTTCACTATCGGGATACGGCTTTGTTTGGTTTGTTTGACTTCCCTATCCATGATTTCTACTGGTTCTTCCATGAAGTTGAGGCTCTCATTGATATGAATTTCATAGAGTGGGATAACAAGAGTCTCATCAGATAGATACTTCTTTAAATTGGATATGTGGAAGGTAGGGTGTACGTTACTAAGTTCTTGAGGTAGTCGGAGTTTGTAAGCTACTGGGCCGATTCTAGAGAGAATCTCAAAAGGCCCAATGTACCTTGGATTTAGTTTGCCATGCTTTCCGAAGCGTATCATTCCCTTCCAGGGTGAGACCTTAAATAGAACAAGGTCACCAACCTGAAATTCCAGGGTGAGACCTTCAATAGAACAAGCGTATCTGGAGGCTTTCAATCATTCACGAATTTAAACAATATTTTCAGTCGTCTCTCTGCTGATCTCTGGACCAGTGAGAATGCTGTTAGGAACTTGTCCTTTAGCTAGTTGCGTGTCACCCACTTCAGCCCAACACAGAGGGAATCTGTACTTCCGTCCATAGAAGGCTTCGAATGGAGCAACTTTGATACTAGTATGGTAGCTGTTGTTGTATGAAAACTCGAGCAACAGTAAATGGGTATCCCATGCTTTACCAAAGTTGATCACACAAGCTCTTAGCATGTCTTCCAACGTTTGTATAGTTCTCTCACTCTATCCATCGGTTTGTGGGTGGTAGGCTGTACTCATGTCCAACCTACTTCCCAGAGATTTTTGTAGTGACTGCCAGAACCTCGAGGTGAATCTACTATCTATATAGGAGATAATAGATATTGGTACACCATGCAGTCACACAATCTCTCTAATGTATGTTCTGGTCAGTTTCTCCATCTTGTCAGTTTCTTTCATTGGTAGGAAGTGTGCGGACTTGGTTAACCTGTCAACGATCACCCAAATGGTATCGAGACCACCCGTTGTGTTGGGCAACTTGGTTATGAAATCCATTGTAATCCACTCCCACTTCCATTCAGGTATCTTCGGTTGTTGTAGTAAACCTAAGGGCTTTTGATATTCTACCTTAACCTTGGCACAAGTAAGACACTTGCCCACAAAGCTCTCAATCTCTGCTTTCATGATAGGCCAACAATATAACTTTTTGAGGTCCAGATACATCTTGTCTGTACCTGGATGAACGGAGTATCGAGTATTGTGCACTTCGTTCATGACAACGTCTCTGAAACCACCTAGCTTCGGTGTCCAGTTCCGATCCATGAGGTAAAAGACTCTGTCACCCTTGACTTCTAAGTTCTTATCCATTCCTCTTAGGGTTTCACCTGCCACATTTTCAGGTTTCAAGGCTTCCTGCTGAGCCTCTTTGATTTGTGTGGACAAATGTGAATGAATTGTCATAGTCAATTCCTTGACTCTACGACCTGAGTACTCCTTCCGACTTAGGGCGTCAGCTACTACATTGGCTTTACCGGGATGATAACGAATTTCACATTCGTAGTCATTTAGTAGCTCGAACCACCGTCGTTTTCTCATGTTGAGCTCCTTTTGATCGAATACATGTTGAAGGCTTTTGTGATCGGTGAAGATATCAAATATATGTTGAAGGCTTTTGTGATCTGTGAAGATAGTGCTTTTCGTACCATACATGTAGTGTCTCCAAATCTTCAGAGCAAATACTACCGCTCCTAGTTCAAGATCATGAGGAGTGTAATTGACATCGTGTGTCTTAAGCTGTCTTGAGGCATAGGCGATGACCTTTCCCCGTTGCATAAGAACACAACCAAGTCCTTGGTTGGAAGCATCGTGGTAAACTACAAAATCTTCTATCCCTTTAGGGAGGGACAATATCGGTGCGCCGCATAAGGCTTGCTTAAGCGTTTGGAATGCCTTTTCTTGTTTCTCTTCCCAGTCAAATGTCACACCTTTCCGGGTCAATGTGGTAAGTGGTTTTGCAATCTTTGAAAAGTTTTGAATGAACCTACGATAGTAGCCAGCGAGGCCAAGAAATTGATGAAATTTTGTAGGCGTCCTTGGTGCTGACCATTTCTCGATGGCTTTGATTTTAGAAAGGTCCACGTGAATTCCCTCTTCCCTAACCACATGACCCAAGAAATCGACTATTCGAATCCAAAACTCACATTTAGAGAACTTCGCATAAAGCTTCTCTGCTTGTAGTGTTTCCAAGATCTGTCGTAAGTGTTGACTATGTTCCTCCTTACTGTGTGAGTAGATAAGTATGTCATCAATGAATACTATCACGAACTTATCTAAGTAAGGACGACACACCCGGTTCATTAAGTCCATAAGCACCACAGGCGCATTGGTTAATCCGAAAGGCATCACTACAAACTCGTAGTGACCATAACGAGTTCGGAAGGCTATTTTGGGAACATCTTCCTCTAAAACTCATAACTGCTTATACCCGAATCTTAAGTTAATATTTGAAAAGTCGCTTGATCCTTGCAGTTGGTCGAACAAGTCGTCTATCCGTGGTAGAGGGTATCAGTTCTTCATGGTCAGTTTGTTTAGCTCGCGATAGTCGATGTACATACGGAACGATCCATCCTTCTTCTTCACGAACAAGACCGATGCTCCCCAAGGTGAGAAGCTTGGTCTAATGAATCCCTTGCTGAGTAATTCGTTCAGTTGACTGGATAGTTCCCGCATCTCAGCTGGTGCTAGACGATACGACGATTTGGCTATAGGGGTAGCTCCTGGAATTAAGTCGATTCTGAATTCGACTTGACGTTGTGGAGGTAATCCTGGAAGATCTTCAGGAAAGATTTGGGAAAGTTACGGACTTCTGGGATGCTCTTTATGTCTTTCACTGTTTGGCTCACATCAACTACGTGAGCAAGGAACGCATGATATTCCCATCGTAAGTAATTCTGGGCTTGAATACTCGAGATGATTCGAAGGTTCATGCCTGGTTTGTCGCCATAGATAACTAGGGTTTCGCTATTCGGTAGGTTAAGACGAACGACTTTTTGAAAACACAGGATGTCAGCACGATGGAGACTCAACCAATCCATGTCGATAATGACGTCGAAACTTTTAATTGAGACAGGCATGAGGTCGATTTGAAATGAATAGCTATCTAGAGTGAGGGTGCATCCTATGTATATATCGTTAGTGCTCTTAGTCTTCCCGTTAGCGATTTCTACGATAAACTTTTCTTTTAGTGCTTGTGGTGGTTGTTTAAGTAAATGTTTAAATTATTGATTCACGAAACTCTGCTCCGCTCCACTATCAAATAGTATGCATGCATAAGAGTTATTAAGGAGAAACGTATCCGTGACCACCGTAGGGTCTGCCACGACTTCTTCATGACCAATAGCGAGTACTCTCCCTACTCCACCAGTATTCCTTACTTTTGGACAGTTCCTCGTGTAGTGTCCAACTTCACCGCACCCGTAGCAGGTCTGGCCTACTCTAATTCCAGGGACCTGGGTGATTGGTCTTCTCGGTGCCTTACAGAAACGGGCAGTGTGCCCCTTCCTGTTGCAGTTAGCACATTGCATCTCTCGGCAAGGTCCATTGTGATGGAAGTTGCACTTGTTGCACTTCGGCATACTTCCAACGTACTGCTTTGCTGGTGCAGGGACAACAGGGGTCGTTGCGGCATGAACAGCCACAATCTGCTGTTTCTTGGCGGAGTTCTGTGCCAATTGATTCTTCTTTCTGTCCCAAAACTTTCTCTTATTGTCGGTCGCTTTGGCTAGTTCTGGCACAGGGGTTGTTGCTTGCGGATGGACTCCATGGTCAATGAGTATCTGTGCCAAGTGTTTGGCACTATCGAATGTAAAGGGGTTCGAAGACAATACATTCCCCTGAAATGGAGGTACCCGTCCCCAGATGTACCTCTCAATCTTCTTGCTCTCCGTGGGAACCATTCCTGGACATAAAGCTACCGGGTCACTAAACCTAGTAGTGTAGGCTACTATGTCAGAGCCTTTCATATTAAGGCCCCAAAGCTCCTTCTCTAGTTTCTGAACTTTTCCCCTCAGGCGGTATTCTCCTCTCATCAGATCCTTCAGTGTTTCCCAGCCCATCGAGTTAGCCACTATGAGAGTAAGTGACTTCACATGGCTATTCCACCATGTGAGGCCCCTGTCGGAGAAGGTGCAGACATCAAATTTTACTTTGGTTCCTTCAAGGAAGGAGTAGATCTCGAAGATAGACTCCGTTTTCTCAAACCATTGCGATAGCGCAATGATTCCCCCACTACCGTTAAAGGTTTTGGGTTTGCAGTTGGTGAAGTCCTTGTATGAACACTCCCTAGGGTGTCCATGACTATCTCCTTGGGTAGAGTTTTTACCCATTCCACCCCCACTAGTACCGCTAGCATTGATCTGAGTTAAGGCTGTCGTCACAACCGCGGTCACTGCAGCTTGAAAAACTACAAGATCGAATTGAGGTGGAGGTGGTGGTAGTGGTTGAGTTGGAATTATTGGTGGATTGCGTCTGTTTGATTTACGAGGAGGCATCTTTTACTATAAGTTTATGAAAATGAAGATAATGGTAAGATGTAAATAGTGAGTAAAATGTGAGTGCTCCTTGAACTATTTTACCCTAGTTCTACATGTATTAGTTTAAGTGTTTGCAAAAGACGTTTATCATTAGAAAGTGAATGAATTTGGATAGAGATCCTTCAAGAGAATTAGATGATTGTCAATTCTATTGGTATTATATATGTACATAGTTCTGGAAAATTTGACCTTGTAGTAGGTCTATAACATACCAACATAGAGAAAACTTTGACAGCAAAAAGACCCAGCGAAACAGAAAATTTCGAGGCCTAATCATAAGCAGGCAAATAACACTAGAGTCTATATTTAGAATTAATCTATATCCAAAAGAGTGAGTAGGATATGCCCTACTCGTGAAGAGTGTTGTTACGCTTAGTACTAGTTCCAGCTCTGGATTCAGTCAACTGGTGTTCTGTTTTCCACACACGCCTTTCCAATGCCACTTGGCTCTGCCGAAGCTCTCTAACTTCGGATAGGCTGGCATTCAGTTCTCTCTGCAGTGCATCAGTGTGAGTCCTTGTTAACTCCTGATCATCTTTAAGATGGCGGAGGCGAACTGTATTGACTCCCGAGTTAGCCCTAATTTCCATGACTTGGTCGATGGTCAATCTTCCCTGTACCACATTGCGAGCAACACGACAAACCAAGATAGGGAGGATTCTGTCAGCTGAGCCCCACTCGCTCAAGTTGTAGAAGCTTTGGTACCCATTATAAGGAGGTGGTTGTCCCTGTTCGTGACTCCACCTTCCCAAGTTTACTGCCCAAAGAGGCGTCGGGCCTTGAAAATCCTGTCGAGGGTTAGGATTTTGGGCAACTTGAGGTGGATAGTAGACCTTGGGTTCTGAGTCGGAGTCTTCTTGAACTTCTTCTTTGTTCTCTTCCTCGGAACTCTCCTCAGGGTCTTCTTCTACTGGGACTACAGGGTTATCTTCTTCTGGTTCAGCTTCGAGCCATCCACCGTTCCCTTGATCGGGAAAGTACGGATCTCCCGGCAGATGAAATCCAGCCATGTTATCTAAGCAGGAATAGGGGTGTAAGAGACATATAATAGATGTATTCCTAAAGATATTTATAGGGTTATCCTTACTAGTTGCTTCTATACTTACGTAGTGCATACCAGCTATATATAATTAATATATAATAGACCTTCGAATAAGTGACCCAACTCTAAGACCACAACCAAACAAGGAACATGAAGCAAAGCGAAGATCACAGATTCTAAGTCTATAGCATGTCAGTTATATATAACCTTAGCATATCCACTCAGCAACCATAGACCTACTAGTAAAGATCTTTTTAGTTTTCACATAAGTAAATTATAGTACAACAAAATACTCCTATAGTATTTTAAGTTTATCTTATGTTCTAGTGTTTCTTTGTAGTAAGAGTTAGTAAGTTTTTAGAATTGTTGCAACACCACGACCATTCCTAGTCATATGCTAATCACTTCTAGGATACATATATTTGATCAGGATATATCAATCCCAGACCTGCTTATATATCTCCAAACCTACTTGTGATGTTCAACAATCACAATACTTTTATTTTGCTCTAGTATGACACTGATCTGGTATGTATGCATGTATGTATACTTTAGTAAAATATTTGTTCTATTTAAAAGTATAACTCTAGGTCAGAGTGTTTTAATCCCATTGTATTTATAGTTGTATATCTTTTATGGGTTGATACACTTAGTTCACTATAAACAATGCTCTGATACCAATCTTGATGGGTTTTTGAGCATTCTAACACTTCCTAAGTGTACATGCAACCCTAATAACCTTGAATCTATGTTTTCTCTATATACATGCAAATTTCTTTTTCAAGGTTATTTCCTAACTAGCATGGCATGGGGATTACATAAAACATAAAAACTAGTAGAAATACATACCTTGTTGTTGCTTGGATTCCTTCAAGACTTTGTGAGCCTAGCACCCCAAATGTTGTGCCTTAAATGCTTCACACAACACCACAAGACTTGGAATAACTTGAGAGAATACTTCTAGCACTCAAAATCGGTTATGCCCTCTCTAGTCACTCTAGGTTACGATTTTGCTAGCCATAGGGTTCCTTTTATAGTGTTGTCACAATTAGGGTTTACACATGAATGCCCTTAATTGTCATGACTCTTGATTTCTCATGACCCATGGGTTTGTAACTCCCATGGACTATCCATGGAGCTCCATATGGTTATAACCAAACCCATAAACCATGGATCATTAATCCACCATAAAAGAATTGATGATTGTCATAATCAACCCTATATATTCAATTAGTCTCACTTTGATCACCAAATTAATACTAGATTAATACTTGATCAATACTAATTAAATAATACTATTATTAATATATTAGAACTTATAGTATATTAATAACGATAAGTGCCTTATTCTCTCATTTAGTCTATCCAAGTATTGCAATGCCATGCAACCCAAATGGACCATGCCGGGTCGGGTCAAGTACATACCAAATAAAGTTATGGACTTAGACACTATATCCAACAGTCTCCCACTTGGATAAGTCTAATAACTATATTTGCAAATATGACTTCAAAATCCGACTAGCAATCGTAGCTCTTTCAAAGTCTCTCGGAACTGAGATGATGATGATACGCCATTTAAGATAAGTGATCATATAATCCTCTGTTCTCATGATATCAGCCGGACAAACACATGGAACATGGTCTTACTTATTGTCCAGCATTTGTTTCTCGATCTCTGATTTGTTTCGACATAGAACTAAATTGAACACATCAATTAGGTTCTGACCGGGCCCGGTACATAGGTCAAAACCAAATCATCGAGGGGCCCAGATATCGCTTCTATTTCTAGAAGGAACAGATAAACTTCGACTGATATGCTTGTACTAACTACTTGTTGAATTATTCACAAAGGCACGTTTTATGACATCGAGTTACCAATGCGTTTTCGTGCAATCAATGAATAACCAACTCATAGTCAACAACTCATATCTCTAGGTTTGAAGATTTATATGATATTACCGTCTCACGATCACTCGAGATAAATTCCATGAAGTGATGCAAGTGAGCGTGGGTTGGATCCAATACTCAGCCCTTATGAGTACTCATGAATGTTGTAGCAACCATTGCATTGTCCAAAGCACTTTTAGACAAATCATACAAGCCAAATTCATGACAGTCTTAAATCAATACTTACTTCCAAAGTTTGACTGACTGTGGATGGTTTGAATAATAACATAATTATTCTGGAAGTAAAAACATGCAAAATTGAAACATAGTAAACAATCAACACAAGATAGTAACACCTTACTCATAAATAAATAACAACTTTTATTTATCATCAAATGTCAATTACATTTTACAAGTTTCAGGAATCTAATTATTGAAACTAATATCATCCTTCAGCCCAATGCGCCTCGCATGCTGTAAATGCTTAACCCTGCTCAGTCCCTTCGTGAGGGGATCTGCCGGGTTCTCATCTGATGATACCCTCTTAGCCACGAGGAGTCCTTCTTCTATTCGATGTCTGATGAAATGGTATTTTCTGTCAATGTGCCTAGATCTCCCGTGATCTCTTGGTTCCTTAGCCAAAGCAACCGCACTTTCGCTGTCACAGAAAATTTCCATTGGCTCCTTTATAGCTGGTACAACTCCAAGGTCTCTGATGAAGTTCTTTATCCATATCGCCTCCTTAGCTGCTTCACTTGCTGCTATGTACTCTGATTCACAAGTAGAATCAGCTACTGTCTCCTGCTTGGAACTTTTCCAAGTAATTGCCCCTCCATTTAGGATAAAGACCCAGCCTGACTGAGAGCGGAAATTATCCCTATCAGTCTGGAAGCTAGCATCGCTATATCCTTCCACTCTCAAGTCATCACTGCCTCCGAGGGTAAGGACCCAATCCTTAGTCCTCCGCAGATACTTGAGAATGTTCTTTACCGCTGTCCAGTGTGCCTTGCCAGGGTTCCCTTGATATCTACTGACCATGCTCAAAGCAAAGGCCACAACAGGGCGAGTACAAGTCATAGCATACATGATCGAGCCCACAGCAGAAGCATATGGTATATGACTCATTTCAGCTATCTCAGCCTCTGTACTCGGACTCTGAGTTTTACTCAGCTTGGCATTACTCTGGATTGGTAATTCTCCTTTCTTGGAATCTTGCATACTGAACCTCTTCAGCACCTTATCCAAGTAAGTACTTTGACTAAGTCCAATTAGTCTCTTACTCCTATCTCTCAATATCCTTATCCCTAGGATATAGGCAGCTTCCCCAAGGTCCTTCATAGCGAAACACTTCCCAAGCCAGGACTTAACCTCCTGCAAGGTTGGGACGTCGTTTCCTATGAGAAGTATGTCATCCATATACAACACCAAGAAGCTAACTATGCTCCCACTAGCCCTGACATACACACAAGACTCATCCTCACTCCTAGAAAAGCCAAACTCTTTGACTTTCTCATCAAAGCAAAGATTCCATCTGCGAGATGCTTGTTTCAATCCATAAATGGATTTATCAAGCTTACACACTCTATTAGGGTATCTTGTATCGACAAAACCCTCTGGTTGAGCCATGTAAACATCCTCAGCCAGCTTTCCATTAAGGAAAGCGGTTTTGACATCCATTTGCCATATTTCATAATCATGAAATGCAGCTATGGCTAACAATACTCTAATAGACTTAATCTTAGCTACTGGTAAGAAGGTCTCATCATAGTCAACTCCCGGAGTTTGAGTAAAGCCCTTCGCAACCAGTCGCGCTTTATAAGTGTGTACCTTCCCATCCATGTCGGTCTTCTTCTTGAAGATCCATTTGCACCCAACTGTCTTACGACCTGGTACATTGTCAACCAAGTTCCAAACTTGATTGTCATACACGGACTGAATCTCGCTGTCCATAGCCTCCTTCCATTTAGCAGACTCAGGGCCTGCCATGGCTTCCCTGTAATTATTAGGTTCATCCAAATCTATTAGTGTACTATCACTAATAAATGTATCACCTTCAGTGGTGATGTGATAACCATAATAAAAATCAGGTGTGTTCCTCACCCTAGTGGAACGTCTTGGAGGTACAGACTCATCTATCAGATCAACAGGAGTTTCCTCCTCGGGTTGGTTGATAGCATTTGAGGTTCCTTCACCACTTGACTCTTGAAGCTCTTCAAGGTCAATTTGCCTCCCACTGTCCCCTTGGCTTATTAATTCTCTCTCACGAAAGACTCCTCTTCTTGCTACAAAAACCACATTATCACTGGGTCTGTAGAAGAGGAAACCAAAGGATCTCTGTGGGTAGCCGATGAAAATACACCTCTCACTTCGAGGTTCAAGCTTATCATGAGTCTCACGCCTCACGAAAGCTTCACAACCCCAAATCTTGATGTGGTCCAAATTGGGAACTTTCCCAGTCCACATCTCGTGAAGTGTTTTGGCAACCTTTTTAGTAGGGACTAGATTAAGGATATGGGCGGCAGTCTCTAAGGCATACCCCCAGAAAGAGATTGGTAACGAAGCTCGACTCATCATGGAACGAACCATATCCAGCAAGGTTCGATTGCGCCTCTCAGCTACACCATTCAACTGTGGTGTTCTGGGAGGTGTCAATTGTGAGACAATCCCATATTCCTTAAGATAGTCAAGGAACTCAATGCTAAGATACTCTCCTCCCCGATCGGATCGGAGCATCTTGATGTTCCTGCCCAATTGATTCTCCACTTCCTGCTAAACTCTTTGAACTTTTCAAAGGTTTCTGACTTATGCTTGATTAAGTAAATACATCCATATCTACCGTAATCATCAGTAAAAGTCACATAATAGCGATTAGCATCCCTTGTAGCAACTCTGAAGGGCCCACACACATCCGTGTGTACAAGGTCCAACAAACCTTCACCCCTATCACAAGTACCTGTGAAGGGTGACTTTGTCATTTTTCCAAGTAAACAAGACTCGCAACTATCATCTGACTTGAGGTCAAATGATTCCAAGACTCCAGCCTTTTGGAGTTGGCCTATGCGCTTCTTGTTAACATGTCCAAGACGACAATGCCACAAGGATGCTTTATCCAAGCTATCTGAAGAATCAATATACAACACATTATTTCCTAGATTGTCTACAACATTCACGGCTTCATATACACCATCACAAGGTAATGCTTTAAAGTAAAATACATCATTGTAATAAACATTAATAGCACCATTTTTATTATCAAATGAAAATGAAAAACCTTGTTTGTACAAGCCATGAAAAGAAATAATATTTCTCGCCATTTCGGGCGAGTAACAACACTTATTCAAATATAACATTAACCCATTATTAAGCAATAAAGAATAAACTCCTATCTTGGTAACAGGTGATGCTTTCCTGTTGCCCATGACTAAGTTTATCTTCCCGTGCTCCACTTGCTCACTTCTTCTTAGTGCCTGCAAATCAGTACAGATGTGAATACCACAACCTGTATCAAGCACCCAAGAATTAGCATTAGATGAGTTATTAGACAATATTGTGTAAATACCTGCATGGGTGGGTTTAACCTTCCCATCCTTTACATCTTGCAGATATTTAGGGCAGCTTCGCTTGAAGTGTCCCTTATCCTGGCAATAGAAGCATTGTGCTTCCGTTGGGTTTGAAGAAGGAGTAATGGGACCTTTCTTTGTCCCACTTGAAGAGGAACCATCAAGAGTCTTACCCTTGGTACCCTTCGAAGGGCTTTTCCTCTTCTTACCCTTTCCCTGCCCAATAGCCAGAATAGGGGTTGTTGAAGGAGTAGAAGTAACAACCGCTTTACCCTTAAGGCCATTTTCAGCTGTCCTTAAGAGTCCTTGAAGTTTGCTAAGTGTGACTTCCTCCTTGTTCATATGATAAGTCATACGAAACTGATCATAACTTGGAGGTAAGGAATGGAGAATGATGTCAATCGCCATTTCCTCAGGAAAGTCAACATTTAGCTTCAACAACCGGTCAACGAACCTTTGCATCTTCTGCAAGTGACCGGTGATGGGTTCACCATCCTTCATCCTTGCGGTTATCTTGGAGGAGATGATTTCATACCTCTCCTGACGCGCGCTCTGATGGTACCTTTCCATCAGATCCAGGTGCATCTCATAGGGGTAGAAATCTTCATAGGATTTTTGAAGTTCAGGAGTCATGGTGGCCATCATGATGCATGCTACTTTAGTAGCATCCTTTTCATGTGCAACAAACTCCGCAAACTCTTCAGGAGTAGCAGTGGCTTCACTCACAACCTTAAGCTCCCTATCAAGGACATATTCTTTGTCCTCATAGCGGGTAATCATTCTGATGTTTCTGATCCACTCATTGAAATTGGATCCATCAAAGATGACCTTACCACACAAGTTCATAAGGGAAAAGGAGCATGTTGGGTTTGAGCCAGAAGCATTGTTGGAAGACATCTGAAAGGAAAGAAAGACAAGTTTCATTAGATTAGGAATCCTTAATAATTCACCCAAATGAAATATTAAGGCTAGGATCCAACAAACTATTTATAGTTGGAAGAGGGATGCCGTAATCCATACTATAAAATATTTGAAGGTAGGTAAATGACGATTTACCAATTTCCACCATAAGAACGAAATATTTTATTATTAGGTTTTATTGGTTTTGAAACTCCTAGATCTTTTGAGATACATTGAACTTTTCAATGGCATGTTTGAATCTCGATTGTGCCCTCTCAAGTTTGTGACTGGGATGCCGAGGATCACAAACAAGGTGTGAATAACCATACAAATTGACTTGGTACCCTCAACAATATTACCTAATCGATGTGCCGGTTAACCACACACGCTCCACCGATCTATAATAAGGTCAAGTTACCCTTTGCCACTCTTACTAGTCCATGTTAGTGTGCCGATTAACCACACACGCTCCACTAACGACTTGGTAAGGTACAAAGTATAATTTTATGGGCTAGCACCAATTTCACATTTTTCTAAAATAACTAAGATTGGGAATTTATAATGTATAGTTACTTTATAATTCATTATACTTTTAACGAGTATTTAAAGTCGTATCCTACCCGTTCGGCTAACGACCCTCCACCGATCAAGGAAGCGGTGGGTGAGAGTGGACACCCATTAAGTCACCATTTTATAGGCAACAACCTTATACCCCCCTTATAGACCGGCTTCGTGAATGAGGCCTTCTAACGGTAAAAATGGCATATTCTTATACATATCTATATAATAAAATTATAATAATAGTATAAGTGTTGATTTTTAAACTTTTTTAAAAATCTAAGGTTCAATTTGGAATTAAAGTATTAGAGTGTAAGACTTTTCAAATTCCAAAACTTGAGGGCAAGATTTGAAACTATTCCAAGTCTCTTCAATTTGTAACTTATGAGTTTTAATGGTTCATAAAATGAAGACTCTTCATTTTATGAAACTTCTTTAGTTCTTTAATCACAATTTAAAGAAGTGACTTTTGGTTATCCATAACTTGAGGACAAGTTATGGACACCATCATTGCCATTAAGATCATGAATTAAACATACATGGAGGTTACATATAATTCCTATGATCTTCTAAAAACTCATAAGAACACAAATTCATGTCAAGCAATTTCAAGAAATCATATAAACATATACAATACTTGAAAATTGATAAAAGTCATGTAAAATGGGTTAACATAATCATTATCATTTTGAAAAACAGATTTTACAAGTCCAAAACAGATTGGGATAATGATCTTAATCCATTTCCAACAACAAAACTCGAAAAAACTGCCCAGCACGCTCCTACTCGGCGAGTGCAATATTCTACTCGGCGAGTAGAATGAATTTGTTCATGGACTCGGCGAGTCCTCCCCATGGACTCGGCGAGTCCAGTCGTCAGAATGCAGAATTTTCGATTTTTAAGCAGTTTTGCATCAAGTATACAGAAAACAATCCTATGCTCTGATACCACTGATGGGTTTTTGAGCATTCTAACACTTCCTAAGTGTACATGCAACCCTAATAACCTTGAATCTATGTTTTCTCTATATACATGCAAATTTCTTTTTCAAGGTTATTTCCTAACTAGCATGGCATGGGGATTACATAAAACATAAAAACTAGTAGAAATACATACCTTGTTGTTGCTTGGATTCCTTCAAGACTTTGTGAGCCTAGCACCCCAAATGTTGTGCCTCAAATGCTTCACACAACACCACAAGACTTGGAATAACTTGAGAGAATACTTCTAGCACTCAAAATCGGTTATGCCCTCTCTAGTCACTCTAGGTCACGATTTTGCTAGCCATAGGGTTCCTTTTATAGTGTTGTCACAATTAGGGTTTACACATGAATGCCCTTAATTGTCATGACTCTTGATTTCTCATGACCCATGGGTTTGTAACTCCCATGGACTATCCATGGAGCTCCATATGGTTATAACCAAACCCATAAACCATGGATCATTAATCCACCATAAAAGAATTGATGATTGTCATAATCAACCCTATATATTCAATTAGTCTCACTTTGATCACCAAATTAATACTAGATTAATACTTGATCAATACTAATTAAATAATACTATTATTAATATATTAGAACTTATAATATATTAATAATGATAAGTGCCTTATTCTCTCATTTAGTCTATCCAAGTATTGCAATGCCATGCAACCCAAATGGACCATGCCGGGTCGGGTCAAGTACATACCAAATAAAGTTATGGACTTAGACACTATATCCAACAAATCTATCACACCCCCAAACCGAGATGGCGGAAACAGTCAGGGGCGGAGGACATCATGTACAGTATCATAACAATTTACAATAGTAAAAAAAGCAACAACATCCATTGCATTTAATAATATAGTTAATACATGTGTGTTCTTTGTATAGTTGTATGACACCAAAAATGTATAGCCAAAAATAAAAGACGAGTCTTGAACATGCTCCGTCTTCTCAAAACCTGAGCCAATGTACCTGTCTACTGGTTCCCTGAGAATACAAGTTATTTTGAAAGAGAGTATCAACATTTAAGTTGGTGAGTTCATAAGTATTTAGTGTCAAATGTTTGTATTTCTTTCATGAAAATGTTAGTATACTTCCTAGAAAATCCTATTTTCTACTTAAAATGAAAAGTAGTCTTTTACCTAAGATCCAACTGTTTGTATGTTTTATTCTCTTGTAATAGTATAAATGTATGTTTGTACTTGAAATATTATAAAATGTATGTTTTCCAGATTTGTAAACTATCTTTACTAGAAAAATAGTATGCCTTGTTAATGTGTGAACATCATTGTATGTATGTAATGGAAAATGAAGATTTACAGTCGTATTGTTTAAAATAACACTACCGAAGAAATATCCGTGTTGTAACCAATATGGTTAGTAAAAGTTCTAATGTGATTGAGGTTATAACCATACTTAATTGACTAGTATAAAACACGACGTTCTTCAGGTGTCGAAAAAGATATGACATTTGTCACCCGTAGACCTGCCGGTCCCAACTGTAGCTAACAGCAAGGTGTGGGATTGTCAGTCTCGTATAGATCTATACACAAACTCACGCTCTCCCTCCAGGAGACTCTGGTTATAAAACATGACTTAGCAAGAATGTTGCTAAGTACCATGATGAAGTATATCACATTCTAGTTAACTTTTTTTCGTATAGTATGTGTATATATCTTGTTCTTGAAAATGAATGGTCTACTTTGTAATGAAAAGTACTAGAATGTATGTATTAATTCACGTATTGTTTCTCTGATCTAGAAAATAGTATGAGTTGATTCTCTAAACTATACCTATTATAGTTTACTAGTATGTTTGTTTGAACTGTAAATAATTTGGAGAAAATACTTATTTGCCTAGTATATGCAATTGAGTTAAGTATGTTCTTTGAAAAATGAGATATAATATTCATGTATATATTTAGCATGTATAATTCTGATTTAGCCGACAGTCGGACTAGTGATCCTACCCTAAGCCTACAACCAAACAAGGAACAGGAGCCAAGGTATTTAGCAATAGTCCTAAGTCCGTTAAAGCATGATTATACATAAATATACAAACGAATATGATTTTGATATAAACAGAAATCTAGAATAGTATAAAAGAGTTTGAAAATGATTTTTAACAATATTTAAGCATAAGAAATCCTTTGTTTGTTTGTTTTCACATGTAAGAGTTAACACAATTATATTGTGTTTAGCTTGTAATCCCCCCTAAAACTTTGACAAAGGTAAATTATAGGGGTATGAACTCAACTTAAGTGAGTGATTCGTTAGAAGGTTCGATATAGAATGTTTTTCCATAAGTTAGATCCCGAGACAAAACGAGTCCTAAAAGCATTTCACGTAATATATATGATCCAATAAGAGTGTTAGAAGCAATTTTGGAAGGATAAGGAAATGGACTAATTTGTTAGTTTCACCTACAAATAAGAGTGTTAGAAGCAATTTTGGAAGGATGCTATGCGTTTTCGGCCAGCCCTTGGGTTTTCGGCCTAATGAAGATCTTGGTGTTCTTGGTGAAACCAAGGAGATTCAAGGGTTTTCGGTTGAAGATCGCCAAAAATAATGGTGATTGCTTGAAGAAATGAAGAACACTTGGTGTTCTAAACAAAATCCGAAGGAGATACAAGTCGAATTCGGATGATAGTTGAGAGAGAAATAGGAGTTTTCGGTTGGAGTTCTTGAGAGAGAAATGTGTGTTTTCGGCTAGAAGTGTAGAAGTGAGGAAGTGATTTCGGTCCCCCCATATGTATAGGGCCGAAATCGATGATGGGACACATGCATTGGTTTGCGCACCGAGGGGATAAGACCAAAGTTTGCGTTCAGAAGTGAGTTCTCGGCTGCGAACCGAGGGTTTGCGGTCCGAAGTGAGTTCTCGGCTACGAACCGAGGGTTTTCAGTTCCTGCGAGACTTCTCGGATTTAAGTACTTCACTTCTAATTTAAGGAACACTTCTAATAAAAGGCTTTTAAGCACATATAGGTTATTAATCTAAACTTAATAAGTAAATCAAAACAATAAGTTTGACTTTAGTTGACCCAATTTTGACTTTGGTTGACTTTTACAATATCGAAAATAACGGGTTGTCACATCATCCCCCCGTTAAAGGGAATTTATTCCCGAAATTAAATCTAATGGATACACATGGACTAAGGGAAGAGATGCGGATACTTATGTTTCATTTGATCCTCTCGCTCCCAAGTGAATTCAGGTCCCCGTTTTGCATTCCAACGAACCTTCACTATCGGGATACGACTTTCTTTGGTTTGTTTGACTTTCATATCCATGATTTCTACTGGTTCTTCCACAAAGTTGAGGCTCTCATTGATCTAGATTTCGTCGAGTGGTAAACAAGACTCTCATCAAATAGACACTTCTTTAAGTTGTATACGTGGAAGGTAGGGTATACGCTACTAAGTTCTTGAGGTAGTCGGAGTTTATAAGCTACTGGTCCGTTTCTAGCGAGAATCTCAAAAGGCACAATGTACCTTGGATTTAGTTTTCCATGTTTTCTGAAGCGTATCATGCCCTTCCAGGGTGAGACCTTCAATAGAACAAGGTCACCAACCTAAAATTCCAAGGGTTTTTGTCCTTTATCTGCATAGCTCTTCTGTCTGTCTCTGGAGGCTTTCAATCGTTGACGAATTTGAACAATATTTTCAGTTGTCTCTCTGATGATCTCCGGACCAGTGAGAATGCTTTCAGGAACTTGTCCTTTAGCTAGTTGCGTGTCACCCACTTCAGCCCAGCACAGAGGGGATATGCACTTCCGGCCATAGAGGGCTTCGAATGGAGCAACTTTGATACTAGTATGGTAGCTGTTATTGTATGAAAACTCGACCAATGGTAAATGGGTATCCCACGCTTTACTAAATTTAATCACACAAGCTCTTAATATGTCTTCCAACGTTTGTATAGTTCTCTCACTCTGTCCATCAGTTTGTGGGTGGTAGGCTATACTCATGTCCATCCTAGTTCCCAGAGATTTTTGTAGTGACTGCCAGAACCTCGAGGTGAATCTATTATCTCTATCGGAGATAATAGATATTGGTACACCATGCAGTCGCTCAATCTCTCTAATGTATGTTCTGGTCAGTTTCTAAAATTTGTGAGCTTCTTTAATTGGTAGGAAGTGTGTGGACTTGGTTAACCTGTCAACGATCACCCAAATAGTATCGAGATCACCCGTTGTCTTGGGCAACTTGGTTATGAAATCCATTGTAATCCGCTCCCACTTCCACTTAGGTATCTCCGGTTGTTGTAGTAGCTTTTGATATTATACCTTAACCTTGGCACAAGTAAGACACTTGGCCACAAAGGTAGCAATCTCAGCTTTCATGTTAGGCCAACAATATAACTTTTTGAGGTCCAGATACATCTTGTCTGAACCTGGATGAACGGAGTATCGAGTATTGTGCGCTTCGTTCATGACAATGTCTCTGAAACCACCAAGCTTCGGTGTCCATATCTGATCCATGAGGTAAAAGAATCTATCACCCCTGATGTGACAACCCGAAATTTTTTTGCTTTGAAAGCTCAGTCACTCAACTCAACTGAGTGTCAGACTCATTGGTAATGAGTTCTAGCCTGGTTAAAGGTCATTCGAAGGAGTTTTAAGCCTAGTACACTTAGGGAATCAGTGTTAGAATGTACCTGCTAGAGACACTGTCCAACGAATCAAGCCTTAACCTCTTCATTTAGAGTTCACGGCCACAACACTTGAGTTTACGGCCATAAACTCAAGGTGGGCCGTAAACTCCCCCTTTTAGACTCATATCCTTCGTTTTCATTCATTATCTCACTTTCACCTCAAGAACACTCCATTTCTCTCTCAACTATCATCCCGATTTTCATCCTAGATCTTCAAAAGTTATAAGTGTTCTTCCTTGATTTGTTGATACATCTCTTAATCTAGTATCATCTAATGATTTCATCCATGAAATCATCTTTTCTTAGATCTTCAAGAAACACCAAGAACACCAAGAACACACACTAGTGTTCTTGGACCTTAATCACAATTTCAAGCCTCTATATCGTAAGTACTCACTCCTTAACTTGTTATCTAGTAAGAACACATGATTAGAGCCTTAAAACTTCATCAAACTCATCATCAAGGAGAGTTTACGGCCATGAGTTTACACCCTAGCCGTAAACCCTTAAAAGGGTGGTGTTTTGAGCCTTAAACACTTCTAGACCCTTGTTAACCTTTGGAACACTTGAACCATTGAAGCTCCTTGCCTTTAAGATCCAAAATAAGTCCATTTGGAGAGTTTACGGCCATAAGGTTTACACCCTGGCCGTAAACACCTCAACACCCTCCAAAACATTTGTTTTGCTCATCCTTGTGAAGAGAAATGGTCCCTCAAGTTTCCCTAGCATCCAAACGACCTCTTAGGCACATTACCATGAGTTTACGTCCATGAGTTTACACCCTAGGTGTAAACACCTTTGCTTGGCCGTAAACACCTTTTCTTGGCCTTAAACATCCCGTAGATGAATCACATGTGATTCCAACACTTGGTCAAAGTGTTTCCTAGTCCCGTAAGGTGTTTCTTTGCATTTGGTTGCTTCTAAACACTATATTTATGTCAATATCTGCCATTATATGTCATTTAGGATTCGTTAAGTCTCGGGACTTCATTTGTGGAACTTCTCATCCTTACGTGCATATTCGTTGAATCACCCACAACAGGTGAGTTCATACCCCGTAATGAATCTTTTAACTGTTTTAAAATGCTTTTAGGGGGGGGGGGGAATACAAGTTGAACACAATTATAATTGTGTAAATGTTTGCTATAAACATCTTTCAAAAGACTGCTTATGTCTTTTATAAGTGATCAAAACATTTCAAAAACTCTATTAATGTTATGTTACTTTATAGTTTTACAAAACTCCGTTTTTAAAGTACAATCATCACTTAGTAGATAATTGAGTCTTTTCAATAACAGTTCAAGTAAAACATTAGTAAACTATAATAGGTATAGTTTAGGAAGACACTACTCACTATTTCTAGTACAATGAAACGTACAAAGAGTCAGTTCATACATGAGTCCATACATACTATAACGAGAAACATATAGAGAATACTATAACGAGAAA
Source organism: Lactuca virosa (assembly GCF_052849685.1). Classification (NCBI taxonomy): domain Eukaryota; kingdom Viridiplantae; phylum Streptophyta; class Magnoliopsida; order Asterales; family Asteraceae; genus Lactuca; species Lactuca virosa. The sequence continues at coordinate 138,268,878 of NC_136430.1, forward strand.
CAATACATACTATACACTATACAAGAGAACATACTATGATGAGAAACAAAGAGAACATACTACATACTAGACATAGAGAACATACATTACACTAGTACATACAATACATATACAAGAACACAATAAGATAAATATGAGCCACGGTTTCGGGGCATGGCATCACCTGTCATGGCTCGTTTTGTATCCAGAGTCTCCTAGAAGGATAGCGTGAGTTTGTGTATAGATCTATACTGGATTGATTATCCTACACCTTGATGTTCGCTACAGTGGGACTTGTAAGTCTACGGGTGCCAAATGTCATTTCTTCCGACGTCTTTCATCGTCGTGTTTTTAGTCAGTAGTATGGTACAAGCATATCACATCATACTTTACATAACAATTGGTTTAAGGTAGTTAGTACAGCAGTAGTTACTATAATACAACACTACAGTACTATTATTATTTCCCCATTGCATTCACATTGTTATATTATCACATAAACGTTAATGTAAAAACTATATTTTTGGTTAATGATAGTCTCACTTGGGAAAATGCACACTCATACAAGAAACAAACATACATAACATTTGATGCCTTGGTAGAAGGCTACGTTTAATAGAAAGGACCATAATGCTAACCTTATGATTTCTTAATGTATACATCAAAGGATATATATATATATATATATATATATATATATATATATATATATATATATATATATATATATATATATATATCAATAGGATCCGACAGGTAATAGGATGTGTGCTCTCCGCTTCATTTCATGTTCCTTGTTTGGTTGTGGGCTTGGAACGGATTCACCCAGTCTATTATCTATTCGATTCTAGATATATATATGCTCAATATACATTAAGTCATCATAAGGGTACCAGGTAGGGGTCAAGTCATAGGACACAAAGTCAATGCACAGTTTTCTAGTACAAAACATACTTTCCAAATCAGAACTTTTGGTATACAAAACTAGAAACTTACCAGTTAAGGGTTTAATCCATTTTATTAAACCAGTATAAACTTAAAGGACCTTAGGTGATTAACTCTATAATACCTTAGATTATACATCATGGTTATATATCATTAATACCTAATAGGTAGTTGGATGTGTGCTTTTCGCCTTACTTCATGTTCCTTGTTTGGTTGTAAGCTTAGGGCAGATTCACCAAATTAACTATCTATTCGATATTGGATCATATAAAGCCAGTATAAACTAACTGATTATAGAAGTAATCACTGTGGTCACCATTTTATTATAAGGAATAAGGGTTTTCTTAAGGAATCTTTTCATTAAATGTAAAGGAACCATTACAATTAACTCCATGAGTAACAAGTGAATACGCCAGGGTTATATACAACAATGATCTAACAAACAATGGGATATGTGCTATCCGCCTTACGTCATGTTCCTTGTTTGTTTGTGGGCTTCGGGCAGATGCGCACAGTCGATTGTTTGTTTACTCTGAGCTTTATATAACTTGTATCCATTTAGTACTCATAGAAAGGATTGTAGAATCATATTTACGTATCTTTCATCAAAGTAGGAAATATAGGATTTTCTAAGAGGAACAGGCTAACTTTTCTAAACAGAACTTACAGCTTACTACATTTTTCAACTACGTTTACAACAACATTTCACAACAATTTTCTACAACTTACTTACATCACTAAAATCTTAGGAACTCACCAGCTTAATTGCTGATCAACTCTTTCAAATAACTTGTATTCTCAGGAGCCTAGTAGACAAGTACTCGCACTGGGAATTCAGAAGATGGAGCATAATAGCTTCAAGTCTTGTTTTGTTATTTGCTTATGTATTCTATGTTTTGTAAACACACACATTGTAAACACTTTCTTTCTAATGAAATGGTTGTTCATCACTTGGATTACTATGATGCATGTCTTGTGATACTAAACATGACGTCCTACATCTTGTGTATAGATCTATACTGGATTGACTATCCTACACCTTGCTGTTCACTACAGTGGGACTTGCAAGTCTACGGGTGCCAAATGTCATTTCTTCCGACGTCTTTCATCGTCGTGTTTTTAGTCGGTAGTATGGTACAGGCATATCACATCATACTTTAAATAACAATTGGTTTAAGGTAGTTAGTACAGCAGTAGTTACTATAATACAACACTACAGTACTATTATTGTTTCCCCATTGCATTCACATTGTGATATTTTCACGTAAACGGTAATGTAAAAACTATATTTTTGGTTAATGATAGTCTCACTTGGGAAAATGCACACTCATACAAGAAACAAACATACATAACATTTGATGCCTTGGTAGAAGGCTACGTTTAGTAGAAAGGACCATAATGATAACCTTATGATTTCTTAATGTATACATCAAAGGATATATATATCAATAGGACCCGACAGGCAGTAGGATGTGTGCTCTCCGCTTCATTTCCTATTCCTTGTTTGGTTGTGGGCTTGGAATGGATTCACCCAGTCTATTATCTATTCGATTCTAGATATATATATGCTCAGTATACATTAAGTCATCATAAGGGTACCAGGTAGGGGTCAAGTCATAAGACACAAAGTCAATGCACAGTTTTCTAGTACAAAACATACTTTCCAAATCAGAACTTTTGGTATACAAAACTAGAAACTTACCAGTTAAGGGTTTAATCCATTTTATTAAACCAGTATAAACTTAAAGGACCTTAGGTGATTAACTCTATAATATCTTAAATTATACATCATGGTTATATATCATTAATACCTAATAGGTAGTTGGATGTGTGCTTTCCGCCTTACTTCCTGTGCCTTGTTTGGTTGTGGGCTTAGGGCAGATTCACCCAATTAACTATCTATTCGATATTGGATCATATATAGCTAGTATAAACTAAGTGATTATAGAAGTAATCACTGTGGTCACCATTTTATTATAAGGAATAAGGGTTTTCTTAAGGAATCTTTTCATTAAATGTAAAGGAACCATTACAATTAACTCCATGAGTAACAAGTGAATACGCCAGGGTTATATACAACAATGATCTAACAAACAATGGGATGTGTGCTATCCGCCTTACTTCATGTTCCTTGTTTGGTTGTGGGCTTCGGGCAGATGCGCACAGTCGATTGTTTGTTTACTCTGAGCTTTATATAACTTGTATCCATTTAGTACTCATAGAAAGGATTGTAGAATCATTTTTACGTATCTTTCATCAAAGTAGGAAATATAGGATTTTCTAAGAGGAACATGCGAACTTTTCTAAACAAAACTTACAGCTTACTACATTTTTCAACTACGTTTACAACAACATTTCACAACAACTTTCTACAACTTACTTACATCACTAAAATCTTATGAAGTCACCAGCTTAATTGATGATCAACTCTTTCAAATAACATGTATTCTCAGGAGCCTAGTAGACAAGTACTCGCGCTGGGAATTCAGAAGATTGAGCATAATAGCTTCAAGTCTTGTTTTGTAATTTGCTTATGTATTCTATGCTTTGTGAACACACACATTGTAAACACTTTCTTTCTAATGAAATGGTTATTCATTACTTTGATTACTATGATGCATGTCTTGTGAAACTAAACATGACGTCCTCCACCCCCGAACGTTTCCGCCGTTTCGGTTTTGGGGTGTGACACTTGACTTCTAAGTTCTTATCCATTCCTCTTAGGGTTTCACCTGCCACATTTTCAGGTTTCAAGGCTTCATGTTGAGCCCCTTTGATTTGTGTGGACAGATATCAATGGATTGTCATAGTCAATGCCTTGACTCTGCGACCTGAGTACTCCTTCCGACTTAGGGCGTCAGCTACTACATTGGCTTTACTTGGATGATAATGAATTTCACATTCGTAGTCATTTAGTAGCTCGACCCACCGTCGTTGTCTCATGTTGAGCTCCTTCTGATCGAATATATGTTGAAGACTTTTGTGATCTGTGATATATGTTGAGCTCCTTACTGGACTCGCTGAGTTCCCCTGTCTGTTTGGGCTATCTTAATGGATTAAGCCCTACACCTCAGATCCAAGCTTCATACTTCACATAAACCCTAAGAATGTCCTTTTAAGGGTAACGTTTCTGACTTTACCCCTTAATATCACTTCTTAAATGGTTTAGCTTAAACCCTAATTCCTTGGGACCTAGAACTTGGTCCTTAAGCCCTCCTTACACCAAACTCAAGCTTCCAACCTCAGATATACACCCCTAACACTACTTGGACACGTAAAGTTCCCACCTTTCCCACATGCATGGCCTTTTGGGGCTAAAAAGGCCAATATGACTCTCTAAAGCTTGCATGGGGGCTCCAATGGCATAAAGTTTGCACCTTTATGTCATAATAGCCCCTCTAGGTACTAGATCTGGAAGAATACTCTCTTGGGTCGACCATTACCTAAAAGCTAACAATCTTGGACCAAAAATCCACATAAAGAGGACATAAAGAGATCTTATGAACTTATGGCCAAGATAGAAACTTGATTACCAGAAAATGTAGCAAATAGAGTGTAGCTTCTGGATCGACTCTTTCCCTCTTGAGCCATTTATCTTCTTCTTCTTCCACAAGCTTCAAAAGCACATAAATATCGGTCAAAATAGCTCACACACTCAAAGAAAGCTCTAGGGTTTCGTGGATTAGGGTTTGGGACAAGGAGGATGGAAATTAGGCGAAAGGGGTGGGGGTTAAGGAGCTTAAATAGGGTGAAAAACCCCAAGATTAGGTTTTCACTCTGGTCGAGCTACTCATCGAGTCGAGGGCTCTTGACTCGTCGAGTAGATAACTCAAACCCCGCGCATAATCTGCCCTCTACTCGACGAGTTAGGGCCACTAACTCGTCAAGTTCCTCTTTCAAAATTAATAAATTAATTAATTAAATGCATACCAGAAACCAGGCGTTACATGCTGCCCTGACAACTCCTCAAGCTATGAATACTACAATATCACCCGATTAGTAATTGGGTTCTAAACCATGATCCATAATCCATACTTGGGGTAAAATGACCATTTTACACCTGGCCCAAAAAGATACATAACTAAGGCGCATGTCCAAAACTAATCAAGCCCAAAACTCCAAAATCCATAAAGGCCACTAATGGCCCAATTTTCCAAATTAGGCCCAAACCTTTACATGGGCCTTACCCTAAGCCCAGTAACTTATTTCCAATCCAAACATACATCCTTAGTGTCACACCCCTAAACTGGAACGACAGAAACGTTAGTGGGTGGAGGACGTCATGTACAGTATCACAACTATAAGACGTGACTGCATAGTGCTCCGTCTTCTCAAACCTGTAAGTGTACCTGTCTACTGGTTCCCTGAGAATACAAGTGATTTTGAAAATGTATCAACATTTAAGTTGGTGAGTTCATAAGCATGTTTGTATTTAAAATCAGTCTGCTGTTCTTTGAAAATGTAAGTATGTTCTTCCAGAAAATCCTATATTTTCTGTTGTAAATAAATTGTAGTGTTAATACCATAAGGCCAAAATGTGTAAATGTTGTTGTACTCAGTAATACTATATCATAGTTTTATTATTAAATAAAACCAAGTGAAAATGAATGTTTCTCTGAAATGTGAGTTTCTCTGTACTGGAAAATAGTATATTGTATGTGTACTTGTATGAAAACTCTGTAAACGTATGTGCCTGGATTCCACCAACTGTAATGTAAGAATATTGTATTATAGTTCTAATAATTAATTAAAACTACTTGAATTTGTTTACGTATTCTTACACTAATTGTATTATTCAATACCAAATTGTGAGTTATTATAACCATGCTTGATGACCTAAGATGGCCTGAAACGACGTTCTTTAGGCGTCAGAAATGGTACGACATTTGTCACCCCAGGCCTGCCGGCCTAACTTTAGCTAACTATTCAGGTGCGGGATTGTCAGTCCCATATAGATCTATACACAAGTGTCATGCTCTCCCTCCAGGAGACTACGGTTATAAATCTAGGGCTTTTGATGGTACTTAGGTAAGTACTTGAAGTATGTCTCACAAAGCTATACTGACGGTTACGTGTAGAATAAATGAAAATCACTTTGTAAAGAATAATTGTATGTATGTTTCATAAACTATACCTATTATAGTTTATATTTTTGTTTGTGTAGTGTAACCTGAACTTAGTAAAAATAGTATGTATGTTCCATAAACTATACCTATTATAGTTTATATGTTTGTTTGTATTGTACCTCTGAATTTAGTAACAATGATGTAAGTGTTCCATAAACTATATATATTATAGTTTATTATGTAAGTTCTTGTATTGTTTCTTGAAATAGTAGAGTAGTATGTGTATTCCATAAACTATACCTATTATAGTTTATAAATATGTTCTATTGGTAATGAAAATATTTTTGAAAATACTCTTTTGCTCAGCATGTTACAAAGGTTTAAAGTTTTATACTCATATATATATATATATATATATATATATATATATATATATATATACACACATATATATAAGGCATATATAATTGAAATTAAAAAGACAGTTGGACAGGTGAATTTACCCTAAGCCCACAACCAAACAAGGAACAGGAGTTAAGGCGAAAACACCAGTGCCAAGCCTGTTGAATCTCATTTATATATATATATATATATATATATATATATATATATATATATATATATATATATATATATATATATATATATATATATATATATATATATATATATATATATATATATATATATATATATATATATATATATATATATATATATATATATATATGTTTTGGTACAAAAAATAGTTGAAACATTGACACAGTTGAAATAATTTAGAATAGCATGAAACAGTTTAAAATAGTTTGAAATCCTTTGAGATCGTTTGGAATCGTTTGGATGTTAACACAAAAATTTCTTGTGTTGTACTTGTATTCCCCCTAAAAACATGGAAAAATAGTGAAAACGTAGGGGTATGAACTCACATTGAATGTGTGTTCTCGTTTGGATACAAAGTGGTAGCGGTGATCCTCGGGTTAGAACCCGTATGAATAGTCGTATCCTAATAATAATTATACATGATATCATATTTAAATTAGCGTAATAATTTAAATAATAATTTAAAGTGTTAGACAACACTAAATATTGTAAGGAATACTCACAAAAATTATAGGAATTATTTGAAGGTGTTCTTGGTGAAAACTTGAAGATTTGAAGATGGTTATGAATGTTCTTGATGGAAATATGAAGATTTGAAGGAATCTGGGTAAAGTCACTTGAAGATATGATGATTTCATATGATAGTTGAGAGGATTCTGGATGAGTTTTGAGAGAAAATTGAAGGTGTTTGAGGCCTAAAAGTTGAGAAATGAATTGTGTTTTCGGATGAATACATATATATGGGAGGGTTTTTCTTGATGGGCCTCAAATATGTGATTTCGGTCCTACATGACCGAAATCCCCTTGATTTCGGTCCTAAATTGGGACACAATTGAATTTTTAGTCAAGCTTCATCCAAGAAAAGGGTTTTCGGTTTTGGCATGATCTATGGAAGGGTTTTCGGTTTTGGCTAGGGATTAGATTCCCTAAACCGAAAACCATATGTATTGCAATATATTATGATTTAATTTGAATGCTTAACTTGTTATAACATCAATATATCATGGGTTTGAATCTACACCAAGTTATTAATTCATAAACATGTATTCTTGGCATCCAAAGTTCTTATTGCATCAAGTTATGTTGTGAAATTAATTGTACATGGTTGTAGATTAGACTTTATTTGAACAAGTTTGACTTACATTGATTTGAAATAAAGGGTTGTTACACTTAACTAATCCAACAATCCGCAACCCAAATAATAGCCCAAACCCGAAATGGCCCACAAGGCCCAAATCTATCTTGGACCTAACCTAAGAAGGCCCAATCTTCAAAAAGTCCTGAATTACTAAATGGGCTACCCTAACCAACTACTGGTCCATGGTCCATGGCCCAAAAGTCAACAAATAAAAATGAGGCAACCAGACTGAGTACGCCCTCCGTACTCATCTGGTACGCTAAGCGTACACCTGTTGGGGCTAGTACGCGCCGCGTACTAGGTGGGTACGCCCAACGTACTCCTCTGAGGTCCAACCATCTCCAAATAAGCACTTAATCACTTCAGCCCTTGCTCCAACTCTCCAGTCTGACGTCTATAGGTGAATTTTCAAGTAAAGTTGACATCTTTACTAACATGCATGGCTTAATGGGACTATAGAGCTCAAAAGAGCTTAATGGATGGTCTTAACTCATGCTTGGACTCAAACATTTCACAAAGCTTGCACCTTTATGAGAGAGGGGACCTTAGAATGTCCAGATCTACAAGTTTGAGTCCTTAAAACGAATCTAGCTGACCAAGACCAAGCAAAAGGCTAAAAATCGCCAAAAACTAACCCAAAAGAGGATCTATGAAATGGAAGGTCAAGATCAGAGCTTTTTACCTCCAATAGGTTGCAAAGTATGAGAACTTTCTGGATCTACAAGCTCCTTTCCGTGATCAACACTTGAACACCACCTTCCACTTCTTGTACACACACTAACAAGTCTTATTTTAAGCTCCAAGCTCCATCCAAGGCAATCTAGGGTTTCATGGACGTGAAAAGGGGTGGCGGCTGACTTGAAATGACCTAAGGAGTGGTATAATGTTGCTTATATAGGGTACAAGTTGGGGAAATTAGGCTTTTGGTCTGGAAGGAGTACGCCCCGCGTACCTCTTTGTACGCTCGGCGTACTTATGAACCACCCGTGATCATTTACTCTTATACACTGGGCGTACCTAGCTAAACACGTGCATGCAAATCCTTGCATGCATGTCACTGATCCGCCACATCTTTCCATTAGGGGTTAATTCTGCCAAAACATTCAAAGTGTCATAACTCACTCGTCGTAAGTCCGTTTCCAACGAACCTTATATCCACGAAAGGTGGTGAGAAGCCCTACACTCCTAGAAATACACCCGAGCCTTAAAGCCTTCCTATCAAAACCCAAAACCATTAAAAGTCTGAGATCTAAATTTATAATCATACCCTTGGCTTCCGAAGACATAATCGAATACATGGTTCACTTAGACCCTGGCAACTACATCCGATATGGGCTAAATCCTCCCTTGCCCAAAGCTCCTAACCCCCATGTCAACTGATGACTGGGCGACAACCCCTAGCAACGAAGCAATCCGGAACCGGGTGTTACAACTCTCCCCCACTTAAATTAGATTTCATCGAAATCACTCCTTACCAATACTCATATCCAAAACTACTGATCTGAGGAACGCAACCAATGATCCTACACATAGAACAACCTTCTCAAGTCAACCAAAACCGTACCGAACTTCCATCCCGAAGAGACGAACTCCCAGCTTCTGTAAACCACTTCTGCCTTCCCAAAGTCTAAATTCCATAATGGTTCGTCTCCCTAACCGACCGCCTTCACTACAATGTTACCATGCTCAAACCTCGTCGAACAACAGATCAACCATAGAACTTCCAACTCTGATGAATTTGATGCAACCTTTGAAGACAAAGTCCTTAACCATAATCCTGCTGCAGAATTCTTATACTTGACAGAAGGCTCAGATAAACCTTCGATTAGAAGATTCATCCCTGCAACGGTTAGACTCATACGAGAGTTGCGCAACAGGATCAAGTCAACTACTCTGAGATTATTTCATCCCATTGCGAGTGACTTGTCACTTCCCAATCAATCAGTTACTCCGTCCGTACATGAAATCTTAAAACACCAATACTGTCTGATACACTGAAACTACCTGTAACACAGAATTGCCTGAAATATTGAATTGTCTGAAACACTGAACTTCTTGAAACACTGATCTTCCTGAAACAACAGGTTACCTCCTGGCTGCTTTCCCGAAATCCACCGAGACCTCCATGTCCTCAGTTCGTCCGCCAATCATCATATATACCGAGTTCCAGCCTGGTCGCCGAGTCAAAAGACTCCCACACAGTCGCCCCTCACGACTTTCGAACGAAATCCTCATCTGTCAATAGTTGCCATTAGTTATCTTACCACTATGGCCCTAACGACCTCCTGATCCAACCGATCGAGTCCATACGTCGAATCCTGACGTCACCAAATCCAAGGCTGAAAGTGATTGCTACATGACTAAGGGTAGTCTTATATCACAAACGACCTTAAACGGTCCATCGCGTCCTACGGTCTTATCACTGGCTCAACCAGGTCTAATTCATCTGGGGAAATCCGTAAACCAATCTGTGGATTTTCCACGCCCTCACTGCTACACCCGAACTGGTGGGTACTACTGTTCCTTCCGCGATCTAACAACACTCCCATGCTATCTACCAACCTAGTGAATGCTACAACTACACCTGCAGTCTTACAACATTCTAGCACCATCGGCCAACCTTGTGAATGCTACAGCTACGCCCGCAGACTTATAACACTCTAACACTATCTGCCAACCTTGTGAATGCTACGGCTATACCCGAAGACTTAAAACACTATAACACTATCTGCCAACCTTGTGAATGCTAAGGCTACACCCGCAGACTTACAACACTCTAACACTATCTGCCAACCTTGTGAAGGCTACGGCTACACCCACAGACTTACAACACTCTAACACTATCTGCCAATCTCGTGAATGCTACGGCTACACATGCAGACTTACAACACTTCCTACACTACCTGACCGCTAGTGAATGCTACGGCTACTCCCGCAGTCTTACAACACTTTCCATACTACCTGACCGCTAGTGAATGCTACGGCTACCCCCACAGTCTTACAACAGTTTCCATACTATCTGACCGCGGGTGAATGCTACGGCCACCCCCCCACAGTCTTACAACACTTTCCATACCGGGTCGAACACGCACTCGACCTAACACTCACTGAACTCGAGTACTAACTGGAGCTCTAACCTGGTCCCCGAAACCTTCTATCTAATGCCAAGGAAAGCATGAACCAAATTTTGGAATGTTTTCCGAACTCCCAACTCACAATCCTTAACCTAGACGGCCAATCAAACCGCCTTTCTCCCTATCGGGGATGCGAAACTCATCCTAGTTTCACTCCTATTTATGCTCCTGGATACCTGATCGATTCTCCCCCACTTAGATTCTACTGAGTCTTCATGGCACGTGCGAATTGAAGGATTCCCAATCCTTCTCACCTTCTGAAATCCAATTGTTGACAACCAGCGCTTATTAGTGCTAACGATCAATTACCAGTCTACCCTAAGATCGCTCACCCTATGAAATCTTGAAGACTACTCTTGAAATCTGATCCATTCTGATACCTCAATCCTCCTTCTATGATATTATACCAACTCCTTGGGTTTCCATGCTAACGACTAGAATCCTTAACCTTTACTCTGGCTGACGAATCCTCGCAGAACCACTGGACTCTAATCAAACACGACCCACGCGAAAAATACAATTTCCTTGGAACATCCAATGGTCAAACAACCCATGTGACTACACCCACATCCTTCTGCTACCACTTTTCTCCTAGCTTCGGTAGTGCTAGAACCCATAAGTACTCCCATAGGCCACTGTTGCTCATACCAGAACAGCTGATGGAACCACTATATCATGTTCATACAGGTGGACCAGCTTGATAAAGCTAACCACCAATCTTCTACATAATACCCCTGACCGATCTCTACCACGAACCGAGAGAACACTGAACACCCCGAACCAGCAAAAAGAGAACGACCTTTCACTAACTACTTATAATTCACGGTATGCAATTGGCATATGACGTTTCTTGAAAATATAATCCAAACATAAGCAGAGAGCTTACCCCATAGATACACTTTCTCAAATCCGATGCAAGAAAACAACCACAGAATACATATAGAATCGAAAAGAGAAAAATATACATACCCATAACGTCACCCGCTGTAATCCTGATCTCTCCTGCATGTCACTGCAAAATCCGACTGCTCTCTGCTGGGGCTCCTACTCTACCCTCTTGTCCATCAGTGATCCTCAAAGTTCCTGGGGCAGGCGTGCTAACTGTTCCTCCCCTCGTCTTCGTACAGTTGGCCTTCTTGTGACCCGCCCGATTAAAGTGAAGGCATTATGGGCTTGTCCCCTGAGGACAATCCCTGCTGACGTGACCAGCCCTGCCACACTTGTAGCAGCCCAAACCCTTGGAACGACAAACTCCCATGTGTACCTTCCCGCATGTGCTGCACTGACTCCGGCCCTGTTGGCCTTTCACCCGATGATCAGAAGTCTTGGGTCTCTTCCCCGAACCCGCTACTATATGTATTTGGCATGACCCTCTCTTCCCAATGTGCTCCAAATCGATCTCGTGCCCTCGGACTCTGGAAGTCATATCCTTCAGGGCCTGACACCCTATCGCTCACTAACTCACTTGCCAACGGCTGGACTGCAACAGCTGGAACATCCTCTGCCCCAAATCGGGTCACAAATTCCTCTCAAGATATAGTCTCCAATTCGGAAAGTGCAAAAGATCGCGCAATCAATTCCCAACAGCTCATTGCTTCCCGATACAAGACATCCAAGGCGAACCAAACCTTGGCTCCTATGGGGTAGGAACTAGTGTGGAAAACACCTTCCATCTCCTCAATCCAACTCGAACTCAAAATCTTGGTGGTCCTTCCCTCGACTGGCTCAACACCTAAGTCGAGACCTAATCATGAGCCAGAACCGCCACCCCGAGTGCTCATCTCCAAACTAAACAATCACAAAACCACTGCTCAAGACATACTCAAGTATTCTCCTCCCCGAAGCTTCTCAGATTCTCCAAGACTCTCACCGATTCGAGTATGGATCCTATGCTTTCAGTAGTACGGGCCCAATACTACCTTCCACAGCTATCCATACTTTCCTCAGCAATCCTCCCGAATCCTCCAAGTCACTTCCTCAAACTGATGCACCCAAGTCTCACTAAACCTCACTACTAACCCACTGAAGCATATCCTAGGCTTTTCTAGGTTGCCGAACCCACTCAGTCCTCAGCTGCTAAAAAATTCCCAGTAATGTCAACTAGTTACCTCATGAATAAAGCCACATGCAGTAGAGATCAGATAATCCTTCGATTAAAATACTCAATCCTAGAACCGTTAGACTCAAACGAGAGTTGCGGAATAGGGCCAAGTCCATCACTCTGAGAGTATCCAGCCCTTCCCATATGTGACTTAGCATATTCACTTAGTAGCTAGCTCACATTGCTAAGAATCCCACAAAGCACAAAGCAACCAACATTCAGACAATGGAAATTCTAACCACCATGATCCAATCAAACCATTCTATCCTCTTATTAGGAATCTATACTGGCATCATATTCTAAAGCTCATACAATCAGGCATAACCTAAACAGGCCATCGTATCACTGACTGATCAGTACTAGCATGCCGGTATACAAGCACATATAATAGGCATATAAGGCATCCTTCCTAGATCCTTAGCCCTAATCTATCATGCAATTCACATATTCTCAATTCATATCATAACATAACATAACATGTATGGGTACCTTGCGGAAAACTTACTTGAGCTTGGCTAATTGCACGCATCACACTCCTTGTTCTTTATCAAAACTCTTTATTTTAATTTTTTTTTAAAAATATTTTCTTGTAAAAATCTTTCAAACCCTCGATTTGAGTCCAGACACCCCGAAGGTGTGTCCGAATCCCTCAAACCAAGGCTCTGATACCAACTTGTTGTTGGATTGGTGTCTAAGCCCATAACTATATTTGGTAAGTACTTGACCCGGTTATGCATGGTCCTTTTGGGTTGCCTTCACCAAAAGCAACTTGATAGGGTAATTTATGAATAGAGAGGTTAATATGGTTTATTAATATATTATATGAATAATATATAAGTTGAAGTTTATCTGTTCCTTTTATCCTAAGAAGGTAAAAGCGATATCAGGGCCTCTCGATGATTTTGTTTAACTTATGTGTCGGGCCCGGTCAGGACTGAATTGATGTGTTCAATTAAGTTCTATGTCAAAAGAATTAGAGATCGAGAATCAACTGCTGGACAAAAAGTATGACTATGTTCCATGCATTTGTCTGCACGATATCTAGAACAGAGGACTATACAATCCCTTATCTGAAGGACAGGTTACTGATATGATCAGAGTTCGACAACGTCTTTGAGAGCTATGATTGCTAATCGGATTGTGCTTGCATTTATAGTTACTAGACTTATCCAAGTGGGAGACTGTTGGATTAGTGTCTAAGCCCGTAACTATATTTGGTAAGTACTTGACCCGGTTGTGCATGGTCCTTTTGGGTTGCCTTCACCAAAAACAACTTGACAGGGTGATTTATGAATAGAGAGGTTAATATGGTTTATTAATATATTATATGAATAATATATTAAAAGAGAAATCATATAATTAAATTAATATTAGACAAGAATTAATTAAGAAATTAATTCTGTGGCTAAAAGGCATTAATTTAATATGAGGGACTTAAACTGTCGATTGTGTGATAATGGAGTATTGGGCTGAGGAGCCTCTTGGACTAGGCATGGATGAAATTAGGATGTGTCCATCCATAATTTCGGCCATAAGGCCCTATTCCAAAGCTTCCTTGGATAGCTTAAGGCCTAAGCTTTCCATTAGGGTTTAGGCTTAAACCCTAGCAGCACCAGTATAAATAAGACCCTAAGGCTTCCAAATTTCGGCCACTTTGATACCCTAGAAGGATCATAGCCGAAATTGTGCCTCTCCCCTCTCTCCAATATCATCCTCTTGCTTCTTTGGTGTTTTTAAGCCATTAGAGGAGTGACACTTGTGACTTTAAGCTCCAAGACAAGAAGATTCAAGCTATTGTTCAAGAAGTAATTATCTAGATCTGTTTTCTTATGTCAATTTCAAATCATGTATGCTAGATCTAGGGTTAGAAAGTCTTGGATGAATTGCATGTACAATAGAGAAACCTAGATCCAAGCTTTAGGGTTTGCATGAGCATATAGGATGTTCTTTTGGCGAAAAACTCATCAGTGGTATCAGAGCCTTGATTGGCTTCTATTGTATTGATGCTTTGTGTTTTCATTCTTACTTTAAAATCGATTTTTTGGCTCCCCGACTGACAGACTCGGCGAGTCCCAAAGTGGGCTCGACGAGTAGGATGAACTCGACGAGTCCATAAGAGGACTCGGCGAGTCGGGACGTCAGAAAGAGGGATTCTCGGGATTTCTTGCTGTGTTGCTAAAGGATAATTACCAAAATCAGTTTTGACTAATAAAATCCGAATTTTATTGTTGTTATATGTTTATCCTTACCAAAACAAAAGATAATCACCAATTATTTGAATGATTAATTCCTTCTATGATAATATTTGATTATTTAAATTATTTGATGAATTATCTTGTAAATAAAATTGATTAAGTCAAATTTAGATAATCATTAAATTAAATGATTAATTTTAAATTATTTGCTATTTGATCCTATGTGTTTTGAAAAGTTCAAAACTTGCCCTCAAGTTTTGAAATTTAAATTTTTTGATTAAAAGTTTAATTTGAATTATTTAAAATTTCAAACCCTAGAATTTTACAAGTTTAAAATTCAACCTTATACTTTATAATGATATAAGATTAATATATATATATATATATATATATATATATATATATATATATATATATATATATATATATATATATATATATATATATATATATGTCACACCCCAAAACCGTAACAGCGGAAACGTTTAGGGGTGGAGGACATCATGTACAGTATCACAACAATGCATAGTAGTAAACAAGCAACAACATCATCCATTGTATTAATAATATAATTTAATACAAGTGTGTTCTGTGAAGTTTTATAGACACCAAAAATATAAATCAAAATAAAAGATGAGTCTTGAACGAGCTCCATCTTCTCAAAACCTGGAACCGGTACCTGTCTACTGGTGACCTGAGAATACAAGTTATTTTGAAAGAGTTTATCAGCTTTAAAGCTGGTGAGATCATAAGTATTTTAGTGTCATTGCTTGTATGAAAGTGTTTGTAAGTATGTGATGTATAAGTTTGTAAATGTTTGTAATTGTTTGTAATCTCCTAGAAACCCTATGTTTTTTACTAAAAGTAGCCTTCTACCAAGGCATCAAATGAAATGTATGTTTGACTCTAGTAAGAGTGTGTATTTTCCCAAATATGACTATCATTAACCAAAAATATAGTTTTTACATTACTGTTCATTGTGTGAAGATCACAAAGTGAATGCAATGGGGAAATAATAAAGTACTGTAGTGTTGTATTAAGTAACTACTACTGTACTAATTACCTTAAACCAATATGTTATTTAAAGTAATATGTGATATGCCTGTACCATACTACCGACTATAAACACGACGATGAAAGACGTCGGAAGAAATGACATTTGGCACCCGTAGACTTGCAAGTCCCACTGTAGCGAGCAGCAAGGTGTAGGATAGTCAATCCAGTATAGATCTATACACAAATTCAACGCTCCCCGTTTAAGGAGATTCTGGATACAAAACGAGCCATGACAGGTGATGCCATGCCTCGTTATGTGGCTCACATAACTGTTGTAATGTTCTTGTATATGTATTATATGTACTAGTTGTATTGTATGTTCTCTCTGTCTAGTATGTATGTATGTTCTCTCTGTATGTTATCGTTTGTTTCTCGTTATAATATTCTCTATCTGTATGTTATGTTTGTTTCTCATCATAGTATTCTCTATCTGTATGTTATGTTTGTTTCTCATCATAGTATTCTCTATCTGTATGTTATGTTTGTTTCTCATCATAGTATGTATTGACTCATGTATGAACTGACTCATTGTATGTTTCACTGTTCTAGTAATAGTATTGTAACTTCCTAAACTATACCTATTATAGTTTACTAGTAATGTTGTTTGTATGAATGAACATGTTTGTATACCTTTGCTACCCAAAGGTATTGAACTGAATGAAGGAACTTTTATATCTACACACATATACATAATATATAGCTAAGATTCAAACGACCTTCGGACAAATAACTGATACCCTAAGTCCACAACCAAACAAGGAATAGGAAGCAAGGTGAGCTATCAGTCCTAAGTCCTTTCAATCCTACTTATATAACTATATCTATATAGATACACATTTGACAAAGTATAAGTTTAAAAGTGTTTAATGAAAGTATTTAACATGTAAAAGAGTTTGTAAAACAGTTTGAAGTAGTTTGATTGATAACATAGTTTGAAAAGTAAGAAATCCACTTGTTTGGTAGTTATTAATCACATGCGATTGATATAATAACTATAATAGTTCAACTTGTATTCCCCCCCCCCATAAAAGCATTTAAAATCATTTAAAAGGTTGATTAAGGGGTATGAACTCGCCTATAGTGAGTGGTTTGGATGAACGGATGGTATAGGATGCTAAGTGTTAAGTGAAGACTTGAGCACACACACGAATCCTATTTAACATATAATGACACATATATGCATCCAATTAGTCAATTAACAACTAATTAATCAAGTAAAGACACCCTAAAACATGGATAACACTTTGATTCAAGTGCTAGGAGTACCAAAGGGTTACATCTAAAGGGAGTATGGCCTTACATTTGAGTTTATGGCCACAATGGTCATAACACTTGAGTTTACGGCCCATGGTCATTTCCCCATGAGTTTACGGCCGTAAAATCATGGTATTATGTACCATTTTGTGTTTAAAGGTCTTACAAGTCATGATTTAGCATCTTATGGTCAAGTCCAAGCCTTAGGAAGTCATAGTGGCACATTGCACCACCTTTTAGAGTTTATGGCCCAAGGTGTCATCTTGGCCGTAAACTCCATGTGTTCTTGATTCATTTGATGTTTAAGGTCCTAACCTCTTCAAGGAAGTGATCTAGACTTGTATCCAAGGCTTAGGAAGGGACTAGGGCTCACTATGCCCCTTTTATTAGGGTTTACGGCTCAAGAACATTGTCTTGGCTGTAAACACCTTATGATATTGTGTTTCTTGGTGTTTTCTAGTTGAATAACAAGTGAAACAAGCCTTATAACAAGCTAAGGTAAGAATACTTACAATATAGGAGCTTGTAAGGGGGTTCACGGCCCAAGAACACTAGTGTGTGTTCTTGGTGTTCTTGGTGAAATGATGAATACTTGAAGATCTAAGAAAATGGAATGATTTCATGGATGAAATCATGTAAGACCACTAGATAATGAAAGATATCTACTAAACAAGGAAGGAAACACTTACAATCTTGAAGAGCTTGAAGAAAATTCGGATGATACTTGAGAGAGAATGGTTCTTGACTAGGAAATGGTAAAAATGGCTAAAAATGACTAAGTGTCATTTATATAGCCTTTAGGGTTTACGGCCCTAACACCATTTTTGGGCCGTAAACTCCAAACTCTTGGAGTTTTGGGACTTAAATGTTGCACAATTAACCCTAAAGTATATTTCCTATAATTATCTCTTGAAGTACTTGGCTTTAGAACACTCAAACTGACTCAAAACAGCTTAAAAGTTGGCAGAAACAAATATGACTTCTATTGAAGTGAATGGTTGCACAAGATAGAAATTTCGGGTTGTCACATCATCCCCCCGTTAGAAGGAATTTTGTCCCGAAATTAGAGTTTAAGAAAATAAGTAGTTACAAATAACTAAGTAAAAAGATGAGGATATTTCAGTTTCATCTGATCCTCTCGCTCCCAAGTGAATTCAGGTCCTCGCTTGGCGTTCCAGCAAACCTAAACTATCGGGATACGGCTTTGTTTGTTTGCTTGACCTCCCGGTCCATGATCTCTACAGGTTCTTCCACGAAGTTGAGGCTCTCGTTGATCTCGATCTCGTCGAGTGGGATTACAAGAGTCTCGTCGGACAAACACTTTTTCAAGTTCGAGACGTGGAAAGTAGAATGTACGTTACTGAGTTCACGAGGTAAGTTAAGTTTGTAAGCTACAGGGCCGATTCTAGCGAGAATCTTGAAAGGCCCTATGTATCTTGGACTTAGCTTTCCACGCTTTCCGAAGCGTATCAAGCCTTTCCAGGGTGAGACCTTCAATAGAACACGGTCGCCCACCTGGAATTCCAACGGTTTCCTTCGTTTATCTGCGTAGCTTTTCTGTCGGTCTCTAGAGGCTTTCAATCGTTCACGAATCTGAACGATCTTCTTTGTCGTTTCCCGTATGATCTCCAGGCCCGTGAGAGTGCCGTCAGGAACTCATCCTTTAGAAAACTGGGTATCACCCACCTCAGCCCAGCACAGAGGGGATCTGCACTTTCGGCCATAGAGGGCCTCGAATGGAGCAGCCTTTATGCTCGTGTGATAACTGTTGTTGTAGGAAAATTCGACGAGGGGTAAATGAGTATCCTATGCCTTCCTAAAGTCGATCACATAGGCTCGCAACATATATTCCAAGGTTTGGATAGTCCTCTCACTTTGTCTGTCGGTCTGTGGATGATAGGTTGTACTCATGTCCATCCTAGTTCCTAGGGAACTTTGTAGCGACTGCCAGAACCTCGAAGTGAATCTACTATCTCTGTCCGAGATAATGGATATGGGAACACCGTGCAGTTGTACAATCTCCCGTATGTAGGTTCTTGTAAGCTTCTCCATCTTGTCTGTTTCTTTGATAGGCAGGAAGTGTGCCGACTTGGTCAATCTGTCGACGATGACCCATATGGTATCAAGTCCACCCGTTGTTTTGAGCAACTTGGTTATGAAGTCCATCGTGATTCGCTCCCACTTCCATTCTGGTATCTCTGGTTGTTGTAGCAGACCTGAGGGTTTCTGGTATTCGACCTTGACCTTGGCGCAAGTAAGGCATTTACTCACGAAGGTACCAATCTCTGCTTTCATGTTAAGCCACCAGTATAGCTTTTTAAGATCCAGATACATCTTATCTGAACCTGGGTGGACGGAATAACGAGTGTTGTGTGCCTCGGTCATGACTAAGTCTCTGAAACCACCATGTTTCGGTGTCCAGATTCGATCCATGAGATATAAGGCTCCACCACCTTTGACTTCCAAGTTCTTATCCATCCCTTTCAGGGACTCACTCGCCACATTTTTCAGGTTTCAAAGCGTCGAGCTAAGCCTCCTTAATTTGTGTGGACAAGTGTGAATGGATAGTCATAGTTAATGACTTGACTCTACGACCAGAGTATTCTTTCCGACTTAGGGCGTCAGCTACTACGTTGGCTTTACCCGGATGATAACGAATTTCACATTCGTAGTCACTGAGTAGCTCGACCCACCGTCTTTGTCTCATGTTGAGCTCCTTCTGGTCGAATATATGTTGTAGGCTTTTGTGGTCTGTAAAGATCGTGCTCTTCATACCGTATAGGTAGTGTCTCCATATCTTTAGAGCAAACACAACTGCTCCTAGCTCAAGATCGTATGTAGTGTAGTTGACCTCGTGTGTCTTCAGCTGTCTAGAGGCATAGGCGATGACCTTACCTCGTTGCATCAGAACACATCCGAGCCCTTGATTGGATGCATCGCAATAGACTACAAAGTCTTCTATTCCTTCTGGGAGGGATAGTATCGGTGCGGTGCACAAGGCTCGCTTGAGCGTTTGGAACGCTTTCTCCTGCTTCTCTTCCCAGTCAAAGGCCACGCCCTTTTAGGTCAAAGTGGTAAGGGGTTTCGCAATTCGTGAGAAGTTCTGAATGAACCTGCGATAGTAGCCAGCGAGGCCTAGAAATTGACGAATTTCGGTAGGCGTCTTCGGTGCTGACCAGCTCTCAATGGCTTTGATTTTGGAAGGGTCCACGTGTATTCCCTCTTCGCTAACCACGTGCCCTAAGAATTCGACTCTTCGGATCCAAAATTCGCATTTCGAGAACTTCGCATAGAGCTTCTCTGACCGCAGCATTTCTAAGACTAGTCGCAGATGTTGACTATGCTCCTCCTTACTACGAGAGTAGATAAGTATGTCATCGATGAAGACGATGACGAACTGATCCAAGTAAGGACAACACACCCTATTCATTAAATTCATGAATACTGCGGGCGCGTTTGTTAATCCGAACAGCATCACTACGAATTTGTAGTGCCCATAACGAGTTCGGAAGGCTGTCTTCGGAACATCCTCCCCTAGCACTCGTAGTTGGTGATATCCGGATCTTAGATCGATTTTCGAAAAGAAGTTCGCCCCTTGTAGTTGATCAAACAAATTGTCTATGTGAGGCAGAGGGTAACGATTTTTGATGGTTAGCTTGTTGAGCTCCCTGTAGTCGATGCACATGCGAAACGACCCGTCTTTATTCTTGACGAACAAGACTGGAGCTCCCCATGGCGAGAAGCTTGGTCTTATAAAGCCCTTGCTGAGCAGTTCGTTAAGTTGACCGGACATTTCCTGCATCTCTGCAAGTGCTAGACGATAGGGCGATTTGGCTACTGGGGTAGCCCCTGGAACTAAGTCGATTCTGAACTCGACTTGACGTTGCGGAGGTAATACTGGGAGTTCTTCTGGAAAGATGTCGGGAAAATCGCGTACTACTGGAATGTTCTTAATGTCTTTCGTTTCTTGGCTCACATCGACAACATGAGCGAGGAATGCGCGACATTCCTTTCACAAGAATTTCTGGGCTTGCATGCTTGAGATGATACGAAGGTTAATGTCGGGTTTGTCGCCATAAACTACCAGAGTTTTGCCAGACGGCAGATTAAGGCGAACCGCCTTTTCGTAACACATGATGTCGGCACGATGAAGACTCAACCAATCCATGCCGATAATGATGTCGAAACTTTTAATTGAAACCGGCATGAGGTCGATCGAAAATGAATGGCTATCTAGAGTTAGGGTACATCCTATGTATATAATGCTAGTGCTCTCTGTCTTCCCATTAGCCATTTCTACAGTGAACGGTTCTTTAAGTGCTCGTGATTTTTGCTTAAGTAAATGAGCAAATGTTTGGTTCACGAAACTCCTCTCCGCTCCACTATCAAATAGTATGCATGCATAAAAGTTATCCAGGAGAAACATACCAGTGACCACTGTGGGGTCGACAACCGCTTCCTCGTGGCCTATGGCCAGAACCCTTCCTACTCCACCGCCATTCCCTGCCTTAGGGCAGTTCCTCTTGTAGTGGCCCACCTCGCCACAACCGTAGCAAGCTTAGCCCACTCCTGCACCGGGGACTTGGTTGATCGGCCTCGCCGGTGCTTTGTAGAAATGGGCAGTGTGCCCCTTCCTGTTGCAGTTTGAACACTGCATTTCCCGGCAGGCTCCGATGTGGTGGAAGTTGCATTTGTTGCACTTAGGCAAACTTCCAGCGTACTGCTTGACCGGAGCAGCAGCGGCAGGTGCTATCGCAGCATGTACTGCCACGACCTGCTGCTTTTTGGCAGCTTTCTTCTTCTTCTTGTCATCCCAGAACTTCCGCTTGGAATCAGCGGTTTTGGAGGGTTTTGAGATGGCCAGGGTTGTTGTTGTTGACGCGATAGGGACCCCATGGTCAATAAGCCGCTGTGCCAACTGCTTGGCACTATCGAATGTAGTGGGGTTTGAAGCCAGGACATTCCCTTGAAATGGAGGCACCAGCCCCCAGATGTACCTCTCGATTTTCTTTCCCTCTGTATGAACCATGTTCGGACAGAGGGCCACCAGCTCACAGAACCTGGCGGTGTAGGAGACTATGTCGGAGCCTTTCATGGCTAGGCTCCACAGTTCTTGCTCCAGCTTTTGGATTTCGCCCATCGGGCAGTATTATTTGATCATCAGCTCTCTCAGAGCTTCCCAGCCCATGGCATTTGCCACTATAAGAGATAGTGACTTGACATGGCTATTCCACCATGTCAGGGCCTTTACCTCGAAGGTGCATGCAGCAAATTTGACTTTGCTTCCTTCCGGGCATGAGCAGATCTCGAAGATCGACTCCGTCTTTTCGAACCATTGCGAGAGGGAAATGACTCCGCCAGTCCCTTTAAAGGATAGTGGCTTGAATTTGGTGAAGTCCTTGTAGGAGCACTCTCTCAAGCGCACAGGGGCTTCACCATGGTTAGAATGAACAGGCGTTCCAGCACCGCTGGTGCTGGTAGAATGATATTGAGCCATGGCTGTAGCCACAGCCGCAGCTACAGCAGCATTTAGAGCTGCCGTATCGATTTGCGGAGTAGGTGGTGTTGTAGTTACCGGAGGATCGCGTCTCGTTGATCGGCATGGAGGCATCTTTTAACTATAAGTTTACAAAGATGAAGATATTGATAAGAATTTAATAGGGAGAATTTGATGAGGATGACTCATGGACTAACTCTCCATAGCCCAACAGCACAATTGAATAGCATGATTGAATGTAGATCTAGTACTAAAAGATGATAGCGTTTGGATAATAATTTCCATGAGATTAGATATCTATCAATAATACTGGTATTACATATGAAACAAGTTCGGGAAACATGACCTAGAAGTAGGTCTTACATCAAACCAAGATGGAAAATTTTGACAGAACTACGACCTGATTAAGACTTAACAGATCCAAAGTTATCACAACGATAGGAAATTAAACTAGAGTTTTTACATAAACTAAGTTATATCCAAAAGAGAAGTCGAGGAGACTCTATCTGCGACGAGAATTACTAGAGTGAGTTCTTGATTCTGACAGAAGGCGTTCTATGTCCCTCATGCGCCTTTCGAATCTTACTTGTCGAGCTCGAAGTTCCAGGACTTCGGCTTGGGTTTCAGCAAGTTCTCTCTGTAGAGCTGCATTCTGGTTCCGAGTTCTTGCATGAGCAGACTCCAGCTGGCGGATGCGGACAGTGTTGACTCCAGTGTCGGCATCAACCTGCAGGATTTGATGGACAACCGCTCTACCCTGCTCATCAGTACGAGCAACCCTGCGGACTAGAATAGGCAAGATTCTGTCTGCTGAGCCTCCCTCACTCAATTCATAGAATCTTCGGTCTCCGTTGTAAGGTAACGGCTGACCTTGCTCGTGACTCCATCTGTTCAAGTTTGTTGCCCACATAGGTGTGGGGCCTTGAAATGCTGGACGAGGGTTAGGATTTGGGTTTGGGTTTTGAGCTACTGGGGGTAGGTTGTTGACTTCTGGCTCTGAGTCAGAACCATCAGAAAAGCCTTCAGCTTGGTGATTATCCAAAGGGATTGGGTGATCATCTTCTGGCTCTTCTCCCAGCCATCCTGCATTGCCGTTGTTGGGATAGTACGGGTCTTCGGGAAGATGGAATCCAGCCATGATATCTACGCGAGAAAAGGGGTAAAGAAATAATTAATAGACGAACTAACTAGATAATTATAAGATGATCTTTATTAGTTACTTCAATATTTGCTTAATGCATACCAGTTATATGAAAGCAAAACAGGATAGACCTTCGAATATCCTAACTCCAAATCCACAACCAAACAAGGAACAGGAAGAAAAGCAAAGATCACAGATTCAAAGTCTATGACATCCTAGTCACATATAACCTTAGCGTATCCACTTAGCAATTATTGACCTACTAATAAAAACCTTTAATTCTCATATAAGTAATTAGAGTAACACAAAATACTCCTATAGCATTTTAAGTATATGTTATGTTCTAATGTTTTCATTGTAGTGTTGTTGGTAAGTTTTTAGACTTGTTGCAACCTCACAACCACCCTTAGGCACATGCTAGTCACTCCTCGGATAATATAGTTGATCAGGCTATATCTTCCCAGGGTTGACTATATGTCTCTAAGTCTAATTGTATTGTCCAACAATCGTAATACTTTTGTTCTGTACTAGTGACAGTGATTTTAGTATGAATGCAGGTATGTATACTTGGTTAAATATTTTATTATTTAAAAGTATAAACTCTTGGTCAGAGTATTTTAATCCCGTTGTCTTTATAGTTTGTATATCTTTTATGGGTTGATATACTCGATTCACTATAAACAATGCTCTGATACCAATCTATCACACCCCAAAACCGTAACGGCGGAAACGTTCAGGGGTGGAGGACGTCATGTACAGTATCACAACAATGCATAGTAGTAAACAAGCAACAACATCATCCATTGCATTAATAATATAATTTAATACAAGTGTGTTCTGTGAAGTTTTATAGACACCAAAAATATAAATCAAAATAAAAGATGAGTCTTGAACGAGCTCCATCTTCTCAAAACCTGGAACCGGTACCTGTCTACTGGTGACCTGAGAATACAAGTTATTTTGAAAGAGTTTATCAGCTTTAAAGCTGGTGAGATCATAAGTATTTTAGTGTCATTGCTTGTATGAAAGTGTTTGTAAGTATGTGATGTATAAGTTTGTAAATGTTTGTAATTGTTTGTAATCTCCTAGAAACCCTATGTTTTCTATTAAAAGTAGCCTTCTACCAAGGCATCAAATGAAATGTATGTTTGACTCTAGTAAGAGTGTGTATTTTCCCAAATATGACTATCATTAACCAAAAATATAGTTTTTACATTACTGTTCATTGTGTGAAGATCACAAATTGAATGCAATGGGCAAATAATAAAGTACTGTAGTGTTGTATTAAGTAACTACTGCTGTACTAATTACCTTAAACCAATATGTTATTTAAAGTAACATGTGATATGCCTGTACCATACTACCGACTATAAACACGACGATGAAAGACGTCGGAAGAAATGACATTTGGCACCCGTGGACTTGCAAGTCCCACTATAGCGAGCAGCAAGGTGTAGGATAGTCAATCCAGTATAGATCTATACACAAATTCAACACTCCCCGTTTAAGGAGATTCTGGATACAAAACGAGCCATGACAGGTGATGCCATGCCCCGTTACGTGGCTCACATAACTGTTGTAATGTTCTTGTATATGTATTGTATGTACTAGTTGTATTGTATGTTCTCTCTGTCTAGTATGTATGTATGTTCTCTCTGTATGTTATCGTTTGTTTCTCGTTATAGTATTCTCTATCTGTATGTTATGTTTGTTTCTCATCATAGTATTCTCTATCTGTATGTTATGTTTGTTTCTCATCATAGTATTCTCTATTTGTATGTTATGTTTGTTTCTCATCATAGTATGTATTGACTCATGTATGAACTGACTCATTGTATGTTTCACTGTTCTAGTAATAGTATTGTAACTTCCTAAACTATACCTATTATAGTTTACTAGTAATGTTGTTTGTATGAATGAACATGTTTGTATACCTTTGCTACCCAAAGGTATTGAACTGAATGAAGGAACTTTTATATCTACACACATATACATAATATATAGCTAAGATTTAAACGACCTTCGGGCAAATAACCGATACCCTAAGTCCACAACCAAACAAGGAACAGGAAGCAAGGTGAGCTATCAGTCCTAGGTCCTTTCAATCCTACTTATATAACTATATCTATATAGATACAAATTTTGACAAAGTATAAGTTTAAAATAGTTTAATGAAAGTATTTAACATGTAAAAGAGTTTGTAAAACAGTTTGAAGTAGTTTGATTGATAACATAGTTTGAAAAGTAAGAAATCCACTTGTTTGGTAGTTATTAATCACAAGTGATTGATATATGTTTAGCTGTCAAACCAACAAATAATGGGATAAAATAATATTAATAAAGCTCAAGTCATTGCTATTTCTTATACTAAAGATAGTATAGAGTAAGCAGGGTCGGTCCACAGGAATACAGGACTTCTTATCTTGCCATATTTTCACACATAATACAAATAATATTAAAATGGGGGATTGTGTTTTAACTAGATTTAAACTTCATAAATAAACAAGATTGTTAACAGAATTTAGTAAAAGAAATACATTTCCGATTCTGATTCTTATACATGTATTATGTTGAAAGATGCAAAATGAATATGATTATGTTCTATCTAGGTTGGTAATTTAGATACTAATAAACTCTAATATCCAAGTTGACAAAAAATGTTTTATTCAAAACATGTTCTTCAAATAAAACTTCATTTAATTGATTTAATTCAAATAAGCTCTTTCATCAAATCATTAAATGACTTTAAGTTCTTGCAACAATTACCAACAATATTCAATATTCCTCACAAGCTTGGGATTATGAACATTTAATCTTTGATTACACTCATTTTGATTTAATTACAATCAATTAAGTGCATGTTACTAACATCAAATCATAAAACATATACGAATTTTACAATTTGATTAACTAGATTGATAAAAATCCTAATTCATTGATCAAGTGAAAAAGAGAATAAACCAAACACATGATTAAGATCAAATCAAAGATTACTAGATGTTAAACACAAATCAAGTTCAAGTTACAACCTAACAACACATACTTAAGAATTCAGATTCGGAAATGATAATGAAATCAACCACACATGTCTAGGTTAAACTACAAATCAAACAAGTTTAAACTTCAAATTGACTTACAAAAAGGAAATTAAAGAGTGTCCAAGTGTTAATCTACTTCCAAAAGCTCTGAAAATCGCCTTCTCTCTGCCCAAAATCCGACCTAACCTCCAAAAAAACCGATTGTCTGAATTATATGAGAGTAAAACTACTTTAAAAACTGTCGAGACGTTTACACGGCCCGTGTAAATTAAAGGGTGCAATTTACACGACCGTGTAAACAAGAAAAGTAGAATGCTCAATCCTTCCAGGCCTTCGAAGTAGAATGCTCTTGTATATGCGTTTACACAGCCCGTGTAAATTATAAGCTATCATTTACACGGCCGTGTAAATACGTGTGAAGCCAAATTCTTTATTTCTTCATTCTCTCTCTTCATTGCTCCAAAACTTCTGAAACTTTGTCTCCAACTCTTTTTAACTTCCTCCATCAAGATCCAACCTTCAAAAGTCCCTGAAATATCATAAAAGTGTGTGAATGGAATTGCATCATGAAAAATCCCGAAAAATATGCAAAATGCATGAGTTTAAACCTAAATGCAATGCACTTTTATGAACTAAAACTACAAAATGAATGCATGAAATTCACCTAACAAATCTCCCCAAGCTTGAACCTTTCTTGTCCTTAAGAAAGAACAAGAAGATTTAAACTAGAGAAAATAAAACAAAATAAAAGAAAAGAAAGTTAAAGTTAAAACTATTTGAAACTTAATGCATGAAATCAAAACAAACATGAAAAGATCCAACCCAATTACCTTGTTTTGTACCATAGTTGAGAATGTACCTGTCATGCCTTGAGTCAACTTGGCTTTAGTCTCAAAATATTATATGATAATAGAAATAAGACTTTGGCCACTCCCTAATACAACTCAACAGAATCAAAGATCACAACACTTATTCCCTTTCAATATCATCAAGTCAATTCTTGGAACAAATTATGGTCTTACTCTCGTGAAATTATATGTGACAAAACGTGCTTAGCCATCTTTGTTTCATAAAATATAACAATGCCCGATTCCAACTATTTGTTGGTCAACAACAATCTTTTTCTGAAAAATCTTTTCTAAAAATTCCCTAATATTTATCCAGATTGGTTACAAACTTCAAACCACTTACACCAGTCAAAGTAATTAACATTCAGTCCAATGTCATAAGTTCAAATCCAAGTCCAAGGGAATCTTTTGACAGCCAAGTATTTTTCCTAAACACAATATTCAATTAAACTATAAACAAAATTATATACAAACTTCTTAATTATATTTTTTACAAATAAAGCTCATGGCTTTCTTTGAAATCCGTGTAACGGGCTTCCAACCAACACATCCAAATCAAATGACCTTAGTGTGCTAGATTTAAAGAGATCCCTCGGGTTTACTTGCCCGAACCTCAAAGGCCACAGATTAGCTTTATTTGCTAGTATTAAGTTCATGACTTTCTATGGAACCCATGTAATGAATTTTCAACTCAATCAGTCCCAAACAATTTAGCTTTAGGCGATTAGGTGTAAAACACCCCTCAGAGTTTACTTGTTCGAATCCCAAAGGTCACAGATTAACTTAATAATAGTTTTTTTTAAGTAACACAAATACAAATAACTAAGTTAACACATAACACTCTTATTAATTTATTTATTTATTTGGCCAATTTCTTTATATTTTCGTCCTTGACTTTTCTATTGTGGGACATCTCACGGTCTATTACCGTGAGGACTTCTAAGACATTTTTCAGGGGACTAAAGGTTAACATGCAAAGACCCGTAAGTATAGTTGAAAGCTATGTCCTCAAGCAGGGTATATAAAAGGGAATGAGTAGAAAAGACTTTTAGAGCGCTGGAAGGCTCGGGACATTGAGATTTTATATTCTTTTTATGAATTTTTTTTTTGAATTTGGCATTTTAAGTTCAATTGAGCATTACTACTCATAAGACCAGTCATATGTCCCAAAGAATTAACTCATACCTGCTGTTATGCTCAAATGTTGACAATCTTCTCACTTTCTGTTTTGCACAAGTAGCTTCGGGAGGTGTGTTCGTGTGCGATTAACTTGCTTTAAGATTTTTCAATAAAAAGAGCAAGCTAATCTCAAGACACATAACTCACTTACCAGCTCAATTGTTTTGAAAAGATTCGGTTACTTGGGATTGGATCAATTTTTTTTTATGCAATGCAAAAATTTAGATGCAAACAAAATGCAAAGAAAATAAAAATAAAAATTAGAATAGAAAGAAAATCTTTTTGGCTTTTGAAAAATTTTCCATGCAGAAAAATGAAAAGGAAAATGGAAATTAATGCAATATGTACAAAATTACATGCAACCTCCATGCAACGGGATTTATGCATGGATGGATGCCCCTCCCCAAGCTTAAAATAAGCATCGTCCTCGATGCTTGGAGAGAGGCATAGCCGGCCTATTGAGGACCGGGTGGTGGAGGATATGGTGGAAACTGTGAAGGATAATCAGAAGGATAAAATGGAGGCCACTGGGGTTGGGATGATGATGGAGCCTGCTGCTGCTGGGTGGGAAGCACAAGTACTCGGTGGATATCGCTCATCAAACGATGAACATTGCGGTTATGCTGCTCTTGAGCCACCCATCGCTGATCCTACTCGGCCCATCGCAACTCTTGCTGGGCCCAACGCTCTTCTTGAAGGTTTCGATAGTCATGAAATTCAGAAGTGATTTCAGCAACTCCCGTATAAACCTCTCCTACTTCCTGCTGGAGGCTCGTGTAATGATTATCTAAGCGTGCAAACTCGCCCATGTAAAGGTTGTGTTCGGGAAAAGGAATGGGGCGAGACGAACTGGAAGCACCTGCAGTTGCCATTTGAACAGGAGGAGTAGAAGTGGTGGTTGAAGGTCTACGGGCAGCAGTAACACCCAAGTTGGATTGGAGGTGCCAATTGGTAGAAGGGATGTCATTGGCCAAGACTAATATCTTCTTATTTCGTTTATCGACGCGTAAATATTCTTTACCATCGACTGTCCAATAAACATCCCCATTGGGATGGCGGTGAAAGAGATGCATGATTTCCAAAACCTCAAGTGATAAACGAGTACGGCCCGGAATTATATTGGTTAGATTGTTGGGTAGATGGAGGCCAAGATGTTCAGCTATAATAGATACCATGCCTCCACAATGTAGCTGGCCACCATTGCTCATGACATATCTGAACATTTTCTGAACTACCCAACACCCAAAATGAGGGACTTCCTCGGGCTTGTTAATCATGCACCACAAAACTTCTAATTCTTTTTTGTTTGCTTTGCTAATCTCTTCTTGAGGAAATAAGAGAGAAGCAATAATCTGGTGGGTGACCTTCAGAACCGGATGAATAATGCTAGAAGCTTTTGCTGTGCCTGACTGAAACTCATCTTCACAAGAGATAGTTCTCCAAAACGTTCCACAATCGCGCTCAAATACAACATTTCTTCTTCCCTTTGCTGTATATACATCTCTTTTTGCTTTTGGGGCACCAATAATATCACAGAGAGTATCAGCATGAATTCTATGTGATTGATTAAGCAAACGGAAAGTGAGGATGTATGTTTGGTAATCGAAAGTGATGGATGACAAGAATTCCAACATAGGTGTTTGATAACTGACTGCATGTAGATTCAATAGCCCTTCCCAACCAATGTTCTTGAAGAGCTTGTGGACACCTTTATAGATATGAAGGTCTTTGAGGGCTTGCATGTCCAAAAAATTCTGTGCCCCTTTTACCCTTTGAATAAGGGTTGCATACAACATCTCTTGTTGATTGGACTCAAAAATAAGACCAAATGTATAGGGGTTTTCCATGAATTGTTGGTCTTGTTCATCATTGGACTCTTGACCATCCATATGGGAGGTCCCAATTCTAGCCCTTTTTCCACGGGAGGCCATTGTCAAATTGGATTCAACAAAGTTTTGCACACAATGTAGGACAATTTAAACTCAAGAGTATGCACAAAAACTAGCAATATCACCCAAAATCACCCCAAAAGATAACTATATGCACCAGTTAAGAGTTTGGAACAATTATACCAATTTGTGCTTGAAAATGGTGGTAGGGTGATGTCCAATGCTTCCCCAAGCTTTCCCCAAGCTTATCCTACAAGAAATTTCAAGCATTAGGTCGAGATTTGAATACCCAAAAATTCTAGGGTTTGCTCAAAACCCCCAAAATCGGCCATGAGAGGGTGAATTTGAGATGCAAGACAAAGAAGAAGAAGAAAAGAGAAGAATTTCATACCTTGGAGCTTGATTTTTTGAGCAAAATTGAGGAAGATTGAATGTTTTTGAGGTTTTTTTTTTCGAAGGGGGCAGTAGGGAGGAGAAGAATCGCAGGTTATGTGAAAAGAATGAGTTAAAAAAATCGAGTTTTAGGCTTAAAATCGTCCAGCTCTGTTTTTACGTTTACACGGCCCGTGTAAACTAAAGGGTAGCATTTACACGGCCGTGTAAATGAAGCGCCTGATATGAGCTGATCTGATCATTTACACGGCCCGTGTAAATTGTAAGCATAAGTTTACACGGCCGTGTAAACCTCTGTAAAGGCCAAAAAAAATTGATTTTTTTCACTTTTTCGAATTGCAATCCGCTAATCCACTACTGCCCGATAAATGATTTTTTTTCCCTCGTTAAACATGAGAAACAACTTGGGAACTTGGAAACAAAGAAAATATGATGTAAAAACAAGAAATGACAAAAATACCCCCGGGTTGCCTCCCGGTTAGCCGCCCCTTTTTAATGTCGTTGGCTCGACTTTGCCCCCTTAATGTGCTTCAGTCTTGATACGTGGGACTCTCCAACACATCAACCTCCTCGCCATCTCCTTCTTGACATGTATATTCTCTAAGGGATCCGATGGAGTTTTTGCTCCTGAATCTTGTGCTTGTTCCACCGGTGGAAGGATTTTGACTTTGGTGGATGGCTTGGGTTCTATATCATCACTCCTCATACACTTCTTGTCATCAATAAACTCTAAAATCTCCAACACCTCATTATCCATATGAAACTTATTTGCAAGCTCTTTGGCTTTGTCCCTGTCTAGTTTTCGTGATAAAACTAACTCTAGAAATTCATTGTTAGACAAGTTCAAACCCTTTTTAGTTGAGGGTTGGATCAAATTGACAAAATTAACAGATTGAACATCAGAAGGAACCTTTTTTGCTTCATGAACATTGAAGTTGATAACTTCACCATCAAATTCCATACTCAAAGTTCCATTGTAGACATCAATTTTTGTTTTAGAGGTTTTAAGAAAAGGTCTACCCAAAAGTATGGAACTTGAACTTGGAGAGTCATCATCTCCCATATCTAAGACATAAAAATCAGCCGGGAAGACAAATTCATCGACTTGCACTAACACGTCCTCTAATACTCCCTTTGGGTGTACCAAAGTCCGGTCAGCAAGTTGGATGATCACACCGGTTTTGCACAATGTTCCTACACCAATTGATTTGAAAAGAGAATATGGTAGGACATTTACGGATGCACCTAGATCAAGCATAGCTCGGGGTACATAAAGATTCCCCAACTTGCAAGGCACAGTAAAAACACCAGGATCCTTGCACTTCAGGGGCATCCTCTTTTGCAAAACCGCGGATACATGCTCCCCAACTGTTACGACTTGATTTCCTTTTAATTTCTTTTTAGATACACAAAGATCCTTAAGGAACCTTGCATATCTAGGTACCTGCTTGATGGCCTCGAGGAGTGGAATGTTGATTTGAACTCTCTTGAACATTTGCATGATCTCACTCTCCTCCCGTTCTTTCTTCGTGCTCTTTAATCTTTCGGGGAATGGAGCAGGTGTGGCTTTAGACTCAGTGATGAAGGGCTTCTTTTCGATTGTTTTCTCTTCCTCCTTCACTTCTTTGGTTGCCTCTTCGACCACTATTTCTTCTTCCTTTTGATCAACCGACACTTTTGGATCATCATAGCTCTTTCCGCCTCTCAATGTGATGGCACACACGTTCTACCTTGGGTTTGCTTCAGTTTGGGCAGGCAACTTTCCTTGAGATTCTAGTTTGCTTACAGAAGTAGCAAGCTGCGAAACTTGTTTCTCTAAGTTCTTTATGCTTGCTTTTGTTTCTTGTTGGAAAGCTTGTGTACTAGTTGTCAAACTCTTCACTATGTCCTCTAAGGACATATTTGATGAACCCGCTTGTTGAGGTGGGTGTTGTGGCTGCCTTGGCTGAAAGTTTTGTGGTGGAAAAGGTGGTCTTTGTTGGTATTGATGTGGTTGACTTGGTTGATAATTTGCCTGTTGATGTCCTCCCCAACCTTGATTGTTACTCCATCTTTGATCACCCTATGGCTGCTCATATCCCCTTTGATTAGACCCAAGAAAACCTCCCATGGCTTTTGCTTCTTCATAATCTTCCTCTTGAAGTTGAGGGCACATGTCGGTTGGATTCCCCACTTCAGTACAAATACCGCATGGGCGGGGTGTGGGCTGCAAACCTTTGTCTTTGGCTAGCATCATAACCACTTTCGTAAGCTCGGACAATTGAGCTTCAATTTGAGGAGTTTGGACCTCCTTTACACCTCGGGGTGCATCTGTGTACCACTCTTCATCATGGCTTGAATGTTTGGAATCTTCAGCCATGTTCTTGATTAGATTGCGGATTTCGGTTGGAGTCTTATCGGGTAAAGATCCGCCACTAGAAGCATTGAGAAGTCTTCTTTCCATTGGGGTCATGCCTTCAATGAAGTATTGTAGGAGCTGATACTCGGTAATCCCATGCTTTGGACAACGGGCACATAGTTTCTTAAATCTTTCCCAATATGTGTGGAAAGCTTCTCTTTTGTGTTGCTTGATCCCGATAATTTCCCTCCGTAGGGCTGAAGCTTTCATCTCCAGAAAATATTTGTCCAAAAACAACCTCGCAAGATCTACCCAAGTAGTTACCGTCCCCGGTGGGAGGTCATAAAGCCAGTCTTTAGCTGCATCTTGCACCGCAAAGGGGAATGCCCTAAGCTTGATTTGATCCTCCATGACATTATGTGGTTTCATACCCACACATACTACATGGAACTCGGTGAGGAACTTGTGAGGATCTTCATTCTCTAATCCTCTAAAAGTTGGGAGTAAGTGGATAAGCCCGGATTTTAGCTCAAGGTTTGTGGCAGCTGGATATGTGATACAAAGAGGTTGTTGAGTAACCTCTTGTCTTGACCATTGGCAGAGGGTTTGTTCGGGTGGTGGGTTTGGAGGTGGGTTTCCTCCATGGTTATCCCCCATGGCGTGAGAAGTAGTTGAAGTTTCTGTGGGTGTAGTGTTTGGGATATTATGAACAGGTGAAAAGGGTGGCGTGGTATTTTTGGATGAGGATGATTGTGGTGAGAGTGATGGGCTTTCTGTTTCTGATGCGGATACACTTGAGAGGGGTATGTCTTCCCAAACGCTGATGACCGGGGGATTGGATGATGAACAAGTACCGGAAACCGGTTGCCTCTTACGAAGCTTGGCTTGCTTCCTAAACTTCTTTGCAGTCTTCTCTATCTCTGAGTCAATTGGCAGTGGTGTACCTGTATGGAAAGATCTAGGCATAAACAATTAGTAACACCGTGTCCCCGGCAACGGCGCCAATTTGTTAAGTTGTCAAACCAACAAATAATGGGATAAAATAATATTAATAAAGCTCAAGTCACTACTATTTCTTATACTAAAGATAGTATAGAGTAAGCAGGGTCGGTCCACAGGAATACAGGACTTCTTATCTTGCCATATTTTCACACATAATACAAATAATATTAAAATGGAGGATTGTGTTTGAACTAGGTTTAAACTTCATAAATAAACAAGATTGTTAACGAAATTTAGTAAAAGAAATACATTTCTGATTTTGATTCTTATACATATATTATGTTGAAAGATGCAAAATGAATATGATTATGTTCTATCTAGGTTGGTAATTTAGATACTAATAAACTCTAATATCCAAGTTGACAAAAAATGTTTTATTCAAAACATGTTCTTCAAATAAAACTTCATTTAATTGATTTAATTCAAATAAGCTCTTTCATCAAATCATTAAATGACTTTAAGTTCTTGCAACAATTACCAACAATATTCAATATTCCTCGTAAGCTTGGGATTATGAACATTTAATCTTTGATTACACTCATTTTGATTTAATTACAATCAATTAAGTGCATGTTACTAACATCAAATCATAAAACATATACGAATTTTACAATTTGATTAACTAGATTGATAAAAACCCTAATTCATTGATCAAGTGAAAAAGAGAATAAACCAAACACATGATTAAGATTAAATCAAAGATTACTAGATGTTAAACACAAATCAGTTTAAGTTACAACCTAACAACACATACTTAAGAATTCAGATTCGGAAATGATAATGAAATCAACCACACATGTCTAGGTTAAACTACAAATCAAACAAGTTTAAACTTCAAATTGACTTACAAAAAGGAAATTAAACTGTTTCCAAGTGTTAATCTACTTCCAAAAGCTCTGAAAATCGCCTTCTCTCTGCCCAAAATCCGACCTAACCTCCAAAAAAACCGATTGTCTAAATTATATGAGAGTAAAACTACTTTAAAAACTGTCGAGACGTTTACACGGCCCGTGTAAATTAAAGGGTGCAATTTACACGACCGTGTAAACAAGAAAAGTAGAATGCTCAATCCTTCCTGGCCTTCGAAGTAGAATGATCTTGTATATGCGTTTACACGGCCAGTGTAAATTATAAGCTATCATTTACACGGCCGTGTAAATACCTGTGAAGCCAAATTCTTTATTTCTTCATTCTCTCTCTTCAATGCACCAAAACTTCTGAAACTTTGTCTCCAACTCTTTTTAACTTCCTCCATCAAGATCCAACCTTCAAAAGTCCCTGAAATATCATAAAAGTGTGTGAATGGAATTGCATCATGAAAAATCCCGAAAAATATGCAAAATGCATGAGTTTAAACCTAAATTCAATGCACTTTTATGAACTAAAACTACAAAATGAATGCATGAAATTCACCTAACAATATAATAACTATAATAGTTCAACTTGTATTCCCCCCCCCCCATAAAAGCATTTAAAATCATTTAAAATGTTGATTAAGGAGTATGACCTCACCTATAGTGAGTGGTTTGGATGAACGGATGGTATAGGATGCTAAGTGTCAAGTGAAGACTTGAGCACACACACGAATCCTATTTAACATATAATGACACATATATGCATCCAATTAGTCAATTAACAACTAATTAATCAAGTAAAGACACCCTAAAACATGGATAACACTTTGATTCAAGTGCTAGGAGTACCAAAGGGTTACATCTAAAGGGAGTATGGCCTTACATTTGAGTTTATGGCCACAATGGTCATAACACTTGAGTTTACGGCCCATGGTCATTTCCCCATGAGTTTACGGCCGTAAACTCATGGCATTATGTACCATTTTGTGTTTAAAGGTCTTACAAGTCATTATTTAGCATCTTCTGGTCAAGTCCAAGCCTTAGGAAGTCATAGTGGCACAATTGCACCACCTTTTAGAGTTTACAGCCCAAGGTGTCATCTTGGCCGTAAACTCCATGTGTTCTTGACTCATTTGATGTTTAAGGTTCTAACCTCTTCAAGGAAGTGATCTAGACTTGTATCCAAGGCTTAGGAAGGGACTAGGGCTCACTATGCCCCTTTTATTAGGGTTTACAGCTCAAGAACATTGTCTTGTCCGTAAACACCTTATGATTTTGTGTTTCTTGGTGTTTTCTAGTTGAATAACAAGTGAAACAAGCCTTATAACAAGCTAAGGTAAGAATACTTACAATATACGAGCTTGTAAGGGGGTTCACGACCCAAGAACACTAGTGTGTGTTCTTGGTGTTCTTGGTGAAATGAAGAATACTTGAAGATCTAAGAAAATGGAATGATTTCATGGATGAAATCATGTAAGATCACTAGATAATGAAAGATATCTACTAAACAAGGAAGGAAACACTTACAATCTTGAAGATCTTGAAGAAAATTCGGATGATACTTGAGAGAGAATGGTTCTTGACTTGGAAATGGTAAAAATGGCTAAAAATGACTAAGTGTCATTTATATACCCTTTAGGGTTTACGACCCTAACACCATTTTTGGGCCGTAAACTCCAAACTCTTGGAGTTTTGGGACTTAAATGTTGCACAAATAACCCTAAAGTATACTTCCTATAATTATCTCTTGAAGTACTAGGCTTTAGAACACTCAAACTGACTCAAAACAGCTTAAAAGTTGGCAGAAACAAATCTGACTTCTATTGAAAAAGAATGGTTGCACAAGATAGAAATTTCGGGTTGTCACAATATATATATATATATATATATATATATATATATATATAACTTAAATTCTAGTCATACTGTTAGTAGGCCTCATTCACGAAGCCGATCTATAAAGGGGGTATAAGGATATGGGCTATAAAATCGCCGTTTAATGGGTGTCCACTCTCACCCACCGCTTCCTTGATTGGTGGAGAGTCGTTAGCCGAGCGGGTAGGATAGGGCAAACCCTTTCTCATTAAAAGTATAATGAAATCATAAAAGTAACTGAATGTTTTTACAAAATTCTCAATCTTAGTTACTTTAGGCAAAAGTGAATTGATGCAATTCCATGAAATTACACTTTGTACCCTTGCTAAGTCGTTTGTGGAGCGCGTGTGGTTAACCGACACACTAATTGGGCTCTAAGCAAAGGTGGAAAAGGGTGACTTAATGTTTTTCATAGTTCGACGGAGCGTGTGTGGTTAACCGGCACATCGAATAGGTGACTGTAACATTGAGGGCATCATGTACATTTGCATGGTTATTCACACCCGCTTTATGATCCTCGGCATCCCAGTCACAAACTTGAGGGGCATATCGAGATTTAAACACGCCATTGAAAAGTTCAATGAATCTCAAAAGATCTAGGAGTTTTCAATACATTTAAAACTTAGCTTTAATTTGTTTTTCATGGTCGAAAATTAGTGAATCGTCATTCACTTACCTTCAAATTATTTACTTGTTACATTACGACATCCCTCTTCTAATTTGTAAATAATGATGTTGGATCCTAGCCCTAATTTCTCATTTGGGTGTTTAATTGGGGATTCGTTTTCTAATCAAACTTTGTTCTTTTTCCTTTTCAGATGTCGAACATCAACAACAATGCTTCTGGTTCAACTTCGTATGGCTCGTTCTCACTCATGAACTTATGTGGGAGAGTGATCTTTGACGGGTCCAATTTCAATGATTAGATCCGCAACATCCGAATGGTCACTCGTTACGAGGAAAAAGAGTATGTCCTTGATGAGAAGCTAAAGGAAATCAACATCAACACTGCCTCTGCTGAAGAGATCGCGGCCTTTGTGGCCCATGAGCGCGATGCCACGAAAGTCCATTGCATCATGCTAGCGACTATGACTGCAGAACTTCAAAAGTCCTATGATGACATGTACCCCTACGAAATGCATCAAGATCTGCTGGACCGGTACCACCAGAGCGCTAGGAAAGAAAGGTATGAGATCATCACTTCGATGATCACTACCAAAATGGGTAATGGAGAGTCACTTACTGCTCATCTGCAAAAGATGAAGAGATATGTCGATCGCGTGCTAAAGTTGAATGTGAACTTTGATGAAGAACTAGCAATTGACATCATCCTTCATTCCTTGCCTCCCTGCTATAGCCAGTTCTGCATGACCTACCACATGAACAATGAGGAGATCTCTTTGAGCAAGCTTCAGGGCTTATTAAGGACTGCTGAGAGCAATATCAAAGACAAATTTGTTGCATCATCTCCAACTCCTACTGCTGCCCCAGTCCTGGCAATTGGGCAAGGGAAGGGTAAGAAGAGGAAGGCTCCCTCAAAGAGCCACCATAATGGAAAGTCCCAAAATGGCTCCTCTTCTAGTGGAACCAAGGTTGGTCCTGCTAAACCTAGCTCCAACCCCAAGGAGGCAGAGTGCCACTACTGCCATGAAATAGGGCAATGGAAACGAAGCTGCCTGAAATATCTGCAAGATATCAAGGATGGAAAGATCAAGTCGTCCTACGAAGATATTTACACTATTAAATCTAATGATTCGTCACATGCTATTTCTTGGGTTCTTGATACAGAATGTGGTTTTCACATTTGTTCTGATTTGCAGGGCCTAAGAAGAAATAGGGATGTGGAGCATGGGAAGATAAACTTAATCATGGGGAACACAAGATCGTCGCCTGTCACCTAGATCGGGCTTTACTCTTTAATGCTCTGTAGTGGATTAGGATTAGATTTAAATAATTGTTGCTATTCGCTAGATATGGCAAGAAACATCATTTCATTTCATGGTTTGTATAGACAAGGCTTTAGATATTCATTTGATAATGAAAAGGGTTCTATTAATGCTTATCTTAATGGTGTTTTCTATTTTAAAGCATTACCTTGTAATGGAATATATGAAACTATGATGGTTGTAGACAATTTAGGAAATGATGTGTAGTGTATTGATTCTTCCAATGATTTGGATAAAGCATGCTTGTGGCATTGTCGTCTTGGACATGTCAACAAGAAACGCATAGCCCAACTCCAAAAGGATGGAGTGTTGGAGTCATTCGACCTTAGGGACGATGACGTGTGCGAATCTTGTTTACTTAGAAAGATGACCAAGTCACCCTTCACTGGCACTTGTGCGAGGGGTGAGGGTTTATTGGATCTCATACATACAGATGTATGTGGACCCTTTAGATCCACCACAAGGGATGCGAGCCGCTTCTATGTGACTTTTACCGATGATTACAGTAGATATGGGTATATCTACTTAATCAAACACAAGTCAGAAACCTTTGAAAAGTTCAAAGAGTTTAAACAAGAAGTGGAGAATCAATTGGGCAGGAAAATCAAGATGCTTTGATCAGATCGAGGTGGAGAGTACCTAAGTCTGGAATTCCAAGACTACCTCAAGGAATGCGGAATCGTTTCGCAATTGACACCTCCTAGGACACCGCAGTTGAATGGTGTGGCTGAGAGGAGTAATCGAACCTTGCTGGACATGGTTCATTCCATGATGAGTCGTGCTTCGCTACCTATCTCATTCTTGGGGTATGACTTAGAGACTGCCGCCCATATCCTTAACTTAGTCCCTACGAAGAAGGTTGCCAAAACACGTCACGAGATTTGGACAGGGAAAGGTCCCTCGTTGGCACACATCAAGGTTTAGGGTTGCGAGGCTTTCATAAGACAAGAGACTCACGACAGGCTCGAACCTCGTATTGAGCAATATATTTTCATCAGCTACCCGCAGAAGTCCTTTGGATATCTCTTCTATAGACCGAGTGACAATGTTGTCTTCGTTGCGAGGAGAGGGGTTTTCTGAGAGCGAGAACTCATAAGCCAAGGGGACAGTGGGAAGCAAATCGATCTTGAAGAGCTTCAAGAGTCGAGCGATGGAGGAACCTACAACACTGGCGCTCAACCCGAGGACGAAACTCCGGTTGAACCGATTGATGAGTCATTACCTCTTAGACGTTCCAGTAGAGTTAGTGTTCCGCCTGTGTTGTATGGTTTTCATATAACAAGTGAAGGTGATACGTTTATTAGTGACAGTACACTAGTAAATTTAGATGAACCTAACAGCTACAAGTAAGCCATGGAAGGCCTGGAGTCTTTGAAATGGAAAGAGGCTATGGACAGCGAGATTCAGTCCATGTACGAAAACCAAGTTTGGAATTTGGTTGAAAATGTACCAGGTCGTAAGACGGTCAGGTGCAAGTGGATCTTCAAGAAGAAGACGAACATGGATGGGAATGTACACACCTATAAGGCACGATTGGTTGCAAAGGGTTTCACTCAGACTTCCGGAGTTGACTATGATGAGACTTTCTCACCAGTTGCGAAGACAAAGTCTATTAGGGTAATGCTGGCCATTGCTGCACTTCATGACTATGAAATATGGCAGATGGATGTCAAAACCGCCTTCCTTAAAGGGAAGTTGGCTGAGGATGTTTACATGGCTCAGCCACAGGGTTTTGTCAATGTGAAGCATCCCAATAGAGTGTGTAAGCTTGAGAAGTCCATCTATGGACTAAAACAAGTATCTCGCAGATGGAATCTTTGTTTCAATGAGAAAGTCAAAGAGTTTGGTTTTCTGCGAAGCGAGGATGAATCATGTGTATTTGTCAAAGCCAGTGGGAATATAGTAAGCTTCCTCGTATTGTATGTCGATGACATACTACTCATAGGAAACGACATCCCAACCCTGAAGGAAGTTAAATACTGGCTTGGTAAATGCTTCGCTATGAAGGACCTCGGAGAGGCTGCCTATATTTTGGGAATAAGGATAGTGAGAAACAGAAGTAAGAGACTAATAGGACTTAGTCATAATACTTACTTGGACAAGGTACTAAAACGTTTTAGTATTGAGAATTCGAAGAAAGGGGAGTTACCAATCCAAAGTAATCCCAAGTTGAGTAAGACTCAAAGTCCGAGTAGCAAAGTCGAGATAGCAAAAACGAGCCGAGTACCATACGCTTCCGCAGTTGGCTCGTTTATGTATGTTATGACTTGTACTCGCCCTGATGTGGCCTTCGCATTGAGCATGGTCAGTAGATATCAAGGGAACCCTGGCAAAGCGCATTGGACCGCAGTCAAGAATATTCTTAAGTACCTTCGGAGGACCAAGGAATGGTTTCTAGTCCTCGGTGGGAGTGATGACTTAAGGGTGCGAGGGTATAGTGACGCCAGTTTGCAAACCGACAGGGACAACTACCGTTCGCAGTCGGGCTGGGTCTTTACGCTAAATAGAGGAGCAGTGACTTGGAAAAGTTCCAAGCAGGAGACCGTAGCTGATTCAACGTGTGAATCAAAGTATATAGCGGTGAGCGAAGCGTCAAAGGAGGCGATATGGTTGAACAACTTCATTGGAGACCTTGGAGTTGTGCCAGCCATAAAGGAGCCCATAGAAATTTTTCTGTGATAATGAAGGAGCGGTTTCCTTGACCAAGGAACCGAGGGATCTCGGCAGATCTCGACATATCGACAGAAAATACCACTTTATTCGACATCGGGTGGAGGAAGGACTCCTCGCAGTGAAGATGGTATCGTCAGTAGGGTTAAGCACTTGCAGCACGCTAGGAGCATCAGGTTGAAGGACGATATTAGTTTAGATTATATAGTTTCGAAACGTGTAATAGATAAATGTAATTGACATTTGATGATTAAATAAAAGAGTATTATTTATAAGTAAAGTATTGTCTTATGTTAATTGTTTACCTATGGTTTCATTTTGCATGTTTTGACTTCCTGAATAATAAGATTATTCGAATGTTCCACAGTCACTCATACTTTGGGAGTAGGTATGAAAGAAGATTGTCATGAGTTGGTGTGTATATTTTCTAAAGTGTATTAGACATAGCAAAGGTTTGTTGCAACGTTCATGAGTGCTTATGAGTTTGATTTGAGCATTGGATTAGACCTGCGCCTGCTGGTATCACTTCATGGAATTTATCACGAGTGATTGCAAGACGATAATATCATATGGTCTTAAAACCTAGATGTATGGTTTATTGTTTGCAAGTTGGTTGTGAATTAATAATGCGTAAACGCATCAGTAACTTGATGTTATAAAATGAATTGTTGTGTATGATTTGATTTGTGAATGGTAAATGCATATAAGTTGAAGTTTATCTGTTCCTTTTATCCTAAGAAGGTAAAAGCGATATCAGGGCCTCTCGATGATTTTGTTTAACTTATGTGTCGGGCCCGGTCAGGACTGAATTGATGTGTTCAATTAAGTTCTATGTCAAAAGAATCAGAGATCGAGAATCAACTGCTGGACAAAAAGTATGACTATGTTCCATGCATTTGTCTGCACGATATCTAGAACAGAGGACTATACAATCCCTTATCTGAAGGACAGGTTACTGATATGATCAGAGTTCGACAACGTCTTTGAGAGCTATGATTGCTAATCGGATTGTGCTTGCATTTATAGTTACTAGACTTATCCAAGTGGGAGACTGTTGGATTAGTGTCTAAGCCCGTAACTATATTTGGTAAGTACTTGACCCGGTTGTGCATGGTCCTTTTGGGTTGCCTTCACCAAAAACAACTTGACAGGGTGATTTATGAATAGAGAGGTTAATATGGTTTATTAATATATTATATGAATAATATATTAAAAGAGAAATCATATAATTAAATTAATATTAGACAAGAATTAATTAAGAAATTAATTTTGTGGCTAAAAGGCATTAATTTAATAGCAGTGACTTAAACTGTCGAATGTGTGACAGTGGAGTATTGGGCTGAGGGGCCTCTTGGACTAGGCATGGACAAAATTAGGATGTGTTCATCCATAATTTCGGCCATAAGGCCCTATTCCATAAGCTTCCTTGGATAGATTAAGGCCTAAGCTGTCCATTAGGGTTTAGGCTGAAACCCTAGCAGCACCAGTATAAATAAGACCCTAAAGCTTCCAAATTTCGGCCACTTTGATACCCTAGAAAGATCATAGCCAAAATTGTGCCTCTCCCCTCTCTCCAATATCATCCTCTTACTTCTTTGGTGTTTGTA
Organism: Lactuca virosa; assembly: GCF_052849685.1. NCBI lineage: Eukaryota > Viridiplantae > Streptophyta > Magnoliopsida > Asterales > Asteraceae > Lactuca > Lactuca virosa. The sequence goes on from NC_136430.1 coordinate 138,312,623, forward strand.
AGCCATTAGAGGAGTGACACTTGTGACTCTAAGCTCCAAGACAAGAAGATTCAAGCCATTGTTCAAGAGGTAATTCTCTAGATCTGTTTTCTTATGTCATTTTCGAATCATGTATGCTAGATCTAGGGTTAAAAAAGTTTTGGATGAATTGCATGTACAATAGAGAAGCCTAGATCCAAGATTTAGGGTTTTTATGAGCACATAGGATGTTCTTTTTGCGAAAAACCCATCACTTGTAACATCCCAAAATTCATAGCGAAAATTTTCATTTTTAATTAAGTATAAAACCAATCGTCTGAAATATCCATAGTGTTAACTCATTTCATAATCCAAAAACCAGTATTTCAAATAACTAAAACATGTCATTGAAAAGTATTATCAGGGTACAATTCCCAAAGATCTCATAATGCGAAAATCATAGTGTGATGCGCTGCGATCCTGACAGCTCCTTTCCTTTTGAAAAAGAAGTACCTGGAACCAAAACTAAAAAACGTAAGCACGAAGCTTAGTGAGTTCCCCCATCATACCACATACCATAAAATAAACATACTGTCTAACATGTCTGGGTACTAGCCTACCCCTTCAGTCTCTTTCAACCGGTAACTTGCCTAGCAGATCAGGGTGCTGGCTTACCCCTTCGGTCTCTTTCAACCAGTAACTTTCCTAGCATATCAGGGTGCTGGCCTACCCCTTCGGTCTTTTCGACCGATACCTTGCCTAGCATATTAGGGTACTAGCCTACCCCTTCGATCCTTTCGACCGGTACCAGGGACTATTTCACCCCCTACTTGTACCATATAATCTCCTAGTACATAAACACATAAGTCACATGCTGCCTAACATATCTGGGTGCTGGCCTACCCCTTCAGTCCTTTCGACCGGTACAGGGGCATATCCTACCCCTCCTACTACTTTCACATAATATCATAGCATACTAGCACATAAAGCATAACAGATGGTGGCATACCAGATAAATATCACAAAGACAATCATCCCTACTATAACACTTAATAGTAGGTTGCCATTGGTGCCTTCGACCCACTTCTACTGCAAGGTAACTCACCTCGCACTGCTGAAGTCCACTGCAAGAAATCATTAACTGCTGCCCTGGCAACTCCTCAAGCTATCAATACCACAATATCACCCAATTAACAATTGGGTTCTAAACCATGATCCACAATCCATACTTGGGGTAAAATGACCATTTTACCCCTAGCCCAACAAGATACATAACTAAGGCCCAAGTCCAAAACCAATCAAGCCCAAAACTCCAAAATCCATTAAGGCTCACTAATGGCCCAATTTTCCAAATTGGGCCCAAACCTTTACATGGGCCTCACCCTAAGCCCAATAAGTTATTTCCAATCCAAACATACATCCTTAGCTAGTCCAACAATCTGCAACCCAAATAATAGCCCAAACCCGAAATGGCCCACAAGGCTCAAATCTATCTTGGACCTAGCCCAAGAAGGCCCAATCTCCAAAAAGTCCTGAATTAATAAATGGGCTACCCTAACCAACTCCTGGTCCATGGTCCAAGGCCCAAAAGTCAACAAAACAAAGTGAGGCAACCAGACCGAGTACGCCGTGCGTACTCATCTGGCATGCTAAGCGTACACCTGTTGGGGCTAGTACGCACCGCGTACCAGGTGGGTACGCCCAACGTACTCCTTTGAGGTCCAACCCTCTCCAAATAAGCACTTAATCACTTCAGCCCTTGCTCCAACTCTCCAGTCTGACGTCTATAGGTGAATTTTCAAGTAAAGTTGGCATCTTTACTAACATGCATGGCTTAATGGGACTGTAGAGCTCAAAAGAGCTTAATGGATGGTCTTAACTCATGCTTGGACTCAAACACTTCACAAAGCTTGCACCTTTATGAGAGAGGGGACCTTAGAATGTCCAGATCTACAAGTTTGAGTCCTTAAAACGACCCTAGCTCACCAAGACCAAGCAAAAGGCTAAAAATGGCCAAAACCAACCTAAAAGAGGATCTATGAAATGGAAGGTCAAGATCAGAGATTTTTACGTCCAATGGGTTGCAAAATATGAGAACTTTCTGGATCTACAAGCTCCTTTCCATGATCAACACTTAAACACCACCTTCCTCTTCTTGTACACACACTAACAAGTCTTCTTTTAAGCTCCAAGCTCCATCCAATGAAATCTTGGGTTTCATGGACGTGAAAAGAGGTGGTGGATGACTTGAAATGACCTAAGGAGTGGTATAATGTTGCTTATATATGGTACAAGTTGGGTAAATTGGAGGGTTTTGGTCTGGAAGGAGTACTCCCCGTGTACCTCTTTGTACGCCCGACGTACTCATGAACCACCCGCGATCACTTACTCTTATACGCTGGGCGTACCCAGCTAAACATGCGCATGAAAATCCTTGCATGCATGGGACTGATCCGCCACATCTTTCCATTAGGGGCTAATTCTGCCAAAACCTTCAAAGTGTCATAACTCACTCGTCCTAAGTCTGTTTCCAACGAACATTATATCCATGAAAAGGTGGTGAGAAGCCCTACGCTCCTAGCAATACACCTGAAACTTAAAGCCTTCCGATTAAAACCCAAAACCATTAAAAGACCGAGATCTCAATACCCTTGGCTTCCGAAGACATAATTGAATACATGGTTCACTTAGACCCTGGCAACTACATCCGATATGGGCTAAATCCTCCCTTGCCAAAAGCTCCTAACCCCCATGTCAACTGACAACTGGGCCACAGCCCCCAGCAACGAAGCAATCCGGAACCGGGAGTTACAAATGATCAACGAGTCCGCAGAAGCTTCTTGCAGACTCATGCCAACGTTTGAATATTAGAGACTTTTTTTGTAATATTGTGAGTCTATAGTGTTTGTCGAGTCCAACAAATATATAACCCTAAAAATTGCACACTAGATAGTGTATAATAGCAAGGTGATCGAATCCATGGAGATTGGTTCAAGTTTCGACTCTATAAAATCTCTTTGTAAAAACACTCGTAAGAGAAATTAAATATATAATGATAAGTTAACTAGATATCCATCTGGTGAAGGCCATTGTCAACCATCTCTCTCTCTCTCTCATTGATTTGAACCAAACTATTTTATTTTTTAATTAAAATTTCAAGTTTTATTATAACTTAGTTTCTTTAAAACAAACAAAAGATTAAAACCTCGAATTTTATGTTTATTGTTGTTTTACGAGTGGAGAAATTAAATATCCTCCTACAATTTCTTACTACATATCCTCCTACCAATCTTAAATGATGACATGTGTCATATTTAATGAAAATAATAATATTTTAATACATTTGTGTGACACTTGTCACCATTTAAGATAGGTAGGGGGATATGCAGAAAGAAATGTAGGAGGATATTTAATTTCTCCACTCGTAAAACAACAATAAACATAAAATTCGAGGTTTCAAGCTTTTGGTTGTTTTAAAGAAACTAAGTTATAATAAAACTTGAAAATTGTAATTAAAAAAGATAGTTTGGTTCAAATTAATGATGGAGAGAGAGAGGGGGGAGAGAGAGAGAGAGAGAGAGAGAGAGAGATGGTCGACATTGGCCTTCACAACATGGATATCTAGTTAACATATCATTATATGTTATCGTGCAATACTTGTGATTTAATTTAACTTGCCTATAATGACTAAAAAGATTAAGTAACCTAGGCTCTTTTTAATTAGTACATTGGCTAGAGAAGCTCATAACACATTTTCTTAGTTCAAGTCATAAATCAATGAAGCATATAAACTATGAAAATCAACTAGCATTAAGATTTAAGAACCACAAAATCTGAAAGGAAATCAATATGCTTTCATTACCTAATGGGAGAAAATACTTTCATGATTTAAGTGAAATTAAAACAAACACATAAACCATTTGTTGCTTGCTAATTTGAAGATCTATTACTTAATAAAGAAATTAACCAACTAATTAAACATTCACTCATCTAAACTCATGAATAAAATTGAATGAACATAAAAAGATATTTGGCTATAAAATACTTCTATAAAATTTAACTACAAGTTCATAACAATCTTCAAGATAACTAGTCATCCATGGGTTAAACCAACATCAACTAAAGATAAACTTAGCCTAACATGACTAAGATTAAGGAAAAGTAAAATAGTTTAGAAATACCCAACATAAAAATAGTACAAAAATGACCTACGACCACACATCGATCTGCCATACTTTCGAGTTTCTTATGGCTATAGCTCAGAATTGAAAATCACGCCTAATGTTAGCCACAATTTATTTGCAATATGTTTGATGATTGTATTTTTTTTAATATTAGCCACTATTTTAGATTAAAAATTTGATAATTACCAGCCACACTAAATACGTGTGACCAAATGTGGCCATTCGCCATGGTAGTTTTTTATTTTTGGAATGTGTATGTGATTGTTTTTATATGAGGCGATATGTAAGTATATCATTACATGAAACAATTGTCTGTGTGTCTAAATCAAAGAATTGAATTAGCCACATGAATGTGATGTGGTTAAAAGTTTATACATATGGACCCATAACATATTTGTGTGATGAATGGGTGGTGTTTATAGCCACTTAGTAAAAGAAAGTAAAGTAGTGACTATAAGTAATGTATGGTGACAACTTATGTTTTTAAGTATGTCTAAAAGTTTACAATGGTCGTGGTAAAACAAAAAAACCATATGACGAAAACTAGTTTATGGTCACACTTTAAATGCTTATGTGTGTCGACAAGTGACAATACTAATGCTAAAGGAAACAACATGTGATAATAAGCATTTCGGTCATTGTTTAATAATATTAAAAAGGTACCACTATAAGTAATATACGATGACAGTTTAAATTATTACGTGTGTCTAATAGTAAACAATAGTCATGCTTAAAACAATATGTATGACTATTCGTAGTTTATGGTCACACTTTAATTGCTTAAGAGTGTTGAAAATAAAAGTAAACAATATTAATGCTAAAGGAAACATGTGACTATAAATAATTTATAGTGATAGTCTAAGTTATTATGTGTGTCTAATAGAAAAGAATGGCCATGGTAAAACAAAATATGTATGACTATTAGTAGTTTATGGTCCTGCTTTGTGTTGAAGGCCAAAATACCCGAGGCGGTTCGGATAGACTGAAGGCCTGCGAGGCGATACAGTCAGGCCGAAGGCCCGCAAAGCAATCCAGATAGGTTGTAGGCCTTACACGGAGATTCAGTCAGGTTGAAAGCTCATATATGCATGTGTCACACCCCCAAACCGGAACGGCGGAAACGTTCTGGGGCGGAGGACGTCATGTACAGTATCACAACAACTGTATAATAGTAATCAAAGCAACAACAACCATTATATTGATAATGAAGTATTTACATCGTGTTCATAACATAGATTGATTGACTCCAAAAGTAAATAGCAAAAACAAAGACTTGAAGTTACTATGCTCCATCTTCTCAGACTCTGCGCGTGTACCTGTCTACTAGTTTCCTGAGAATACAAGTGATTTTGAAAGTGTATCAACATTTAATTTGGTGAGTTCATAAGTATTTTGTTTTAGAAAGTAAGTTCCTTGTTCCTTGAAAAATGTTCGTGTGTTTCTCCATAAAATCCTATATTTTCTTATTAAGTAATAACCATACAAGTTCCTTCTACGATTACTTAGTGTATACAAGTTATATATAATTCAGATCGGATGGACAGTGGAATGGGTGGGTCTGCCCTAAGTCCACAACCAAACAAGGAACAAGAAATGAGGCGGAAGTCACACATTCCACATTCTATCGGATCCTTATTATATATAGCCCTAACGTATCCGCTAAGTAATCGTAGAGTTAACAATAAAGGTCGTTTTAGACATGATGAGTGTGTTCCTTTAGAAAATCATATATTTTCTTAGTAAAATTGAATGTAGTCTTATGTCTTAAGACCAAAATTTATGTGTTTCTTATGTTTAAAGAATGATATATGACACTTTAAATTCGTCTTAGTAAAGTGGCCAATACTAGTTCCTACCATGATTACTTAGTGAATATAAGTTATATAAAATCAAAGATCGAACGGACAGTCGAATGTGTGGATCTGCCCTAAGCCCACAACCAAACAAGGAACAGGAAGTAAGGCGGAAATCACACATTCCACGGCCTATCGGATCGTCATTGTATATAACCCAAACGTATCCACTAAGTATTCACCTCGACATATAATTAATCGTATTTGTTTCTAGAAAATCCTATATTTTCTATATAGATGAGTTGTAGTCTTTAATGTTCCAAGACCGAAAAAGTATAAGTATAAATGTCATATTTACTTTGATAACCTGTAGTTTCATTAAGTAAAACTAGTTGAAGACGTGTTATCCCTGTAATCTGGATGTGTTGTTAATACCCTACCATGATTACTTAGTACTTTGATAACATGTGGTTTCATTAAGTAAAACTAGTTTAAACCCTTAGTCTTTCAACCTATGTTCATTTATACTACCCTAAATTAGCTTAGGTTTCAATCCATACTTCTTTGTTAGCTCTTTAAACAATCCCTAAGGCTATAGATGATACAATGCAACAAGGATTGTAATGTAGTTTCACTTTTACTAAGTTAGGGTTCAAGCTTTGTTGAGTTAAAAATTTCGAGTTGTGACGACATCCCCCCCGTTAGAGGGAATTTCGTCCCGAAATTCGAATCTCTGAGTGGTTACTCCTGAACTAGGGAAAGAGGTAGATACTTTTGTTCCATGTGATCTCCTTGTCTACAAGTGAATTCTGATCCTCGCTTGGCGTTCCAACGGATCTTCACTATTGCGTCTGTTGTCTAGATCGGTAGGGAGTGTGTGAGTTCGGTTTACTTGTATACATTCATCCGAATGGTAGCATGTCCACTCGTAGAATTGGGTAGCTTTATCCTGAAGTTCATGGTAAGACTCATACTTGGTTCACCTACCATCACCTTATGTATACAAGTCGTATATAATTAAGATTGAAAAGACGGTCGGATGGGTGGCTCTGCCCCATGTCCACAACCACACAAGGAACAGGAGATAGGGCGGAATCACACACCCTAAATTTGTAGAATCTTAATTATATACCACCCTCGCGTATACACTCAACAGTGATAGGTTAGCCGCATGGGTACTTAGTATATATTCTTTGAACTTGACTTGTTGTACGAGTGTTTTATTGGGAGATCTACTGGGGATACCTCGGGAAGGTTAGGGACTTTCAGAACATCCTTGGTGTTTTTCACTTTACGTTTCTATCTACGGAGTAAGCTAGGAAGGCATGGTACCCCTCGCATGGGTATTTTTGAGTTTTGGAGCGAAAGATGATACGGAGGTTTGTGTCGTTTTGTCGTTATAGGTTGAAAAGTTTTCGTTAAATGATCAGTTAAGGCGAAGGGTCTTTCCGTAGCACAGGAAATTGGTATGGTGAGGACCAAGCCAATTTATGTCGAATGACGGTGTTGGAAAATATTCTTTTATATCAGCTCCGATAGCGATTGTTGGAAATATAAATATCTGATCACCACAACAAAAGGCTCGGTTACTAGTTACTGTGTGACAGATATATGAGTTAAAGGTATAAGATATAGATATATATAAAGAATAATAATTGCGGAATAAGTATAAATATGAAAGCTATAAATGACTGAAAGCTATAATAATATAAATGACTGTATTTAAATGACGTGAAGCTATACATAATATAAATGACTGTATTTAAATGACGTAAAGCTATAAATAATATAAATGACTATATTTAAATGACATAAAGCTATAATAAAGTATATAAGTATATAAATATATATCAAGTAGGTTCGTCAATAAATTGACTGAACTGGACTGATGGAACGACTGGTCGATATTTGGACTCTTGGAACGACTGGTCGATATTTGGACTCTTGGAAGGACTGGTCGATATTGGGACTCTTGGAATGACTGGTCGATATTTGTTCAAAGATCAATCCGGTATTTGATAAGTAACACAAAGTTCATTTTCATGTAAAATGGGTTGTTTACAAAACAGTGCAAAGTACACGGGTCATGTATTTGTATACGGGTATTGGGTGTTTTGAGGAGATTTGATGAGGTTGGAGTGGGTATTTGGAGGGTGGTAGGAAGTGTAATAATGTTGTAGTTTTGGTGGTGTAAGGTAGCAAAGATGGTGATGTTGAAAGAGCTTTGGGTGGTGATGAATGTAGATTTTCGGAGTAAATCTCTCTGGATAGCCAATTCTCTCTCGCGTCTCTTTGGGGTTTCCCGTGGTCAAAATCGTCCACGAAAATTTCTAGATGTAGGTAAGGTTCTGAAGAATTGATAGTGAAAATCTCCCTAGTAGTATTTTGGCTGTGTTGTGCCCAGTTTTTTTATTTTCTAACATGAAGATTCTGAACTCAAAAAAAGAAATCTCTCTGGATAGCCAATTCTCTCTCGCATCTCTCTGGGGTTTCCCATGGTCAAAATCGTCCACGAAAATTTCTAGATGTAGGTAAGGTTCTGAAGAATTAATGGTGAAAATCTCCCTAGTAATATTTTGGCTGTGTTGTGCTCGGTTTTTTTGTTTTCTAACATGCAAATTCTGATGTCGAAAAACAACAAGGTGGTGATGGTTGTGGTGATTTGAAAGGGTTTTTTGGAGGAGGTTTAAGGAGGGTATTTGGAGGGTGTTTGGAGATTATTTTGAGGTTGGAAGGAGGTTGATATAAGAGAGGTGTTTGGTGGTAAGTGGTGTGATGAGCAAAGGTGGTGAAGTTGATGATTTTAAAGTTTGATGAAGAACATGTGATGAAGATAGTTGATGGTGTTCTTCATTTCGCTTGTTGATCTTGGTATTCTTCACTTTCTCCAGGGATTTATCTTGTTCTTGAAGAAGATGAAGATGGTTGATGGTGTTGGGAGTATTTGGTGTTTGTACGAAGTGTTACAAAAATTACAAAATGAACACACACACTCTCACATACAAACTCACGTATACATATATGAATGAACAAATATCTTCATGCACTTGAGTGTTTGATGAAAGGAATAGTAGCTGGTGTATGCAAGTTGTGGTAGACTAGGAGGCAAAAAACGTGGGAATGGGTTTAGCTTCTCATTTCCTTGACTTTTCCTTGTTTACTTTTCCACACAAAGATATATATATATATATATATATATATATATATATATATATATATATATATATATATATATATATATATATATATATATATATATATATATATATATATATTTATATATATATATATATATATATATATATATATATATATATATATAATACATATATACATATATAATACATACATATATATATAATACATACATATATATATATATATATTGTTGAAACTGTTCAGTCGCACAGCTAATTTTCTCGTCTATACGTTTTCTGTCTTTCGCATGTTTTCGTATTTTCCGTTTTGATCACGCATTTATGCAACCTGAAATAACTGATAATATTTTTTAGATAATACAAAAACAGTTCGTCTTATTTCAGTGATGGTCACATACAAAAACATCTTTCAACAGACGGCGTCGGAACTTCTTATTGTAACGAATGTTTAGTCGATTAGGAGGAAGCGTTTGTTAGAACGATAGTACATTATATGTTTATGTCTTTAGTGTTCTCTGTTTTATCCTTGTTAATACTATTGTAATATTTGAACCACATTTAGCTAGTATACGTAGTAAGAGTACTTCGATAATTACTAGTGAAATCTTATAATATGATTCCTTACAAAGTCCCTCTATAATCGCTTAGTGTATAAAAATCATTTATAGTTAAGATTGAGATGACAGTCGACTAAGCAACTCTGCCCTAAATCCACAATCAAACAAGAAACGGGAAATAAGGCGGAATCACTCACTCTAAGCCTGCAGAATCTTAACTATGTATGACCCTAATGTATACACTAAGCCATCATAGCTCACCTGTAAGGATCCTTAATTTTTATATGAATGATGTGTTTTATTCGGTTGAGGGAACAATTTATGATTTTTAATTTTTAATAAAAATATTTAAGTTTATTGGGAAGACGTACTGTTGTTCACAGGGGTTCCGGGGCAGTTTCTCCTGCGGTAATCATCAGTATTCTTCCATCTTTGCCAAAGTTCCTTGTTATTGGACAATCCCTCTTGAGGTGTCCAGTCTCGCCACACCCATAACAGGCCTGGCTCACTTCAATGTCGGGGACCTGAGAGATTGGTCATGCCGGTGACCTACAGAAACGGGTAGTGTGCCCTTTCTTGTTGCAGTTCTTGCAATGCATCTTCTGGCACGCTTCGGTGTGGTGGAAGTTACACTTGTTACATCGCGGGAGGGTTCCAGCATATCGACTGACGGGTGTTGGGGTGGCAGGTGTTGTGGCAGCATGTACCGCAACGATCTGTTGTTTCTTCGAGGGCTCTTGTGTTGTTTGCCCTTTTTTCTTGTTCCCAGACTTTCGATTATAGTCACTTCCTTTTGTTGGCTCGGGAACGGGGGTCATTATTCCTTGGCGGACCCCATGGTCCACGAGTGTCTGTGCCATTCGCTTGGCATTGTTGAACATGAGAGGTTTTGCAGCTATCATATTTCCTTGGATCTAAGGAGATAGTCCCCAGATGTATCTCTCTATCTTCTTGCTCTCCGGGGTAACCATCCCGGGGCATAGTGCCGCTAGATCACTGAATCTATTAGTGTAGGCTACTATGTTTGAACCTATCATGGTAAGCTCCCACAGCTCTTGCTCTAGTTTTTGTACTTCGCCCCTCGGGCAGTACTCCCCTCGCATCATTGTTTTTAGGCTCTCCCAGTCCATTGAGTTTCCCACTGGTAGGGTTAGTGACTTGAAATGGCTATTCCACCACATTAGGGCCCTGTCGGAGAAAGTGTAGGCAGCAAACTTGACTTTGCTCCCCTCCGGGCACACGCATATCTCGAAGACTGACTCCGTTTTCTCAAACCATCGCACTAGAGCAATGACTCCCCCACTTCCATCAAAGGATTTGGGTTTCCAATTCATGAAGTCTTTATATGTACACTCCTTAGGGTGTCCGTGGCTATTTCTGTGGTTAGATGGGTTGGCACCACTTCCCGTCCCATTGGTACCACTTGCATGGATATGAGTCATGGCGGCTGCTACGACGGCAATCACCGCAGCCTGGAACATAGCGGGGTCATATTGTGGAGGTGGCGCCAGTGGATTTGTTGTCGTGTTGTTATTACACCTGATATATCTACGAGGCGGCATCTTTCTGACATAGAGTTTAAAGATGAAAGGTTGGTAAGATACCGGTAGTGGTTATAAATCGAATGTCATAAGAACTAGGTTATTGTAGTTTGAGTGTATCATGCTCCGAAAGTGTTTTGTAAACAATTCATAACGGAAGTCTATGTGAAAATAAACTTATGAATTTTCATTAATGACTACCCTCACTGAAATTTCATGACTTTATTTGCAGTGATTAGTTGTGATGAAAGACGTTATAAATCCAACACATAGTGTTAGTAGTGTAATCACTTACTCACTATTTTATATTAGTTTCTTAGTTATTAGTATGACGTATAAGGCGCTCTCTAGTTTGTTCCTGATAGAGTAAGGTTTGTTAACACTACAAGAAAAACGCGTTTTTGCTACGGAAGGAATCCGTTGCGAAAAGCTGAAATTCCGTTCCAAAAGACGAATAGCGACGGAATTTGCAACGACCTATTTCCATCCCTAAAAACGCCGTAGCGAGGGTTTGCAACGGAAAAGATAATTTCATCACAAATGTGACAACGGAATGAAATCTGTGGTAGGTGGTATTCTGTCGTGTATTCCGTAGTAGGATTCCATCACACAATCCGTGGTAGTTATTCCATCACAAATTCTATGGTGGTGATTCCCTAGCAAATTTCATGGTGGTGATTCCCTACCAAATTCTGTGGTGGTCATTCCCTAGCAAATTCCATGGTGATGAATCCATAGCAAATTCTGTGGTGGTGATTCCCTAGTAAATTTCGTGGTGGTCATTCCTTAGTAAATTCCATGGTGGTCATTCCCTAGTAAATTTCGTGGTGGTGATTCCGTAGCAAATTCCGTCGTGTTGAATCCCTAGCAAATTCCGTTTGATGATTTCCTAGCAAATTCTGTGGTCATGAATCCCTGGCAAATTTCGTTTGATGACTTCCTAGCAAATTTTGTGGTCATGAATCCCTAGCAATTTTAGTGGTGTATATTATATACCAGATTCCATGGACCGATGGATAATTAATTTATAAATTATATCCAAATAATTTTGTAGTAATATATGAAAAACAAAAAAAAACAAAAAAAATCATAACCATTATATCATAAATTCATAAAATAATTATCTATTACATGGATAAAAGAAAGTTGCTACTCTAAAATACATAAACTGCAATAAACATATATCAACCTACTACTCTTGTTGTTTTGTAAAGCCATTAATAAGATCCAATGTCGTTTGAAGTTGTTTTTAAAGATGCCCGACCCTTGCTTTGTTTTCCTCTTGTTGGGCGTTCATCATTTCTTTAAGCTCTTCGTTTTGTTGTTTTTGTTTAGCAACAAGCTCCCTCATTTCTTCAATTTCGTCATTTTTTTCCGGAATGTAAGATACATCCGTTTTACCATTCCTATTGGGAACCGCCTTTGCAAAAGAGCCTAATCCATAAAGTCTTCTTTTTTTATCATGACCACCAACAACAGCATAAAATAGCTTGTCCTCCTCAAATTCAACACCTTCAGCTTCCAACTCTTCCCGTTTTTATGTATAGGCCGCCTACAAAATAAAAATATTATAAGTTAAAAGATATCAAATTTAGGAATGATATTATGGAGTAGCTACAATATAAAAGTTTAAACTGAAATGAATATTACATGTATTTCTCTATCTTTTTCATTTGTGAAAGTGACTCCTTCGTGATTCTTCGTGTGTGTATACAGGAACAATTCACTATGGGGTGGATCGTGTCCTAATTTCCTCTTCTGCATAAATACCATATAAAATGTCAAATATACAGATAAACATATAAAAACATTGATACGATGTACCATTTAAAAAATTACCAAATCAGAAGCTATCTTCAAATGACTTGCGGATCTAGCGTTATGTGTAGGTTTTGCAACTCTATCAGCCACACCGTAACGCCTATTTTTCTTGTTCTGCTCAGATTTTAGCTTATATTCTTCTGTATTTCATTTTAATTGCCAGGAGGTCCAGACTTCCTGTGGAATATGAGCTGGTTTAAAGCCATGTTTGTTTCTTTTTGGACTCCTCATGTTGAAGAGATATTTACCATAACTTTCTGCCGCTTTACTTGCCCAAGCTTGCCTCATCACCGAGTCTATTGTTTCATCCCAACAACATTTTTTCTACACATTAAAAATATAAACAAAAGTTCAAGTGTAAATGTTTACCAAACAACAATTTATCACATATAGTTAATTACCTGAAACTCCTCCCAATATAATTCGTGCATGTCTTTGCTTAGTTTTGCCCAAGCGTACCCTTCTGGATCTACTCTTTGTTTAAAGGACTGACTAATAAACTGTGCACAAGGGCCTGGTGGCATTAGCCTGCAAGTAATCATGTGATGTGTTAAGTTATGAATTGATATGTATGTGTAAACCAAAAGTTTATACATAGAAAAAGTTTTAATTAAGATTTGATTGGTAACTCACGTTTTTTTTCCAAACATGAACAGTTAAACGTCCATCTGGTCCACAATCTTCAGAGGAATTGTTTTCACCTTCTACACTTTGCACTACAGATCCATTCATGCTTGGTTGTGTTGGTGATGGGGTAGATTATGGGATAGGTGTTGTTGATGGGGTATATTCTGGGGTAGGTGTTGGGATAGATGTATATGTTGAGGATGTGGTAGTTCCTTTACTTAAGGAGGGTGTGGTAGTTATTGTAGTTGTGGAGGATGGTAGTGTAGATGCAGGTTTTGAGGTTGTGGTAGTAGATATAGGTGTTGATGATGTGGTAGTGGGTGTCGATGTTGAGGATGGTTTAGATGATGTAGGTGCTGAAGTTTTGGTTATTGATGTAAGTGTTGAGGATTGTATTGTTCCAGTTTCTGAAGTTTTACATGTTTTTTCTAAGGAGGGTGTGGATGTTGTAAGTGATGCCGAGGAAGTAGTAGTCATGGGTGATGTTAATGATATAGGTTTAGGGGTTTTGTTGGTAGATGTTATAGGTGCTTTGGATGTGGTTGTTGGTATTCGGAAGTCGGAAGTCGATTTCTTCATCTTGTTACTGTCTGTTTACGAATTTTGCAGCTGAAATCCTGTTGCGTTTCATAACTTGTGGTGTAATGAATTTAGTTGGCTTCACACCGGATGCTCCTTTTGCTTTCGAGGTCGACATCTTTCTGGATTAAAAATTAACAAAAAATTGTAGTCATTACCAATGTATTAAAGATGATAAACTACTGATGACAAGAGAGACACAAACAATAAAAATAAATTATATATGAAGGCATTATTTTGCATGCAAACTATTGAATACAATCAAAACCAATTTACTTGTAATTTAAGATGATAATATACATGAAGATGATCAGAGAACAAAAAATGATCGATCATCACGATAACAGTAAATTAAATAAAAATAAATTTTAGATGAGTGACAATCTATATCGCCAAAGTCAGTGCACAAACGTATAATGAACAAAGATTTTGATCAATTAGCCGTCGGAGATGATGATTACAGAAAATGTAAACCCAATTTCTAATAAGTAAACTTACTCTAATATGCAGCATAAACGTGTGTAGGTTGGAGGGAAAGGAATTGTGAAATATTTTAAACATCGGCAAATAAAAAATTCGAACTGTACTAATTAACACTAAATATTTAGTAATTGCAAGGCCCTAAAATCAAGGATCCGAACCAGTGATCAAACAAACAACAATCAAACAATATTAGAATGGAGTAGAAGAAGATTAAACCAAGCTTTGCACACGTTTATATCAAAGAAACGTCAAGTACAACTTGGACACACACACTATGGACCGTAAACTGTAACACTCGACAACAACAACTGACAGACTCTGACAAGCCCTATATATAAGGGAAAGGTTGGCCGTAAACAGACTTCTGACCATAAACAATCCCAAACAACACAATTACATGACAAAATACCCATTAAGACCTATACATCAGATAGCCTAGCCCAAACCCTAAACTAGACCCTTGAATCTCCCACTTGGTTTGAGGCTAGCTTTGACTTAGTCCTTTTCAACGATAAGCACATCGGACCCCCCCCCCATCGCGCCACTCCACATCTCTTTTGTGATGATCTCGACAACCATTGACGTGTATTCTTTAGCAGCACTCTCGAAGATCTCTTCAGCCACTTTGATCTGATGTTGTGCCAAATGATGAATATCCCACCTTCCGAATTGAAGTAGGTCTCTTTTGTCGAACAGGCGAAAGCAACCATCTTGAAACTTAATGATAGTAGTCGTAGTAGTTTCATCATACACCCAGTAAAGCATATTTGCAAGAGATCCATCACAGAAGTTCTGTGACACAGGAATCTGCCTAACTTGGTTGGTCGGTGGCCACATCACTATCTGGAAAGGCTTATTTGTATTGGGATCCAGTATGTCAGGGAATCTTTTAATGATGGACCAGCAGTCTTCATGTTAAGAAATCCCTTCTTTACTTGGTTCTCCAAATAAAGCTTGAAATGAGTTGCCCGTGGATCACCTGATGGATTTGCAAATGGAGCATTGGATAGTTCTGAAAGATCAACCCTTGTCCATGAACTGAAATCATGGAAGTCTTTGTAATACTCCACGTTTGAGCTTTTGCGTCTCACTATCCACATGTTTAACCTGTCATGAAAGCCCCATGAGACAATTCCTGATCTATCACCGTACTTGTGTCCAAATCTTTTCTTTTCAAGATCAGTGACAGTGACTTTGGGTTGATCTCTAGGAGTGTTCTGATCAGAGATCTTCTTGAACAATAGTTGCTTTTTCTTGGCGGATGCCGCTAATTTGGCATGTTTTGGTGCAGCAATGTTGGGTTCTTGAACTGGTTCCTTTTCAAAACGATCAACGATCCGAGTTCTTCTTTCAGTGGGCGGGTCAACAGGGGGATCTTGAGATGACTGGCTAGCATTGAATTCTGGAACGGATGATTTGAACTTGTCACCAAGTTCCTCTGCCAGTTTGTTCTTCAAATCAAAGTAGCATGCAGTCATGGTTCCCATGTGTGTTTGCAGATCAGAGATTTGCTTTGATTTCAGAGTCTTATCTGCTTCAAGATCTGCAACACGAATGATAAGCTGAGCTTTTTCGGCTTCAAGATCAGCTACACGAATATCAAGCTTAATGTTTTTCTGGTTTAGCACGCCGATCTCCTTTCTAAGTTCTTGCATGGTGGAATCATCCTCTCCTGAGTGGCTTTCCTATATAGATATTCCTTTAGCGCGGGAGGAAGGCATTGAGCTTTAATGTCGGGCCAGATGCATAGCAAGCCT
Source organism: Lactuca virosa (assembly GCF_052849685.1). Lineage (NCBI taxonomy): Eukaryota > Viridiplantae > Streptophyta > Magnoliopsida > Asterales > Asteraceae > Lactuca > Lactuca virosa. The sequence goes on from NC_136430.1 coordinate 138,329,081, forward strand.
CTCAGAGGTAGCATCATGAAAAGGCCTAGGAAGAGATGATCCCAGGGGATCTGATGAACCACCAACTACAAAAGTGGTGCTTGGTCCTTGTGGAATGAAAAAGTAGTTGTTGGACTAGTTGTTGGCTGAGTCTGATGGCCTTGAGATTGTTTTGGAATGAGTACTCCCTGTCTCGGATCATGTCTTCTCCTTTTCAATGGAGACGGGGAGGTCTGAGTCATCAACGGTTCACTCACAGATGGCTCAGTAGTAGGAATAACATCCTCAAGGGGAGGAATCCATGAAGTTGTCTCCATAGGAGTTGTAGTGTCAGCCATTTGGTTGGAAGTAGGAGGCGTTGTTTCAAGAACATCTTCTGTATCCCTTATCTCCGTTGCTAGATGAGCAACATCACAGATATTGTCAAAAAAAGAGTCAAGGTCTTCATTGGACAAGAGGTTATCATTGCCTCCAAAATTCAAGGAAATGTCATCCTTGGCATAACCTGAAAGATCAAAATCATTAAACGAATCAGCATCATCTCCTTCATTTTCAATTGCATCCTTCATCATTCCCTCATTGTAGTCACTCTCAACATGAACAGATTGCAAGTTATGCTCTTCAGCCACAATAGCAACAGGTGTAACTACATTATCTTCGTGATCTAATACAGGAATAACATCTTCTTCGGAAATGACATCGTCTTCAAAAGATACGCGGACTGAAGACTCATGAGACTCAGAAGCCTCGGTTGAATCGGCAAACATACCAAACTTCACTAGGGGATACTTTCCTTGAAAAGTAACTTTTCCCCTTCGGTTTTGCTTGATTAGCCCGACAGTGTTTGGCCCAAGAGACTTCATGTCAAGAGTTTCTCCTTCTTTAACCATCGCAGGAAATTGCTCGTTGATGAACGCTTGAATGAACCTTGGATACATCAAGAACTTGTCCCTAGTTTTTCCTTTGATGTTTACAATCAGCTCGTCAAGGATGAACTTGGAGAAGTTGAAATCCAGTCCCACAACAAGTGAAACGATGGCAACTATGTTCCTCAAAGAAATTTCATCCGCGCTGGATTTTTTTCCTGATATGCAGCTCACAAAGACATGAGCTAAGAACCTCCAGTAAGGTGGTAGCAACTTCTTCATTGTCAGAGGAAAATCACCTTCATAGCCCATCTTGTTGAGAAGTTCCTGAACTTGATCGGACTCAATCTCAGTAGGGACTGTAGATTGATCGTCGATTTTCAGAACGTCCCTGATGAATTGTTCTGTTATGATGATTTCGCAACCCTTTATAGTAGCTTCAACAGATACAGATCCATCTTCTCCTTTCTTTACGTCAGCTGACCTCCAGAATTCTTTGATTATGCCTTGATAAATTGATAGATTCACAGTAAGAGCAGTGGACATGCAACATTCCCTTAATCCATGTATCATTGACTTGAACTCTCCATGAGCAACAGGAGGATCAGCCAAAAGAATTGCCAAGTTGTGACTGCCAGCGAATTTTAGATCTGCCATCTCAACCTGCACAAACCAAGACAAGTGAGAAAACAATGTATTTAAACATTTAAAATTTGTGGTTTACTCTTGAAACAGTTTAATCAGGCTTTTAAAGGAAACAAATGAAGAAAAATCAAATTTTGAAGACCAAAACTGAGTTTACGGTCAAAGGGAGTTCACGGCCATAAACAGACAATGACCGTGAATAGCTCCTTGACCGTAAACAGTCAATGACCGTAAATAGCCATTGACCGTAAGCAGTCAACAGCCGTAAACAGCCATTGAACGTAAACTGGCTGGCCGTAAACTCCGACAGTTCGTTTTTCGACGATTAAACCCTCAATACAGGTCGATTTGATGCGAGAATGGTATTCTGAGGATTGAAAATAGCATACCTTCTGATACAAACGATCAATTTCATGAAAAAACATGAAAATTTTTTTAGAGAGAGAGAGAGAACAAGAGGGGGTTTACGGCCGAGAGAAACAAAGAAATGAGGAGTGGAAAAGGATTATGGTTGTACACTCCTCCTTATATACTCGGCCCATGCCCAAGAAAAGATCCATGGGCTACAATCCACAATGGATAAAAAATAAAGCCCAATAAAAATTTACAGGCTTTTTAAAATAATGCATTTTTAGGACTTAAAAAAATAAAAATAAAAATAAAATAAAATAAAATAAAATAAAATAAAATAAAATAAAATTGAAATTAAACGAAACTAATTTCTAATGCAGATAATATATATATATATATATATATATATATATATATATATGTATATTTTAAATAAAATAAAACAAATTTTAAAAATCAAACTAAAATTGAGATTAAAATGAATTAACATTAAATTCGCCTCAACTAATGCTAATAATATTTTTGTGATATTGGGATCAAAGTTGTTAGACAGCCGTAATCCACTTATTGGTACTTCTACCTTCATGTCCATGTTTGGTCGATCGCCGGTATTGTGGTCCACTTAAGCACGAAAAATTGTGACAAATTTTTGGACATGCTATAAGTGACAAGACATTTTGATCCTATTTTCCTAGATAAACTTCCTAAGGACCATTCAGCTGACGACGACCAAGGATATTGTTGTCCACCTAAATTGAGCAGTGAGATCTATAGACAACCTATAAATGTTCAATTTTAGTTGTACTAGAACATGTTTCCCGCTTCCTAATATACCCCAATAATCAAGGACTTCCAGAATACTCCTTACTTCAGATGAGCAGACAATTATTAAGGAAGAAGTCAGATTTAGAATGCATATGTTGTACACTCAGGTCGGATCTCTTCCAATCACGCAGAGAGTGAAACATATGATTAACTAGAGTTTAGAGGGATTGAGAAGTAGAAGGTTACATATGTTGTGTACCAGGTCGGATTGTTAATCACACAAAGGAGACAGCATATGGCTAACAGGTAGGAAGAATACCATAGAAGAAGATGCAGAGAGACAGAGTTGCATATGTTGCAGTCCAGGTCGGATATTTCGATCACACAGAGGAGGTGACATATGACTAACAGTAAGAAAGAAAAGAAAATAACTTTCTACAGACCTAATTTATCGGAATTCCCCAGTTGCCCCATCAATACCGGAATTAAGGACAAAGTCCGCACATCGAGGAAAATTTAATCCACAGTTCCAGATACAGATTATTTAATGTATCCGCAGATTCCCATGTATATCTTTCTGTTCAACCTACCCAAGCGTCGTATTGTCAAGCTAAATGGAACTATCTAGGTCAAGTTTTATCAAGTCTCTAAATTCCTTAATTTCATCTGATCCTAGTCAAGTCCATTTTAAAAATTTTCGTGCCTACTAGCACATCGAACACAGAGCTTAGACAATTTAACTTTTTGTACCTTACACAGATTAAGATTGCCTTTTATCACATGATTATATCACTTCCCAGCACATCACCTACAAACAAAAACTATCAGCAACATATTTTTGATTTTCTGATTTTCTAATGTTTTTGGATTTTGAATTTTTAAATTTTTGTTTGGTTTTTGTTTATTTCTCCCCCTAAATTTGTGCATGGGAGAGAATGAAATTAAAATGCACAAATTTAAACTAACCTAAAGCAAAAATTAGTCCTCAAAACGTATCATTTTCAAAAAGCTCACAAGCACATCGAATCGAGCTTTGTTAAATGGCTTTGTGAACAGATCCCCCACATTATTAGCAGTGGGAACCTGTTCCAGCCGAATGAGCGAACACTCAAAACAATCTCTGATGAAATGAATTTTGATATCAAGGTGCTTGGTTTTCGAATGTTGGACTGGATTTTTAGCAATCTGAATTGCAGCCTCATTATCACAAAAAATAGGGGTTTCTAGATAATTCAAACCGTAATCCAACAAGAAGAGGCAGCAACATATTCCGCTTCTGTTGTTGAGGTTCAGACGGTGTGCTGTTTCTTGCACTGCCACGACACCAGACGATCACCGAGAAATTGACACCCTCCTGAAGTTGATTTCCTGTTAAGCTCACAGCCTCCATAATTACTGTCATCAAAAGCATATAAATCAAATTCATAATTTTTCGGATACCAAAGACCCAATTTTGGGTTGCCTTTGAGATACTGAAAGATTCTTTTGACAACAATAAGATGTGAAAGTTTAGGATTGGCCTGATATCGAGCACATTGACAAACTGCAAACATGATGCCTGGTATGCTTGCAGTTAGATACATCAATGATCCGATCATTGATCTGTAGTCGGTCTGATCTACGGGTTCGCCATCGGTATCCGGAGTCAGCAGGGGTCTTTCGGCTATCGGTGTCAATGCAGGTTTAGCGTCTCGGAACCCGAACTTCTCCATCATATTGTCCACATACTTGGCTTGATGGAGCAGGATTCCGGTTGACTTCTATTGGACTTGAAGCCCCAAAAACATGGTCATTTCACCTAACGAACTCATCTCAAACCTCTTTTTCATAACACCTTCAAACTCCTTGCATAGCTGCATACTTGTAGACCCGAAGATAATGTCGTCAACATAGATCTGAACTAGAATCTGATCATTACCCACATGCTTGATGAACAAGGTTTGATCGATAGTGCCATGAGAATATCCATGCTCGAGCAAGTGCTTTGTGAGAGTTGCATACCACGCTCGAGGAGCTTGATGTAACCCATACAACGCCTTGTCCAACTTGTAGGCATGATTGGGAAACTCCAAGTTAACAAACCCAGGGGGTTGATCAACGTAGATTTCTTCCTTCACCTTGCCATACAAGAAGGTTGTCTTGACATCCATCTGGTAAACCGTGAAGTTCATGTAGGAAGCGTATGCAAGGAAGATACGGATAGCCTCCAAGCGAGACACTGGAGCATAAACCTCGGTGTAGTCAAGACCCTCGATCTGTCTAAACCCACGAACCACCGATCTCGCCTTATTGTGCACTATGACTCTGGAATCATCCTGCTTATTGCGATATACCTAGCGTGTGTCAAGAGACTTTTTGCCCTTAGGTAGTTCAACCAGCGACTAAACCCCGAGGTTTTCAAATTGATTTAACTCTTCGTGCATAGCATCTACCCAGCTGGGCTCATTCAAAGCCATTTCAACATTCTTTGGCTCAACTTGAGAGATAAAGCAAGAATAGAGACAAGTATTAACATCTCCATTCTGACTTCTTCTTCTAACACCATCACCCAGCTGGCCAATGACATTTTCGATCGGATGATCGCGTTGAAGACGAGAAGGTATCTCCTGGCAGATGTCATTGATTGAAACGGGAAGATTGTGAATGTTGATAACTCCATTATTTGCCGAATGATCCACTTCAGATGAACCTGTCTCGTTAGAAGGATCTGCCACAAACTCATTGGCAATTTGCTCAGGAAATAGAAGTTCCATAAAAGTTTGAGTAGAAGTGGAAACATATCTGGACCTGAACTCTCTTTCAACATGAGTAAGAGGTGTGGCATCAGCATCTGGAGCGTGTAGTTGACTTGGAGATTCTGTACAAGTAATTGGAACAGATGACTCCACCGTAGGAATTACAGAAGACACTATCGGCGGTCAGTAAACAACTTCTTCGTCTTCGTCTTCAGGTACAGTCTTCGAACCAGAAGTAGAACCAGATAAACTATCTGAACACACATTGAACGATTTGAACAAAGATGTGTAATCAAACATCCAATCAGGACCCACTCTAGCATCCGTTTCATTCTCCTCCAACCAGCGCACATCGAAGGATTCTACGATTTGCTTTGTTCTTTTGTTGTAGACCCTGTACGCAGTGCGAGCAGCATACCCCACAAAATAGCAGTCTTCAGCTTTGGCATTGAACTTCGGGTTGGACTCCAGGTGAAGAAGGGTACAAGGGTAGCCAAATACGCGGAAGTGAATGACAGATGGCTTGTGACCATATAGAATTTCATACAGAGTCTTCATCTAAGCTTTGTTGATCAGAACACGATTTTGAACATAACATGTTGTGTTGATCGCCTCAGCCCAAAAGAAAACTGGAAACTTTGAGTCACACAGCATCATCCTTGCAGCGTCTTGCAATGTTCGATTCATCCGTTCAGCAACACCGTTTTGTTGAGGCGTGCGAACGGAACTATATTGACGCACGATTCCCTTTTCTGCGCAAAAGTGATCAAGAACCGCATTCTTGAATTCTGTTCCATTATCAGTTCGAAGCGCCTTCACCCGGTTATTGGTTTAGTTCTCTATCATTACGATGAATTTCTTGATCAGGTCAGATACCCCAGCTTTGTTCGATAAGAAGAAGACCCACATGAAACGCGAGAAGTCGTCGATCACAACTAGACAGTATGAATTTATGTTGATGCTTAGGACATTGACCGGACCAAATAAATCCATGTGCAATAATTGGAGCACCTGGCTGATTGAATCGACATGTTGTGGCAAGTATGGTTTCGTGTGATGCTATCCCTGGGCACATGACACACACTTTTCAAATGGTATGAAGTCTCTGACAAGTAGGCCACGCACCATTTCATTTTTAGCAAGACGATTCGGATTCTTAACGTTTTCATGACCGAGTCGTCGGTGCCACAGCATAGCATTTTGTTCTGAGACTTTTGAAAAGAGGCAGGTGACTTGTTCAGGAATGTTGCTATTCATGTTGATGATGTATGCATTTCCATCCCGCTTTGATTTAACAATAATCCACTCATTTGGAATGACAATGCCTGGTTTCAGAATCAGACATTCTTTATCAGTGAAGTGAGTTGAATAACCCTTGTCACAAATCTTTGAGACGCTCAACAGGCTATGCTTTAACTCGGGAGCGTAGTTGATGTTCTCGAAACTCAGCACTCCATTTGACACAGTTCCTTTCTGAGAGATTTTCCGCCTTCTCCGCCCGCAAAGGAAATGAATCCCCCATTAAAAGTTTGAATGTCGTTCAACTAGGAGATGTCTCCTGTCATATGCCGGGAGCAGCCGTTGTCGACATACCAAGGTCTGACGACATTCCTCCGCAACTGTCCCTGCAAAATGACCAGGATCATTTAGATATGGGGACCCAGGTCATTACTTTCCTGGGTTGACCTTTTACGATCACAAATTTATCTTTTGAACTTTTTGATTTTGAATCATCATTTGCTGTGACACCCCCATTTTCACGGCCAGAAAAGACCGATTTTGTTTATGCTTTATAAAAATCAGAGTACTTCTTTTGATAAAAATGTTGTGGAATTTGTTCCCAGTAAAACATGATAAATACGTTATCAAAGCATTTCCGAAGAAATGTATTTTTATTCATTTTAAAACATTTGGAATGTCATTGTCAATACATAAACATAAGCATAAACATAACTTATATTCATTTACACTAGTGATCTACATCTCTTTAATCTCTTAGCGTGATGTAACTTCATATCGACACCTGTGATACAAATAAGCTTGAGTGGGTCAGGTTGGGAAACCTGGTGAGTACATAGGGTTTTCAACCCACAATAATTTAATTATTATGTTTAAACATCAAACAATCAACCCAATTACCCATCCCCATTATCTTCCTTACTCTTAAGGTCTACCCTAAGAGTCATCTATCCTGCATTCATTCATTCCGAAGTCCATTTCTTTCAGGTTTTATATGATAGGCACTAAGTCCATAGCTGCCAATGCTCGTTCGGAAAGCACTAATTCCATAGCTGCTAAAATTCACTCATCGGGTACTAAATCCATAGCTACCAGTGTTTATCTAATAGGTACGAAGTCCATAGCTACCAACGTTTATCTAACAGGTACTAAGTCCATAGCTACCAACGTTTATTCAATAGGCACTAAGTCCATAGCTGTCGATGTTATTTGTTAGGCACTAAGTCTATAGTTGCCAACGTTCACTCATATCATCTTTCATCTCTCATCATTCATCAACCCATGTTTACCCCAACATATTCGTAGATATAAAATACATATACAGTTTAAATTATTTAAAACATGTATAAAATCGTTCATCTGGCGTAGGAAGCAAGTATTCAAATAATATGCACACATAGCACGTAATTTATATAAAATACTTCATATCTATATGTAAGATGAAAGTACTATGCACTCACCTGATAAGGTGGTCACTCGGTACTCGAACAGCGCTTCGTTAATCTTAAAACAATTTCCCTCGTACAAAACCTAGTATCATTACGACTAGAGTTTAGTCTAACGTTAACCGCGACTAATTAATATTCTAGCTATTATTACTATTATATAAGCGTTAAGCAACACTCTTATATAACTCATAATAATAGCCCAAATAATTATTTTAAGGTCCTAATAATGCTACTATAATTAATTAGAAGCTATATTAAAAATAGCGTAGGCGTAGCTCACTTACAACGGGTTTTCTCGAAAACCGGGCTCCGCCGGAGCCGAAAGGCTCTTTTCTCGGGGCTTCGGGAGCCTCGGGGCTTCCTTCGGGTGCTAGGGGGTTTACCTAGACTTTAGGGGGGTTAGGGAGGCTTAGAGAGAGAGTATAAAGAGAGAAAGAAGAGGCTTGAGGTGTGAGGAAATGGCAATGCCCGGCACCTCTATTTATAGGCTGAATTCCTGATGGACTCGCCGAGTCGGGTCACTGACTCGCCGAGTCAGTGCCATGTGTCATCACCTGATGGCTTTTCTTGGGGAGAAAGCCTTGGCCCATTTTCAGCCACGTCACCCGATTTCGCACAGCACCCTGCCGACTTCTAGATCCCGTAACTTTCGCATACGAGCTCTGTTTTCGACGTTCTTTATATCCACGCGTAGGTAAAACCAAGATCTACAACTTTCATTTTTACTCCGTCAGCTAATTCTCGACCTATCTTAAATTTAACAGTAGGAGGAGATTAGACTGTTAAATGACCGCGAAAAATTCGTAACTCCTTCATACGGACTCCGTTTTCATCTGTATTTTTATCGTCGAGTTCCTATTAATGAGATATTCAACTCTCATTTAGGTTGCGTAGGCTAAAAACCACTCGAACTAAAATTCGAGTTTCGGGGCGTGCACTGCTATGCCAAATCTTAGAAAATTCATAACTTTTTCATACAAAGTCAGATTTGGGCGTTCTTTTTTTGCATGTTCTCTGTTTAACGTATACTACAACTTTCGTTTAAATTACTAAGGCTAAAAATTCCTCTGTCATAAATTTACTATTTACGTCTCCCGATGCCGTGCCGGTTTTGCCGAAAAACTTCGACGGGCCATAACTTCTTCGTTATAACTCGGATTACGGCGCTCTTTATATGTACGGAACCCTTGAGGCATATTCTACAAATTGGTTAAGATTATTTATTCTAAATAATATTTTGTCGAAAAGTCGTTTTCGACCCTATTATCTCTAAATTGACTAGCTCAGATCTACAGGCGTTACAGAAACACTTTCAGAAGGTGATGATGATTGGCCAGAAGCATATTTGGGTACCCACTGGTATTTAGGTTTTTGAAAAATCACGGGTGATTTTGAAATATTTTTCTTTCCCATTTGCTTTGGGCATTTGGATTTTCTACCAGAAGTGGTTGAAGATCCAGATCTGCTCTTTGACGAAATCGACCTCGACTTAGCCTTGTTCGATTTTGGAAAACTATTTGTGATTTTATTATTGAAAACCTGTTTGTTCTTTTGAAAAACTACCCTTTTCTTGTTTTGATTAGCCTTCCAATCATCATCTCGAGGGCGAGATCTCGAGGACTTTCTAGTTAAAGACCTTCCTCGAGACTCGTTCTCTCCTCTTTAAGATGAAAAATGCACAAATGCCCTATTAGGACAGTTCCTAGCGATGTGACCGGCAGTACCACAGTAAAAACAAATTTGCTTATTATTATTGTAACTGGTACTGCCTTTTTCAGATTTCATGCTCTTGTGGACCTTTCTAACCTTTCCACATGTGCAATTGTAGAAATTAGAATGTGTGAAAGATGTAGAGGATGTGGATGTGTTAGCACCAGATTCAGTGGATTTTACAAAAACAACATCAAAAACATCAGAAACGTTTAAGCTTGACATCACTTTTTCACAAGTAAAAACATCAGTCTTAACATCATACACAGACTCATCACAAATGGGAAAACCAAACATAGACACCAAATTATTAGACTCAAACTTCTCATCCCCTTGCTTTCCCTTGTTTACTGACACATCTGCATTTGAAGTAGAAATGTTAGTATCCAAAACCCTAGCACTAGGTCATGTTGCCTGTTCAGCAGCAGGTTTGCCATAAACCATATAAGGTTCTCTGTCGATCTCTTCTTGTGTCAAAGGAGTAACATAATATGAATGATTTTGGTCTCTCCACTGCATTTGTTCTTCAATTATTTTTGCACCCAATTCACTTGACCCATCGAACTTCTTAAAATCAAAATCAGCATTTTCAAAACGAATTTTCAATGTGTCAAGTTCTTTGGTTACAGCAGCAAGTTTGTTTTTAATGTGATCATAATTTTCACACTTGTTGATGTAATCTTCTTGCAGTTTTCTAAAATCATTTGTTTTGGCTTCTAATTTTTCTTTTAATGGTTTTTGTCCTTTTCTGAGTTGATATCCTTCGTATTTTAGGTCCTCATTTTCTCTCTTAATCAACTCGATTTGGTCACGCAAAAATTTGACAGTTTTAATGCAGGATTGAGAAAAACCATTTTCACTAACCTCCGGCTTTGCAGGCTCTGGCGTAGTTTGGACCATGAATGCAAATTCGAGTTCCATCATTTCTGGTTATGGGTCAATTTCAGCTTCCTTTTCAGTAATGTCATTGATGTGAGCAAAATGAGCATTTTCAGGTCCTGAGATGTTCAGGGCCTGAATTTGGTCCTCCCAGTCAAATGACTGAGTTACCATTTCCAGATTAGCAGTCTCACTGTTGATAGCAGCACTTCCATGACTATTTCCCACTGGAACCATTGTTCTATCATTGCTTATCCTTTTGTCTGGCTTCGGACACTCACGAGCAAAATGACCTGGCTCGTGACAATTGTAACATTGAAGCTTGCCCTTGTTAAACCCAACCTTCTTGTCAGCATTCATCCCCCAGTTGTTCTTTCCCGTCTTTTTTGCAAATTGCTTTGCCCTGAACACTGCCATTGCTATCTGCCAAGTTATATCCATTTCTTCCACATCTTCTCGATGAATTTGATCCAGATCAGCAAATGAGAGTTGAGGTGGAAGCTCTCCAGCTACAAAAGCATTGTAGCAATTGACAAGTCCAATGGCAAGAGCTAAGTTTTCATCGCTTTCTTTGGGATTGGGAGGAGGAACCATAACTAGTGCTTTGGAGGAGGAAACAGCTTGTGGAACAACAAAAGACTGATTTTGTGGATGAGACATAGATGATGAAGCAATAAATGGTGCAGCTGATGGAGCAACAGAGGTTTGATTCTAAGGTTGTTGAACGGAAAAAGCTTGACTTGGAGAGGAGGTAAAAGATGAAAAGGCATTATTTGAAGAAATCCCAAGATTTGCAGTCGAGTAGGAATTCACATGATTGATATCTCTTTGCTTATCATCAAGATCATAGGCTTTGATGATTGCCATAGTTTCAGCAAGACTGAGACGATTGAGATCTTTCGTCTTATTGATGACAGCCACATTCATATCACATGCCTTCAGAAGTGAATTCGGCATCTTTTTGTTTATCTCAGACTTAGTCACATAAATCCCAGCTGAACTCATTTCAGTGGTGAGTGTGGTAAAACGCTGTAACTGGGCTTCTAGAGTTTCTCCAAGAACATAATCAAACATATTGAATTTCTGTCTTAACATGTCTTGGCGACTTTGTTTCATGTCTTCATTACCCTCATAGACCTCAATTAAAGCTTCCCACAATGTCTTGGCTGAAGCGTATTCTCTAAATCCTTGTGCAATCTCTGGGGATAATGCCATTGTGAGTATAGCGAGTGCTTTTTCTTGCTCTTCAATTTTTTCAAAGTCAGCATCGGTGTAGTTTTCAATTTTCTTGTCAACAGCTGTTTCATCTTCGAGTGTTGTGGTGATACGAATTGGTCCTCTTAAAATGCTTCGCCAAACCTTAAAGTCTTTCATCTTGATGTATTTCTCGATCCGGTATTTCCATTCCGGGAACCCTTCTGCAGATAACAAGCGTGGAATGCGAGTGGTTGTTCCCATGATTGAATCCAATTCCTGATGAATTGCTAGGCTTTGAGAATCCATTTTTGTTGTTTTTGTTTTTTTTTAAATTGAAAATGACTTTAAAAAAGAACTAAAACACCAAAAATCTAGTTTACGGTCACAAGATTACGACCGTAAACAAGTTTACGGTTGAAAGTAGTTTACGGTTGAAGGTAATTTACGGTTGAAGGTAGTTTACGGTTGAAGATAATTACGGTTGAAGGTAGTTTACGGTTGAAGGTAGTATACGGTTGAAGGTAATTTACAGTTGAAGATAGTTTACGGTTGAAGGTAGTTTACGGTTGAAGGTAGTTTACGGTTGAGAAGTTTACGGTCTTTGAAGATTGCCTTTTTACGGTTTCTGGAGATACACAATATACGGTTATTGAAGATTGCTAGTTTACGGTCGTGAATAGGAGTTTACGGTCGTGAACTCTTGACCGTAAATGCCCAGATCTTGATGAAAACACGAATTTTAAGCATATCTGATCCCCTTTTGCTATGAAGACACCAAATCAGGCTTTGAACAATGACGAAACTAAGCTCCTTTGACTGTGAACTTGATTGTAAGATGATTTGACACCGGATTTGCTCTGATACAAATTGTAAGGCCCTGAAATCAAGGATCCGAACCAGTGATCAAACAAACAACAATCAAACAAGATTAGAATGGAGTAGAAGAAGATTAAACCAAGCTTTGCAGACATTTATATCAAAGAAACGTCAAGTACAACTTGGACACACACACTATGGACCGTAAACTATATCACTCGACAACAACCACTGAAAGACTCTGACAAGCCCTATATATAAGGGAAAGGTTGGCCGTAAACAGGTTTACGGCCGTAAACAGACTTCTAGCCATACACACTCTCAAACAACACAATTACATGACAAAATACCCATTAAGACCTATACATTAGATATCCTAGCCCAAACCATAAACTAGACCCTTCAGTAATTCAAATTTATTAAAGTAGTTACAGATTGATAGACAGGGTATATACATATAAATAACGTCAAGAAAAAACATAGACTAACGATGTGTTCATAGTATAATTTTAATTTCAAATTATATACAAGGACTAAACATTAATAAACTATACATCTCTATGCTTTTATGTTTAAACCAAAATTTATATACAAAAGACGTACGGGTCATGTCAATACATATGGTAGTGGCTTATGGTGTCCATGGTATACCCATGGATGACATATGGGTCATTGGTCAACATGGTAATGGCTTATGGTGTATATGGATGACATATGGGTGATTGGTCAATATGGTAGTGGCTTATGGTGTCCATGGATGACATATGGATGATTGGTCAACATGGTGGTGGCTTATGGTGTCCATGGATGACATATGGGTCATTGGTCAACATGGTAGTGGCTTATGGTGTCCATGGATGACATATGGATGCTTGGTCAACATGGTAGTGGCTTATGGTGTCCATGGATGATATATGAGTCATTGGTCAACATGGTAGTGGCTTATGGTGTATATCGATGATATATGGGTCATTAGGCAACATGGTAGTGTCTTATGGTGTCCATGGATGCCATATGGGTCATTGGTCAACATGGCGGTGGCTTATGGTGTCCATGGATGACATATGGATGATTGGTCAAGATGGTAGTGGCTTATGGTGTCCATGGATGACATATGGGTCATTGGTCAACATGGTAATGCATGGCTTAGGGTGTCCATGGATGACATATGGGCCATTGGTCAACATGGTAATGGCTTATGGTGTCCATGGATGACATATAGATCATTGGTCAACATGGTAGTCGCTTATGGTGTATATGGATGGCATATGGTCCATTCGTCAACATGGTAATGGCTTATGGTGTCCATGGATGACATATGGGCCATTAGACAACATGGAAGTGGCTTATGGTGTCCATGGATGACATATAGGCCATTGATCAACATGGTAGTGGTTTATGGTGTCCATAGATGTCATATGGGTCATTGGTCAACATGGTAATGGCTTATGGTGTATATCGATGACACATGGGTCATTGGTCAACATGGTAGTGGCTTATGGTGTCTATGGATTACATATGGCCATTGGTCAACATGGTAGTGGCTTATGGTGTCCATGGATGTCATATGGGTCATTGGTCAACATGGTTGTGGCTTATGGTGTCCATGGATGACATATGGATGATTGGTCAACATGGTAGTGGCTTTTGGTGTCCATGGATGACATATGGGTCATTGGTCAACATGGTAGTGGCTTATGGTCTATATGGATGACATATGGACCATTGGTCAACATGGTAGTGGCTTATGGTGTCCATGGATGACATATAGGCCACTAGTCAACATGGTAGTGGCTTATGGTGTCCATGGATGTCATATGGGTCATTGGACAACATGGCACTGGCTTATGGTGTCCATGGATGATATATGGGTCATTGGTCAATATGGTAGTCACTTATGGTGTATATGGATGACATATGGGCCATTGGTCAAATGGCAGTGGCTTATGGTGTCCATGGATGACATATAGGCCATTGGTTAACATGGTAGTGGCTTATGGTGTCCATGGATGACATATAGGCCATTGGTTAACATGGTAGTGGCTTATGGTGTCCATGGATGTCATATGGATCATTGGTCAACATGGTAGTGGCTTACGGTGTCCATGGAAGATATATAGGTCATTGGTCAACATGGTAGTGGCTTATGGTGTATATGGATGACATATGGGCCATTGGTCAACATGGTAGTGGCTTATGCTGTCCATGGATGACATATGGGTCATTGATCAACATGGTAGTGGCTTATGGTGTATATGAATGACATATGGGCCATTGGTCAACATGGTAGTGGCTTATGGTGTCCATGGATGACAAATTGATGATTAGTCAACATGGTAGTGGCTTATGGTGTCCATGGATGACATATGGGTCATTGGTCAACATGGTAATGGCTTACGGTGTCCATGGATGACATATGGGCCATTGGTCAACATGGTTGTGGCTTACGGTGTCCATGGATGACATATGGGCCATTAGTCAACATGGTAGTGGCTTATGGTGTCCATGGATGACATATTGATGAATTTTCAACACGGAAGTGGCTTATGGTGTCCATGGATGACATATAGGTCATTGGTCAAAATGGTAGTGGCTTACGGTGTATATGGATGACATATGGGCCACTGGTCAGCATGGTAGTGGCTTATGGTGTCCATGGATGATATATGGGCCATTGGTCAACATGGTAGTGGCTTATGGTGTCCATGGATGTCATATGGATCATTGGTCAACATTTTAATGGGTTATGGTGTATATGGATGACATATGGGTCATTGGTCAACATGGTAGTGGCTTATGGTGTCCTTGGATGATATATGGTCCATTGGTCAACATGGTAGTGGCTTATGGTGTCCATGGATGTCATTTGGGTCATTGGTCAACATGCTAGTGGCTTATGGTGTCCTTAGAAGACATATGGATGATTGTTCAACATGGTAGTGGCTGATGGTGTCCATGGATGACATATAGGTCATTGGTCTACATGGTAGTGGCTTATGGTGTATATGGATGACATATGGGCCATTGGTGAACATGGTAGTCGCTTATGGTGTCCATGGATGACATATGGGCCATTGGTCAACATGGTAGTGGTTTATGGTGTCCATGGATGTCATATGGACCATTGGTCAACATTATAGTGGCTTATGGTGTCCATGGATGACATATGAGTCATTGGTCAACATGGTAGTGGCTTATGGTGTATATGGATGACATATGGGCCATTTTCAACATGGTAGTGGCTTATTGTGTCCATGGATGACATATGGGCCATTGGTCAACATGGTAGTTGCTTATGGTGTCCATGGATGTCATATGAGTCATTGGTCAACATGGTAGTGGCTTATGGTGTCCATGGATGACATATGGGTTATTGGTCAATATGGTAGTGGCTTATGGTGTATATGGTTGACATATGGGCCATTGGTCAACATGGTAGTGGCTTATGGTGTCCATGGATGGCATATGGGTCATTGGTCAACATGGTAGTGGCTTATGGTGTATATGGTTGACATATGGGCCATTGGTCAACATGGTAGTGGCTTATGGTGTCCATGGATGACATATGAATGATTGGTCAACATGGTAGTGGCTTATGGTGTCCATGCATGACATATGGGTCATTGGTTAACATGGTAATGGCTTACGGTGTCCATGGATGACATATGGGCCATTGGTCAACATGGTAGTGGCTTACGTTGTCCATGGATGACATATGGGCCATTGGTCAACATGGTAGTGGCTTATCGTGTCCATGGATGACATATGGATGTTTGGTCAACATGGTAGTGGCTTATGGTGTCCATGGATGACATATGGTTCATTGGTCAACATGGTAGTGGCTTATGATGTATATGGATGACATATGGTCCATTGGTCAACATGGTAGTGGCTTATGGTGTCCATGGATGACATATGGGCCATTGGTCAACATGGTAGTGGTTTATGGTGTCCATGGATGTCATATGGGTCATTGGTCAACATGGTAGTGGCTTATTGTGTCCATGGATGACATATGGGTCATTGGTCAACATGGTAGTGGCTTATGGTGTATATGGATGACATATGGGCCATTGGTCAACATGGTAGTGTCTTATGGTGTCCATGGATGACATATGGGTCATTGGTCAACATGGTAGTGGCTTATGGTGTATATGGATGACATATGGGCGATTGGTCAACATGGTAGTGGCTTATGGTGTCCATGGATGACATATGAGTCATTGGTCAACATGGTAGTGGCTTATGGTTTATATGGATGACATATGGGCTACAATATTAATGAACATAATATTATGGTTTTTCAATTAGAAGAAACGGAAGTTAATTTAGTTTTGCTGGCAAACGCATCTTTCTTCCTACTCAAAGTCGCAAGTTCGAATCCTACTTATGTCAATAATTTTAATGAAATTCGTCTCTCTGAATTTAATCAATAATTTTATTTAACTTCATCTTTTTAAATTTAGAATGTCAATTTATTTACAAAAATGCCTGTAGGTATTGACAAAAATACCCTAACCATTTACGTAGTAACCTTTGTACGTTAAAGGGCAATTATGTCAATTCATAGTCTAAACACTTAGGCGCCATAATTTGTAGTCAGACTTATCCCGTCGTTTCAGTTTATCGGCGATTGATCATCTACATTCCATTCCCAACAATCAAAATTTCGGCACGTTGATCAACAAACCCTAAAATCGTTGTTGTTATATAATTTGAATCACACTCGACGCAGTTCAACATAATGGCAGTGAGTTGTTCATCAGAAAGAATACAAACAAGACAACAAGGAACAAAAATTACTGCTTTGTCGTCACACTTGATCGAAAAAATAGTAACTACGGTTGGAGGAACTTCACCAATCGATGCTTTTAAGTGCCAGTTAGTGTAAGTATGATGTGCATTACTTATATTATACTTATACAAATATTTAATTTAGTTTTTAATAGATTACTTTTGTTGATTTGTGAATTATAGTTGCAAACTATTTAGGGATTCTGTAACATCAGACGCAATATATAAAATCATAGACACAAATCGATTAAGGTTTCGTCCATTAAGTATTCAACAATATGAAGTCATAAGCTAATGCAGAAAGTTGAACAACCCACACATAGTCTTCAACGATGGAATGGTACTCTTTTTTTAAGCAATCGGATAATTAGGAATTCAATTAGTTATCTATATTTGTATTTTTTTTTAAATTGTATGATTACTTATTGTATGTCAGGCGAAGTATTTTACGATAGGGGAAGAAATAGCAGGGAAACAGTTGCTTCAAGATGCAGCCGATCAGGGGCAGTTGGATGCGATCTTCGTTCTGGGAATGATGTTGATGGCCGAAGGCATTGAAAGGAAGCAAGAAGCTCTGATCATGTTAAATAATTCATACGTTAATACTAGAAGAAGTTGGAATCTAAGGCATACCTATAACAAGGTACAAAACCACTTGGTAAGGAGATCAAAGCAGATAAAATTTCATGGCTTACATAGAAGTTGTGCAAAGCATCCTTCTGTGAGCAGTTATGAAACAGCTTTTATGTATCAGTACAGTTGGTTGTTGAATTGTGAAATATGTTGGTGGGATGCATGTTTTGTTAAGTTTTCTAGGATGTTTGACATTAGTTTCGAGTAGTTATATATATGATTGTTGTTTGATTCACACAATTAATGATGCATATTGTACGTTTATTTTGGTGTAATGGGAATACATATTTATAACTTTATTAAATGTATATATATATATATATATATATATATATATATATATATATATATATGTTAGTTTTGATATGGATGTTATTTTTGTCTTTTTCATTTTATTAACCAAAAGTTTATTGTGACCTAGTTGGATAGATTTTAAGGGCACTTTGGTCTATTTGCAATCTCTAAAGTGAAGGCGCCATTTTTGGTATGGAAATAAAAAAAAGTGTTTAATCAAGTCGTTACTAAGGAAAAAACTGTATATATAGAATTTATATTTTAAGTAGATCTATATCTATATTTATTATGAATGTTATTTAAATTTATAATTACCCGTATACTACATGGGTTTTAACCTGGTATTGAATAATATCGACCCAATAATACGACCTAGTATCCATCCAACACATTGAAATCAAGGGTTGTCGAAGGTACCCTACTCGATATACACTTTGTTTGAATATGTGTTCTGCAAGTGTCGATCTCAATTAAACCATTCTACTAATATTCTATGCCTTTATCCAATAATAGAAGTTATTCAACCATTCAAATTAGAAAACTTTGAAGATTTGTTCAACATTCGGTCATTAGCTTTGTGAAACGAGTCGTTGTTAAGGTACCATTGCAATGTTTGTATGGTAACTATATATTCACTTCAAATGTCATATATGAATTCAAATCAACATTAATGAACATACAATTAATATTGTGTTATTTAAATTTATACTTTACAGATTTAAGACAATGAACAATCCAAGTAGAAAATAGATGTATGAAAGAAAAGATAGTAGTAGTTGTATATCGCTTGTTTTCGTACAAGGAGTGAAAAAATTTATAGATTTTGCTACCAGTCAACATAGGTTCATGGACGAAGATAAAATCAAATGCCCATGCATAAAATGTCGTAACATACCATATACAGAAGTTGATACTGTTAAGCATCGTTTGTACAAGTTTGGTTTTGTTGAGGAATATTGGTGTTGGGATAAACATGGCGAAACATCAATTGATGATGACAATACATTTTTAGGGGTGGATGATTCAAACACAAATTTTATTGAAGGTGCATGTTCTTATAGAGAAATGGTCATAGATGAAATGGTTCCTGATTTAAATAATAGTGATCCTGAAGAGGAGCCAAATGCACTACATAAAAAATTCTTTGATATGCTAGATGCAGCCGATAAAGAATTATGGCATGGATGTAAAAAAGTGACACAAATATCTGCTGTAGCTAGACTATTTAATATAAAATCAGAGTATCGCATACCTGAATAAAGTTATGACGCCATCTGCCAGTTGATAAATGATGTGTTACCGGAGGAGAATAATATGGTAGGTAGTTTATACGAGAGCAAAAAGTTAATACAAGCACTAGGTTTGCCTATGGAGATGATTGACTGCTGTAGGTCTGGATGTATGATATAATGGAGGCAAGACAAAGATCTTTATCGGTGCAAATTCTATAATGCAGATAGGTACAAACGGTCAAAAAATTTGGCCAGATGTTCTCACGTATCATTCAAGAAAATGCATTACTTTCCTTTGACTCCAAGGTTGAAGAGACTGTATGCTTCACAACCCACAGCGACTTCCATGCGATGGCACTCCGAGAATCATGGACATGATGTTGGAGTAATGTGTCATCCATCCGATTCAAAAGCTTGGAAGCACTTTGACAAAAGTCATCCTTGATTTGCAGCAGAAGTACGTAATGTAATATTAGGCTTAAGTACAGATGGGTTTGCGCCACATGGAGCATTTGGAAAACAATATTCATCTTGGTCTATTATTATAACACCTTATAACTTACCACCTTCTGTGTGCATGAGAGAGCCTTACATGTTTTTTACTGCACTTGTGCCAGGACCGTCAAACCCTAAGCATAAAGTAGATGTATTTTTGCAACCATTTGTTGCAGAGTTGGAGCAATTATGGGAAGAAGGTGTATTAGCATATGATATATCTTTAAAAAAAATTTCCATCTAAGAGCAGCTTTGATGTGGACAATAAGCGATTTTCCAGTATATGCAATGTTGTCCGGATGGTCTACAGTAGGTAAGCTAGCATGTCCTCATTGTGCGAAACATACACAAGCTTTCAGACTAAAGAATGGTAATAAGATGTCATGGTTTAATTGCCATAGAATATTTCTACAGGTAAATCACCCATATAGAAAGGATAAAAATAAGTTCAAGAAGAATCGTGAAGTGATAGAAGGTCCTCCTCCAAGTAAGAATGGTGAACAAACTTTAAGGGAGATTGAACAATTAGGTTTGGTAAAAGTGACTGAACTAAATGCTGATGATGTAAACAAAATATGTGGTGATCATGGATGGAAAAAGAAAAGCATATTTTGGGATTTACCATATTGGAAAACAAACCTCATTAGACATAATTTTGATGTTATGCATATTGTGAAAAATGTATTTGCAAACATTTTTTACACTGTAATGGATGTCAAAGGGAAGACGAAGGACAATGTAGCTGCCAGAAGAGATCTGAAGCTCTATTGTAGGAAGAGAAAAGGATTCGAAGATAATGAAAGAGCATACTACACTCTGAACAAGAATCAAAAGAAAGCCATATGCCAATGGGTGGAGAAATTGCGTTTCCCCGATGGTTATGTTTCTAATTTGGGGAGGTGTGTTGATTTAACAGGGTGTAGACTGTTCGGAATGAAAAGCCACGATTGTCATGTTTTTATGAAAAGATTGATGCCAATTTCATTTCGTGAGATGTTGCCAAAACAAGTGTGGGAAGCATTAACAGAGTTGAGTATTTTCTTCAAAACATTAACAGCAACATCAATCACAACAAAAGACATGGAAAGGATTGAAACCGAGATCCCAATAATACTCTGTAAATTAGAGACCATCTTTGTCCCTGGTATTTTTAACTCCATGGAACATTTACCAGTACATTTGTCATACGAAGCGAAGATAGTCGGTCCTGTCCAATATCGGTGGATATATCCATTTGAAAGGTTTGTATGGTACATCATAATGTATTTTGCTATTTTTGTAAGCTGATTTAAATAATCTTCACTATAGGTATCTAAATCAGTTGAAAAAAGATGTGAAAAATAAAACTCGAGTGGAAGGGTCCGTTGTTAACGCGTACTTGCTACGTGAAGCATCTATATTTTGCTCTCATTATTTTGAGACTGGTGTCCCCACACGTAATAGAAAGTTGCCTCGAAATGATGATGGAGGAGGAGATGAGCAAGCGGATGCTAACAACGACATGTTAGATATATTTTCATATCCTGGGCGTCGTTATGGAAGATTCATGAATAAAATGATGTCTGATGAGGAAGTGCACGCTGCCCAAACTTACATACTCCTTAACGAAGATAAGAGCAAGCATTACATCAGGTACGTAACATATGCATCACTTTTAATTATAATAATCACTTATTGTGTAATTTCTATGAATTAATAACATTAACATGCATGATTTTAATTATTACATTCATAATAACTTCAAAATGTTATTCAACTGGTGATACAAAATATTTGAAGAAAATTTGAATGAACTTATGGGGGATATGGATGAACAGGTCCTTGCAGCTGAAGTTGAGAAGAACTTTGCAGTATGGTTTCAAAACTATGTGGGTGTTATTTTTGTATTTTTTAAAATTTATTATTTTTTGTTATGGTTATAATTAACTCTAATTAAGTGTTTTACCATTTTTCATATAGGCACATAAGATCCCTATAAACAACAAGTATATATCTGACCTTTCCAAAATGTCATTAAAAAAAGTGAAATTATATAGTGTATACTTTGTCAATGGTTACAAGTTTCACACAGAAGCTCATAGTCTGAACAAATCAACAACCAATAGCGGATTGTGTGTTAGTAGCCAAGGAGGTGATTATTATGGTAAGGTAGAGGAAATTTTAGAAGTCGAGTACCCTAGTTACCCAATTAAAACCACGGTTTTGTTTAAATTTCATTGGTACGATCCAACACCTAACATAGGAGTTAAGGTTCACAAACAATATAACTTGGTCGAGATAAAAGTCGAAAGAAAATACAACAAGTTCGAGCCATTTGTGTTAGCCATGCAAGCCACTCAAGTATGTTACATTCCTTACCTATGTTCGAAAACAAACAACTCGGACTGGTGAGCTGTATTTAAAGTTAAACCTCATGGTTGGACCGATGAAAATTATCCTCAGAAAGACGTTGCTTTCCAAGAAGATGAATTTGAATCAAATGAAATTATTATACCAAGTGCAGCCGATACAGACAATTCCGATGATCACGAAATGTCAAGCAACGGTTCAGATAATGAAAATAATATTGATGAAGAAGGTGAAATTCATGAGGACGACAATGATGGTATTCCTGGAAACGAGGGTAGTTATGAGTATAGTACATCGAGCAATGAAGAAGAAGAGGATGAAGAAGAAGAGGAGGAAGAAGATAATGACTAGATGTTTTTGGGTTTAATGTTTTTTTTTTCAGATGAAGTTAATTTGTAATTTTGTTTAATATCAATACATAAATGTAAACTAGGAAGAAAGCCCGGGCTTCGCCCCGGGATGTTTTTGTTTGTGTTTTTTATGTCGAAATATAAAACTATTGACTGTAAAGCCCAAGAGTATCAAAGTGGCTAAAGAATTGTGGAAAAAACCTAAATGTTTTTCGTGTATATTGTGCCAAATGTATAATTTTTTACAATAATGACTAAATTGTCAAAGTGGCTAAAAAATTGTGGCAGAAATCTAAAATTTTTTTGTGTTTTTTTTACCAAAATGTAAAAGTATTGTTTCCAATGGCCAAAAGTATCAAAGCTACCAAAAAAATGTAGCAAAAATCTTAATGCCCAAAAAGTTCCTATTGCTAACTCTTTTGTGCTTATATATATATATATATATATATATATATATATATATATATATATATATATACTAATGTATTACATTATAGATTATGATATATATGTTATTTTTGTCTTTTCCATTTCAACAATCAAAATTACAATTCCATTTCAACAATCAAAATTCCACTGTTACCTATAAAAGGTTATAATATTTGAATAATGTGTTTTGACACATATATCCTTAGTATTCACATATTTTGAATGATTTCAAGGGCACTTTGGTCTTTTAGCACTCTAAAGCGTTAAGGCGCCATCATACCTCTGACGTCACACCGGCGTTATCAGTTCTTCAACCATTCAGAACATCTCAAGTTTTCTGGACGATAAATCTCCATACAAACACTAAAACCCCCAAATCGTCGAAGGGTAATCATTCTTAAAATAAAATTTCTCCGATAATAGACACTCTTGTACTCCTCGCGACCAGATCATCATAAAGTCAATTATTTTTCATACCTTGTTACACTGTTTTTCATAGTTACGCTTATTTTTTAAAAAGGAATTGAAATCAACTACTCCAATGTCTATTTTGTAAGTAGAATGTCGAATACTAGAAGTCATCGTTCGTTAGATGATCTCCCATTAGAGATTTTGAGTCGGATATTTGTAGTATTAGGGTCAGAATCCGCGAAAGACATCGTCTCTGCAAGACTTTGGTAATTCTCAATAACAATCAACTAATGAATGCATATTTGATGAAATACAACTTTATTGATTTGTTATTTACTGTGTATTTAAATTTTTGAAGTTCAAAAAAGATGTATGAAGTGGGGGTGATCCTCAAGTGTTCAGAAAAGCATGCATTGACATGATTGAAGGAATGGGTCCCAAAAATCAGAATGTTGATTCATTTATACGCACATGTGCATTGCATAATAACATTGAAGCCATGTTCAGACAAGGAATTGTATGTGTATTTTCATTAATTATATGTAATGTATACCATTTATTAATGTTTTGTGTCATTGATGTTATATATTGATATTGTTATTCTATCAAAAGGATGAGTGCTTTTATTATGGCAATTTTGATTTAGGATTGTCTTTGTTGAGACAAGAAGCAAATGAAGATCATCTTGAGGCAATTTATTTGCTTGGAATGATCTACATTTCAAGAGGGCCTCATTAATGTGATGAAGGTATGTATATATGGTATATATGTAAATTAAATTATGTATATAGTTAATTAAGGCATGTTTGTAGTTTGGGATTAGTATTTAGTTGTGTTGTGTTGTATATTATTTATTGTTGTATTGAAAATGATACATTGGATTAATTGATGGATATTTTAATGTGTAGGTTTACAATTACTTGATGCCTATTTTGGCTGGGCAGTTCTGGATGATGGGGAGTACACGGGTGTTGTTGATAGTGCCAAAGAGTTGTTACGGGCTGTTGATGTTGTTCATAGACTTACAACGAATAACATCACATTCCAATTTGAAGACCCACGTCATTCTGTTAAAGGTGCATTTGCAATAGGCCATGAAGAGGATGAGGATCGACAAAGATATTGCACGGTTTGTCGTTGGTATGTAGAGTATGGTAGGTTTTGTATATTTCTTAAAAATATTAATGGTTGATAATAGATTGGACATTGAATATTAGTGTTCTTATTGTACTGTATATGAAGTTGTATACTACTACTATAATTTTATTTTGGTTTTGTGTTTACATCATTCTATTAAAAGGGCATTTTAGTCATTTTCGCTTGCTATGTTGCTTGAGTAGGATGAAGTATACGTAAAACCCATGTTATTTTTGTGATGAAGTATAGTTAATGTAATTAAAAATAAGTTTGTAATGAATTCGTTATTAAGGAAAATAATCTACATAGATTATATACTTTAACATGTCCGGTTAATGTAATTAAAAATAAGTTTGTAATGAATTTGTTGTTAATTATTCATTATATACTATGTTTTCAAGAAACTATACAGAATTTGATTAGCACAACTGGCTTAACCGCGCCCTTTTCTAGCATAAGCTTAAATTCGAGTCCGCTTGCCAGCAATATCAACTTTATAATTCATTTTTACATTTTTTAGCCATTAGTTTATGACACATATTACCAATTCAAAAACATTTCATTCAAACCATATCTTACAAATTCCACTGATCATAATAATAATTCATCCATAGTATAAGAAGATTAATTAAGCATACAACATCCCAACAAATTCCGTCACAAATTAGCTACGTGTTTTGTTCCATAGCAAAACAAGCAAACGAAATCATATTCCATAGCAGAATTCCCTAGCAAATACCTACGAATGGTACTTCCATAACAATTCAACTATGGAATTGGTTTCCGCCACAAACTCCGTTGTATAGTAACCACGATAATGAATTCCATAGCAGCAGTATAACGGAAAATGATTTCGTAACAAATGTCGTTGGAAAATTGCTACGAATTTTTGTTCCATAGAACTATCGGTAGCATAATACCAACAGATATGGAGTCGATAGCATTTTCCCTAGCAAGTCCTATTCTCGCTACCAGAAATAAAATCCGTAGACAATGTGGTAGCAACATTGCTATGGAACGACATTCCATAGCACGGTCCATTGTAGATTAACAACGAAAATACGTTCCATAGCGACCTTCCCTAACAAAATCGCGTTTTTCTTGTAGTGTAACGATCTCTCTAGTGCCTTTCTCTTCGTCCGATCCTTTCTCATAATCCTCCTTATGAACCCTCTTTTGGTTCCGCCTCGACTCCTCTGTTGGTTGTTTGCGATGTCTAGGTGTGTCGGTTGTGCGATAATGGGAGTGTCTAAAGAATTTATAAGATTAATAAAACATTTCGAATTAAAATTAATTTTTATGGAGGTGATCCTTATCGGGTCCTTCTATAATCATGTAGTGTATACAGATTATATATAACCAAGATCAAATAGACATTCGAATAAGTGATCCTACTCTAAGTCCACAACCAAACAAGGAACAGGAAGTAGAGCGAAGATCACAAATTCTAAGTTTATAAAATCTCAATTATATATAACCTTAACGTATACACTTAGAAATTATAGACCTACCAGTAAAGGTCTTTTAGTTTTCACATAAGTTATTTATAGTATCTAAAATACTCCTATAGAATTTTAATTGCATGTTTGATTATAGAGCTTCTTGGTATACGAGGTTGATAAGTTTTTAGACTTGTTATTGTATAGAACCATAAAATACTCCTATAGTATTTTAAACTTTATGTTTGGTTCTAGCATTCCTTTGTATATAGAGTTGGTAAGTTTTAGACTTGTTGCAACACCACTATCACTCCCAACACATGTTGGTCGTATCTCAAATAAATATAGTTGATCAGACTATATTTATCCTATATATGATTACATAACTGTCTAGGTTTGACTGTAGTGTCCAATATCCAAATACTTTTGTTTTATTCTTCTTGTGATACTTGTTATTATATATATATATATATATATATATATATATATATATATATATATATATATATATATGCACGTATGTATACTTTTATAAAAATATTGTTATATTTTAAAAGTATACTCTTGGTCAGAGTGTTTTTAGTCCCATTGCATTTGTAGTTGTACATCTTTTATGGGTTGATATACTTAGTTCACTATAAACAATGCTCTGATACCAATCTGTCACACCCCCAAACCGGAACGGCGGAAACGTTCGGGGGCGGAGGACGTCATGTACAGTATCACAACAAATGTATAATAGTAATCAAAGCAACAACAACCATTATATTGATAATGAAGTATTTACATCGTGTTCATAACATAGATTGATTGACTCCAAAAGTAAATAGCAAAAACAAAGACTTGAAGCTACTATGCTCCATCTTCTCGGACTCTATGCGTGTACCTCTCTACTAGTTTCCTAAGAATACAAGTGATTTTAAAAGTGTATCAACATTTAAGTTTGTGAGTTCATAAGTATTTTGTTTTAGAAAGTAAGTTCCTTGTTCCTTAAAAAATGTTCGCGTGTTTCTCCATAAAATCCTATATTTTCTTATTAAGTAATAACCATACAAGTTCCTTCTACGATTACTTAGTGTATAAAAGTTATATATAATTCAGATCGGATGGACAGTCGAATGGGTTGGTCTGCCCTAAGTCCACAACCAAACAAGGAATAAGAAATGAGGCGGAAGTCACACATTCCACTGTCTATCGGATCCTTATTATATATATCCCTAACGTATCCGCTAAGTAATCGTAGAGTTAACAATAAAGGTCGTTTTAGACACGATGAGTGTGTTCCTTTAGAAAATCCTATATTTTCTTAGTAAAATGGAATGTAGTTGGTGGTTGTCGAGGCCAACAAAATTAATAATCCTAAATCTTTTCCACTAAAATAGTGTATAGTGGTAAAGGGGTCAAATCCACGGATATTGGTTCAATTTGTTACTCAACGAAAATCTTTTTGTAAAAATACTAGAAAAATAACAATAAAAATAAAAATTGGGGGGTTTTGGTCTTTTTAAAATACTTGAAATAAAACTAGAATTAAACTAAGATTTAAATGGACAATTCAACAAAAATAAGAGTTTGATGTAAAATCAATAAGGGAAGGAAATGGTTGACTTAAGGTTTCCTCACTTTGACTTTTGATGAACATATCATTAGAATCCAATGGTGCAATACTTGTTTTGAATCCTTAATTTGGATATAGTAATCGAAGAAGCTTGTGATTACCTAGACTTTTCTTAGTAGTTAAAATGGTTAGAGAAGCTCATAACAATTTCCTTAGTCAAAGTCACAATTTCCATTAAGCATGTAATTAGTGAAAGTCAACTAGCATTAAGAATCAAAAAGTCACCAAATCCAAGAGGAGTCAAATGTTTTCACTACCATGTTGGAGAAAATGTTTTTATGATTGTGTGAAGCAAAACTAACACAAGAATCATTTGTTGCTTGCTAATTTGAGGATCCTTTACTTAATCAAGAAATTAGCCAACTAATCACCACAAACATATTTAAACTCATAAATAAAATCATACAAGTAGTAATAAGATGCTACTACACAAAACATTCTCATAAAGATTTAAGAACAAGTTCATGGAGTCTTCAACATTTAACAAATAATCAAAGGATTTCACCAAAGTCAACCAAGTTTAGTTGATCCTAGCATGGCTAAACTCAAGAAACTAAAACTAAAGTAAAATGTACCACACATGTAGCAAGATTTAGAGATGAAAAGATGATGTTCTTCAAGTGTTCTTGGCCTTCAAAAGTCTTCAAAACTCCAGAGAAAATGCTCCAAAATCGGATGTCCCAGAGTTTAGAAAAGTGGCACACCAACCTTCCTCATATAGCTCAAAACAAGAATTTCCGGAATTGCCCCTGCCAGGGGTTGCGCGGGTAGCCCGCGTGCTGAGTAGTCTTTTGTGATTTGGGCTTCCAATGATTTAGCCCACTGGCCCAGTTCGAGTCCACTAAGCTTGTAGTCCATAATTCTTCAGGTTTTCTACAATTTAAGCCCAAGATGACTATTCCAAATCATCCATAGCTCATGTACTCGTCTGATCATTAATTCTCGCACGCTTGAAAAATTCTTCCATCCTCGTTTAATTAAGAGACCATCTCCTTCCATGCTCCATCCATCTAAAGCCCATTTTATGCATCGACTCCATTGTCACCAAGTCCAATATCTTTGACATCCTCTAAGTCCAATCGCCCTCCATACGTCCCGAACATTCCCGCTCCACTAGGCCTTAAAACCTGCAAATATGCTCACAAAATTCGAAAGTACCCGAAATGGTCATAAAATAACAAAAATGAAAATATGCATGGAAATTAACTAAAATGCGAATGAAATGTGCTAAAATAAACTATAAAAATAAGTAAATAAAATGAAACTATCAGTAGTCTTAGGTCTTAAGACCAAAATATATGTGTTTCTTATGTTAAAAGAATGATATATGACACTTTAAATTCGTATTATTAAAGTGACAAATACTAGTTCCTACCATGATTACTTAGTGCATATAAGTTATATAAAATCAAAGATCGAAGGGACAGTCGAATGTGTGGATCTTCCCTAAGCCCACAACCAAACAAGGAACAGGAAGTAAGGCGGAAATCACACATTCCACAGCCTATCAGGTTTTCATTGTATATAACCCAAACACATCCACCAAGTATTCACCTCGACATGTAATTAATCGTATTTGTTTCCAAAAAATCCTATATTTTCTATAAAGATGAGTTGTAGTCTTTAATGTTCCAAGACCGAAAAAGTATAAGTATAAATGTCATACTTAGTTTGATAACCTGTAGTTTTATTAAGTAAAACTAGTTGAAGACGTGTTTGCCCTGTAATCTGGATGTGTTGTTAATACCCTACCATGATTACTTAGTACATACGAGTTATATATAATCGAGATCAAACAGACAGTCGATTGGATGATTCTGCCCTAAGCCCACAACCAAACAAGGAATAGGAAATGAGGCGGAAATCACACATTCCACTGCCTATCGGATAATAACTTTATATAACCCTTATGTATATACGAAGTAATCATAGAGTTACTACCCCTTAAGCTTGTTTGAAAATCATATTACTACGTAAATGAGTCGTTGTTTTCTCTATGTGAGTTCTTATAACCATACTAATATGACGGATATCCTGATACGACGTTCTTTAGACATCAGTATCGTTAATGACGTTTGTCACCCTAGATAACTATAGCTAACAGTCAGGGCGCGTGTGACAACCGTCAAAATTCGAGTCAGTTCTAGATTTGATAAACTTAGTTGAACATATAGGCACAACACATACTAAACTTAGTAACTAGAAGCTAAGTTATAACCTAGTAGAAACTTGGAAACAGATAGAAACAATGGATGGTGTACTTAGATTTCACATTGATATGTGAATTCTATAACTACTTAACTGTAGAGACTATCCATATTCGGGTCACTCTTTGACTCGAACACCTTTTCATGAATCATATACACACATTGTGCACTTGACTTAGTAGTAGAAATTAGGTCAAAGTCTCATAGAAACTTAAGTCAAAGTTGAATACTAGGACTAGTATACTTGATTCCTCAATTTCGCTTGAATCTCGGAATCACTACATAGAATGCCAATAAACCGGTAAAAATAAATTAGAAGCATTATTTCTAATTTGAATAATGGTTATGAAACTCAAAAATAGTTTAAAGTCTCAAAGATTCAATTTATTTTGATATCCAAAGATTTACAAACTCTCAAAAAAAACCCTAAATGCCCTAAAATCTCACATTTATAAACTTTAACCTTAAAATTATATGAAAATAATTATGAAGCTTCTAATATTATCTTATAATAATTAAAATTATGAAAATGAATTCAAGGAAAATAAAATTTAAACTATCAACCTTTATTCCTAATTAACAAGTTAAATCAATAATTTAATAAAACAAATCATGGGTTAATGCATACTTTATAAAAAAAATGGGAAAATTTATAAAATTTGAGGGAAATTTATATAAAATAAATGGAAGAGGCATAGTTGTCAAAAGCGCGATCCTGGTCGTAGGATCTTACGATCCTACGATCCTATGTATGAAAAACGATCTGTATCGTAAAATGATCGTATTTGGGTTAGGATCGCAGGTAGGATCGTAAGATCGTAGGTAGGATCGTAGGATCGAGATCCGATCCGATCCTACCTTTCCTTGAAATTTTTTTTTTTTTTTTTTGCAAATGAAATTTTTTTACCACTTTATGTCTTTTACCCTTACCAATATACAATTTATCATTTTTTATTGTGACTTATGACTAATATTTTGATGTTTTTATAACTTTTGTACGAAAAATTAAATGTTTGAAATATTCTTCATGATTAAATATTATAAATTAAAATTATATTTTATTTAGTGGGATCTTAGGATCTCGATCCCGATCTTGCAAAACCCAAAAACGATCCTAGGTAGGATCCCGATCTTGACAACCTTGGGACGAGGTGGGGAGTCTCTTTCCTCCTTGAAAATTCGGATCTCTCTCCCCATATCTCTCCTCTTCCCAACCCAAAATCATTCTTCTTCTCTCTCACACTCCATCTTCCCTCATTCTCTCTCATTTCTCTCTCACACTCTCACACACATTTTCTCTCTTCCTCCCTCTATGAACCACGAAATTTTACAGCAAACATGTCCAAGAACACTCAAGATACTCAAAATATTCATCATCTAGTGGTGTTCATTAAGATAGAACACGATTTCCTTTCATTTTCCTTCAAGTTTTCATGGATTTTCTTGCATTTCCTTGTTCTTCTACACCATTCTCTTAGAAAATTTGTGTGAATGTTCATTCACTTCAGTTTTGATGATGATGGTGTTATATTTTCACCAAAAACATCTTGCATGTTACAAAATGGTGAAGATCCATGACCTAAACCTAAGTCAAAACCATGGAAATGCACTTTTCTACACGTTTTGGTGGAAAATCACCACATGCATCCAAAGTTTTCTTTCAAAAAACGAATTTTGAACATTTCAAACTCATGAATGATCTTCAAACAAACATGCATGTGATGATCTTCAATCTTAGAAGCTAGATCATCAAAGTATGTTGTTAAAAGCTTTCAAATATGTTCATGAAAGATTTATTTCCAAATAAATATCTATAACTACTTTTCCGACCAAATCCGATTTTTCCCAGATTCCCATCAACAAGATAAGATGTTCTGTAAATTTCCAGAGAATAATTCATTTTTCTCGAATTATTATAATTAATGCAAGAAAATAGGGCAATAAATCATATAAAATAATTTCTGAAGTCTATAAATCCTAGGTAAATTCGTGGATGACCCCTATGCTAAATAATGACGCCTCATTAAATTTCATCTATTTTTGTTACTGTTTAGTATGGTTTTGAATTTTCTTTTTGTTTAGCTCCAATAAATCATAAAACCACTTTAGAAAAGGTTAAATGGCTACCTATTAATTTTCAAAGCTTATACTCTATGTGGAAGACTTATAAAAATATTTTCAGAATTTTTCATAATGCATTCCTATTTTTCCCCGATTTTTGTATTTATAATGGCCTAAAAATAGAAAAAATAGTTCTGCTCATCCAAAGTTAATGACAATTTACCAGAACACCTTGTAGTACACTAGGATGCTACATAAAAATGTTGATGATTTTTCTCTTCTGTATACTATTTTTCTTCTATTTTCCCAAGATTAGATACACTTAAACCCAATTTTTATTTGAATAAATGCACAAAAATCATAAAATTGGGTTAAACAGTTTAGAAATGCATTCTTATATTTTTCCCAGCTTAATAATGTTTAATAACAGTAATAAAAAAAGTTTGGGTAATTTTGGAAACTGTTTTCTATTTATTTCAATTTTTATTAGAATAAATGCATAAAAATCATAAACCTGGGTTAAACAGTTTAGAAATGAACTTTTATATTTTTTCAGCTTAATAATGTTTAATAACAGTAATACAAAAAATTTGGGTAATTTTGGAAACTGTTTTCTATTTATTTCAATTTTTATTAAAATAAATGCACAAAAATCATAAAATTGCGTTAAACAATTTAGAAGACCATTTTTATATTTTTCCCAGCTCAAGTATGTCTAATGGCAGTATTATAAAAAGATTGGGAATTTTTATCCTTTGAATGCTATTTTTCATGAATTTATATTGTTATGAAGGCTTAAAATTTTGGAAAGATAGTTAATCACATCAAAAATTCAAGGGAAAATTTCTGGAAAAACCTCTACTGTATTTAGAATGAAAATCCAAAGTTTGACAATTTTTGGAAACTTTTTGGTAATATTTTAGATTTTTAGGAGTTTAAAACACCTTTAAATGTATTGAAATACCCTCAATTAATATTACAAAAATATGCAAAATGATATCCAAAATTATCTTAATCACATGAGTTATAAAATTTCACCATTTCAGAAAAATGTTTGTAACTTAAAAATATTAAATTTTGACGCATTATTGGCATAATTCTATTGTAATAATAAGTATACTAGTATTAGATTTCAAGTAGAGACTCACTAGTGTGTAACATCGTTGTAGGAAAACGATAGTGGTACGAGTGGAGCGTAGTTCAAGGCACCATTTGCATCATCTCAATGCATAGTGAGTATTCACCACTCCCCTATTTTCGGTTTTTAAATGTTTTAGGGTGGAAAAGCATGTCCTAATCTATTTATGCTCGTTATATTTATTTGACTCGTATAAACTTGGTTGCTATATTTTGCATATTGTGAGTATTCACCACTCCCCTATTTTCAGTTTTTAAATGTTTTGGGGTGAGTATTCACGCTCTCCTCCAGGAGACTCCAGTTCATAAGTCGGGACTTCTGTTGGTACGCGAAGACATGTCTCACAAATCTTGCTACAACGAGTTCACGAGTAATACAGTGAAAAACCTTTTAGTAAATAAAAATGTAATTTTCATTTAAACATGTTTATGATGATAATCATTTTGAACTGACCCATAAATTATACCTATTATAATTTATATGTTTGTTTTCATATTATTTGTCTGTTATATATGTAATAAAAACCTCGTTATTTTAACAACTTTAAAAGTTTATAAGTTTGGCAATAACGTTTATTTAGAATTTTTGCATAAAGTGTTTATAAAGTATAATAAAACGAAATAAACGATTTATATTTTTAAACACAATTATTTCTTGTGTTTTATTTGTATTCCCCCCCCCCCCCTTAAAACATGGAAAAAACTTGGAAAAATATGGGTGTATGAACTCACCTTGTGTGCGTTTTTGACTAGATATCGAGATGAAAGCGGTGACCTTCGGGCTAGAATACGGGAAAGTGATCGTATCCTACGAGTATTTTAACACACGGGTGTGTGTGAATAAGATGTCTTAACAACACAAGTATTCTATAAACACTAAATAATTGAAGAATACTTACTTAAGCTTGTATCTTGTTTGGAAGAAGGAACGATCTTCTGGAGCTTAATTGCACTAAGATGAAGGAAAAGGGTTTGATAGTTGAGAGAGAACTGATGTAGTTTTCGTTTGCTGGAGAAGAAATGGCAAATGATCCTAATATTATATCTTGAGTAGGAAGGAAATATGAGGCGACTGCATTGGTAAATGAATCATATCACTTTGGGAACTTAAATTGGAAAAATATCTAGATATTATGGGAGTTTTCGGATGAAGCTATGTATGTAAAGAGGGGTTTTCGGACTTAATATGTTCTAGGAAATGAATTTGGTTTTCAGATGAACTAAATATATAGGAAGCTGTTTACGGTTCTACGCCTTTTGGTTTTCTCCCCAAATGGCCTTGGGTAGTGTTTTCGGACCAAGGCAAAACGAAAACACTAATTTAGAGCAAACTCCAAACCGTAAACCCCTTTATTAAATTGATTCCAAACCGTAAACCTTAAATGAATTAATTACAAAACGTAAACCCCATTTCCTTTAATTACTTTGGGCGAAAACTCATTTTGTGGTTATATTTACGGTTTAAACCCTTAGTCTTTCAACCTATGTTCATTTATACTACCCTAAATTAGCTTAGGTTTCAATCCATACTTCTTTGTTAGCTCTTTAAACAAGCCCTAAGGCTATAGATTATACAATGCAACAAGGATTGCAATGTAGTTTCACTTATACTAGGTTAGGGTTTAAGCTTTGCTAAGTCAAAAATTTCGAGTTGCGACAACATGTTGTTATCTGTATTGGTTGTGTGTGGTACTTTGGGGGAACTCACTAATATTTTGCTTAAAGTTTAAGTTTTATGTTTCAGGTACTTCAGATGACCGGGGGAAAAGCAAAGGCGTGATCATGCACATCTTTCTGATTTTTTATGATATTTGATTTTGGGATACTCTGATTTGAGTTTATTACCTTTGGAAACTATGTTTGTAAAATAATTATGATTTTTGGTTGGAATTTAAAAATAAAAACTTTATCTTGATTTTTGGGATGCTACAATATATATATATATATATATATATATATATATATATATATATATATATATATATATGCATATACTATTGTTTTTATGGATAAATACTTAACTTCAATGTGAACACTGAACATGTTAATTATAAAACAACAAATTCGTAACTCTTATGTAACATCCCAAAACTCATAGAAATTTTTTTTATTTTCAAATAGGAAAAACGTTCAATACATATATCATAAAAGATCATCAATGTCAAACATTGTTTAAAAAGATCATCAGAGTATCATAAAATCACAAGTATGAAATCTCTAGTAGATGCGATGCAATCATGTCGAGCCCTTCCCTTTCGAACTGGAAGTACCTGAAAATGTTAAA
Organism: Lactuca virosa; assembly: GCF_052849685.1. Classification (NCBI taxonomy): domain Eukaryota; kingdom Viridiplantae; phylum Streptophyta; class Magnoliopsida; order Asterales; family Asteraceae; genus Lactuca; species Lactuca virosa. The sequence continues at coordinate 138,364,581 of NC_136430.1, forward strand.
CCACAAAGCTTAGTGAATTTCCCCAAAATTCTGCATACCATATAGATCAATAGGCCCAGCCCTGGGTTGTTTCAACCCAATACACATCAATGGACATAACCCTAGGGTATATTTCAACCTAATATGTAATAATGGGCTTATCCTAGGGTTTATCTCAACCCATACATATAATAATGGGCCCAACCCTGGGTGTATTTAAACCCAATCATAACAATGGGTCTAGTTCTTGGGTATCTTTCAACCTAAACATACATATAATAATGGGCCCAACCCTGGGTGTATTTAAACCCAATCATAACAATGGGTCTAGTTCTTGGGTATATCTGCTTAACCCTTCCTCTTCTCCAAATTGTCAAGAGAAACCCCTTTATGGAAATGTTGCAAAGGAGTACGCTGGGCGTACTGAAGAGTAGGCTGCGCGTACTCATTCGCTTTTAATAAACGCGGACTCCATGAAGTACGTTGGGCGTACTAAAGTTACGCTGGGCGTAACCGGCCCAGATGCAAAACCCTAATTTAGACTTGAGCCCTATATAAAGAAGGTTATGGCCTTATCCTCAGCCACCATTTGAGTGAGTGAAACCCTAAAAGAGAGCCAACCTTCGTTCTAAGCTTGTGTGAGTGTTTTTGGAGCTAAAGTGCCTTTGTGTGTTAGTAAAGAAGAAGAGGAGATTCTTGTGAAGGCTAGAAGTTGGAGTGCAAGCTTGGATCTGAGTTCTACAGAGGGAGAAGCTTCACTTGGAGGTAAAAAGCTCAGAACTTTCCTTGTTGTTATGGTTGTGTGCTTCTTGGACCAATTTTAGGGTTTTTGGTCCCAAGCTTGAGGCTTTATGAGTTGATGCACTCCAGAGCTTAATAACCTGTCCTTTTAAGTGTTTCTTGTGGTGGAGAACCATAAAAATAAGGCCTTGATCGTGTGAATCTACCCATGCATAAGTTATGACCACTTTGGGTTAAGAAAGCAAGAGTTTTCATGTGTTGTGGACTTATCAGCCATGCAAAGGCTTAAAGTTGTTAACTTTATGGAGTAAGAGATGTTAGGAAGTCCAGATCCAAGAGTTGAGCTAAGGTCTTAACGGGTTAAGACCCAGAAAATGGATTAAGCAAGCCTGATGGTACGCGCCGCGTAATTCCAGTACGCCCCGCGTACTGGGTTGAGGTCCCCGATCAGTTCCTTGAGTATTTGGGTACGCTGAGCGTACCAGGGGGGGTACGCCCCGCATAACTCCTTAAGGGGGTTTTTGGGCTAAGCATTTTGTTGGGCCTTGAGTGTTGGGCCGGGAGTTTGGACCTCATGTAATAGAGTCTTGGACTAGAGAAGTGTATGTATGTGCTTTGGGCCTTTGGTTTGGACTTGCCTTTTTGGTTGGGATTTGGGCCGTGTGAGGGGCCATTTATTATTGGGCCTTGGTGGGCCCAATGGACTTAGGGCATTAATGGGCGGATAGGTGGTCTATCTTTAGACCCAATAAGTGAGAGGTTGGACTTAGCTCCTAATTGAGATTATTGTGGGTTTGGCACAGAGTTAGAGTTCGGTGCATAGCAGTAGTGATTATAGGAGTTGTACTTCATCCGAGGTGAGTCTTCTCACTATACATTACCTAGAGTGGTATCTATGTGTAGACCGGAGGGTCTTGTGTGCTATGTGTATGTATGAGATTATGTGCATTGTGATATATGTATGCTATGTGTTGTATAGACCGGACCGGAGGGTCCAACGATATAGACCGGACCGAAGGGTCCAACGATACAGATCGGACCGAAGGGTCCAACGAGCTATGACCGGACCAGGGGGTCCAACGAGCTACGGGACTGGAGGGTTCCGCTGAGACACATCGACCGGGGGGTCGTACTGTAGCCTCGAGTGGCGTATGTGTTGTATGTGGTATTTTGGGGAACTCACTAAGCTTTGTGCTTACCGTGTTATGTGTTTTGTGTTTCAGGTTTTCTCGAGATCGCGGGACGGCACCGGCTTGATTATACACACCAGAGAAAGACTTATATTTTGAGGATCCTGGATTATTAATGGAGTTGTGCTCTGTAATTTGAATAAACGAGATTTTATACAATTTGTTATGAAAAGTATGCGGTTTTAAAATGAAAAATCTGTTTGAAAATTTACGGCGTTACAGATGACTCGCCTCAATCGATGGCCGAATAAAACTCACACTCGAACTGATGCTACAGAAGCTCCTCACACTAAACATATCCAAAACAACCCAAATAGCAATTAAGGTGATAATCCACAATCAAGGGTCCATAACATACTTCTCTCTTTCTAGGGTGAAAGACCATTTTATCCTTTCATGGCCATGATCCACTCAACTTGACCCAAAATCCAATTTTGACCAAAAGTCAACATCTATGGGTATGCCATGCGTACCATGCTCCCTCGAATGAAAATCGGGATAAAATCAGGCTACGCGCTATGTAGCCAAAATTACGCCCCGCGTACCCGCTCTGTTTGCCAATCTTCTCAATAAGTCCTTAATACCTTAAGACCAAATGTGTAACTCCCAGATCTGAACCTTTTGCAAGTCTAGAGTGATAAAGTTCCTGAATTTATGTCTTTTGCATGGCTTAACGAGGCACAAGATCAAATCCTAGTTTTATATCAACCTTTAATGACCTCAAACCCTTGCATGGATGAATGATAGCAACTAAGATCCCATTTTTATGGCATGTGAACCTCAAAAACAACAAGAAATGACAACCTTAAGCTCTTGAGTAGCTCTTACTATTAAGAACCAAAGTCATGGGACTAGAAACATGCAAACCAACAAGCTAACCTAGATCTATCCTAATGAACCAAAAGGTGAGAACTTTATACCTCCAGAAGTTGGCAAATGAGATGAACACACTGGATCTTCAAGCTTGAGCCACATCAATCCTCAAGGATTAGGTCTGGCAATGGAGCAGGTTTTGACCCTGATCCGATCCAAACCCTTAAGAATTATATGGGTTTGGAGCATAGTTTTTGATTCGTTTACCCGTTCACGACCCGTACCTGCTAACCCTTTTATTAAAAGGGTCGGGTATATATCATCACCGATCCGATCCATTTATAACCCGCCCCATAAAAATATTAGAATTATACGTTTATATTTTATCATGTCTAAAGTTTAATTTTAATTCTAATCGAAAGTCCAAAGAGAAAAAAAGCCAAAGTCCAAACTTTTTTTACATAGGACTCGAGGAGTCAACTTATATATGGTCTATTAACAAGAATCATGGTATCATTTCATTAATATTTCATCCAGCAATCACTAATTTCATTTATAAATCAATAAATTCATTATCAACCGGAAGAAAGTTTGTAATTGCTACTCTCTATCACCACATTCTACATTCAAAAATCAATCGGAAGTTACTACAATAGTGAATTTAATTCCAATCAAAAGTCATCGAGTATGTAATGCGTTTTCTAAATAAACATTTTTGTTTGATTATTCAAAAAACCTACAAGTTATGGGGCGGGTTTGGATATCTGCTGATTCGGTGGATAAGGGTATGAGTTTGATTATTCAAAACCCTGCGGGGTACGGAGCGGGTTTGGATTGGATTTTGAAATTTGTTAAACGGGTTTGGATCAAGGTCGATTCGCTCCAAACCCGCCCCATTATCAGGTCTATCAAGGATAGACTTCTCCTATTTCAAAATGCACCAAGAACACTTAAAAAGTTCAAACAAGCTCACAAGGGATTAAGGTTTTGAAAAGACTGCTTGGGAGAGTGGAGGCTAAGCATGGGGAGGCTCTCAAGAGATTAGAGCCTTTAAATAGAGCTCACGCCCCTCAAATTAGGGTTTGAGCTCTACACGCCTACGTCATGCGTAACCAAAGTTATGTCCGACGTAGGGCGAGAATCCTCTGCGTGCACTTAATGATTTACGCCCTGCGTAATTGCCTTCTACGCCTGGTGTAGACCCAGAATTCTCAATATATAAAACTTTAAATAGCATAAGGAAATATACCTGAGGAACGGGCATTACATCTTATAAAACATTTATTGAGAAAATATTCAAATATTTATTAATGAGGTATCTCTTGGTTGTAAAAGCATAATTTAACTCAAGAATTGGTCAAATGCAATGAAAATGACCTTTATACTTAATAAATTATAGCGTTGTACTTTCAAAAGGAAATTTATCAAAATGTTAAACTTTCTAATCTTCATCCAACTGTAACAATGAAAAATGATTTATATACAAATGACGTTGCTATTATTTGATAGATTTTTAAAAAAATGGAAGTACAACGCTATATTTGGGTTGTTTTTAAAGAAAATAAAAGTGTGATGTTATATTTAGCTATTTTTTCAAAATCGTTTTTTCATACGATGAAAGCATGATCATTTTTGACAAATTTAATATTCATTCTTGAATTGATTGTTGTATCTTCAAGACAGACCTATACCATGACAAATATTGCCTTTGGACTAGGGGTGTTCGTTTGGATGGATCGATTTTATCCAATCCAATCAAGTGAATCCAAATTTATTTCGGTTTTCAAAATATGGATCTGAATAGTCCAAACTAAATTCAAATCCGATCCGATCTGATCCAATTACAATTCGGTTGGATCGGTTTTTATAGTTCAATTTTCAAAAACCAAAACATTTTAAAACGACATATAATTATAATATTACCCAATTATACACAAGAAGCAAAAACAAATTTTTTAGTTGTGATTTGAAATTTATAAACAACTACTAAGAAGGTATATTAGACTAAGCGGAGTGGCACTCGCCACTTGCCTCGCCAGCGTCGCCAACCTCGCTAGAACACCGCCCCCTAGCCCTCGCTAGGGGGTCGCCACCGGAGACGTGCTAAACCTTTGGCGCGAAGAGAGAGATGGTGAGGAACGAATTTGATTGGTGGAAGTGGGGTTTGACCGAATTCAATTTTATAGTTTCATTTTGAAAAAACCCTAGCGTCCGGAATTAATCGAATTTGATTGGATGTGCATGAACGAATTCAAATTTCTCAGAATTTGGATAATGTGTTGGGAGTAAGTCTTTCACCTTTGTTAATCTTAAAGATCTTTCTGGTTTTGATCTTGAGAACCATTCTCAATGTTTAAAGTTTTATTATGTTTTTCAGTCTTGTTCATAGACTCTTCTGTTTTCAGTTTTAAAAAAAAAAACTGTTCAGATCATTAAGCTTTAGATTTGTTTCCATGGCTATGGCTATCTGCTGTTATTTTCCTGTGCACACCAGGTGTTCGATCATTTTCCTCTGTGAGAATACCACCGTGTAATTCAAATGAAAGCTATTAAAAATGCCTGAAATTGGTTGTAACAAAATACGAAGATTAGGAATTAGAGATGCTCCATGTGATCATGTCTGGTGGCTTCTGTTATATGGATTCAAAGAAACATTTAATCTGCTATAGATGCTCATGTCTTAATTACCTCTATTTTGATTTGATTAATCGGCACTTGTTGATGCTCCTGGCATGGTAAGAGGCCAAATGAACTTCAAGAGGTTATAAATATTGTGTCCTAAATTGTAGTGGTTTCATTTTTCATATAAATATTGTGGATTTTGATCGTGAGGAATCTGGAAATGACTCAAATTCCATGATCTAACAAAGTTCAAAATGTCATTGCTTGCAGAAAGTGTGCCATCAGTCTACCAAGTCATGAGGGTATTGCCATTTTTCGGAAGGTTGCAGCTTAAATGGTCGTGGAACATGTGATGTTAGATAAATGTAGTTGAATTTGGTCCCAGGGGTATTTTGGGAAAACTTTCCTAATTTAAGGTTTTGAGTTAGTGTAGGATTCTAAATGTAGTTGAATGTGATGTTAGATAAAATGTTTGTGTATTAAAATAAAGTAATTTAATTAAATTAGAAAAAGAAAATAAAAAAAATGAAGTGTTAGGAGTGTTACCACTCCTTACCAAATGCTAACATTAGGTGTTAAATGAAAAAAAATGAGGTGACATCCAAAAAGATGATGTGGCAAGGTGCTAAGAGTGTTACCACTCCCCTTAGCCTTATAGTTAGATATTTTATAGATAGAAAACTTTTGAGAGAAAATGCATATTAATGTTTTTTTATCGGGTGAAACGTTTTGAACCTATTTGAAAAAATAAATTACAAAATTAATAAATAACTATATATATATATATATATATATATATATATATATATATATATATATATATATATATTAATAAATAAGTAATAAATGTTTATTCGGTTTTTTGGGATTATTTGGTTCTTATTTTACAAATCAATCCAAAATCCAAAATAATAATTCTGTTTTGTTGAAAACCAATCCAAAAATCGGAATATCCGAACCAAATAGTTCAATCCAAATTGTTCAATTGGACAATTCGGTTTTATCTAAATAGTGAACAGCTCTACTTGGGACAATCAACTTGAATGCCTGGATCTATATTTTTTCCAAGCTATAATTCCCTGTATGTCAACTAGTATGTTTTTTGATTTATGACTCTTGTATATAATAAATATATACAATTATGATTTTAATGTGTTTATGTTTGTTAAATTTCGTGGTTATTTACTTTTGAGATAACACAATGAATCAACTAACTAATCACTAACATATATATTAACAAACTCTAATTGTATACACATCACTAATAACCATGAGGAGTGAGGACGTCTTATGTTTGTCTAACTCCACGTTTCTCTGGACCTTACCATCTATAGTGTAGACTTAGGCTTTTTCATTATAGCATATTGGGCCTCATCATAGTGCTCGTCCACAACGACCAACATTTTGTTCAAATTCCATGTTTTGGCTTCCATTTTTTATTTAGTTCATGCAATGACCAAAACAAACATCCCATCATTGCACTTTTTACTCATGAAACGAGGATATATTACCAAAAATATATGCATAAAAATGTGTCAGATCACTACTACCATACCACCCTCAAACATAGTTTTATTAAATGTGAGAAGTCATATGAAGTCAAATTTTGTTACATTTTATCTTTAAGTGGTCAACCAGAGAAATCACAAGTTTCAGCTAAAAACCAAGTGAAACAAGTTAAGAGTCGTCTAAAATTTACTTTTAAATATTTATAAATTCCGAAGAATACCTCCACTTATAGATTCCCACCTGATTACTAAAACAAACATACAGAAACTCCACCACCGGAGATGTTATCTTGAAACAAAAAAATCTAATATACAACTTGACTTGTACAGTTAATATCATGAAGCCACTAGCCATTTCCCCCAATTTTTAAAAGAATTGTGACTAATGGATGAAATGGTGTTTATCCTCTTGTTTGTTAACAAATAACAACTCCACATATGTCCATGTGTACCTTTCTTACTCCACATGAAACATAACACGGAAAATATATAAGAAAAATATAAAACAAGAACCAAATACGTACTTAGAAGCACTTTCTGTGGACGATAGATGCACCAGATTCATCATACTCGGCCTTCGTGATCCACATCTGATTTGAAAAAAAAGAAAAGTTGGTTAGTCGAATATGTCTTAGGGAAAATTATGGAAAACGGCATCATACTTTACATTTTTATAACAATATAGACAATGTACTTAAATTTCTTCTCCACAATAGCAATGGAGTTTCATATTTTTACATATAATAGCGACATAGTTTCATTTCTTTACCAATGGTAACAATATGTAACAATTAGAGTACATTTATTAATATTCAAAGTGAAATCAAAGTATGATGCTACTATTGGTAATAAGATAGTCGTGGTTGCTATTATGTGTATAGAAGATATAAAGTCCAATGCTGGTAGGGGTAAAAGAATACATGTAATTTTTGACCATGGGTAAAAGATAAAGTATGTTGCCAATATTGGTAATGAAAGTAAAGTATTTCGCTATTCCCTACTATGTACATAAGAATAGCAATGTACTTGGATTCATTATCGATAATAGCAATATGTAACCATAATAGAAACACACTTACGATTTTTTTACACAAATTTCCGTGTAATTACAATTCCTTACCCATAATAGCAACATAGTTACATTTCAATACCTATACAACTATGAATACAAGGATGTTGCTATTAACGGTAAAAAGTAAAGCAACATCGCTATTATTGGTAAAAAAATGTAAATACATTGCTATATGGGTAAAAAGAATATAAATATGTTGCTATTACGAGTTAAAACTAAAGTAAACTGCCCATATTGGTAATGAAAGTAAAAGACGTTGCTATGCCGAACAATTTGCCTTAATTTTTTAAAATCATTTATCCAGACAACAGTTAGTCAGGACTTAATCCAGTAAGCTATATATAGATGCTTCTTTTTTTTACTTAATGTAGAAAATGACTTAACAAGGAAAGTTAGGAACAAACACTTTCCCGATTAAGTCAACATTTAACAAATTTGCCCTCGTTAGTCATTTTCTCAACACTATATGAGGGCTTCAATTTACCTGTTGGAAGGTGCTGAGAGATGCAAGGATTGATCCTCCAATCCAGACACTGTATTTCCTCTCAGGCTTTGCAACCACCTTGATTTTCATGCTGCTAGGAGCAAGGGCAGTGAATTCCTTGATATACCGGTCAACAATGCCCGGTAACATGGTTGACCCACCACCGAGCAGAATATTTTCATAAAGATGCTTCCTCATATCAACATCACACATCATGATGGAGTTGTAGGTCATCTCATGAATACCAGCAGCTTCCATTCCAATCAGATGTGGCTGGAAGAGAACCTCTGCACAGCGGAATCTCTCTGCCCCAATCTCAATAATCTGCCCGTCGGGCAGCTCATAGAGCTTTTCAACAGAGGATTTAGTTTTTGAGGTTTTGAGTTCTTGCTTGTAGTCAAGAGCCACGTATGCAAGCTTTTCTTTAATGTCACGAATAATTTCCCGTTCGGCTGTTGTGGTGAACATGTAGCCTCTTTCGGTCAGGATCCTCATTAGGCAATCTGTGAGGTCACTGCCACCGAGATTAAGACGGAGGATGCCATGAGGAAGTACGTGACCTTCGTAAATTGGGACAGTGTGTGTAACTCCCTCTCCAGAATCCAACATGACACCTGTAAAAAAATAGTATTGTTGAGATTTGTCGGCTAAAACTAAAAGATAAGTTTATACTACACTGATGGAAAAAGAAATGATGGAGAGGGCTTCAACCAAGTTAAACAGAGGGAATTTAGCAGACAGGTTAATGGAATGGAACAACGAACGAACGTAATAGATAGGTAATGGAATGAAATCTCATTAAAACCCAAATGAGATTGTTATAAAAGTAGCATTTTATTTTCGTTAATTCTAAAAGTAAATTTGTAATTTTATTAAAATAATGATTTTTTAAGCAAAATTATGCAATTAAGAAAATGGTTTTTATTGCAATTTTTCACTCTATACCACATATGTACTTTTTTCTTGTTTGAGTGTAGAAAGGTGTGAATTAAATTTTATAGAACGTCTTGGGTATGATGGAAGGTTGACTTTAGAGATTAGTCAATGTGATTGTAAAAATTTCTTAAATAGTTAGGTCCATTGTTTTTCTCCGATTTTCTTGTTCTTCACTACATTTTTGTGTTGTTACTATACCGTTAGTTTTCATTATTGCAAATCTTTAAGATCATTTTCCCGATATGAAAATGCAAACAATGTAAATTACATTTGAGACCCAAAAAAGCAATGCGAAACTAACCAGTTGTACGACCACTCGTGTACAAAGAAAGCACGGCGCCAATTGCAATGTACATGGCTGGAACATTGAAGGTCTCAAACATAATTTGTGTCATATTTTCTCTGTTTTCCTTGGGATTTAATGGTGCCTCGGTAAGAAGCACAGGGTGCTCTTCAGGAGCAACACGAAGCTCATTATAGAAAGTGTGATGCCAAATCTTTTCCATATCATCCCAATTGCTGACAATACCATGCTCAATTGGGTATTTCAATGTCAGCATACATCTTTCTGACATGCCTTCATCTCCTACATAAGCATCCTTCTGGCCCATGCCTACCATAACACTAGTGTGACGTGGCCTACCCACAATATTAGGGAACACCACCCTAGGAGCATCATCACTCGCAAACCCCGCCTATAAATTTAATCAAAGAACAAAAGGAATTCTAGTTTGAGTAACCTTAAAAATCGGATGCCTAAAAATGATTAACTTTTTTACCAATTAATGCAATAATATTTGACATTTTATGAATTTATGCACCTAAAACAAATTATGGACCCACCAGTGGGGAAATAACTGCCACCACAACCCAAAAAGTAAAATTATTGTAGGGTTAAAAATACAATTATGTTCCTTTAATTTTATAGAAAAACAAAGAAAAATGTACACTTGTAGGATTTCAGTTTATTGCAGTACCTTTGGTTGTTTTTATTTCAAATTTGTATTAGAATTTGGGTGTTTTTCTCGTAAGTTGGAATTGTTACGAGATGTACAATAAACTGTTTGTTATTTTGTTATACATTGGTAAACTGGAACTGAAATGATAGAATAGAAATTGAATGATTAGTTCTCTTCCTTAGCTTTCACTCTAAAAGAAATAGATCCAACATGCTAACTAACCTTACAGGGAAGATCACCTAAAGCAGAAGTGAAAAGACCTAAAGTCCCTAGAGCATCTACGATGGGGGTTGTATACAATGGTTGTATGGAAGAAAAGTGGGGCCCATTCGCGTATAATATATGTATTGGAGGGGATATGAGGTGCAGTTGTATTATGTATGGGGTTTGTAAGGTTGTATGCATTGGAGAAATTGAAAGGGGAAGTTGTATGAGAGTGGAATGGTGACATGGCAATCTATACAACTCTTATAAAGTTGTATGCATTGGTGATTAATGATATAAGATATCTTAATCAATGAATTTGCCCCCATATGAAAAATTGTTTTATCCTTAACCGTAGATATTGCATAATGTTGGTAATAGAATGAAACAATTTGTATTTGTGGTCCAAAACAATAATTTGTTGCATAACTGAGAAAAAAATTGTTTCTTTGCATTAAACAAGTATTTATCCCTGATTTGAATTCAAAATACAAGAATACACTTAAATCAATAACTAGGAAATAGCAACAGAAGAATTATTATGCTAACCTTCACCATTCCAGTTCCAGTGTCGCAAACAATGGGTTGAATATCATCAGAGTCGGCCATTTCTATAAATCTGCAATACAAACATCAAAAGACAATAAGTTTACACAACACAATATTTGGCATCCCCATTGTTTTCCAAAGAAATGGCAAGATATTTTCCTATCATTCTCAAGAGCTTCAAAGTAATACCCAGCAAACAATCTAAAGTATTTTACAAATACAGAAAAATCGAGCATGCAAGTCAAACAGATCGCAGATCAAAATACAACGATTTCAATTGCACTTACAGAAAAGATTCTATATAATGAGTGGTAAGAGACTTAGATCGGAAATTAAAAAAGATAAAACCATTAAAATTACAAGATAATCGAAACAAACCTTTGGTTTTTCAGAAGGAAGATGAAGCAGCATAAGGAAACCTCCACTTGCCGGAAACTCAAATCGTAGGCTCCAGTGTGGTTTAGTCTGTTCGGTTGAGAAGTTCATTGTAGGACGAAAGGTTGACTTACAGGAATTACCAAGTAGTAGGTAGCAAAACAATTAATAATTCAAGAGTCATTCTTATAATAAAGAAATCGATTATAAAATTGTATCATTTTACAGTTACATTTTTCGGTATCTTTCCCGACGAAGTGCCACCCCAAGCTAAAGAATAGAAGTTTAGTTGTTAGAGTTAGAGGAGACCTGACCAAATGTATATTTAAATATATGCAAAAAAAGTTATCCAATCAACCAAATTTAACTCGAAATAAACGGCCTGGGTTAAATTTTCAATACATCTAATCAAGTAGGTTAAATTTAAGTCGTAAATCTCGAGTATATTTCAATCGATCTCCTTAAATATAATATTAATTTTCAATTTTTTTTTATAATTTAGTATAATATCAAATTATCTTACATTTAATTAATAAAAAAACCAAAATTGTTAAAAGTACATGTACTCATTTGTAATTTGTAAACCTGCACCGCTTATTTGATTTCATATATTTCCTCATGAACGACGTGTTTGGTAATGAGTTTTTAAAATCTTTTAGTTCTAGACTAACAAATATTTTGGTTTTTGGATAGATAAGAAAACATGTTTATGTGGATCTAATAGGATTTCCTTCTAATGGATTTGAGAAGTGAGGGTTTCACTGCAAGAAGACAAACTGTTTTAATAGGCGTTTCAAGTAAAATGGTCAAACACGAAAAAGTTTGTATTGATAATCAATACGTGTTTATACCAATTGTTTTGGATACATTTGGTTTCCTAGCACTAGAAGCGGTGAAGGTTATCAAACGAGTGCAACGGGTCATGCATTATAATGTTATGAAAACTTTTAGTTTCTAGACTAACAGATATTTTTGGTTTTTGGATAGATAAGAATGAAACATGTTTGTGTGGATCTAATAAAATTTCCTTCTAGTGGATTTGAAGAGTAAGGGTTTCACCGAAGACAAACTGCTTTAATAGCGGTCTCAAGTAAAATAGTCAAACACGGAAAAAGTTTCCATTCATAATCAACACGTGTTTATGCCAATTGTTTTTGATACATTTGGTTTCCTAGCACTAGAAGCGGTGGATGTCGTCAAACGATTGCAACGAATCATGCATTATAATGTTATGACCCCAAGATCCATAGACGTAGTTTTTAAAAAGTTAATTTTACAATCCAAAAAATAATAACGGTATAGCTTGTTGTCTTTTTTCTTTCCATTTTGTTGTAATTTTATTAAACAAAAAACTCGATTTAAATGAAAAGTTTTATTTAAGATACCAACTTTTAGTTTTTAGTTTAAACAAAAATATTCAATTATAAAGCAATTCATGTAGCGTTTAAGAAAATGTTATTGAGCGTTTTTAAGTCATGATTAGCAAACTAGCTGAAAAATTAGTTGATAGCTAAAAGGGTAGATGCTAACTTATAAATTAACTACGAAAAAAAAGAAAAAAAGAAAAAGAAAAATTAGTTTATAAACTAACTGAAAGATATAAAATAATATAAAAAACATTTTAAAAAATATGTTTTTTTATAATTAATTAAAGTTATATTTTGGAGATTTTAAAGAAACTCCTGAAAAACTAGTTTATCAACTACTTTTGGTTTGACAAAATAACAATTTAAAAAATCTAAAAAATAAGCTACTTTATCAGTTTATCAGTTAGATGTGGTGTGCCAAACACAATCTTAATCAGTTTTTTAAAATTACCCTTAAATAAGATTACCATAATCTTCTTTAATTGCCTTTTAATGTAATTTAATACATTTAAAAGTCTATTTATATTTTCAAATACTAATATAACAAACAAAATCTACAATTATTATCAACAAACTTCTATCTTCTCCTGCTATAGGCTCCTAGTTTCCGTTTCACAAGAGTCATTTGGATCGTAGGAACTAAAAGGTTTTCAATATATTTGAATTTAAAATCCTAAAAAAAGTACATTATTTGGATCAAAATTAAGATAGAATTCTCCCTAATAAATAAAAAACTTTTTGCAACATGTCACATTCTCATTGATTTGGACACATGTCATTTTATGGTTATTTTCAATTAATTTTTTTCCACATGACATTTTGTGGTTTTTTTCATTTTATTAATTTCCACATAATTTTTAAATGTAATAATTACAATAAATGTAAATAACAAATGCATATCAATTTCATTAATTGACTTACTTCTAACTTCAAATTTTTTAAATTAAAATTTCATTAGTTTCCTTTGTTTATTTATCTAAATTATTTGTTTAATTAAAAAAAACAATTTAATTTTAATAATTTAATATTTTTCTATTTTTTTCTTATAAATTCAAACTTCTCAAATGTTTAGAATTTCATTTTTTTTTCTTTAAAATGAACTCATGTAATACACTAGGGGTGAGCAAAAACCGAACCGCAAACCGAAAAAACTGAAAAAACCGAAACCGAAAAACCGAAACCGAAATAGAAACCGACGGTGCGGTTTTTAGTTTTGCAAAAACCGAAAATGTTCGGTGCGGTGCGGATTCTACTCTTGCAAAAACCGCAAAAAACCGAACCGCACCGCATATATATATATATATATATATATATATATATATATATATATATATATATATATATTAAGTGTTGATATTTGTAAGAACGAAGAACTCATGACAATTAAAACTTTCTATAAATACAAATATCTGGATGATTGTATATTTTTAAGCATACATTCAATGATATTTACAAGAACAAATAATGTTTATGATATTTTTCAACATTTAAATATAAAGAGTACTACCGATGATAATATCATGTTGATGAATACATTAATTGATATTATTACATGTACCTGTTAAACAAATATTATATTTAATTCGTATTATATTCAAACATTAGAAGCATGTTCGATTAACGATTATGTCATTTGATTTCAAACCAAGAGGTGATGATATCGGTTCATCTCCAAGATATCAATTGTGCTTTCATTTTTTCAGCCTTATAAGAACATTCTACATCGCCTTTGAGATAAAACCTTCATCATTCTTACATTTTACATAAGAGAGTTAAGTCTATGGCTTTTAACCCATATTTTTTAGGAGTCTCATATTGGTGGGGATGAAAATTTTGGCGCTCCTCATCTATATATAAAGTTTATCAATAAGTGATTAGCACACCTCATCCGAGTCAAAGTAACGCCCTGAGTTACCTGAGTTTTAGTAAAAAGGCAAAACAAAGAAAAACTAACAAAAAACCGCAAAAAAACCGAACCGGAAAAAACCGCAAAAACCGAACAGCATAAAAACCGAACGGTGCGGTTTCTAAACTTCAAAAAACCGAAGTTGCGGTTTTCGGTTCGGTTTTGACCAAAAACCACACCAAACAGCACCATGCTCACCCTTATAATACACGGACCTTACACCTAGTTAAAGAATACGTTAGTAATAAATTATGATATCATTTTAAAACCACTTCTGAATCCCTCGAATTTTGAAATGCAAAAAATCCAATGGGATAACCATCAACAAAATATTTGACTTTACTATTTAAGAACAATCGGAACTGAAATCGATATTAAAATTTGGAACCGACCAATACCGGTTCTTTTTATTTATTTATTTATTTATTTATTTATTTTATTAACAATTACATGTTAGAAACAGTTTTTCTAATAAACAATATGTATAATTAAGTATATTAATGCTTAAATTATCTTTTTTATTTTAATACATAGAATTAGAATTGTCGAATTGTTTTTATTCTGGTTTATATTTCCTTTAATGTAGATTTTGATTTAGCTTTCTTGTATTTTTTTTAATTAAGTATGGATCCATCCGCCTAATGTGGAGAGTCATGCTATATTACAAATAATTGATCGATTAACAAGTAGAACTTGCAATGGCATAAATATTTAAGAATATAAAACAAAATTTGAAGTTATAATATAATACTGAAAAATTGCAATGGGAGCCTATTTAACAATTTGGGAAAATCATGTGCGAGGGTAATTATCTTTTCGTTTTTGTTCACGTTTAGACAACTTTTTTTTACACAATTGACCATTTAACTTATTAAATGTGTTCATGTAACACCGTAAATTTTCAAATAAAATTTTCATTTAAAATCGCATAATTCTCATAACACATTTCACAAAAATCTCATTTATTTAGTTTACAAATCGCAACTCCATAATTGTTTGATTTAAAATCCAGGATCTTCAAAACATAACTCTTTCACTGGTGTGTACAATCAAGCCGATGCCTTCCCGCAATCCTGAGAAAACCTGAAACACATAACACATAACACGGTAAGCACGAAGCTTAGTGAGTTCCCCAAAATACCACATACAACTCTTTAGCCACTCGAGGCTATAACTCTATATGACCCTCTGGTCAACGTGTCTCAGTTTGGACCCTCCAGTCCCATAACTCTGGTAGACCCTCCGGTCCTAACTTTGTAAACTCTGAGTAACACACAACATAAATCACAAAGAAATAATGTAGGATATCACAATACACAGATAAACACATAAAACAGCTCAATCACGTAAAGATACCACTCTTGGTAAGTATAATGAGAAGACTCACCTTGCTAGCAGCAAACAATTATCCTCAGACTCGAATCTCGAACTAGCCACTGCCTAACACATAGGGTAAACATCTCTAATTAATACTCGATTCTCGACTCTAAGTAGCCAAATGTTATTCTTCTCTCTTTAACTCTTGAATTGGGTAAAAGACCATTTTACCCCTCTAAGGTCTCCATTACTCTTGTTGACTAAACCCTGAAGTCAACAGAAGTCAAACTCGAGTCAACAGTCCATCTTTGACCCGACTCGTCGAGTGCACTCATCACAACTAGGAAATTCTATATCCTTGTAACTATAACAATGATAGCAATTGTAACCAAAATTTTGAAAGCACGATTGGTGTTTATTCAATGACAACAAATTTCAACAAAAACTATATATAAACACTTCAATTGGTCAACGAAAGATTGGAAACCCTAAAACTTCTGGTTTAAGTCCAATGTGGACTAGGATTTCCTTATTGGGCCTAATGGACCAATAAGTTTCCAATTTGACTATTTTGGGGCTTAGAACCCTTAAATGGACTCTAATTGGACCCACTTTCATGAAACTAACATTTTGGGCTATAATGGATCCAAAATGAATTAGTTTATCTTAATAAGCCTTAATGGGCCAGAAATCCATTCCTTTATACAATTTGGGCCGTGAACTACTCTAAAGGCCCAATGGGCCGAAAACTTTCTCTATGGACCTTAAAAATCTCGAACCAAGATTGGAAGTGGGCCAAGTTAATCCATTTCTTCTTCCTTTAGCCCATTCTCGGCCATATATATATAGATAAAAAAAAGAAAAGAGAAAGATATGGATTAAGGAGGAGTAGACACCTAATTTTTATCTCTTGGATTTCCATGCAAGTTCCCATATCTCCAGGAAACTATCACTTCAAGCTTCTCTCTTATTCCCTCTTCTTCTTGTTTCGGCCGAGAATCCCCTCCACACACACAACTCACTTGAAGTTTCTCTCAAGAACTCACAACAACAACCTCATATTTCCTCTCAAAAAATTTCGAGAATCATAAGAGCTTCAAGGAGGATTTCATCCAAAAATCACTTCAAGTTATATACTAGTGGTAAGATCTTCCAAACATACTTTCTTTCTATACTTATTCACTCTTCTTACCACCTTAATCTCTTAATCATTCTCCCTAGAACTCATCAAAAGTCGAAGGACCCTTTAAGAAGCTTGCTAAGGCCGAAAACCACACCATCTCCTTCCATTTCTTCTTCAAAACCGAAACCACAAACCCAAGGTGAGTTCATACCCCCTTGTTTTTGGTTTTTACTTGTTTTTGGGGGGATAATACAAGTGTTATGTGTTAATCTATGTATGCTTGCATGTTATATGTGATTTCTTTGATTTATGTTGTGAAAAATTGTGTTAATACATGTTATATCAAGAGATCTATAGCCAAAGTGTGAAAGATTCATAAACAAAAACATAATAAGACAACCTACTTCAAAGATCTAAAAGTCTTTAGGTTTAAGAAGTGAAAACAAAGCCAAAAATCTTTATAAGTGTCATTTATGCAAAAATAACAAAAATTTGGGTAAAATATGATATTTTCGGTTTTATAAGGATAAAATAGTATTATTTACTTAAAAATCTGACTTTTATGAAAATAACACTTCTCAAGGGGCCAAAAACATAAGCTATAGCTTATTGGGCTTACATTTGGGCCTCACGGGTTTTTGGGCCCAAAATTGCGAAAATGTAGAATTTTAGGGACTGAAATTATAAATTCATAAAAGTATGAGTCTAAAACATAATTAAACTATTCCAGGGGCTAAAAATGACTATTTTTGCTAAATTGGACTAAAAATGCAAAGTTTTTAGATTTTGGGCCAAAAGTGTAAAACTTACGGCAAATGGGCCAAAAGTGTAAAATTTTTACAAATAAGGGCTGGAAATGGCAAATACAATAGTTTTGGGCTGAAATTATTATTTAAATTATGTTTGGGCCGAAAATGTCAAGAAAAATGGTTTAAGGACCATAAATGTCAATTTTCATCAAAAGGGACTAAGAGTGTCATTTTTATTAATAAAGGGGCTGAAATGGTCAAAACCAATATTTTTGGGTCAAATACGCTAATATTTAAATTATTGGGTCAAGAATATTTAACTTATAATGCATGGTTTTTAAAATGGTTATATATATATATATATATATATATATATATATATATATATATATATACTAGAAAAGATTCCCCGGCGTTGCCGGGGTCGGAAGGTATTGCTTTGTAAAGTAAAGTAGCATGTTGGTTGTTTTTTGTCCGTTAATGTGAGGGTAATTTGGTCTTTTCAGGTAGTAGGGACTGAATTTGTCACCATGGGTAAACCATATGGACCATTTATGTAACTTTGGCGGTGGTCGTGGTGGTGATGGCAGATGGTGGGTGGGTTTATGGTATTGGGTGAGTATTTTCTAATAAATAAAACATTAATTTAAAACCAAAAAGAGAATGTTAAATCTGGTAAACCACAGGGACCAATCGTGTAATTTTGTCTAACAATAATAATAATAATGATGAGGGACCATTTCTGCCAAAAGACTAAATACTAATAATATGTAATAAAAGGCGAGGGTTATGAAAAATTCAAACCAAAGTGAAAGGGTTGTTTGTGAACAAAAGCATAAAGATGAAGGGTCAATGTTGTAAGTTGGAGGACCAAAATTGACAAAAAAGGTGCAACTTTACTGTTAAAACTTTTCACAACTTTAATATATATATATATATATATATATATATATATATATATATATATATATATATATATATATATATATATATATATATAACCAAAGCTTCGTTTTAAATCAAACGTCAAAGTATTTTTAACATCGCGAATAAACATTTGGTATACAACAAAACCTACACTACGAACTTAAAATCGATAATCAGATAAATGATACAATGATTGGGCCCAAAATCTTCTATTCGTGTTATTGGGCCTTTGTGGCCCAATTCCATGATTAATGGGCCCAATATATTCAAACATGTTTATTGGGTCTTGGTGGCCCAATTACATGCCCAATGGGCCTTTATCAGCTTTAACATGCTATTGGGCCTTAGTGGCCCATTTGCATTGCTAATATGGCCCTAAACATTCATCATATGCTTAATGGGCTATAACGTGTCCGTGACATACTCGTCAGCCTATAATAACATACATGATTAGTGGGCCACCGTTGTCCTCTTTCGTGTCTGTTAGGCTTACTTCATATTCACGTAAACATCAATCGGGTTGTAAAACAATGTTATTCAATTTCAAGGGGATTTAGTGAGAAATATCGGGTGGAACCAATAAGTGTCGGCCGTAGCCTGTAGTTATAATCATAATCTCCTGGAGGGAGAGCGAGAGTTTGTGTATAGATCTATACGGGGGTGACTCCCCTACACCTGAGCTGTTCGCTACAGTTAGACTAGGCCAGTCTAGGGTGACAAAATCTTGATCAACATCGGCGTTTGGAAAAATGCCAAGACAGGCGAATTAGTCACTATTATGCATGGTTATAACGACTCACATAGAGATCCATTACCATCTAAGTATTCATGGGAAATCATATTCATACACTGAGGCCATACAAAGTGATTCACACGATAATACAAAACTATCATACTATCTAAATCAGAAAACATCGGGTTTTCCGGGAAACGACGTTATTCGTTTCTACATACATCAACTTTAATACAAGGAACAATTATGAAAGTCATCCACTTCTATATGTTTTGAAATCACATACATATTCACATATTGGATCACCACATCATGTCGTAATTAGTTTTATTACAGGAAATATCGGATTTTCTGGGTTTTACAAATAATACAAACCTTTTATATCAATCATGCTTATGAACTCACCAACATTATAAATGTTAACCGTTTTCAAAATAACTTGTATTCTCAGGTAACCGTTAGAATGAAGAATCATCAAGTGTGTGTTTTCGAAATTTCTTTTGTGTAATGTCAATCATCAAACAATTTATGTTTTGGATTATGTAATGTAAAACAATGTACTTGATGTGAACAATGTCAGTTGTAATATATTGATGCATGGTGATGTTTATGTTATGTTTCATGTATAATCATTGTGATGATATTTCAATTTAAGTCACATGAGCCCTCGGACGTTTCCGCCGTCTGGTTCGGGGGTGTGACAGCACTCTTGCGACTCGTCGAGTCCCCTTGTTTCCTCATAAGTCTCAAGAAAGTCCAGCTCAACTCGTCGAGTTGACCCCCAACTCACCGAGTTATCGCACAATCAAACCCATCGGGACAAACCCTCACCGACTCGTCGAGTCAGGCCATGGACTCGGCGAGTCCCTTCGATCAGATTCCTCATTCAGACGATTTAAGGCAGATCTATCACTCCAAACACTAGATCTACCATCTTAAGGGTCGATTGTCACGTAAAGCTGCAAGCTTTACGTTCAAACGTGGCATATAAGGCTCATAATGCCAATACATGCTCCAACAAGGCACCAAAACACAATAACTCTTTAAGTGACTGAATAAAGCTTGAGCCTTTGGACCCTCTGGATCTCACAAGGTCCAGATCTGAAGTCTAGGCCTAGAAAGGGACTCCATGTACTCATATCTTAACAAAAAGGTGATAGAAAACCCCATTCATCAAAACCTGAGATCTAATCACCACAAGGAGAAAGGTGGGAACTTTTTACCTTCTCCAGAAGCTCTTGGACGAAATAACACGGATCCACTGGCCCCCTTCTTGTTCCTTGATGAATCCTTCCTTCCTCTTCAAAAGAAATGTACCAAAAGACCCCAAAATTAGCTCCTTTCACACTCTCTAGCTCAAAAGGGCGTTAGGGTTTACTCTCAGTGAAGGTGAGCCGCAAATGAGGCTATAAGTTCCCTTATATAGGCCCCAACCCCCGGGAAATTAGGGTTTCTCTGCCCAATACCTACTCGGAGAGTCAGCTCTCTGACTCGTCGAGTCCATTCATTAATTCCACGCTGGCAACTCGACCATACTCGGCGAGTCGGACTCACGACTCGTTGATTCACTCTATCAGTATCAAGGTTAAACACACATTTAATGTATCCGAAAGTCCGGATGTTACAGTTCTCCCCCACTTGAATTAGATTTCGCCCTCGAAATCGTTTCTCAACGTCACATAGATCGAACCCAACAACCCACAAAGTACCACCGAAAGGATCTCATACCACACAACTAACTTCCTCCATAGACACCTGAAACCAAACAGGAACTCCCAAACTTGGAAGAGGACATACCCTTCTGCCACTACGATACCCCTTCTGACTCACCAGAATCTGAAAACTCTGGTGGCCTGTCTCACTGCCCGGCCGCCTTCTGAAGCTATCATCATGTTATTCGCTCCTCGAATAACGGACCCTGAAAACTCATTGCCCCTCTGATTCTCTCGTAGCGACTGATAGAAACAAGTCAAATCCCAAAAATTTGCCACCGATCACTCATACCAGACATACTAAGCGATCCATACCATACTCCAAGGAGCGAAAGGGTCACATTACACCAGAGATCCATCCACTGTACTGCAATCGAAATCCCATCTGAACAAAGAACTCTTAACACCCTGCCCTCAAACACAAGAAAATGATCATGCTTGCTCAGAAGCATCCTCTAACATCTAACAATCATAAGCCTCAACTCCCTCTCAGATATCCCTTTCAAAACTGAGCACCAGGTCAACTCTCGACCCTACAGTTGACCCTCCAAGGGTTACCCATTGCATGCCCCAAAACGTCTCACTGACTTCCTTCTCACAACAACTATCTCTACCCATTGTGACGCACAAGTCACGAGGTTCGCTTTACCCCAAGCGAATACTACAATCCCAACTGAAATCGTCTCACCCTCGACCTCTGTCGTCTACTACTCATTAGTTCCATGCGTCTTGCGGTCCTTCCCATACAAACGAACTGACCCACTCAGGTCTAAGACATCAGATGACACACCATACACCTTAAAATGGAACCCATCTCTGAATCCGGAATCTCATTCGCCTACTCAATTCACCACCAAAGCTAAACTCAAACTCGAGAGTCTGGTCCGACACAGAATTGGAACCACTCGTCCTAATGAAGCAGTCAACTCATGACCCATGATCCGCAACCCACACGTACATCACTTCCCCAATTCCTTTCGACCGCGATAACCAAAAATTAACTCAGAATATAACGATTCCCAAAAAATATGGAGACCCCAGTCTCGCCCCTAGTCCGACCACCAGGTTCCTGAAACTCAAAGAATAAGGCTACCCAAGCCAAAAAAAAAACTCTTCTGCGTCATGCTCTGACTAACGAATAATACGACTCCCCGAAGTATCATAACATTCCCTCTCACAAACCCATGAAGGCTACAGCTCCCCGCAGGCCTACGACACTCTCTTACTGACTCATGAATACTACTGCTCCCCGCAGTATCACAACACCATCTCGCTGACTAGTGAACACTACAGCTCCCCGTAGTATCACAACACTCTCTCGCACTGTCTCACCATGGGCTCACTCCATGGTTTCCCCCTGATAATCCGAAGTGATTACTCCCACACGGATCCACTCTCCCTCTTATCACCCCATAATCTCCTCCTCGAGTCATCACCCCACTAAGTTCACTATCGAATACTCCACGGCTCAACATATATAGGTACACACACCCACCAGGTTAAGCATCACCATTCCTGACGACAACTGTCGTGACCAACACTTTTTCTCGCTGCAATTCACATTCTTGGATACCCCCGTTTGATGACAATTAGCTGAAGGGCTCCCGCTGGAACCATAGTCAATTCATACTCCACTTGCCATCTCATAACTCCAGTCTCAAAATAATCCGAAATTCAGGGCATTCTACTAGGATACGTCGGTACACCATCACAAAATTTCACGATGTCTTGGCTCAACCACTGATCTCCTACTTCCGACATCATACTCAGATACAACAATGCATCCTTTCAGAATCTCACAACTGATCTTCCTCTCACACAACTCGTAACTTCGGATTATTCT
Source organism: Lactuca virosa (assembly GCF_052849685.1). Taxonomy (NCBI): domain Eukaryota; kingdom Viridiplantae; phylum Streptophyta; class Magnoliopsida; order Asterales; family Asteraceae; genus Lactuca; species Lactuca virosa. Next base: position 138,387,690 of record NC_136430.1, read on the forward strand.
AACTCTTAATTGAAACATGGAGGAATCCTCAATGACTCAGAACACGTTGAAGACAATCCGAAACTCCCTCCTCTATTGCTCAAAACCCATGCAAGAATACACATACCGACCCTGAAGTTGGTTGCCCAATCAACTTCTACCCTTCCCAAAGTGCATATAACAACCCATACATTGAACCAGAAATCCTCAACCACCGAAATTATCCTTAAGAGCAAACCACCTCGAATTTACCATTACAACCTTGAAGAATTCCTAACCACCACATGGTCTCCGACCAACGGCCACCTGCCGTGGAGACACTCATTCCTTCCTGAACACGTATAACATGCATTATCTCGCTCTGCACCTCGCCTCGATCACCAATAACCTTGGTCTCATATATCCGCACCACAGGTCACTATATCTAGTCCTCTAACCGCTCTTGAACAAATCTCTGATACTCTCAATAAAATACTCGGTTCTCCCCCACTCAGGGCTCAGACCATCACCATTTGGCACACCAACCATCTATTCTACAGGCTGTCTCACCAGGTACATTACACTTACTCTTGGAATGTACCACAGAACACTCAATGATCTTCCTGATGGGGACAAAGCAACCCCAAACATCCCGAATCTCAGATAAAATCCTCAAAAACTTCCCAACGTGATTGCCTCTAGTCATCTTGAATGCCTCAGACCGACACACCGCTGGATACTCTGACTGTCCCGACACGGTCCTGACTCTCAATCCGGAAATAATGCACTATTACGCACCTCATTTCTGATTCCTCAACCAGTCTCCCAACGTCATTCAATCTCATACTAACACACTACCAGACATCTCAACTGTCACGTAGTAGTCATAACTCTTAGTCTGAAAATTAATGAATTATCACATTCCTCGTCTTTGACTCCCCAACCAACGTCCCATCATGAGAATTATCATGATAGCAGAGACCTCACCTACACACTCGATATTCATCATAGACAATAAAAGTCACCGCCCCAATATGCTCCTTTTGATCACTCGACACTGCTGCTAACATATGCCCTACTATACTCAAATAGGGTATATCCTTGTCCTTGACCATATCAGTCTCCATTGATGACCCTTTCATACTATAATACTACCTTGCGGTAGACAAACGACCCAGATACTCCGACGAAAGATCGCAACCAATGCTACCCCACAGGGTTTACCTTCAAACTCAGAAACTGAAAACTCAATGGCTCTTCTGCTTCTCACAGGAAAAGGAAATAGCACAACTCGGGTCATCGAAAGTGACGTCTCCACTATCGGCCGATTGCTCAACTCAGACCGTAATCCTCTATAAAGCACCATCTCTACTCATCCTTGAGTCTTGCGACTCCAACTGGCATCTCACCAAACATCTCTCAGAAACTAACTCGATCTCCTTCTCAAGGTATGCTCCATTGAAACTCGTTCGACAGGGCCCTCAGGCCCCACACTCTATCACATCTGATCTCATTCTAATCAAACACAATGGGATAACTGGTAAAACCAGAAGCACTGATCGCCTCAAACCATGGTACTCGAACCATGTTATATCCTCTCAATCTACTATGAATCATGGTACCCGAACCATATTATATCCTCCCAGTCTGCTACTTAGAACCTCTGGAACTCTCCCTGCTTCGAGTACGGGTCCTCTGCTTTCAGTAGTACGGGCCCATACTACCTGCCACATCTACCCATACTTTCCACACGGATCGTCCTAGATTTCCTAAGTGGCTGCTCAACCTTCTCGATCATTAATCCCTTTAAACCTGGACGCATGGGGACGGGGCCCTACAGTAGCGGGAGGTGTGCCCCATCTTGTTGCACCTTTTGCAACAAAATGTCTGGCAGGCTCCCCAATGATGGTATTTTCACTTGTTGCAGGGTGGATTGTTCCCAAGGTATGATTGTCTCGATGGGGGAGGAGTAGGGTTAGTAGGGGTAGGGACTGATCCCACTTGTTGTCTTTTAGTAAGCCTCTGAGCCGAACTGCATCCTTTCTCATTTCCGAACTTTCATTTCTTGAGCTTAGGTTTAGGTTTTAGGGTGCATTGGTGAGTTGTTTTTCGTTGGTTTCCCTGGTTGTTGTTGTTGGATTAGTGTCTAACTCCATAACTATTTTGGTATGTACTTGACCCGATGGTGCATGGTCCTTTTGGGTTGCCTTCACCAAAGCAACTTGATAGGATGAATTATAGAGAGAAAGGATTAATTATGATTTATTAATATATTATGAGAATAATATATTAAAGGAGAAATCATATTGTTTAATTAATATTAGTCAATAATTAATTAAGAATTAATTTTGTGGCTAAAAGAGATTAATTAAACTTAGGGGACTAGAACTATCAATTGTGTGATAGTTGAATATTGGGCTAATGGACTCCATATTAGAGGGGTGGACGAATTCTATGGGGAAACCCATTAGAAATCGTCCAAGGCCTCTAAGGAGGGAGTCCATGGGCTGCTTAGGGCCTAAGCAGTCAAATTAGGGTTTCCTTGTTAGATAACCCTAATAGCCTCACTATTTAAGGACCCCTAGGGCACCAAAAACGTGGCTAAGAGTTTCCTTAGGGTTTCTAGACGTTTTGAGTGCCTCTCCTTTTCTCCTTCTTCATCCTCTTGCTCTTGGTGTTTGTGAGCCATTAGAGGAGTGATACTTGTGACTCTAAGCTTTCAGAAGTCAATTACAAGAAGGAATAGATTGTTATTACTACATAACAATCAAAGGTAAGATCTAAACCCTATTCTTATGTTAATATCGATTATCACATGCTAGATCTAGGGTTTATGGCTTTGGATGATTATTGCATGTTCATTAGACAAACTAGATCCAAAGCTTTAGGGTTTGCATGTACACCATAGGAATGTTGTAGTGCTCATAACCCATCAGTGGTATCAAAGCCTAGGGCTGTTTGTTGATGAATTGATGCATAATTGATCGCTTATTGCTTGGAAATCGAATTTTTTTTGGTTCTGACTGGCAGACTCGCCGAGCCAATGAATGGACTTGACGAGTAGGTCCTACTCGACGAGTTCCATTGTGGACTCGACGAGTCCAGGGCTCTGGTGCCGGGATTTTCGAATTTTCTGCCAGATTTTGTTGAGGATAATTGCCAAAACTCGTTTTTCGTGCCAAAATCCGAATTTTTAAGTTTGGAATGGTTATCCTCATCAAAATTGATGGATTTGGTTAAATATGGATAATATAGGATTATTATTAGTCAAATATTTGACCTAGTAAGTTTGAAAAGCTTCAATTTACACCCCTTAGGTTTTATAGTTTAAATTTGAACCTTAAATGTTTTAGTTTTGAAATTTAAATAGTTAAACCCTAATATTTTGAAAGGTTTCAAAATTTGTACTCAAGTTTTGGAATTTAAATTTTATGATTAAAAGGTTAATTTGGAAATATTGAAATTCTAAACCCTAATGTTTTGAAATGTTTCAAAACTTGCCCTCAAGTTTTGGAATTTAAATTTTGATTAAAAGTTTAATTTTTGAAATTTTAAATTCTAAAACCCTAGTTTTGAAAAAGTTCAAATTACACCCTTATGGTTTTATTAAGTTAATTAAAGGTATAATTAAAAGAGAGTTAATAAATCCATAATGATATGGTTTATATTTAATTTAATTAAAAGTGTAATTTATAAAACTAAACCACCTAGTATTTTAAAAGTGTAAAATACACCCTATACTATATATAACATTAAAAGTCTAATATTATATATGTATAACTTAAACTGCTAGTCTTACCGTTAGTAGGCCTCATTCACGAAGCCAATCTATAAGGGGGGTATAAGGTTATGGCCTATAAAATGGCCGTTTAATGGGTGTCCACTCTCACCCACCGCTTCCTTGATTGGTGGAGGGTCGTTAGCCGAACGGGTAGGATAGGGCAAACCCTCTCCTCATTAAAAGTATAATGAATAAAGTAACTAAATGTTTTTTACAAAAAATTCCCAATCTTAGTTACTTTAGGAAAAAATGAAATCGATGCAAATCCATGGAATTACACTTTGTACCCTTGTCGAGACAATTAGTGGAGCGTGTGTGGTTAACCGGCACACTAAGTTGGGTTTGGCTATGGTAGCGAAGGGTGACTCAATGTTTGTCATAGTTCGGTGGAGCGTGTTTGGTTAACCGGCACATCGAATAGGTGACTGTAACATTGGGGGCACCATGTATATTTGCATGGTTATTCACACCCTGTTTTGTGATCTTCGGCATCCCAGTCACAAATCGAGGGGCATATCGAGATTTAAACATGCCATTGAAAAGTTCGATGAATCTCAAAAGATCTAGGAGTTTTTCAATACATTTAAAACTTAAATTCTGTTTCGTTTTTCATGGTGGAAAATTAGTGAATCGTCATTCACTTACCTTCAAATGTTCTGCAAGTTGGATTACGACATCCCTCTTCCAATTTGTAGGATATTGTGTTGGGTCCTAGCCTTAATATCTCATTTGGGTGTTTTATTAAGGACTCAATCAACTAACTTGAATTTTCTTCCGTTTTGTAGATGTCAAAATCTAACAACTATGGTCTTCCCAAATCCCATGGAACAAGCCTTCCATATGAAGATTATATTCCACGATTCGATCAAGGAACAAGAAATCATGCTTCACTTCCTCCACCTCCTCCTATTGTTCTCCCTAACCCACAAGTTCAAAGGCTTGAAAAGTTCGAGCTCACTCGAGCCCTGTTGGCGATAAAACATGAAGAAGGAAAGTCGGTGTGTACACACGTCCTAGGGATGAAGTCGCACATTGACAGGTTAAGAATGTTGGGAGTCGTTTTCTGTGAGAAGCTGGCTTTTGACTGGGTTCTTCAATCGCTTCCTGATTCATATAGTGAGTTCGTAAGAGAGTACTATATGATGGACCACGACGTGACCCTCATCGATCTCACCTATATGCTTGTTGCTGCTGAATCAGAAATGATTTGGCGCACTGGAAAAGCAAAGTTGATTGGTAAATCTGCCTTCCAAACTTCCATGGACATAGGCGACGACAACAAAAGGCATGCCATGGTCGAAGAGTTCGACCATAAGAGAAAGGCAAAGTCTGAGGTAGTTGCGTGTGCTGTTCCAAAAGAGTCAATTTGCTTTCATTGCCAAGAGAAGTGGCATTGGAGACGAAGCTACCCTATATACCTGAGAGATCTAAGAGATGGGAGAGTCAAGACTAATGGCTCTACTTCAGGTATTATCCATTATCTAACTCTGTTAAATTCCTATTCGTTGATTCTAAATGCATGATATAATAAGATTACATTTTTGTATGTGTAGGATTGAAGAAAAGAAAGGAAGAAGCATGCTGAGTCTGATCACGAAGAAATGGGTTTCGATCGCATGATTCATGATCGGATTTTTAGAGCTGCTACTTAGAGAGTTATGATAGATTTGTTAGGAATATTTGATTACATAGTTTTCCAGTTGATTTTGCATTGTAAGGACATGTTTTCCGCTGCTTTTATGAATAAAATAAATTTTGGTTTGACTTATTTATTTATATCCTTTCAATGAAATCGTTGTGGAAAATTGATGTTTGCGTATTTCTATAATAAATGGATGTGATTCTTAGTTATATTATTTATGGAAATTTTCTTAGTAAGGAAAGATTCCCATTGCCCAAGTTTCAATTGGACAGAATCTTGGAATCATATGATTTGAATCATGTGATGTATGGAAATCTTGATACTTAGAAATTTTAAGACTAATTCCTTGACAAAGAGTCAAATGAAGGACTAGGAGAACGGGTTCACAATGTTGTGCACCAGTTAAGTCCGTCATAAATAACAATAAGATTATTCGTCATATTTACTAAAGGATTAGTGAATGTGGTTATGCTTATAGGATTAAGCATGATTCTGAACCATTGAAAAGTTTCAATGAATGGCAGAACGAATAAGAAGAATCAATTAGGTAGAAAGATAAGAAGTTTCTCCAATCTAAGAAGAAGGGAGAGTACTTCTTTATCAGGTTTTATGATCGTCTTAATTGTAAAGAACCATATTACAATTTATCCTCTAAGGACACCTTGGTGCAATAGTTTGGCTAAGAAGAGGAATCAGGAATAGCTATAGTGGTTAAGTCGTTAAGATAAATCATACTTCGTTCCAATATCGAATATTAAGATTGTGACATTGAGTGACACATCTTAAGTAGGTTTGTAACGCTTATCAATTGTGGAATAGAGAAAGTTTTCTTATTCATACACATTTGGAATTTGTAAGTTGTGATGTCTTGAAAAAGACAAAGACCAACTAGAACAAATTAAACTAAGTGTTAGTCTTGATAGAATTTCGCACTAACTCTTGAATATTTGTTTTGTTAAGGAATGTTTCTTGACAAGAGAATCATATATGTCAAGAGGTCAGTGGGAGTATAAATGATCTTGAAAAGCTTCAAGAACAAATCAAGAGTAAACCTAATCAATGATCACTAGCATACAACTTGAAGTTTGTAACCTATCGTATTAACAAAATTATATTTCTATGCCAATCCTGTTGAGTTATTATGCATATGAGTTCTACGAGTTGTCAATAGACTGCATAAGGCAAGCACCTTGTTCGATGAAAGTACATTGACTGGAATAGGTGAGCTTCTAGATAACTTGGAAGCAATGGTGGGACCCTTGATGGCAAGAAATTAAGAATGAACAAGTTCTGTCCATAAGAGTTTGAATTTGTCACAAACATTTTCTTTCGATTATGGTTATGGCAAATTCACATGGATAGGAACACATACACCATAAAATCTAAGTGTCATAAGGTTTCTCTCCTTCATGAAAATGATTGTGAGGAAACGCTTTCACTAAGAGAGATTTTAAGGAGATAGCGATTATGTAAATTGCATTCTCAAATTCGATTATGATTACGTCATCCCTCTTCATAGTTCGAATTGTGAGATTTGGCAATTAGTCTGAACATTTGGGACTTAGTAAAATAAGTTCTGAATTAGTTTAGACACACATGTGAGCTGTCTAAGGAAAGAAGTGTGATTTTGAGAAGCTTAGATAAAGGCTTATCGAAGCATATCGTATTAGAAACAATGAACTTTGGAAGTCAATAAGTATTATTTTCTAGAAGTTTAGCTGGTTTCTAAATACGTGTCAAAGCTAGTGGGAGCATAAATGTTATGCTGGAATGGATATAATCATCATGTTAGTCGGAGCATGATTATTATTGTATTGCAAGTTGGCAATATTAATTATAGAAAAACAAAAGTTTCACTTTGCAAAGTTGCAGGGGTAGAAAAGTTGTTTTTGCTATAATTAAGGGAGAGAATGTTATACTTCGTTTCCAATCTAAAAGCTTAGATCGAGAAATTTTAATTGTATTTAGTCAAGGGTATATTTATTATTTGCATTCTCAAAATACGATTATGATTACGGCATCCCTCTTCATAGTTTGAATTTTGAGAACACGGCAAATAGAAATATTATGACGATATTATAGTAAGAAACTGGTAAAGTATCACGTTTTTCATTATGAATTGTATCCCATACGTTTCGGGTATAGGATCAATTGCATATGCTGTAATATTCGACCGTTCTAAAAATTTTCCAAATGCCTAGGGCATTTAGAGGGAAAAAGGAAATAGAACTATTTTTTGACTAAAATAATTAAACAACTGCCAAGGACAATCTAAGGTTCGCCAAGGATTGGTCTCTTGTGGACAGTTGAAAGTATAGTCATGGATGGATCATATTGACATTATTATGAATAGATAAGATTCTATTTAGAATGAGTTGTCATATGGAAAATATGGAAATGTTTCCATATTGGGAGTTGGATATCGAGAATAAATGTCTAGATTAGAAACTTTTATGCAAGAAGGATGTTCAAAATAATGTACTTTGAATATGAGACTTCATGACTATGGAATTGTCTTGTAACAATCTCCAATAGAGTATTTTGTAATTTCATTGGCCGAGTCCTGGTGACTTTTATGCCATGACATTACGAAAAGGACTGTTGCATAAAATTTTAGAATCTAACATATTCTAGTAGTGGCGAGAATTTTGTATTCTTACACTAATGGATTAAGAAATGTGAAATGAGTGTGATTGAAAATGTTATGCAATTATACTATTTCACGAAGTAAGTACCATAGGTAAACATAGTGTGCATGCTAAGAGCATGGGACAATTGTAGTAATAATTCAAGTAAGAAGTTGATTACCCGAAACAACAAATGATGAGTAATCAATATGGTGATTAAATAAAATGTTTTATTTATACTCAAAGGTTTGAGGCCATATAGGATCAGTATTATTCTTGTGTTTCATTTTGCATGTTTTGACTTCCCGAATAATAAGATTATTCAAACCCTCCACAGTCGCTCATTCTTTGGAAGTAGGAATGAAAGAAGACTGTCATGAATCTGACTGTAGATTGTCTAGAGTGTTTTAGACATAGCAAAAGTTTGCTGCAGGATTCATGAGTACTGCTATAAGATTAGAGTATTGGAATAAACCCACGCTCACTTGGATCGCTTCATGGATTTTATCACGAGTGATTGGTGAGACGATAATATCTTATATTCTTGAAACCGATATGTGTGAGTTGTATCTTGCGAGTCAGTTACACATTGATAATATGTAAACGCACCAGTAACTTGGTGTTATAAAACGTATTGTTGTGTGTGATTCGGTGAGTGAGTGCAAGTGAGCATTGAGTCGAAGTTTATCCGTTCCTTTTACCCAAAGTGGGATAAAAGCGATATCTGTGGGCCCCTCGATGATTTAGTGATGACACACTAAGCGCTTGGCCAAGCCGGGACTAAGTTGATGTGTTCAATTGTAGTATGTTGTCAGTCGTCATAAATCGGAAGTTGGGAAACAATATATAGACAGAGAGAATGATTTAAATCCATGTGTCAGTCTATACGATATCAAGAATGGAGGAATATATGATCCCTTATCTAAAGGACACGCTTTTGATATGATCAGAGTTGACAACGGCTTTTGAAAGCTACGATTGCGGATCAGGATCTGAAGTCATACGCAAAATAGTTATTAGACTTATCCAAGTGGGAGACTGTTGGATTAGTGTCTAAGTCCATAACTATTTTGGTATGTACTTGACCCGATGATGTATGGTCCTTTTGGGTTGCCTTCACCAAAGCAACTTGATAGGATGAATTATAGAGAGAGAGGATTAATTATGATTTATTAATATATTATGAGAATAATATATTAAAGGAGAAATTATATTGTTTAATTAATATTAGTCAATAATTAATTAAGAAATAATTTTGTGGCTAAAAGAGATTAATTAAACTTAGGGGACTAGAACTATCAATTGTGTGATAGTTGAATATTGGGCTAATTGACTCCATATTAGAGGGGTGGACGAATTCTATGGGGAAACCCATTAGAAATCGTCCAAGGCCTCTAAGGAGGGAGTCCATGGGTTGCTTAGGGCCTAAGCAGTCAAATTAGGGTTATGGTATAGAGTGGAAACATAATTGTGTCAACCTACATCCCCATGATGCAGTTATGGTATAGAGTGGAAACATATATTGTATGATGTTAAGTCCATCCAAGTAGCACATAGTTAGCAATATAGTTAATGGATTTGGTTGCATGGATTCTTGGAGGGCGTATTCCGCTTGGTTTACTACTACTGGTTGCGATTAAATGCATTATGAACCTAAGGCGAGTAGTGTGGTGATTCTCTTTTATCTACATGGCGCACAAGGTGCTTGGCCATTTCACTTATACTATGGGGGCCCTTTTTTTTTTGTGTTCCTTACGCTGCTAAGGCTGTCCTAGCCTTGATTGCTATGAGTTGTGGTCTCCAAATGACCATTTCCTCTTTCAAAGAGTGTACACGGTCTGCATAGTTTTCTGGTCCTACTTGTGGGTTTCGTAAAGCATTTGGAATGGTGTTCTTGTTACTTGTAGGGGATCGGATTTACATTGTTGCATACTGGGCTTTGTTTACGGTCTCTATTACTCCATGACGGAGAGTTGGAAACCGGGAGTCAATTCGGGTTAATCGCGGCCCATACGGAAGTGATGCCTGATTTGTGAGGGCGTTGGCTATCGGAGTTCGGTGCATGTTGATTGTGGATCGGGGTGTCTTTCGTGAAGGTACGCCCTAAATTGGATAATAGTCAATTACTCAACTTGTTTTTGCGTGGGTATCGTTTTGTTTCTAGGTATGTCTATTCCAGGAGTACCTATATGGGGTGCTTATGTATTTGGAAAGAGAAAGGTGAAAGGGTCTTCTACCAATAGTAATAAGCTTGTTATGAGTTCCCTTGGCGCTTTCATCCTTGTTTGGCCCTTAGTTGAAATCCTTCCTTTCACAATTCACCTCCTAGTATTCCTTAGGATCCACTTCTGGGTTTTCCTCATGGACTTCTTTAGGTCTCTCCTTGCCCCATTCGTAATTTACCGTGACAGGGTAGTAGAAGTCTTGGCGAGGAATTTCGAGAATCGAGGTACGAGATATACGGGGAAGGTTTAGGTGTGGGAGGGGTTTATAGTATCCTAAAATACTCCCATAGTATTTTAAACTTGATGTTCGATTCTAGTATTCTCTTGTACTCATAGTTGGTAGGTTTTTGGTTTGTTGCAACACCACCATCACTCCCAAGCACATGTTGGTCATATCTCAAATAAATATAGTTGATCAGGCTATATTTATCCCAGATATGATTACATACTGCCTAGATTTGACTGTAGCGTTCAACCTTTAGTTACTTTCGTTTTCTCCTTGTTATGATACTGTGTTAGTAGGCTTGTATACTTTTATAGAATACTTGTCTTTTTAAAGTATACTTTTAGGCAGAGTGTGTTTTAGTCCCATTGTATTTATAGTTGTATATCTTGTATGACTAGATATACCAGTTCACTATAAACAATGCTCTGATACCAATCTGTCACACCCCCGGACCAGACGGCGGAAACGTCCGGAGGTGGGTGACTTCATTGTGCAGTATCATAACAATTGAATATAAATGAAACAGAGCAATCCAAACATCATACATTAAGATAACAAACTTACATTGTTTACATATTGTATTTGTTCTTCGAATTACACAAAAAGACATAAGCAGAAAATTTCCAAACTACAGCTAAATAATCCTGCATCCGCGTCCCTTGTTACCTGCTTACGAGATCCCTGAGAATACAAGTCGTTTTGAAAAGTGTCAACTAAAAAGTTGGTGAGTTCATAAGCATTTTTGTATAAAATCGTTTACACTGGTTTAGAATCGTTCTTATTGTACTTTTAGAAAATCCTATATTTTCTATGAAATCGTTTGAAGCCTTGCTTTGAAAAAACATGGATATATGTGTGCATGTCGTTACTTTTATTCATCCTTATAGGGAGTGATTATGAAAAGTAGTGTAATTTGTAAAGGCGAGCCGTGTTCGAGAATAGTTCTTTTGAATAGTAATAGCCAACCGTTTCCAGAAAAATCCCTTATTTTCAAAAAGAGAATATAGTTGTAAAACTTGTTTTTCTTATCGTGCATAATTGAGTGTGCATTCTAGTTTGTCGTTATCGAAATCGTATAAAATCGTTTTCTCCAGAAAATCCTATATCTTCTGCTATAAAATATTCGTAAGTTCTATTTTCAATTGTGTAACTTGCATATGTGTTAGTTTATCGTTTTCAAAATCGTATACAAATGTCCTCCATAAAGTCATACGTTTTCTGATTTGTAAAATAACAGTATAAGACTCTAATACTTGTTAGGAGAAAGAAATCAACATGGCGATTATGGACTTTCTACGTAATGTACAAGGATAGTCAACACAACAAATGCGGACCATCACTACCATGCGTGGGACAGTCAACACAATGTGCCAAAATTTATTTATGAGGTTTTCCTTGCATAAATTTCTAGTTAATATAACATATTCTAGTGAGTTGTTATAACCATACTAATATGACAGAAGCCTGTTTTGGTGTTTCTCAGGCGCCCTCGATTTGGAAAAGACATTTGTCACCCTAGACTGGCCTGTCTAGCTGTAGCGAACAACGAAGGTGCGGGGTGTTAACCCCGTATAGATCTATACACAAATTCCCGCTCTCCCTCCAGGAGACTCTGGCTATAACTCCTTACAGGATTTTAGACGTACACTAATATTTTTATATTTAAGTACTTTTGAGATTTGTCTGACTAGAATATTAACAACCTTTTGAGCAATCATTAGAGATTCATTATTTTTAGATAAATAATGAAATTCGTACTTATTGAATAGAAATATCGTTCTCGTTCCATATCGTTGATTGTGCTTGTTAACTGGGTACTCGTGTTCGTTCCTTTTCATTTATTGAAAAATAAGTCATTTTAGTCAAGAGAAAAAGTGTCAAGTTATAATTTGTAAAAATTTATAACTGCCGGTTATGACACGCATTTTCTGTTTTATGACATATAGAACATTACTTATGTTGTTGGAGGTTTTACGACAACAGTTTATGACAGGCAAATATTTCTGTCATAAAGGCTCTATTTGTTATTTTCTTGACGCAAACTTTTATATTGAATATTTATAAAATACTCCCTGATAGTTTGCAAATAGTCACAAAGTTCCCATTTTCGAAAATTACTAGAAATAGTGTCATCTTATCAAGGTCCCTTTTTATAAGTTTTATCTCTAGACATGAAAGCATAGTAAAAGGGGTTAAGTTGGACACACCCAATAGTTGGGAGGCTCTTTTGTACACAAAGTATCATCTGTTCCTTATGAAATTGTGAAATCTTACGTTCATGAGGGTATTACTAAAATAATAATTGAATAATATTTCACACACACATACAAACATACGTATGCATGCAATTATTCAAGTATTTAGGCAAGATTTGACTTGTACTCTCCCCAAAAACATTAAAATATTGAAAAAGGTGGGGTATGAAGCTCATCTTGAGTTGGTTGAGGAGTTGTTTGGAGTTATGGAGTGAAGATCTCAAACTTAAACTTTTGGCTGAGATGAGGAACTCCTCTAGGAAGAATGTTGTCTTTAGAAAAACTCCAGGGAAGATTTGAGAATTTTGCTTCTAGCAAGATCCTTACCTTTGCTCTTGGGAGGAATATTTGAGAGAAAATGAGAGTGTTCTTAGGAGTTTACTGAATATGGATATGAGAAGTGAGAGAGTAGTTCACGTTTTCAATAAGGGAAGATAAGGAGTGATTTGACATTTGCTTGGAGTACTGGTGGGTAATGTCTATCACTAAAGGTTAATGCATAGATAAGTGGGATTTGCATGGAAAAGGAGGAATTTACATCACGTCAAACTCCTTATCCTCTTAGAATCCCTTCATAAAAACCTTGGGTATTACTTCATATAAATATTTTTAAAATAATCAATTTTGGCATAAAATGGGGGTCTAAGGGGTTTAAGACATGAAAATTTCGAGTTTGGAGGAAATCCCGACGTCAAAATGCCTCAAAAAGAAGAAAAACTCTGAAAATGACAAAAATGACAAAAATCCGGAGTGTAGCATGGCTTCTGCGAGGGTCCGAAGTCAGCTTCTAATTTCCGGAGTGGGTTCATGGTTTTCCGGAGTCAGCAGGTGAGTTCCGAAGCTGCATGCTCACTTCCGGAGCATCTCCCTCGGATCCGGAGTCAAGCGCGTGTTTGGTTGTCCGGACTGCTGTGCGAAGCTGCCTAGTATTTCCGAAGCAAGCCTTATGCGAGATCTTCCGGACTTGGCTTTGTCCGGACTCACTCTTCCGGACTTGCGAGATTGTCCGAAGCAAAAGGAGTTCCGGAGTTACTAGGGTATTCCGGACCAAGAGGGTTCCGGACCAAGAGGGTCCTTTTGGCTTTTCTCCTCTGGTTTTGGGCTGTTTTCGACTGAGGAAGGTACGTAGAGAGATTTGGGAGAGATTCCACATACTTGGAGAGATTTGGGAGAGATTTCATATTATTGGAGAGATTTGGGAGAGATTTCACATACTTGGAGAGATTTGGGAGAGATTCCACATACTTGGAGATATTTGGGAGATATTTCATATTCTTGGAGAGATTTGGGAGAGATTTCACATACTTGGAGAGATTTCACATACGGGAGAGATTTCACATACTTGGAGAGATTTAGGAGAGATTTCACATACTTGGAGAGATTTGGGAGAGATTTCACATACTTGGAGAGATTTCACATATGGGAGAGATTTCACATACTTGGAGAGATTTGTGAGAGATTTCACATACTTGGAGAGATTTCACATATGGGAGAGATTTCACATACTTGGAGAGATTTAGGAGGGGTTCGATATAATTGGAGATATTTGCATTCTAACTTTACATGGTTCATTAGGAACTCATATGGTACACTTAAATGCGTTAGCACAAATCTCACAATAGTCCTTGCTTACCTGTGGACGAAATTTCCTAGCCAAAAGTGCTAGTTGTGACATATGTGTGCTGGAATATATGGTATATTGGGGACCTTACTAAGCTTTGTACATACTTGTTGTTTATAAAATGTTTTTTTAGGTTGTTTCAGTGAGAAGGGAAAAGGTGCGACATGATTGTACTCGCATCTTTAGTTTGATTATATTTTTGAGACTTTTCGCTCGACTCTATGTTTTGTTTGTATGATGTTGAAACCTAATTGATCTTTATGTTCTTTCTAAAAGATGGCTTTTAGTTTTTTAAATTATATTTCAAAAAAAAAATTTGGTCGAAAATTTGGGACGTTACAAGTTAGTATAAGAACCTTGGTTTGAGGGATTTGGATGAACACGAGCGTGTGTCCAAACTCAAACTAAGGCTTGAGCAATCTTAAAAATATTTTTAGAAAAGAAGGTGTAACACCCATGTCCAGATTGGTTAAACTTAATTGTAGTAAGGACCCAAGATGTAGTTTTGAAGGAAACTATGTGCCACGATGTGTTAATAGTTAATTGGTCGCGTAATATTTTGGACCACCACGATGTGGCAGCTGTTCATGCCCAAGCCCATGTATTTCTAGGGTTTCTCCCATATTTAAGCATCTTAACCCCTATTCTAGCCCATCTTCTTCAGCCTTCATCCATACATTTCGAAACCCTAGCATCTCTTCCATGCAAAGGAGCTTGGTGGCTTGATCTTGAGGTTAATGTCCTCTTTTGGTGAAACTTGAAGAAGAAAGAAGTTCATCTTGGTGTAAGGAAGCAAGGAACAAGCTTAGATCCAACATCTTCTCCACATTTCTGAGTTATCGGAGGTATAAAGTTCATATCATGACCTTTGTGTTTCTTGCTTGATGGTTGAGCCTATTTTTGGATGTTTTGGTCCCATTCTTGGATGCTCTTGGAGTCTGAGGAACTCCAGAACTTGATATGGTTCTCTCATGGTCATGAACTTTTGATGATAGTGAGAAAAAGGTCTTAGCTTGAGTGTTTGTAACGTCCTGAAAATAACAGGGTAAAAATTTCATTTTTAATATAATAAAAACACTAATTTATCCTTTATTCAAACATTTAGAAGTATTTTAAAATAAAATTATCAGAGTACAATCCCAAAATCTCAAAGTTGGAAAAAATATAGGTGTATGCGCTGCGATCAAGCCGGGCTCTTCCCTTTCGAACTGGAAGTACCTGAAACCATAAACCACAAACTGTAAGCACAAAGCTTAGTGAGTTCCCCAAAATACCACATACCATACAAATTATACGAGTCATACATATCAAGCATGAAATAGGAGGTGCTATGTACCAACCATAGTCTTGCCATTATGCCACGAGCTGTATTGTGGTCTTTCCTTGCCAAGCCGGGGACCAAAACCCTGGGTCTTACAGACAAGTGCCAGGAGACACCTCCTGGTCTTCCATTCAAGCATCACACATACAACTAGCATATAATCTACAACTACTTATCTACTTAACCGCCAGAGTCCGAACTCTGGTCTTGAATACAGATCTGCCATGAGCCACCTCCTAGTCTTTCATAAAAATGCCAAGGGCCACCCCCTGGTCTTCCTATAATACATAAACCAAATAGGTCGGCATTGGTGCCTTCGACCCATAGAACAGTGAGGAGACTCACCTCGACAGCTAAACCCACAAATAAATCTCTTACTATAGAACCACTACAATCCTCACGCTATCAAACAAATAACACCCAGTTAACAATTGGGTTCCAATCTAAATCCAACAATCCATATATGGGGTAAAAAGACCATTTTACCCCTCACATAGTTTGGTCCAAGACTAAGGCCCAAACCCCCAATCATAAAGGCCCACAAACCAATAATCATTCCAAAGCCCACTTATGGCCCAATTTTCCAAATAGGGCCCAAACCCTTACATGGGCCTTACCCTAAAGCCCATTAACTTATTCCTAATCCAAAACACTTCTTCTCAGATGGCCCAACAAATCCCCAAACAACCAAGCCTAAAAGGTAGCCCAAACCAAAGCCCAAACATGCGAGGCCCAACAGACCGAGTACTTGGGGCGTACTCAGCATGTACGCGCATTATACTCGCTTGGAGGCTTGTACGCTAAGCGTACCTGCTTGTATGTGTAACGCCCGGTTTCCGGTACGTATTTTAAATATGAATTTTTGCATTTTTACACTGCGACTCGACGAGTTGGAGGCCCCAACTCGTCGAGTAGATGCGAATCTTGAACGCGAGTGGAAGAGTCTACTCGCCGAGTCGGAAGCCCCAAATCGACGAGTAGATCTGTCTGGATGAAACCCTAAATCTTAGGGTTTGCACCCTATTTAAACAACGTATATGGCCTCCACTCCAGCCTCCATCACCCTCAGACCCTATTCTCGAAACCTTAATCAGTTGTGAGTGTTCTTGAGCTTTTTGGTGCCATTTTGTGTGTTTTTGAATCTTGAGAAGAAAGAGGAAGTTTGGGAGATCAAGAGGAATCAAGTAGATCCAAAGATTTTGTCACATTCCTAACTCAGTTGAGGTAATAAGTCTGTACCTTGTTCATGCATTCATTAGATCTCTCCATGGGGTAGTTTAGGGCCATTTGGAGCTCATTATGGAACCATTCATGGATGCAAGCTTGTTTTGATGTTAGGACTTCGGATCCAGAGTCTTAGAGGGACTCCATGGCATAAAGGTTTCAACTTTATGGCAATGGGAGTCTCATGCATCTTATGGAACATTTTTTAGGACTTTATCGACTACTTAACCCATGTATGCACGTAAAGTTTGTAACTTTACGTGCTATATCGATCCTAGGAGGTCAGATCTATGTTCTGGATGCATTATGCCCGACTGAAATCGACTGGGTAGACTTAAACTTTAGGGGACTCGACGAGTCGTTCATATGACTCGGCGAGTCGGGTCATGGTTCCCCAACCTTTTTTTGTTTCTGAGCAATATGGTTGAGTCTAGAAGGGGACTCGAAACGATGGACGTGAATATGAACTTGAAGATCAAAGAACTCGACGAGTTCAAGGATGAACTCGGCGAGGTCAAGGCAGTTTCCCGACTGACATGAAGAGGAACTCCACGAGTCAAGTGTAACATCCATAAAAACCATGCCAAATTTAAACTTTTAAAAACATTTCAAAACCATTAAACATTACAATTTTGTTTTCAAAAATAGTATAATATCATAGTATCCCAGAAACAAAATCATGAATGTGAGGAGCTGTACGATCATGCCTTTGCTTTCCCGCGATCGTCTGATGTACCCGAAACAAAACTGAAACTGTAAGCCCAAAGCTTAGTAAGTTCTGTCACACCCCCAAACCGAAACGGCGGAAACGTTCGGGGGCGGAGGACGTCATGTCAAGTATCACAACACATGCATTATAGTAATCAAAGTAACAACAACCATCGTATTGATAATATAATATTTACATTATGTTCAAAACATTACTTGAAATACATAGAAAGTATAACAAAAGATAAGATGTAAAGCTCTGTCTTCGCAACACCTGGGAGAGAGTACCTATCTACTAATGACCCTGAGAATACAAGTGGTTTGAAAATGTGTCAACATTAAAGTTGGTAAGTTCATAAGTATTTTTGTTATAGAAAGTATATCCTTTATTCTTTTGAAAAGTTCGCCAGTTCCTCCAGAAAATCCTTTATTTTCTTCTGATAAATGATAAGTAAAACGACTCATGATTGTTCCTTCTATGAGTACTTAGTGAATACAAGTCATATACATTTAGATCGAACAGATAGTCGACTGTGTGGCTCTGGCCCAAGCCCACAACCTTAACATTAAGTTTAATGATCCTTTAATTTGAAAACGTCCCTTAAGCAAATCCTATATTTTCTTAATAAGTAAAATGACTAAAGTTAATCCTTCTGTAATCATTCGGTGAATACTAATTATATATAATACAAATTGATTAGACAGTTGAATGTGTGAATCTGGCCTAAGTCCACAACCGAACAAGGAACAGAAAATGAGGCGGAAATCACACATTCCACTGTCTACCAGATCTTTATTATATATAATCCTAATGTATTCATCAAGTAATTACATAATTAACATTAACGAATCTCTTGGTAAAATGGTAACCACAATAGTTCCTTCTATAATCACTTAGTTTATACTAACTATATATAACCTAATATCGAACGGACAGTTGAATGTGTGAATCTGCCCTAAGCCCACAACCAAACAAGGAACATGAAATTAGGTGAAAGTCACACATTCCACTGCCTATCGTATATTATTTATATATAATTTGAATGTATAAACTAAGGAATTATAGAATTAACCATAAAGTTCCTTTGTGTAATACTAGTTTAATAATAAATATTGAACCTTTTGTAAATAAGTTTCTAGTTTCACTAACTATATTGTGAAACATTGTTTTCGGTGATAAATATTATTGTTTTCAAAAAGTTCCATCGAAAACTGTTTATCATCCAAAATAACGATGTAAACCATAGAAAATCATATATTTTCTATCAAACCGATTTGTAGTCTTTAACGCTCCAAGACCGAGAAGCAAAAGTATAATTACCATACTTAGCTTAATGATACCCAATTTTGTTTATCAGTAACCCTATCTGAACATGTAATTACCCTGAAAACTCGACATGACGGTACTACCCTCCTATGATTACTCAGTACACACGAGCTGTATAATACCGAGATCGAATAGACAATTGAATGGGTGAATCTGCCCTAAGCCCACAACCAAACAAGGAACAGGAAATGAGGCGGAAGTCACGCATTCCACTGTCTATCAAACTTCAATTTTATCTAACCCTATTGTATATACTGAGAAATCATATAGTTAGTATCCCTTGGGAAAGTTTAGGAAAAGTATATATTTATGTAAATAATTAGTTAATACTATTGTGAATATTCATTATAACCATACTGATACAAAGTTAGTCCCGTATAGATCTATACACCGACTCGCGCTCTCCCTCAAGAAGACTCTGGTTATAATTAAGATTCTAACGGGTACCCTGAGTGATACATCGAGTGGTTCACAATCCTGTATTAATTATTTACATAAAATGTAAAACATTTTTATAATTAACAAGTAATTTTGTAAAAAGATTTCCTTTTGTTTCATAAACTATACTTATTATAGTTTATAAGTTAATTTCCATGTTTTAACCTGGATTTCTATAAAATAGTTCCTATGATCCATAAACCATACCTATTATAGTTTATAAGTTGATTTCTATGATTTTAACAAGTTTCAAGTTCAAATACATTTAAACAGTAAGAAAACATAATAAGTAAATTATGTTTTTAAACACAAGTAAATTATGGGGGTATGAACTCACTTTATTTGAGGGATTCAAATAGAAGATTTGGTAGAGATTGGTAAGTTTCCCGAGTGAAATCCTAAAGCACAAACGAGTCCTATTTAGCATATTATGATACATATAGGCATACAATTAGTGAATCTAACTACAAAGGCGATTGGAAAACAACCTAGGATGCACGAATAACTCACCAAAAGAGTGCTAGAAGCAAGTTAGAAGGCTGAAATGGTGGTCACGGCCCTAAGGAGGGTTCACGCCCCAAGAACACATGAGTGTTCACGGCTCATGTTGAAGGGTTCACGGCCCACATGAAGGGTTCACGACCCAGAAATGATGAAGAACACTTGAAGATCTTGTTGTTTGGTGAGTGTTTGAAGGCCCTTTGACGTATTCCAAGAAGATGGTAACAAAAAGGGATGAAAAAGAGTGAAAGATGAAGTTCTTGTGGATGATACTTGAGAGAGATTTGGGAGGATCGCGGCTGGAAGATGAGAAATGTGGTGAAAATGGCTAACACTCATATATATATGCGAGGGTTCACGATCCGAGGGGTTCACAGTCCGAAGTCGGCAAATGGTTCACGGTCATGAACCTTGTACACGGCCCGAAGGCGGTGAAGTGTTCACGGCTCCGAAGTTCACGGCTCCGAAGCTGTTCACGACCGCGAAGGGTTTGCTGCCATGCGAAGGTTCTAGATTCCTAAGGCTTTTCCCTTCCATCTATAACACACTTAGATACAATGCTTCAAAACTTGTAAATCGATAATCCATCTAATTTAAGATAATGGAAGGAATAAGTTTGACCAAAGTTGACTTTACGAGAATAAAATTTTCGGGTTGTCACAGTTCCCCCAAAATACCCATACATACAACAATATACATATAATCACAGACAGCATACTATGGGTCCAGTCAACCATCGGGTTGGAATACCCCAGGCCCTCAACCATCTGGGTGGAATGCCAACATACTATGGGTCCAATCATCCTCGGCATGGAATACCCTAGGCCCACAACCAACAGGTTGGAATTCCCACATACTACAAGTCCAATCAACCTCGGGATGGAATACTCACGACCCACAATCATCGGGTTGGAATGCCCAGGTCTATTGGCTTTCGCACAAAGCAGATAAGCCTCAACCACCAATCAAACATGTGCAGATATAACAGATAATCACATAACAGTCAATAGACAAGCAAACCGATCTAACGAATCATAGCCACATAATAACATAATACCATCCTATCTAACAGGATACCGATCTAACAGATCATACTAGCGTAGCATATCAAGATAACAATCTAAAGGGCCGGCATTGGTACCTTCGACCCTTGAGTATAGTGAGGAAAACTCACCTTGCAAATGTCAAACTGAATAGACAGCTCAAACTCTCGAATCACAACCACGCACTCCACCAACTATATTTACCATAAAACCGTTCCGTAAATCTCCAATTTACCAAAATACCCCTAGCAGTCACACTGGTCAACCCTTGGTCAAAGTCAAGGTCAACGGTCAAGGTCAACAGTCCATGTTGACCCGAATCGTCGAGTGTAGCTCACTGACTCGTCAAGTTCTTCCAGAACTCGAGAAGTCATGAATCCCCCAGTTGACTCGTCGAGTTTCCAGACAACTCGCCGAGTCCCTGTGTATCTAAAGGTCGAGAAAACCCTAACTGACTCGTCGAGTCGTCCTTCTGACTCGCCGAGTTCATGCAGAAACCCTCAAGGCTAATCTTCATCGGACTCGCCGAGTTGGCCATGCAACTCGTCAAGTCCCTTCATTCCTTTCTCCATTTAGATGCTTTTAAGCTACCCCCAAAGCTCCATATTGCAGATCAACCTTCCCAAGGCATGTTTGTCACGTAAAGTTGCAAACTTTACGTGCATGCAAGGCTCTAAAGGCTTAGACTACCAAATCCAAGCTTATAATAGGGTTTAACTCAAAAGGGAAGGCTCATACTTGCTAAAGCTTGAGACTTTATAGCTATAGAGACGAAGATGAGTTCAGATCTGAAGTTGCAACTTCAAATCCTAGCCCATACCCGAAAATGGTTAACATACATGCTAGAAAAGTCCTAATCTTAAACATGAAGAGATCTAGAAGGAGGAAAGTCAAGGTACCGACTTGTTACCTTCAAAATGATGCCAATAAGCAGAAGAGTCAGATCCACCGGCTCCTTTTTGCTCCAATCCTCTTATACTTCAATCCTTTTTCTTCCAAATCACCTTCCAAGCTTTAAAATCACACAAAATGGTGAGCACATGCGAATTAGGGTTTCAGAGCTCAAGGGGACGGTGAGGGGAGGCTAATGATCCTTTAAATAGGGTGCTAGACCCTGGAAATTAGGGTTTTATCCGGCAGCTCCAACTCGTCGAGTTGGTCACTTAAAACCCGCAGCCAAATTAGTTCCTACTCGACGAGTCAGGGCATCCAAATCGTCGAGTCGACCTTTCTACATGAAAATATAAGATTGTAAGGTTTATACCTGAGAGTCGGGGTGTTACAATTCTCCCCCACTTGAACTAGAATTTTTCCTTGAAGTCCGCTGCGGTGAACAATTCCGGATAATGCTCCTGCATCTCAGCCTCCGGCTCCCAAGTCCACTCAGACCCTCTTCGGTGCTCCCATTGTACCTTTACTAAAGGCACCTCCTTGTTCCGTAGAACCTTCACTTTCCTCTCCAGAATGGCTATCGGCCTCTCCACGTAATTCAGGCACTCGTCGACCTGTATGTCATCCAAGGACACCACCACCTCCTCATCCAATACGCACTTTCGCAACTGGGACACGTGGAAAGTGCTGTGGATCTGACTAAGCTCCTCTGGAATCTCTAGTCTATATGACACCTTGCCAACCCTGGCAATGATCCTGAACGGCCCAATGTATCGGGGGACCAATTTCCCCCTCTTCTTGAAGTGGATCACACCATTCCAGGGCGAGACCTTCAGGAGTACCATGTCATCGACCTGAAACTCTAACTCAGATTGGCGTCGGTAGGCGTAGCTCTTCTGCCAACTCTGTGCGGTCTGTAACCGTTGTCTGATCTGCTGAATCCTCTCGGTAGTCTGCAGGACCACCTCGGTCTAACCCATCACTCTGTGACCGACCTCCCCCCAACAAACTGGGGGGCGACATCTCCGTCCATACAACAGCTCATATGGTGGGGCACCAATACTGGAATGAAAGCTGTTGTTGTAGGAGAACTCCACGAGGGGTTGGTAGGAGTCCCAGCTCCCACCGAAATCAATAACGCAAGCTCTCAACATATCCTCAAGGGTCTGTATGGTCCACTCGCTCTGGCCATCTGTTTGTGGATGATAGGTTGTGCTGAAGTGCAGACGTGTGCCCAGTTCCTCGTGGAACTTCTGCCAGAAACGGGAGGTGAACCTAACATCGCGGTTTGAGACAATAGAGACCGGTACCCCATGACGAGCAACGATCTCGCAGATATACAAGTCGGCCAGCTTCTCGGCCGAAGAACTTTCTCGTATCGCTAAGAAGTGGGCACTCTTGGTTAATCGATCCACGATGATCCAAATGTTGGGTTATGAGCATTCTAACACTCCTAAGTGTACATGCAACCCTAAATACCTTGGATCTATGTTTTCTCTATTATACATACAATTATGAACATCCAAGGTATTATCCTAATCTAGCATACAAAATAATAAATATAACAAGATAGAATACATACCTCTTTGATGTAGAATGTCTTCATGAAGCTTTAGTGCCTAGTGCCCCAAGTGTGACACCTCAAATGGTTCACACAACACCAAATACACTTGGAATAACTTGAGAGAAACTTGAACACTCCTTGAAATCGTCTAGCCCTCACACTCACACATTAGTGCATGATTTCTTGAGCCATGGGATTCTTTTATATGGTGGCTATTAGGGTTACACCATGTAACTCATAACTTTACCCATTCCTTATGCTCCATGGATTTTAACCTCCATGGAGTATCCATGGGTCACCCCATGGACTTAGTCCAACATAAGGAATCTTGGATCACAAGCCCACATATATAAGAATGAATGATTTACACAATCAACCCATATATTTAATTAGTCTCCTTTTGATCACTTAATTAATTCCAAATTAATTCTTGATCAATACTAATTAAATAACCTTATTAATATATTAGAACTTATAATATATTAACCAACCTTAAGTGTTATTTCTCTCATTATAGTCTATCCAAATGCATGATGCCATGCAACCCAAATGGACCATGCCGGGTCGGGTCAAGTCTTACCAATTATAGTTATGGACTTAGACATTAATCCAACAGTCTCCCACTTGGATAAGTCTAAAACTATTATTGCGTATGACTTCAGGAACCGATCAACAATCGTAGCTCTCAAAAGCTTCTGTCGAACTCTGACCTTGTCGATGAACTCTGACCTTTGTCAATGACTTGTCCATTAGATAAGGGATCATATGTTCCTCCATTCTAGATATCATATGGACTGAGACATGGATTATCAATCATTCTCTCTGTCCATTTGTTGTTTCCCGATTTCCGATTCATGATGACTGACTGATTGAACAAATCAAATCAGTCCTGGCTTGGCCAAGCACTCACATGTATCATCTTTAAATCATCGAGGGGCCCACAGATATCGCTTTTATCCCGAAGGTAAAAGAAATGGATAAACTTCGAATCATATGGCTTGTTCTACTACTTGTTGAATCATACACAAAGGCACGTTTTATAACATCGAGTTACCAATGCGTTTTCGTGCAATCAATGTATAACCAACTCATAGTAACAACTCATATCTCTAGGTTTGAAGAATATAAGATATTATCGTCTCATGATCACTCGTGATAAAATCCATGAAGTGATTCAAATGAGCGCGGGTTGAATCCAATACTCAGAACTTATGAGCACTCATGAGTGTTGTAGCACCACTTTTGTCCACCAACTTGGACCTCTACAAACCAACCCATGACAGTCTTGATTCATATCTACTTCCAACATATGACCGACTGTGGATGGTTTGAATAACTTAATCATTCAGGAAGAGCGACTTAGTTATTCTGGAAGTCAAAACATGCAAAGTGAAACACAAGAATAAATGAATCAAATATGGTATCAAACCCTATGAATATAAATAAACACTTTTATTTATCACCATACTGATTACTCATTATTCATTGTTTCGGTTTTATCAACTTTATACTTGAATTTAAAACGATAGTTGTCCCATGCTCCAAGCATGTACACTATGTTTTCTAAACACTAGTCATGCCATACACCAAGTATGCATACTATGTTTGTCTATGATCTTTACTTTGTAAAATAGATCAATTGAACATCACTCCAATGATCCTCTTTTCACAGTCCCAAATCCTTACTGCAAATGCAAGAATTCCAAATTCATGCCATTTACTGAAATCTGTTAGATTCTAAACTTATATGCATTGATCCTCTTAATGATTATGCACGAAGTCAGAAAGACTTGACAACAATCATTACAGAGCATTCCAAAGGAGATCAGCTCCTTGGAAACATCCTTCTTTCATTAAGTTTCCTAATCTTACACAGATTGAATAATTTCTAACTTTGAAACATTTCCATATTCCATTTTGACTATCACTTCTGAACAAGAGTTGCCTCCTTACAGATTATGTCAATATGGTCCTTCCAGAATTAACATTATACTTCCAACTGTCCTTGAGCAACCAATCTTTGGTAAACCTTAGATTGTCCTTGACAATTGCTTAATTATTTTAGTCATATCCAATTCTAGACCTTTTCCCTTCATAATGCCCCAGGCATTTGGAAAATTTTAGAAAGGATGAATATAGCACATGTAATCGATCCTATATCCGAAGCTTATGGGACACGATTCATGATGTCTCACATAAAGACTAAACCAGTCTTTTGCTATAATATTTCCATTTCAATTTGCCAAGTTCTCAAAATTCAGATTATGAAAAGGGATGCCGTAATCATAATCGAATTTTAGAACGCAAATAATGGACCCATATATAGAATTTCCTTATGTTGAGCCATTCCAACATGAAATTCATATATATATCCTTGATTAAATACGATTAAAATCTCAATCTAAGCTTGTAGAATTGAAATGAAGTATAATTTCCTCTCCCTTAATTATAGCAAAACAACTTTTTCAACCCCTGCAACCTCACGAATTGAAACTTTTGTTTTCTATAATTAACATTGCTAACTTGCAACCTTTGTCATAATTATCATGCTCCCACTAACATGATGATTATTAGCATAACACTTATGCTCCCACTAGCTTTGACATGTACTCAGAAATCAGCTGACTTTCTTACCAAAGTTCATATTTCTGATACTAGATTGTTTTGATAAAACTTTATCAAAATCATACACCTCTCTTAGATAGCTCACATGTGTGTCTAAACAATTTTAGAACTATGAAAAGGGATGCCGTAATCATAGTCTCAATTGTTTAGACCTTTGCCACTTCTTACAAGTCCATGTTAGTGTGTCGGTAAACCACACACGCTCCACTAACGACTTTGAGAATGCAAATATCACAATTGCTATCTAGCTAAAATCTACTTAGTGAAAGTGTTTCCTCACCATCATTTTCATGAATCGGAGAGAAACCTTATGACACTTAGATTTAATAGTGTATGTGTTCTTATCCATGTGAATTTGTCAAAACCATAATCACAAGACAAGGTTAGTGACAAATCCAAACTCATATTGATTAAACTTGTGCAATCTTAAATTCTTGCCATTTGGCAGCTCAGGTGCCTGCCATTGCTTCCAAGTAGTTGTGCAACCAATTGAGAACTCTCAGAACTCCTATGCAAAGCCAACTTGAATAGGCACAAAAATTTCAACACGATAGGTTATAAACCTCAAGTCGTGTGCTAGTGAAGGACTTTAGGTTTTATTCTTGATTAAGTCTTGAAACTTTCAAGAGCTTTAAGACTCCCACTGTCCTCTTGACATATAAGACTCCCTTGTCAAATATTCAAGAGATAGTGCGGATTCTTTATCAAGACTAACACTTTACACAATTGGCCTAAGTTGGTCTCTGTTTAATCCAAAACATCACAACTTACCAATTTCAAATGTACAAGAGTAGATAACCTTTTACTCTTACATTTGACTAGTGTTAACAAACCCTCTTTAAGATATGTCACTCAAGTTACAATCTTGGAGTATGACTCTAAGAATTGTTTTGGAACGAAGTATGACTCATCTTTTTGATTTAACCATTTCAACAATTCATGACTCCTCTTCTTAGTCATAAGAATGCACTAAGATGACTTTAGAGGACCAATTGTGATATGGTATCTTAATCATTAAGATGATCATAAACATGATACTAAAGTACTCTCCCATCTTTTCAGATTTGAGAAACTTTTATCTTTCTGCCATATTTTGATTCTTCTTATTCGTTCTGTCTCACATTGAAACTTCTCCAATGCTACAGACTTATACTTAAACTTATAAGTATAACCATATTTACTGAACTTAAGTAAATCATGACGAATAGTCTTCTTGATCTTTTGTGGTGGACTTGACCAGTACACAAGAATGTGTACTCGATCCCTTAGTCCTTTCCTTATTCACATAAGGAATTAGTCTTAATTTTCCAAGCTGAAAGTTCTCATTCATCATACTATACAACTTGCATGATTCCAAGTTTCGGTCCAATTGAACCTTGGGTGATGAGAATCTTTCCTTATTTGGTAATATTAGACACTACCACAACCGAAAGAATCAAATCCATTTTTCCAATATTGCTATCAATGGAATCTTATAAGTAACAACTTTTCACAAATGCCATTGTAAGGATACTTAAAATAAATAAAATCAAAACCTTTTTCTTTTATTTTAAAACTTTGCGGAAAAACTTATCCTTACAATCCATATGAAAACCTTGTTGTTAACTATTCCTAAGCAATATAAATATCATAACTCTTAAGTAATAGCCCAAAATTCTGATCACCGAACCATGCGATTGAAATCCATCTTCGCGATCAGAATCAGCATGTACTTAATAGAGTTAGACAATGGACTTTACCTGAAGTAGAGCCAAACTTATTGACTTTAACATCCTTAGGTAAATTTGGCAGCTTCGTAACCAATGCCCCTTCCTTTGGCAATAGTTACCTATGGACCCTTGATAATGGGACTATCTAGGACTTCGCCTCTCTCTTTACCATTGGGTCAACCGAGTTGACTATGGCCAATCCCTTTCCATTGGGAAGAGAGAGCTTTACTGGATATCCAATGTCATCATTGTCAATGTCCATAGCGTTTTAGGAAGTTGATCTTAGCAAATAGATAAGATCATTAAGGGTCTTGTCTTAGTCTGTTTCATAGGATTCCCAAAAGAACTCACTATGTGACTTAGAAAGTAGTTGAGCCACCAACTTTCTCAAGACTTTGACACCCAACTCTCCCGGCTTGTCAATATGTGACTACATCTCCAAGATGTGATCACACCTAGACCTTGCCTTGCCAATAGGGCTTGAGTGACCTTAAACTTTTTAGGAACTTGTGGGTTAGGGAGAATAATTGGAGGAGGTGAAAGAAGTATGATATCCATGGGACATCATCTTCATTTAGGAAAGCTTGTTTCAAGAGATTTGGGAAGATCATAAATGTCTAGACCAGACATCTTTTTGGGAGATATTCAAGATAGTTGATTTAAAGTCCTTAATATGACACCCAATATGAAATATTAAGGCTAGGACCCAACAAACTATTTTATAACTTAGAAGAGGGATGCCATAATCCAAGCTATAAAATATTTGAAGGTAGGTGAATGACGATTCACCAACTTCCACCATGAAAAACGAAATAATTTATTAGGTTTTAATTGGATTTGAAAGTCTTAGA
The DNA here is from genome assembly GCF_052849685.1 of Lactuca virosa. NCBI lineage: Eukaryota > Viridiplantae > Streptophyta > Magnoliopsida > Asterales > Asteraceae > Lactuca > Lactuca virosa. The sequence continues at coordinate 138,416,227 of NC_136430.1, forward strand.
TCTTTGAGATTCATTGAACTGTTCAAATGCATGTTTCAATCTCGAGTGTGCCCTTCAGGTTTTGTGACTGGGATGCCGAGGATCACAAAACAAGGTGTGAATAACCATGCAAATATACTTGGTACCCTTAATATTTACCCCTTAATCAGTGTGCCGGTTAACCACACACGCTCAACCGATACTATGATAAATATTAAGTTACCCTTTGCCTACCTTGTTAAGTCCAGGTTAGTGTGCCGGTTAACCACACACGCTCCACTAACGACTTAAGCAAAGTGCAAAGTGTAATTTCATGGGTTAGCACCAAATTCACATTTTCCTAAGTAACTAAAATTGGGTATTAATAAGATTTTAGTTACTTAGTATTTATCATTAATACTTTTAATGAAAGGAGAATTATAGTCCTTGTCCTACCCGTTCGGCTAACGACCCTCCACCAGTCAAGGAAGCGGTGGGTGAGAGTGGACACCCATTAAACTGCCATTTTATAGGCAGTAACCTTATACCCCCCTTATAGACCGGCTTCGTGAATGAGGCCTACTAACGGTAAGACTGACTTTACTCTTATACATATATATAAATATTATTAACTTATAATATTATAAAGTATAAGGGTTGAATTTTAACTTTTAAAATTCTAAGGGCTAACTTGGAATTAAAGTATTCATAAGTGAAAACTTTTCAAATTCCAAAACTTGAGGGCAAGTTTTGAAACTATTGAAAACTAATTAATTCCATAACTTATGAGTTTAAAGTAGTTTTAATTAAAAAAAAAACACTTCAAGTTCCATAACTTGAGGACAAGTTATGGAAGACTTTAAACTAATTAATAAAAAAAAATAACTTTTTTTTATTGTAACTTATGGAACTAATTAAGGTTACACTTTTTTTTTTAATTTAATGAAGAGACTCTTGAACCTCCATAACTTGAGGACAAGTTATGGAGTCATAAAACCATTTAATTAGAACTAGACTCTTCATTTTGTAACCTTTGCTAACTTTTATGAGTTTTATGATTCTTAAATGTGACTTTTCATATAACTTGAGGACAAGTTACAAAAACATACTTTGGAATCAACTCTTAGATTAAAATGGATTGAAAACAACTATTTCACACAACTTTTCTATTAATCTAAGAACCTCATAAGAACAAGATAATTCAAATCATCAATCTTCAAGAAATTAGCATGAACATACAAACTAATACAAATCTTGAAATTATGACAATTATCTTAGAAATTGGATTAGCATGAACATTACCACATCAAAACAAGTTTATAAGTCCAAAAACATCTTAGGGTAATGTTCCTAGTCCAATTCCAGCCAAAACAATCGAATATATGCATCCAACTCGATTTTTCAGCTACTTTTGCAAGTATAACAAGAAAACAAGCCTTGGCTCTGATACCACTGTTGGGTTATGAGCATTCTAACACTCCTAAGTGTACATGCAACCCTAAATACCTTGGATCTATGTTTTCTCTATTATACATACAATTATGAACATCCAAGGTATTATCCTAATCTAGCATACAAAATAATAAATATAACAAGATAGAATACATACCTCTTTGATGTAGAATGTCTTCTTGAAGCTTTAGTGCCTAGTGCCCCAAGTGTGACACCTCAAATGGTTCACACAACACCAAATACACTTGGAATAACTTGAGAGAAACTTGAACACTCCTTGAAATCGTCTAGCCCTCACACTCACACATTAGTGCATGATTTCTTGAGCCATGGGATTCTTTTATATGGTGGCTATTAGGGTTACACCATGTAACTCATAACTTTACCTATTCCTTATGCTCCATCGATTTTAACCTCCATGGAGTATCCATGGGTCACCCCATGGACTTAGTCCAACATAAGGAATCTTGGATCACAAGCCCACATATATAAGAATGAATGATTTACACAATCAACCCATATATTTAATTAGTCTCCTTTTGATAACTTAATTAATTCCAAATTAATTCTTGATCAATACTAATTAAATAACATTATTATTATATTAGAACTTATAATATATTAACCAACCTTAAGTGTTATTTCTCTCATTATAGTCTATCCAAATGCATGATGCCATGCAACCCAAATGGACCATGCCGGGTCGGGTCAAGTCTTACCAATTATAGTTATGGACTTAGACATTAATCCAACACCAAATAACGTCGAAGCCTCTCGCCGTCCTCGGAAGCTTGGTGATCAAATCCATTGTGATCTGTTCCCACTTCCACATGGGAATCTCCAGGGGCTGTAGCTGACCATGTGGCCTCTGATGCTCGACCTTGGCCATCCGGCAGGTCAAGCACCTCTCAACGTACCATGCGATCTCTCTCTTCATGCCTGGCCACCAATAACTCAAACGCAAATCCCGGTACATCTTGGTGGCCCCTGGATGAATAGAGAAGCGAGACTTATGAGCCTCCTCCAATATAGTTTGTCTGACCCCACCAGACATCTGAACCTAGACCCGACCGTAGCAGGTCAATAGCCCCCGACTATCCTGCACAAACCGGGTGTTCTCACCCCTAATCTTTTCCAGCTTCCAATTCTCCTGACGCATACCATCAGTCTGAGCATCCCTGATTAAACCCACAAGTGGAGAATCAACTGATATCCTCATACAAGTCGTTGGGGTAGATGATCCAGCTGACTTGCGGCTCAGAGCATCCGTAACCACGTTCGTTTTACCTGGGTGGTAAATGATCTCGCATTCATGGTCCTTGACTACATCCAGCCACCTGCGCTGTCTCATGTTTAGGTTCGGCTGATCCATGATGTGTCTCAGGCTCTTATGGTCCGTGTATATAGTACAGCGGACCCTATAGAGATAATGTCTCCAAATATTGAAAGCGAATACCTCCGATCCCAGCTCCAGATCATGAGTAGGGTATCTCGTCTCGTGCGGCTTCAGCTGCCGTGACGCGTAGGCTATCACACATCCTCTCTGCATGAGGACCGCTCCCAGACCCGTGATGGATGCATCACAGAACATTAAAAAATCCTCAACTCCCTCCGGGAGAGTCAAGATTAGAGCCTCGCATAGTCGCTGTCGGAGGGTCTCAAACGCCCTCTGCTTCTCGAGGCCCCACCGGTAGTACCCTGCCAATCCCAGAAAACTCCTGATATCTGAAGGAGATTTCGGAACCTCCCATTGCATAACCGCCTCAATTTTGGCCGGATCGACCAAAATCTCCTCCTGGTTAACGAGGTGTCCGAGGAACTGAACCTCTCGTAACCAAAACTCACACTTCGAGAACTTGGCATAAAGCCGTTCCCGCCTCAGAACATCCAATAACTCCCGAAGATGCTCCTCATACTACTCTCGGGTCTTGGAATATACCAAGATATCGTCTATGAATACAATGACCGAGCGATCGAGCATCGGTCTGCAAACCCGATTCATCAGGTCCATGAATACTGTTGGGGCGTTGGTGAGGCCAAACGGCATCACCACGAACTCGTAGTGTCCATAACGAGTCGGAAACGCGGTCTTCGCCACGTCCTCCACCCTAACTCTGACCTGATGGTACCCGGACCTGAGGTCTATCTTGGAGAACCTAGATTCCCCCTGCAACTAATCGAAAAGGTCATCTATCCACGGGAGTGCATAACGGTTCTTCACCGTCAACTTGTTCAACTCCGGGTAGTCAATGCACATCCGGTGTGAACCATCCTTCTTCCTGACGAAGAGAATCGGTGCTCCCCATGGGGAACTGCTCGGATGGATGAACTATTTACGCAGCAGTTCCTGCAGCTGTGATGACAGCTCCTGCATCTCTGGTGGTGCCAACCTGACCCTAGGTCTATCCTAAACTCAACCTACCTCTCCGGAGGCACTCCTGGTAACTCCTCCGGGAATACGTCAGCAAACGCCCTGACCACTGGAACCTTTGAAACTGAAATATGATCCCTGACTCGCGTATCCACTACATATGCTAGATAACACGCACACCCATGCTGAATATACTGCCGAGCCCTGGCGGCTGAACAAAACCCTGATCCCACTATGGTGCCCTCGCCATAGACAATCAGTTCTCCCCCACTTGGGGTTCAAACTACTACCCGCTGACCCTCACAATCAATCATGGCACCGAAGCAACTAAGCCAGTCCATACCCACTATCACGCACACATCCCTCATGGGAATCAGAATCAAGTCTATCAGGAAAGACAACCCGAAGATCTCCAACTCACACCCCTGGTAGACTGAAGAAGCAGAAACCCCGTGTTCTTTAGCGATAGAGACTCGCAACGGACACTCTAGCTCTCCTACCAGCACACTGCACTCCCTACTAAATGTCTGAGATACAAATGACCAACTCGCTCCCGAGTCAAATAAAACCAATATAGGCAAGGAGTTCACTAAAAACGTACCTAATCACAGGTACAAACTGATAAGCATAAAACATATATAATCAGTAAGATAAGGGATAGAAACATACCAGCAACCACATCTGGTGCTGCCTTGGCCTCCTCTGTTGTGGGCTGGAAGACGCGTCCCTGAGCTTTCGGGGGCTGCGCTCTACCCTGCCTCCCGTCTGTAATCCTCAGTGTAGCCGGTGCGGGAGCCTGCGCCGGTTTGGTGGCTAGTAGGGGAAACTAGGCGTTCATATGGCCCACCTGCTCACAATGGTAACAAAGTCTGACTCCGGGAGTCGGAGTCTGCTGCCTGCAATCCCTGGCAAGATGGCCCAGCTTTCCACATCGGTGGCACCCGCTTCCTGATCGACAAATCCCCGAATGAGCCTTTTCGCACTTCCCACAAGTGCGACCTGGCTGTCCCCCAGATCTGGTATCAGCGGTCTTAGACAGCTCTAGCTCCGGTTGTGACTGTGCCTGGGACTGCGGCTACTCCCTCAACTGCAACTCAATCTCTAGCTCACGCCGCCTAGCGACCTCCTTTAACTCCAGTAGCGTATCACATCGCTGGGTGGCAACACACTGACGGATGTCAGTCCTGAGCATGCTCAGATAACGTGTCATCTGAGCCTACTCAGAAGCAAACTCCGTGCAAAGCATCGCCCTCTCGGTAAACATGCGGGTGATCTCCGTCACCGACTCTGTACCCTGTCTCAGATCTAAGAACTCATGTGACAACCGCTCACGCTCGACCGGTGGAATGTAGCGAGCGCGGAACATGTTGAATTAGGTTTCTAAGCCCATAACTATAATTGGTATGTACTTGACCCGAGAGTAGCATGGTCCATTTGGGTTGCATATCATCAGGACAATTTGTTAGGATGGACTTTTGAGAAGAGGTTATTTATGGTTTATTAATATATTATAAGTTATGATATATTAATATGAAATCATATGATTTAATTAGTATTGATCAAGAATTAGTTTGGAATTAATTTAGTGATCAAAAGAGACTAGTTAAATTAATGGGGACTAATTGTGTAAATTAGTTCTATTTATATGTTGGGCTTATGATCCATGTTGGACTAAGTTTATGTATGGATACATAAAGAGTTGGGCCACATGAGCCATGGATCATAAACCCATGGGTATGGGTTAGGGTTAACCCATGACCTTTGGAATCCTACGTATAAATATGTTACTCCATAGCCAAAATCGTGAATACTAGTTCTTGGAGCATATGGATGGTTTTGGTGTATGAAGATTCTCTCTCAAAATGTCATCCTTTGTCCATGGTGTGTTGTGATTCCATTTGAGGCATCCACACTATTGGTGCTAAGTTCTTAAAGGCCAAATACTACAAGTTCTACAAGCTACACAAAGAGGTAAACTCCTAACTAGTATTTTATGTTGTTTATGTCATTTGTATGCTAGTTTTAGGCTTAAAGCTTTGGAAACAATATTGCATGTATAATTAGAGAAAACATAGATCGAAAGCTTTTAGGGTTATATATGCACCATAGGATGTTGTAGTATACTAAAACCCGACAGTGATATCAGAGCCTAGGGTTGGTTTCTAGTATACTTGATGCTTATTGGTTTTTAAAGCAAGAAAAAATGTTTTTTTTGGAATCTGCTTGTTCACCACGAGGTGGTAAAATTTACCACGAGGTGGTGACTGTTCAGTGAAAAAAATATTTAGTTTTTTGGCCTGTTTTGGATTAGGATCGTTACCATAAAATGTTTTTGTTCATAAAATTTGATTTTGTTGCTTTAGTAATGATTATCCTCATCCAAAAACAAAATAATTGTCAAAGTTTCAAGACTTGTATTAGTTTATATGATTAGGCTAATTTCTTAAAATTTGTTTGATATGAATTATCTTAATTTATGAGTTTGTTTTTGATCAATTGAAAGTTGTATGATGATAGTTATTGTTCAAAGTTTGATCTAAAATATTCTTGATATGAGTTTTGTAACTTGTCCTCAAGTTACATGAAACGTCTCATTCAAGAATTTTAAAACTCATAAAGTTCCATAGGTTATGAAAATGAAGAGTCTTATTTTCTTAAATGATTTAAAGTCTTCCATAACTTGTCCTTAAGTTATGGAACTTAAAGAGTTTTTTCATTAAACCACTTTAAACTCATAAGTTATGGATTTGAAAAGTTTTGACAAGTTTCAAAACTTGCCCTCAAGTTTTGGAATTTGTAAAGTCTCTCTCATGATTACTTTAATTCCAAACCCTAGAATTTTAAAATTCAAACCTTATGGACTTTATTAAGTTAATTAAAGTGTATAATTAAAAGAAAGTTAATAACTCCATAATGACATGGTCTAAGTTTAATTAAATTAAGAGTTCCATAATGACATGGTTTAAGTTTAATTAAATTAAGAGTATAGTTTAATTAATAGATTAAACCACCAACTATATTAAATGTGTAAAATACACCCTTATACTATTATAATATTAAAAGTTAATACTTATATATATGTATAAGACAAGTCAGTCTTACCGTTAGTAGGCATCATTCACAAAGTCAGTCTGTAAGGGGGGTATAAGGTTACTGCCTATAAAATGACAGTTTAATGGGTGTCCACTCTCACCCACCGCTTCCTTGACTGGTGGAGGGTCGTCAGCCGAATTGGTAGGAAAGGACATTAATTCTCCCTTCATTAAAAGTATAATGATAAATATAAAGTAACTAAACTTTATTAAATTCCCAATCTTAGTTACTTTAGGAAAATGTGAATTTGGTGCTAACCCATGAAATTGCACTTTGCACCTTGTTAAGTCGTTAGTGGAGCGTGTGTGGTTAACCGACACACTAATCTGGGACTGACAATGTGTGGCAAAGGGTAGCTTGATGTTAATCATATATCAATGGAGCATGTGTGGTTAACCGGCACATTGATTAGGTGGTTGTAACATTAAGTGTACCAAGTTAATTTGCATGGTTATTCACTCCTTGTTTGTGATCCTCGGCATCCCAGTCAGAAACTTGAAGGACACAATCGGGATTTAAACATGCCATTGAATAGTTCAATGAATCTCAAAAGATCTAGGAGTTTCAATTCATTTAAAATCTAATGTTAAATTTCGTTTTTCATGGTGGAAATTGGTAAATCGTCATTTACCTACCTTCAAATATTTTGTAGCAAGGATTACGACATCCCTCTTCCAAGTTATAAAATATTGTGTTGGGTCCTAGCCTTAATATTTCATATTGGGTGTTATATTAAGGGCTTAAATCAACTAAACTTGAATTTCTCCCTCATATATGTCCAGTTATGACAACTATGGTCTTCCTTATCCTTTTGGATAAAGCTTTCCTAATGAAGATGATATCCCAAATGGCAATCAAGGTGAAAGATTAATCAATTTGTTGTGCATTAATGAGACTGGAAATCATACTTCACTTCCTCCACCTCCTTCAATTGTTCTCCCTAACCCACAAGTTCTTGAAAAGTTTAAGGTCACTCAATCCCTATTGGCAAGCAGTGTCTATATGTACTCACATCTTAGAGATGAAGTCTCATATTGACAAGTCGGGAGAGTTGGGTGTCGAAGTCTCAAGGAAGTTGGCTGTTGACTGGGTTCTTCAATCACTTCCTAAGTCATATTGTGGGTTATTTAAAGAACTACTATGTGACAGACCACGACATGACCCTTAGCAATCTTACCTATTTGCTTGTTGCTGCTGAATCAACAATGATTTCGAGCACTGGTAAAGCAAATTTGATTGTAAGATCTACTTCCCAAACTTACATGGACATTGACATTGGAACAATAGAAGTCCAGAAAAGTCTTCTCTTCCCAATGGAAAGGGATCGGCCATAGTCAACACGGCTGACTAAATGGTAAAGAGAAAAGCTAAGTCTGAGATAGTCCCATGTACCATTACTAAAGAGTCCATATGTTTCTATTGCCAAAAGGAAGGGGCATTGGCTGCGAAGCTGCCTTATTTACCTGAAAGTTCACTAGGATGGTAAAAGTCAAAATTTTGACTATGCTTCAGGTAAAGTCCACTATCTAACTCTATTAAGTTCCTATTTGGAGATTCTTATTACATGATGTGACTAGGTCGCATTTTGATGTTTTGTAGAATCGAAAAAGGAGAGGAAGCTTAGAAGAAGAGTATGCTGAATCTGATCGCGAAGATGGATTTCGATCGCATTATTCGAAGATCAGAATTTTGAGTTGCTGCCTAAGAGTTATGATAGATTGCTTAGGAATAGATAACAACATAGTTTTCATATGTATTTGCATTGTAAGGATAAGTTTTTCCGCAATTTTAAAATAAAAGGAAAATTTTTGATTTTATTTATTTTAAGTATCCTTACAATGGGATTTTTTAAAATTGTTGTTTATATGATTCCATTGATAGCAATATTGGAAAATGGATTTGATTCTTTCGTTTGTGGTAGTGTCATAATTTACCAAATAAGGAAAGATTCTCATCACCCAAGTTTCATTTGGATAGAAACTTGGAATCATGCAACTTGTATTGTATGATGAATGAGAATTTTCATCATTGGGAAATTAAGACTAATTCCTTGTTCACATGTGTATGTGAGTCAAGTGAAGGACTAGGAGATCGGGTACACTTGGTTTTGCGTTGATCAGGTCCACCACAAAGAACAATAAGGTTATTCGTCATGATTTACTAAAGTTTAGTAAATATGGTTGTGCTTACAAGTTTAAGTATAATTCTGAAACATTGGAAAAGTTTCAATGTATGGCAGGACGAATGAGAAGAATCAAATTAGGCAGAAAGATAAAAGTTTCTCCAATATGAAAAGATGGAAGAGTACTTCAGTATCATGTTTTATGATCATCTTAATGATTAGGAAAAATGATATCACAATTGATCCTCTAAGGACATCTTAGTGCATTTGTTTGGCTAAGAAGAGGAATCGTGAATTGTTGAAATGGTTAAATCAAGAAGATGAGTCATACTTCGTTCCAAAACGAGTCTTAGAGTCATACTCCAAGATTGTAACTCGAGTGATATAAACTTAAGAAAGGTTTATAACACTTTTCAAATGTAGATTAAAATGCTTTCTACTCTTGTACATTTGAAATTGGTGAGTTGTGATGTTTTGGATAAAACAAAGACCAACTAAGGCCAATTGTGTGAAGTGTTTGTCTTGATAAGAATCCGCACTAACTCTTGAATATTTGCTTTGTCAAGGAATGGTTCTTGACAAGAGAATCTTATATGTCAAGAGGTCAGTGGGAGTCTTAAAGATCTTGAAAAGTTTCAAGAACTAATCAAGGGTATTGTTTATCACTAGCACACGACTTGAGGTTTATAGCCTATCGTGTTGACATATTCTTGTTTTTGTGCCCATTCTAGTTAAAGTTGATTATGCATGTGAGTTCTATGAGTTCTCAGTTGTTTGCTAAACTACTTAGAAGCAATGGTAGGACCTTGTGCTGCCAGGTGGCAAGAAGTTAAGATTGAACAAGTTCAGTCCATATGAGTTTGGATTTGTCACTAACCTCCTCTTGTGGTTATGTTTTTGACAAATTCACAAGGATAGGAACACATACACCATAAAATCTAAGTGTCATAAGGTTTCTCTTCGATTCATGAAAATGATGGTGAGGAAACGCTTTCACTAAGTAGATTTTAAGGAGATAGAAATTGTGATATTTGCATTCTCAAATTCAATTATGATTACGACATCCCTTTTCGTAATTCGAATTGTGAGCAATGGCAAAGGTCTAAACATTTGAGACTATGATTACGACATCCCTTTTCATAGTTCTAAAATTGTTTAGACACATATGTGTGCCATCTAAGGAAAGGTGTATGATTTTGGGAAGCTTAGATAAAGTCTTATCGAAGCATCTCGTTTCAGAAACCTGAACTTTGGTAATGAAAGTCAATAAATTATTGATTTCTAGAAGTCCAGCTGATTTCTGGATACATGTCAAAGCTAGTGGGAGCATAAGTGTTATGCTGATAATAATATAATTATCATGTTAGTGGGAACATGATTATTATGTTAAGGGTTGAAAGTTAGCAATGTTAATTATAGAAAACAAAAGTTTCAATTTGCAAAGTTGCAGGGTTTGAAAAGTTGTTTTGCTATAATTAAGGGAGAGGAAATTATACTTCATTCCAATTCTAAAAGCTTAAGATTGAGATTTTAATCAAATTTAGTCAAGTATATATATGAATGTTATGTTAGAATGGTTCAACATAAGAAAATTCTGTATATGGAAATATTATTTGCGTTCTAAAATTCGATTATGCTTACAACATCCCTTTTCATAATGCGAATTATGAGAACATGGCTAATAGAAAAATTATAGCAAAAGACTGGTCTAGGAGCATGTCTTTATGTGAGACATTATGAATCGCATCCCCTAAGCTTCGAGTATAGGATCGATTGCATATGCTATAATATTTCTATGTGTTCTGAATTTGCCAAATGCCTAGGGCATTAAGAGGGAAAAAGGACCAGAACTGTATATGACTAAAATGATTAAGAAATTGTCGAGGACAATCTGAGGCTTACCAAAGATTGGTTACTCATGGACAGTTGGAAGTATAGTGTTAATTTTGGAAGGACCATATTGACATATTCTGAAAAGAGGCAACTCTTGTTCAGAAGTGATAGTCAAAATGGGAATATGGAAATGTTTCCATAAGTGGAAGTTATTCTTTAAATCTGTGTAAGATTAGAAAACTTAATGCAAGAAGGATGTTCAAAGGAATGTACTTTGAATGTGAGACTTCATTTCCATGGAATTGCTCTCCATTGGCATACTTTGTAATGTTTGTTGCCAAGTCTTTGTGACTTTTGTGCATAGTCACAAGAGGATCATTGCATATAAGTTCAGAGTCTAACATATTGGCAAAGAATCTTGTATTCTTACATTTGTCATAAGGATTTGGAATTGTGAAATGAGCATCATTGAAATGTTTTCAATTGATCTATTCCACAAAGAAAGGACCATAGGTAAACATAGTGTGCATGCTTGTAGCATGGGACAACTATTGTTTTACTTCAAGTATTAGGTTGATTATTTGAAACATTATACAATGAATAATGAGTAATCAATATGACTCAAACGCTTTGGGGCCATATAGGATTAGTATTATTCTTGTGTTTCACTTTGCATGTTTTGACTTCCCGAATAACTAGGTTATTCAAACCGTCCACAGTCGATCATACTTTGGAAGTAGGTATTGAGGAAAGACTGTCATGAATGGGTCTGTAGTATGTCTAGGTGTTTTAGACATAGCTGCAGTATTCATGAGTGCTCCAAGAATAAGATTCGAGTATTGGATTAAACCCACGCTCATTTAAATCACTTCATGGATTTTATCACGAGTGATCATGAGACGATAATATCTTATATTCTTCAAACGGAGACGTGTGAGGTGTATTTGCGAGTCGGTTGCATATTGACATATGTAAACGCACAAGTAACTTGGATGTTATAAAACATATTGTTGTGTGTAATTTGATGAGTGAGTACAAGCGAGCATTTGTGTCAAAGTTTATCCGTTCCTTTTACCCCATGTGGATAAAAGCGATATCTGTGGGCCCCTCGATGATTTAGTGATGACACCCTAAGCGCTCGGCCAAGCCTGGACTGATTTGATTTGTTCAATTAGTCGGTCATCATAAATCGGAAATCGGGAAACAACAGATGGCCAGAGAGAATGATTATAATCCATGTCTTAGTCCATATGATATCTAGAATGGAGGAATATATGATCCCTTATGTAATGGACGCGTCATAGAGTAGGTCAGAGTTCTACAACGACTTTTCAGAGCTACGATTGCTAGTCGGGATTTTGGAGCCGTACTTGCAATAATAGTTATTAGACTTATCCAAGTGGGAGACTGTTGGATTAGGTGTCTAAGCCTATAACTATAATTGGTATGTACGTGACCCGAGAGTAGCATGGTCCATTTGGGTTGCATATCATCAGGACAATTTGTTAGGATGAACTTTTGAGAAGAGGTTATTTATGGTTTATTAATATATTATAAGTTCTGATATATTAATATGAAATCATATGATTTAATTAGTATTGATTAAGAATTAGTTTGGAATTAATTTAGTGATCAAAAGAGACTAATTAAATTAATGGGGACAAATTGTGTAAAAACAAGATCTACAACTTTCATTTAGACTCCATGGGCTAATTCTCTATCGATCTTAAATTAATCAGTAGCAGGAGATTAGACTGTTAAATGACCGCGAAGAATTCGTAACTCCTTCATACGAACTCCGTTTTCGTCTGTCTTTTTACCGTTGAGTTCCTATTAATGAGATCTTCAACTCTCATTTAGGTCGCGTAAGCCAAAAACCGCTCGAACTAAAATTCGAGTTTCGGGTCGTGCACTACTAAGTCAAATCTTAGAAAATTCATAACTTCCTCATACGGAGTCAGATTTGGGCGTTCTTTTTTTTGTATGTTCTCGGTTTAACGTATACTACAACTTTTGTTTAGATTTCTAAGGCTAAAAGTCCTACATCGTAAATTCACTATTTACGTCTCCCGGTGCCGTGCCGGTTTTGCCGAAAAACTTCGACAGGTCATAAATTCTTCGTTATAACTTGGATTTTGGCGTTCTTTATATGTACGGAACCCTTGTAACATATACTACCACTTGGAAAAGATTAATCCATATAAATAATCTTCCATCAAAAACTCATTTTTGATGCTTATTGTCTCTAAATTGACGAGCCCGGATCTGCGGGCGTTACAATTATCTCCCCCTTAGGATGATTACATCCCGGAATCATCAACGGAACAGGGCAGTATAATGACTCCATACATTATCTCTTCATCCTAGGTAATAATCGTAACTTCTTTGTTTCTTCAAATGAGCATCTAACTCTTGGACTCCTTGACTGCAGGCGGTGCTCGATCTTGCACTTGCTCCTATCTCACGTTAGACTCCAAATTATGACGTTCAAGTCACAATCTCGATCCTCACTGGATACGAACTTAAGATAAGTTCTTTTATTACTACAATGGAACGATGTGTCATATTCTAATGACCTATCATCGTATGTTGCAACGCTTAGACTCAAGTCTCTTAGAGTCTTCCAGAACAAACTATACTTTCCTTCATGTTCTAATCTCATCTTAAAAGGTAGCATTTCTAGCTACAAGCAACCGTCGCGATACCTCTATTGATCACTTTGATTAATTCTTCCGGCTTAAGTCAGGTGCTACATCGAACTTGGTTCTCGGAACCATGTAACATACTTGTCGTAGTCGGACTCAATTTGGTATGACCACTAGGGTCGGAATAACAATCATCTTCTTAATCTTTACCGAAACAACGGTAACGACATACTTGAATAAAACGAAATCAATTACTAGCTCCTTGGTAACCTTGTGACTTTCCCTGATCCAAGTGTGAGTCATGTGCTTCCGGTAGTATAGGCCTCTACTACCATCCACACCTACTCATACTCGTCCCAAGTATTGTCTCGCAGTTCTCCAAGTCATTATCACAAAAACAATTTTAACACATACAAATGTGTCCAAAAAATCATATAATTTTCCCTAGACTCTACTAGGAATTCTTCCATGCGTATCTTCAATCATCAATTCTGCTTCAACTCAGTTGGTGATGGAAATGTCAGACGATGGGATAACTTCATGGATTATACAAAAAATATCTTTCTTTCTGCTAATCGAAAGTGTACTTCTCCCGTACTAGACGTATTATTTCTTAGACGCGTTCTAAAGGCAAGATATCACTCTTAAAATATCTTCCGATAGGTATCATTCAATATCGTAAGCCTCTCATTTCCTCCATTTTCCCAGTCTGCTATGAGTCCTTATCATGACATTCTATACACCAAAGCAGGCGTTCGGTATATTGAGATGAGAATATAGATAGAGGAAGATTTAGACGCGTATTCCTCCTTATTACTCCAAAAGTTACATGCCAGTTCTAATATCGTAATTAAACGTTTAGAAACTTGAGCAAATAAAATTTCCAGATCTGGTCGGCAACAGACCATAGATCCGATCAAACGATAGCATAAAGCATCACAAATCATTTAGCACATAAAAGCATGTTAGGCATTTTCCCTAAATAAGCTAGTGCTTGTGTCTATTCAGGTCTATTACCTAAATTTTATTAGACACACTCCTCACAATCATCGCTTAGCATTCTAAGTTTAAGTCTAGAAATAAATCCATATTCCTAGTTCGCTTAAACTAATGCTCTGATACCAAATGTGACATCCCCAGTTTTCACGTCCAGAAAAGACTGATTTTGTTTATGCTTTATAAAAATCAGAGTACTTCTTTTAATAAAAATTAATGTTGCGGAATTTTTCCCAGAAAAACATGATAAATGTGTTATCAAAGCATTTCCGAAGAGATGTATTTTTATTCCTTTTAAAACCTTGGGATGTCATCGTCAATACAGAAACATAAGCATAAACAAAACTTACGTTCATTTACACTAGTAATCTACATCTCTTTTAAATCTCTCAGTGTAAAGTACCTTCGTATCGACACTTGTGATACAAATAAGCTTGAGTGGGTCAGGTTGGGAAACCTGGTGAGTACATAGGGTTTTCAACCCACAATAATATAATTATTATGTTTAAACATCAAACAATCAACCCAATTACCCATACCCATTCTCTTTCTTACTCTTAAGGGTCTACCCTAAGATTCATCTATCCTGCATTCGTTCATTCCGAAGTCCCTTGCTTCCAGGGTTTATAAGACAGGCATGAAGTCCATAGCTGCCAATGCTAGTTCATAAAGCACTAATTCCATAGCTGCTAAAGTTCATTCATCAGGTACTAAATCCATAGCTACCAGTGTAGGTACTAAGTCCATAGCTACCAACGTTTATCTAACCGGCACTAAGTCCATAGCTACCAGGTACTAAGTCCATAGCTACCAACACCTAACAGGTACTAAGTCCATAGCCACCCGTGTTTACCTAATAGGTACTAAGTCCATAGCTACCAGTGTTTGTCCAATAGGCACTAAGTCCATAACTGCCGATGTTATTTATTAGGCACTAAGTCTATAGCTGACAATGCTTACTCACATCATCTTTTATCTTTCATTATTCATCTACCCATGTCATACCCAACATATTTGTAGATATAAAATACATATACAGTTTAAATCATTTTAAAACATGTATAAAATCATTCTTACAGCATAGACAACAAGTATTCAGATAGTATGCACACATAACACGTAATTTATATAAAATACTTCATATCTATGTGTAAGATGAAAGTAACTATGCACCCACCTGATAAGGTGGTCACTCGGTACTCGGACAGCCCTTCGTTAATCTAAAAACAATTTCCCTCGGACAAAACCTAGTATCATTACCACTAGAGTTTAGTCTAACGTTAACCGTGACTAATTAATAGTCTAGCTATTATTACTATTCTATAAGCGTTAAGCAACACTCTTATATAACTCATAATAATTGCCCAAATAATTATTTTAAAGTCCTAATAATGTTACTATAATTAATTAGAAGCTATATTAAAAATAGCGTAGGCGTAGCTCAATTACAGCGGGTTTTCTCGAAAATCGGGCTTCGCTTGGAGCAACGTTTCCGAGCCGAAGGGCTCTTTTCTCGGCGCTTCGGGAGCCTCGGGGCTTCCTTCGGGTGCTAGGGGGTTTACCTAGACTTTAGGGGGCTTAAGGGAGGCTAGAGAGAGAAAGTGAAGTTGGATGGTGTGGAGAATGAAGGGAACCCGATACCTCTATTTATAGGCTGAATTCCTGATCGACTCACCGAGTCGAAGTACTGACTCGCCGAGTCCATGCCACATGTCAGCTTTCTGGTGGCCAAACCTGTGTGGCCTGTATTGTGCCACGTCACCCCTTTTGCAGCAGCACCCTGCCGACTTCTAAACCCCATAACTTTCGCATACGAGCTCGGTTTTCGACGTTCTTTTCTTCCACGCGTAGGTAAAAACAAGATCTACAACTTTCATTTAGACTCCACGGGCTAATTATTGACCGATCTTAAATTTAACAGTAGGAGGAGATTAGACTATTAAATAACCGCGAAAAATTCGTAACTCCTTCATACGGACTCCGTTTTCGTCTGTCTTTTTACCGTTGAGTTCCTATTAATGAGATCTTCAACTCTCATTTAGGTCACGTAAGCCAAAAACCGCTCGAACTAAAATTCGAGTTTCGGGTCGTGCACTGCTAAGCCAAATCTTAGAAAATTCATAACTTCCTCATACGGAGTCAGATTTGGGCGTTCTTTTTTGTATGTTCTCGGTTTAACATATACTACAACTTTTGTTTATATTTCTAAGGCTAAAAGTCCTACATCGTAAATTCACTATTTACGTCTCCCGGTGTCGTGCCGGTTTTGCCGAAAAACTTCGACATGTCATAAATTCTTCGTTATAACTTGGATTTCGGCGTTCTTTATATGTACGGAACCCTTGTAACATATACTACCACTTGGAAAAGATTAATCCTTCTAAATAATCTTCCATCAAAAACTCATTTTTGATGCTTATTGTCTCTAAATTTACTAGCCCGGATCTGCGGGCGTTACAATTATCTCCCCCTTAGGATGATTACATCCCGGAATCATCAACGAAACAGGGCAATATAATGACTCCATACATTATCTCTTCATCCTAGGTAATAATCGTAACTTCTTTGTTTCTTCAAATGAACATCTAACTCTTGGACTCCTTGACTGCAGGCGGTGCTCGATCTTGCACTTGCTCCTATCTCACGTTAGACTCCAAATTATGACGTTCAAGTCACAATCTCGATCCTCACTGGATACGAACTTAAGATAAGTTCTTTTATTACTACAATGGAACGATGTGTCATATTCTAATGACCTATCATCGTATGTTGCAACGCTTAGACTCAAGTCTCTTAGAGTCTTCCAGAACAAACTATACTTTCCTTCATGTTCTAATCTCATCTTAAAAGGTAGCATTTCTAGCTACAAGCAACCGTCGCGATACCTCTATTGATCGCTTTGATTAATTCTTCCGGCTTAAGTCAGGTGCTACATCGAACTTGGTTCTCGGAACCACGTAACATACTTGTCGTAGTCGGACTTAATTTGGTATGACCACTAGGGTCGAAATAACAATCAGCTTCTTAATCTTTACCGAAACAATGGTAACGACATACTTGAATAAAACGAAATCAATTACTAGCTCCTTGGTAACCTTGTGACTTTCCCTGATCCAAGTGTGAGTCCTGTGCTTCCGGTAGTATAGGCCTCTACTACCATCCACACCTAGTCATACTGGTCCCAAGTATTGTCTCGCAGTTCTCCAAGTCATTATCACAAAAACAATTTTAACACATACAAATGTGTCCAAACAATCATATAATTTTCCCTAGACTCTACTAGGAATTCTTCCATGCGTATCTTCAATCATCAATTCTGCTTCAACTCGGTTGGTGATGGAAATGTCAGACGATGGGATAACTTCATGGATTATACAAAAAATATCTTTCTTTCTGCTAATCGAAAGTGTACTTCTCCCGTACTAGACGTATTATTTCTTAGACGCGTTCTAAAGGCAAGATATCACTCTTAAAATATCTTCCAATAGGTATCATTCAATATCGTAAGCCTCTCATTTCCTCCATTTTCCCAGTCTGCTATGAGTCCTTATCATGACATTCTATACACCAAAGCATGCGTTCGGTGTATTGAGATGAGAATATAGATAGAGGAAGATTTAGACGCGTATTCCTCCTTATTACTCCAAAAGTTACATGCCAGTTCTAATATCGTAATTAAACGTTTAGAAACTTGAGCAAATAAAATTTCCAGATCTGGTCGGCAACAGACCATAGATCCGATCAAACGATAGCATAAAGCATCACAAATCATTTAGCACATAAAAGCATGTTAGGCATTTTCCCTAAATAAGCTAGTGCTTGTGTCTATTCAGGTCTATTACCTAAATTTTATTAGACACACTCCTCACAATCATCGCTTAGCATTCTAAGTTTAAGTCTAGAAATAAATCCATATTCCTAGTTCGCTTAAACTAATGCTCTGATACCAAATGTGACATCCCCAGTTTTCACGGCCAGAAAAGACCGATTTTGTTTATGCTTTATAAAAATCAGAGTACTTCTTTTAATAAAAATTAATGTTGCGGAATTTGTTCCCAGAAAAACATGATAAATGTGTTATCAAAGCATTTCCGAAGAGATGTATTTTTATTCCTTTTAAAACCTTGGGATGTCATCGTCAATACAGAAACATAAGCATAAACAAAACTTACGTTCATTTACATTAGTGATGTAAAGGAGCTTCGTATCGACACTTGTGATACAAATAAGCTTGAGTGGGTCAGGTTGGGAAACCTGGTGAGTACATAGGGTTTTTAACCCACAATAATATAATTATTATGTTTAAACATCAAACAATCAACCCAATTACCCATCCCCATTATCTTTCTTACTCTTAAGGGTCTACCCTAAGATTCATCTATCCTGCATTCGTTCATTCCGGAGTCCCTTGCTTCCAGGGTTTATAAGACAAGCACTAAGTCCATAGCTGCCAATGCTAGTTCATAAAGCACTAATTCCATAGCTGCTAAAGTTCATTCATCAGGTACTAAATCCATAGCTACCAGTGAGGTACTAAGTCCATAGCTACCAACGTTTATCTAACATGCACTAAGTCCATAGCTACCAGGTACTAAGTCCATAGCTACCAACACCTAACAGGTACTAAGTCCATAGCCACCCGTGTTTACCTAGTAGGTACTAAGTCCATAGCTACCAGTGTTTGTCCAACAGGCACTAAGTCCATAACTGCCGATGTTATTTATTAGGCACTAAGTCTATAGCTGCCAATGTTTACTCACATCATCTTTTATCTCTCATTATTCATCTACCCATGTCATACCCAACATATTTGTAGATATAAAATACATATACAGTTTAAATCATTTTAAAACATGTATAAAATCATTCTTACAGCATATACAACAAGTATTCAGATAATATGCACACATAGCACGTAATTTATATAGAATACTTCATATCTATGTGTAAGATGAAAGTAACTATGCACCCACCTGATAAGGTGGTCACTCGGTACTCGGACATCGCTTCGTTAATCTAAAAACAATTTCCCTCGGACAAAACCTAGTATCATTACCACTAGAGTTTAGTCTAACGTTAACCGCGACTAATTAATAGTCTAGCTATTATTACTATTATATAAGCGTTAAGCAACACTCTTATATAACTCATAATAATTGCCCAAATAATTATTTTAAGGTCCTAATAATGTTACTATAATTAATTAGAAGCTATATTAAAAATAGCGTAGGGGTAGCTCACTTACAGCGGGTTTTCTCGAAAACCGGGCTTCGCTTGGAGCAGCGTTTACGAGCCGAAGGGCTCTTTTCTCGGCGCTTCGGGAGCCTCGGGGCTTCCTTCGGGTGCTAGGGGGTTTACCTAGACTTTAGGGGGCTTAAGGGAGGCTAGAGAGAGAAAGTGAAGTTGGATGGTGTGGAGAATGAAGGGAACTCGGTACCTCTATTTATAGGCTGAATTCCTGATCGACTCGCCGAGTCGAAGTACTGACTCGACGAGTCCATGCCACATGTCAGCTTTTTGGTGGCCAAACGTGTGTGGCCTGTATTGTGCCACGTTACCCCTTTGCAGCAGCACGCTGCCGACTTCTAAACCCCATAACTTTCGCATACGAGCTCGGTTTTCGACGTTCTTTTTTTCCACTCGTAGGTAAAAACAAGATCTACAATTTTCATTTAGACTCCATGGGCTAATTCTCGACCGATCTTAAATTTAACACTAGGAGGAGATTAGACTATTAAATGACCGCGAAGAATTCGTAACTCCTTCATACGGACTCCGTTTTCGTCTGTCTTTTTACCGTTGAGTTCCTATTAATGAGATCTTCAACTCTCATTTAGGTCGCGTAAGCCAAAAACCGCTCGAACTAAAATTCGAGTTTCGGGTCGTGCACTGCTAAGCCAAATCTTAGAAAATTCATAACTTCCTCATACGAAGTCAGATTTGGGCGTTCTTTTTTTGTATGTTCTCGGTTTAACGTATACTACAACTTTTGTTTAGATTTCTAAGGCTAAAAGTCCTACATCGTAAATTCACTATTTACGTCTCCCGGTGCCGTGCCGGTTTTGCCGAAAACTTCGACAGGTCATAAATTCTTCGTTATAAGTTGGATTTCGGCGTTCTTTATATGTACGGAACCCTTGTAACATATACTACCACTTGGAAAAGATTAATCCTTCTAAATAATCTTCCATCAAAAACTCATTTTTGATGCTTATTGTCTCTAAATTGACGAGCCCGGATCTGCGGGCGTTACAATTATCTCCCCCTTAGGATGATTACGTCCCGGATGCGTCAACGAAACAGGGCAGTATAATAACTCCATACATTATCTCTTCATCCTAGGTAATAATCGTAACTTCTTTGTTTCTTCAAATGAGCATCTAACTCTTGGACTCCTTGACTGCAGGAGGTGCTCGATCTTGCACTTGCTCCTATCTCACGTTAGACTCCAAATTATGACGTTCAAGAAACAATCTCGATCCTCACTGGATACAAACTTAAGATAAGTTCTTTTATTACTACAATGGAACGATGTGTCATATTCTAATGACCTATCATCGTATGTTGCAATGCTTAGACTCAAGTCTCTTAGAGTCTTCCAGAACAAACTATACTTTCCTTCATGTTCTAATCTCATCTTAAAAGGTAGCATTTCTAGCTACAAGCAACCGTCGGGATACCTCTATTGATCGCTTTGATTAATTCTTCCGGCTTAAGTCAGGTGCTACATCGAACTTGGTTCTCGGAACCACGTAACATACTTGTCGTAGTCGGACTCAATTTGGTATGACCACTAGGGTCGGAATAACAATCAGCTTCTTAATCTTTACCGAAACAATGGTAACGACATACTTGAATAAAACGAAATCAATTACTAGCTCCTTGGTAACCTTGTGACTTTCCCTGATCCAAGTGTGAGTCCTGTGCTTCCGGTAGTATAGGCCTCTACTACCATCCACACCTACTCATACTCGTCCCGAGTATTGTCTCGCAGTTCTCCAAGTCATTATCACAAAAACAATTTTAACACATACAAATGTGTCCAAACAATCATATAATTTTCCCTAGACTCTACTAGGACTTCTTCCATACGTATCTTCAATCATCAATTCTGCTTCAACTCGGTTGGTGATGGAAATGTTAGACGATGGGATAACTTCATGGATTATACAAAAAATATCTTTCTTTCTGCTAATCGAAAGTGTACTTCTCCCGTACTAGACGTATTATTTCTTAGACGCGTTCTAAAGGCAAGATATCACTCTTAAAATATATTCCGATACGTATCATTCAATATCGTAAGCATCTCATTTCCTCCATTTTCCCAGTCTACTATGAGTCCTTATCATGACATTCTATACACCAAAGCAGGCGTTTGGTGTATTGAGATGAGAATATAGATAGAGGAAGATTTAGACGCGTATTCCTCCTTATTACTCCAAAAGTTACATGCCAGCTCTAATATCGTAATTAAACGTTTAGAAACTTGAGCAAATAAAATTTCCAGATCTGGTCAGCAACAGACCATAGATCCGATCAAACGATAGCATAAAGCATCACAAATCATTTAGCACATAAAAGCATGTTAGGCATTTTCCCTAAATAAGCTAGTGCTTTTGTCTATTTAGGTGTATTACCTAAATTTTATTAGACACACTCCTCACAATCATCGCTTAGCATTCTAAGTTTAAGCCTAGAAATAAATCCATATTCCTAGTTCTCTTAAACTAATGCTCTGATACCAACTGTGACATCGCCAGTTTTCACGGCCAGAAAAGACCGATTTTGTTTACACTAGTGATCTACATCTCTTTTACATCTCTCAGTGTAAAGTAGCTTCGTATCGACACCTGTGATACAAATAAGCTTGAGTGGGTCAGGTTGGGAAACCTGGTGAGTACATAGGGTTTTCAACCCCCAATAATATAATTATTATGTTTAAACATCAAACAATCAACCCAATTACCCATCCCCATTATCTTTCTTACTCTTAAGGGTCTACCCTAAGATTCATCTATCTTGCATCCGTTCATTCCGAAGTCCCTTGCTTCCAGGGTTTATAAGACAGGCACCAAGTCCATAGCTGCCAATGCTAGTTCATAAAGCACTAATTCCATTGCTGCTAAAGTTCATTCATCAGGTACTAAATCCATAGCTACCAGTGTAGGTACTAAGTCCATAGCTACCAAAGTTTATCTAACAGGCAGTAAGTCCATAGCTAACAGGTACTAAGTCCATAGCTACCAACACCTAATAGGTACTAAGTCCATAGCCACCCGTGTTTACCTAATAGGTACTAAGTCCATAGCTACCAGTGTTTGTCCAATAGGCACTAAGTCCATAACTGCCGATGTTATTTATTAGGCACTAAGTCTATAGCTGCCAATGTTTACTCACATCATCTTTTATCTCTCATTATTCATCTACCTATGTCATACCCACCATATTTGAAGATATAAAATACATATACAGTTTAAATCATTTTAAAACATGTATAAAATCATTCTTCCAGCATAGACATCAAGTATTCAGATAGTATGCACACATAGCACGTAATTTATATAAAATACTTCATATCTATGTGTAAGATGAAAGTAACTATGCACTCACCTGATAAGGTGGTCACTCGGTACTCGGGCAGCGCTTCGTTAATCTTAAAACAATTCCCCTCGGACAAAACCTAGTATCATTACCACTAGAGTTTAGTCTAACGTTAACCGCGACTAATTAATAGTCTAGCTATTATTACTATTATATAAGCGTTAAGCAACACTCTTATATAACTCATAATAATAGCCCAAATAATTATTTTAAGGCCCTAATAATGTTACTATAATTAATTAGAAGCTATATTAAAAATAACGTAGGCATAGGTCACTTACAGCGGGTTTTCTCGAAAACCGGGCTTCGCTTGGAGCAACGTTTCCGAGCCGAAGGGCTCTTTTCTCGGCGCTTCGGGAGCCTCGGGGCTTCCTTCGGGTGCTAGGGGGTTTACCTAGACTTTAGGGGGCTTAAGGGAGGATAGAGAGAGAAAGTGAAGTTGGATGGTGTGGAGAATGAAGGGAACCCGATACCTCTATTTATACGCTGAATTCCTGATCGACTCACCGAGTCCAAGTACTGACTCACCGAGTCCATGCCACATGTCAGCTTTCTGGTGGCCAAACGTGTGTGGCATGTATTGTGCCACGTCACCCCTTTTGCAGCAGCACCCTGCCGACTTCTAAACCCCATAACTTTCGCATACGAGCTCCGTTTTCGACGTTATTTTTTTCCACGCGTAGGTAAAAACAAGATCTACAACTTTCATTTAGACTCCATGGGATAATTCTCGACCGATCTTAAATTTAACAGTAGGAGGAGATTAGACTATTAAATGACCGCGAAGAATTCGTAACTCCTTCATACGGACTCCGTTTTCGTCTGTCTTTTTACCGTTGAGTTCCTATTAATGAGATCTTCAACTCTCATTTAGGTCGCGTAAGCCAAAAACCGCTCGAACTAAAATTCGAGTTTCGGGTCGTGCACTGCTAAGCCAAATCTTAGAAAATTCATAACTTCCTCATACGAAGTCAGATTTGGGCGTTCTTTTTTTGTATGTTCTCGGTTTAACGTATACTACAACTTTTGTTTAGATTTCTAAGGCTAAAAGTCCTACATCGTAAATTCACTATTTACGTCTCCCGGTGCCGTGCCGGTTTTGCCGAAAACTTCGACATGTCATAAATTCTTCGTTATAAGTTGGATTTCGGCGTTCTTTATATGTACGGAACCCTTGTAACATATACTACCACTTGGAAAAGATTAATCCTTCTAAATAATCTTCCATCAAAAACTCATTTTTGATGCTTATTGTCTCTAAATTGACTAGCCCGGAACTGCGGGCGTTACATGATGCATACACTAAGCAACTACAGTAATGATGTCAATTTCATATATGGTAAACCCTAGGCTACCAGGCATCATGTAATCAGGCAATTCTATCATGCAATTCCTGAAGATCCCTAGCCTAGTACTAGCATGATGTTCTAATTCATCACATAATCAAATAACTACATGGTATTTTGGGGTCTACTTACTGGATCCGGTTGATCGTACACTTTTCATCCTCCTTTACTTACTTTCAAAACCATTTAAAAATCATTTTGAAAATCTTTTCCTTGATTTGATTTTGGATTCACACGAGTCCTCCAATTCACTCAAACCAAGGCTCTGATACCAACTTGTAACATCCATAAAAAATAATGCCAAATTTAAACTTTTGAAAACATTTCAAAACCATTAAACATTACAATTTTGTATTCAAAATAGTATAATATCAGAGTATCCCAGAAACAAAATCATGAATGTGAGGAGCTGTACGATCACGCCTTTGCCTTCCCGCGATCCTCTGATGTACCTGAAACAAAACTGAAACTGTAAGCCCAAAGCTTAGTAAGTTCCCCCAAAATACCCATACATACAACAATATACATATAATCATAGACAACATACTATGGGTCCAGTCAACCATCGGGTTGGATTACCCCATGCTTTCAACCATCCGGTTGGAATGCCAAGATACTATGGGTCCAATCATCCTCGGGATGGAATACCCCAGGCCCACAACCAACAGGTTGGATTGCCCACATACTACGAGTCCAATCAACCTCGAAATGGAATACTCATGGCCCACAACCATCGGGTTGGAATGCCCAGGTCTATTGGCTTTCACACAAAGCAGATAAGCCGCAACCACCAATCAAACATGTGCAGATATAACAGATAATCACATAACAGTCAATAGACAAGAAAACCGATCTAACGGATCATAGCCACATAATAACATAATACTATCCTATATAACAGGATACTGATCTAACAGATCATACTAGCGTAACATATCAAGATAACAATCTAAAGGGTCAGTATTGGTGCCTTCGACCCTTGAGTATAGTGAGGAAAACTCACATTGCAAATGTCGAATTGAAGAGATAGCTCAAACTCTCGAATCACCACCACGGACTCCACCACCTATGTTTATCATAAAACCGTTCCCTAAATCTCCAATTTACCAAAATACCCCTAGAAGTCAAACTGGTCAACCCTTGGTCAAAGTCAAGGTCAAAATCAACAGTCCATTTTGACCCGACTTGTCGAGTGTAGCTCACTGACTCGTCGAGTCCTTCCAGAACTCCAGAATTCGTGAATCCCCTAGTTGACTCGTCGAGTTTCCAGACAACAAGCCGAGTCCCTGTGTGTCTAAAGGTCGAGAAAACCTTAACTAACTCGTCGAGTCGTCCTGGTGAATCACTGACTTCATGCAGAAACCCTCAAGGCTAATCTTCATCGGACTCGCCGAGTTGGCCATGCAACTCGTCGAGTCCCTTCATTCCTTTCTCCATTCAAATGCCTTTAAGCCACCCCAAAGCTCCATATTACAGATCAAGCTTCCTAAGGCATGTTTGTCACGTAAAGTTGCAAACTTTACGTGGATGCAAGGCTCTAAAGGCTTAGAATACCAAATCCAAGCTTATAATGGGGTTTAACTCAAAAGGGAAGGCTCATACTTCCTAAAGTTGGAGACTTTATAGCTATGGAGACCAAGATAAGTTCAGATCTGAAGTTGCAACTTCAAATCCTAGCCCATACCCAAAAATGGTTAACATACATGCTAGAAAAGTCCTAATCTTAAACATGAAGAGATCTAGAAGGAGGAAAGTCAAGGTACCGACTTGTTACCTTCAAAATGATACCAATAAGCAGAAGAGTCAGATCCACCAGCTCCTTTATGCTCTAATCCTCTTATACTTCAAGCCTTCTTCTTCTAAATCACCTTCCAAGCTTGAAAATCACACAAAATGGAGAGCACACGTGAATTAGGGTTTTAGAGCTCAAGGGGACGGTGAGGGGAGGCTAATGATCCATTAAATAGGGTGCTAGACCCTGGAAATTAGGGTTTCATTCTGCAGCTCCAACTCGTCGAGTTTGTCACTTAAAACCTGCGGCCAAATCAGTTCCTAATCGACGAGTCAGGGCATCCAACTCGTCGAGTCGACCTTTCTAAATGAAAATATAAGACTGTAAGGTTTATACCCGAGAGTCGGGGTGTTACAAAAGGATGAACTCGGCGAGTCACGAGCAAAAGGTCCTGATTTTGTATGAAGGAGAACTCGATGAGTCCTTGAAAGACTCGACGAGTAGGATCGAAGTTCCAACATTTTGTGGATTATGGAACTCAACGAGTTGGTGGACCAACTCGGTGAGTCAAGTCAACCAGGTGTTGACTTTGACCAAGGTGTTGACCTTGTCTTTGACTTTGACCTGAGTTGACCCTTGAAGGGGTTATGAGTATGGAATGGTAATTAAGGAAGGTTGTTATGTGCAGGAGTTTGAGAGGATTTGATCCCAACGCCGAGGACAGTTCGATTACTGCACGACATTGAGGCGAGTTACCTTCCAGTAGAAGTGGGTCTAAGGCACCAAAGTCGGCCCACTAGTAAGAGTTATAGTAGAGGTAATTGTCTTCGTGATAATTATCTGGTATGCGGTTATTTGTTATGATTATGTGCTAGTATGATATGATGTTATGTGTTAGTGGGTAGTAGGGGGAATAATCCCCACGTTACGGTCGTAAGCGTCGAAGGGTAGGTTGGGCACCCCAAATATGCCCGATAGTATGTTTATGCTATGTTATTATGTGGTAGTAGTAGGGGTGACATAGTAACCGTTGCCGGTTGAGATAAACTGGAGGGTAGGTCGGCACCCCAGAATTGGCAGACAGGGTAGGTCGGCACCCCTGTCGGCACCCTAGAATTGCCAGACAGGGTAGGTCGGGCACCCCAGAATTGTCCGATAGTATGTTAGTTATGTGGTATGTGGTATGATGGGGGAAGTCACTAAGCTTTATGCTTATAGTTTTCAGTTTTGTTTTCAGGTACCTTTTCATCGAAGGGGAAGGAGCCGACACGGTAGTAGCGTATCATACACACACAGAGGATTTCCGCATTATGAGATTCTTGGGATTGTACTATGACATTATTACTATTTTCATGAGATGGTTTTGGGACTGTGATTATGGTTTTATGAAATGATGTTTTCTTATAAATGTTTTTCTAAATCGTTATATAAAAATGAAATTTTTGGCCTTAGAATTTGGGATGTTACAAATTGGTATCAGAGCCTTGGTTTGAGGGATTCAGACACACTCTCTAGGGTGTCTGAACTCAAATCGAGGGTTTGAAATATTTTCACAAGAAAATAGTTTTTCCAAAAGTTAAAGTAAAGAGGTTTCAGAAAGAACAAGATGTGTGATGCGTGCAACCGGCCGAGTTCAAGTACGTTTTCCCCAATATACCCATACATTTTATGTTATGATATGATATGATTACGAGAACTTCATGCTAGATTAGGGCTATGGATTTAGGAAGATGCCTGATATGCCTGTTATATGTGCTTATTGAGCCACATGATAGTACTGATTAGTCAGTGATATGATAGCCTGGATATGATATGCTTGGTTTGGATTACTCAACGCCCGAATGCTGCTTGCTTTGTGCTATTAGGAGTTCTAGCTATCTTTAGTTAACTAGTAAATGAACACATTACATTACATATTGCGAGGATTAAATAATTTCAAAAGGTTAGGTCTAGCCCTATTTCGCAGCTCAAATCTGAGTCCAACCGTTGTAAGGTAGGGCCTCTCTTTCGAAGAATTATCTGGTCTTAGTGATATGTAATGGTATTCGCGAGCTAGTTAGGTAAAGGTAGCAGGGACTTATTACGCAGCTGATGGCGGAGAGTTACCCTAGGGTAAGCCTAGGATGAGATTAGCACAGAGTGCAGCAGTAGTAGAAGGGACTTGGTGAAGTCGAAGCAATCCTTGAGGAAAGTACGGATAGATGTGGAAGGTAGTATGGGCCCGTACTACTGAATGCAGAGGATCCATACTCGAGTCAAGGAGGGCCAAGATAGAACCAGGGAACTTGTAGAGTTTGTGAGAACTCTCGAGATTATGTATAACCCTGACACTTATCTATTTTGTTTCAGAATGGTGGTGATTACACGTCACGAAGCAGGAGGATCGGGATCAGGGTCGGGAACAGGTTCGAGTTCTGGTTCTGAGCAAGTTGATGATGGACTACGCGAGTTCATCGCATCTGAGATCACGAGAGGCATCCTTGAGTCGACCCTGGTGATATTTGGGTCGATCAAGGAAGGGATTATCGAGCTGATGGAGGATCGCCTCAGGGCGTTCAGGAGCGACATGACATCTGGCCAGGCATGGACACACACACACTCTCCTTCAAGGACTTCAGGGGATGTGGTGCGCCACACTTCGACGGGGTGAAGGACCCCATTGTTTCCAGGAGGTGGATTGCATACATGGAGTCTGCTTAGTTGATGAGCTTCTGCCCTGAGGGGTCGAAGGTCTGGTATACTGCAGGTTGTTTGAGGGATAGAGCTAGAGATTGGTGCGAGTCAATTGGTGATTCACTGGGAGCCTCAACCATTGAGGCCATGACTTGGTCGGATTTTGTGACCAGGTTCAGGACCGAGTTCGCGCCGGCTGTGGAGCTTGAGTAGCTGGCCAGGGAGTTCTTGGATATGAGGTAGACGACTGAGTCGGTGGCGGATATTACCGCCAAGTTTAGGGAGAGCGCCTTATTGGTGCCTCAGTACGCAGGGGATGAGGAGATACGGAAGACCCGCTACCACGACACGCTGAGGGTTGACATCCGACAACATGTCAGCTACTCGGCATGCCCCACATTGGAGGACATGATTGTGAGGGCGAGGGAGAGGGAGATTGATATCGAGCACCTCAGGAAGAGGAAGGCAGAGACGGGACATGTTACAGGGGTTTCGGGGAAGAAACCCAAGGGATCTGATTCTAGGACGAAGGGCCATCAGGGTCGGAGCCGTTGCGGGAAATGCGACAAGCCACATGAGGGGGTTTGTAGACTAGGGTCATCGGGCTGCTATAAGTGCAGCAAGACTGGGCACTTTGGCAATGATTGTACTACCCCTACCCCCACCTTTCAGACATCGGACCTGATTTGCTTCCATTGCAATCAGAAGGGCCATAAGAAGGCCGACTGCCCGAGACTGGTCCCAGCAGCGCCAGTGGCGGCGCCAGCTCCAGCAACCCTACGGATTACGGATGGCCAACAGGGCAAGACTGATACTCTAGTGGTGAGGAGCAGAGCCTTCCAGTTGACCACTGAGGAGGCGCATGTCGTACCCGATGTAGTGACGGGTATGTTTTCTTCACCCTAGCTCTTATCAGATGTTGTTTATGATATTTATGTATATGTTTTATGTGTTGTTTAGGATCATTCCATGTGAACGGTATCCCAGTCCAGGTGTTATTCGATTCGGGGGCTACCCGGTCGTTTGTCTCTCTTACACTTAGCAAGAGGTTCCCTGAGTCCTCGGGCTGTATGAGGAGCGCTACCTAGTTGATTTGGTTCCCATTCCATTGCGTGGGAACAAGGTTATCATAGGAATGGACTGGTTAAGACCTAATGGGGGGTTGAACGACTGTGCGCAGCATTTGGTACGTGTCAGGACCCCAAGTGGGGGAGAGCTGGTGATTCAGGGCAAGAGGCCGCAACGTGGACCAGCTATGTGTTCAGTAGCGAGGGCTAGGCGCTACCTTCAGCAGGGTTGCGCAGGGTATGTCGCCTACGTTATGAATACCCGGGAGGCGGGTAAGGCGACTGTGAGTGATGTACCAGTGGTGCGAGAGTTCTCGGATGTATTCCCAGAGGAGCTTCCTGGGATACCTCCGAAGAGACAGGTGGAGTTACGAATCGACCTAGTCCCCGGTGCGGCTCCGATATCCAGGGCACCATATCGGTTGGCTCCTCCTGAGATGTAGAAGTTGTCTACACAGCTGCATGAGCTACTAGACAAGGGATTCATTAGGCCGAGTGCAGTTCACCCTGGGGAGCCCCGATCTTGTTTGTGAAGAAGAAGGACGGGTCGCATCGGATATGTATAGAGTACCGGGAGCTGAACAAGGTAACGGTGAAGAACCGTTACCTACTCCCAAGGATTGATGATCTCTTCGACCAGCTACAGGGGGCATCTTGGTTTTCCAAGATAGACTTGCGTTCAGGCTACCACCAGATGAGGGTCAGAGACGAGGATGTACAGAAGACTGCTTTCTGGACTCGCTATGGCCACTACGAGTTCGTGATGATGCCCTTCGGGCTCACCAATGCTCCTGCCGCGTTCATGGACCTCATGAACCGCGTATGCAGACCAGTGCTAGATCAGTCTGTGATAGTTTTCATCGATGACATCCTGATTTATTTCAAAACGCAGGAGCAGCATGAGGAGCACTTGCGAGAGATACTGGATACCTTGAGGAGGGAGAGCTTGTACGCCAAGTTCTCCAAATGTGAGTTCTGGTTGGGCGAGGTGCAGTTTCTTGGGCACCTTGTCAACCAGAACGGTATTTTGGTCGACCCGGCCAAAGTAAAGGCCGTGATGAGATGGGAGGTTTTGAAGTTTCCATCCGAGATTCAGAGTTTCCTTGGGTTAGCAGGCTATTACCGGAGGTTCATTCATGACTTCTCCAAGATAGTCGTACCCTTGATCCGGTTGACGAAGAAAGTCGTCGTCTTTCGCTGGGGGCCTGAGCAGCAGTCAGCGTTTGAGATGTTGAGACAGAGGCTATGCGAGGCGCCGATCCTAGCCCTGCTAGAGGACGTGGAGGATATTATAGTATATTGTGATGTGTCCATTTTAGGTTTGGGCGCGGTATTGATGCAGAGAGGGCATGTTATCGCCTACGCCTCGAGACAGCTAAAGCCTCACGAGGCGAACTACCCGATGCACGATCTGGAGTTAGGGGCGGTTGTTTTCTCCCTCTAGATTTGGCGGCATTACCTTTATGGGGTCCAATGTACCATATACACGGACCACAAGACCTTGAGGTACCTCATGGATCAGCCGAATCTGAACATGAGGCAGCGTCGGTGGCTAGATATGGTGAAGGATTACGATTGTGTGATCCTCTACCACCAGGGGAAGGCTAACGTTGTGGCCGATGCGATTAGTCGCAAGGCAGCCCCGATCAGAGATATTTTCTTGAGGATGACAATGGTGACTCCACTTTTGGAGCGGATTCGAGAGGCGCAAGTTGAGGGTATGAAGGAGGAGCGTCGGAAGTGCGAACGGATCATAGGCCAGGTGGTCTCGTTTGACTATGACAGCCGCAGGTTGTTGACCCTGCATGGGAGAGTCTGGGTTCCGTACTGGGGCGGAGTATGGCAGATTTTGATGGATGAGGCCCATAAATCCAGGGTTTCTATCCATCCTGGGGCGACAAAGATGTATAGAGATATTCGTCCTGATTAATGGTGGCCCTGCATGAAGCGGGATGTAGCCTGGTACGTTGAGAGATGCTTGACCTGCAGGAAGTTCAAGGCCGAGCACCAGAGGCCTCATGGCAAGACACAACCATTGGATATCCCTATGTGGAAATGGGAAGATATTACTATGAATTTCATCATGAAGCTTCCCATGACCGCATGGGGAGTGGATTCGATTTGGGTCATCGTGGATCGATTGACCAAGAGCGCCCATTTCATTCCGATCCAGGAGAGCATTTCGGCCGAGAAGATGGCTGATATCTACATTCGAGAGGTAGTAGCACAACACGGAGTGCCAGTCTCCGTGATTTCTGACAGAGATGTGTGGTTCACTTCCAGATTCTGGAAGAAGTTTCACAATGAGTTGGGTACTCGTCTGCACTCTAGCACCACTTTTCACCCGCAGATGGACGGTCAGAGCGAGCGGACCATCTAGACATCGGAGGATATGTTGCGGGCATGCGTTTTAGACTTTGGTGCTAGTTGGGATACCAACCTTCACTTGGCAGAGTTTTACTACAATAATAGCTACCATGCGAGTATTGACCATCCTCCCTTTGAAATGCTATACGGGAGGAAGTGCAGAACCCCGATATGTTGGGGTGAGGTTGGGCAGAGGGAGTCCCATGCATCTTATGGAACACTTTTTAGGACTTTATGGACTAGTTAACCCATGCATGCACATAAAGTTTATAACTTTACGTGCTATATCGATCCTAGGAGGTTAGATCTATGTTCTGGATGCACTAAGCCCAACTGAAATCGACTGGGTAGATTTGGAATTTGGGGGACTCGACGAGTCGTTCATATGACTCGGCGAGTCAGGTCATGGTTCCCCAACCTTTTCTGTTTCTGAGCAATCTGGTTAAGTCTAGAAGAGGACTCAACAAGATGAACATGAATATGGACTTGAAGATCAAAGAACTCGACAAGCTCAAGGATGAACTCGGCGAGTTCAAGGCAATGTTGTCACACCCCAAACCAGAACGGCAGAAACGTTTTGGGGTAGAGGATGTCATGTACAACATCTTAACAACGCACAATAGTAAAACAAGCAACAATATCATCCATTGCATTAATAATATAGTGTAATACAAGTGTGTTTTGTGTAAAGTTTGAAAGACACCAAAATATCTAATCAAAATAAAAGACGAGTCTTGAACATGCACCGTCTTCTCAAAACATGGTCCAGTGTTTTGATGCTTGGATTAGTTTGATGAAAATGTTTGTAAGTGTTTTTGTGTCAAATGTTTGCATTAGTTTGGTGAAAATGTTTGTAAGTGTTTTGATGTAAATGTTTGTATACTTCCTAGAAAATCCTATATTTTCTACTAAAATGGAGAGTAGTCTTCTACCAAGACCCAACTGTTTTGTATGTTTGTTCTTTCGTAAATATGAATGTTTTCCCAAGTTCATGACTATCATTACTAGAAAATAGTTTACATTACCTTTTATGTGAGAATATCACTATATGAATGTAATGGGAAAATCAAGATGTACAGTAGTATGGTATAAAATAACTACTGAAGTACTAACTACCTTAAAACCCATAAGTTAAATTAAGGTAAAATGTGATGAAGTTATAACCATTCTTGATTGACAAGTATAAAACACGATGTTCTAAAGACGTCGAAATGGTATGACATTCGTCACCTGTAGACCTGCAGGTCCCACTGTAGCTAGCAGCAAGGTGTAGGATGGTCAATCCAGTATAGATCTATACACAAACTCACGCTCTCCCTCCAGGAGACTCTGGTTACAAAACGTGACACAACAGTAGATTGCTATGCCATGAAGTAGTGGCTCACATTATTGTTATCTTGTTCTTGTTATAGTATGTATGTTCCTTTATGTTCTTGTTATAGTATGTATGTTCCTTTCTGTTCGTGTTATAGTATGTTCCTTTCTGTTCTAGTTATAGTATGTTCCTTGTATAGTATGTTTGAATTGACTCATGTATGAACTGACTCATGTAAGAACTGACTCATGTAAGTTTCATTGTTCTAGCAGTAGCAAGTAGTAATCCTCTAACAAGAACATAAAGGAACATACATACTATAACAAGTGGATGATGTAGAGTGAGGTTCCGATATTTCGCCACCGACTGATGATGTGAAGTTATGGTTCAGGTCTCCTTGGAATAGGAGAAGGTGAGTAACTCCAGATTGGAGATTTGGACAGAGGAGCTAGAAATAGCGGAGTTGATAGACTCAGGAGTAATCTAGATCGGCGCCGAGGACCGTGTGAGGATATTCCAGTCGTAGGTCGTGGACCTAGAGATCACGAGAGTAATGTTCCTTGTTATGGTACGTTTGGAGTAGACGTGATGTCGAGATTTGGGTGAGTTACACTCGGTTGTGTCAAATCAGAGTAAATTGAGGGAGCTACAAGGTTGGATCCTTGGGCTTCAAGTATGGTTGCAGGCATGGGTTATGTGAGTAGTGGTATTCCAATCTAGGGTATTCCATCATGAGGATGACCAGACCTGGTGTGTTTGGTATTCCAACCCGTGGGTTGATTGGGCCAAAACATGCATGGGAATGCAAGGGTATACCATCCTTGGAATGACGGGACCTGTTATAGGCGTACCTGGTATTCCAGCCCGAGGCTGATTGGGCTAGGTATGAATGGTTATGTGATGTAGCTGGCTGATTCATGGGAGTTACTAGAAGCTGAAGGATGCAGTATCCTGTCATGGTAAAAGGGAATATATTCGGGATGGGAATAGGATTCGTTCCCTATTGCAGGTTATCCGGGTTATCGCCAGTTTTGGGCGAAGGAAAGGTGGATTAGTGTTATAGCAGAGCTCAGTGGATTATTGTGGTGTATAACTTTCGCAAGTCTCGAAGGTGTGTTCAGGTCAGGAAGGTGGCAATATCATCGGGTGATACTGGATTGATGTGTTCTGATATTAAGTAGAAAAGGCTGGTGGTCGGCCGGGAGTATTGGCAAGGATACCACACGAGAAGAAGTTATTTTAAAAGGGGTACAGTGGTGGGGTCTGGAAGGGCCTGAGTTGATTGGGAAATCGGAGTCTGCAGTGCAAGAGGTATATTCAGAATCGTATACTACAGCATGCTTCGAGGACGAAACCTAATTTAAGTGGGGGAGAGTTGTAACATCCCAAAATTTAGAAGGATGATTGAAGGACTTAAGTGTAAATTGAAGAAGGTACTCGACGAGTAGGTACGCTTACTCGTTGAGTCGGAACGGGTCCTGGTCACGAGTTAAGTGACCAACTCGCCGAGTCGGTAGCTGGACTCGACGAGTTGGTGCTGAAAAGAGAAAACCCCAATCTTAAGGGTTGCACCCTATTTAAAGGACCATATATCCTCCCTTCAGCCTCCTTATTGCCCTTGAGAGTCAGTAAACCCTAAAAATCGTGTAAGCTTCCATTGTTAAAGAGATTTGAGCTTTGGAGGAGGAATATTGAGAAGGAAGCTTGAAGATCAAGAGGCTAGCATCAAGGGTTTGGTGTACATCCAGAATCTACTTCAGCTTGGGCACATTTTGGAGGTAACAATCTGTTACCTTGACTCTATTGCATTTATATTTATTCAAGAATGAGATTTGGGGCCATTTTCGCATGTTAAGGATCTATTTTGGGTTAGGGGTCTGGATCTGAGGTTGCTACTTCAGATCTAGACTTGTCTTGGTCCAGAAACTCACAAAGTATCAGCCCTTGGTTTGTTGGTGAAGCATCCTTGTCTTAAACCTTAGCCCTAGAGTGATTTGGGCTTATAGCTCCTTGTTTCCACGTAAAGTTTGCAACTTTACGTAAGAGTCATGCCCTAGAAGAGTGGATCTACAGTTTGGAGCCCCTGCATGACTTGAAAAGCCTCTGTTTGGATAAAGGACTAAAGGGACTCGGCGAGTCTGTTCTTGGACTCGGCGAGTCTGTTGAAGATAGGCATGAACTCGACGAGTTGGAGGAACAACTCGGCGAGTCTGTTGAAGATTGCCGTGGACTCGGCGAGTCTGTTCTTGGACTCGGCGAGTCAGAACGCAAGACCCCAACCTCTTCTGGTTAAGACTCAGAGCAGCGAGTTGAAT
The DNA here is from genome assembly GCF_052849685.1 of Lactuca virosa. NCBI lineage: Eukaryota > Viridiplantae > Streptophyta > Magnoliopsida > Asterales > Asteraceae > Lactuca > Lactuca virosa. Next base: position 138,452,113 of record NC_136430.1, read on the forward strand.
GGTGACTCAGTGAGTTGGACATTAGGACTCAGAGATTGTTGAACTCGAGGAGTCATGGAGTGACTCGGCGAGTCGAGCTGTGATATAAGAGTTTTCTGAAGTTGGGAACTCGGCGAGTCAGCGGGTTGACTCGGCGAGTAGGGTCAATCAGGAAAGTTGACCTTGGCCAGGAATTTGACTTTGACCAGTTTGACCTACAAGGGTATTATGGTAATTTGGATATTTATGTCAATGGATCATTGATGGCTATAGGTGTTGGAGTTTGGGGCAGTGCTTCGGGATTGTGCTTTCGTGGTTCGGTTCGGCAGTTGCAAGGTGAGTTATCCTCACTATACCCAAGGGTCTAAGGCACCAAGGTCGGACCTTTGATTTGTTATTTGAGTTAGTTACTGCTGTGATATGTTAGTTGGCATCCTGGTAGATAGGATGGCTTTATGATGGTATGTTCTGTTAGTTGGCATCCTGGTAGATAGGATGGCTATATGATGGTATGCTCTGTTAGGTCGGTATTCTGGTAGATTGGATGTGGCTATGCTTAGTGACATGTAGTTGGTCTGACTGTCTGTATGCTAGTAGGAGATTACCTGTTATATGTGCACGTATTGAGCGGTAGTAGAGGGTATTCCATCCCGGTAGGATGATAGGGCCCTAGTATGTTGTCTTGTAGACTGTTATATGGTTATATGATAGGTGTACATGTTTGTTAGTATGTGGGCATTCCAACCCGATGGTTGAGGGCCAGGAGTATTCCATGCCGGTAGGATGATTGGACTAATAGTAGGTGGGCATTCCAACCTGATGGTTGAGGGCCTGGGGTATTCCATCCCGAGGGATGATTGGACCCATAGTTGTTAGTGTACGTATAGTAGGTGGGCATTCCAACCCGATGGTTAAGGGCCAGGAGTATTCCATCCCGGTAGGATGATTGGACTCATAGTAGGTGGGCATTCCAACCTGATGGTTGAGGGCCTGGGGTATTCCATCCCGAGGGATGATTGGACCCATAGTAGTTATTGTATGTATAGGTGTGTGGGCATTCCAACCCGACGATTGAGGGCCTGGGGTATTCCAACCTGATGGTTGATTGGACCCATAGTGTGTTGTTCATTGTTGTATGTGTATGGTTATGTGTGTACGGGTATTTTGGGGGAACTCACTAAGCTTTCGAGCTTACGGTTTTCAGTTTATTGTTTCAGGTACATCAGGTGATCGCGGCAAGGTAAAGGCGTAATCGTATCGCTCCTCATATTTCATGATTTTGCGATTTGGTTCTGGGGATGCTCTGATGTTTAAACTATTTTGAAAACGAGTTGTAATAACTTAATGGTTTTTGAATGGGTTAAAACGTTTTAAATTGGCCTGAATTTTATGGGTGTTACAAGTTGGTATCAGAGCCTTGGTTTGAGTGAATTGGAGGAACATTCGTGTGAATCTAGTCTCAAATCAAGGAAAGATTTTCAATTGGTTTTCAAATGGTTTTCAAAATAAGTAAAGGAGGATGCAGAGGGTACGATCAGCCGGAGCCAGTAAGTAGACCCCAAAATACCATAAAAGTTATTTGATTATGTGATATGATTAGAACAGCATGCTAGTACTAGGCTAGGGATCTTCAGGAATTGCATGATAGAATTGCCTGATTACATGATGCCTGCTAGCCTAGGGTTTCCTTTATATGAGATTGACATCATTACTGTAGTTGCTTAGTGTATGCATCACGGTTATACATAATTAAGATCTTATAGCCTGAGAATGTTTGATTTGGCCTTATGTTCTGTTCTTGTTCGATTGGGAGCTTGGGGTTGGATTGGATATTCGAAAGTCTATAGGGTCCAGCGTCATGTATGGCTAGCATACACTAGTGCTGCAGGGTTGGTGGAAGTTTCATGGACGGGTGGGTGGTGTGAGACCGGTAGGCCAGTTATGAGATAATTAGCATTCCTCTAGGAGTGAGGGTTGAGCATTCGTTGTGTCATGTATATTGTTAGGGTGTTGTGGTGATACTTGAGACAAATATGGGTAGGTGTGGAAGGTAGTATGGGCCCGTACTACTGAAAGAATAGGACCCATACGCGTAGCAAGGAAGTCACAATCCCTAGGATTTAGAAGGGAGTTGGTCCCTGGTTATCTAGGCGGATTGTCTGATATTTTTCCTCTTCTATTTTCAGTATGGTGGTTACGAGGCGTGTTGTGACTGGATCCGGATCGGGATCAGGTCAGGGTAATCAGGGGGCCCCAACGGCACCTGAGATTATCGGTCAGGAGGGGCCAATGTTGACATAGGATCGGGTCAGGGAGATCATTCGCGAGGAAGTGGTCGAGATTGTCCGGGGTCAGATTCCGGAGTTGTTTGGGACTATTAAATCCGCTATGAGGGAGTACTTCGATGATCGTTATGCAGCTCTTACTGAGACGGCTGCCGCGGCAGCTACAACGGCTGTAACATCGGAAGGGGGAGGAGCAGGTCGGGGTTTCCAGTATCGGGAATTCGATAATACGAAGCCCCCTACCTTTGACGGAGTTCAGGATCCGATTGTTGCGATGAGATGGTTGTCGTACGTGGAGGGATGTTTCTTCACGTGTTCGTGCCCTGCGGAGCAGAGGGTGAGGTGTGCTCTGAACCTTTTGAGGCTCGGGGCGAAGGATTGGTGGAGGTTGACTACGGGATCATATTCTGACGCGCAGCGGGCTGCGGTTACTTGGGATCAATTCCGAGACATGTTCAGTACTCGTTATGTTCCGCGGGTAGAGCGGGAGAGATTGGCTCAGGAGTTTTTGGAGCTTAGACAGGATTCAGAGTCGGTGACGGAGATCACCAGGATGTTTACGGAGAGGGCTATGTTCTGCCCCGAGTTTGTTTCGGAGCAGGCCCAGATGACCCGGTATCTGAGCATGCTCAAGAGGGACATCAGACAGTTTGTATCCACGCAGAGATGTGATACTTTGTTGGAGTTGCAGGAGGCCGCCAGGCGGCGCGAGCTAGAGATTGAGCTCCAGCTGAGGGAGCAGAGTCAGGCCCCGGTGCAGTCGCAGCCTGCGGCGAAACGGATGAGGGCCGCTGATTATCATCAGGAAAACCAGAGGAGTCGCATTTGTGGGAAGTGCGGTAAGGTACATGATGGAGTTTGTCGATCTTCTTCTAGGTGCCACAAGTGTGGCAAGGAGGGCCACATAGCCAGGGATTGTAGGCAGCAGGCTCCAGCTGCCGGAGTCCGACTTTGTTATCATTGTGATCAGGTGGGCCATATGAAGGCCCAGTGTCCTCTCTTGGCTGCCAGGCCAGTGCAGGTCCCAGCACCAGCCACTTTGAGACTTACTGACGGGGTTCAGGGTCGAGCAGAGCCTCCGAAGGCTCCAGGGCATGCTTATCAGCTTGTGGCCGAGGAGATCGGGATAGCGCCAGAGGTGACAGCCGGTATGTCTTTTCCTTCTATATCTTGTTCATGTTATTATGAGTTGTTTGTTTCCTGCATAAGTTATTAGAGCATAGTAGATGATAGTGTGAAGTTATATTTGAGATTATAGAGGGGTAGTATCTGGTGATGCATTCAAGAGAGAGGAAGGTCATGATCCAGAGATTCGGAATCATCAGCGGGAACTCGGATCCCTTGAAATTCGTTGTCTTGGATTGGGACGATTGAGTCGCATACCAGCTTCGCCGCCGGTAGACTGTAGTTAGTGCTCTAAGTGGGGGAGAATTGGAAATTCTCGGATGGGGCGTGGTTTGGAAGAATGTCGCCTGACGCAGTTTGGATGTTGGTTACGGGAAGTGGTGCGATGAGGCGTTCCAATATGATAAGAACCCTGACTGAATGGTGGGTCTTTGAGCGAGCAGTAAGGATACTGCTATGCTATAACAATCAGTTGGGTTGATCCCAAGGGTCGGAAATGTTGAGGGGCATGCGAAAGACTCTTTATGGATGGTAGGTTATGCAATCAGTTTCTGAGTATATGTACGTGTTATGGGATAGTGACGTGCTCCACAAGTGGATGATGTAGAGTGAGGTTCCGATATTTCGGCACCGACTGATGATGCGAAGTTATGGTTCAGGTCTCCTTGGAAGAGGAGAAGGTGAGTAACTCCAGATTGGAGATTTGGACAGAGGAGCTCGAAATAGCGGACTTGATAGACTAGGGAGAAATCTAGATCGGCGCCGAGGACCGTGTGAGGATATTCCAGTCGTAGGTCGTGGACCTAGAGATCGCGAGAGTAATGTTCCCTGTTTTGGTACGTTTGGAGTAGACGTGATGTCGAGATTTGGGTGAGTTACACTCGGTTGTGTCGAATCAGAGTAGATTGAGGGAGTTGCGAGGTTGGATCCTTGGGCTTCAAGTATGGTTGCAAGCATGGGTTATGTGAGTAGTGGTATTCCAATCTAGGGTATTCCATCATGAGGATGACCGTACCCTATGATTGATTGGACCTGGTGTGTTTGGTATTCCAACCCGAGGGTTGATTGGGACAAAACATGCGTGGGAACGCGAGGGTATACCATCCTTGGGATGACGGGACCCGTTATAGGCGTACCTGGTATTCCAGCCCGAGGCTGATTGGGCTAGGTACGAATGGTTATGTGATGTAGCTGGCTGATTCATAGGAGTTGCTAGAAGTTGAAGGATCCAGTATCCTGTCATGGTAAAGTGAATAGATTCGGGATGGGAACAGGATTCGTTCCCTATTGCAGGTTATCCGGGTTATCGCCAGTTTTGGGCGAAGGAAAGGTGGATTAGTGTTATAGTAGAGCTCAGTGGATTATTGTGGTGTCTAACTTTCGCAAGTCTCGAAGGTGTGTTCAGGTCAGGAAGGTGGCAGTATCATCGGGTGATACTGGATTGATGTGTTCTGATATTAAGTAGAAAAGGCCAGTGGTCGGCCGGAGTATTGGCAAGGATACCACACGAGAAGAAGTTATTTTAAAAGGGGTACAGTAGTGGGGTCTGGAAGGGCCTGAGTTGATTGGGAAATCAGAGTCTGCAGTGCAAGAGGTATATTCAGAATCGTATACTGCAGCATGCTTCGAGGACGAAACCTAATTTAAGTGGGGGAGAGTTGTAACATCCCAAAATTTAGAAGTATGATTGAAGGACTTAAGTGTAAATTGAAGAAGGTACTCGACGAGTAGGTACGATTACTCGTCGAGTCGGAGCGGGTCCTGGTCGCGAGTTAAGTGACCAACTCGCCGAGTCGGCAGCTGGACTCGACGAGTTGGTGCTGAAATGAGAAAACCCTAATCTTAAGGGTTGCACCCTATTTAAAGGACCATATGTCCTCCCTTCAGCCTCCTTATTGCCCTTGAGAGTCAGTAAACCCTAAAAATCGTGTAAGCTTCCATTGTTAAAGAGATTTGAGCTTTGGAGGAGGAATATTGAGAAGGAAGCTTGAAGATCAAGAGGCTAGCATCAAGGGTTTGGTGTAGATCCAGAATCTACTTCAGCTTGGGCACATTTTGGAGGTAACAGGTTGTTACCGTGACTCTATTGCATTTATATTTATTCAAGAATGAGATTTGGGGCCATTTTGGCATGTTAAGGATCTATTTCGGGTTAGGGGTATGGATCTGAGGTTGCTACTTCAGATCTAGACTTGTCTTGGTCCAGAAACTCACAAAGTATCAGCCCTTGGTTTGTTGGTGAAGCATCCTTGTCTTAAACCTTAGCCCTAGAGTGATTTGGGCTTATAGCTCCTTGTTTCCACGTAAAGTTTGCAACTTTACGTAAGAGTCATGCCCTAGAAGAGTGGATCTACAGTTTGGAGCCCCTGGATGACTTGAAAAGCCTTTGTATGGATAAAGGACTGAAGGGACTCGGCGAGTCTGTTCTTGGACTCGGCGAGTTTGTTGAAGATAGGCATGAACTCGACGAGTTGGAGGAACAACTCGGCGAGTCTGTTGAAGATTGTCGTGGACTCGGCGAGTCTGTTCTTGGACTCCGCGAGTCAGAACGCAAGACCCCAAGCTCTTCTGGTTAAGACTCAGAGCAACGAGTTGAGTGGTGACTCAATGAGTTGGACATTAGGACTCAGAGATTGTTGAACTCGAGGAGTCATGGAGTGACTCGGCGAGTCGAGCTGTGATATAAGAGTTTTCTGAAGTTGGGAACTCGGCGAGTCAGCGGGTTGACTCGGCGAGTAGGTTCAATCAGGAAAGTTGACCTTGGCCAGGAATTTGACTTTGACCAGTTTGACCTACAAGGGTATTATGGTAATTTGGATATTTATGTCAATGGATCATTGATGGATATATGTGTTGGAGTTTGGGGCAGTGCTTCGGGATTGTGCTTTCGTGGTTCGGTTCGGCAGTTGCAAGGTGAGTTATCCTCACTATACCCAAGGGTCTAAGGCACCAAGGCCGGACCTTTGATGGTATGTTCTGTTAGTTGGCATCCTAGTAGATAGGATGGCTATATGATGGTATGCTCTGTTAGGTCAGTATTCTGGTAGATTGGATGTGGCTATGCTTAGTGACCTGTAGTTGGTCTGACTGTCTGTATGCTAGTAAGAGATTACCTGTTATATGTGCACGTATTGAGCGGTAGTAGAGGGTATTCCATCCCGGTAGGATGATAGGGCCCTAGTATGTTGTCTTGTAGACTGTTATATGGTTATATGATAGGTGTACATGCTTGTTAGTATGTGGGCATTCCAACCCGATGGTTGAGGGCCAGGAGTATTCCATCCGGGTAGGATGATTGGACTCATAGTAGGTGGGCATTCCAACCTGATGGTTGAGGGCCTGGGGTATTCCATCCCGAGGGATGATTGGACCCATAGTAGTTAGTGTACGTATAGTAGGTGGGCATTCCAACCCGATGGTTGAGGGCCAGGAGTATTCCATCCCGATAGGATGATTGGACTCATAGTAGGTGGGCATTCCAACCTGATGGTTGAGGGCCTGGGGTATTCCATCCCGAGGGATGATTGGACCCATAGTAGTTATTGTATGTATAGGTGTGTGGGCATTCCAACCCGACGATTGAGGGCCTGGGTATTCCAACCTGATGGTTGATTGGACCCATAGTGTGCTGTTCATTGTTGTATGTGTATGGTTATGTGTGTACGGGTATTTTGAGGGAACTCACTAAGCTTTCGATCTTACGGTTTTCAGTTTATTGTTTCAGGTACAATAGGTGATCGCGGCAAGGCAAAGGCGTGATCGTACCGCTCCTCATATTTCATGATTTTGCGATTTGGTTCTGGGGATACTCTGATGTTTAAACTATTTTGAAAACGAGTTGTAATAACTTAATGGTTTTTGAATGGGTTAAAACGTTTTAAATTGGCCTGAATTTTATGGGTGTTACAAAAAGATAACTGAAACAAGTCTGAATTTTGATTGAATTGATTGGCTTTACAAGAAAGAAATTTCGGGTTTTCACAAATGTACCGACTGACATGAAGAGGAACTCGACGAGTCAAGGATGAACTCGGCGAGTCACGAGCAAAAGGTCCCGAATTTGTATGAAGGAGAACTCGATGAGTTCTTGAAAGACTCGACGAGTAGGATCAAAGTTCCAGCATTTTGTGGATTATGGAACTCTATGAGTTGGTGGACCAACTCGACGAGTCAAGTCAACCAGGTGTTGACTTTGACCAAAAGTTGACTTTGACCAAGGTGTTGACCTTGACTTTTATTTTGAACTGAGTTGACCCTTGAAGGGGTTACGAGTATGGAATGGTAATTAAGGAAGGTTGTTATGTGTAGGAGTTTGAGAAGAGTTGATCCCAACGCCGAGGACAGTTCAGTTACTGCACGACATTGAGGTGAGTTACCTTCCAGTAGAAGTGGTCTAAGGCACCAAGGCCGGCCCACTAGTAAGAGTTATAGTAGAGGTAATTGTCTTCGTGATAATTATCTGGTATGTGGTTATTTGTTATGATTATGTGCTAGTATGATATGATGTTATGTGTTAGTGGGTAGTATGGGGAATAGTCCCCGTGTTACGGTCGTAAGGGCCGAAGGGTAGGTCGGGCACCCCAGATATGCCCGTCAGTATGTTTATGCTATATTATTATGTGGTAGTAGTAGGGGGTGAAATAGTCCTCGTAGCCGGTTGAGATAAACCGGAGGGTAGGTCGGCACCCCAGAATTGCCAGACAAGGTAGTTCGGCACCCTACAATTGCCAGATAGGGTAGGTCGGACAACCCAGAATTGCCCGGTAGTATGTTAGTTATGTGGTATGTGGTATGTGGTATGATGGGGGAACTCACTAAGCTTTGTGCTTACAGTTTTTAGTTTTGTTTTCAAGTACCTCTTCATCGAAGGGGAAGGAGTTGGCACGGTAGCAGCGCATCACACACACAGGATTTCCGCATTATGAGATTCTTGGGATTGTACTCTGACATTATTACTATTTTCATGAGATGGTTTTGAGACATGTGATTATGGTTTTATGAAATGATGTTTTCTTATCAATGTTTTTCTAAATCGTTATATAAAAATGAAATTTTTGGCCTTGGAATTTGGGATGTTACAGTACGCCCAGTGTACTCACCTTATTCAGCCCAAACTTGATTCAATCACTTAATCCTTTAAGACAAAGCTCCAAAACATAGATCTGACTTCCTTGAGCTAGATTATCATGTAAAGCTGGCAATTAAGTTCATACATGGCTAAATGAAGCTCTTAAGCTTAAAATGGACTTAATAATCAACTTAATGCATTCATGGCACCAAATTCCAATAAATCTTGCACTTTTATGCTCAAGGATACCAAAACAAACTCAGATCTGAAAGAACAAGCCCTTAAACGACCTAACTCATCCATAAACCCCAAAAGAGGCCAAAATCACAACAAACTAACTATGAAGAGATCTAAACATACACAAGCCAAGATGCAAACTTGATACCTCAGAGAGCTTTCCCACAAGATGATGATTCTGGACCCAAAGCATTTTCACCAAGCAAAGCAACCTCAAGCTTCTCTAATTCCTCCACCAACACAAAATAAATTGTAATGACCCCAAAATCATAACTAAAAATTTCTTTTTAAAACATTACTTAAAACATAATTGTCAAACCATAAATAAAATCATAACATAAATCAGAGTGTTAATTCCAAACATATTTTCATTATCAGAGTAAAACATCCCAGGCTGACTAATCAATGGTGTGTGCCATGCGATCACCCCGAGCTCTTCCCTCCGCTATCGGAAGTACCTGAAACCAAAACTGAAAACTGTAAGCACGAAGCTTAGTGAGTTCCCCAACCTACCACATACCATACACATAATCACATACTGGGCCTCGCCCCTGCTGCATCGGGACTAGCCCGGCATCGGACTTGCTCCGGCATCGGGCCCCGCCCGGCACCAGGCCCCGCCTGGCATCGAGCCCCGCTCAGTATACAAATCTGTTTCTCTTAGGCCTCGCCTGTCTCTGGGCCTCGCCCGCTAAACATATACAAACATGTAAGATAACGCATAACACATAACTAACATACACTACTGTATCTTGTCCTAAAGGCCTTGCCTATCTTGGGCCCCGCCCCTGTCCTGCTACCGATGAGTCATGGAACCCCATCCACACTCCTACTGATAGTGAGATACGGGCCCAGCCCACACTCACTCCTTCCCTAACTTGGGCCTCGCCCCTACTCTGCTGCTAATGAGATATGGAACACCGTCCACACTCTGTTATAGGTGAGATACGGGACCTCGCCCACACTCACCTCCCTACCAGGCACATACATGTATCACACAGACAACAAGTATACTCTATCATGCAAACCATTCCTTGGGCACCCGCCCGCTATTGGACCTTGGTCCTGAATATCATACTAGCATACGGTGCCTAGGGCTAACCCCCGGGTCTTCCTACTCATAACTACATGGGCCGGCATTGTGGCCGTAGACCCATCCACACAAAGGGAAACTCACATGCACTGCTGAACTTGCTGATAACCCTGTAAGGGTCGAATTGTTGTAATTAGTCGAAATATATTTTGTACTCTTCGAATGTTTTGTAATGTATTTTACTAGGGCGCTTTTATTCGAAGCTTTAGAGTCAATGCCTTAGTATATTTTTTTTGTACGCTTTCGGTTCCCTATAAATAGGGGTTATTTACTAGAGTTAAATAAGAGTTTTTACAGACCTGTCTATTTGCTCTGTAAACATTCGAAACGTAAATCAAGCTGAAACAAGATCATATTTACATCTGGTGTTCAATCTTGCATTCATACTTGAATTCATACTCTGATTAATTCAATACTCGATTCATTGGTTCATCAATTGGTATCAGAGCAGGAATCATATCTCTGATCTGATTTTCAGGCTGTTCAAAAGGTTTTTGAATCAACTTTTTGATTCAAAAGTTTCCGCACTTTTTGAAAGTGAAAAATTGTCTAGATCTTAGTCTGTGATTTGATTATGCATTTGAATTGTTGAATCGAGTGTTATTCTCATCAACTCGATTTGATTCATCTAGTTTGTTTTCAAATTCTCAAATCTTTTCAAACTTCTCAAAATCATCTTCCGTACAACAATGGCGAGTTTCAATCTCAATTCGATGACCTCGTTTTCTCATCTGTTAGGTTCATCAACCAAAATTCCAATGCTAATCCATGAATACTATGATCAGTGGGTTGATCGTATGCAGGATTATCCGAATGGTCTGGATGAAGAATTATAGTCATGTATCACTGGAAATGTCAATGTTCCACTGAATGTTCAACCAATTGGATCATCTTCTACAAATTCTGGAGTTGATAATCAATCTGATCGTCTGAAGAAACTGGAGAAGAGGTGTATGAGGGAACTGCGAGGTGCTTTACCTCCAGTTGTGTACAATTACGTTAGAAGTTGTACAACTGCAAAGGAGGTATGGAACAATCTAAAAGATAAGTTTCAAGGAAGTGAGAAAACAAAAATCAATTCAGTCAAACAGTGTTTGGTTGAACTGAAAGATTTCAAACAAAAAGAAGGAGAAACAATTGAAGTTTACTATGATCGTCTGAACGAGTGGAGAAGTGTGAGTATGATGGTGAAGAATCAACAAAGTTTTGATACATCAACTCTCAATGATTTGTAGAATCAGTTGAAAACACACGAAATTGAGGTAAATGAAATTACTGAGGAATCGAAGCTGAATTTGGGTGGTCCATTAGCTCTTGTGTCAAAGATTTCGGAGAAAGAAGCTGAAAATTGTGATTATGAGGAAGAAGAAGGATTCATCATGAATTCGGATGATGAAGCAATAGCATTTTACTCGAATAATCGTGTTAAGAAATTTTTCAAAAAGCCGTTCAATTTGAAGACTAAGCTTGCTGAGGTGAAAGGAAGTTATGTGAGTAAAAATGTTGTTGAGGAGAAAAAGAAAGTTGAGAAGCAAGATTCGAAGATAGCTGAAGGAAAGGGTGAGAAGAAGCTGAAAGGTGATGCTGGAATAGATTGTCATTATTGCAACGGTGCGAATCATCTTGCAAATGATTGTATGCTTCGAAAGAAGGATGAGAGGAAGAATAAAGTCAAAGATGAGGCATACTATGCAGAGAAGCTTGAGGTGGTTCGTGCTAAAGCAAAGAATTTGTCATTGGTTGCAAAGGGTGAGCATGAGGATGAAGATGGAACTTATCAAATCTGGTCATCTGGATCAGATGATGAAGAAATGTGAAATCCGACACATAGAGCATTGTATGCGAAAATGGAGGAGGACTCAGATGATGAGGAATTCGAAGTGAGGGGACGATGCTTTGTATCCAAAGCGGCTGACAAATCACCAATGACAACAAAGGTACGTAAAATTCTCGAATCTTTTAATATTCCTACTCATGCTTATGATTCTGAACTAATATCTTTTGATGAAACGGTTACTTATTTTGATTCAATTGTTGTGTTTGCTAGTAATGAGGCCAACAAATTTTCCATGGAGTTGTTAGAGACCAAAAAGAGATTAGACTTGAAAATAAGCAAAATTGAATGTTTGGAATTACAAATTACAAACATTATGTGTGATAGAGATACTTTAACGAGTGATGTCAAACTTTTGCTAGCACAAAGAAACATTTACTGTAATTCTGCGAAAAGACTTTATGGCAAATTAACTGATTTACATCATTCAAGTGACATAAGTAAAGAGCAACATAGAAAATTACTACCTTTTCTAGCATTCGAAAGAGCTAAGGTAGATAATATTTCGTATGATTGTGAGCAAATAATAGCTGATTTTGACAAAGTTCCTGATGATAGATATAAATATGGAATTGTCAAAATTGATGAATGTCTTGATGCAAATGAATTAGTTAACATCGTGAATGATACTTTGACTAAAACTGAACAAATTCAAATTTTGAAAAAGACTGAGAATTCAACATCTGATTCTCAATCTAATTTTGCTGATATTGAGCCACCCAAACCAACTTCACCTGTTCAAGAAACCGTTTTTATGGAGACATAGACTGATAATGAGGGGTTTGGTGGTATGTTTGATGAATTGGAATTTCATGAAGAAGAAGAACAGTTTCCCGATCATATGTTGATGACCATGAAGCAGTTCAAAATTTTGAATTAGAAATTGAATTCAATAATTCAATCTTAAGCAGATCTAGGGGTGGTTCATCTGTTTCTAGTTTGGAGGTTGATTCAATGTTGAAAATGCTCGAAGCCAGAGTGGTTAGCAAAGTATCTGGAATGATTACTGACTCTGAGTCTCGAATTCTGGAGAAGGTTGATTATAATGATCAAAATAATGAACTTCGGATCAAATCTCAAAATTCAATGTTTACCAGTGATGTGAAAAATTTGAAGAATGTCGCAAAGGAAAGGCATGTTCTTTTTGTGCAAGAAGTGAAAAAGGTCAGGGAGGATGTAAATTTGCAGATTCACGAACTTCGTGAAGATATGCAAAAAGAAATTGTCACTATTCAACAAGATTATGCATCCTTAAATCAAAAGGTTCATATCATTTGTGATGCAGTCACACGATTTGTTAAATTGTATGAAAGTTTGAGTCGTCAAATAACTCAACTTTCAACATCCGAAAGTGCAAGCTTTGAGGAAGTGCTTAAGTTGCTTAAGGAGTTAAAAGAGATTTATAATAGGCCAGTTTCTTCTCCACTGATTACTCCTAAATTTTTATCCCAGAAGTTTATCCAATTCGAAGCCATTCTCAATAAGCAAGTTGCTCCTCTCTTTCGCATCTCAAGCCTTCTTCCAACAACAAATGCCCGGCCTGTTTTCACAGGGGTGCAAGGGGGAGAAAGAAAAACTACTGAGTCGAAGGCTAGTGGCGAGGATGCGAAAGTTGTGGGAAAAGTTTTTTCTTCAAAAATCCCAACAACAAAACCAGTAATAGTTTCTACTGAACTGGTTACTTCAACTGTTGTAACAACAATGCCAATTGCAAGACCAATTTCAAAAGGAATTGTTATTGGTAAATCTTCAGAAACTGGTGGGAGTGGTTCGAATCCAAAAGAGACAATTGTCAATCCAGCCTTGAAAGATAAAGGGAAATCAATTGTAGTGGAAAAGTCGAAAGAGGAAAAGAAGGTTGAAGCAGAAGCTGAACTTGAAAAACTGAGGATTATTCAAAGCATTATGACTCAGTGTGCTAGTGATCCGAAGGGAATGGATAAAGGTGATCCAGCTAAACACTATAATTACGAAACAATTGAGGCCAAGGTTGCTTTTAATCACATGTATACATTCGAGAAAAACCAAAGCAGAGTTATTTGGTCACAAATACTGATGCAAGCCAGCTGGATTTTCCCATAAACGAAATGATGTTTATCATGCCTCAGTTCAAAGCAGAAGGGAATTTTAAAAATAAGGATGAAGGTACACACATGAAAATTCGTTTTCATGCTGTTCTTGGAAAAGCCCCTGAGGAAGTTTGGTCTTTAATAAAAATCAAGAAGGTCATAAGTATGAAAAAGGATGTGATTTTCGAAAACACAGTCCAGAATGTTAAGTATGTGGTTGCCAGGGCAAATGGAAATATTTGCGAATTTACTGTTGCTGATTTTCCATTGATGAACTTGTATGATCTTATACAAGTTGCATTACTTCTAAAAGACAAATCATTTTCATTCCTTCAAAACACTGAACTAGATGAATTCAAGCTTGGAGTTGCTCACATCAAGATTTTTATCGAAAACTATTATGAGTGCTTGGCACTAACAGATGTGGAATTAGCTACTGCCAAAGGAATGGAAATAAAAGCACCGATGGCTCCTACGAAGACTCGGGCGGAATTGAAGAAATATGATGATGGTGAAATTTCCCTGAAGCCTTTTGGAATGGTCTTCGCAGGAAAAGACAAAGCTGGAAAAGCTAAACGGTTCTTATTCCAAGCAAGTGAAGTAGAGAGATATTCAACATCTCAATATACGAACTTGATTGTTTGTATGAATCATTGCAAGAAGAACAATGAAGGAGACAAGAAAGAGCTGAAGAAGATTATCTCCTGGTACACGGAGATTCGAAGAGTGTTACTGTATTCCATCACACTTCTTACGAATTGAAGACTTCGACTATGATTACAAAGGGGGAGATTGTAAGGGTCGAATTGTTGTAATTAGTCGAAATATATTTTGTACTCTTCGAATGTTTTGTAATGTATTTTACTAGGGCGCTTTTATTCGAAGCTTTAGAGTCAATGCCTTAGTATATTTTTTTGTACGCTTTCGGTTCCCTATAAATAGGGGTTATTTACTAGAGTTAGATAAGAGTTTTTACAGACCTGTCTATTTGCTCTGTAAACATTCGAAAGCGTAAATCAAGCTGAAACAAGATCATATTTACATCTGGTGTTCAATCTTGCATTCATACTTGAAATCATACTCTGATTAATTCAATACTCGATTCATTGGTTCATCAAACCCTCTACTGCTGACTGGAAATTCCCCGACTGTTGCTTCTTCGGCTCCCCGAGCTACCAAGATCATAATATTACTTACCTCAATATCATAGTCTTTTCTTAGGGTAAGATTACTATTTTATCCCTACCCCAATATAGTCCATAACTAAGGCCCAAGCATAATATATAAAGGCCCAAACCCTAGGTAGGCTTCCCAAGCCCACTAATGGCCCATTAATGGCCCAATTTGCTACATTGGGCCCAATCTCTTTATTGGGCCTTACCCTAAGCCCAACACCCATACTTGGCCCATATTCCCTGACTCCTGATGGCCCACTAAGGCCCAAAGACCCAAAGTCCAAAGCACAGCCCACACCGAGGCCCAAATACTCAAGGCCCAAACTGGCAGCGTTACGCGGGGCATAATTCAATGTACGCTGGGCGTACAGGCTCGATGACGTGTACGATGGGCGTACCTGCACGTACGCTCGGCGTAATGCTCTGTTAATTCGTTTCTCTTTTAAGAGCTGAATACCTCGATTCAGAAGCTACCAACTCAGATCCAAGTCTTATTTCACATCTTAAACCATAAAGTTGCTTACTTTATGGCTTCCTTGACTCACATAAGCCCCAACTCCAAAAACCATAATCTATTTCCATGGATGAAGGTCTTAACCCATGCATGAACTCATATAAGTCCTAAAGGTTGGAACTTTACTGCTTATGGGACACATATGACTCTAAGGGAGGCAACCCTGGTCTTAGAAACATGCTTAAGTCTCAAAGACCCATTCTTGGGACCAAAAAGTCCATAAACTTGTACTAAGAGAGATCTAAGAGAATAATCATCAAGCTCAAAACTTTTTACCTTGTAGAGGTCCGAAATGAAGCACTTATCCCAGATCTATAAGCTCTAGCTTCCAAGGTTCTTCCTTGCCAATCTTCTTCTTTTCTCTTCCAAGCTTTAAACCACCAAAATAAGCTTTTCAAGGTCAAGATCTCACAAAATGAACGTTGGGACGTTCTAGGGTTTCTTCTAAGGTTGGGGAGGCTGATATGGGGGCTAAGGTTGAAGCCATTATGTTCTTTATATAGTGGCACTCCCAAAAATAGGGTTTAGAGGCTGTTAGCGTATGCTGGGTGTAATTCTCGTACGTTGGGCATACGCCTTAAAAACACGAGATCTTTTGCCCCGCTACGCTGGGCGTACCCAGCTAAACACACGTGCACTTTGTGCATGCTAGGGACTGCCTTGTCAAATTTTCCATTAAGGGCCATAAATGTCAATATCTTCAAAGTGTCATAACTCCTTCATTCTAGATCCGTTTCCGATGAACTTTATATCCACGGAAAGGTGGCGAGAAGCTCTACGCGTCTAACAACACTCCCCAACGCAAAACCTTCTCGAATAATACCTCTAGGACTCTTAAAAGACTAGAACGCCCCTAGCCTTGGCCTCTAAAATTCTATAATTGAGTAATTTAGAACAGGGCGTTACATAAACACAAAATCTTCTTAATAGCTCAAGAACACCGCCAAGAGGCTAAAGGGTCGATTTAGGGTTTTAGGAGGTTTAGGGGCTGGTAAAGAGGCCAACCCTAAAGACTTAAGGTGCTTAAATAGGGAAAACTTGCTCAAAAATTAGTGTTTACACACCCCACGTACGCCCAGCATACGAGGCTGAGGCTTCGCAATCAATCCCTCTGGGTACACTAAGCGTATGCTAATGTACGCCCAACATACTGCCCTTTGCACTAGTACCCCCTGCGTACTCCCTTTGTACGCCCACGTACTAGGGTTCCCTCTTAAACCCTAAAATACTCCAAATGCCATAACTTCTTCATTATAAATCTGATTTCAACGATCCTTATATCCATGAAAAGGTAACGAGAAGCTCTACACTTTAGCCAACTCATACATTCCATAAAAATTCCCGAACGAAAATCCAATTTCCATAAAAACCTGCTCCCATTTTATCGAAATACCCATTCGCTCCAAAACCAAATCTGAACACCTGAAATATCTACATTACATCATCCACACCCAAATAGGTAACGATTAAAACAGGGCGTTACAAATCTCCCTTACTTAAATTATATTTCTTCCTCAAAATCATTGCTTATCGTTACGACACACTATACAACTTGAACAACAGAATCACAACCCCTACACGTACCATAGCCTTCCGAAAGGCAACCGAAGCCAACCCTAGTAAAACTCTTCAAACCCGATGAAGAATGAATCCTTAAACCCATGCAGAAAACCACTTATACCTTTCCGAAACCTGAAATGTCAAATTGGTCTGACTCGCTGACAGACCGCCCACACTGAACCCCTACCAAGCCAAATCCTTATAGAATTTCAAACCAAACAAAACACTTCTAACCCTTGATTACCTTGATGCTTCAATTGGGAACCAAAATCACAGACCATATACTACTGCAGAACACTTATACTTGACAGAAGGCTTAGATAATCCTTCGAGTAAAGATTCATCCTTGCAACGGTTAGACTCAAACAAGAGCTGCACAACAGGCTCAAATTAATTACTTTGAGATTATTTTATCCAAACTGCAAGTGACTTAGCATATGCCCCAAATAAAAAACGCCTACACACAAATCCTAAATCACTAAAACCGCCCCGACTCATCATGCTGCCCCCAACTGCTTTACAAAAGCAACTGAGACCTCCCTCGTCCCAACTTGCCTGCCAACTAACTGAACGACCGGACTCCTGCCCGGTTGTTGAGTCAAAAGACACACACATATACACACAGTCACCCCGCGTGACTCCCGAATGAAAACCTCATCCGGTAATAATTGCCCAAACCATCTCACCTCCAAATCCAATGCTAAAAATGAATGCCACATGACCAACTATAGTCTTATATCATACCCGGTCTCCAACGACCTACCACTTTCTGATTCCAAGCATGCTGTAGCCCTCCCACGATCTTACAAACTGACCCATCCTGGTCTAATCTATCTGAAGAAATTTGTGACCAATCATGGATTTGCCACACCCTCACTACTGCACATGGACTAGTGAATGTTATAGGCCACCCCGCAGTCTTACAACACTTCCACACTAACTTCCAACTAGTGAATGCTACGACCACCCCCACAGTCTTACAACACTTCTATTTTTCATGGCCACCGCCCATGGTCTTACTGCTCATCTATCAATCCATCACCAAGAAGGCACTAACCAACTGTTGGGAAGTTTCCTGAACTCCCAACTAACACAATGCTCAATCTAGACGGCCACTTAGGCCGCCTTCCTCCCTTACACGGATGTGAAACTCATCCTAGTTTCATGCTTGATTCCACTCCCGAAAGTTTGAACGGTTCTCCTCTACTTGATTCGACGAAGCTCTACCAACACACAAGGTTTGAAGGATTCCCAATCCATCTTACCCTTTATTATTGAACCGCTAACAACCTGTGCTTACCAATACTAATGCTCCATAACAAGCCAAACCCAAAGATTGCACAACCCTTGAAGCCTAGATGAACACTCCCCGAAATCCCAGCAATCCTAATAACTCCAGACGCTTTCTATGATACAACACCCAATTTGAATTCCTTCAAACTGATGACAATACCAAAACCATATCAATAGATGTAACATCCGTGATTTCAAGATATTGCTAATTTATTTAATCTTGCATTTATTTGTTTTGGGCCATGAAGTTGTTTAGGCTTAGAGGTCGGGCCATTTCGTGTTTGGGCTAGCTGAAGTCGTACGCTGGGCGTAAGCCTGGAATACGCGGGGCGTAGTAAGATCAAGGAAAATGTGGATCCATGCATGTACACGCAGCGTACAAAGTGGTACGCACAACATACATATGCTGACTCAAAACCCTAATTTTTAGGGTTCAAGCCATATAAATATGTCATTATGTCCCATGCCTAGCCTCCTTATCAGCCTCCTTAGCTTAGAAACCCTAAACTCTAACCCTTATCATCCTTGTTTAAAATCATTCCAGAATTCGTAGAACACCTCCAGAATGAACTAAAAACATTTTGGAGTTTAAATTAAAGATATCATTGTTGTAGGACCAACTTAAAAGTAGTTTATATGTTTAGGTATTGTTTATATACATCGAATTCCGGATCTAAAAATTTCATTCTGGAAGCCTCAGGAACGAGGAATTGTTCTGAAACACGATGAAGTCGTCTGGAACATGAGGAACAAGTCTGGAATTGGTCTGGAATATTGGTTATTTTTGTTTCGGAATGAAGTGATAGCAAATTTTGTGTTTGTGCAACATGACATGGTTTTTGATGCATCAGTTACACTCTCGTGTAAACCCAAAATCGGCAGGAAAATTCTTGCAGCATTCAGAGACAGACCCAAATGTGAGACTATATTTCAGAATACATGTTTTGGGAGGTGTTAGACATTCTAAATGTAGGTGGGGATCATTTTCTTCTACATTATGTCTTTTGCCACGAAGTTGTCACCGACCCCCAAAGCCAAGTACACAAAATGGTTTTTGAGATTGGGGGTTATGAGCTGTCTTTCGGGAAGAAAGAATTTTGTCTCATCACTGGCTTCTGGTTTGGTGGCTATTTTCCTGCTTATACATATGGCGTCACCTTCAATTCTCGTGCCTTTATTATGGTCCCGACGAATGTCTTGGTCAAATTAGACAATGTTATGAAGGTGTTTAAACATTCACTTAATGATTTATCAGACAAGGATACAGTCCGTGTATGTCTTCTATACCTGTTAGACAAGGGTTTCAATGGGCGGTTGGCTAAACAACCTGATACAGAAGAGTATTTCGCTTAGCTATCCAACGTTGATCAATTCAATAAGTATAATGTCGTCTATTTTATAAGTACTGATTATAATTACTTATCGTTACTAATATTTTTTTAAAAATTTAATTGTTAACTAATTTTTTATGTGGCAGATATCCATGGGGGGGATAATTTGTGATTAATTGTACAAAAAGCTATTTATTGTATTCAATAAGGTTGACAAACTTATACATCCAGACGAACTGAAATAGAACAAACCTCAAAAATTGACGTACACACCGTACAGGGATTTTTATATGCTTTTAAGGTAAGTATATGATGAAAACTTTATTATTTTTTTTTTCTAACATTCTAACAAATTTTTATTTATTTGTTTTCTAACATTCATACATGGATTCTTGAGACTTTTCAGGTAAGTAGTTTGTTTGGTACTCGACAACAGAATGTGATCCCTTGGGTTGTTGCATGATCAAAACTGAGGCCTTTACAAAAGACTCACTGCAATTAGTTTTTACAAATCGACAACATATGGTTACTTTATTATTTAAATATTTATTTATTTTATAATTTATGTTTATTTATAATTTTATAATTTATGTTAGCACGATAATAGATGTTGCATTAGGTGTCTAAACCCATAACTATTTTTGGTATGTACTTGATTTGATTATGAGCATGGTCCTTTTGGGTTGCCTTCACCATAGCAATTTGATGGGATGAATTATATGAAAGAGGTTAATTGTGATTTATTAATATATTATAAGAATAATATATTAATTGAGAAATCATATTATTTAATTAGTATTGATCAAGAATTAATTTGGAATTAATTTAGTGATCAAAAGATACTGGTTAAATAAATGGGGATTGATTATGTAAATCAGTGATAGTTGTAGTTTGGACTGATGGACCCCATTGGTATAGGGTGGGCGAAATCTCTATGAATGTCCATAAAGATTTCGTCCAAGGCTTGCCAAATTGGATCCATGTGTTGCTTAGGGCCTAAGCAAGGGAATTAGGATTTCCAAGTTGTAAACCCTAAGAGCTTCAACTATAAAAGGAACCCATTAGCTCCCAAAATAGGCACCTATGAACTCATAGAGAACCCTAGCCGATTTTAGGAGTCCCTAACCTCTCTCTCACAATTCTCCATTGCTACTTGGTGTTTGTGACTCCATTAGAGGTGCAACATTTGGGTTACTAAGCTTTCAAAGGTCAAGGAGTTCTTGTTATTGCTACATAACAAGTGAGGTAATGTTCCAAACCCTATTTTACATATGATTTTCGAAATTAGTATGCTAGGTATTAGGGTTTATGCTTTGGATGATTATTTGCATGTATAACTTGAGAAAAACCTAAATCCAAAGCATTAGGGTTGCATGTACACCATAGGAATGTTGTAGTGCTCAAAACCCATCAGTGGTATCAGAGCCTAGGTCGTTTTTCTGTTATATGTGATGCTAATGTCAATTGTTCAAAAGCTGGAAAATTTTTGTTTTTTCTTTCTTCTTGATGACCACGAGGTGGTAAAAGTCACCACGAGGTGGTGGGTTCTCACGACGTGAGCATAGTGCTCATGACGTGAACTCGGTTCTGATGGCAAAATTTTCGGATTTTTGGCTAAAATTAGATTAGGATAATTACCATAAGTTGTTTTAATTGTTAAAATTCGAATTTCATGATATGGTAATTGATATCCTCATCTAATTGAAGGATAATTGTCAAATTTTAAGATAATTACTAGATTATATGATAAATTAATTATTTGTAAAATTTGATTTGTGTTTATCTTGCCAAAATTATAAGATTAGGTCAAATTATGTGATAAGGATAAATTATGTGATTAATTTAATTGGTTTTCAAATTTGATCTAAATGTTTTGAAAAGTTTCAAAATTTGCCTTCAAGTTTTGGAATTTAAAATTTTGATTAAAGTTTTAATTTTGAAAAATTAAATCCTTAAACCCTAATTTGAAAAGTTTCAAAAGTGCACCTCTTGGTTTTGTAATTTGAAATTTAATTAAATAACTTTAATTTGAAATCTTAAATTTAGAATCTTGATAGTTTGAATAGTTCAAATTACACCCTTATGGTTTTATTAAATTAATTAAATGCTTAATTAAAAGAGAGAATTAATAAATCCATAATGACATGGTTTAAATTTAATTAAATTAATAGTCTAATTTATTACTCCCTCCGTCCCAAAATTATCGTCAACATTTGACTTTTTAAGTCTCTTTTGTTCAACTTTGACCTTAAATAATTTACTTTTTGTTATATAACTTTTTATGCTAGATATATGAATAGATTGTTTTTTAAATGTATTGTCATTGTTATAAGTTTCATCAAAAATTATATAACACAAATAAATTTATTTATGATCAAAGTTGAAATGGAAAGACTTCAAAAGTCAAACGTGGACAATAATTTTGGGACGGAGGGAGTAATAGATTAACCAATTAGTAATTTAAAAGTTTAAAATACACCCTTATACTATATAAAATTAAAAGTCTAATATATTATATATGTATAAGTAAAAGGTCAATCTTACCGTTAATAGGCCTCATTCATGAAGCTGGTCTATAATGGGTGTTTAAGGAAGCGGCCTGTAAAATGATCGTCATTGGGTATCTACTCTTACCCACCGCACCCTTGACCAGTGGAGGGTCGTTAGCTGAACAGGTTTGATAGGACATTTAAATCCTCATTAAAAGTTTAATTAAATATAAAGTAACTAAACCTTTTATAAATTCTCAATCTTAGGTACTTTAGGAAAATGTGAATTTGATGCTAACCCATGAAATTGCACGTTGCACCTTATTAGTCATTAGTGGAGCGTGTGTGGTTAACCGGCACACTAATATGAGACTAATGAAGGATGGCAATGGGTAGCTCATAGTTTGTCATAGATCAATGGAGTGTGTGTGCTTAACCGGCACATTGATTAGGTGATAAATCACTTCGAGTGTACCAAGCTAATTTTTATGGTTATTCACACCTTGTTTGTGATCCTCAGTATCCCAGTCACAAACTTGAAGGGCATAATCGAGATTAAACATTCCATTGAAAAGTTTAATGAATTTCAAAGGATTTAGGAATTTCAATTCATTTAAAACTTAATTTTTCTTTTTAGTTTTTCATGGTGGAAATTGGTAAATCGTCATTTACCTACATTCAAATATTTTACAACTGGATTACGGCATCCCTCTTCCGAGTTGTAGAATATTGTGTTGGGTCCTAGCCTTAATATTTCATTTGGGTGTTATATTAAGGATTGAATCAACTAACTTGAATTTCTCCCGTTTGTAGATGTCTAGTTATGGTCTTCCCGAATACTTTGGAAAAAGCTTTCCACATGAAGATGATGTTCCACGATTGGATCATGGAAATGGAAATCATTCTTCACTTCCTCCACCTCCTCCAATAATTCTCCCTGACCCACATGTTCGTCGACTTGAAAAGTTCAAGGTCACTCAAGCCCTATTGGCAAGAAAACACGAAGATGGAAAGTATATATGTGCTCACGTCTTGGAGATGAAGTTACATATTGACAGGTTGGGAATGTTGGGTGTCGAAGTCTCAAGGAAGCTAGTTGTTGACTTGGTTCTTCAATCACTTCATAAGTCATATAGTGAGTTCAAAAAATATTACTATATGACAGACCACGACGTGACCCTCATTGATCTTATCTATTTGCTTATTGCTGCTGAATCAGAAATGATTTGGTGCACTGGTAAAGCAAATTTGACTGGTAGATCAACCTCCCAAACTTCCATGGACATTGACAATGGCAACATTGGAAGTCCAGAAAAGTCTTCTCTTCCCAATGGAAAGGGATCGGCCAAGGTCAAACTGTTTGAACGGATGGTAAAGAGAAAGGCTGAATCTGAGATTGTCCCATGTGATTTTCCAAAAGAGTCCATTTGTTTCTATTTCCAAGAGAAGGGGCATTGGTTGCGAAGCTGCCCTGACTACCTGAGAGATCTAAGAGATGGTAAAATCAAATTGTATGATTCTACTTCAGGTAAAGTCCATTATCTAACTCTATTAAGTTCCTATTTGTAGATTCTGAATACATGATGTGATGAGATTACATTTTGATGTTTTGTATGATCAAAGAAAAGAAAGGAAGCTTAAAGGAAGAGTGAGCTGAGTCTGGTCGCGAAGAAATGGATTTCGATCGGATGGTTCGATGATCAGATTTTTTGAGCTGCTACTTAGGAGTTATGATATATTGCTTAGGAATATATAGTAACATAGTTTTCATTTGTAATTTCATTGTAAGGACAAGTTTTTCCACACTTTTATAAATAAAGAAAAATTTTGATTTATCTAATTTTGTATTTCCTTGCAATGGCATTTGTGAAAATCGATGTTTGTATGTTCCTATTGTTAGCAATATTGAAAAGGATGTGATTCTTAGTTATGTTATTTGTGGTAGTGTCAAAATTTACCAAATAAGGAATGATTCTCATCACCCAAGTTCCAACTGGACAGAAACTTGGAATCATACGACTTGTATTGTGTAATGAATGAGAACCTTCATCTTTGGGAAATTAGGACTAATTCCTTGTTCACATATAGATGTGAGTTAAGTGAAGGACTGGAAGATCTAGTACACATTTTTGTGCACTCGTCAGGTCCGCCACAAAGAACAATAAGACTATTCGTCATGATTTACTAAGAGTTTAGTAAATATGGTTATGCTTACAAGATTAAGTGTAATTCTGAATCATTTGAAAAGTTTCAATGTATAGCAGAACGAATAAGAAAAATCAATTAGGCAGAAAGATAAAAGTTTCTCCAATCTGAAAGGAAAGGAGAGTACTTTAGTATCGTGTTTTATGATCATCTTAATGATTATGAAAACCATATCACAATTGATCCTCTAAGAACACCTTGGTGCATTTATATGACCATGAAGAGGTATCGGGAAATTGTTGAAATGGTTAAATCAAAAGGTAAATCATACTTTGGTCCAAAATCAAGTCTTAGAGTCGTACTCCAAGATTGTGCCTTGAGTGACACATCTTTAGTAGGTTTATAACACTCATTAAATATGGAGTAGAAATGTTTCTTAGTCTTGCACATTTGAAATTGGTAAGTTGTGATGTCTTGGATAAGACAGAGACCAACTAAGACTAATTGTGTGAAGTGTATGTCTTGATAAGAACCCACACTAACTCTTGAATATTTGTTTGTCAAGAAATGTTTCTTGACAAGAGAATACCATATGTCAAGAGGTCAGTGGGAGTCATAAAGATCTTGAAAATTTTCAAGAATAAACCTATTGTTTATTACTAGTACACGACTTGAGGTTTGTAACCTATTGTGTTGACACATTCTTATTTTGTTGCTCATTCCAGTTGACTATACATGTGAGTTCTATGAGTTCTCATTTGATTGCATAAGGCAAAGCACCTTGATTAGTGAAAGTTCATTTGATCAGTATGGGTAAGCTGCTCAACAACTTAGAAGACATGGTAGGACCTTGTGCTGCCAAGTGGCAAGAAATTAAGATTGAATAGGTTCAGTCCATATGAATTTGAATTTGTCATAGACCTTGTCTTGTGAAAATGGTTGGAAATGACAGATTCACATGGATATGAACACGTACACTATAAAATCTAAGTGGTAAAGTTTTCTCTCCACTTCATGAAAATGATTGTGAGGAAACGCTTTCACTAAGTAGATATTAATGAGATAGCAGTTGTGTAAATTACATTCTCAAATTCGATTATGATTACGACATCCCTCTTCATAAGTCGAATTGTGAGAAATGGAAAATGATTTAAACATTTGGGACTTACTGTCGTAAGTTCTAAAATAGTTTAGACACACATAGGAGCTATCTAAGGAAAGGTGTATGAGTTTGAGAATCCTAGATAAAGTCTTTTGAACTTTGGTAACAAAGTTAATAAGTATTGATTTCTAGAAGTCGAGTTGATATCTGGGTACATGTCAAAGCTAGTGGGAGCATAAGTGTTATGCTAGTAAGGACATAATTATTGTGCTAGTGGGAGCATAATCATTATGACAGGTACTGCGAGTTAGGAATGTTATTTATAGGAAACAAAGTTTTGATGTGCAAAGTTGCAAAGTTTGAAAAGTTGTTTTGCTATAGTAAGCGAGAGGATACTTATACTTTATTTCGAATCTAAAAGCTTAGATTGAAATATTAATTAGACCTAGTCATGGATATATATGATTACCATATTGGAATGTTTCAACATGGGAATTCTATATATGGAAATGTTATAGCAAAAAACTGGTAAAGTATCATGTCTTTATGTAAGACATTATGAATCGTACCCCATATGCTTCGGGTATAGGATCGATTGCATATGCTATAATATTCACATGTTCTAATTTTTCAAATTCCTAGGGCATTAAGAGGGGAAAAGGACTAGAACCGAATATGACTAAAGTAGTTAAACAACTGTCAAGGACAATCTAAGGTTCACTAAGGATTTGTTGCTTGTGGGCAGTTGGAAGTATAGTAATGAATGGACCATATTGACATTATTATGAATAGATGGGATTCTATTAAGAATAAATTGTCATATGGAAAATATGGAAAGGTTTCCATAATGGGAGTTGGATATTAAGAATCTATGTGTAGGTTAGAAACTTTTATGCAAGAAGGATGTTCAAAGGAATGTACTTTGAATGTGAGACTTCATATCTATGGAGTTGTCTTGTAACAATCTCCAATAGAGCACCTTGTAATATAATTGGCAAAGTCTTTGTGACCTTGGTGCTATGAAATTGCAAAAGTGTAATTGCATAAAATGTTAGAATCTAACATATTCTAATAGTGGGAAGAATTTGGTATTCTTACACGTGTAATAAGCATTGGGAAATGTGAAATGAGTGTCATTAGAAATGTGTTTAATTGATCTATTTCACAAAGTAAGGACCATATGTAAACATAGTATGCATGGTTGGAGCATGGGATAACTAATGTTATAATTCAAGTATTAAGTTGATTATCCGAAATATTATACAATGAATAATGTGTAATCAATATGGTGATTAAATAATTAGTGTTTTATTTATACTCAAAAGTTTTGAGGCCATATTGGATTCAATTATTCTTGTGTTTCACTTCTCATGCTTTGACTTCCAGAATAACTAGGTTATTCAAACATCCACAGTCAATCATACTTTGGAAGTAGGTAATGAGGTAAGACTGTCATGAATCCGACTGTAGATTGTCTAAATCATTTAGACATAGCAAAAGTCTAATGCAGTGTTCATGAGTGCTCCTAAAATAAGATTTGAGTATTGGATTAAACTCACGCTCACGTGAATCACTTCATGGATTTTATCACAAGTGATTGTGAGACGATAATATCTTATATTCTTGAAACGGAGACATATAGGTGTTGTTTACAAGTCGGTTGTGCATTGATAATACGTAAACGCATCAGTAACTTGATGTTATAAAACGTATTGTTGTGCGTGATTTGATGAGTAAATAGTGCAAGCATATAAGTCGAATTTTATCCATTCCTTTTACCCAATGTGGGATAAAAGCGATATATGTGGGCCCCTCGATGATTTAGTGATGACACCCTAAGCGCTTGGCCAAGCCTGGACTGATTTGATCTGTTCAATTAGTCAGTCGTCATAAATCGGAAATCGGGAAACAAACCTTGGACAGAGAGAATGATTATAATCCATGTCTCATGTCCATACGATATCTTGTAGAATGGATCCATATGTTGCTTAGGGCCTAATTGGATCCATATGTTGCTTAGGGCCTAATTGGATCCTCATGTTCACAGTAACAGTTGTAGTTTGGGCTTATGAACCCCATTGGTATAGGGTGGACGAAATCTCTATGAAAGTCCATAAAGATTTCGTCCAAGGCTTTCCAAATTGGATCCATATGTTGCTTAGGGCCTAAGCACGGGAATTAGGGTTTCCAAGTTATAAACCCTAAGAGCCTGAACTATAAAAGGAACCCATTAGCTCCCAAAATCGGCACCTATGAACTCATAGAGAACCCAAGCCGATTTTAGGAGTCCCTAACCTATCTCTCACAATTCTCCATTGCTACTTGGTGTTTGTGACTCCATTAGAGGTGCAATATTTGGGGCACTAAGCTTTCAAAGGTCAATGAGTTCTTGTTATTGCTACATAACAAGTGAGGTAATGTTCCAAACCCTATTTTACATATGATTTTCGAAATTAGTATGCTAGGTATTAGGGTTTATGCTTTGGATGATTATTTGCATTTATAACTTGAGAAAACCCTAGATCCAAAGCATTAGGGTTGCATGTACACCATAGGAATGTTATAGTTCTCAAAACCCATTAATAGACTCGTACACAAGTTGGAGCCGACAGAAGACGAGATGTGTGCTGAATGGTGGATAGTTAGCTCAGTGTGGATTAATGACCCTAATTTCCCGACACTAAAGTTCACAGAGCACGTTACCTAACATCATCACCAAAAACTCCCCTACCCATGAGCCTCGAGAAAAGAAGGCACGGATAGATGATCCATGTCACCAACCACCACCACCACCGCCAGCCGCTAACCCATTAATTGAAAAGGACCGAATTATTAGTGACTTGCAAAATGAGGTTCGTCAATTGAAAAATGAGGTTCGTGAATGTCGCGAGCAGTTGAGGTCTCTGGATGAGTGTTTAGCAGAGCATGAAACTACTTTAGCTGTAACATCCCAAAAATACAACCCAAAAATTTTCGTTTGAAAACTTTACTAAATCATCACATCAAATATTAAAAGATAAATCCATGGATCATGTGTCTCAAAATGTCATAATAAGTTTCTCAAATCAACTAATGTCAAAACATATCAAAATATCTGAATAAAACTCCCAGGATAAACAGAAGCTGTGGTGTGTGCCATGCCATCATCCCGAGCTCTTCCCCTTACTAGCGGAAGTACCTGAAACCAAAAACTAAAACTGTAAGCACAAAGCTTAGTGAGCTCCCCCAAACTACCACATACCATACAATAACATATAAAGCAACTACGGGGCCTTGCGCACTGCATCAGACCGAAGTCCGGAAACTGCATCGAACCGAAGTCCGGAACTAACCAGGGCCTTTCCCTCTGCATCAGACCGAAGTCCGGAAAGTGCATCGGACCGAAGTTCGGAACTAACCAGGGCCTTGCCCTCTGCATCAGACCGAAGTCCGGAAACTGCATCGGACCGAAGTCCGGAACTAACCAGGGCCTTGCCCTCTGCATCGGACTGAAGTCCGGAACTGACTGAACATAGCATAGCATAATCATAACTACTGGCATAAACACATATACTGCATACTGCATCAGACCGAAGTCCGGAACACATAACACAAAGACATGCTCGAATCACAAAGACATCAATCATAATGAACTACTGCATCAGACCGAAGCCCGGAACTACTGCTAACTAAACAGGCCGACATTATGGCCGTAGACCCATTCCTACTGGAAGGAAACTCAGCTCGTAACGCTGGCTGCTGAGGTGCTAAATCTGGAACTATCTGACTGCTGCTCCGGAACTCCCCGGCTACAAATCCCATAAACACTAAATCGGATACTGATAACTAATCTGTCACACCCCCAAACCAAGGATGGCGGAAACGTCCGGGGGTGGAGGACTTCATGTATAGTATCACAACAACGAGTATAATAGTGCTCAAAGTAAAAACAACCATCATAAATAATTGAAAGGGTTACACCAAAGTATATGTTTACACGATTCAAATCAATTACATCATGATGACAAAATGAACTATTTGACGATTTATCGTCCCATCCTCAAAATGCTGTTGGTTTTCCTGTTTCACTGATTTCCTGAGAATACAAGTAGTTTTGAAAAAGTGTCAACAATTAAGTTGGTGAGTTCATAAGCTTTTGAAAGTAAGAGTTTAAAAGTCGTTCTTTGTAATGAGTTGTATGTTACCAAGAAAATCCAATATTTTCCTTATAAAAACGATATGTAGTCTTAAAACCCAAAACTGGATGTGCGTGTGAGTTTTGTGTTATGTGATCTCAAGTACCGAGACCGAAAGTGTACAAGTGAAATCTATATTTATTGTTATTAAAGGTGGTTTTAAATCAACATAAAAACCCCTTTTGATTTATAAAATCCCTTATACTTTAAGTTTTGTTAACTCCCTATGTGAGTCACTATAACTATACTAAGATTAACTGGTACTTTGTAATGTACCCCTTTTTGTATAAACCCGGTACTTTGTATTCGTACCCCATTTATATGAGGACCCGGTACTTTGTAATGTACCCCTTTTTGTATAAACCCAGTACTTTGTATTCGTACCCCATTTATATGAAGACCCGGTACTTTGTAATGTACCCCTTTTTGTATAAACCCGGTACTTTGTATTCGTACCCCATTTATATGAAGACCCGGTACTTTGTAATGTACCCCTTTCTATATAAACCCAGTACTTTGTATTCGTACCCCATTTATATGAAGACCCGGTACTTTGTATTGTACCCCTTTTTGTATAAACCCGGTACTTTGTATTCGTACCCCATTTATATGAAGACCCGGTACTTTGTAATGTACCCCTTTTTGTATAAACCCGGTACTTTGTATTTGTACCCCATTTCGTATGAAAACCTTTTGTAATGTAAATGAACATAAACTATACCTATTATAGCTTATCAAAATGTTTGTAATGTATATGCAACCTAACTATACCTATTATAGTGTAGTATGTTTGTTTATGGTGTATAAGAACCCCTTTTATGAAAATACACTAGTGCTATGAATCCATAAACTACGCTTATTATAGCTTATTATATATGTTCGAAATGAATGAAAGATCTTATCATGAATGACTAAATTTCAGTTTATGATAATAAACTAACAAGAAATTACATTCAATATTTAGCACGTATCGTTATACACTTTGCTCAACATAATACAAAGTGTTATGAAAGATATAAGTTGTTAACTAGTTTTTAAGCTTTCTGCACTGTTTTAGAAAAATCATAGAAAAATCATACGAAGTCGAAAACTAAATCCGTAAATTCTGAGAGTTCATAAAATGTGTCTAGTTTATTCATAATTTTTATTATGATTTTTAGAAGTCTTTAACTTGTGTGAAAATGTTCATATTCACAGACTGGTCCGGATTTGTTTCTGAAATGATAGACGGTTTTGTAAAACTCACCATAAATCATAGAAAAATCGTATGGTGATGTGCAAGTAGTCATTTTAAAGGTATGAAACTGAACTATTTGCACCTAATACAGTTTTGAAAACTAAAATGCTTAAGTTTACCAAAACAGTCCGTGAAATGGAGTTGAACTTTTCTGATGAAGGCTGTTAAATGAGTTTAGTTGTGTTCTTGTGTTTTAACTTGTATTCCCCCCCCCCCTTAAAACTTAAGAAAAACATAAAAAGATAGGGGTATGAACTCACCTTGAGTGATTTCAGTAGATGGATGATGGAGAAAAGAAGTGCTCAACTCAAGAACACTTGGGAGGTGCTTGAAGATTCGAAGATCTAACACAAATATGACGATATTTGTGTAAGCAATCTATGATTGGAGTAGAATGAAGAGTAATAATCATAAGGATGATGAAGATACTTACCAAAAGTAGAAGGAAAGCCTTGGAAAATGCCTTGGAAATCTCGAAATTGAGAGAGAAGAGTTAGAGAGAAAAGTTGAGTTTGATCTTTGGTGAAATGAGAGCAAGTGAGTGAGAATGAGGAGAGAGGATGAGTGTCCAGCTCTAAGAACGTGGGAATAACTTGTGATAGAGGGAAAACGTACAAGGAAGTGACAAGGTATGGTGGGGAGGTGTGGCTGGTCATAGAGTGGGTGTGGGTGGTTGCTTGTGTCATAAACTAAGGAAAAGTCAACACTCCACCTCTTGTACTTCACCCACTAAATCTTGGATAAGATTTATCCCCAAAAACGTGATTAATTAATAAATATGGGGCCTTATATGTTAAAATAAAGTTTTGGGTGAAAATCCCGCGTTAAAATAATTAAAATCGGGCTTAGAACGCAAAACTAGTCGAAAACCGGGAAGAAAATGGCAACCTGCGAGACCTCTCGGTGCTAGGCTGAGGTTCGGTCCCAAGGCTGTTGGGCCCGAATGCGAGATAAGGCGAAAGGAGTAAGAAGCGAAGTGGACCGAAAGGCTTAGGAGCGAAGGCGAAGGTAAAGTTCGGTCCGAGAGGCTTCGGGTTCGGGTCAGGCGAGGTTCGGGTCTGAGAGGCAGGTTCGGTTCTCAGCAGGCTTCGGTCCGAGAAGGTTCGGTTCCAAGAGGTTTCGGGTCCTAAGAGGAGTTTCGGTTCCTAAGAGGAGTTTCGGCTCCTTAAGTCCGTTTTTCGCATAGACTTCCGTTTTTGGGCTGTTTTCGCCAAATTCGAGGGTCGGGATGCCCCGAGTGATTATAAAAAGTTGAGAGATATTTTGAGAGAGATTTGGGAGAGATTTCACATACTTGGAGAGATTTGGCATTCAGAGAGAGAGTTGGGAGAGATTTGACATTTTTGGAGAGATTTCTTTTGTGACCTTTTTGAGTGTTTGGCTTCGCAACGCAAGGTTCTTACACTCTGTTAAGCCTTGTTATGAATGTTATACGCTCCCGAGAGTTAAGGAATAATGTTTTATTGAGTAGAGTCATCACTTACCCTGATTAGGGTTTAGAATTTTCGAACACGTGAAAACTCTAAGTGATAATTTGTATGAGGATTGCGAGTTGTACAATAAGAAACATAATGGAAACCCTAATGTACAAGGGTTAGATAAGTTGACCGGTTTGTCTTGTTGACTTTAGTTGACTTTAACTTGGCCAAAAATTGACGGTTGTCACATAATCTCAGGGTAAAATGACTATTTTACCCCTGGTCCAAGTCAACTTCCTGGTCAAAGTCCACTTTCCAGTTGACCGGACTCGCCGAGTTGGGCCACCAACTCGTCGAGTCCCTGTTCTCATATCTAATTCTCTGCCCGCTACTACTCGTCGAGTTTAGCATAGGCTCGGCGAGTTCCACTTCGATGCTAATAACCAGTCCATCTTCAACTGACTCGCAGAGTTGTATGAGCAACTCGTCGAGTCTGTTCTTAAGGCAAGAAGATTTCCTTGGACTCGCCGAGTCAGGGCGCAGACTCGCCGAGTCCCTCCATTACTAGATCTACGTCTCAACTCACTGAGTCCAATTCCCACTCACTGATTCCACTCGCAAACTCTCAAAGGGGAAATCTCGGGGACTCGCAACTCGACTCGTCGAGTCTGAAGGACAACTCGCCGAGTCCCAAGCATGCCATTACTATACAGTCGATTTCTCTCGATTCCAATGCATCTAATTCGTAGATCTGGGTTCCTAGGACTGATTTCACACGTAAAGTTTCTAACTTTACGTTCATGCATGCTCAAGATAAGCTAAAATGCCCAAAAAGGAGTTAAAAGAGGAGATCTAGGTTTGGAATGGGTGCTTAGCTCAATAAAGGTGGCAACCTTGAGCTTAAGGAGTCCTGAAATGCTTAGATCTGAAACCCATTCGACTTAACTACTCAAAAATCGACCTCAAAGTCTAGAAAAGGCTCAAAAACCACACTAGCAAGCTTTTAAGGAGATCTACATGATGACAAGCCAAGATTCAAGCTTTATACCTTAATGGAAGCTGGAATGACACAATAAACTCAGATCTTCTTTGTTTCTCTTGAGAACTCCTCTTCTCCCTTCTTCTTCTAACTTCAAAATGCACCAAAATCCTCCACAAAATGAGAAATATCCCAAGAATGCTTAAAGGAAGGCTAGGGTTTAGTAAGGGACGTTCTGAGGGTGATGGAGGCTGGTTTGGGGCGCATAATAACGTTTAAATAGGGTGCAAACCCTTGAAATTAGGGTTTCATCCAGACTGGCAGACTCGCCGAGTCCGAGGATATGGACTCGTCGAGTTGCCAACTTAAACCGCGTGCAAATCCCATCTCTACTCGACGAGTCGGGCTACAGACTCGTCGAGTACCCCTTTAAGAAATGAAAATTACTTTAATTAAATCACATACCAGAAATGGGGCGTTACATTAGCCATGGTTCTAAAACTTATCAATAAGACTCCTGGAGATGATGTTGGTACCTCGAAGGGGACGGAGGTGCATTTTTAATTATTTCGTCATTTATGTTCGTTATGTTTTGCATCGTTTACAAGTATACATTCTTGAACCCTACATGGATACTACAATGACAATGACTTATAGGAGCATGATTATGTGTTAAGCACCTTCGAACACGCGTTGAATGACGGCCCTGAGCAGTCGTCGCTGGTGATTCAATCGTTAGATGTAAAAGAGATTCCACGGGATGAATACAAAACACCGTTGCCAACACCTCTTAGGCGTTCTAAGCACCAAAAAGTTATGTCCATATGGTATAAGTCGTCATGGATACAAATGCAGAGGAAAGGTGTTACACGAAAGCAACCAACACCATTGAATAATCTTTTGGAGCCTACCGTACACATTGTATATAAAGAACGTGATGACTCGTTGTTGCTTGGTCATAATTATTTGACCAGTTTTGTTTTGGACACAGTTATATGCGAATAGTCATGAAGGATGGTTGTCATGTGATGTAAGTAATATAATTATTTGCTCATACATACTACGCTTCTAATAACAATACTTACCTTACTGCAAAAAATTTAATTGGCAGCACATAATGATGTGGATCTCATTGTTGCTAGAGCGTAAAGCAGATGATGCTCGGTGGACGGTTGTGCCATCAGCTTTCAACATTAATACATTTGACTGGAGTGACATGGCTGATGGATCTATTTGCCCAGCTTGGGCAGACTGTGACACGGTATAATTTTGTTTGGATTACATTACCTGAGTATTTATGTACTACTTTTTTATTTCTAACCTTTTTTGTAGCTTTACATCCCAGTCAATATACCACATACTCATTGGTTTTTGGGTGCTTTGGATTTGAAGACATTCCAAATGACTATATACGATAGTTATTGGAAGGGCGGCTACAGTTCGGAAAATGAGGATTGATTTATAGGTATGAGAACCCGCATCCACAAACAACTAGTGGGAGTCAACTACTGGGATACCGAACCAACTGATTCAATCCCACTTGAGAGATTCAAGATGACCTTTGAAAAGGCCTCATACGTACCACAATAGATTGGTAATAGAGGGGATTGTATGGTGTTTTGTGTTGGTTCCTGGAGGCCTTGATCACTGGGAAATCAATTTCTATAGAGGGTAGCGACTAACTTTTTGGGGTACAAGGACAAAGATAATTTGAACATCGTATTTGTAATATGGCCTACAAACACATCATTTATTTATTTTATGTATTTATTAGTTGTTTGTTGATTTTAGTTGCGTTTATATTTTATAAAATCAAAAGTTATACATTTTATGAAAGAAAAGCTTATGCATTATATATATATATATATATATATATATATATATATATATATATA
Organism: Lactuca virosa; assembly: GCF_052849685.1. NCBI lineage: Eukaryota > Viridiplantae > Streptophyta > Magnoliopsida > Asterales > Asteraceae > Lactuca > Lactuca virosa. The sequence continues at coordinate 138,487,116 of NC_136430.1, forward strand.
TATATATATATATATATATATATACAAGTATGTTCAATCGAGAACAATTCTTAATTTAAGAACAATCGAGAACAAATTTAGACCATTACTTTTTAAATATTGAAAATATAAAGATTTATATTTCATTATTAATAAAAAATAATTATATCCTGATTTGATGTGTTTACAACGTCATGCCATTTTCTCTCTCTATCCTCTCTTTATTTTGACGTGAATTTCCAAAACAATTTTTCTCATTTTTAAAACATAATTTCATTCATAAGAAACATCAAAATCCATTGTAACACATGTCCTCCAAATAAAACAATCCCAAGATCTCAAATACATAAAACTTCATCAATGTGTACAGATCATGCCGGCGCCTTCCCGCGGTCCTCGCTGATACCTGAAACACATATCACATAAACGGTAAGCATAAATGCTTAGTGAGTTCCCCAAAATACCACATACGCATATACGCCACTCAAGGCTATAACTCTACAAGACCTTCCGGTCCATGTGTCTCAGGGGACTTCCGTCCCACCATCCTGGTAGACCTTCCGGTCCCACTTCTCTGACCTTCCGGTCCCACTTCTCCGACCTTCCGGTCCGCATCATCTTGACCTTCCGGCCCATACACTACTGACCTTCCGGTCCATATCATAATACTCATAACATAGCACATACATATCATATAACAACATACATCACATACTCATCATAGCACATAAGACCTTCCGGTCACACATAATTACTACTCTAAGTAAAGTATAGTGAGAAGACTCACCTCCTACGATGTCGGATAACCTCTCGTGCTCGATAACCCGACCTAGCCTCCTCCTATCAACATAATAACATCTCTAATCAATACTTTCTCTTGTCCTCATTTCTAAAGAATGGATAGAAGACCATTCTACCCCTCCCTGACCTATCTTGAACCAGCTTGACCAAACCCTAAGGTCAACTGAAGTCAACTCTAGTCAACGGTCAAACTTTGACCAAACTCGTCGAGTGCACTCGCGTGACTCGGTGAGTCCATGCGTGTCCTCTTAATCCTCATAAATCCTCACTCGACTCGTCGAGTTAACCTTTCACTCGACGGGTTACCACTGGTCACGAATCGCAGGGCAACCCGACTCGACTCGTCGAGTCCCCTTATGGACTCAGCGAGTTTCCTCCATGGCAACACTCAAAAGACCTTCTGAGGTCAGATCTGCTTCTCTAACCTATAGATCTGACCTTCCAATACACAATGATCATGTAAAGGTCCAACCTTTACACTCATGCAACACTCATAGGGCTTCATTTGGTGAAATAGCTTCTAAAATGGCAACCTAGGTTCATATCTCCAAAGGAATAGCATAAAGCAGGATATATATAACTCTCTGGACCTCTTAAGGTCCAGATCTAAGAAGAATTCCACCTTGGGACCTCATATGCTTCATATACTATCCAAGAAAGGGTAAAGAAAACCCTAGATTCAAGGATTCTACACAAAACAGAAGGAAGGGGCGAAATACTACCTCAGAATTGAGATCCTTGCTTGGATGTCTCAGAATAACAACCCCCTTTGGTCCTTATAGCTGAATCCCTTCACTTCCTTTGCAAAATCACACCAAAATTACTTGATTTCGTCACAAGAACTCTCCCTTGGCTCCAATGGCGATTTAGGGTTTCTCACAGGAGATATGAGGCGCATCCAAGGTCATAAGTTCCTTTAAATAGGCTCCAACCCCGGAACTTAGGGTTTTCTCTGCCCAGTACCTACTCGGTGAGTCCATACTTGGACTCGTAGAGTCCGCTCATTAAATCCACGTGATCAACTCGTCGTGACTCGGCGAGTCAGACCTACGACTCGTTGAGTCCCTCCTAAATCCTCAAAATTGAAACACAAACTATCATACCCAAAATTTCTGATGTTTCAAATCTCCCCCACTTAATTTGATTTCGCCCTCGAAATCGCTTCTCAAACCATATATATAGAAACCAAACACCCGAAAAGTACCACTGAAAGGATCTCACACCAAAACGATATCTTCCTCCATGAATACCTGAACCCGACCAGGAACTCCTGAATTCGAAACAAAACCAGCCCCTCTGCCACTAAGATATCCCTTCTGACTTCCAAATATAAACCCAACAATCGGTTACCGATCACCCATGCCATACATACCTAATAATCTCGAATACACTTCCATAGACGAAAAGGGCACATTACACCAGAGAATCGTCTCTTGCCTTCATATATAAGAAAGTGATCATGCTACCTCACAATGTCTTCTATCATCTATAATCATAAGCCCCCAACTTACTCTCAAAGATCCCTACTTCACACTGGGTACTAGGTCATCTCTCAACCAGCCATTAACTTCCAAAGGTTACTCATAACATATTCCAAGTGTCTCACTAATTTCCTTCTCACATCAACTATCTCGGCCCAGTGACACACAAGTCACACAGTTCTCTTTACCCCAACGAATACTATACTCCCAACTGAAATCGTCTCACCATCGACCTCAGCCGAAATAGTAATCATTTGCCTCATGCACCTCATGGTATCTCCCGTACTAACGATCTGACCTCACTCGGGTCTAAGATATCGGGTAACAACAATACCCCTCAACCAATAATCCACCTCGGAATCCAGAATCTCCTCTCGCCTACCCAACGTACTACCAAAGCCAAACTCAAACTCGAGAGTCTGGTCCGACCCAAAGTTGGAACCACTTGTCCCAATGAAACAATCATCTCATGACTCAAACTGCAATCCACGCGAATACCACTTTTTTCCAATTTCCCTCATGATGCGACAACCACCACTCAAGTCAGAAGTTAACGATTCTCGACAATCATAGGGACCCCAGTCTCTTTCCCGGTTCGACCGCCAAGCTCCCAAAAAATCAACTATTAGGGCTACCCTCGCCCAAAACTCTTCTGCGTCGTGCTTGATCAAAGAATACTTCCTCATAACCACCACTTGCTGAATCAAGAGTACTACAGCTCCCCGTGGCATCGCAACAACCTCCCTCTGACTAGTGAGTACTACGGCTCCCCGTAGCAATCACGACAACCTCTGTACTACGGCTTCCCGTAGCATCACAACAACCTCTGACTAGTGAGTACTACGGCTTCCCGTAGAATCACAACAACCTCTGACTAGTGAGTACTACGGCTTCCCGTAGCATCACAACAACCTCTGACTAGCGAGTACTACGGCTTCCCGTAGCATCACAACAACCACTGACTAGTGAGTACTACGGCTTCCCGTAGCATCACAACAACCACTGACTAGTGAGTACTACGGCTTCCCGTAGCATCACAACAACCTCTGACTAGTGAGTACTACGGCTTCCCGTAGCATCACAATAACATCTGACTAGTGAGTACTACGGCTTCCCGTAGCATCACAACAACCTCTAACTAGTGAGTACTACGGCTTCCCATAGCATCACAACAACCTCTGACTAGTGAGTACTACGGCTTCCCGTAGCATCACAACAACCTCTGACTAGTGAGTACTACGGCTTCCCGTATCATCACAACAACCTCTGACTAGTGAGTACTACGGCTTCCCGTAGCATCACAACAACCTCTGACTAGTGAGTACTACGGCTTCCCGTAGAATCACAACAACCTCTCCCCAGTAAAATCCTCATTCTTAAATAATCCCTCCTGATGCCAATACCCAAGGGCTTCCACTGGTACCACCGATACTCAATACTTGCAGTCTCAACCCAAGACTCAAAACTAGTCCGAACTTCAGGTCATCATACTCGGATACCTCGACAAATTACCACAGAACCTCATGATGTACTGCCTCAACCCCTGATCTCCTTCTTTCAGCATCATACACAGTTACACCCACGTATTCCCTTAGAATCTCACAACAAATCTTCATTTCATAACACGCCACTACCGAGTATCCCAACTCTCAATTGAAATATGAAGGAATCGTCAATGATTCAGAACATATTGACGACAATCTGAAACTTCCTTCTATATTGCTCAAAACTCATGCAAGATTACTTATAACGACCCCGAAGTTGTTGCTTAATCAATTCCTGCCCTTTCCCGAACCGCATAACAGCCCATACAATGAACCAGAATTCTCTCCACTGCCGGACTAATCTTACGAGCCAACCATCTCGAGTTCACCATAGTAATCTCGAAGAATTCCTAACCACCTCAAGGTCTCCGACCAACGGATACTTACCGTGGGGACACTCATCCGTTCTCAACATGCGCTTCATGCATTATCTCGCTCTACGTCTCGCCTCGACCACCAATACCCATGATCCCATGAACCTGTACCGCAGATCTCTATATCCAGATCTCTAAACGCTTTTGAACAAATCTCAGATTCCCTCAATAAAGTACCCGGTTCTCCCCCACTCAGGGTTCGAACCATCACAATTTGGCGCACTAACAATCTATCTCACAGACCGTTTTCGCCGGAAACATCACACTTACTCTTGGAAGGTGCTACGCGACGTGCGATAATCTCTCCGATGGAGATCAAGCAACTCCAATATCCCGGATTTCTGATGAAATCCTCAGAAACTTCTCATCATGACTGCCTCTAATCATTCCGAATCTCATACCAATCCAATACCATACATCTCGACTGTCCAGCAATAATCCTGACTCTTAGTTCGGAAATAATGAATCATCATACTCCAAATCCTCGACTCCCAAACCATTGTTCCATCACATAAATTACCATAAAAGCAGGGACTTCACTCCTATACCCGATGTCCAGCATAGACCATAAGGGATACCGCCCCGATATACTCCTCGTGATCGCCCGACGATGCGGCGAACACATGCTCTACTATACTCAAGTGGGGTATCTCTTTGCCCTTGACCGTCTCAGTTCCTACTGATAACTGGTTCATGTTATACTTCTACTTTACGGTAGACATACTACCTAGCCACCCTGGTGGAAGATCGCTATCGATGCTACCCCACAGGGTTCACCCCCAGCTCAGAAACCGAAACCTCAATACCTCTTACGTTTCCCCACCGGGAACAGAAATAGCACCACTTAGGTCACAGAAAGCGATATTTCCACTATCGGCTGATTGCTCAACTCGGACCGCAAATCCCCCATAAAACACCATCCTTACTCATCCTTGAGTCTTGCGACTCCCACCGTCATATCATCACCGATTCCTCGGAACTAAACCGATTTCCCTCTCAAGGTATGCCTCATCAAAACTCATTCAGTCTGGCCCTTGGGCCCCATACTCTATCGCATCCGATCTCGGCCTAATCATTCATGGCGGAATAACCGGAAAGCGGTATAAGCATTATCTGCTATGAATCATGGTACCCGAACCATGACACCACCTCTCAATCTGCCACCAATCAAGGTACTCGAACCATGATATCACCTCTCGATCTGCTACCAATCATGGTACTCGAACCATGACATCACCTCTCGATCTGCTACCAATCATGGTACTCGAACCACGATTTCACCTCTCGATCTGCTACTAATCATGGTACTCGAACCATGACATCGCCTCTTGCGGCTATCAGATCTTGTCCCATCAAACCCTGGTGGCTTCGTGTTGCTGAGCTCCCGGTAAAGCAACAAGTCACCCCCCCCCCTTGCGGCCTAGCAGTTGCGACAGCTGCGGTGACTGCAACAGCAGCAGTCTCCGGAACAGCAGTGTATCGCTCATCGAACGTCTCAATCAACGTGGTCTCAATAGACCTAAACATCTCGAGTATGACCTCTCGCATGGTCGTGGCCACCTCATCACGAATCGTCCTGCGAACCTCGTCATCGCTAACTCCGTTGCTCTCTGGTGTGTGACGTGTACCCACCATGAGGTCTCTGAAACACAACACAAGGGTACCAGAGACTCGATCGAGTATACTCGCACTCGATCACCTAATCCTACTTATTCCTTAGTATCCTTAGGATTCTTACTTGGACTGCTCACTGATCCGGTGTTTCTAGTAGTACGGGCCCTATACTACCTTCCACACCACATCAGCATTCATTCCAAGTCCTCCTCCTAGGATTCTAGTTCACAAGTACTCTACATCTCGCTAAGCATAGGCTACCCTTCGGTAGACTTCTCATAAGCTCCTCACTGCTACCTACTCACTCTCGAAGCATCTCATAGCAGCAGTAATCTCCTAGGCTAAGGCATCACGAATCAGGCCACTCTAGTCCTAATAGAAATACCTAGCCTACTCTAGCATGCATAACATATCAAATCATATCTCATAACACATAATGTAAGGGTACTTTGGGAAATCACCGTTCGGGCGCTGGCTGATCGTACACACTGCTTCCTTCCGCTTTCCTCACATTCCGTTACTTTTTAGAAAAATTGTTTCTTTTATGAAGAACTTTCTCAAACCCTCAGTTTGAGTTCAAATACACCCGAAGGTGCATCCGAATCCCTCAAACCAAGGCTCTGATACCAAATTGTAACGACGTGAATTTCCAAAAAAAATTTCTCATTTTTAAAACATAATTTCATTCATAAGAAACATCAAAATCCATTGTAACACATGTCCTCCAAATAAAATAATCCTAAGATCTCAAATACATAAAACTTCATCAATGTGTACAGATCATGCCGGCGCCTTCCCGCGGTCCTCGCTGGTACCTGAAACACATATCACATAAACGGTAAGCATAAATGCTTAGTGAGTTCCCCAAAATACCACATACGCATATACGCCACTCAAGGCTATAACTCTACAAGACCTTCCGGTCCATGTGTCTCAGGGGACTTCCGTCCCACCATCCTGGTAAACCTTCCGGTCCCACTTCTCTGACCTTCCGGTCCCACTTCTCCGACCTTCCGGTCCGCATCATCTTGACCTTCCGGCCCATACACTACTGACCTTCCGGTCCATATCGTAATACTCATAACATAGCACATACATATCATATAACAGCATACATCACATACTCATCATAGCACATAAGACCTTCCGGTCACACATAATTACCACTCTAGGTAAAGTATAGTGAGAAGACTCACCTCGTACGATGTCGGATAACCTCTCGTGCTCGATAACCCGACCTAGCCTCCTCCTATCAACATAATAACATCTCTAATCAATACTTTCTCTTGTCCTCATTTCTAAAGAATGGATAGAAGACCATTCTACCCCTCCCTGGCCTCTCTTCAACCAACTTGACCAAAACCCTAAGGTCAACTGAAGTCAACTCTAGTCAACGGTCAAACTTTGACCAAACTCGTCGAGTGCACTCGCGTGACTCGGCGAGTCCATGCGTGTCCTCTTAATCCTCATAAATCCTCACTCGACGGGTTACCACTGGTCACGAATCGCGGGGAAACCCGACTTGACTCGTCGAGTCCCCTTATGGACTCGACGAGTTTCCTCCATGGCAACACTCAAAAGACCTTCTGAGGTCAGATCTGCTTCTCTAACCTATAGATCTGACCTTCCAATACACAATGATCACGTAAAGGTCCAACCTTTAACACTCATAGGGCTTCTTTTAGTGAAATAGCTTCTAAAATGGCAACCTAGGTTCATATCTCCAAAGGAATAGCATAAAGCAGGATATATAGAACTCTCTGGACCTCTTAAGGTCCAGATCTAAGAAGAATTCCACCTTGGGACCTCATATGCTTCATATACTATCTAAGAAAGGGTAAAGAAAACCCTAGATTCAAGGATTCTACACAAAACAGAAGGAAGGGGCGAAATACTACCTCAGAATGGAGATCCTTGCTTGGATGTCTCAGAATAACAACCCCCTTTGGTCCTTATAGCTGAATCCCTTCACTTCCTTTGCAAAATCACACCAAAATTACTTGATTTCGTCACAAGAACTCTCCCTTGGCTCCAATGGCGATTTAGGGTTTCTCACAGGAGATATGAGGCGCATCCAAGGTCATAAGTTCCTTTAAATAGGCTCCAACCCCAGAACTTAGGGTTTTCTCTGCCCAGTACCTACTCGGCGAGTCCATACTTGGACTCGTCGAGTCCGCTCATTAAATCCACGTGATCAACTCGTCGTGACTCGGCAAGTCAGACCTACGACTCGTCGAGTCCCTCCTAAATCCTCAAAATTGAAACACGAACTATCATACCCGAAATTCCGGATGTTACACTATTATCTTGAAAGTATATATTTGTACCACCATCATGATCACTGAACCTTCACCGGAACCACCGTAACGCCGCCGGAACCACCGTAACTTTGTCGGAACCACCAGGCGACCGCCTCTTCACTCCTTCCATGTCCGTATCTGCTCGTTCGCCACCTCCTATGCCTTTCCTCTTCCCAAACCATCACCAGATCTCCTTTTCACCTGCCATAAGATCTCGTTTCCCGAGGTTGTTTCACCGGCTACAATATCTAGTTTCCCGATCTCGAATCTGAGTCCACCGACCTTCGGCAATAGCTTGGTGAGAGAGATGCTTTTATTTCCGACCTTCACTCATCTCGGTTCCTGATCTCGTTTCACCAACGATCTTCATCGCGACTCTAGAGGATTTATGATGTACATTCTTCGGCCACTGCCGACGCCATCAAATCTGCCGACGAAGCTATTAGGTTTACGTTGTTACCAAAAAACATAGAGTTAACGTCGTTTCAGTGGCCACCCGCAACCTAAAACATGAATACGACAAGTAGAACAAAACATGTGTGAATTGGAGTTCGATTAGTCACTATTATCGGATAAATGGTAGTGAATGGGGCTGAAGGCTAAGGTATGAGATGAAATTAAGGATATGTATATGTGAAAAACAATGGTGTGTATAAAATCAAAACTAAAGTAGAAGAGATAAAACCGGAGATAAAGGCGTCATTGGAAAGGAGGATTGTTCTCCTGAACAAAAAGGAGCCCTCTGGAATGGAAAATAAAAGGTACATTTTTTACTTTTGAAAATTTGGTTATAAGTGCAATAAAACAAAGTAGGCTCGACCACATGCTCTTATGGGTTGTCTTAGTTCTCATATAATTAAATTCATGGATTACTTTTGCATCATAATTTGGACTTAGATTTATTATGTTTAATATCGATACTATCTATAGATGAGGTAAAGTTCTATTTTAAATTTTTTTTTGTGGGTTCATTTTTCGGTTATAATTCATAGGTTTAGTCTTATGAGCTCATCAAATGAATTTATTTGTTTAATTAAGTATAATATCAACTACTAATAGATATAATTGGGTATCTTAGGATATGTTAGTAATAAAAAATTGATCGAAGAAAAGGATTTTTTTTTCTAAAACTACTATTTGCAAAAGAAATGATATTTAAATAAACGAATATGACAAACTATATATAATGTAAATCTATAATTTATAGATTATACTATTATATTTGATCCTAGTATGAATATATATTCAGTATATGATTAGATACATATAATCGGTACGGATGTTCAAAATATCCGAAAACCAAAAAATTGAACCTAAATACCTAAAAGCCTTACAAATTTTCAGGTTAACCAAATCGATATTTTTGAATTTTCCGGTTTGGTTAACCGAAACGGTAAAATCTTCGATTTTCTGGTTCGGTTACGATTCATGCTTGATTCTACGGATGGTTAACCGAAAAACAGAAAGTTTATTTTCTATTTTTTAAAATATTGTTTATATCTACTCATTTAAGTTAATATCAAATTATTTCTTAGAACTTTTTAGTTACAATTAATAATCATCATATTGTTTATATTTTCCTTTTTAAACCAATAATTTTATCGTTAACATTTGATATAAATATACATATGTTGATATAGATATGACCCCTTCATTGTGAATAATATAGTTCAATACATATTGATGGAAGACAAACGGACAAAAAGCTGCGCCGCTAGTCTTTTCTGGATGACAAAACTAATTCTTTTGAAAACATCTGTGGATCTAGGAGATATGACATTAGAATGCATGACCCATTAGACTCTGTTAAGGAGCTCCGCCACCTCTGGTGCGAGAAAACCAAATATATCAAATGCAAAATGTACAAATACATGTTGATTTTCTATACATGCATTCTCGTGCTTTACCACTTTGCACGCAACGGCTTTCAAAGCGGCATGCCCTGCTATAAAACCCCCGCTCCTCAAACCGACGAGAGGAAAGACCCCAATAAGATCCACACACGCGTGCTTCCCTCCTACCCATCCAAAGACCAAAATGCCAGCCGGTCTAAGTGTGGATCTTCCATCCTGCGGGTCCGTCAAAAAGTTCAATGGCGATTCTTTCTTCGCAGAAATACCAGCACGCCGACAAGCATCAAAGAGAACATCCCTAACCACATCATGTCTGTACTTGAAACCAGGGAGCTCTCTACAATGAACCGCATGTTCCCCAAAGGTGTCCAAACATGCCTTACGGCAACCTGGGCATATCTCGTCAATTAGGAATAGAGGAATCATAAGGCGGTAACGAATGATAGTTCGGTACTCCACAGGAGACATATGTTGGCCAATGCCATCAATAGGGATAGTTAGAAGAAAATCTTGAGCATGAGGTGCCTGAAGACACTCAAAAACTGCTTTCTGTCTAACAGTCATGACGAAGTCAACTTTGATACCTTTGACGATTTTGCTAAAAGGGCACCTGCCGATACTTTTTGGGATTTAGGGGGTGGTGTCCTTATTAGTGAAACCGTTACAGTCGAATCCTGGAATCGTATCGCGAAGACGAGTCATAGCACATAGGTAATCAGAGTCCATACCACATATGCCACTGTCACGTAAGATGTGGTCTTGTAATGCCCAAGATTGGGCCCTCGAGGCTACAAATGCATAGGAGGAAACCTCGTATGCCGAGTACAAACCTAAACCACTGAAACAAATAGGTAAGGAAGCCAGACGCCACTGAATGTCTCCAAAGAAGGGGCCTCCACATACCAGCATATCCTCGATAGACCTGCGTAATCCTTTGTCAAAGAACAAAGCTGCTTCTTCTATGCTCACCGACTGGCATGTCTTTAAACCAAAGAAAAGTTTTGCAATGCCTATACATGATCAAAGAAAAAGGAGCTCACTTTGCGGTTCACATATTTGTGGAAGAATATCCATCAAATAAACAACATTGACCGCTCTCTTCATGGCCAACCTACTAATAAACCCTGCGTCTCTGCTAACACTCCCCCCCCCCCCAAAGAGCTTCACCCCCAAAGAAGGTCTTCCTATATCTGTTGGGAATAAATCAGCACGAAGCTTCCTACCGTCACAAGAGGGCCAAAAAATCTTCATTTTCTTACAGTTGTCCCTAATCTTGTGGACAAGCGGGTGCAACTCAAGACCCAAGCTTGGACCATTCACCCGAATAATGTTCAACACTCTAGCCACCTCCTCTGAATCCCCAATGACAGTCCCATCATCTAGATACCAACAATGGAGAAGGAGCTTACATTTGTCCCTAATCTTGTGCACAAGCGAGTGCAAAATGGGGGGAAAAAGAAGAGGGCCCAAGGGGTCGCCTTGCTGTACCCCAGTGGTAGACCATATATGTTGGTCTCCGATATAAAGTATCACTGCTTGTCCATACAAGAAATTCACCCACAAAGAAATAGAAGGGCACATCCTCTTAACCTCATGGAGCAATGCTGATCTATCCACCAGGTTAAAGGCATTCGAGAAATCCACTGTCAGCATTGCAAGAGACCCATCAGCATGGTGTTCACTCAACACTCTATTGGCATTGTGTAACGTGGCCTCAATACCCCCGGGCACACCAACCCCAAACTGAAAATCATTAAGGTACTTGTCCATTTCTTTACCCACACCTTTCATGGCAACCTTGGAAACCAGACATCTCCATATAGTGCCTACTGCAATTGGACAGATCTCGTTTTCAGGTTTGAGAAGAGGCGTGAGAGGAGCGCATGCAACAAACTCTGCCAGGTTGGGTAATCACCTTGTAAAGAGCAGTTTTCACCTTGTAACAAACAAATCCATGCATCAACCGAGCCAGGTTGGGTAATCACCTTGTAAAGAGCAGTTTTCAAAGCCTGAGAGAAAGCAAGGCGACAACTATGGGGGATACTCTTGACAGTTTTAAAATTGTCATTTTCAATTCATCACCATTACATATAAATAACTAAATATTTAAAAAATACATTTTTGTACTAGTTGATATTATTTTCCATATTCCATAGATATTTGATAATTTATCCTAATTTCATTATTAGTAGAAGCAACAATATAATTAAACAAATTATATGGATTATTCATTTCCATTCGTTCTTTTTTAGGAAATTTGTTACGGGGTTCAGTAATCTTAACATATTTTTAGTAATTAGTAATGGTTAATTGGTTAACCGGATAACCAAACCGAAAAATTGGTTAACCAAATACCGGTTAACCTGATTTTTCGGTTTAGTTTTAGTTCAAGAGACGAACGAACTGATAGTATCGGTTAACCTTTCGAAATATGTTTTCGGTTTAGTTAACCATTCATGAACACCCCTAATAATCAGGATCTTGTTTATATAAATTATATGTGATTAAATACATATAATTATATGTGATTATATGTATTTAATCAAATGTAATTTATGTGATTAAATACATATAATCATGTAACGTCCCAATTTTCAAGACCAAAAATTTCATTTTCGATATAACAGTTTCGAAAATTGTTTATAAGAAAACATCATCAAGTCATATCATTTCATCAAAACCACAATCACATGTCTCAAAACCATATCATGAAAATAGTAATAATAATAATAATAATATCAGAGTACAATCCCAAGACTGTCATAGTGTGGAAATCATGTGTGTGTGATGCGCAGCTAGCACGCCAGCTCCTTCCCCTTCGCTGAAGAGGTACCTGAAACAAAACTGAAAACTGTAAGCACGAAGCTTAGTAAGTTCCCCCATCGTACCACATACCACATAACAAACATACTGCCGGGCAATTCTGGGGTGCCCGATCTACCCTGTCTGGCAATTCTGGGGCGCCAACCTACCCTGGCGGCAATTCTGGGGTGCCAACCTACCCTGTCCGGCAATTCTGGGGTGCCCACCTACCCTGTCTGGCCATTCTAGGGTACCGACCTGCCCCCCGGTTTAACTCAACCGGCTACGGGGACTATTTCACCCCTACTACTACCACATAATAACATAGCATGAACATACTGCCAGGCCTATTTGGGGTGTCCGACCTACCCTTTGGTCCTATCGACCGGATATGGGGACTATTCCCCTTATAACCACTATCACATAACATCGTATCATACTAGCACATAAAACATAACAAATAGTGGCAAACCAGACAATTATCACAAAGACAATCATCTCAACTATAATCAACTACTAGTGGGACAACATTGGTGCCTTCGACCCACTTCTACTGGAAGGTAACTCACCTCAATGTCGTGAAGTGTCTGAACTGTCCTCGATGCCGGGATAAACTCCTAAACATAACAATCTTCCTTAATTACCATTCCACACTCTTAACCCCCTTCAAGGGTCAACTCAGGTCAAAGTCAAAGTCAAGGTCAACACCTTGGTCAAAGTCAACTTTTGGTCAAGGTCAACATCTGGTTGACTCAACTCGCCGAGTTCCATAATACTTAGAATGCTAAAATCTTCGACCTTACTCGCCGAGTCCTTCAAGGACTCGCCGAGTTCCTCTTCGTACAGAATCGGGACCTTCTACAACTGACTCGCCGAGTTCATCCTTGAACTCGTCGAGTCCTGCTTCATGCAAGTTGGCACGTCTAGTCCTGGACTCGCCGAGTTCTCCATGAAATCGTCGATTTCTTCTTCATGCGGTTGGGACTTAGTCCTCAACTTGCCGATTTTGTTCTTGAACTCGCCGAGTTCCATGATCTTCAGGTCCATAACGAACCCAACTGGCTGAGTCTTCTTCCAACTCAACACATAGCTCGTTATCAGAAGAGATTTGGGGGAAACTGTGACCCGACTCGCCGAGTCGTACGAGCTACTCGCCGAGTCCCTCCATGTCCAAAACTATTCAGTCGATTTCAATCGGCCTTAATGCATCCAGAACATAGATCTAACCTCCTAGGGTCCATATTACATGTAAAGTCACAAACTTTACATCCATGCATGGGTCTTCAAGCTCAAAAGACCCAAAAATGAGGTCCACAAGGTGCATGGGATTCCCATAGCCATAAAGTTGGCACTTTAATGCCATGGGAACCCTCAATGGTTCCAGATCTGAAGTCATACCCCCTTAGAACCACAAAATCCCGAAAATGGCTCTACTAAAGCTTAGAAAAGGAAGAAACTTGCCCTAACTAGAGATCTAAGAGATAAATGGTCAAGGTTGAAGCTTTTTATCTAAAACAAGCTGGAAATGTGCCAAGACATCTGGATCTACTAGCCTTCTCTTGATCTCGCAAGCCTCCTCTTTCTTCTTAAGCTTCTAACACACACAAAATGGCACAAAGAGCTCAAAGTCACTCAAAATCGATTAGGGTTTCGTGAGGATGGTTTGAGGGTGCTGGAGACTGTAAAGGAAGCCAATTAAGGTGTTTAAATAGGGTGCAAACCCTTAAAATTAGGGTTTCATCCAGGCAGGCCTACTCATCGAGTCGGGGCATCCGACTCGGCGAGTAGGTCCTTCCACCCGCGTCCAAGTTTCGCCTCGACTCAACGAGTTGGGGCATCCAACTCGCCGAGTCCCAGAGTAAAAATGAAAAAAATTCATATTTAGAGTACGTACCAGGAACTGGGCGCTACATGTGATTATATGCATTTAATCACATATAGTTGCATGTAGTAGGTGGTGGTGGTATTTAATGACATGTGATTTATGTATACACAATTTGTTTTTGTATACTAGATTCAAAAGTTACTCTTTGTCCATATTAATCATATGTGATAAAATACATATAATCACATGTGATTAAATACATGAGAAAAATTATTAAATCGAAAACATGAAAACAAATATTGTCTATATAAGATACATATAATCACATGTGATTACATGTATCTAATAACATATGATTTATAAGGAAAATATTCATTTTCGCTTTCTCGATTAAATAATTGTTCTCATTATTTAATCACATGTGATTAGATTTATGTATCTAATCACATATGATTTATATAGACAATATTCATTTTACGTTTTCGATTCAATATTTGTCCTCATGTATTTAATCACATTTGATTATATGTATCAAACCGTATATGATTTATGAGCACAATATTTGTTTTTGTGTTCTTGATTCAAAAGTTGTTCTTTGTCCATAGTAATCATATGTAATTAAATACATATAATCGCATGTGCTTAAATACATGAGAAAATTATTGAATCGAAAATCTGAAAATGAATCTTGTCTATTTAAATAATAGTTTTTTAGATACATATAATCACATGTGATTAAATACATCTAATCACATGTGATTATATATATAATCACCTATGATTTATATGGACAAAAAAGAATGTTGTCTATATAAATCATATGTGATCGGATACATATAATCATATGTGATTATATTAAAGAGAACAACCATTAAATCAAAATGTGAAAACAAATCTTTGTTCATATTAATCGTAAGTGATTAAATAAATATAATCCAATATGATTAAGTACATGAAAAAATTATTAAAAGGAAGATTTAAAAACTAAACTTGTTTATATAAATCATCTGTGATTAGATACATATAATCACATGTGATTATATGTATTTATTCACATGTGATTTATATGATTAAATACATATAATCACATGTGATTATATGTATTTAATCACATGTGATTTATGTGATTAAATACATATAATCACACACGATTTATACCATTATATGCATTTAATCATATATTGTGTTGGTGGTTGTAGGTAGTAGGTGGTGGTCGTGTGGTGGAGATGAGTAGTAGTGCGTGGTGGGTTGTGGTGGTGGTGGAGGTGGCAGAGGGTGGTGGGTAGTAGTAGCGGGTGGTTGTGAGTGATGGGAGGTCGTGGGTGATAGTTGGTTTGTAGTGGTTGTAGTGGTGATAGGTGGTGGTGAAGGGTAGTGTGTAGTGATGGGAGTGGTGGTGGATGAATCGGTGGTGGTGGTGTTGATGGGTGGGTGATGTCGGGTGGTGGTGGCGTGTGGTGATGTTTGGTGGAAATAGCTTGTGGGTATTGATGGTGGTAGGTGGTGATGATGTGGGTAGGTGGTGATGATGTGGGTAGGTGGTGATGGTGGTGGTGGGGGGTGTTGGTGATGGTGGTGACGGGCGGTGGTGATTGGTGGTGGTGATGTGTGGTGGGTAGTGGTGATGAGTGGTAGAGGTGGGTGGTGGCGGTGATGGTTTTGGTGGGTGATGGGTAGTGGTGGTGGTGGTAGGGGCGAGTGGTGGTGATGTATGGTAGAGGCGGGTGGTGGCGATGGATGGTGGTGGGTGGGTAGTGGTGTTGGTAGGTGGTAGTTGGTGGTAGTGGCGAGTATTGGTAATGGTGGTGGGTGGTGGTGGTTAGTGATAGAGGTGGGTGGTGATGATAGGGGGTGGGTGGTGGTTGGTGGAGGGGGTGGTGGTGGTGGGTGGTAGTGGTGGTGGGTAGTGGTGCTAGGTGGTGGTGGTGGTTGTGGTGTTGGCGGGTGATGGGTGGTGGAGGCAGATGGTGGTGGGTGGGTGGTGTTGTTGTTGGTTTGTGATTGGTGGTAGTGACGGGTGTTGGTAATGGTAGTGGGTGGTGGTGGTTGGTGGTAGAGGTGGGTGGTGGTGGTGATGGTGGTGGGTGGTTGTTGTTGTTGTTGTTGGTGGTGGTGGTGGTGGTGGTGGTGACGGTATGTGATGATGGTGGGGTTGGTGGTGGCGGGTGGTGCATACTTGTCAACATAAAGAATAGAAAATTTTGGGTTGTTCTTTGATGAATAACGCTTTACCACTTCTTCATGTAGTTGACTTAACTTGTATAAAAATGTGTCTATGTGGATACATTTTTGAGAGCCAAAACAATATATTTGCCTACAACTATTCTTCGTCAGCCGAAAGTAACCCCCATATTTCAATTTTAACTTGAACTTGGATGTTGGTATACGCCTGAAATTGAAAAATAATTAGAGAAACAATCATACAATTTAGCAAATGTTTAATTAAATTAAAATTAAGATATTCGCATAAACATACTCGATTAATGGAGACTTAGCCCTGCTCTCCTATATTGGTATTGATGTGTCATGAAGGGTAATATCTTCTGTTTGAGAATGATCTTCCGACATTGGTTTGTATCGCCTCTAAAATATAATTTTAATTCGACGATAAGAAAAAAAAGATATAAAGGTATAACAACACGACTTCAAACATCAACATTGACACAACAACTACATCAAGTCTAGGAATTAACTTGCAACTCTTTTGTTCATATTCATGTGATACCACTTATGAGATAATAGTCAACTGTATTTCACATGGGTTCATTTTTTGTTTCCAAAGATCTAATATTATTCTTTTACTCAACAGGTTTATAAATTTGTGCATGAATAAATCAAACAACAACAACAGAATCCAAATTGAGGAAAGGGAATGGATTCACATTTTATTTACCTAATGCGTGTGTGTTTCCAAAATTTATAATATAGTGACTTTTTAATCCTCAAAACCGCAGCAGAGCTTTATTTTGAGTTGGACAATTTTTTCAATTTGTGCATGAACAAATCAAACAACAACAAAAAAAATCGAAATTGAGGAAAAGGAATGGATTAGCATTTTATTTACCTGATGCATATGTGTTTGCACGAAAACTAGGGAAGCATCGATAGGACCAGCAACTACGACTGATTGGAAGCAGAGAATGGTCGATGATCGGAAGTATCAGGCAGGGCTCGATCGTCGATCGTGATTTTGTGATAGATGGGGGAAAACGTGATTAGTTAGCAAGGGTAATATTGTCCATCCAAATTGTATTTTAATTATAATGATTTAATATTGTGAAAAACAATTATAAATAAAAAAAATACCAAAATAATTGATTTGGGTATATATGATATTAAAAAACATTAGGAATGGCAAATACGATATTTGTAGTTTAGGCCGGGCAAATACGATATTTAGGTGTTTAGGAAGGGCATATACAAAGGGATAAGATTTCATAAGGAGTTACTAAAAGGGATAATGTTATAAAATAATCATCAATTATACTTAATTTGCTAATTATTAGATCACTTATAAGGCTGATGGGAGTGGAGAATTATTAGATCACTTATAAGGCTGATGGGAGTGGAGATGCTAAGCACCCTCGCTAAGAGCTCGCTAGGAAAAGGAACACCGCCCCCTAGCTCTCGCTAGGGGGCTCGCCAGCTTGAAGTCGCTACATTCGTAACGAGAGGAGACGGAGGGGAAGAGTTGCACATTCTTTCCTTTTTGACCGAAAAGATATTGTATGAGCCAGACATCCGACCAAGAAAATAGAAGCTCAAGCACTCGATCGTTTCCCCCCTTTTGAATTCTTCAACTGGTAAGCAGCTTTAGCTTGTTTTAATCAAACTAGAAAACCCAAATTTTACGGTTTAGCTTCTTGAAAAACCCATTTTGTTTGTAGTTTGTATACCAATTGTTATCAACAGTTAGTCTTCTTGAGTTCGTCAATATCATAACCAAATAGTGAATCCAACCAAAGTCAACAAACTCAACTGTTTAAAGCCAACTTGATGATCGATTTTTATAGTAAAAAAAGTCTTTGAATTGATTAAGGGTTAGATTTGCTGTTCTTGTACTAATCAGTTATCCCTAATTTACATGCACACTATATGTTCGATGAAATGCCGAACTCAAATGTTTGCTTGCGGTCTTTCTAAATACACGAATTGAAATGGAGAAGAAAAGAGGGTTTATTGCTTTTGCTTACTGTTAGGACTGAGAAGAAGAAAGAATATATATATATATATATATATATATATATATATATATATATATATATATATATATTAAATTAATTTCATCTTTTTCTAGATGTGATACTGTTTGTATGGGACACTTGAAAGAAGAATAAAAAGTCAAGAACTTGCCTCTTTTACCTTCTATTATTTGGGAAAAAAAATAACATGTTCCTACCCATTTCATTTTTATTTGTTTTTTATTCTAATCGTCTTTTAATTCCAATTGTTTTATATTTTAGTATTCAATTGTTATCTAGCATTTGTTGAATAGATCTTTTTAATTGCTACATTTAAGATGTCTAAATGTGCATTCTTAAAACTGCAAATTATCAAACAAACAAAAAAAAATCATTATTAGTTGTCATATAGTGCAATTAAATCATTATTAATTGTCATATAGTGCAATTGGAATTAAAAATATCGATTCATAAATTGCAATATATTGTTTTAACTTGTATCTTTTGTCAAAATAATTATTATTTGTTATCTTATTTTGTGATTATTGTTTTTTTGGAACAAAATCTTATTTGATTGATCCAAATAAAATAAAAAAAATTGTGTATTAAAAAAATATAATTTAATTAAATTTGAAAAAAAAAATAATATGCTAAGGCTGGAGGGAGTGGCCTCGCCACCCCTCTCGCCAACAATCTCGTCAAGAGTCACTACTCCACTCCTCACATATTCGCTATGAAGCTCGTTATCAGTAGTTCGCCAAGGGTCTAGCGAGAGGAGAGAGAAAGAAATTGAACAATATGATTGGTAAATGAGATTTTTTCCATGAAAATGAAATTTACAGGCTAAAAAAAGAGAAATGTTATCAATCTGTTCGTCAGGTAGCAAACGAGGAAGATGACACAGATTTCACAATTTGGCAGTTTTGGTCCTTCAATTTTAGCTTTATGACAGATTCGATCCTAACTTCTAACTTCTTTTACAACATAAATTTCTAGAATTGGCATAAAACCCCCTGCAAAATTTTATTGTAATTTTTTTGATTTAATATGAAATGCTGTGTTTTAAAAAATATAATTTATTTGATATTAATTGTTTGTGGTTTAAAAAAATTATTTAAAATAATATAATTTAATTAATTTTGAAAAAGAAAAAAATTGGTGCGCTAAGAGTGTTACCACTCCTTATAAAATGCTAAGATTTTGGTGTTAAGACAAAAAGATGACGTGACAGGCAAAAAAAGTGATGTGGCAAGGTGCTAGGAGTGTTATCACTCCCTCTAGCCTAAGAGTGTTACCACTCCCTTCCAAATGCTAAGAATTAAATGTTAAGAAAGAAAAATGATGTGGCACTAAAAAAAATGATGTGGCAAAGTGCTAGAGTGACCACTCCTCCTAGCCTAATTGTATTCAATAGACAATAAACTTCTTTTTCATTTTTTATTACACCATTAGAAGGGACTATTGGACTTCAACAAGGTAAACCGATTTTCCATACAATATGGCATTTAAGATGGTATACAACATGACCAAATTTATCGAGATTTGCTCCATGCCTCCATGGATGTATTGTCAGTGCCCATATGAACATAAATGAACAAATGTTGTTATGTTGGATGCCACAGAAGATTTATACCATTTTACTAGATTGAAAATTACTTTAATTATGTATTGAAACAGAAAAAGAAAGCTTATTGATGTATAATTAGAAGATGAATGATTTAAATAGGAAATAAAAAATTATTGGTGGTCATATTGTTAGACGTTAACTCTTACTAAAATGTTAAAGGTTGAATTTACAAAACATAGTATATACATTTTTTACTAAGCCTCTAAATGTCAGGTAGCATCAATCTCTATAGTTCATACAGAAAACTACATATCATGAATTACATTCCAAGATGGAGGGTTGGTTATAAGTGATTCTCTTTAGTTTCAGTCTTGGTTTGCATATTTGGTTTTTTTGGGGTTGCGCTGTTAAGTACTATAACTAAGGTTATCGGAACAAAGTATACTCAGTCTTCCGGGTCATAAGTGTAGATAAGAATAATATCTGTTTAAGTTTATTAATTTCGTAATTCATAATTTTTCGATTTTAGGATTTTTCATCTTAGAAAACATTGCTTCCACCTTGTGAACCTTTCTAGTGTTTAGGTTTACTAATCTTTTTCTATTAATAAAATTCTCTCACATTTTACTAATCTTTCTTAATCAGTTGTTTGTTTTTGTTCTCTCTTTATACCCATACGTCTTAATCTCTTTAAATTAAAGAGATTGCGTGTTTGATTTGTAGATATATACTTAAATATTCATAAAAAATCACAAATTTTCTTTCACATACACCATTATTACTTCTTAATCTCTTTAACTTAAAGAGATTGCGTGGTTGATTTGTAGATATATCTAAATATTCATAAAAAATCACAAGTTTTCTTTCACATACACCATTATTAGTAATAAGCTTTCTTCTTTGACCCTTAACAATAGACTTTCTTATGTCTTATCCTTATCTAAGGAATAAATTTATACAAGATTGATGGAATTCAATAAGACTATTGACACATGCAAATTCACTACAAAATTTGGCATTATTTTTGCAATATATATTCATTCATTTCCAAATTAAAAGGGTACTTACTTCTTAAGGCTAAGCTAAGCAAAAAAGCAAAGCAAAGCAAAAGTACACACATTACATTTGTGGTTACCAACATAAGAAAACTTCAAACAACAACACAGAAAAACACTAATCTTAAGAAATACAAACCATATTCATATCACTTTCATCTTCACTTTCAGTTCACTTCACACTTCATTTGTATTCCAAGATCATGTTGTTCTCTGGTGCCAATCCAACACAAGCCCTCATTATGTTTTCCAACATTGCCCTTTGTTTTGCTAGTGCATTCACCACTGGTGTCCCTGGTGGTACCTGTTTGTATTTTTATTTTTTTTCACTTTATATCATTTTCTGGTCCCATGACATGTGATTGTAACAATAATTTATATAAAAAGATAACGAAATCTTCAAAAAAAAAAAAAAAAACTTACAAGAGGGGCCTTTGTTAGGTAACTTAGAATGGTAGCCACCGGATGAAAAGAGTGAAACTTTCCCTGCAATAACATGTTCCCCACACATGATAAGTACGTTGACTCTTAAAAAAAGTGGGACTGGTCTATGAGGGTATTTACATCTTTTATACAACACAAGCGTTGCTATTTCTTTCATTTAAGATAAATAAAAAATATATTTTCAATTTTTGTCCTATTGACATCAGTCTGGTCTTAGTCGAATGCATGTCAAACACAGTACAATTTGTGTAAAGTTGCATTGACGATGAAAACGAGAGTGGAAGAGAATCAAACCTCGGTTTCAGCTTTGAGTTGGATACGAGTGCTGAGCTCAGCGAGTAGGACGAGGTCCAAGATGATTGGAGCAGCCAAAAGCGAGTCTTCACATGTGTTATGTAACACAATAGTGTTTGTACCTCCCATGAATATCTCGGATGTGTACTCGTCCATTGCTCTCTTGCTATCTCCAACATATGGCACATACTGCATAATCAAGACCACAACGTGTTAATCATATGTTCCTGCAAAATGGTTATTCTTCCAGCAACCCTTGAGCTGGCCCACACAGGGTCAATAGAACCATGTAAGATGTAAATATTTATTAATTTTTTTATATGTATATGTTTATATACCTTGATAACAACCACATGGTCGGGATGCTCGCCTGGCTCATATAAAATGGCATTGCTAGAAACCATGTCATCAACAACGTTGCTTTTGGAAATTTCTTTGGAACGGAATGTTTGTGGAGCCGAAAGGTTCATTCCATCGTTGTTTCCCAAGTGATTGTAGCTCACGATCGATGTTGGCTGTCAAAAAACCTCAAAATTAGCAGTGTTTGTTTAAGAAATAGCAACATACTTTCATTTTGTTTTTTTTTTTTGTTTCTTGTTAATTGTACATTGAAAACTCAACACAATTATAGCACTGTGCTTTCAATTCTTTTTTTTTTTTTATCATACTTTGAAAAATCATGTCAAAATTGTGAGATTAATTTGTCACAAATAAGTAAATAGTATAAAATGAATAGAGTTGGTTACCTTTATGCCAGCTCCAACAAGGAAGTCAACAAGAACAGACTTCATCTTGGTTTGACCACTCTTAAAGTCGTCTCCACCAATCAAGGTGTTCTTTGCTATGGCCAAATCAATAACCCCTACACACCACAAGTTTAATCAACATAAGAAGAAATTTAAAATATAATTTAGTAAAAAAAAAATCATGATATAAAATAGAGAAGTTACCAGGTACAAAAGTGTTCTGTGGGCTGCCATTAATGAAAGGCACATTTTCAAGAATACAAGCAATAGCATACAAGGTTGAAGGTGAAATCTCGGATTCATTCCTGTCTATTGATTTAAAAAGATTCTCCACTGTGTCGTTAAGCCCAACTACCACATTGCTGTATCTTTCTGTGTTGGCTGTCCACAATACCACCACTTTATCCACCTTGTTTGCCTCCTTAAACTCCCTGTTTAACATTTTTAAAAAAAAAAAGAAAAGTCAACCTTTTGACTCAAGAATGTTTGCATATTTGTCACGCAGAGTATAATTTTTGTTTGTTGTTAATTTATTATGTGAAATAAAGAAATAGGATAAGTGATTACCTGATATCTTTGATGATTTTTTGGATTTGTTCATTTTTGTTTCCTTTGATGACGTTGTCAGCACGTGAGCCTTGGTTAGCAGCAATGAAATCAGGGTCAAAGATTCCAGGGAGTGGGACCATGGATTCCATGTAAGGCCTTAACTGCTTTTGGAGATCGATGTCCAAAACCCTAGCTCTTGCCATGGAATCTGCCAAGTTCATGCTGCTTATGTCCCATCCTCCAAAAACGATGTCGTCTGGGTTCACCTATATTCATCAATTTAACTTTTCTTAAATGGTAAACAGATCATGGGTTTTTCTTTTTTCTTTTTTTTTTTTAAATATTTTGGATGAAATTGTTTTAAACTCTTTAAAGGTTCCAAGTGTGCTCTTTTCTAAAAGGGGTGAGAATCTTTTCATAAGATATATATATATATATATATATATATATATATATATATATATTATTGATTAATTAATTAATTTAATACAACTATGTTAAAGTGACAAAAGTGTTTGGTAGAAAGATCTACGGAAATATATAATATAAGGTACTTAAACACATGTTAATTTGGATGGATTTGCACTTTGCACCCATTTTGAGGTGTTTGATTTATGTTAATAGCTTTTAACGGAAATGTTGTTTTACATGATAAAATTATTTTGTGTGATACTGAAATTAATATTATTAAAAAGTAAAGAAATATATACCATAGGGAGAAGGCTCTTGAAAGGGGCATAAATTTCCTCGCCATTGAAAGATCCAACTCTAATGGTGGATGCTTGGGTCAAGGAACCAAAGTAGTTGGCTTGTTGCACTTTATCTTTGGTTGCCCAAGATATTCCCCTGTTTCAGTTTTTAATTTTGATTATTCCCTGATTAAAATACTAAAACAAAATAAGGAAAAAAAAATCTTACCAACCCACTAAAAATTATTAATAATTATTCTAAATAGAGACAATGATTTGATTCTTGGAGGAGCTAATATATTGGTTCTTTATGTTTGATCAATCAGCTAAGTTGCTAACTAGTAATTAAAAAACTAGCTATAATCAGCTAAGTTGCTAACTAGTAATTAAAAAACTAGCTGATAGCTGATAAAAAAAATTAATTGATAAGTTAATTGAAAAATATAAAATGATATAAAAGGTATTTGGAGGATTAAGTTTTTTCCACAAAAAAAAACCGATTTTTTTATAATTAATAAAAGTTATATTTGAGAAAGTTTTAAAAAAGCTCAATAAATTCATTAAAACGATTAGTTTTTAAAAAAAAAACTAGCTTATAATTTAATTTATAAGCTATTTTTTTGGTTTGTTAAAACATGACAAGTTAAAAAAAAAATAAAAAAATCAGTTAGTTATGACGTGTTAAATGTAACCCAAATATTTTTTAAATAAAAATAAATTAAGAAAGAAACATGTGATTTTAACTTGCAAAATTTTAGATTTGCTAAATTTATTGGGAACTTCTAAAATATAAAGCAGTTTCGAATTTTTGATATGTGAAAAGAGTTCCAAAAATAAGTTGCTTAATATAAACCTAATTTAGTTGGTCGGTATACCCCATGTTATGGATATGTTATCTATGGATCTTGTTTGCCTAAAACTGCCTACTTCGTATGAAGTTTGTGATTAATAAAGCAATGTTTAAATGATGCTGATTAAGATGTGTAACACGAAATTGTTACTTTTGTAACGTAGAACAAAGCTAGTGGGCAAAAATATCGTGACATGACATAAAGTTGATAAAATAAATAACTAGAGGCCACATAAAAGTCTTTTTCAATAAAATAATGACAAAAAAGTTTAATTTTTAGCAAAAAGCTAAAGCTTTATTTTCAATATACAAAAATATGTGGTCCATGCAAATATAATTAATTCTATCAAATATTTGAAACAATAACAACGATATAAAAGATATCATAAAAAGAAATTGTTAAATTTTACAAACAGCCTTTTCTTTCATGTAAAAAGCTAATCTTTTGGGGTTGTCTTCCTAATGAATAAATCAAAGGAATCTTTTACATATGTATTAATATTAATCTGTTAATTAACTATGATTACAAGATTTTAATAAGATAATCAATTAAAACTATTTTTAGTAAATAATAATATGTTGAATAAAAAAGTATACTATACGTTTGAATTAAATCTATGGTAGTTGTGAACGCAAATACGTCCAAACAACATCAGTTTTTCACAGGAAAATAAAGATAAAATAAGGTAACAGAGCCACAGAAAGACAAAACGTGACATGTGTCATGCAACTATATCAACTTATTTATGAAAAATAGTACTATTTTGTAAAACACATGTATTACTATATGCATGACTCTGATCACCTTCTTCCCCCACATGTATCTCATCACCTTTACCCACTTGTGTTGCTTTCGTGTTAAAATTTAATACTTTAACATAGTTACGAATCCAAACAGATTATGTCACTTTCATCTTTGACTGAAGGAATGGTGATCAAAAAATAATCGAGAATATATATAAACGTATAATACTCGAATAAATTTGTGGTTCATAATATATGTACATGCACAATGTACAATATTTGTTTTGGAAAACGCATGTTCGATCCAAAAGAAAACGAAATCCGAATTGTGCCTAAAAACTCCGTCAACTAGTTGTACTGTACAAGTAATAGAAGCTTTTGAGGTATGAAATATTGAAATCGAAATACTCACTCCCGATTTGCGATAACACCAGCAGTTAGGGTTGAGCCATTGTTGCCTCCCCATCCAACAAGCATAACCCTGTCAAAATCGTGATAAGAATCAATAAATTAAAGGAGAAATCGAATGAATTTTTGAAAAAGTAAATCGGATTACGAACCCTAATTTAGGAACATGAGTTTGAGTTTTGAACTCGTATTTAACAGTTTTGGGCTTAACAACCCATTGATAAGCACCGTTTTTCTCCTCATGAACGAGCTCTGTGGTATCGTAATTGTACAGAGAGTGTATTTCATCCTCAGCGTACTTAACATTAGGGCTTTCTACCTTAAAGCTCTCGATAAACATATTTGCTCTGGATTTCTCAATGAAACAAGAAATCGGAAACGAATGTGAGTGCGAGTGTTTGGGGAGAGAGAGAAAGATGAGTGATGAGGTGATTCTTGCAATGGGTAGTAAGCGGTGTATATATAGAAAAGGAGGTTCGTGATTAGGACTAACACGTGTCAACTAGCAAGTGGTAGTGGGTCCTACACTGAGAACCATAGATGGAATCTTCAAGTTTATTTTAGAGGTCGACGCCTCTAAAATAAATTCGATACCAAATAATTCCTAAAATAACTAAAATGAAACCGATGTATGATTTACAAACCATTTATTTTTCTTATATCAAAATTAATCACCATCATTGTTATGAAGGGCAAACGAATTGTGAGTGGGCGGTGACCCACAACTCTTTTTTCCCTCTTTAAAACCTGTTGAGTTTTATCGGACATTTACCGATGTTTGCCGGTTTGTTTTAAAAATGAAAAGAACTTAAAGAATAAGGCGTAAACAGCAAGTATTCCGAGACAATCTCTACGATGCAAGTTCGATCCATTGGTTTTTAATCGTTAACGGCTTACAATATTACTTATATAATTTATATATTTTTCACGTATATTTATAATTTACGTATAAATAAAACTTTATAATTTTGTTAGTAGTGAATAATAGACTTATAGAGAAGTTAAAGCCGACAACAGATAAGAGTCCTGCTCAATAGTGGACTTTTAGCTCCTCATGGATCGAGTGTTCTGCTTTAGCTACCAAAAAAGTTCACATGCCACCTTTTCTAACACCATCACCTCCACACTCACATACCTATAAGCCTCAACAAAAGAAGTCACGAATAGATGTTGCGAAAGGTTCATATGCATCTGACCCATCACCACCACCACCATCCACTATACTGTCAACCGATAAGAACCGATTTATTATTGAGTTGCAAAACGAGGTTCGTGAATGTCGCGAGTAGTTGAGGGCACATAAGATGTGTTTTACAGAACATGATGTTATTTTAGTCATGCTTCTAAAACTTATTAGTAAGACTGCTGGAGATGATGTTGGTACCCAAAAGGGGGTGGAGGTACATTGTTAATTATTCCACCACCGTATATTTTTTTTATTAAACTCATGGGGGCGTGGGGGAGGGGAAAAATGGGCAGCAACACAGAACCCAATTTTTCTAGGGCCAATTTTTATTATTATGTTATATATTGATGCGAATGTTGTAACGTCCCAAAAATAGGACCCAAAATTTTCATTTTTAAATTAATAAAACCAGTATTCCAGAAACATCATCATAAAAATCCAAATAAAACAAATGTATCAATCATCAAATCAAATCATCCCGAAATCTTCCATTTGAAAACTGAAGTACCTGAAACATAAACTGAAAACTGTAAACACAAAGCTTAGTTAGTTCCCCAAAATACCACATACCAATACATACATTTGTCATGGACTACCCCCATGGTCTTTTCCATGAAATGCCATAGGCGTGTTGGGTTTTACTTCAAAATTAGTTTCAAAAACTACAAAAATTGGCAAACGGAAGACTTTAAATTTAGAACATAACATAAACATTTTATACCCACCAATGATCTTCTTGCAAGTTATAGAAAGATTAAACACCAACTATAGAAAGGATGAAGAAATAACACCCTTTGTTGTTCTTTGGGTCCTCTTGGGAGGCTTGGAAGTTGATGAAGAATGTGGAACCTTTGAGACACCAACAATGACTCAACTTGATGTAGATGCTAGTCCATAAACTCTTAAACCCTTAAGTTTTAAGTTCATAACCAATATGAACTTAAAGAGGGCATGTAAAAGTAAGTAATCTTCAAAGCTCTTAACTAATTAAGAGAGAATGAGAGCGAGAGGATTATTTTCGGCCATTTGCATCAAGTAAACAAGAATGAGTGCAAGCCTTATCTTTTATATGCATAAAGTGATTTTATGGACCATAAGTCCTTAACACTTTAAGACAATAATGTCTCCTAAAGCCTACTTGTCTCCCCATGCTTTTAAGACATGTATTTCTTTTCTTTTAAATAATCAAAAGCCCATAACATGCTTCCTAGAAGCTATTGGGTTTTAATTCAAAAATAGTTTCATAAACTTGAAAACTATGGCAACGGAAGACTTTTATTTTTGAAATAACATAAACATTCTATACCCACCACGGATCTTCTTGCAAGTTGTAGAAAGATTTAAACACCAACCAAAGAAGAGGTAAAGAAATTAACATCTTGTGTAGCTCTTTCCATAAAGATCCTTTCTAAACTTATTGTCTCATATACATTCTCTTAGTTCTTCTAAAGTACTCTTATAATGCTCTTTTAGTAATCCAGTGATTTAACTATGTATTCAATTTGTATCCTATGACATGCTTACAACATGATCAAATACCAAGTCCTATGTATAATATAGCGTAAATGATGAATTCATTTGCCAAGAAAATAGAATATAAATCATTTCATCTAGTTAAATCCTATGAGCTATGTACTTTTGAGGCTAGCTCAAAATGGTGCCATATGACAATGCCAAGAATTCTCCAAAAGAATCTTGTGTTTTGATCCCTTTCAAGAATATTGCCAATATATGTATAAGGACATGAAACTATTAACATTTATTTTATCTATCCCTTATAGATTTTACATTCCAAGAATACATCTTCTCCTTCCTAAGTCTTTCATTTTAGAAACGCTTTCCGAGTCAAGGTGAAAACGACCTTGCTTAGCCAGAATGTGATTTCAAATGATTAAGTATGTCTTATTCATACAAGATTAGGAATTTCACTATGCTCCCACTAGTTCTTAGTAAACACACATGTTCTATTCATTTTGATATAAAAACACACCTTGTGGTTTTACATAAAAAGATGATTATAACAGTTAAATGTTTGATTTATATCCACAAGTGGATCTCAAGCTCTAAACATTTTTTAGGATAACTTGGATTAACAAAACCTCCAGGCTAATCTATATAAATATCTTCCAGTAGATGCCTATTAAGAAAAACGATCTTTCCTGAAATCTATTTACTATATCTCATATTAAGAATATGAATTTATAGTAAATAATATCATTGTTGATCTAATCATAGCTACTCTTGAAAAAGGTTTGATCACAGTCAATGTCATGAGTATGATGAGGACCATATTCAATGACATGAGTATGAGAAAATCCTTTTGTAACAAGTCTTGCTTTAAATATGTATGGTTATCCATGTAATTTATTCTTTCTAGAATAATTATTTAGTCCTTCTAGCCTTGCTATAGGGATAAATTTTAATCAAGCCCACACTTGATTCTCATACATGGATTACATCTCATGTTCATGACTCGAAGTCATTTATCAGATTCGAGATCTGACATATCATCTTGGTATTTGATGGATTCTCCAGAAACCATCAATAAAATCTCATCAATGAGAGATTCTACATTTCTCAAGTCATAGAATATTTCTACCATTAATGCGAACAATTTGTGTTTGTGAATAACTATTATTTAAGTTTAACCATCCTTGTTAAAACTAGTGTCAACTATTACTACATAAGGTTATGGTTCTTGAGCTGCTTCAAGTTCCATGTACCTCCCACTTGCTTTGACATTAGAAGCTTGCTTTCTACTAACTTAGCTTTCACAAGAATAAAATAACTTATTATTGGTGGGTTTGCATATGATAATCTAAGCCACTTTTAGAGTATTACAGAAATATGTATTTAGTAGATTTTGGGTTTAGAAGCTTTAGTCCAACATCAGCTTCAAATCCATAAAACATTAATTAGATGAGGATGAAGCCCTTCCAAGTGTTTAATCTACTTATTAGTTGGTATTTGTATTCAAGATACAATTAATAGTGATTGAAGTATTATCCCAAAAAGATTAAAGGAGGGTATTTCTACCGATTAGAAAGTAAATCATACCAAGTAAGATTTAATTCATCCTTTATTATCATTAAGGCCTTAGCTTGTTCTTACCAGTTTGTATCTCAACTTTTGAAACCTTCAACAAAGATTTCACAATTATGCTTTACCATGTAAAATATAATTAAAACTACCATAGTTGTTAATAAAGTTGACTTTGTATCTTGTGCTTAATCTCAAACATTCATTAGAAAGGAAGTCATACACCAAAGTGTATAGTTCCTTAATCATTTTCTCTACACTTTAGTGAAAAAATCATTAGGAATCCTTTACATATAAATAAGGTTCACATATGTCAAATAAACTACATTATTTTTCTTCAAGGATCCCTTTCTTGAAGTTGGAATATGTGAATGTCATTTATGTAATAAAGATAACAATGTCAAAGATGAGTTTAATTTAAAACAAGTTTAAGTCAAAAATGCTTGTATACAGAACTTGATTTTATTCGTAAAATGTTGATATTTACTTTATAATTCTATTAAGATATATAGTCTCATAAATAGAAGTTAATCATTTCAGAATATGAATATTATCGTTATGAAAAACTATTAAGTAAATTATCAAACATTTGAATAAAAAAACTGAGACATAAATTTAGGCATGCTAAATTAAAACATACATTGTTCCAAAACAAATATTGTTTTACATTACAAGTAATTTATTTTCTAAGCATAAATAATAAACTAAACTCCGAGAGTGTAGTTCCAACTTGATTGTGCTCAGCTGGTACTCTTCAATAAATATCTGCAAGCTATTTACAAATATTAGATTAAAATTTCAAGTACCAAGTACCTAAGTGTTATATGAAAAGTATGAGTTTTATCTAGTAGATACTAGAACTACTAGTCTTCCAGATTTTCTTTCCAAATAAGAGGAGTAAATCCTCTTCCAGTGTCCAGTTTCTTCACATAAGAAACAAGATCCATCTATGTGGGCTTTATTAGATTTCTTGGGTTTAAAGGTGTTCAGTCCATAAAACATGGGTCTACTGGATCACACAAGGTGATTCTTTTAGCCTTGCATTATTTCAATGTTTAAACTAGCTTTAAATAAAATATCACTGTATTTATTGGAATATTTCTTGACCTATTATATCATCAGATATATGTTTAAATTATCCAGGACTTCCTAGAAGTCATGGATAATTATTCCTTGCTTGATGTTAGAAGTATCTTTAGCATCACAATGATGCCTTTACTAGGTATCATTTTCTGGTTTATTGCTCAAAGCAAATGTCACAACTAGCAAAATTAGGGTCGAGATTTATTTCATGTGCAAACAATTTCTCTACGTAACCTTGTCGAAATGGATTATTGTAACTCAAAATGACATTGTTATATGAGTACATATATGCGACAACTGTCAATTCTGGGTCAAACAAAGTCAACAAAAGTCAACCAGGTCAACTCAACTTATATTAGAATTTTAGGTGAATTGTGATATTCCCTAATGCGTCCAATGTACGATTGACAAGTTATAATACAAAGCACCACTCTTATTGGAAATTATAGAACATAAACCCTAAATAAGGTTAGAATCGTAACAATTCGGTAATTCAATTTCATATTGTTTTAGTATAAATAATATTCATAACACGATGTAGTGGAATTCATAATCCTTACACTACATGGCTGTGACAACCCGTAATTTCCATTCTTCTAAAAGTCAAACTTGGTCAACTAGAGTCAAACTTTCCAATGAAGGTCAAGCTTATTTTCTTTAATTATTTTATAGTTAGATTAATGAGTTGTATGTGTTTAGACCTTGTATTCAAAGGCGTAGTGTGTTTATGGAAGGAAACCCTTGAAAACCGAGAACCTTCGCATGAGCCGCAAACCCCTCGCATGGGCGGTAAACCCTCAGACCGCAAACGGTTTGCAGCCGTGAACTCCTTCGGGTCGTGAACCTTCCTCGGACCGCAAACCCTACCTATATATATGTGTTTGACTGAAATTATCCTCACTTCTACACTTCTAGCCGTGAACTCAAACTTTTGCTCTCAAGATCTTCAACCGAAAACCCCTAGTTTTCTCTCAACTATCATCCGAGGATCATTTGTTTCACCTTCGGATCTTGATAAGAACATCTAGTGTTCTTCTTGTCCCCAATCAAGCACCCTTCATTTCTAGGTTTACAACCGTGAACCCTTGAATCTTCTTAGTTACACCAAGAACACCAAGATCACACACTTGTTTCCAGCCGAAAGCACTTGAATCATCAAGTAGCCGTGAACCGTTTACGACCGTACACACACCGAAGCCCAACCGTGAACACCTTGTAGCCTCTTAATTTTGGTTCTAACACTCCTTTTTGTAAGTAATTCTTACACCCTAGGTTGTTTCCTTAACTCCTTTGAGGTTATATTCACTAATTTTATGCCTATACATCGCGTGAATTGCTATTTAGGACTTGATTTTGTCCCGGGATCTAACTTGTGGAAACAATCAACCTATATCGAACATCCAAACAAATCACTCACTTAAGGTGAGTTCATACCCCTAAAATTTACCTTTTTAAATTCTTTTAGGGGGGGGGGGAATACAAGTAGAACACATTTTATTGTGTTAACACTTACATGTGAAAACAAACGAACAAAGGATTTCTTATGCTTATAATTGTTGTTAAAATCATTTCAAAAACTCTTTTAAACTATTTTAGATTGCTGTTTATTATCAAAATTGTATTCATTGATATATTTATGTATACGTATGCTTTAACGGACTTAGGACTATTGCTAAACACCTTGACTCCTGTTCCTTGTTTGGTTGTAGGCTTAGGGTAGGATCACTAGTCCGACTGTCGGCTAAATCATAGTTATTCTTGCTAAATCAATACATGAATATTCAACCCCATTTTCAAAGTACATACTTAACTCAGTTGAAAACATTAGTCAATTGAGTCTTTTCTACAAATCATTTACAGTTCAAACAAATATACTAGTAAACTATAATAGGTATAGTTTAGAGGATCAATACATACTATTTTCTAGAACAGAGAAACAATACATGAGTCAATACATACATACTATTACTATTCATTACAAAGTATACTATTCATTTACGAGAACAAAAAGGAACTTACATACTATAACAAGAACAAGATAACTAAAATGTGAGATACTATTTCATGGCATAACAATGTACTTGTTATGTCACGTTTTGTAACTAGAGTCTCCTGGAGGGAGAACGTGAGTTTCTATATAGATCTATACCGGATTGAGCATCCCACACCTTGCTGCTAGCTACAGTGGGACCTGCAGGTCTACGGGTGACAAATGTCATACCATTTTCGACACCTGAAGAACATCGTGTTTTATACAAGTCAATCAAGCATGGTTATAACATAATCACATTTAACCTAAATTAACCAATTTGGTTACAAGGTAGTTAATGCATCAGTAGTTTATTTTACACAATTCTACTGTAAACCTTCATTTTCCATTACACTCATACAATGATATTCTCTCATGAAAAAGGCATACTACTTTTCTAGTAAAGATGGTTTTACAAATATGGAAAACTTATATTTTATACTATTTCAAGTACAAACATACATTTTACAAGAGAACAAACATACAAAACAGTCGGGTCTTGGGTAGAAGACTACATTTCATTTTTAGAAGAAAATATAGGATTTTCTGGGAAGTATACAAACGTTTTACTAAACAAACACAAACATTTTCATGAAACAAACACAAACACTTGACATTATATACTTATGAACTCACCAACTTAAACGTTGATACTCTCTTTCAAAATAACTTGTATTCTCAGGGAACCAGTAGACAGGTACACTGGATCAGGTTTTGAGAAGACGGAGCATGTTCAAGACTCGTCTTTTATATTTTGCTATATACATTTTTGGTTTCTTACAACTATACTCAGAACACATGTATTAACTATTATATTAATGCAATGGATGTTGTTGCTTGTTTTACTATTGTGCATTGTTATGATACTGTACATGACGTCCTCTGCCTCCAAATGTTTCTGTCATCTCGGTTTGGGGTGTGACAATGGAAAATTCATAACAAAGGCTACAAATATAATTTTTTGGTGAATTCGTCACCAAATACGACAAATTCCATACCCGGCCTAAAACGCTCAACTTTTAACGAAAAGAATTTAGGGATCAACCTAATTTTCGTGTAACATATTATTATTTTTGATAATAATGATTTTATTAACAATTTGAACTTTTATAATTCAAATTAAATATTTATACATCATTTATACCATATTTTCTTTATAAAAATACCACAATTTTTATAAAGAATATCATCTTTTTATAAAAATTACCCCACTTTTATAAATTACCTAGATTTTTATAAAAATAAGAATAGTAGACTTAGTGACATGATTGCTACATCTTTTACCAACATAAAACATTAACCAACATGTATCAAGACCATTACCCAACATATAACAATGCAAACATCACCTCACCCCACCCCTTACCCCCTACTCACCCCACCACCCTACCTCCCCCATAAATTTCGTTCACCTCTCCCCCCTCTCTCTTCATCTTCATCTCGCACTTCATCTTCTTCATTCCTCCATAATCCTCTCAATAACAAGTTCAAGTCTTCCAAAGATCCATCCCTCCAAGTTGGTTCCTAGGATTTTTGGTAAGCATTCCTTGTTAATCTAGTGTTTTTATACACATTCATACTATTTTTGTTACATTTACACACATTTATATGTGTTATTATGCATAGGGTAATACCATCTTCAAGTGTTCTTCAACCATCTTCAAGTGTTCTAAGCTTGAGGATCTTCATCTTCATCTCTTTATCCACTAAGAAATCCACTCAAGGTGAGTTCATACCCCTTCATTTTCAAGTTTTTTTTTCCAAGTTTTAGGGGGTGGGGGGGGGGGGGGGGGGCGTAAATACAAGTAAAAAAAATCTTATTTGGATTATCTAAAGGCTTTGCAAACTAAAAATACAAGTTACGTCATTAAAACATATCTAAGCTTAAAAATCAGCTTTCTACAAAAAAGTTGTGGTCTGTTCACCGACTGTTTTTCCCTACTTCAACTTCATATATTTCCAAACTATTCAACAAGCAAATAGTTCAGGTCCATAACTTTGTAAGGACTACTTGCACACGTTCATACGATTTTTCTACAGTTTATGGTGATTTTTACAAAACTGCCTATCATTTCAGAACATTTTCGGACCAGACTGTAAAATTGAACATTTTCACTCTGGTTAGGAACCACTTAAGGCCATGGAAAAATATTATGGACAAGGTAGACACATTTTCTAAGCTCTGAGAGTTTATGGATCCAATTTTCGACTTACGATGATTTTTCTATAATTTTTCTAAAAACATGGACAGAAAAGTCAAAAACTAGAAATTGTCTTTATCATAGTAAAAGTTCTTATACTTGTGTTAGATGTAAGTTTATATGATATATTCTTTTAAAACATTTAGACATGTTAACTTATATGTATTTATATATATGATTGTATAGATTATCTTGACAAACAAACATAATAAACTATAATTGGTATAGTTTGGGAGTCACAAACACTACACTATCATTACGAAAGAAACATATAATTATTTAAATGTATAATTATGTCATTTAAAAGAAAAAGGAGTCATAGTTCACGTAAATCTGTTAATGCTCTTGTGAGACTTTTCTTCACCGTACCTACCTAGCGTACACCTTAAGTCCTGCATTATAACCAGAGTCTCTTGGAGGGAGAACGAGACCGTTATGTATAGATATATATGGGATTGACAACCCACACCTCATCGGTTCAC
Source organism: Lactuca virosa (assembly GCF_052849685.1). Classification (NCBI taxonomy): domain Eukaryota; kingdom Viridiplantae; phylum Streptophyta; class Magnoliopsida; order Asterales; family Asteraceae; genus Lactuca; species Lactuca virosa. The sequence goes on from NC_136430.1 coordinate 138,523,236, forward strand.
TACAGTTAGAACGACAAGTCTAGGGTGAAAAAAGTCTAACAATTCCGACGTCTGAAGAACGTCGTTCAGGCATATCAGTCATATCAAGCATGGCTATAAGAACTCACATAAGCATTAGCGAAATTATTTGGTTGACGGGAAGCTTATACATCATTAGTTTTATTAAAAGAAATGAAACTATATACTATTTTCTGTACAACATTCACTTCCATCTTGGTCTTAGGGTTTAAGACCACATTTCACCTTTAAGAAAATATTGGATTTTCTGGAAATATACATTATTACTTTACAAGGAAAAGATACAAAGGAATTACTTACAATTTCAGTTTATACTAAAGAAAATGTCAGATTTTTCTTCTAGAAATATACGAAACCGTCTTTTCGCAAAAAACAGTTACAAATCCTTTTATGCAAAAACGCTTATGAACTCACCAACTTAATTGTTGACACTTTTCAAAATCACTTGTATTCTCAGGAAACCTGTAGACAGCTACTCAACTCTCCTTGAGGGCCAGTGTCGTCGTCTCATGTCTTTCTACTTTTCATTTATTTATATTTAACTTTTGAACAAAGAAAGGGTTGTAAACAATGTAAACTTGTGTTATCAATGTATGAATGTTTGTGTTGCTATGTTTCATTACTATTCAATTGTTATGATACTGTACATGAAGTCACTCCATCCGCCACAGACGTTTCCGCCGTTCTGGTTTGGGGGTGTGACAGATTGGTATCAGAGCCAGGTTTATACTGAACTAGTATATCAAACCATACAAGATATACAACTATAAATACCATGGCGCTAAAACACTCTGACTACAAATATACTCTTAAAAATATAATAATATTCTAAGTAGAAGTACATACAAGTTAGGGCAGTGTCATAACAAGGGCATAATAAAAGTAGTATTATTAGTTGAAAACTACGGGTAGGCCTCGGGATATGTAATTAGACCTTGAATAAATATAGCCTGATCAACTATATTTATCCGAGGAGTAACTAGCATATGCTGGGAAATAGTCGTAGTAAACGACGAGTCTACACTTACCAACACCAAGATACCCCGAATCAAACACAACATTTAAAATACTATAGGAGTATTTCAGGATACTGTGGAACCACACACTTACACCCCTACGTATTTCTCATACCTCTATTCTCGCACATGCAACATGGCTGAGTTTCACCATGAAGACCCCCACTACCCTGCCTTACTAGCTAACAGGTGGATCGAGGAGGAGACAGAAGAGGTTCATGGGGAGAACCCAGAAGTGGGTCCTAAAGAATACCAAGAGATGGACTACGAGCGGACAGATTCTGATGAGGAGTCAGACGACGATGAAGTCGCTGGAGAGATCCTTAGCGAGCCTTACCCTAACAGGAGCAGGCACGAGACCCTTTCATCTCTGTTGAGTTATGAAGTGTTGCGTCATTGGGCCTCTTGTCTAGGTCTATTGTGTTCACGGTTATGGGCCTGTCTAGCCGTTTTACATTTATTAGGGTTTACTTTATATAGTGCATGCATGCACCTTAGTATGTACGCTTTTGAGAGTTTTATTCTTTTGATCGTATTGTAACCCTAGCACACCTCTATAGTAGCAATTCTTCATAGAGTTCTTCTGAGGTCGTGACTGATTAATCATTCGACACAAGCATTGATTCATTTGGTATTATTATTTTCATTGTGTTCTTGATTTATCTGTTTAAGAATCTTATCGATCTAAACGTTTTAGTCTCATCAATTGGTATCAGAGCAGGAGACTGTGTAAATCATACGCATCTCTTCTGTTTGAAGAATATTTTTAGGGTTTCCGCTTTTATTGAATCTATTGAGCCGTCATCTCTTCATTGACGTTGTTCATAGATCTCGATATTGCCCTAATACCGCTTTACAAGTCTGATTCTTGACAGGTAAACATATCAAGTCATTATGTCTCACGACGAATCTCAAACCAATCCTATTAACATCTCCAACAACATTGGATCTACTACAAGGATTCCAATCTTGTATACTCAAGAGTATGAAGTCTGGGCTCTTCACTTTGAAGATTATGTCTTGGATTCAGAGGACAACGTATATTTAATCTAGGAAGCAATTACCATGGGTCCTTTTTCTCATATTCGAACCGAAAGAACCATCAAGACTCAAAAGGAGTATAATCAGCTGATGATTGACGTGAAAGATGTTACTCAAGACGAGAAGAACAAGCTGCTTAGCAACATAAAAGCAATGAGGATGATCATATTCTCTTTACAATCTGACACCTTTCGTCTGGTGAGTGCATGTACCACTACAAAGGAGATTTGGGATCGGCTTAAGGAATTGTATTCCACCGATGAGGATCTCGAACATTGTACTCAAACTCTTCTGCTTTCAGAGTTCGGTGACTTCAAGCAAAAGCAAGATGAAAGTCTCATTCAAACATTCGATCGTTACAACCATCTTCTCAGCAAGATGACCAAGCATGGAATTGGCAGAGAGGTGATCAAGCAGAAAGTCACCTTTATGAATGGTCTAAGGCCAGAATGGATGGCTATGGTTTCAACTGTTAAAGCTCATGAACAGTTTAAATCCTATTCGTTGGCGAAGCTCGTGGGAGTTCTCAAGTCTCATGAAAGTGTTGTGACCAAGGAAACGAAAGTGGTTTCCGGAATGGGATCATTGACTCTTATCTCAAAGGATAAGAATTTGATTGAAGAAGAAACAAAATATAACCTTTCTGAATGTGATCTGACATATGAAGAATATGCACTGATGGTATCTAATCCCAAGCGGTTTGCAAGAAAGAAGTTCCCAGCCAAGAACCGAAACTGGCAGGGAAGCTATAGTTCGGAGAAGGTGAAAGAGGAGATTAAAAGTGCTCCTCAGAAAGAAGAGGAAAAGAAAGAGAGCAAACTTGTGGGTGATTCGGGCTATGATTGCAATTATTGTCATGGCAAAAACCATCTAGCAAAAGAGTGCATGTTAAGAAGAATGAATGAGAAGAAAGAGAATGAAGACGATGAAGCTTACCACACTCGTAAGCTTGAAGAAGCCAAGAAAAAGAAGTCTAACGATAAATCCATGCCTGTGTTACTTGTGCAGGAAAATGTTGAAGAAAACGAGTTCGGTGGAGTAGAGATCTGGTCTACAGATTCGGAAGATGAGGAAGTACGCAAGCCCACTCATGGCAGGGCATTCATAGCGAAAGAAGAAGGTTCTAGTTTGGCAGGAAAGTGTCTGATGGTGACGGTTGGGGTGTCACAAATGTGAGGTTACACTACAGATGGCAGGGATGATGAAGCGAAAGAGATGGAAGATAGATGCTTCACAGCGAAACCAGTTGGAGAACAGATCAACGAATGTGATCATTGATCAAGAAGGTAAATTCTATTCTCATAACACTCAAAATACCCGTTTCTAACTATGAAAAGGAATTAAATGATTTAAAATCTAAATTTTCTAATCTAAGTGGTAGCCTAAAACAAACTCGCCTCACAAATGCTAACCTAACTGATCAAATTAGCAGGGTCTTGTCCAAGAGTGAGGAGTGAAGGATGTGGATAAAGCAGAAGGAGTTAGAGTTGGTTAGGGCAAGAGATGAATTGATATATTTGCAAAGAGACAATTTGAAATTATTGAAACAAAGGAATATTTTTTGTTTAATTGTTAAGCGTCTTTATACAAATATTACTCAGTTGCATCTAGATTGCGATGTCGGAAAAAAGATTCACAAAATGATTTTGCCTTTCGTTGAATTAAAGGAAGACAAAATAGATGTTGATTGCTATAAGTGTGAATCAATTGTCTCATCAGAAGAAACTTCTGACGCCTACAGAATTGGACTGGACAAAATTGAGTCATTTATTAAGTCAAAAGACCACAAGGACATGCTTAAAAACTTATTGGACGAAAATGATAAGTTGAAAATTAAAACTGAAACCGTACAGATTTTTGATTCATTGAGTACCAAGTTAAGTTCAGAAAACAAGATTGATGTCAACAATACTTCTGAATTTGACGAGGACGATGATATGAGTGAAATTTCTGTAGAGGACGTGGTTGACTGTTCTGAATTTGTTAAAACCGAACCCGAACCAGCAAAAGTCCTTATATCTGAAAACTCTGTTGAGTTCGCTCGATCGTCTAAAGACCAGAACAAAGTCTTGAAAGAAAAGGTTGTGGTATACCGAAAGGTACAAACTGTACCGAATCAAGTGTACACCACCACTGGAGTTACCAAGAAGCAAACTGTTGAGCTAACTTCCTTGGTAGATGAAGATAATGTTGATGGCTGTGATGAGTACTTTTGGTCATCCCCGATTGATAATGCAGATGAAACGAAAGGATTATCGGAACGAACCTCTTGGAGGGTGAAAGGCAGATACGTGGGTGAACCAATCAATAAGCCATCTAACTTTGCTAAAGCAAGTACAAGTGGTACAAAAGAAGCTCAAAGCGAGACCAAAAGGACAAACGAATCTCAGTCAGTAAGGAGCGAAACTCATGCAAGGAAACCGAAACCGAATGTGAATATTCACAAATCTTCCAAGCAACTTGCAGAGCAAAAGCGTCAACGAAGCAGGAGATATCAGAAGAATCTCAACGAAAGGAAGCAGTTTTGGCAATCCCAGAACTCTAACTATGTGCATAAAGAAAAGTCTTCCTCTCAAAGAGTGAAAGTAAATTCGCAGGCGAAACCCAAGCAGTGTTCTCATTGTCATTCTTGTGCTTCACGGAAACAAAAGGGACAACTTGCTCACAGGTCATTATCACCAAGAAAGTTCACCGCGAAAAACAACCATCCTCGCTCTCAACCGAATCAAACTCCTCTCAAGGATGTTAAAGGAAAGGGAAAGCTCGTCTTCGATTCAGAAGAGCAAATAAAGAAGACGACTACTAACCCTAGGAAGGATACGAAAGGAGTTGTTAAGAATCAACATAAAGAAAAACAAAATGATTCAAACAAAGCAAATAACAAAATCAAAGTTTTCACCATTAAAAGAAAAGAAGAAACCACTTTAATAAAACAAATGTATATGGTTGATCTTTCTATTGCTTTTCCTTGTCCTGTAAAAGGCTCACTAGGACCCAAACAAATTTGGGTTCCTAAATCTGCTTAATTTTTGCAGATTATACGTGACGAGCAGTTCGACGGCGAATGGTATATTGATAGTGGCTGCTCGCGTCACATGACAGGAAGGAAGGCAGAGCTGAGGTGTAACATCCGAATTTCCAGGTATCATAAATTGAGTATTTATTTTTGAGTCAAGGAGAGGGACTCGTCGAGTAGGATCGCGACTGCTGACTAGGATTAATGAATGGACTCGACGAGTCGATGAGTCGACTCGACGAGTCCACGCTGTGGACTGAAACCCTAAATCTTTGGGCATGTGCCCTATTTAAGGGTCCTTATGGCCTTCATTTGCGGCCACTCATACCCTGGAGAAACCCTAGCGAGCCAGAGAGCTTAGAGAGAGAGAGAGAGGGCTAATTTCACCACCATAGTACATTCTTGCAAGGAAGGAAGGAAGATTCAAGCTAGGCTGCTTAGAGGGGGCTCAGAACTTCTTCTATTTCATCAAGGGCTTCTGTTTGAGGTATGAATCCATGCCTATTTTCGTGAATATGGTAGATTTATGGAATCTAGGTTTTCTTTACCCTTTCTTTAGTTGGATTATGGAGCATGCGAAGTCCCATTGAGGGATAGACTTTAGATCTGGACCTTAAGAGGTCCAGAGTGTCCCAACAACCAATCTTTATGATGTTACATGAGGGTATTGAGCCTAGGACTCCATTTTTAGAGCTATTTCATCAAATAGGGCTATATGTGCGATGCATGAACGTAAAGTTCAGACCTTTACGTGACTTTTGGGTGTTAGAAGGTCAGATCTATAGGTTAGAGAAATAGATCTGACCTCAGAAGGTCGTTTGAGCATTCTCATGGAAGAAACTCGCCGAGTCCATGAGCGGACTCGACGAGTCGGATCGTGTTGCACCACGATTTGTGATCAGTGGTAACCCACCGAGAGAAAGGTTAACCCGACGAGTCGAGTGAGGCCCTAGGAGGATTCAGAGGACACACATGAACTCGTCGAGTCACCCGAGTGCACTCGACGAGTCTGGTCAAAGTTGGACCGTTGACTGGGGTTGACTTTTAGGGTTTGGTCAACATTTGAATATTGGACCATTGGAGGGGTAAAATGGTCTTTTCCCCTTCTGAGAGAATATAGGGAGGGACTAGTCTAGCCTTTGAGAGCCGTATTAATTAGAGATAATTACTTTATGTGATTAGGCGGAGGCTAGATCAGATATTCGAGTTCGAGACTTTCCGAGATTTACCCGAGGTGAGTCTTCTCACTATACATTACCTAGAGTGGTAACTATGTGCAGACCGGAGGGTCTTATGTGTTATGTGTATGTTGAGTTATGTGCATTGTGATATATGTATGCTATGTGTTATATAGACCGGACCGGAGGGTCCTACGATTTAGACCGGATCAGAGGATCCAACGATTTAGACCGGATCATAGGGTCCAACGAGCTAGACCGGACTGGAGGGTCCAACGAGCTACGAGACTGGAGGGTCCCGCTGAGACACATTGACCGGAGGGTCATACCGAGTTATAGCCTCGAGTGGCTTATGTGTTGTATGTCGTATTTTGGGGAACTCACTAAGCATTTATGCTTACCGTGTTATGTGATATGTGTTTCAGGTACCAGCGAGGATCGCGGGAAGGCGCCGACATGATTTGTACACACTGGCAGAGGATTATGTGTTGAGATTCTGGGATATGTTTTATTGTGATGACATTTGATACATGAGATTTTGAGAATATTATATGAGTTTTATTATGTTTGAAAAATGAAAAATTGTTTTAAAATTTACGTCGTTACAAGTTGGTATCAAAGCCTTGGTTTGAGGGATTCGGATGCACCTTCGGGCGTATCTGAACTCAAACTGAGGATTTGAGAAATTTTTTCATAAAAGAAACAATTTTTCTAAAAGAGCAAAAGATTTTGGAGAAAAGTAGAACGGAGCAGTGTGTACGATCAGCCAGCGCCCGAACAGTGATTTCCCAAAATACCCTTACATTATATGTTATGAGATATTATGTGATACTCTATGCATGCTAGAGTAGGCTAGGTATTCATAGTTTGGACTAGAGTGGGCCTGATTTGTGATTCCTTAGCCTAGGAGTTACTGCTACTATGAGATACTTCGAGTGTGAGTAGGTAGCAGTGAGGAGCTTATGAGTGGTCTACTGGACGGTAGCCTGAGTTTAGTGAGATATAGAGTACTTGTGATCTGGGATCCTAGGAGGAGGACTTAGGGTGAATACCGATGCGTTGTAGAAGGTAGTATAGGGCCCGTACTATTGGAAACACCGGATCGGTGAGCAGTCCAAGTAAGAATCCTTAGGGTACTAAAGAACAAGTAGGGTTGAGTATCGAGTGCGAGTATACTCGAGCGAGTCTCTGATTTTCTTGTGTTGTATTTCAGAGACATCATGGTTGGGATGCGCCACAACCCAGGAGGCAGTGGTACCAGTGATGAGGAGATCCGTAGGTTGATTCACGAGGAGGTGGCCGGAGCCATACGAGCTGAGATTCCTGAGATGTTTGGGTCTATCAAGACCACCTTGATTGAGACGTTTGACGAGCGGTATGTTTCTTTTACCGAGGCTGCTGTTGCTGCAGCCACCGCAGCCGTCGCCGCTGCCAGGCCACAGGGGGGTGACTCGTTGCTGTACCGAGAGTTCAGCAACACGAAGCCACCAGAGTTTGATGGGACTCAGGATCCGATAGCCGCGATGAGGTGGATCTCTGACATTGAGGGATGCTTCTACACCTGTTCTTGTCCGGAGCATCTGAGAGTACGGTTCGCGCTGAACCAGCTTCGCTTCGGAGCGAAGGACTGCTCGAAGTTTGTTACGGAAGACTTCACTCCTGCAAAGATTACATCGGTGACCTGGGAGAGGTTCACCACCATGTTCCGAGATGAGTATGTTCCACCGGTGGAGAGGGAACGGTTGGCGCAGGAGTTCTTGTCCCTCAAGCTGGGGACGGAGTCCGTGACTGTGATTACACGGATGTTTCATGAGAGGGCGTTGTTTTGCCCTGAGCACGTGTCTACCGAGCAGGCACGTATGAGCCAATATCTGAGCATACTGAGGAGGGACATTCGTGAGTTCGTGGCGAACTCGACATACCGGACATTTGTCGAGCTCCAGGCGAATGCCCGAAAAAGGGAGATTGAGCTAGAGACTCAGGCCAGGGAGGAGGCCGAGTCTCAGAGGAGGGATAGATGGCCGGTACAGTTTCAGCCCGCAGCCAAGCGGGCAAAGCCCGCTGATTCGAGATCTGGAGGTCCGAAGGGCCGCACTTGCGGGAAGTGCGGCAAGAGCCATGATGGGACGTTCAGAGCGGGTGTGTGCTACAAGTGTGGGAAGGAGGGGCATATCGCGAGGGATTGCCTCAAGGGATTTTTGGTTTGCTTTCACTGCAACCAGATAGGCCATCGGAAGGCCGAGTGCCCACAGTTACTTCAGGGATCAGCACAGGGATCTGCACCTGCTGCTAGAGCTACCGAGGTCCGGCCAGCGAAGGCCGAGGCACCGAAGGCTCGTGGGAGAGCTTTTCAGTTGACAGCGGAGGAGGTCCGCGCAGCGCCCGATGTCATGGCTGGTATGTATTCTTTTATTTACTTATACTGAGTTTGAGATATTGTGCTTATTCTGTGGTATGGATAGGTACTTTTCTTGTGAGTTCTGTACTTGCTTTGGTGTTATTTGACTCGGGTGCGAGTCGATCTTTCGTGTCATTAGCGTTTAGCCAGCACATCAGTACCTGACGAGAAGCGTTGAGTCGACCTCTACGAGTTTGTATAGCTGACGAGCGAGCGGTTTATGCTACTGATGTGATTCAAGGATGTGTACTCGAGATTTTCGGTGTTGAGTTCCCGATAGATCTGGTACCGATTGCGATGGGTGATGTTTGTGTCATCGTGGGCATGGACTGGTTGAGCCGATTTGGAGCTGTTATATATTGCGAGCGGCAGTTGGTGACAATACGAGACCCTAGTGGGGGAGTACTTATGGTGTATGGCGAGGGTACCCGGTCTGGGTCAGCATTTTGTTCGGCTGCCAGAGCGAGACAGAGTCTACAACAGGGCTGTAGAGGGTTTGTAGCCTATGTGATGGATACACGAGTCGCCGCAGAGAGGCTGAGTTTTTTCGGTGAGGTACCGATAGTGCGAGAGTTTCCGGATGTTTTCCCCGAGGAGTTGCCGGGAGTGCCTCCCGAGAGGCAGGTGGAGTTCCACATCGATTTGGTTCCGGGGGCAGCGCCTATTGCCAAGGCACCCTATTGCCTTGCACCGCCAGAGATGCAGGAATTATCCTCGCAGCTTCAGGAGCTGTTGGGGAAGGGATTCTTCCGATCGAGTAGCTCGCCGTGGGGAGCGCCGATCCTTTTTGTAAAGAAAAAGGATGGTTCACACCGGATGTGCATTGATTACCGGGAGTTGAACAAGTTAACGGTCAAGAACCATTATCCATTTCCGAGGATTGACGATCTGTTCGATCAGTTGCAGGGAGCGTCTTGGTTTTCCAAGATAGACTTGAGGTCTGGATATCACCAGATGAGGGTGCGTGATGAGGATATCCAGAAGACGGCGTTCAGGACTCGTTATGGGCATTACGAGTTCGTGGTGATGCCTTTCGGGCTCACCAATGCACCAGCGACGTTCATGGATCTCATGAACCGAGTATGCAGACCGATGTTGGATCGATCGGTGATTGTGTTCATCGACGACATTCTAGTGTATTCGAGGACCAGAGAGCAGCATGAGGAGTACCTGAGGGAGATGCTCGGAGTATTGAGATCGGAGAGGCTTTATGCCAAATTCTCCAAGTGTGATTTCTGGTTACGAGAGGTCCAGTTCTTCGGACATCTCGTTAATCAGAATGGGATATTGGTCGATCCGGCCAAGATTGAGGCTGTGATGAGTTGGGAGGTGCCGAGATCCCCCACCGAGATCAGGAGTTTTCTAGGGTTGGCCGGCTACTATCGGAGATTTATCCGGGATTTCTCCAAGATTGTCGTTCCCCTCACCAGATTGACCCGGAAGGGCGTTGCTTTTTATTGGGGTCCAGAGCAGCAGACCTCGTTTGAGACCCTTCGCCAGAGACTATGCGAAGCCCCGGTGTTACCTCTTCCAGAGGGAATGGAGGATTTTGTGGTGTATTGTGATGCGTCTATATCAGGGTTGGGTGCGGTGCTCATTCAGAGGGGGCACGTGATAGCATACGCATCGAGGCAGCTGAAACCTCATGAGACGAGGTATCCCACCCACGATTTAGAGTTGGGGGAAGTAGTGTTCGCCCTTAAGATATGGCGCCATTATCTGTATGGGGTTTGGTGTACTGTATACACGGACCACAAGAGTTTGAAGTATCTGATGGATCAGCCCAACCTGAACATGCGTCAGAGGAGATGGTTGGATGTGGTAAAGGATTATGACTGTGAGATCCTGTACCACTCGTGCAAGGCTAACGTAGTAGCCGATGCTCTGAGCCGCAGGGCGGAGAGCGCCCCGATTCGAGATATATGCATGAGGATGACGGTGATGACTCCGGTATTAGATACCATCCGAGAGGCCCAGGCAGAGGCTTTGAGACCAGAGAACCTCAAGAGAGAGCGGGTGGTTGGGCAGGTGTCCGAGTTTGTGATGGATAGCTGAGGGTTGAGGACCTTTCAAGGTCGGATATGGGTGCGTTATACGGGCAGGACACATAGCACTCTGATGGAGGAGGCGCATAGATCGAGATTCTCGATCCATCCCGGGGTCACTAAGATGTATTTGGACATGAAGAGAGACTACTGGTGGCCCTGTATGAAGAGGGATGTTGCATGGGTAGTAGAGAGGTGCTTGACCTGTCGCCGGGTTAAGGCCGAGCACCAGCGTCCGCATGGCTAGTTGCAGCCACTAGAGGTTCCCCAGTGGAAGTGGGAACAGATTTCTATGGATTTTATCACCAAATTGTCGAGGACTGCAAGGGGTGTTGATGCAATTTGGGTGATTGTGGACCGGCTGACGAAGAGCGCTCACTTCCTTGCTATCAGTGAGAGCTCTTCCGCGGAGAGGCTGGCAGAAATATATGTGAGAGAGGTGGTGTCGCGGCATGGAGTGCCGATCTCGATTGTGTCAGACCGAGATGTACGTTTTACTTCCAGGTTCTGGCAGAAGTTTCATGAGGAGTTGGGTACGAGATTGCACTTCAGTACTGCCTACCACCCACAGACGGATGGCCAGAGTGAGCGAACGATACAGACACTCGAGGACATGCTTCGAGCATGTGTTATGGACTTCGGTGGAAGTTGGGACACATACCTACCTTTGGCTGAGTTTTCTTACAACAACAGCCACCATTCGAGTATTGGTATGCCCCCCTTTGAGCTTCTTTATGGGAGGAGGTGTCGATATCCCATCTGTTGGGGAGAGGTAGGGAAGCGAGTGATGGGTAGCACTGAGATAGTGCTTAAGACGACTGAGCAGATACATCAGGTCAGACAGAGGTTACTAACAGCCCAGAGCCGTCAGAAGAGTCATGCGGATAGGCGGCGATCTGAGCTCAAGTTCCAGATTGGACATTTCGTACTCCTGAAGGTATCTCCTTGGAAAGGAGTGATCCGATTCAGGAAGAGGGGCAAGCTGGGGCCCCGATACATTGGTCTGTTCAGGGTGACCGCGAGGGTGGGTAAGGTAGCATATCGTCTGGAGCTACCCGAGGAGTTGAGTCAGATCCATGATACCTTCCATGTATCCCAGTTGAGGAAGTGTATAGCCGATGAGATGGCGGTTGTGCCATTAGAGGATATTCAGGTGGACGCGAGTTTGAATTACATTGAGAGGCCGATCGTGATCTTGGACCGGAAGATCAAGGTTCTGAGGAACAAGGAGGTGCCCCTGGTTCAGGTCCAGTGGCAACATCGGAGAGGGTCCGAGCTGACTTGGGAGCCGGAGATGGAGATACGGGAGCAGCATCCAGAGTTGTTTGTAGAGCGAGACTTCGAGGGCGAAGTCTGATTCTAGTGGGGGAGAATTGTAACATCCGGATTTCCAGGTATCATAAATTGAGTATTTATTTTTGAGTCAAGGAGAGGGACTAGACAAGTTGACGCCTAGACTCGTCGAGTAGGATCGCGACTGCTGACTAGGATTAATGAATGGACTCGACGAGTCCGCGCTGTGGATCGAAACCCTAAATCTTTGGGCCTGTGCCCTATTTAAGGGTCCTTATGGCCTTCATTTGCGGCCACTCATACCCTGGAGAAACCCTAGCGAGCCAGAGAGCTTAGAGACAGAGATAGAGGGCTAATTTCACCACCATAGTGCATTCTTGCAAGGAAGGAAGGAAGATTCAAGCTAGGCTGCTTAGAGGGGGCTCAAAACTTTTTCTATTTCATCAAGGGCTTCTGTTTGAGGTATGAATCCATGCCTATTTTCGTGAATATGGTAGATTTATGGAATCTAGGGTTTCTTTACCCTTTCTTTAGTTGGATTATGGAGCATGTGAAGTCCCATTGAGGGATAGACTTTAGATCTGGACCTTGAGAGGACCAGAGTGTCCCAACAACCAAGCTTTATGCTGTTACATGAGGGTATTGAGCCTAGGACTCCATTTTTAGAGCTATTTCATCAAATAGAGCTATATGTGCGATGTATGAACGTAAAGTTCAGACCTTTACGTGACTTTTGGGTGTTAGAAGGTCAGATCTATAGGTTAGAGAAACAGATCTGACCTCAGAAGGTCGTTTGAGCATTCTCATGGAAGAAACTCGCCGAGTCCATGAGCGGACTCGACGAGTCGGATCGTGTTGCACCACGATTCGTGATCAGTGGCAACCCACCGAGAGAAAGGTTAACTCGACGAGTCGAGTGAGGCCCTAGGAGGATTCAGAGGACACGCATGGACTCGCCGAGTCACTCGAGTGCACTCGACGAGTCTGGTCAAAGTTGGACCGTTGACTGGGGTTGACATTTAGGGTTTGGTCAACATTTGGACATTGGACCATTGGAGGGGTAAAATGGTATTTTCCCCTTCTGAGAGAATATAGGGAGGGACTAGTCTAGCCTTTGAGAGCCGTATTAATTAGAGATAACTACTTTATGTGATTAGGCGGAGGCTAGATCAGATATTCTAGTTCGAGACTTTCCGAGATTTACCCGAGGTGAGTCTTCTCACTAAACCGTAAGCACAAAGCTTAGTGAGTCCCCTAGAGCATACCCCACACAGAAACCACATAACACATATTGTATTAGCTGTAAAAGCTATCTCTACCGTTATCACATATCAATCAGCTATAAAAGCTACTCTACCACGTATCACATATTAAATAGCTATAAAAGCGATCTCTACCATTAGCACATATCAATTAGCTATATAAGCTACTTCTGCCACATATCACATATCAAATAACTATAAAAGCTATCTCTACCATTGGCACATATCAATTAGCTATACAAGCTATCTCTACCGTTAGCCACAAAGGCTATCTCTACCATTAGCCACGAGGCTATCTCTACCATCAGCCATAAAGGTTGTTTCTACCATTAGCCACAAGGCTATCTCTACCATCAGCCATAAAGTCTATCTCTACCATTAGCCACAAAGGCTATCTCTACTGCATATCACGCATACATACATATCACACACCTCTACATAGCAAGTATACCAACTATCATAAAATGGGCCGGCCTTGGTGCCTTAGACCCATTGATATGGTCAGAAGGCTCACCTTGCACTGCTGAAGTCCCGCAGATAAAACTCTAGCTGCTGGTTGACAGGCTCCCGAACTGTCAACATCAAACAGTACCCAATTAATAATTGAGTTCCAAGCCCAATGTCCAAATCATACTCCAAAGGCCCAAAGGCCAAGTAATGGTCCAAAGCCCAATCATATGGCCTAATTTTCCAAATTGGGCCCAAACCTCTATATGGACTTATTTTAAGGCCCAACCTACTATTCTGGTCCAGACATTGGGCATTCCCATGGCTCAACCTCTCATAGTCCTCAAGGCCCAGTTGTGGCCCAATTATGGCCCATCTATAAACCCAAGTGAAATTAGGGTTTCACATAAAATGACGATTAGGGTTAAGTGTTCTCACTTAACCCATTAAGGACTTAATCCATTAAGTCCATCACTCTTCTAAATAACTCATATGGTGTGATTGGGCTTAATACACACTTCCATTTCAATAGCCCAAATGTGGGTCCCGATAAGTCCAAGCCCATAAATCCAATATTAGGGCTTTCTAAACCCTAATTATGGTTTCCAACCCCATCATAACCCAATAGCCCAAAATCAAGTTCTTAAGTGCATTAGGGTTTCACTGGGCCTATTAGGGCTTCATTGGGCCCATTAGGGTTTCAAGCATCCCAAACGAATCAAACTCAACAAGGCAAGCACACCGCCACCCGACACGGCGGCCGGTGGCGGCAGCCACCACCCTAAGGTGGTGGTTTTCAATTTCTTTTATTATTCTGACCACATCACAATTTACAATAATATCCAAATGACACACACACACTCATAAAATAACACACACACACACACAGCCACACTGTGGTGGCCGGCGGTGGCGCATGGCGGTAGCCACCACCCTATTGTGGTGGTGATGCCTGTTCCGAGAGCTACAACTATACACACATACACCAACTGAAACTCGCATCTTTGCTTCTTCACTCGGAAAGGAAAGCCAACCACCTACCTGGTGGCGTACGGTGGCGGTGGTGACACGAGGAGGCGGCAGAAACGGTAATAGCTTTGCTAGCAGCGGCAGCCACCTTGGCCGACGACCATGGTGGTTTGCCTTCAGGTCTTCCTGTCCATCAAGCGTCCAAATCGACATCAGCAACGCAAGAGCGCCCCCATGCCTGCAATACACGGCTGAAGCTCACACGCACCCACCCTTACAGCGGTGGTGAGCGGCGGCAGTTGCGGAAACAACAACATGGATGGAGGCGATAGCAGCGATCTAGAGCACCAACAGCAACCACTGTCTCGGTCTTCACTTTTGTCGCCGGATTCACACGATCGACGGTTCACCATGACGTCACGGAGACAGCGGCTAGAGGGCAGCATAAGGAGAAGAAGAAATCGCGAAGTGACGGTGGCAGTGTTGAGGTCGCTGGCAGCCTTCTCTAATCGGAAACATGGCATGGCAGCTGTGCGATGGCGGATGAGAGATGGTGGCGCCGGAGGGAGACATAACGGGTGACGGCTGGAGGGTTTTTTTAGGGTTAGGGTTTTGGGTGATCCATATATACCCCGTCCTCATGGAAACCTCCTCCCATGTTGACACTATTAGCCCGTCAAATCCAGATTTCCTTCAACTTAAGTCCAAAACTTACCAAATAGACCCTGCCCTCAGAAATCTTTTCATACTAAGTCTATATTTTACCAAATATACCCTGTTTCCTGAAATCCTTTCATTAGGAGTCTATAAATTACCATTTAAACCTTGCCCCTTCACTTCCTCTACAATTTAAGTCCGAATTTTACTAAACAACCCCTCCCTCAACAAATCCTTTTCAAAATCAATCCATAATTTATCTTTTTAACCCCCAACTTCTAAAATTATAACATTTAGCTCCCATAGCAAACATTTCACTAAATAATATGGATTTTAGGGCTACTACTCTTTCATAAATTTTATCTATGTATTTATTAAATAAACAGGGTGTTACAAAGAAGATAATCAATGACGCTGCAAAAGACATGGAAAGTGAACCCCAGAGTCCAATCGAACCTCATGCTTCAAGCACACCAAATGATAGCACTCCAAACGACAGCACGCCACTGCAGGGGGAGGATTCGCCTTCATCAAGTGAACAAGCTTCGCCTCTCTAGGGGGAGAAATCATCTCCAACCAAGACCCATGAAAGTCCAATTGAGGGGGAGAATTTTGAACCTGATGTTGAAACCGTCTCATCATTCAAGGGGGAGAATCAGAATACAAATGATAATTCGTACGTTCAGTCAGAATTTGAAGAGGAAGTAAATGCTGAACTAGATCTTGCCTATGATCCAGATTACCCTCCACTCACTAAATGGACAAGAAATTATCCGAAAACACAAGTGATTGGTGAATCATCTGAGGGAGTCCTCACACGCTCTCAAGTTAAAGCAAAACAAACTTATTTATTCTCACAAGTGGAATATTGCATGTTTAATTCGTTTGTCTCCAAGATAGAACCGAAAACCGTCTACACTGCACTCGATCATTCTGATTGCGTACAGGCTATGCAAGACGAACTCAACGAGTTTGAGAGAAACCGAGTCTGGAGACTGATTCCTACTCCAAAGGATGCATCCGTAGTTGGTTTAAAATGGGTATTCCGTAATAAGATGGATAAAGAAGGGAATGTGATACGAAACAAAGTGAGACTTGTAGTGAAAGGATATTGTCAAGAAGAAGGGATCGATTATGAAGAAACCTTCGCTCCAGTTGCAAAGTTAGAATCCGTGCGTATCTTTCTGGCATACGCAGCACACAAGAATTTTGAATTTTTTCAAATGGACATTAAGTGTGCTTTCCTGAATGGGGAATTGGAAGAAACTGTATATGTTGAACAACCACCGGGTTTCGTGAATGAGAAATATCCTAATCATTGCTACATTCTTGACAAAGCAGTTTACGGTCTAAAGCAAGCCCCTAGAGCCTGGTATGAAACTTTAAATCGCTTTCTAAAAATGTCTAAATTCAAGAAAGGTTCGGTTGACCCAACCTTCTTTCGCAAGAAAGAGGGTGACCACCTTATGATAGTCCAAATTTATGTTGATGACATCCTCTTCGGTTCCACGAATCCCAGCTTAACAGCTGAATTCCGAAAATTGATGGAGACTAAATCTGAGATGAGCTCAATGGGTCCAATTAACTTTTTCCTTGGCCTGAACATAAGACAGGGACCAGAAGGCATTTTTATCAATCAGGAGGCTTACACAGAGACTTTACTGGCAAAGTTCGGCATGATGGGAGACTCAAGAGTGAAAGTTCCAATGGCTTTCGGGACGAAGCTGACACCATCCTTGGAAAAACCGGCTGCTGATATGACCCTCTATCGTCAAATGATAGGGTTACTAATGTATCTTACAGCTAGTAGACCGGATATCATGTTTTCTGTTTGCTATTGTGCCAGGTTCCAAGCCAATCCACGCGAACCTCACATGGTGGCTGTTAAGAACATCCTCAGATATTTGAAGCGAACCTCGTCTCTCGGAATATGGTATCTAGCCAAATCAGGCTTCTTTGTTCAAGCATTCTCCAATGCCGATCTTGGAGGATGCGGTCTAGACCGAAAGAGCACAACTGGTGGTTGTCAATTTCTCGATGGTAAACTCGTCAGCTGGCAGTCCAAGAAACAAAGTTGTGTATCCCCATCCACTGCCGAAGCTGAATATATAGTCGCAGCATCTTGTACCTCACAAGTCATCTGGATTCAAAGCCAACTAAGAGATTATGGTCTGAATATGAAGAAAATTCCCCTATATTGTGACTCAGAAAGCGCAATTCGTATTTTTCACAACCCAGTGCAGCATTCTAAGACGAAACACATTGCACTGAGATATCACTTCATCAAGGATCACGTAGAAGATGGTAATGTTGAAGTTCACTTCGTTCGATCCACATATCAATTGGCTGACATATTCACCAAAGCTTTGCCTGAAGCAACCTTCAATTGAATACTCCAAGGATTAGGAATGATGGAAGCTGAATATGTAACGAAACCATCTTCGCTTCATTAAGTTTCACCTTCGCTTTCGCCTCTTTAAAAACTAACAAGCGAAATAGAGCGAACGCTCGGTCTATTTCGGTTTCGATTTTTTCGGTAACCGAATTGAACCGAACGCTCGGTATATTTCGCCTCATCTATCCAAAAGGCGAACGTTCGGTTGATACTTTCTGTATACTTTTTGTACATTTTCTTTTTACTTTCTGTTTTTTCTTTCTGTTTTTCAGAATTATCTAAAAATACAAAAATATTTTTCCTTTCTGTTTTTATGTCTTTTTTAGAAATATTCAAAAATACAAAAATATTTTTCCTTTCTACTTTTATTTATTTTTCAGATATATCAAAAACACAAAAATATTTTCTTTTATTTTTCTACCAGTCTTGCTGCTTGTCTCAATAATGAATTATGGGGAAGGTATATATTCTTACTTTGTATACTAGTTAAGTGTCCCTAGAAGCATGCTGTTGCATGTTTTCCAAAGCCTCACAAACTCTAAGTGAAGTCTTACTGATTCGATATATACAAATCATTTCTTCCCAATAAGACTGCAAAATCACTTAAGTACTGAGCTACCTTACTCTTCTGACACTGACTTAAGAGTTATCTGCTCGGTCCTTATTGTATAGCAGAGGTACTTTCGGTTCCTTAACCACCTTTATACTTTTCTCAATCTCATTACGCTTCATAATCGTAACCCTTGAGACTCTCAGCATTTACCACTGAGGTTTATGGTTACACAAAATCTGTGTTAATGATCTTAGTTTCGTTTCACCACGTACTAAGTGAAATCCACAATCCAATACCTTAACTGAATTGACGGTGAACAATCAAATGTTCTAGTTTTCACCCATGTATTAACGAAACCACATTTGTGGTCGTACCATGAAATCTCTTTTATTTCACTTTATGAGATCTTTATGAAATGCTCCAACACAAGGACATTTCTACCCAAAAGATCCAGTTTTAATTTTGTGTTGAGATTTCTAATCTATCACCAAGTCACTGAAAAATGAACCCACATACTTGATGTTTTTGGCTACACTGGCCACACAAGTACTTCACTCGACTTTCGGTCTTATATCAAGGTCCGTAGTTCAGTTGAAGCAAAAGCCACCCTTATAACCGAATCTTCAAAAGATGCCTTTCATTGCTTCTTAACAAGCATTTGATCGTACTTCAACGGGAAACCACACAGACACTTCTTAGTCTCTCTTGACTTTGAAGGAAGAGATTCGTGCTCGGGATCCATAGTTTTGTGTCTTTAAAAGACATCACTAATATCCCACATAAATAACTTGCTTTATTTCTTTTTCTTTGGCACACTCTTGCACGAAGTTCTTTATGATCTTCCAAAGTCTGGTTCGTTGTTTCAATGGCAATTTTCTAAATTGTTGTTTCGCTTCTACAACACAATGGTGGTCTTACTATTAAAGAGGTGACAAATGCTTAATCAATCTTTTGGCATATAAGGCGGAATGGGAGAATTGGTTTCGAAAGGGAATTTGAAACGATTGGTTACTCTAAAGAGAAGATGAATGGATAAGATTTTGAAAAGGGCGCGTGAATTTGAATCATTAACCCTATCATCACGTCGCCTGACACGCCTTTTGGGGAACGACAGTTGTCAAATCGCTACTTTTTAGGTGTCGTTTCAGTACGTCACACCATCATCATTAAGGTAACTTTCTCTCTCCTGGAAATCATATAAAGGATTTTCCTCCATTCTGTTCTCATCTTTACAACCTTCACAAGGCGATTTCTTCTCTTCTACTGTTCATCTTCCTCACCAAGCTTTAGCAATGGCAGACTCTTCTTCCATTCAAGACAACACCTCTCAATCCTCTCACCTTACAATCAATCCCAACCAAATTCTGATTATCAACTTGGTGTCGTACTCCTATGATCCCTACATGCTGCAGATTGTCGAATGCCTGAAATACTCACCATTGGTGAATGCCCTTACCAAAGTCGATGTTGTTCCAATGTCTCTTCTTTATCAGGTTTATTCTTCTGCAAAATACATCAAGGCCGATGAAAGAATTTTATTTGAGATTTTTGATAAGAAGACTTCAGTCTCGAAGGCTCGATTCTGTTCACTTTTAGGGCTACCCTCTGCAGACTCACTGGTGAACACCGACTCGATTTCCACTGTACAACTCTTCGAGATGTTCTATAACATGGGGTACAACAACATTCTCACTAAAATTACCAAGGTTAAGAAGTCATGTCTTCCTCCTCAATGAAATGGATTGTTCACTCTTCTATCGAAGAGTTTTTCTGAACGTGTTGTAGGTTCTGATGGTGCTAGCAAGGGTTTCATGACCATTCTCTATGGTTTGTATCATGGAATCAACCTTGACTATGGGTCGGTTCTCTGGGCTGAGTTGATTCAAAGTTTGAATTCTTCATCTCGTCACACTGAGATTTATTGTGGGAGATTCTGGACGATTATGACACAACGAGCAGTGGAGAAGTTCCAAGTTCCAGTTATGGTAGATTCCTTGAAGTCTGGAATTGCTACGTTTCACACCACAAAAATCATTGTGGCTGATTTCACCAAATTTTCTTTTATCGGTTCAATTCCGGAGTCCATGTATCAGTGTGTTTCAAAGGCCAACAAGCTAATCAATGAGTACAAAAAGCTTCCAGCCTCAGGACCAAGACCATTAACCCCAGAGATGCAACAATCGCTTGATATGGCTAATAAACCAGCCAAACGGGGCAATAAAGGGGATTCGAGGAAGGAAATTCAAGAAGGGCCTTCTTCTAAACCTGTCACACCAAAGAAGCGAAAGGGTTCCACGGCAGACCCTTTGGCTCCTAAGAAGCGAAAGCTGAAAAAGATGGCTAACAAGGCGAAAGATCCATCATCTAGTGACAGTGACTGCGTTCCTTCAGATCAAGATGTTGAAGTTGAACAAAATCCGGAGCAAGATAAGTCTGATGATTCGGTCCGAGAAATCTCTCCAAAGGTAATCCTTACTAACACTGTTCCATCTCCACCTCCTTCTCTTCAGCACACTACTGTTCCGATTTCAATCGCTCCATGCCCTCCTCCAACTTGTACTCAAATTCCTACTTCTACACCTCTACCACCACCATTATTCACCGAATCAACCACCACCACCACTTCTACTGTACCTACACCTCCTGTCAACGCATCTGATGCGGGGGCACAAACTTCAGGTGTTGAAACCCCCATTACCTCAAAACCTTTATCACCAATCCACTAAGATGAATCTGATACTGTTCTCGGTGGCGTTGATATGGAGTTTGATACTTTTCACTACAGTCCCTACACTGTTCAAAGTGATGACGATGACGATGCTCCGGTCACCAAGAGGCATCTTAAGGAGTTAAATGAGAAGCTTGATACTTTGCTCGCCTCTTCATCTCAATCCTCTACTTCGGTATATTCTGATGCTGCTATCCAAGCTTTAGTAGCCACTTTGGTCCAGCAACATGAATCTTCAATCGAGAAAGCAACCAAATCCGTCGATGAATCCACTAAGACAGCAACCGAAAAAGTCGAAAAACTAATTTCTGATGCTAAAGAAGTTTTGAAGTCTCTACAAGCGGAGTCCCAGCAAAATGCAAACACAGTTAATTCCACTATCGACAAGCTTGTTTCTTATCTACAAATCGAACAAGTGAAATTTAAAACTGTTCGCTCTGACATCCAAACTGATCACTCGGCGCTCGAATAGTCTATCAACTCTCGTCTTGACACACTCCAGGCTGAGTTAGCTTTCGAAAATAAAGTGATGGATGAGCTAGCTCGACAAACTAATCTGATCAAAACTCAATCTGTCAAGCTTTCCCAAGCGAAGCAGGAGATTGATGATCTCAAGACCAAACGTGCAGTGGTGAAAACCTGTGTTGGTGATGTTCATGCTCTTCTGGTCGATCTCCTGGATGCCCATGATACGGTTCTCACCATCACCATCAGGAGACGTTTAACTGAAAAATTGCGTCCATCTCTTGCACTTCTCTGCAGAATCGAGGGTGTTTCGGAAGCGGACGTCCCTCCAAAACAAGGGGGAGAAGCAAGTCAAGATCCACCAAAACAAAACCCCACAATCCAAACTTCAACAACCGAAAATCCTCCACCCCCTCATGTTAAACCAAGTGTCACCACAGAACCGAAGGATAATGAAGCTTCGGGTTCAACTGTTCAAGATAAAGGAAAGAAAATTGTTGGTGAAAGTGGAGAAAAAGAAGATGTGAATCAATATGAGTTGTTAAAGCAAACCTGTGAAACCGCAGAGAGGGAAAGGAAAGCTAAAGATGCCCATGACATTTTGGAATGAAGTAAATCTCTCTTTCCATTATGGACATTGGAAAATCTGCTGAAAGAAGCGATTGAATCCCCAAGTACTCATTGGATTGAACCAGTCATTTCCTTTGACTTGGTTAATTCTAAAGACTTGCAATTCGATATGTCGATCACCCAAAGGGCATTCGTTTTTCACTGTTTTGAGCCAATTGTTGTTGTTCCCTCACCTGACCCGAAGGTTGACAGAGAACTGATTGATTACTACCTTGCTTTCTCGCAATCTCAGTATTTGACCTGGAGTGCAAAGAAAATTACTACAGTCAAGGTTATGAAGCCAGTTGTCGCGGGGAAATTCATCAATGTGAAATTCCGGGTTATTCGTGGTTCTGAAGATTCGGTTCATGACATTTCTCTTGCTGATCTGGCAAATCTCAATTCTCATGATTGGATTCTGCTGACTAACCTTTTGCTGACCAACGGACAGAAGTACGAACCCATTCTTGATCACATAAAAAGAATGTTGGTATCGTATATTCATGAAGTAGCAAAGCTTGATCAGGAGATTGCTTCTGCTCCGAGGAAGAAGCCCATTGTCAAACCCATTGGCAAAGCTAGTGATGTGAATAAGATGCGTATGGGCAAGATTGACACCGAACACTTGACGGTGATGTTTACTAAAGAAGTTGGAGGTTCGGCTACTCCATTGAAGTGCCTGTTCGCCTTGGCAGACAAACAGTTGTTTTCTACTGTTGCTCTTGAACATATTCTGGATATAGTAAACAGATGTAAATCCAATGATGATGCTGCAAATAATATTTTCAATGACATGCTTCGGTGGTATATCAACTTTCGACGCACTATTCTTGCTATCATACCGAAGCTGTTCAAAATAGTAAAGAAGACTACACAGGTTCAGCATCAATAATCTCTCGCCTCAATTGACGCAAAGGGGGAGATTGTTGAGTTTTGAAGTGTTGCGTCATTGGGCCTCTTGTCTAGGTCTATTGTGTACACGGTTATGGGCCTGTCTAGCCGTTTTACATTTATTAGGGTTTACTTTATATAGTGCATGCATGCACCTTAGTATGTACGCTTTTGAGAGTTTTATTCTTTTGATCGTATTGTAACCCTAGCACACCTCTACAGTAGCAATTCTTCATAGAGTTCTTCTGAGGTCGTGACTGATTAATCATTCGACACAAGCATTGATTCATCTGGTGTTATTATTTGCATTGTGTTCTTGATTTATCTGTTTAAGAATCTTATCAATCTAAATGTTTTAGTCTCATCAATCTTTCTTCTCCCAGGTACGTAAACATCCAATAGAAGTTATCTTGGGATGAACATACTTAGTAAGAAAATATTGCTCATGTAAGGTCAAGCTTCGTTGCTAACATTCACCTTGTCCAGGATACACCTCCACAAGGGGCAACCCAACAACATGCCTGGTTTAGAGGAGGACAAGAACACTATTTAGGAGCAATGTTGAACCAGTAAGCAGAGCAGGGGGACCTTACAAACCGTCTATACTCCTTAGATGAGGAAGTGGTCACCTTGAGACAACAGATCATTGCAGCTGAGGCTAGGGCAGCCTTAGCAGAAGAGAGAGCAGAAGAGGCCACCCGCAAAATGAGTGAAATGGTTGGGCACCTTGTGCGTCATTACGGAATATGATAGACTAGGATAGCCAAGTGAGCTAGTGACTACACTACTGGCACTATGTCTTAGGGTTATTATGTCTTTCATAACAACTAGTAGTAGTGAATCAAAGGAGGTACGCCCTCCAAGAACCTATGTAATTCGAATCAACTAATTGTATTGATAACTATATTCTATTTTGATAAACATAATGTTCGTACAATACCTACTACTACTTATCACCACAAGTACATTTCGGGAATGTGGTCAAAACTTTTGGGGATCATACAACAAAACATGTGACTTATATACGTGTATACATAAATGTATATAAACGAGATACAACTAGAAACAACCAAAGTTACTTACAAGCTCGTTTCTCGCCATGCAACAGAATCATGCATTCACATGGAAACAAACGGCCAACCGGCGAAACACCAATTCTGCATATAGACTCCGCTACATTCCAAGCCACCGTAACTGCTGTCATGACGCAACTCAACGCTAACAACACAAAAGAAAATGGAAACAATATCGACAATTCCAACCGTAGTAACAACCAAGGAAACCAACGAGTAACTACTTACAAGGAAACCCCAAAACCTAAACCTAATAACATGAAACGAAAATTCGAGAACGAGAGAGGGGGCAGTTCGACTCAAGGACCTATCAAAAGGCAACAAGCTGCAACAGTCCATACCCCCACTAACCCTACTACCTCAACGTCGAGAAAACCATATGCTGGAAGCCTCCCAAAATGCAACAAGTGCGGTTTCCATCATAATGGAGTCTGCCAGAAGTTGCATTGCAATAGGTGCAACAAGAAGGGGCACACTGCCCACCACTGTAAGACCCCGACCCAATGCATCACTCCAACCCCCGATGCTAGAGTAAGTCCAGTATGCCACACATG
This sequence comes from Lactuca virosa, assembly GCF_052849685.1. NCBI lineage: Eukaryota > Viridiplantae > Streptophyta > Magnoliopsida > Asterales > Asteraceae > Lactuca > Lactuca virosa. The sequence goes on from NC_136430.1 coordinate 138,547,844, forward strand.
CGGTGAAACGAGACATTTCAAGAGAGATTGTCCAACAAAGAGGAATTACGAAGGAGCGGAAGGAGTTTAACAATAGGACATGATGAAGCAACAAGGAACCCTGCTGGGATTTTAGTTACGTTTCCAAACAACAATAATTAAGCATCAAATTTTCACTAAAACTTTTACCAATTAAAAACAAAATCATAAATTGCTCCCTCATCTGAACAAAGCATGTCATTCATAGAAAAACTAAAGATCCTTGCAGGTGAGCTATGACGGCTTAGTGTAAACGCAAGGTCATATATAATCAAGATTCTACAGATTTAGATTGCACGATCCCGCCTTAATTCCTGTTCCTTGTCTAGTTGTGGACTTAGGGCAGGGCTACTCCGTCGAATGTCTTTTCAATCTCAATTATATACGACTAGGTTACACCAAACTATCATAGGGAGACCTAGTAGAAATCAGACTACGAAACTTCATCATCTATCAAGGTACTCGTACTGCTAGTACGAACTAATTCTAGTACAAATTATTCGCAGTAGTAATAACAAGGATGAAATTGGTAGCGCCAAAAGCATGTACATAGAATACACTATCATTCTAAACAATCATCCCTTCCAAATCGATTTAACATCCGTTATAGTAGGAAGTCTATCGTCATCATTCGACATGGACTGCTTGATCCTCACCATACCAATTTGAAGCACTGCGAAGAGACCTTTCGCCTTACCCGACCGATTAACAAAACTCTTCCAATCTATAACGACAAACCTCCGAATCATCTCTTGCATCTGAACTGATAAGTACCTATGTAAAAGGTACCACACTCTTTCCTAGCCCACAATAGAAATAGGAAACAAGTGCGGTTTCCATCATAATGGAGTCTGCCAGAAGTTGCATTGCAATAGGTGCAACAAGAAGGGGCACACTGCCCACCACTGTAAGACCCCGACCCAATGCATCACTCCAACCCCCGATGCTAGAGTAAGTCCAGTATGCCACACATGCGGTGAAACGAGACATTTCAAGAGAGATTGTCCAACAAAGAGGAATTACGAAGGAGCGGAAGGAGTTTAACAATAGGACATGATGAAGCAACAAGGAACCCTGCTGGGATTTTAGTTACGTTTCCAAACAACAATAATTAAGCATCAAATTTTCACTAAAACTTTTACCAATTAAAAACAAAATCATAAATTGCTCCCTCATCTGAACAAAGCATGTCATTCATAGAAAAACTAAAGATCCTTGCAGGTGAGCTATGACGGCTTAGTGTAAACGCAGGGTCATATATAATCAAGATTCTACAGATTTAGATTGCACGATCCCGCCTTAATTCCTGTTCCTTGTCTAGTTGTGGACTTAGGGCAGGGCCACTCCGTCGAATGTCTTTTCAATCTCAATTATATACGACTAGGTTACACCAAACTATCATAGGGAGACCTAGTAGAAATCAGACTACGAAACTTCATCATCTATCAAGGTACTCGTACTGCTAGTACGAACTAATTCTAGTACAAATTATTCGCAGTAGTAATAACAAGGATGAAATTGGTAGCGCCAAAAGCATGTACATAGAATACACTATCATTCTAAACAATCATCCCTTCCAAATCGATTTAACATCCGTTATAGTAGGAAGTCTATCGTCATCATTCGACATGGACTGCTTGATCCTCACCATACCAATTTGAAGCACTGCGAAGAGACCTTTCGCCTTACCCGACCGATTAACAAAACTCTTTCAATCTATAACGACAAACCTCCGAATCATCTCTTGCATCTGAACTGATAAGTACCTATGTAAAAGGTACCACACTCTTTCCTAGCCCACAATAGAAATAGGAAACAAGAAGCAAAAGACATCAAGGGTATCCCAGAGATTTATAACCTTTCCGAAGTATTTTCCCAGAAGGTCTTTCGGAAATATCACCCATGTGGCAAGTTGAGTGCGGAGTCAACTCGACTCTTGGAGCCGTTCTCATAGCCAAATTCCCAATGCCATTTAGCACCAACATAAACACAGAGATTGTCCGGTCGATGGAACGACCTAATAATCAAGAAAATTATCAGACCAAGCCTCTAACCTCAGATAGCACCCGTTTGACTCGTAAGGAGGAAGGGAAAATTATTCATAACACCATTGACTATCAAAAGTCAAACAAACCCATCATCAAGGACCAATATCCTCCATTCCAAACCGACGATCCGTTCAACCAACCTCAAGGAAACGAGCAAGGTCGACATACCACTAGTTCAGAACTCGGTAAGAAGAAACTCACATGACAGCCTGAGATTCATAGGGCCAGTTGCACCACACGCAACCTTAACCTTAGGGACTGTAGTGTTCGTCTCAAGGTCTAGAGACACTACCTCTAGGGCGTTAAATACACGATTTTCATTAGGCCATTCGAGAACCTCGCCAGGATAGGTCCAGTAACCCATGGGCTTCGACTACCACAAGAACTCATCATCATACATCCCACATTCCACGTGTCCAACCCTAATAAGTATCTAATCGCCGAAGCTCTCGTGATCCCACTCGACGAAATCCAAGCAAACAAGAACCTATGCCCCAAAGAGGAACATGTGAGAATCATGGATAGGGAAACCAAAAGAGCAAGGTCAAATACCAATAGCGAAGGTCCGTTGGAACACCAGGCAATGACCTAAATTTCCCTAGGAACAAAGAGATCGGACGAAAAAGAGATACCCGCAACTTTTCTCCTAGTTGCAAGAGTTGTCCCAGATGCTAATTTCGGGACGAAATTCCCTCTAACGGGGGGGGGGGGGGGGGGAGATGTGACAACTGTCAATTCTGGGTTAAACAAAGTCAACAAAAGTCAACCAGGTCAACTCAACTTGTATTAGAATTTTAGGTGAATTGTGATATTCCTTAACGCGTCCAATGTACGATTGACAAGTTATAATACAAAGCACCACTCTTATTGGAAATTATAGAACATAAACCCTAAATAAGGTTAGAATCGTAACAATTCGGTAATTCAATTTTATATTGTTTTAGTATAAATATTATTCATAACACGATGTAGTGGAATTCATAATCCTTACACTACATGGGAAATTCATAACAAAGGCTACAAATACAAATTTTTGGTGAATTCGTCACCAAATACGACAAATTCCATACCCGGCCAAAAACGCCCAACTTTTAACGAAAAGAATATAGGGATCAACCTAATTTTCGTGTAACATATTATTATTTTTGATAATAATGATTTTATTAACAATTTGAACTTTTATAATTCAAATTAAATATTTATGCATCATTTATACCATATTTTCTTTATAAAAATACCACACTTCTTATAAAGAATATCATCTTTTTATAAAAATTACCCCACTTTTATAAATTACCTAGATTTTTATAAAAATAAAAAGATTTGACTTAGTGACATGATTGTTACATCTTTTCCCAACATAAAACATTAACCAACATGTATCAAGACCATTACCCAACATATATAACAATGCAAACATCACCTCACCCCACCCCTTACCCCCTACCCACCCTACCACCCTAACTCCCCCATAAATTTCGTTCACCTCTCCCCCCTCTCTCTCTCTTCATCTTCATCTCTCACTTCATCTTCTTCATTCCTTCATAATCCTCTCAAGAACAAGTTCAAGTCTTCCAAAGATCCATCCCTTCAAGTTGGTTCCTAGGATTTTTGGTAAGCATTCCTTGCTAATCTAATATTTTTATACATATTCATACTAGTTTTGTTACATTTACACACATTTATATGTGTTATTATCCATAGGGTAATACCATCTTCAAGTGTTCTTCAACCATCTTCAAGTGTTCTAAGCTTGAAGATCTTCATCTCTTTATCCACTTAGAAATCCACTCAAGGTGAGTTCACACCCCTTCATTTTCAAGTTTTTTATTCCATGTTTTAGGGGGGCAATACAAGTAAAAAAATCTTATTTGGATGATCTAAAGACTTTGCAAACTAAAAATACAAGTTATGTCATTAAAACATATCTAAGCTTAAAAATCAGCTTTCAACATAAAAGTTGTGGTTTGTTCACCGACTGTTTTTCCCTACTTCAACTTAATATATTTCAAAACTGTTCAACATGCAAATAGTTCAGGTCTATACCTTTTTAAGGACTACTTGCACGCGTTCATACGATTTTTATACAATTTATGGTGATTTTTACAAAAATGCCTATCATTTCAGAACATTTTCGGACTAGACTGTAAAAATGAACATTTTCACTCTCGTTAGGAACCACTTAAGGCCAGGGAAAAATATTATGGACAAACTAGACTCATTTTCTAAGCTCTGAGAGTTTACGGATCCAATTTTGACTTACAATAATTTTTCTATAATTTTTCTAAAAACATGGACAGAAAAGTCAGAAACTAGAAATTGTCTTTATCATACTAAAAGTTTTTATACTTGTGTTAGATGTAAGTTTATATGATATATTCTTTTAAAACATTTAGACATGTTAACTTATATGTATTTATATATATGATTGTATAGATTGTTTTGACAAACAAACATAATAAACTATAATTGGTATAGTTTGAGAGTTTCAAACACTACACTATTATTACGAAAGAAACATATAATTTTTTAAAGGTATAATTATGTCATTTACAAGAAAAGGGAGTCATAGTTCACGTAAATCTGTTAATGGTCTTGTGAGACTTTCCTTCACCGTACCTACCTAGCGTACACCTTATGTCCTGCGTTATAACCGGAGTCTCCTGGAGGGAGAGCGAGACCGTTGTGTATAGATCTATATAGGATTGACAACCCACACCTCAGCTGTTCGCTACCGTTAGACCGACAAGTCTAGGGTGAAAAAAGTCTAACAATTCCGACGTTTGAAGAATGTCGTTCAGGCATATCAGTCATATCAAGCATGGCTATAAGAACTCACATAGGGATTAGCGAAACTATTTGGTTGACGGGAAGCTTATACTTCATTAGTGTTATTAAAAGAAATGAAACTATATACTATTTTCTGTACAACATTCACTTCCATCTTGGTCTTAGGGCTTAAGACAACAGTTCACCTTTAAGAAAATACTGGATTTTCTGGAAATATACATTATTACATTACAAGGAAAAGATACAAAGGAATTACTTACAATTTCAGTTTATACTAAAGAAAATGTCGAATTTTTCTTTTGGAAATATACGAAATTGTCTTTTTGCAAAAATAGTTATAAATCCTTTTATGCAAAAACGCTTATGAACTCACCAACTTAATTGTTGACACTTTTAAAATCACTTGTGTTCTCAGGAAACCTGTAGACAGGTACTCAACTCTCCTTAAGGGCCGGCGTCGTCGTCTCATGTCTTTCTACTTTTCAATTATTTATATTTAACTTTTGAATAAACAAAGTGTTGTAAACAATGTAAACTTATGTTGTCAATGTATGAATGGTTGTGTTGCTATGTTTCATTATTATTCAATTGTTATAATACTGTACATGAAGTCAATTTATCCGCCTCCAGACTTTTCCGCCGTTCTGGTTTGGGGGTGTGACAATATATGCATACAGTAAGAATCAAGTTGTAATAGCCTCTTATAAGCCCAAGTTTAATCTAATAGTTAAACAAAAACAAATTTTGGGCTTGAGCTTAAGAGTTCTTGGCCCAAATAACCTCAAAACCAAAAACCCTATTCTTTGGGCGATATTGAAACCGAAAACCCATTGATTTAGCCCAACAAAAACCGAAAACCCCCATGAACAACCACAAGGCCGAAAACCCTTTCTGCTAGCATTGAATTTTCGGCTTGGGTGTAAGATAAACAAAAATAAAAAGAAAAAGAAAAGGAGTGATCACACCTTGACACCTCATTGCTTTACCCCTCATTATCCTCCAAACTTCCACACCATGCAAGCTTTTATACATCACGCATCCATGCATGGCACCTAATAATCCATCAAGTATTAACTAAGCAATTTTCCTCTCTCTATTTAAAGGCTTAGGCCGAGAGTGGGTATCCCACTCTTGCCACTTGATTTATTTTGCTCACTCACTTCTCTTCTTTCCCAAGACAAAGTCATCTTTTCGAGCATCACCACCTTAAGGTCAGCTCTAGTAGTTTTGGTAAGTTCCTTCATGAACCCTAAGTGTTTTTCATACATTTTGTTGTCAAGCTCTTCATGCGTACACACATTTTCGTGTGATTAATCCCTAGAACACCAAACTTTTCAAGAAGCTCTTCAAAGTTCATCCACCTCATCCTAGGCTCGACATCTTCTTCATTTTCCTTCCTACAACCCACGAAAATCAACAAGGTGAGCTTCATACCCCCAATTTTTCGTGTTTTACATGCTTTTAGGGGGGGGGGGGGAATACAAGTCAAAATACATTTACACCTTGGTTAATTGCATGCACCAACTTGTTTGTGATATAAAATGTGCATGGAATGTTAAAGAGTATCATACCTATGTTCATAAAAATCGTGATTTACATGGCTATATATGTCTAAGTGTGTTTGTCCATTGGACATTTGCATGCACTAGGAGTATTGTTTGAATATGGAACAAGATCTTGTATATAAAGGTAAATATTACTTGCTCACAACACAAAAATCGTGAATATGTGAAAATCATCATTTTTATTACATAAAAATCGTGTTTATGGGTTGATATATACAAGTATAACAAAAACATATGTTTATATAAGTCCAAATATGTTTGATCTGTGGATATTTACATGTATTACTTTTACAAAGTAAAATTTGTAAAAGTATAAAAATGTTGAAGTCACCATATGGTTTGTTTTTATAAAAATCGTGAGCTATATGGTAAAGATGACAAAAATTAAACTATTTTGTGTTACGAAATTTCACCGGAAAAATATGAGATGTACAACACTACAAATTCTTGGAGATTTTTACTAAAAATAACCTTTATAGTAAAAAAGGTTGTATTTTAGTCGTCACTGTTTTGATGATTTAAAAACTCAAGAATATTATGTTTTAACAACCTTACAAATAGATATTTATATAAAATTTATATAAATAGTTTACACAAAAACATACAAGGCAAATTAGTAATGGTATAATTTGCGTGTCATAAAATTCATGTCATAAATTTTCCAATAGTATAATTATTTTATTATACAAGAAAAAGGGAGTCGAAGTTCACGTAAATCCGTTAATGCTCTAGTGAGACATATTCACTTCACCGTACCTACCTAGCGTACACTTTAAGTCCTGCATTATAACCAGAGTCTCCTGGAGGGAGAGCGAGATAGTTGTGTATAGATCTATACGGGGATTGACAACCCCACACCTGAGCTGATCGCTACAGCTAGACGGGCCAGTCTAGGGTGCCAAATATCTTACCGATTTCTGATGCCTGAAGAACGTCGTACATGCATAACAGTCACATTTAGCATGGTTATGATAACTCACATATGGATTAAAAATACTATCTTGGTTTACGGGAAGCTTAAACTTCATCAGTTTTATTTAAAATATAAACCTGCATACTACTTTTCAGAACATTATTGTTGCCTTTCCAGTCTTATGGTTTAACACTGCATTTCTCCTACTTCAGAAAATATAGGATTTTCTGGGAACATACATCTTATAACTTCAAGAAAAAAAGAAACAAAGGTAATGCATACATACATTTTAGTCTTTGGTATAAGACTTACAACACATTTTTTTTATAGAAAATATCGGATTTTCTGGAGATATACAAACCATTTTTAAACAAAGCAGTTACAAATCTTTTCATACAAATATGCTTATGAACTCACCAATATTCAATGTTGAAGTTTTTCAAAATCACTTGTACTCTCAGGGAACCAGTAAGCAGGTACCTAAGTCTTTGAGAACTGGATTGCTACATTTTGGAATTTGTACTTTTCTGTCACTTTTGTGTAACTTATGAACAAATACAGTTTGTAAACAATGTAAGTTTGTATTCTCAATGTATGTTGCTTGGGTTGCTATGTTTCATTTATATTCAACTGTTCTGATACTATACAATGATGTCATTCTCCCCCGGACGTTTCCACCGTCCTGGTTCGGGGGTGTGACAACAACTCGTTTAGGACTAGGACCTTTAAGTGTATACAATTTCATATCTCTTATGAGATTGTCTCTTAAGACATGAACCCATTCATTGAAGTTGTATCTAGTGAATGTTATTGTTTCATTAAGTCATTACAGAAAATGACAATTCATGATAATGAGGATGTATTATTTAACTACGAAATTTTTAACAAACACTACTAGAAAAACAGCCTTTTACGACGTGCAAACCACGACACTCGTTGATTTATGTTACGCAAACGAGAATAACATTAAAAAAATGTCATCTCTTCAGAAAATTTAAGGATTTAGGTCACGCATTATTGTGTGCCCTTAAATTAGTCTCATAAGAAAAAAAAATTAAAAACACGGAGGGCGCTGTATCTTAAATGAGCGTCCTTATAAGTGTCGCTTTATAATTTTAATGAACGCGCATTCGTTAGTTACAAGCGGGAAAAGAAAAGCAAAAAAATTAGAAAAGCCCGCTACCCTCTTTGCCCTAAGCATTTTGACGCATCTTTCATTCTCCTCACACTGTTGTGCAACTTCTCAATCAAAGATCCAAGGTTACGATCATCGACAATCTTGATGCCTTCATCTCATGATTGATTGAGTTTTCTCAATCTGTCATCATCAATAGCAGGTGCTTTCATCGCCGTTCTACCCTTTCACTTAAGGCGAACGGTGGTCCAACGTTCTCTACTTCTTCAACAGGTATGTGAATCAGATTTGCGGTGATGCCGAGAGCATTCTCCTGTCGTCCCAATATCCGTCTTCGCCTTCCTCTTCCGTCTCTTCCACTCCTCGAAGTACACCCCTTACTATTGCTCTAAGGATTTTTGTTTCAAAATGAGTAGTTTATCTGTTGTATCCCCAAAAAGGGGTTCGACTATTACTGGAACCAGGGTTTCGGTTCTTAGTTTTCAGAGCTTTTATGGTATGTATAGTTTAATTGGACCAAAATTAATCGTATATTAATTTTTTTTAGCCCAGGGCAGTGGAGCTGAACACGAACACGGGGGAAATTACAGCATCTCACACCTAAATCGAAGTAATCGAACAGATTTCTAGGGAAAATCACACGCCTAAATTGAGGAGTTGCTTCGTTATTAATCGTCACTGATTATACTTCTTCTTCTCTTCTCATCGTTCTTGACATCTCCACACTTTAGATCTCCAGTTCTCCTAAAATCCAAATCGTCAAATCGATTCATTAATTCTGAAGAGTCAAATACAAATTCGAAAGGCAGTCTATCCGGTTTAAAGAGAAGAATCAGAAACCGTTTCTGATTTTGAAAAATACTATCTTCTTTGATGTTTTTGAATGAACTTTGTTTGAGGTATGCTTCTTTGAATCTACGTTTCTTGTCTTTGAGATTTTATGGTTTCTTCAAGTTTTTTTTAATAATTTATTTATTGACATAACAATACAGATTCCAATAATAATAAAAAGAGTATCTTATTCTATTTTCTTTTTCAGGTCAAGATTTGTCACCAATTGACTTGATTAATGTGTAGATATTTGCACAACGTGTGATGGACCTTGCTGAATACAGAAAGAAGCTTTATGACTATCTTGTTGCTAAAATGAGTGACATAGCACCAACTGTTTGATAAAATTCCCCAATAGGAGTTTTGTGCCGGTATTTTCTTCTTACTTTGGACTATTTTTGGCGTGTAGAACTAGAATATGATAATCTTTTTTTCTGATATAAATGGTTGTATATATGTTTTAGGTACACAGATCACCTGTAGAGGTTACTTGTTCAACATAAGCATTATTTTGAACACATTCATTAGTTTCATTGTGTTAAATTTTATGTGTTGAATGTATTTTTTCTTGCAGGTTGTGGTTGATGGTAGTGTTACAGTTCAGTTGTGTGTAACAGAGCTCATACTACATGATGTATGTTATTTTACTAATTCTAAATTTGTTTTTTTGTAAGTTTTTAAAATCTTTATAGATAAACTCACATTGTTTTTATGAATCTTTAATGTGAGCACCAAATATTTTTCTAAAAGTTGATCGATTTATTTAGAGTATATGAAGATTTGGAAAACAAAGATGGGCTTCACATGATAGACAAAATTCCATGTGTGCTACATTAGAATTTATGTCACCTGAAATTGTACAAGGGAGGGGCCATGATAAGACTGCTGATTGGTGGAGTGTTGGAATTTTAATCTATGAAATGCTTACCAGAAAGGTTGGTGCCAGTGTCTCACCCTTAATTACTTTTAATAAATTACTATTATATTCCCCTTACTTTTAGTGTGAGGGTAATAATGTAATTTTGTTTGGACATTGTGTCTGTGCAGCCTCCGTTTAGAGGTGGAATCAGACAGAAAATCTAGGAGAAAACAGTCAAGGACAAGATAAAGCTTCTGGGATTCTTGTCAAGTGAAGCACATTCTCTTTTGAAAGGGGTAATGTCGTAATTTGTAATATTATATACTTGTGTTATAGTTTTTGCTTAATAATGGTGTGTTTTTTTTTCTAAAAATAGTTGTTACAGAAGGATTCAAGCAGGCGACTTGGGAGTGGAGCAGGTGGAGGTGATGAAATAAAAAAACATGGTTGGTTTAAATTGATTAATTAGAGGAAACTGGAGGGTAGAGAAATAAAGCCAAGTTTTGTTCCACAAGTAGCTGGGAAGCAATGTACTGTGAATTTGAAGAGTGTTGGACAAATTTGCCCCTGCTTCTGGATTCCCCTGCTGCGAGTCCCAAATGTAAGGAAAACCCGTTTAAGGGATTTACTTATGTCAAGCCTGCAGATCCTTTCCTATACAAGAATGAATGATTCCAAAAGTTTGTACCAAGTTTTTTAAATGTAGTTTTGAGTATCTAAATTATATGGATTATTTTTTATTGTTAAGTTGTTGCATTTATGACAATTTTAATTTAGTGATATGGTTGACCCAAATAACATTTGCACACAGGCAAGTATGGTTAGCTTTATTTTTCATTTGCCAAAAATACCCTTTTCTTATGTGCAATGTTTATACTTGTTGAGCAGGTGATTAGAATGATTGGGGAGAGTGCAGAAGTTGTGGGTAGGAGCTCTGGAAACAAGATGCCAACTCTAGAGGAATATGCAAGTGATTTAACTATTCATCAAGGTTTTCTTTTATTAATTATTTCTTCCATTTTGTAGGGTAAGTTTGACCCCAGAATTAGATGATGATTATTAGTATTTGAAAAAAAAATGATAACTAGTTAAAACTTGATGAACGTTACAAGTAGGAAAAATAACAAAATTGAATTCTTGTTTTGGCTTCATACTTGAATCTAGTTGATAGTTATCAATTTTCCTAATTTGTGATCACCATCCAATTTATTGTATTATAGGGAATCACTACTGTTGGAAGCTTTTTCTTCTTTTAAGGGAGTCATTTAGGAGATAGGTTGCTAGTGCAGTTCCATTGTGGGGCAGGGTCCTCTATTGCAAAGGTGATGCAATTTATCACCGAGCACTGACATAGCAGGTGATGCAGATGAGGTAATCCTTTTGACACCCTTCAAAATCCGATTTTGCTGCTCAACTTGTTGGATTCATGGCAACTTTGTTAGTCGGTGCTCCTGATCAAGCCCATTGGATATTGGAATTAGCTAAATTTGATTTCAGCATTGTTGTTGGACATTTTGTTGCATCTGTACCTAGGATTTATTCCCCCAAGCATCCCTACATATCTGATTCCCTTCATTATTTAACTGTAAGTAGTTATTACATATATTCGTATTAACAGAGTTGTGGCATTCTCTTACTAAGTTTGTATATATTTATTTCAGGGTGATTATTGAAGCTTCTGTTGTTGGTATTAGCCACCTTTATCGAATCATTTTTCAGTAGGGCTGTTGGAGTGCTAGCAAAAAGTTGAACTCTAAGATGAGTTTCATTATTAATTTATTTATTTCCATTTATCCTCGAACTCTAAGATGAGTTTCATTATTAATTATTATTAATATAAATTGTTTTCATAATGTTTCAGTAGGGCTGTTTGATTGCTAGCCAAAAGTTGAGAAATCCATCTATCAGAATCATTTTTCCCATTATTGAGAGGGTAAAAATGTCAAGTTGTGGACTTTTGGCTTCAAAATACATCCTCTATTTCACACAAGTAGGATCACTAGCTGAATTTTGATGATGTATATTTGTTATATTATTTTGTAAATCTATGTATTGAATTAATTTTGTTGTTGAACATAAAAGTTGCGATAGGTTGAGACATTTGGGTATACTTCACGATGCGGTTCCTCATCATGTTGATAGAGTCGGGCATCCTATGCATGTTAAGGTAATTTAAATAGCAACTTTGAGCATTTCTCTGCCTTAACTTAAACTAGATAGAACTAGCATCAAGGATAAATGGAAATAAATAAATTAATAAGAAGATGTTCCTAATGAATTTGCATCACTAATACTCAAAAATAAAATCCACCATTTTTGGTTGTGATTTGTTATTCATGTGGTGCGACTGCCACGTGTCAGCAGTAAATGTAAGTACTAAGTATAGTTATTCTCATTTTTACATATTGGGATTTGTTGGTTTATGTAAATCTAATGGTTGTATTATTCAAATTTGTAGGTCTTGTTGATGAGCATAGTGTCAAGCAAAGTAGCTTAGGATGTTGTGAAGGTGGGCAACAAGTTCTTGTAGTTCAACTATTATTTGTTGATGACTTTCATCTCTTTCACATTTGATGTATTACATTTGTCTAATATTGGAATGATTATTTGTATGACATTAAGTTTTGTGCAATGGATTGTATTTTTTGTATATGGTATTTTATTTTCTATTATGACACATGAAATGCAAATTTAAATTGAAAATTAGTAAATCTATAAATATATTTTTTTTAAAATTTAAAATTACGATACGCAAAAATGTGTGTCATCTTCATTTATGACATGGCCTTTCTTGACAGCGGCTTTAATGATACGCATTGCGTGTCATAAATACGTGTCGTCTATAGACGACACGCAAAAGCGTGTCGTCTCTCGTTATGACAGGGCCTTCCTTGACACGCATTTGCGTGTCGTCTGAGCGTTTTACGACATGCATTGCGCGTCGTAAAAGGCTGTTTTTCTAGTAGTGAAAATTCATTTAGAATTTTCAGTATTTAATCTTTAATAATTAATATCCTTTTAGTTTCCAAAAAGCATTAGTTATCAAAGTCTAGGATCCAAGTTGCAAAACAAATAAATTGTTAGGTATCCTCTATCCCATTCATTTGAATTCAACCCGGTAGATATCGATTATCAATTATATCTTGCTACATAATTCCTAGATTTATGGGATCTCTAATAACAAATTTAACTAGACATGTTTGATCCCATCTATGCCTAGGAACTCTCTTGCTTAGGTATCCTTTATCACAAAAGATTTCTGATCAAATCATCTAATTTGAAAAACTTGTACAATCGGCTCATAACTTGGTTATAGAAATCGCGAAGACACCTCGGCCATCAAAAGACAATGCTAACCGGTTAGGTATCCTTTATCCCACTAGTGCATACAAGAGATGTGCGAATGTTTTTCAAAAGGATTGCATAGATTTGAAGTTTATAAAAATGGTCTTTTTTATATTTTATAATTTTAGTTTAAAAAAATATGATATAATGGTTATTACAAGCATATAATAAACCATGGACAATTTTCAAAAGAAAATCACTTTTAAAGGTTCTATATAAAAAGCTAGTTTTTATATAATTTAACGCAATTCAATTTTAATAACCGGTATTAATTTTGAGTGCATTTGAACCTTATATATCTTTAATAAAACTTCATTTTACTACTTATATATATGGACTTTGTATAAGTTAACAAAAATCACAATTTTAAAACTTATAATGGAGTATTTCAAAATTTGGCGTTATTAACGATTTTATAAAACCCGGTTTTATTTTTAAAATAATAACTTCTTACATCTTATGTCCAATTTTGAAAAAAAAAACTCCATGTGATGTTTATTTCGTCCAAAATTATTTTAGCATGTGAAAAACTAATTTATCAACCACACATAATAATAAAATAAACAACACTAACATGCATAAAAAGGTATGCGCATAAACATAACCAACTAATATCATTTTTTTGTGAGCCAACACAAAAAATGCCAAGTCCATTCCTAAAGAGACATTTAATGGGACAAAAAAACTTCTTGTAATGTTGTTGAAGAAGCTCCCACTTGAGTAAACACCAATTGCTTGCAAATGATTGCAAAAACTTCTTGAAGGCTAAAATTCAGCAACTGTCGCTAAAAGTCCAACAACCCTTTTGTAAACAACATTAGTGACACTTTTCAGAAAATGTCATCGAAAATCCTGAACACCTTTTAGACTCGAAAATTGCTCTTTTGTCTTCAAAAAATGGTTCCAACTTCATCCGTTGTTACATTTTTGTACAAATAAATTAATTCTAAAAACTAATCTATTACTTACAAAAATAAACCAAGAAAACTTATGTATTTAATTTATTACATACCATATGAATAAATAAATTATTACAACCATTTTTATAAAACAACCAACACAACAACACAACAAACACAATGATCATTGGCTAGTTTATGCACATCATATACATCAACATACACATAAAACAATATTTGTTTTTCTAAGACAACTTTAAATGACAAAAGATGCATGAAACCTTTGTCACATAAAAAAAATAACAATTATATAGTTGTCATAGAAAATATGTATGAACTTATTTTTATACAAAAACAAGTTCTCCATATTCTCCAAAAACTAAGATTTCCAGAAATCAAAAAATCAAACCAAACTTGCAAGGTGGCTCTTGATACCAATTTTTGGGTTTTAATTCAAAATTAGTTTCAAAAACTACATAAATTGGCAAACGAAGACTTTAAATTTAGAACATAACATAAACATTTTATACCCACCAAGGATCTTCTTGCAAGTTATAGAAAGATTAAACACCAACCATAGAAAGGATGAAGAAATAACAACCTTTTTTGTTCTTTGGGTCCTCTTGGGAGGCTTGGAAGTTGATGTAGAATGTGGAACCTTTGAGACACCAACAATGACTCAACTTGATGTAGATGCTAGTCCATAAACTCTTAAACCCTTAAGCTTTAAGTTCATAATCAATATGAACTTAAAGAGGACATGGAAAAGCAAGTAATCTTCAAAGCTCTTAACTAATTAAGAGAGAATGAGAGGGAGAGGATTATTTTCGGCCATTTGCATCAAGTAAACAAGAATTAGTGCAAGCCTAATCTTTTATAGGCATAAAGTGATTTTATGGAGCATAAGTCCTTAACACTTTAAGACAATCATGTCTCCTAAAGCCTACTTGTCTCCCCATGCTTTTAAGACATGTATTTCTTGCTAAAAAATATTATTTCCTAGAAATAAATAATTTCCAATTTAATTATAAGAGTTTTATTGAATATTTATTAAAATCAATTTCTAATAAGTAATCAATAATATCAAGTTGTTGGTGTGACCCATTAGTATCATATGTTAATTAGCAATATCACTTTAATATGACTCTTGAGCATACTAGACCTTTCAGGGGTACCCCCATGGTCTGACGTCCAAGTGCCATGGGCTACCCCCATGGTATTTCCTTGAAATATCATGGGCTACCCCTATGGTCTAACATCCAAGTACCATGGGCTACCCCATGGTCTTTCATGCAAGTATCACAGAGAAAACTACCATTCCATAAAACAAGTAATAGGCCGACATTGATGCCTTCGACCCATGGACATAGTGAGAAAACTCACCTCAATCCAAGATAACCAAATACTCGAGCTGCTGCTGCCGGAATCCTTGCAGCAACATCAACCAACATATTTCATCAACAATCGGCTCCTCTCCCAATCAAGGATTCTAGTCCAATAACCAAACCTTCAGGGTAAAAGTCCATTTTATCCTTTTCCTTACTTGCCAAAATCCAAAGACCAACCCACAAGCATCATAAGTCCAATCCCTTAAATGACACCACAAGGCCCATTAAAGCCTAAATATCCAAATTGGGCCCAAACCCATCATGGGCCTAACCCGAGAAAGCCCAATATCCAAAAAGGCCCAAAATAACCAAAGGTCAACCCTGTTCAAACTTATGGTCAATAATCCATGGTCAACAAGTCAACATTTCAAGAAAAGTCAAACATGTCGAGTACACCCCGCGTACTTAGCTGGTACGCCTAGCGTACTACCTTTGGGGCCAGTACGCGCAGCGTACCAGATGGGTACGCCCAATGTACTCCCCTGAACTCCATCCTACTCCGTTGAGCACTTAATCACTTATGCCAAAATGTCCAAATCTCAGATCTAGTTCCAGAACATGCCTTAATCCATAAAGTTTCTAACTTTGAGCTTTTGCATGGTTCAATGAGTCCCAAATCCAAGTTCTTACTTTACAACTTCATCAAAGAGGCTAAAACATATGCATGAGTTGATATATACCATCATGATCACAATTTTATGCATTTGGGACACCTAAGACGTCCAGATCTAGTGTCCAAACCCTTGGGACAAGCTCAAACTCATAAATACAAACCAAAGGGACCAAAAACCTCCCCCAAACAAGATCTAACCAAAGAGATGTCAAGATCAAAGCTTTTTACCTTCAATAGGTTGCAAAAGATGAGAAACTTCTGGATCTACAAGCTCCCTTCCAAGTGATGATTCTTCAACAAGCTCCAAACTCTTCAAAGCGCACAATAATACTCCAAGATTCTTCACAATGGCTTAAAAGCTCCAAGATAATGGCTAAGGGTCGACTGTTAAGATTCAGGAGGCTTAGAGGTTGATAAAAGACAAGGCTCATGAGGTTTAAATAGGGTAAAGAACCAAAAATTAGGGTTTCATGGCTGAAAGGAGTACGCCCCGCATACCCCTTAGTACACTCGGCGTACTCGAGAGACATCCGCGATCTAGCCAGGCACTACACCCTGTGTACTCGATGAACCTTCTACAACACTTAATTTCAATTAGCCATAACTCCTTCATTCTAAGTCCGTTTCCGACAAACTTTATATCGATGGAAAGGTGACGAGAAGCCCTTCACTTCTAACAACTCACCCCTGCCTTGAAACTTCCCGAACAAAAACCCAAAATTCATAAAGGCCCGAACTGCCAAATTGCGATTATAACTTTTGGATCCGAAACACAATCGAACTCTTGAATTATCTAATCTATAATATCCATATCCAAAAAGGGCCAATTCCCTTCTTCCCCAACGCGCTAAGCCTTATGGTAACCGATAATTGGGCCAAGGACCCAAATAATGAAACGATTCAAAACCAAGTGTTACAACTCTACCCCACTTAAATTAGATTTCGTCCTCGAAATCATTCCTTATCATTCCTGGCACACCATACATCTTGGACAACACAATCACAGCCCCACGCATACAAGAACCTTCCCAAAGGCAACCGAACCCAAACCTAGTAGAACTCTCCAATCCGAAGAATAACGCATCCTTAAACCCATGAAGAAAACTACCTCTACATTCTCCAAAACCTGAAATCTCGAATTGGTCTGACTCCCTGACAGACCGCCCATACAGAATCACTACCATGCCAAATTCTCATTGAATTCCAGCCCAAACAAAATGCTTCCAACCCTTGATTATCTTGAAGCTTCCAATGGGAACAAAATCATTGACCATTTATTGTTGCAGACACTTATACTTGACAGAAGGCTCAGATAATCCTTCGAGTTGAAGACTCATCCCTGCAACTGTTAGACTCAGACGAGAGCTGCGCAACAAGGTCAAATCATTTACTCTGAGATTATGCGATCCAAGCTGCAAGTGACTTACCATATTTTATGAATAACAAGCAACTCCAAACACGAGTCCCAAATCACTAATACCACCTTGACTTACCTCGATGCCCCCATTGCTGCTTTCCAAAAGCACCCGAGACCTCCCTTGTCCCAACTTGTCTGTCAAATAACTGAAACACCGGATTCCCACCCAGTTGCTGAGTCAAGAGACACACACAGTCGAACCACGCGACTTCCAAATGAAAGCCTCATCTGGAAATAATTGCCCAAGCTATCTCGCCGGTTATGGCTCAAACCAATCATGTCAGCCTGACGAACCTGACGTCACTAAATTCAAAACTAACAGTGAATGCTATATGACCAACTGTGGTCTTATATCACAGCCGACCTCCAACGACCTACCACTTCCTGATTCTAGGCATGTTGTGGCCTCCCCATAGTCTTAGAAACTGAATCACCGTGATATAATACATCTGAAGAAATCCGTGACTAGTCATGGACTTGCCATGCCCTCAGCGCTGAACAAGACTTGGTGAATGCTACGGGCCACCCCGCAGTCTTACAACACTCCTGTCTTGCCATGGCCACTTCCCATGATCTTACCGCTCATCGATCAATCCATCCATATGCATCCTGCGTCGAACACGCACCGGACTATGCGCCTAACCCGGGGCTCGGGTCACGCTTGGAACCCCAACCTGGGTCCATCAAAACCTGCTATCCATCACCAAGAAGGCGTGAACCAACAGCTGGAAGTTTCCTGAACTCCCAACTCACACAGTACTCAATCCAGACGACCACCAGAGTTGTCTTCCCTTCCAACAGGAATGTGAAACTCATTCAAGTTTCACGCCTGATTCATCTTCCGGAAAGCTGAACAATTCTCCCCCACTTGAATTCGTCGAAGCTCTTCCAACACACCAAGTTGAAGGATTCCCAATCCAGCTTACCCCTTATGATTGAACCGCTGACAACCTGCACTTACCAATGCTAGTGTTCAATCACTAGCCAAACCCCAAAGACCGTACAACACTTGAAGACCAGATGAACACCCCCTGAAATCTCAGCAAATCCGACAACCCCAAATGTTTCCGATGATAAAGCCCCTAAATCTTGAAATCCTTTATGCCGGTGACAAGACCAAATCTGTAGCGATATATTAATTTCCTGACACTCCAGTGACTAACTAAGCTCACACAACTGCCACCACCATCTTTTTCCTACCACTACTTCCCTAGCAACAGTAGTTATTGAACCCACAAGTTCTTCCACAGATGACTGCCAACCTCACCATATCAAATGGTAAAACCATTGAACCTGGACTTTACTAGAAAACCAACCCGCTGACCTTGACCATAGAACTTCCAAACGATACCCCTGAACTGAACCCGACAATGAACCGGTACAACCACCGAACACACTAAAACCCGCTCAACAAGATACAACCCCATTGCTGACCCACTAATGATTCATGGAATGAAAATGGCATATAACAATTCTTGATGATACAACTCAAACAATGATAGAGAATTAACCCAAGATAACGCTTATCTAAACCGATACAAAATTCCAAACAACATAAATACTGATAGCAACCGAAGAGAAAGCGATATATAACTTACCCGCCATATCACCTGCTGGAGTCCTGGCCTCCCATGTCTGACACTGCAATGCCCGACTCTTCTCTGCTGGGGCTCCCGCTCCACCCTCACGACCATCAGTGATCCTCAGAGTAACCAGAGCATGTGCACTCACCACTCCTCCCCTCAAGATCGGACAGTCGGCCTTATTGTGGCCCACTTAGTTGCAGTGAAAACATAACAAACTTTCCTCTGAGGACAATCCATGCTGACATGCCCGACCCTGCCATACTTGTAGCAGCCTATTCCCCTAGAGTGACAAACCCCATCGTGCAGTTTCCCGCACGTGCCACACTGACCCCGACCCTGCTGTCCATTCAAACACTGATATGAAGTCTTGGGTTTCTTCCTGGGACGCTCCACTGCCTGCACCTGATCTGGCCCCCTCTTCGCCAAGTGCTCCAAATCGATCTCCCGCTCACGGGCTCTAAAAATCATATCATTCAGGGTCTTGCACCCTGATATACTCATAAACTCCCTGATGACATCCATCAGTATATCATGATACCTTGCTTTATTCATATCCTCATCCGTTGCATACTACGGGACCAATAAGGCCCTCACCCGGAACTTGGCAGTGATCTTTGCCACAATCTCTATAGTCTGAAGAAGGTCCTGAAACTCCCTCGCCAACTGCTGAACCTCAATGGCTGGCACGAACTCAGCCCTTAACCGGGTCACAACTCATCCCACGACATCGTCTCCAGGTCTTCGGCTCCCAAAGCGAAGACTACCTCCTCCCACCAACCCCGAGCTCTATCTTTCAGAAGACGGGAAGAAAATCTGAACTTCGACCCCTTGGGGCAGAAGCTCGTCATGAATGCATTAGCGATATCCGCTAACCATCTCCTACTGGCAATGGGGTCCTTCTCCCCAGAAATCCTAGGAGCTCCACAAGCACGAAACTCACGGAAAGAAAGAGTGCGAGTTCCAACGATAGCCGTAACCTCAGCACGAAGCGCGCCCAAGCGCTCATCCAAAATCTCCAGAATCCCCTCCTTAACTGAACCAAAGATCACAGGTGTCTGCTCCAAAATGTCACGGGTAATCTCTGATGAGATGAACTCCCGTATCTGCTCGGTAATCGTCTTAATGCCAGCACCTGATCCGGAACCAGAACATAAACCTCTTCCCTGAGTGCTCATCACCAAACTGAAATACAACATGCAAATAATCAAAACATACTCTAGAATCCTCATCCCACCATCTTCCTAGATTCTCCAAGATTCTCCCCGATTCGAGTACGAATCCTGTGCTTTTAGTAGTACAGGCCCAATACTACCTTCCACACCTATCCATACTTTCATCAGGAGTCATCCCAAATCCTCCAAGTCACCTTCTCAAATCGATTCACTGAATGATCGCTAAACCGCACAACTAAATTCACTGACGCAATTCCTAGGCTCTCCTACGTTACTGACCTCACCCCTGCGCTCAGCTGCTGAAAGGCCCTCACCAATGTCAACTAACTACCTCATGAATATAGTCACATGCAACAGAGATCAGATAATCCTTCGAGTAAAAGACTCAACCCTAACGGTTGGAATCATACAAGAGCTGCGCAATAGGGTCCGATCTAGTACTCTGATATTATTTAACCTTTGCCACATGCGACTTATCATATTCACTTAGTAGTTGATCCACATCGCTAAGAGCCCCACAAAGCACAAGGCAAGCAACATTCAGGAAATGGAAAATCTAACCAGCATACACTAATAAAGCCATCCCATCCACATATCTAAAAACCATACTAGCATGCAATTCTAAAAGCTCAAACAATTAGACATAACCTAAACAGGACATCCTGTCACCGACTGATTAGTACTAGCATGCAAGTCTACAAGCTCATAGAGGCATACAAAGGCATCTCTCCTAGATCCTTAGCCCAAATCTAGCATGCGGTTCTCATAACGTATAACATAATAAACATATATGGGTATTCTGGGAATCACTTACTTGAGCTCGGACGATTTCACGTATCACACCCCTTTCTTTTGTTAGAAAACCCTTTATTAAAATTTTATTTTATGAAAAATCCAAACCCTCAGTTTGAGTTCAGAAACACTCGAGAGTATGACTGAATCCCTCAAACTAGGGCTCTGATACCAACTGGTAACGTCCCAAAAATAAGACCCAAAATTTTCATTTTTAAATTAATAAAACCAGTATTCCAGAAACATCATCATAAAACCCAAATAAAACAAATATATCAATCATCACATCATATCAGAGTAAGTCAAGAAAATGCGGAACGAGGTGGTGTGTACTCTGCAATCATCCTGAAATCTTCCATTAGAAAACCGAAGTACCTGAAACATAAACTGAAAACCGTAAGCAGAAAGTTTAGTGAGTTCCCCAAAATACCACATACCAATACATATATTTGCCATGGACTATCCCCATGGTCTTTTCCTTGAAATGCTATGGGCTACCCCCATTGTCTGACATCCAAGTGTCATGGGCTACCCCCATGGACTTTCCTTGAAATGTCGTGGGCTACCCCCATGGCCTGATATCCAAGTGCCATGGGCTACCCTCATGGCATTTCCTTGAAATCGCATTGGCTACCCCCATGGCCTGACATCCAAGTGCCATGGGCTACCCCAATGGTCTTTCATGCAAGTATCATCGAGAAAACTATCATTCCACATAACAAGTAATGGGCCGACATTAGTGCCTTCGACCCATGAACATAGTGAGAAAACTCACCTCAATCCAAGATAACTGAATACTCGAGGTGCTACTGCCAGAATCCTTGCACTGACATCAACCACTATATTTCATCAACAATCGACTGCTGACCCAATCAAGGATTCTAGTCCAATAACCATACATTCAGGGTAAAAGTCAATTTTACCCTTTTCCTTATTTCCCAAAATCCAAAGACCAGCCCACTAGCATCATAAGTCCAATCCCTTAAATGACACCACAAAGCCCATTAATGCCCAAATATCCAAATTGGGCCCAAACCCATCATGGGCCTAAGAAGGACCAATATCGTAAAAGGCCCAAAATAACCAAAGGTTAACCCTGGTCAAACTTTTGGTCAATGATCCGTAGTCAACAAGTCAACATTTCAAGAAAAGTCAAACAGGCTGAGTACGCCCCGCGTACTCAGCTGGTACGCCCAACGTACTACCTTTGGGACCGTACACACATCCTACAAGATGGGTACGCCCAACGTACTCCCCTGAACTCCATCCTACTCCATTCAACACTTAATCACTTAAGCAAAAACATCCAAATATTAGATCTAGTTCCAAAACATGCCTTAATCCATAAAGTTGCTAACTTTGAGCTTTTGCCTGGCTCAATGAGTCCCAAATCAAAGTTCTTTCTTTACAACTTCATCAAAGAGACTAAAACACATGCATGAGTTGATATCAACCATCAAGATCACATTTTTATGCATTTAAGACACCTAAGAAGTCCAGATCTAGTGTCCAAACCCTTGGGACAAGCTCAAACTCATAAATACAAACCAAAAGGACCAAAAACCTCCCCCAAACAAGATATAACCAAATAGATGTCAAGATCAAATCTTTTTACCTTCAATAGATTGCAAAAGATGAGAAACATCTGGATCTACAAGCTCCCTTCCAAGTGATGATTCTTCAACAAGCTCCAAACTCTTCAAAGCGCACAATAATACTCCAAGATTCTTCACAATGGCTTAAAAGCTCCAAGATAATGGCTAAGGGTCGACTGTGAAGCTTCAGGAGGCTTAGAGGTTGATAAAAGACAAGGCTCATGAGGTTTAAATAGGGTAAAGAACCAAAAATTAGGGTTTCGTGGCTGAAAGGAGTACGCCCCACATACCCCTTAGTATACTCGGCGTACTCGAGAGACATCCGCGATCTGGCCAGGCACTACACCCTGTGTACATGATGAACCTTCTACAACACTTAATTTCAATTAGCCATAACTCCATTCTAAATCCATTTCCGACAAACTTTATATCCATGGAAAGGTGACGAGAAGCCCTTCACTTCTAACAACTCACCACTGCCTTGAAACTTCCCGAACAAAAACCCAAAATTCATAAAGGCCCGAACTGCCAAATTGTGATTATAACTTTTGGATCCGAAACACAATCGAACTCTTGAATTATCTAATCTATAATATCCATATCCAAAAAGGGCCAATTCCCTTCTTCCCCAACGCTCTAAGCCTTATGGTAACCGATAATTGGGCCAAGGACCCAAATAATGAAACGATTCAAAACCAAGTGTTACATCTCTGCCCCACTTAAATTAGATTTCGTCCTCGAAATCATTCCTTATCATTCCTAGCACACCATACAGCTTGGACAACACAATCACAGCCCCACGCATACAAGAACCTTCCCAAAGGCAACCGAACCCAAACCTAGTAGAACTCTCCAATCTGAAGAATAACACATCCTTAAACCCATGAAGAAAACTACCTCTACATTCTCCAAAACCTGAAATCTCGAATTGGTCTGACTCCCTGACAGACCGCCCATACAGAATCACTACCATGCCAAATTCTCATTGAATTCCAGGCCAAACAAAATGCTTCCAACCCTTGATTATCTTGAAGCTTCCAATGGGAACAAAATCATTGACCATTTATTGTTGCAGACACTTATACTTGACAGAAGGCTCATATAATCCTTCGAGTTGAAGACTCATCCCTGCAACTGTTAGACTCAGACGAGAGCTGCGCAACAATGTCAAATCATTTACTCTGAGATTATGCGATCCAAGCTGCAAGTGACTTACCATATTTTATGAATAACAAGAAACTCCAAACACGAGTCCCAAATCACTAATACCACCTTGACTTACCTCGATGCCCCCTTGCTGCTTTCCAAAAGCACCCGAGACCTCCCTTGTCCCAACTTGTCTGTCAAATAACTGAAACACCGGATTCCCGCCCAGTTGCTGAGTCAAGAGACACACACACAGTCGAACCAAGCGACTTCCAAATGAAAGCCTCATCTGGAAATAATTGCCCAAGCTATCTCGCCGGTTATGGCTCAAACCAATCATGTCAGCCTGACGAACCTGACGTCACTAAATTCAAAACTAACAGTGAATGCTATATGACCAACTATGGTCTTATATCACAGCCGACCTCCAACGACCTACCACTTCCTGATTCTAGGCATGTTGTGGCCTCCCCATAGTCTTAGAAACTGAATCACCCTGATATAATACATCTGAAGAAATCCGTGACTAGTCATGGACTTGCCATGCCCTCACCGCTGAACAAGACCTGGTGAATGCTACGGGCCACCCCGTAGTCTTACAACACTCCTGTCTTGCCATGACCACTTCCCATGATCTTACCGCTCATCGATCAATCCATCCATATGTATCCTGCATCGAACACGCACCAGACTATGCGCCCAACCCGGGGCTCGGGTCACGCTTGGAACCGCAACCTGGGTCCATCAAAACCTGTTATCCATCACCAAGAAGGCGTGAACCAACAACTGGAAGTTTCCTGAACTCCCAACTCACACAGTACTCAATCCAGACGACCACCAGAGTCGTCTTCCTTTCCAACAGGAATGTGAAACTCATTCAAGTTTCACGCCTGATTCATCTTCCGGAAAGCTGAACAATTCTTCCCCACTTGAATTCGTCGAAGCTCTCCCAACACACCAAGTTGAAGGATTCCCAATCCAGCTTACCCCTTATGATTGAACCGCTGACAACCTGCGCTTACCAATGATAGTGTTCCATCACCAGCCAAACCCCAAAGATCGTACAACACTTGAAGACCAGATGAAAACCCCCTAAAATCTCAGCAAATCCGACAACCCCAAATGTTTCCGATGATAAAGCCCCCAAATCTTGAAATCCTTTATGCCGGTGACAAGACCAAATCCGTAGCGATATATTAATTTCCTACCACTCCAGTGACTAACCAAGCTCACGCAACTGCCACCACCATCTTCTTCCTACCGCTACTTCCCTAGCAACAGTAGTTATTGAACCCACAAGTTCTTCCACAGATGACTGCCAACCTCACCATATCAAATGGTAAAACCATTGAACCCAGACTTTACTAGAAAACCAACCCGCTGACCTTGACTATAGAACTTCCAAACGATACCCCTGAACTGAACCCGTCAATGAACCGGTACCACCACCGAACACACTAAAACTCGCTCAACAAGATACAACCCCCTTGCTGACCCACTAATGATTCATGGAATGAAAATGGCATATAACAATTCTTGATGATACAAATCAAACAATGATAGAGAATTAACCCAAGATAACGCTTATCTAAACCGATACAAAATTCCAAACAACATAAATACTGATGGCAACCGAAGAGAAAGCGACATATAACATACCCGCAATATCACCTGCTGGAGTCCTAGCCTCCCATGTCTGACACTGCAATGCCCGACTCTTCTCTGCTGGGGCTCCCGCTCCACCCTCACGACCATCAGTGATCCTCAGAGTAACAAGAGCAGGTGCACTCACCGCTCCTCCCCTCAAGATCGGACAGTTGGCCTTATTGTGGCCCACTTGGTTGCAGTGAAAACATAACAAACTTGCCTCTGAGGACAATCCATGCTGACATGCCCGACCCTGCCATACTTGTAGCAGCCTATTCCCCTAGAGTGACAAACCCCATCGTGCAGTTTCCCGCACGTGCCACACTGACCCCGACCCTGCTGTCCATTCAAACACCGATATGAAGTCTTGGGTTTCTTCCTGGGACGCTCCACTGCCTGCACCTGATCTGGCCCCCTCTTCGCCAGGTGCTCCAAATTGATCTCCCGCTCACGGGCTCTAAAAATCATATCATTCAGGGTCTTGCACCCTGATATACTCATAAACTCCATGATGATATCCATCAGTATATTATGATACCTTGCTTTCTTCATATCCTCATCCGTTGCATACGGCGGGACCAATAAGGCCCTCTCCCGGAACTTGGCAGTGATCTTTTCCACAATCTCTATAGTCTGAAGAAGGTCCTGAAACTCCCTCGCCAACTGCTGAACCTCTATGGCTGGTGCGAACTCAGCCCTTAACCGGGTCACAACTCATCCCACGACATCGTCTCCAGGTCTTCGCCTCCCAAAGCGAAGACTACCTCCTCCCACCAACCCCGAGCTCTATCTTTCAGAAGACGGGAAGAAAATCTGACCTTCGACCCCCTGGGTCAGAAGCTCGTCATGAATGCATTAGCCATATCCGCTAACCATCTCCTACTGGAAATGGGGTCCTTCTCCCCAGAAAACCTGGGAGCTCCACAAGCACGAAACTCACGGAAAGAAAGAGTGCGAGTTCCAATGATAGCCGTAACCTCAGCACGAAGCGTGCCCAAGCGCTCATCCAAAATCTCCAGAATCCCCTCCTTAACTGAACCAAAGATCACAGGTGTCTGCTCCAAAATGTCGCGGGTAATCTCTGATGAGATGAACTCCCGTATCTGCTCGCTAATTGTCTTAATACCAACACCCGAGCCGGAACCAGAACATAAACCTCTTCCCTGAGTGCTCATCACCAAACTGAAATACAACATGCAAATAATCAAAACATACTCTAGAATCCTCATCCCACCATCTTCCTAGATTCTCCAAGATTCTCCCCGATTCGAGTACGAATCCTGTGCTTTCAGTAGTACAGGCCCAATACTACCTTCCACACCTATCCATACTTTCATCAGGAGTCATCCCAAACCCTCCAAGTCACCTTCTCAAATCGATTCACTGAATGATCGCTAAACCACACAACTAAACTCACTGACGCAATTCCTAGGCTCTCCTACGTTCCTGACCTCACCCCTGCGCTCAGTTGCTGAAAGGCCCTCACCAATGTCAACTAACTACCTCATGAATATAGTCACATGCAACAGAGATCAGATAATCCTTCGAGTAAAAGACTCAACCCTAACGGTTGGAATCATACAAGAGCTGCGCAATAGGGTCCGATCTAGTACTCTGAGATTATTTAACCTTTGCCACATGCGACTTATCATATTCACTTAGTAGTTGATCCACATCGCTAAGAGCCCCACAAAGCACAAGGCAAGCAACATTCAGGAAATGGAAAATCTAACCAGCATACACTAATAAAGCCATCCCATCCACATATCTAAAAACCATACTAGCATGCAATTCTAAAAGCTCAAACAATTAGACATAACCTAAACAGGACATCCTATCACCGACTGATTAGTACTAGCATGCAAGTCTACAAGCTCATAGAGGCATACAAAGGCATCTCTCCTAGATCCTTAGCCCAAATCTAGCATGCGGTTCTCATAACGTATAACATAATAAACATATATGGGTATTCTGGGAATCACTTACTTGAGCTCGGACGATTTCACGCATCACACCCCTTTCTTTTGTTAGAAAACCCTTTATTAAAATTTTATTTTATGAAAAATCTACCAAACCCTCAGTTTGAGTTCAGAAACACTCGAGAGTATGACTGAATCCCTCAAACTAGGGCTCTGATACCAACTGGTAACGTCCCAAAAATAAGACCCAAAATTTTCATTTTTAAATTAATAAAACCAGTATTCCAGAAACATCATCATAAAACCCAAATAAAACAAATGTATCAATCATCACATCATATCAGAGTAAGTCAAGAAAATACGGAACGAGGTGGTGTGTACTCTGCAATCATCCTGAAATCTTCCATTAGGAAACCGAAGTACCTGAAACATAAACTGAAAACCGTAAGCAGAAAGTTTAGTGAGTTCCCCAAAATACCACATACCAATACATATATTTGCCATGGACTACCCCCATGGTCTTTTCCTTGAAATGCTATGGGCTACCCCCATTGTCTGACATCCAAGTGTCATGGACTACCCCCATGGACTTTCCTTGAAATGTCGTGGGCTACCCCCATGGCCTGACATCCAAGTGTCGTGGGCTACCCCCATGGCCTGACATCCAAGCTGCTGCTGCCAGAATCCTTGCACTGACATCAACCACTATATTTCATCAACAATCGACTGCTGACCCAATCAAGGATTCTAGTCCAATAACCATACATTCAGGGTAAAAGTCAATTTTACCCTTTTCCTTATTTCCCAAAATCCAAAGACCAGCCCACTAGCAGCATAAGTCCAATCCCTTAAATGACACCACAAATCCCATTAAGGCCCAAATATCCAAATTGGGCCCAAACCCATCATGGGCCTAAGAAGGACCAATATCGTAAAAGGCCCAAAATAACCAAAGGTTAACCCTGGTCAAACTTTTGGTCAATGATCCGTAGTCAACAAGTCAACATTTCAAGAAAAGTCAAACAGGCTGAGTACGCCCCGCGTACTCAGCTGGTACGCCCAACGTACTACCTTTGGGACCGTACACGCATCCTACAAGATGGGTACGCCCAACGTACTCCCCTGAACTCCATCCTACTCCATTCAACACTTAATCACTTAAGCAAAAACATCCAAATATTAGATCTAGTTCCAAAACATGCCTTAATCCATAAAGTTGCTAACTTTGAGCTTTTGCCTGGCTCAATGAGTCCCAAATCAAAGTTCTTTCTTTACAACTTCATCAAAGAGACTAAAACACATGCATGAGTTGATATCAACCATCAAGATCACATTTTTATGCATTTAAGACACCTAAGAAGTCCAGATCTAGTGTCCAAACCCTTGGGACAAGCTCAAACTCATAAATACAAACCAAAAGGACCAAAAACCTCCCCCAAACAAGATATAACCAAATAGATGTCAAGATCAAATCTTTTTACCTTCAATAGATTGCAAAAGATGAGAAAATTTTGGATCTACAAGCTCCCTTCCAAGTGATGATACTTCAACAACTTCCAAAATCTTCAAAGTGCACAAAAATACTCCAAAATTCTTCACAATGGCTTAAAAGCTCCAAGATAATGGCCAATTCCCCACTTCCCCAAGGCCCTAAGCCTTATGGTAATCGATAATTGGGCCACATAACTAAATAATGAAACGATTCAAAACCGAGTGTTACAACTCTCCCCCTCTTAAATTAGATTTCGTCCTCGAAATCATTCCTTATCATTCCTGGCACACCATACAACTTGAACAACACAATCACAACCCCACGCATACAACAAACTTCCCAAAGGAAACCGAACCCAACCCTAGTAGAACTCTCCAATCCGAAGAATAACGAATCCTTAAACCCATGCAGAAAACCACCTCTACATTCTCCAAAACCTGAAATCTCAAATTGGTCAGACTCCCTGACAGACCGCCCATACAGAATCACTACCATGCCAAATCTTCATTGAATTCCAGCCCAAACAAAACGCTTCCAATCCTTGATTATCTTGACGCTTCCAATGGGAACAAAATCATAGAACATTTATTGTTGCAGACACTTATACTTGACAGAAGGCTCAGATAATCCTTCGAGTTGAAGACTCATCCCAGCAACTGTTAGACTCAGACGAGAGCTGCACAACATGGTCAAATCATTTACTATAAGATTATTCGATCCAAGCTACAAGTGACTTACCATATTTTACGAATAACAAGCAACTCCACACACGAGTCCCAAATCACTCATATCGCCTTGACTTACCTCGATGCCCCCTAGGTACTTTCCAAAAGCAGCTGAGACCTCCCTGGTCCCAACTTATCTGTCAACTAACTGAAACACCGGATTCCCGCCCGGTTGTTGAGTCAAGAGTCACACATAGTCGACCCACGTGACTTCCAAATGAATGCGTCATCTGGAAATAATTGCCAAAGCTATCTTGTTACTTATGGATCCAACCAATCATGTCATCCTGAGGAACCTGACGTCATCAAATCCAAATCCAAAAGTGAATGCTACATGACCAACTGTAGTCTTATATCACAACCGACCTCCAACGACCTACCACTTCCTGATTCCATGCATGTTGTAGCCTCCCTACAGTATCAAAAATTGACCCACCCTGATCTAATCCATTTGAAAAAATCCATGACCAATCATGGACTTGCCATGCCCTCACCGTTGTACAAGACCCGGTGAATGATGTGGGCCACCCCACAGTCTTACAACACTCCCACACTATCTGCCAGTCTAGTAAATGCTATGGGCTACCCTGCAGTCTTACAACACTCCTATCTTGCCATGGTCACTTACCATGGTCTTACCGCTCATCGATCAATCCTTCCATACTCATCCTGCGTCTAACACGCACTAGACTATGCGCCCAACCCCGGGCTCGGGTCACGCTTGGAACCCCAACCTGGTTCCATCAAAACCTACAATCTATCACCAATAAGGCGCGAACCAACTGCTGGAAGTTTCCTGAACTCCCAACTCACACAGTACTCAATCCAGACCGCCACCAGAGTCGTCTTCCCTTCCAACGGGAATGTGAAACTCATCCAAGTTTCACGCCTGATTCAGCTTCCGAAAAGCTGAACAATTCTCCCCTACTTAAATTTATCGAAGCTCTCCCAACACACCAAGTTGAAGGATTCCAAATCCATCTTACCCCTTATGATTGAACCGCTGACAACCTGCGCTTACCAATGCTAATGTTCCATCACTAGCCAAACCCCAAAGACCGTACAACACTTGAAGACCAGATGAACACCCCCTGAAATCTCAGCAAATCCGACAACCCCAAATGTTTCCGATGATACAGCCCCCAAATCCTGAAATCCTTTATGTCGGTGACAAGACCAAAAACCTAGCGATAGATTAATTTCCTGACACTCCAGTGACTAACCAAGCTCATGCGATTGCCACCACCATCTTTTTGCTACCGCTCCTTCCTTAGCAACGGTAATGATTAAACCCACAACTTCTTCAACAGATGACTGCCAACCTCACCATATCAAATGATAAAACCACTAAACCCTGACTTTACTATAAAACCAACCTACTGACCTTGACCATAGACCTTCCAAACATTACCACTGAACCAGACAAAGATGTTAGGGTGCAAAGTCACGCTTGGATGTGGCTTACCCTTATTGATGTGTAGATGAGTTGTCTTTCCTATAAATAGGAAGTGAGTGACACTCATATTTAGAATGATCATTTTGGAGTGTTAGACTAGAGAGTGAAATTTGTACAAACCCATTTGTATATCCTTTCTAGATCTAATATGAGCTTACATAGATTTATTTACTCCTTGTGTTCTTGAGTTTGCATGATGATTCACTAGATCTTTTCTTATTCTGCACATGCCATCATAATCAAGACCACCACAATTGGTATCAGAGCGGGTGTTCTTGATTTGATCAAGAATTGATCCATGGTGGCTTACTAGATTTGGTGATTCTTCGTTTTTAATCTTTGATCTTTGTGTTTTAGAGAGTTTTTGGATTCTAGAAATCGAATTCATCTTTGATTCTATTCAAAATTCGATTTTCTTCACTAGAATTCAAGTGATTTTTACTTTCTCTCTCTAGAAAACCCATTCAAAATCACTTTCTCTCTCTAGAAATCTTCAAGTTTTTGTGATCATGGTGCGTTTGGAGTATGATTCTTGGGTTGTAATCGTTGAAGGTGTGAAATACAAGGTCAACGAATTTGAATTTTATGGGTTATTGTTAAGTGGGTTGATTTCATTGGATTCTATGGTTTCTTATGGAGGTTTGAAGGATGTTCATGGAAGATTGGTATTTCAACCACTTTCAAAGATTGAATGCTTGTATGATCTTTTCATTATAATGTTAGTTCGTAGTGATAACCGAAAAGGAGAAGAAAGAGATTTGTTTAATAAAAGATACATTTCTCTTGTTGAAAACCCAAGTGATCTTCATGCTCTTAAGTTTGTTGAAGATGTTCTTGATGATGATCATCATGTTCTTGATGTTCTTGATGTTCAAGAAAAAGGAGTTCAAGTTGATTCTCAAGATGAAAAAGTTTTTTACTCGATTGGAGTTCAAACCGATGATATTTTGTGTTCTTCTGATTCGTTTGAAGGAATGATTCCTTATCGAAAGCCAGTGATCCAGGAAATTCACAAGTATCAAACTCCAAAAGATTTGCTTCAAATTCACAATGTTGAAGTTGTGGAAAGTGGGTTTGTTCATGAAATCAAGTATTCAAGATGCAAAAAGATGAGAAATAAAAAGAAGAAGAAGATTAAACGGAAGAACAAGCGAGTTTATTCACAAAAATCGTCGAATGTTGTTGTGAATCCGAAATCCATGAAGCAAATTTGGGTTCCAAAGCAACAATCTCCAAAGGTTGCAATGAATTTGAATTCAAGGTGGTTCTTTTGAAGATGTTCTTAGATCGTTGAATAACACGAAGAACACGAAGAACGAGTTGTACATCACGCATAGTGGGTGGTACAATGTTCAAATTGGAGATTTTCTCGTTCCGAAAAAAGAACCAAGATCTTCTAAATTTGATTTGTTCGTTGTAAATGGATCTCGATTCGTCAAAAAGGTATCTCAAATTCTCAAATGGATTCCAAAACGTCCATAATTTCGATTCGTATTTTGCGTTTTTCATTTTTGATCGATTTTCCTTATTGGATATAATCCGTTTCAACCCCATTGTTGATCCAATTATTTTTTTAGATCAAAATTCCAAAAATCATTATCAAATTTGAAATTCACTGATCATGTCCAATGTTTAAGTTCAAAATTACAATTCGAGCACTGTTCAAAGCCCAATCCTAAACATTTGATTAGTTTACTGTTCATGATCCATACATTTCAACCAAAATGATAATTCGATCTCTATTTTTTAAGCCCAATCAATTTTCCTTAAAATCCGATTGTATAATGCTATGAGCCCACACATCTTTAAATCCATCTGATTATACAATTGCTGTTCGTGTACACACGCATATCTTACTTGTACTATCAGCTTCTGTATCTTCTTTATCGATTGTTCTTGAGTTCTTAATCTCGTTTTCTCATTTTGTCAATCGATATTGAATGATAATATGTAAATGTGATTCGATTTCATGTGTTTTGGAACATGATGAAATCGATTTCATACAAGTTCAAGTGAAGAAATCGTCAAAATTGATGCTTGATTTTGATGAACTTGTACAAAGAACACATGAATATGATGATGAACTGTTGGATAATCATGTTTTGATCCAAAATTTGGTGTTTGAATCATCAATTTGATGTTTGTTCATCTTTGACATCAAAAAGTCAAACACAGAAAAAAGTCAAACCCGATTTTTATGAGGTGAATCGCTGAATTGGTAGAAGAAATTAGTTAATACTAGTGGTTTTAAGGCTATGAGAGTCGAAATCAAGTTTAATTTGGGTTTAATTTCGAACATGGATGTGGAGTGTTCTTGATGACGAAGACTGTGATGTTCGTCACCTGTGAGATGATTTGGAAATCAAAGATTGTTTTTGGCTAATGGATTGATTTCGAAGGTCGCTCAATGCATAGGGAACGATCGATTTTCGTTAGTGGTTCAAGATGTTATATGGAAATCGATTTTGAAAGTATTGGAAGTCGATTGAAGATTTTGGAATCGTGAATGGAACTCAATGTCGATGACTGTTAACTGAAATAGAAGATCTGTTCAGTGATTTTGATGGTTTGGGGACAAACAAACCTTCAATTGGAGTTTATTGGACTCGATTGCTTTTGAAATTGACTGAGATGATGAGTTTGATATTGAGAACGAAGGACAATTGTATGTTTGGGAAGTTGATTAAGATCGATTGTATGTTGATTTTACAGTCGAATGGTTGAAGTTTACTGGGTTGTGATAACGAAGTCTGTGAAATTGGATGCTTAATAACGGAGATTTGATTGTTGAGTAACGAAAGTTTGATTTTGGGGCTAAAGAACGAATGTTTGAATTTTGTGATGTTGAGTTGCTGTGATGAAAAGCTAAGGTCGATAAATGGGTTTGTCTTACTAACAAAAATTTTGGAAGTCGATGGAACAAGCTTGCTAACGAAGACTTGTACTCTTGATAACGAAGGTTTTGGTGTTAAAAACAAAGGCTTGCCAATTGATGTCGATAATCGAAGATTTTTTTTGTGCGATGAATTGACAGGAACTAACGAAGTTTTTTTTTCACGAAGGATTTTGGTTGTTCACTATTTGCTACTTTCGTTAGATTGGGGAAGAAACCAACTAAGTTCCGAAATTGGTCCTTAAACTTTCGAAAGATTGACAGTTTGCACCCACTTTCGAAATAAGGACTAAAAATTTTGAAAGTTTGAATATGTGTGCAGAAGTTTCGAAAGTAGTCCCTGATGCTTCAAAATTTTGGCTGTTCATACCCAACTTTCGAAAATGAGGTTATAAAGCTGATAAATTGAAGAATATTCATTTCTGGTCCCTGCAGTTTGTGCGAATTTACAATTTCTACCCAGTTTCGCAAAGGGGGAGAGTTTCGCATATTTGGCTGTTTTTGGCGCAAAGGGTCCCTGCAGAATTCAGTATATGACAATTTTTACCCGGATTTTGGAAAATCTTGCAACTCTCACCCACAAGTCGAAAATTTTCACAAATTGGAAATTTTTCAAGGCTTTTTCGTGATTGTTTTTCCGTGAAAGTTTTTTGGGAGTTTCATTTTTGGTACACATCAAGGGGGAGTATTGTATCGTTCATTCCTCGGGCGCTTCTCACCTTTAATGGAGTTTATAATCATTTTTTTATTATAAAAAGGGGGATAATGATGGGTATTCGAAGCGGGTTTTTCGGATATTCATTGCGGATTTTGAAGACCGGTGTTAATTCGAGGGGAAGTTTGGTCTTGATCGCGCGAGCTCGTTAGATATTGAAGCCGGACATCCAATCCTAACTTTGAGGGGGAGAATGTTAGGGTACAAAGTCCCGATTGGATGTGGCATACCCTTATTGATGTGTAAATGAGTTGTCTTTCCTATAAATAGGAAGTGAGTGACACTCATATTTAGAATGATCATTTTGGAGTGTTAGACTAGAGAGAGAAATTTGTACAAACCCATTTGTATATCCTTTCTAGATCTAATATGAGCTTACACAGATTTATTTACTCATTGTGTTCTTGAGTTTGCATGATTATTCACTAGATCTTTTCTTATTCCGCACATGCCATCATAATCAACACCACCACAAAAGAACCGGTACAACCACCGAACACACTGAAACCCGCTAAACAAGATACAACCCCTTGCTGACCCACTAATGATTCATGGCATGCAAATGGAATATAATAATTCTTGATGATACAACTCAAACATTGACAGAGAATTAACCCAAGATAACGCTTACCCAAACCGATTCAAATTCTAAACAACATAAATACTGATAACAACGGAAGAGAAAGCGAAATATAACATACCCGTAATATCACCTGCTGGAGTCCTGGCCTCCCCTGTCTGACACTGCAATGCCCGACTCCTCTCTGCTAGGGCTCTCGCCCCACCCTCACGACCATCAATGATCCTCAAAGTAACCAGAGCAGGTGCACTCACTGCTCCTCCCCTCAAGATCGGACAGTCGGCCTTATTGTGGCCCACTTGGTTGCAGTGAAAACATAACAGGCTTGCCCCCTTAGGATAATACCTGCTGACATGACCGGCCCTGCCATACTTGTAGCAACCCATTCCCCTAGAACGACAAACCCCATCGTGCAGTTTCCCACATGTGCCGTACTGACCCCAACCCTGCTATCCCCTCAAACACTGATCTGGAGTCCTGGGTTTCTTCCTGGGACCATCCACTACCTGCACCTCATCTGTCCCCCTCTACCCTAGGTGCTCCAAATCGATCTCCCGCTCACAGGCTCTAGAAATCATATCATTCAGGGTCTTGCACCCTGTTATACCTTGCTTTCATGATACCTTGCTTTCTTTATATCCTCCTCTGTTGCATATTGCGGGACAATTAATGATGGGTTTTATGTACAACAAATAAACTAGAAAACAATTCCTAAGTTCACATGCAACCTACTTTAGATCTATGTTTTAACTATTGAACATATAACTTTGAATTGCAAAACAAGAACCCTAGAGGAGAGAGGCTAATTTCGAAATTAACAAACTAGGGTTTAGAGTTTACATACCTTTCAATTGTTATAGCAAACAATTGATATTTCCTTGATCTTGATCTTGATCTTCTTGGAAGCTTTAGCACCACAAGTGTAATGCCTCTAATGGAATCACACCCAATGACTAGCAAGAAGGAACGTAGAAGAAGAGAGAGGAGAGGGAGTATGCAATTTCGGCCAAGGTATTCTTCCAAAGAATCAGTACACAAAATGTGAGCCAGGAGGCTCCTTAAATAGTTGAGGGAACTAGCGTTTAGGGAAAACCCTAGTTATCCTTTGCTTAGGGCCTAAGCAAGACCCAAGGCCTTATCTTGGAGCCCTTGGACGAATTCTCTAGGGTTTCCCCTAGGGTTTTCGTCCACCCCCTTCCAAGGGGGTTCTGGAACCTTCCACTCAACTATTAGTTAATTGCAAACTAGTCCCTGCACTTTATAATTAATTCTTTTAACCCCAAAATTAATTCTGATTAATTTCTGGCTAACAATTAATTAAACATAATGATTTCTAATTAATATATTAATCCATTAACATATTAATAAATCATTTATATTAATTTATTAATCTTATAAATTAATATCTCTCCTTTCATAATTTCCTTGTCCAGTTGCTAGGTTGAGGGCAACCCAAAAGGACTGTGCTGCTATCAATTCAAGTACATACCAATTATAGTTATGGGCTTAGACACCTAACCCAACAGTCTCCCACTTGGATAAGTCTGTAACTATAATTGCTAGTATGCCTTCTAAATTTGACCAGCAAATTGTAGCTTCCAAAAAGCTGCTGCCGAACTCTGACCCAGTCAGTTACGTGTCCTAAGATAAGTGATCATATAACCCTTCGTTTTGCTTGATATCCCCAGACAAAAGACATGGAATGTAATCAATCTGTTTGTCCAGAATCAATGTTTCCCGATTCCTGATTTGTGATGATGTAGGACTTCTAATCGAACACATCAATTTAGTCCTGGCTGGGCCCAGCACATAAGTCAACACCAAATCATCGAGGGGCCCACAGATATCGCTTTTCCTGTTAGGGCAAAAGGAACGAATAAACGTTGACTCATATGCTTGTATCTTTTACTCATCAAATTATGCATGACAATACGTTTTATAACACCAAGTTACTGATGCGTTTTCGTATCACCAATGCACAACCGACTTGTAAATTACAACTCATATATCTTCGTTTCAAGATTATAAGATATTATCGTCTCAGTATTACTCGTGATGAATTCCATGAAGTAATACTCTGAGCGTGGGTTTATCCAATACTCAAATCTCAATTTCTGAGTACTCATGAACATTGCAGCAATTCTATTGCCATGTCTATCCTTAGACAATCTGCAATCCAATTCATGACAGTCTTAATTCACTACTTACTTCCAAGAGTACGAGCGACTGTGGAGTTTGAATAATCTCATTATTCAGGAAGTAAAACATGCAAAATATGAAACACAATAATAAACAATTGACAAAAGGTAGTAGCCAAACTTATAAATAATACTTTATTATTTAATCACCAAAAGTCAATTACATTTACTTTGTTACAAGTTTCAAAAACTAATCTAACTACTAAAACTAATATCATCTTTCAGTCCTATGCTCCGAGCATGCTGAATATGCTTAGCCCTACTCAGACCCTTTGTGAGGGGATCTGCTGGGTTATCTTCAGATGACACCCTCTTTACTATAAGATGGCCTTCTTCAACTCTATGTCTAATGAAATGGTACTTTCTGTCGATATGTCTGGTCTTACCATGATCTCTCGGTTCCTTTGTCAAGGCAACCGCTCCTTCATTATCGCAGAAGAGTTC
This sequence comes from Lactuca virosa, assembly GCF_052849685.1. NCBI lineage: Eukaryota > Viridiplantae > Streptophyta > Magnoliopsida > Asterales > Asteraceae > Lactuca > Lactuca virosa. The sequence goes on from NC_136430.1 coordinate 138,586,025, forward strand.
CATAGGCTCCTGGATGGTTGGAACAACTCCGAGATCCCCGATGAAGTTCCTCAACCAAGCTGCTTCTTTCGACGCTTCACTTGCTGCAATGTACTCTGATTCACAAGTAGAATCAGCCACCGTATTTTGCTTGGAACTCTTCCAAGTAACTGCTCCTCCATTCAGTAAAAATACCCAGCCCGACTGAGAACGGAAGTTATCTCTATCCGTCTGAAAGCTGGCATCACTGTAACCATCTACTCTCAAAGTATCACTGCCACCAAGCACAAGAACCCAGTCCTTTGTCCTTCGCAAATACTTGAGTATATTCTTAACTGCTATCCAATGAGCTCTACCTGGGTTTCCCTGATAGCGACTGACCATGCTCAAAGCAAATGCCACATCAGGGCGAGTACATGTCATAGCGTACATGATCGATCCGACAGCGGAAGCATAAGGTACACGACTCATGTCATCTATTTCAACATCTGTACTCGGGCATTGAGTCTTACTCAATTTGGTATTGCTCTGGATAGGTAGCTCTCCCTTCTTGGAATTTTCCATACTAAGCCTCTTTAGTACCTTATCCAAGTATGTGCTCTGACTAAGTCCAATTAGTCTCTTCTTTCCATCTCTCAATATTCTAATCCCAAGAATATAGGCAGCTTCTCCAAGGTCTTTCATTGCAAAACACTTTCCAAGCCAAGACTTAACCTCTTTCAAGGTTGGAACGTCGTTACCAATGAGTAATATGTCATCGACATATAACACCAGAAAAGTTACTATACTCCCACTAGCCTTGATATACACACAAAACTCATCTTCACTTCTAGAGAAACCAAACTCTTTGACTTTCTCATGGAAGCAAAGATTCCAACTGCGAGATGCTTGTTTCAATCCATAAATGGATTTCTCAAGCTTGCACACTCTATTGGGAAACTTTGCATCAACAAAACCCTCTGGCTGACTCATGTAAACATCTTCAGCCAACTTCCCATTAAGGAAAGCAATTTTGACATCCATCTGCCAGATTTCATAATCATGAAAGGCAGCTATGGCGAGCAATATCCTAATAGATTTAATCTTAGCCACTGGCGAAAAAGTCTCATCATAGTCAACCCCTGGGGTTTGAGTAAAACCTTTTGCAACCAGTCGAGCCTTGAATGTATGCACATTCCCATCCATGTCTGTCTTCTTCTTGAAGATCCATTTGCACCCAACTGTCTTGCGACCTGGTGCACTATCAACCAAATTCCAAACTTGGTTGTCATACATGGACTTAATCTCGCTGTCCATTGCCTCTTTCCACTTGGAAGCCTCTGGGCCTGCCATTGCTTCCTTATAAGTGACTGGTTCATCTAAGTTTACCAGTGTTCTGTCACTTATGAATGTGTCACCATCTGAAGTAATATGAAAACCATACAACTCAGGTGGCACACTCACCCTAGTGGATCTTCTAAGAGGTAATGAGTTATCAATTGGTTCAACAGGAACTGTTTCCTCTGGTTGAGTGCTAGTGTCATCTAAGGTTCCTTCATTGGCTGAATCTTGAATTTCTTCAAGGTCAATAGTGCTCCCACTGTCCACTTTGAATATGAGCTCTCTTTCAAGAAAGACTCCTCTTCGTGCTACAAAGACCACGTTTTCACTAGGCCTGTAGAACAAATATCCAAAAGACTGCTTTGGGTAACCAATGAAAACACATTTTCTCACTTCTAGCTGCTAGCTTGTCGTGAGTCTCTCGTCTTACGAAAGCTTCACAACCCCAGACTTTAATGTGTGCTAACGAGGGAACTTTCCCTGTCCACATTTCGTGAGGTGTTTTGGCAACCTTCTTTGTAGGGACAAGATTGAGGATGTGGGCGGCTGTCTCTAAGGCATACCCCCAGAAGTGAATAAGAAGCGAAGCCCGACTCATCATAGAACGAACCATGTCTAACAAGGTTCGATTACACCTCTCAGCTACACCATTTAACTGTGGTGTCCTAGGAGGAGTCAATTGTGAGACTATCCCACATTCTTTCAGATAGTCGTTAAACTCGATACTAAGATACTCCCCGCCTCTATCGGATCTAAGTATCTTTATCTTTCTGCCCAATTGATTTTCGACTTCATGCTTAAACTCTTTGAACTTTTCAAAAGTTTCTGACTTATGCTTGATCAAGTAGATATATCCATATCTGCTATAATCATCAGTGAAAGTCACATAGAATCGATTAGCATCTCTTGTAGTTGATCTGAAGGGCCCACACACATCTGTGTGTATGAGATCCAACAGACCTTCACCTCTTTCACAAGACCCTGTGAATGGTGATTTTGTCATCTTTCCCAAAAGACAAGATTCACACATATCATCTGACTTTAGGTCAAATGATTCCAACACTCCATCCTTTTGGAGTTGGGCTATGCGTTTCTTGTTAATGTGTCCAAGACGACAATGCCACAAGCATGCCTTGTCTACACTATTAGACAAGTCAATATTAAGTACACTATTTCCTAGGCTATCAACACAAGTCACTGTTTCATACACATCATTACAAGGCAAAGCTTCAAACATAAAAACACCATTCTTATAAACAGAAATTGAACCATTCAAATCATTAAAAGAATATGTAAAACCTTGTCTGAACAATGCATGAAATGAAATAATGTTTCTCGTCATCTCAGACGAATAGCAACAATTTATTAAATCTAATCTAACATCATTACTAAGCAGAAGCTGATAAACTCCGATCTTGGTTACTGGTGAAGACTTTCTGTTTCCCATGATCAGGTTTATCCTTCCTCGCTCTATCTCCTCACTTTCCTTTAGACCCTGCAAATCAGAACAGATATGAAAACCACATCCTGTATCAAGGACCCATGAACGAGAAGATAATGAGTTATTAGCAGAAATAGTGTACATACCTGCCGAAGATGGCTTCACTTTGCCATCCTTGATATCTTGCAGATATTGTGGGCAAGATCTCTTCCAATGCCCCTTTTGGTTGCAGTAAAAGCAAACTGCCTCTTTTGGATCAGAAACATGGGGAATGGAACCATTGGGCTTAGCCTTTGGGCCATTACTAGATGATCCAGCTTGAGCCTTGCTCTTCCAGTTTTGCTTGGGAGGACCTTTCCTCTTTTTCCCCTTTCCCTGTCCAATAGCCAAAACAGGGGCACTCGTAGGTGTGGAGGGTATACTTTTACCCTTCATCCCTGCCTCAGCTGTCTGCAACAAGTTGTGCAATTGGGCCAAGGTCTGCTCAGTATTGTTCAAATGGTAAGTTAGAATAAACTGACCATAACATTCATGAAGTGAGTTCAAGACCATGTCAATGGCCAATTCCTCATCAAAGTGAATATTGAGCTTGACCAAACGCTCTATGTAGCGTTGCATTCTTTGCACATGTGACACAACTGACTCCCCATCTTTCATCTTGCAAGCCATGAGTGACTTGACTACTTCGAACTTTTCTTGACGAGCTCGCTTATGGTACTTTTCCATAAGGTCCTTGTTCATCTCGAAAGGCCAGTAGTCCTCATAGTACCTCTGCAGTTCTGGGGACATAGTTGCCACCATGATGCATGCCACTTTGGTAGCATCATCGTAATGTTTCTTGTAGGCAGCAAGATCTTCAGGAGTAGCTTCATTCTCATCAAGCTCTTTGAGCTCCTTTTCAAGAACATATTATTTGTTCTTGAAACGAAGAGCCATCTTGATGTTGCGCATCCAATCGTTATAGTTTGAGCCATCCATAACGACTTTGGAGGAAATATTGAGCAAAGAGAAGTTTTGGTTGGAGGAGGACGAAGCAGAAGTGTTTCCAGGAGTAGACATCTGAAAAGAAAGAAAGTTTTAGTTAGATTTCAAGATACCTTAATAAAATAACCCAAAGATATAATATCAAGGTTAGGATCCAACTATGAAGATTCACAACTCAGAAATGGGATGCCGAGATCCAAGTGCAAATTTCATAAAGGTAGGTGAATGACGATTCACCAATTCCACCATTAGACGAAACAAACGAAGTGAAATTCCTAATTCTTTTGAGATACATTGAAACTATTCAATGACATGTTTTAATCTCAGATTATGCTCTTCTATTTGTGACTGGGATGCCGAGGATCACAAACAAGATGTGAATAACCATGCAAATGTGCTTGGTAACCTCATTGTCTTTATCATTAACTATTGATGTGCTGGTAAACCACACACGCTCCATCAAAATGACAATTATGAGATACCCATTACTACTCTTTATTAGTGCCTTTTAGTGTGCTGGTTAACCACACACGCTCCACTAACGACCAATAAAGCATAATGTGCAATTTCATGGATTAGCATACTTTTCACATTTTTCCTAAAGTAACTAGAGTTGGGATTTTTGAAAATAATGTTCTAGTACTTTTAATATCATTATACTTTTAATGAGAAGTAGTTGTCCTATCAAATCCGTTCTGCTAACGACCCTCCACTAATCAAGGAAGCGGTGGGTGAGAGTGGACACCCATTCAACTACCATTTTATAGGCAGTTTCCTTATACCCCCCTTATAGATTAGCTTCGTGAATGAGGCATACTAGCGATTTGACTGACCATATTCTTATACATATAATATTAAACCTTTAATTATAATATATATATAAGGTGTGTTTTAAAACTTTTTAAAACTTCAAGGGTTTATATAAATTTCGAAATTTAAGCTGTTAAATTCAAATTTAAATAAACCAATTAACTAGATTTAATATTTATCTATTAATTAACTATTAATCAAATTATTAAATCTTGTAAGGATTATCTAATTAAATTAATCAATTAATTTAATCCTAATCCTTATCCCTCTAATTTCGAAAAATAGGGTAAGGATAATTATCCAATTAATCTAATTAAGTAACAATTATCCAAAAACAAGAAACCCTAGTTATCCTCTTAGCATATTTCGAAATTCATAAGGGAGGAGGCTAGGGTTTTCAAAACCCTAACCCTAATTTCGATTAGGGTTCTTTGGAGGCTAGGGTTTTCGAAAAAACCCTTTGATCCAAAACCCTAGAAATCGAAAAATTGGCCTTTAGGGTTTAATAGCTATAAACCCTAATTTGCAATTCAACAATTGTAGCAATTCAATTTAAAACAACAATGTCTCTGATACCACTGATGGGTTTTATGTACAACAAATAAACTAGAAAACAATTCCTAAGTTCACATGCAACCTACTTTGGATCTATGTTTTAACTATTGAACATACAACTTTGAATTGCAAAACAAGAACCCTAGAGGAGAGAGGCTAATTTCGAAATTAACAAACTAGGGTTTAGAGTTTACATACCTTTCAATTGTTATAGCAAACAATTGATATTTCCTTGATCTTGATCTTGATCTTCTTGGAAGCTTTAGCACCACAAGTGTAATGCCTCTAATGGAATCACACCCAATGACTAGCAAGAAGGAAAGTAGAAGAAGAGAGAGGAGAGGGAGTATGCAATTTCGGCCAAGGTATTCTTCCAAAGAATCAGTACACAAAATGTGAGCCAGGAGGCTCCTTAAATAGTTGAGGGAACTAGGGTTTAGGGAAAACCCTAGTTATCCTTTGCTTAGGGCCTAAGCAAGACCCAATGCCTTATCTTGGAGCCCTTGGACGAATTCTCTAGGGTTTCCCCTAGGGTTTTCGTCCACCCCCTTCCAAGGGGGTTCTGGAACCTTCCACTCAACTATTAGTTAATTGCAAACTAGTCCCTGCACTTTATAATTAATTCTTTTAACCCCAAAATTAATTCTGATTAATTTCTGGCTAACAATTAATTAAACATAATGATTTCTAATTAATATATTAATCCATTAACATATTAATAAATCATTTATATTAATTTATTAATCTTATAAATTAATATCTCTCCTTTCATAATTTCCTTGTCCAGTTACTAGGTTGAGGGCAACCCAAAAGGACTGTGCTGCTATCAATTCAAGTACATACCAATTATAGTTATGGGCTTAGACACCTAATCCAACAATTAAGGCCCTCTCCCGGAACTTGGTAGTGATCTTTGCCACAATCTCTATAGTCTGAAGAAGGTCCTGAAACTCCCTCGCCAAATGCTAAGCCTCAATGGCTGGCGCGAACTCAGCCTTAAACCGGGTCACAACTCGTCCCACGACATCGTCTCCAGGGCCTCACCTCCCAAAGCGAAGGCTACCTCTTCCCACCAATCCCGAACTCTATCTTTCAGAAGACGAGAAGCAAATCTGACCTTCGACCCCTTGGGGCTGAAGCTCGTCATGAACGCATTAGCCATATCCGCTAACCATCTCCTACTGGCAATGGGGTCCTTCTCCCCAGAAAACCTGGGAGCTCCACAAGCACGAAACTCACGGAAAGAAAGAGTGCGAGTTCCAACGATAGCCATAACCTCAGCACGAAGCGAGCCCAAACGCTCATCTAAAATCTCTAGAATCCCCTCCTTAACTCAACCAAAGATCACAGGAGTTTGCTCCAAAATGTCGCGGGTGATCTCCGATGAGATGAACTCCCGTATCTGCTCGCTAATCGGCTCAATACCTGCACCTGACCCGAAACCAGAACCTGAACCTCTTCCCTGAGTGCTCATCACCAAACTGAAATACAACATGAAAATAATGAAAACATACTCTGGAATCCTTATCCCACCAGCTTCTTAGATTCTCCAAGATTCTCCCCGATTCGAGTATGAATCCTATGCTTTCAGTAATACGGGCCCAATATGTCACACCCCGGAACCGAAGGCGGAAGCGTTCTGGGGCGGAGGACGTCATACGTAGTATCACAACAATCGTATCATAGTAATCAAAGTAAACACAACCATTACATTGCATTATGAATATTTACATCTATTTGGAAACATAACTTGTACATATCATTATATTCAAAAGAGACAAAAGATAAAGACTGGACTTCAAGATGTTCCGTCTTCTCCAAAAGTGAGCGAGGGTACCTGTCTATCGTTGCCCTGAGAATACAAGCGGTTTTGAAAACGGGTCAGCATAAAGCTGGTGAGTTCATAAGCAGGTTTTTGTATTGGAAACTAGTCACTGAATTTGTAAAATTTATTCCTTTTTGCTATAGGTAAATATCGTTTTGTTATCGAAAACCTTCGTTATTGAGTTTAGAAATAGATATGCATGCTTCCCAAGAAAATCCCATATTTTCTAACATGTTCGTTGGGTACTAAATAAAAGTAAGTTTCATTCGAAAACTCTGTTTGCCACCAGTAGATAAGTAGTTTTATTATTCAAATAAAACCAAGAATTAGATCGCTGGACTCCCTTCCAGTAAGTAGATAGATAGTTTTAATAATTAAATAAAACTATTGAAAAAGAAATCGCGTAAACAAAGATTAGTTTTACATATTGTGAGTCGGATAACCATGCTAATTTGACCCGAGACCTTCTTGACGTTTCTTCAGACGTCGTACGATTACAAAATTTGTCACCACGGGCGTGCCCGCCCCACTGTAGCTAACAGTGCAGGTGTGGGATTGTCAGTCCCGAATAGATCTATTCATAAATTTCACGCTCTCCCTCCAGGAGACTCTGGTTATACTTCCGGAAAGGATTTATTGGTACCCCGAAAGGCAAAACGAAGATTATTCTCACAATCCTGTATTAACTAGTTTACGAGTAATTTAGTTGTTCTCGAGTTCGAAATCATTGATAAACGATGTGGAGTATAATAATTATACAAAATAATTATCTAGTAAGATACTCTCATTATTCGTATGGATAAACTAAATCGATCATAGTTTATATGTTTGACTTGCTTGGAGTTTGATTCTGAAAACTGATAATGAAATCTCCAAACTATACCTATTATAGTTTGATTGATAAGTTACGTTTATGAACATTTCGGAAAACTATGCAATTATGTTTAGAAAACGTCCCTTATTCTCCACATACTACAAAAGGGATAAAGTAACTAAATGTTTAACGTAAAACCATTGTAATTGCATTAGTTTTTATGTTGTGAAAACCTTTATGTTTGGCTTGTATTCCCCCCTGAAAACGTTATAAAAACTTATAAAAGCGTAGGGGTATGAACTCACAGTTTATCGTAGGATTCGGATGTACGATCGGTTTCGAGCACCGAGTGTCAATTGATGTTTTGTACACAAGTGGATCCTATTAACATATAATAATGATTACACGTATTAGATTAAGGCATTTCATGATAAAACACGATGGGAAACCACCCTAGGGACTTGGAAATGCTTGGAACTAAGTGTCGGAGCCATAAATGATCGGATAAAGGAAGTGTGCGGCCATCAGTATGTGTGTGTGGCCAGGGTGTGCGGCCAAGCTGTGTGTGCGGTTGCACACAAGAGTGTGCGGACGTACAAAGGATGTGTGTGGCCGTACACAGGGGTGTGCGACCGTACACTCCTCATTTGTGCCCGAAATGTCTATTTTGAGGTGTTTTTGTGCTAATACCAAGTCCTATTAGTGAATGAAGGCCAAAATCTTCACTTTGGAGAGCTTTTAATGTGTGTGCGGCCACCTTATGAAGGTGTGCGGCCGTACACCTTTAAAGGATGAAGAACACGAAGAACACTATGAGTTTTAGGCTTAGATTCAGGTGTCTTACCAATATAACGAGCTGAATGATGAAGTAGTTCACGTTTTTTAGGCCTTTAGAGTGTTCTTGGATGGAGTTTTTAGAGAGAGAAAGTAGTGAGAGAAAGTAGAGTGCAGCCAAAGGAAAGGAATGAGTGAAGGGGGTCTCCTTATATATATAAGGGGGAGTGTGCAGCTGGAAGGTGGGTGTGCGGTCGGCTGTGTGCGGCTGGCTGGCCGCACACTCGGGTGTGCGGCCGCACACACCTTGTTAGGTGTGTTTGGCCCGTTTTAGTGATGCTACACACATTCTCACCCTTCCTTAGACTCATATCAAGGTCATACTAAGTCTCAAGCACACATATAGACTTAAAACTTCATTACAAAATAGCGAAACGAGGCTAACTTTGATGAAAATGAAGAATGTACACGTTAGAATTTCGGGTTGTCACATCATCCCCCCGTTAGAGGGAATTTCGTCCCGAAATTCGAATATAGAATACAAATCATGAGTTAGGGAAAGAGATGCGGATATTTCTATGTCATCTGATCTTCGCGTTCCCAAGTGAATTCAGGTCCCCGCTTGGCATTCCAACGAACCTTCACTATCGAGATGCGACTTTGTATTGTTCGCTTGATCTCCCTATCCATGATTTCGATTGGTTCTTCCACAAAGTTCAGATTCTCGGTGATTTCAATCTCATCGAGAGGAATAGCAAGAGTCTCGTCGGATAAACACTTTTTAAGGTTCGAGACGTGGAAGACGGGATGAATGCTACTAAGCTCTTGAGGTAAACGGAGTTTGTAGGCTACAGGACCGATCCTGGCGAGGATCTCAAACGGCCCAACCTATCTTGGATTTAGCTTTCCACGCTTTCCGAAGCGTATCATGCCTTTCCAGGGCGAGACCATCAACAGGACACGGTCTCCAACGTGGAATTCCAAGGGTTTTCGTCGTATATCAGCGTAGCTCTTTTGTCTATCTCGTGAGGCCTTCAGTCGTTCTCGGATTTGCACGATCTTTTATGTGGTTTCGCGTATGATTTCTGGGCCGGTAAGAGTGCTGTCGGGGACTTGTCCCTTGGCAAGCTGCGTGTCACCTACCTCAGCCCATGACAGAGGGGATCTGCACTTACGACCATATAGGGCTTCAAATGGCGCAGCTTTAATACTGGTGTGGTAGCTATTGTTGTAGGAGAACTCGATCAAGGGTAAATGGGTGTCCCACGATTTTCCGAAATCGATAACACACGCTCTCAGCATGTCCTCTAGGGTCTGGATAGTTCTCTCACTCTGCCTGTCTGTCTGGGGATGATAAGCTGTACTCATGTCCAACTTAGTTCCAAGAGCCTTCTGTAGTGACTGCCAGAATCTCGATGTGAACCTGCTGTCTCGATCGGAGATAATGGATACAGGTACACCGTGCAGTCGGACTATCTCTTGGATGTAGATTCGTGTAAGTCTCTCCATTTTGAAGGTTTCCTTGATCGGTAGGAAGTGAGCGGATTTAGTCAGCCGGTCGACTATCACCCAGATGGCGTCGTGCCCACTCGGAGATTTGGGTAATTTGGTGATGAAGTCTATGGTAATCCCCTCCCACTTCCATTCGGGAATTTTCGGCTGTTGGAGCATGCCTGAGGGCTTCTGATATTCGATTTTGACTTTGGCGCAAGTCAGACACTTGCCCACAAATGTAGCGATCTCTGCTTTCATGTTTGGCCACCAATATAGTTTCCTGAGATCGGGGTACATCTTATCCGAGCCTGGATGAACGGAGTATCTAGTCCTTTGAGCTTCGTTCATGGCGACTTCTCTGTAACCACCGAACGTAGGGGTCCAGATCCGGTCCATGAAATAATAGACTCCGTCTCCCTTGATCTCTAGGTTCTTATCCATTCCTCTCAAGGCCTCATCCGCGACGTTCTCTGGTTTTAGGGCTTCCAGCTGAGCCTCTCTGATTTGCGCGGATAAGTGAGAATGGATAGTCATAGATGATGCCTTCGCACTGCGACTCGTGTACTCTTTGCGACTAAGAGCATCAGCCACCACATTGGCCTTGCCGGGATGGTAGTGTATTTCGCACTCATAATCGCTGAGTAGTTCAACCCAACGCCGTTGTCGCATGTTCAACTCCTTCTGATCGAAGATGTGCTGCAGGCTTTTATGGTCAGTGTAGATAGTGCACTTGGTTCCGTAGAGATAATGTCTCCATATATTCAATGCGAAGACCACTGCTCCCAACTCCAGGTCATGCGTTGTGTAGTTGACTTCGTGTACCTTCAGCTGTTTCGAGGCATAAGCAATCACTTTTCCTCGTTGCATGAGCACACAGCCCAAACCCTGATTGGATGCATCGCAGTAAACAATGAAATCCTCCGTCCCTTCGGGCAGAGACAGGATAGGTGCGCTGCATAGGGCCTTTTTCAAGGTCTCGAACGCGGAGTCTTGCTTTTCACTCCAACAGAAAGGTACTCCTTTCTGAGTCAGAGTGGTTAAGGGTTTGGCAATTTTGGAGAAGTTCTGAATAAATCTGCGATAATAGCCAGTGAGACCCAAGAATTGGCGAATTTCTGTAGGTGTCTTCGGTGCTGACCAGTTCTCTATCGCTTTGATTTTGGAGGGGTCCACGTGTATGCCTTCTTCGCTTACCACGTGACCTAGGAAAGTTACTCTATGAATCTAGAATTCGCACTTGGAGAACTTTGCGTAAAGCTTCTCCGCCCTTAGAGTTTCCAGCACCAATATCAAGTGATGTTTGTGATCTTCCTCGCTTCTGTAATAGACAAGTATATCGTTGATGAATACGATGACGAACTTGTCCAGGAAAGGACGACACACCCGGTTCATCAGGTCCATGAACACTGCCGGTGCGTTGGTTAGACCGAAGGGCATTACTACGAACTCGTAGTGGCCATATCGAGTCCGAAATGCTGTCTTAGGAACATCACCCTCATGGACTCGTAGCTGATGGTACCTTGATCTTAGATCTATTTTCGAGAAATAGTTGGTTCCTTGGAGTTGGTCGAAGAGATCATCGATTCGAGGAAGAGGGTAACGGTTTTTGACAGTGAGCTTGTTCAGCTCTCGATAATCGATACACATTCGAAAGGATCCATCCTTCTTTTTCACGAATAAGATCGGGGCTCCCCAGGGTGAGGAACTCGGTCTGATGAATCCTTTGCTGAGCAGCTCATTGAGCTGACTAGATAGCTCCTGCATTTCTGCTGGTGCTAGGCGATATGGAGATTTAGCTACGGGGGTAGCTCCGGGGACTAAGTCGATGCGAAACTCGACTTGGCGTTCAGGAGGGATTCCCGGAAGCTCCTCAGGAAAGACATCAGGAAAGTTGCAGACTTTGGGAATGCTCGCAAGGTCTTTAACTTCCTGCTTTTCATTGACGACGTGGGCTAGGAACGTATGACATTCCTTTCGCATAAGTTTCTGAGCTTTGATGCATGAGATGATACGGAGGTTTGAACTAAGTTTATCCCCGTAGATTATGAGAGCTTCACCAGAGGGAAGGTTGAGACGGATGGCTTTTTCGAATCAAAGGATATCAGCATGATTGGGGCCCAACCAATCCATGCCGCTGATGACATTGGAGCTTTTTACGGAAACTGGCATAAGATCGATGGGAAACGAATGACCGTTCAGTGTAAGAGTACAACCGCGGATTATATCATTAGCGCTCTCCTTCTCACCGTTAGCCATCTCGACGATGAATGTTTCATATAAGGGTTGAGGTTTATGCTTTAGAAAATGTTTGAATGCATGACTAACAAAACTTCTTTCAGCACCAGAAACGAAAAGAATGCATGCATAAGAGTTATCGAGGAGGAACGTACCCGACACAACAGTAGGGTCAGCCAAAGCCTCATCTTGCCCCATAGATAGTACTCTCCCGGTGTTGCCAGTTGTTGCTGCCTTGGGGCAGTTTCTCTTGAAATGCCCGACTTCCCCACAGCCGTAGCAGGCTTGACCAACACCTGCTCCAGAGGCCTGATCGGTTGGTTGGACTGGGATTCTGCAGCCTCGAGCCAGGTGGCCCTTTTTACCATAATTGTTGCAGAGCATCTCACGACATGGACCAGGGATGCGGTGATGATAACTGCACTTATTGCACCAAGGGAGGGTACCAGTATACCTACTGGTAGGTGCTTGAGTTGCAGGAGCAGCGACAGGGGTAGTAACAACGTGAACTGCTACCGTATGTTGCTTCTTTGAGGGCTCCTGCGAAGACTGGCCCTTTTTATGTTTCCAAAATTTTCTTTTCTCACCACTCCCTTTAGCCGGTTCAGGAGTGGCTATCACTTCATCGAGATCGACCCCATGATCGATCAGAGTCTGCGCCAGGCACTTGGCGCTATCAAATGTAGTTGGCCGAGCGGCCAAGACGTTTCCTTTGGTTGGCTGGGTCAGTCCCCAAATGTATCTTTTGACCTTTTTGCTTTCTGGAGCGACCATCCCCGGACAGAGAAGTGCTAGGTCTTCGAACCTAGAAGTGTAAGCAGCAATGTCGGAACCCTTCATCTTTAGGTTCCAAAGTTCGTGCTCCAGTTTTTGCATTTCGCCCCGTGGGCAGTACTCAGCTAGCATGAGCTCCTTCAAGCTCTCCCAACCCATAGCATTTGCTATTGGCAGGGTTAGGGACTTGAACCGACCATTCCACCAGGTCAATGCTTTGTTGGTGAAAGTGCAAGCGGCGAATTTCACCTTGTCGGCTTCAGAACAAGAGCGGATTTCGAAGATGGACTCGGTCTTTTCAATCCATCGAGTCAGGGCAATAACACCTCCAGTGCCATCGAATGGAGTAGGTTTTGCGTTCATGAAGTCTTTATAGGAGCACTCCTTCTGGTGCCCTTGACTCCTTTCAGGATGAGTACCACTTCCCTGCCCGCCAGATCCACTAGAATTTATCTGTGACATCGCGGCAGCCACCGCAGCAGTAACAGCCGCTTGAAACATAGCGGGATCGAATTGAGGTGGCGGTGGTGGTGGAGCATCGTCATTTCTTCTGATGGGTCTTCTTCGAGGAGGCATCTTGTTATAAAATGAACAGGAAGATGAGGATGGTAAGTCCTCTGAATTGAATCAAGAGATATGAAGCAAAAATATCTTACTATGATAGCTAGAGTGTTCTACTAAGCGATAAGCAAGGAAAGGCTACCAGTGTAAATAAATTATCGCTAAAAGGAATGAGTAGCAACACTTGGAGGTGAATTTTTGCGATGAATTTGACTTTAGTAAAATACTCCTATAGTATTTTAAGTTTGATTGTTTCGTTCTTTTGATGTATTGGAGTATGAATACTTGGTAAGTTTTAGGCCTGTAGCAACACTACAATCACTCCCAAGCACATGTTGGTCATGTCTCGAATGAATATAGTTGATCAGGCTATATTGACCCTAGACATGATTACATAACTGCCCAGGTTTAACCGCAGTGTTCAACACCCAAATACTTTTGGTTTGTTCTATACAGGATACTGTTTCTGGTAAGTAGGTATACTTGTATACTTTTGTAAAATATTTATATTTTGAAAGTATACTTTTAGTTCAGAGCACCTTAGCCCCTTAGTGTTTATAGTTGTATACCATGTAAGGTTCGGTATACTTATTTCACTATAAACAATAGCTCTGATACCAATCTGTCACACCGCGGAACCGAAGGCAGAAGCGTTCCGAGGCGGAGGACGTCATACGTAGTATCACAACAATCGTATCATAGTAATCAAAGTAAGCACAACCATTACATTGCATTATGAATATTCACATCTGTTTGGAAACATAACTTGTACATATCATTATATTCAAAAGAGACAAAAGATAAAGACTGGACTTCAAGATGTTCCGTCTTCTCCAAGAGTGAGCGAGGGTACCTATCTATCGTTGCCCTGAGAATACAAACGGTTTTGAAAACGGGTCAGCATAAAGCTGGTGAGTTCATAAGCAGGTTTTTGTAGTGGAAACTAGTCACTGAATTTGTAAAATTTATTCCTTTTTGCTATAGGTAAATATCGTTTTGTTATCGAAAACCTTCGTTATTGAGTTTAGAAATAGATATGCATGCTTCCCAAGAAAATCCCATATTTTCTAACATGTTCGTTGGGTACTAAATAAAAGTAAGTTTCATTCGAAAACTTTGGTTCCCACCAGTAGATAAGTAGTTTTATTATTCAAATAAAACCAAGAATTAGATCGCTGGACTCCCTTCCAGTAAGTAGATAGATAGTTTTAATAATTAAATAAAACTATTGAAAAAGAAATCGCGTAAACAAAGATTAGTTTTACATATTGTGAGTCGGATAACCATGCTAATTTGACCCGAGACCTTCTTGACGTTTCTTCAGACGTCGTACGATTACAAAATTTGTCACCACGGGCGTGCCCGCCCCACTGTAGCTAACAGTGCAGGTGTGGGATTGTCAGTCCCGAATAGATCTATTCACAAATTTCACGCTCTCCCTCCAGGAGACTCTGGTTATACTTCCGGAAAGGATTTATTGGTACCCCGAAAGGCAAAACGAAGATTATTCTCACAATCCTGTATTAACTAGTTTACGAGTAATTCAGTTGTTCTCGAGTTCGAAATCATTGATAAACGATGTGGAGTATAATAATTATACAAAATAATTATCTAGTAAGATACTCTCATTATTCGTATGGATAAACTAAATCGATCATAGTTTATATGTTTGACTTGCTTGGAGTTTGATTCTGAAAACTGATAATGAAATCTCCAAACTATACCTATTATAGTTTGATTGAAAACGTCCCTTATGCTCCACATACTACAAAAGGGATAAAGTAACTAAATGTTTAACGTAAAACCATTCTAATTGCATTAGTTTTTATGTTGTGAAAACCTTTATGTTTGGCTTGTATTCCCCCTGAAAACGTTATAAAAACTTATAAAAGCGTAGGGGTATGAACTCACAGTTTATCGTAGGATTCGGATGTACGATCGGTTTCGAGCACCGAGTGTCAATTGATGTTTTGTACATAAGTGGATCCTATTAGCATATAATAATGATTATACATATTAGATTAAGGCATTTCATGATAAAACACGATGGGAAACCACCCTAGGGACTTGGAAATGCTTGGAACTAAGTGTCGGAGCCATAAATGATCGAATAAAGGAAGTGTGCGGCCATCAGTATGTGTGTGCGGTTGCACACAAGAGTGTGCGGCCATACAGAGGATGTGTGCGGCCGTACACAGGGGTGTGCGACCGTACACTCCTCATTTGTGCCCGAAATGTCTATTTTGAGGTGTTTTTGTGCTAATACCAAGTCCTATTAGTGAATGAAGGCCAAAATCTTCACTTTGGAGAGCTTTTAATGTGTGTGCGGCCACCTTATGAAGGTGTGTGGCCGTACACCTTTAAAGGATAAAGAACACGAAGAACACTATGAGTTTTAGGCTTAGATTCAGGTGTCTTACCAATATAACGAGCTGAATGATGAAGTAGTTCACGTTTTTTAGGCCTTTAGAGTGTTCTTAGATGGAGTTTTTAAAGGGAGAAAGTAGTGAGAGAAAGTAGAGTGCAGCCAAAGGAAAGGAATGACTGAAGGGGGTCTCCTTATATATATAAGGGGGAGTGTGCAGCTGGAAGGTGGGTGTGCGGTCAGCTGTGTGCGGCTGGCTGGCCGCACACTCGGGTGTGCGGCCGCACACAACTTGCTAGGTGTGTTTGGCCCGTTTTAGTGATGCTACACACATTATCACCCTTCCTTAGACTCATATCAAGATCATACTAAGTCTCAAGCACACATATAGACCCAAAACTTCATTACAAAATAGCGAAACGAGGCTAACTTTGATGAAAATGAAGAATGTACAAGTTAGAATTTCGTGTTGTCACACAATACTAACTTCCACAACTAAACCAACTGACGTATTTCCTAGGCTCTCCTAGGTTCCCGACCTCACCCCTGCGCTTAGCTGCTGAAAGGCCCTCAGCAATGTCAACTAACTACCTCATGAATATAGTCACATGCAACAGAGATCAGATAATCCTTCGAGTAAAAGACTCAACCCTAACGGTTGGACTCATACAAGAGCTGCACAATAGGGTCCGGTCTATCACTATGAGATTATTTAACCTTTGCGACATGCGACTTAACATATTCACATAGTTGTTGATCCATATTGCTAAGAGCCCCACAAAGCATAAGGCAAGCAACATTCAGGAAACGGAAAATCTAACCAGCATACACTAATCAAGCCATCCCATCCACATATCTGAAAACCATACTAGCATGCAATTCTAAAATCTCAAACAATCAGGCATAAGCTAAACAAGCCATCCTATCACCGACTGATTAGTACTAACATGCAAGTCTACAAGCTCATAGAGGCTTACAAAGGCATCTCTCCTAGATCCTTAGCCCTAATCTAGCATGCGGTTCTCATAACGTACGACATAATAAACATGTATGGGTATTCTTGGAATCACTTACTTGAGCGCGAACGATTGCACGCATCACACCCCTTTCTTTTGTTAGAAAACCCTTTAATAAATATTCATTTTATGAAAATTTTACCAAACCCTCAATTTGAGTTCAGATACACCCAAGAGTATGTCTGAATCCCTCAAATCAATGCTCTAATACCAACTTGTAACGTCCCAAAATAAGACCCAAATTTTTCATTTTTAAATTAATAAAACCATTATTCCAGAAACATCATCAAAAAAATCCAAATAAAACAAATGTATCAATCATCACATCATATCAGAGTAAGTCACTAAAATGTGGAATGAGGTGGTGTGTACTCTGCAATCATCCCGAACTCTACCATTTGAAAACCGAAATACCTGAAACATAAACTGAAAACCATATGCACAAAGATTAGTGAGTTCCCCAAAATACCACATACCAATATATACATTTGACATGGACTACCCCCATGGTCTTTTCCTTGAAATGCTATGGGCTACCCACATGGTCTGACATCCAAGTCTCATGGACTACCCCCATGGTCTTTCCTTGAAATACCATGGGCTACCTGTGACAACCCAAAATTTCTATCTTGTACAACACTTGAACTCAATCAAAGTCAGACTTGTTCCTGCTATCTTCTAGCACTATTTAGGGTTTGTTTGAGCATTCTAAACCTAGTACATCCAAGGAATGAGTGATAGGAAGTGTCTGTTGAAGTTCAAAACCATCAATCAAGCCATAAACCCCTTTCATGAGGAGTTTACGGCCATGACACATGAGTTTACGGCCGTAAACTCATGGTGTCCGTAAACTCTTGGCTATATATGTGATACTTGGCCATTTTTCAACACTTTTACCATTTCCAAGCCAAGAAATCGGGTTTTGCTCTCAACTATCATCAAGGATCTTCATTTTCTTCCAAAAATGTAAGTGTTTTATCCCTTGATTAGTTACTACATCTTCTTATCTAGCATAACCCCTTTGATTCCATCCATTAACATCACATTTTGGGTTAGATCTTCAAGGTCATCAAGAACACCAAGAACACGCTAGTGTTTTGGTCCAAAATCAACATTTTTTAGCTTCTATATCGTAAGCATTACTTCCCTATACTTGATATCTAGTAAGAACTCATGCTTAGCACCTTGAAATCATCCAATATCCATGATCAAAGAGAGTTTATGGCCAAAAGCATCTCCCTTGGCCGTAAACCCTTATTAAAGGTGCAAATGTGGTCATAGCTTTTCCTAGGGCTTGGACTTAAGGCTAGAACAATTCCTTGTGGATTGTAAGACCTTAAAACACCTTTTGGGCACAAATCATCATGAGTTTACGGTCGTAAACTCATGAGGCCGTGAACACATGGCCGTAAACTCTTGTGGCCGTGAACATATGGCCGTAAACACCATAGTGTGGCCTTAAACTCCTTAGATGCAATCCTTTGTGATTATAACACTTCTATATAAGTGTTTCCTAGTTCCTAAGTTGTTTTCCTTACATGATTAGTTGTTTAAACACTAATTATATACATATATGTGTCATTATATGCTTATTAGGATCCGTGTGTGTGCTCAAGTCTTCACTTGACACCTAAGCATCCTATACCACTCTTTCATCCAAACCACTCACTACAGGTGAGTTCATACCCCTTAACTTATCTTTTAAATGATTTTAAATGCTTTTATGGGGGGGGGGGGGGAATACAAGTTGATCTATTATAGTTATTCTACCAATCACATGTGATTAATAACTATCAAACATATGGATTTTGTTACATTTCAAACCGTGTTATCAAACAAACTGCTTCAAATCGTTTTACCAACTCTTTTATATTCAAAACTCTTTATCAAACTCTTTCAAACTTATATTTTGTCAAATGCATATCTATATAGATATAGTTATATAAGTAGGATTGAAAGGAAATAGGACTGATAGCTCGCCTTACTTCCTGTTCCTTGTTTGGTTGTGGACTTAGGGTATCGGTTGTTTGTCCGAAGGTCGTTTGAATCTTAGTTATATATTATGTGTATGTATATAGATATAAAAGTCCTTCGTCCAGTTCAATACCTTTGGGTAGCAAAGGTATACAAACATGTTCATTCATACAAACAACATTGCTAGTAAACTATAATAGGTATAGTTTAGAATGTTACTAATACTATCACTAGAACAACGAAACATACAACGAGTCAGTTCATACACGAGTCAATACATACTATAACGAGAAACAATATTCACTATAAAGAGAAACAGATAGAGCATACTATCACGAGAAACAATACATACTACACACTATACACTAGAGAACATACTACATACTAGACAGAGAGAATACTACACTAGTACATACTATACAAATACAAGAATACTATAACATTAATGTGAGATACTACTTCATGGCTTGGCATATACTGCTGTGTCACGTTTTGTACCCAGAGTCTCCTGGAGGGAGAGTGTGAATTTGTGTATAGATCTATATGGGACTGACCCTCCTACACCTTGCTGCTAGCTACAGTAGGACCTGCAGGTCTGCGGGTAACCAATGTCATATCATTTCGACGTCTCGAACGTCGTGTTTTACTGGTCAATCGAGTATGGTTACAATCATATCACATTTTACCTTAATTAACTAACAAGTTTAAAGGTAGTTAGTACATTAGTAGTTATCTAGATAAAACTACAGTACATCTTTATTTTTCCCATTTCATTCACATTGTGATCTTCTCACATAAACGGTATTGAGAAACTATATTTTGGTAATGATAGTCATACTTTGGGAAAACTCATACTTTTACAAAAGAACAAACATAGAGAACAGTTGGGTCTTGGTAGAAGACTACTTTAGTAGAAAATATAGGATTTTCTAGGAAGTTTACATACATTTACATCAAATACTTACAAACTTTTACGTCAAACATTTACAAGTACATTCTTCAAACTTATCCAAACAATGACACTAAAATACTTATGAACTCACCAGCTTTAATGCTGATCTACGCTTTCAAAATTACTTGTATTCTCAGGTCGCCAATAGACAGGTACCGATAGCCAGGTTTGAGAAGATGGAGCACATTTAAGATTCATCTTTTATTTTGATTATTCTTTTTGGTGTCTTATAAACTTCAAAACACACTTGTATTAAAATTATTACTATTAATGCAATGGATGAAGTTGTTGCTTCTTTACTATTATGCATTGTTGTGATACTGTACATGACGTCCTCCGCCCCCGAACGTTTCCGTCGTTCCGGTTTTGGGGTGTGACAGATTAGTATCAGAGCATTGTTTATAGTGAATTGAGTATATCAACCCATAAAAGATATACAACTATAAACACAATGGTATTAAAATACTCTGACCAAGAGTTCATACTTTTAAATAATAAAATATTTAACCTAAGTATACATACATGCATTCATACTAAAATCAGTGTCACTAGGACAGAACAAAAGTATTACGATTGTTGGACAACGCGAGTAGTCTTGGGGACATATAATCAGATCTGGGAGTGATATAGCCTGATCAACTATATCTTTCCGAGAAGTGATTAGCATGTGTCCAGGATTGTTTGTGATGTTGCAACAAGTCTAAAAACTTACCAACACTACTACAATGAGAACATTAGAACATAACATAAACTTAAAATACTATAGCAGTATTTTGTGCTACTATAAGTACTTATGTGCAAACTAAAAAGGTCTTTATGAGTATGTCAATAGTTGTTGAGTGGATACGCTAAGGTTATATGTGACTAGGGTATTATAGACTTAGAATTTGTGATCTTTGCTTTACTTCCTGTTCCTTGTTTGGTTGTGGACTTAGAGTTAGGGTCACTTATTCGAAGGTCTATCCTGTTTTGGTTACATATGACTGGTATGCACTACACAAATGTTGGAGTAACTGATAAGGATCATCTTATAATTATCTTAATTAGTTCGTCTATTAATTATTTCTTTTACCCATATTCTCGCTTAGATAACATGGCTGGATTCCATATCCCCGGAGACCCGTACTTTCCCAACCAAGGCGACGGAGGATGGCTTGATGTTAAGCCTGAAGAGGAACTTGCAATTCCACTGGATGATGACCTTGCTGAGAACTTCCCGGAGGATTCTGACTCCGAGACAGAAGTTAACGATCAACCACTGGTGGCTCAAAACCCAAACCCTCGTCCGACTTTTCAAGGCCCGACGCCTCTGTGGGTGGAAAGTCTGAAGACCTGGACCCAAGAACAGGGCCAACCTATCCCGTACAATGGAGACCAAAGTTTTTACAATGTGAGCGAAGCAGGCTCCGTGGACAGGGTTCTGCCTATCCTACTCCGCAGAGTTGCTCGTAACGAAATCCAAGGAAGGACAGCCCTCCAACGCATTGCGGAACTTGATGCCAATACAGGGATCAACACTGTCCGCATTCGTCGGCTGGAAGATGCTCGTGAGAGAACTGAAAGAGACCGTAAGTCTCTACTTCAAGCACTGGCTGAGACTAGGGATGAAGTCATAGAGCATCGCGTGCGCCAGCGAGTGTACGAGCGACACCTTCTTGAAGTGGAGCGTCTGATGGATGATCTAAGGGTTCGCCCAAGGGGTTCCCGCCATCAGTAGGGGATGCTCTGCTCACCCCCTTTTCTTTTGAATTAAGGATTAGCCTTCTTATCTATGCTCTAAGTAGCACTTTTTCCTATAAATTCCTGTTATTTAGGACTTTGAACTTTCAGTCGAATAGGTCTTATTTCTGTCAAATTTTCTTAATCTTGGTGTGATGTAAGACCTACTTCTAGGTCATTTTTCCCAAACTTGTTACATCTGTAATGTTGGGGTTTGAGCATTCTAACACTCCTATGGTGTACATGCAACCCTATAAACCTTGGATCTATGTTTTCTCTATTATACATGCAAATATTAACTATTCCAAGGTTTCATCCTAACTAGCATATTATGAAGCACCTATACTACAAAGTTCTAGTTAGATGACATACCTTTTGATGTAGCTTGATGTCTTCAAGCTTTAAGAGCTTAGCCCCAATAGTGTGGAAGCCTCAAATGGAATCACAAATCACCATAACACCTTGGAAGAACTTGAGAGAATATGTATGCACACTAAAATCGGCCCACCCTTATTTTCACACACTTGTCCCAATTTTGTGAGCCAAGGACCCCTTTATATATTATGGAGGATTAGGGTTACATCCATGTAAACCCTAATACCCATGACCTTTCATTTACATAGGATCCATGGGTTAAAAGCTCCATGGACCATCCATGAAAGCTTAGCCCAACCTAAATGAACTTGGCCCATTCCATATATATAAGAGTCCATATTTAATTAGTTCTTTTTGATCACTTAATTAATTCTAAATTAATTCTTGATCAATACTAATTAAATAATATGATTCCATATTAATATATTAGAACTTATAATATATTAATATAAATCATAAATATACTATTCTCAAAAGACTATCCATATAAATTGTGCCGGTGAAGTGCAACCCAAATGGACCATGCCAAGTCGGGTCAAGTACATACCAATTTTAGTTATGGACTTAGACATTAATCCAACAGTCTCCCACTTGGATAAGTCTAAAACTATTATTAAGTATGACTTCAAAACCTAACTGGCAATCGTAGCTCTTAAAGCCGTTGTCGAACTCTGACCTTGTCAATGACTTGTCTATTAGATAAGGGATCATATATTCCTCCATTCTAGATATCATATGGACTGAGACATGGATTATAATCATTCTCTCTGTCCATTTGTTGTTTCCCGATTTTCGATTTATGATGACTGACTGATTGAACAAATCAAATCAGTCCTGGCTTGGCCAAGCACTCACATGTGTCATCGCTAAATCATCGAGGGGCCCACAGATATCGCTTTTATCCCAATGGTAAAAGGAATGGATAAACTTCGACTCATATGGCTTGTTCTACTACTTGTTGAATCATACACAAAGGCACGTTTTATAACATCGAGTTACCAAATGTGTTTTCGTGCAATCAATGTATAACCAACTCATAGTAACAACTCATATCTCTAGGTTTGAAGAATATAAGATATTATCGTCTCATGATCACTCATGATAAAATCCATGAAGTGATTCAAATGAGCGCGGGTTGAATCCAATACTCAGAACTTATGAGCACGCATGAGTGTTGTAGCACCACTTTGTCCACCAACTTGGACCTCTACAAACCAACCCATGACAGTCTTGATTCATATCTACTTCCAACATATGACCGACTGTGGATGGTTTGAATAACTTAATCATTCAGGAAGAGCGACTTAGTTATTCTGGAACTCAAAACATGCAAAGTGAAACACAAGAATAAATGAATCAAATATGGTATCAAACCCTATGAATATAAATAAACACTTTTATTTATCACCATACTGATTACTCATTATTCATTGTTTCGGTTTTATCAACTTTATACTTGAATTAAAAACACTAGTTGTCCCATGCTCCAAGCATGTACACTATGTTTTTCTTAAACAATAGCTTTGCCATACACCAAGTATGCACTCTATGTTTGTCTATGATCCTTACTTTGTGAAATAAACCAATTGAACATAATTTCAATGATTTTAATTTCACACTCCCAAATCCTTATCGAAAAATGTGAGAATTTCAAATTCCTATCATTTATCGAAATCTGTTTAGATTTTAAACTTATATGCACTGACCCTCTTGTAATGAATATGTACAAAGTCACAAAGACTTGTCAACAGTCATTATAAGGTATTCCAATGGAGATCAACTCCATGGAAACTAAGTCTCATATTCAAAGTACATTGCTTTGGACATGCTTCTTGCATTAAGTTTTCTAATCTTACACAGATAACTTCCACCTATGGCGACAACTCCATATTCTCATTTTGACTATCACTTCTGAATAAGAGATGCCTCTTTTCAGAATATGTCAATATGGTCCTTCCAAAATTAGCACTATACTTCCAACTGTCCCTGAGCAACCAATCTTTGGTAAACCTCAGATTGTCCTCGACAATTGCTTAATCATTTTAGTCATATCCAATTCTAGACCTTTTCCCTTCTTAATGCCTCTGGGCATTTGGAAAAATTTAGAAATGACAAATATTATAGCACATGCAATCGATCCTGTACCCAAAGCAAATGGTACACGATTCATGATGTCTCACATAAAGACATGA
This sequence comes from Lactuca virosa, assembly GCF_052849685.1. NCBI lineage: Eukaryota > Viridiplantae > Streptophyta > Magnoliopsida > Asterales > Asteraceae > Lactuca > Lactuca virosa. The sequence goes on from NC_136430.1 coordinate 138,610,184, forward strand.
TTCTAGACCAGTCTTTTGCTACAATATTTTTATTTTCCATGTTTTCAAAACTTGACTATGAAGAGGGATGCCGTAATCGTAATCGAATTTTGAGAACGCAATATATAGAATTTCCTTAAGTTGAACCAATCCAACATGAAATTCATATATATATTCTTGACTAAGGATGATTAAGGTCTCAATCTAAGCCTTTAGAACTGATGATTAACATTGCTAACTTTTTCAATCCCTGCAGCCTCACGAATTGAAACTTTTGTTTTCTATAATTAACATTGCTAACTTGCAACACTGACAATAATTATCATTCTCCCACTAACATGATGATTATTAGCATAACACTTATTCTCCCACTAGCTTTGACATGTACTCAGAAATCACTTGGACTTCTAGAAATTAATACTTTATTGACTTTCTTACCAAAGTTCAGATTTCTGATACGAGATGCTTTGATAAAACTTTATCAAAATCATACACCTTTCCTTAGATAGCAAGCATGTGTGTCTAAACAATTTCAGAACTATGAAAAGGGATGCCGTAATCATAGTCTCAATTGTTTAGACCTTTTGCCATCTGCTTCAAATCTAGTTGGTGGAAGTGTTTCCTCACCATCATTTTCATGAATCGGAGAGAAACCTTATGACCCTTAGATTTTATGGTGTATGTGTTCTTATCCATGTGAATCGTCAAAACCATAGTCACGAGACAAGGATAATGACAAATCCAAACTCATATGGACTGAACTTATGCAATCTTAACTTCTTGCCACCTGGGAGTACAGGGCCTGCCATTGCTTCCAAGTTGTTATGCAACCAATTGAGAACTTTCAGAACTCCTATGCAAAGCCAACTTTAACTGGAATGGGCACAGAATATGTCAACACGATAGGTTATAAACCTCAAGTCGTGTGCTAGTGAAGAACCTCAGGTTTTATTCTTGATTAGTTCTTGAAATTCTTTTTAGGATCTTTAAGACTCCCACTATCCTCTTGACATATAAGACTATCTTACCAGATATTCAAGAGATAGTGCAGATTCTTTATCAAGACAAACACTTCACACAATTGGCCTTAGTTGGTCTTTGTTTAATCCAAAACATCACAACTTACCAACTTCAAATGTACAAGAGTAGGACACTTTTACTCTTACATTTGACAAGTGTTATAAACCTTTCTTTAAGATATGTCACTCAACTTATAATCTTGGAGTATGACTCTAAGACTTGTTTTGAAACGAAGTATGACTCATCTTCTTGATTTAACCATTTCAAAAATTCATGACTCCTCTTCTTAGTCATAAGAATGCACTAAGATGACCTTTAGAGGACTAATTGTGATATGATTTCTAAATCATTAAGATGATCACAAACATGATACTAAAGTACTCTCCCATCTTTTCAGATTTGAGAAACTTTTATCTTTCTGCCTAATTTGATTCTTCCCATTCGTTCTGCCATACATTGAGACTTTTCCAATGTTTCAGAATTATACTTAAACTTGTAAGTATAACCATATTTACTAAACTTTAGTAAATCAAATAGTCTTAAAGAGCTTTGTGGTGGACATGACCAGTACACAAGAATGTGTACTCGATCCCTTTAGTCCTTCACTTGACTCACACATCCATGTGAACAAGTAATTAGTCTTGATTTTCCAATGCTTGAAAGTTCTCATTCATCATACTATTCAACTTGCGTGATTCCAAGTTTCGGTCCAATTGAAACTTGGGTGATGAGGAACTTTCCTGATTTGGTAAATTTAGACACTACCACAAATGAAAGAATCAAATCCATTTTCCAATATTGCTGTCAGTGGAATCATATAAGAACAATTTTCCACAAATGCCATTGTAAGGATACTTCAAATAAATAAAATCAAACAATTTTCTTTTATTTTAAAACTTTGCGGAAAAACTTATCCTTACAATCCACATGGAAAATTGTTGTTATCTATTCCTTAGCAATATATCATAACTTCTTAAGCAACTGCTCAAAATTCTGATGCGATCGAAATCCACCTTCGCGATCAGAATCAGCATATACTTCCTTTAAGATTTCTCTCTATTCTTTGATTCTTAAAACATCAACATGTGACCCAGTCACATCATGTAATGAGGATCTCAGAATAGAACTTAACAGAGTTAGATAATGGGCTCTACCTGATGTAGAGTCAAACTTACTGACTTTAACATTCTTAGGTAAATTTGGCAGCTTTGCAATCAATGCCCCTTCCTTTGGCAAAATAAACATATGGACCCTTTGGTAATGGGACTATCTCAGACTTAGCCTTTCTCTTTACCATTTGGTCAATCGGGTTGACTATGGTCAATCCCTTTCCATTGGGAAGAGAATGCTTTTTCTGGATTTCCAGTGTCACCATTGTCACTGTCCATAAAGTTTTTTTGGGAAGTTGATCTTCTAATCAAATTTGCTTTACTATCGTTCCAAATCATTGCTGATTCAGCAGCACCAAGCAAATAGATATGATCATTAAGGTTCATGTCATAGTCTGTTTCATAGTAGTCCCAAAGGAACTCACTATGTGACTTAGAAAGTGATTGAACATCCAACTTTCTCAAGACTTTGACACCCAACTCTCCCGGCTTGTCAATATGTGACTTCATCTCTATGATGTGATCACACATAGACCTTGCTTGCCATTAGGGCTTGAGTGACCTTGAACTTGTGGTTTAGGGAGAATAATTGGAGGAGGTGGAGGAAGAGAAGTATGACTTCCATGAGCCAAACTCGGGAAGTCATATTCATTAGGAAAGCTTGGTTTGGTAAGATCATTGTTGTCTATACCAGACATCAACAATGGGAGAAATTCACGTAAAGTTGATTTAAGTCCTTAATATAACACCCAATATGATATATTAAGGCTAGGACCCAACAAACTATTTTATAACTTGGAAGAGGGATGCTGTAATCCAAGCTATAAAATATTTGAAGGTAGGTGAATGACGATTCACCAATTTCCATCAAGATAAACGAAATGTATTATTAGGTTTTAATTGGTTTTGAAACTCCTAGATTCTTTTGAGATTCATTGAACTTTTCAATGGCATGTTTCAGTCTCGGGTGTGCCCTTCAGGTTTTGTGACTGGGATGCCGAGGATCACAAAACAAGGTGTGAAGTAACCATGCAAATATACTTGGTACCCTTAATATTTACCCCTCAATCGATGTGCCGGTTAACCACACAGGCTCCAACGATACTATGATAAACATTAAGTTACCCTTTGCCTACCTTGTTAAGTCCAGGTTAGTGTGCCGGTTAACCACACACGCTCCACTAACAGCTTAAACAAAGTGCAAAGTGTAATTTCATGGATTAGCACCTTATTCACATTTTCCTAAGTAACTAAGATTGGGAATTTATAAGTGTTTAGTTACTTAGTATTTATCATTATACTTATAATAAAGGGAGAATTATAGTCCTTGTCCTACCTGTTCGGCTAACGACCCTCCACCGGTCAAGGAAGCGGTGAGTGAGAGTGGACACCTATTAAACTGCCATTTTATAGGCAGTAACCTTATACCCCCCTTATAGACCGACTTCGTGAATGAGGCCTACTAATGGTAAGACGACTTGCTCTTATACATATAATATATTAAACTTTTAATATTATAATAGTATAAGGGTGTATTTTAGACATTTAAAATACTTGGTGGTTTAATCTATTAATTAAACTATACTCTTAATTTAATTAAATTTAAACCATGTCATTATGGAATTATTAATTCTCTTTTAATTAAACACTTTAATTATCCATTAATAAAGTTCATAAGAGTTAATTGAATTATTCACTAAAAACATCATAATTCCAATTATTAAATTCAAAATTAAAACCATTTAATTAATTGTTTAAGTTATGAACCCAAGAGTTTTAGAATTCAATTCTTTTTTTTTTATCATAAAAAAACTTTTTCCGAATTCCAAAACTTGAGGGCAAGTTTTGTAACTCTTGAAAACTTTTGGATTCCATAACTTATGGAGTTAAATACTTGTTTTATGATGAAACTTTTCATGTTCCATAACTTAAGAACAAGTTATGGAATTCTTTAAAACATTAAGACCAAGTTTTGTAACTCCATAAAAAACTTTGAATCAATTTTTTTTTTTAAAAACCTTTTCATATCCATAACTTATGAAGGTTTCAAAAAACTCTTTAGATCAAACATTTAAAACTAAAATAATCATATCATTTTATCTTTTACTAAATTTGACCTAATTCAACTCATATAGCAAATGATTCAAATTTTACAAATAATTAGTTTTTCACAAAAACAAGTAATTATCTTAAAACATTTGCATCAATATAACAGAAAACAACCCATGGCTCTGATACCACTGTTGGGGTTTGAGCATTCTAACACTCCTATGGTGTACATGCAACCCTATAAACCTTGGATCTATGTTTTCTCTATTATACATGCAAATATTAACTATTCCAAGGTTTCATCCTAACTAGCATATTATGAAGCACCTATACTACAAAGTTCTAGTTAAATGACATACCTTTTGATGTAGCTTGATGTCTTCAAGCTTTAAGAGCTTAGCCCCAATAGTGTGGAAGCCTCAAATGGAATCACAAATCACCAAAACACCTTGGAAGAACTTGAGAGAATATGTATGCACACTAAAATCGGTCCACCCTTATTTTCACACACTTGTCCCAATTTTGTGAGCCAAGGACCCCTTTATATATTATGGAGGATTAGGGTTACATCCATGTAAACCCTAATACCCATGACCTTTCATTTACATAGGATCCATGGGTTAAAAGCTCCATGGACCATCCATGAAAGCTTAGCCCAACCTAAATGAACTTGGCCCATTCCATATATATAAGAGTCCATATTTAATTAGTTCTTTTTGATCACTTAATTAATTCTAAATTAATTCTTGATCAAGACTAATTAAATAATATGATTCCATATTAATATATTAGAACTTATAATATATTAATATAAATCATAAATATACTATTCTCAAAAGACTATCCATATAAATTGTGCCGGTGAAGTGCAACCCAAATGGACCATGCCAAGTCGGGTCAAGTACATACCAATTTTAGTTATGGACTTAGACATTAATCCAACATGTAATCCCAGTATTATTGGCAGATATCTAATCTATTAGAAATTAAGTATCCAATCATGTTTTCATCTGTGTTGTTGGGCTATGGAGAGTTAGTCCATGAGTCACTCTCATCATACTCTCTATTTAATTGTTATCAATATCTTCATCTTTGTGATCTTATAGCTACAAGATGCCTCCACGCCGAGTAACGAGGCGCACTACTCGTAATCAAACTCCACCTCCTCCTCCTCAATACAACCCAACAGCTATCCAAGCTGCTGTGAATGAGGCTGTTACGGCAGCCCTAGCTCAATTCAACTCAACCGGTACTAGCGAGAGTGGGACAAATGTGCCTCCCACCCCAACTGAAGCTCCAGCGCGCTCTAGAGAGTGCTCGTATAAGGATTTCACCAGCTACAAACCCAAGGCCTTCAATGGAACTGGTGGAATCATTGCCCTCTCACAATGGTTCGAGAAGACGGAGTCGATCTTTGAGATCTGCTCCTGTCCGGAAGGGAGCAAGGTAAAATTTACCGCTTGCACCTTCGCGAACCGAGCTCTGACATGGTGGAACAGCCATGTCAAGTCACTATCCCTTATAGTGGCAAATGCCATCGGCTGGGAAGCTCTTAAGGAGATGATGATCGAGGAGTACTGCCTGAGGAGCGATGTACAGAAGTTAGAGCAGGAGCTCTGGAGCCTAACCATGAAGGGCTCCGATATAGTCTCATACATCGCCAGGTTTAGCGATCTGGTAGCGCTATGTCCGGGAATGGTCCCTTCTGAGGCCAAGAAGGTGGAGAGGTACATATGGGGGCTGGTACCTCCATTTCAGGGGAACGTCCTAGCTTCTAACCCCACTACCTTCGATAGTGCCAAGCGATTGGCACAAAGGCTCATCGACCATGGGGTCGGAACCCCATCAACAAAAACAACCCTAGCCATCTCAGAACCCTCCAAAGCCGCCGACAACAAGCGGAAATTCTGGGATGACAAGAAGAAGCAGAAAGCTGCCAAAAAGCAGCAGGTTGTAGCTGTTCACGCTGCGATAGCACCTGCCGCTGCTGCACCGGTAAACAGTACGTGGGAAACTTGCCGAAGTGCAACAAATGCAGCTTCCACCACAACGGACCCTGCCGTGAAATGCAGTGCTCTAACTGCAACAGGAAGGGGCACACTGCCCATTTCTGCAAGGCTCCGACAAAGCCAATTACCCAAGTCCCCGGCGTTGGTGTTGTCAGGCTTGCTACGGTTGTGGCGAGGTGGGCCATTACAAAAGGAACTACCCGAAGGCAGGGAATGCCGGTGGAGTGGGAAGAGTTTTGGCTATAGGCCACGAGGAAGCAGTTGCCGACCCCACAGTGGTCATTGGTACGTTTCTCCTCGATAACTCATATGCATGCATTCTGTTTGATAGTGGAGCGGAGAGGAGTTTCGTGAACCAGAAATTTGCTCACTTACTTAAGAATAAATCGCATGCACTTACAGAACCGTTTACAGTAGAAATGGCTAACGGAAATACAAAGAGTACTAGCTGCATATACATAGGTTGTTCACTAACACTAGATAGCCATTCTTTCCCAATCGACCTCATGCCGGTATCAATTGAAAGTTTCGACGTCATAATAGGCATGGATTGGTTGAGTTCTCATCGTGCCGACATCATGTGTTACGAAAAGGTTGTTCGCATTAATCTGCCATCTAGCGAAACTCTAGTAATCTACGACGACAAACCCGGCACGAACCTTCGCCTCATCTCGAGCATTCAAGCCCAGAAATTCTTGCGAAAGGAATATCGCGAATTCCTTGCTCATGTTGTCGATGTGAGCCAAGAGACGAAAGACATAAAGAACATTCCAGTAGTACGCGATTTTCCCGACATCTTTCCAGAAGAACTCCTCGGATTACCTCTGCAACGTCAAGTCGAGTTCAGAATCGACTTAGTTCCAGGGGCTACCCCCGTAGCCAAATCGCCCTATCGTCTCGCACCAGCTGAGATGCAGGAGTTATCCAGTCAACTTAACGAATTGCTCAGCAAGGGCTTCATTAGGCCAAGCTTCTCACCCTGGGAAGCGCCGGTCTTATTCGTGAAGAAGAAAGACGGATCGTTCCGTATGTGCATCGACTACAGGGAACTTAAGAAACTAACCGTCAAGAATCGTTACCCTCTGCCTCACATAGACGATTTGTTCGACCAACTACAAGGGGCGAATTACTTCTCAAAGATTGACCTGAGATATGGGTATCACCAATTACGAGTGTTAGGAGAGGATGTTCCGAAGACAGCCTTCCGAACTCGTTATGGACACTACGAGTTTGTAATGATGCCGTTCGGATTGACCAATGCGCCCGCAGTATTCATGGATTTAATGAATCGGGTGTGTCGTCCTTACTTGGATCACTTCGTCATTGTCTTCATCGATGACATACTTATCTACTCTCGTAGTAAGGATGAGCATATTCCACATCTGTGTCAGGTCTTGGAAACACTACGATCAGAGAAGCTCTATGCGAAGTTCTCGAAATGCGAATTTTGGGTCCGAAGAGTCGAATTCTTGGGGCACGTGGTTAGTGAAGAGGGAATACACGTGGACCCTTCCAAAATTAAAGCCATTGAGAGCTGGTCAGCACCGAAGACGCCTACAGAAATTCGTCAATTTCTGGGCCTCGCTGGCTACTATCGCAGGTTCATACAGAATTTCTCGCGGATTGCGAAACCTCTTACAACACTGACCCAGAAGGGCGTGGCCTTTGACTGGGAAGAGAAGCAAGAGAAAACGTTCCAAACGCTAAAGCGAGCCTTATGCACCGCACCGATACTATCCCTCCCTGAAGGGATAGAAGTCGTCTATTGCAATGCGTCCAATCAAGGACTCGGCTGTGTTCTTATGCAACAAGGTAAGGTCATCGCCTATGCCTCAAGGCAGCTGAAGACACACGAGGTCAACTACACCACACACGATCTTGAGTTAGGAGCAGTGGTGTTTGCTCTGAAGATCTGGTGACACTACCTGTGTGGTACAAAAAACACTATCTTTACAGACCACAAAAGCCTACAACATATATTCGACCAGAAGGAGCTCAACATGAGATAACGACGATGGGTCGAGCTACTCAGTGATTACGAATGCGAAGTTCGTTATCATCCCGGCAAGGCCAACGTAGTAGCTGACGCCCTAAGTCAGAAAGAATACTCTGGTCGTAGAGTCAAATCATTGACTATGACTATCCATTCACATTTGTCCACACAAATTAAGGAAGCTCAGCTCGAAGCTTTGAAACCTGAAAATGTGGCGAGTGAATCCCTGAGAGGGATGGATAAGAACTTGGTGGTCAAGGGTGGCGGGGCTTTATATCTCGTGGATCGGATCTGGACACCGAAACACGGTGGTTTCAGAGACTTGATCATGACCGAAGCTCACAACACTAGATATTCCATCCACCCAGGTTCAGATAAGATGTATCTGGATCTTAAAAAGTTATACTGGTGGCCTAACATGAAAGCAGAGATTGCTACCTCGTGAGTAAATGCCTTACTTGCGCCAAGGTTAAGGTCGAATACCAGAAACCATCAGGTTTACTTCAGCAACCGGAGATACTTGAATGGAGGTGGGAGCGGATCACGATGGACTTCATAACCAAGTTGCCCAAGACAACGGGTGGTCTCGATACCATTTGGGTGATTGTAGACAGGTTAACAAAGTCCGCACACTTCCTGCCGATCAAAGAAATTGACAAGATGGAGAAACTAACCAGAACATACATCAGGGAAATAGTACGACTGCATGGTGTTCCCATATCCATTATCTCTGATAGAGATAGTAGATTCACTTCGAGGTTCTGGCAGTCGCTACAGAGTTCCCTAGGAACTAGGTTGGACATGAGTACAACCTACCATCCACAGACAGATGGACAAAGTGAGAGGACTATTCAAACATTGGAAGATATGTTGCGAGCCTGCATGATAGAATTTTGGAAGGCATGTGATACTCACTTACCCCTTGTTGAGTTTTCTTACAATAATAGTTATCACACGAGCATAAAGGCTGCTCCATTTGAAGCCCTCTATGGCCGTAAGTGCAGATCCCCTCTGTGCTGGGCTGAGGTGGGCGACATACAGTTAGCTAAAGGACGAGTTCCTGAAAGCACTCTCACAGGTCTTGAAATCATTCGGGAAACGACAGAGAACATCGTTCAGATTCGTGAACGATTGAAAGCCTCTAGAGACCGACAGAAAAGCTACGCAGACAAGCGGAGGAAACCGTTGGAATTCCAGGTGGGCGACCGTGTCCTATTGAAGGTCTCACCCTGGAAGGGCTTAATACGCTTCGGAAAGCGTGGAAAGCTAAACCCACTATATTTTGGTAATGATAGTCATACTTTGGGAAAACTCATACTTTTACAAAAGAACAAACATAGAGAACAGTTGGGTCTTGGTAGAAGACTGCTTTAGTAGAAAATATAGGATTTTTTAGGAAGTTTACATACATTTACAATAAAATACTTACAAACTTTTACGTCAAACATTTACAAGTACATTCTTCAAACTTATCCAAACAATGACACTAAAATACTTATGAACTCACTAGATTTAATGCTGATCTACACTTTTAAAATAACTTGTATTCTCAGCTCGCCAATAGACAGGTACCGATGGCCAAGTTTGAGAAGATGGAGCACATTCAAGACTCATCTTTTATTTTGATTATTCTTTTTGGTGTCTTATAAACTTCAGAACACACTTGTATTAAAATTATTACTATTAATGCAATGGATGATGTTGTTGCTTGTTTACTATTATGCATTGTTGTGATACTGTACATGACGTCCTTCGCCCCCGAACGTTCCGCCGTTCCAGTTTTGGGGTATGACACTACCCCTATGGTCTGACATCCAAGTGGCTTGGTCTACCCTCATGGTCCTTCCTTTAAATGTCATGGGTTACCCCCATGGTCTGAAATCCAGGTGCCATGGGCTATCCCCATGGTCTTTCATGCAAGTATCACAAAGACAACTAGCATTCCACATAACAAGTAATGGGCTAACATTGGTGCTTTCGACCCATGGACATAGTGAGAAAACTCACCTCAATCCAAGATAACCGATTACTCGAGTTGCTGCTTCTGGAATCCCTACATTGACATCAACCACTATATTTCATCAACAATCGACTGCAGTCCCAATCAAGGATTCTAGTCCAATAACCAAACCTTCAGGGTAAAAGTCTATTTTACCCTTTTCCTTACTTGCCAAAATCCAAAGACCAACCCACTAGCATCATAAGTCCAATCCCTTAAATGAAACCACAAGGCCCATTAAAGCCCAAATATCCAAATTGGGCCCAAACCCATCATGGGCCTAAGATGGCCCAATATCGTAAAATGCCCAAAATAACCAAAGGTTAACCCTGGTCAAACTTCTGGTCAATGATCCATGGTCAATGTGACAACCCGAAACTTTGTCCATTTCCATTATGTTATTTTCGTTAATAAAATTTCGAATTCATTAACTTTTCCGTCAAACTTCTTGGTTTAGAAAATGATCTAGTTTTACATAATTAAATTATATACGAGTCGGAACCAAAAATCACGCAGAAACCCGAATATCTCGAAAAATCAATCAATTCCGGCCTAAGTAAGTTTACAGCCGTAAACTCATTTACGACCGTAAACTCGTTTACGACCGTAAACTCGTTTACGGCCAGTAAAGAGTGGACCCCCACCATCGACCACAAGACCCCTATAAATACGAGACCTCCACCTTCATTTGAACATTTCTGGCCAAAAACTCTCTCCTCTCTCTAAGAACCTTGACCGTAAACACCTAAAAACACCTTCAAACTTCAGGAAACATCGAGAAACACCGTTTGGAGTCACTTCGAAACGTCTGGAAACGCTTATCTCTTCGAAATCAGCACCAGTGTTCTTGAGTTTACGGTCCATCTTCAAAGACCGTAAACCCTGTTCTTGAGTTTACGGTCCAAGCCTTCAAAGACTGTAAACTCTGTTCTTGAGTTTACGACCGTAAACTCACCGAGCCTTCAGAAACCGTAAACCCCAGTTCACGGCTGTAAACCCTGTTGATGGCCATAAACTGTCTGTCGACCGTAAACCCTTGTTCACGGCCGTAAAGACCTTTTAAGTGGTGCTTTTGGCTGAAAACCCACTTTCATCGATTCGATCAAGTCCCGGTAACATTCCTCAACCGAATACAAGTGTTCCTCTAACACTTTATCTAACGAAATGGCTAATTTAGATACATATATGTATTTATTTGATAATAGGATTCTGTTAAGTGTCACGTGCAACAACTCGAGGATCTTCATTTCAGTCAGCGTTTTCACGCAACAACTGTGAGTTCATACCCCTACATTTTCCGTATTTTTAATGTTTTCAGGGGGGAATACAAGCTAAACCTAAATGTTTTCAAAACTTATGCAAATCTCGTACTTTAACCCTTTTGTACGATGCTGAGCATAAGGGACGTTTTCACTAAAATTGCATAGTTTTCCGGACACGTTATTCACTATACATGCAAACTATAATCGGTATAGTTTGGGATTTTCTAAAACATATCAAGTATAGAAACTTTCACTACTAAACATATGCACTAAGACAGAAACCGTTTACAGTTTACATCACTACTTTATCACGGTATTCATAACTGTAATTATCACTACATACGGTATACATACGGATTTTCATTACGGTAGAACGCTACTACACTACATGTAAACTAGATTGTACGATACTATGAGGTGCTACTTCACTAATGTACCCTTAGGTGTATAGGGATAAATCCTACCATAGTATAACCAGAGTCTCCTGGAGGGAGAGCGTGAGATTTGTGAATAGATCTATTCGGGACTGACAATCCCACATCTAGACTGCTAGCTACAGTTAGGCGGGCACGCCTGAGATGTACAAATGTCATTTAACTCGACGCCTGAAGAACGTTGGAAAGGTCTCTAGTCATATCAAGCATGGTTATACGACTCACAATATGTATAAATCACCTTTAGTTTACAACTTAACACTCTTCAACAGTTTTATTTACATTAAATAGAACTAATACACACTACAACTGGAGAACTTTCAGGGTTTCAAACAGAAACGAACATACAATGGTTTCACGCACGAAATACTATTACATTATGATTAGCATTAGCTAGTCACATGAAGTAATAATTTCGCATATCACTACAGTTTTCAGTGACAAGCATTCATGGTTTTATACAGAATTGAAAACACTACATTTTCACTAAAGAAAATATCGAAATTTCTTGAAATTATACAAAACACTTTTACGAACTCATCAACGATTTTCACTACAAACCACCGCTTATGAACTCACCAGCTTTATGCTGATACTCTTTCAAACTGCTTGTATTCTCAGGAAATCAGTAGACAGGTACTTGCTGGATTTTCGAGGAACTGGAGCAATAAGAGTTTTATGTTTATACTATACAAAGCTATTGGATGTAATTCGAACTAAGTTTCAGACAAAGTTTCAAACTGATGTAAACATTTTTATTTAAGTATTCATTGTAATGGTTGTGTTACTATGATTGCTGTTATTCATTGGTTGTGATGCTACACATGACGTCCTCCGCCCTAGAACGTTTCCGCCATCGGTTTCGGGGTGTGACAGTCAACAAGTCAACATTTCAAGAAAAGTCAAACAGGCCGACTACGCCCCGCGTACTCAGCTGGTACGCCCAGCGTACTACCTTTGGGGCCAATAAGCGCAACGTACCAAATGGGTTTGCCCAACGTACTCCCTTAACTCCATCCTACTCCATTCAACGCTTAATCACTGAAGCCAAAACGTCCAAAGCTCAGATCTAGTTTCGAAACATGCCTTAATCCATAAAGCTGCTAACTTTGAGCGTTTGCATGGCTCAATGAGTCCCAAATCCAAGTTCTTACTTTACAACTTCATCAAAGAGGCTAAAACACATGCATGAGTTGATATCAACCATCAAGATCACATTTTTATGCATTTGGGACACCTAAGACGTCCAAATCTAGTGTCCAAACCCTTGGGACAAGCTCAAACTCATAAATACAAAGCAAAGGGACCAAAACCTCCCTCAAACAAGATCTAAGCAAAGAGATGTCAAGATCAAAGCTTTTTACCTTCAATAGATTGCAAAAGATGAGCAACTTCTGGATCTACAAGCTCCTTTCCATGTGATGATTCTTCAACAAGCTCCAAACTCTTCAAAGTGCACAAAAATACTCCAAGATTCTGCAGAATGGCTTAAAAGCTCCAAGATAATGGCTAAGGGTCGACTATTAGGGTTCAGGAGGCTTAGAGGTTGAAAAAAAGACAAGGCTCATGAAGAAATGAGTTTTAAATAGGGTCAAGAACCAAAAATTAGGGTTTCATGGCTGAAAGGAGTACGCCCCGCGTACCCCTTAGTATGTTTGGCGTACTCGAGAAACATTTGCGACCTTGGCTAGGCACTACGCCATGCGTACTCGATGAACCTTATTTTACGAAACAGGTTCAAATCATTTACTATGAGATGATTCGATCCAAGCTACAATTGACTTACCATATTTTACGAATAACAAGCGACTCCACACACGAGTCCCAAATCACTAATACCGCCTTGAGTTACCTCAATGCCCCCTAGCTGCTTTCCAAAAGCAGCCGAGACCTCTTGTGTGTCAACTAACTGAAACACTGGATTCCCGCCCGGTTGCTGAGTCAAGAGACACACACAGTCGACCCACGTGACTTCCAAATGAAAGCCTCATCTGGAAATAATTGCCCAAGCTAGCTTGCCACTTATGGCTCCAACCAATCATGTAAGCCTGACGAACCTGACGTCACAAAATCCAAAGCTAAAAGTGAATGCTACCTGACCAACTGTAGTCTTATATCACAACCGACCTTCAATGATCTACCACTTCCTGATTCCAGGCATGTTGTGGCCTCCCCACAGTCTCACAACATGACCCACCCTGCTCTAATCCATCTAAAAAATCCATGACTAATCATGGACTTGCCATGCCCTCACCGATACATAAGACCCAGTGAATGATACGACCCACCCCGCAATCTTACAACACTCCCACACTATCTGCCAACCTAGTGAATGCTACATGCCACTCCACAGTCTTACAACACTCCTATCTTGCCATGGCCAGTTCCCATGGTCTTACGGCTCATCGATCAATCCATCCATACTCGTCCTGCGTCGAACACACACCAGACTATGCGCCCAACCCGGGGCTCGGGTCACGCTTGGAACCCCAACCTGGATCCATCAAAACCTGCTATCCATCACCATGAAGGCGTGAACCAACTGCTGGAAGTTTCCTGAAATCCCAACTCACATAGTCCTCAATCCAGACGGCCACCAGAGTCGTCTTCCCTCCTAACGGGAATGTGAAACTCATCCAAGTTTCATGCCTGATTCAACTTCCGGAAAGCTAAACAATTCTCACCCACTTGAATTCGTCGAAGCTCTCCCAACATACCAAGTTGAAGAATTCCCAACCCATCTTACCCCTTATGATTGAACCGCTAACAACCTGCGCTTACCAATGCTAGTGTTCCATCACTAGCCAAAACCCAAAGACCGTACAACACTTGAAGACCAGATGGACACCCCTTGAACTCTCAGCAAATCCGACAACCCTAAATGTTTCCGATGATACAGCCACAAAATTTTTAAATCCTTTATGCCAGTGACAAGACCAAAACCCCAGCGATAGATTAATTTCCTGACACTCCAGTGACTAACCAAGCTCACGCGACTGCCACCACCATCTTTTTGCTACCGCTCCTTCCCTAGAAATGGTAGTGATTGAACCCATAAGTTCTTCCACAAATGACTGTCAACCTCCGTGATCTGGCCAGGCACTACGCCCCGTGTATACGATGAGTATGCCCCGCGTACTCGATGAACCTTCTACAACACTTAACTTCAATTAGCCATAACTCCTTCGTTCTAAGTCCGTTTCCGACGAACTTTATATCCATGGAAAGGTGAAGAGAAGCCCTTCACTTCTAACAACTCACCCACACCTTAAAACTTTGCAAACAAAAACCCAAAATTCATAAAGGCCCAAACTGCCAAATTATAGTTATACCCTCGGGCTCCGAAACACAATCGAACTCTTGGATTATCTAATCTATAATATTCACATCCGAAAAGGCCCAATTCCATTCTTCGCCAAGTCTCTAAGACTTATGGTAACCGAGTATTGGTCCACGACCCCGAATAATGAAACGATTCAAAACTGAGTGTTACAAATGCAAATCACAACCTTTTACAGTTTAAGTCACATGTTGGATGTGACCAAGTGTGAATGGATGCGAACGATCACAACCCATTCCAAGTGTTGAGAAGTGGCTGTGAAACCCGGAAGAGTTATTACGAATGCGAAGCTTGGGAATGTGACTGTGAATGGTTAGTTTTGGTTGGTGGATGCGAAAGTGCTGGATACGAAAGGGAAAGTGGTCAGAAGTCACGTATGCACGGGGTTTGCATGGTTTCATACGTCGGTGAGCTGGAAAATTATAGATGGGAATTTTTGATGTGAATAAGTCTTTCCACGGCAGTTTCCTTTATTTTTTTTAGTTGCCTTATTTTATTACGTTTGTAAGGCTATATAAAGCGCCTTAGTTGAACCTTTTTTAGACATGTTTTTGCTTACTGATTATCGAATAAAAAACCTCATTCTTTGAGTTGCTTACTCGTTCTTGATCAATTCTATATCGTGTTTTCTAGGTTGGTTAGAAATCAAATCAATAGGTCTTGATTTGTTTTCATTGATACTCAATCTATAGGTCTAGATTGTTTATCATACTATCTTTTCTTGATATCTTGTTGCACAAGTTACTTGTTTGTTCTTTCGTTCTTTATTTAATCTTGAATATTCTTCTACATTCTAAGTTATTAAAATCAATCCCTCCATACACGCATCATAAGTGGTATCATAGCATCAAATTTTGATTTTCCTGACGTTTGAGTTCAATTTTGTTCCGTTGATATATCTTGTTGTTGGTATTTGGAAGTCGCATCAAGAAGCCATGAATGTTGACAATCCAAATTTCATCAACGCCTTGCGTGAAGTTTTGTGTGGTTTGCAAGAAGGTGGAAAAAGGCGACAGCCTAGGCGTGGACAATTTAGGGTTGCTGATGATGTCAAGGTTAACGAGTTACCTGAGTTCGTTGGTGGTGTTGATCCTGAGGTTATTTCTATTGGGAAAGAAAGATCGACTTGATCTTTAAGTTTAAGGAGTTTAATGATGATAAGTGTTGTACGTATGCAGTTATTAAGCTGAGTGGAGGATCATCACTATTGTATGAAGGCATGAAGAATAGAAGGGCTCGCGAGGGTAAAGAAAACATCACTTCTTTGGAATATTTGAAGGAGAAACTTCGAAAAAGATATGTTTCTGCTCATCATAGATCGACCACTTATAAGAAGATGAAGTATTTGAAGCAAAGAAAACTAAGTGTTGGTGAATATATCAATGAGTTTGAGAAGTTGACATTTCTGGGGGATGTTGAGGATTGTGAAGAGCAAAAGATGGAACGCTTTACTAGTGGGTTGAATTACAACATAGCAGGTATTATGGAGCTTTATCCTTGTTTTTTTTATGCGCTTTGTAGTCTTAGTTTGAAGGAAAAATCACAAGGGAAGGCCAAGTTTATGGGAAGTTCTAGTGGAGTGACGGATAAACCTAAGACTTAGGTGAAGTTGGAAGCGAAGGCGAAAGCACCAGCTACTCCCGTTGCGAGGAGTTTCGTTGCAAGTCCAAAGGCGGGCAATGCGAACAAAGAAATAAGTTTATCTAAGGTTAGTTGTTTTAAGTGTCAAGGGTTTGGACACTATCAGAACGCGTATCTAAATAGAAGGGTGGTGACACTTAGAGAAACTGTTGCGATTCGGGTTGAGTTATTGGAAGAAGAATTGGTTTTGGACGACACTTTTGTTTCTAAGGAAGTTTCTGAAGAAGAAGAGGAAGAAGAGAAATATGAGGCACCAAAGAATGAAACAATGATGGTCCTTAGGAATTTACAAACTCAAGTGGTTCATGTTGATAGCGATCAGAGGGGTCAACTTTTTCATACTAAATGTCGTGTGAATGACCGATGGTGTAGCTTGATCATAGATGGTGGTAGTTGTATGAATGTGACTTCAAGTGAGATGGTTGCAAAGTTGGGTTTAGTTACAACAATCCATCCTAAACCGTATGCACTTCATTGGCTTGATGATGGGAATAAAATAAAGGTGACAAAACAAGTTCGAGTTGGCTTAACAAAGGGGTCATACGAGGATGAGATTGTATGTGATGTGATTCACATGGATGCTTTCCATATTCTATTAGAATGTCCCTGACAGTTTGATAGGTATGTTGTTCATAGAGGAAGGAGTAACGAGTACCAGCTGAAACACAATGGGAAGAAAACCGTGTTGTCACTCATGTCCTCAACAGACTTGTGGTCGATAAATAATAAGAAACCAAGTTTGACTATGTTGGCTAGAAAAAAGGAGGTGGAACAGGTTCTCAACAAAGGAGAGGATATTTTCGTTCTTGTTGCAAAAGAATACCCAATCATAGAGACTACGAAAGAAGGCCGAAAGTTAGAGACTGCGAATGAAGACCCAAAAGAGGTCGTGAATGAGAAATTAGAAGGTCCGGTTGCAAAGTTGCTCGTGGAGTTTTGTGATGTTTTGCCAACCGATTTACCAACAGGTTTACCACCAATCCGTGGTATTGAACATCAGATTGATCTTGTTCTAGGTGGTTCTTTACCATACAAAGCGGCCAATCCTTGTAATCCGGAGGAAACAAAGGAGTTGGAAAAGAAAATCGATGAGCTGATGAACAAAGGCTATGTTCATGAGAGCCTTAGTCCTTGTACCGTTCCATTCTTACTCGTGCATAAGAAGGATGGAACATGGCGAATGTGTGTGGATAGCAGATTAGTGAATAATATAACAATTAAGATATGTTTCCCATTCCTAGATTTGACGATATGTTGGATGAATTGCATGGGTGAGTGGTGTTTTCTAAGATTGACTTGCGAAGTGGTTATCATCAGATTCACATGAGAGAAGGTGATGAATGGAAGACAGCCTTCAAGACCAAGCATGGGTTATACGAATGGACAGTGATGCCATTTGGTCTTACGAATGCGCCTAGTACTTTCATGAAGTTGACGAATGAAGTATTGAAGTCTTTTCATGGGAGGTTTGTAGTTGTATATCTTGATATATAGCAAAAGCAAGGAAGATCATATGGTGCATCTACAAAAAGGTGTTTAAAACTCTTAAAACACAAAACATTTATGGGAAAAAGGAAAAAATGGTCGTTCTTGGCGGAAAAGGTGATTTTCTTCGGTTATGTTGTTTCCAAATATGGTGTGTCGGTGGATCAATCCAAGACCGAAGTAATTAAGTCGTGGCCTACTCCTACTATTGTTTCATAAGTCTGATCGTTTCATGGACTTGCTTTGTTTTATAGGAGGTTCATTCTGAGCTTTAGTACTATTATGAGTCTGATCCCAAGCTACTTGAAGAAGGGAGCCTTTGATGGGTTTTGAGCATTCTAACACTCCTAAAGTGTACATGCAACCCTAGAAACCTTGGATCTATGTTTTACTAAGATACATGAAAATTTGATTTTCCAAGGTTCTTAACCTAACTAGCATGGCATGGGGAACTTTGAAACATAAACGCTAGTAGAAGAACATACCTTTCTTGTTGCTTGGATTCCTTGAGAACCTTGTGAGCCTAGCACATCAAGTATGATGCCTCAAATGTTTCATACAACACCACAACTCTTGGAATAACTTTTAGAGAAGTCCATACTCACTCAAAATCGGCTACCCCTCTTGTTCTACACATAGTGCTGATTTTGGTAGCCCATGGGGTCCTTTTATAGTTGTGTCACAAGTAGGGTTACAACATGTAAACCCTAATTGACATGGCTTTCCATATTCCATGATCCATGGGTTTATAACCTCCATGGACTATCCATGGAGCACCTTATGGATTTTAGCCCAACTTAATAAACCATGGATCATTAGTCCAATATAAAAGAATGAATGATTTACACAATCAACCCCATATATTTAATTAGTCTCCTTTTGATCACCGAATTAATTCTAAATTAATTCTTGATCAATACTAATTAAATAATATTATTAATATATTAGAACTTATAAAATATTAATAAACCATAAGTGTCCTTTCTCTCATTTAGTCTATCCAAGTGTTGCAATGCCATGCAACCCAAATGGACCATGCCAACCGGGTCAAGTACATTCCAGAAATAGTTATGAACTTAGACACCTAATCCAACAGTCTCCCACTTGGATAAGTCTAATAACTATAACTGCAAGAATGACTTCAGGAACCGATCAACAATCGTAGCTCTTTCAAAGTCTCGTGGAACAGAGATGATGATGATACGTCATTTAAGATAAGTGATCATATAATCCTCTGTTCTAGATATCAGCCGGACAAATACATGGAACAATGTCGTACTTATTGTCCAACAGTTTGTTTCCCGATTTCCAATTTGTTTGACATAGAACTTAATCGAACACATCAATTTAGTTTTGACAGGGCCCGATACATAGGTCAAAACAAAATCATCGTGGGGCCCAGATATCGATTCTAATCCAAGAAGGAATAGATAAATTTTGACTCATATGCTTGTTCTACTACTTGTTGAATTATACATAAAGGCACGTTTTATAACATCGAGTTACCAATACGTTTTCGTACAATCAATGTATAACCAACTCATAGTCAACAACTCATATCTCTAGGTTTGAAGACATATATGATATTACCGTCTCACGATCACTCGAGATAAATTCCATGAAGTGATACAAGTGAGCGTGGGTTGAATCCAATACTCAGAACTTATGAGTCCTCATGAATGTTGTAGCAACCCTTGCTATGTCCAACACTTTAGACATCTACAAGCCAACTTCATGACAGTCTTGATTCATATCTACTTCCAACATATGACCGACTGTGGAGAATTTGAATAATATGATATACCATAACATAATTATTCTGGAAGTCAAAACATGCAAAATGAAATGATAGTAAACGATTGACAGAAGATAGCAACACTTTACTTATAAATAAACAACAACTTTTATTTATCATCAAATGTCAATTACACTTTACAAATTTCAAAGCTATCTAATTTTTAAAACTAATATCATCCTTTAGCCCTATGCACCTCACATGATGAATATGCTTACCCGTACCCAGTCCCTTCATGAGGGGATCTGCTGGGTTCTCATCCGATGATACCCTCTTTACCACGAGGAGTCCTTATTCTATTCGATGTCTGATGAAATGGTATTTTCTGTCGATGTGTCTGGATCTTCCGTGATCCCTTGGTTCCTTGGCTAAGGCAATTGCACTTTCACTATCATAGAAAATCTCCATAGGCTCCTTTATAGCTGGTACAACTCCAAGATCTCCAATGAAGTTCTTTAGCCATATAGCCTCTTTTGCTGCCTCGCTTGCTGCTATATACTTTGATTCGCAAGTTGAATCAGCCATTGTCTCCTGCTTGAAACTTTTCCAAATAATTGCTCCTCCGTTTAAGGTAAAGACCTAGCCTGACTGAGAGCGAAAATTATCCCTATCAGTCTGGAAGCTAGCATCACTATACCCTACTACTCTCAAGTCATCACTCCCACCGAGAGTAAGGACCCAGTCCTTAGTCCTCCGCAGGTACTTGAGAATATTCTTTACCGCAGTCCAGTGAGCCTTGCCAGGGTTTCCCTAATATCTTCTGATCATGCTCAAAGCAAAGGCCACATCAGGATGAGTACAAGTCATAGCATACATGATCGAGCCTACAGTGGAAGCATACAATACTTGAATCATCTCAGCTAACTCAGCCTCTGTACTCGGGCTCTGAGTCTTACTCAATCTGGCGTTACTCTGGATCGGTAACTCTCCTTTCTTGGAATTCTACATGCTGAACCTATTCAGCACCTTATCCAAGTAGGTACTCTTACTAAGTCCAATTAGTCTCTTACTCCTGTCTCTCAAAATCCTTGTCCCTAGGATATAGGAAGCTTCTCCAAGGTCCTTCATAGCGAAACACTTCCCAAGCCAGGACTTCACTTCCTGCAGAGTTGGGATGTCATTTCCTATGAGTAGTATGTCATCCACATATAATACCAAAAAGCTGACTATACTCCCACTAGCCTTGACATATACACAAGACTCATCTTCGCTCCTCGAAAAGAAAAACTCTTTGACTTTCTCATCGAAACAAAGATTCCATCTGCGAGGTGCTTGTTTCAATCCATAGATGGATTTCTCAAGCTTACACACTCTATTAGGGTACTCTGTACTGACAAAACCCTCTGGCTGACTCATGTAAACATACTCAGCCAACTTTCCATTAAGGAAAGTGGTTTTGACATCCATTTTCCATATTTCATAATCATGAAATGCAGCAATGGCTAACATAACCCTAATAGACTTAATCTTTGCTACTGGTGAAAAGGTCTCATCATAATCAACTCCCGGAGTTTGAGAAAAGCCCTTTGCAACTAGTCGCGCCTTATAAGTGTGTACATTACCATCCATGTCAGTCTTCTTCTTGAAGATCCATTTGCACCCGACTGTCTTACGACCTGGTACATTGTCAAGCAAGTTCCAAACTTGATTGTCATACATGGACTGTATCTCGTTGTCCATAGCCTCTTTCCATTTAGCAGCCTCAGGGCCTGCCATGGCTTCCGTGTAGCTGTTAGGTTCATCCAGACTTAGCAGTGTGTTATCACTGATAAGTGTATCACCTTCCGCAGTAATATGGAAACCATAGTAATGCTCAGGTGCATTCCTAACTCTCGTGGAACGCCTCAGAGGTACATAATCGTCATTCGGATCAACATGAGTTTCCTCCTTAGGTTGATTGCTAGGGTTTGAGGTTCCTTCACCACTTGACTCTTGAATTTCTTCAAGGTCAATTTGCCTCCCACTGTTTCCTTGGCTTATGAACTCTCTCTCGCGAAAGACTCCTCTCCTTGCTACAAAGACCACATTATAACTGGGCCTGTAGAAGAGATAACCAAAGTATTTCTGTGGGTAGCCGATGAAAATAGACCTCTCACTTCGAGGTTCAAGCTTATCATGAGCCTCGCACCTCACGAAAGCCTCGCAACCCCAAATATTGACGTGGTCCAAATTGGGAACTTTCCTAGTCCAAATCTCGTGAGGTGTTTTGGAAACCTTTTTGGTAGGGACTAGATTAAGGATATGGGCCGCAGTCTCTAAGGCATACCCCTAAAATGAGATTGGTAGCAAAGCTCGACTCATCATCGAACAAACAATGTCCAACAAGGTCCGATTACGCCTCTCAACCACACCATTCAACTGTGGTGTCCTGGGAGGTGTCAATTGTGAGACAATCCCACATTCCTTAAGATAGTCAAGGAACTCTGTACTAAGATACTCACCACCTCGATCGGATCGAAGCATCTTAATGTTCCTGCCCAACTGATTCTCCACTTCCTGTTTAAATTCCTTTAACTTTTCAAAGGTTTATGACTTATGCTTGATTAAATAGACATATCCATATCTACTATAATCATCAGTAAAAGTCACATAGAAGCGGTTAGCATCCCTTGTGGCAGTTCTGAAGGGTCCACACACATCTGTGTGTACAAGATCCAACAAACCTTCACCCCTAGCATAAGTACTAGTGAAGGGTGACTTTGTCATTTTCCCAAGTAAACAAGATTCACAACTATCATCCGAGTTTAGGTCAAATGACTCCAAGACTCCATCCTTTTGAAGTTGGCCTATGCGTTTCTTGCTTACATGTCCAAGACGACAATGCCATAATGATGCTTTATCCAAGCTAGTGGAAGAATCAATACACAACACATTATTTCCTAGGTTATCTACAACCGACACAGTTTCATATACACCATCACAAGGTAATGCTTTAAAATAAAGAACATTATTAAAGAAATCATTAATACCACCACATTCATTATCAAATGAAAAGGCAAACCCTTGTTTGTACAAACCATGAAAGGAAATAATATTTCTCGCCATTTCAGACGAGTAACAACATTTATTCAAATCTAAAGTTAACGCACTACTTAGCAACAAAGAATAAACTCCAATCTTGGTGACAGGTGTAACTTTCCTATTCCCCATGATCAAGTTTATCTTCCCATGCTCCACATTCTCACTTCTTCTTAGTCCCTGCAAATCAGAACATATGTGAATACCACAACCTGTATCAAGGACCCAAGAATTAGAATGGGGTGAGTTATTAGACAATATAGTGTAAATACCTGCATGGTTGGGTTTCACTTTCCCATCCTTAACATCTTGCAGATACTTTGGGCAGTTTCGCTTCCAGTGCGACTTTTCATGGGAATAGAAGCATTCAGCCTCTTTAGGGTTGGCTTCTGGAGTGACAGAACCTCTTTTGGTTCCACTCAAAGAGGAACCATCAAGGGACTTTCCCTTGGTACCCTTCTAAGGGATCTTCCTCTTCTTCCCTTTACCTTGCCTAATTGCCAAGACAGGGGCCGCAGTAGGAGTAGGAGTAGTAACAAACGACTTATCTTTAAGACCACTTTCCGCGGTCATCAAAAGTCCTTGAAGTTTGATGAGTGTAACTTTCTCCTTGTTCATGTGATATGTCATCCGAAATTGATGATAACACGAAGGTAAGGAGTGCAAAATGATGTCAATTGCCAACTCCTCGGGGAAATTCACATTCAATTTCAGCAAACTTTCCACATACCTTTGCATTTTCTGCATGTGGCCCGTGATGGGTTCACCATCCTTCATCCGGGTTGTTATCATGGAGGAGATGATGTCATACCTCTCTTGACGAGCACTTTGATGGTAGCGGTCCATCAAGTCCTGGTGCATCTCAAAAGGGTAATAGTGTTGGGTTTTGAGCATTCTAACACTCCTATGGTGTACATGCAACCCTATAAACCTTGGATCTATGTTTTCTCTATTATACATGCAAATATTAACTATTCCAAGGTTTCATCCTAACTAGCATATTATGAAGCACCTATACTACAAAGTTCTAGTTAGATGACATACCTTTTGATGTAGCTTGATGTCTTCAAGCTTTAAGAGCTTAGCCCCAATAGTGTGGAAGCCTCAAATGGAATCACAAATCACCAAAACACCTTGGAAGAACTTGAGAGAACATGTATGCACACTAAAATCGGCTCACTCTTATTTTCACACACTTGTGCCAATTTTGTGAGCAAAGGACCCCTTTATATATTATGGAGGATTAGGGTTACATCCATGTAAACCCTAATACCCATGACCTTTCATTTACATAGGATCCATGGGTTAAAAGCTCCATGGACCATCCATGAAAGCTTAGCCCAACCTAAATGAACTTGGCCCATTCCATATATATAAGAGTCCATATTTAATTGGTTCTTTTTGATCACTTAATTAATTCTAAATTAATTCTTGATCAATACTAATTAAATAATATGATTCCATATTAATATATTAGAACTTATAATATATTAATATAAATCATAAATATACTATTCTCAAAAGATTATCCATATAAATTGTGTCGGTGAAGTGCAACCCAAATGGACCATGCCGGGTAGGGTCAAGTACATACCAAATATAGTTATGGACTTAGACATTAATCCAACAGTCTCCCACTTGGATAAGTCTAAAACTATTATTAAGTATGACTTCAAAACCTAACTGGCAATCGTAGCTCTTAAAGCCGCTATCGAACTCTGACCTTGTCAATGACTTGTATATTAGATAAGGGATCATATATTCCTCCATTCTAGATATCATATGGACTGAGACATGGATTATAATCATTCTCTCTGTCCATTTGTTGTTTCCCGATTTTCGATTTATGATGACTGACTGATTGAACAAATCAAATCAGTCCTGGCTTGGCCAAGCACTCACATGTGTCATCGCTAAATCATCGAGGGGCCCACAGATATCGCTTTTATCCCGATGGTAAAAGGAATGGACAAACTTCGACTCATATGGCTTGTTCTACTACTTGTTGAATCATACACAAAGGCACGTTTTATAACATCGAGTTACCAAATGCGTTTTCGTGCAATCAATGTATAACCAACTCATAGTAACAACTCATATCTCTAGGTTTGAAGAATATAAGATATTATCGTCTCATGATCACTCATGATAAAATCCATGAAGTGATTCAAATGAGCGCGGGTTGAATCCAATACTCAGAACTTATGAGCACTCATGAGTGTTGTAGCACCACTTTGTCCACCAACTTGGACCTCTACAAACCAACCCATGACAGTCTTGATTCATATCTACTTCCAACATATGACCGACTGTGGATGGTTTGAATAACTTAATCATTCAGGAAGAGCGACTTAGTTATTCTGGAAGTCAAAACATGCAAAGTGAAACACAAGAATAAATGAATCAAATATGGTATCAAACCCTATGAATATAAATAAACACTTTTATTTATCACCATACTGATTACTCATTATTCATTGTTTCGGTTTTATCAACTTTATACTTGAATTAAAAACACTAGTTGTCCCATGCTCCAAGCATGTACACTGTGTTTTTCTTAAACAATAGCTTTGCCATACACCAAGTATGCACTCTATGTTTGTCTATGATCCTTACTTTGTGAACTAGATCGATTGAACATAATTTCAATGATTCTCTTTTCACACTCCCAAATCGTTATCGAAAAAATGTAAGAATTCCAAATTCCTATCATTTATCGAAATCTGTTTAGATTTTAAACTTATATGCACCGACCCTCTTGTAATGAATGTGTACAAAGTCACAAAACTTGTCAACAATCATTACAGGGCATTCCAATGAAGATCAACTTCATGGAAATTAATTCTCATATTCAAAGTACATTGCTTTGGACATGCTTCTTGCATTAAGTTTTCTAATCTTACACAGATAACTTCCACCTATGGAGACAACTCCATATTCTCATTTTGACTATCACTTCTGAATAAGAGATGCCTCTTTTCAGAATATGTCAATATGGTCCTTCCAAAATTAGCACTATACTTCCAACTGTCCCTGAGCAACCAATCTTTGGTAAACCTCAGATTGTCCTCGACAATTGCTTAATCATTTTAGTCATATCCAATTCTAGACCTTTTCCCTTCTTAATGCCTCTGGGCATTTGGAAAAATTTAGAAATGACAAATATTATAGCACATGCAATCGATCCTGTACCCAAAGCAAATGGTACACGATTCATGATGTCTCACATAAAGACATGATTCTAGACCAGTCTTTTGCTACAATATTTTTATTTGCCATGTTTTCAAAATTTGACTATGAAGAGGGATGCCGTAATCATAATCGAATTTTAAGAACGCAATATATAGAATTTCCTTAAGTTGAACCAATCCAACATGAAATTCATATATATATTCTTGACTAAAGATGATTAAGGTCTCAATATAAGCCTTTAGAACTGAAATGAAGTATATCCTCTCCCTTAATTATAGCAAAACAACTTTTTCAATCCCTGCAGCCTCACGAATTGAAACTTTTGTTTTCTATAATTAACATTGCTAACTTGCAACACTAACAATAATTATCATGCTCCCACTAACATGAT
Source organism: Lactuca virosa (assembly GCF_052849685.1). Taxonomy (NCBI): domain Eukaryota; kingdom Viridiplantae; phylum Streptophyta; class Magnoliopsida; order Asterales; family Asteraceae; genus Lactuca; species Lactuca virosa. Next base: position 138,636,900 of record NC_136430.1, read on the forward strand.
GATTATTAGCATAACACTTATGCTCCCACTAGCTTTGACATGTACTCAGAAATCAGGTGGACTTCTAGAAATCAATACTTTATTGACTTTCTTACCAAAGTTCAGATTTCTAATACGAGATGCTTTGATAAAACTTTATCAAAATCATACACCTTTCCTTAGATAGCATGCATGTGTGTCTAAACAATTTCAGAACTATGAAAAGGGATGACGTAATCATAGTCTCAATTGTTTAGACCTTTTGCCATCTGCTTCAAATCTACTTGGTGGAAGTGTTTCCTCACCATCATTTTCATGAATCGGAGAGAAACCTTATGACCCTTAGATTTTATTGTGTATGTGTTCTTATCCATGTGAATCTTCAAAACCATAGTCACAAGACAAGGATAATGACAAATCCAAACTCATATGGACTGAACTTATGCAATCTTAACTTCTTGCCACCTGGCAGTACAGGGCCTGCCATTGCTTCCAAGTTGTTATGCAACCAATTGAGAACTTTCAGAACTCCTATGCAAAGCCAACTTTAACTGGAATGGGCACAGAATATGTCAACACGATAGGTTATAAACCTCAAGTCGTGTGCTAGTGAAGAACCTCAGGTTTTATTCTTGATTAGTTCTTGAAATTCTTTTGAGGATCTTTAAGACTCCCACTATCCTCTTGACATATAAGACTATCTTGCCAAATATTCAAGAGATAGTGCGGATTCTTTATCAAGACAAACACTTCACACAATTGGCCTTAGTTGGTCTTTGTTTTATCCAAAACATCACAACTTACCAATTTCAAATGTACAAGAGTAGGACACTTTTACTCTTACATTTGACAAGTGTTTTAAACCTTTCTTTAAGATATGTCACTCAAGTTACAATCTTGGAGTATGACTCTAAGAATTGTTTTGGAACGAAGTATGACTCATCTTCCTGATCTAACCATTTCAACAATTCATGACTCCTCTTCTTAGTCATAAGAATGCACTAAGATGACCTTTAGAGGACTAATTGTGATATGATTTCTAAATCATTAAGATGATCACAAACATGATACTAAAGTATTCTCCCATCTTTTCAGATTTGAGAAACTTTTATCTTTCTGCCTAATTTGATTCTTCCCATTCGTTCTGCCATACATTGAGACTTTTCCAATGTTTCAGAATTATACTTAAACTTGTAAGTATAACCATATTTACTAAATTTTAGTAAATCAAATAGTCTTAACGAGCTTTGTGGTGGACATGACCAGTGCACAAGAATGTGTACTCGATCCATTTAGTCCTTCACTTGACTCACACATCCATGTGAACAAGTAATTAGTCTTGATTTTCCAATGCTTGAAAGTTCTCATTCATCATACTATTCAACTTGCATGATTCCAAGTTTCGGTCCAATTGAAACTTGGGCGATGAGGAACTTTCCTGATTTGGTAAATTTAGACACTACCACAAATGAAAGAATCAAATCCATTTTCCAATATTGCTGTCAGTGGAATCATATAAGCAACAATTTTCCACAAATGCCATTGTAAGGATACTTCAAATAAATAAAATTAAACAATTTTCTTTTATTTTAAAACTTTGCGGAAAAACTTATCCTTACAATCCACATGGAAAATTGTTGTTATCTATTCCTTAACAATATATCATAACTTCTTAAGCAACTGCTCAAAATTCTGATGCGATCGAAATCCACCTTCGCGATCAGAATCAACATATACTTCCTTTAAGATTTCTCTCTATTCTTTGATTCTTAAAACATCAACATGTGACCCAGTCACATCATGTAATGAGGATCTCAGAATAGAACTTAACAAAGTTAGATAATGGGCTCTACCTGATGTAGAATCAAACTTATTGACTTTAACATCCTTAGGTAAATTTGGCAGCTTTGCAATCAACGCCCCTTCCTTTGGCAAAATAAACATATGGACCCTTTGGTAATGGGACTATCTCAGACTTAGCCTTTCTCTTTACCATTTGGTCAACCGTGTTGACTATGGCCAATCCCTTTCCATTGGGAAGAGAATGCTTTTTCTGGATTTCCAGTGTCACCATTGTCACTGTCCATAAAGTTTTTGGGAAGTTGATCTTCTAATCAAATTTGCTTTACTATCGTTCCAAATCATTGCTGATTCAGCAGCACCAAGCAAATAAATATGATCATTAAGGTTCATGTCATAGTCTGTTTCATAGTAGTCCCAAAGGAACTCACTATGTGACTTAGAAAGTGATTGAACATCCAACTTTCTCAAGACTTTGACACCCAACTCTCCCGGCTTGTCAATATGTGACTTCATCTCTAAGATGTGATCACACATAGACCTTGCTTTCCATTAGGGCTTGAGTGACCTTGAACTTGTGGGTTAGGGAGAATAATTGGAGGAGGTGGTGGAAGAGAAGTATGACTTCCATGAGCCAAACTCGGGAAGTCATATTCATTAGGAAAGCTTGGTTTGGGAAGATCATTGTTGTCTAAACCAGACATCAACAATGGTAGAAATTCACGTAAAGTTGATTTAAGTCCTTAATATAACACCCAATATGATATATTAAGGCTAGGACCCAACAAACTATTTTATAACTTGGAAGAGGGATGTCGTAATCCAAGCTATAAAATATTTGAAGGTAGGTGAATGACGATTCACCAATTTCCACCAAGATAAACGAAATGTATTATTAATTTTTAATTGGTTTTGAAACTCTTAGATTCTTTTGAGATTCATTGAACTTTTCAATGGCATGTTTCAATCTCGAGTGTGCCCTTCAGGTTTTGTGACTGGGATGCCGAGGATCACAAAACAAGGTGTGAAGTAACCATGCAAATATACTTGGTACCCTTAATATTTACCCCTCAATCGATATGCCGGTTAACCACACACGCTCCAACGATACTATGATAAACATTAAGTTACCCTTTGCCTACCTTGTTAAGTCCAGGTTAGTGTGCCGGTTAACCACACACACTCCACTAACAGCTTAAACAAAGTGCAAAGTGTAATTTCATGGATTAGCACCTTATTCACATTTTCCTAAGTAACTAAGATTGGGAATTTATAAGTGTTTAGTTACTTAGTATTTTATCATTATACTTATAATGAAGGGAGAATTATAGTCCTTGTCCTACCTGTTCGGCTAACGACCCTCCACCGGTCAAGGAAGCGGTGAGTGAGAGTGGACACCCATTAAACTGCCATTTTATAGGCATTAACCTAATACCCCCTTATAGACCGGCTTCGTGAATGAGGCCTACTATTGGTAAGACGACTTGCTCTTATACATATAATATATTAAACTTTTAATATTATAATAGTATAAGGGTGTATTTTAGACATTTAAAATACTTGGTGGTTTAATCTATTAATTAAACTAAACTTTTAATTTAATTAAACTCAAACCATATCTTTATTTATGGATTTAATAATACTCATTTAATTAAACGCTTTAATTAACTATTAATAAAGTCCATAAGAGTTAATTTGAATTATTCAATAAAACATCATAATTCCAATTATTAAATTCAAAATTAAAACCATTTAATTAATTGTTTAAGTTATGAACCCAAGAGTTTTAGAATTCAATTCTTTTTTTCATAAAAAGCTTTTTCCAAATTCCAAAACTTGAGGGCAAGTTTTGTAACTCTTGAAAACCTTTGGATTCCATAACTTATGGAATTAATGGTGTTTTATGATGAAACTTTCCATGTTCCATAACTTAAGAACAAGTTATGGAATTCTTTAAAACATTAACACCAAATTTTGTAACTCCATAAAAACTTTGAATCAAATTTTTTTTTTTAAAAAAAAACTTTCATATCCATAACTTATGGAAGTTTCAAAAACCCTTAAGATCACAACTTTAAAAAAAACTTTTGAGCTCCAAAATTTTATGACAAAATATGTAATTCCTTAAAACATTTAGATCAAACTTTTAAAACTAATAAAATAATCATATCATTTTATCTTTTACTAAATTTGACCTAATTCAACTCATATAACAAATGATTCAAATGTTACAAATAATTCGTTTTTCACAAAACAAGTAATTATCTTAAAACTTGACAAACGTCATGTTTTTTTTCCTTTTTTTTTTCAACTTGAAAATAAAACATTTGCATCAATATAACAGAAAACAACTCATGGCTCTGATACCACTGTTGGGTTTTGAGCATTCTAACACTCCTATGGTGTACATGCAACCCTATAAACCTTGGATCTATGTTTTCTCTATTATACATGCAAATATTAACTATTCCAAGGTTTCATCCTAACTAGCATATTATGAAGCACCTATACTACAAAGTTCTAGTTAGATGACATACCTTTTGATGTAGCTTGATGTCTTCAAGCTTTAAGAGCTTAGCCCCAATAGTGTGGAAGCCTCAAATGGAATCACAAATCACCAAAACACCTTGGAAGAACTTGAGAGAATATGTATGCACACTAAAATCGGCCCACTCTTATTTTCACACACTTGTGCCAATTTTGTGAGCCAAGGACCCCTTTATATATTATGGAGGATTAGGGTTACATCCATGTAAACCCTAATACCCATGACCTTTCATTTACATAGGATCCATGGGTTAAAAGCTCCATGGACCATCCATGAAAGCTTAGCCCAACCTAAATGAACTTGGCCCATTCCATATATATAAGAGTCCATATTTAATTAGTTCTTTTTGATCACTTAATTAATTCTAAATTAATTCTTGATCAATACTAATTAAATAATATGATTCCATATTAATATATTAGAACTTATAATATATTAATATAAATCATAAATATACTATTCTCAAAAGACTATCCATATAAATTGTGCCGGTAAAGTGCAACCCAAATGGACCATGACGGGTCGGGTCAAGTACATACCAAATATAGTTATGGACTTAGACATTAATTCAACAAATAGTCCTCATAGGACTTTTGGAGCTCGGCTGCCACCATGGCCAACATGATACATGCCACTTTGGTGGCATTTCTCTCATGAGTCCGGTATTCAGCGATCTCCTCAAGAGTAGCAGACGACTCATCAAGTTCCTTAAGCTCCTTATCGAGGACATATTCCTTGTCCTCGTAACGAGGGACCATCCTGATGTTCCGGATCCAATCCATAAAGTTGGAACCATCGAAGATGACTCTCCCACAAAGGTTCATGAGAGAGAAGGAGTCGGTAGGGTTTGAGCCAGAAGCAACATTGTTGGAAGACATCTGAAAAGAAGAAAGACAAGTTTAGATTAGATATAAAGATAGTCCTTAATAAGACACCCAAATGTAATATTAAGGCTAGGACCCAACACAATATTACATAACTTAGAAGAGGGATGCCGTAATCCAAGCTATAAAATATTTGAAGGTAGGTGAATGACGATTCACCAATTTCCACCATGAAAAACGAAAGAAATTATTAGGTTTTAATTGGTTTTGAAACTCCTAGATTCTTTTGAGATTCATTGATCTTTTCAATGGCATGTTTCAATCTCGAATGTGCCCTTCACGTTTTGTGACTGGGATGCCGAGGATCACAGAACAAGGTGTGAATTAACCATTCAAATTACTTGGTACTCTTAATGTTTATCACCTAATCGATGTGCCGGTTAATCACACGTGCTCCACCGATCTATGATAAATCTTAAGCCACCCTTTGCCTACCTTGTTAAGTCCAGGTTAGTGTTCCGGTTAACCACACACGCTCCACTAACGACTTAAGCAAAGTGCAAAGTGTAATTTCATGGGTTAGCACCATATTCACATTTTTCCTAAATTAACTAAGATTGGGAATTTATAAAAACATTTAGTTACTTTATAACCATCATACATTTAATGAGGATTTAAAGTCATTGTCCTACCCGTTCGGCTAACGACCCTCCACCAGTCAAGGAAGTGGTGGGTGAGAGTGGACACCCATTAAGCTGCCATTTTATAGGCAACAACCTTACACCCCCCCCCCCTTATAGACCGGCTTCGTGAATGAGGCCTACTAACGGTAAAATGACTTGATCTTATACATACATATATATATATATATATATATATATATATATATATATATATATATATATATATATATATATATTATTAACTTATAATATTATAAAGTATAAGGGTTGAATTTTAACTTTTAAAATTCTAGGGGTTGGAACTGAAGTTTTCTAAAGTGACTTTACATGTTCCAAAACTTGAGGGAAAGTTTTGTAACTATTCAAAACTTTTCAACTTCATAACTTATGAGTTATTAGTTTATTAAAATGAAGACTCTTCATTTTATGTAACCTATGTGTTCATTAAAGGACTTTAAAAGGAGTGACTTTTGGTAATCCATAACTTGAGGACAAATTATGGATTCCATTAAACACATAATGATCAAGAATTAACTAACAAACAATTTGCAAATAATTCCTATGATCTTCTAAACTCATAAGTGTATAAATATTAATATCAACAATTTCAAGAATCATAAATAACACATACAAAACTTGAAATTTTCATAATAACCATTGTAAATGGATTAGCGTAACCATTACACCATCTAAAACAAGTTTTATAAGACCAAAATAGTTTAGGGTAATGTTTCTAGTCCATTTCCAGCATCAAAACTCGAAAATCTGCATTCATGGCCTCCTACTCGTCGAGTTCATGAACCTACTCGACGAGTAGGATGAAATAACACATGGACTCATCGAGTCCCCCCATGGACTCGGCGAGTTCACTCAGCAGAATGCAGAAATCTTGAGTTTTTTCAACAATTGCATCAAGTATCAAGAAAACAAGCCTAGTCTCTGATACCACTGATGGGTTTTGAGTATTCTAACACTCCTAAGGTGTACATGCAACCGTAGAAACCTTGGATCTATGTTTTACTAAGATACATGCAAATTCGATTTTCCAAGGTTCTTAACCTAACTAGCATGACATGGGGAACTTTGAAACATAAAAGCTAGTAGAAGAACATACCTTTCTTGTTGCTTGGATTCCTTGAGAACCTTGTGAGCCTAGCACCTCAAGTGTGATGCCTCAAATGTTTCACACAACACCACAAATCTTGGAATAACTTTGAGAGAAGTCCACACTCACTCAAAATCAGCTAGCCCTCTTGTTCTACACATAGTGTCGATTTTGGTAGCCCATGTGGTCCTTTTATAGTTGTGTCACAAGTAGGGTTACAACATGTTTACCCTAATTGACATGGCTTTTCATATTCCATGATCCATGGGTTTATAACCTCCATGGACTATCCATGGAGCACCTTATGGGTTTTTGCCCAACTTAATAAACCATGGATCATTAGCCCAATATAAAAGAATGAATGATTTACACAATCAACCCCATATATTTAATTAGTCTCCTTTTGATCACCGACTTAATTCTAAATTAATTCTTGATCAATACTAATTAAATAATATTATTAATATATCAGAACTTATAATATATTAATAAACCATAAGTGTCCTTTCTCTCATTTAGTCTATCCAAGTGTTGCAATGCCATGGAACCCAAATGGACCATGCCAACCGGGTTAAGTACATTCCAGAAATAGTTATGAACTTAGACACCTAATCCAACAAATTTCGCATGGGGAGGATGCTCAGAAGGCCTTTGTGAAAGTGAAGGAGTTATTGTGTGTTGCTCCGGTCTTAGCACTTCTTGACTTTTCACAACCATTCGAGGTGGAGTGCAATCCGAGTGGCATTGGAATAGGAGTTGTTCTCATTCAAGGTAAGCTTCCCATCGTTTATTTATCAGAAAAGCTTGAAGGTGCTTGACTAAATTATTATACGTATGATAAAGAATTTTACGCCACTATTCAAGTGTTGGATCATTGGAATCATTGGATTCATTACTTACGCCACTATTCAAGCGTTTATTTTTCAGAAAAGCTTGAAGGTGCTTGACTAAATTATTGTACGTATGATAAAGAATTTTGCACTCAGATCATGAGTCGTTGAAATATATTAATGGTCAACAGAAGTTGAATACACGACATGCTAAGTGGGTGGAGTTCCTAAAATCTTTTCACTTTTCGTCCAAGTATAAAGATGGCAAAATCAACGTGGTGGTTGATGCATTGTCGTGATGATATTCTTTGCTAGTGACTTTGGATGCTCGATTATTGAGGTTCGTGACATTAAAAAGTTATTATGTAATTGACATAGATTTTGGAGATTTGTTTTTAAAATGTGCAGGTGGACCTGAAGGTGAATTTGTTTTGCATGAAGGTTTTCTTTTTAAAGGCAATAGACTTTGCGCCCAAAGCATGAAATTCATGAGCTATTGGTGCGAGAAGCTCATGGTGGAGGGATGGCTGGACACTTCAGTATTACCAAGACTTTGGAGATACTAAAGGAGCATTTTTATTGGCCAAAGATGTTAGGGGATGTGACCAACATAGTGAAAAAGTGCGGGACGTTTCAATTGTCCAATAGTTTGTTCAAGCCAGGTTGTACTCTCCTTTTCCAGTTCCTAATCATCCTTGGGAAGATGTATCTATGGTTTTTGTGGTTGCTTTGGCTCGTACTCAAAGGGGTAAGGATGTGATTATCGTAGTGGTGGATCGTTTTTCGAAGATGGCTCATTATGTTGCTTGCAACAAAGCCGATGATGCTAGTAATGTGGCTAGCTTATATTTTAAGGTGATTGTTCGGTTGTATGGCATTCCCAAAAACTATTGTTTCAGATCGAGATTCAAAATTTTTGAGTTATTTTTGGAAAACTCTATAGAGGAACGTGGGTACGAAACTGTTGTTTAGTACTTCGCATCACCCACAGACGGATGGACAAACAGATGTTACGAATAGGACCTTGGGAACATTTTTGCGAGGGTTGGTGAGTAAAACTCAGAAAGATTGGGATGTGAAGCTGGCACATGCTAAGTTCACTTATAATTGATCTCCTATGATCTCCCCTGGATACTCACCATTCGAGGTTGTCTATGGTGCTAATCCATATCTTCCCTTAGATCTATATGTGTTGCCAAAAGAAGAATTAGTTCATTAGGATGCTGAAGCCAAGTTAAAGTCGATGATGAAGTTGCATGAGCAGATTCGTAATCGCATTGAAGTTGTGAATGCGAACCATAAACATAAGCCGAATAAGTACAAGAAGCATATAACATCTACTAATGGAGACTTAGTGTGGGTACACTTGAGGAAGGAACATTTTCCAAGTAAGAGAAAGAACAAGTTGATGCCAAGAGCCGAAGGTCCTTACAAGGTGGTGGGACGAGTTAATAATAATGCCTACAAAGCTGAGCTTCCATGTGAATATGGAGTTCATGCCACATTCAACATTGGAGACCTTTCGCCTTATCTTAATGATGATGGAATATCCGAATTGCGGATAATTCCTTTATAAGGGGGAGGAGATGATGTGAATGCGAATCGCAACCTTTCACAATTTAAGTAACATGTTGGATGCGACCGGATGTGAATGGATGCGAACGAGCGTAACCCATCACAAGTGTTGAGAAGTGAATGTGAAACCCAGAAGAGTCATTACGAATGCAAAGCTTGGGAAGGTGATTGTGAATGGTTAGTTTTGGCTGACGGATGCGAAGCCATTGGATGCGAGAGTGTTGGATACGAAAGGGAAAAAGTGACATGCTTGGGGTTTGCATGATTGCATACGTCGGTTAGCTGGAAGATTCTAGAGGGGCATTTTTGACGTGAATAAACCTTTCCAAGGCAGTTTCCTTTTATTTTTGAAGTTTCCTTTTATTTTTAGTTTCCTTATTTTATTACGTTTCTAAGGCTATACAAATCCCCTTAGTTGAACATTTTTGAGACATGTCTTTGATTATTGATTATTAAATAAAGAATCTTCTTATCTCGATACTCAATTTATAGGTCTAGATTGTTTATCATACTATCTTTTCTTAATTTCTTGTTGCGCATGTTACTTTTTTGTTCTCTTGTTCTTGATTTAATCTTGAATATTCCGCTGCATTCTAAGTTGTTAAAATCAATACCTCCATACACACATCATATATGTATATACATACATATATATATATATATATATATATATATATATATATATATATATATATATATATATATATATATATATATATTTGTTTAAAAATAAAAAACTTATAATAGTGATAAGGGCCCTTTTTCTTGCTCATCCAGGGCATTTGAGGAAATTTAAATCCTCAGAACAGGCCCTGATTAAACTTTATGGTATACTTGTTATTGCATCGTTTATAATTAAATATTATTGAACCGTGCATGTACATATAATGGAAGATGTTGGTACCACAAACAATAGTGACTCATGGGAGCATGATTATGGGTTAGGTACACCTGAAGTCCTGAACAACCGCTGAATGACGGACATGAGAAGCCATCTGCAGATAATCAGTTGTCAGATGAAAAAGAGATTCCATATGAAGAATACAAAAACACATGCAAAACCTCTTAGACGCTCTGCACGCCAAATTTATATCCATATGGCACAAGTCCCCATGGATAATGATGAAGAAGAAAGGTGTTACACACCAACATCCATCACCGGTAGACAAGCTTTTAGACCCTATCATTCACACTATATATATATATATATATATATATATATATATATATATATATATATATATATATGTATATATATATATATATAACTAGATGCTTCCCTGTTGTTTTTGCACCATTTTATCACTGGTATACCGATGATTGAGTTTTGGACATGCTTATATTAGGATAGTCATGCGGGTTGGTTGGAATGTGATGTAAGCTATATAATTATGTGATTATTACGTACTACGCTTCTAGTAACAATACTTGAATGATCTTTATGCCCAAAATTCATTATAGAATGATATTGCTAATGACATATGATCCTATAGGGTCACACTTAATAGCAAGTTACTACTAATTGATTATTTTTTACAGTAATTTTGATTGTTAATAAATATCAACACTTTTATTTAATTGGAAAAGTTTCATTTTATGAAAAATAATATTTTACCAATATATTAGGAATTATTGTTTCGAGGAAATAATAATAAAGAGAACACAAATTTATAAAATATCATATGGTATGATTTTGAATGTTATGTACAAACCTTTTGGGCGCTTTGAGTAATGGCTTAGCATGTTTCCAACTAACTAGTTAAGTGGTTAAGTAAAGATTACACAAGTGTCACACCTCCCCTGGTCGTTGGAGAAAACGCCAAGTGGTGATGGTGGTTACAAAGATTGCCCAAATCAAAGAGCACAAACCATAACTATCTTTTTATAAATCAATGATGTTTATTACAAGGAATAAATGAACTAATCTATCTTCAAGTTGATTGTCTTTACTTGCATTGATCCTTACTCCATCCTAGGAATACATGTTGTTTTGAAAATGTCAACTTGATGTTGGTGAGTTCACAAGTTTAAATAAATATTAAATAAACTCTTTTGAAAACCATTTAGGAATTTTTATAATGATTAAGATCATTTTCTTATATTCCTTGTTTCCTAGGTTTTACTATATTGTATTTTCTAAAGTTCCTTTTATCTTGAATCTTATAGGTTTTTCGAATACTTTAAAATTTTACAGTTCTGTATTCTTTTCCTAGTTCAAAATATATTCCTAGCATATTTTATAATTTCAAACTTATTAACTTTATGGGATATTTTACTAATCCGAACTTACTATACTTATAGGACATTTTACTAACCCTATCTTAATATCTTAATAGGATATTTTACCGATCCTATCTTACTATCTTTATATCTTAGGATATTTTACTAATCCTAACTTATTTTATTAACTACTCGAAGGCGTCCCCTATAGGTAGTCAGATCTCTAAGGTTGTCAGAATGTATTACCATGAGCCCCCATAATTGATGTTGTAGACTAATAATTTCCACCGCACGACGATTCATCGGATGTCGAGTGATGCTTGTATAATAAAGAAAGTTATCTTGTCGGGATTGTAGCTAGCAATCACCGGTGGGGATGTCAAACCCCGTATAGATCTACATATATTTCTGGCTCTTTCAAGATTAACAATTATAGGTTTGGGGTAGCCGAATTTAATAAGGCTATGGATGAATAATAATAGCTCACTAACGCATTAACCTTAGGTCTTTTATCTTTTATATTTCATACTTAGTAATTTTTATGACTATCACAATATAATTCTTTTACTTTATATTTGATAATTATAATTTTTTTATCTCATAATTATCTGGTGTGTGTGTGTGTATATATATATATATATATATATATATATATATATATATATTATTTTTCCATACATATATAACTTAATTACGATTAATTGGAAAATAGGATATTTAGGCAGAGTAACGACTCGGTACATTGCATATCCCTACAATCGAACGACATTACTTCTTGGTACTATGTCATCCTATAAAATTGATCATTATAACATCTAGGTATTATCTCTTCCTAAACCATCAGACATTATAACTCTTAGGCATATCATCATAGCTTACATCTAGGTATAGTATCTATGGTTACATTATCCTAAGGTTTCATGTTTTATATGACTTTCTAACATAAATATATAAATGTGTTTTGATAAAGCAGTTTGATAAGCATGTATTCCCCCTCCCCTTTGTAAAACCTTTAATGTAGTAAAATGGGGCCGTGAACTCACCATAGTAGCGTGATTGGAGGAATCCTTGCTACTGCACTCGAAGCTTCCCACCATTGGGAGAACTTTCGAGATAGATCAAGAGAAAGAGAAAGATTTTTGGGTGTGAAGATTCAGAAGGTGGGCACCTCTATTTATAGTGTATATGCGCGCAACGCATCTCACGCGAGTCGTGCACATGACTTGTGGCTCCATCTAGAGCTTGCCACATGTCCCACTCCTGATGGTCCACATCTCTCCACTCATATCGAATCTGGGTGTCAGACGTGCACGTCGAGCATGGTGTGTACTTGGCGTTCGTCGCTAAATCTTTTATAAAAATTCATATCTTCCTTATATGAATCTTTGTAACATCAGTGTTCCAGGTTTTTTCATTTGTGGCTCATTTCCTTAAAAATTTGAAAACTGGGTCCCTACGCTGGGTGTACGAGATAGGTACGCCGGGCGTAGGCGTTTAAATGATGATCGTGGATCCCTTGCGTACACTGGACGTACATATAGGTATGTTGGGCATACTGTTGTAGAGAGAAACCCTAATTTTTATGGTTTGGACCCTATTTAAAGAACATTATGACCTCAAACACTTTCTTAACTCCAGCCTCCACCTTTCTTAGCCTCCATTTCGAAACCGTAATTCTGTGTGTGAGTTTTGAAGCTTTAGAATGTCATTTTGGTGCTCTTGGTGGTGAAGGAAGACCCTTGGAGTTCTGGTGTTGCACTCAAGCCTTTAGATCCAACAATTACTCATCCTTGTGCATGTTCTTGAGGTATAAAGCTCCAACCTTGATTCATATTTCTTTAGATCTAGTTATATAGTAAGATTTGTTCATTATTGGTCATGTAGCCTTAGATCTTGAGAATTTGAGCAACTCCAGACCTAATGAGGAGTGTTTCCTTTCATTTCAGAGCATTGTGGTTCATAAAAATGGGATCTTGTTCTTTCCTAATCATGCATGATGGATATATTAAGCCTTTTGGTCATGAATAAGACTTAGAGTTGGATTTTGGACTCCTTGTAGCCATGCAAATGCATAAAGTTTGCAACTTTATGATTCTATACGTTATTTGGATATGAAGTTTGGACATTAAGACTTAAGGTATTAATACCTTAATAGAGTTTCGGATGCCTGCTGAGTACGCTGGGCGTACTGGGTTGCGACCCCGTAAGTCTTCCGAGATCAAGTCGTATGCTAAGCGTAACGAGGCGTACGCCGGGCGTATGCTCAGGAAAACCTTTTTGGTCCATTTTGGGCCTTGGGTCATAGGTAGGTTTGGTATTTGGTTTTTGGGCCATATGTGGAAGGAAAAAATGGTCTTTTGCCCTTGGTAGGTTAAATTATGTTTTGGACCATTAATCGTGGGTTAAATCCTGATAATTAATTAGGGTTGTTATCGGGTTATGTTTAGTGGGAGGAGCTATGTTAGGATCAGCTCGAGTATGCAATTCAGTTATCTTCTGTCAGAAATGAGTCTCTCACTGTGCTTGTGGGTCGAAGGCACCAACGCCGACCCACTGTGTTGTTATATCGTATGCTAGTTATTATGTTACTCTTACATGTTTGTATGATTTGGTATGAAATAAAACCCTAGGGCTGGGCCCGTGAGTATATGATGGGCTGAAAGAAATTCCAAGGCAGGGCCCATATTTGTGTATTGGGCTTGATTATGTCCCAGGGCTAGGCCCAGTTGTTTGTTTGGGATGTGGTAATTTGGGGAACTCACTAAGCCTTGTGCTTACAGTTTGTGTTTATGGTTTTAGGTACTTCTGGTACGAAAGGGAAGGGCCCGACGTGATGGCACAACATCCTCCCCTCATGATTTCCGCACTTTTTATATTTTTACTCTGATATTTTGTGATACCTTGTATTTTGGATGATTTCAGGATATGTTATGTTTGGATTGATGAATTTAAAAATGAAATTTTTACTTATAAATTTTGGGTCGTTACAATCTTGTTTCTTACACTCTTTATATATTTATATAGCTCTCTACTAGTAATATAACTTCCCTTAAGGTTGCGTTGTCTAATTTGAACTTTTATTTTTAACCCATATTTTATATTTTTCTAAAAATCATATCTTCTTTATACGAACTCCGTTTTTAACCTTTTTCCTTTTAAAGTTCTTATCTCTCGGAGTACTATGATTTTTTTTAGTGTCGTTAGCCAAAACTCAATCGATTTATTTATACCATTTTGATGTTAATAGTATTATTAACGCGGTTGATTTTCACTTTTTATAAAATCATAAGTCCTCCAGTTGGAGTCAGATTTTTACAAAGTTTGTATCCTTGGGATCAAGTTACTGTGTAATTTCCAAATACACTAACCAATATTGCTATCGGTATAACCTTTTGGTCACTCATTTTTGGCCCTATTAACCTTTTTCTTAATTAAAAATCATAGTATATCCGATCATATATTCCCGAAATATGAAAAACTCTATTGTTACCTTTTGGTGATGCTAATCTCTAGTGACGAGAATTTCACAGTTGTCACATTCTCCCCCTGTTTTAGGAATTCGTCCTGAAATTCAGATCTTAGGGTAATCTTATTAAGGGAGACCAGTTTCTTACTCATGGATCAACCATTTTCCTTTTTATTGGGACAACTAAATTTCCTTTTTTTAGTACTACTTCTAATTCTTTAACTTCATTTATCATTACCCTTTTGATATTCTATTTGATCTCATCTTTATTTTACACCAATAGAAAACATAAACCTTTTATTTTAATATTGGTATGGATTTCTTGAAGGATTTCTATGTTTATGTGTCTATTCCTACTTGTACTCAAATATATATATATATATATATATATATATATATATATATATATATATATATATATATATATATATATATATATATATATATATATAAAAGTACAATTTTAAGGATTTTCAATCCTTTCTTTAAAACATTACATGATTATTTGTATGGGACGTTTCCCTTAAATCCCTTATTCTAACACCCAATATTACCTTTTAATGGCCTGGTTGACTTATACAAGCACTTGCGATCTGTCCCGTTCTACCGCAATTGTTACACCTAAATTCCTCATATTTGCCCAGAAGATGAAGTCCACAACTATTACACAAGGGGAGTCTTCCCAAGTATCCCATTGGTGGAGTGGGTGATCTCTCACAAGGCTTCCTTCTTCTCTTTCCTTCCACAAGGATTGGCTAGATTTGCCCTTGGTGGTTCCTTCCCACTTGTTTTTGAGTTTTTTGGACTTCTTCTTACTCCTTCTTGAGTTCTGGATCATAGGTTCCTTGATATTGAAGGCTAAATATTTAGCTTCCTAGTAGGTGTTGGGCTGGTATGCATGCACCTCTTTCCTAATATGGGGAGTTAATACTTGAAGGTATGCCTCGATCTTCTTGATCTATGAGTCAACCAATTCAGGGCATATAGTGATTAGGTGCTCAAATTGTATGGTATAGAAGGCTATACCTGATTCCCTTGTGTTTAGATGACCAAACATCATGTTCTACTCTTCCCAGGGGATTGCATAGGCTTTGTCTATGCCTAAAGCCTTGACCTGAGTAGTCCACCTGATGAGAGCTCTTTCCATAAACATGCATGATGTGAACTTAACTCTATGTTTATTAGCACACTTACTCTCCATTTCCTTTATCCAGTGGATAAAACTATCTACTACTTTATCTCCATAAAAAGGTCTTGGTTTACTGTTGATGAAATCCTTATAGGTTTTTGTCATTTGACAATCTTCCTTATTGCTTCCCTCTTCATTACTTGCTTTGAGATTCCCTAACGCATCAGAGACTTGACGTTGAATCATGGTCTAAATGGTGGTTGGGTCAATCAAGGTTACCATTGATGGGTTATTATCCTGAAATGACAACAAATAGGTTATTCTTCGATCCTATATCTGACTAATGGGGTTGTAATCGAGTCCTTGTGTGTCTTGATACTAGGAATATTATATTTCCTCTGTTATAGCAAGCCACTGCTGCTATCCTAGCAACCAGTCTTCTTATTGCTAAAAAATTTTACTTTTATCTTATGAAAATTTTCCTTTATTGTTCCTTATTTCCTAACTAAATTAAGCCTTTAGGGTTTTTAGTGTGTAATATAATATGAGGGTAAATCAAAAGGATAATTTTTGAAATTTTGAACAACGCGCGACAACCATACGATATGTGTTGAGTGCACCTGAAACAGATTAGCATTAAAGTCAATTTTTGGCTTCATATTCAAACATTCCTTTGCCCCCCCCCCTCTCCTTTTCTGTATCGACTAGTCCCCAATCGCACGATGAGCACGCCACACGCTCAATCGTATGCTTCGAATTTTAGCTTTTCCTTTGATTCCTCTACTTCCAGGTACTATATACACTAATCCGAACCCTTTATATTGCTTAAATTCGGGTTTTAAGGGTTTTTAGAAATATTTGTATTGGGTAGATTTTAGACAAATTGATTGAAATGGGATACCATAAGGCTTGTTATACTACCGATTTTACTACCTTAATAATAATTTTTGACTTTATTTCCTCCATTGATCCATATTTTGAGTTTTTAGATTTCAAAAATTTTTCAAAATTTTCAACTAAATCCCTCAATTGGTAGTGTTTTAGGCGAAATAAACTACTTATTTGCATTCTAGAAGCTTGGTCAAACATCCCTACATGGTTATTGTGTTGGAATCTAGACGAAAGAGCGGATCTCGAAACCTGCTGTTCTTCATGTTCTTAGAGCACGTCGTGCGGAGGCTTATGCATTGCGCGCACTATCATGCAACACGCACCTTTGCGCGTTTGATACATTTCGACACTCTATGCTGGATTTACCTAATCCAACTAATTCCAAAATGTCTTTTGATTATTTTTCTACACATATGTCGAAACAAGGTCGTCAGGCTGCAGGTCAGTTACCTCCAAACTGACTGTGATATCCATTTCTACAGTTCCCCAATAATCTTGCTGATTGGAGTTCCTTCTTCTCTCTCCTGATTTCTCTTCTATCCAAGAAGATCAGTGTTCCCAAGCTATTTCCTTGAGTGATGTAGATGGCTTTGGGTTAATGGTTTGTTTGGACCCATTCCTTACTTGGGCCCTACGTGATGATAACAATTTTGAGCTATTTAGTTTCCAGGGATGGCGTCGCGTCGACGTTAGGATCTGGGAGATGATCTACAATGGGCTCTAATGGTAGTTATTTTTGACAGTCCACTTCAACAAGGCGTCGACGAGGTGGGCTGATCGATCATATTTCTCTTTCTTCCTGGGAGGCGTATCCTGATCTTGTAGCTTGATTGAGCTAGGGAGACAATTGGGGATCTATACATAAAAGGAGACTGCTAGTCGTCATTTCTTTTCTTATCTTGATAGCTACATTATTGAGCCTAGGGATGAAAGTGGGTCCAAACCCGAACCAGTTTACCCGGACCCAGAAAACCCGGAACCCGAAATTGATGATTTATAAGAACCAAGAACCGAACTGGTATACAGGAATTGGTTCTGCTCGGTTCCGAGTAACAAACGGGGAAAAGTGGGTGTAACATCCCAAAAATATTGACATAAAATTTCATTTTAAATATAGAAGGAGTATCATCAATTACTTGTTTCAAACTGATACATTAATCTAACAAGATGTGACAAGATGAAGATGATGACCGTTTTGGATGATCAATAATTCACCCAATGATTTTATAAAGTTTTCAAAACTTTTAAATTTTTTGTAGCTTTGGAACTTAGAGTTGTAAAGCAACCGGGAGGAAAAAAATGCAACAATATGAAGATTTTATGGTCCCTTTATGTCCCATTGTAAGGACTTGACAATTTTATGCTGGCTCACAAAATGTCAATAGATAGTTGGTTTATACATATATATTTTGCATGCTTGGGTTGTTTATATATATATATATATATATATATATATATATATATATATATATATATATATATATATATATATATATATATATATATATACTAGTGGTGTACCCGCGCTATGCAGCGGCGGTGATTTGTTTATTTGCGGCAATTAGTTTTAGCAGAAAATTAGTTTCGTTTTTATATTCCTCAAATTGTTTCCTTTTGATGTATAGTTTCCTTTCGATGAATGTTATTCTTGGGTTAAAATAAAAATGTGTTGCTATTTTATTTTAAATACATGCAGTTTTTAGTTAAAAATGAAAATACGTTGTTTTTTACACCAAATTACGGAATAACATAACAATATACTGATCTTAGCGTAAATTTAATTTACTCTTAGACTAATTCTAATATACCAATGGACCAGAGAATTTCTATCACAAAATATAAAATATCACATAATACCGTCGTAGAATTAAGTAAGATAGTTCCATTGTCTATTTTAGCTATTTTTTATAATACTAAACAAAAATCGAATTATCAAATCATTAACAACTAATAAACGTTCATTTACAAAATAATCTTTTTATATAACAAATAATTATTATGATATTTTGAATATTATAATATTATTTTTATTATAAAAGGATTGTGATATAATGAATACATTGTGAAACTCTATAAGAATTAAATAGTGAAAAGTATATTAATTGTATATGTACAATACAATTAATAAAGTGTGATAGTAACTGTTAATCATTAACTCCACTGTTTAAAAAAAATATATATATATCTACAATTCATCTTTTTAAATTTTGTGTGAAAAATATTTTATTTTATTATATCTTTTTCTTGAAATGTCATATTTTATCAAATTGAATATAGTATACTAACGACATTACCTATTGATTATATTTTGTTTGTAATTGTGATGTCAACGGTGGTGCACCGATAAATAAATGACTTAAAAAGAGAGAGGTGTGTCCGCGTTATAGATTTGTTGTTTTCTTAGAAAAAGAAAGAATGAGAGAGATGTACGCTGGTGAAATACAAACAGTAGTAGCAATGTTAAACAACGGTGAGTAGTTGTTACTCGGAGTTTTAGATCATTGGTTAGTTACAGCTACATGTGTGGGTTTTTGATATCGGAGAACGATGACATAGGTGATGTCGATTGTTGTGGCCAATAGTAGCGGCAACATAAGTGAAAGAAGAAGATGAGAGTGACAACATTAGGTTTTATTTTCAAATAGATGAGGGTGCAGTGGTGATGGCTGAATCTCGTGAGGCACGAAAGATGTTTGAAGTTCTAGGGTTTTTCAGCAAAAGTTGTTGATTTGTGTCTTATTTTATACTACAAAAGACTATTTTTGATTGGTTGATTTTTATTCATTTGGATTACCATCTTATACCATTGAAATTTGATCATAAGGCTAATATTTAAGCTCCTTGTTTTTAAGACTTTAGTCTTAAAAATTATGGGACCCACAATTATATATGTATTATAAAGTAGTAAGATATATATATATATATATATATATATATATATATATATATATATATACATATATATATATATATATATATATATATATATATATATATATATATATAATTTTAATAACTACTAATGATTACAAGTAATTTTTTTATATATTCTCATTTTAAATAATATCATCGTTTTAGACATTATTTATAGTCATTTGAGTTTTATTAGTATATTTTATTCGACACAAAAATATAATATTAATAGCTTTTATTTTTTATTTTATAGATATATATTGAAAACAATTTATGTAAAGCATTTTGATGTTATAATTGTGATAAAATATGATATTAAAACCTTATTTTTGGAACTGTAAACGTCTTTTGGTTTTTCAAAGCATCTCAACCGTCATGTTTATGCCAAAATTACAATATAAATTAAAATAAGCTTTCATCTAATATTAAGATTTTAAAATTATAATTAATTAAAGATAATAATTTTTTTCCTTTACAAAAGAAAGAAATAAATACTAAAATATATTCATTTTGTTGTTACATTGATTATTTTAATTAAAATGTAAGGGTATTTACAAAAACATTATTTTATAAATTTAAATTAAATAAAAAAAACTAACCTAAAGCCAAATAATATTAAATTGAACTTGTATTAAAAAGACATTAAGTTTCCCAATTAAGTTAAATTTTCAATACATATCATTAGTAACCAGTTAATTTTGATTCGATGGTATACAAAGATAAAATTAGAATAAACATTATATCTTTCATTTAAAGGTTTCTAAAAAGAAATATAAAAGATATATATATATATATATATATATATATATATATATATATATATATATATATATATATATATATATATATTTGGAACAACAGAGTTATAAAACATATTTTAAAAACCTAGAAAACTTGAATTCAAATTTACAATTTTAGATTACAAAAACAAAAAAATTCTAGAATACAGAACACATTATATAACAACCATCACACAAACTATGTCTACTCTTAGTCAATATCATCATCTCCCTCGAACAACCATTCACCAAATCTATATAAACATTTCTTTTGACTTCTGCAATATTTTCCTTTATAACACCATTATTACAAAACTTATATAAATGACGAACTCCAAAAAGAAATAGCATTATAGCTTTGTAGAATAAACTTCAATCGATTTTTCTTTTAAACTGCAAACATATATATTAATATAAAAAACAATAATCAAACTCTACACAAAAACATATAGCATCACAAAACTATAAAAGGTTAATCGTATCTCATATCCATAAGGAAGTTATTATATGCAATATTTCAAAAAATTAAAACTCATAGAAATTTAACACTTACATAATATGTATTTAACAATAATTTTTTCTCAAATCTATACTACTACAACATAAAATCGAAACATTTTGCTGAAAATCTAAAAAAAATACGATTTATATGTAAAATATATAAATAAAAAACTTTAAAAAATACATCAAATGTTGGATCTTGTTTTCTGCATCTTCTCCGTCAACATTCATCAACAAAAGAGATGGAACGATGTGTCTAAATGAATCTATTACCATAAAAAATCTTGGTTATAATAGATTAAAGAGATAAAGATAGAATAGAAAATGAGAGAGATAGAGACACAACTTGTACGAGGTAGTTGTGGCTGTAAAGGTTGTGACTGTAAAACCATGGAGTTTAGAAGTGACAATAGCATCGGCTGTAACATGTTTTTGGAAGCAGTGACAACGACAATAATGGTGATGGTAGGGAGGTGAAGTAGAGGTGTCGATGTTGCAGAAGCGTTGGTTGCGGAGTTGTTCGTCGGAGAGAAACGGTAACGGAGAGGAACAATAACAGAAAGGGGAACCGATGATGCTGGTGGGTGGTTCATGAAGCGCTAATGAAGAAGGCGATGGTGAAAAGTGTTTATGCTTTTGTTTATTAGGTTTCCAGAGAGAAAAAAGAAAAAAAAATTGACAAATAAAAATAAGAAATATGGTGTGGTGGGGTCATATGTTTATATAGAGTGTGAGTATGTATGTATGGTCATGTGTAATCCGAACGAATTGTGTTTCTTTAAACATGGTTTGTGATACTTAATGCTTTGATAGAGGTACTATAAAAATAACTTGTTTTAATTGGTTCATTTTTGTTTACTTGGATCATTATTTTTCAATCTACACCATCCAAATTAGATCTAAAGGTTTATAATTGTCCTCCTTGTTTTTAAGACTTTGGTCTTAAAATTAAGGGGTCCCACTATTATATATACATTATAAAGTAGTAAGATATATCTATATATATATATATATATATATATATATATATATATATATATATATATATATATATATATATATATATATATATATATATATATATATAGGTTTAGGTTCTATGGAAAAAAAATCCTAAAAATCATAAAAATACATTAAAAAAATACTTAGAGATCACAAAACTTTTTTTTGATTTTTTTTTTTGAAAAAAATCGCACCTTTTAACACAAAATCGCTGAAATTCTTTTTGAAATTTTCTTTTATAAAAAAAATTGATTTTTTATTTTTTTTTCAGCGAAATTTTTAAAAAACCTGCGATTATCTGATGTGTAAAGTCAAAAAAAAGTTTTGTGATGTCTAGGTATTTTTTATGTATTTTTATGATTTTTAAGGTTTTTTTAGGGTTTTTTTGTTTTCCATATAACCCTTCCCTATATATATATATATATATATATATATATATATATATATATATATATATATATATATATATATATATATATATATATATATATATATATATATATTGTAACATCCGTTTTGCAGGATGGATTAGTGCTCACCTGAATAAGTCAAAAGTTTGGTTTTTAAGGAAAAATATTTGTCACGACGTGGTGTATGGATACCCATGATGTGGTATGGCTTTTTATGATCGCCCTTTTCTGGTGAGCACAACGATGTGGCAAGGAGTGTGCCATGACATGGTGGCCGTGGTAGCCCAAGCCTATGATCTTTTAGGGTTTCTTCCATATTTAAAGCCTCTAAATTCAAGGTTAGGGCATCATATTTAGCCTCCAACCTTCCTAAATGAAACCCCATCCTCCCTTTCATCACTTTAAGCCTTCCATCCTCTCTTTCACCCATTTGTGATCTTTTGGTGTTGATTTTGATACCTTGGAGAAGAAGAATGTGTTCTTGGTGTATAGATCCAACAAATAAGTTCCCTCACCACCATGGAGCATATATTTTAAACCATTGTAAGTCCTCAAGTTCCAACCTTTATGTGCCATGCTTCTAGATCTAGGTTTTTATGTTTTGTTCTTCATGTTTAGAGTGGTTTGAGTGATTAGATTCTATAAAGTTGGCAAATTTATGGGTCCCTCGGGTCCCTTTGAGGTTTAGTGTGCTAGATCTAAAGTTTGGTTGATTTTTCGTTCCATGTATGCGATTTTGATTTCATCTTCACCATTTTCGACCTAACCAAGTTCAAGACATGCATTGGACATGATAGTTTGTGGCGAGTGGACTCTTTGCGGCTGTTTTGTCGAGGGATTTACACAACGTGGCAAGCACATGGCCACGACGTGGTGATCAATTGTGCTTACTTTTAGATGTTGACTTTGACTGGTGACCATTGACTTTTTGAACAATTTGACTTTTGGTTACACTATGATAAAATTGAGTGTTTAGCTAAGATCTGGTTCTAGTTTGGCTAGTTAGCTTGTGTCAATTGTTCTGTTCCTGAGTATTGACGTTGAGCCTCTACTGGTTAGCTCAGGTTAGTTTTCTCAGTATAATTTGTACTATAGTATGTATCCTGATCTATAGGATGTTGGTATGCGGTAGTAATCTGTTAGTTTGGTAGATCTATTATGATTACCTGTGCTATGCTGGTTATTGTTTATCTGTTTGTGTATGTTGACATATTGTGGTTTGTTGGGTTGAGGCGGTCCTTCTTTGTGCTATAGGACAAGATACCCGAGCGGTCCAAGTGTATTGTTGACCCTGTAAGGTGTTCCAGTCAGACTGTAGGCCCAAGGGAGTTGTCTCGTTAGATTATAGGCTCGGTAGAGCGGTCCAGTTAGACTATAGGCTCGGTAGAGAGGTCCAGGTATCCCGTAGACATTGTGACTCAGTCCAGGCAGACTAAAGGCTCATGTGTAGATGCATTGTATGTGTATTATTGTGTGGGGTTTATGTTGGTGGAACTCACTAATCTTTGGCTTACAGTTGTGGATTAAATGCTTTTCTGGTACTCATCATATGGAGAAGGCGGGACTATACACACATCAACAGTTTTAAAATTCAAGATTTCACATTGTTTTTCTCTTTTAACTCTGATTTGGAAATATGGTCATTGAAAAAATGATTTTAACTTGGTTGGTTGTTTATTCTATCTGAAATCTTTAAATTTTATTGTGGAAATTTGGGACGTTACAAGTGTTGGATTTGGTGTCTAAGCCCATAACTATAACTGGTATGTACTTGACCCGATTGTAGCATGGTCCTTTTGGGTTGCCTTCACTAGTGCAATTTGATAGGATGGATTTTGAGAATAAGGTTATTTATTGTTTATTAATATATTACAAGTATAATATATTAATACGAAATTATTTAATTAGTATTGATCAAGAATTAATTTATTAATTTTGTGATCAAAAGAGACTAATTAAATATATGGGGATTGATTATGTAAATCAATCATTCTTGTAGTGTGGGCTAATGATCCATGATTATGGGCTAAACTAATCCATGGATAGTCCATGGAGGATAAACCCATGGAGCATGAGAATGTGGAAAGTCATGGGTTATTAGGGTTTACCAAGTGTAACCCTAGCATGTGCAACACTCTAAATAGAACCCTTCATAGACCAAAATCGGTTGCCTCTTCTCTTTGAGATAAATAGATTATTCTGTTAAATCATCCTCTTCCATATTGGTGTTTGTGAACCATTAGAGGCATCACACTTGAGGTGCTCAAGCTTTCAAAGGTCAAGAACTACAAGTCCTTCTAAAAGGTATGTCATCTAACTAGATGTTATTATTCATTTGGTAATTTGTACGCTAGTTAGGACAATGGTTTGGAAAAATTGAAAATATGCATGTATAATAGAGAAAACATAGATCCAAAGCATTTAGGGTTGCATGTGCAACATATGAGTGTTATAGTGCTCAAAACCTAACAGTAGTATCAGAGACTATGATTGTTTTCTATTATATTTGATTCTTACTAGTTTTTCAAAGCTAAAAAGTCGAAATTTTGGCCACTGAATGGTGAACTCGCTTAGTACATGAACAGAATCGACGAGTCCACTCAGTAACAGAGCAACTCGCCGAGTCCAGTTCATGTACTCGACGAGTTGAAGGCTCTGTGTGCAGAATTTCTAGTTTCTTGGCCTGGTTTGGATTTGGAACACTACCACAAACTATTTTGGATAATTGGAAATGTTTTTTATGATATGGTAGTGCTTGTACTCATCCAACCACAAGATAATTGTCAAAGTTTTAAAATAATTGTTGTCTTTATATGATAAACCGAAATTGCTTTCAAATTGTTGAATAGAAATTATATTGAGTATGAGTTTAGTTAGATCATAGATTATGTGATAATTTTGTTGTTAGAAAAATGATCTAAATGAATTTTAATGACATCCATAACTTGTCCTCGAGTTATGGAAAATGAAAGGTCTCATACATTAAAATCCAATTAAACTCATAAGTTATGAATGTGAAGAGTTTTGATAAGTTTCAAAACTTGCCCTCAAGTTTTGGAATTTGTAAAGTCACACTAATGAAACTTTAATTCCAAACCCTAGAGTTTTAAAAGTTAAAATTCAACCCTTATACTTTATAATATTATAAGTTTAATAATATATATATATATATATATATATATATATTATTAAACTTATAATATTATAAAGTATAAGTCGGTCTATATTAAACTTATATATATTATAAAGTATATATATTATAAAGTATAAAGTATAATATTAAACTTATATATATCTATAAAACTAAGTCGGTCTTACCGTTATTAGGCCTCATTCACGAAGCCGGTCTATAAGGGGGGTATAAGGTTACTGCCTATAAAATGGTAGTTTAATGGGTGTTCACTCTCACCACCGCTTCCTTGACTGGTGGAGGGTCGTTAGCCGAATGGGTAGGATAGGACATTAATTCTCCCTCATTAAAAGTATAATGATAAAATATAAAGTAACTAAAATTTTATTAGAATTCCCAAAGGGTAACTTGTTAAGTCGTTAGTGGAGCGTGTGTGGTTAACCGACACACTAATCTGGGATTGACAATGTGTGACAAAGGGTAACTTGGTGTTAATCATAGATCAATGGAGCGTGTGTGGTTAACCGACACATTGATTAGGTGATTTGTAACATTAGGTGTACCAAGCTAATTTGCATGGTTATTCACTCCTTGTTTGTGATCCTCGGCATCCCAATCACAAACTTGAAGGGCACAATCAAGATTTAAACATGCCATTTAAAAGTTCAATGAATTTCAAACCAATTAAAACTTAATAATCTATTTCGTTTTTCATGGTGGAAATTGTTAAATCGTCATTTACCTACCTTCAAATATTTTACAATTGGATTACGGCATCCTTCTTCACAATTGTAGAATATTGTGTTGGGTCCTAGCCTTAATATTTCATTTGGCTGTAATATTAAGGATTCTCATCTAATATAAACTTTGTTTTTCTTCTTTTACAGATGTCTATCCCAAACAATGCTTCCAACCCAATCACTTCAGGCTCTTTCTCCCTCATGAACCTATATGGGAGGGTCATTTTCGATGGCTCGAATTTCAATGTTTGGATTCGAAACATCAGGATGGCTATTCGTTATGAGGATAAAGAATATGTCCAAGATAAAGAGCTCAAGGAGATTGATGTCACCTCTGCTACTCCTGAACAAATCGCTGAACACACTACTCATGAGAGGGATGCGACAAAGGTGTCGTGTCTAATGATTGCAACCATGACTGCTGAGCTGCAGAAGTCCTATGAGGACTACTATACCTATGAAATGTATCATGATTTGATGGAAATATACCATCAAAGTGTTCGGCAGGAGAGGTATGAGATCATTGCCTCCACGATCACAACCAAAATGAAGGATGGTGAACCCATCACGGCCCACTTGCAAAAGATGCACATATTTGTGGATCACTTGCTTAAATTAAATGTTAATTTTGATGAAGAGTTGGCCATATATATTATTCTACACTCTTTACCTTCTTGTTATGATAAGTTTCGTATGACTTATCATATGAACAAGGAGGAGGTCACTCTTAGCAAGCTTCAAGGCCTTCTTAGGACTGCAGAAAGCAACCTGAAAGGCAAGTCGGTTGTGTCTACTCCTATCACTACTTCTGCCCCTATTCTGGCAATTGGACATGGAAAGGGTAAGAAGAGGAAGGCTCCCTACAAGAGCCGCGAGGGAAAGTCTCTTGATGGATCCTGTTCAAGTCGGACCAAAGCTGGTTCTGCTACTCCCTCTTCTAATCTGAAGGAAACAGAGTGCTTCCACTGTCATGATAAAGGGCACTGGAAACGAAGCTGCCCCAAGTACTTGCAGGACATTAAGGATGGGATGATCAAACCCTCATTTGCAGGTATTTACACTATTCAATCTAATAACTCATCACATGCTAATTCTTGGGTCCTTGATACAGGTTATGGTATTCACATTTGTTCTGATTTGCAGGGACTAAAAAGAAGTAGGACTGTGGAGAACGGGAAGATAAACTTAATCATGGGAAATAGGAAAGTGTCGCCTGTGACCAAGATTGGAGTTTATTCTTTATTGCTTAGTAATGGTTTAAATTTACATTTGAATAATTGTTTTTACTTGGCCGATATGGCGAGAAATGTTATTTCATTTCACAGTTTGTATAAACAAGGTTTTACCTTTTCCTCTAATAATGAAAATGGTGGTATTTATGCTTATTGTAATGGTGTATTTTATTTTGAAGCATTACATTGAAATGGTATATATATGAAACTGTGATGGTTGTAGATAACTTAGGAAATAATGTGTTGAATATTGATTCTTCCAATGATTTGGATAAGGCATGCTTGTGACATTGTCGTCTTGGACATGTCAACAAGAAGCGCATAGCCCAACTCCAAAAGGATGGAGTTTTGGAGTCATTCGACTTAAAGTCGGATGACAATTGTGAATGTTGTTTACTTGGAAAGATGACCAAGTTACCCTTCACTAGAGCTTGTGAAATGGGTGAAGGTCTGTTGGATCTCATACACACTGATGTGTGTGGACCAATCAGAACCGCCACAAGGGATGCTAACCGCTTCTATGTGACTATTACAGATGATTATAGTAGATATGGGTATATTTACTTAATCAAGTATAAGTCAGAAACCTTTTAAAAGTTCAAAGAGTTTAAGCAAGAAGTGGAGAATCAATTGGGAAGGAAGATAAAGATGTTGCGATCCGATCGTGGAGGAGAGTATCTTAGTATCGAATTCCTTGACTATCTTAAGGAATGTGGAATTGTTTAACAATTGACGCCACCTAGGACACCACAGCTTAATGGCGTAGCTGAGAGGCGCAATAGAACCTTGCTAGACATGGTTCGTTCCATGATGAGTCGAGCTTCGTTACCCATCTCATTGTGGGGGTATGAATTAGAGACTGCCTCCCATATCCTTAATCTAGTCCCTACCAAAAAGGTTTCCAAAACACCTCATGAGATGTGGACAGGGAAAGTTCCCACATTAGACCACATCAAAGTTTGGGGTTGCGAGACTTTTGTGAGAAAAGAAAATCACGACAAGCTCGAACCTCGGAGTGAGCGATGTATTTTCATCGGCTACCCACAGAAATCCTTTGGATATCTCTATTATAGACCAAGTGACAATGTTGTCTTCGTTGCGAGGAGAGGAGACTTTCGTGAGAGAGAACTCATAGGCCAAGGAAACAGTGGGAGGAAAATTGACCTTGAAGAGCTTCAAGAGTCAAATGGTGAAGGAACCTCAAACACTAGCAATCAACCTGAGGAGGAAACTCCAGTTGATCCAATTGACGAGTCCTTGCCTCTGAGGCGTTCAAGTAGAGTTAGAAATACACCTGAGTTTTATGGTTTCCATATGACTTCTGAAGGTGATACATTTATCAGTGATAGCCAACTGGTAAATTTGGATGAACCTAACAACTACAAGGAAGCCATGGCATGCCCCGAGTCTGCAAAATGGAAAGAGGCTATGGACAGTGAGATTCAGTCCATGTATGACAATCAAGTTTGCAACTTGGTTGATAATGTATCGGGTCGTAACACAGTCGGGTGCAACCGGATCTTCAAGAAGAAGACCAACATGGATGGGAAAGTACACACATATAAAGCGCGACTGGTTCCGAAGGGCTTTACTCAAACTCCAGGAGTTGACTATGATAAGACCTTCTCACCAGTAGTGAAGATTAAATCTGTAAGGGTTATTCTAGCCATAGCTACATTTCATGACCATCAAATATGGCAAATGGACGTCAAAACCGCTTTCCTTAATGGAAAGTTGGCTGTAGATGTTTACATGAGTCAACAGAGGGTTTGGTCAATGAAAAGTACCCTAATAGAGTGTGTAAGCTTCAGAAATCCATATATGGATTGAAGCAAGCATCTCGCAGATGAAATCTTTGTTTCGATGAGAAAGTCAAAGAGTTCGGATTTTCGAGAAGCGAGGATGAGTCCTGTGTATATTGTCAAAGCTAGTGGGAGTATAGTTAGTTTTCTGGTATTGTATGTAGATGGGATACTGCTCATAGTAAATGACATCCCAACCTTGCAGAAGGTTATGTCCTGGCTTGGGAAGTGTTTCACTATGAAGGACCTCGTTGAAGCTGCTTATATTCTAGGGATAAGGATATTGAGAGACAGGAGTAAAAGTCTAATAGGACTTAGTCAAAGTACCTACTTGGACAATGTGTTGAAGCGTTTCAGCATGGATAACTCCAAGAAAGGTGACTTACCTATCGAATGCAATGCCAATCTGAGTAAGACTCAGAGTCCGAGTATAGAGGCTGAAATAGCAGAAATGAGTCACATACTGTAACATACCCATTATTAACCTAGTGTAATTATCGTATTTTGTAAGCCTGTTAGTGAATATTATTAAATATTATATGATTTTGAGCGTTGAGTTCTAACAAGATAGTTTTTACGAGATTTGAAGTAAAACTATGTTTAGAATCATTCGGAAAATATTGGAAGTCTTATGAGATTCCGATCAAAAGTCAACTATTAAAATTAACGAAAATACAAAGTCGGAAATAAGTAAAAATAATGTTATTGAAAGTTGTAGATTATCTCGTTAGAAACATTTAGGCGAAAACCTCATCAAAATCCGACTTATAACGAAGAAGTTATGACTCATTAAAGTTTCGCGACAGAACCGGCACGACGCAATATGACGTAAAAAGTGAGTTTTCAATAAACTACTTTATAGCTTAAGTGATCTAAATGAAAGTTTTAGTATTCATTAAACCGAGAGCTTTCATAAAAAGAACGTCCAAATCTGACTTCGTATGAGGAAGTTATGATTTTTCTAAGATTCGGCATAGCAGGACATAATCTGAAACTCGAAATAAAGATCGAGTGATTTTTAGCCGACACAACTTAAACGAGAATCGAAGGTCTCGTCAATAGTAGTACAACGGTAAAAAGACAGACGAAAACGGACGTCGGATGAAGAAGTTATGAAATTTTAACGGATTTTCCTGTCCCGACCTGTTAAAAATATAATATTAAAAATGAAGTCAAACCTAGCCGACAGAGTCTAAACAAAAGTTGTAGAGTATAATCTCACCTACGCATGGATATAAAGAACGTCAAAAATGGAGCTCGTATGCGAAAGTTACGATTTTTTGAAGTTTGAAAAATCGGAGTACGCCCAGCGTACTCGTGTACACGGTCCGAGATTGGCCACATCGCCTACTCCATTGCATGCAACACATATCTCGCACAATTGACACGTCAAATGACACGAAGCTTCTACGCCCATCGTACGAGAATACGCTCAGCATGGAGCATCAAAAGCCAGTACGCCATGCGTACCTAAAGATTACGCCCAACGTAATGTTGGACTTCAGATACAATAAATAGGGTGCGAGGCTGCCCATTTATGGTTACAAATTTGACACTCTTTCACCCTCTACTTCATTTCAAGCTATCCTAACACCCCCGAAGCCTAGGAAATCACCCCAACACCCGAAGCAAGCCCCAGAGCACTGGAGACCCCGAGAAAATAATATTTTCAGTCGAAACTATGCCCGCACAAAGCCCGGTTTTCAATAAAAATCCCGGTTTCGTCAAAGAAAGTCATTTTTAGAAACGAAGTGCTGCCCAGATTACCATTTTATCATTCGGTTATTTCACTGTGAGTTCAATATAGGGACAATTGTATGTTATGTGTTATATCTTCAATGTGCTTTCCAATGTTATCCTGGTTTTATATCATTGATCATGTAGACCATGTCTCGTATCAGTTTTGGTATTGGCTTTGAGCCTTTGGCCATGTAGAGCATGTCTCGTATTATTCTGGTATTGGATTTATGCCTGTGGCCATCTAGAGCATGTCTCGTATCACTTCTGGTATTGGTTTTGTGCCTTTGGCCATATAGAGAATGACTGGTATCACTTTTGGTATTGGCATCGGGCTAGGTAGGGCTGAAAGCCTGTATATTCTAGCAAAATGATAATCAGAAATTGTTTATTTTCTGTGCCACTTGGGCTGAAGTCTTATTGATGTATATCATGTTGAAATTGTTGTATCTCATTGATTGTAAATCCTTGAATCAAATCATTAGGTGATATGGAAAGTCTGTCATATGATACACATATGCCTTTGTTGTTGTTTGTCCCTCTTTGCTCCTGTCATATTGATATATATATATATATATATATATATATATATATATATATATATATATATATATATATATATATATATATATATATATATATGACATAGCATTATATTGTAACTGTTATTGAACTCACTAAGCGTCACCCGCTTATCCCTCTCAGTGTTTAACTATTGCAGGTGATAAGCATCCAGTATAGTCATGTACTGTTGGAAGATGTAGAATAGATAATATTATTACTTTTGTACTTAGTGTATAAATTCCTGGGAAGTTATGTAATATATAAAACTTTGTAAAAATCTTAATAGTTGGTTTGTATCCAGACTTTTGTAAATTATATTATCAATATGCATGTAACATGTTTATAGTAATAATATTGTAAAGTTTAGAGAAGGGGTTCTCACAACCATGGTATCAGAGTAGTAGTTTAAGTGAACTAAATCCCATGGATTGGTATTTAGACTTAAACTATTTGAAGTTCAATATATGAACGGATTCATTGTAAGTATATGGATACAAACCATAGGAAAGACTTAAGTAAAGTATTAGGTAATGATAAATCCTAATATTCTAAAATACTATATTACTCCAAATTTTCAGAACGATGGCTGAACAGGTGAGTAGCCATACACCAGATGTGGGTGGAGATCCTCATCCTGATGAAGTAAATACTCCAGTATCCCCTCGTGAGGAGCGACTTGTGGATAAACTTACTGGTGTTATTCAGAAGACTCTCGAAGAACACAAAAAGGATAGTGATAAAGGTAAAGAGAAAGCCACCGGAGAATCTTTAAAAGTGGAGGCGAAACGTCCCTCATTCAAAACTTTCAAGAGTAATGGTGCTACAGACTTTTCAGGTGTTCTTAATCCCATTTTTGTTCTTACATTGATCCAGAATAAAGAAAAAGTATTCCATATCGCTCATGTGGTTAATGAAGACAAGGCTAATTATGCTTCTGCAATACTCATCGGAGAAGCCTTAGTCTGGTGGGAAGCAACATTCGAAGCTCTCAACGAGTATGACCAGGATAATTTATCTTGGGAAATGTTCAAAACTCTCTTGCTAGGAAAGTATTGTCCTCTAGACATGAGGTGAAGATTGGAGAAAGAATTCATCGAGCTTAAACAAGGAGGAATGACTGTGAATGATTATGAAACTCAATTCAATCAAAAGCATGGTTTGCTGCAAAGTATATTCCAACTGAAGACGATAAAATTCAGTTATTCATGGAAGGATTACGTTATGAAATCCGCGATTTTGTGGTTAGTCAGGATGTTCTATCATTTGATAAAGCGTTTGAGTATGCCCGAAAGCCCGAGCATGACTTAGAGATACGTGGTGCCACTCTTTCTGTGCCGAAGCATCCACGTGTTGATCAAACTGTTCCTGTTTCCTCTATTCCATTAGCTCAATCCGTTTGATCTGATCTAGGCAAACAAGTACAATCTCATAATACCTCTTCTGGCCGCGGTAGGTCACAATCTTTTTCTCTTCAATCACCATCGTGTCGAAAATGTGGAAAGAATCACCAGGGCAAATGCAGAACGGAAAAAAAATCAGTGATTTGATATGGATGTGGAGAAATGTGCCACATGAAGCCCGTTTACCCAATAAAGAATGATACATGCTTTACTCGTGGTGTTACTGGCCACAAGAAGCGTTTCTTCCCTATTCTTACTAGTCAAATGGCGGGAAGTCAAGCTTCTGTTCAACAAACGGTAAAAACTTCAACTAAAAAGGAGGAGGTGCCAAAAGCTAAAGGTCGTGCATTTCAGATTACCACAGAAAAGGAACGCGAAGACCCTAATGTTGTAACCCGGTACATTTCTCGTCAACTTTAGACCTGCTCACATTTTATTTGATTCTGGTGCCTCAGATTCTTTTGTGTCTCATGAATTTGCACGTTCTTTTCAAATTGCTTGCTTTGCACTTGCCTAACCGTTTCAAGTAGATACAGTGGGAAGTGTGTCATTAATTGCTGATAAAGTCTATAGAGATTGTGTCGTAGAGATTGAATGTTATAACTTTCTTGCTAACCTGATTCCTATCTCCTTGCCCAACTTTGATATCATTCTCGGCATGGATTGGTTGTCAAAGAATCGTGCAGAACTTTTGTGCTACGAAAAGATGGTACACATTCCCATTGAAGGGGAGAATCCTATTTATATATACGGTGAACAAAGACTTAAAATCTTAAAAATAATCTCATTCCTAAAAGCTCGTAAATTTATATCGAATGGGTGTTCTACTTATCTAGCCTATACAGTTGATATCTCAAAAGAAGGGAAGAAAACTGCAAATGATGTTCCCATTGTTAATGAATATCCTGATGTTCTCCCCGATGATTTGCCTGGACTTCCTCCAGATAGGCATGTAGAATTCCAAATTGACCTTATGCCTGGTGCTGCTCCGATTGCAAAGACACCTTATCGTCTTGCACCAGCTGAGATGAAGGAAATGATGATTCAACTGCAGGAATTACTTGACAAGGGCTTTATTCGACCAAGTACCTCTCCTTGGGGTGCTCCAGTATTGTTTGTCAAGAAGAAGGACGGATCGATGCGAATGTGTATTGATTATCGCGAGTTAAATAAGGTAACTATCAAGAACAAGTATCCACTACCTCACATAGACGACTTGTTTGATCAACTTCAGGGTGTTAGCTATTTCTCGAAGATTGATTTGAGGTCTGGCTATCATCAGTTGAAAGTACACGAGCA
The DNA here is from genome assembly GCF_052849685.1 of Lactuca virosa. Lineage (NCBI taxonomy): Eukaryota > Viridiplantae > Streptophyta > Magnoliopsida > Asterales > Asteraceae > Lactuca > Lactuca virosa. The sequence goes on from NC_136430.1 coordinate 138,671,459, forward strand.
GGATGTATCGAAGACTGCTTTCCGTACTCGTTATGGGCATTTCGAATTCCTTGTCATGCCATTCAGTTTGACAAATGCTCCTGCTGTATTCATGGATGGGATTAATTGGGTATGCCGTCCAATGCTCGATAAATCTCCCATCGTATTCATTGATGATATTCTAATCTATTCCAAGTCTGAAGATGATCATGCCATTCATATTCGTGAAATATTAGAACTTCTTCGAAAGGAGAAACTATATTCTAAATTCTCAAAATGTGAATTTTGGCTTTGTCAAATTCAATTTATCGGCCATGTGATTTCTGGTGACGGTATATCAGTAGATCCTACCAAAATTGAAGCCATTCAGAATTAGGAAGAGCCCCGTAATGCTTCTGAAATTCGCAGTTTCTTGGGTCTCGCGAGGTATTACCGGAGATTCATTAAAGATTTTTCACGCATAGTTGTACCTCTCACAAGTCTTACACGAAAGGAAGTAAAGTTCGAAAGGGGTGAAGCTCAATAAAAAGCTTTCTCAACTCTAAAAGATCTTTTGACTCATGCTCCGATCTTATCACTCCCAGAAGGTGATAATGATTTTTCCGCGTATAGCGATGCTTCAAGGTTGGGACTCGGTTGTGTGTTGATGCAGCGTGGTAGAGTAATAGCCTATGCCTCAAGACAACTTAAAGAGTATGAAAATAATTATCCCACCCATGACCTCGAACTCGCTGCAGTAGTATTTTCCCTAAAACTCTGGAGACATTATCTTTTTGGTACAAAATGCCAATTTTTTACCGATCACAAAACTCTCAAATATATATTCAGTCATCAAACTTTGAATATGAGACAACAACGAGCCATGGAGCTGATCAAAGACTATGACTGTGAAATCTTGTATCATCCTGGAAAGGCCAATGTAGTTGCCAATGCACTTAGCGGAAAGGTTTATAATAATAGTTTGTGTTATGTTATTACTCACACTATAGTAAAGTTCACTATTCTTGATGAACTAGAGAAATGGCAAGTAGAGGCCTTAAAGCCAGAAAATGTAAAGAAGGGGTGGTACATTATGCTTATATTTTACTTGATGATCCACGTGGATTGAATGTATTTAAGAATCGGCTATGGATTCCAAAGATTGGCGGATTAAGACAGAAGATTTTAGACGAAGCTCATAAGTCTAAACTGTCAATACATCCTGGTACGAGTAAAAATGTACTATGATGTACGGGCTGATTATTGGTGGCCTGGATTAAGGAGAGACATTGGAAGATACGTGCAAGAATGTTTAATATGCTTACAAGTCAAAGCAGAGCACCAAAAGCCTTACGGAATTCCAGAAAGTATTAGCGTTCCCGTGTGGAAATAGGAGGAGTTGTCCATGGATTTTATTACCAAATTGCCAAAGACTGTGTCACACTCCCAGCCGTCGGCGGAAACATCGGGCGGTGTAACGTCATTCCTTGTATCATAGTTATCAAATATATATTGAACAGTACAAAAGAATTATTGTAAACTACGTACCTTTATTGATAATAAAAAGTTATATTATTTCAGCTTATCAAGTTCCTAAAAACACATGCGTTTTGAAAATATGTCAACATAAAGTTGGTGAGTTCACAGGTTTTGACTCTGAGTAAAAATAGTACTCTTTCCGAGTTCAAAAAGTATAGAACATAGTTCGAAAATATTATTCTGACTCATACTTGTTTCTATATAGTATATATAAATCCTGGGTATAATGATTTACTTAGTAGTATACCTATAAGTTTCATATACTATGCATATAGGTGTTTGTAATTCCATACAAACAAAGGTTACTACGTATAAATCTTATTTCAATTTTATACGAGTAAAAACCGCTACGTATAAATCTATTTCAATTCTATACGAGTAAAACCGCTACGTATAAATTTATTTCAATTCTATACGAGTAAAATCGCTACGTATAAATCTATTTCAATTCTATACGAGTATGTAGGCTAGGTGTAGTTATCTACTTAATATACTAGTAGTATACCTATCAGTTTCTTGTACTTAGAGTATAAGTGTTTGGGAAACTTATACTTAACATTAATACTTGTATAACGAAAAAGTATAATGCTTCTAACAATTTGCAACCATGAGTCCGTAACCGCGGTTGTATGACTAGTTTCAAACCTCTGATTGATGCTACAAGTTTCGCATCTTAAGATAAGCTCCACACGCTTCATCAACATCGGAACAATAAACAAATAAAAGGGCAGTTCGTCACTCGCTTAAGTTTGGTTGTAGCTAGCAACCACGAGTGGGGTTGTCAACCTGTATCTTATTCATACACGACTTCCTCGCTCGCACGGGATTAGCGGTTACAGGTCAGAGGATTTTTCCTAAGATTTCCAATCTTAGTTGATGAATACAATAACTCATGTGGACTTGTTGAGTTTCGTTAGTTCTAGTAGTAAAAGCATATTCGTTTCTAAAACTATAAGTTATTAGACTATGCTTTAACCATTACTCCTAATATTTATAATACTTAGGCAGTACAACAGCTATAAATTGAGTTAAAACTAGGTTTTATCTTAACATAAAACCAATAATAACAACATATAACGTTCCTAGTTTTATCTTGACATAAAACCAATAATAACAACATATAACGTTCATAGTTTTATCTTGACATAAAACCAATAATAACAACATATAACGTTCATAGTTTTATCTTGACATAAAACCAATAATAACAACATATAACGTTCCTAGTTTTATCTTGACATAAAACCAACAATAACAACGTAGATATCAATTAACATATAGAACTTCCGAGTATAACTCTGGAACTATATCACACATGAAATATATATAGAATCCTAAGTATAACTCAAGATCTACATTAGTATACTACTATAACAATAACATGCTTACAAGTCTATGATAGTTGTATAGATACAAAATAATTATATCCCGATTAACGAACATACTATCATATAAATATAGTATTAACTTGTATTCAATATTTAGCATGCATTTTCCCCCAAAAACATTAAAAAGTGGGGCCGTGAAACTCACCCTAGTAGGGTGATTTTATGTAATCTAACTAGAAACGTTCAGCGGTTCGCGATCACCGGGCTCGGGATGCAAGATAGCTTCTGCAAAGGACAGAGGAGAGAAAAGAAATGGTGTAAGGAGAGAGGAGGTCAGACTTGCTATTTATAGGTTGTCCAAGACAATTTCACGTCGTGAACTTGAGGTTCACGTCGTGAATTTTAGCTGAGTCATGTCGTAGACTTCCCATTTGCGTCCTAGCTTCAGAAGGTGTCACGATTCTAGTTTCACGTCGTGAATTTTATGTTCACGTCGTGAGGATTGAACACCTCATACCCGTAGACTTCGCAAGTGTTTTCTAGCTCCGAAATGTGGTCTGGACTACTTTCACATCGTGAATCTAAGGTTCACGTCGTGAATCCAGACAGCTAGGGTTTCCTGCCACGTGTCATGCTCTAAGACAGTTGCATCTTCGGAAGGTCATAACTTTTGCATACGAACTCCGATTTTAATGTTCTTTATATCCACGCATAGGTAATTACGAGTACTAAAACTCTCTATTAGATTCTAATAGCTATTTCTAAGCCTATTTTAAATTCCTCTTGTTATAGAGATTTTATAGTGTTCGGTTTATCATAACTTCTTCATGCGAAGTCAGATTTAGATGTTCTCTATTTTTTTGGAATCATATGGACATATAATTTGATTTATACTATAAAGTATGTATGAAATTTCATATTTATATTAGAATTATCATGAAATACATAGTAAGTTTACTACATTACCTGTTTTGACAAAATCGCATTACATGATTGGTATAATCACATGTGATTGTTATTGACCTATTTTGACTAGTGTTACAGACTGCGAGACAGAATGATAGCATTTGGGTAATTATCGACCGACTGACTAAGAGTGCACATTTCCTTGCCATGCGTGAAACAGGTCCAATGGAGAAATAAGCACAAGTATACTTGGATGAAATTATTGCGAGACATAGCATGCCACTAAAGATTATTTCCGATCGTGATACTCGCTTCACTTCTCATTTTTGGGCGAGTATGCAACGTGAATTGGGATCTCGATTTGCTCTCATTATAGCTTATCATCCCCAGACAGATGGTCAGACGGAGAGAACAATCCAAACAGTAGAAGATATGCTTCGTGCATGTGTCTTGGAGTTCGGTGGTAACTGGGATAAGTACTTACCTCTTGTCGAATTTTCATATAATAACAGTTACCCTACTTCAATCAAAATGCCACCATATGAAGCACTATATGAACGTAAATGTCGTACTCCATTATGTTGGCGTGATGTAGGACAGAAAATCCTTGGAGGCCCTGAAATGATTCAAGACACCACTGATAAAATGAAAATTGTACGAGAAAGAACGAAAGCGGCCCAGGATCGACAAAAGTCCTATGCAGAAAGGAGGAGACGACCCATAGAATTCCAGGTGGGTGATTTCGTAATGCTGAAGGTATCCCCATGGAAAGGCATTATACGATTTGGGAAGAAAGGAAAACTAAGTCCTAGATTTGTTGGTCCTTTCAAAATCATCCAGAGAATTGGTAAACAAGCATACCGCTTGGAATTGCCTGAAGATTTGGCATGTATTCAGGATGTGTTTCATGTGAGTTATCTGCGTAAATGTTTGAGCATATATGATGAAATGGTTCCGTTATCCAAGGTGAAACTGGATAATAAGTTAAGATATGTAGAAGAGCCTGAAGAAATCATAAACGAAAGAACGGCTAATCTACGTAATAAAGAAGTGGAGTTGGTGCTTGTCAAGTGGAAACACCATCGAGGCTCAAATTATACTTGGGAAAATAAGAATGAGATAAGAGCGAAATATCCCCATTTTTTTAAATCGTTGTAATTTCGGGGACGAAATTCTTAAAAGGAGGTGGTGTTTGTAACATACACGTTATTAACCTAGTGTAATTATCGTATTTTCTAAGCGTGTTAGTGAATATTATTGAATATTATATGATTTTGAGCATTGAGTTCTAACAAGATAGTTTTTACGAGATTTGAAGTAAAACTATGTTTAGAATCATTTGAAAAATATTGGAAGTCTTATGAGATTCCGATCAAAAGTCAACTATTGAAATTAACGAAAATATAAAGTTGGAAATAAGTAAAAATAATTTTATTTAAAGTAGTAGATTATCTCGTTAGAAACATTTAGGCGAAAACCTCATCGAAATCCGAGTTATAACGAAGAAGTTATGACTCATTAAAGTTTCGCGATAGAACCGACGCAACGCTATATAACGTAAAAAGTGAATTTTCAATAAACTACTTTTTAGCTTAAGTGATCTAAATGAAAGATTTAGTATTCGTTAAACCGAGAGCTTTCATAAAACGAACGTCCAAATCTGACTTCGTATGAGGAAGTTATGATTTTTCTAAGATTCAGCATAACTGTACACAACCCGAAACTCGAAATAAAGATCGAGTGATTTTTAGCCGACACAACTTAAACAAGAATCGAAGGTCTCGTCAATACTAGTACAACGGTAAAAATACAGACGAAAACAGACGTCGGATGAAGAAGTTATGAATTTTTAACGGACTTTTCCTGTCCCGGTCTGTTAAAAATATAATATTAAAAATGAAGTCAAAATTAGCCGACGGAGTCTAAGCTAAAGTTGTAGAGTACAATCTCACCTACGCGTGGATATAAAGAACGCAAAAACGGAGCTCGTATGCGAAAGTTACGAATTTTTGAAGTTTGAAAAATCGGAGTACGCCTAGCGTACTCGTGTACACGGTCTAAGATTGGCCACGTCGCCTACTCCCTCGCATGCAACACGTATCTTGCATAATTGACACGTCAAATGACACGAATCTTCTACGCCCAGCGTATGAGAATATGCTCAACGTTGAGTATCAGAAGCCAGTACGCCCCGCGTACCTAAAGATTACGCCCAGCGTAATGCTGGACTTCGGATACTATAAATAGGGTGCGAGGCTGCCCGATTTATGGTTACAAATTTGACACTCTTTCACCCTCTACTTCATTTCAAGCTATCCTAGCACCCCCCCCCCCCCCCCCCCCCCGAAGCCTAGGAAATCACTCCAACACCCGAAGCAAACCCCGGAGCACCGAAGACCCATAGAAAATAATATTTCCAGTCGAAACTCTGCCCGCATAAAGCCCGGTTTTCAATAAAAACTCCTAGTTTCGTCAAAGAAAGTCATTTTTAGAAACGAAGTGCTGCCCAAATTGCCATTTTATCATTCGGTTATTTCATGGTGAGTTCAATATAGGGACAATTGTATGTTATGTGTTATATGTTCAATGTGCTTTCCTATATTATCCTGGTTTTATATCATTGATCATGTAGACCATATCTCGTATCACTTTTGGTATCGGCTTTGAGCCTTTGGCCATGTAGAGCATGTCTCGTATTATTCTGGTATTGGATTTATGCCTGTGGCCATGTAGAGCATGTCTCGTATCACTTCTGGTATTGGCTTTGTGCCTTTGGCCATGTAGAGCATGACTCGTATCACTTTTGGTATTGGCATCGGGCTAGGTAGGGCTGAAAGCCTGTATATTCTAGCAAAATGATAATCAATTTTTTTTTATTTTCTGTGCCACTTGGGCTGAAGTCTTATTGATGTATATCATGTTGAAATTGTTGTATCTCATGGATTGTAAATCCTTGAATCAAATCATTGGTTGATATGGAAAGCCTGTCATATGATACACATATGCCTTTGTTGTTCTTTGTCCCTCTTTGCTCCTGTCATATATATATATATATATATATATATATATATATATATATATATATATATATATATATATATATATATATATATATATATATATATATATATGACATAGCGTTATATTGTAACTGTTATTGAACTCACTAAGCGTCTCCCGCTTATCCCTCTCAGTGTTTAACTATTGCATGTGATAAGCATCCAGTATAGGCATGTACTATTGGAAGATGTAGAATAAATAATATTATTACTTTTGTACATAGTGTATAAATTCCTGGGAAGTTGTGTAATATATAAAACTTTGTAAAAATCTTAATAGTTGGTTTGTATCCAGACTTTTGTAAATTATATTATGAATATGCATGTAGCATGTTTAGAGTAATAATATTGTAAAGTTTAGAGAAGGGGTTCTCACATATACCATATGCTTCCGCAGTTGGTTCGATCATGTATGCTATGACTTGTACTCACCCTGATGTGGCCTTTGCTTTGAGCATGGTCGGCAGATATCAAGGGAATCCTGGTAAATCTCATTAGACTACAGTTAAGAACATTCTCAACTACCTGTGGAGGACTAAGGACTGGGTCCTTACCCTCGGTGGGAGTGATGACTTGAGAGTGACAGGGTATAGTGACGCCAGCTTCCAAACCGACAGAGATAATTTCCGCTCTCAGTTGGGTCGGGTGTTTACCCTGAATGGAGGAGCAGTAACATGGAAAAGTTCCAATCAGGAGACTGTAGCTGATTCAATGTGCGAATCAGAGTACATATGGTTGAAAAACTTCATCGGAGACCTTGGAGTCATTTCATCCATAAAGGAGCCTATGGAGATTTTCTGCGATAATGAAGGGGTGGTTGCCTTAACCATAGAACCGAGAGATCATGGTAGATATAGAGATACCGACAGGAAATACCACTTCATAAGACATCAAGTAAAGGAAGGGCACCTCGTGGTAAAGGGGATATCATCAGAGGAAAACCTAGCAGATCATCTTTCAAAGGGACTAACTAGGGTTAAGCACTTGCAACATACGAGAAGCATTGGGCTAAAGGACAATATTATTTTTAGTAATTAGATGAATCGAAACATGTAATAGCTAAATTGTAATTGACATTTGATGATTGAATAAAAGGAGTTTTATTTATAAGTAAAGTTACCATCTTGTGTCAATTATTTACTATTGTTTCACTTTGCATGTTTTGACTTCCAGAATAATAAAAATTATAATTATTATTATTATTCAAACTATCCACAGTCGATCATACGTTGGAAGTAAGTATGAAATAAGATTGTCATGTGTTGGCTTGTAGATTGTCTAAGGAGTTAGACATAGAAAAAGTGTGCTACACCATTCATGAGTGCTCTTGAAATAAGATTTGAGTATTGGATTCAACCTGCGCTCACGTGAATTACTTCATGAAAATTATCACGAGTAATTGTGAGACGATAATATCATATAATCTTCAAACCAAGAAATATGAGTTGTTGACTACGAGTTGGTTGTGCATTGATGGCATGAAAACACATCAGTAACTTGATGTTATAAAACGTGTCGTTGTGCATGATTTGATGAGTAGTTAGTACAAGAATATAATGTCAAAGTTGATATGTTCCTTTTATACTAAGAGGATTAAAAGTGATATCTTGGGCCCCTCGATGATTATGTTTTGACTTATGTGTCGGGCCCGATCAGAACTAAATTGATGTGTTCACTTATGTTCTATGTCAGACGAATCGGAAATCGGGAAACAACTTGCAGGACAATAAGTATGACTTAGTTCCATGTGTTTGTCCGCATAGATATCTTGAGAACAGAGGAGTATATGATCCCTTATCTGAAGGACGCATCACTGACTAGGTCAGAGTTCGACAACGACTTTTGAAAGCTTACGATTGCTAAGTTGGATCCTGAAGTAGATTAGCAGTAATAGTTATTAGAATTATCCAAGTGCGAGACTGTTGGATTTGGTGTCTAAGCCCGTAACTATAACTGATATGTACTTGACCCGATTGTAGCATGGTCCTTTTGGGTTGCCTTCACCAGTGCAATTTGATAGGATGGATTTTGAGAATAAGGTTATTACGGTTTATTAATATATTACATGTATAATATATTAATACGAAATTATTTAATTAGTATTGATCAAGAATTAATTTATTAATTTTATGATCAAAAGAGACTAATTAAATATATGGGGATTGATTATGTAAATCAATCATTCTTGTAGTGTGGGCTAATGATCCATGATTATGCGCTAAACTAATCCATGTATAGTCCATGGAGGTTAAACGCATGGAGCATGAGAATGTGGAAAGTCATGGGTTATTAGGGTTTACCAAGTGTAACCCTAGCATGTGCAACACTGTAAATAGAACCCTCGATAGACCAAAATCGGTTGCCTTTTCTCTTTTAGATAAATAGATTATTCTCTTAAATCATCCTCTTGCATATTGGTGTTTGTGAACCATTAGAGGCATCACACTTGAGGTGCTTAAGCTTTCAAAGGTCAAGAACTACAAGTCCTTTTAAAAGGTATGTCATCTAACTAGATGTTATTATTCATTTGGTATAGGACAATGCTTTGGAAAAATTGAAAATATGCATGTATAATAGAGAAAACATAGATCCAAAGTGTTTAGGGTTGCATGTGCACCATAGGAGTGTTATAGTGCTCAAAACCCAACAATAAGTTGGTATCAGATCCCTCGTTTCAGGGATTTGGATGAACACTCGTGTGATTCCGAACTCAAACTAAGGATTTCATAAATTTGATAATTTTTTTGAAAAATAATAAACTTAAAATAAGAAAGGAAGATCTGTTGTGTACAGTCAGTCGGAGCTCAAAGAAGTGGTCTCCCAAAATATCCATACTGGTTATATATCTGCTAAGATGTGAATTGTTAGAAATGCATGCTAGTTGATATGCTAAGGATCTTTCAGGAATTTGATTTTAGAGTATCCTGATATTTGAGATCCCTTGTAGACTAGGTATTTCCTAGTAGAATGATTGTTTTATTGTTGAGTGATTTGCTGTAATGTCCCAAAAATTCATAGTAAAATTTTCATTTTTAAAACAATAAACCATACAAATGAGTTTTTCCAAAACCGATCAAAGTGAATATATTATTTAAACATCAGAGTAAGTATTGAAAATTGCCACTGCGGAAAACTCTGGTGGACGCGGTGCAGTCACGCCAGGCCCTTCTCTTTGGTACCGGAAGTACCTGAAACCATAAACATAAAACCGTAAGCTCAAAGCTTAGTGAGTTCCCCAAAACACCATATACCATACATATAATAAAGATTGATATGTGTCATCCATAGTCTTATAATTTCCATTCTATCATGAGCCATATCACGGTCTTTTTTTTCCAGGCCAGGAGCCGAAACATGGGTCTCACAGACAAGTGCTAAGAACCATCTCCTGGTCTTCCTTGCAAGTATCACAAAAACAACTAGCATACTACTTATAAATGTTAAGGTCCAAACCCTGGTCTTGCATATAATTTTCCGGGAGCCGTACCCAGGTCTTTCATGAAATTTCCAGGTGCCACCACCTGGTCTTTCTAAATAACATAATCTTAAGGGCCCACATTGGTGCCTTCGACCCACTTAGTATAGTGAGGAGACTCACCTCTCAATCTAAAAGATCTCTAAATAAGACATTGCTCATAATATCCGATCTACCGGTCACCTATTCATTGGAACATGACCAAAATTAACTTATTATCAAAATACCCAAAATACCCCTAGGACAAACTTGGTCAAACTCCTGGTCAAAGTCAAAGACAAAGTCAATCAGGTCAAATCGGTGAGTACGTTGGGCGTACTCAACAGGTACACGGAGCGTATTACGTGTTTGACTAGAGTCGAGGGGCTGAACACGTACGCACAACGTACCCTTTGGTACGCCCACCTTACGTGGCTTCCACCCTTTCTTCCCATTAAGAGCTTAATCATTAAGCTCTTTCGTCTAAAATCCAGATCTGGCCCTCAAATGATGTTCTTAATCATAAAGTTTCCAACTTTATGATCTTTCATGGCTATTAAGTGCTTAATACCAAAAATCCTAACTTCTTAACTCTTTAAGACATCCTAGCTCCTGCACGGAAGGAAACTAAGGTCCAAGATTACATTTTTATGGTTCCTAATAACTCCATAATGGATAAAGTTTCCAACTTTGTCCATTAGAATGGTCCAAGTAACAAAGATCTAGTCTTTAAGTCTCAAAGGGACCACAAGTGCATCTTTTTCAACCTAATCCATTAAGTCCAAGTCTCAAACCTTTAGATCTGAATCCATATGATGTTTAGATGGATAAAGTTTCCAACTTTATCCATAACAAGGTCACAAACTTTCAAGATGTAAACTTTATACACAAAAGTGACAAAGCTCATAACACCCAAGACTAGCTAGATCTAACAAATGCATCATCAATATTCAAGCTTTATACCTCCAGAAGCTAGATCAAGATGAACAAGGCCTAGATCTACAAGCTCCAATGCAACCAACACTTCTCCAATCAGCTCCTTCTTCTCCAATATGCACCAAGAACAATCCAAAGCACTCAAGAACACCTTTTTTGCTCACAAGGCTCAAACTAGGATTAAGGTTTCAAGGGATGGGGGTTGGAGAGGTGGAGGCTTAGAATGGAATGGGTTTGGGGAAGTTAAGGACCTTTAATAGGGCTCAAACAACGAAAATAGGGTTTGGGTTCTGATCGTATACGCCCAACATACTCCCGGTTCGCCCAGTGTACCAGGGATGCACATAATGCCCAACATACTAGACTAAGCCCAAACCCTTCCCAACTTCTAACAGTTATAACTTCTTTGTTTCAACTCCGTTTTGGCGATCTTTATGTCCATGAAAAGGTATTGAGGAGCCTATAACCCTATCAAATTACTTTTGACTTAAAACACATTGAACTAAAATACGTAATTCATATAAGTAGTCTGAAACACCACTTTTCCCACTTTACCCTTTGACTCCATACATAAATCGAACTCTTGGATCATATAACCTACATTACCCACGTACAAATGGGTCTAAACCTCTCTTTCCCCAAAGCCCAAAGCCTTATGATACTTGATCATCGGGTAATGGACCCGAATTATGAAACGACTCGAAACAGTGTGGTACAACTCTCCCCCACTTAAATTAGATTTCGTCCTCAAAATCACTCCTTTGTACTTTCCAGGCAATTAGACGATCCGACAATATCTTCCAGATCTCTGATAAAAGTCGGCCCTAACATACGATGACCTTCCAATAATCGAACCCATCCTTAGCAAAAATCACAAAATGACGATGAACGAATCCTTGCTCCCGCTGACCTTAAATAATAAAGGACAACCATCACTACACAACTTAAATCCAGGAATGCAATGCCTTATTTGACTTCCCGGTATACAAAACCATTCTGAATAACAGCCAATATGGCTCCACATCGCAATCTAATCCGACCGATATCCTTACGACCCTAAATTATCCTACTGATCAAACATTCTCATTTTCGATCTATCCAAGATCTTTTGAGCTCCGAGCTGATCTACCAATTATCTGAAGTGCAGATTCCCGATCGGTAACTAAAACTAACATCCTTTCAAACGAGTATACTATGAGACTCTATCCAAGAGTTTGTATAGAAGAGCTACTCTATCCTACTTGTATATAAGTCTTCAATTGTCGTCCTGTTCCAACCAGGGATAACATAACCAACCATTACACCAATGCAACATAACCTACTTTGCTCTAAATGAACGGTACACACCCAACTGTAGTCTTATATCACGACATGCCTAAAACAGCCCACAACCTTCCTCAATCCCACGAATGTTGTGGCCTTCCCACAGTCTCGTGACCCGTCCTACCATGGTCTAATTCCACCTAGAGGAAACTATGAGCATAAGCATAGCCCCTCAACATCCTTACAACTACTCATGGACCAGGTGAATGCTACAGGTTACCCCGTAGTCTTACAACACTACTACACTATCTGACAACCAAATAAATCATGGGTCGAAGCTTCATTCAACTATACCCCAATCAGGTATTCAAGTCATGTTTCGAGTCCCAAAGCCTTTATCAGAAATGAACAGTCAGAGGGGCTCTTGTTGGAAAATGTGTCTAAGCCCATAACTATAATTGGTATGTAATTGACCCGATAGTAGCATGGTCCATTTGGGTTACATTCATCAAAGCAATATGTTAGGAATGATATTTGAGTAAGAGCTTAATTATGATTTATTAATATATTATAAGTATAATATATTAATTGAGGAATCATATTATTTAATTAGTATTGATCAAGAATTAATTTAAGGATTAATTTAGTGATCAAAAGAGACCAATTAAATTGATACATATGAGTTGGGTTAATGATCCATGGTTTGATTTGTGTTGGGCTTATGGGTTAATCCATGAAGTATTTATCCAAAATCAAATGGGTGGATCATAAGCTTAAGGGTATAGATTAGGGTTACACATGACCCTTGATATTCTACATATATATATATATATATATATATATATATATATATATATATATATATATATATATACATATATATATATATATATATATATATATATATATATATATATATATATATATATATATGTATTCATAAGCTAAAATCAGTTACTACTTGCATTCCAAGAAGTAGAATCCGATTTCTAGTCTCCTAAATCTCTCATATTCATCCTAATTGTTCTTGATGTTTTGTGATTCCATTTGAGGCATCACAGTTGGGGTGCCAAGCTTTCTTGAGGCCAAGCTATTCAAGCTACATATTCTACCTAGTTTTTATGATTGAAATATCACCTTGCATGCTAGTTTAGGCTTCATGCTTTGGAAAATGTTTATTCCATGTATAATTAGAGAAAACTCAGATCCAAAGCATTAGGGTTGTATGTACACCATAGGAATGTTAGAGTACATAAACCTCAACAGTGGTATCAGAGCCATGGGTGTTTTCTATTGTATTGATGCAACTGTGTAATTTTCAAAGCTGAAAAAACTGCAAAACTGATTCTGCCAAGGCCTACTCGACGAGTCCATATATGAAATCGACGAGTAAGTGCCTTATGATGATGAACTCATCGAGTTCATAAGTGCACTCGACGAGTTGGACTGTGTGCGGACAAAATTTTCGAGTTTTTGGCCTGTTTTGGATAAGGAGCATTACCTCAAACTGTTTTGGTTCATAAAATTTGATTTTAATGATATGGTAATGTTTATCCCCATGCAAAAACATGAAGTTTATCAAATTCTAAGATAAGTACTTGTTTTTGTGTATACTAGTTATTTGTAAAATTTTGAGCATGGAATGTGACAACCGTCAATTTTTGGCCAAGTCAAAGTCAACTAAAGTCAACAAGTCAAACCAGTCAACTCATCTAACCCTTGTATATTAGGGTTTCCATTACATTTCTTATTGTACAACTCGCAATCCTAATACAAAGTATCACTTAGAGTTTTCACGTGTTCGGAAATTTTAAACCCTAATCAGGACAAGTGATGAAACTACACGATAAAACATTATTTCTTAACCCTCGGGGGCATATAACATTCATAACAAGGCTTAACAGAGTGTAAGAACCTTGCGTTGCGAAGCCAAACACTCAAAAAGGTCACAAAAGAAGTCTCTCCCAATCTCTTTCACTCTAACTCTCCCAAAACTCTCTAAGTAGGAGAAATCTCTCCAAGTGTGTGAAATCTCTCCCAAATCTCTCAAAGTGTGTGAAATCTCTCCCAAATCTCTCCAAGTATGAGAAATCTCTCCAAGTATGCGAAATCTCTCCCAAATCTCTCTCTGTACGAGAAATCTCTCCAAGTATGTGAAATCTCTCCCAGGTCTCTCTTTGTATGAGAAATCTCTCCAAGTGTGTGAAATCTCTCCCAAATCTCTCTCAAAAGTTCCTTTAACTTTTTATAATCATTTCGGGCATCCCGACACTTAACTTGGTGAAAAACGGCACAAAACGGGCAGAATTCTTGAAAAATAGCCTTAAAGAACCGAAACCTTCCTTTAAGGGCCGAAGCCTCTCGGACCGAAACTAGGAAGAACCGAAGCTTGCTATAGGGACCGAACCTTCCGAACCGAAACCCTTAGGACCGAACCGAAGCCTGATAATTCGAACCCGAAGTTCGCTTTCGCTCCTGACCTTCGCCTTCGGCTCATTTCGTCCATTTCGCCTTCGGGCCCAGCAGCAGTAAGGACCGAATCTCGGCCCAGTACCGAGAAGTCTCGCAGATAGGCCAAATTCACCCGGTTTTCGACTACGACTTCATTTTAGGCCCGTTTTACATGATTTTAACGCGGGATTTTCACCCAAAATCATATTTTAACATATAGAACCCCATACTTCATAATTAATCACGTTTTTGGGGTATAATCCTCATCCAAGAAGAGTGGGTGGGATATTATTGGTGGAGTGTTGACTTTACTTTAGTGTATGACACAAGCAACCACCCATGCCCACTCAATGACCAGCCCTTGTCCTTCCACCATACCTGGTCATTTCATTGTCCTTTCCCCCCTCTTTCCAGCCAAGTACTTTGACTCAATGGTAGAAAAACCCTTATCTCTCCTCCCATTCACTCACACTTCACCAAGAAGCAAAAACTCATTGTCTCTCACTTCTCTCTCTAAATTTCGAGATTTCAAGGCTGATTTTCAAGTTCTTCATCTACCCTGGTAAGTAAATCTCTTCCCACACTTGATTTCCTTACACTTCTTCACTCAAATCATGAGTTCCTTACACAAATATCGTCATATTTGTTGTTAGATCTTCGAATCTTCAAGCATCATCTAAGTGTTCTTGAGTTGAACACTTCTTTTCTCCATCATCCATCTACTGAAATCACTCAAGGTGAGTTCATACCCCTATCTTTTCATGTTTTTCTTAAGTTTTAAGGGGGGGGGGATACAAGTTAAAATACCAAAAACTTAACTAAACTCAAACAACAGCTTTCATCAGAAAAGTTAAGTCTTATTCACGGACTGTTTTGACTATCTTAAACTTAATATCTTTCAAAACTGTGTAATATTCAAATAGTTCAGGTTCATACCTTTAAAATGACTAATTGCACATCTCCATACGATTTTTCTACGATTTATGGTGATTTTTACAAAACTGTCTACCATTTCAGAAACGAATTCGGACCAGTCTGTGAATATGAACATTTTAACACAAGTTAAAGACTTCTAAAAATCATAATAAAAATTATGAATAAACTAGACACCTTTTGTGAATTCTCAGAATTTACAGATTCAATTTTCGACTTCGTATGATTTTTCTATGATTTTTCTAAAACAGTGGAGAAAGGTTAAAAACTAGTTAACAACTTATAACTTTCATAACACTTTGTATTATGTTGAGCAAAGTGTATAACAATAAGTTCTAAATATTGAATGTATTTTCTTGTTAGTTTATCATCATAAACTGAAATTTAGTCATTCATGATAAGGATTCTTCATTCATTTCGAACACATATAATAAGCTATAATAAGCATAGTTTATGGATTTTTACCTACATGAGAAAGGTTTTACTCTAAAAACAAATGGGTTTTTTTTTCATATACTACATAATAGTAATAGTTTATGGACTCATAGCACTAATGTATTTTCATAAAAGGGGTTCTTTTACATTACAAACATTTTGGATAAACTATAATAGGTATAGTTTATGTATCATTTACGTTTCAAACTCATTTATCAAAGGTTTTCAGTTCAGTTCACGTAAATCTGTTAATGAATAAATTTGTGAGATATTCGCTTCGTGTTACCTTCATAGTAACAAAGTCAAAAGTCCTGTAAATTGTAACCAGAGTCTCTTGTAGGGAGAGCGTGATAGTTGTGTATAGATCTATATTGGGTCTGACAAGCCCGCACCTGAGCTGCATGCAACAGCTAAACCGGCAGGTCTGAGGTGACAAGTGTTATTTAACTTGCGACGCCTGAAGAACGTCGTATTACGAGACCGTCTGAGTCTTAGCATGGTTATAATATCTCACATGTGGTATTAACAAATCATAAGATTTACGGGTTTTACTTTTAAATTAGCGAGTTATGTCAATTTAACTCACATGAATTACTTTAAGTATGGAAAGATACTTGTACACTTTCGGTCTTAGGATTAAAGACAACACATAACACATAAAGTTTACGGGATTTTTCCTTAATTTAAAAAGGGTTTTATGTCGATTTAAAACCACTTTTCATATCTTTAAGTATGGAAAAATACTTGTTTATTTTCGGTCCTGGGATTTAGGACTACATAACTTTTATAAGGAAAATATTGGATTTTCTTTGGAAACATATTTCTATTAAAACTATTTCATCTAGAATTGTTAGACTTCAGTTATAATTGCTAAGTGTATATGCTAGAGTTATATAAGAATCTAGTCACCATCGACTTAGAATTGGTGGGCCCGCTTTATCTCCTGTTCCTTGTTTGGTTGTGGACCTAGGGCAGACCCATTATATTCAACAGTTTATTTAACTTAAATTTTATATAACTTATATACGTTGGGCGATTATAGAAGGAATCTATGGGTCCTTCTAGGGTTCATTATCGCATAACATAGGAGCATTCATTCCACACTTAACTAAGAAAATATTGGATTTTCTGGAAATCATACTCTATCGCTTTTACAAGGAAAACGATTTCTTCCTCAAACAAAACTCTTATGAATTCACCAACTTAATTGTTGACACTTTTTCAAACCTACTTGTATTCTCAGGAAATCAGTGAAACAAGAAATCAACAGCATTTTGAGGATGGGACGTTAAATCATCAAACAGTTCATTTTGTCATCATAATGTAATTGATTTGAAACATGTAAACATATACTTTGGTGTAACGTTTTCAATTATATTTATGATGGTTATATTTACTTTGAGCACTATTATACTCGTTGTTGTGATACTATACATGAAGTCCTCCACCCCTGGACGTTTCCGCCATCCTTGGTTTGGGGGTGTGACATGGAATATGAAAAGTCTTTATTTATGAAACCATTAACTAATGTAAGTTATAGAATTCAAAGAGTCTTGAAAGGTTTCATAACTTGTACACAAGTTTGGAATTGGAAAGGTCTCATTCATGGAACATAAGAGTTCATAAGTTATGGATTTCAAAAGTCTTGACAAGTTACAAAACTTGCCCTCAAGTTTTGGAACTTCAAAAGTTACATTAATGAAACTTTAATTCCAAACCCTAGAATCTTAAAAGTTTAAAATTCAACCCTTATGGACTTTATTAATAGTTGATTAAATGTTTAATTAAAAGAGTATTATTAAATCCATAATCATATGGTTTAAGTTTAATTAAATTAAGAGTATAATTTATTAATAGATTAAACCATCAAGTTTTATAAAAGTTTAAAACACACCCTTATACTATATAAAATTAAAAGTCTAATATATTATATATGTATAAGTTAAAAAGCCAGTCTTACCGTTAGTAGGCCTCATTCACGAAGCTGGTCTATAAGGGGGGGGGGGTATAAGGTTACTGCCTATAAAATGGTGGTTTAATGGGTGTCCACTCTCACCCACCGCTTCCTTGACTGGTGGAGGGTCGTTAGCTGAATGGATAGGATAGGACACAAACTTCCATTAAAAAGTATAATGAAAATACTAAGTAACTAAATACTTATAAATTCCCAATCTTAGTTACTTAGGAAAAATGTGAATTTTATGCTAACCCATGAAATTTCACTTTGCACCTTTTTAAGTCGTTAGTGGAGCGTGTGTGGTTAACCGACACACTAGTTTGAGGCTAACAAGAGTGGAAAAGGGTAGCTTGATGTTAATCATGGATCAATGGAGCGTGTGTGGTTAACCGGCACATTGATTAGGTGATTTGTAACATTGAGATTACCAAGCTTATTTGCATGGTTATTCACACCTTGTTTGTGATCCTCGGTATCCCAGTCACAAACTTGAGAGGGCATAATCGAGATTAAACATGCTATTGAAAAGTTCAATGAAACTCAAAAGAACTAGGAATTTCAGTTCATTTAAAACCTAAAGTTCATTTTCGTTTTTCATGGTGGAAATTGGTAAATCGTCATTTACGTACCTTCGAATAATTTGAAATTGTATTACGACATCCCTCTTCCGAATTGTAAATTATTGTGTTGGGTCCTAGCCTTAATATTTCATTTGGATGTTATATTAAGGACTTAAATCAACTAAACTTGAATTTCTCCCTTGTAGATGTCAAGTTCTGACAACTATGGTCTTCTCGAATCTTATGGAAAAAGATTTCCACATGAAGATGATGTTCCATGTTTTGATCAAGGATCTGGAAATCATACTTCACTTTCTCCACCTCCTCCAATTATTCTCCCTAGCCCATATGTTCATAGACTTGAAAAGTTCAAGGTCACTCAAGCCCTATTGGCAAGAAAACATGAAGATGGAAAGTCTGTATGTGCTAATGTCTTGGACATGAAGCTGCATATTTACAGGCTGGGAATGTTGAGTGTCATGTTCCCAAGGAAGTTGGCTGTTGACTTGGTTCTTCAATCACTTCCCGAGTGGTATAGTCAGTTTGTTAAAGACTAATATATGACAAACCGCGATGTACCCTTATCGATCTTACCTATTTGCTTATTGTTGCTGAATCAACAATGATTTGGCGCACTGGTAAAGCAAACCTGATAGGAAGATCTACTTCCCAAACTTCCATGGACACCGAAAATGGAAACATTGGAAGTCCAGAAAAGTTTTCACTTTCCAAGGGAAAGGGAAAGGCTAAGTCTGAGATTGTCCCATGTACCATTCTGAAAGAGTCTGTTTGCTTCTATTGCCAAGAAAAGGGACATTGGAAGCGAAGCTGCCCTGACTACCTGAGAGATCTAAGAGATGGTAGAATCAAATTGTATGGTTCCACTTCAGGTAAGTTCATTTTCTAACTCTATTAAGTTCCCATTTATTGATTCTTATTTCATGATGTAAAGTTACATTTTGATGTTTTGCAGAATCAAAGAGAAAGAAGGAAGCTTAAAGGAAATAGCATGCTGAGTCTGATCACGAAGAGATGGATTTCGATCACATGGCTCGATGATCAGATTTTTGAGCTGCTGCTTAAGAGTTATGATAGATTGATTAGATATGTGTAATAACATAGTTTTCATTTGTAATTGCATTGTAAGGACAAGTTTTCCGCGTTTTATAAATAAAGAAAATTTTGAATTTTTGTCTTATTTTATATTTATCCTTGCAATGGCATTTGTGAAAATTGATGTTTGTATGTTTCTATTTTTAACAATATGAATTTGATTCTTTCATTTGTGGTAGTGTCTAAATTTACCAAATAAGGAAAGATTCTCATCACCCAAGTTTCAGTTGGATAGAAACTTGGAGTCATGCAACTTGTATTGTGTGATGAATGAGAACCTTCATCTTTGGGGAATTAAGACTAATTCCTTGTTCACATGTATATGTGAGTCAAGTGAAGGATTAGGGGATCTAGTACACATAGTTGTGCACTGCTCAGGTCCACCACAAAGAATGATCAGACTATTCCTCATGATTTACTAAAGTTTAGTAAATATGGTTATGATTAAAAGATTATGTATAATTCTGAATCATTGGAAAAAGTTTTAATGTATAGCAGAACGAATAAGAAGAATCAAATTAGGCAGAAAGATAAAAGTTTCTCCAATCTAAAAGGAAGGGAGAGTACTTGAGTATCGTGTTTTATGATTATCTTAGTGATTATGAAAACATATCCCAATTGATCCTCTAAGTTCATTTGTATGGCTAATAAGAGGAATCGTGAATTGTTGAAATGGTTAAATAAAAAAGGTGAATCATACTTCATTCCAAAATCAGAGTCTTAGAGTGACACTCTTGAGTAACATAATCTTAAGAAAGGTTTTCTATTCTTGTATATTTAGACTCTTGAGTTTATAACACTTATCAAAAGTAGAGTAAAAGGTTTTCTATTCTTGTACATTTGAAATTGGTAAGTTGTGATGTTTTGAATAAAACAAAGACCAACTAAGACCAATTGTAAGAAGTGTTTTTCTTGATAAGAAACCACACTAACTCTTGAATATTTGTTTGCAAATTAATGTTTCTTGACAAAGAGAATCTTATATGTCAAGAGGACAGTGGCAGTCTTAAAGATCTTGAAAAGTTTCAAGAACTAATCAAGAGTAAACCTATTTTTAATCACTAGCGCATGATTGAGATTTGTAACCTATCATGTTGACATATTCTTGTTTTTGTGCCATTCCAGTTGGTCGACTATGAATGTGAGTTCAATGAGTACTCAATTGTTTACATAACAACTTGGAAGCAATGGTAGGCCCTTGTGCTGCCAGGTGGCAAGAAATTAAGATTGAACAAGTTCAGTCCATATGAGTTTGGATTTGTCACTAACCTTGTCTTGTGATTATGATTATGACAAATTCACATGGATAGGAACACATACACCATAAAAATCTAAGTGTCATAAGGTTTCTCTCCAATTCATGAAAATTATTGTGAGGAAACGCTTTCACTAAGTAGATTTTAAGAAGATAGCAATTGTGATATTCGTATTCTCAAATTCGATTATGATTACGGCATCCCTCTTCATAGTTCAAATTGTGAGAAATGGAAAAAGGTCTAAACATTTGAGACTTATTGCTGTAAGTTCTAAAATTGTTTAGAAACACATATGATATAATATTCTCGTGTTCTAATTTTTCAAAATGTCTAGGGCATTAAGAGGGAAAAAGGACTAGAACTGGATATGACTAAAGTTATTAAACAGCTATTAAGGACAATCCAAGGTTCGCTAAGGATTGGTCACTTGTGGGCAGTTGGAAGTATAGTAATGGATGGACCATATTGACATTATTATGAATAGACATAATTCTATTAATAATGCATTGTCATATGGAAAATATGAAAATGTTTTCATAATGGGAGTTGGATATTAAGAATCTATGTGTATGTTAGAAACTTTTATGCAAGAAGGATGTTCAAAGGAATGTACTTTGAATTTGAGACTTCGCTTCCATGGAGTTGTTTTGTTGTCAATATCCAGTGGAATACTTTGTAATTTCATTGTCCAAGTCTCTGTGGCTTTGACATTACAAAAGGATCACTACATAAAGGTTAGAACCTATCGCATTCAAGTAGTGGCAAGAGTTTGGTATTTTTCCACTTGTGATAAGGATTTGGAATTGTGAAATGAGCATCATTAGAAAATGTTTTCAATTGATCTATTTCACAGAGAAAAGACAATAGGTAAACATAGTGTGTATGCTTGGACCATGGGATAACTATTGTTTTAATTCAATTATTAAGTTGATAAATCGAAACATTATACAATGAATAATGTGTAATCAATATGATGATTAAATAAAAGGTGTTTTATTTATATTAAAAATTTTGAGACCATATTGGATTCGATTATTCTTGTC
Organism: Lactuca virosa; assembly: GCF_052849685.1. Lineage (NCBI taxonomy): Eukaryota > Viridiplantae > Streptophyta > Magnoliopsida > Asterales > Asteraceae > Lactuca > Lactuca virosa. Next base: position 138,693,650 of record NC_136430.1, read on the forward strand.
TTTCACTTTGCATGTTTTTACTTACCGAATAACTAGATTATTCAAACTATCCACAGTCGACCATACTTTGGAAGTAGGTATTGAAGCTAGACTGTCATGAATGGGTCTGTAGATTGTCTAAAGGTGTTTAGACATAGCACAAGTTTGCTACAGTATTCATGAGTACTCCTATAATAAGATTTGAGTATTGGACTAAACCCACGCTCACATATCACTTCACGAAATTTATCACGGATGATTTTGAGACGATCATATCATATAATCTTCAAACCAAGATATATGAGTTGGCGATTATTTGTTGATTGTACATTAATAGTGTGAAAACGCGTCAGTAACTCGATGTTATAAAACATGCTATTATATATGATTCAATGAATAGTTAGCACAAGCATAAAAGTCGAATTTTATATGTTCCTTTTATCCTCAGAGGATTAAAAGTGATATCTTCGGCTCCTCGACGATTTTGTTTTGACATATGTGTCGGGCCCAGTCAGAACTCTATTGATGTGTTCAATTAAGTTCTATGTCAAACAAATCAGAAATCGGGAAACAAAATGTTGGACAATGAGTATGACTTTAATTACATGTCTTTGTCCACATGATATCCTGTAGAACAGAGGATTATATGATCACTTATCTAATGGACGCGTCAGAGTTCGTCAACGGCTTTTTGAGAGCTACGATTACTAATCAGATTTTATGTTACATTGGCAATTACAGTTATTAGACTTATCCAAGTGGGAGACTGTTGGAAAAGGTGTCTAAGCTCATAACTATAATGGGTATGTACTTGACCCGATAGTAGCATGGTCCATTTGGGTTGCATTCATCAAAGCAATATGTTTGGAAGGATATTTAAGTAAGAGGTTAATTATGATTTATTAATATATTATAAGTATAATATATTAATTGAGGAATCATATTATTTAATTAGTATTGATCAAGAATTAATTTAAGGATTAATTTAGTGATCAAAAGAGACTAATTAAATTGATAGATATGAGTTGGGCTAATGATCCATGGTTTGATTTGTGATGGGATTATGGGTTAATCCATGAAGTATTTATCCAAATCAAATGGGTGGATCATAAGCTTATGGATATGGATTAGGGTTACACATGCCCCTTGATATTCTACACACACACACACACACACACACACATATATATATATATATATATATATATATATATATATATATATATATATATGTATTCATAAGCTAAAGTCGGTTACTACTTGCATTAGAAGAAGTAGAATCAGATTTCAAGTCTCCTAAATATCTCTCATATTCATCCTAATTTTTCTTGGTGTTTTGTGATTCCATTTAAGGCATCACACTTGGGGTGTTAAGCTTTCTTGAGGCCAGGTTATTCAAGCTACTACACAAGGTAATATTCTAACTAGTTTTTATGATTCAAATATCACCTTGCATGCTAGTTTAGGCTTCATGCTTTGAAAAATGTTTATAACATGTATAATTAGAGAAAACTTATATCCAAAGCATTAGGGTTGTATGTGCACCATAGGAATGTTAGATTACATAAAACCCAACAGCTCTATCACAACCCCCAACCAGAACCTAATCACATCTCCTCTTTGCACCATGACCGATACTTCATATATTCAAAAAAGATAACCTGAATCCTCATTCCTCGTGCAAATCTCAATCCACATAGCAATTAGAACTAGCTCTCCACTTTCCTGTGATATAAAACTCCTCCTGGTTTCGCACCTTGGTTTATTTCCATTATTCTAATCATTCTCCCCCACTTGGATACATCTGCATTCTGCCAATTCTAATGGCTGAAACAACCCATGCGAACAACACTTCACCCTTACTTAAGAGTGATATGTTACCAGTGCTCACTCTATATTGATGGTAGCAGTTGGAAACCTAAGCTTTACAATAGCCAGCTTTCCTTGATCACCCAAGCCTAACACATATACATTCCAATAGTGGATGGATATTTCCCAATACTTCATCGAATCTCAAGATCCTTAAGCACTTTCCGCTGAATCCATTACAAGTCCTTGGCAACTTTATACGATGGAAAACAAAATCTCAACTATCGGTACCGGTACCCAACCAACTCATTGGCCTACTTGCACTAGAACAATTCCTATATGTACCTGCAACTGTCCACACTATGAAGGTATGAACTTAACAACTACCGATCTTACGCCCATGGTTTAACCAATTCCTCATTGCCTCAAAACCATGAAAACCCCTACATATTCTACATTTAAAACCGGTATGCCCACCATGCGGATTCCTTGAATTCTTTTTGAAACCTCCCAATATTACGATGGGTTTTTTATGTTACAAAACATTTATTTTTGGCGGAAAAACATAAACCGTAAGTTCACATGCACCCTAAAGGATCTATTTTCTCCCTATGATTTACAACACCGCTATTGAAGATCAAGAACCCTAGAATTATATTTCTATTTTCAAAAATACTAAAATGTTATTAGAAAATACTTACGTTAGTTTATTATTGCAAATAAACTAATAATCCTTCCTTGTTCGTCTTCAAAAAGCAAGCACCAGAAGTTTCGTGCCTCTAATGGCTCACACCCAAACCCTAGCAAGTTGGAGGCTGAAGAGGAGAGAGGAGGCGGAAGGAAATTTTCAAATTCTATCTTTGGAATGAAGTGATTTCGAAATTCATAACCCAAGAAGGTTTATATAGGTGATAGGCAGGCTAAGGATAAGACAGGTTCTTTATAATAACCCTAATCCTTTTGCTTTCCCCCTAAGGCATCCAAGTTTCCTTAGAGCCCAAGAAAAGCTCTAGAAACACTCTAGAATTCCTCTAGAACCGTCCCCCCTATTATAGTTCTAGAATTGGTCAATGTTCAACTTTTACACATTGTCACCTTAGTCCTTCCACCTTTAATTAATCCGAATTAATCCCAAAATTAATTCAAATTAATTTCTTAATAATTTTTATTTAAACAATACTATTTCTAATTAATATATTATTCTCATAGTATATTAATAAATTATTTATTTTGATTTCTAATTAATTTGTTAATCATATAATAAATTAATAAACCAGTCTCTCTCTCTAAAAAGCATTCCAGACAATTACTAGGTTCGAGGGCAGCCCAAAAGGACTTTGCTAATAATTCAAGATTATAGTAATTTAGTTATTCTCTTAGACACATAATCCAACAGTCTCCCACTTGGATAAGTCTAAAACTAAATTACAGGTATAACTTCTAAATTAAACAGCAAATGGTGCTTTTTAAAGCAACTTCCGAACTCTGATCCGATCAGATACTTGTCCTTTAGATAAGTGATTGAATATTCCTTTGTTCTATAAGATATCGTATAGAAATGAGACAAGGATTAAAATCAATCTCATTTTCCAAATTTTTGTTTCCTGATTTCCTGATTTGTGATGACATCGTAAGACTTCTAATTGAACACATCATTTAGTCCTAGGTGGGCCCAACACTATAAGTCAACACCAAATCACCAAAGGGCCCAAAGATATCACTTTTCCTGTCAGGGAAAAAGGAACGAATAAATTTTTACTCATATGATTGTATCTTTTACTCACCAAATCGCACATGACACTACGTTTTATAACATCAAGTTACTAATGCATTTTCGCAATAGAAATGTACAAGGGAATTGTAAATTACAACTCATATATCTCCGTTTCAAGAATATAAGATGTTATCGTCTCAGAATTTGTAACACCCTGTTTCGAATCGTTTTATAACTCGGGGCCATGACCCAAAGACCAGTTATCATAAGGCTTCGGGCCTTGGGGAAAGAGAGATTTAGCCCCTTTTGGATGTGAGTAATGTAGATTAGGTGATCCGAGAGTTTGGTTGGTGCGTTAGAGCCCAATGGTATAACTGTAAAATGATAGTTCGGGCCTTTTATTAATTTTGGATTTAATTTCGCAAACTTTTAAGGAAAAAGAGAGTTTATAAGGTTGTGGAACTTCTCATTACCTTTCCATGGATATAAAGTTCGTCGAAATTGGAGTTGAAACGAAAAAGTTATGACTGTTTGAAGTTAGGGCGGTTTGGGTTGAGCCGCATACGCTGGGCATACTCAACATGTACACGACACGTACTAGGGCATCCCTAGTATGTTGGGTGTAAATTGAGTATGCAGGGCATACACGATCAGTGCCCATACCCTCTTTTCATGGTTTGAGCCCTATTTAAGCTCCTTAACTTCCCCAAACCCATTCCATTCTAAGCCTCCACCTCTCCAACACCCTCCCTTGAAACCCTAACCCTGGTTTGAACCTTGTAAGCAAAAAAGAAGGTATTGTTAAGTGCTTTGGAGTGTTCTTGGTGCATCTTGGAGAAGAAGGAACTCATTGAAGAAGCGTTGGTTGCATTAGAGCTTGTAGATCCAGACCTTGTTCACCTTGATCTTTCTTCTGGAGGTATAAAGTTTGAATCTTGATGATAAAATTGTTAGATCTAGCTAGTTTTTGGTGTTATGAGCATTTGGTCACTTTTGTGCATAAAGTTTAGATCTTGAAAGTTTGTGACCATGTTATGGATAAAGTTGGATACTTTATCCATCTAAGCATCATATTGATTCAGATCTAGAAGCTTGAGACTTGGACTTAATGAATTAAGTTGGAAAAGATGCATTTTTGGTCCCTTTGAGACTTAAAGACTAGATCTTGATTAGTTGGACCATTCTAATGGATAAAGTTGGAAACTTTATCCATTATGGACTTATTAGGAGCCATAAAAATGTCTAAAAACAAGTGTGAGGTCCCATTAAGACATGAAAAGGTGTAAAGTCGCCAACTTTATGTGTTAAGACATGGATTAGGACTAGATCTGAGAAGTGGGATTAGTCGCTTAACCATTTAAGCACTTAATGTGGAGATTGGGCTGCTGAGGAGTAGGCTGGGCGTACTAAGCTCGTACGCAGCACGTACTGGATAAAGGTGTCTTGCGTTGGGAGTAGATTGAGTACGCAAGGCGTACTCATTCGTTTGACTTCCGTTGATTTATGTTGACCTGTTGACTTTAGATCAACTGTGGGTTGGCTTGGGACTTACTTGGGGCAAAATGGTCTTTTTCCTATCCTTGGAATGTTTGATTCAATTCACGGGGTATTATTTTAATTATTAATTAGGGTTGTATTTATTTTTAGTTGGTGCGAGGTTATCCGGTTCAGTGACCCGAGCAGTTATTTGGTTATCAACGGATTGAGGTGAGTCTCCTCACTAGATCCATGGGTCGAAGGCACCAATACCGGCCCATCACTTTGTTATGTAGAATCCTAGTTGTCTCTGTGATACTTGCATGAAAGACCAGGACCTGGCTCCTGGCAATTATATGAAAGACCAAGATCTGGCCCCTCGAAATTCTATGAAAGACTAGGATCTAGCCCGTGGCACTTTTATGTAAGACCGGGATTTGGCCCTCGACATTGCAAGGAAAGACCATGATTTGGCCCATAGCAGGAAATGATTGTAAGACTATGATTTGGCGCATAGCATTCACTTTCTTATGTATGGTATGTGGTACTTTCAGGAAATCGATAAGCTTTGTGCTTACGGTTTTATGGTTATGGTTTCAGGTACTTTCAATTCGAAAAGGAATGACCCGGCTTGATTGCAGTGCATCCACCCATGTTTCCGCAGTTTGATGATTTTGGGATTGTACTCTGCTAACTATATATTATGATATACTTTGTATGTTTGGAAAAAAAAATAATTGATGTTTGGGTTGAATTAAAATGAAATTTTTACCTAATAATTTTTGGGACGTTAAAGAATTACTCATGATATAATCCATGAAGTAATTTTTTGAGCCTGGGTTTGTCCAATACTCAAATCCCCATTTACTAAGTACGCATGAACATTATAGCAACACAATTGCTATATCTAAATTCCTTAGACAATCTACAATCCAATTCATGACACTCTTCATTCACTACTTACTTCCCAAAGTATGAGCGACTGTGGAGCTTCGAATAATCAAATTATTTAGTAAGTAAAACATGCAAATTGAAACACAATAATAAAATAATTAACTATGGGTTCAAAACTATTGAATATAAATAATCTCTATTATTTAATCACCATAATAATTATGAATTTATTCATTGTATAATGTTTCAAGTAATCAACTAATCACTTGAATTAAACATTAGTCATGCCATGTCAGGAACATGCATACTATGCCTCTCTATGGTTCTTCATTTGTGAACAGATCAACTGGAAATTATTCCAATGATGCTCATTTCATAATTCAAAATTCTTATCACTATCCAAGATGTGATGGAATTCCAACTTAACTTGCATTATTGTCCTGTGATATCAAGATTCCAAAGTCTCAAAGACCGAGTCTTCGATATTACAAAGTATTCCACTGGAACTTTGTTAGTAGAACCAATTCCATTGTAATGAAGTCTAGAATTTAAGGCATACTCCTTGAACACTTCTGTTTCATTAAAGTTTCTAACTCACATGTAAGTTTTTCTAGTATCTCCCATTATGGAAACGTTTCCATATGTCCATATGACCATCAATTTTGATCAACAACCATCTCAATATAGAATCATGTTACTATGGTCCATCCAATTTAATATCAAACTTCATACTGCCCACAAGCAACCAATCTTTCGGTATAACCTTAGAATGTTCTTGACAGTTGTTTAAAAACTTTAGTCACACAAAATTCTAGTCCTTTTTTTTTCTCAGAATGCTTCGAGCATTTTAAAAATTAGAATAAGTGAATATTATAGCATATATAATCGATCATATATCTGAAGCATATAGGAATCGACTCATTATATCTTATATAAGGATATGATATATGTTCAGTCTCTTGCTATAATATTTCGATATATTGAATTTCCTATGTTGAAACCTTACAACATGATATTCATAAATGTTTATGACTAAGTTCTATTAAACTATACAATCTAAGCCTTTAGATTCGAAAAGAAGTATGAGTGCCCTCTCCCTTAAGTCTACATGCGAAGTGAAACACAAGAATAATCGAATCCAATATGGTCTCAAAACTTTTGAATATAAATAAAACTTTATTATTTAATCACCATCTAGATTACACATTATTTATTGTATAATGTTTCGACTAATCAGCTTAATACTTAAATTAAAACAATAGTTTTCCCATGCTTCAAGCACGCACACTATCTTTACTTATGGTCATTTCTTTTTGAAATAGATTAATTGAAAAACATTTCCAATGTCGCTCATTTCACAATTCCAAATCGTAAGTGTAAAAATACGAAATTCTTGCCACTATTAGAATGTGTTGGATTCTAAACTATCATGCAATGATCCTTTTGTAATGTCAATGCACCAAAGTCACAGAGACTTGGACAATGATATTACAAAGTACTCCACTGGAGATTGTTATAAGACAATTCCACAGACACGAAGTCTCACATTTAAAGTACATTCCTTTGAACATCCTTCTTGCATGAAAGTTTCTAACTTACACATAGATTCTTAACATCCAACTCCCAATATGGAAATATTTCCATATTTTCCATATGAAAATCCATTCTTAATAGAGTCATATCTAATCATAATTATGTCAATATGATCCATCCATTACTATACTTCCAACTGTCCATAAGCAACCAATCTTTGGCGAACCATGGATTGTCCTTGACAGTTGTTTAATAGCTTTAGTCAGTACCGTTCTAGTCCCTTTTCCCTCTTAATACCCTGGGCATTTGAAAAATTAGAACAAGCAAATATTATTGCATATGAAATCGATCCTATACTCGAGGCTTATGGGATACGATTCATAATGTCTTACATAAAGACATGATACTTTACCAGTCTCTCATTACAATATTTCCATATATAGAATTTCCAATGTTGAAGCATTTCAACATAACATTCATATATATTTCCATGACTAAGTTCCTCTCCATTAATTATAGCGAAACAACTTTTCAAACTCTGCAACTTTGCAAAATTGTAACCTTGTTTCCTATAATTAGTATTGCTAACTTGCAACACTTAAGGTAATAAATGTGCTCCCACTAGCACAATAATTACTTCTTACTAGCATAACACTTATGCTCCCACTAGCTTTGACATGTATCCAAAGATCAGATGGACTTCTAGAAATCAATACTTATTGACGTTCCTACCAAAGTTCAGATTTCTGATACAAGATACTTTGATAAGACTTTATCTAGGCTTCTCAAACTCATACACATTTCTTTAGACGGCTCATATGTGTGTTTAAACTATTTCATAACTCACAGCAGTAAGTTCTGAATGTTTAGACTATTTTCCATTTCTCACAATTCGAACTATGAAGAGGGATGCCGTAATCATACTCGAATTTGAGAACGCAATTAACACAACTGCCAACTCTTACAAATCTACTTAGTGAAAACGTTTCCTCACAATCATTTTCATGAAGCGGAGGGAAACCTTTTCCACTTAGATTTTAATGGTGTATGTGTTCCTATCCATGTGTATTTTTCATAACCATAATCACAAGATAAGGTTTGTAACGAATCCAAACTCATATGGACTGAGCTTGTTTAATCTAAATTTCCTGCCTTCTGGTAGCACAAGGGTCCTACCATTGCTTTCAAGTTATTGTGTAGCTCACCCCTACATATTAATGTACTTTCCATTGATCAAGGTGCTTCACCTTATACATTCAAATGAGAACTTATAAAACTCACATGCATAGTGAACTTAACTGGAATAGACACAAAAACAAGAATATGTCAACACGATAGGTTATAAACCTCAAGTCGTGTGCTAGTGATAACTAAATGTTTATTCTTGATTAGTTCTTGAAAGTATTCAAGACAATTAAGACTCCCACTGACCTCTTGGCATATAAGATTCTCTGTCAAGGAACATTTCTTGACAAACAAATATTCAAGAGTTAGTGCGAGTTCTTATCATGAAAAAAACTTCATATAATTGGTCTTAGTTGGTCCTTGTCTTATCCAAGACATCACAACTACCAATTATAAATGTGCATGAGTAAGAAAACTTTTCTACTCCACTTTTCATGATGTGTTTATAAAGCTACTTTGGATATGTCACTCAAGACACAATTTTGGAGTATGACTCTAAAACTTGATTTTGGGACGAAGTATGACTCATCTTATTGATTTAACCATTTCAACAATTCTCGATTCCTCTTCTTAGCCCTATAAATGCACTAAGGTGTACTTTGAGGATCAATTGTGACATGGTTCCATAATCATAAGGATGATCATAAAACACGATACTAAAGTATTCTCCTTTCCTTTCAGATTGGAGAAAACTTTTATCTTTCTGCCTAATTGATTCTTCTTATTCGTTCTGCTATACATTGAAACTTTTTCAATGATTCAGAATTACACTTAGTCTTGTGAGCATAACCATATTTACTGGACTTCTAGTAAATCATGACGAATAGACTTTATCGTGCTTTGTGGTGGATCTGACCAGTGCACATCAATGTGTACTAGATCCTTTATTCCTTCACTCGCATCACATACATATGTGAACAAGGAATTAGTCCTAATTTTCTCAAGTACCAAGATTTCCATACATCACATGATTCAAATCATATGAATCCAAGTTTCTGTCCAATTGAAACTTGGGCGATGAGAATCTTTCCTTACTTAGAAAATTACGACCCTACCACAATTGATATCACTAAGAATCAATCATTTTCAATATTACTATTAATAGAAACATATGAATAACAATTTTCACAAATGCCATTGCAAGGAAACATAAAATAAGATAAAATCAAAATTTTCTTTTATTTATAAAATGCAGAAAACTTGTTCTTACAATGCAAATACATATGAAAACTATGTTACTAAATATTCCTAAGCAATTTATCATAACCCTTAAGTAGTAGTTTCAAAAATATGATCATCGAACCATGCAATCGAAATCCATCTCTTCGCGACCAGACTCGGCTTACTCTTCCTTTAAGCTTCCTTTCTCTTCTTTGATCCTTCAAAAACATCAAAATGCAATCTTATCATATCATGTATTAAGAATCTATAAATAGGAACTTAATAGAGTTAGATAATGGACTACTTGGAGTAGAGTCATACATTTTGACTTTACCATCCTTGCGATCTTTCAGGTCGATACGGTAGATTCGCATCCAATGCCCATTCTCTTGGCAATAGAAACATATGGACTCTTTGGGAATGGTACACGGGACTATATCATATTTACCCTTTACCATTCGGTCAATGTCCATGGAAGTTTGGGAAGTAGATATTCTAATCAAATTTTCTTTACCAGTGCGCCAAATCATTGCTGATTCAGTAGCAATAACCAAATAGGTTAGATCAATAAGGGTCACGTCGTGGTCTCCCATATAGTAGTCCTTAATGAACCCGCTATATGACTTAGGAAGTGATTGAAGAACCAACTCAACAGCCAGCTTCCTGGAGTCATCGACACCTAACATTCCCAGCCTGTCAATATGCAACATCATCTCCAAGACGTGACCACATACAGACTTTCCATCTTCGTGTTTCCTTGCCAATAGGGCTTGAATGACTTTGAACTTTTCAAGTCGACGAACATGTCAGTCAGGGAGAATAACTTGAGGAGGTGGAGGAAGTGAAGTATGATTTCTAGTTCCTTGATCAAAACATGGAACATCATCTTCATGAGGAAAGCTTTTTCCAAAAGATTTGGGAAGACCATAGTTGTCAAAACTAGACATCTACAAGGGAGAAATTCAAGTTAGTTGATTTAGTCCTTAATTAACACCCAAATGATATATTAACGCTAGGACCCGACACAATAATTTACAATTCGGAAGAGGGATGCCGTAATACAATTGCAAACTATTTGTCGGTAGGTAATGACGATTTACTAATTCCATTGCGAAAATGAAATTTTAAACGAATTAGGTTTTAAATGAAATTCCTAGGTCTTTTGAGATTCATTAAACTTTTTCAATGGCATGTTTAATCTCGATTATGCCCTTCAAGTTTGTGACTGGGATACCGAGGATCACAAACAAGGTGTGAATAACCATGCAAATTAGCTTGGTACTCTCGATGTTATTAATCACCTAATCAATGTGCCGGTTAACCACACATGCTCCATTGATCAATGATAATTTACGAGAAACTCATTGTCATCCTTCATTAGTCCATATTAGTGTGCCGGTTAACCACACACGCTCCACTAACTGACCAATAAGGTGCAATGTGCAATTTCATGGGTTAGTATCAAATTCACATTTTCCTAAAGCAACTAAGATTGGGAATTTATAAAAGGTTTAGTTACTTTATATTTTATTATACTTTTAATGAAGATTTAAATGTCCTATCAAACTCGTTCGGCTAACGACCATTCACTGGTCAAGGGTGCGGTGGGTAAGAGAGTATACCCAATGACGGTCATTTTACAGGCCGCTTCCTTAAACACCCCTTATAGACTAGTTTCGTGAATGAGGCCTACTAAGGGTAAGACTGACTTTTTACTTATACATATATAACATATTAAACTTTTAATTTTATATAGTATAAGGGTGTATTTTAAACATCTAAAATACTAGGTGGTTTAATCTATTAATAAATTAGACTTTTAATTTAATTAAGTTTAAACCGTGTCATTATGGATTTATTAATTCTCTCTTTTAATTAAACACTTAATTAGTTTAATAAAACCATAAGGGTGTAATCTGAACTATTCAAAAAACATCAAGGTTCCAAATATAAAATTCAAAATTAAAACTATTCAATTAATTTTTAAGTTACGAAACCAAGAGTTGCACCTTTTGAAAACTTTCAATTACTAGAGTTCTAGACCTTAATGAAACTTTTCAAATTCCAAAACTTGAGGGCAAGTTTTGAAACTCTTCAAAACTTTTGGATTCAAAACTTGATGGCAAGTTTTGTAACTCCTTAATAAAAACTTTTGAGCTCCAAAACTTGATGACAAGTTTTGTAACTCTTCAAAAACATTTAGATCAAATTTTAAACTAATAAAATAATCATATATATTTATCTTTACCAATTTGACCTAATGCAACTCACATAGCAAGACAATTCAAATTCTACAAATAATTAGTTTTCCACAAAATCAAGTAATTATCTTAAAATTTGACAAGATAATCACAATTCAAAATTTACAAATAATTAGTTTATCATATAATCTAATAAATTATCTTAAATTTTGACCATTATCTTTTAATCTAGATGAGGATAATTATTTTCATTACATAAAAATCGAATTTTGATCAACAAAACAATTTTTAGTAATCATCCAAATCCAAATTAAGCCAAGAAATCCGAAATCTGCCATCAGACCTTTCACCACCTCGTGGTGATTTTGACCACTTCGTGGTCATCAGGCAGAGTCCAAAAAAAACGATTTTTTCAGCTTTGAACAATTACCAATGCATCAGTATAACAGAAAACACCCATGGCTCTGATACCACTGTTGTGTTTTAGGCACTATAACATCCCTATGGTGCACATACAACCCTAATGCTTTGGATCTAAGTTTTCTCTAGTTATACAAGCAACAAAATTATCCAAAGCATGAAACCTACAACTAGCATACAACTTTGATATTGGAAACATAAAAACTAGTTAGATGATTACCTCTTGTTGTAGCTTGTAGAAGTTGGCCTTATGAGAGCTTAGCACCTCAAATGTGATGCCTCAAATTGTTCACAAAACACCACCAACAATTGGAGGACAATGAGAGAGAGGCTAGGAACCACCAAAAACGGTTAGGGTTTCCTCATGGAACACAAAGTCCCGATTTTAGGGTTGAAGGGGTTACATATATAGTGTAGAATTCCAAGAGTCACTTGTAAACCCTAATTCTTACACTTAGGATTATAATCCAACAATTGATTTGGATTAACACTTCATGGACTATATCATAAGCTTAGTCCATCACAAATCAATCATGGATCATTAGCCCACACCATATGTATCACTGATTTACATAATCAGACCCCGTTAATTTAATCAGCCTCTTTTGATCACTAAATTAATTGCAAATTAATTCTTGATCAATACTAATTAAATAATATGATTTCTCAATTAATATACCATACTTATAATATATTAATAAATCACAAATAACCTCTTTCTCAAATATCCATCGTATCAAATTGTTCTGGTGAATGCAACCCAAAATGGACAACGTTACTACCGGCTCAAGTACATACCAATTATAGTTATGGGCTTAGACACCTAATCCAACAAGTATTTCATAATTTGGTTACAATATTGATAGATCGGACCAAGACTGCTAATTACACCTAAATTGGTAACCAACTGAATAAATCCATACACAGAAATTTCACATAGGAAAAGGGGGGGATTCGAAACTAAAGAGAAGCGTCTTCTAAATCTTGTTTACAATCATTTTTAGTTGAGTGTGTGCTTAGCTTTAAAGTTAATCTGAACTTGAAAACTTGGTTAAAAAAACCCTTCTTAAATTATAGTTTTTATATTAATTTTTAGTAATTATTTTATTAGCTAAATTCATTCCATACGTTCGACCCCCAGCTTACCTAAACTATTCTATAAATTTGACTAGGTACACCGCCTAAGTGCAATTAGTTAGTCAAGTAGGTTGGGACGTGAGGTTTAATTCTCACGACATGAGTTTAGTATTTTCCAGTTTCTTGTTTATTTCTTTCTTGTTTGTTTTTACACGTGTTTTTCTAGCTTTGTTTTAGTAGGAAATACGGGGGACATCACGACCATGTAAGTGGAAGAGTACAAGCGACATATAAGGAACGACAACAGATAAGGTCTTGATCCACCAAAAATACCAACCACTATGAAGTTCTAACTACCAGGACACATTCTTGGCATGCTAAATGAACTACCTTTTTATTGGAAGGAGCACAAGGACGCTTATGAGCACATAGAAGAGGTGGTGAAAAATTTGAAGTATTTTCATGCACCAAACGTAAGTAAAGATACAGTGATGCTTCGACTATTGCAGATCACATTAAAGGGTGAAGCTAAGGAATGGTTAAAACCACTTACTTTTGGAGAAATCACGACATGGGCTGATTTTAACGCTGAGCTCATAAACATGTTTACCCCTCCTTTGAAAGTGGTGAAGCTTACAAGAAACATACATAATTTTCAACAATTAGAAGGGGAGTCGCTATATGAAGCTTGGGAGCGTTACAAGAGATTTTTACGACACTTCCCTCAACATGACTTCAATGTGCAATAAGAAATCTCGATATTTTATGATGGAGTCAATGTGTGCACTCGCCAACTTTTAGATTCTCAAGGGCCCATGAGAAAGAAGGATATGATAACAATAAAGCTTTGATTGAAGAACTCGCTAAGCATTCAAAAGAGTATCACAACGCAAAGGAGGATTTGACTAGTGTAAAATCAAGTAAACATGGAGGCTAAGATTCTATCAGTGCAGTAATTGCAAAACTCGATGCGATGGAAGAAAGGATTACAAAAATGGGTGGATCAATTCAAGAGAAATGTGGAGCTTGTGAGGGACCCCATTCTACTAAGGATTTTGAGTTAGAGTAAAAGAGAGATCGAGATACAATATAAATTCAACAATCATAGCATGATCTCTACCAAACATAAAAAGTCCAATCCGAGAAAATATTTGCTCTTGAATCAATGCTATTTAGATTTATGGAAGCTGGCGAAAAACGACATGATGCTACATATGCAACACTTAGAGAACAAAAAGAATCTGTTTTGAGCATTTGTACCCACGTGGGTCAATTAACAAATCTTGTACACGAAAAGCTATCGGATTCACGTTCAAGAAAAACGGACCCGATCCCAATCTCTCAAGTCATGGCTGTTTATGAGGAAGAAGAGGAAGAATTGGAGCAAATGAGGGTCCTTGAATTTATAGAGCAGTAGTTCAATCAGTCACTTGAAGGAGAATAAAAAGAAGAAAAGATTGATGAAGTTGACCAGTCGCCGCGAGGTGGAGGCAATAGTGCCACGTCGTGGGCAATAAAAGAAAATTACGATTTTTCTGTCTTTGAGCCATATCGACCACCTCTCCCTTACCCATCTCGTACCAAAGCAAATCTGGTGAAACAAGAAAACACGAGGTTCCTTATGCATGATGAATTTGAAAGCGTTCAAGAGGAAGAGTGGGAGGAATGGGAGGAGTCCTTACCCAAAGAGCAATCGGAAAAAGAAGTAAATCATTCGACTCCACCAGTTTCAATGCCTATGATTTTTGAGGTGTTAGCTTTTACAATACCACCATATCAAGCTACATAGCTGATTATAGAAAAAGAAGAAGATTTAAGCGAGACGGAAATTGAGCAAAAACAAAATGAGCAATTAATTACCAAGAAGGAGTTAGAAAAATAAGAACAAGAAGAATATGAGAAGATAAAAGGGCAAGACAGGGGATTGAAACACAAGCATGAAGAAAACGGAAATCAAAGAAAGAAAGAGAACTCGAATAAGGCGTACATAAGGCGAGTTCAAGCATACAAAAGAAGATGGAAGAAGCAAAAGGAGCAGCGTGAGAACCAACTCCCACCCGCAACAACGTAGAACGGGAAGGAGTCTGACTTACGACTCCTCAAAAAGAAGCGCTTCTCGGGAGGCAACCCGAGCTCGGTTTGAATTATCATTTCCTTTTCTTTTTATTTAGTTTTGCATTTTCATTTAATTCATAGGATAAGTCATCTTAGTCATATTTAATTTTTAAAAGAAAATGTAAAAAAAAATCTAGTGTGGTATTAAATTTAAGAGTGCTATTTTTAAAAAAATAAACAAATAGTTTTTGGCAAAATCTTCAAAACCACGATGTGATTAAGCCCCACGATGTGGAAAATAAATTAAACTCGTCCTTTTCAATCAATTTGAATCTCACGATGTGAGCATTCACACTCACGTTGCTCTATTTTTAGTTAAATTGGTTCTATTTTTAGTGAAATTGTTGCTGCATTTTGGTTTATGAACCTAGAATCATTGATTTAGCAAATCCCATTGGTTATTTCGAGTCAATTTTGTGAGATTTGTTGTCCAAGGAACTGCCATCGCCGAATTGATTTTACAATGTGAGGATGGGTCCTCACGACGTGAAATCTAAGCCCACAGTTTATCACTTTCTTGTTTTGACAAATTTATTGTGGTTTTATTCTTTGTTGGTTGTTTCTTCAATTTTTATAGCATTTATGGGACCAAGAAAGGCATCACCCCAATAGCAAGAAAATGTGGATGTTTCTAGTCTCTACCCGCTATATCATTTCCCACAAAATGATTCACACGCAATGTTCAACAATTACACAAACCGTTTAGGTTGTCTGTACAATCGGGAGTTTGCTCTAGCTCCTGTTGTTTATTTGTTTTGGTTACGCGGGGTTGGACTTGTAGCTGAATTGGAAGGTATTGACAAAAGCAATACATTAGAAATGGGGTTGATTTCACATGAAATGGGTGGCACAATCATTTTATGATATAAAAGCCGGTTTTTCGTGAACTGTCTATTGAGTTCTTTGCCATTGTTAACTTTGAAGAACGAATGGTTGATCCGACATACAACTAGGCTCTCACGTTTCGGTTAGGAGGAGTTTATGGCGAATGTAGCTTTATGGAATTTGCATGGCTCATGGGGTTATACACGGAGGATGAAACACGCTCGCCAAATTTTTTCTTGTTTTTACAAGCATGTGTTCGTGATTTCACCACCAGAACAATTGATGTGGAATTTTGGAGAACAATAGCAAACTATGAATATAGCTCTCGGGATTCTCAAGAATGCCACATTAGATTACCCGTTCACTGTTTCTTGCATCGTTTAGTTACTTTCACCATAAATCACAAACAACACGACGATAAAGTGCCCTCTCAAAATATCTTTTACCATTAGAGCATTGTTACACCACGGGTATTTTGTGATCTTCCATATATGTTGGCGAGATTTTTGGGAGCAAAAGCAGTTAATTCTAGAGCCGGGAGTCCGATTACGGGGGGCTATTTGGTTACACATTTGAGTCCGGGTTTTGTTTAAAATTTAACACATTTTAAAGATTCCGATCTCACTACTCAATTTTTAGGACTCATGCATGTTATAGTGAATTTGGGTGGTGGATACGGCATACCCCCGAAGGATGAAGTAGGACCATTGGAGCAACCCACGGAGCATCCGAGACCACGAGGACGCCGTCTCTGGAGGGGAAGAGGAGAGCGGTGCCAACCACAACAATTTCGGGAGGTTCCCATTGGAGGTGTAACCACCGACCCATTATAAAGTCGGGAGGTACTTATCTAGACAATCTTCGAGGGGGTGTAATATGTTACCACCAATCTACGGATGTGTTATTTTCACATTTCAATATCAAGCCTCCACCCACCATGCCACCTCACTATCCTTACATACCGACTTGGGAAGAGCTTTGGGCATCAGGACAAAATTTTGGGGTCGGGTCTAGTGGCGCACGTGGAGACGATGTAGATGATGCGTGATGATCTATCTATCCTTTTATTTGAGTTTTTATTTTTATTCTTAGTTTATTTTTGGTGTGTTTTAATGTTTGTTTTATTTTTTAATTTGGGTTGTTTAAAATTATGTAAGTTAATGATGAATGTTTATTTTCTTTTGCTACCTATGATTTTGTTTTGTTTGTAGAAGTTATATTTATCGAAAAAAATGATGAGAAAAGAGAGAACTCGAGAGTGTTAAAGTTTTAAAACTGAAGACGACACTTTTTGATAAGTGTTGGGTGACAATCATGTGTAATTTTCGAGAAAAAAGGAAAGAGTGCAGAAAATATGGTCTTAAAATAAGTCTTTACAACGTAAGTGGGCGTTAGAGTTTACACAACATGACTAATTTGAAGAATACATACATTCTACTTTAGCCCAGTTCTCCCTACGTGAGTTCTCTACTTCACATCATGAGCAAGGTTTTTATACACGATTCGGACATTTAGTTCTAAACTCACGGCATGGCTCTGTATACTCACGACGTGAGGTATCCTAAAATCATGTCTTTGCTCTTTCTTTCAACCATAAAATGTGGCGTATGCTTTCCCACATTACTATGCATTGCTTTGAAGATTTTATGCACCATACTTTTTGAGTATGCGAGTTTTTGGTTTACGCTTCTATTCGTCGAATTTTTGAGTAGCTGCCTAAGTCAATTTTCTGTACAAATTCAAGATGTTCAAGCTTTCCACACACTTTCAAGAATTCGATCTCTCCACTACTATCCCAGGGGAGTCTATTCCAATTTCTCCTTTTTAGTTTGATGTTCTTTTACTGTTTAAGTATGAAATGGGACATTGCATCATTAAGTGGTTAGGGGGTTGAATATAGGAATACAAGCTTACTGATAAAAATTTAAAAATGTCTCGAATTTTAAAAAAAAATATTTGAAATATTTGAAATAATAATCAAAAATTGAATCTAGTTTAAAAATTGTTGTGCTGAGATCTAGGTTAATAGTGTTGTGTGGGACAATCTGATGCGAGTTTCAATATTTATTTGAGCAAATATATGTTCTAGTGTATTTTTGGCTTCCCTATCCTAGTGAAATCATGCAACAAAAACACAAATTTGCTTAGTTTGACGGACATAATACCTTTAGCATCGTGTACCAAAAATGTATCCAGAAGAGCTTATGTAGTCTTTGCACCATAGACTAATACATTTAACAAATAAGGGTTGAAGTTAAGTTCTTTTGCTTAAGCATATGTTTTTCTAGGATTTTTAGTTTTTAGTGAAAGAAATAGAAAAGAAAAAAGGTTGCAAAAGTTAGAGAGAATATCTAACGTCATTATTTTTACTCAATTTTTTCCATTTATTTTTAAAATCTTTTAACGAAAAATGCAGTGGAAGATTGTAAACATTATTTATTTCAAAAACATTTCAAACCACAACGTTACGTTCAATTCAAAACCAAAATATCAAAAGTATTTAATTGTAGAGGAAGCATTAGAATCAAAAATGTAAATAACATGTCCAAGTGACATTTTATTCTAAGGATAAGATACCCAAAAGTGACCCCATCTCACCAAGCCAAGCTCCTAAGCTACCTGTACCAATCATAAAGGCACAAAGCAAAGAAAGAAGTGTCAGCAAATGCTTTGTGAGCCAATAGGAGTTTGTACACAATCAAAGGCAAAACTTACAATCCCCTAACGGGTCAGTCATTAAAATTATAATCATATAAACAAATGTCACATATCAATCATTAATTAATCATCTCTCACATATCATTCAATCTTTCAATATTGTATCATCCATTCATATTTCATTCATTTGTGTAACATTGATCATATTTAATGCACAATCTTATCATAATCATATATCGTCATATCAAAGGAATATATCATAATCGTATAGGCGTAGGTAGTCTGGTAGTAATACCTAACCCTAAAGGAAAAACCCGTTCGCTACTTGTGTGCCTGGCCTACCAAATGCTTTAGGTGGTTTACGACTCCCACCCGTGACACCAACCCCAAGACTCCACTTTCACTACTCCGACTATGCAATGTACAAGTACATCGCGGTGTCGTTCTGGTGTTTGTACAAGAGGTGGCATTCATCCAACACCTCCCAACACCTACGTGATGTTTGTACAAGCCTCATTTGAATGGCCAACATTACTCCAGTCCACAAACACCGAAGTGTACGCGTACCATGTGTTACACGGGCATCTAGAAAGACCGAGCAACTCGTAAATGGCGTAAGCTCTTTTCCTAAAAGGTATTTTTCAACTAACCAGTCTCGAAGGTATCCGGATAGGGTTTCAAGCTAAGTGCTAGGTTCTACCTTTGCCCTCTATGCGTAACCCCACATAATCGAACGTAAAACAAGTACAAGCATGCAAGATTCGTATAATCATAATCAAGATTCATAACATGTATGCCAAGAAGATACTGAACAAGATCATAATCAAGCATTTCATATAACATATTATATCTGCAAATAATCGTATTAAGTACCAAGATCAACCAAACTTCAAAAGCATATAATTGTCACAAAATGAGAAAACAGTAAAATATCTCATATTGCACATATTGGCATAGTCAACAATTAAAAATATTCTAATTTGACTAATTGAGCCGTTTCCGGAAAGCAGTTTTCGACTATGTACAAAGTTTATGAAAAGTTTATCGACTCACCTTTGGTTCGCTAGTGATATCAATTCAGAACGTCAATTCGTAGCTCTTTGATTCAACAAATACCTAAACAAAAAGTATATATTTATTTAGTTTAGGTTAAGATAACTTGATTATTACTAAATGCATATTTAGTTTATCTTGTATTACTTTATCAAATTAGTTTATTGTTGTTTATAAGCACAACTTTTAATACGTGCTAACAAATCAGATTATTTTTAACACTTTAAAATTAGCATGCGATTATTATTATTTTATCTTTACTAATAAAGCTCATGATATTGCCAAAATTGTAAGCCACGACATTTAAGTGGTGATTACATAAACTTCATCTTCACTTAACAAATTCAAAATTTCATGCCTTTACAATCACTGGCCATGTTCTAATAATAATATACACACAAAATCTAATTAAAGACCTTATCAGTGAAGCTTTGGTAGCCGTAACTTGTTTATAAGTAATTAATCAACTTATTTATATTGTCATAAGAAAGTCACGTCTACACTATATTTTTTTTATGGCTGGGCAGAAAGGGATATGATTGTCTGTAGTTTCAAGATTAGTACATTACTAAAATCCGAAGGATTACTCACCTCACATGGCTTCTAAATTCAGACAGCAAAATCGTTAAACAGAAGAAGAAAATATCATGTGATAAGGGTGGAATTGGCATCAAATCAACTTGGTTAGATAGACAAAAGAAAAGAAGTAAAACTGATGTATGTTTATTGGCAGCCCATCCTCGTGAAATCAGAAGAAAAGGAAGAAAAGAGAGACATATATTCTTTAACATATGCTTTCTTCAATAGCAGCCGCTCAGGGATAACATGCCAAACACTCCAGTACACGCCTGGTGATTTATCCCACCTGGAGTGGTTCCGTGAGCAGGTACCAAAAGGAAGGTCATTCATGTGTCGTTTAAGGATTAAGAGCAGAGAGTTGGCAGATAGTTCCAAGACCAGGGAAGGAAAAGAAGGGCTACA
This sequence comes from Lactuca virosa, assembly GCF_052849685.1. Lineage (NCBI taxonomy): Eukaryota > Viridiplantae > Streptophyta > Magnoliopsida > Asterales > Asteraceae > Lactuca > Lactuca virosa. Next base: position 138,714,731 of record NC_136430.1, read on the forward strand.
ACTTGGCAGCAAGTAAGCAACGTGGTGTCACATATCTATGCTTCACAAACGAAGTTTTACTAGGCAACTTCTATATCCCATTAATACGTTCACAAACCTTAACAAGCGTATGATCTTTCAAGGTTAAGAAAGAAACTTACCAGGTGCAAAGAAGGCTCCGTTTCTTCCTGCTTCCAATTTCAGAAGATACGACAATCTTTCTGGCGTACTTCTATCTCTCTATTTCTCTCTATATCCCTCTTATCACTCTTCTTATATTTTCTCCTCAGTCTAGTGTAACCCTATCAGATTTTTTTTTTCAGAATTGCAAATCTACACTACTCCTAATACCACCTATGTCTCCTAGTACCACCTATGTCTCCAATAAGACTTGAACCCTCAACCTCTAGGAGGGAGGGCAACACCCAATACCGTTAGGCTAGAAGCCCTTTGGTTTATCAGATATCCTTAGAGAAACGTATGCGAGAGTAATTAGGGCAGACGGTTGGTATATGGGTCGTGTGTAATAGAAACGAAAGAGATGGAAAGATGCGGCAGTTTCCCTAATCGCATGGAATTGATTAAAGATGAATTTATAGTTTTGGTCCTTGATAACTTCTCCAACTTCATTACAACACCCTTCTCTTATATCCTTTCAGTTTTAATTTCTAAGATTAACAATTCAGCCCCTAAACTTGTATATTCACTTAATTTAGTATCTTAATTAAATTCTAGAATTAATTAAACACGTTTAATACATTTTGATTATTAATTAAATTCTATAAATAATTTAAATTTCAATTAAGTCCTTAAAATCCTATTAAGCATATAATACCACACAAAACACACGAACGACTTAATCCTAAATAACGGAAAGCCAGTTTCACTAACGCAGAGAATTTGGGTCGTTACAGAGTAAAAGTCTATAAAGTTATGAAGATCAAAGAAATATTATGGAGAAAAGTTCAAGAAATCCAAAGAATTCGAAGACTCAATGTTAAAGACTCAAGAATATGACATTTTGTCAAGTTATTTCTATCGTAATTTTTCTTTCTAGGTTATTTTTCCATATCTATGCTTGAGAGCTTAAACAAAAATACCTTGAGGTTAAGATAGTTTTCTGGGGATATATTCGAGGGATGCATAAAATGAGTGTTGCTCAAAATAAGTGGGAAAGTGTTTATGAGGATCGTAAGTATTCATGAATGGGGAGGTTTTATGAAATTTAGACACAAATACATGCATTGTGGTCTTGATGTAATTGAGATGCTCAAAATGGATTGTCTTGTGCAATGTTGGAAGCTAGGGTTTTGTTGTGATGATAATAAAAATTAGTTTTGCTTGGGGGCATGCAAAATACAAGTGTGTGGTATTTTGATATAGCCATATTTATACATATATTTAGGCATTATTTTAATATATTTTAAGTTATATTTTGCTTATTTGAAAAGATATTTGGTACTTATTAAGTTAAATTACATTTTGCATCCAAATATGACATTATTGAGGAAAATGGACCAAAATCGACAAAAGCTGAAACCTGGAAGGACTGGAGCTCAGCTAGGAGCTTAATGGAGAGTAAAAGAATAGAAAATTGAGTCAAATAGAAGCTCACGATATGAGCAATTACTTCTCACGATGTGAGAATGAACATTCCAGAAGATAACCACGTGGAATGTAGTTTCTTTGCCTAACAAGAATTGTGTTGAGCTCACGACATGAACCATTACTACTCACGACGTAAGACGCGATATTTGGAAACTATAAATATCTGTTTAGATATCGACTTTTAGGAAGTTGGATCTAGTTTTCTGAAGATATAGTCGATTTTAGAGGCCAGAGATTTGCGAAAAACAATCATTTGGAAGAGAGAACACTTGGACATTGAAGATTTGAAGATTACACATCACATTCGGTTTGCATTCGATTAACAATGCCGAATTTTGATGTTTTTGTGTGCGTATTTTCTGCTATGATTATCTAATCATTAGGATTTCATTTAGTGTAGATGAACCCTAATACTATGTGTTAGTTTCTAGCTTGTATTTCAATTTTATGAAGTTGGTTAATATATGTGTTCGATTATCATTACCTAGCATGTTAAAGCTTGCATCTTGATTGCTTTGATTCAAATAGTTTATGATCATTAAATTGCTAGAGCTAGGATTAATCACCTCTTAGATTAAGTAATAAAGGTAACAACTTTAACTGTGTTGGAGATCATAATTTGATCATAATTATGTTTAATTAGTTGTCTTGATCACAGGTAATTATCTAGATATATCTCACATAGCCCAGTTATAATTAATAATCAATTATGTGTTTGCTTGTGTATGATCAATACATAGTATTTCATAAATTGGTGAAAATATTAGGAGATCAGACCAAGACTGCTAATTACAACTAAATTGGTAACCAACTGAATAAATCCATACTTAGAAACTACACGTAGGAAAATGGGGGATTCGAAACTAAACGGAAGTGTTTTCTAAATCTTTTTTACGGTCATTTTTAGTTGAGTGTGTGCTTAGTCTTAAAGTTAATCTAAATTTGCAAAATTGGATAAAAACCCCTTCTTAAATTATAGTTTTTAGATTTATTTTTCGTGATTATTTTATTAGCTAAATCCGTTCCCTATGTTCGATACCCAACTTACCTAAACTATTCTATAAATTTGACTAGGTACCCTACCTAAGTGCAATTAGTTAGTTAAGTAGGTTAGGATTATAGATTTAAAACTAAGTATATACAAAATGCACATGAAATATTTTGGCTTCGTTGCTGGGGAACGGCTATTTTAGTTGTTAATTTAATATCTTTAGGTTAATCGATATTTTTTGTGGGATAAAAACCGTAAAAAGTTAATTTTTCACAAAATTTTTATTTTCTAGTTTGTTCAGTTCTCAAGAAGTGAGGTTTAATTCTCACGACATGAGTTCAGTATTTTACAGTTTCTTGTTTATTTTCTTTCTAGTATGTTTTTACACGTGTTTTTCTAGTTTTGTTTTAGCAGGAAATACGGGGGACATCACGACCATGTCAGTGGAAGAGTACAAGCGACATACAAGGAACGACAACATATAGGGTCTTGATCCACCAAAAATACCAACCACTATGAAGTTCGAACTACCACTACACATTCTTGTCATGCTAAAGGAACTACCTTTTTTATAGGAAGGCGCACAAGGACGCTTATAAGCATATAGAAGAGGTGGTCGAAATTTCTAATTATTTTCATGCACCAAACGTAAGTAAAGATACCGTGATGCTTCGACTTTTGCAGGTCACATTGAAGAGTGAAGCTAAGGAATGATTAAAATCACTTCCATTTGGAGAAATCACAAAATGGGCATATTTTAAGGCTGAGTTAATAAACAAGTTTACCACTCCTTCGAAAGTGCCGCAGCTTAAAAGAAACAATACAGGGTCCTTGATTTAATAGAGCATCAGTTCAATTAGTCAATTGAAGGAGAAGAAAAAGAAGAACATATTCATGAAGCTGACCAGTCGCCACGACGTGGAGGCAATATTGCCATGTCGTGGGCAATAAAAGAAAATTATTATTTTTAAAAGTCTTTGAGCCATATCGACCACCTCTCCCTTACCCATCCTATACCAAAACAAATCTGGTGAAACAAGAAAACACGAAGTTCCTTATGCGTGATGAATTTGAAAGCGTTAAAGAGGAAGACTGGGAGGAATGGGAGGAGTCCTTACCTAAAGAGCAATTGGAAAAAAAGTAAATCATTCGACACCTCCAGTTTCAATGCTTATGATTTTTGAGGTGTTTGCTTTTACAAGACCACCAGATCAAGTTATAGAGTTGATTATAGAAAAAGACGAAGATTTGAGCCTGACGGAAATTGAGAAAAAAAATGAGAAATTAATTACCAAGAAGGAGTTAGAAAAAGAGGAACAAAAAGAATATGAGAAGATAAAAGGGAAATACAGGGGATTGAAACGCAAGCACGAAGAAAACGCTAATCAAAGAAAGAAAGAGAACTCGAAAAAGGCGTACATAAGGCGAGTTCAAGCATACAAAAGAATACGGAAGAAGCAAAAGGAGAAGCGGGAGAACCCACACCTACCCGCAACAACGGAGAGTGGGAAGGAGGCTGCCTCATGACTCCCCAAAAAGAAGTGTTTCTCGGGAGGCAACCCGAGCTCGGTTTAAATTTTCGTTTTCGTTTTCTTTTTATTTAGTTTTGAATTTTCAATTAATTCATAGGATAAGTCATCTTAGTCAGCTTTAATTTAAAAAAAATAAAAAAAAAGTGTGGGATTAAATTGAAAAGTGATAATTTTTTTTTAAATAAATAGTTTTTGGTCAAAATCTTCGAAACCACGACATGCGATTAAGCCCCACGACGTGGAAAATAAATGAAACCCGTCTTTATCAATCAGTTTGAACCTCATAACGTGAGCATTCATATTATACTGTGACAGTCGTAACTATAATCCCATTCATCGAACATGAAAATCTTCGAAACCATGACGTGGGATTAAGCCCACGACATGGAAAATAACTGAAACCCGTCTTTTTCAATCAAATAGAATCTCACAACGTGAGCATTCAAATTACCACTGTGACAGTCGTTGCAGTAAGTGAAGGAAAAACTGACATGCTCACGTTCGACGAATGGGATTATAGTCACGACTGTCACAAGCTCTACGGATGTCATGTAGAAAAATTTTCATTTTCCTTTTCTTTTATTTAGTTTTTCATTTTCATTAAAAGATATTCTTAGGCTAAGTGGGTAGCCTAGGTCGGAGTGTAGAATTTAACCACTGAACGGGTACATTGCACCTTCACGTTTGGCAAATGGGATTATAGTTACGACTGTCCCAGGGGAGACAAACCAATCGTAATCAGTGGCCTCATGGGGAGAAACCACGTGAGTGATATCTATGTAGATAGTGGAAGCTCTACGAATATCATGTACAAACATTTCTTCAAACAGCTACCTGGGTACGTACGAGCGAAAGTATGTCCGCCGGAGAGTCACCGGGTCAGCTTTGCCGGCATGACGTACAGCCAGAAGGGATGATCACCTTACTTCTAACCCATATCGACTATCCTCACGGGAGGAATAACACTCAATTAATATGCTTCATCATCATCAATGCAACATCGACATACGAAGTCATCTTCGGATGGATGACAATGCATTAGTTCAAGACTATCGCATCAGCAATTCATGGAGCTATCAAATTCCAGACAAAGTCAGGTGTCGGGACAATATACACCAAAAGAAGGTCGGGAAAAGGAAAGAAACCCGATGATGAAGATAATCTGGACAACGGCCCAAGTCGATTCGAAATCCAAGCATATTACCAAATAATGGAGGAAAGGGGAAGAAAGAGTAGTACCCCATAAATATTACGTGATAATCTAGGGCCATCATATGAACAAGCAGAAGAAGATGAATGCCTCAAACAAGTATTACAATCACTAGCAACTAGGGTATCGTGGAAAATTACCGAGGGTAGCACGTTAGTAACTGTTAAAATACACAAATGGACAATAAGCATCGTGTTGGATATGACACCGGAAACCGAGCAGGGATCAACAAGGAAACAAGAAGAAGTAAGAGAAATTCAAAACAAAACAAGGATATGCACGAGAAGCATGTATAAAAAAGCACAGGGGGAGCATTAGGGGTGAAAGAAGTAAAAGAACAACCTATGAAAGGAAAGACTGCTAGAAAGAAAAGTAACAAAATGGTCTACAAGCTTATAAAATTTAAGCCAAAGAAGGGAAGTACAACCCCTGTCAAGAGCCAAAGGAAGGAAGCGATCACTAACTAGGATACCGACATGGGGAGTCAAAAAAGCAAGAACAGTGCGAACAAAAGTGGCAATTCCCATGATGGGACACAAATGTAAGTAGGAAGGCACACAACAGACGTTCCTGTTTGTAGTTAAGCAGCACCAACCTACTAGAGGCATGTTGTAGGAAAAACGATCGAGGTCATTAAAATGGTCAAAGTTCAACACTCCGACCTAGGCTACCCGCTTAGCCCAAGAATATCTTTATTATGTCTAAATTTGTAGCTTGGTCAACCGACTACAACTCCTAAAGGTCGAAGCTCAACACTCCAACCTAGGCTACCCGCTTAGCCCAGGAATATCTTTATTCCGTCTTTCTAAAGCTCGAAGTTCAACACTCCAACCTAGGCTACCCACTTAGCCCAAGAATATATTTATTCTGTCTAAACATTTGTAGCTCGATAGGCCGACTAGAACTTTCTGAAGTTCTAAGTGTTGAACTTCGACCTTTAGAAAGTTGTAGTCGGCTGACCAAGCTACAAAGTTTAAATAAAATAAAGATATTCTTGGGATAAGCACGTAGCCTAGGTTAGAGTGTTGAACTTTGACCTTTAGAAGGTTATAGTCGGTTGAATGATCTACAAAGTTTAGACCGAGTAAAGATATTCTTGGGCTAAGTGGGTAGCCTAGGACAGAGTGTTGAACTTCGACCTTCAGAAAGTTGTAGTCGGTTGACCACTGAATGGGATCATTGCACCTTCACGTTCAACAAATGGGATTATAGACACGACTGTCAGAGGGGAGACAAATCAATCAGAATTAGTGGCCTCATGGTGAAAAAAGGAAAATGAAAATTTTAGTACATGACTCTCTGTCGGACATACTTTTGCTCGTACGTGCCCAGGTAGCTGGTTGAAGAAATGTTTGTACATGACATCCGTAGAGCTTCCATTGTCTACATAGATATCACTAACGTTATTTCTCCCCATGAGGCCACTAATTGTGATTGGTTTTTCTCCCCTGTGACAGTTGTGACTATAATCCTATTCGTCGAACGTGAAGGTGCAATGTTCCCATTCAGTAGTCACCCGACTACAACTTTCTGAAGGTCGAAGTTCAACACTCCGACGTAGGCTACCCACTTAGCCCAATAATATATTTACTCGTTCTATACTTTGTAGCTCGTTAAGTTGACTACAACCTTCTAAAGGTCGAATTTCAATACTCTGACCTAGGCTACCCGCTTAGCCCAAGAATATCTTTATTCTTTCTAAACTTTGTAGCTCGGTCAGCCGACTACAACTTTCTAAAGGTCGAAGTTCAACACTCCTACCTAGGCTACCCGCTTATCCCAAGAATATCTTTATTCTATCTAAAATTTATAGCTCGGTCAGTAGAATATAACTTTCTAAAGGTCGAATCTCAACACTCCGACCTAGGCTACCCGCTTAAGGGCTGTTTATTTACCTCTTAATTGAAAAATTAAGAGGAAGCCTCTTAAAATATTAAATGTGTGGTGTTTGGTAGCATCTTATAAAATACCTCTTAATTAAATAATTGCATCTTGAAAAATCAGACATCTATCCACATCTGAATTAAAAAAAAAAGACGTTTGTGCCCTAAAAAAACCACGCCTCTTTTCATTCCTTTCTCGTACGAGCCTCCAATTTCTTTTCTTCTCATTAGACAACGTCCCCACTTCTTTCTTCCACCCCTCCTCCTCCAGCTTCGATCCCTTCTGCCACTGCCGCTTTGCCTGTACCACCTTCATCTTCGGCTCCGACGCCTCCGCCTCCGGCATCTTCTGCAGGTAATGGTTTTTTCTTTTTTTCTTTATCTTTAATTGGAGTTTAATTCTTGAAAATAGAGTATGATACCTTCTTCCCCTGAAAATCGAGCACAGAGCTTGTTTTTTATTCTTTTTCCAAATCCATATGCTGTTTGAAAATCGAGTTTAGATGGATTTTTTTTCTGAAATCAAAGGAATGTTTGAAAATCAAGTTTAGAGTATCGATTTTATTTGCATCTCTTATTGTACAAAATATATAAATCAATGTTCCACTTGATCAATTTTGTATAATACGCATTCCATTTCTTAAGAGAGCCGATTTAGATGTTTTCTAGTCATTAATGCAGGTTTATCTTTATAGGTATAAAGTGAAAAGATGAAGGTACATGAGTTCACTCATTGCTCTTATGAAAACTAATTGTTTGTGAAAAGTTCTATAAGGTTCATCAATGTATGTTTTGTGAAGTTCCCAGTCAGGAAATGCCCTCATCTTTGACGTCCAATGGTCTATCAAAAAAACCCAGGTCCATAAACCAGAAGCATCATCATTGGCTCACAATGGATTAGAGCATTTGGTGAAGAATAAAAAGATGACAACATCACAGTTGAATTTGAAGTTGTACACCTTTAATTGATACACTTTTTCAAAATGGCTTTTTAATCAAATCATAAATGCCCATCAATAGTTTTGGTGTGCAGGAAGTAGGTCTTTGGTTCAGAAATTGGGTAAAATACATATGAGATTGGTGGTGGTGTTTTTTTTCTCCCATAGATTGAAAGAGGTGGATTTGGAAGGATTTATGTTTAATTTGGTTATATATTTATGTTTCCATGGATTGAAAGAAATGAATTTGGAAGAATTTATGTTTAATTTGGTTATGTTGTATGATGTTTATGTTTCCATGGATTGAAAGAAGTGTATTTAGAAGAATTTATGTTTAATTTGGTTATATTGTATGATGAATACGTTTCTATGGATTGAAAGAAGTGAATTTGGAAGAATTTATGTTGAATTTGGTTATTGTATGATTATTTGTAACTTTTATCAAATATGTATTTATCATTTATCAAATATGTATTTATCACTTTTAAAAATTCAGACCCTCTTAGAAATTCAAACCTCTTAAAAATTCAGATCTTAAAAATTCAGATCCTACCAAATAGCCCCTTAGCCCAAGAATATCTTTATTATGTCCAAACATTGTAGCTTGGTTAGCCAACTACAACTTTCTAAAGGTAGAAGTTCAATACTTCGATATATGTTATCCGCTTAGCCCAATAATATCTTTATTCTGTCTAAACTTTGTAGCTTGGTTAGCCGACTACAACTTTCTAAAGGTCGAAGTTCAAGACTCCGACCTAGGCTACCCACTTAGCCCAGGAATATTTTATTTTGTCTAAACTTTGTAGCTCGGTCAGCCGAGTACAACTTTCTAAAGGTCGAATTTAACACTCCGACCTTGGCTACTTGCTTAGCCCAAGCATATTTTTACTCTTTACAAATTCTAAAGTTTGGTCAGCCGACTAGAATTTCCTACACAACAAAGTTCATTATCCCAACTTGCTTAGCTCAGAATTTCTTTTTCAATAAATACCATTCCGTGAGACGGTCTCCATCTTCACAGCAATTTCAAAACCTCAAAATATGATATATATATATATATATATATATATATATATATATATATATATATATATATATATATATATATATGTCCAATATAAAGCATGTAGTAAGGACAAAGGAGAAAGTGTAAACGAACAAATATTTCTTGTAACGACTCGTAATGAAGCCATAAAAGAATCACAGAACGCATGGAACTCACTAAGACGGAAACTTTCAACCCTAACACACAAATGAATTACTATCACCTAGTCAACCAAGGCAAGATACTAGCAAAATATATGTAGTAGTGCACACAGCCATATGATCCAGCTACAACCATTACATCATTACAAAATTTCAGCACAAATAATAAAGCAGGAAGCAATCAGACTACCCAACAAAGAAGACATGTCCACGTTATAAGAACAAACCCATATACCAACATTCAGAATTTGACAAATAACCATAATTTTGCCAATAGATTCACACAACACTATTGAAGGTTGTCCATTCCCACCATGACCACTTGTAGATGCACCATTACCACTAGCACGATCCACCAATGCACGCAATTGCTCAACATTCGTTAAGGGAAAACCAAAATCAGACAGATATCGGTGCAAAACAAAACAGAAAATGCCTCTTCAATCTTTTGCACAATGGTGGGATCATACAATGGAAGTTCAGTCTCATGCATACCCATATTGAATTCGAAATTCATCATCTCAAAGCCAACTCTCCTGCCAAAATCAACGCAAATAATCTGCAAATCACGGTTAGCCTCAAAAAGAAGACTCGGAGACAAGTTTCTCAACCAGTTTTGCGATCTCATGCGATAACACCCAAGTTACATCCCGATCACTTTGTTCAACTGACCCTCTAGGCCCATCGCACTTGCCTGCAAGTCCGTATTCTAGAGAGAGGAATCATTCAACTCGCCCTTCAACTTCCAAATAGTATGCTCTAGCATGGCTATCTTATCCACCTGCCCAATCTTCTCCAACACAAGAGATGCCACGTTAGCCTTTATCGTCGAGACCTCCTCGATAACATCATCATAACCAGCTAACTTACTCTCCAAGACAACTTTCGTTTTTTGCACTACGGATAGCTCACCCCTCACCTTATCCAATTCACCCTGAGACACCGTTCCAACATTCAGCACAACCTTCTCCAACACAACAACTTTCTCCATAAGTTTCACATGTTGATCACGAAACAGTTTTACATTATGAGAAACACCACTAGACAAAACCGCAAATGGTTTAATAAGATCTGATATCTTCTTGAATTCATCATGAAGGTTATGATTCTCTAGATGCAATGCCTTGTTTTCATCAAGCCACGAAATGTTCTCTTGGCCCATAACCATGTTTTCCATAAGCTTTATCTTATAGATATCTCGAACATGCTCCTTGTGACCTTCGTTGACACTAGAACTGGTCCCCAGAGAAGCAAAGTAATCAAAAAAGAGATGGCAACCTTTGGCTGCATTAAACTTTGTTATCGCCAATATTCCCAAGCAGGAACATAAATAGGACCCGCTGGGTGCGAAGTATCGACATCACGGGGCGGGCTAATCATATTTAATCATGACACATATGATGAGGGATGGATAACACCAAGGCTGCTATAAAAATCATGAAAAGCACTAGGATCTAAGGAATGAGATATCTTCAGGGCCCTACCACTACTACCCTCTCCACCGGCTAGGACAGCTGCCAAGGCACCAGAATCCCTGCCCCTCTTACGCCGAACTAAGGATTTTTCACCATTTCCTTCATCACCATCACCATTAGAAACAATCACAGGACTAGTGGAAACATGGGAAACGTGATCATTATTTGCTTCATTATAGGAATCATGAACCTTGATCGAGGATTCCGACCCCTCCTCCTTATCATTTTGGGAGTTACTACCATTGATCCTACTATACGTAAAGCTATCATCGATAATCAGGAGATCAAAATCATTAGAACCAAGATCTCGTGCAGCAATCTTACCTTTAACAAAGTCATACAACAATAAAGGCAATCGAGCTCCATCTACATCACACATACACGGAGTTAATGCATATAATAAAAGCAAAAGTAGAAAACATCTTGTAAAAGCAAGCCTGGACCATGAACAATTAAATTTGGAACAACGCTAAGACGTAACCAATACAGACTCATATCTACTTTCCCCAACACAGCTTCAAGAAATTTCTTCATCATCACATTCAAGCGAGAGATCTTATCTATATGTTGGCCTAAATAACAAGTTCAAGTAGGTTTTTGATCATCAATCGTTCTAGGAAGGTGAAATTGGTTTCAATAATGGAAGCAAGAAGCGTTCAACCAGATAAACTCATTTTTCCAGTTTTTTTATAGAATCAAGAAGACCCTCAATAAAACTCTGTCCCCTTGACCGAATGTAATACCAAGCCCCATTACTACGAAAGCGAAAAAAATACTGGAACAAGGAAAAAGTGGGAACAACTAAGGAGGCATGGCAGAGGAGTTCAAAGCAGATGACCTTTGAAATCAAATTAGGTTTTATGTGGTTTGTATGAATCTTGTATCCCTCAATAACCGAACCAAAGAACATTGATGGGGGCACACACAAGCCGACTTCAAAGTAGTAAAGATAGAAACCAACCTTACCTAGTGGAGGGAAATCGATGACTGCATTAGAGCAAGAAGAAGGGCACCATCCTCGTTGACAAGATGGTACTTCACAGAAACTTGGTCGAGCTGCTCCTGGTTGATGGCCAAATGAACAACAGGCATCACTGAACGAGACATTCTTTCACAAAGTGTATGAGGATTCAGGAAGAAAAAAAATGAAAAATAGAATATGGAAGAATAATAGGGAAGAATAAAAGGACAAATCTGTCAAAGATTTCACAGTTATTTATGAAATGGAAAGCGGGAAGCCAACTGCCACTAAACAAGGATTCGATTTCCTATAATCCTATGAGAAGTTATGGGCGCATGAGTAAACAAAAGCCATCAACTAGGCCAAGTAATAGGGAGAGAAAGTATAACCCATTAAATCCCAATTATTATAAATCGGAAGCGCTTTATAACAATTAGACTGGGGGCTTAATGAGGTACGGGTGCCAGTCCAAACAACACCAGGGTGACCAACAAACCCGGCCTCCCAGCATAAGACTAAGTATATAAATAATACCAAACACTAGATCAAGAATCACCCTATCACCATACACATCCTATAAAAATGGTGTTTTCCAATTGCTTTTGGATAAGGGCTCCTCCCGTTCCTCCCACTCTTCCTCTTTAACGCTTTCAAATTCATCATGCATAAGGAACTTTGTGTTTTCTTGTTTAACCATATTTGCTTTGGTATGAGATGGGTAAGGGAGAGGTGTTCGATATGGCTTAAAGACAGAAAAATCAAAAATTTCTTTTATTGCCCACGACGTGGCACTATTGCCTCCACGTCGTGGCGACTGGTCAGCTTCACGAATCATTTCTTCTTTTTATTCTCCTTCAAGTGACTGATTGAACTGCTTCTCTATTAAATCAAGGACCCTCATTTGCTCCAATTCTTCCTTTTCTTCCGCATAAACAACCATGACTTGAGATATTGGGATCGGGTCTGTTTTTCTTGAAGGTGAATCTGATAGCTTTTCTTGCACAAGCTTTGATAATCAACGACCGTGTACTGTTTCTTTTAAGCTTCACCACTTTGGAAGGAGGGGTAAACTTGTTTATGAACTCAGCCTTGAAATCAGCCCAAGTATATAAACTAGACCGAACACTAGAGCAAGAATCACCCTATCACTATACACATCCTATGAAGCATCTCTAGTAAACACCGAAAAAGCAAGACTATTTTAATAAAAATGAGGTTTTCCATCGTAACATAAGGGTTAACACAAAGCTCAGAAGAAGAAGCTAAGAACCGGTCTAAGCCTCAGCTATAAAACAAGTCTTCCCCCAACTTGAGAGGTAAGATTTATGCAATTATTAGCAATTTATACACATCCAATGCTCCGAATATGACTCCCAACTTAGGCATCGGAGAGCAATACCGGGGGTCTGCCCTCGGTATGGCTTTCTAACCTATATTTGTCACATATCATGCAACATGTTACCTAGATTTCTCATTAGATGAGGCTCTAATACAGACAATCAAAAGCATCCAGGTCACCACATAGCAACATTACCTAACAAAACATGTAAGGCTTAATATCCACTTGTCAATATAAAGAAAAATCTGAAGGTTGGAATTATCATTTTAATATGAAAATACAAGGTATGCTTTTATATCAAAATGAAGATAACATATGTGTTTACTACGAACTAGGGGAGCATAGTGATATTCCTAATCTTGTATGAACGTGACATATTCAATCTTGAGAAACTACATTCTGACTATGCAAGGATCTTTCACATTGACTCGAAAAGTATTTTTAAGATGAAAGCCTTAGGAAAGACAAGATACATTCTTGGAATATTAAATCTACGGAGATAGATAAAGATGAATGTTAAAAGTTTTAAATCTTTATGCATATGTTGACAATATCTTGAAAGAGATCAAGATACAAGATTCCTTTAGAGGACTCCTCACATTGCCACATGGCACGATGTTGAGCCCACCTCAAACAAACCTAGCACATAGGTTTGAGCTAGATAAAATTATTTATATTCTATTTGATTTGACAAATAAACCCATAGTTTATGACATATTATCCACACAAGACTAGGTATATGATTATGATGTAAACATATCATAAGATACCAATTGGATACATGGGTAAGTCTACGGATTACTATAAAGACACTCTCTGAGTACTTAAGAAGAACAAAGAGAATGTATATGATTTGAGAATAAGATCTTTATGTAAAGGAGCTACATAAAATTCTAAGTTAAAAAAACACGCACACACATACACACAAACACACATACACACACACACACACACATATATATATATATATATATATATATATATATATATATATATATATATATATATATATATATATATATATATATATATATATATATATATATATATATATATATATATATGAGTATAACTGTGTTGTGATATGTCAAACCTTAGGTAGTTGTCTTGATAATGAATAGTTTGTAAATGACGAAGGTCCACAAGACTTTGTTATGTATGTATTTTACTAGGTACATTAAAGGTTCGCTATTCAATATCTAAGTCTTAGTATTTTTTGTATCCGTGCGTATCCTACAAATAGACTAGGTATATAAATGTTTTGCAACATCTTTTGTACTCTTACGCATTGAGATTTCTCCCTCATTGCAACTTAACTTGTACAAATTCTAAATTAATTGAGCTGAATGAAGATTATATTTAGATCACGGTGTTCATACTTACTCTAATTTACATTTATGATTGTTAAAACATTCTTTTAATTGGTATCAGGTCAGTAATCTTCACATTGTTTGAAGAATCTCGTTCACGTTTTCGTCTTATTGAATCATTATTTCTTATTAAATCGTTCCGCAAGTGAAAACGTAATTCTTCATTCGATCACTGTGATTTTACGATTTTGCAATCGTTTTATCAATCATTTTTCATTCAATTTCGTTCTGTTCAAAGTTTATCCTCTTTTTACTTAATCAAATGGTGAATCTGAATGTCAACACTGTGATGAACTACGCAAACTTGCTTGGATCTGCAACATAAGTTGCAATGTTGCTTCTAGAGTATTACGATCAATGGGCGGATTGTATGGATGACTATCTTAACAGGATTGATGAAGAACTATGGCGATCTATCGAAAAAGGACCTTATCGTGCTAATCTTATTCAAGTGGTTGGAAATACTCGTGCTGCTAAAGATATGATTACTCAAGGAAACAAAAATATCGTGAATGACAAAAGATATCTTCATGAATTGCGTGGAGCTTTGCCACCAGTTGTTTACAACTATGTTCAAGGTTGCAAGACTGTAAAAGAAATTTGGGACACTTTGAAAGAGAAATTCCAAAGGAATGAACAAACCAAGAAGAGTTTAGTGACGCAGTGCTTGTCAAAGTTGGCCGATTTCAACCAAAAGCCTATTACGATAGATTTAATGATATAATCTATGAGTGTACCAGATATGGTGTTGTTCGGACCACTCTTGAGTTCAACATTACCTTCATCCTAGGATTGAACAAAGAATGGAAGAACATTTTCCTTATCATCAAGACCCAGGAGAATTTCGACACTTACTGACTATCGAATCTCTACAATATCTTGAAAGCTCATGAGTCTGAGGTGAAGTAAATAGCATAAGAGAACAACAAAATGAATTTTGGTGGTCCAGTGGGACTTGTTTCAAAAATAACTGGGAAGGATAATGGTTCTAATGATGAAGCTGAGAAAAATGATGAAGGTTTTCTTCTTAACTCTGATGACGAAGCTAGTGGTTATTACTTTAATAATAAGGTCAAGAAATTCTACAAAAAGCCTTTTAGTGGAAAGTTCAAAAATAGCTCGATGAAAAAGCCATTGTCGAACTCTATTGTTGGGCAAAAGAGTGTTGAGAAGGTGGAGAAGAAAGAAGAAAGAAGAAGATTGAGAAGAATCTTAAAGGTGATTTCGGTTACAGTTGCAACTATTGTAACATGAATAATATCTTGCGATTGACTGTATGTTTAGGAAGCAGGAATAAAATAAAGAGAATGTGAAGGATGAAGTATACTACGCTATGAAGCTTAGAGAAGTTTGTGCAAAGACAAAGAATCTATCCTTGGTTGTGAAGGATGGGAATGAAAATATTGGAACCTATCAAATCTGGACTCGAACTCCAATGACGAAGAGATGTGTTATCCCACTCATGGAGTCATGTTCGAAAACAAGGTTCTAGGTCATTCAGGTGAGAATAGCTTGTTTGGTGAGAGTGAGGAAGATAGTGATGTGGAAGAGATGGGGAAAGAGAAGGAAGAGGAGAGTAGATAGGAGGAAGAGATGATAGCTGGGAAGTGATTTGTAACGATAACTTCAAGGTTTCCCATGATCGGAAGGTATGTGATCTTCTTGTCTCTCTCAATGTTCCTTTAAACTTACCACACTATTTTATCTGATTTTGATGATACATGTTCTTACTTGAAGATAGTGACGTGGAAGATATGGAGAAAGAGAAGGAAAATGAGAGTAGATAGGAGGACGAGATGATAGCTAGGAAGTGTTTTGTAACGACAACTTCAAGGTTTACCATGACCGGAAGGTATGTGATATTCTTGTCTCTCTCAATGTTCCTTTAAAATCTTACCATGCTATTTTATCTGATTTGATGATACATGTTCTTACTTGAATGATATGTTGATTTCTATGAGTAGCGAAGCGGAGAAAACTAAGGCCATGCTTTACGAAGCAAGAAATAAATTGGAAAAGAAGAATACTAGGATAGACGGCCTTGAACTGAAAATCACAAATGTCATTATAGATTGGGATTCCTTATGGATGGACAATAACATGTTGGTTAACAAAAATGAATATTTACTGTAACACTGCTAAACGTCTGTATGGGAAGTTAACAGATCTTTATCATTCATCTGACATTTTCAAGTAACAACATAGAAAACTACTCCCATTCATAAACTTTAAACATGAATTAATTGATGAAATTACTTTTGATATGAGAGTAGAGTAGTTGAATATGACCAAGTTCCGAACGATTATTATTCTTACGGTGTTGTGAATATCAATGATTTTTTAGATGCTAATGATTTGGTTGATATTGTGAAAGATACCTTGTCTAAAAATGATCAAATGAAATTTTTGAACAAAACTGAGAATTCAAGACAAAGTACTCAAAATTTTTTTGCTGATATCAAAGATGATTATGATAATGTCAGTAAAATAGAGGAAGAGGAATGTGTTGATTGCTCAAAAGTGTCTGTCATTATTATCACTTCTTTAGCTAAAAGCAAAGAA
The DNA here is from genome assembly GCF_052849685.1 of Lactuca virosa. Lineage (NCBI taxonomy): Eukaryota > Viridiplantae > Streptophyta > Magnoliopsida > Asterales > Asteraceae > Lactuca > Lactuca virosa. Next base: position 138,731,785 of record NC_136430.1, read on the forward strand.
AATGATGATTCAAAGAGGAAGCTAGAAAATGATTCATCTTCGACAACCAAAATTAGTGATTCTCAAGAGTGAGTTGTTGTCGAAGACATAACAAATGATGAAAGTGAAAATGAAAATGATTCTTGTGAAAAAGAAATTCCACAATTTTTTAAAGCTCAAGTTTTTGAGGATTCAGAAGAATTCACAAAAAGTTAAAAAAAAAAGGAAAATATTTTCTTGAACAAAAATCGGTTCTTTATTCAACTTTTATTAAAGGACTTCCAAATCAAGTTTTCGTTACAATAGGAAATGGTGATAAAGTCAATCCAGAATTGAATGAATTGTTAGGCTGGAGGGAACCGAAACCGCACTCTCTCCCCCACCACATAAGCGTCACGTCATTTTTTACCACACAAATGTGGTTTCTTGCCACAGCAAGGGAGTGGTGCCACACTTTTATTTTCTTTTTTTTAGTTATTTTAATTAAAACTTCTTTTTTAATAAAAAAACATAATTTTTCATTACTTGAAAATTAAAAAAAAAACATTACATTAAAAATTCAAAAAACATTACATCGCATTACACAAAAAAAACACACACACACATGACATTAAAATAATCCTAAAAACTTAAAAAACAAATGAAGATCGAGAGAAGATGACATTTTTGAGAGAGATTGATGATTTTTTTTAAAAAGATTGAGAGAGAAGAGGTTGTATTGTGGTTAAAAACAAATGAAGTGTATATGTATATATAGGAAAGAAAGGCAAAAGAAAAAAAAAGCGCAAAAGCATTCAACGGTCAAATATACCACCAAGCAATCACAGACCACGGTATTCTACAGCCGCAATGCGGCCAAAACCGCACAAGACCGCAGCCTGAGGGCGGTGCGCGCGGTCCAGGTGGCACAAACTGCGGTCCCAGGCCGCGGCCACACCCTTCAGCCTTAGAAGAAGATAATTCAAAAGTCATTGACATAGGTTTTTATTTTAATCAAAATGTTGAGGAAAATAATTTGAATCAGAGATCAAAAACTTTTTAACGTCAAGAGTGTCAAAAATCTTTTTCCAAAGAAAATAAAAAAAAATGAGTTTGGGTTGTGAAAAGCACCAAATCTGACGTTGTGATATGTTTTTACCAATTAATTTGAAAAATCAAAAGGCGAAGACTCAAACTTTCGAAAAAGATGTTGAAAAAACTATTTCAAAAGACGAAATTTCCAAAAAGAAAACTCAAAATAAAGCTTATTGGAAGAAAATAAGAGATTTTTAAAAGGACAGGAAATTACAACAAACATCTTCACGAACTCAAGAAAAGAAGGTTTATCAACCACCCAAAACTCATGTTTCAAAAGCCCTGCCAAAGATTGTTCCCAAAGTTGTTAACAAAAATGTTGAGAACAAGAATCAAAAAGGTTTTTCTCAAAATTCTAACGTTGTTCAAAGTTGAAAAATGAAACAAGTTCAAAAACATTAAAACCATGTTCAAAGAAATGCTCAAAATATTTTTTCACAAAATCAAAAAGTTTTTCAAAAGGAATCTTGTTTTGCATATCAAAATCGCTTTTAGCAAAAATTACAAAAAACTTTTTCGCAAACAATTTTTTCAAAAACGACCAACGTTGTGAAGAAAAATGTACCATTCAAACCTGATGGTCCATGTTTTCCAAATTGTGGTTAAAGGCACAAATCAAATGTTTCATTTGTCAAAGGAAAAAATGAAATGAAAATTTTCAATCATTAGTTTAAAGGAAAAGGATAGGAAATTCAATCGCAAAAGTATTCATATGAACAAGTCAAACAGGTTTATGAGAATTACTTGAATGAATCGATGAGTGGAAGTACTTCATCCCAAGAATCAATGTCAAAGAATTTGAAATGCAAAAAAGTTAAAACAAACAAGAAATTGATTTTTCTAGAGAAAAAGGTTGGAAGAGAGAAATTCAAAGTTGAAACTTTGCTAGTGAATGATTATATTTATGTGCCCAAATCTGACAATGTTGATTTATTTTACAAAATCAAAACAAAAGTTCATAAATGTATTTTGAACTTATCACTACACACGACATTCCACACTAATTTCCAAGGACCCAAAAGCCCGGGGGACCTAAATCTCTTTGAATGATTGTAGGTGCTATGTGACGAGCAGCATGGCGAAAAATTGGTATGTCAATAGTGGTTGCTCGCGTCACATGACAAGAATGAAAGAGAATCTGAGAGATTTTAGGAAGTTGGATAACGCAGGTGTTGTGAAATTTGGGAATAATCAGATGTGTAAAATCAAGGGATATAAGAAAGTTACGAATCAGAAGTTTACTGTGAATAGAGTCGCTTATGTAGAAGGTTTAAAGGACAACCTTATAAGCGTATCTCAACTCGTCATTGGTACTGGGAACCAAGTTCTCTTTGATGAAGAAGGAAGTGTGATATCGAATAAGGAATTGCAGGAAGTCTTGTTAAAGTCAAAGAGGAAAGGCGATATGTTCACTCTAGACATAAAACCAATAGTAGACATTCCTTCTATTTGCCTACTATCGAAGGCTTCTTCTGACTCAGTAGACTTTGGTATTGAAGACGTTCTCATCTGAATTTAAAAAAATTGAATAAGCTTGTTTTAAATGATCTTGTTCGTGGTTTACATGTTTTAAAATTTGATAATGATTCCTTGTGTGTAGCTTATGAATAGGGAAAACAATAACGTCAAGGCCATCCAATCGTTATTTAATCAAATATTGTCGAGCCGCTGGAACTTTTACACATTGACTTCTGTGGTCCTTCGACTATTGAATGTCTCAATATGAAGAAGTACACATTTGTTATTGTAGATTATTTTTATCGATTTACTTAAGTTTATTTTCTAAGATAGAAGTCAGAGACTGCTTGGGTGATGATCGATTTCATAAAAAACATCGAATTGAGATTGAAGAAGAAAGTTCGTAGGATCAAAAGTGATAATGGAAGAAAATTCAAGAATCAAGCTCTAGATTTATTTTGACGAATTTGAGTATCTCCCATAACTTAACGTCTCCTTACACACCACATCAAAATGGTGTTGTCTAACGGAGGAATTGATATTTATGCGAAGCTGCTAGAATGATGCTCACTTACATGAATCCATCTCAATATTTTGGGCAGAAATGTTTTCTACAACTTTTTTTACACAAAATCACTCTTTTATTCATCACATATTTAACATCACACCTTATGAAATCATTAACAAATGGAAACTAATGTAAAATATTTCCATGTTTTTCGTTGCAGATGTTTTATCACGAATCTCAAAGATAATCTTTCAAAGTTTCACACGAAAGCTGATGAATGAATCTTTTTGGGATATTAACATAACCCTATAACATATAGGATGATGAACAAATGAATGTGAAGTGTTAAATAAACGTTCAATCTCACATTCGATGACTATTATATCAAAAGAGTTGAACGTGAATTTTCAAAGAAACCAATTTTTTCTGAGTCTGATGAAGAATCTAAGAAAATGCTTACTTTCAATGTTGATTTTTACTTGCCTTTTGGTATTCCTGATAGAGCAATTAATGTTGAAGTCAATATCGAAGACAATCAAGTACTGGAAGAATCGAAGCATTTAGATGACTCTACAGTCACTGATGAGTGAACAGATGAATGTCGAAGAGGGTCAAACTTCGACATCTAATCAAGTTGAAGGGGAGCACTTGACTACACAACCTCAAGTTGAGGGGGAGCTATTACTTTTGCATGTTAGTGTTAAGGGGGAGCAACAATCAGTGAATCCATGTCCTCAGGGGGAGCCAAGTGAAACATATAATGAACACAAGAATGATGCTCCAGGTAATTATAATAATGATGATTTTAATGATAATCTTTCTACTATAGAAGATTTTTCTTAATATGAAGTGAGATTTCAAGATGATCATTTGGATATTGATCCATCTTATCCACCTTTGGATAAATGGACTCGTGATCATCCAAAAGAACAAATTCTTGGTAATCCTAATTCCTTAATGTTAACAAGTGCACATATTAGAGCTAGGACTGAAGTTCTTACTGTTCATCAAAAAATTTGCATGTTTAATGTTTTTATCTCAAAAATTCAACCAAAAATATTCAAGACTGTATTAGAACATCCTGATTGGATTGTTGCTGTATAATCTGAGGTGGTTGAATTTGAACGAAACAAAGTTTGGAGGTTAATCCCTAAGCCTGAAAATGTTTCAATAGTTGGTTTAAAATGGGTCTTTAAAAATAAAGTTGATAAAGAAGGTAATGTGGTTTGCAATAAAGCAATATTAGTCGTAAAAGGTTATTCGCAACAAGAAGGCATTGATTATGATGAAACCTTTGCTCATGTTGCAAGACTTGAAGTAGTACAAATTTTTATTGCTTATGCAGCTCACCAGAACTTCGATGTTTACCAAATGGACGTAAAGTGTACATTCCTTAATGGAGTACTCGGGGAGACAATTTATGTTGAGCAACCACCTAAATTCGTAAATGATAAGTTTCTTGATCATTGTTATATCCTTGATAGAGTAGTTTATGGGTTGAGAAAAGCACCACTTGCTTGGTATGCAATGCTAGCAAGTTTTTTGAAAATCGATAAATTTAAGCAAGGATCGATTAATCCAACTTTATTTTGTAAGAAACTTGGGAATCATCTAATGCTTGTTTAAATTTATCTCGATGATATAATTTTTGGTTCTACTAACCCTTCGTTGTCTAAGGGATTTGACGAATTAATGAAAAGTTAGTTTGAGAAGAGCACGATGGGGAAGGTCAATCATTTCTTGGGACTGAACATTCGCCAAAGCATATAATGAATCTTTATTAATCAATAGTCTTATACACGAAAATTGCTCGAGTGCATTGGAATGAATAATTGTTCATATGTGAAGGTTCCTATGGCTGTCAGCACTAGTTTAAGCCCTTCATTGGATAATCCTATTGTTAAGCTGAAGACATATAGAAGCATGATTAGTTCGATATTGTATTTAACTACAAGTCGACCTGATATTATGTTTTCGGTGTGTAACTGTGTCAGGTACCAAACGAATTCCAGAGAACCGCATCTCACTGCTATCAAGATTATTTTTCAGTATCTACAGTGAACTCCCATGATAGGATTGAGGTATCCAGCCAACACATGATTCTTCGTCCAAGCTTTTTTTTATGAGGATGTAGGAGGTTGTTGTCACAACTAGAAATTTTAGGTCAAAACCAAGTCCAAGGGTCTTGTATACGCAAATGTTTTAGCTATGATACAATTATGATATATAATTGGAGCTCATGTTACCCTAAGCCCTAATGATTATTGCAAATCAAATAAGCATCACATGATATAGACATAATGACTTGTGTTTATGTTGCAACCTTGAATGCTTGAACGTCAAGGCTATCATTTTGAGTTTCCTAATCACTAGAAGCATATATACATGTATAAAAATCATCCAAAACGTAAACACAATTATGGAAATCAACCTTGACCATAAACACCTCTATTGGGCCATAATGAGCCGAAAACACCCTTACTTGGGTCATCCTTGGCCGTCAACCCAAACCGAAAGCCACTTTAGGGGCGTAAACACCCTTGGTGTACACATGTTGGGCGAAAACTCAAAGGGAAACCCACTTAAGGCGTAAAAACTCTTGGTGGACCACATATTGGGCGAAAACTCAAAGGGAAAACCATCCTAGGGCGTAAACACATGTGTTTACGCCCATGTTTGAATGTTTTGAGGTGCTTACGCATTAGAATTAAGGAAAATACAAATACATTTGACTTTAGGGTGGGACATTTTAACCATTTCCAAGGCAATCATGGGTAAACACGTATTAACTATCAAATAACAAGGCTTTATCCTCCAGTAATCTAAGCAAACATCAAGTCACCTTTCCTTCTCTTATATTGGCGAAAACTCCCTTCTTCCATATCACATTTCTCATATTCACTTACCGTGAACTCCTAAATTTGCTCTCTGAGAACTGAAGCTTCAAGTCCTTAGAATACTAATTTCTTCAAGGCATTTCCTAAATCCTACTAAGTATTTCAAGTTTCTATAGTGATCCTACACAATATCTTGTTAATTTCCTTCCATTTACACATGACATTATTGTTGGATTAATGTCTAAGTCCATAACTATATTTGGTATGTACTTGACCCGACCCGGCATGGTCCATTTGGGTTGCACTTCACCGGCACAATTTATATGGATAGTCTTTTGAGAATAGTATATTTATGATTTATATTAATATATTATAAGTTCTAATATATTAATATGGAATCATATTATTTAATTAGTATTGATCAAGAATTAATTTAGAATTAATTAAGTGATCAAAAATAACTAATTAAATATGGACTCTTATATATATGGAATAGGCCAAGTTCATTTAGGTTGGGCTAAGCTTTCATGGATGGTCCATGGAGCTTTTAACCCATGGATCCTATGTAAATGAAAGGTCATGGGTATTAGGGTTTACATGGATGTAACCCTAATCCTCCATAATATATAAAGGGGTCCTTGGCTCACAAAATTGACACAAGTGTGTGAAAATAAGAGTGGGCCGATTTTAGTGTGCATACATATTCTCTCAAGTTCTTCCAAGGTGTTTTGGTGATTTGTGATTCCATTTGAGGCTTCCACACTATTGGGGCTAAGCTCTTAAAGCTTGAAGACATCAAGCTACATCAAAAGGTATGTCATCTAACTAGAACTTTGTAGTATAGGTGCTTCATAATATGCTAGTTAGGATGAAACCTTGGAATAGTTAATATTTGCATGTATAATAGAGAAAACATAGATCCAAGGTTTATATGGTTGCATGTACACCATAGGAGTGTTAGAATGCTCAAAACCCAACAGTGGTATTAGAGCCATGGGTTGTTTTCTGTTATATTGATGCAAATGTTTTATTTTCAAGTTGAAAAAAAAAGAAAAAAAACATGACGTTTGTCAAATTTTAAGATAATTACTTGTTTTGTGAAAAACGAATTATTTGTAAAATTTGAATCATTTGTTATATGAGTTGAATTAGGTCAAATTTAGTAAAAGATAAAATGATATGATTATTTTATTAGTTTTAAAAGTTTGATCTAAATGTTTTAAGGAGTTACATATTTTGTCATAAAATTTTGGAGCTCAAAAGTTTTTTTAAAGTTGTGATCTTAAGGGTTTTTGAAACTTCCAAAAGTTATGGATATGAAAGTTTTGTAAAAAAAAATTGATTTAAAGTTTTTATGGAGTTACAAAATTTGGAGTTAATGTTTTAAAGAATTCCATAACTTGTTCTTAAGTTATGGAACATGAAAAGTTTCATCATAAAACAAGTATTTAACTCCATAAGTTATGGAATCCAAAGGTTTTCAAGAGTTACAAAACTTGCCCTCAAGTTTTGGAATTTGGAAAAAGCTTTTTATGAAAAAAAAGAATTGAATTCTAAAACTCTTGGGTTCATAACTTAAACAATTAATTAAATGGTTTTAATTTTGAATTTATGATGTTTTATTAAATAATTCAAATTAACTCTTATGGACTTTATTCATAGTTAATTAAAGCGTTTAATTAAAAGAGTATTATTAAATCCATAAATAAAGATATGGTTTGAGTTTAATTAAATTAAAAGTTTAGTTTAATTAATAGATTAAACCACCAAGTATTTTAAATGTCTAAAATACACCCTTATACTATTATAATATTAAAAGTTTAATATATTATATGTATAAGAGCAAGTCGTCTTACCAATAGTAGGCCTCATTCACGAAGCCGGTCTATAAGGGGGGTATAAGGTTACTGCCTATAAAATGGCAATTTAATGGGTGTCTACTCTCGCCCACCGCTTCCTTGACCGATGGAGGGTCGTTAGCCGAACGGGTAGGACAAGGACTATAATTCTCCCTTCATTAAAAGTATTAATGATAAATACTAAGTAACTAAACTCTTAATAATACCCAATCTTAGTTACTTAGGAAAATGTGAATAAGGTGCTAATCCATGAAATTACACTTTGCACTTTGTTTAAGCTGTTAGTGGAGCGTGTGTGGTTAACCGGCACACTAACCTGGACTTAACAAGGTAGGCAAAGGGTAACTTAATGTTTATCATAGTATCGTTGGAGCGTGTGTGGTTAACCGGCATATCGATTGAGGGGTAAATATTAAGGGTACCAAGTATATTTACATGGTTACTTCACACCTTGTTTTGTGATCCTCGGTATCCCAGTCACAAAACCTGAAGGGCACACTCGAGATTGAAACATGCCATTGAAAAGTTCAATGAATCTCAAAAGAATCTAAGAGTTTCAAAACCAATTAAAAATTAATAATACATTTCGTTTATCTTGGTAGAAATTGGTGAATCGTCATTCACCTACCTTCAAATATTTTATAGCTTGGATTACGACATCCCTCTTCCAAGTTATAAAATAGTTTGTTGGGTCCTAGCCTTAATATATCATATTGGGTGTTATATTAAGGACTTAAATCAACTTTACGTGAATTTCTCCCATTGTTGATGTCTGGTTTAGACAACAATGATCTTCCCAAACCAAGCTTTCCTAATGAATATGACTTCCCGAGTTTGGCTCATGGAAGTCATACTTCTCTTCCACCACCTCCTCTAATTATTCTCCCTAACCCACAAGTTCAAGGTCACTCAAGCCCTAATGGAAAACAAGGTCTATGTGTGATCACATCTTAGAGATGAAGTCACATATTGACAAGCCGGGAGAGTTGGGTGTCAAAGTCTTGAGAAAGTTGGATGTTCAATCACTTTCTAAGTCACATAGTGAGTTCCTTTGGGACTACTATGAAACAGACTATGACATGAACCTTAATGATCATATCTATTTGCTTGGTGCTGCTGAATCAGCAATGATTTGGAACGATAGTAAAGCAAATTTGATTAGAAGATCAACTTCCCAAAAACTTTATGGACAGTGACAATGGTGACACTGGAAATCCAGAAAAAGCATTCTCTTCCCAATGGAAAGGGATTGGCCATAGTCAACACGGTTGACCAAATGGTAAAGAGAAAGGCTAAGTCTGAGATAGTCCCATTACCAAAGGGTCCATATGTTTATTTTGCCAAAGGAAGGGGCGTTGATTGCAAAGCTGCCAAATTTACCTAAGGATGTTAAAGTCAATAAGTTTGATTCTACATCAGGTAGAGCCCATTATCTAACTCTGTTAAGTTCTATTCTGAGATCCTCATTACATGATGTGACTGGGTCACATGTTGATGTTTTAAGAATCAAAGAATAGAGAGAAATCTTAAAGGAAGTATATGTTGATTCTGATCGCGAAGGTGGATTTCGATCGCATCAGAATTTTGAGCAGTTGCTTAAGAAGTTATGATATATTGCTAAGGAATAGATAACAACAATTTTCCATGTGGATTGTAAGGATAAGTTTTTCCGCAAAGTTTTAAAATAAAAGAAAATTGTTTAATTTTATTTATTTAAAGTATCCTTACAATGGCATTTGTGGAAAATTGTTGCTTATATGATTCCACTGACAGCAATTTTGGAAAATGGATTTGATTCTTTCATTTGTGGTAGTGTCTAAATTTACCAAATCAGGAAAGTTCCTCATCGCCCAAGTTTCAATTGGACCGAAACTTGGAATCATGCAAGTTGAATAGTATGATGAATGAGAACTTTCAAGCATTGGAAAATCAAGACTAATTACTTGTTCACATGGATGTGTGAGTCAAGTGAAGGACTAAATAGATCGAGTACACATTCTTGTGCACTGGTCATGTCCACCACAAAGCTCGTTAAGACTATTTGATTTACTAAAATTTAGTAAATATGGTTATACTTACAAGTTTAAGTATAATTCTGAAACATTGGAAAAGTCTCAATGTATGGCAGAACGAATGGGAAGAATCAAATTAGGCAGAAAGATAAAAGTTTCTCAAATCTGAAAAGATGGGAGAATACTTTAGTATCATGTTTGTGATCATCTTAATGATTTAGAAATCATATCACAATTAGTCCTCTAAAGGTCATCTTAGTGCATTCTTATGACTAAGAAGAGGAGTCATGAATTGTTGAAATGGTTAGATCAGGAAGATGAGTCATACTTCGTTCCAAAACAATTCTTAGAGTCATACTCCAAGATTGTAACTTGAGTGACATATCTTAAAGAAAGGTTTAAAACACTTGTCAAATGTAAGAGTAAAAGTGTCCTACTCTTGTACATTTGAAATTGGTAAGTTGTGATGTTTTGGATAAAACAAAGACCAACTAAGGCCAATTGTGTGAAGTGTTTGTCTTGATAAAGAATCCGCACTATCTCTTGAATATTTGGCAAGATGGTCTTATATGTCAAGAGGATAGTGGGAGTCTTAAAGATCCTCAAAAGAATTTCAAGAACTAATCAAGAATAAAACCTGAGGTTCTTCACTAGGACACGACTTGAGGTTTATAACCTATCGTGTTGACATATTCTGTGCCCATTCCAGTTAAAGTTGGCTTTGCATAGGAGTTCTGAAAGTTCTCAATTGGTTGCATAACAACTTGGAAGCAATGGCAGGCCCTGTACTGCCAGGTGGCAAGAAGTTAAGATTGCATAAGTTCAGTCCATATGAGTTTGGATTTGTCATTATCCTTGTCTTGTGACTATGGTTTTGAAGATTCACATGGATAAGAACACATACACAATAAAATCTAAGGGTCATAAGGTTTCTCTCCGATTCATGAAAATGATGGTGAGGAAACACTTCCACCAAGTAGATTTGAAGCAGATGGCAAAAGGTCTAAACAATTGAGACTATGATTACGGCATCCCTTTTCATAGTTCTGAAATTGTTTAGACACACATGCATGCTATCTAAGGAAAGGTGTATGATTTTGATAAAGTTTTATCAAAGCATCTCGTATCAGAAATCTGAACTTTGGTAAGAAAGTCAATAAAGTATTGATTTCTAGAAGTCCAGCTGATTTCTGAGTACATGTCAAAGCTAGTGGGAGCATAAGTGTTATGCTAATAATCATCATGTTAGTGGGAGCATGATAATTATTGTTAGTGTTGCAAGTTAGCATTGTTAATTATAGAAAACAAAAGTTTCAATTCGTGAGGCTGCAGGGATTGAAAAAGTTGTTTTGCTATAATTAAGGGAGAGGATATACTTCATTTCAGTTCTAAAGGCTTAGATTGAGACCTTAATCATCTTTAGTCAAGAATATATATTTGAATTTCATGTTGGATTGGTTCAACTTAAGGAAATTCTATATATTGCGTTCTCAAAATTCGATTATGATTACGACATCCCTCTTCATAGTCAAATTTTGAAAACATGGCAAATAAAAATATCGTAGCAAAAGATTGGTCTAGAATCATGTCTTTATGTGAGACAGCATGAATCGTGTACCATTTGCTTTGGGTACAGGATCGATTGCATGTGCTATAATATTTGTCATTTCTAAATTTTTCCAAATGCCCAGAGGCATTAAGAAGGGAAAAGGTCTAGAATTGGATATGACTAAAATGATTAAGCAATTGTCGAGGACAATCTGAGGTTTACCAAATATTGGTTGCTCACGGACAGTTGGAAGTATAGTGCTAATTTTGGAAGGACCATATTGACATATTCTGAAAAGAGGCATCTCTTATTCAGAAGTGATAGTCAAAATGAGAATATGGAGTTGTCTCCATAGGTGGAAGTTATCTGTGTAAGATTAGAAAACTTAATGCAAGAAGCATGTCCAAAGCAATGTACTTTCAATATGAGACTTAGTTTCCATGGAGTTTATCTCCATTGGAATACCTTATAATGACTGTTGACAAGTCTTTGTGACTTTGTACATATTCATTACAGGAGGGTCAGTGCATATAAGTTTAAAATCTAAACAGATTTCGATAAATGATAGGAATTTGGAATTATCACATTTTTCGATAAGGATTTGGGAGTGTGAAATTAGAATCATTGAAATTATGTTCAATTGGTTTATTTCACAAAGTAAGGATCATAGACAAACATAGAGTGCATACTTGGTGTATGGCAAAGCTATTGTTTAAGAAAAACATAGTGTACATGCTTGGAGCATGGGACAACTAGTGTTTTTAATTCAAGTATAAAGTTGATAAAACCGAAACAATGAATAATGAGTAATCAGTATGGTGATAAATAAAAGTGTTTATTTATATTCATAGGGTTTGATACCATATTTGATTCATTTATTCTTGTGTTTCACTTTGCATGTTTTGACTTCCAGAATAACTAAGTCGCTCTTCCTGAATGATTAAGTTATTCAAACCATCCACAGTCGGTCATATGTTGGAAGTAGATATGAATCAAGACTGTCATGGGTTGGTTTGTAGAGGTCCAAGTTGGTGGACAAAGTGGTGCTACAACACTCATGAGTGCTCATAAGTTCTGAGTATTGGATTCAACCCGCGCTCATTTGAATCACTTCATGGATTTTATCACGAGTGATCATGAGACGATAATATCTTATATTCTTCAAACCTAGAGATATGAGTTGTTACTATGAGTTGGTTATACATTGATTGCACGAAAACGCATTGGTAACTCGATGTTATAAAACGTGCCTTTGTGTATCATTCAACAAGTAGTATAACAAGCCATATGAGTCGAAGTTTATCCATTCCTTTTACCTTCGGGATAAAAGCGATATCTGTGGGCTCCTCGATGATTTAGCGATGACACATGTGAGTGCTTGGCCAAGCCAGGACTGATTTGATTTGTTCAATCAGTCAGTCATCATAAATCGAAAATCGGGAAACAACAAATGGACAGAGATAATGATTATAATCCATGTCTCAGTCCATATGATATCTAGAATGGAGGAATATATGATCCCTTATCTAATGGACAAGTCATTGACAAGGTCAGAGTTCGACAACGGTTTTAAGAGCTACGATTGCCAGTTAGGTTTTGAAGTCATACTCAATAATAGTTTTAGACTTATCCAAGTGGGAGACTGTTGGATTAATGTCTAAGTCCATAACTATATTTGGTATGTACTTGACCCGACCCGACATGGTCCATTTGGGTTGCACTTCACCGGCACAATTTATATGGATAGTCTTTTGAGAATAGTATATTTATGATTTATATTAATATATTATAAGTTCTAATATATTAATATGGAATCATATTATTTAATTAGTATTGATCAAGAATTAATTTAGAATTAATTAAGTGATCAAAAATAACTAATTAAATATGGACTCTTATATATATGGAATGGGCCAAGTTCATTTAGGTTGGGCTAAGCTTTCATGGATGGTCCATGGAGATTTTAACCCATGGATCCTATGTAAATGAAAGGTCATGGGTATTAGGGTTTACATGGATGTAACCCTAATCCTCCATAATATATAAAGGGGTCCTTGGCTCACAAAATTGACACAAGTGTGTGAAAATAAGAGTGGGCCGATTTTAGTGTGCATACATATTCTCTCAAGTTCTTCCAAGGTGTTTTGGTGATTTGTGATTCCATTTGAGGCTTCCACACTATTGGGGCTAAGCTCTTAAAGCTTGAAGACATCAAGCTACATCAAAAGGTATGTCATCTAACTAGAACTTTGTAGTATAGGTGCTTCATAATATGCTAGTTAGGATGAAACCTTGGAATAGTTAATATTTGCATGTATAATAGAGAAAACATAGATCCAAGGTTTATAGGGTTGCATGTACACCATAGGAGTGTTAGAATGCTCAAAACCCAACAATTATGTGTTAACAACTATAGGGTATCATAATCTCCACAAGTTCATCAAACACTCCAAGTGTTTAGGATCAAAACTTTCCTCTCATCACTTCAACTACACCCTTCAACTACCCAAGGTGAGCTTCATACCCCACTATTTTCAAGTTTTCATTCTTTTGTGGGGGGGGGGGAATACAAGTCAAGGCTTGTTAGAAATCCTTGAATATTTGCATGCACTTGTATGTTTATATGTTTTTGTGTGTTGAAATGTTGTTATTTCATGCTAATACCCCTTGAACTCGAGATTTCACAGAGTCTCAAGTTGTTGGAACAAAGTTATCTTGGTGTAAGTGTTGGATAAGGTGTCAAAGTCCATAACTATATTTGGTATGTACTTGACCCGATTTAGCAGGGTCCATTTGGGTTGCATGGCATCGGAACAATTTGGATAGACTTTTGTGAGAAGGGGATATTTATGATTTATTAATATATTATAAGTTCTAATATATTAATATGAAATCATATTATTTAATTAGTATTGATCAAGAATTAGTTTGGAATTAATTTTGTGATCAAAAGAGACTAATTAAATAAATGGGGATTGATTTGGTAAATCTTTCATTCTTATATAGTGGGCTTATGATCCATAGTTCTTCATGTTGGCCTAAACCCATGTGGTGACCCATGGATACTCCATGGAGGTGAAAACCCATGGATCATGAGGAATATGGAAAGGCATGAGTTACATGGTGTAACCCTAATGTGCACACTATATAAAGAAGCCTCACACTAGCAAAATCGGCACTTAAGATACACAATTGAGGGCTAGCCGATTTTGGTGCAATATAATCTTCTCTCAAGTTATTCTAATTGTTGGTGGTGTTGTGTGAAGCATTTGAGGCATCACGTTTGGGGTGCTAGGATCACAAAGTCTTAAGGAATCAAAGCTACAAGAAAGGTATGCCATTCTAATAGAATTTTGTATTACATATACCCCATGATATGCTAGTTAGGATGAAACCTTGGAAAAATCAAAGTTTGGATGTATAATAGAGAAAACATAGATCCAAGGTTTCTAGGGTTGCATGCACACCATAGGAGTGTTAGAATGCACAAAACCCAACAGTGGTATCAGAGCCTAGGCTTGTTTTCAATTATACTTGATGCTACTTGCTAAAAAAATCGATTTTCTGCTCATTGTTCAGTGAACTCACCGAGTCCATTGGGGGGACTCGACGAGTCCATGTTAAAATTCATCCAACTCGTCGAGTTGGTTCATGCACTCAACGAGTTTGAGTCCCTGAGTGCAGAATTTCGAGTTTCAATGTTGGAATTGGAGTAGGATCATTACCCTAAACTATTTTTAGATTGTTAAACCTGTTTTGATGTGGTAATGATTGTGCTTATCCAATTTCAAAGATAATTATAAAAGTTTCAAGTTTTATATTAAGTTCATATGATTCTTGAAAATTGTTGATATGAATTATGCATGCTTATGAATTTTGTTAGATCATAGAAGTTATTTGACATGCTTGTTAGTTTAATTGTTGATCTAAATGCTTTTTAATGGACTCCATAACTTGTCCTCAAGTTATGGAATTCCAAGAGTCTTTTCCATTAAAATCATTAAAACTCATAAGTTATAGAAATGAAAGGTTTTGAATAGTTTCAAAACTTGCCCTCAAGTTTTGGAATTAGTAAAGTCACTTTAGAAAACTTTAATTCGAAACCCTAGAATTTTAAAAGTTTAAAATTCAACCCTTATACTTTATAGTATTATAAGTTAATTATATATATATATATATATATATATATATATATATATGAACAAGTGAGTCTTACCGTTAGTAGGCCTCATTCACGAAGCCGGTATATAAGGGGGGTATAAGGTTGTTACCTATAAAATGCAAGCTTAATGGGTATCCACTCTCACCCACCGCTTCCTTGACTGGTGGAGGGTCGTTAGCCAAATGGGTAGGACAAGGACTATAATTCCCATTAAAAGTATAATGATAAATACAAACTAACTAAACCTTTTATAAATTCCCAATCTTAGTTACTTTAGGAAAATGTGAAATTGATGCTAACCCATGAAATTACACTTTGCACCTTTCTAAGTCGTTAGTGGAGCGTGTGTGGTTAACCGGCACACTAAGTTGGACTAACAAGGGTGGCTTAAGGTTTATCATAGATCGGTGGAGCGTGTGTAGTTAATCGACACATCTATTAGGTGATAAAATTAAGAGTACCAAGTTAATTTGCATGGTTATTCACACCTTGTTTGTGATCCTCGGTATCCCAGTCACAAACTTGAAGGGCATAATCGAGATTTAAACATGCCATTAAATTGTTCAATGAATCTCAAAAGATCTAGGAGTTTCAATCCAATTAAAACCTAATAATTTGTTTCGTTTTTCATGGTGGAAATTGGTAAATCGTCATTTACCTACCTTCAAATATTTTGTAGCTTGGATTACGAAATCCCTCTTCCAAGTTATAAAATATTGTGTTGGGTCCTAGCCTTAATATTTCATTTGGGTGTCTTATTAAGGACTCTTTATCTAATCTAAACTTGTCTTTCTTCCTTTTGAGATGTCTTCCAACAATGCTTCTGGCTCAAACCCTATTGGCTCCTTTTCTCTCATGAATCTCTGTGGGAGAGTCATCTTTGATGGGAGTAATATCAATGATTGGATTAGGAACATAAGGATGGTCACTCTCTATGAAGACAAGAAGTATGTCATTGATAAGGAGCTAAAGGTTATTGATGAGTCTTCTGCTACTCCAGAGGAGATTGCTGAGTACACTACCAATGAGAAGGATAGCACTAAGGTGTCTTGTATCATGTTGGCTACCATGACAGCAGAACTCCATAAATCCTATGAAGATTTCTAACATGAGATGCACCAGGACCTGATGGAAAGATACCATCAGAGTGCTCGTCAGGAAAGGTATGAAATCATCACCTCCATGATAACAACAAAATGAAGGATGGAGAGTCTATCACGGGCCACCTACAGAAAATGCAAAGATTCGTGGACCGTTTGCTAATGTTAAATGTGAACTTTGATGAGGAGTTAGCAATAGATATCATTCTACACTCCTTACCCTCCTGTTATGATCTGTTCCGCATGACCTATCATATGAACAAGGAGGAGGTCACACTTAGCAAACTTCAAGGAATTTTGAGGACTACTGCAAGTAGTCTCAAAGGTAAGAATGTTGTAACGACTCCTACCACCACCCCTGTTCTGGCAATCGGGCAAGGTAAAGGGAAAAAGTGGAAGACCCCTTCGAAGGGTACCAAGGGAAAGTATCTTGATGGCACCTCTTCGAGTGGAACCAAAGGAGGTTCTGCCACTCCCTCTTCCAACCCGCAGGATGCACAATGCTTCTACTGTCAGGAAAAAGGGCACTGGAAGCGAAGCTGCCCCAAGTACTTGCAGGATGTTAAGGATGGGAAAGTGAAACTCACCCATGCAAATATTTACACTATATTGTCTAATAACTCACCACATACTAATTCTTGGGTCCTTGATACAGGGTGTGGAATTCACATTTTTTCTGATTTGCAGGGCCTAAAAAGAAGTGAGGATGTGGAGCACGGGAAGATAAACTTGATCATGGGGAATAGGAAAGTTTGATCTGTCACCAAGATTGGAGTTTACTCTTTATTGCTTAGTAGTGGGTTAATATTAGATTTGAATAAATGTTGTTACTCGTCTGAAATGGAGAGAAATATTATTTCCTTTCATGGTTTGTACAAACAATGATCTACTTTTTCATTTGATAATGAATGTGGTGGCATTAATGCTTTTTATAATGGTGTTTTTTTATTTTAAAGTATTACCTTGTGACGGTGTATATGAAACTCTGTCGGTTGTAGACAACTTAGGAAATAGTGTATTGCATATTGATTCTTCCACTACTTTGGATAAGGCATCCTTGTGGCATTTTCGTCTTGGAGATGTCAACAAGAAGGACATAGGCCAACTCCAAAAAGTTGGAGTCTTGGAGTCATTTGACTTAAAGTCAGATGATAGTTACGAATCTTGTTTACTTGGAAAAATAAATAAGTCACCCTTCACTGGTACTTGTGCTAGGGGTGAAGATTTGTTGGACGTCATACACACTGATGTGTGTGGACCCTTCAGAACCGCCACAAGGGATGCTAACCGCTTCTATGTGACTTTTACTGATGATTATAGTAGATATGGCTATGTCTACTTAATCAAGCATAAGTCAGAAACCTTTGAGAAATCCAAAGAGTTTAAACAGGAAGTGGAGAATCATTTGGGCAGGAAGATAAAGATGCTCCGATCTGATCGAGGTGGTGAGTATCTTAGTATTGAGTTCCTTGACTATCTTAAGGAATGTGGAATTGTTTCACAATTGAAACCTCCTAGGACACCACAGCTGAATGGTGTGGCTGAGAGACGCAATCGAACCTTGTTAGACATGGTTCGTTCCATGATGAGTCGAGCTTCGTTACCAATCTCATTATGGGGGTATGCCTTAGAGACTGCCACCCATATCCTTAATCTAGTCCCTACCAAGAAGGTTGCCAAAACACCTCACGAGATGTGAACTGGGAAAGTTCGCACTTTAGACCACATCAAGATTTGGGGTTGTGAGGCTTTCGTGAGGCGCGAGACTCACGACAAGCTCGAACCTCGAAGTCAGCGGTGTATTTTCATCGGCTACCCAAAAAAATCTTTTGGTTATCTCTTCTACAAACCGAGTGAAAATGTTGTCTTCGTGGCGAGGAGAAGAGTCTTTCGTGAGTGAGAACTCATAAGCCAAGGAAACAGTGGGAGGCAAATTGACCTTGAAGAACTTTAAGAGTCAAGCGGTGAAGGAACCTCAAACACTAGCAATCAACCTAAGGAGGAAACTCCTGTTGAGCCGATTGATGAGTCCGTACCTCTGAGGCATTCCACGAGAGTTAGGAGCACACCTGATTTTTATTATGGTTTCCATATTACTACAGAAGGTGATGCATTTATCAGTGATAGTACACAGATAAATTTGGATGAACCTAACAACTTCAAGGAAGCCATGGCAGGCCCTGAATCTGCCAAATGGAAGGAGGCTATGGACAGCGAGATTCAGTCCATGTATGACAATCAATTTTGGAAATTGGTTGACAATGTACCGGGTCGTATGACAGTCGGGTGCAAATGGATCTTCAAGAAGAAGACCAACATGGACGGGAAGGTACACACTTATAAGACGCGACTGGTTGCGAAGGGATTTACTCAAACTCCAGGAGTTGACTATGATGAGACTTTCTCACCAGTAGCGAATATTAAGTCTATTAGGGTTATGCTAGCCATTGCTGCATTTCATGATTATAAAATATGGAAAATGGATGTCAAAACCGATTTCCTTAATGGAAAGTTGGCTGAGGATGTTTACATGAGTCAGCCAGAGGGCTTTGTCGATGCAAAGTGCCCTAATAGAGTGTGTAATCTTGAAAAATCCGTCTATGGATTAACAACAAGCATCTCGCAGATGGAATCTTTGTTTCGATGACAAAGTCAAAGAGTTTGGTTTTTCGAGGAGCGAGGATGAGTCTTGTGTATATGTTAAGGCTAGTAGGAGTATAGTTAGGTTTTTGGTATTGTATGTGGATGGCATACTACTCATAGGAAATGACATCCCAACCTTGCAGAAGGTTAATTCCTAGCTTGGGAAGTGTTTCGCTATGAAGGACCATGTAGAAGCTGCCTATATCCTAGGGATAAGGATATTGAGAGACAGGAGTAAGAGACTAATTGGACTTAGTCACTGTACCTACTTGGATAAGGTGCTGAAAATATTCAGCATGCGGGATTTCAAGAAAGGTAACTTACCGATTCAGAGTAACGCCAAACTGAGTAAGACTCAGAGCCCGAGTACAGAGGTTGGGATAGTTGAGATGAGTCGAGTACCATATGCTTGCGATGTAGGCTCGATCATGTATGCTATGACTTGTACTCGCCCTGATGTGGCCTTTTCTTTGAGCATGGTCAGCATATATCAAGGGAATCCTGGCAAGGTTCACTGGACTGCGGTGAAGAACATTCTCAAGTACTTGCGGAGGACTAAGGACTGGGTCCTAACCCTTGGTGGGAGTGATGACTTGAGAGTAGTGGGGTATATCGATGCCAACTTTTAGACAGACAGGGATAATTTCCGTTCTCAGTCGGGCAGGGTCTTTACCCTAAATGGAGGAGCAATTACCTGGAAAAGTTCCAAGCAGGAGACAGTAGCTGATTCAACTTGCGAATCAGAGCACATAGCAGCGAGCGAGACGGCGAAGGAGGAAATATGGCTGAAGAAATTCATTGGAGACCTTGGAGTTGTACCATCTATTAAGGAGCCTATGGAGATTTTCTGTGATAACGAGAGTGCAGTTGCCTTAGCCAAGGAACCAAGGGATCATGGTAGACCCAGGCACATCGACAGGAATTACCACTTCTTTAGACATCGAATAGAAGAAGGACTCCTTGTGGCAAAGAGGGTATCATCGGATGAAAACCAAGCAGATCCCCTCACGAAGGGACTGTGTAGGGTTAATCATTTACAGCATGTGAGGCGCATTGGGCTGAAGGATGATATTAGTTTTAGTAATTAGATAGCTTTTGAAACTTGTAATAGTTGAAATGTAGTTGACATTTGATGTTTAAATAAAAGGTGTTTTTATTTACTAGTATGGTACTGTCTTGTGTCAATCATTTACTATTGTTTCATTTTGCATGTTTTGACTTCCAGAATAATTATATTATTCAAACTATCCACAGTCGATCATACTTTGGAAGTAGGTATTGAAATAACACTGTTGTGAATTGGGTTTGTAGATTTGTCCGAATTGTATTAGACTTAGCAATTGTTGCTGCAACATTCATGAGTGCTCATAAGTTCTGAGTATTGGATTCAACCCACGCTCACTTGTATCACTTCATGGAATTTATCTCAACTGATCGTGAGACGGTAATATCATATAAGTCTTCAAACCAAGATATATAAGTTGTTGACTATGAGTTGGTTGTACATTGATAGTACGAAAACGCATCAGTAACTTGATGTTATAAAACGTGCTGTTTTGTACAATTTGATAATTAGTTAGTACAAGCATATAAGTCGAAGTTTATCTGTTGCTTCTAGTCCTTGGAAGATTAAAAGCGATATGTTGGGCCCCTCGATGATTTTGTTTTGACTTATGTGTCGGGCCCGGTCAAAACTGAATTGATGTGTTTGATTAAGTTCTATGTCAAACAAATCGGAAATCGAGAAACAAACTGCTGGACAATAAGTACGGCGTTGTTCCATGTATTTGTCCGGCTGATATCTTGAGAACAGAGGATTTTATGATCACTTATCTAAAATGGCATAACTTAGTTCCACGAGACTTTTAAGAGCTACGATTGTTGGTCGGATCCTGAAGTCGTACTTGCAGCTATAGTTATTAGACTTATCCAAGTGGGAAACTGTTGGATAAGGTGTCTAAGTCCATAACTATATTTGGTATGTACTTGACCCGATTTAACATGGTCAATTTGGGTTGCATGGCATCAAAACAATTTGGATACGCTTTTGTGAGAAGAGGATATTTATGATTTATTAATATATTATAAGTTCTAATATATTAATATGAAATCATATTATTTAATTACTATTGATCAAGAATTAGTTTGGAATTAATTTTGTGATCAAAAGAGACTAATTAAATAAATGGGGATTGATTTGGTAAATCATGCATTCTTATATTTTGAGCTTATGATCCATAGTTCTTCATGTTGGGCTATACCCATGTGGTGACCCATGGATACTCCATGGAGGTTAAAACCCATGGATCATGAGGAATGTGGAAAGGCATGAGTTACATGGTGTAAACCTAATGTGCACACTATATAAAGAAGCCTCGCACTAGATAAATCGGCACTTAAGATACACAAGTGAGGGCTAGCCGATTTTGGTGCAATATAATCTTCTCCTAAGTTATTCCAATTGTTGGTGGTGTTGTGTGAAGCATTTGAGGCATCACATTTGGGGTGCTAGGCTCCCAAAGTCTTAAGGAATCAAAGCTACAAGAAATGTATGTCATTCTACTAGAATTGTTTTATTACATATACCCCATGATATGCTAGTTAGGATGAAACCTTGGTAAAATCAAAGTTTGCATGTATAATAGAGAAAACATAGATCCAAGGTTTCTAGGGTTGCATGCACACCATAGGAGTGTTAGAATGCTCAAAACCCAACATTAAGTTCCACAAAATTTTCTATCAAGTTGAAAAATGAAACAAGTTGCTAACTGAAATGGTAAATATGAGAGTTTACACTCAAAAATGGTAAATTTTTGGTTATATAAACTTTTACCACTACCACTTGTAAAATCATTTCCGAAGATAAACATGATAACTATGTTATCAAATCATTTCCGAAGAAATGGTAAATATGAGAGTTTACCCAGATAAACATGATAACTATGTTATCAAATCATTTCCGAAGAAATGAATTTTATTCACTTAAACCATTGGGATGTCATTGTCAAAACAAAAACATAAGCATAAACAAAACTTACATTCATTTACACTAGTGATCTACTTCTCTTTTAATCTCTCAGTGTAAAGCAACTTCGTATCGATACCTGTGATACAAATAAACTGAGTGGGTCAGGCTTGGGAGCCTGGTGAGCATATAGGGTTTTCAACCCACAATAATTAATAAACTTATTCAGTTCTTAGTCAATAATAAATTTATTAATTTCATCAACCAAAAATAACCCTAATTACCCATTCCCATTATCCTCACTTTACGTCCCTAAAACAACTATCACAAGGGATCTAGCCTAAGGATTATCACTAAGGGTGACAACATTGCTTTGGGGGTTCCTCAGCAAGTTATGTCAAATAAAACAAACATCGGGGTGACAACATTGCTTTCCCTCAGCAAGTTATGTCAAACAAGACATCCTAACATAAAACAACCAACAAGGTGACAACATTGCTTTCCTTCAGCAATTTATGTCAAATAGGCACGAAGTCACATCGTCTCCATGTGCTAGTCCATAGCTCTTATTCATCGACGGTATTTCCCACGGGAGTCCCCACCCCCCTCCCCCCCTCCCCCCCCCCCCCCCCCCCCGCAATACATGTCAATGGGTTTTCCTTATACTAAGTCCATAGCTCTTATTTATCGATGGTATTTCCCACGGGAGTTTTCCCCGCAATACATGTCAATGGGTTTTCCATACAGCTGATGAACATACTTAAGGGGTTTCCCCAGCCTTACATGCCCTAAAGGCACTCATGAGGGGAATAGAATACAACGAATGAACACTTAAGTCCATTAACACCTACAGGTTACGAGCCTGCTAGTGTTCCACAGACCATCAAAACAGTTCATGGTTGTCATCCATACTCTGCTGAATGACAGGGGTTTTACAGTATAGCGAATGAACACTCAAGTCCATTAACACCTACAGGTTACGAGCCTGCTAGTGTTCCACAGACCATCAAAACAGTCCATGGTTGTCATCCATACTCTGCTGAATGACGTTGGTCAACATTAGGTAAGGGCTTTTCTCATATTGCACCACTCACGCCAACATCTGGGTAAAAGCTTTTCCCATATTTCACCACTCACTCTCAACTCATGATCTATATCACTGATCATCTCATCTATCCAACTCACCTTTCATCACACACCCACTATTTAACTCATGAAGCTCGTCCGATCACTTCATAAAAGAACAAAGACTCCAAAGCACTTCCAAATAAAAGTATAGGGAAAATACTGATAAAGTACTCCCGTACGCTCCCGTACCCCGACACGTAATAGTGTCAAAAGGAAGAACTAATGGATGAACACATAGTTTAAAAATACCTAATGAACATATAGTTCAAACATACGTACCGATTACAAGTCTACTAACGTTCCACTGGGCTATCTAAAATAGTCTGTGGCCGTTGTCTATACTCTGCTAGATGACTACATCATCTTAAACATCGATACCTCTCATCACTTTTATTTCATCACACATCATCTAATTAATCTACCCATGTTTTACCCAACATATTTGTAGAAACTGGGAGTTTTATTGAGAAACTGGGCTCTGCAAAGGGTCGGGCTTCAAAACCGAAAAGATAAATTTTCCGGGCCTTCGGGCACTCTGGGACGTGTTCCGTGTGTTGGAAATGATCTCGGGGCATCGGGGGAGGTCAAAATAACCAAAATATTGAAAAAGGGGACAAAATTGCCAATTTTCCAACGAGGGCAGATGGCTTCGCACGTGGCCTGCGCATGCGAGGGTCTCGCTGGAGTCTTCTTAGTGGACCGAAGCCTGGGTCCGACGAGGGAAGCTCGTGGCTTCTGCGAGGGTTCGGACACAAGGAAAAGAGGGCACGCGTCAGATAACTCAGCAACATTCCGGACAGGTGGCACATGCGAGGCGAAGACACGTGGCCGAAGTCCACATGTGCGAAAATTCCCGGTTTTGGCATTATTCCTTGATTTTCGCGCCAAAACTTCTAAAATCCATAACTTTCGCATACGAGCTCCGTTTTTGACGTTCTTTATATGCACGCGTAGGTAAAATTACGCTCTACAACTTTCGTTTAGACTTCGTCGGCTAATTTTGATTTTAATTTTTATATTATTATTTTTAACAGACCGGGACATGAAATCCGTTAAAAATTCATAACTTCTTCATCCGACGTCCGTTTTCGTCAGACTTTTTACCGTTGTGCGACTATTTACGAGACCTTCGATTCTCGTTTAGGTTGTGTCGGCTAAAAATCACTCGATCTAAAATTCGAGTTTTTAGCTGTCTACTGCTAAACTGAAACTTCGAAAAATCATAACTTCCTCATACGAAGTCAGATTTGGGCGTTCTTTTTATACCTACTCTCGGTTTAACGAACACTACAAGTTTCGTTTAGATCACTAAGGCCAAAAAGTAGTTTATCAAAAACTCACTTTTTACGACATTCGGCCCCGTGCCGGTTTTGTCGCGAAACTTCGACAGCTCATAACTTCTTCGTTATAACTCGGATTTCGGCATTCTTTATATATCTGTAATCCTTGTCATGCCCACTACAAGTTTCTTAATAGATATTGGATTTATCTAAAATTTAATTTTTGACGCTCATTTTTATTCTTAATTAATTAAACCCTAATAATTAAGCATAAAACACATAATTTACATAATATTCACATAATTCCTTTTCATTTCTTCTAAATGAGTTACAAAGGTTAACCTAGACCATTATGTCAATATTAATGCCTAGCCTAGAAACACGAGCGTTACAAATGTCGTTATATATAATTTAATATAACCGGTAAGCAAAACTGAGTTTTACGACAAGAATATTCGCATGTCATAATTTTTCCATCATAAAGCTTTAATAATACAAGTGTTATGTTGTATGTCGTAAAGCTATAAAACTCATGTCATAAATCCACAGTCATTATTTTACCCTAAGCACGTCGTATGCATTATTCGATAAATTCGCGTAAATTTTGTTGAGGCTCTTGTGAGATACTCCTTCACCGTACCTACCTAGCGTAAACCGTAAGCCCTATAGTTATAACCAGAGTCTCCTGGAGGGAGAGCGATGTAATTGTGTATAGATGTATACGGGGTTGACACCCCCACACCTGAGCTGTTCGCTACAGCTAGACGGGCCAGTCTTGGGTGACAAATATCTTTTAGGAACTGACGCCTGAAGAACGTCAAGATAGGCGCGTTAGTCATATTAGCATGGTTGTAACGACTCACATAGAGAATAACAATATTATTTGAAATTGCGAAGGATATACACTCTACTAGTTTTATAAAATACACAACTATGTTTCATGTATTTTGTAAACTAATATCACCACTCCGGACTTAGGGTTTTAAGTCCACAACTCTTTCATATACAGGATTTTTCTGGGATCACACTCTTTTCAAATACAAACAAAGGAAAACAATGAACATGCATGCAATTATACACGATTTTGGAACGAGACTCACAAACTACTTTACAGAAAATATTGGATTTTCTGGAGTTTTATAACTTATTATAAACAAAGATATTACAAAGTTTTCTTACAAATATGCATATGAACTAACCAACATTCTATGTTGACGCTTTTCAAAACGACTTATATTCTCAGGGACTCGGTGAACAGGTACTCGAGCCTTGGATCTGGATATTTTACTATCTTTTTGGGACATCATACTTAATGTTATTTTTGTGTAATAAATGAACAAGTACAATTTCTAAACAATGGATGTTGGTGTATTGTAATGTATGATGTTTGGTTGCTATGTATCATTTATATGTAATTGTTATGATATTACAAGATGAAGTCACCCGCCCCCAGACGTTTCCGCCATCCCGGTTCGGGGGTGTGACAGATTGGTATCAGAGCATTGTTTATAGTGAACTAGTATATCTAAACCATACAAGATATACAACTATAAATTTAATGGGACTAAAAACACTCTGACTAAAAATATACATACTTGGTAAACGGTGTCATAACTTGAGGCAAATAAAAAGTCTTTAGGGGAGTTGTGTATCGAGATTAAACCCAGGCAGTTATGTAATCACATTTGGAATAAATATAGCCTGATCAACTATACTTATTCGGAATACGGCCAACATGTGTTTGGGAGTGATCGAGGTGGACAACGAATCTAGAAACTTACCAACCTTATACCCAAAGGTTTTAGGGACCAAACATAAACAATTAAAATACTATACGAGCATTTTAGCACTATGTGTGATCTTCATGCACTTTCTTGTATTTTCTTTATACTTACATTCTCGTGCAGACACTATGGTTGGCTTTCACCTTCCCGGAGACCCCTATTTTCCCAATCAGGGGAATGGGGGATGGCTAGAGGCAGAACCGGAGGAGGATCCCGAGGAGCCTATGAAGGATCCCAAGGAGCCTATGGAGGACCCTGAGGAGCCTGCAGTAGAGTTTGAAGAGGAGGACATCGACGAGGATGTCGAGAAGGATAAGGAGGATGACTGAAATGCAGAGTCTGAAGTCATCAATCCACCCTACATGGAGAGGGTGCCGACACACCAGATGGGGTACAATGGCCCAACACCCCCCTGGGCACTCAACATATAGAGCTGGAACCGACACCACGGCCAGCGCACGCCCTTCGACATGGAGCGGGGATTCTAAAACATCCAGCATGGAGGCCTGGCGGATCGAGCTCTTCCTGTGATGGTCCGACGGACCAGGGACATTGGTGACCAGGCACAGGTTACGGCCAACTAGATGATGTAAGGGTCGAAATGTTGTAATTAGTCGAAATGTATTTTGCTCTCTTCGAATGTTTTGTTATCTATTTTACTAAGGCGCTTTTATTCGAAGCTTAAGTGTCTATGCCTTAGTATATTTTTTGTACGCTTTCTGTTTCTTATAAATAGGGATATTTACTAGAGTTAGATAAGAGTTTTTGCAGACCTGTCTTTGTACTCTGTAAACATTCGAAAGCGTAATAGAGCTGAAACAAGATCATATTTACATCCGGTGTTCAATCTCATATTCTTACTTGATTTTATACTCTGATTCATTCTATACTCGATTCTTTGATTCATCAATTGGTATCGGAGCAGGAATCACATCTGTGATCTGATTTTCATCCATTCAAACAGTTTTTGAATCAAATTTTTGGTTCAAAAGTTTCCGCACTTTTTGATCGTGAAAAATTTGTCTAGCTCTTAGGTTGTGATTTGATTATGCATTTGAATTGTTGAATCGAGTGTTCTTCTTGGAATTCTGATTTGATTCAACTAGTTTGTTTTTCAAATTTCCAAATCTTCTTAAAAATTTTCAAAATCATCTTCCGTACAACAATGGCGAGTTTCAATCTCAATTCGATGACCTCGTTTTCTCATTTGTTAGGATCATCAACCAAAATTCCAATGCTAATCCCTGAATATTATGATCAGTGGTCTGATCGAATGCAGGATTATCTGAATGGTCTTGATGAAGAATTATGGTCATGTATCACTGGAAATGTCAATGCTCCGGTGAATGTTCAAGCAATTGGATCATCTTCTACAAGTTCGGGTGTTGATAATCAAACTGATCATCTGAAGAAACTGGAGAAAAGGTGTACGAGGGAATTGCGAGGAGCTTTACCTCCAGTTGTGTACAATTATGTAAAGAGTTGTACAACTGCAAAGGAGATCTAGAACAATCTGAAAGATAAGTTTCAAGGAAGTGAGAAGACGAAAATCAATTCAGTCAAACAGTGTTTGGTGGAGCTGAAAGATTTCAGACAAAAAGAAGGTGAAACAATTGAAGTCTATTATGACCGACTGAACGAGTTAATCTATCGTTGTAATCGCTATGGAATTACCAGGACATCAATGGAATTCAATCTCATTTTTGTGATGGGTCTTCGAAAAGAATGGAGAAGTGTGAGTATGATGGTGAAGAATCAGCAAAGTTTTGATACATCAACTCTCAATGATTTGTACAATCAGTTGAAGACACACGAAACTGAGGTAAATGAAATTGCTGAAGAATCGAAGCTGAATTTGGGAGGTCCATTAGCACTTGTGTCAAAGTTATCTGAAAAAGAAGCTGAAAATGGTGATTCTGAGGAAGAAGAGGGATTCATCATGAATTCGGATGATGAGGCAATAGCATTTTACTCGAATAATCGTGTCAAGAAGTTTTTCAAAAAGCCGTTCAATCCGAAGGCTAAGCTTGCTGAAGTAAAAGGAAGTGCTGTGAGTAAAACTGTTGTTGAGGAGAAAAAGAATGTTGAGAAGAAAGATTCGAAAATGTCTGAAGGAAAGAGTGAGAAAAAGCTGAAAGGTGATGCTGGTATTGATTGTCATTATTGTAATGGAGCCAATCATCTTGCAAATGACTTAATGCTTCGAAAGAAGGATGAGAGAAAGAATAAAGTCAAATATGAGGCTTATTATGCAGAGAGGCTTGAGGAGGTTCGTGCGAAAGCCAAGAATTTATCACTGGTTGCAAAGGGTGAACAGGAGGAGGATGGAACTTATCAAATCTGGTCATCCGGATCAGACGATGAAGAAATGAGGAATCCAACACATGGAGCAATGTATGCAAAGATGGAGGAGGACTCAGATGAAGAGGAATTCGAAGTGAAAGGAAGATGCTTTGTATCAAAGACAGCAGACAAATCTCCAATGACAACAAAGGTACGTAAAATTCTCGAATCTTTTAATATTCCTACACATGCTTATGACTCTGAACTAATATCTTTTGATGAGACTGTTACTTATTTTGATTCAATTGTTGTGTCTGCTAGCAATGAGGCCAACAAGTTATCCATGGAGTTATTAGAGACTAAAAAGCGATTAGACATGAAAATAAGTAAAGTTGATTGTTTAGAATTACATATTTCGAATATTATGTGTGATAAGGATACTTTATCCAATGAAGTCAAACTTTTGCTAGCACAGAGAAACATATACTGTAATTCTGCTAAGAGACTTTATGGAAAATTAACTGATTTGCATCATTCATGTGAAATAAGTAAAGAACAACATAGAAAATTACTACCTTTTCTAGCATTCGAAAGAGCTAAGGTAGATAATATTTCGTATGATTGTGAGAAAATAATAGCTGATTTTGACAAAGTTCCTGATGATAGATATAAATATGGAATTGTCAAAATTGATGAATGTCTTGATGCGAATGAATTAGTTAACATAGTGAATGATACTTTGACTAAATCTGAACAAATTCATATTTTGAAAAAGACTGAGAATTCAACATCAAATTCTCAATCTAATTTTGTTGATATTGAAGATAATTCTGACAATATTAGTGAAATTAGTGATCTTGAAGATGTTGATTGTTCTCAGTTGTCTGTTGTTAATGTTGAATCAACATTTAAAGGGAAAGAAAAAGTTAAGGATTTGATGGTTAAGAAAGAAACTGATATACCCTCAACTTCAAAAATTTGTGATATGGACTTCGTGGATGTCAGAGATAGTCAAACTGATGATAGCGATGATGAAAATGAAGAGAAAATTTCGAAGGAAAAGAAATCTTCAAAGGAAGAAGAAATTCCTCGAATTGTGGTTGATCAAGTGTATGGAGATACACAAAAGTTCGAAAAATTAATGAATGAAAAAGGTGCTCACTATCTTGAAACGAATACTGTGGTTTATCCCAATTTCAAGTGTACCGATGATGTCATTTTTCCAAATCAAGTATTCGTAACTACTGGAAATGTTGAGAATATCCATCAAGAGTTAAACAAGATAGTTGAAGAAGACAATTTGAAAACCACTGATGAAGGTTTCTTTGCAAATCAAAGCACCGTTGAAAACAATCTAACAAAGAATTCGTATGTTTTTCATCGTCAAAAACCACAAAGAAAATGGGTTGAAAAATCAAAAATTGTAAAAGAAAATTCAAAACAAGTTGTAAAGGAAAATGAAAAAGTTGTCAAACTAAACTCCAAGGAATTCAAAGATCAAATTGACAAATTTTCGAAGGAAAATAACATTTCAAAAAGACAAGCTAGGAAGAAAATATTTTGGCAGAGTATTGAGTCTCAAAAGATGTCTGAACCACAATCATCCAAAAATGTTTTTAAAGCTAAAAATTCAAGGTCTGAAGTGAATAAACAACCAAAGTTTTCAAAAGTTACGAAACCAAATTTTCCAAAAACATCAAATCCAAATCAAAAATTCTTTCAACGTTAACATTTTAAATCCACTGTTGATACATCTTATAGTCAATCTTTTCTAACCAAACCAAAAGTTGATTTTGTTCCTCAAAAGCCAAATTTTCCTAATCATACAAAGAAAGAAACTTTGAAAATGTCACATGAAAAAGGAATCACTTCAAGGAAGAACATTGATCATTGGCTTGAAGGCAAAGGAAAAATGTATCAATCAAATACATTTTCAAAGGAGCAAATTCACGAAGCCTATGAAAAGTATGTAAATACTTCATCAAATGGAAGTTTATCATCTAAGGATTCGAACATCTCAGTCAAAGCATGGAAACCAGTAATCAAAACAACGAATGTACATTCACAAACACAGAATACGAAGGGTAATGTCAGTGAACATTCGAAACCATCAAAATCTTATGTTTCGGTTCCTTTAAATGAAGATGTGAACTTAATTGATAGTCTCAAAACCAAAGTTTGTGATTGGGTTAAAAGTGCTTCATTACATTCGAAATTGAAATCTACTTTCCAAGGACCCAAAAAGCCTTGGGTACCTAAACTTTTCCACTAATTGTAGGTACTATGTGACGAGCAATATGATAATAAGTGGTACATTGATAGTGGTTGCTCTCGTCACATGACTGGGAAGAAGGAGAATTTATGTGATTTTCGAAGCCTAAAGAATGCAGGAATTGTGAAGTTTGGAAACAATTAAAAATGTCAAGTCAAAGGATATGGTAAAATCACGAACGGACAATTCACAGTGAATCGTGTTGCGTATGTTGAAGGTCTTCAACATAACTTGATAAGTGTTTCTCAACTTGTTGTAGGCACTGGCAATCAAATTCTTTTCAATGAAGAAGGAAGTATTATTTCGAATGTCAACACTAACGATGTTTTACTTAAATCCAAAAGGAAAGGTGACATGTTCACTTTGGACATCAATCCGATAGTAGGGAAACCTGCTATATGTCTTCTTTCGAAAGCAACATCAGATTTAAGTTGGCTTTGGCATCGAAGACTTTCTCATCTCAACTTTCGAAACATCAATAAACTTGTGGTACAAGATCTGGTAAGAGGTTTACCTGTACTTAAATTTGATAATGATTTTTTATGTGCAGCTTGTGAAGTTGGAAAGCAACATAAACAAGGACATCCAATTACTATCGATTCGAAAATAGTTTCACAAACCTTAGATATTGATTATGATTTAATTTTTGGTATTTCAGATCATGCTGTTGATGCTGAAATAAATGCAAATGATAATCATCTCTCTGAATTAACAAAGCTTACTGATGATTCAACATCAACTTCTCAAGAGAAAGACGAAAGTATGCAAAATAATCCAGTGGAGGGGGAGCACTTGGATTCGAACACTCTAGTTGAAGGAGAGCATTCTTTCGAGGGGGAGAATGAAAGATTAAATAATGATGTTGAGGGGGAGCATAATGTTGAGGGGGAGCATTTAGAAAACATTGAGAATAATAATGATTTTGATGATGTTTGTTCGATTGCAGGTTCAGAGAATGATGATTTATACGAAGATGCACCTTTGGAATTTGATCCAGCTTATACGCCAATGGAAAAATGGACAAGAGATCATCCGAAAGATCAAATCATTGGAAATCCACAAGAGGGTGTTTTAACAAGAGCGCAAATTCGTGCAAAGAATGAGGTATTGAATACTCATCAAGAATTTTGCATGTTCAATGTTTTCATCTCTAAAATTGAACCAAAAACAGTTAAGGTTGAAATGGAACACTCAGATTGGGTTGTTGCTATGCAATCTGAATTGTCTGAATTTGAACGAAACAAGGTTTGGAGATTAATTCCTAAACCTGAAAATGTTTCGATTGTCAAGTTAAAATGGATTTTCAAAAACAAAACCGACAAAGATGGAAATATTGTTCGAAACAAAGCCAGACTTGTTGTTGAAGGATATTCACAACAAGAAGGAATCGACTATGAAGAAACTTTTGCCCCTGTCGCAAGACTCGAGGCTGTTCGTATATTTCTGGCTTTTGCAGCTCACAAAGACTTTGATGTTTATCAAACGGACGTGAAATGTGTATTTTTTAATGGAGAGCTTGAAGAAACAGTTTACGTGGAACAACCCCCAGGTTTTATTAACGAAGAATATCCTGATCATGTTTATATTTTAGATAAGGCAGTTTATGGGTTAAAACAGGCACCACGAGCATGGTATGCAACTCTTACTTCATTTTTTAAACAATCTAAATTTAAACAAGGATCTGTTGACCCCACATTATTTCGAAAGAAAGTTGGGAATCATTTAATGCTTGTTCAAATTTATGTTGATGATATTATTTTTGGCTCAACTGATCTTGTCTTATCTAGAGAATTCGAAGATCTGATGAAAAGTAAGTTCGAAATGAGCATGATGGGAAAAATCAATAATTTTCTTGGACTAAATATTTGACAAAAGAGAGAAGGGATTTTTATAAATCAAGAAAAATACACGAAGAATCTGCTAGAGAAGTTTGGATTGACGAATAGCACAAAGTTACGAGTTCCTATGGCAACTGGCATAAAATTGACACCTTAATTAGATAAACCTGCAGTTGACCTCACTCTTTACAGGAGCATGATTGGTTCATTACTTTATCTTACTGCAAGTAGACCTGATATCATGTTTTCTGTGTGTAATTGTGCTAGGTATCAGTCAAATCCACGAGAACCACATCTCACTGTAGTGAAGAATATATTTCGTTATCTTAAAGGAACAATTTCGTTAGGATTGTGGTATCCTTCGAAAACGGGGTTCTTTGTACAAGCTTATTCGGATGTAGACTTGGGTGGTTGTAATCTTGATAGAAAATGCAAAAGTGGCGGATGTCAATTTCTCGATGGCAAATTGGTGAGCTGGAAATCGAAAAAGCAAACATGTGTATCAATTTCAACAGCTGAAGCAGAATATGTGGCTGCTGCTGCTTGCACATCACAAATTATATGGATTCAAAGTCAATTACGTGATTATGCAATTAATATGAAAAAGATTTCGTTATATTGTGATTCTCAAAGTGCAATAAGAATTTGTCATAATCTTGTGCAGCATTCGAAGACTAAACATATAGCTCTTCGTTATCATTTCATCAAGGATCACGTGGAGGATGGAAATATTGAAGTACATTTCGTGAAAACAACTGATCAGTTAGCTGATATTTTCACGAAACCTTTAGATGAAAAATCATTTGTGAAAATTTTAGAAGGACTTGGAATGATAGATGGAAATTCTGTTCCATGCGAAAAAGGAGAATAATGAGAGCCCGGGAATGATTCAGAGGCGCTGAATGAAAAACAAAGCAATAACAGTCAACGTTCAGAGGTTACTGTTCATAGTCAACGCTTCGAACCCCTTCGAATTCGTAAATTTATTATATATTTTAAGGGTTGATTCAGAGGTTACTGTTCATAGTCAACGCTTCGAACCCCTTCGAATTCGTACATTTGTCACTTATCAGGGGATGATAAAATTTCGTGTATTTGCAACAAGTATAGTTAGTTTTAATTTTCGAAAATTTAAAAATCCAAAAAGATTTTCGTTTGTTTTTGTTCTGTCATTTAATTTTCGAAAATTTAAAAATCCAAAAAGATTTTGTTTTCTTCTAGTTTCTTATTTCGTTTTAGTACTTTGTCTTTATTTTCGAAAAATCAAAACAACAAAAATATTTTGTTTCTTATTTCTTTTTAGCACTTTGTTGCAGATTGTCAAGAAGATACACAGTGGATTATGCTTGGAGTTCTAGGATCAAGTACATTTTTCATACGAATTAATATATTTTCAAAGTTTTGAACTAGTTAAGATGTCCCTAGAAGCATGTTGTTGTATGTTGTCCAAAGCCTCCAATGACTCAATGTGTGTGTACGAAAGCTTTAATGAAATTGTTCATATGAAAATTTCTTCCCAATAAGGCTTATATTCACATTAGTCTCTGAGCTACCTGACTCTTCTCAAAATAAGTTAAGAGTTTACTGTTTTGTCCAAATATAACAGAGGTACATGTCGTGTCTTAAAACCATCTTTTTCATCTATAAAGTTCTTACACGATCACACACGAAGACATATATCCGAGAGGTCTCTGATAAAACTCATCGAGACTTAGATATATCACAAATCTGTTTTTATGATCTGACGTCATGAGACCGTGATGAAAGTGAAACCCAATTTTCTAAACTTTTAAGGAATTAACGGGGAACTATGTTCCAGATTTTCACGAATCATATGGTTCAGTACCAAAATTCGAAACTCCAAATCATATTCATTTCGTATGAGTGGTCTTGATCAAACATTCGAAACCCATGATGTTTGTTACCCACCAAGATCCAGCACAAATTTTTTCTTGAATATGATTTCCGTGTGAGTTTCATTTGATCTTCAATGTCACTTCAAATTTATCAAAACAAACTTGTCCCTGACTACACTGGTCAAACAAGTAATTTCTGTTACAATTTATCTCCTTATGTCTAGGATGACATGTAACGAAATTTTTTGACTACCCACGAATCATTATAAAAGAAGCCCTTCGATACTTATTTACAAGTATTCGATTGTATTTCACGGGAACCTACACAAGCAGTTGATCATTTCTCTTAATGATTAATGAAGCAATCTTTGCCCGGGATTTTATCTGCCTTCGTTTCAAATTAATATTTTGACATCACAGTATCCCAAAATTTTCTTATCTTTGTTTCTTGTCTAAATTCTTTGGAACACTGCACTCACGAAATCCTTGAGGTTCTGAGTAATACCAACTCAGGCTGATGATTTCAAACATCTGGCATATGACTTTGTTTTTCATCCCAAAAGCGAAAGAGTCTTGATTCCATCTGAAGGGTTCTGACGGTTACAATCTTCTTGGGGATAACAATACAGGCTGTTTTCTTAATGACGTATGGTATTCTGTCCGGATTTCAAGGTGATGTGACAGATACTTTTTGACACATGGCTACTTTTATGCAGTAATGGTCCGATTTTCAAGGTGTCACGTCAGATATCATTAAATATACATCCCGCTTCAAATTCAAACTTCAGGGTTACATATAAAAGGGGATTCAAGGGTTCATTATCAGTTTACGCGATCAAAAAGAACAAATTCCCAAATTTTCTGATCTTCAAAGTTTTCAAACCCTAACAATGGCGACTTCTGCTCATGTTGATGCTGATCCTTCTCATACCACTGAAGATGTCTCTTCTTTACCAATCATGAAGATTCAAGCAACTAACTATTACTTGGAGGGTGATGTCTCTAAATACCCGAAAGAATTAAAGATGTTAATCGTTGCCTTGAAGAGCTCAGTTTTATCCAAGGCAATGTTCAATTCATTCTCAGTTCCAATGTCATGGCTTTCTCAAGCAGGATCAACTGCTACTTACAACAAAGCTTCTGATACAATTACTTTTCATCTGGTGAATGACAAAAAGGTCAGATTATCAAAGAAACTCTTTAGCCAGATTCTTGACATTCCGAATTCCCCTCCGTATGTTGCTTTTACATTTCCTCAAATAGTTCATATGTTTAATGAGATGGGATATCAACCTCAACTAATCAAGATCAGTGATTTTAAGAAATCTGGTCTTCCAAGTATCTGAAATTTCTTATTTGGTATCTTTTTGAGATGTTTAACTGGAAGAACAGTTGGTCTTGACAAAGGAAGAATGGAAGTATATGTCATGGTTGCTGGGCTATACTATGATCTTCAAGTAGATTATTCTACACAATTATTGAAGGAATTCCAAAAGAGTGTAGAACACACGAATGATATTCATGGTATTTCGTGTGCAAGATACTGGAGCTTGATTTTACAACATGTTTACAACAAGGAAGGGATTTTGGTACCAGATGATGAAGAAAAAGCAGTTTTTCAATCGTACCACTATCCGAAGGATGTCACGGATAGTGCTGAGGTTTTTCCATCTGTTACTCGTATTCCAGATGTAATGCTCAAAAGAGTTGATCCTTCGAATTCTGTTTTAGTGGCATATTTGAAGACTATTGATTCTACAATCAAAACTGGGATACTATTGGAAAGGGAAGATACGAAATCCAAGCGGTCAAAGAAGACTGAAACTACTTCTCATGACGACAAACTCACAGAGTTGAAATCTTCGAAAGCTCCAAAGAAGAAGCCTCAAACAGTTGTAGTGTCTGTTGCTGAGACTCAATTGATTGAGCCTGTTGTTGAAGCAACTCAAGACCAAGTGATCATTCCTTCGAAGACTGGTATGTTTCGAAGAATCAAAATGAAGTCAACACATAGAAGCAAGTCTCCACCACATAAAGTGGTTCGAAAACCGCAAATTACTCATCAAGGAGTTTTAATTCGAGAAGTGCCCGAACCTGTTTCTCCGGTGTCCAAGAAACGAAGGGCTGAGGATATGGCAAAACATCAGTCAAAGAAGAAGAAGAAGAAGACACGAAAGCTCATGATTTCTACTGAATCAACAGAAGATGATGGTGAAAGAATTCCAGAAACACCAGAGGTAACTCTTCACGCAGGAAGTTCAGCTCCTGAGCAGACCATAGTCATACCACCCGAAGATTCGGTTGCCAAATCAGTTTCTAAGGAGGTACGAACTTCAGGCATCCCTGCAAACGTATCTGATACGGATGCAAATGTCAATATGGGTGAAGGAGATTCGAAGAAACACGATCCAGGTCATACAACTTCTATAGCCTTCGAACATGTTGTTTCTTTACCTCCACCAATTATACCCATTACTTCAACCACTGATTCTCCTACATTCGAACATATTATCAATCAACCCTTTACTTCGATTTTTTCTTCTCAATCGACTGATACACCCACACCTAATTCAACCGCTCAAGAAATTGTTTTTATGGAGACAGAAACTGATAATGAGGGTTTTGGGGGCATGTTTGAAGAATTAGAGTTTCATGAAGAAGAAGAGGATTTTCCAGATCATATGCTGATGACAATGAAGCAATTTAAAATTTTGAATCAGAAGTTGAATTCTATAATTCAATCTCAAGCTGATCTGGGGGGTGGTTCGTCTGTTTCCAGTTTAGAGGTTGATACTTTGTTGAAAATGTTCGAAGCCAGAGTTGTAAGTAAAGTATCTGGGATGATTACAGACTCTGAATCTCGGATTTTGGAGAAGGTTGATCATAGTGATCAAAATAATGAACTCCAAATAAATTCTCAAAATTCGAAGTTTGCTGGAGATTTGAAAGAATTAAAGAATGCAACAAAGGAAAGGCATGTTCTCTTTATTCAAGATGTAAAGAAAGTCAGGGAGGATGTCAATTTGCAGATTCATGAACTTCGTGAAGATATGCAAAAAGAGATTGCAAATGTTCAACAAGATTATGCATCTCTGAATCAGAAGGTTGATATCATTTGTGACGCAGTCACAAGATTTGTCAAATTATATGAAAGTTTGAGTCCTCAACTTACTCAACTTTCAACAACAGAAAGTGCCAACTTTTTTGAAGTGATTGCTTTGCTTAAGGAATTAAAGGAACTCTCTATCCAGCCGGTTTCCTCTTCCCTGATTACTCCTGAATTTTTATCTCAAAAGTTCATACAATTCGAAGCCATTCTTAACAAGCAACTTGCTCCTCTCTCTCGCATCTCAAGCCTTCTTCCAACAACAAATGCCCCGCCTGTTTTCACAGGGGTGCAAGGGGGAGAAAGAAAAACTGGTGATTCGAAGGCTAGTGGTGATGATGCGAAGGTTGTAGGAAAGATGTTTTCTTCAAAGATCCCAACAACAAAGCCAGTTATAGCATCTGCTGGGCCGATTACTTCAACTGTCATAACAAAAATGCCAATTACAAGACCAATTTCGAAAGGAATTGTGATTGGTAAACCCACTGATACTGTTGGTAGTAGTTCGAAAACTATGGAGGTGAAAGATGATTTAGTTGTGAAAGATAAAGGGAAATCAATAGTGGTGGAAAAATCGAAAGAAGAAAGGAAAGACGAAGCAAAAGCTGAAATCGAAAAGCTAAGATTGATTCAAAGCATAATGACTCAGCGTGCAAGTGATCCGAAGGGAATGGACAAAGGTGATCCGGCCAAACATTACAATTATGAAACAATTGAGGCCAAGGTGGCTTTTAATCATATGTATTCGTTTGAGAAGAAACCAAAACAAAGTTATATGGTTACGAATACAGATTCAAGTCAGCTGGATTTTCCTATAAATGAAATTATGTTCATCATGCCTCAATTTAAAGCAGGAGGTAATTTCAAAGATAAGAATGAAGGAACACACATGAAAATTCGATTTCATGTTGTTCTTGCAAAAGCCCCTGAGGAAGTTTGGTCATTGATAAAAATAAGAAAGTGATCAGTATGAAAAAGGATGTGGTATTCGAAAACAAAATCCAAAATTTCAAGTATGTGGTTGCCAGGGCAAATGGAAATATTTGTGAATTTACAGTTGCAGATTTTCCATTAATGAACTTGTATGATCTTATACAAGCTGCATTAATTCTGAAAGACAAATCATTTTCATACCTTCAAAACACGGAACCTGATGAATTCAAGCTTGGAGTTGCTCACATCAAGATTTTCATCGAAAAGTATTATGAGTGCTTGGCTCTAACAGATGTGGAGTTAGCTACGGATAAAGGTATGGAAATTAAAGCTCCAATGGCTCCTACGAAGACTCAGGCAGAATTGAAGAAGTATGCTGATGGTGAAATCTGCTTGAAGCCTTTTGGGATGGTCTTCGCAGGAAAAGACAAGGCTAGAAAAGCAAAATGTTTCTTATTCCAGGCATGCGAAGTGGAAAGGTATTCAACATCTCAATATACGAACTTAATTGTTCGTATGAATCATTGTAAGAAGAACAATGAAGGAGATAAGAAAGAGCTGAAGAAGATTATTTCCTGGTATACAGAAATTCGAAGAGTGATGCTGTATTCCATCCAGCTTCTTACAAATTGAGAAGCTCGACTATGATTACAAAGGGGGAGATTGTAAGGGTCGAAATGTTGTAATTAGTCGAAATGTATTTTGCTCTCTTCGAATGTTTTGTTATCTATTTTACTAAGGCGTTTTTATTTGAAGCTTAAGTGTCTATGCCTTAGTATATTTTTTGTACGCTTTCTGTTTCCTATAAATAGGGATATTTACTAGAGTTAGATAAGAGTTTTTGCAGACCTGTCTTTGTACTCTGTAAACATTCGAAAGCGTAATAGAGCTTAAACAAGATCATATTTACATCCGGTGTTCAATCTCATATTCTTACTTGATTTTATACTCTGATTCATACTATACTCGATTCTTTGATTCATGAGATGATCCAGATGAGAGCCGCAGTGGAGCGTGCGTAGAGGCGCACTCAGGACCTCGTGTGGGAGTTTTCAGGAGCGGCAGGCTGCGCTAGAGACGAGAGTGCGAGTCGCTGAGCGCCGATTGGCTGAGTGCCAGGGCACTTCTACCTCATCACAGGCACCACCAGGGACCACTCGTCATATGTAGGACTCGTCCTACCCTTTCTTTTCCCTTTATATATGTAGGATCGGCCCTACGTTTAAGTGATTATACTACTCGCAGGGTTGTTATGCTGTCAGATTTTTATTCTCTATGTACTGTAGACCTTTCAAAGGTCAATTTTCATGCATTATGTACTAAAAAGTTATCATTAATGAAACGATGATGTGTTTTATTTGAGATGTTGTTATCTGCTATGTTTTGTCTTTTCATTTTTAGTTGATGTAATACCGTTTCAATTATAAGTACAACCGAACCACCGTAACCATTTGAAACAAAAGGGTTCCATAAACTCATCGTCATTCCTGTCTCATAGTAGGAAATGCCTAGAAGATATATTCGCAAAAACACTACCACAACACCACCGCCCCCGCCGCCTCCACCGGAGATGAATTCTGCTGCTTTCCAGGCGGTAGTCTCAGTTGCAGTTATAGCAGCATTAGCACACATCAACCAGGGCACAAACAAAGGAGGCAATGGAAATGGAACGGGAAGTTCCAACCACGGGGATAATCATGGGCACCAAAGAACATGCACCTACAAAGACTTCACCAACGGAAAACTGAAGTCTTTCACTGGAAGTGGGGGCGTAATAGCTCTCACCCGGTGGTTCGAAAAGACCGAGTCTGTTTTCGAAATTTACGGGTGTCCAGATGAAAGCACAGTAAGATTTTTAGCTTGTATGTTTGCTGACAGGGCTCTTTCGTGGTGGAACGGCCATCTCAACGCCCTAACCCTCCCAGTCGCAAATGCTATGTCATGGGATGACCTCAAAATGATGATGTTGGATGAGTACTGTCCCCGAGGTGAAGTGCAAAATCTCGAACAAGAACTGTGGAATCTTACCGTGCAGAACTCTGACATTGAAGCGTACATTGCCAGGTTCAGTGAGCTGGCACTCTTGTGCCCGGGAATGATAACTTTTGAGGGCAAGAAGGTTGAACGCTTTATTTGGGGGTTAACTCCACCAAATTAGGGAAATGTAATTGTCGCGAACCCCTCAATGTTCGATAGTTCTAAGCGCGTTGCACAAAAGTTGTACGATCATGGGGCTAAAAAGGGCACAAAGACTTCTACCGTTGAAACAAAGAAGGAGGATAATAACAAGAAAAACAGGGGAAACAAAAGAAAAGGACGACAGACTCAAGAATCTTCTAAGAAGCAACAATTCATAGCAGTTCACGCTGCTACCACTCAGACCGCACCAACACCAGTCACACCAACATCAACCACACCGACACCTGCAAGGCCATACGCATGCACTCAACCAAAGTGTGACAATTGCAGCTTCCACTACAGTGGCGCATGCCGAGGCCTACAGTGCACCAACTGCAATAGAAAAGGGCACACCGCCCGGTATTGCAGATCTCATCCGCAGCAAAACAACCAACCCAACAATGTCGGGGCAAGT
The DNA here is from genome assembly GCF_052849685.1 of Lactuca virosa. Classification (NCBI taxonomy): domain Eukaryota; kingdom Viridiplantae; phylum Streptophyta; class Magnoliopsida; order Asterales; family Asteraceae; genus Lactuca; species Lactuca virosa. Next base: position 138,773,004 of record NC_136430.1, read on the forward strand.
CACGCATGTTATGGGTGCGGAGAGACCGGAAATTATAAAAGGAACTGTCCCAAAGCAAACAACCAAAATACAGGAGGAACAAATAGAGTCCTAGCTATGGGACAAGGGGAGGCTGTGCAGGATCCGACCGTAGTCACTGGTACATTTCCCCTCAACAACATCTATGCATGCATTTTATTCGATAATTGGGCAGAGCGAAGTTTCGTGAGTCATAAATTTAAACACTTACTAAACCAAAATCCCCAAAAGTTAAACAAAACCTTCACGGTGGAAATAGCTAATGGGAAAACGGAAACAACAAACCACATTTTCATAGGGTGCACGTTAACATTAAATAATCATTCGTTTCAAATCAACTTGATGTCGGTTAATATTAGGAGCTTTGATGTGATCATCGGTATGGATTGGTTAAGCCCCCACCATGCCGATATTATCTACCATGAGCAGGCCGTTCGCCTTCACCTACCCACCGACGAAACCCTAATTATCTATGGAGATAAACCCGGTACAAACCTGTGTCTCATCTCGTGCATTAAAGCACAAAAGTGCTTGCATAAAAAGAATCACGCCTTTCTACTCCATGTAGTGGACAAACAGAAAGAGGGAAAGAACATCAAGGATATCCCGGAGGTATGTAAATTTCCAGACATATTTCCCAAAGAGCTCCCGTGAATACCCCCTAAGCGACAGGTCGAATTTCGAATTGACCTAGTACCCAGAGCCACGCCAATTGCCAAATCACCGTATAGATTAGCCCCTGCAGAAATGCAATAGCAATCTAGCCAATTGAGCGAACTGCTGAACAAAGGGTTCATAAGACCCAGCTTCTCACCATAGGGAGCTCCGGTGTTGTTTGTCAAAAAGAAGGATGGATCTTTCCAAATGTGCATCGATTATCGGGAGTTAAACAAGCTCACTATCAAGAATCGATACCCTCTTCCTCGGATCGATGATCTATTTGACCTATTACAAGGAGCTAGTTACTTCTCCAAGATAGTTCTAAGGTCGGATACCACTAACTGCGAGTCCGAGAAGAAGATGTGCCCAACACTGCTTTCCGAACTCGCTACGGTCATTTCGAGTTCTTAGTAATGCCATTTGGTCTGACGAATGCACCCGCAACATTTATGGACCTAATGAACCGATTCTGCCGACCGTTCCTCGACAACTTTTTAATTGTCTTCATTGACGATATACTCATTTATTCTCGGAGTAAAGAAGAGTGCGGCCAACATCTACGGCAGGTCTTGGAAACACTAAGGGCGGAGAAGCTATATGTGAAATTTTCCAAGTGCGAGTTCTGGATTCGCAGAGTAGATTTTATGCGATACGTGGTCAGTGAAGAGGGAATACACGTGGACCCATCCAAGATAAAACCAATTGAGGGATGGGAAACCCCGAGAACACCAATGTAGATCGTACAATTATTGGGCCTTGCTGGTTATTACAGAAGGTTCATTCAGAATTTCTCCAAGATCGTCAAGCCACTCACTGCTCTAACCCAGAAGGTTGTACCTTTCACCTAGAGTGCAAAACAAGAGGTTGTCTTCCAGACCCTGAAACAAGCCCTATGTAGTGCTTCGATGTTCTCTCTTCCAGAGGGAACAGAAGATTTCGTGGTATATTGCGACATATCAAATCAGGGGTTAGGCTGTGTGCTTATGCAACGCGGGAAGGTCATAGCCTATGCATCCAGACAACTAAAGACCCATGAAGTAAACTATACCACACACGATCTCGAGCTCGGAGTTGTGGTCTTCACTCTAAAAATTTGGAGGCACTACCTCTACGGGACAAAGTGCACCATTTTCACAGACCACGAATGCCTCCAACATATCCTGAATAAAAAAGAATTAAACATGAGACAGCGGTGATGGGTTGAACTGCTAAATGACTATGAGTGTGAGATCAAGTATTATCCGCGCAAGGCCAATGTGGTGGCCGATGCCCTAAGCAGAAAGGAATACTCGGGTCGCCGGGTAAGAACAATAGCGATGACCATCCATTCCCACTTGACTTCGCAAATCAAAGAGTCTCAATTGGAAGCCTTGAAGCCGAAGAACATCGCAAACGAAGCCTTGTGTGGAATGGAAAAGAATCTCACAATCAAAGAGGACGGAGCATACTACCTCATGGACCGGATCTGGACCCAAAAATTCGGAGGGTTCAGAGACGTAGTCATGAATGAAGCACACAATACACGATACTCTATCCATCCGGGGTCCGACAAGATGTACTTGGATCTCAAACAACAATATTTATGGCCAAATATGAATGCATAAATTCCTACCTACGTGGGCAAGTGCCTGACTTGCGCCAAGGTTAAGGTAGAATATGAGAAGCCCTCAGGTTTATTACAACAGCCAGTGATACCAGAGTGGAAATGGGAGTGAATAACAATGGACTTTATAACCAAATTGCCTAAGTCGGCAGACGGACTGGATTCCATTTGGGTGATTGTCGATCGGTTGACTAAATCCACCTATTTCCTACCAATAAAGGAAACGTATAAAATGGAGAGACTGGCACAGATCTACATAAAGGAGGTGGTGAGATTACATGGTGTGCTAATATCTATTATCTCGAACAGAGATAGTAGGTTTACCTCTCGGTTTTGGCAGTCACTACAAAAGTCGTTGGGAACTCAACTCGATATGAGCACCGCCTACCATCCCCAGACCGATGGACAGAGTGAGAGGACCATCCAAACATTGGAGGACATGTTAAGGGCCTGTGTGATAGCTTTCGGCAAGGCTTGGGATGCCCACTTGCCACTGATGGAATTCTTGTACAACAATAGCTATCACACAAGTATCAAAGTCGCTCCTTTTGAGGCCCTTTATGGACGAAAGTGTCGATCACCTCTACATTGGGCTGAGGTGGGAGACACTCAACTGGCAAAGGGACCGGTACCAGATAGCACTCTTACAGGACCCGAGATCATCAGGGAAACCTCTGAGAAGATTGTCCATATTAGAGAAAGACTCAAGGCATCCAAAGATCGACAGATTAGTTACGCTGACCGACGACGAAAACCTTTGGAATTTAAATTCGGCGATCGCGTATTACTAAAGGTCTCTCCCTGGAAAGGGATGATACGCTTTGGAAAGCGGGGAAAACTGAATCCAAGATACATCAGACCCTTCGAGATCCTCGTCAGGATCGGCCCGGTGGCTTACAAGCTGTAGTTACCACCAGAACTCAACAATGTACACCCCGTCTTTCATGTATCAAACCTAAAGAAATGTTTATCTGACGAAACTCTTGTTTTTCCGCTTGATGAGATCAAAATAAATGAGAACCTTCACTTTGTCGAAGAACCCGTGGAAGTTATGGATAGAGAAGTGAAACGAACGAAACAAAGCCGCATCCCCATTGTGAAAGTTCGGTGGAACACCAAAAGAGGACCGGAGTTCGCTTGGGAGTGCGAGGACCAGATGATGCAAAAGTATACACAACTCTTCTCCACTTCATGCACGCCACTTTAGAACAAATTTCGAGACGAAATTCCCTCTAACAGGGGGATAATATCACAACTAAAAATTTTAGGTCAAAACCAAGTCCAAGGGTCTTGTATACGCATATGTTTTAGCTATGATACAATTATGATATATAATTGGAGCTCATGTTACCCTAAGCCCTAATGATTATTGCAAATCAAATAAGAATCACATGATATGGACATAAGGACATGTGTTTATGTTGCAACCTTTAATGCTTGAAATTCAAGGCTATCATTTTGAGTTTCCTAATCACTAGAAGCATATATACATGTATAAAAATCATCCAAGACGTAAACACAATTATGGAAATCAACCATGACCATAAACACCTCTATTGGGCCATATTGGCCCAAAACACCCTTACTTGGGCCATCCTTGGCCGTAAACCCAAAGGGAAACCCACTTTAGGGGCGTAAACACCCTTGGTGTACACATATTGGGAGAAAACTCAAAGGGGAACCCACTTCGGGGCGTAAACACTCTTGGTGGACCACATATTGGGCGAAAACTCAAAGGGAAAACCATCCTAGGGCATAAACACATGTGTTTACGCCCATGCTTGAATGTTTTGAGGTGTTTACGGATTAGAATTAAGGAAAAGAAACATACATTTGACTTTAGAGTGGGACATTTCAACAATTTTCAAGGCAATCACGGGTAAACACGTATTAACTATCAAATAACAAGGCTTTATCCTCCAGTAATCTAAGCAAACATCAAGTCACCTTTCCTTCTCTTATATTGGCCAAAACTCCCTTCCTGCATATCACATTTCTCATATTCACTTACTATAAACTCCTAAATTTGCTCTTTGAGAACTCAATCTTCAATTCCTTAGAATACTAATTTCTTCAAGGCATTTCCTAAATCCTAGTAAGTATTTCCAGTTTGTATAGTGATGCTACACATTATCTTGTCAATTTCCTTCCATTTACACATGACATTATGTGTTAACAACTCTAGGGTATCATAATCTTCACAAGTTCATCAAACACTCCAAGTGTTTAGGATCAAAACTTTCCTCTCATCACTTCGACTACACCCTTCAACTACCCAAGGTGAGCTTCATACCCCACTCTTTTCAAATTTTCATTCTTTTGAGGGGGAATACAAGTCAAGTATTGTTAGAAATCCTTGAATATTTCCATGCACTTGTATGTTTATATGTTTATGTGTGTTAAAATGTTGTTATTTCATGCTAATACCCCTTGAACTCGAGATTTCACAAAGTCTCAAGTTGTTGGAACAAAGTTATCTTGGTGTAAGTTCCATAAAATTTTGTATCAAGTTCAAAAATAAAACAAGTTGCTAAGTGAAATGGTAAATATGAGAGTTTACACTCAAATATGGTAAATTTTTGGTTATATAAACTTTTACCACTACTGCTTGTAAAATTGTGGAAATATAATAAATTTCAAGGTTTTATGTAATTTGGTGTAAATTATAACAAGTTCTAGCCACAACAAAAATGGAGCATTTTTGGTGCTACAAGATACTTCAAACAAATTTTTGGCGTTTTAAAAACCCACCATAACTCTTGAATATTTTACTAAAATATAGTTTTTATTAGTGAAATAATTGTAAAAGGTTGTACTATTTCAAGGGTTAAAACCTAGAGTATTTTGTTACTTTTACAACACATATTGTAGGTTAACAAACTATTAGTAATTACTTATAAATATCATTACAAATAATTTAATATAACCGTTAAGCAAAACTGAGTTTAACAACAAGAATATTCGCGTGTCATAATCTGTCCATCATAAAGCTTTAATAATACAAGTGTTAAGTTGTATGTCATAAAGCTGTAAAACGTGTGTCATAAATCCACAGTCATTATTTTACCCTAAGCACGTCGTATGCATTATTCGATAAATTCGTGTAAATTTTGTTGAGGCTCTTGTGAGATACTCCTTCACCATACCTACCTAGCCTACACCGTAAGCCCTGTAGTTATAACCAGAGTCTCTTGGAGGGAGAGCAAGGTAATTGTGTATAGATCTATACGGGGTTGACACCCCCACATCTGAGTTGTTCGCTACATCTAAACGGGCCAGTCTAGGGTGACAAATATCTTTTAAGAACCGGCGCCTGAAGAACGTCAAGAAAGGCGCGTTAGTCATATTAGCATGGTTGTAACGACTCACATAGAGAATAACAATATTATTTGAATTTGTGAAGGATATACACTCTACTAGTTTTATAAATACACAACTATGTTTCGTCTATTTTGTAAACTAATTTCACCACTCTGGACTTAGGGTTTTAAGTCCATAACTCTTTCATATACATAAAATATAGGTTTTTCTGGGACCACACTCTTTTCAAATACAAACAAAGGAAAACAATGAACATGCATGCAATTATACACGATTTTGGAACGAGACTCACAAACTACTTTTACAGAAAATATTGGATTTTCTGGAGTTTTATAACTTATTATAAACAAAGATGTTACAAAGTTTTCCTACAAATATGCTTATGAACCCACCAACATTCTATGTTGACGCTTTTTAAAACGACTTGTATTCTCAGGGACTCAATGAACAGGTACTCGAGCCGTGGATCTGAATATTTTGCTATCTTTATGGGACATCATACTTATTGTTATTTTTGTGTAATCAATGAACAAGTACAATTTGTAAACAATGAATGTTGGTGTATTGTAATGTATGATGTTTGGTTGCTATGTATCATTTATATGATGTTTGGTTGCTATGTATCATTTATATCCTCAAAGATAAATTTGATAAATTTGATGATGGTAATATCAAAGTTCATTTTGTTAAAAGCACAGACCAACTGGTAGACATTTTCACTAAACCACTTGACGAAAAATCTTTTTTGAGAATCTTAAATGTTTTGGGAATGATGGAAGCTTGTTATGTTCCGACCTCTAACTAATTTTTCTTATCCTCAAACTACGAAGGTTTGGACTAAAATTCTTTATTGACATATCTTCATTCAGAGGTTATTGTTCATGGTCGGAGCTTCAATACGCTTCGTTTTCGACATCTCATCTGACTTGTTCAACGACTGTCGCCCAATAGCGAAGGTGTAGAGAAGGCTTAATGGAGGTAATAGCGAAGGTCTAACGAAGACTTGTGTGAGGACATAGCGAATGGGAAGCAATGGTCTAATAAATAACTATTCGTTATCAATAGCGAAGGAGTAGCGAAGTTTTTCTTATGTTTTCTAACTGAGTAGAGAAGGACTAATCCCAAATCCTTTGTACAACTATTCGTTATCAATGACGAAGGTCTGACGAAGGTAATATCTTTCTTTGTTATTTTAGTAAAATTCAAAAATCCAAAAAGATTTTCTTTATTTTTGTCTTTTATTTCTAAAATTCAAAAATCCAAAAAGATTTTCTTTATTTTTGTCTTTTATTTCTAAAAATAAAAAATCCAAAAAGATTTTCGTTATTTTTTATTTTCATTTAAAAAATTCAAAAATACAAAAATATTTTTGTTATTGAGATTGGGAAATTCATTATAACACATGTTGCTCTTAAGCATGCACAAGCGAAGCTCAATAGGAAACAAGTAACATTCGTAACTCATAACTTGTTAGGTGTCTCTAGAAGCGTGTTGGAGCATGTTGTCCAAAGCCTCAATGACTCATTGTTTACGAAGACTTATTGAAAATTTTCTAATAAATTTTTTTCCCAATAGGTTGTATTAACAATAGTCTACAAGCTACCTTTCTCTTCTCAATTTGAGTTTAGAGATGACTGCATGGTCACATTTGTTTGTAGAGGTACAATGGATCTTCTTAACCAATATTTTTTACCTTAAAGTTCCTACACTTTCACACATAAAGACACATATCCCAATACATATCTAGTAAAAAACAACTAGGATGTAGATGTCCCAAAACTCTGTGTTTATGATCCTAAATCATTTTTCCATGATGAGGATGAGACCCAACAAACCTTATATCTAAGAAATTGACGGTGAAGAATTTTGTTGTTGAAGATTTTTATGAAACCTTATGTTTCATGTACCTTTCAAAATTTCAAAATCTCATTTTCATTTCTTATGTGTAATCTTATTGAAATGTTCAAATCCCAAGTTATTTCTTCCTAACAGATCCAGCTCTTTAACTTTCTTATGAAATGAGATTTTTGTTTGAACATTTGTTTCGATCTCACACCACTTAAATTTTCAAAAGCTTACTTGTTTTTTATTACGCTGATCACAAATGTATTTTCTTACAAAGTTTCACTCTTATGTTAAGTTGCGAACTTGTTGGAAAATTTAGCCTACCAACGAAGCTTGTTAAAATGTCACACCCCCAAACGAGGATGATGGAAACGTCTGGGGTGGATGACTTCATGAATCGTATCACAACAATATGTATAATAGTGATCAAAGCAAAACATAACCATCATAAATATAATTGAAAAAGTTACATTGTTGTAAGAGTTTCATGTGTAAAAATCAATTACAATATGATGACAAAAAGATTTGTTTGACGCCTTAGCGTCCCATCCTCAAATTCTTGTAATTACCTGCTATATGGTTCCCTGAGAATACAAGTAGTTTTGAAAAAGTGTCAACAATTAAGTTGGTGAGTTCATAAGAGTTTGTATGAAGAATTGTAAGTCTTTCCTTGTAAAATGGTAGTGTTCGTTTCCAGAAAATCCAATATTTTCCTTAAAAATGGGTGTAGTCTAAGAAACCCCAAGACCGAAATGTACAAGTATTTTAATACTCAAAATAGTAATATGTAGTTTTAATCTTATATAAAACTATTTGAATGTATGTTTCCCAGTAAACTAAATGTATCGTTGGTTTCCCCATGTGAGTTATTATAACCATGCTAAAACATAGATGGCCTGTTTACGACGTTCTTCAGGCGTCAGAATGCTACACATTTGTCACCCCAGACCTGTCGGTCTAGCTGTTGCAAGCAGCTTGGGTGCGGGATTATCATTCCCGTATAGATCTATACACAGGTATTGTAACACCCCAATTTTCACGACCAAAAATTTCATTTTTAATTAAGTAACTTATAAAATTTTTTACTGAAAAAAAATATCATCGAATCACAAAATCATAAAACCATAGTCATGTCACAACCACATCATCAAAATAGTAATAATGTCAGAGTACAATCCCATGGATCTCAAAATGCGGAAATCAAATGTGTGAGATGCACTGCTACCGTGCCGGCTCCTTCCCCTTCGCTAAAGAGGTACCTGAAACAAAACTAAAAAATATAAGCACGAAGTGTAGTGAGTTCCCTCATCATACTACATACCATATTATAAACATACTGTCAGGCATATATGGGTGCCCGACCTACCCTGCTAGGCATATCGGGGTGCCTAACCTACCCCTGTCAGACGTACGAGGACTATTTCAGCCCCTACTACTACCACATAATAACATAACATAAGCATACTGTCTAGCATAGATGGGTACTAAACTACCCCTTCATCCCTATCGACCGATAACCGAGGACTATTCCCCCTACTACCACTATCACATAACATCATATCATGCTAACACATAAAACATATCAGGTAATAGCAAACCTAGATAATTATCACAAAGACAATCATCTATCAACCAACTCCTACTAGTGGCCCGGCCTTGTGGTTGTAGAACCACTTCTACTGGAAGGTAACTCACCTCGTAAAGTGTCTGAACAGTCCTTGCTGCCGGAATCCACCCCTCTCAGATCCTACACATAACAATCTTCCTTAATTACCATATCTTGGTCAACTCAGGTCAAAGTCAAAGTCAAGGTCAACACCTTGGTCAAAGCCAACTCTAGTTCAAAGTTAACATCCAGTTGACTCAACTCGTCGAGTTGGCCCCACAACTCGTCGAGTTCCGAAATCATGAAAACGCCAAGACTTCGACCCTACTCGCCGAGCCTTACAAGGGCTCGCCGAGTTCTCCTTTAAACAAAGTCGGGACCTTCTACAAGTGACTCGCCGAGTTCATCCTTGAACTCGTCGAGTTCATCTTCATCCGAGTAAAGGTGTTTAGTCCTTGAATCGTCGAGTTTATCCTTGAACTCGTCGAGTTCATCTTCATATGGTTGGGATATTGCCTTGAACTCTCCGAGTTCATCCTTGAACTCGTCGAGTACGTTGATCTTCAGGTCCATAATGAACCCAACTGGCTGAGTCTTCTTCCAACTCAACACACTACTCGATATCCGAAGGTGTTTTGGGGAAAAATGCGACCTGACTCGCCGAATCACATAAGCGACTCGTCGAGTCCCTCTATGTCCAAAACTATTCAGTCGATTTCAGATGTTCCTAATGCATCCAAAACATAGATCTGACCTCCTAGGGTCCATATTACATGTAAAGCTACGAACTTGACGTTCATGCATGGAGTTTTTTGCTCAAAAGGCTCTAAAATCAGGTTTATATGATGCACGGGACTCCCATGGCCATAAAGTTGGCACCTTTATGCCATGGGAACCCTCAATGGTTCCATATCCGAAGTCATACCCCCTTAGAACCACAAAATCCCGAAAATGGCTCTACTAAAACATAGAAAATGTAGAAACTTGTCCTAACTAGAGATCTAAGAGGTAAATGGTCAAGGTTGAAGCTTTTTACCTTGAATGAGCTGGAAATGAAGCAAAACCTCTGGATATACTTGCTTCTTCTAGAACCACCAAGCTTCCACTTCTTTGCTCAAGCTTCAAACAACCATAAACACACAAAAATGGCTCAAGAACACTCAAAATGCTTTAGGGTTTCGAGTTAAGGATTTTCTGGACTGTGAGAGACGATGGAGGCTGAAGTGGGACAAGATAATGTGTTTAAATAGGGTGCAAACCCTAAATATTAGGGTTTCATCCAGGCAGTCCTACTCGTCGAGTACATTACTTAAAACCTGCATCCATATTCCAGTCTACTCGACGAGTTGGGCCTCCAACTCGTCGAGCCACAGTGTAAAACATGCAATTACTTATATTTAAAATACATACCGGGAACCGGGTGTTACAACTCTCCCCCAATTATTTTAGACTTCGTCCTCGAAGTCTGCTGCTATATCAGGAAAAAGCTCGGGGTAGTGCTCCCTCATCTCGTCCTCCAGCTCCCAAGTCGATTTTGAGCCCTTGCGGTGCTGCCACTGCACCTTCACCAGCTCTACTTCCTTGTTCCTCAGTGCCTTCGTCTTCCTATCTAGAATGGCTATCGGTCGCTCGATGTAGTTCAGGCTGTCATACACTTGAATATCCTCAAGAAGCACCACTGCAGAGTCGTCTACCAGGCACTTCCGCAGCTGGGAGACGTGGAAAGTACCATGAATCTGGCTAAGCTTGGCTGGCAGATCCAGCCTATATGCCACCTTCCCCACCTGGGCTGCAACTTTGAAAGGACCGATGAAGTTAGGGCTTAACTTGCCCCGCTTCCTGAACCAGATGACACCTTTCCAAGGTGACACCTTCAAGAGAACCATATCCCCGACCTGGAATTCCAGGCCCGAACGACGCTTGTCGGCATAACTTTTCTGCCGACTCTAAGCAGTATGAAGCCTGCTCCGGACCTGCTAGATCCTCTCCGTCGTCTTGACTACCACTTCGGTACTCCCCATGACCCTCTGCCCGACCTCACCCTAGCATATCGGGGTCCTGCACTTCCTCTCATACAACATCTCGAAGGGAGGACGATCAATACTCGTGTGGTAGCTGTTGTTGTAGGAGAACTCAGCCAATGGAAGATAAGTATCCCAATTACCAGCGATATCCAAGACACATGCCCACATCATATCATCCAAGGTATAGATGGTCCGATCGCTCTGACCATCCGTTTGCGGGTGAAAAGCAGTGCTGAAGTGCAGATGGGTACCCAACTCGTCGTGAAACTTCTTCCAGAATCTGGAAGTGAATCGCACGTCCCGGTCAGAAATCACGGAAACTGGCACTCCGTGTCGAGATACTACCTCTCGGATGTAGATATCGGCCAACTTCTCGGCCGAGATACTCTCTTGGATCGGGATGAAATGAGTACTCTTGGTTAATCGATCCACGACGACCCAAATCGAATCCACTCCCCGTGCGGTCCTGGGAGGCTTTGTGATGAAATCTATAGTAATATCTTCCCATTTCCACATAGGGATATCCAATGATTGCGTCTTGCCGTGAGGCCTCTGGTGATCGGCCTTGACCTTCCTGCAGGTCAGGCATCTCTCGATGTACCAGGCTACATCCCACTTCATACAGGACCACCAGTAATTAGGACGAAGATCTATGTATATCTTCGTCGCCCCGGGATGAATGGAAAATCGGTATTTGTGCGCCACCTCCATCAGAACCTGGCGCACACCTCCATGATATGGAACCACACCTTGCTGTGTAGTGTCAACAACCCTCGGCTATCATAGTCGAAGGAGGAAACCTGACTCACAATACGCTCGCTCTTCCGATGTTCCTCCTTCATAGCCTCCTGTTGAGCCTCTCGGGCAGTTCGTCCCAACAACAAATCATGTGTCGGGTAGTTCGCCTTGTGAGGCTTCAGCTGCCTCGAAGCCTAGGTGATAACATGCCCTCTCTGCATCAGTACTGCGCCCAAACCTGAAATGAACGCATCACAATATACTACGAAATCCTCCACGCCCTCTGGCAGGGCGAGGATCGGCGCCTCGCATAGTCTCTGCCTCAATGTCTCAAACGCTTCCTGCTGCTCAGGCCCCCAACGGAATACAACGACTTTCTTCGTCAGTCGGGTCAAGGATATGGCTATCTTGGAGAAATTCTAAATGAATCTCCGGTAATAGCCTGCCAATCCAAGGAAACTCTGAATCTCAGATGGAGACTTCGGAACCTCCCATCTCATCACAGCCTCCACCTTGGCCGAGTCAACCAAAATCCCATTCTGGTTCACAAGGTGCCCAAGAAACTGTACCTCGTGCAACCAGAACCCGAACTTCGAGAACTTGGCGTACAAGCTCTCCCTCCTCAAGGTATCCAGCACCTCTCGCAAGTGCTCCTCGTGCTGCTCCTGCGTCTTGGAATAAACCAAGATGTCATCGATGAAAAGTATCACAGACCAATCCAGCATCGGTCTACATACGCGGTTCATGAGTTCCATAAACGCGGCAGGAGCGTTGGTGAGCCTGAAGGGCATCACCACGAACTCGTAACGGCCATAGCGAGTCCGGAACGCAGTCTTCTATACATCCTCGTCTCTCACCCTCATCTGATGGTAGCATGAACGTAAATCTATCTTGGAAAAACAAGATGCCCCCAGTAGTTGGTCGAAGAGATCATCAATCCTCAGGAGTGGGTAACGGTTCTTCACCGTTACCTTGTTCAGCTCCCTATAATCTATTTACATCCGATGCGACCCGTCCTTCTTCTTCACGAATAGAATTGGGGCTCCCCAGGGTGAACTGCTCGGTCTGATGAATCCCTTGTCTAACAGCGCATGCAGCTGTGTAAAAAACTCTTGCATCTCGGGAGGAGCCAACCAATACGGTGCCTTGGCTATCGGAGCCGCACCGGGGACCAGGTCAATCCTAAACTCCACTTGCCTCTCCGTAGGTATCCAAGTTAACTCCTCTGGGAACACATCCGTGTACTCCCGTACCACTGGCACATCGCTTACAGTCGCCTTGCCCGTATCCCGGGTATCCATGACGTAGGCGACATATCCGGCGTAACACTGCTGAAAGTAGCGCCTAGCCCTCGCTGCTGAGCATAAAGGTGGTCCACGTTGTGGCCTCTCTCCCTGAATCACCAGCTCTCCCCCACTTTGGGTCCTGACGCGTACCAACTGTTGCACGCAGTCAATCACAGCCCCATTAGGGCTCAACCAGTCAATACCGATGATGACCTTGTTCCCACGCAATGGTATGGGAACAAAGTCTACCAGGTAGCGCTCCTCGAACAGCCTCAAAACACAATCTCTGAAAACCTCTGATGCTCGAACTGATCGGTCATCAGTAATCTCGACCTCTAGAGGGCAATCCAACATGTTTGAAGACTCAGGGAACCTCTTGCTAAGTGCAAGAGAGACAAATGATCGGGTAGCGCCCGAATCGAACAACACCTGAACTGGAATACCGTTCACATGGAACGACCCTAAAAAACACATAACATGGCACACAAGTATCATAAACAACATATAATAAAAGCTAGGGAGAAGAAATCATACCTGTCACCACATCGGGTGCGGCACGTGCCTCCTCGGTAGTCAACTGGAAGGCTCGGCTCCTCACCACTGGAGCCCCTGACTTGCCCTGCCAGCCATCAGTGATCTGCAGGGTCGCTGGAGCTGGCGCCGCCACTAGTGCTGCTGCTGCTGTTAATCTCGGACAGTTGGCCTTTTTATGACCTCGCTGGTTGCTGTGAAAACACAGCAACTCTGATGTCGGAATGATGGGGGTAGGGGTTGTACAATCCTTGCTGAAGTGCCCCGTCTTGCCGCACTTGTAGCAAGCCGATGACCCTAGTCTACAAACCCCCTCATGTGGCTTGCCGCACTTCCCGCAGCGGCTCCGGCCCTGATGGCCCTTCGACTTAGAGTCGAACCATTTCGGTTTCTTCCCCGAAACCCCAGTACCCTGCTCAGTCTCCGCCTTCCTCTTCCTGAGGTGCTCTATATCAATATCCCTCTCCCTCGCCCTGGCAATCATGGAATCCAGGGTCGGGCACGCTGAGTAACTGACATGCTCCCGAATATCAGCTCTCAACATGTCATGATAGCGGGTTTTCCGCATCTCCTCATCTCCTGCATACTGAGTCGCCAATAAGGCCCTCTCCCGAAACTTGGTGGTAATCTCTGCCACCGTCTCAGTAGTCTGTCTCATGTCGAGGAACTCCCTGGCTAGCTGCTGAAGCTCCACAGCCGGCGCAAACTCCACCCTAAACCTGGTCACAAAGTCAGACCAGGTCATAGCCTCAATGGTTGAGGCTCCCAAAGAATCACCAACCGACTCCCACCAATCTCTAGCCCTGTCCCTCAAGCAACCTGCAGCGTACCGAACCTTCGACCCTTTAGGGCAGAAGCTCATCAACTGGGTAGACTCTATGTTTGCAATCTATCTCCTGGCAGCAATAGGGTCCTTCACCCCGTGGAAGTCTGGCGCACCGCATCCCCTGAAGTCCTGAAAGGACAGTGCCCGCGCCCCTAACTGGCTAGATGCCCAATCACTCCTAAACGCCGTGAGGCGATCCTCCATCAGCTCGATAATCCCTTCCTTGATCGACCCAAAAATCACCGGAGACGACTCAAGGATGCCTCTCGTGATCTCAGAAGCAATGAACTCACGTAGTCCCTCATCAACTGGCTTGGCACCTGATCCTGATCCTAATCCCGATCCTGAACCTCCTCCTCCATGTCGCGTAATCATCACCATTCCGAAAAAAAAACAAATAATCGTCACGGTCATATATAACCTCAGGAGGTCTCACATACTACAAGTTCCTTGGTTCTATCTCGGCCATCCTTGACTCGAGTACGGATCCTCTACTGTCAGTAGTACGGGCCCATACTCCCTTCCACATCTATCCGTACTTTCCTCAAGGATTGCCTTGACTTTACCAAGTCCCTTCTACTACTACTGCTCTCTGCACTAATCTCATCCTAGGCTTACCCTAGGGTAACTCTCTGACCTACTCTCCGCCATCAGCTGCATGACGAATTCCTGCCACCTATACCTAACTACCTTGCGAATACCATTACATATCACTAAGACCAGATAATTCTTTATGAGAGGTCCTACCCTATAACGGTTGGACTCAAACAAGAGTTGCGCAATAGGGCTAGACCTAACCTTCTAAAATTATTTAGTCCTCGCAATATGTAACTTAACGTATCCGTTTACTAGTTAGCTAAAGATAACTAGAACTCCTAAAAGCTCAAAGCAAGCAGCATTCGAGCATTGAGTAACCAAACCAAGCATATCCTATTCAGGCCATCATATTACTGATTAATCAGTTCTAGCATATAATTCAATAAGCACATCTAGCAGGCACATAAGTCATCTTCCTAGATCCTTAGCCCTAATCTACCATGCAGTTCTCATACAAAGGCAACAAGCATATAAGGCATCATTCCTAGATCCTTAGCCCTAATCTAGCATGCGGTTCTCATAATCATATCACATCATAACATAACATGTATGGGTATCTTGGGGAAAACTTACTTAAGCTCGGCCGGTTGCACGCATCACACACCTTGTTCTTTCTTAAAACCTTTTTATTTTAAATTTTTAGAAAAAATTATTTTCTTGTAAAAATCTTTTAAATCCTCGATTTGAGTCCAGACGCCCCCGAAGGTGCGTCTGAATCCCTCAAACCAAGGCTCTGATACCAACTTGTAACACCCCAATATTCACGACCAAAAATTTCATTTTTAATTAAGTAACTTATAAAATTGTTTACTGAAAAACATCATCGAATCACATCAAATCATAAAACCATAGTCATATGTCACAACCATATCATCAAAATAGTAATAATGTCATAGTACAATCCCATAGATCTCCAAATGAGGAAATTAAATGTGTGCGATGCGCTGCTACCGTGTTGGCTCCTTCCCTTCGCTGAAGAGGTACCTGAAACAAAACTGAAAACTGTAAGCACGAATCTTATTAAGTTCCCCCATCATACCACATACCATACTATAAACATACTTTCACGCATATATGGGTGCCCGACCTACCTTGCTAGGCATACCAGGGTGCCTAACCTACCCCTGTCAGACATACCGGGGTGTCCGACCTACCCCTCCGATTTATCTCAATTGGTTACGGGGAATATTTCACCCCCTACTACTACCACATAGTAAACTAAACTACCCCTTCGGCCTTATCGACCAGTAACCGGGGACTATTCCCCCTACTACCACTATCACATAACATCATATCATGCTAACACATAAAACATATCAGGTAGTAGCAAACCTAAATAATTATCACAAAGACAATCATCTATCAACCAACTCCTACTAGTGGGTCGGCATTGTGGCCATAGACCCACTTCTACTGGAAGATAACTCACCACGTAAAGTGCGACCTGCTCGCCGAGTCACATAAGCGACTCGCCGAGTCCCTCTATGTCCAAAACTATTCAGTCAATTTCAGATGGTCCTAATGCATCTAAAACATAGATCTGACCTCCTAGGGTCCATATTACACGTAAAGCTACGAACTTGACGTTCATGCATGGGGTTTTTGGCTCAAAAGGCTCTAAAACAAGGTTTATATGATGCATGGGACTCCCATGGCCATAAAGTTGGCACCTTTACGCCATGGGAACCCTCAATGGTTCCATATCCGAAGTCATACCCCCTTAGAACCACAAAATCCCGAAAATGGCTCTACTAAAACATAGAAAAGGTAGAAACTTGTCCTAGAGATCTAAGAGATAAATGGTCAAGGTTGAAGCTTTTTACCTTGAATGAGCTGGAAATGAAGCAAAACCTCTGGATCTACTTGCTTCTTCTAGAACCACCAAGCTTCCACTTCTTTCTTCAAGCTTCATACAATCACAAACACACAAAAATGGCTCAAAAACACTCCAAATGCTTTAGGGTTTCGAGTTAGGGCTTTTCTAGACTGTGAGAGACGATGGAGGCTGAAGTGGGACAAGATAATGTGTTTAAATAGGGTGCAAACCCTAAATATTAGGGTTTCATCCAGGCAGTCCTACTCATCGAGTAGATTACTTAAAACATGCGCCCATAATCCAATCTACTCGACGAGTTGGGCCTCCAACTCGTCGAGTCACGAGTAAAACATGCAATTACTTATATTTAAAATACATACCGGGAACTGGGTGTTACAGGTATCACGCTCTCTTACGGGAGATTATGGTTATAATACAGGACTTTTGTAGGTACTCTGGTAGATACGATGAAGACTTTGACTCACAAAAATTGATCCAACGCGTTTAAGTTTTGTTGTAATGAAAACCTTTGTATGTATAATTATCACTTTTCCATGATAATAAAAGAGTACAAAATAATTATATAAATCTTTTATATAATTGTTCGTCTTGTTCAAAAATGTCACAATAGTGTTAATGTCCCATAAACTATACTTATTATAGTTTATTATAATATTTGATATATATATATATATATATATATATATATATATATATATATATATAAACATATATAGAGGCTAGCATGCTTATATATTCATAAATAACAAATATTTTACATCTAGCACCAATAAGTGAGTCCTTAGTATGAAAATGTCCATTTTTCTAGTTTTTGACTCTTAACGTCACAACGGTAAATAATGAAATATAAGTATGTAAAACTTATTTTTACCTTTTTGTGATATTTATGTCAAGTTAACTTTATATCTTTTAAACAACATATTTTTAGTCAAAACCCACAAAAATGGTACCATAACCTAGTTATGACCACTTTTTCTAGAAAATCCACTTTTACATAAAATGATAGATTTTTAAGTTTTCTTTTTGTAAAACTCGATCTTTGGTAATTTTAACTAGTTTCAATAAATATGTTCCAAATAACTTTTTTGGTTTATATCCCACAAAAATGGTGTAATAACTTTGTTATAACCATTTTTGCTAGAAAAGTCATATTAGGGTCATAAAAACTCTAGTCGTTATAGTTTTGTGTTTATAACTTTTTCTTAAGAACATATAGCATGTTTATACTTGCTTTTCATAGTTTTGTATTTTATACCAACTTTTACATCTAGATGTTCATAATGCTAGGTAATAACATTATTTCATGTATTTAGCACCTTTACACATCATATAAGTAAGCAGGCATAACAATTTGTATATATATACAAGTTTACTTGTATTCTCCCCCTAAAGCATGGAAAAATCAAAAATGAAGGGGTATGAACTCACCTTAAGAACACTTGAAGATTTTAAGATCCTATGAATAGTAACACATGATAATGTGTATAAATGGATTGAAACTAGTTTATAAGTGTGTAGAATCACTAGATTATGAAGGAAACACTTACCAAAAACTCAAGAAATAACTTGCAAAAAAATTAGGGATGGAAGTTGAGAGCTTTTCTTGGATAAGAAGAACACAAATGAAGAAAATGGTGGTGGTAAAAGGCCTTTCAGCCGCAATTAAAAGAGATAGGGGGAAGAGGGGTAGGGTGGGTAGGGAGTTTGAGGGGGTGGTATGGGGGGACATGGACTAGATAAATGGTAAGCTACTCTAGGGTTGAAGTGGTTGGTTACTTAAGATAGAAGTACAAGCTGAGTAACTAGTGACTTTTTATAAAAAAAAACGTCAAACATTTATAAACTTTTGGTATTTTTATAAAAATGATGGTGTTTTTATAAAGTAAATATGGTATAAGGGATGTATAAATATTTAATTTGAATTATAAAAAATAAAATTATTATAACAAACATTATTATCAAAATAATAATACGTTACATGAAAGTTAGGTTGAAATTTCTAAGTTTTTTTCGTTAAAAATTTGGTGTTTAACCGGGTATAGACTTTGTCGCATTTGGTGACGAACTCACCAAAAATTTGTGTTTGTAGCCTTTTCTATGAATTTGCCATGTAGTGTTAGGTTTATGAACTCCACTACATTGTGCTAGGAATATTATTTATTCCCAAATAATATATAGTTGAATTGTCGAGTTGTTACGTTATTAACCCTAATTAGGGTTTATATTTGATAATTGGCAATCCAGAGAGGTACTTTGTATTAAAATTTTCCAATAGTACATTAGAAACACTAGGGGATATCACATTTCTCCTAAATTTCCAATACAAGACAAGTTGACCTGGTTGACGTTTGTTGACTTTGTTTGACCAGATTCGGTTGTTGTCACATCATCCCCCCGTTAAAATGAATTTAGTCCTGAAATTAGCATTCTGGGTGACTCCTCAAGGGTTGCGGAAAAGATTTGGGTATTTTTGTTTCATCTGGTCCTTCCGTTCCCAAGTAAATTCAGGCCCTCGCTTGGCGTTCCAACAGACCTTCACTATGGGTATGCGGCTTTGTTTCGTCCTTTTGACCTCCCTGTCCAGGATTTCCACAGGTTTTTCGACGAAGTGGAGAGTCTCGTTTACTTTGATTTCGTCAAGTGGAATGACGACAGTCTCATCGGACATGCACTTCTTCAAGTTGGACACATGGAAGGTGGGGTGTATGTTACTGAGCTCCTAGAGAGGATCCTGAATGGCCCGATATACCATGGATTTAGTTTCCCACGTTTTCCAAAACGTATCATTCCCTTCTAGGGTGAGACCTTCTATAGTATGCGGTCACCAACCTGGAATTCCAAGGGCTTTCGTCATTTATCCGCATAACTCTTTTGTCGATCTTGGGATGCCTTTAGTTGTTCATGGATCTGAACTATCTTCTATGTAGTTTCTCGTATGATCTCAAGGCCGGTGAGTGTGCTATTAGGCACTTGTCCTCTTGCTAGTTGCGTGTCGCCCACCTCAGCCCAGTACAGAGGTGATCTGCATTTAAACCCATAGAAGGCTTCGAATGGAGCAACCTTAATGCTAGTGTGATAACTATTATTATATGAGAATTTGATGAGCGGTAAATGGTTATCCCAGGATTTACCGAAGTCTATCACACAAGCTCTCAACATGTCTTCCAGCGTCTGAATGGTTCTCTCACTTTGCCCGTCGGTTTAAGGGTGATAAGTTGAACTCATATCAAGCCTGGTTCCCAAGGACTTTTGTAGCGATTGCCAAAATCGTGAGGTAAACCTGCTATCTCTATCAGAGATAATGGATATTGGCACACCATGCAGTCGTACAATCTCCTTGATGTACGTCCTTGTTAGTTTCTCCATTTTGTCTGTCTCCTTGATTGGTAGAAAGTACGCGGATTTGGTTAACCTATCGACAATCACCCATATGGTGTCGAGTCCACCAGTTGTCTTGGGAAATTTAGTTATGAAGTCCATGGTTATCCGCCCCCACTTCCGCTTGGGTATATCCGGTTGTTGTAGCAAACCCGAGGGCTTTTGGTATTCTACTTTGACCTTGATGCAAGTCAAACACTTGCCCACATAATTAGCAATTTATGACTTCATATTTGGCCATCAATAGAGTTTCTTGAGGTCTAGGTACATCTTATCAGACCCAGGATGAATGGAGTACTTGGTCTTCTGAGTCGCGTCCATGATAATGTCTCTGTAATCGCCAAATTTCGGTGTCCATATTCGATTCATGAGATAGTAAGCTCCGTCACCTTTGACCTCAAGGTCTTTATCCATTCCTCGCAAGGCTTCACTTGCGACATTCTCAGGTTTCAAATCCTCAAGTTGTGCCTCCTTGATTTGCGTGGACAGGTGTGAATGGATGGTCATGGTCAATGATTTTACTCGGCGGCCCGAGTATTCTTTTCGACTTAAGGCATCCGCTACTACGTTGGCCTTGCCTGGATGATAAGAAATTTCACATTCGTAGTCATTTAGTAGCTCCACCCAACGTCGTTGCCTCATATTGAGCTCCTTTTGATTGAGAATGTGATGGTGACTCTAATGATCGGTGAAGATTGTACACCTTGTACCATAAATCAGGGCGAACACTACTGCTCCTATCTCAAGGTCATGTGTGGTGTAGTTGACCTCGTGAGCCTTAAGTTGTCTCGAGGCATAGGCAATGACCTTTCCTTGTTGCATGAGCACACAACTTAGACCCTTCTTGGACGCATCATAGTAGACCACATAGTCTTCTGTCCCTTCTGGAAGAGACAAGATCGGAGCACTGCATAGGGCTTGTTTTAGCGGTTTGAAGGCAGTTTCTTGTTTATCCTCCTAGTTGAAAGTCACTCCTTTCTGAGTCAAGGTGGTGAGTGGCTTTGCGATCTTGGAAAAATTTTGTATGAACCTCCTGTAGTAGCCAACAAGGCCTAAGAACTGGCGGATTTCCATCGGTGTCCTTGGTGCTTCCCAGTTTTCAATTGCTTTGATTTTGGAGGGATCCACATGTATCTCTTCCTCGCTGACCACGTGTCCCAAGAAGTCAACCTTTCAAATCTAGAATTTGCATTTTTAAAACTTCGCATACAGCTTCTCCGTCCTTAATGTCTCCAAGACTTGTCGTAGGTATTGACTATGCTCCTCCTTACTTCGTGAATAGATTAGTATGTCATCGACGAATACTATCACAAATTTATCTAAGTAAGGTCGACATACACGGTTCATTAGGTCCATGAACACCGAGGGCGCATTAGTCAATCTGAAGGGCATTACTCCGAACTCATAGTGACCGTAGCGTGTTCTAAACAACGTTTTAAGGATATCTTCCTCCTGGACTCGCAGCTGATGGTACCCTGACCTCAGATCGATTTTCAAAAAGTAGCTCGCTCCCTGAAGTTGGTCGAACATGTCGTCGATTCGGGGTAGGGGATGTCTGTTTTTGATGGTGAGTTTGTTCAACTCTTGGTAGTCAATGCACATATGAAATGATCCGTCTTTATTCTTTACGAATAAAACTGGTGCTCCCCAAGGTGAGAAGCTTAGTCTGATGAATCCTTTGCTCAACAGTTCGTTCAGTTGGCTGGACAATTCCTGCATTTTGTTCAGGGGCGATAGGTACGGTGATTTGGCTATGGGGGTGGCTCCTACAATCAAGTCGATTTTGAACTCGACTTGTCGCACGGGTGGTGTTCCCGGAAGGTCTTATGGGAATACATCGGGAAAGTTACAGACCTCTGGAATCTCCTTGATGTCCTTCACTTCTCTTTTCTCGTCAACAACATGAGCTAGGAACGCGTGGTACTTCTTGGGCAGGTATTTTCGAGCCTTGATGTAGGAGACGATTCAGAGGTTTGTTCCGGGTTTGTCACCGTAGATGACAAGGGTTTCGTTACTCTATAGCTAAGGCGATCGACCTTTTCGTAACATATGATGTCGGCATAGTGAGGACTTAACCAATCCATGCCAATGATAACGTCAAAACTCATTATTGTAACCGGAATTAGGTTAATTTGAAAGGAATGATTGTTTAGAGTTAAGGTGCATCCAATGTATATGTCGTTTGTGGTTTCAATCTTCCCGTTAGCCATTTCTACGGTAAATATTTCGTTAAGTGTTTGAGGTTTTTGTTTGAGGAAATGTTCAAACTTATGACTCATGAAAATCCTCTCCACACCGCTATAAAAGAGTATGCATGCATATGTATTATTGAGGAGAAACGTACCGGTAACCACCGCATGGTCTTTCATTGCCTCTTCGTTTCCTATTGCTAGGACTCTTCCCATGCCTCCAACATTTCTGTTATTGGCTTTTGGGCACTCTCTTTTGAAATGTCCCATTTCACCACATCCGTAGCATGCTTGGCTCACCCCGAAATTTGTGGCCTGGATGGTCTGTTGGGCTGGCGCCCTACAGAAACAGCCGATATGCCCCTTTTTGTTACAGCTGTTCCAATACATCTCCCGGCAAGCTCCATTGTGGTGGAAATTGCACTTGTTGCATTTGGGTAGGCTCCAAACATTTGTTTCTTTGTTGCTTGGGCGGCAGGGACATTGGCGGCGTGGCCTGCCACGGTTTGTTGTTTCTTTTTGGGCTCTTGTTGGCCCTTCTTCTTGTTCCATAATTTCCTTTTCTTGTCTGCCCCTTTTGTCCGTTCGGGGGTGGGTGTCATAGTTGTTGGATTAGGTGTCTAAGCCCATAAATATATTTGGTATGTACTTGATTTGATGTGTAGCATGGTCCTTTTGGGTTGCCTTCACTCATGCAACTTGACAGGATGACTAGTGGAGAGAGAGAGAGAGAGAGAGAGAGAGAGAGAGAGAGAAAGAGAGAGAGAGAGAGAGAGAGAGAGAGAGAGATAGTAGAATTTATTATATGAATAATAAATTGGTACTCGAAATGATTTTATTAATATATTGTTTGTAAATCATATTATTAATTGGTAATTAATCAGAAATTAATTTGATATTAATTTGGATTAAAAGGAACTGATTAATAATGGAGGGACTGTTTTGCAAATCGTTGATAGTTGCAAAACTGGGCTGTTGGATTCCTTTTAGATGGGATGGACGAAAACGATAGGAAGCCCTATAGAATTTCGTCCATGGCCTCTAGAGTAGGAGATCCATGGGCTGCTTAAGCGCTAAGCAAGGAATTAGGGTTTCCACCTGAAAACCCTAATAATAGCTATAGTTATAAATAGATCCTCATACTTGGTAAAATCGGCTCATCCTTATGAAGCCCTAGAGTGGCCGATTTTTCCTGTCTCTCCAAGTCATTCTTTTCATTGGGTGTTTGTGACTCCATTAGAGGTGCAATACTTGGGGCACTAAGCTTTCAAGAGTCAAGTTTCTTCAAGGTGATCTTGTTATTACTACATAACAAGTAATGTAACTTTATAACCCTATTTCATTGTGAAATTCGAATTGTATATGCTAGATCTAGGGTTATTGCGATGGTGTTCATATTTGTATGTTCAATAGAGAAAAACTTAGATCCAAAACAATTAGGGTTGGATGATCACATAGGAATGTTGTTATGTTCAAAATCCATCAGTGATATCAGAGCCTAGGATGTTTTTCTATTGAATTGTTCCAAGAGTGAACTGTCCAAAGAACAAGAAATCAAGATTTTGGCTGTCTGACACATGAACTCGACGAGTTCAAGTATGAACTCGATGAGTTGCATGAACTCAATGAGTCCACTTGCCAACTCGACGAGTTGACTCGTCAGTTACCTAAAATTTTGATTTTCATATTTGATTTTGATTTGGATAATTACCATAATTCGTTTTTATTGCCTAAAATCGATTTTTCTGATTAGTATCATCATATCCTGATCAAAATTAATGGTTTGGTTAAATATGGATAATATAAGAATATTTTGATTCAAAGATTTAACCTAGATTTTGAAAAAGTTTCAAATTGCACCCTTTTGGTTTTATAGTTTAATTTTGAAATTAAAAGGCTTGATTTTAGAAATTTAAATAGTTAAAACCTTGCATTTTAAATAATTCTAAAATACACCCTCATAGATTTTAATTAAATAATTAATTAAGTGTTTTAATTAAAAGACAATTAATAAATCCATAGATAGGTTTAAATTTAATAAAGTTAAAAGATTAATTTATTAAAGGATTAAACCACCTAGTATTTTAAAAGTATAAAATATACCCTTATACTATATAACATTAAAAGTCTAATTCATTATATATGTATAAGAAAAGGTTAGTCTTACTGTTAGTAGGCCTCATTCACGAAGCTGGTCTATAAGGGGTGTTTAAGGAAGCAGCCTGTAAAATGACCGCCAGTGGGTATCCACTCTTACCCACGGCACCCTTAACCAGTGGATGGTCGTTAGCTGAACGGGTTTGATAGGACATTAAATCTCATTAAAATTATAATGAAAATACAAGTAACTAAATGCTTTTATAAATTCCCAAATCTTAGTTACTTTAGGGAAAATGTGAACTTGATGCTAATCCATGAAATTGCACATTGCACCTTATTGGTCAGTTAGTGGAGCGGGTGTGGTTAACCGGCACACTAATGTGGAATAATGAAGTATGGCAATGGGTAGCTCATAAATTAACGTTGATCGATGGAGCGTGTGTGGTTAACCGGCACACATTGATTAGATGATATATGACATCGAGAGTACCAAGCTAATTTGCATGGTTATTCACACCTTGTTTGTGATCCTCGGTATCCCAGTCACAAACTTGAAGGGCATAATCGAGATTAAACATGTCATTGAAAAGTTCAATGAATCTCAAAGGATCTAGGAGTTTCGTCTAAAACCTAATTCGTTTAAAATTTTATTTTCGTGGTGGAATTGGTAAATCGTCATTTACCTACCTTCACGTAATTTACAATTGGATTACGGCATCCCTCTTCTGAATTGTGAATTATTGTGTTGGGTCCTAGACTTAATATTTCATTTGTGTGTTATATTAAGGATTAATAAACTAACTTGAATTTCTCCCTTTTGTAGATGTCTGGTTCTGACAATTATGGTCTTCATCATCCTTTGGAAAAAGCTTTCCTCGTGAAGATGATATTCCACGTGTCAATCGAAGTGAAAGATCAATCCATTCTTCGTGCATTAGTAGAATTGGAAATCATACTTCACTTCCTCCACCACCTCTAGTGATTCTCCCTAACCCACGTTTTCGTCGACTTGAAAAGTTCAAGGTCACTCAAGCCCTATTGGCATGTAAGCATCGAGATGGAAGTCCTGTGTGTACACACATTCTGAAAATGAAATTGCACATTAACAGACTGGGAATGTTAGGTGTCGTTTTCCTGAGGAAGCTGGCTGTTGACTTGGTTCTTCAATTACTTCCTGAGTCGTATAGTCAGTTCGTTAACGACTACTATATGACAGACCACGACCTGACCCTTATCGATCTGACATATTTGCTAATTACAGCTGAATCAGCAATGATTTGGCGCACTGGTAAAGCAAAATTGATTGGAATATCTACCTCCCAAATTTCCATGGACGTAGGCGATGACAATGATAATCCAGAAATGATTTCTTCTCCTAAGAGAGAGAAATTGGCCATGGTCAAAAAGTTTGACCATAAGAGAAAGAAAAATTCTGAGATAGTTCCACATGTCACTCCTAAAGAGTCCATCTGTTTCTATTGCCAATTGAAGGGGCATAGGAAGCGAAGCTTCCCTAATTACCTGAGAGATCTGAGAGATGGTAAAAATCAAATTGTATGACTCTACTTCAGGTAAGTCCACTATCTAACTCTATTAAGTTCCTATTTATAGATTCTTAATACATGATGTGATAAGATTGCATTTTGATGTTTTGCAGAATCAAAGAGAAAGAAGGAAGCTTAAAAGAAGAGTAAGCTGAATCTGATCGTGAAGAGATGGATTTCAGTCACATGGTTCGATGATGGGATTTTTGAGCTGCTGCTTAGGATTTATAATAGATTGCTTAGGAATATTTAGAAACATAGTTTTCATATGTATTTGCATTGTAAGGACAAGTGTTTCCGCATTTTATCAATAAAATAAAATTTGATTTTATCTTATTTTACGTTTCCTTGCAATGGCACTTATGAAAATTTGTTTTTATATTTCTATTGTTAGAAAAGTTGAAATAGATTTGATTCTTAGATATATCGTTTGTGGTAGTGTCATAATTTACCAAGTGAGGAAGGATTTTCATCACTCAAGTTTCAATTGGACAAACACTTGGAATCATATGATTTGAATTGTGTGATGTATGAGAATCTTGATCATTGGGAAATTGGGACTGATTCCTTGTTCACATATATATGTGAGTCAAGTGAAAGACTAAAGGATCTAGTACACGTTGATGTGCACTGGTCAGATCCACCACAAATAACTATAAGTCTATGATGGTTCAGTAAATATGGTTATGCTTACAAGTTTAAGTGTAATTCTGATACACTGAAAAGTTTCAATGTAAAGCAGAACGAATAAGAAGAATCAAATTGGGCAGAAAGATGAAAGTTTCTCCAATCTGAAAGGAAAGGAGAGTACTTTAGTATCATGTTTTATGATCATCTTAATGATTTAGGAACCATAGCACAATTGATCCTCTAAGGACACCTTAGTACATTTATATGACTGAGAAGAGGAATCCAGAATTGTTGAAATGGTTAAATCAAGAAGATGAGTCATATTTCATTCCAAAATCCAGTATTAGAGTCGTGATCTAGTTACTCCAAGTTGTATCTTGAGTGACATGTTCTAAGTGGGTTTATAACACCTCATGAAATGTGGAGTAGAAATGTTTCTTACTCTTGCACATTTGAAATTGGTAGTTGTGATGTTTTGGCTATAACAAAGACCAACTAAGACCAATTATATAAAGTGTTTCTTGATAAGAACCCGCACTAACTCTTGAATATTTGTTTGTCAAAGAATTCTCCTTGACAGAGAATATTATATGTCAAAAGGTCAGTGGGAGTCTAAATGATCTTGAATAGTTTCAAGAACTAATCAAGAATAAACCTTTTAGTTATCACTAGCACACGACCTGAGGTTAACAACCTATCGTGTTGACATATTCTTATTTATGTGCCTATTCCAGTTAAGTTAACTATGCATGTGAGTTCTATGAGTTCCCATTTGATTGCATAAAGGCAGAGCACCTTGATCAATGAAAGTACATTGATTAGTGTGGGTGAGTTGCTCAATAACTTGGAAGCAATGGTAGGCCCTTGTGTTGTCGGATGGCAAGAAATTAAGAATAAGCAGGTTCAGTCCATCTGAGTTTGAATTTGTCATAAACCTTGTGTTATGATAGTGGTTCGAAATGACAAGTTCACATGGATAGGAACACATACACCATAAAATCTACGTGGAAATAGGTTTCTCTCTACTTCATGAAAATGATTGTGAGGAAACGCTTTCACTAGTAGATTTTAAAGGATTAAAGTTAGCAGTTGTGATAATTGCGTTCTCAAAATCGAGTATGATTATGGCATCCTTCTTCATAGTTCAAATTGTGAGAAATGGCAAATAGTTTGAACATTCAGGACTTACTGCTATAAGTTCTGTAATGGTTTACACACGCACATAAGCTATCTAGTGAATGGTGTATGAGCATGAGAAGTCTAGGTAAAGACTTATCAAGCACCACACATCAGAAATCTGGATTTTGGTAAGAAAGTCAATAGGTATTGATTTCTAGAAGTCCAGCTGATTTCTGAGTACATGTCAAAGCTAGTGGAAGCATAATTGTTATGCTGATAAGAACATAATTGTTATGCTAATGGGAGTGTAATTATTATGTTAAGTGTTGCAAGTTAGCAATGCTATTTATAGGAAACAAAGTTTTAAATTTGCAAGTTGCAAATTGTTTTGCTATAGTAAGGCTTAAGGGAGAGGGCATTTATACTTCATTTCGAATATAAAAGATTAGATAGAAATTTTGATCAAACTTAGTCATGGTCGTATATGAATATCATGTTGAAATGTTTCAACAAAGGAAACTCTATATATGGAAATATTATAGCAAGAGACTGTCAGGTCTTTATGTAAGACATTATCAATCGTATCCCATATGCTTCGGGTATAGGATCGATTGCATACGCTATAATATTCGCTTGTTCTGATTTTTCCAAATGCCTAGCGCATTAAGAGGGAAAAAGGAACTGGAACCAGGTATGACTAAAGTTGTTAAACAACTGTCAAGGACAATCTAAGGTTTACCGAAGATTGGTTGCTTGTGGATAGTTGGAAGTATAGTAATGGATGGATCATATTGATATAATTCTGAATAGACAGGATTCTATTAGGAATGGATTGTCACATGGAAATTATGGAAATGTTTCCATAATGGGATTTGGATATTAAGAATATATGTGTAAGTTAGAAACCTTTATGCAAGAAGGATGTTCAAGGAATGTACCTTGAATGTGAGACTTCATTTCAATGGAATGCTTTGTAATATCATTGGTTGAGTCTCTGTGACTCTGGTATCTCGACATTACAAAAGGATCGTTACATGAAAGGTTCGACTCTAACACATTCTATTAGTGGCAAGAATTTTGTATTCTTACACTTATAAGGATTAGAAAATTGTGAAATGAGTATCATTGAAAATGTGTTCAATTGATCTATTTCACAAAGGAAGGACCATAGATGAAAAATAGTGTGCATTCTTAGAGCATCGGATGACTATTGTTTTAATTCAAGTATTAAGTTGATTGTTCGAAATGTTATACAATGAATAAGGTCTAATCAATATGGTGATTAAATAATAAGTGTTATATTTATATTCAAAAATTTTGAGACCATATTGGATTAGGTTATTCTTGTGTTTCACTTCGCGTGTTTTACTTCCCGAATAATAAGATTATTCAAACATCCACAGTCGATCATACTTTGGAAGTAAGTAATGAAGTAAGACTGTCATGAATCCGGCTGTAGATTGTCTAAGTGCTTAGACATAGCAAATGTTTGCTACAGTGTTCGTGAGTACTCCTGAAATAGGGTTTGAGTATTGGATTAAACCCATGCTCATTTGAATCACTTCATGGATTTTATCACGAGTGATTGTTAGACGATAATATCTTATATTCTTGAAACAGAGACATATAGTTGTTGTTTATAAGTCAATTTTGCATTGATAATACGTAAACGCATCAGTAACTTGATGTTATAAAGCATATTGGTGTGTGTAATTTGATGAGTAAATAGTACAAGCATATGAGTCGAAGTTTATCCGTTCCTTTTACCCTAAATGGAATAAAAGTGATATATGGGGGCCCCTCGGTGATTTAGTGATGACACCCTAAGCACTTGGCCAAGCCTGGACTGATTTGATTTGTTCAATTAGTCAGTAGTCATAAACAGGAAATCGAGAAACATAACTTGGACAGAGAGAATGATTATAATCCATGTATCATGTCCATAGGATATCTTGTAGAATGGAGGAATATTTGATCACTTATCTAAAGGACACGTTGCTGATAAGATCAGAGTTCGACAGTGGCTTTTGAAAGCTACGATTGCTAATCAGACTCTGAAGTCATACTTGTAATAATAATTATTAGTCTTATCCAAGTTGGGAGACTGATGGATTAGGTGTCTAAGCCCATAACTATATTTGGTATGTACTTGATTTCATATGTAGCAAGGTCCTTTTGGGTTGCCTTCACTCATGCAACTTGACATGATGACTAGTGTAGAGAGAGAGAGAGAGAGAATAGAATTTATTATATGAATAATAAATTGGTTCTCAAAATGATTTTATTAATATATTATAAGATTAATATATTATTTGGAAATCATATTATTAATTGGTAATTAATCAGAAATTAATTTCATATTAATTTGGATTAAAATGAACTGATTAATAATGGAGGGACTGTTTTGCAACTCGTTGATAGTTGCAAAACTAGGCTGATGGATTCCTTTTAGATGGGATAGACGAAATCTATAGGAGGCCCTATAGAATTTCGTCCATGGCCTCTAGAGTAGGAGATCTACAGGCTGCTTAGGCCCTAAGCAAGGAATTAGGGTTCCCACTTGAAAACCCTAATAACAGCTACAGCTATAAATAGACCCTCATACTTGGTAAAATCGGCTCATCCTTATGAAACCCTAGAGTGGTCGATTTTTCCTGTCTCTCCAAGTCATTCTTTGCATTGGGTTTTTATGACTCCATAAGAGGTGCAACACTTGGGAAATTAAGCTTTCAAGAGTCTAGGTTCTTCGAGGTGATCTTGTTATTACTACATAACAAGTAAGGTAACTTCATAACCCTATTTCATTGTGAATTTAGAAATGTATATGCTAGATCTAAGGTTATTGCTTTGGTGTTCATATTTGTATGTTCAATAGAGAAAAACTTAGATCCAAAGAAATTAGGGTTGCTTGATCACATAGGAATGTTGTTATGTTCAAATCCCATCAATAGTGCCCTGACAGAATCCATGATCCACAAGCGTTTGTGCCAAGCGTGTGGCACTGTCAAAGGTGGATGGGTTTACAGATACCACATTTCCTTGAATCTGGGGGGATAGTCCATAGATATAACGTTACACCTTTTTTCTTTCTGGGGTGACCTTGCCGGGACATAGCACCGCCAAGTTGCGGAACCCGGTAGTATAGGCTGCTACATCGGATCCCTTCATCGTGAGGTTCTAGATTTCTTGCTCCAGCTGATGGGTTTTGTACATAACAAACAATCCTATGTGTGCATGCAACCCTAAGGTGAGGATCTATGTTTTCACTATTAGACATACAAGCATTGAACACAAAAACTAGAAACCCTAGGAGGCACATGTAATTTTCGAAATTAACATATAATTAGGGTTAGGATACATACCTTGATTGTTATATTGTAATAACAATCAAATCCTTGAAGATCTTGAACTTGGGTAGCAAGCGCCACAAGTGTCGCGCCTCTAATCTCTCACAAACAAACCTAGCAACCAAGGATTACTATGAAGAGAGAGAGAAGTAGAGTAGAATTTCGGCCCTTAGCCTTTCTTGGAGTGCCTTAGACGAAATCCAACCCTATAGAGGTTTATATAGGTGATAAGGAAGGTTTAGGATAAGGCAGGTATATCTTAGATAACCCTAATCCCTTAACTTTCTCCCTAAGGCTTCCAAGGCACCCTTAGAGCCCAAGGAAACCCTAGGACACTCTAGATTTCGTTCCCCACCTCTAAGGGAGGTTCTAGAATGCTCAATGCACAACTTTTAAACATTGTCACCTTTAGTCCCTGTAGTTTCAATTAATTCCTTTAATCCCAAAATTAATTCCAAATTAATTTCTGATTAAATATTAATTAAACAATATGATTTCTAATTAATATATTATATCCATAATACATTA
Organism: Lactuca virosa; assembly: GCF_052849685.1. Lineage (NCBI taxonomy): Eukaryota > Viridiplantae > Streptophyta > Magnoliopsida > Asterales > Asteraceae > Lactuca > Lactuca virosa. Next base: position 138,804,731 of record NC_136430.1, read on the forward strand.
ATAAATCATTTATCTTGATTATTAATTTATTAACCAAGCAATAAATTAATAAATCATTCTTCTCTCTCCAACAATTATCCTATTCAATTGCCAGGTTTGAAGGCAACCCAAAAGGACATTGCTACTATCAATTCAAGTACATAACAATTATAGTTATGGGCTTAGTCAACTAATCCAACAGTCTCCCACTTGGATAAGTCTAATAACTATAATTGCAAGTATAACTTCAAAAATTGACTAGCAAATTTTAGCTACCAAAAGTCGTTGTCGAACTCTGACCTAGTCAGTGACGTGTCCTTAGATAAGGGATCATATATTCCTACATTCTAGATATCGTATAGACACGAGACATGGATTTTAATCATTCTCTCTTCCTATGTTCTGTTTCCCGATTTCCGATTGATGACGACTGACTAATTGAACAAATCAAATCAGTCCCGGCTTGGCCAAGCACTTTATGGTGTCATCACTAAATCATCGAGGGGCCCACAGATATCGCTTTAATCCGACTTTGGGTAAAAGGAACGGATAAACATCGACTCATATGTTTGCTCTATTTACTCATCAAGTCACACACAACAATACGTTTTATAACACCAAGTTACTGGTGCGTTTACGTATTATCAATGTGCAACCGATTTGCAAACTGTAACTCATATCTCTTTGTTTCAAGAATATAAGATATTATCGTCTCACAATCACTCGTGATAAAATCCATGAAGTGATTCAAGTGAGCGTGGGTTTAATCCAATACTCTAATCTTATTAAAGCACTCATGAACTCTGCAACAAACTTTTGCTATGTCTAAACACTTTAGACAATCTACAGACGGACTCATGACAGACTTGCTTCATACCTACTCCAAATGTATGAGCGACTGTGGATGTTTGAATAACCTAGTTATTCTGGAAGTCAAAACATGCAAAGTGAAACACAATAATAATACTTAATCCTATATGACCCCAAAACTTTTGAGTATAAATAAAACACCTTTTATTTAGTCACCATATTGATTACTCATTATTCATTGTATACTGTTTCAGATAATCAACTTGACACTTGAATTATAACAACATTGTCCCATGCACCAAGCATGCACACTTTGTTTACCTATCATCCTTTCTTTGTGAAATAGATCAATTGGAAAACATTTCCAATGAAACTCATTTCACAATCCCCAAAACTCATTGTTAGTGTAAGAATATAAAATTCTTGCCACTATTAGAATATGTTAGATTCTAACATTTTATGCAACGATCCTTTCGTAATGTCACTGCACAAAAGTCACCAAGACTCAGCCAATGAAATTACAAAGTTCTCTGATGGAGATTGTTTCAAGACAATTCCATAGACGTGAAGTCTCACATTCAAAGTACATTCATTTGAACATCCTTCTTGCATAAAAGTTCCTAATCTCGACATAGATTCTTAATATCCAACTCCCATTTATGGAAACATTCCATATTTGCCATATGACAACTCATTCTAAATAGAATCTTATCTATAATAATGTCGATATGGTCCATACAATACTATACTTCCAACTACTCACAAGCGACAAATCCTTAGGAAATCTTAGATCGTCCTTTGACAGTTGTTTAATCATTTTAGTCAAATCCGGTTCTAGTCCCTTTTCCCTCTTAATGCTCTAGGCATTTGGAAAATTTTAGAATGGTCAAATATTATAGCATATGCAATCGATCCTATACCCGAAGCGTATGGGACACGATTCATAATGTCTCACATAAAGACCTGATACTAGACTAGTCCTCTGCTATAATATTTCTAATTGCCATGTTCTCAAAATTTTGATTATGAAAAGGGATGCCGTAATCATAACCAAAATTTGAGAATGCAATTATCCTTTCCATATATAGAATTTCCTTATGTTGAACCATTCCAACATAACATTCATATATATTTGACTAAATTTGACTAAAAACTCACAATCTAAGCTTTTAGATTTGAAATGAAGTATAATATTCTCTCCCTTAATTATAGCGAAACAACTCTTAATCCCTTGCAACTTTGCAAATTGAAATTCTTGTTTTCTATAATTAGTATTGTTAACTCGCAAATCATAATAATCATGCTCTCACTAACATGATAATTATCTTCTTACCAGCATAACACTTATGTTCCCACTAGCTTTGACATGTATTCAGAAATCAGTTGGACTTCTAGAAATCAATACTTATTGACTTTCTTACCGAAGTTCATATTTCTGATACGAGATGCTTCGATAAGCTTTTATCTAAGCTCATACACCTTTTAGAAAGCTCACATGTGTGTCTAAACTAATTCAGAACTTATATTACTAAGTCCCAAATGTTCAGACTAATTTCCAAATCTCACAATTCGAACTATGAAGAGGGATGCCGTAATCATAATCGAATTCGAGAATGCAATTTACATAATCGCCATCTCCTTAAAATCTCTCTTAGTGAAAGCGTTTCCTCACAATCATTTTCATGAAGGAGAGAAACCTTATGACACTTAGATTTTATGGTGCATGTGTTCTATCCATGTGATTTTGTCATAACCACAATCATAAGATAATGTTTGTGACAAATCCAAACTCTTATGGATAGAACTTGTTCATTCTTAATTTCTTGCCATCAAGGGTCCCACCATTGCTTCCCAGTTATTTAGCAGCTCACCTATGCCAGTCAATGTACTTTCATTGATCAAGGTGTTTTCCCTTATGCATTCAATTGAGAACTCGTAGAACTCATATGCATAATCACTCAACTGGATTGGCACAGAAATACAATTTTGTCAACACGATAGGTTATGATCCTCAAGTCGTGTGCTAGTGTTTAATAGGTTTACTTCTTGATTTGTTCTTGAAACTTTTCAGGATCTTTAGACTCCCACTGACCTCTTGACATAGTAGATTCTCTTATCAAGAAACATTTCTTGACAAACTAAATATCCAAGAGTTAGTGTGTGTCTATATCAAGACAAAACTACGTGCAATTTGGTACTAGTTGGCCTATGTCTTATTCAAGACATCACAACTTACCAAAATGTGCAAATGTAAGAACATTCCTACTTAAGATTATGTCACTCAAGTCACAATCTTGGATTTTGACTCTAAGACTTGATTTTGGAACGAAGTACGATTCATCTTATTGTCTTAACAATTTTGACAATTCTCGACTCCTCTTCTTAGCCATACTAGTGCACTAAGGTGTCCTTAGAGGATGAATTGTAATATGGTTCTTAAGACGATCATAAACATGATACAAAAGTACTCTCCATTCTTCTTAGATTTGAGAAACTTTTATTTTTCTTGCCTAAATGATTCTTCTTATTCGTTCTGCCATTCATTGAAACCTTTCAATGATTCAGAATCATACTTAATCTTTTAAGATTAATCATATTTACTAATCTTTTAGCAAATCATGACGAACATTTTATCGATCTTTGTGGTGGACTTGACTAGCGCACAACATTGTGTACCAGATCTCATTATCCTTCACTTGACTCACATACTTATGTGAACAAGGAATTAGTCTCAATTTTCCATATACGAAGGTTCTCATTCGTCACACAATACCAATTGTATTATTCCAATTTTCTGTCCAATTGAAACTTGGGCAATGAGAATCTTTCCTCATTTGGTAAATTTCTGACATTTCCACAAATAACATAACTAAAAATTGAATCCATTCACAATATTGCTAACAATAGAACCATTCAAACACCAATTTTCGTAAAATCCATCACAAGGAAACATAAATAAGATAAATCAAAATTTATTTTATTATGGAAAAATATTGTCCTTACAATGCGATTACTAATGAAAACTATGTAAATATTACTTAGCAATCTATCGTAACTCTAAAGTAGTAGCTTAAATATCTGATCCTTGAATCATGCGATCGAAATCCATTTCTTCGCGATCAGACTCAGCTTTCTCCTTCCTTTAAGCTTCCTTTCCTTTCTTCTATCCTTCAAAACATCGAAATGTAATCTTATCACATCATGTATTAAGAATCTCCAAATAGGAACTTAATAGAGTTAGATAGTGGATTTTTACCTGAAGCAGAGTCATACATCTTGACTCTCCCATCTCTTAGATCTCTCAGGTAGTCAGGGCAGCTTCGTAACCAATGCCCCTTCTTTTTTGGCAGTAGAAACTTATGGACTCTCTGGAATGGCACACGGGACTATCTCAAACTCAGCCTTTCTCTTGCGTAGAGAAAACTTTTCTGGACTTCCAATGTTACCATTGCCCATAGAGGGTTGGGATATTGATTTACCAGACAAATTTGCAGACCAGTGTGCCAAATCATTTCTGATTCAGCAGCAATAAGCAAATAAGTCAAATCAATAAGGTTCATGTCGTGGTCCATCATATAGTACTCTCTAACGAACTTACCATATGATTCGGGAAGTGACTGAAGAACCAAGTCAACAGCCAACTTCCTTTAAACATCGACACCCAACAATCCCAATTTATCAATATGTAACCTTTTATCCAAGACATGAGCACATGTAGACTTTCCATTTTCGTGTCTTTTGCCAATAGGGCTTGAGTGACCTTGAACTTTTCAAGTCTTCGAACATGTAGGTCAGGGAGAATTATTGGAGGAGGTGGAGGAAATGAAGCATGATTTCTATTTCCACAATACAATCGTGGAACATCATCTTCACGTGGAAAACTTTTTCCAACGGATTTAGGAAGACCATAGTTGTCACACTCTGACATCTATAAAACGGGAGAAAATTCCAGTTAGTTGATTGAGTCCTTAATAAAACACCCAAATGAGATATTAAGGCTAGGATCCAACACAATATTCTACAATTTGGAAGAGGGATGCCGTAATCCAACTTGCAAAACATTTGAAGGTAAGTGAATGACGATTCACTAATTTTCCACCATGAAAAACGAAAAGGAGATTAAGTTTTAAATGTATTGAAAACTCCTAGATCTTTTGAGATTCATTGAACTTTTCAATAGCATGTTTAAATCTCGATATGCCCCTCAATTTGTGACTGGGATGCCGAGGATCACAAAACAGGGTGTGAATAACCATGCAAACTTACATGGTGCCCCCAATGTTTCAGTCACCTATTCGATGTGTCGGTTAACCACACACGCTCCATCGAACTATGACAAACACCGAGTCACCCTTCGCTACCTTTGCTTAGAACCCATTTAGTGTGCTGGTTAACCACACACGCTCCACTAACGTCTCAACAAGGGTACAAAGTGTAATTCCATGGAATTGCATCGATTTCACTTTTTCCTAAAGTAACTAAGATTGGGAATTTGGTAAAAACATTTAGTTACTTTATTCATTATACTTTTAATGAGGAGAGGGTTTGCCCTATCCTACCCGTTCGGCTAACGACCCTCCACCAATTAAGGAAGCGGTGGGTGAGAGTGGACACCCATTAAACGACCATTTTATAGGCCATAACCTTATACCCCCCCCCCCCTTATAGATCGACTTCGTGAATGAGGCCTACTAACGGTAAGACTAGCAGTTTAAGTTATACATATATAATATTAGACTTTTAATTTTATATATATATATATATATATATATATATATATATATATATATATATATAGTATAAGGGTGTATTTTACACTTTTAAAATACTAGGTGGTTTTATTAATTTTCTCTTTTAATTAACTTAATAAAACCATAAGGGTGTAATTTGAACTATTTTGATTTAATAATTATTCAAAAATTAAACAATTAATTAAATTATTAAATCAAATAAGGATTACCAATTTAAATTAAATATATTAACTTAATTTAATCATATATCCATGGATTTCGAAATTTAGGCAGGGATATCTTTAATTATCCAATTAAACAATTAACAAGATAATTACCAAAAATAACAACCTACTAACAGATTCCTTAGATTTCGAAATCTTCTGCTTGGAGTGGAAGGCAAGGCTTTAAAACTTGCCTAAAATCAAAAACCCTAGGGTTAAGAAACCTTAGATTTCGACTCCAAGGTAGCCAAAGGAAAGGGTTTGAAAACCCTTAGAGATTTTTCGAAAAATAGGGTTCTTAAACCCTAATTTGCGAAAATTTAAAGGCCTTAGGGTTTAATAGCCATAAACCCTAATTTTGTCTAGTTCAATCAACTGTACCAAATCTAATTGAAAACAAAAACCATATGCTCTGATACCACTGATGGATTTTGTACATAACAAACAATCATATGTGTGCATGCAACCCTAAGGTGAGGATCTATGTTTTCACTATTAGACATACAAGCATTAAACACAAAAACTAGAAACCCTAGGAGGCACATGTAATTTTCGAAATTAACATATAATTATGGTTAGGATACATACCTTGATTGTTATATTGTAATAACAATCAAATCCTTGAAGATCTTGAACTTGGGTAGCAAGCGCCACAAGTGTCGCGCCTCTAATGGCTCACAAACAAACCTAGCAACCAAGGATTACTATGAAGAGAGAGAGAAGTAGAGTAGAATTTCGGCCCTTAGCCTTTCTTGGAGTACCTTAGACGAAATCCAACCCTATAGGGGTTTATATAGGTGATAAGGAAGGTTTAGGATAAGGCAGGTATATCTTAGATAACCCTAATCCCTTAACTTCCTCCCTAAGGCTTCCAAGGCACCCTTAGAGCCCAAGGAAACCCTAGGACACTCTAGATTTCGTTCCCCACCTCTAAGGGAGGTTCTAGAATGCTCAATGCACAACTTTCGAACATTGTCACCTTTAGTCCCTGTAGTTTCAATTAATTCCTTTAATCCCAAAATTAATTCCAAATTAATTTCTGATTAAATATTAATTAAACAATATGATTTCTAATTAATATATTATATCCATAATACATTAATAAATCATTTATCTTGATTATTAATTTATTAACCAAGCAATAAATTAATAAGTCGTTCTTCTCTCTCCAACAATTATCCTATTCAATTGCCAGGTTTGAAGGCAACCCAAAAGGACATTGCTACTATCAATTCAAGTACATAACAATTATAGTTATGGGCTTAGACACCTAATCCAACAGTTTCTGAACTTCGCCCCTCGGGCAGTATTCTTCCAACATCATGATTTTTAAATCCTCCCAACTCATAGAGTTGGCCACAGGGAGAGTTAGTGATTTGACATGGCCATTCCACCAGGAGAGGGCCCCGTCAGCGAATGTGCAAGCCGCGAACTTGACCTTGCTTTCTTCCGGGCACGCACAGATTTTGAACACCAATTCTGTCTTCTTGAACCATCTAATCAAGGCAATGACACCTCCACTGCCATAAAAAGATTTGAGCTTGCAATTCGAGAAGTCCTTGTAGTAGCATCCTCTTCGGTGTCCACGGATTTCGCCATGATTAGAACTGTTGGTACCGTTTCCATTCCCATTCGTACCATTAGTATTGATTTGTTCCATGGCGGTTGCCACAACGGCTTGGAAGGCAGCGGAGTCCATCTGTGGAGGTGGTGGCGGTGGAGTTATTAATGTGTTGCCGGCACGTCTGATAATTCGGCGTGGTGGCATCCTTCTGCCATAAAGTTTAAAGGTGGAATGATGGTAAGTCCTCGATAATGGTTATAAGTTGGGTATTATCAAAATGGAATGTCTCAGTTATGTATGTATTATGTCCCGTCTTTATTGTAACTTGTAAGCAATTCATAAATAGAAATATACTATAATAAGTAAACAATTGAATAACAATTTATAAACTTTACTAGTAATACCCAATGAAATAAAATGCATGCCAATTTCATTGATAACATATATTAGCACATGGTTTTGGAAAAATTGACCTTTATGAAGGTCTGCAATACATCTGAAATAAAAGAAAAAAAATTAACAGCATAACGATCCTTTGAAAAGTATAATCACTTATTCGTAGGGTCGAACCTACATACAAGGAGGAGTAGCACCAACGCTTACTCGAAAGACCTAATCTATAAAAGTGGAGTAGTATCAATACTACTCGTGGCGTGTCGCATCCTCGGGTCCTCGTAGAGCAGACACATGTGCCCGCATCGCTCTGGCCTCCTACCTGGCCTCCGCCGCTTGGCGCTTCGCCTAGATCACTCACCTCTCCATCTCAGCATGTCGCTCCTGAAACTCTCTAATCTCTGCTTGGGTAGTGGTGACCTCCTCCTGAAGAGCATCGACGTGATCGCTGGTCCAATCGTGATCCTCGTCTAGGCGACGAAGTCGAGCGGCTGTGATCTCGGTTGTGGCACCGACGTCCAAGATCCCGCTAGTGGACGCCGTAGCCCGCTCATCGAGGCGGGTGATACGATGAACCATGACAACGAGAGCCCTGTCTACTGAACCCCCGTTGTTGAGGTCATAAATGCCTCATTCTATGCCATAAAGGGATGTTGGTCGTGCTCATGGCTCCGCCTACGCAAGTCCTCTGCCCATCGGGGTGTCAGACGCTAGAAGCCGGGTCTGGGCGCAGGATCGCGGACGGCATAGGGTGGGTTAATGACCTCAGACTCCACGTTAGAGTCCTCGTCTATCTCCTCCTCATCCTCCTCCTACTCCGGGTCCTCCTTGGGATCCTCCTCGGGGTCTTCCTCAATCATCTCCTCAGGGTCCTCCTCGGGGTCCTCCTCAATCCAACCACCGTTCCCCTGGTTGGGAAAGTAAGGGTCTCCGGTAAAATGAAAACCTTCCATGTCGACTGTGCAATGATAGATGTATAAGAGGTACATAATGAATCTAGATGTATGGTTCTATAGTGTCATAAAAGACTCCTATAGTATTCTAAACTTTATGTTTGGTTCTAGGATTTATTTGTATAGGGTGTTGGTAAGTTTTAGACTTTTTTGTTCACCATGACTATTCCCAAACACATGTTAGTCATATCTTGCATAAATATAGTTGATTACGCTATATTTATCTCATATATGACTACATAACTATCTACGCTTAATCGTAGTGTTCAACTTATCTTTTTACTTTTCTATTGTTCTTGTTATGACTCCGTTCTAGTATGTATGTATGTACTTATACTTTACTAAAATATCATTATATTTTAAAAGTATACCTTTTAGTTAGAGTGTTTTAGCCCCATTGTATATATAGTTGTATATCTTACATGGTTTGATATACTTAGTTCATTATAAACAATGCTCTGATACCAATTTGTCACACCCATCATAAATATAATTGAAAAAGTTACATTGGTGTAAGAGTTGCATGTTTCAAAATCAATTACAATATGATGACAAAAAGATTTGTTTGACGTCTTAGCGTGACATCCTCAAAAGCTTGTAATTACCTGCTTTAATGGTTCCCTGAGAATATAAGTAGTTTTGAAAAAGTGTCAACAATTAAGTTGGTGAGTTCATAAGAGTTTGTATGAAGAATTGTAAGTCTTTCCTTGTAAAATGATATTGTTCGTTTCCAGAAAATTCAATATTTTCTTTAAAAATGGGTGTAGTCTTAGAAACCCTAAGACCGAAATGTACAAGTATTTTAATACTTAAAATAGTAATATGTAGTTTTAATCTTATATAAAACCATTTGAATGTATGTTTCCCCGTAAACTAAATGTATCGTTGGTTTCCCCCATGTGAGTTATTATAACCGTGCTAAATCATAGATGGTCTGTTACGACGTTCTTCAGGCGTCGGAATGTTAGACATTTGTCACCCCAGACCTGTCAGTCTAACTGTTACAAGCAGCTTAGGTGCGGGATTGTCAGTCTCGTATAGATTTATACACAAGTATCACGCTCTCTTACGGGAGATTCTGGTTATAATACACGACTTTTATAGGTACTCTGGTAGGTACGATGAAGACTTTGACTCACAAAAATTGATCCGACGTGTTTACGTTTTGTTGTAATGAAAACCTTTGTATGTATAATTATCACTTTTCCATGATAATAAAATAGTACAAAATAATTATATAAATCTTTTATATAATTGTTCGACTTGTTCAAAAATGTCACAATAGTGTTAGTGTCCCATAAACTTTACTTATTATAGTTTATTATAATATTTGATTTGTACCTATATATATATATATATATATATATATATATATATATATATATATATATAAATCTTTTATATAATTGTTCGACTTGTTCAAAAATGTCACAATAGTGTTAATGTCCCATAAACTTTACTTATTATAGTTTATTATAATATTTGATTTGTACCTATATATATATATATATATATATATATATATATATATATATATATATATATATATATATATATATATATATATCTTTATAGCTTAATAAGCATTTAGCCTCAAATGCTGAATTTTAAGAGGTACACCCCTTAAAACAGTATTTACAACAACTTTATGCATTCCTAAAAAATCATATCTTATCCACACGACCATTGAAAAACTCAAAATTGAACCTGTATTTCCTCAATTTCATCCGATGGAATTGGTCAAAATCAATTAAATTGGTAAAGATCCACCTTCGCCCTGTAATGCTATATCTTTGTTAGTCGTTTATATAACCCTCCCCCACCTCCATTCTTCTCCATTCCACTCCTATCTCACCTCTACCTCTGTTAATCTTCTTCGCCATTCATTTTACAACCTACATCCATCTTCATATAACAATGGTCACATCTACTCTACAAAGCCCCACTCTCTAAAAGCCCTAATCTTACCGGTTACGTCCACCGTCTCCACACCACTAACAGCGCCACTTTATTTTTCCAACACGAATCTGCTCCTCCATTCTCATCCTCTCTTATTTGTCATTTTTCTCTCAAGAAGAACTTGGTTGCTTGATCGTTACCCTTTAATCGACGATCAACTGATATGGATTCACCAAGGTTCCCCTTTAATCTTTATATTTGGGATCGCTTTTCTATTAGAAATCCTACTGAAAACCCTAGCCCCAGCCTGCTAACTGCTGCTGGTACCAGCATCCACCGCTTTCACCATCACCGGAAAACCACATAACCATCTATGTTCCTCTTTTGATTTACATAATCTTTTGATTTACAAAAGTAAATGAAACAAACTTCTTTAACATTTGAACATAAGTTGTTTGATGTAATTACTCAAAGAGTTGTTTGTTTATATTTTTTGTTTTTAACATGGATAATAACGACTCTTGAAAGAAGTAAGTTTTTTCTATCTTTACTGCAAACTCCAATCATGATAATCTCCTTCCAAAATGCTCTTGATGTCTATAATTTGTTGATTTGAAGCAGAGAATGGCAAATGTCTTTAGTGAAGTAGCAACGATGATGAATCAAAGTATTTTAATTGTTTGTTGATTCTAAATGCCAAAATATGTTTGATCTTAGTACAGGTTAGTCATATGCATGGAAATATTATACCATTTATGTTGCCTCAAGCTCTTATTCATTTGATAACCTACCTCAAGTTGTGATGAACTAAATATGGGTCAATAGTTATAAGTACGGATTTTCACCCTGTCTTCTAAGAAATCTATTTTTACTTAGGGTGCGACAAGGTAACCCTTTAATATTTATATTTTCTTTTTTTACAGCCTAATAGGTCTATGAATTCGGCCAAGCTCTCCGTGCTTCTCAACCTGATCTTGTTTCCGTGTTTTTTCAACTTAATAGGTGTATGAATAAAAGCTAAAGGGATGTAATCAAGATATGATAATATGATATTTTGGATTTGGTTATTTAGTGCTCAGTAAGTTTGATTTCTATATTATTAACTCCCTTTTGTTCATACATGGCAGTTAGTAGAAGATTGAAAATAAAAGCAGGGGATTTATAGTGTAAAGATATCAACATATGAATTATTCATCGATTCATTCCATTCCAGTTCTGGAGATCCAAGGGGTGAAAACATCATTTCATTTGACTTCTATGATATATTTTACGGTATGTTTTTACTTTGTTTGCAGCTCAAAACTATCTGAAAAAGTGGCTATATGGGGATGATCAAATAGCATCTACCATGCTGTCAAATTCAGTGTACTTTGACCAAAAACCATGTTATCAAATGCAAGAATAACCAATGTATGTTTTTCCAGTTTTAGTTTAATTTTGAATATGATATAATGTTTTTGGTAGAGAGTGCTTGGATGGGTTTTTAGAAAAAATTTATTTCATTTAAAGAGTTAAACTTATAATGATTTTATATGAAATATATTCATTGATCACAATAAAGCAAGATAAAATTACCAAGCACTTTAACATCATATTTTTGAGATATAACATCAGGTGGAAGGTTTATATTTGTTCATTAAGGAAATCTCCCTTCTAGGTCTCAAGCCAACACGTGGGTTGTACGTCCAGCTGTTGCATTTATCTATTTTGTTCAATGTATGCTCAACTCTTATGTTTTTTTTTCTTGTGAGAAAGGCAAAAATATCTTTTAATGGTTGGTAAGGTTTTCTAGCTTGAATTGTCACGAGAATAGAAATTTTGAAGGTTTACACTAAATGGTTATAGGGGAACATACATTGCACACCCCTTTTTGATTTACTATTTTTTTTCTTTAATTGATGATTACTCAATGCGTTTAATGATCAAGAAATTTTAATTTTCTTATTTGTTTTGGCTTTGTTGTCATAGATTTACTTTATTTTTTATTATATTCTAATTTATTTTTCTTATATTTTATATAGGAACCAAAAGATTTGATGGCGGGATTTAGTCGAATGGCAGCTTATAAATTTCATTGTCTTATACTTATACTTATGATTAATATTATTTATTTATATCTAATAAATTGTTTTCTTAACTATTGTACATGTCAAATGTTGTATGCAGAAAATCGTATTAATGTAGTATTATATTTGGGACTATTAACTATTGTATATTAAATGATTTTCATGTTAAGGTTGGAAACAAATTTTAACCAAAAGAAAATTAACTTTATATGTTAATTACTCTAAAGAATTTGTCTGAGTTTTAATAGACTTCTTAAGAAAATACATGAAAACATTTGAATAAAAAATGAACTGCTCCCACCAATGTGAATCATGATAATGTTTTTGGCACATACTTTTTAAACAATTTTTTCACCTTTTTTTTAATAATATTAGTGTGGTTATAATTTAACAATAATTATGTTGATTTTTTAATATTAATAAAATTCACCAAGATATGGTATAAAATAATTTTTCTAAATTTACTTGTGGGGACAGTTTTAATGTTTACCGAGAATATTACATAAATAAAATTCATCAAAATAATTGATCGTCTCAAGAAACTAAGTTATGAAAGAATTTATTCGTAACCCGTCGTTTGGCACGGGTAAACGGCTAATATATATATATATATATATATATATATATATATATATATATATATATATATATATATATATATATAGAGAGAGAGAGAGAGAGAGAGACTAACATGCTTAGATATTTATAAATAACAAGTATTTTTACATCTAGCATCAATAAGTGAGTCCTTAATATGAAAATATCAATTTTTCTAGTTTTTGACTTTTAACGTCACAACGGTAAATAGTGAAATATAACTATGTAAAACTTATTTTTACCTTTTTGTGATATTTAAGTCAAGTTAACTTTATATGTTTTAAACAACATATTTTTGGTCAAAACCCACAAAAATAGTACCATAACCTAGTTATGACCAATTTTGCTACCATTTTTGCTAGAAAATCCACTTTTACATAAAATTATAGATTTTTAAGTTTTTTTTTTGTAAAACTCAATCTTTGGTAATTTTAACTAGTTTCAAGCGTTATGTTCCAAATAACATATTTTGGTTTATATCCCACAAAAATGGTGTAATAACTTGGTTATAACCATTTTTGCTAGAAAAGTCATATTAGGTTCATAAAAACCCTAATTTTTATAGTTTTGTGTTTATAATTTTTTCTTAAGAACATATAGCATGTTTATACTTGTTTTTCATAGTTTTGTATTTTAAACCAACATTTACATCTAGATGTTCATAATGCTAGGTAATAACATTATTTCATTTATTTAGCACATTTACACATCACATAAGTAAGCATGCATAACAACTTATATATTTACACAAGTTTACTTGTATTCTCCCCCTAAAATATGGAAAAATCGAAAATGAAGGGTATAAACTCACCTTATGTGTGTTTTCTTGGTGGATGAAATCTTGTAGATGGAAAGATTCAAGTTAAGAACACTTGAAGATTTGAAGATCCTATGAATAGTAACACATAACAACGTGTATAAATGGATTGAAACTAGTTTATAAGTGTGTAGAATCACTAGATTACGAAGGAAATACTTACCAAAAACTCAAGAACTAACTTGGAAGAAATTACGTATGGAAGTTGAGAGCTTTTCTTGGAGAAGAAGAACAAAAATGAAGAAAATGGTGGTGGTAAAAGGCCTCTTGGCCGCAATTAAAAGAGAAAGGGGGTAGAGGGGTGGGAGTGGGTAGGGGGTATGAGGGGGTGGTATGGGGGCATAGATTAGACAAATGGTAAACTACTCTAGGGTTTTAGTGGTTGGTTATTTAAGATGGAAGTGCAAGCTTAGTACCTAGTGACTTTTTATAAAAAAAAAAAAAGTCAAACCTTTATAAACTTTTGGTATTTTATAAAAATGAAGGTGTTTTTATAAAATAAATAAGGTATAAGGGATGTATAAAATATTTAATTTGAATTATAAAAATTCAAATTATTATAACAAACATTATTATCAAAATAGTAATACGTTACATGAAAGTTAGGTTGAAATTTCTAAGTTTGTTTCGTTAAAAATTTGGTGTTTAACCGGGTATAGACTTTGTCATATTTGGTGACGAATTCACAAAAAAGTTGTGTTTGTAGCCTTTTCTATGAATTTGCCACGTAGTGTTAGGTGTAACATCCCAATTTTCGAGGCCAAAAATTTCATTTTAAATAAATACTTCACAACATAGTTTACCAAAACATTACCAAGGTCATGTCATTTTATAAACTATAACAGCGTGTTCGAAAACCATCTCAACATAAGTAATATAAATCAGAGTACAATCCCAGAAAGTCAATGCGGAAACCATATGTGTGTGTGTGATGCGCTGCTACACCGCCGGCTCATTCCCCTTAGACGAAGAGGTACCTGAAACCAAAACTGAAACTGTAAGCACAAAGCTTAGTGAGTTCCCCCATCATACCACATACCAATAAACATACATATTGCCGGGCGATTCTGGGGTGCCCGACCTACCCATGTCAAGCCATTCTGGGGTGCTGACCTACCTATGTCAAGCTATTTTGGGGTGCTGACCTACCCATGTCAGGCTATTCGGGGGTGCCGACCTACCCTTCGGTCTATCTCAACCGAACACGGGGACTATTTCACCCCCTACCGCTAGCATATAATATCATATCATAATCATGATGTCAGACATATCCGGGGTGTCCGACCTACCCGTTGGTCCTAGCGACTGAATCGGGGACTAGTCCCCTCCTACTGATACTATCTCACATAACATAGCATACTAGCATACATACGTATCAAGCAATAGCAAACCAGACAATTATCACAAAGACAATCATCCCAACTTAAACAACTACTAGTGGGCCGGCCTTGGTGCCTTAGACCCACTTCTACTGGAAGGTAACTCACCTCGATGTCGTGCAGTGTCTGAACCGTCCTCGGCGTGTAAATCGACTCCCCTCAACTCCTCAATCCCTACACGACAACCCTTCTAAGTTATCAACTCGAATACGCAACCCCAACCAGGGTAAACCCGATTCAGTCAAAGTCAACTTGGTCAAAGTCAACATCCAGTTGACCTGACTCGCCGAGTTGGTCTTCCAACTCATCGAGTCCATACTCCTCTACCCAAACCAATCCCTGACTCTACTCGTCGAGTCTAGCAAGAACTCGACGGGTTCTCCTACAATCATACCATCGAGACCATCTTCATCTGACTAGCCGAGTTCATCCTTGAACTCGTCGAGTTCATCTCCCTCATAAGAATGTGTCCAGTCTATGACTCGTCGAGTTGAATGAACAGCTCGTCGAGTCCATATTCAAAGATTGGGAGATTGCCTTGGACTCGCCGAGTTTGCTTAAACACTCGTCAAGTCCCATGACTCCCAGGACCCTTAAGAGCCTAAAAAACTGAGGGGCTTTCCACCCTATCATCTGGTCCATCAACAGAAAGAATTTGGTGGTCATTACACCCTGACTCACCGAGTCCCAAGAACGACTCGCCGAGTCCAACCTTGACCATCACTATACAGTCGATTTAAATGGGTCTTAACACACCAAAACCATAGACTTGGCCTCCTAATGTCCATTTTACACGTAAAGTTCCAAGCTTGGTGCACATGCATGGGGTCTTTGGCTCAAAAAGCCATAAAAGATGTTCTACTAGATGCATGGGGTCTCATGTCCATAGAGTTGGCACCTTTATGCCATGAGACCCCTCCAATGACCCAGATCTGAAGTCAAAACTCCATATAATCCTTCATAAATCCGAAAATGGCTTAGAAAGCCCTAAATATACTCAAAATCCAAGCCCTGAGGATGAATAAACACATGGAAGACCAAGACAAGGGCATTTTACCTTGAATGGGCTGGAAATGGACCAAAATCATTGGTTCTCCAAGCCCCAACTCGACTCTCAAGCTTCTTTCCTCTTCTCAAGCTTCACAATCCACCAAAATGCACCAAAATGGCCTTAGAACACTCACACATGGCTAGGGTTTCGAGATAATGCTTTATGGGAGTAATATTGAATATGGAGGCTGAGATAAGTTGTTTAAATAGGATGCAAACCCTCAAATTTAGGGTTTCACCCAAACAGCACCTACTCGCCGAGTCCGTCTCCCGACTCGTCGAGTAGGTCACTTAAACTCCCGCGGATCACGACTCTACTCGATGAGTTGGGCCACCAACTCGTCGAGTCCCAGAGAAAAACATAAGAAATACTTGAAAGGAAAGCATACCAGGGATCGGGTGTTACAAATCTCCCCCACTCATTTTAGACTTCGTCCTCGAAGTCTGCTACTTGGTCCTGAAAAAGCTTGGGGTAATGCTCCATCATCTCGTCCTCCGGCTCCCAGGTCCATTCCGAGCCCTTGCGGTGCTGCCATTGCACCTTTACCAGCTCCACTCTCTTGTTCCTCAGATCCCTTGACTTCCTGTCAAGGATCGCCACTGGACGCTCGATGTAATTCAGGCTGTCATCAACCTGAATATCCTCTAAAGGCACCACTGCCGATTCGTCTACCAGACAGTTCCGCAACTGGGAGACGTGAAAGGTGCTATGAATCTGACTGAGTTCGGCTGGCAGATCCAGCCTATATGCCACCTTGCCCACCCGGGCTATAATCCTGAAGGGTCCAATATACCTGGGGCCCAGCTTTCCCCGCTTCCTGAATCGTATGACGCCTTTCCAAGGCGACACCTTCAGGAGCACCATATCCCCGACCCTGAACTCCAGGTCCGTTCAGCGCTTGTCGGCATAACTTTTCTGCCGACTCTGAGCAGTTTGAAGCCTGCTCCACACCTGCTGGATCCTCTCTATAGTCTTAAGTACCATCTCGGTACTTCCCATGACCCTCTGATCAACCTCACCCTAGCATATCGGGGTCCTGCACTTCCTCCCATACAACATCTCGAAAGGAGGACGGTCGATACTCGCGTGATAGCTATTATTATAGGAGAACTCCGCCAACGGAAGGTAAGTATCCCAACTACCTCCAAAGTCTAAAACACATGCCCGCAGCATATCCTCCAAAGTCTGGATGGTCCGCTCGCTCTGACCATCCGTCTGCGGGTGGAAGGCGGTGCTAAAGTGCAGACGAGTACCCAGCTCGTCATGAAACTTCTTTCAAAACTTGGAAGTGAACCGCACATCCCTGTCGGAAATCATTGAAACTGGCACCCCGTGCCGCGCCACTAACTCCCTGATATAGATGTTGGCTAACTTCTCGACCGAAATTCTCTCCTGAATCGGAATGAAATGGACGCTCTTGGTCAATCGATCAACGATGACCTAAATCGAATCGACCCCTCGCGCGGTCCTGGGAAGCTTCGTGATAAAATCCATAGTAATATCCTCCCATTTCCACAGTGGGATCTCCAACGGCTGGACCTTGTCGTGAGGTCTCTAGTGCTCACCCTTGACCTTCCTGCAGGTCAGGCACGTCTCCACGAACAAGGCTACATCCCTCTTCATACAGGGCCACCAATAGTCAAGACGAATATCCCTGTACATCTTCGTCGCCCCGGGATGGATAGAGAACCTGGATTTGTGTGCCTCCTCCATCAATACCTGGCACACACCTCCATGATACGGGACCCACACCCTACGGTGAAGAGTCAACAATCCCCGGCTATCATAGTCGAAGGAGGAAACCTGACCCACAATTCGCTTGCTCTTCCGATGTTCCTCCTTCACGGCCTCCTGTTGGGCCTCCCGAATCTGCTCCAACAGCGGGGTCACAACTGTCATCCTCATACAGATGTCCCTGATCGGCACTGCCTTGCGGCTAAGCACGTCAGCCACGACATTGGCCTTCCCCGGGTGGTAGAGGATCTCACAATCATAATCCTTTACCACATCAAGCCACCGACGCTGCCTCATATTCAGATTTGACTGGTCCATGAGATACCTCAGGCTCTTGTGGTCCGTGTAAATGGTACAACGAACCCCATAGAGGTAATGGCGCGAAATCTTGAGGGCGAAAAGAACAGCCCCCAGCTCCAAATCATGCGTCGGATAATTCGCCTCGTGAGGCTTCAGTTGCCTCGAAGCGTAGGCAATAACATGCCCTCTCTGCATCAATACCGCGCCCAAACCTGAGATGGACGCATCGCAATATACTACAAAATCCTCCATGCCCTCCGGCAGGGCTAAGATTGGCGCCTCACACAATCTCTGTCTCAACGTCTCAAACGCGGCCTGCTGCTCAGGCCCCCAGTGAAAAACCACGGCTTTCCTTGTCAACCGGATCAGGGGCTCGGCTATCTTGGAGAAATTCTGAATGAATCTCCGATAGTAGCCCGCCAGTCCCAGAACGCTTCGAATCTCAGATGGAGACCTCGGAACCTCCCATCTCATCACGACCTCCACCTTGGCCGGGTCAACCAAAATCTCGTTCTTGTTGACAAGGTGCCCAAGAAACTGCACCTCGTGCAACCAGAACTCACACTTGGACAACTTAGCATACAAGCTCTCCCTCCTCAATGTACCCAGAACCTCCTGCAAGTGCTCCTCATGTTGCTCTCGCGTTTTGGAATAAACCAAGATGTCATCGATTAAAACTATCACAGACTGATCCAACATCGGTCCACACATGCGGTTCATGAGATCCATGAACGCAGCAGGAGCATTGGTGAGCCGGAAGGGCATCACCACAACTCATAGTGACCATAACGCGTCTGAAAGGCAGTCTTCTGCACATCCTCCTCTCTGACCCTCATCTGATGATAACCTGAACGCAAATCAATCTTGGAGAACCAAGATGCTCCATGTAGCTGGTCAAAGAGGTCATCAATCCTCGGGAGTGGGTAACGGTTCTTCACCGTTACCTTATTCAGCTCCCGATAATCTATACACATCCGATGCGGCCCGTCTTTCTTCTTCACAAATAAAATCGGGGCTCCCCAGGGTGAACTGCTCGGTCTGATGCATCCCTTGTCTAACAGCTCCTGCAGTTGTGTAGACAGCTCCTGCATCTCAGGAGGAGCCAACCGATACGGTGCCTTGGCTATCGGAGCCGCACCAGGGACTAGGTCGATCCTGAACTCCACCTGTCGCTCCGGAGGTATCCCAGGCAGCTCCTCTGGGAATACATCCGCGAACTCTCGCACTACTGGTACATCTCCCACCATCGTCTTACCCGCCTCCCGGGTATCCATAACATAGGCAACATATCCGGCGCAACCCTGCTGAAGGTAGCGCCTAGCTCTCGCCGCTGAACACAAAGTTGGTCCTCGTTGTGGCCTCTCGCCCTGAATCACCAGCTCTCCCCCACTTGGGGTTCTGATCCACACCAACTGCTGCGCGCAGTCGATCACCGCCCCATTGGGGCTTAGCCAATCCATACCAATAATGACCTTGTTCCCCCGCAAAGATATGGGAACCAAGTCTACCAGATAACGCTCCTCGAACAACCTCAAAACACAATCTCTGTAAACCTCTGATAGTAGCATTGACCGGTCGTCCGCAATCTCGACCTCTAGAGGGCAATCCAACATGCCCGAGGAATCAGGAAACTTCTTGCTAAGCGCAAGAGAGACAAACGATCGGGTAGCATCCGAATCAAACAACACCTGAACTGGGATATCGTTCACATGGAACGATCCTAAACAGAGCATACACATCACATATCAAAATCACAGTGACATAACATAAAAGATTAGAGAGAAGAAATCATACCCGTCACCACATCGGGTGCGGCGCGTGCCTCCTCGGCTGTCAACTGAAACGCTCGGCTCCGCACCACTGGAGCCTCTGCCTTGACCTTCCGGCCATCCACAACTCGTGCTGTCGCTGGAGTAGGCGCCACCACTGGCGCTGCTGCTGATACTGCTGACAATCTAGGGCAGTTGGCCTTCTTATGGCCCCTCTGATCGCAGTGGAAGCAAATCAGGTCTGATGTCTGAACCGTGGGGGCGGGGGCAGTACAATCCCTTCCAAAGTGCCCCGTCTTGTCGCACTTGTAGCAGCCCGACGATCCTGCCCTACAAGCTCCCTCATGCGGCCTGCCGCATTTCCTGCAGCGGCTCTGGCCCGACTGGCCCTTCGACCTAACGTCGGATCCCTTGGGTTTCTTCCCTGAAACCCCCGTAACGTGCTCAATCTCTGCCTTCCTCTTCGTTAGGTGCTCCAAATCGATATCCCTCTCCCGCGCCCTGGCAATCATGGACTCCAGGGTCGGACAAGCTGAATAGCTGACATGCTCCCGGATATCAGCCCTCAACATATCATGGTAGCGGGTCTTCCGCATCTCTTCGTCCCCCGTATACTGAGGTACCAACAGGGCCCTCTCCCTGAACATGGCAGTGATCTCCGCCACTGACTCCGTAGTATGTCTCATATCCAGAAACTCCCTAGCCAGCTGCTAAAGCTCCACAGCTGGAGCAAACTCAGCCCTGAACTTGGTCACAATATCTGACCAAGTCATATCCTCAATGGCTGGGGCTCCCAACGAGTCACCAACTGACTTCCACCAATCCCTAGCTCTATCCTTCAAACATCCCGCAGCAAAGCGGACCTTCTACCCCTCCGGGCAGAAGCTCGTCAACTGCGCAGACTCGATGTTCGTGATCCATCTCGTGGCTGCAATGGGGTCCTTCGCCCAATGAAAGTCTGGCGCACCACTCCCTCGAAAGTCCTTAAAGGACAGTGTGCGGGTACCCGACTGGCTGGACGCCAAGTCACTCCTGAATGCTCGGAGGCGATCCTCCATCAACTCAACAATCCCTTCCTTGATCGACTCAAAAATAATCGGGGTCGCCTCAAGGATGCCTCTCGTGATCTCAGACGCGATGAACTCGCGTAACCCGTCATCGACCTGCTCGGACCCTCCTCCCGAGCCTGATCCTGATCCTGATCTAGATCCTGAACCTCCTGCTCCATGTCGTGTGACCACCATACTGAAAAATAAACATCTAAAGGTCAGGATCATACATACTCCCGAGAGGTCTCACACACTCTCCCAGTTTCCTGGTTCCATCTCGACCCTCCTTGACTCGAGTACGGATCTGTCACACCCCCAAACCGGAACGGCGGAAACGTTTGGGGGTGGTTGACGTCATGCGTAGTATCACAACAATTGTATAGCAAGCATAGTAAACGCAACCAAACATTGAATACAAATATGAAAAATGTTTACATCGGTTTGAACTTGTTTTAAATACATCAAAAGTATGTGAAATATAGAAAACACGACTCTATTGCTCCGGCTCCTCTAAATCCAAGAAGTACCTGTCCACTGATTCCCTGAGAATACAAGCAGCTTGAAAGAATATCAACATAAAGCTGGTGAGTTCACAAGCATTTAGTTTTGGCAGAAAAATGTTCTTTGAATCCCTTTGAAAATTGTTCATCAAGAAAATCCTATATTTTCTTATGAAAAGCGTGTTTGAAAATCCATTCCTTCCATGACTTCCAGGTTCATACATGATATGTACAATCCATGGTGTCGTGGAATGAATATGAATATCCGTTGATTACTTGTTAAACGATCCGTTTATGAAAAGCCGAGTTATCCCGGGAAAATCCTATATTTCCCTAAAAGTTGATGGTTGGTTATCCATTCTAAACTGAGGTGTACAAGTATCTACCATACTTATATCGATATACGTAGTTTTCCTTTAAAAACCCTGGTTACTCCCAGTGAGGTATATTAGTCCTATTAAATAAATAAAACTAATAAAATAAAAGAAAACGTGTTGAACTAAATCCTGAAGGTACTGTTAATACCCTACAGTAATCAAATCGGTTATTACTTTGAGGTTATTTCACTTGATTCATTATTACAAAAGTAAATCCTTGTTATCTAGATTGTGAGTTTCATGACCATAACTGACTGGATATGGCCCGCAACGGCCGATATCCTTAATGACTTTGTCACCCGTAGACTGCCGGTCCGACTGTAGCTAGCAGCAAGGTGCGGGATTGTCAGTCCCGTATAGATCTATACACAACAGTAACGCTCTCCCTTCAAGAGACTCTAGTCACAAGTGCTAGTCCTACACTCTGATTCTGTGGGAGTGTTACCAAGGACGTGTCTCCAACTTAGACTAACAAATTTACAAGTAATAATATAAAAAAATCCTTTTATGATTAACATGAATCCTTTATAGAATGATACATTTTAATACATGATTCATAAGTTCATTGCTCTAGTTTTGAAAACTGTTTCTGCGAGTTGATTTCTTAATCGTTTGGTAAAACTGTTTTTCGTGTTTAAAAGCATACTGAAAATATAATTATCTTATACAAAATAATATACTTTGATCACAAGTTTCCTTGTACTTTTGCTTGTATTCCTCCCCTGAAAACATGAAAAACTCGGAAAAAGAGTAGAGGTATGAACTCACCTGTAGTGAGTGGTTCTGACATGTGGTTGGAAGAGGAGTGCAGAGTGTCAGGTGTAACCTTGAGCACACAATGATCCTAATTGACACATATAGACATGTATGTGTATGAATTTAGTGTATAGACGACTAAATAAGAAGGGTAACACCCTTATTGGCTAGGAAACTCAAAGATTTATGGGATAGAATCACATATGATTGCATAACTAGGGTATATGGCCACCCTATAGAGTTTACGGTCAAAGAGGTATGACCATTTGAGTTCACGGTCCAAGTGTTCACGGTCTTAGGTGTTTACGGTCTTAGGGTTTACGGTCATGGAGTTCACGGTCCATGGGTTTACGGCCCATGAGTTTACGGTCATTGAAGGGTGTACGGTCTAAGGAGATTCAACCGTAAACTCATCAATCTTGCACAAATGATGGTTTTCAAGGGCTTCATTCAAAGGCATCGGATTCTAGGGACCATGCTTAGCCTTAGGAAGGGTAAAGGCTATAAGACCACCCTTTATAAGGGTTTACGGTCTATGAAGATTCATAGGACCGTAAACTCTTTTGTTCCAGCAAAGAGTGATGATCTTAAGTCCAAAATAAAGGATTTTAACTCGATTCATGAAGGGGAAGATGATACTTACGGTTTTTGAAGGCAAAGAAGGTGTTTCCGGTCCAAAACACAACCGTGTTCTTGAGGATCTTTGAAGATAACTTGAAGATCTTGGAGGAAACGCGATGAAGGTAAAGAGAGAGTAGAGAGAGAAAGCCTTTGAAGTGTTTAAAGTGTGAAATGAAGGCCCAATACTCTATATATAGGGTAGAGTTCTCAGTCAAAAGGGGGTCCACCTGACCGTTAACAGGTTTACGGTCTACACGAGTTTACGGTCGTAAACTCGTCCTGACCGTGAACTCGGTGATTTTTGAGTGAAGGTTCGAGTTTTTCGCGATTCTGGTTCAATCCGACTCGTATAAAATAAATATTATTTATTTAAAACGTAAAGTCTTTCTCAAACTAAGAAATTTGATGGAATTTAATAAAACCCAAATTTTATTAACGGAAACTGGGTAAGGATAACGGAAAAAAAGTTTCGGGTTGTCACATCATCCCCCCGTTAGAGGGAATTTCGTCCCGAAATTCGAATATAGAATACAAATCATGAATTAGGAAAGAGATGTGGATACTTCTGTTTCATCTGATATTCGCGCTCCCAAGTGAATTCAGGTCCCCGCTTGGCAGTCCAGCGAACCTTCACTATCGGGATGCGACTTTGTTTCGTTCGTTTGATTTCTCTATCCATGATTTCGACCGGTTCTTCCACAAAGTTTAGGCTCTCGTTGATCTCAATCTCATCGAGAGGGTCCATAAGGGTTTCGTCAGATAAGCATTTCTTAAGATTTGAAACGTGGAAGACAGGATGAATGTTGCTAAGTTCTCGGGGTAGACGAAGTTTGTAGGCTACAGGACCGATCCTAGCGAGGATCTTGAAGGGTCCTATGTATCTTGGATTTAGCTTTCCACGCTTTCCAAAGCGTATCATGTCTTTCCAGGGTGAGACCTTTAGCAGGACACGGTCTCCAACCTGGAACTCCAAGGGTTTTCGTCATTTATCGGCGTAGCTCTTTTGTCTATCTCGTGAGGCCTTCAGTCGTTCTCGGACTTGTATGATCTTTTCTGTGGTTTCGCGGATGATTTCTGGACCAGTGAGAGTGCTGTCAGGGACTTGCCTCTTGGCTAGTTGCGTGTCGCCCACCTCAGCCCAGCACATAGGGGATCTGCACTTGCGGCCATAGAGGGCTTCGAAAGGCGCAGCCTTGATGCTGGTATGGTAACTGTTGTTGTAGGAAAACTCGACCAAGGGCAAATGGGTGTCCCATTATTTTCCGAAGTCAATGATACATGCTCTCAACATGTCTTCCAAGGTCTGGATGGTTCTCTCACTCTGCCCATCTGTCTGAGGATGGTAAGTTGTGCTCATATCCAGCTTAGTTCCAAGAGCTTTCTGCAGGGACTGCCAAAATCTCGAGGTAAACCGGCTATCTCGATCGGAGATAATGGACATAGGCACACCGTGCAGTCGGACTATCTCTTGGATGTAGATTTGCGTTAGTCTCTCCATTTTGAAAGTTTCTTTGATTGGTAGGAAGTGAGTGGATTTTGTCAATCGATCGACTATTACCCAGATGGTGTCGTACCCACTCGGAGATTTGGGTAATTTGGTGATAAAATCCATAGTAATCCTTTCCCACTTCCACTCAGGTATATCCGGCTGGTGGAGTAGACCTGAGGGCTTCTGATATTCGACCTTCACCTTGGCGCAAGTCAGACACTTGCTCACAAAGGTAGCGATTTCCGCTTTCATGTTTGGCCACCAATACAACTTCTTGAGATCGAGGTACATCTTATCCGAACCTAAATGGATGGAGTATCTGGTCTTGTGAGCTTCGTTCATGACAACCTCTCTGTAACCACCGAATTTTGGGGTCCAGATCCGATCCATGAAATAATAGACTCCGTCTCCCTTGATCTCTAGGTGCTTTTCCATTCCTCTCAAGGTTTCACCCGGCATGTTCTCTGGTTTTAAGGCTTCCAGCTGAGCCTCCTTGATTTGTGCGGATAAATGGGAATGGATAGTCATGGTCAGTGCCTTCACTCTACGACTTGAGTACTCCTTCCGGCTGAGGGCATCTACCACCACATTGGCCTTGCCGGGATGGTAGCGTATTTCGCACTCGTAATCGCTGAGTAGCTCAACCCATCGCCATTATCTCATGTTCAATTCCTTCTGGTCGAAAATATGATGTAGGCTTTTATGGTCAGTGAAGATAGTGCACTTGGTTCCATAAAGGTAGTGTCTCCAGATCTTTAATGCAAAGACCACTGCTCCCAATTCTAGATCGTGAGTTGTGTAATTTACCTCGTGTGTTTTCAACTGTCTTGAGGCATAGGCGATAACCTTTCCTGGTTGCATGAGCACACAGCCTAGGCCCTGATTGGATGCATCACAATAGACAACGAAGTCTTCCTTCCCTTCGGGCAGGGACAAGATAGGTGCGCTGCACAGGGCCTGCTTCAACGTTTGAAATGCAGTGTCTTGCTTGACTCCCCAACTAAAGGTTACACCTTTCTGTGCCAGGGTAGTTAAAGGCTTAGCGATTCTGGAGAAGTTCTGGATGAACCTGCGATAATAGCCCGCGAGACCCAAGAATTGCCGGATTTTTGTAGGTGTCTTTGGTGCAGACCAATTCTCAATCGCATTGAATTTGGAAGGGTCCACGTGTATGCCTTCCTCACTAACCACGTGACCGAGTAAAGTTACCTTCCTTATCCAGAACTCACACTTTGAAAATTTCGCATATAGCTTCTCCGCCCTTAATGTTTCCAGCACCTGCCTCAAGTGCTGTTTATGATCATCCTCGCTTCGCGAATAGACAAGTATGTCGTCGATGAACATGATCACGAACTTGTCTAAGAAAGGGCGGCACACCCGATTCATCAGGTCCATGAATACTGTCGGTGCGTTGGTCAGACCAAAGGGCATTACTACAAACTCGTAGTGTCCATAGCGAGTTCGGAATGCTGTTTTGGGCACATCATTCTCGTGAACCCGCAACTGATGGTACCCTGATCTTAGATCTATCTTTGAAAAGTAACTGGCTCCCTGAAGTTGGTCGAAGAGATCGTCGATTCTGGGTAAGCGATAACGGTTTTTGACAGTGAGCTTGTTCAGTTCTCGATAATCAATACACATCCGAGAGGATCCATCCTTCTTTTTCACGAACAAGATCGGGGCTCCCCAGGGTGAGGAACTTGGTCTGATGAATCCTTTGCTGAGCAGCTCATTGAGCTGACTGGATAACTCCTGCATTTCTGTTGGCGCTAAACGGTATGGGGATTTAGCTACAGGAGTAGCTCCGGGGGTTAAGTCAATACGAAACTCGACTTGACGTTCGGGAGGAATTACCGGAAGCTCTTCGGGAAAGACATATGGAAAGTTGCAGACTTCAGGGATGCTCTCGAGGTCTTGAACTTCCTGCTTCTCATTAATGACATGGGCTAGGAATGCATGACACTCCTTTCGCAAAAGTTTCTGGGCTTTGATGCACGAAATGATGCGGAGGTTTGAACTGAGTTTATCGCCATAAATCATGAGGGTTTCCCCAGAGGAAAGATTGAGACGGATAGCTTTTTCGAAGCAAAGAATATCAGCACGATTGGGGCTCAACCAATCCATACCGATAATGACATCAAAACTCTTAATCGATACAGGCATAAGATCGATGGGAAAGGAATGATTGCCTAGGGTAAGAGTACAACCTATGAATATGTCGTTCGTGCTCTATTTCTTTCCGTTAGCCATCTCAACGGTGAATGTTTCGGTTAAAGGTTGGGATTTACATTTGATCAGATGTTTGAATGCATGACTAACAAAACTCCTTTCCGCACCAGAATCGAAAAGAATGCATGCATAAGAGTTGTCAAGGAGGAACGTACCCGTAACCACGGTAGGATCAGCGACCGCTTCCTCCTGGCCCATCGCCAGCACCCTTCCTGCGTTGCCACCTGTTGTTGCCTTGGAACAATCTCTCTTGAAGTGCCCAACCTCTCCACAGCCATAACAGGCTTGACCAGCACCAGCTCCAGGAGCCTGATTGGTTGGTTGGACTGGTCCCTTGCAGAATTGAGTTGTGTGTCCCTTCTTGCCACAGCTGGTGCACGACATCTCCCGGCACTATCCCTGATGATGGTAGTTGCACTTGTTGCACAGAGGTAGTTTCCCAGATTAGCGACTGGGGTTCGTTGGAGTAACGGGGACTGCAGCAGGAGTAGTAGCAGCATGGACTGCCACTGTTTGTTGTTTCTTGGAGGGCTCCTGAGAAGACTGGCCCTTGTGTTTGTTCCAAAATTTCTTCTTCTTCTTACCAATCTCCTTTTGTGGCTCGGCGACTGTTGATGCCTCATCCATATCGACTCCATGATCGATCAGAGTATGCGCCAGATCCTTGGCGCTTTCAAATGTAGTTGGTCTAGCAGCCAAGACATTTCCTTTGGTTGGTTGTGTTAGTCCCCAAATGTACCTCTCGGTTTTCTTGCTTTCCGGGGTGACCATTCCCGGACAGAGGAGAGCCAGATCACAGAATCTAGCGGTATAGGTGGCGATGTCAGAACCCTTCATCTTCAAGTTCCAAAGTTCGTGCTCCAACTTTTGCACCTCGCACCTCGGGCAGTATTCCGCAAGCATGAGTTCCTTCAGTCTTTCCCAACCCATGGCATTAGCCACTGGCAGGGTTAGGGTTTTGACTTGACCATTCCACCAGGTCAAAGCTCTGTCGGTGAAGGTTCATGCGGTGAACTTCACCTTGTTGGCTTCGGAACAGGCGCAAATTTCGAAGATGGATTCGATCTTCTCGAACCATCGAGTCAGGGCGATAACACCTCCATTTCCGTCGAAGGACTTGGGTTTCGCGGTCATGAAGTCCTTGTAAGAACACTCCTTTTGATATCCCTAACTTCCGTCTTGTCGTTGGAGGTCGGTTCCACCTCCAGCCCCTCTAGAGTTCACTTGTGCCATTGCTGCAGTCACGGCGGCTGTAACTGCTGCCTGGAACATCACGGGGTCGAACTGAGGGGGTGGTGGTGGTGGTGTGTTGTCGTTCCTTCTGATGGGTCTTTGTCGGGGAGGCATCTTGTTCTAGAAACAACCAAGAAGAAGAGGATGGTAAGTCCTCAAGATATATGAAACAGGATATATCTCATCCTGATAATAAAGAGAATGTTCTACCATGTGATAAACACAGAAATGTTACTAATGCGAGAAAGTTATCGCTTAAGAAAGAAGAGGTAGCAACACTTGGAATGAATCTATATACGGAATTTGGCTCTAGCTAAAATACTCCTATAGTATTTTATGTTGAATTTTTTTGTATTTGGTAAGTTTTAGGCTTGCTGTAACACCAAAGTCACTCCCAAGCACACGTTGGTCATGTCTCGAATGAATATAGTTGATCAGGCTATATTGACCCTAGACATGATTACATAACTGCCTAGGTTTAACCGCAGTGTCCCAACATCCAAATACTTTTGTTTTGTTCTACTTATAATACTGACTCCGGTACCTAGGTATACTTGTATACTTTTTATAAAAATACTTATATTTTTTAAAGTATACTTTTAGTTTAGAGCACTTAGGCCCCTTAGTGTTTATAGTTGTATACCATGTAAGGTTCGGCATACTTAGTTCACTATAAACAATGGCTCTGATACCAATCTGTCACACCCCCAAACCGGAACGGCGGAAACGTTCGGGGGTGGTTGACGTCATGTGTAGTATCACAACAATTGTATAGCAAGCATGATGTCACAACTAGGAATTCTGATGCTTTGTAAACAATTAACAAGGATAACATTGT
Source organism: Lactuca virosa (assembly GCF_052849685.1). NCBI lineage: Eukaryota > Viridiplantae > Streptophyta > Magnoliopsida > Asterales > Asteraceae > Lactuca > Lactuca virosa. Next base: position 138,834,088 of record NC_136430.1, read on the forward strand.
AACTAAAACTTGAAAGCATGTATGATGCTTATTCAATGACAACAAAATTCCATCAAATACTCCATACAAACGCTCAAATAGTCTACAAAAGGTTGGAAACCCTAGAAATCCCGGTTTAAGTCCATTATGGACTAGGATTTCCTTATTGGGCCTAATGGGCCAATAAACTTCCAATGTGACTATTTTGGGCTTAGAAATCTTAAATGGGCTCTCATTGGACCCACTCTCATAAGACTTAACCTTTTTGGGCCTTATAAGCCTAAAATGGACTAGTTTACCTTTAATGAGCCTTATTGGGCCATAACAAATCCAGATAGCTTTAATAGACTCAAATCCATTCCTTTATACTAAATTGGGCCATGAACTACTCTAAAGGCCCAATGGGCCGAAAATTATCAAATAGGGCCTCATATTATGGACTCAAGCACAAAAGGCCCAAGCTATTCTCTTCCTTCTCTCTCTCTCTCTCTCTCGGCCCAAGTAGAAAACAAAAAAAAATGAAAATGAGAAGAATGGTGGGGAGAATTAACTAGGAGATGTCACATTCCTATTATTCAACATGTAACAATGCTATAATTTACCATACTTCCATGCATATCAACTCATTATATCTCTCTTCTCCCTCTTCTTATTACTCACGGCCGAAGATCACAACACACACATACACACATTTCATCAACCTCTTTCAAACACACTCTCTCTAGAAAAGCTTCATCTTCTCCATTCAAATTTTCGAGATCTTGAAACATTTCATGGAGGTTCTTCCACAAAAATCATCATCCTAGGTAAGTTAATGCTTGGATCCATACGCTAGTCTCTTTATTTCATCAAGAATCTCTTCTAAACTCACACAAACTCATGATCATCATCCTAGAAAACTCTAAGTTCTAGATCCACCCAAGAAGGCTTACTAGGACCAAAACTCTTCCATTTCTTTCTTCAAAACTGACAACAACAAGCAAAGGTGAGTTCATACCCCTCTATTTTCGGTTTTCATATGATTTATGGGGGAGAATACAAGTAAAATGTGAAGATCTATGTTTATTTGTATGTTATGTGTGATTTCTTGTGTTTTTGTGGTAAATATGTGCTAAAAATGAAAGATATTTCGAGATCTATAGTTCAAGCAGGAAAAATATGTGATCTAGGTCATATTTCACTTAACATGTCAAGATAAACTACTATACAAGCTTTAAAATAACACACTACAACATAAAAATTTGTTATTGGACTATTTTTGATAAATAAACAAAAGATGGGGAAAAAGATGTCATTCACGGTTTCTACAAGGATCAAAAGGTCAAAACAGCCAAAATAAGAGTTTTTATAAATATTAGGCTTTTTAAAGGACTAAAAATGTAAATTTTAGCCTAATGGGCTAAAATTTGGGCTTTTCGGCTATTTAGGCCCAAAAATGCGAAAAATCAACTTCAAGGGGCTGAAGAGGAAACTTTTCTCAAAACAGGGGCTATAAACGTAAATAAACCTATTTCAGGGGTTAAAATGGCTTTATTTATCAAAAGGGACTAAAAATGCAAAGATTTTGGATTTTGGGTAAAAATTGTAAAAATTGCGAAAAGTGTGGATTTAAATGAAAATCTTTTAACTAAGGGGCTGAAACTGTCCAAAATAAAATTTTGGGCTTAAAACATTATTTAATTAAGTGTTTAGGCCAAAAATGTCAAGAAAATAGTTCAAGGACCTAATATGTCATTTTTCATAAAAAGGGCTAAAAATTGCCAACTTTACCAAAATAAGGGGCTGAATAGGTCAAACTAATATTTTTGGTCAATTATGTTAATAATAAAATAATTGGGTCAAAATATACAAAACTTTATAACTTACGGGTTTTAAATAGAAAAATAACTATTTTTATAAATCTATGAATCGCTATAAAACAAATTGGTGATTATTACGACATATCGATTAAACAACTTCGCAACACTAATACTATACAAAACAAGTAAACATTCTAATTGTTGGGCTTGAGAGATTCTAATCATGCTTATTGGGCCTTCGTGACCCATTAACATGACTTTTGGGCCCAACCTAAATAATACATGCTATTGGGCCTCCTGTGACCCAATTACATGCTTAAGGGACCCTCAATGGCTTTTACATGCTATTGGGCCTCAGTGGCCCATTAGCATTGCTAGTAAGGTCCAAATAAATCTTATGCGAAATGGGCCAACACCCCTTTCGTATACTCGACAGCCTTAAATAACATACGTAATTAGTAGGGCCTAGTAGTCCTCTTCTCCTCGTTTGTTAGGCTTACCTTCTCTTCAAGTAACTAAAATCAGGTCATTAATCAAGGTTAATCAAATTCATGTGGATTAAGTGAGTAACAACAGGTGACACCAATAAGTGTCGGTCGTAGTCTGTAGTTGTAATCAAAGTCTCCTGGAGGGAGAGCGAGAGTTTGTGTATAGATCTATACGGGGGTGACTCCCCCACACCTAAGTTGTTCGCTACAGTTAGACTCGGCCAGTCTAGGGTGACAAAATCTTAAGATCAATTACGGTGTTCATTAGAATGCCAAGACAGACGAACTAGTCATTATCATGCATGGTTATAACGACTCACATAGAAATCCGATACCATTTAAGTAATCAGGGGAAATCATATTCATTCGCTGTTACGATACAATAATACAAAACAATCATAACTTTTTATCGGAAAACATCGGGTTTTCCGGGGAAACCAATCTTACTCACTTGTACTTTCAAAAACTATAATGCAAAACTACTCATTTATACACGTTTTGAAATCATTCACGCATATACTTACAGGATCATCACAACATTTTCATGAAAAGTCTTATTACAGAAAATATCGGATTTTCTGGGTTTTACGAACGACATAAACCATTTTACATCAAACATACTTATGAACTCACCAACATTATATATGTTGACCGTTTTCAAAATAACTTGTATTCTCAGGTAATCGTTAGAACGAGGAAGCATCCAGTGTGTTGAAAGTTTCTTTTGTAGTTGCTAATCACCAAACACTTTATATTTTGGGATCATGTAATGTAAACCATGTACGTGATGTAAACAATGCCAGTTGTATTATGTAATGTTTGGTGATGAATGTGTTGTGTTTCATGTATATTCATTGTGATGATATTTCAATTTAAGTCACGCGAGCCCTCGGACGTTTCCGCCGTCTGGTTCGGGGGTGTGACACATAGTAAACGCAACCAAACATTGAATACAAATATGAAAAATGTTTACATCGGTTTGAAGTTGTTTTAAATACATCAAAAGTATGTGAAATATAGAAAACACGACTCTATTGCTCCGGCTCCTCTAAATCCAAGAAGTACCTGTCTACTGATTCCCTGAGAATACAAGCAGTTTGAAAGAATATCAGCATAAAGCTGGTGAGTTCATAAGCATTTAGTTTTGGCGGAAAAATGTTCTTTGAATCCCTTTGAAAATTGTTCCTCAAGAAAATCCTATATTTTCTTATGAAAAGCATGTTTGAAAACTCATTCCTTCCATGACTTCCAGGTTCATACATGATATGTACAATCCATGGTGTCGTGGAATGAATATGAATATCCGTTGATTACTTGTTAAACGATCCGTTTATGAAAAGCCGAGTTATCCCGGGAAAATCCTATATTTTCCCTAAAAGTTGATGGTTGGTTATCCGTTCTAAACTGAGGTGTACAAGTATCTACCATACTTATATCGATATACGTAGTTTTCCTTTAAAAACCCTGGTTACTCCGAGTGAGGTATATTAGTCCTATTAAATAAATAAAACTAATAAAATAAAAGAAAACATGTTGAACTAAATCCTGAAGGTACTGTTAATACTCTACAGTAATCAAATCGGTTATTACTTTGAGGTTATTTCACTTGATTCATTATTACAAAAGTAAATCCTTGTTATCTAGATTGTGAGTTTCATGACCATAACTGACTGGATATGGCCCGCAACGGCCGATATCCTTAATGACTTTGTCACCCGTAGACCTGTCGGTCCGACTGTAGCTAGCAGCATGGTGCGGGATTGTCAGTCCCGTATAGATCTATACACAACAGTAACGCTCTCCCTTCAAGAGACTCTAGTCACAAGTGCTAGTCCTACACTCTGATTCTGTGGGAGTGTTACCAAGGACGTGTCTCCAACTTAGACTAACAAATTTACAAGTAATAATATAAAAAAAATCCTTTTATGATTAACATGAATCCTTTATAAAATGATACATTTTAATACATGATTCATAAGTTCATTGCTCTAGTTTTGAAAACTGTTTCTGCGAGTTGATTTCTTAATCGTTTGGTAAAACTGTTTTCCGTGTTTAAAAGCATACTGGAAATATAATTATCTTATACAAAATAATATACTTTGAGCACAAGTTTCCTTGTACTTTTGCTTGTATTCCCCCCTCCCCTGAAAACATGAAAAACTCAGAAAAAGAGTAGGGGTATGAACTCACCTGTAGTGTTCACGGTCAAAGAGGTATGACCATTTGAGTTCACGGTCCAAGTGTTCACGGTCTTAGGTGTTTACGGGCTTATTTTTACGGTCCAATGACCTTACGGTTATGGACTTCACGGTCCATGGGTTTACGGCCCGTGAGTTTACGGTCATTGAAGGTTGTACGGTCTAAGGAGATTCAACCGTAAACTCATCAATCTTGCACAAATGATGGTTTTCAAGGGCTTCATTCAAAGGCATCCGATTCTAGGGACCATGCTTAGCCTTAGGAAAGGTAAAGGCTATAAGAACACCCTTTATAAGGGTTTACGGTCTATGAAGATTCATAGGACCGTAAACTCTTTTGTTCCATCAAAGAGTGATGATCTTAAGTCCAAAATGAAGGATTTTAACTCGATTCATGAAGGGGAAGATGATACTTACGGTTTTTGAAGGCAAAGAAGGTGTTTCCGGTCCAAAACACAACCGTGTTCTTGAGGATCTTTGAAGATAACTTGAAGATCTTGGAGGAAACTCGATGAAGGTAGAGAGAGAGTAGAGAGAGAAAGCCTTTGAAGTGTTTAAAGTGTGAAATGAAGGCCAAATACTCTATATATAGGGTAGAGTTCTCGGTCAAAAGGGGGCCCACCTGACCGTAAACAGGTTTACGGTCTACACGAGTTTACGGTCGTAAACTCGTCCTGACCGTGAACTCGGTGATTTTTGAGTGAAGGTAAGAGTTTTTCGCGATTCTGGTTCAATCCGACTCGTATAAAATAAATATTATTTATTTAAAACTTAAAGTCTTTCTCAAACTAAGAAATTTGACGAAATTTAATAAAACCCAAATTTTATTAATGGAAACTGGGTAAGGATAACGGAAAAAAAATTTCGGGTTGTCACAGGATCCTCTGCTTTCGGTAGTACGGGCCCATACTACTTTCCACATCCCAATTTGTAAGATCCCAATTTTCGAGGTGAAAAATTTCATTTTAAATAAATACTTCACAACATAGTTTACCAAAACATTACCAAGGTCATGTCATTTTATAAACTATAACAGCGTGTTCGAAAACCAGCTCAACATAAGTAATATAAATCATAGTACAATCCCAGAAACTCAATGCGGAAACCATGTGTGTGTGTGTGATGTGCTGCTACACCGCCGGCTCCTTCCCCTTAGACGAAGAGGTATTTGAAACCAAAACTGAAACTGTAAGCACAAAGCTTACTGAGTTCCCCCATCATACCACATACCAATCAACATTCATATTGTCGGGCGATTCTGGGGTGCCCGACCTACCCATGTCAAGCCATTCTGGGGTGCTGAACTACCCATGTCAAGCTATTATGGGGTGCTGACTTACCCATGTCAGGCTATTATGGGGTGCCGACCTACCCTCCGGTCTATCTCAACCGAACACGGGGACTATTTCACCCCCTACCGCTAGCATATAATATCATATCATAATCATGCTTTCAGACATATTTGGGGTGTCCGACCTACCCATTGGTCCTAGCGACCGAATCGGGGACTAGTCCCCTCCTACTGATACTATCTCACATAACATAGCATACTAGCATACATATGTATCAAGCAATAGCAAACCAAACAATTATCACAAAGACAATCATCCCAACTTAAACAACTACTAGTGGGCCGGCCTTGGTGCCTTTGACCCACTAGTACTGGAAGATAACTTACCTCGATGTCGTGCAGTATCTGAACCGTCCTCGGTGTGTAAATCGACACCCCTCGACTCCTCAATCCCTACACGACAACCCTTCTAAGTTATCAACTCGAATACGCAACCCCAACCAGGGTCAACCCGATTCAATCAAAGTCAACTTGGTCAAAGTCAACATCCAGTTGACCTGACTCGCCGAGTTGGTCTACCAACTCGTCGAGTCCATACTCCTCTACCCAAACCAATCCCCAACTCTACTCGTCGAGTCTAGCAAGAACTCGACGGCTCTCCTACAATCATACCATCGGGACCATCTTCATCCGACTCGCCGAGTTCATCCTTGAACTCGTCGAGTTCATCTCCCTCATAAGAATGTGTCCCGTCTATGACTCGCCGAGTTGTATGAACAACTCGTCGAGTCCATCTTCAAAGATTGGGAGATTGCCTTGGACTCGCCGAGTTTGCTCAAACACTCGTCGAGTCCCATGAGTCCCAGGCCCCTTAAGAGTCTAAACAACTGAGGGGCTTTCCACCCTATCATCTGGTCCATCAACAGAAAGGATTTGGTGGTCCTTACACCCTGACTCGCCGAGTCCCATGAACGACTCGCCGAGTCCAACCTTGACCATCACTATACAGTCGATTTAAATGGGTCTTAACACACCAAAACCATAGACCTGGCCTCCTAATGTCCATTTTACACGTAAAGTTCCAAGCTTGGTGCACATGCATGGGGTCTTTGGCTCAAAAAGCCATAAAAGATGTTCTACTAGATGCATGGGGTCTCATGTCCATAGAGTTGGCACCTTTATGCCATGAGACCCCTCCAATGACCCAGATATGAAGTTAAAACTCCATATAATCCTTCACAAATCCGAAAATGGCTTAGAAAGCCCTAAATATACTCAAAATCCAAGCCCTAAGGATGAATAAACACATGGAAGACCAAGACAGGGGCATTTTACCTTGAATGAGCTGGAAATGGACCAAAATCACTGGATCTCCAATCCCCAACACGACTCTCAAGCTTCTTTCCTCTTCTCAAGCTTCACAATCCACCAAAATGCACCAAAATGGCCTTAGAACACTCACACAAGGCTAGGGTTTCGAGATAATGCTTTCTGGGAGTAATAGGGACTATGGAGGCCGAGATAACTTGTTTAAATAGGGTGTAAACCCTCAAATTTAGGGTTTCACCCAAACAGCACCTACTCGTCGAGTCAGTCTCCCGACTCGTCGAGTAGGTCACTTAAACTCCCGCGGATCACGACTCTACTCGACGAGTTGGGCCACCAACTCGTCGAGTCCCAGAAAAAAACATAAGAAATACTTGAAAGGAAAGCATACCAGGGATCGGGTGTTACATTAGGTTTATGAACTCCACTACATTGTGTTAGGAGTATTATTTATTCTCAAATAATATATAGTTGAATTATCGAGTTGTTACGTTACTAACCCTAATCAGGGTTTATATTTGATAATTACAATCCAGAGAGGTACTTTGTATTGAAATTTGTCAATAGTACATTAGAAACACTAGGGGATATCAACATTTCTCCTAAATTTCCAATACAAGACAAGTTGACCTGGTTAACGTTTGTTGACTTTGTTGGACCAGATTTAGCTGTTGTGACATAAAAAAAGGTAATTTGATACTTCTCTAAACATTTTCGATTGTAATTAATGGAAAACCACACAAGCACTTTGATTTCTCTCTTGATACCGAAAAAGTATTCTTTGTCCGAGATCTTACTTCCTTTATATCAAATTTTATTTGATATCACACTATCAAAAAATTTCTTATTTTGCTTCTATCCTTTCATTTGGAACACAATGGCACTGAAATCCTTGAGGTTTTAGGTAATACCAACTCAGGCCTAGATTTCACAAAGTCTAGCTTATGATTTCATTTACTATTCCCATAAGTGAATGAGGCCCAACCTTAACTATCGAAGATTGGTCCTTGGTTCCTAACAGAGTAGCCGTTGGAAGTGACGTTCCAGTTGCTTTCTCGTGGCTCTAGAAAAAGTGCTCATTACTTTTACACGTGGAGGAAGGGGGAAATGTTGTTTCACTTACCTACTTTACATGTGGCATTGATTTGAATTTGAATTTGACGCCGGTTATAAAAGAAGACATGTTGGTTCAATTTCATCTTTCTGATTCCCAGGATTTATGCAAAAACCCTAACCCTACTTTGCGATCAAACTAAAATACTCTCTCGATCATCATGTCTACTGCAAACACTGTTGTTGATCAATTTAACACCACTGAAGATGATGCTTTTGTGCCCAACATGAAGATTCAATCAAACAATGTTTGGTTTAATCCATCGATCGAAGCATACCCTGAAGAATTGAAGATGCTAGTTCATGTTATGAAATATTTTGTTCTCACACACGCCTTGACTGCTTCATTTGTTATTCCGATGAAGTGGTTGTCTCTTTCTGGTTCGATGGCCGTGTACAACAAAATGACTGAAATCATCACCTTCCAGATGGAATCGCAAAGGAGTAAGAGTTTGAACAAGAAGCAATTCACCCAAATTCTTCAACTACCATTAGAAGGACAGTTTGAGGTTCCTACGAATGAACAGGTACTCCAAATGTTCAACGAGATGGGTTATCAGCCTCTAATTTCTCTTGTGAGTAGTTTCAAGAAGTCAAGTCTTCCAGGCAGTTGGATTTTTTTTCTTTGGGATCACACTTCGTTGTTTGATAGGTAGAAGTTTTGGTCTTGATAAGGAAAAACTTCAGTTCTATTCTGTCATGATAGGTCTTTACTATAGTATGAATGTTAATTATGCCTCATTGCTCGTTTTTGGAGTCTCATCTTACACAAAGTTTATAGCCAAGAAGGTATTCAAGTTCCTAAGGATGTTGAGGTTGCACAATTCTCACATATTCACATTCCCAAGTCAGCAATCGATGATCCAGTCCATTTTATAGTAGTTGGTCGAATTCCAAATGTCATGATGAATTTGGTATCACTTATGAATTCATTATTGGTGCAATATAAAGCTTCCATGGATTCTACTTTTTCTGGTGCAATACCAAAGACGGTGACCTTCAAAGCCATAGAAGGAACTTCTACAGATTCGCAAGCTACAAAAAAGAAGTCAAAATAAAAGCCAAAGGCAGTTCTTGAAAAGGATGCTTCTGCGAAAAATGTTCCCGAGAAGTCAGGGAGAGGTGGCTCTGAGAAGGTTATGAAATATGCAACTGAGAAGTCAACTGCATGTGGTACTAAGAAAGATGTCCCAATCATATCTACGAAAGTTGTTAAAGAGGTTGTTAAGGAGACTTTTATTTTTGAGATTATGGTCAGGAAGTCAAACAAATTGAAGACGAAGTTGAAGTATTCAGGCATGCTGATTAAAGAAATATTTGAGGAAGATGCACAAGAAAACAGGAAAAGAAAAGTTGGTAGTGTCACACCCCCGACCGTCGGCGAAAACACTGGTTCGTGTGACGTAGGGATATTGGATCACAGTCATTAAACATACATTAAATAGTACAAAACAATCTAAAACATAAATATCACTTCCGTTATGGATAAAAATATTACATCATAATATGATTTGGAAATACTAGAGTTTTGGTTACAAAAGGTGCCTTAACAACTAGGCCTAACTATAACGATAATAAGTCCTCGATAGCTTCATTGATCAATCGTTGCTTCCAGAGGTGCTATCTCCCATCTTACGGTTTCCTAGGAATACATGTGGTTTTGAAAACGTCAACATAATATTGGTGAGCTCACATGTTTGAGTGTTATATTTCTTGAAAATACTTTTTATGCGTAACTTTATTAAGTTATACAAGTATTTTGATTTATATTGTTAAGGTATCTCATTATAGTATTTTTACTATTTCTAGATATTAAGCTTTCAATGATTTAGTTTTATCACATACTAAACTTTCAATGATTTACTTTTTATCACATACTACATTCTCTTTAGGTTTTCCCCTATCAAATAGAGTATAATATGATCTTATCTGTAACATTACTATTTTATAAACACCTACTATTTGTATTTTATATTCTAGAAGTATGATCTTGGATACTTATATTTTTTGAGTAACTATACTTTTTATCACAGAAGTAAGCTTGTGTAAAGTGATACAATCTATTTAGAGTGATTATACTTTTATTTCAGAAGTTTGCCACTGGATACTTCTAACTAGAGTAATTATACTTTTATTCTAGAAGTATGCCCCTTGGATACTTCTATTTAGAGTGATTATGGTTTCATTCCACAAGTATGCCCATTAGATACCCCTTGGATAATTCTATTTAGAATGATTACATCTTCATTCCAGAAGTATGCTCATTTGATACTTCTATTTAGAGTGATTATATTTTCATTCCAGAAGTATGCTCCTTGGAAACTTCTATCTAGAGTGATAATATTTTCCTTCCAGAAGTATGCCCCTTGGATACTTCTATTTAGAGTGATTATAATTTTCTTTTAAAGCTAAACAAGATATTAGGGCAGGATAACAACCAGATACAGGTACAGTGCCTTATCCTAAATTTGGCAAGCACTACGACTAGGTAGAATGTTGCTCTAAGAGTAACGACGATGTATATTAAATATCACTATTTACACGGACAGAGTGACGACGACGTATAATAATTATCAATATTTATACGGGCAGAGTGACGATGTCGTTTAATAAATATCACTATTTATACGGGCAGAGTGACGACGACGTATAATAAATATCACTATTTATACGGGCAGAGTGACGACGACGTATAATAAATATCACTATTTATACGGACAGAGTGACAACGACGTATAATAAATATCACTATTTATACGGGTAGAGTGACGACGATGTATAATAAATATCACTATTTATATGGGCAGAGTGACAACGACATATAATAAATATCACTATTTATACGGGCAGAGTGACGATATAGTAAAATAATTTTCTATTTATACGGATAGAGTAACGGCATAAATATGTTTTTCTAAAAATAATATTTTTAACATAACGATATATAGCAATTGGTAAATAATTAACATTTATTCCCCCAATATTTTATAAAACGTTGGAAAAATGGAACATGAAACTCACTTTTATAGCGTGCTTAATCGATAGTAGATCTTGCCGATAAATGGTTAGATACTTGGGATTAATGGGACTTGAAAAAAGATGTTCAAAATAAAAATAAATTAAAAATGTGAAGGGTAATCACGTGTCGCATTCGTGGGAATGTGATTTGAAACAAATTGCGACATAAATGGACGGCCTTTTTTACACGCAAAAGAGATGTGTGTACCGTGCAGTCCCAGGTGCACGTCGCACCCTGGCTGTGTGGCTCCTGTCAGCTACTACTACTGACACACATCCAAATGTCGCTGGTGTCACGTTGCCTCTTCTAGAACCTTTTGTACGCCGTACTCCTCCTATGTGCATGTAAATTTTTAATCATCTTATAAAATGCACTTGAATTTCTATGAAATTTATATTTACGGAATCGGGATGACGCGTACTTTCTCTCTTTCTATATATATATATTTGTGTGTGTGTGTGTTTCGACGACTAGTTTTTTATGACTTACGGACGACTCGGTTGATTTTTCCTATTTATCTTAATACAAAACTTATATTTTTATCACACACATACACACACAAATATATATATATATATATATATATATATATATATATATATATATATTACGTATTAAACCTATAAAATTCGACGTTGGTCACTTTTTGGAAATAACGATCGGTGCCAAAAGTCGCAACCGAAATTCAAATAGGATTGTTTGACGCGAAGACACTATTAGGGGAATATTTAATTTTACCGAGTGTAAATTAACTATCTAGATTTTTGAACTGATGGTAATCATTAATATTTTTCTTTATAAATTCTTATTACATTTTCCCTTAGTTATATATATATATATATATATATATATATATATATATATATATATATATATATATATATATATATATATATATGATAATTATGATTGTTTAATATTCTCATCACCTACCTTAAGGTGTTTCCTCTTAAGATAGTCATGATTTATAATTTATTTGATAGATAATCACCTAGCATTAGAGTATTTCCTTTAGATAATAGTGATTAATATTTTATTTTATAAACGATCACTTATCATTAAAGATAATCGTGTTTAATATTTTATCTTATAGACAATCGCCTATCATTTAAGATAGTCGTGATTATTAATCCATCAGTACTTACTGATACCAAGAGTTAGTGTGAGAGTGACCCCTCGGTCAAGTACTTACTGAGACTTTAGAGTGAGAATGATCCCCGAGTCAGGTAGTTACTGATACCAAGAGTGAGAGTGAGAGTGATCCCTCAGCGAAGTGCTTAATGAGACTTTAGAGTGTCTATAATAACTAAAAGGTTTCTTAATACTTATTATCAGAATTTTCAGAGGATCCTAGTATTACCACAAGGATTCTTTTACCTTTCATTATCATCCGTTCTAATGTTATCTAATTATCTAGTGAATTTCTATCACATGATGACAAAATTAGACAGTTTTTCGACCGTATGATTCCTGAAAGATCTTGTAGGCTCAAGAATCGTATTAAAGTGATATTGCTAATTAACATATGATAATAAATGGTCACACTAACAACAACTTGATATAATTAATTAATTATTAGAAATTGATTTTAATAAATATTGAATAAACTCTTATAATTTAATTGGAAATTATTTATTTCTTGGAAATAATAATTTTCATTAGCAAGTAACATTACATAATTTATATGATATGAATTAATAAGTCATGTACAACATTTTGTACTAGAAATTCTTTTTTGTCCTTTACCTAAATGTTAAGGTTTATATTTTATAAACTTGGGTTTTATAAAATATGCAATCTACGTTTCTTTTATGCATGATTTTCAAACTTAGAAGAGGCAAAAGAAAGCGTGACTTTCATATTTGTTTAATCTAAAGTAATAGGTATGGTAGAGAGCATGGGGGTAAGCTAGTCAAAGGTCTTAATGATTAAAGACCTTTAGATCAAGTGTGTGCTTTAACTAGCTAGAGGCTTGCACTGTTAGGGTACCCTTTTTGCTTGAAAATGCCATGAGTTTCTACACACTCTCCCCTTCTCTTCTATTGCTTTGATCTTGAAAAGTTACTAAGCTTATTTTGCTCTCTTTGGTTCATATTTTGATATGAACTAAAGCTTAAGAGTTTTATAAAAAATAACTAACATTCTACATCAAGTTGAGTGATTGTTGATATCTCTAAAGTTCATCATTCTTCATTAACTTCCAAGCCCCCCAAGAGGATCCAAAGAACTATAAAGGTTGTAATTTTTTCCATCTTCTTCTTTGGTTTGTGTTTAATCTTTCTACAACTTGCAAGAAGATCCTTGGTGAGTTATAAACTTGTTTATTTTATTCAAAATTTATTATGTATTCCGTTGCTAAAAATTATGTTTTTGAATAAAAACCCAACAATCTCTCCCTATTATAGTTGGACTCAGACGAGAGCTATGTAGTAAAGCTGAATCACACTTTCTAAAACTATTTAATTTTAGAATCCCATAACCTATGTATCCATCCTATAATTACTAACATGCGTTTCTTAGATTTATCTTTTAACGTGTTTTTATCGAATGTTTATATAACTAGATCATTATCTAGCTTACTTGTAAGTTATAAGGAGAAGCTTACCAGTTCTTAGGGGTAGATTCTGGTTATCGTCACTCGGGTAGATGAAAAACGATCAGCCTTGACCATTACCCCTTCGATTTGCTAATCTTCGGCATTCTCTTTTAAAGTGGCCCACTTCTCCACATTCATAACAGTTGCAGTTTCTTCCAATACCAATTCCTTGGGTAATGGCGAGGCTCAAACTCCTACAAGAGTTAGCGGTGTGGCGAGGCTTAGGTAGCGTGTTTTAACCGATATTAGATCTTGCCGAAAAATGGTCTGAGGCTCGGGATTAATCGGGCTCAAAAACGGAAGTTTAAAATAAAAATAAATAGAAAACAAAATTGAAATTGAAAAAGAAGATAAAATAAACAGAAATTAAAAATTTGAGGGGTAATCACGTTTCACATTCTTGGGAATGTGATTTGACACAAATTGCGACAGAAATCAGCAACCTTTTATAGGTGGAAAAGAGACTTATGCGCCGCACAAGCCCAGGAGTGTGCCACGCCTTGGCTGTTTGGCTCCTATCAGCTACTAACACGTGTCCAAATGTCGCTGGTGCCGCGTTGCCCCTTCTAGAACCTTGTGTGCACCGCGTAAAATTCGTATCTCCTTCATATGAACTCGAATTTCTATGAAATTTATATTTTCGGAATCGGGATGACATGTACTTTCTATATATGTATATATATATATATATATATATATATATGTTTTGGCGCACTAATATTTACGACTTACGGACGATTCGGTTGATTTTTCATATTTACCTTAATACAGAACTTATATTTTTATCATATATATATATATATATATATATATATATATATATATATATATATATATATATATATATATATATATTACGTATTAAGTCCATTATATTCGATTTTGGTCACTTTTCATAAATAACGATCGGTGCAAAAAGTTGGAATTGTTATAGTTAGTGTGTTGAAACTCCTTAAGAAGTTTAGGGTAGACAATGTCGAAGACCCTTCTAATATGGACTCAAATGTTACTATATGTGAAGGATTTCGTCATTAGCAATCGATACCTCCACTGTTCCATTACCACCACCTTCGTCACCACTACCGACATCACTCATTCCACCAACTTCAGTTGCTGCTATTTCTACAACATTTCAATGAGTAATTAATGAGCCAATTACTTCCTTATTCTCTTCATAGTCCACATATCAAGATCCACCAATTAATGAGGATGAGGAAGATATGAAATGGTCGGATTTACTGAGGTGGAATTCAATCCATAGGAAGAAAATATGATGACAATGCCATTATGTCTGGAAAACAGTACAAAATTCTCAACTCTAAACTTACATCCATTCTTCAATTCTTGAATGACAATGCTGGGAAATCTACTGTTAGTGGTGAAGAAGTGGAGTTTTTGTTAAGGTCTTAAGAATCAAGAACAAGGATATTATTGATGGGTTTTGAGCACTACAACATTCCTATGGTGTACATGCAACCCTAATGCTTTGTATCTAGGTTTTTCTCAAGTTATACATGCAAATAATCATCGAAAGCATAAACCCTAATAACTAGCATACCAATTTCGAAATTCATATGTAAAATAGGGTTTGGAACATTACCTCACTTGTTATGTAGCAATAACAAGAACTCCTTGACCTTTGAAAGCTTAGTGCCCCAAGTGTTGCACCTCTAATGGAGTCACAAACACTCTTGCAAAGGATGACTTGGAGAGGGAAGGATTTCGGCTAGGGTTTCTCACAAAAAACTCCTGGGGGGCCGAAAATCCTTATCTTAGGAGGGTTTATATAGTTGAGGCTATTAGGGTTTTCAGGTGAAAACCCTAATTCCCTTGCTTAGGCCTTAAGCAATCCATGAACCCCCATATGACAAGGCCTTGGACGAAAACTCTATGGGCTTTCCATAGATTTTCGTCCATCCCATATCAATAAGGTCCATTAGCCCAAACTATAGTTATTACTTATTTACATAATCAATCCCTCCATTATTAATCAGTTCCTTTAATCCCAAAATTAATACTATATTAATTACTAATTAATAATATGATTTCTAAATAACATATTAATCATATAATATATTAATAAAATCATTTTGAGTACCAATTTATTATTCACATAATAAATCCTACTCTCTTTCTCCACTTGTCATCCTATCAAGTTGCATGAGTGAAGGCAACCCAAAAGGACCATGCTCATAATCAAATCAAGTACATACCAAAAATAGTTATGGGCTTAGACACCTAATCCAACAATTATTTGATAAAGTTGTTAAGGGTATTGACGAAGTCTTGCTAGTCAATCTCGTTATTTCAAGCATGGAATTGTGAAATTACAGGATGTTGCTCGTGAACGGCATAACATTTTTGAGAAGCTTGTTGACTCTTCAAAAGAGTGTTGAAATTGTGAAATTACAAGTTTTTTTTTCTAATATATATATATATATATATATATATATATATATATATATATATATATATATATATATATATATATAATGTTCAATCTGAAAAAGAAAACTATTTATATTAGGTATTTTATAAAATTGTTAAGTTTGTCAAAGTCGTGATCTTGATCGTAAGATCGTACGATCCTACAATCTCACCTAAATAAATTGATCTCAATCTTACTATGATTGTTTTTCAATAAAACTGTGGTAGGATTGTAAGATCGGACCGCAACATCGTAGAATCGATCGTAAGATCATAATATCATAACATAGTCACTGTTTTTTTAAGAATAAAAATATTTTTTTTGGTCCAACTACATAGGAATACAGAATAGCCATTTTTAATTATTGATCGTTAAATAATGTATTCGATATGTATTTTTAGGTTTAAATTATTTTATTGTTAACTGGATTACGAATAGATAGATGAAAATGTATTTTTTATGTTTTAAAATGACTAGACCTGAGAATTCGTGTATTCGTGTAATGACAACGTATCAGCCACAAATTTGACACGATACGAATACACTAAGAAAAATAAGCTTTATCTAAATTTTCAAGATGTATTTGTCTCGTGTATCTGTGTCGTGTCGCTCACTGATTTGTGTATTCGTTTCTCGAATTGTTAGGTCTAAAAATGACTTTGATAGAATCGTACGATCTAATTAAATTTTACGATCACGATCGTACAAAATGAAAAAAATCCTACATAAACTCTGGATCTTAACAAGCTTGAAATTAACCCAAAACTATACGACTGTTTGTCAATCATGGTATATATATATGGTGATTAGCCCTTTTAACGAAAACTAAAAAAATAGTTTTTCAATACCAAACAGTGCATTCTCATCCCTAGCTCGTGGTAGGAACGATGTTTTTCAATACACGTTTCTCGTTACAACTAAAATGTTTTTCAAAAAGAGCAAAAGGCGTAGGGTCGGTGAAAAGTATGACGAGTCAGCATCACCCTTCCATTGAGTACCTTCTCCATCTTCTGAATTGCCCAAATAGTATGCCACGCGTCCAACCATCCCCATACACAACTCAACATCATCTTATTGTTGGCTCTATAAAGTATAACCCCTTCTAAAAGTTTCATGAAGAAATTATAATCTTTATATATATATATATATATATATATATATATATATATATATATATATATATAAAAGTTGGATCAAGTGACGATTAAAAAATAAATGAGGACTGCGATTACAATTCTTTGCCGCATGATTAAAAAAATAACAGGTGGATATTTGAATTTATTTATCGTCAATATCTCGTGAGATAATATTCCGTTTTTGTAATTATCTACGAGATTTTGATATTTTCCGTTAAAAGTTAATTGTTTAAAGGTTAAATTGGCAAAAAGAAAGAGGGAAAAGAAAAAGAAAATATTCTCCCCTCCGGTATGCGTGAATTTAGTTCTCCCCCCACCCGTTCTTGGCTAACGTGATTTTTCCTACAAAACTCCGGTCATCCTTTGCATCAGCCACCAATCCACCACCAGCTTCATCACCATCACCTCCTACACCCATTTTTCTGCCATCATCGAGCCTTGTTCCAATCTCCTTCCACCATCGTAGTAGCAACAATAACCATCCTTATGACACCGTCATTTTCCCAAATATTTTTTCAAAAGCTTTGAAATTTGCTTGTAAACAAACATAATCATGGAAATAACATTTATCATTTATCTGATATTTGTCTACAATAAGTGTGTAGAAATATAAATCTTATATAATAGTTCATGTTATCAATGGCGGATCCTTTAAGGGGCCAGGGGAGGCCATGACGCCCCGTTTTTTGGCCTACTAATTAGCAATATAGAGAAGGAGATCTGTAAAAACGATAAGGAAAAGTGAAAACGAGGCAAAAAAATAAACTATTGTTGTTACTTTTTTGTTGATTGAAATCTCCGTCGAAGTTATATTGCCTCTTCTCGGCGTCTGCGCAACTTTGCATATCGTTCGTTGCTTCACATCTTCAACGTTGCTTTGCCTTGTTTAACCAGTTTCAGTTTTTACCTCCGGGAGAAAACCAACTTTGAGTTTTGTGAGGTGTTTTAGTTGCCCATGTCTTTTTCTAAGGTTTTCTAAAAGAAAAAAAGTGACACACTGCCCAATGTAATTTTGTGAAATACTTTTACTATTTTAAATATATAAAACACAAATATTTATTTTTCTTGAAAACCGTTTATATAGATTAATACTTATTTTAAGTTATTTTAAAACCAAATTATTGGAGATATTGTTATACTAAACTACAAACGAGTTGTTTTAAAGACCGGAAATGTAGTATATTTTTGTCAATAAACTCATGATATATTTATATATTTTTGTTAGAGAGATTGTTATTTTAAGATTTGATAATTTTGGCCTTATTAAAATTTCAAATCTTATGACCTATAAAGAAAAGGGTAAAAGAAAGATAAATTGAATATCATTTTATTTTTGTCATAAAGGCATCATATATTTCTTTATTTTATCAAAATTTATTTGATATGTTCTAATTATTTAAGAAATATTATGTGATACAAACGTTTATTTTAAAATAATCTCATTTTGAAGTTAATTAATATATTTTTTTTTATAAAAAATCACATAATGAATCTCATTTAAGCTTAATAACTTAATATGGTTTCGGCCTCTTCACTTATGGTGGTCGTGTTCCGCCCCTGATCATGTTATTTGAATTATTTTACGAAAACAAACAAACATAATCATGGAATAACATTTATCATTTATCCGATATTTGTTTAGGATAAGTGTGTAGAAATATAAATCTTATATAATAGTTCAAGTTATTTGAATTATTATACGAAAACAACGTAATAACATATTATATAAAAAAATATAAAAACAACATTGTAAGATATTATATGAAAATGTATTTTTTTAAATACATAAAAAATATAATTTACGTAAACAATATGTAAAAAAAACGTATAAATTGTTTGTAAAATATATTTTTTTTTACAATACGCTGAAAATATATTTTGTTTAATTAAATAAAGTTTTTTGTAAAAATATGTTTTTTAAATTTTTTTATTATCAATGTTTTTACGATTTTAGATTATATTAATTAGTTTTTGAAAATATAAAACAAGTTTGGTGGTAGCCCAATTTGTAACGACTTTGACTAATGAGGCATTTAGTCCATCTTTTTTTACTGACGTCATTCATTCTCAGCCGTTACGAAATGACTGAATTCCTGAGGGTATTTTCATCTTTTTCAGATATAAGAAGTAGTACTGAAATTCAAATTCGTGTACTACTTCTTATACCTGAAACGAAACGAAATTGTGACGAAATTGAAATTCAGATTCGTGTTCGTGTCATGTTCGTTTCAAATGTACAAAACACGATGTCGTGTAGTGTTGTTTTCCTCTTCAAAATTCGACACGAAATTGACACAATTTAGTATTTTTCTGTCGTGTTTTTCGTGTTTGTCGTGTTATATATGATTAAGTATTAGTTAAATAAACTAATTGATATTTTATGTTATCTTTGTCGTATCGTGTCGTGTTTGTCGTTTTTTAATTGCTTTGTTTTTGTGTTAGTTAAAAAATACGATATCGTGCTGTATCGTGTTCAGGATACATAAAACATTATCGTGTCGTGTCGAGTCACCCCTAAGAAGTACTGAATTCGTGACATTTTGTAAACCATAGGGACCATTTTTATAGTTTTGTCTAAATTTTAACTATTAATTCTTATCATATCACTATCGCTAAAACATGTATAAATCGATAAAACTTGTTGCTCAAAATCAATATAATCGGTTTCTTGTAATCATTTTCAATAAGAAGATGGTTCAATCTAAAATTAAAATCTTAGTAAAAAAAATATTTCTATTTTGATCGAAATAGCATAGATGGAATATTTGGGTAATTTCCAAATAAAAATACTACTATTATATTAACTAGGTGTGAGACCTGTGTATTACACAGGTTAATTTAAGAATTTTATGCTTTTTAGGATTTTTATTTATTTTTATCACATTCTGTTAGTTAATATATAATTGTATTAAAATGTATAAGACTATTATTTTGTAAGAATATGTATGGATCTATATATATATATATATATATATATATATATATATATATATATATATATATATATATATATATATAAGGATCATGTTATTTTTAAACTAATGGTTCAAAATTGTTGTTTGTCTTCAAAATATTCATTCAATCAAAATATGTATTCTGTCAGAATATGTAATCCAACATTATCATAGAATATCATTATAACAGAATTCAATTAGAATTAATTAAAAAAATCATAATTCAAAATTAGGAAAATCAAAAATCCCTTAAAATCCGAAAATTTCATTAATTAAAATTGTGTTTCCTAATTAGTTGTTTAGGTAAAGTACCATAATACCCTCACAAAACAGTTTCATTAAATGAGAAGCTTTTTCTTTGTCTTATTTAATTTCTTTAAAATCAATAATCACTTTCTTAATTTACCAAAAAGGATTAACCCACAATTAACCCTACATCCACACAATATTTAGTTAGAACACAATAACCTAAGCATATATATATATATATATATATATATATATATATATATATATATATATATATATATGTATATATATAGAGAGAGAGAGAGAGAGAGAGAGAGAAAGAGAGAGAGAGAGACCAGCCATCACAATGCGAGAAGTTGGGGGTGGTGTTTGGAGGTTAGTCACGCATGACTTGGGGGTGTCAGGTCACTTAAAGGCATCTCCAACCCACCCCCAAACTCCATTTCTTCCCCCATTTCTTCCCCCATTCTTCTCCAACCCTACCCCATTTTCACCTCCATTTTTGGAGATATGAATAGTATTCCCCCATATATGGGGGAATACTATTCATATCTCCAAAAATGGAGATGAAGTTTGGTTGCCAATTTTAGTCTCTCTCATTTTTATTTTATACATTTCTAGTTTATTTTATCTACTAATTATAATTTAAATGCAATATTTAATATTTATAATATCATGCTATATACTAATTTATATTAATTAATCATAAATATAGAATTTAATTAGTAGGGGGGTGTATTTAACAATATATATAAGTTATAAAAATAGAATCTTCTAGGAATATACTTTTTGGGGTAAAAAATGGGATAAAAAATAGAGTAGGGTTGGAGATGAATACTATTTCCTCCATTTTCTACTCCATTTATGGGGGAAAATGGAGATGGGTTGGAGATGGTCTAAACGTCTCAAAAATGGGAACATTTGGCATAGCCTAATGCTGTAGGCTTTTATTTTTATAATATGTTTCTACACTTTTTTTTAATAAGCATTCATCCAACTGGAGTATATAATTTATTTAGTTTTTTTTATTAACTATTTAATATATATTGATTAGTTAATATTTTTTATATTTTCTATATTTTATTTTTCATCTTTTAATCATATTTCATTTTATCCCTTGACTATATTTTTAATTTTAAATATTTTATTTGTTTACTAGTTAATTAATTCTAACAAATTTTTAATCACATTTTATGTATAAAATAAAACTTATAATGATTATATAATATTTTTAACTTTTTTTTATAAATATGACATATTAATCTTTATGTATTTTACGTCTATAAAATAAAAAGTCAGTATTGTTTTATTTCTATTTTCCTTTTTTGTGGCATTCAAAATATATTAAATATGATGTATGTTTAAAAACTGACTAATTAACTGAAGGAAGTTTTATAAAACATATTATATATATATATATATATATATATATATATATATATATATATATATATATATATATATAAGAGACTAACCATTAGAGATGTCATTTAATAGATGTTAAAATTAATAGAATGATTTGGTAACAATTATTTTAAGTCATTGTATAGAATAATCATTAGAGATGCTATAAGTAAATAAGTTTGATGTTGCCTTATTTATGCATATATTTTGGCCAATATCTTAATAAAATAAATTATGATTTGATTTATTTAAAGATAAATAATACTGATAATACTTTAAATTTGATAAATACATAAAAAAATACCATTGAGATGCATAAGGAGCGAATCGGAGCTAAATAGACCTGATAAAGAATTAAAATTTGAAATTTGCCAAATTTGCCAAAGACTCGCCGCGATTTAGTAGTAGATGCCTCACGACCAAGCCCCAGAGTTATACAAGAACACAGGCACGCGACCATACACAACACAAAAATGACCCATTCCTGATGTGAATCCGAGGATTTTCAATCACATATGTCCTCCTTATAATGTTTTAAATGTCAATTTGAAAGACAAGTTATATTACGATTTTAGAAGACCTGAAGGGAATTCAATGTTGAACAACACACTTAAAGCAAGTGTTTGAAGATCAAAGTTTAGAATAATTATGAAGTTTAGTTCGGTTTGTTTTACTATCTTTTGCTATACATATTTGATGTTTTTTTTGTGTTCTAGCAATAATTATAGGCTAAAACCCTTTATTTCTACTTTCATATAGATGAACCCCTTGATTTTATGGTTTGATATATGATTTTGGAATTACTATTTTATTATTTATTATGTATGTTTGATTATAAATCATTCTATATTAAAGTATTGATTTTTATTGCTTATAATTATGTTTAACATAGTCTAGAAAATCAATCTAATTATATTAACTTGTATTTAAATAAATTTATAAAAATAAATTTTTAGGACTAGTGATGGACCAAATCATAAAGTGAAACAACTAAACTAAGAATTAAAACATAAAAGATTGCATTAGATGACCGTTCTTTACATAGATTAGTTTTCATGACCATTGAAGACTACTCACTAGATAAAATCTTTCATAATTTGAATATTTAATTAATTATTTATGTCACACCCCCAAACCAAGGATGACGGAAACGTCCGGAGGTGGAGGACTTCATGTATAGTATCATAACAACAATCATAATAGTAATTCAAGCAACCACAACCAACATATATATATATATATATATATATATATATATATATATATATATATATATATATATATATATATATATATATATATATATATATATATAAATGAAAAAGTTACATCGCTGTATGAATTACATGTTTCCAAATCAATTACAATATGTTGACAAAATGTGAAATGTTTGACGCCTTAACGTCCCATCCTCAAAAGCACTTGATTACCTGTTTTAGTGATTTCTTGAGAATACAAGTTGTTTGAAAAAAGTGTCAACACAAAGGTTGGTGAGTTAATAAGCATTTGTACGTAGTTATGAAAACCTTTTTCTTGTGAAAGTATCGTTTGTTCCAGAAAATCCAATATTTTCCTTAAAGTGTGAATGTAGTCTTAAAAAAAAACCCAAAGACCAAGATGTATAAGTACTTTCCTTACTTATACTAAATAATGCAAGTTTAAATCGACATAAACTCGTTTGATTTCAATGAAATCCCCGTAAATTCCTATGTTTGTTAATACTTTCTGTGAGTTATTATAACCATGCTATGACCTAGATGGCCTGAAACGACGTTCTTCAGGCGTCGGAAATGTTATGACATTTGTCACCCTAGACCTGCCGGTCTAACTGTTGCATGCAGTTCAGGTGTGAGTTCGTCAGACCCAATATAGATCTATATACAACTATCACGCTCTCCCTCCAGGAGACTCTGGTTACAATACAAGACTTATTTGTAAAGTGAAGCGAATGTCTCACAAAGTCATTAACGGAATTACGTGTTGTGTAATGAAAATCCTCTTTGTATAAATGTACCCTTTTGAAATATATGTATTATGTAATGTATCATAAACTATACCTATTATAGTTTATCAAAACAAGGGTAGTAATGTATGTAAACTATACTTAACATAGTTTATCCAAATGTTGTATGTAATGGATGTACTTTGATTATAACAATTTGTTATTTCTATGCTTTATCTAGCAAAATCCATTTGTTAACTGTTGTATGTCCTTATACTAAGACAAAATTTCATATAATGCAATAACATATAATCACATAAAGATATACACCTTGCTCAACATGTTACAAGGTGTAATGAAATTGATAGCATTTTTCTGTTGTTAACAATTTCTATTACTGTTCTTAGAAAATTTGTAGAAAAATCATCAAAGGTCCAAATCAGAATCCGTAAATTCTGAGAGTTTGGAAAATGAGTCTAGTTTGTTCATAAATTTTCTCACGATTTTTAGTGACCTCCAACTTAGGTGAAAACGTCCATAATCACAGACTGGTCCGGATTGGTTCTTTAAATGATAGGCAGTTTTGTAAAAATCACCATAAATTGTAGAAAAATCTTATGGAGATGTGCAAGTAGCCATTGTAAAGCTAAGAACTTGAAATACTTGCACCTTGTACAGTTTTGAAAACAAAAATGTTTAAGTTGACCAAAACAGTCCGTGAATGGAGTCTAACTTTTCTGATGAAAGCTGTTAGAAGAATTTAGTTGTGTTCTTGGTGTTTTAACTTGTATTCCCCCCCTTAGAACATAAGAAAACATGAAAATGTAGGGGTATGAACTCACCTTGTGTGATTTCAGTGGATGGGTGTTGGAGAAGGGAATTGTTCAACTCAAGAACACTTGAAGAAGCCTTGAAGATTTCGAGAATCTAACACCAAAGGGATGGAATTTGTGTGAGCAACCCATGATTTGAGTAGAATGAAGTGTAATAATCACAAGGAGGATGAGTTATACTTACCAAGAGTGGAAGAAAACTTGATGATCAGCCTTGAAATCCCGAAATTGAGAGAGAAAGTTGGAGAGAAAAGTTGTGTTTGATCTTTGGTGGAAATGAGTGAAGTGGGTGAAATGAAGAGAGAGAGAGAGAGTGGGAGTCTTTCAGCTCTTTGGACGAGATAATGGCTGAAAAATGATGAGAAGGTACCTTGACATGACCAAGGCAGGGTGGGAGGAGTGGCTGGCCATAGAGTGGGTGAGGGGGGGGGGGGGTTGCTTGTGTCATAAAGTAAAGCAAGGTCAACACTCCACCTTAATTACTCCAACCACTAAATCTTGGATAAGATTTGCATTAAAAACGTGATTAATTAAGACATATGGGTCTTAATATGTTAAAATAAAGTTTTGGGTGGAAATCCCCCGTTAAAATAATTAAAGACGGGCTTAAAACTGAGTCGGGGTCGAAAACCGGGTAGAAAAGAGGAGAATCCGAAGTCTGGCGAGGGTTGGGTCATCAACAGCCTAAATCTGGAGTGACATTGGTCGCATGACTGCGGTCTGAGGAGAAGAGAGGTTGCGGATCCGAGCTGCTACCGCAGGCGGCTTTGTCCAAAGGAAGACCGAAGGCGAGGTGGCTGCGGGCTTGACGGCTGCGGCTTCGGGCTTCAGCTCGGTGACTGAGGTTGCTAGCTGCGGTCGGTGGCTGCGGCTGCTGGCTGCGGCTGCTCAAGGAGACTCCGGTCCAAGGAGGGTTTGGCCCCTATAGGGGGACTTCGGCCTTAAAAGGGGTTTCGGGTCTTTTGGGGTATTTTTCCCGTTCTAACCCCGTTTTAAGCGATTTTTGACCCGGTTAAGGGTCGGGATGACCCGAATGGTTTCAAAAAGTTACGGGAACTTTTGAGAGAGATTTGGGAGAGATTTCAAATAGAAGGAGATAGAGTGAAAACGATTGAGGGAGGTTTCGTTTGTGACCTTTTTGAGTGTCCGGCTTCGCAATGCAAGGTCCGTAAACCCCGTTAAGTCATGTTTTAGTGTCTTACACACTCCCGATGAGTGTGTATAAATGTTTTATCGTTTTGGTTCAATGTTTACCGCATTTAAGTCTTAGGAAAATTCAAACACACGAACTTTCCAACGATGTTTTCTTATTAAAATAGTGAGTTGTACAGTATTTACACAATGTAAACCCTAATATACAAGGGTTAATTGAGTCGAACGGTTTGACTCGTTGACTTTGTTTGACTTTGACTTGGCTCTAATTTGCCGATTGTCACATCATCCCCCCGTTAGAGGGAATTTCGTCCCGAAATTTGCATTTTGACTGGGACTTCAAGAGTTTGGGAAAAGATGTGGGTATTTTTGTTTCATTTGATCTTCGCGTTCCCAGGTGAACTCGGGTCCTCGTTTAGCGTTCCAACAGACCTTCACGATGGGGATACGACTTTGTTTTGCTCTTTTGATCTCTTGATCCATGATTTCGACTGGTTCCTCCACGAAGGTGAGGTTCTCGTTGATCTCGATCTCGTCGAGTGGAATGACAAGAGTCTTGTCGGACAGATACATTTCAAGTGCGAGGCTTTGAGGGTAGAACGTACGGTACTGAGTTCGCGGGGTAGGTTGAATTTGTAAGATACGGGGCCGATTCCAACAAGAATCTCGAAGACATCAATTATCTTGGATTTAGATTTCCATACTTTCCGAAACGTATCAAGCCTTTCCAAGGTGAGACTTCCCAAAAGAATTTGGTCTCTCTCTTGGAATTCTAAAGGATTCTTTCTCTTGTCTCTCTTCCCAGTTAAGGGTCATTCCCTGCTGGGTCAAGGTCGTAAGAGGTTCCGTAATTCGAGAGGAGTCCCGAATGCACTTACGACAATAGTCTGCGAGACCTAGAATTTGGCGAATTCTCGTAGGTGTCTTTGGTGCTGACCAATTCTCAACGGTTTTTGATTTTGGAAGGGTCCTCATGAATTCCCACCTCACTCATAGTGTACCTTAGAAATTCGGCTCTTCAATTCCCAAAATTCGTATTTAGAGAATTTTGCGTAGAGCTTCTCTGATCGTAATGTTTCCATGGGTTGTTGTAGTTGCTTTTTATGAGTTCGTTCTCACTACGAGAGTATTTAAATAAGTCATTTCACAAGGATAATGACGAACTGGTCCTAGCAAGGATGGCATACCCTATTCATTTAGTTCATGAACACTACGGGTGCATTGGTCTTATCCGAGGGGTACCATTTACGGACTCGTGGCGTCCGTATCGAGTTTGGAAGGTCGTCATCGGGACATCCTTCTTTAACACTCGTAGCTAGGGATATTCGGGTCTCAGGTTCATTTCTGAAAGGTAATTTTGTTCCTTGCGGTTGGTCAAACGATCCTTCTACACGAGGCAGGGGTAATGATTTCTATTGGGGATCTTGTCGAGTTCTCCATTAGGCGATGCTCTTACGAAACCATTCGTCTATCTTTTTGAAGAATAAGACCTAAGCTCTCCTAGGTGAGGAGCTTGGTCTTCAAAATCCATTGCTGAGTAGTTGTTAAGTTGTCCAGACGGTTCTTGCATCTTCGTGGGTGTGAGACTGTAGGCGATCTGGTTACATGAGTCGTATTGGGTTATGAGTTTGTTTGCATGACGATGCGATTACTCGTAGTCTTGGGCAGTCTCCGTCCTGAAGTTCATATTAAAAGTCATACATGGTTCATCAATCACAGACTCGTGTATACGAGTCGTATATAATTAAGGTTGAAAAGGTAGTCGAATAAATGATTCTACTGTAAGCTCACATCCCAACGAGGAAAAGAAGTTAGAGTGGAATCATCAATTCTAAACCTGTGGAACCTTGTTTATATACCACCCTTGTGTATACATTCTTCAGTGATAGATCAACCGCATGGGTCTTTGGTATGAATTTGACGTACTGTACGAGTTGTACTCCAGGAAGGTTTGCTGAGGTTTCTTCGGAACGGTCACGAAACATGAGGTACTCTACGCATGAGTACTTCGGAGTTCTGGAGTGACGGCTTTGCTAGGAAGGCGATTTCGGAGAAATAGATTTACGCACGAAACTGGTATTGTGAGGATCGAATGGACTCAAGTTGTATGATAATATCGGACTCACTTAGAAATAACGGCATTAGATTTGATTATAAAGGCGTCACAGACAAAACACAATAGTGCAAATTTTAACAGAGTTACAGTACTTTAGATTAACTACTAGATTGTTGCTGCGAACAAGGAGTACTACAAATAGGCAAATATACGCAGCACGAGGGTCCCTTTACTAACGGGATCTCGCAAAAGATAAGACTCTAGTTGCACTAGTTTTAAACAGTTTTATGGGTTTATTACAATGAAACGCCTTAAGTACTTTAGCGTGGGTCCGGGGTAGTCTCTCCTGCGACAGTGATCCTTAGTATCCTCCCGTCTGCGCCGGAGTTCTTTGTTATTGGGCAATCCTTTTTGAGGTGTCCAATCTCACCGCATTGATGACATATCTGGCTTGTGCTAGCATTGGTGGTGGAAGTGAGGTGTCGAGCCAGAGTTATGTAGACACAGGTGTTTTCCTTGTTCATCCACTTTGAAACTTTCCTTTGATAGGGTCTGGTTTTACCACCACCACCCCGTGCAAGGTTGATCCCGCTGTCAGGGACTCGAGTGGTGGGTCGTGCCGGTGCTCCCCAGCTATGGGCATGGTGTCCTAATTCGTGGCAATTGCAGCATTGCATTTCTTGACAAGCCCCATTATGATGGAAGTTACACTTATGACACTTCGGAAGTTTGCCCTTGTATGGTCTGATTGGTGCTGAAATGGTAGGGGTTGCCACTTGTTGCTGTAGTATGGCAAGTCTTTGGGATCGCTTGCGCTCCTTTCGGGCTTGGCGTTTTCGTTTCCTTTTCTCGGTTTTACGGTTTTGCAAGTCCGTGGCTGTTGTCGTTTGTTGGCTTCCCGGATCGATACCACAATTGAAATTGTCAACTCCTTTGCCAGTTGTAATTTCGTTGCCAGAGCTGAGGTTCGCAAGGACAGCCGCCACGGCAGCTGTTACTGCGGCTTGGAAGGTAGCGGCGTCGATATGAAGGATAGGAGTTTCGTTGCTCGGCTGACCATTTCTGAATGACGACATGATTCTGTCCTATGAAAGAAAAGGAGTTTGTGAGTGATTATGTTTGAACCTAGCTGTATTTTGATCGTTCATGCAAAGAGTGGCATTATGTTCTCGAGGGTTTGACCTACATCCCTATGATGCAGTCCTAGTAAAGAGTATGAGTCAGTTCATAGAATGGTTACAATACGTTTGCCGTTCGAACCGGGGTACCATTGGTTGGTGGACAACATGATCCAACCCTTGAAAGAGAGTTGGAAATGATCCTGGGGCCAAATTACTATAGTCCAATAGCTTGACAAGAGTGAGTTTTAGATAGACTTCAACGATAGTCTGAGGAAAGTATTTGAATAAAGAGTGACAAAGAAATTAACCAACCGTCAAAATCATTGATATTCATGATGAAATAAGTTTGGGAAAATTGACCTTATAGGAGGCCTTACATCATATCCGACGCCTGAAGCCTAACTAAAAGTACTTATGGTACGGGGGTAGTTACATAGAAAAGTGATACATAGAGCATAGACAGGAAAGCGATTCCATAAAACGAGGACTGAAAGATAAAGCGTCTCCTACTGGTGATGGTCGTCCCTCCGGTGAATCCTCAGTTCAGCCAGCTGGCGCTCCATGTCAAGCATGTGTCTTTCATATACCCTCTGGCGTACTCGAAGTTCTATGACTTCGGCTCGTGTTTCAGCGAGTGCTGACAGTAGGGTCTCATGGTCCCTCTCAGATCTCTCACGAGTGTCTTCAAGGCGATTGGTGCGGAGGGTATGCATCCCTGCATTGACATCAACCTCTGTGATATGCTGGAGAGCTGTCCTGCCCTGAATTTCGTTTCGGGCAACTCTACGGACCAGGATTGGCAGGACTCTACCTGCTGAGCCCCCTTCGCTTAATTTGTAGAAGTTTCGGTCCCCATTAAATGGCATAAGTTGGTCCTGCTCTTCGCTCCATGTTTCCAAGCATTCTACCCAAGGGGGGTGTCGGGCCATGAAAAACCGGACTAGGGTTAGGATTTGGAATGGGAGCTATCGGGGGTAGATTTTCAACCTTGGGTTCGGAGTTAGCTCCATCCGAAAGGTCTTCAGCATGGTGATCATCCAAAGGGATTGGATGGTCGTCTTCTGGCTCTTCATCAAACCATCCATCATAGCCTTCGATTGGTAGGTACGGTTTGCCGTGGGGATGGAGTCCAGCCATGTTATCTATGCGAGAATAGGGAATAGAAGGATTTGATAACGGAAGATCTATCTAAGGGAAATATTTTAAGATGATCTTTATCGGTTACTTCAATAGTTGCAAAGTGCATACTAGTCATATGTGATCAAGACATGATAGTCCTTCGAATAGATGACCCTAACTCCAAGTCCACAACCAAACGAGGACAGGAAATGAAGCAAAGATACATAAATTCTGAGTCTATAGCATCTTAGTTACATATAACCTTAGCGTATTCAGTTAGCAGCCATTGATCTATAAATAAAGATCTATTTAATTCTCAGATAAGTTGTTATAGTAACACAAAATACTCCTATAGTATTTTAAATTTCTGTTCCGTTCTGTTGTCATCATTGTGGTAGTATTGGTAAGTTTGTTAGACTTGTTTCCATATCATGACTATCCCCCAGTATATGCAAGTCACTTCTCGGACAGATATAGTTGATCAGGCTATATCCCTCCCAGACTTGATTCACATATACCAAGGCATACTCATAATGTACAACTCCTCTTCTTTTGCTTTATGTTTTCCCTAGTCATGATACTATGCGAGCATGTAAAGCATGTATGTATACTTAAATTAAGAAAACCACTAATTTTCTAAAAGTATAGTCATTTGAAAAATTGTTCAAATCAGAGACTCTTAGTCCCAAATGTGTTTATAGTTTGTATATCTTATGTGGTTTGATATACTTAATTCACTATAAACCTGGCTCTGATACCAATCTGTCACAC
Source organism: Lactuca virosa (assembly GCF_052849685.1). Taxonomy (NCBI): domain Eukaryota; kingdom Viridiplantae; phylum Streptophyta; class Magnoliopsida; order Asterales; family Asteraceae; genus Lactuca; species Lactuca virosa. Next base: position 138,865,062 of record NC_136430.1, read on the forward strand.
CCCCAAACCAAGGATGGCGGAAATGTCCGGAGGTGGAGGACTTCATGTATAGTATCATAACAACAATCGTAATAGTAATTCAAGCAACCACAACCAACATATATATATAAATGAAAAAGTTACATCGCTGTATGAATTACATGTTTCCAAATCAATTACAATATGTTGACAAAATGTGAAATGTTTGACGCCTTAACGTCCCATCCTCAAAAGCACTTGGTTACCTGTTTTAGTGATTTCCTGAGAATACAAGTTGTTTGAAAAAGCGTCAACACAAAGTTTGGTGAGTTCATAAGCATTTGTACGTAGTTATGAAAACCTTTTTCTTGTGAAAGTATCGTTTGTTCCAGAAAATCCAATATTTTCCTTAAAGTGTGAATGTAGTCTTAAAAAAAACCCAAAGACCAAGATGTATAAGTACTTTCCTTACTTATAGTAAATAATGCAAGTTTAAATCGACATAAACTCGTTCGATTTCAATGAAATCCCCGTAAATTCCTATGTTTGTTAATACTTTCTGTGAGTTATTATAACCATGCTATGACCTAGATGGCCTGAAACGACGTTCTTCAGGCTTCGGAAATGTTATGACATTTGTCACCCTAGACCTGCCGGTCTAACTGTTGCATGCAGTTCAGGTGTGGGTTCGTCAGACCCAATATAGATCTATATACAACTATCACGCTCTCCCTCCAGGAGACTCTGGTTACAATACATGACTTATTTGTAAAGTGAAGCGAATGTCTCACAAAGTCATTAACGGAATTACGTGTTGTGTAATGAAAATCCTCTTTGTATAAATGTACCCTTTTGAAATGTATGTATTATGTAATGTATCATAAACTATACCTATTATAGTTTATCAAAACAAGGGTAGTAGTAGTAATGTATGTAAACTATACTTAACATAGTTTATCCAAATGTTTGTATGTACTTTGATTATAACAATTTGTTATTTCTATGCTTTATCTAGCAAAATCCATTTGTTAACTGTTGTATGTCCTTATACTAAGACAAAATGTCATATAATGCAATAACATATAATCACATAAAGATATACACCTTGCTCAACATGTTACAAGGTGTAATGAAATTGATAACATTTTTCTGTTGTTAACAATTTCTATTACTGTTCTTAGAAAATTTGTAGAAAAATCATCAAAGGTCCAAATCAGAATCCGTAAATTCTGAGAGTTTGGAAAATGAGTCTAGTTTGTTCATAAATTTTTTCACGATTTTTAGTGACCTCCAACTTAGGTGAAAACGTCCATAATCACAGACTGGTCCGGATTGGTTCTTGAAATGATAGACAGTTTTGTAAAAATCACCATAAATTGTAGAAAAATCTTATGGAGATGTGCAAGTAGCCATTTTAAAGCTAAGAACTTGAAATACTTGCACCTTGTACATTTCTGAAAACAAAAATGTTTAAGTTGACCAAAATAGTCCGTGAATGGAGTCTAACTTTTCTGATGAAAGCTGTTAGAAGAATTTAGTTGTGTTCTTGGTGTTTTAACTTGTATTCCCCCCTTAGAACATAAGAAAACATGAAAATGTAGGGGTATGAACTCACCTTGTGTGATTTCAGTGGATGAGTGTTGGAGAAGGGAAGTGTTCAACTCAAGAACACTTGAAGAAGCCTTGAAGATTTCGAGAATCTAACACCAAAGGGATGGAATTTGTGTGAGCAACCCATGATTTGAGTAGAATGAAGTGTAATAATCACAAGGAGGATGAGTTATACTTACCAAGAGTGGAAGAAAACTTGATGATCAGCCTTGAAATCCCGAAATTGAGAGAGAAAGTTGGAGAGAAAAGTTGTGTTTGATCTTTGGTGGAAATGAGTGAAGTGGGTGAAATGAAGAGAGAGAGTGGGAGTCTTTCAGCTCTTTGGACGAGATAATGGCTGAAAAATGATGAGAAAGTACCTTGACATGACCAAGGTAGGGTGGGAGGAGAGGCTGGCCATAGAGTGGGTGAGGGGGGGGGGGTTGCTTGTGTCATAAAGTAAAGCAAGGTCAACACTCCACCTTAATTACTCCAACCACTAAATCTTGGATAAGATTTGCATTAAAAACATGATTAATTAAGACATATGGGTCTTAATATGTTAAAATAAAGTTTTGGTTGGAAATCCCCCGTTAAAATAATTAAAGACGGGCTTAAAACTGAGTCGGGGTCGAAAACCGGGTAGAAAAAAGAAAAATCCGAAGTCTGGCGAGGGTTGGGTCATCAGCAGCCTAAATCCGGAGTGGCATTGGTCGCATGACTGCGGTCCGAGGAGAAGAGAGGTTTCGGATCCGAGCTGCTACCGCAGGCGGCTTTGTCCAAAGGAAGACCGAAGGCGAGGTGGCTGCAGGCTTGACGGCTGCGGCTCCGGGCTTCGGCTCGGTGACTGCGGCTGCTGGCTGAGGTCGGTGGCTGCGGCTGCTGGCTGCGGTCGGTGGCTGCGGCTTGCTGGCTGCGGCTGCTCAAGGAGACTCCGGTCCAAGGAGGGCTTGGCCCCTATAGGGGGACTTCGGCCTTAAAAGGGGTTTCGGGTCTTTTGGGGTATTTTTCCCGTTCTAACCCCGTTTTAAGCGATTTTTGACCCGGTTAAGGGTCGGGATGACCCGAATGGTGTCAAAAAGTTACGGGAACTTTTGAGAGAGATTTGGGAGAGATTTCAAATAGAAGGAGATAGAGTGAAAATGATTGAGGGAGGTCTCGTTTGTGACCTTTTTGAGTGTCCGGCTTCGCAATGCATGGTCTGTAAACCCCGTTAAGTCATGTTTTAGTGTCTTACACACTCCCGATGAGTGTGTATAAATGTTTTATCGTTTTGGTTCAATATTTACCGCATTTAAGGCTTAGGAAAATTCAAACACACGAACTTTCCAACGATGTTTTCTTATTAAAATAGTGAGTTGTACAGTATTTACACAATGTAAACCCTAATATACAAGGGTTAATTGAGTCGAACGGTTTGACTCGTTGACTTTGACTTGGCTCTAATTTGCCGATTGTCAGAATTTAGATAGTTAATTACATGACCATTATGTTAATTGTTTTATAATTATTAGCATATGTTAATCGAACCAATATAGCTAATCAATATCGGTATATAATGACATAAATCCATTGAACTTCTTATTAGTCTACGATAGGAAGGGGGGTTGTGTTTACTTCTTTGATACCCATTCTTACTTCAACAATACTATTACACGACATGGTATACTGCCGAGTGTTTGAGATAATGTCCAAGGTTATTGGTAATATTTCTAAATAATAACATGGTCCTTTTAGGTTGGTCTCATGACACAAGTATCAATAAGGAAATAGAATATTTAAGTTATTAGATATTATTAATTAATATATTAATTGGAAATTATTTTTGGTAATTAATTAAATAGTTTTAACTAGTTAAAAGGCTAGACTATTAATTAATTGGAATATTGATTCCAATATTCCACAACCCTCTCGAAAATATGGTAAGGACAAAATCTAGGAGATTTCCTAGGAAAATACAGGTTTTGATAACGATAATGATTATCCTTGAGAATCTGATCAACTTAGGAATTCAAGTTAATGCTTATAAAAAGGGTGCTAGGGATTTCACCCTATTTTAGTTCTCGAAGTTTCGTATGTGTTGTGTCTGACTTTGCTGTGAAAGCTTTCACTGTTATATCTTGGTAGCACCCGATTCCTGGTACGTATTTAATTTCATGAAATGTTTCAATTTACTCTGGGACTCGGCGAGTTGAAGGCCCAACTCGTCGAGTAGACTCGACTGACGATCGGGGGATTAAGTTACCTACTCGACGAGTCGGAAGACCGACTCGACGAGTAGGAGCTGTCTGGACAAAACCCTAATATTTAGGGTTTGCACCATATTTAAACACTTTATCTCGTCCCAACCCAGCCTCCATCACCCTCCCAACTCAGAGAAACCCTAGATTGAAACCCTAAACCATTTTGAGTGATTTTGAGCTCTTTTGTGCCTTTTTGTGTGTGTTTGAAGTTGAAGGAGAAGAAGAGAGCTCAAGAGATCAAGAGGAAGCTAGTAGATCCCGAGGTTTTGCTTCATTCTCAGTCCATTCAAGGTAAAAAGCTTGAACCTTGACCATATATTTCCTAGATCTTGTTTTGGGGCTATTTCTCTACCTTTTCTAAGCTTTTGAGAAGCTATGTTCAGTTTTGCTTGTGCATGTGGGTTTGTGCTTCAGATCTGGAACCATTGAGGGTTCCCATGGCATAAAGGTGCCAACTTTATGGCCATGGGAAGCCCATGCATCATATAAACCCCATTTTATATCCTTTTGAGCCAAAATCCCCATGCATGGACATCAAGTTCGTAGCTTTACGTATAAAAGGGACCCTAGGAGGTCAGATCTATGATTGGGATGCATTAAGACCCACTGAAATCGACTGTATAGTTTTGGACAAAGAGGGAATCGGCGAGTCGGGACGCTTTTTCCCCCAAAACGTCTTCTGGAAATGGTTTTGGTTGAGTGGAAGGAACACTCAGCCTGCTAGGGGTTTGTTTTGGACCTGGAAATCATGGGACTCGACGAGTGTATGAACAGACTCGGCGAGTCCAAGGCAATCTCCCAAATTATGAAGACGGACTCGGCGTGTTCAAGAGGGACTCGGCGAGTCATAGACTAAACATCTTCTTGTGAATGAAGATGAACTCGACGAGTTCAAGAACGAACTCGGCGAGTCGGTTGAAAATTGTACGATGTGTTGTTAAAGGCGAACCCGTCGAGCTCTTGCTAGCGTCGACGGGTAGGGACGGGTTTATGACATTTTGTGGTTATGGGGGACTCGACGAGTTGGCGGGCCAACTCGGCGAGTCGAGTCAATCAGATGTTGACTTTGACCAAAGTTGACTTTGACCATGGATTTGACTTGGACATTGATTGGGTTTGGGTTGACCCTTGTAAGGGTTACGAGTATGAGTATGAGTTGATAACTTGGAAGAGTTGTCGTGTAGGGATTGAGGAGTCGGGGAGAGTCGATTTCCACATCGAGATCGGTGCAGACACTACGCGACATCGATGTGAGTTACCTTCCAGTAGTGGTGGGTCTACGCCCACAATGTCGGCCCACTGGTAGGAGATGTATGTTAGATGATTGTCTTTGTGATATTCATCTAGGTTTGCTGCTGTCTGTTAGGTTCTATGTGCTAGCCTGATATGATGTTACGTGATAGAGTTAGCAGTTAGGGAGATAGTCCCCAAGTTACCGGTCGATAGGGCCGAAGGGGTAGTTTAGTACCCAGCTATGCTAGATTATGATTATGTGATAGACCGGTCGAGAGGACCGAAGGGGTAGGCCAGTACCCAGATATGCTAGGCAAGGTCACCGGTCAAGAGGACCGAAGGGGTAGGCCAGCACCCATATATGCTAGGCAAGGTCACCGGTCGAGAGGACCGAAGGGGTAGGTCGGGCACCCAAATATGCCAGACAGTATGTATGCTATGTGATTGTATGGTATGTGGTATGATGGGGGAACTCACTAAGCTTCGTGCTTACAGTTTCCAGTTTTGTTTCAGGTACCTCTTCAGCGAAGGGGAAGGAGCCGGCGCGGTAGCGGCACATCACACTCACATAGGATTTCCACATTGAGTTTTCTGGGATTGTACTGTGATTTTTATTACTACTGACGATATGGTTTTGAGACACGTTGTTAGAACCTTATAAATTGTTATGTTATTGGAAATGTTTTTGGTAAACGATTTTATGAGTTACTTAATTAAAAATGAAATTTTGGCCTTAAAAATTGGGATGTTACAATCTTAGTGTTCAATATAATATTCGAATTATTTGTTAGTTTCTAAATTTGTACACTTAAGTATCTGAGTGACATTTGCTTAACTATTATACAACATGTCACCGCCTAGGTGTCTTAAACTTAATTGCTATTCTGTAACCAACCCTCTTTTTGTCAACCTATAAATAGGGATGTTAGTTAGAAGGTAAAGTAAGATTTTGAGTGTTCTTATCGTGTGTAATAGAGCTTCTTACTCTAAATCATAAACGGAAAATTATTTACCTTCTTGTGTTATCATTTCATACATTCGTTCTTGATAATTATGATTTGATACATATCAAATTAGCCAATTGATCATACAAATGTTATTAGAGCAGGGAAGTTTTGAATAGAATTCAAATTAGTGGTTTCATTTGTGATCGTCAAGTTCTTCGTTAGTTATTTTTGTTTTCTCTAGATCTCTTCCGCATTTGCAATCTCTTTGCATTTTCATCTAGAATTATTTGTTCCATAACTCATTTTTATTTGAATTTTTTATTACTCATTGATTTGATCAATTGTTCAAATATTATGAAATCATGGAAAAGGAAGATTCTCATATTGTCTCATTTAATCTGTTGAGGAATATTGGTTCAAATACCATATTTCCTACCCTTTTTCGTGATGATTATCAAGTATGGGTGCTTCATTTTGAAGATTATATTTCTACCATTGAGAAGCATGGCTCCTATATTTGTAAATCAATAACTGAAGGTCCTCATCGATTCTGGATGACAAAGGACTATGTTTATACTCTAGTAGGTTATGAATAACACCATGAATAGTATACTGACATGACCACCGAAGACAAATAGAAACTTGAAAATGACTTTAAGCGAAGAGAGAAATTTGTTTTTCTCTTTCTCTGAATATATTTAGATTAGTGAGTTCATGTAAAACTACTAATAAGGTATGGAAGCATTTGAAAGAGTTGTATTATGCTGATCATGATCAACTTCATTCTGTTAAAACTTTGTTACTTTCAAAGTTTGGTTTATTCAAACAAAAGAATAGTGAAAGTATTGATCAAGTCTTAGAAAGGTATAATCATCTGTTGAGTCGGATTATGAAGTACGATTTGAAACGTCAACAAATAGAGATGAAGGTAACATTCTTGTAAGGACTTCGCACTGAATGGAAGTCAATAGTTTCAATGGTGAAAGCACATGAATAGTTCAAGTCCTACTTGTTATCGCAAGTGATTGGAATTTTGACATTGTATGAAGATGAAGTGACTGAGAGTACGAAGCCGATTGCTGATGCTGGTCCGTTGTCCTTGGTTCCAAAAGAAGAAATTTCAAAAGTGAATAAATAAAAAGAGAAAGTTGTAATAGATTTCGAATCAGGCACAAAAGTGATGAATAGACGAGTGAATAGAAGGCGTTGATGATGTGAAATCCAAAGAAGTTTTTCAAGAACAACTTTTCCAATTTTTGTTCAATAAATGGTGGTAAATAAAGTTTTGAAGGTGGGGTTCTGTAAATTACAAAAGTGGCAACTCCTATTTTGAAAGGAACAACAAAGGTGATGGCTCTAAGAATTACCAACAATCCGAAGATGAAAAGAAGGAGAAGAAACTTTTGGGAGAGTTGAGGTATGACTGTAATTTTTGCAATGGAAAAATCACTTAGCAAAAGATTACATCCTGAAGAACAAGACTGAGAAGATGAGAGATGAAGCTTATTACTCAAAGAAGATAGAGGATCTTCGGAAGATGAATGTACAAGGGAAAGTTCTAATCGTGGAAGAAGTTGACAATGATGGAGGAAACATAAAAGTATGGTCAACTGACTCTAAAGATGAGGAAGTCCAAAAGCTAACAAATGGAGATTTATTTGTTTCTAATGTTTACACACGTAAAATAGAGAGCATGTGTTTTATAGTTAAAAGCTCAAATTTTGATGGTTGATACTATAGCTCTGAGGGTGGTGGAGATTTAGATTCAAACTCTTGTGATTCTTGTTTTTCGGTGAAGAGCGCTAGTGAGCATGTTGAGTCTTCTGAGTAGGTGATCGATAAGTTACATTCTATTCTAAAATCATTGGATATTTCAACTTCTCGTTTACCATTATTAATTGGATTAATTAATAGATACTATTTAGAGTCAGGTGACAAATCTTGATTACGATCTTAGCAGGTGCATATTTAGAAATGAGGAGAGGAAGATTAGAATTGAAATTTGGAGTCATAGATAGTTAGAATAAAAGATGATGTAATTGTGTTGAAAATTGATAATCGTTTGTTAATGAAACAAAGAATCATTTTATTTCACATAGCCAAAAGAATGTATAGAGAATTTCCTTAACTTCATCATATTAGTGCTATCTTTAAACAAATGCATCGTGACATGCTTTCTTTTTTAGAATTAAATTAAGAAGAAATTGATGCTACATCTTATGAATATGAATCCATTATCTCTTCAAATGAATCTTTGAGAGACTCAATTAGAGTTAGATTGGAAAAAGTGGAAGAGTTTTTGTAAAATAAAGAAATTAAGAAAACAATGAAAGAAACTTTTTCCAATGATGAAAAGAAGAAAATTCAAAAGAATTGTTATGATAGGCATACCTTGTTGTGTAACAAATGGCATTGTGATGAGTCACAGAATGGTCAAATTGAATCTGATTTTGATGAAAGCGAACTTAGGGAAATTTCTGTGGAGGATGAAATTGATTGTTCAAACATTGTGTTAACTAATGAAAAATCAAAAAATAAATAAATTCTTGAAGATTATTTTGATACGAAAATGTTGTTAAAAATGAAGGTATATAAAATTTGATTGAAAAAGCAGTTGTTTTTCCGAAAGTCAAAAGTGCACCTAATCAAGTGTTTGTTAAGAAAGGTCTGGATGAATATGATATTGTTGATTTTATCACTCATGGGAAAACTGATAGTGCTAAATCAAGTGATAATCATTTTTGGTATGTTCCTATTGATAATAGTGAAGAAACAGAAGGTCTTTCAGAGAAAACTTCTTGCAGAGTTAAGGACAGGTATACTAAGTGTTTTGAATGTAGAATCCTCATCACAAATTGATTTAGAAAATTCCAATGTCCAAACATAGAAATCACTTTTGAAAGGGAATCTAAGATGAGTGATTTGAAAGGGATGTATAAGATGACTAATCAGGATGACAAGATCAAAAAGGATAAGAAAGAAATAGATCTGGCTAGGAGAGCTACATACAATAAGAATTTATGTGATAGAAAGAATTTTTGGAAACAACGTGAGACTTTAATAACTTCAGATAATGCTCATAAATCACAAAATGTTTATTGTTCTTGTTCATATCCATAGTCTCATTTTCATAATTCAAAGTCTAAGAATTCATCAAGGTTTTCAAATCAGAATTTTCACTCACAGAGGTTTGAGAAATCAAAAGCATAATTTGATCCAAATTCTTATTACTATAAGAGTGAAAAATTAAAGAAGGTTGTTTCAAAACAAAAATTTGTTCCAATGGAAGTTGTTTCAAAGCAAAAAATTGGTCCAACGGTAGTTGTTTCAATTTTTTTTCCAAAGAAGCTTGTTTCAAAATAAAAATATGTTCCAAAAAAGGTTGTTTCAAAACATCATTATAAAGAAAAGGATTTTCTAAATGATTTGTTTCCAAACAAAAAAGCTTTCATTAAAAATCAAATATCAGTTGTGGAAATCAAACTTGGTGATAAAGAGACGAAATCATACCAAATGGTGATAAATTTGAAGGATAAGTTGATTAAGAAATCATTTTGGATCGATAAGAAAAAGATTTTTGCTTTAAAAACTTCCAAATTGCAAAACTTATGAGGGCCCAAACAAGCTTGGGTTCCTGAATTGGTGTAATATTATGGGTGATATGTGACGAACAATATGATTCATAATGGTATATCGATAGCGGCTGTTTGCATCAAACGACTGGAAGGAAATCAAAATTTCGAGAGTTTCAGAGTTTGAAGGATGGTGAACGTGTAAAATACGGAAACAATGCAACAGGTGAAGTCAATGGATATGGAATGATCACAAATGGTAGATTAACAATTAGAAAGGTAGCATATTTAGAAGGATTACAACACAATTTAATTATTTTTTCTCAACTTGTTGTAGGTATCAGTCTACAAGTCTCTTTTGATGAAAAAGGTTCTCAAATAAAACTTGTTGAATCAAAGAAAGTTTTGTTAAAATCGAAGCAAATATGAGAGTTATATCCTTTGGACTTGAAACCGATAGAAGGGAAACCATAAGTTTTCTTACTAAGTTGTTGCTGCAGATAGTTGGTTATGACATCATAGGTTATCCCATCTCAATGTTAAAGACATCGACAAACTTCTTCTTGGTGATGTAGTGTGAGATATACTGATACTCAAATACGACAAAAAAAAGTTATGTGTTGCTTGTGAACTAGGAAAGCAAAATTATAAAAGTCATTCTTCATTATGAATACTAAAATTGTTGAAGCTCTTGAATTGTTGAAGCTCGTCTATTGAAAGAATTGGTGGTAATGAGTATATTCTTGTTATTGTTGATAATTTTTATATATTTACATGCGTTTATTTTCTTAGACAAAAATCTGATACCACTTAAAAGATGATTGACTTTGTGAAGCGAGTTGAATTGCAACTCCGAAAGCTAGTGAGAAAAATTCGAAGTGATAATGGCACTGACGTCAAAAACAAGGTTTTTGAGGAATATCTGACAAACAAAGGAATAAATAACAATTTCTTAACGCCTTACACACCACAACAAAATGGTTTCGTTGAAAGGAGAACTCGATCTTTATGAGAAGCTGCAAGTACTATGCTTTCATTTGCATATTTCCCTCTTTATTTTTCCTCATATGCTATTGGAACTACATGATTTATCAAAAAATATCTTACATTAATAAATGATTTTTGATTACTCGTGATGAGATATTGAATAACCACAAACCTAATGTGAAATTCTTTCATGTGTTTGGTTCCATGTGCTTTATATATTCAATTCCAAAAAGCATCACAAAAAATTTGATCACAAGGCCGATGAAACTATTTTTCTGTCACATCAAAAGCCTATCGAGTTATGAATAATAAGTCTTAGAATATAGAAGAAAGTTACCACATTACATTTGACGACTATGCCATAAAATATTTTCAAGAAGAAGTGATTCCATGTGAAGAAATCTGACCTCCAACATGTTCCAAAACTTCTCAAATCACAACTTTGATGATGAATTTCTAAAGCATGTTGATGAAGCTATTAATAATCTTGAAGTTCAAGTCGAGGGGGAAGCCTTTAATATCAAATTCTGAAATGATCATGTTGACGAGGATTGTGTTTCTATTATGACTGATCAGGATGAGGGGGGGGGGACTGTTCACATCCTGAATACTCATGTTGAAGAAGAGAAAGCTATTATGATTGCATAATCTTGTGAAAGTGAGACATTTCAATCTGAAACACCAAATAGTGATGCTAATATCAAGCGATAGAGTCCGTCTAATGAAGATAATGGTTATCATTTGAAACTGAAGAAGTCAATTCTGAAGATCATCCAAAAACTCAAGTTATCGGTAATCCATCCACTTCTATATTGACTCATGCACACCATAAGGAAAGGCAAGCTTTACGTAATATAAATAAGGAATTTCGCAAGTTTCACTTATTCATTTCATATATTGAACCGCAGACGGTGAAAGTTGCTCTTGATCATTATGTGTGGGTTGAAACCATGCAAGTCAAGTTAAATAAATTTGAAAGAAACAAGGTTTGGTGTTTGATTCAGACACCTCCTAATTCTTCATTCGTTTGTTTGAAGTGAGTTTTCATAAACAAGTTGGATAAAGAAGGAAATGTGGTGCGAAACAACACTAGGATCGCTGGGAAAAATTATTTTTAAGAAGAAGTCATAAACTATGATGAAACATTTGCTCCTATTGTGAGACTAGAAGCCGTTCAGATCTTCTTGGCCTATGTTGCACATAAGAATTTTAAAGTGTTTGAAATGGATGTCAAATGATCATTTCTGAATGGACTGCTTGAGAAAACAGTCTATGTTTAACAACCATAGGTTTCATAAAGGCAAAATATCCAAATAATTGTTACATACTTCATAAAGCTATTTATGATCTGAAACAAGATTTGTGGGCAAGGTATGAAGCTCTTAATTACTATCTTAAACAATCAAAATTTAAACAAGGTGAACATTTGATGGTTGTTCAAATGTATGTTGATAAAATTATCTTTGGTTCAATAGATCCTAAGCTGACTAATGAATTCAGAATTTTAATGGAAATAAAATTTTAAATGAAATAATGGCTCCTATTAAAATTTTCCTTGGTTTAAGTATTATACAAAGTAAAGATGGAATTTTCATCAACCATGAATCTTTCACAAAGACTTTGCTAACAAAACTTAGAATGAGTGGAGATTCCAAAGTTATAACTTCAATGGCATTCGGAACATAGCTCACACCTTCACTTGATAAACTGACTGCAAACATCACTTTGTATCGTAGTATGATTGGGTCCTTACTTTTTATCTCACATCTATTAGACTTGATACTATGTTTTTTTGTTTGTTACTATGCCTGTTATCAATTTAATTATAGAGAACCACATATAATAGCTATGAAAAACATTTTTCTATATCTTCGGAAAACTACTTCTTTAGGCTTACGATATCCTACCAACACTAGGTTCTTTGTTCAAGCATATTCTGATGGTGATCTTGGAGAATGTGGCTTAGATCGGAAGAGTACATCAGGAGGATGTCAAATTTTTGATGACACGTTGGTTAGTAGGAAATGTAAGAAACAGACTTGTGTTTCTCTTTCTACTGTAGAAATTGAATACTTTGTTGCATCTGCTTGTACATCACAAAACATATGGATTCAAAGTCAGTTAAAAGACTATGCCATTAGCATGAAGAAGATTCCTTAGTATTGTGACTCTAAAAGCGCTATCAGGATTTGTCATAATCCTGTTCAACATTCAAAGAGAAAGCATATCGCACTGCGATATCATTTCATAAAGGATCATGTGGATGATGGAAACATTGAGATTCACTTTGCCAAATCATCATATCAACTTGGAGATATCTTTAGGAAGGCTTTACCTGAGATTACAATTGTTCATATTCTTTAAGGACTTGGAATGATGGAAGATGAGTCTGTTCCAAATTCGAACTAAAAATGTTTACTATTGAACTCTGAATGGCTTCGAGCCATCGGAACGTATCAGAGTAGGTAAAATTCCTTTGTTTATATCTTATGCATACGTTTCACAGTATATGGTTACTGTTCATAACCGAAAGGCTCTGATCCATCAGAATGTGTTAGAGCCCACTTGTTTGCTTTATGATAGACTCCGAGCCATCATAGTCTATCAGAGTCTTAAATTTTTGTTAGTTCAAAATTTTGAAAAATCTAAAAAAAAAATTTCTTAAAATTTGAAAATTCCGAAAAGATCTTGTTTCCTTAAAAAGTTTTAAAAATTCAAAAATGTTTTCTTTTCTTAAAAATTTTGACAAACCAAAAATTATTTTTTTTGATGACTTAAGTCATCAACAACAAGGAATTAACGGTGAATACATAGTATTCTATACTTAAACTCAATGAATTGATAGTCAATACATTGTATTATAGAATGGAATTACTTGAAATAACGGTGAACACATATTATTCTACTATGTAACTAAACAAATTGACGGAAAACAGATATTGTTTCACAATGCCATTTGAACATTCGGTGTCCCTAGAAGCATGTTGTAGCATGTTATCTGAAACGTCATAAGTCATCTTGTTGCAATGCCTAATGAAACTTGCAAATCCCAAGGGATTCTTCCCAATAGGCCCATATCAAAAGAGACTGAAGAGACACCCATCTATACTCACAATCGGGGTTATGAGATGTCACACCCCCGAACCAGACGACGGAAACATCCGGGGCTTGAGCGTGACTTCATCTTGTAATATCATCACAATTGTATATAACTGAAACTAGACAACACCATCATCATACATATCAAAATACAACCAACATTGTTTACATCAAGTACAATATCATAAATTACATGTCCAATGTATTAAATGTATGATGATAACAAAATATAACAAATTCCACATTTCCTGCTGACCTTTCCGCTTAACGATTTCCTGAGAATACAAGTTATTTTAAAAACATCAACATATATAATGTTGGTGAGTTCATAAGCATCTTTGAATGAAAAGTTTTGAATTATTTGTAAAACTCCAGAAAATCCGATATTTTCTAAAATAAAATGTTTTAAACGTGATGTATCGAAATCAAGTATTTATGCATGTGTGTTTTCAGTATTTGGAATGTATAAAAATGTAATCCAGATAAAAACCCTGTATTTTCTGTAACAAGTAAAAGATATTGTTTAGTTGTGTATTACCCCAGAAAATCCTATATTTTCTGTTTATGAAAGTGTTGTGGTCTCAACCCTAAGACCGAATAAAAGTATGTGTATGTTTTTGTATCCACAAGATTTTATAGGTATTCCATAAAATTATGTTGGAGAGGATTTCTAAGTGAGCCGTTTTAACCATACTTGATTATGACGAATTCACCTGTCGTGGCGTCCTTAGGCGCCGACTTGATTTACGGTAAGGTTTGTCACCCTAGATTGGCCTAGTCTAACTGTAGCTAACAGCTTAGGTGTGGGGTGTCACCCCGTATAGATCTATACACAAACTCTCGCTCTCCCTCCAGGAGACTCTGGTTATAACTACAAGCTACAATCATACACTCTAGAGGTGTCAACCGACATGTCTCACTAGCAACCTTGACTGAGTTTACGCGATTATTGTATTATGTTATATAATGTTTGCTTGTATATTCTATGTTTTTAATAAAATATCCAACGAGTATGTAAATGAATGTATGAAGCCCAAAAGACATGTAGTAAGCCCAATATGGCCCAATAAACATGTAATGTATAGTTTGGGTCCAATAGGCATGTATATGGGCCACTAAGGCCCATTAACTATGTAATACATAGTTTATGTCCAAATAACATGTATATGGGCCACTAAGGCCCATTAAACATGTAATACACAGTTTATGTCCAATTAGCACGTAAATTTACATCTTTAGTCCAATTGTATGTAAGTTGACATTATTTGCCCAAGTAACCATAAATTGATGTATTCGACCCATTAATATAAAAATTTACATTTTTAGCCCCTTTTTAAATAAAATGACATTTTAGGCCTAAGTTTTGTAAAAATAACATTTTCGGCCCATATATATATAAATTGACATTTTTGGCCCAAATATTTATATATTTCTGTTTTCAGCCCGTTATTATAAGAATTTACATTTTTAGCCCATTTTTGATAAAAACGACATCTTCGGCCCAAATTTTTGTATAAATAACATTTTAGGCCCAAATTTGTATAATTTGTCATTTTCAGCCCACAAAACCGTAGATTTTCATTTTTGGCTCAAATTTGTATAGAATGAGATTTTGGTCCACAAAAATCATAATTTTTACATTTTGGGCCCAATAACCGTAAAGGCCCATAATATGGCCCATTTTGTGAAAATTACACTTTTGGCCTCTTAAATGTCATAAATATCATAAAGACCCACTTTTTAAAATAAATGACTCTTTTGACCCATGCAAAAACCGTAAATGTCAAGAAGGTCTCATTTTTTGTTTATTTGTCAAAAATAGCCCTTTTCCAAGATTTTGTTTAGTTTCTTATGAATCTTCACATGTTTAACACATTTATCTTTATAGTAAGTTGTATGAAGTGTTTTAGTTTACAAATATCACATCTTGTGGTTGTAATTTTCGAGATCTATAGTGTTTCATCACATAATCACAACTTAAATCAAGAAAAACACACATAACATGCATAAATACATAGATCTAACACATAGCAACTTGTATTCTCCCCCAAAACATGTTAAAACCGAAAACAAGGGGTATGAAACTCACTTTTCTATGAAGTTCTAGTTTTGATGAAGAGATGGAAAGAGATGATGTGATTCTCGGCCCTAACAAGCTCCTTGAGATGATTTTTGAACTTAGATGGTCCTAGTGAAGTATGATCCTCGGTTTTGAGCAAATGAGTAACAAGTTTTAACAAAATTGTGAAGTTAAACTTGCTTGAGTAAGAGTAGATTACCAATTATAGATGACGACTTGATGCAAACTTCTTAGAAGCACCCCCAAAGGTCACAAAATTTTTGAGGAGTAGAGAGGAGATATTGAGAGAGTATTGAAAGTGTTTGAAAGAAAATGGGAGGTGGTGGGAGGGTGTGTTTCGGCCGAGAGGTAGAAGAAGAGAAGGAGAAGAGATAAGGAGTTTTGCATGAAGGGTAATAAATCTCCTTGAGGCATGTGATTATCTAGATACATGCTAGATAATTATGTGTTGTCAAGGTTTAATCAAACCTTCTTCCATTTCATTATTTATTTATTTTTTGTTTGTTTTGGGCCGAGAATTGGGCTAGGAAGAGGGAAATGGAATAGTTTGGGCCCATTCTTGGTTTTTGCTCGATTTTTATGAAGCTTAATAATATTTTTTGGCCCATTGGGCCCCTTATTAAGGTTCTCGGCCCAATAAGCCCAATTAAAGAGTTTATGGCCCACTAGGGCAAATGAAACAATTTGTGGCCCAACAAGGCCCATTAGAGATAAGATGTATTATTCTAGGTTCACATGGTCCAAAATGATAAAGTTTCATGAATGTGGGTCCAATTAGAGCCCAATTAGGGTTTCTAGGCCCAAGATAGTCAAGTTGAAGGTTTATTGGTCCATTAGGCCCAATAAGAGAATCCTAGTTCATATTAAATTTGAACCGGAATTTTTAGGGTTTTCAACACATAATTGACTATAAGAGATGCATCGTATAAGATTTTGAGCTTTACTGAAGAATGTTGATTAAGTTTGTTGTCATTGAATGAGCATAGGGTATAACATCAAATTAGGGTTACAAGTATCACAGTAGAGGATGTTTACATGAGACTAGAATTTCCTAGCCAAAATACTAGTTGTGACATGAGATATTTTCTTGGTCACTATTCATATAGCAATGGTGCATTGGATTTTACCTTAGGTCACTTATATCTTTCTGAAATCTACTTGAAGAAGATCACTTTGATCTTTCAAGGATATTCATGCATGTCACTAGTCTTATTTTGAGATGTATATATGTTTGAGAATGAACCAATCTCTTTTCATAACAATGATAACGAAACCCTTTGTAGCTTCTTAAAAATTTATGATTGTAATTCAATGGGGAAACGACATCAACACTTCCGGGTCTACTCGTCATGCTGAAGGACGAGATCCTTGATGGGGATCAAATGCTTTAATATCACAAATCCTTACATTGGTAGTTTATGATTACTTCTTTGTTACACATCTTTTTGCAGTAAAGCGATTGATGTTTCAAGTTAAATCCTACTTGAAACTTAGGTTTTACAAAATTTGTGTTTGGGATCTTTACCACTACCAACTTGATTTATGTGAGACACCAAAATCGCTACCTTGTTCTAGTTTTGAAAGATTTTCTAATTCCAATGTCTTTCACAATCAGACGACGATTCTTAAAGGTGATTGGTGTTACTACAAAAACGACGAAGGACAGATGGCAAGTTTCTAATACAAGGGTGATTCATTGGCTTCATTTGATTGGCCAATCTTATACATGATGATGAGCATGCATAAGAAGAATGGTATCTTGGTTGTGGTTGGACGTTCATTTACTGCTAAAGTTAGCAGTTTCTATCTCCACTTATACCTGGGCTTTTCAAATTCAAATATTAACTGTTGGAATTTCCTTATCCGTATAACTAGACAACTACTTTTACCATTTATCCTTTTATAATCTCTTGCCTACATAGAATTACTTTAAATCTTTATCGTGTTATTCTTGTTCAGCTTCAAACATTCAACAATGTTAGTTGCTGGAGAAAGTATTTCATTTATGGATCAATATGCATCATCAATTACTTTATCCCTCAAGCCGAATCATAATCTGGCTACTAGTTTATATTCCTGGAAGTATCCTACTACTATTCAACCGATGATTGAATACTTGAATGCTACAATCTTTTAGAAAGTCGTTACACATTTTGAAGAAGTTCCTCTATCCACTTTGATATTGGCCTACTTTACTGCAAGTTGCAAAAAGGCCATGGATGTAGTCAATTTTGAGAATCAAGGTCACAAAACTGAAACTTATAAGGTGAATTTTTGCAAGCTTCAACTTCATAACTCGAATATTAGGACTTAAGGTCAAAAATAAAATGAAGAGTGGGTGTAAAGTTGAGCACCGCCACCCGTTAAAAAGTTCAAGAGTTTGATACTCGTTTGGAAATATACAGGAGTTACGGTTAATACCTAGGATGGAAAGGTAACTATAACACCTAGTTTTGGATGTTTTTTTATCGGGTTAACAAACCTTAAATGGATCGACTAAAGGTCTTGGACTTCAAGGGAATAAAATTTATACCTTATCGGATGATGAAAGTGTTTGGTTAAGTGTTTAAGACCATCGAATTGCACTTTGAAGAAAAAGGGTATTATGGGAAAAGTTATATACTGGGATTCTTGCATGGATTCTGGTTTCCATTCGACATGTGGTAAGCCAGAGATAACTATATAGGATTGTGGGGCTCATAAATACCTTTTTGTACATATAAAGAATGCTAAGATTGGAGTTGAAACAAAGAAGTTATGGTTATTCGAAGTTGAATTGGAAGTTGGGGGTTTTGTCTTATGCAGGGCGTAGGAGCTGAATTATGGAAGCGAGTCTAATCACCTACGCATGGCATAGGTTATGCTATGTAGGGCGTAGCTGCGGCAGATCCAAACCCCAATTCTATGTTTTGAGCCCTATTTAAGGGCTCTAACTTCTTGGGAACCTTCTCATTACCAATCTCCATCACCTAATATCATTCCTTGAGAAACCCTAGCCTCCTCTTTCCTGTTTTGAGCCTTTGTGTCTTTTATGAGATTATATACCCATTGCATGGTTGAATCTTGAAGAGCAAGGTGTTTTCAAAGTGCATAGAAAAAGGGTTCAAGTATAGATCCAACAAGGTTGCATCATTCTTGGACCATTGTGATAAAAAAGCTTTTATGTTGGTTATTGGTTTCGTAGATTTTATTAATTGTCATATTTGTAACTTTTGGTCCCTTGAGCTTATGTTTTGAGAGTTGAGGCAACTCCAACACCTTTTGAGCTTTATAGAACACTCTAGGACTTGTTGCACTTGGAAAGTTGTGCTTTGGTGCTTGTACTTTAAGCAATAGATGTGGTGTGAGCAGTTTTGGTTATTTTAGTCCATAAAAGTTTAGATCTTTCTTGATGGGAGTGTATTAATGGGTAAAGTTGAAAAATTTATTCATTAAAACATTGTAAAGGTTCATATTTGAAAGTTTGAGGGATTGACTTTCTCTATTAAGAGCTTAATGGAATTTTTTGCAATCACGCTGCTATGCAGGGCGTAAATCCCCTACTCTAAGCGTAGCTTAGTTTTATCTCGTCTCCATCTAGATCTCTATGCCATATGTAGAGCAGCTGGTACGCGGGGCGTAGGAGGGTTGACCATTGATTTTTGACTATTTGACAGTTGACTTTGACCAAGTTTGACTTTAGGTCAACTTGAGGATTTTAGGTTGTAGATTGAGGCTTGGTCCTTGTTTGTTGTATATGTGACCGGTAGAGTTAGTTATTGGATATGTGATCATCACTGCTATCTTCTAGACTGCAAGGTGAGTCCTCTCACTATACTTACCTCTACGTGTGTTGTAGTATGTGCATGTCGACCAGCTGGGGTTTATTTTTTTTCTGTTATAAATGAAATGAGTTGCAGATAACTCATAGACCGCTGTAATTCCATGGGACTACTGATAATCGTCAGGGTTGTTAATAATCTATAACGTGTGTTTTTAATCCACAGGGCATGCTGGTACGCCATTGGGACCATTGATAGTCCCCAGAGTTACTGATAACCCTTAGCTGATTATTATGATGTGTTGTATGTATATTATGGGGAACTCACTAAGCTTTGTGCCTACATTTGTGGATTAATGATGTGCACAAAAGTACCTACTAGTTTTAAATTTATAAACCTAACTCACTTAACTAATTTATGCACTTATAGTCAGTGTACCTAGTCGGATTATAAAATATCCCGGGTAAGTCGTGTGTCGAACACAGCGAACAAAATTTAATTAAATAAGATGACTTCTTCTACTTAAACTAAGAACAAAAACTTAATGTGGGGGTTTAATAATTTTGCAAGATCAAAAAAACATAATTCAAACTTTTACCCAATTAACAACTAAACAAGCAAATAAAACGAATTTACTTCAAGATTAAAGAGTAGTTTTGTTCAGATCCGATTTCACCTTCTCATATGGTTGATTTCTAATGTATGGATTATATTTATTACCAATTCATTAGCTAGATATTATTATAAAATAACTAGGTGTATCAATTTACAAATTACCATGCAATGATCAAGCACAGGTTAAACACCAAATCAATAATAAGCAGAAATTGGACTATGAATGATAAATATAATATTTACTTACTATGATCAAGTTAAGTAACCAATCACAAATTAAGATAAATATGCTCTCTAGCACAGTTAAAGTCACTAGCTTTAAGTACCTTATCTAAAATTTGATTAACCCTAACTCTAATTATTTAATGATCATAAACAATTAGATAACAAATTCATGCAACTAGATTGATCATCTACCATACAGAACTGGATTAATGAGAAATATAAACTATAACTTCAACATGCTAGGATTTTAATTATCAAACACAAGTAAAATCAACATATATCATCCAAAAATTGAAATTAAGACAATAGGATCATGTTCATCTTTACCAAATAAAAGTATAAGGCTTTTAGCATCTCATGCTAACAGTAAGACACACAAAATCCATGCATATTAAACTAGACATGAGTAATATTTAGCAAAACAAATAGATCTATATAGAGTTCTTCAAAATAACTTCAACTCTTGACCTCTAATCGATTCCTGATCTTCTCCAACGTTTCCAGAGGGTTTTAGTAGCAATCCTCCTTAGAAAATTGGCCAGAAGTCTCCCAATTCGACCTAATGATCATATATATATATATATATATATATATATATATATATATATATATATATATATATATATATATATATATATAATAAAATTCTGATCACCACGACGTGGTAAATAGGCACCACGTCGTGGTCTACATGGATATCCCATATTCTCCAAGTCAATGGTATTGATCGTGAATCTTCCATTTTCCACATCGTGTTGGATGATGACCACGTCGTGGTCTTCTGTCTTCAAACCTTCTTTGTATTGTTTTTAACTTAGCTCACATTTTCCTGCTTCAAGTTCCTCGTTTGTTTCCTTTTTATCCCGAGGATGTCTTGGCTACTACAAAACAAAATTTCAACCACAATAAGTACCTTTTGTCCGAAAATACGCATAATTATAGCTAAAAGTACTAGAAATATGCACGAAATAGATGGATAAATATTTACATATAAAAATACCCCACACTTGTCTTTTTCTTGACCTCAAGCAAAACTGATTTTTATTATATCATCACATCAAAACCCTAGCTACCAACATCACACAAAACAATGCATTTTCAGCCTCTCCAGTCCTAAATACTTACGAGCCTCATAAACGCTTCCCACTTATTGTGAACAACAATCATTTTATGCATCCCTCTGCATCCATCTGCATAAAAATTTCTTAACCACAAGGTATTTTTGGTTAAGCTCCCAAGCATAAATATGGTAAAACTGATGGGTTTTATAAGTTACAAAAATCTTATTTTAGCGGAAAAACGAAAACCCTAAGTTCACATGCAACCTAAAGGATCTATGTTCTCACTATGATTTGCAACAAACAATTGAATATCAAGAACTCTAAAAGTATATTGCTATTTTTGAAATTATGAAAGGATTATTAAAAAACATACATTTTTTTATTATAGCAAATAAACAAATATTCCTTCTTGATTTGTCTTTAGAAAGAAAGCACTAGAAGTCTCGTGCCTCTAATGGCTCACACCCAAACCCTAGCAATAGGAAGCTAAAGAGGAGAGAGGAGAAGAAGGAAGAATTTCGAATCTAAGATTTTATAATGAGATGAATTTCGAAATTCTAAACCCTTAGGGGTTTATATACGTGTTAGGAAGGTTGTATGTAAGACAAATCGTTTTAAATAACCCTTACCCCATTGCTTCCTCCCTAAGGCATTTCAAACATCCTTAGAGCCCAAGAATACCTCTAGAAATCCTCCAGAAACCATCCCCTATATGGGAGCTTCTAGAATTGGTAAATGTTCAACTTTTAAACATTGTCACCTTTACTCCTTCAACTTTAATTAATCCAATTAATCCCAAAATTAATTCCAATTAATTTCTTATTACTTTTTAATTAAATAATACTATTTCTAATAAATATATTATTCTCATAATATATTAATAAAACATTTATTTTTATTTCTAATTTATTTATTAATCATATAATAAATTAATAAAATTAGTCTCTCTCTTCAAAAAGCATTCCCGTCAATTACAAGGCTTTAGGTCAACCCAAAAGGACTCTACAAATAATTCACTATTCTACTAATTTACTTATAGTCTTAGACATCTAATCCAAGAGTCTCCCACTTGGATAAGTTTAAAAACTAAATTACAGGTATAACTTCTAAATCAAATAGCAAATGGTGCTTTCCAAAGCAATTGTCGAACTTTAATCTGATCGGATATTGGTCCTTAGATAAGTGATCAAATATTCCTCCGTTATACAAGATATCATATGGATATGAGACATGGATTAGAATCAATCTCATTTCCAAAATTCTGTGTCCCGATTTCCAGATTTGTGATGACGTCATAAGACTTCTAATCGAAAACATCAATTTAGTCCTGACTGGCCCACCACTATAAGTCATCACCAAATCAACGAGGGGCCCAAAGATATCTCTTTTCCCATTAGGGAAAAAGTAACGAATAAACTTTGACTCGTATGCTTGTATCCTTCAAGTTACTGATGTGTTTTCCCAATACCAATGTACAACCGACTTGTAATTTACAACTCGTATATCTCCATTTTAAGAATATAAGATATTATCGTCTCAGAATTAATCGTGATATAATCCATGAAGTAGTTCTATGAGCGTGGGTTATCCAATACCCAAATCTCCATTTTCTAAGTACTCACGAACGTTGTAGCAACACAACTGTTATGTCTAAACTCCTTAGACAATCTACAATCCAAGTCATGACAATCTTCATTCACTACTTACTTGCTAAAGCATGAGTGACTGTGGAGTTTCAAATAATTAACATATTCAGGAAGTAAAACATGCAAAACGAAATGCAATAATAAACTAATTAACTATGGTCTCAAATCAGTGGAATATAAATAATCTCCATTATCTAATCACCATAATAATTACAACTTTATTCATTGTATAATGTTTTGAGTAATCAACTAACCACTTGAATTAAGCATCAATCATGCCATGTTATGAACATGCACACTATGCCTCTATATGGTCCTTCCTTTGTGAACATATCAACTAGACATTATTATAATGATGCTCATTTCACAGTTCCAAATTCTTATCACTATCCAAGATGTGATGGAATTCCATCTTAACATGCATTAATCCCTATGATATCAAGACTACAAAGTCTCAAAGACTGAGTCTTTAATATTACATAATATATCCCATTGGAACTTTGTTACTAGAAACAATTCCATGGTAATGAAGGTTCTAATTCAAGGTACATTCCTTGAACACTTATCTAACATTAAAGTTTCCAAATCACATGTAGACTTTTCAACTATCTCCCATTATGAAACATTTCCATATGACCATGTGACCATCAATTCTAATCATCTCAATCTACAATTATGTCACTATGGTCCTTCGAAATTAATATCATACTTCTAACTGTCTACAAGCAACCAGTCTTTTGGTATAACCTTAGAATGTTCTTGATAGTTGTTCAAGAACTTCAGCCACACAAAATTCTATTCCTTTTTCTTACAATGTTATGAGCATTTGAAAAATTAGAATAAGTTAATATTATAGCATATGTAATCGATCCTATATCTGAAGCATATAAGACTCGACTCATTATAACTTATACAAGGATCTGATATCTGTTCAATAACTTGCTATAATGTTTCCATATATTGAATTTCCTATGTTGAACCATTTCGACATGATATTCATATATGTCTATGAATAATTTCTATTGAACTATACGATCTAAACCTTTAGATTCGAAAATAAGTATGAGTACCCTCTCCCTTAACTCTACTATAGCGACACAATTCCCAAACTTTGCAATTTCCAAAATGGGAACATTGTTCCCTACGAACATTATTGTCAACATTCGATACTAGCATAACAATTATGCTCACACTAGCTTTGACATGTACCTAGAAATCAACTAGACTTCTAGAAATCAATACTCTTGACGTTCTTATTGAAGTACAAATTTTCGTTATGCAATGCTTTGATAAGTCTCCAACTAGACTTCTTAAGCTTAGACACCTTCATTGGATAGCATATGTGTGTGTTTAAGCCATTTCAGAACTTATAGATATATGTCTTGAAAGTTCAAACAATTCCTTTCCATTCCTCACAATTCGAAATATGAAAAGGGATGCCGTAATAATATTGTGAATTTAAGAATGCAATTAGCACAACCAATGTCCATATTGACCTTTGTCTGATCTTATAATCTATCAGTGAAAGTATTTCCTCATAATCATTCTCATGAATTAGAGCGAAACCTTCGCCACCTAGATTTTATGGTGCATACATTCCCATCTATAAGAATCTATCATTTCCAACCTACAATCATAAGACAAGGTTTAGGACAAAACCAAATTCAAATTTAGCTTTCCTTCATGGACTAAACATCGCAATTCTAAATTTCTTGCCCTCTGGCAGCAGAAGAGCCTACCAGTGCTTCCATGTTGTTAGAAGCTCACCCATATTGATCAATCTATATTCATTGACCAACGAGCTTTTATTTTGCAGTTAAATGAAAACATAGAACTCATAAGCATTGCCAAATCAATAAAAATAAGAATGTGTTAACAAAACACAATAAGTTATCAACCTTAGGTCGCATGCTAGTGATAACTAAAAGGTTTATTGTCGATTGACTCTTGAAACTCTTAAGGCCAATATGACTCCAACTGACTTCTTGATATATGTTAGGTCATATTTTGTTGGTTTGGGCTAGGAATCTATCTGTATAGGTCTTGATAGGGTTTTGGTCATGTTATGTGTGTTTACGGTCGAGTAGGGTTCACGGCCATGAACGGGTTTGCGGTTGGTTGGTCCCTATATATAGTGTCAGATGTGTCAGATAAACAGTAGTCATGTGTGTGTGTTCCAAGTGTACCAAATGTTTACGGCTTGAATATAATGTATGCTTGTTGGAACTTCTTTGCTTTTACTCCTTCTTATTCTTGCTGTTTTGCATCTTGATTGTGTTTGATCACTGGTTGGTTCGCGTTTGTGGGACTTACAATTGGTATCAGAGCGTAGGCTTGCTTTGAGCACTCTAATTTCTTCAAAGTAACAGCACCGGAGGCACGAGCCGGCCAATTAAGGCCAGGAGCGCATCGCCGACAGAAGGGACGAGTAAACCGGTGCACACCTGAAGGCGGACCGGCGGACCCAACCTAAAGTCCAACTACGAGCCTATACATGGTCGATTTTTGTCAAGTTTAGTATGAATGATGTCGCCTTGAACGTACCTACACAAATTAACAAGCAATTTCGACAGAAAAACACGAAATAAAGACGAATCGAGAATTGAGAGAGTGTGAGAGAGAGAGAGAGAGAGAGAGAGAGAGAGAGAGAGAGAGAGAGAGAGAGAGAGAGAGAGAGAGAGAGAGAGAGAGAGAGAGAGAGAGAGAGAGAGAGAGAGAGAGAGAGAGAGGGAGAGAGGGAGAGAGGGAGAGAGAGAGAGAGAGAGAGAGAGAGAGAGAGAGAGAGAGAGAGAGAGAGAGAGAGAGAGAGAGAGAGAGAGAGAGAGAGAGAGAGAGAAAGAGAGAGAGAGAGAGTTTGTTCGAAGGGTTCACGACCGTGAATGAATAATGAGATAAACTAAGCTTAATTATTTAAATCATTTGTTTTCTCACTTGGCTTGGTTAAGTGCAGATCAAAAATGGCTGAATTGAAGATTTCCGATAATCACAACGTTGCTGTCTTTCTGATGGATCCACCAGCTGCACACAGTGACTTCAAGTCCATGATTCATGGACTGAAGAAATGTTGTCTGGCATATGCTTTCACATCCAGTCCAATAATTTATTAAGATCTTGTGAAGCAGTTCTGGAACACAGCTGCGGTGTGCAAAGAAGATGATGATGCAATCTCCATAGAAACAACTGTCAATGGAAGGAAGATCACTGTAACTGAGCAAGTCATACGCGAGGTATTACAGATCAATAACCAGTCTGGATTTCCAACCGAGATCTCCATGAACCAGACTGAGGAGATATTTGATCGAATTTTAGAATATTATTTCAAATCTTTATAATAATTTTTTAAATCCTTGTCATTTTTTTTTGAATTTATATCAGTAAGCTTGAATTCCTAAATTCAACCCCTACCCCACACTTAATTGACGCAATGTCCCCATTGCATACTTAAGCAATTAAAGAACATAAAAGTAAAAAGAAGGAAATGGAACAAACTCTCCTAGGTTAGTAGTGGTGGTAGATCAAATTCTAAAACTTGTATGGTTGACATCTAGTATAATGGTCGAAAATAGTACTTTTGGACTCTCTTCTCATGAATGTAAATGTGCATGATCGAATTATACCAAAGAACCATCATCTTGTAGTAATCTGAATGTGGGCCACGACGTAGGAAAGCAAAGCCACGTCGTGGTCTCGAGGAAGAAGTCGTCGTGGTCGCAAAAAATAAGAATGCCACAGTGTGTTGACTTATCAGAGAGTCATTAAGATCCTAAATAGTTCATCTTTTCTTCTTAGTTACTTAGGACCATTCTCGACCTTTTCGTTCTGTACATTTCTTCAAAACTCTTTCTCTTTATCTTGTAGGAACGCCACACTTATTCAATATATATATATATATATATATATATATATATATATATATATATATATATATATATATATATATATATATATATATATATATGGTCTTCAATTATAATCTTCTAAAAAACTCACGGCTTGTTGATCACTTAAGCTCATTCACCGCTTCACTTTGTTACTACAAATTAAGATCAAAAGACTAGAGAAAAACATGATCGTTCGGTTAAAATAAAACTAAAAATAAAAAGGAAGACTAAAAAGAAAAGAAAATCGAAACTCTTAGAAGCATCGGGTTGCCTCCTGATAAGCGCTTCTTTTTGAGGAGTCGTGAGTCAGACACCTTCCCACTCTATATTGTCACGTTTGGGAGTGGGTTCTCCCTTTGCTACTTTTTCTCCTTCCATCTTCTTTTGTAAGCTTGTACCCTTCATATGTACTCCTTCTTCGAGTTTTATTTCTTCTTTTGATCGATGCTTTCTTCATATTTTCATTTAACTCCTTGGGACTTACCTTTGGTCGAACTCTTTACTTCATTTTCAACTATCTCCTTCTTATCTCACTACATTCCATCAAGCTTTACTTTTTTTCCTTCTTGAGCATCTTCTTCATCACTTGAACTTATCTCTTCACTTTCACAAACTTCTTCATCTTGAACTTTTGGTGTAGTAAAGGCAAAGACTTCAAAAATCATTGGAATTGAGGCTCTTGGCTTGGAGGGCTTGACTTCTTCTCTTACCTTTTCTCTAGTTTGGACCTCTTCTTTCATTAATTTCTCTAATTCTTCAAGTTCATTGTCGTCATCCATAAAAAACAGTTCATTTTGATTCTTAGACTTCTCGAATCACTCTTCAACTCCAAATGTCATCTCTTCTTTTCCCACTCGCAAAGTAAGCTTGGATTTACGAACATCTACCAAGACTCTAGCGGTATTGAGTAGTGGGTGTCCAAGTATAATAAGTACATCCTCATCCTCTTTCATGTATATTACTACAAAATTAATTGGAAAAACAAATTTCCTAATTTTAACCAATAAATCTTCTACGATTCCTCAAGGATAATTTATCGATCGATTTTCCATATGGATGACCATTCTTGTCGTCTTCATTTATGGAAGATTGAGCTTTTGATAAAACAAATAAGGCATCAAACTACTGTTGGCTCCTGAATCGGCTAAGGCAAGTGTCTTCGTGGAATTGCCAAATTCACAAGGTAGTGTAAGGCGTCATGGATCTCTCATCTTAGTTAGTATGCCTTCCATGATTACCACTAAACAATGTTCATTAAGAACCACCTTGGAAGTCTTATGTAATTGTTGGCGAGTGTCAACAAGGTCTTGAATAAATTTTGCATATTCAAGCATTTTTGCTAACAAATCAACAAATAGGGTATTAATTGGAATACCCTTGACTTTCTTGATAAATATATTGTGCTCCTGCTCCAATGGATGTTCCCTTGCTCGAAAAGGAAAAGGTAACGGTGGCTGGTATGGTTTTAAAAACAAAGAATTTTGATTCTCCAGCAACCACATCGTAGCCTGGTCACCGCGAGTGGTAAAGGAACAAAACTCTACTCAGATTTTGTTGTTTTTACTTCGGTCTTCTCTTCTTATAGATACGAATCGAGCTGTGTAGTAGCTTCATAATGGATCACTAATGGCCTAGAATGAACTTCCACTACTAGAAAATAACCTTTTAATGACAGACACAAATTTATGATATGCAAAAGTGTGTACTCTAAAAATAATGTCATCTCTCCAAAAATTAGAAGGATTTAGGGCACACATTTTTGCGTGCCCTAAAATTAGTGTCTCAACAAAAGGAAAAAAAAATATGGAGGGCACCTAAAAAATATGTGTGTCGTGTAGAGGTCTCACTTTATATTTTTTTACGAAACGCACGTTTTGCTTAGTAGCTAGGCGGAAAACAAAATCCCAAAAAATCAAAAAACCCGCCTTGTTCTGATCTACCTTCATTTCGATCTTTCTCTTCCTCTTTCTACCAACCTTGGTTTTATCTCCTATAACAGCAAGCACGCACAAGAAAGATACAATGGCTTTTTATCCTTTCTTCCGTTCTCTGGATCTCATTCCCACCCCGTCTCCATCATTCTACCTCTTTAGCATCATTATTATATATAAAAGCCTTATTTTTCTTATTCCTCCTATAGGACGTTCATAGGGTTCCAAGAATGCTACGTTTATTATGCTTTGAACGATGCCATATACATTAATCGTCGATCCGCTATGTGGATTCCAACGCCTCATGTTGGACTACCCGTATCCGCTTTTATGTTAGAAGGTTTAGAGTATGCCATTTTGCTTCAAATTGGATCCACTTTCGTTACTGATGTAAGCATTTCCAAGAAACATAGATACTGTCTGCAATCATCCACCGATTCTTCTACTTTCGCTTCGTTCGTGCTCCTGAAGATAAAAAATGGCTTTGTTTTAAAAAAAAACCCTCCCTCCTTGCCTGTTTATTTCTTCAATAGTCTCCTTAACTGTCATTTGTCTTGTCAAATTTCTTCTTCATCTAATCTAATCGTATGACGGAATAAGACACTAAGTGCCATCAGGGGCAAGCATATGGATCTAATTCAGTAGTCACTACACCACCATTTCACAATTGTGACAGGTATGTACGACCGCTCCTTTGTAAGTTGATTTTATGTTATTTTGAATAATTTCTTATTTTTTGCAGGTTATTTGGTAATTACAGAGAGAGACCTTCCCAATCTTCAAGTGCCTTATTACTCGGTAACACGTTATCAGGTCCAATCCCCTTATCTCTAAGTTCACTGTTCAATTGATAGCATGATTCCATCAAATAGTAGAAATCTATGGAATTTTTTAGTTACACCAGAGACATGACTACACAATATTTCTAATTAATTATATTATGATTCAATTGTTTTAACAGAGACTATGAAGCCCAATAGGTTTACTTTTTGATCAGTTTGATTCCAGCAGGATCTCCTTAATGTAGTAATTACATTCCAGGCACAATCTCCTTATTGCAGTAATTACTTCTTTCAATCCAAGGTATGGTGATTTTTTTGTTGCAATCAAATGACTGGTGCTTTACTTTTATGGCATCATAAATGCAAGAAAATCATATATTGTGTAAAATTTATGTAGATGAAGGTTTAACTTTATTTATGCCACCAATATATATCCGCTGCTTGAACACTTAATTTTATTTGTTTTTATTCATTCCTATTAGAATGTTTCTTTATCCATCAAGTAAAAAAAATACCATATATAGCTTACTGGATTATGGGGTTGTTTCTTTTTTATCTTAATAGGATTAATGGGTTAAGCACTTAATCCAGAAAGATACATATAGTTGTTTCCTTTTGACTTAATTTGGACAGAATGACTTGATGAGTTAACAAAAAAATCCTGCCACATATTTTAGATAGGGGTATTATGGGAAAATCCTACTAATAAAGAGCTTATTAGTGGGAGGGGAATTTTGGGTAATTCTTTATATATTTTGTTTGTTGCAACAGAGTATATAAGTGGGTAGAAGGATTGAGGGATGGTTATTTTTTGACAAATCTGGTTGGGAGAGGTTAGGCTCTCGAATCACAAGCAAAAATCATTATGGTTTTCTATTGTTATTTTAAGTAATATCAATTCAATGAAGCTTTATATGTTCTTATTTTCTGATTCCATATTAAAACCAGTTCATAGCAAGACACTCTTCACCTATGTGTCATTTCCCTTCCAACTCCTTACATGTTAAAATTAATGAATATTGTAATTTTTTATTTCTATTTTTTTATGTTCGTGTTTTTTTTACCTATTTTTATCCAACTCTCTGGCATATTGTTAACCATTCACTGCACGATGTATATTTTTAGTTTCACACAACACTCTTTGGTGAAGTTTAAGGTATCATAGCAATTTATTAAATTCTAATTTCATCATTGAATTTGTTTTGAGTATTTGTTGGTTATTAGAACATGTGAATATTATAGCATATGCAATCGATCCTATAGCCGAAGCATATGGGATATGATTCATAATGTCTTACATAAATACATGATACTTGACCAGTCCTTTGCTATAATATTTCCACATACAAAATTTTCAATGTTGAAACATTTCAACATAGCATTCATATATGCCTATAACTAAATTAAAATCTCAATCTAAGCTTTTAGATTCGAAATGAAGTACGAGTATTTTCTCCCTATGACTTACTATAGTGAAACAATATCCAAACTTGCAACTTTGCAAATTTGTAACCTTTGTTTCCTATAAATAGTATTACAACCTTGCAATAGTTGCACTCCCACTAGCTTAACAATTATACTCTTTCTAGCATAACAATTTTGCTTACTTTAGCACAACCCTTATGCTCCCACTAGCCTTGACATGTACCCAGAAATCAGTTGGACTTCTAGAAATCAATACTAATTGACTTTCTTTCTAAAGTTTAGATTTCTGATATAAGATGCTTTGATAAGACCTTATCTAGGCTTCTCAAGCTCATACACCTTTCAGTAGAAAGCTCATATGTATGTCTAAACAATTTTAGAACTTGCAGTAGTAAGTCTCGAATGTTCAAACTTTTTTCCATTTCTCACAATTCGAACTATGAAGAGGGATGCCGTAATCATATTCGAATTTGAGAAGGCAATTAACACAACTGCTAACTCTTTAAATCTACTGAGTGAAAGCGTTTCCTCACAATCATCTTCATGAAGCAGAGAGAAACCTTTGCCACTTAGATTTTATGGTGTATGTGTTCCTATCCATGTGAATTTATCATTTCCAACCTTTATCATAAGACAAGGTTTATGACAAATTCAAGCTCATATGGACTGAACTTGTTTAATCTTGATTTCTTGTCATCTGGTAGCACGAGGGTCCTACCATTGCTTCCATGTCATTGAGCAGCTCACCCCTACAGATCAATGCACTTTCCATTGATCAAGGTCCTTTGCCTTATGCAATCAAATGAGAACTCATAGAACTCACATGCATAGTTAAACTAACTGTAATAGGCATAGAAACAAGAATATAGAATATGTCAACACGATAGGTTATAAACCTCAAGTCGTGTGCTAGTGATAAACAATAGGTTTATTCTTGATTAGTTCTTGAAACTATTCAGGACTATTAAGACTCCCACTGTCCTCTTGACATATAAGATTCTCTTATAAAGAAACATTCCTTGACAAATAAATATTCAAGAGTTAGTGTGAGTTCTTATCAAGAAAAACACTTCACATAATTGGTCTTAGTTGGTCTTTGTCTTATCCAAGACATTACAATTACCAATTTCAAATGTGCAAGAGTAATACACCTTTCACATTTCATGATGTGTTATAAACCTACTTAAGATTATGTCACTCAAGGCATAATCTTGGAGTATGACTCTAAGACTCGATTTTGGAACGAAGTATGACTCACCTTTTTGATTTAACCATTTCAACAATTCTTGATTCCTCTTATTAGTCATGCAAGTGCACTAAGGTGTCATTAGAGGATCAATTGAAACATGGTTCCATAATCATCAGGATGATTATAAAACACAATACTAAAGTTCTTTCCTTTCCTTTCAGATTGGAGAAACTTTTATCTTTCTGCGTAATTGATTCTTTTTATTCGTTCTGCTGTAAATTGAAACTTTTCAAGGTATTAGAATTACACTTAACCTTGTAAGCATAACCATATTTACTGAACTTTCAGTAAATCATGACAAATATGCTTTATCGTCCTTTGTGGTGGACCTGACCAGTACTCATCCATGTGTACTAGATCCTTTCATCTTTCACTTGACTTACATACATATGTAAACAAGGAATTAGTCTTAATTTCGCAAGTACCAAGATTTTCATACATCATATGGTTCCAGGGTTCTATCCAATTGAAGCTTGAGCGATGAGAATATTTCCTTACTTAGTAAATTACGACGCTACCACAATTTATATAACTAAGAATCAAAATATTTTCAATATTTCTAATGATAGAAACATACAAACAATAATTTTCACAAATGCCATTGCAAGGAAATATAAAATAAAATCAAAATTTCTTTATTTATAAAAGTACATAAAACTTGTCATTACAATGCAAATACAAATGAAAACTATGTTTCTATCTATTCCTAAGCAATCTATCATAACTCCTAAGCAGCAGCTCAAAGAATATGATCATCGAACCATGCGATCGAAATCCATCTCTTCGCGATCAGAATCAGCTCACTCTTCTTTTCAAGCTTCCTTTCTTTTCTATGATCCTGCAAAACATCAAAATGCAATCTTATCACATCATGTATTAAGAATCTATAGTAGGAAATTAATAGAGTTAGATAGTAAACTTACCTGAAGTAGAGTCATACATTTTGACTTTACCATCCTTGCGATCCTTCAGGTATACATGGCAGCTTCGCATCCAATGCCCCTTTTCTTGGCAATAGAAACATATGGACTCTTTGGGAATGGTACATGGGACTATCTCATACTTAGCCTTTCTCTTTACCATTTGGTCAAACGGTTTGACCTTGGCCAATCCCTTTCCATTGGGAAGAGAAAGCTTTTCTGGACTTCCAATGTTACCATTATCAATATCCATGGAAGTTTGGGAAGTAGATCTTCCAATAAAATGTGCTTGACCAATGCGCCAAATCATTGTTGATTCAGCAGCAATAAGCAAATATGTAAGATCAATAAGGGTCACATCGTGATCTGTCACATAGTAGTCTTTAACTAACTCACTATATGAATTAGGAAGTGAATGAAGAACCAAGTCAACAGCTAGCTTCCTTGGGAACATGACACCCAACATTCCCAGCTTATCAATATGTAGCTTCATGTCCAAGACGTGAGCACATACAGACTTTCCATCTTCATGTTTGCTTGCCAATAGGGATTGAGTAACCTTGAACTTTTCAAGTCTTCGAACATGTGGGTCAGGGAGAACTATTGGAGGAGGTGGAGGAAGTGAAGTATGATTTCTAGTTCGTTAATCGAAACGTGGAAAATCATCTTCATCGGGAAAGCTTTTTCCAAAAGATTTGGGAGGACCATAGTTGTCAGAACTAGACATCTATAAAAGGGAGAAATTTAAGTTAGTTCATTTCATCCTTAATATAACACCCAAAGGAATTATCAAGTCTAGGACCCAACACAATAACTTACAATTCGGAAGATGTATGCCGTAATCCAATTGCAAATTATTTGAAGGTAGGTAAATGACGATTTACCAATTTCCACCATGAAAAACGAAAGTGAACATTAGATTTTAAATGAATTGAAATTCCTAGATTCTTTGAGATTCATTGAACTTTTCAATGACATGTTTAATCTCGATTATGCCCTTCAAGTTTGTGACTGGGATACCGAGGATCACAAACAAGGTGTGAATAACCATGCAAATTAGCTTGGTACTCTCGAAGACATTTATCACCTAATCAATGTGCCGGTTAACCACACACGCTCCATTGATCTATTATAATCTCCGAGCTACCCATTTCCGTCCTACATTAGTTCCAGATTGGTGTGCCAGTTAACCACACACGCTCCACTAACGACCAATCAGGTGCAATGTGCAATTTCAAGGATTAACACCAAATCCATATTTTTCCTAAGTAACTAAGATTTGGGAATTTATAAAACATTTAGTTACTTGTATTTCATTATACTTATTAATGAAAGTTTGTGTCCTATCTTACCCGTTCGGCTAACGACCTTCCACTGGTCAAGGGTGCGGTGGGTAAGAGTGGATACCCAATGACGGTCATTTTATAGGCCACTTCCTTAAACACCCCTTATAAACCAGCTTCGTGAATGAGGCCTACTAACGGTAAGACTGACTTTTAACTTATACATGTATAATATATTAGACTTTTAATGTTATATAATATAAGGGTGTATTTTATACATTTAAAATACTAGTTGGTTTAAACTATAAATTAGACTTTTAATTTAATTAAATTTAAACCATATTATTATGGATTTATTAATTCTCTCTTTTAATTAAACACTTAATTAATTTAATAAACTCCATAAGGGTGTAATTTGAACTATTCAAAACATCAAGGTTCTATATTTAAAATTTCACAATTAAAGCTCTTTAATTAAATTTTAAGTTATAAAACCAAGAGGTGCACTAATGAGACTTTTCAAATTACAAAGGTTTTAGAATTTAATATTTCAAAATTAATAATTTTAATCAATTCTTAAATTCCAAAACTTGAGGGCAAGTTTTAAAACTCTTCAAAACCTTTTGGATTCCAAAAGTTAATGACAAGTTTTGTAACTCTTCAAAACCATTTAGATTAAATTTTAAACTAATAAAATAATCATATGATTTTATCTTTTACTAATTTGACCTAATACAATTCATATAGCAAGATAATTCAAATCAAATTCTACAAATAATTAATTTTTCATAAAAAACAAGTAATTATCTTAAAATTTGACAATCATCATTGAATTGGATGAGGATAATCATTATCTTATCATAAAAAAACGATTTTTATAAGTCAAAACAGTTTGTGGTAATGATCCTAATCCAATTCTAGCCAAAACTTAAAAAAAAAACTGCCAACTGATGATCCAACTCGTCGAGTCGGATACTGGACTCGTCGAGTTGGCTTGTATAATGCACGACTCGTCGAGTCAGCCCATAGGACTCGTCGAGTCCACTGATCACACAACAATTTTTCAATTTTTTCAACTTTGAACAATTAAGTAATGCATCAACATAACAGAAAACACCCATGGCTCTGATACCACTGTTGGGTTTTAGGTACTATAACACTCCTATGGTGCACATACAACCCTAATGCCTTGGATCTAAGTTTTCTATAATTATACATTCAATTTCATATTATCCAAAGCATATACCCTAGCTAGAATGCAATTGGAGATATACAACATAAAAACTAGTTAGATGAATACCTCTTTTTATGTAGCTTGTAGAACTTGGTCTTTCAAGAGCTTAGCACCTCAAGTGGGATGCCTTAAATGTTTCACAAAACACCAAGAACAAATGGAGGAAAATGAGAAAGAGTTTGGAGGCACCAAAATCGGCTAGCTTCTTCTTAGAATACTAGTGTGTCGATTTTGGAGCTAAGGGGTTACATTTATTATGTAGAATTCCAAGGGTCACTTGTAAACCCTAATTCATACACTTAGGCTTTTGACCCAATAACACTTCATGGACTCTCATATAAATTTAGTACATTACTAATCAATTATGGATCATTAGCCCAAACTATATGTATCACTGATTTACATAATCAGCCCCTTCTAATTTAATCAGTTTCTTTTGATCACTAAATTAATTCCAAATTAATTCTTGATCAATACCAATTAAATTATATGACTTCTCAACTAATATATCAGAGGCCACATGGAAAGTCCCCATGTGGAAATGGGATCAGATTTTGATTTATTTCATCACCAAGTTGCCAAAGACGGCAAAGGGTTTTGATGCTAAATGGGTCATCGTGGATCGATTGACCAAGAGTGCCCACTTCCTGGCGTTCGGGAGTATTCTTCGGCTGAGAAATCGACTGATGTATATGTTCGCGAGATTGTTGATCACCATGGGGTCTGATATCCATTGTTTTAGACCGTGATGTTCAGTTCACCTCCTATTTTGGCAGAAGTTCCATGAGGAACTGGGCACAAGGTTGCACTTCAGCACAACTTATCATCCGCAGACCGACGACCAGAGTGAGCAAATGATACAGATCCTTGAGGATATGTAGTGGGCCTGTGTCATCGATTTTGGTGGGATTTGGGACTCCTACCTACCTCTTGCAGAGTTCTCCTACAACAACAGTTATCATTCTAGCATTGGTGCTCTTCCTTTTGATCTCTTGTATTGGCGGAGATGTCGTACCCCAGTTTGTTAGGGTGAGGTTGGTCACAGGGTTATGGGGTGGACCGAAGTAATCCTTCAGACCATGGAGATGATTCAACAGATCAAACAGAGACTACAGACCGCTCAGAGTCGGCAAAAGAGTTAAGCAGACCGGCGCCGATCCGAGTTGGAATTTTAGGTCGGCAACAAGGTGTTACTGAAGGTCTCACCTTGGAAAGGTGTGATTCGCTTCAGGAAGAGGGGGAAGTTAGGTCCCTGGTATATTGGGCTGTTTTGAGTGATATCCAGGGTTGGCAAGGTGGCTTACAGATTGGATCTTCCTGAGGAGCTCAGTCAGATTCACAACACTTTCCATGTTTCGCAGTTGCGGAAGTGCGTGTTGGATGAGGATGCGGTAGTTTCCTTGGATGATATTCAGGTCGATGAGGGCATGAACTATGTTGAGAGGCTGGTGGCTATCCCGAAAAGAAAGGTAAAGGTTTTGCATAACAAAGAAGTACCTTTGGTAAAGGTTTTGCATAACAAAGAAGTACCTTTGCTAAAGGTACGATGACCGCATTGGAGGGGCTCCGAGTGGACCTGGGAGCTGGAGCTGGAGGCTCCGAGGTATTTACAAATTCATCTATATGTTTTAATTCATGACATTGTGGTCCTTATATTAGAAGTAAGTAGCCATGAGAAGCCGTAGTGGCAAGTTTGTAATTTTGGCGCAGGAGGAGTATGCTAAACATACATGTGGGTACGCGGAGCGTACAACGGCACGCCCTAGTACGTTGGGCATACACATATGTACGTTGAGCGTAATCATGTCTAAAAGAAACCCTAAATTTTAGGGTATGAGGGGTATTTAAACATCCTTATGGTTCATCTACCCCCACCTTTTCAGCCTCCAAAGCCTTAGAGTTGTCCCTTGCAAAACCCTAGTCCCTCAAGTGTGTGTTTGAGCTAAAAAGTGTGTTTTGGTGTGCTTAAGGAAGAAGGAGTAGCATCAGGGAGCATAGAAGGGGAAGCAATCTTGTGGATTTTGGATCATTACCTTCTTGAGGAGCTCCAGAAGGTAAAAAGTCTTCACCTTGATGCTTTAATTTTTTGGATCTCATTTTGGTAACCTTATGTTGTTCTCCTTGTCTCAAAAGTCCCATTTTTATGCATGTTTGGTTTTAGACGTTTTGAGTTGTCCTTCCAGACCCTAGGAAGGGTCCTAAGCCATAAAAATGAGGTCCCTTTAGCTAGTTTGGATCCATACGTCTTGTAGAAGATCTTAATGGATTAAGACCTTGTGTTAAGGACTTTATGTACATGTAAAGTCATAAAGTTCGAAATTTTATGACCCTAATATGCCTCTGGACCTTGGATATGAAGTATGAGCTTAAGTGATGAAGCCATTAAGAACTTACTGAAGAAGTTAGGGTTGCGAGGTTACGCCCCACATAACTTGGTGTGCACCTTGTGTACCTGATCAGCCACCCCGATGGTGGTTTTCTACGAAG
Source organism: Lactuca virosa (assembly GCF_052849685.1). Taxonomy (NCBI): domain Eukaryota; kingdom Viridiplantae; phylum Streptophyta; class Magnoliopsida; order Asterales; family Asteraceae; genus Lactuca; species Lactuca virosa. Next base: position 138,903,271 of record NC_136430.1, read on the forward strand.
CTTCGTGTACGCTGAGCGTACCTCCAGAGTACGCCCCGTGTACTCGCATGGGTCAGCCCCTGTTGAGTTAACTCAATTGGGTTGACTCAGCTGGGTTGACTCAGTCGGTTTATTGATTTCAACTAGTTGACTATGAGTTTGACCAAGTTTGACCACGTTTGACCAAGTTTGATTTTGAGGGTATTTTGGTTATTTTAGGATTTTGATGGAATTGGTCACTTGGTGGATGTAGGGATTGAGAATAGAGCAGAGATACGGAGTCTGGCCTTATCAGTTCTGTTCAGCTTGTGAGGTGATTTTCCTCACTGTACTTTCAGGTCGAAGGCACCAAGGCCGGCCCAATTGTTTGATAACCTGATATTTGTTGATATTTTGAGAATGGAATAGATAGGCATGCTAGTTATGATATTCTAGTCTAATATATCGGTACGACAACCTGTGATATTGTCTATTTATCTGTATATGATAGTATCTGTTAAATGTAGACATATTGTGTGGGTTGGCTTGAGGTTGTACTGCTCCGTGCTGTAGCCAACAAGCCCTGGAGCAAACTAGATATGAGATGAGGGCCGAGAAGGGCATTTCAAACTCATACTGAGTGGTCATGAGCATTCCAGATACAAGATGAGGGCCGGGAAGGGCATGTCAGACTCGTACTGAAGGCTTAGTGGTATTCAGTCTGGGGACTGATCATGTCGGGGAGCAAGCCAAACATAAGTTGTGAGCCCTAGGGGCAAACCATATTTATGTTGTGGGCTCAGGGAGAAAGCCAGACATAATCTGTGGGCCAAGGGCAAGCCATACTTATGTTGTGGGCTTGGGGGTAATCCAGTTTGTTAGTTGTGGACTGTGACAACCGTCAAAATTCGAGTCGGTTCTAGATTTGAATAAACTTAGTTGCATGTATAGGCACGACACATACTAGACTTAGTAACTAGAAGTTAAGATATAACCTATTAGAAACTTGGAAACAATTAGAAACAATGGATAATATGCTTAGATTTCACATTGATATGTGAATTCTACTACTACTTAACTGTAGTGACTATCTATATTTGGGTCACTCTTTGACTCGAACACCTTTTCATGAATCATATACACACATCATGCACTTGACCTAGTAGTAGAAATTAGGTCAAAGTCTCATAGAAACTTAAGTCAAAGTTAAAGACTAGGACTAGTATACTTGATTCCTCAATTTCGCTTGAATCTCGGAATCACTACATAGAATGCCAATAAACCGATAAAAATAAATTACAAACATTATTTATAACTATAAAAGAGTTATAATACCATAAGATAATTTGAAGTCTCAAATATTCAATTTATTTTGATATTCAAAGTTTATTAAACTCCAAAACCCTAAAACCCCTAAAACCTAAATTTTATAAAGTTTAACATCAAGAATTTTATAAAATTAGTTATGAAACTTATAATATTATCTTAAAATAGTTAAATTCAAGGAAATATAATCAAGGAAATAAAAATTTAAGTCATTAACATTTACCCTTAATTTATAAGTCAAAAATCAATATTTTATGAGTAAAAACTATATTAAGGTGCATATTTTATAAAAAAATTGGTGTTTTTATAAAATAATTTGAATTTTATAAAAATAGAAGAGTGAGGGAACCTCTCTCCTCATCAAAATTCGTCCCCCCTCTTTCCTAGGCACCCTCTTCCCAAAATTTTTAATCATTCACTTCACCCTCACACTCCATCTTCTCTCTCACTCTACCCCTCATTCTCTCTCACACTCTTCATCACCACCACTACATTTCTCTCTTCATTTCTCTATACCCACAAAATTTTCCAGAGAATAAGTCCAAGAACACACCTCAAACTCAAAATCTTCATCATCTAGTGGTGTTCATTAAGGTAGAACACGATTTCCTTTCATTTTCCTCCATGTTTTCAAGGTTTTTCTTGCATTTCCTTCTTCTTCTACACCTTTCTCTTAGAAAATTTGTGTGAATATTCATTCACTTCAGTTTTGATGATGATGGTGGTAGATTTTCACCAAAAACATCTTGCATGTTACAAAATGGTGAAGATCCATGACCTAAACCTAAGTCAAAACCATGGAAATGCACTTTTCTCTATGTTTTGGTGGAAAAACACCACATGCACCCTATGTTTTCTATCAAAAACGATTTTTGAACATTTCAAACTCATGAATGATCTTCAAACCAACATGCATGTGATGATCTTCAAGCTAATATGCTAGATCATCAAAGTATGTTGTTAAAAGCTTTCAAATATGTTCATGAAGGATTTATTTCCAAATAAATATCTAAAACTCCTTTTCTGACCAAATCCGATTTTTCCTAGATTCCCATCAACAAAATAAGATGATCTGTAAATTTCCAGAAAATAATTCATTTTTCTAGAATTATTATAACTAATGCAAGAAAATAGGGCAATAAATCATATAAAATACTTTCTGGGGTCTATAAATCCTAGTTAAATTCGTGGACGACCCCTATGCTAAATAATGATCCCTCATTAAGTTTCATCGATTTTTGTTACTGTTTAATATGGTTTTGAATTTTCTTTTTGTTTAGCCCCAATAAATCATAAAACCGCTTTAGATAATTTGAAAAGGTTATATAATAATTTTCGCAGCTTATACTCTCTGTGGAAGACTTAGAAAAATATTTTTAGAAGTTTTCATAATGTATTCTTATTTGTCCCCGATTTTTGTGTATATTATGGACTAAAAACAGGAAAACTAGTTGTGCTTATCCACAATTCGTAAAAATTTACCAGAACACCTTGTAGTACATTAGGAGGCTACATAAAAATTTTGATGACTTTTCCCTTCTGTATAATATTTTTCTCCTATTTTCTAAGATTAAATACACTTAAATACACAAAATCGGATTCCAGTAGATAAAAACCACATTTGGGATTTTTCCCAGATTATTTACACTGTACATGAACTTTACAAAATTTTTGGTAATTTACTTTAACTGTTTAATAATTATTCTCCAATTAATGATTATTTAAGAGGATAAAACAAAGAAAAATAGAAAGACTAATTGAAAAATATCTTTTATATTTTTCACAGCTTCTACATGTATAATAAAAGTGTTACAAAAATTTTGGGCAATTTTGGAAACTGTTTTCTATTTATTTCAATTTTTATTAGAATAAATGCTCAAAAATCATAAAATTGGGTTAAACAGTTTAGAAATCAATTTTTATATTTTTCCCAACTTAAGAATGTTTAATAACAATATCACAAAAAGTTTGGGTAATTTTAGAAACTGTTTTCTATTTATCCCCATTTTTATTAGAATAAATGCATAAAAATCATAAAATTGGGTTAAACAGTTTAGAAACCCCTTTTTATATTTTTCCCAGCTTAAGTATGTGTAATGACATTGTTATAAAAAGTTTGGGGTATTTTCATAACTGATTTCTATTTTTCATGAATTTGTATCTATTTAGAGAATTAAATATGTGAAAAATGGTTATACATATTCATAATCCATGAAAATGTATCTAGAAGTCTTTTAGTACATTTAGAACCAAAATCTAAAGTTTGGTAATTTTTATTAACTGTTTAGTATTTTTCATGATTTTATGGTTATTCAAGAAACTAAAATCGTGAAAAATAGTCAGACAAATCAAAAATTCAAGAAAATTTATCTTAAGGTCTTTGACTTCAATTAAAACTTAAATGCAAAGTTTGGGAAAGTTTAGAACTAAATTGATTTAGTTTTGAATATTTAATCATTGGAACACCTCTAAAATGTTAAATATTAACATTTCAATAATGGAAATTTTCCACTTAAATTGTTATATAACAATTGATTCTTTGAAACTTAATTTCCACAGAAAAATGTTTGTAACTTATCAATATTAAATTTTGACACATTATTGGCATAATTCTATTGTAGTAGTAAGTATACTAGTGTTAGATTTCGATTAGAGACTCACTAGCGAATACCATTATTGTAGGAATCGGTAGTGGTACACGTGGAACGTAGTTCAAGGCACCATTTGCATCATCTAAATGCATTGTGAGTATTCACGCACTCCCCTATTTTCAGTTTTTATGTTTTGGGGTGGAAAAGCATGTCCCGAAAAACTATTATTTGAATGTTGTATTTAAATTGATTTGTATCAAACATGATTGCTATTTTATTGCTATGTCTCTCTATGTATGTCTATGCAACACGGAACATGAGAACTTATCGTACTAAGGCCCTTCCCTTATCTCTAACCATTAACTCTTTGAGCCAATGGTCATTATGGATAGCGCTATTAGGAATTGACAACTCCTCACTCGCCCTATTGCTGGAGTGCATGATACCATATTCATCTATGGAACGATAAGCATAGATCTTGATAGGGCTTCAGTCATAGGTTTGGTTGAGACTCATTGTTTGCTCATACACATACAAACTCGTTCCTCGTTATAGCAATAAACTTGTTATTAATTATAGCAATGAACTTTGTTTCTCATTACAACAACGAACTTTTATTACTGAAAACTTATATACATGTTTTAGCAATGAAATTGTTTGCTCCTTGTAGCAACGAAATTGATTGCTCATTTTAGCAATGAAACTTGTTTACTCGTTTGAGTAACGAACTTTATCTTCCATGAGAATATGAATGTTGCATCTTATTTGGGCAACATACTTTATCTCTCATGATGACAAGGAACTTTGTTTCTACAAACTTATTTACTCATTTTAACAATATACTTTTATTATTGGAAACTTTTATCAAAATTTTGATTTCAATTCATGGAACCAATATTATTTTGTTTATCTGTGAGTACTCACCAACTATTTTTATAGTTGACGCTCGTTTTACATGCTTTTTCAGGAATCATCGAGTAAGTGGCACTTAGGGACACTTCACTTTTAGGAGCATTCGCATGTGTTGTATTTCAATTTACATTGTAATTTCTTTTAGAAGTTGTTCAAACCCATTGTAAAATTGTAATGATTTTTAATACTATGGCTGGTGTTGTCTTTTAACTTTTGCTATGAAACCCTTTATACTGCCACGCCTCGTGTTTCCGCTTTAGCGGGGTGTGACAGAAAATGGTATCAGAGCCGAAGGTTATAGAGAATACAGGTTTTCCTTTGGAAAACCACAACTATAGCCAAAAATTTTCTAAACGTTTTTAAAATACTGAACATACTACTGGTATAACTAATTCGAGTACGCATTATCAGACTTTAATTAAGTATAGCCTGACCAACTATGCTTAATTAACGAAACTTAATGTGAGGCTTGAATCGGTTATAGTAGAATTATGTTCAAAACGATTTTCAACTTAAACTTTTGAAAAACAAAGTTTTTCGGTGTGCGTACGGGCATTGCATATTATAGGCATTCATCTAGATACATTTAGAAACTAAGTGCACTTTTATAACAATGCCTTTATTTAGAAATAATCTTATCCCTTATCAAGTGCGAGGTTAACCACTTAGGTTATATCACTAGCCACTCTAGGAGCAATGCACTTAGTACTGAGAATGAGTATTCCTCGGTAGCTGTTGACTTTAGATGTAAGGTTAGTAGCTAGATACACACTAGTAATAATCTTTAGTCGAAACCTATACCAATTATACCTCAGTACCTCTTCATCGTCTTTGTACCATAGTTACAACTAGGAAAGCTTTCCGATACCGACACAGATGAAAACTGGAGCATCACGTAAGGAGGTAGATGAGTCGCCACTAAGTAATCACTTGTATACCATTGGCAGGCATTCCGGGTTCGACTCATGAGGAGGCACAGAGGTTTAACCCATACGTGAGACTTCTCTACTACGCTACGAATTTAGCTTTAGGTTGTTTCCACCTTGAGCTTAAAACTTAACATAGGATATCCCTTTGACCTCTATAAAAGGCCACGAAACTGCATTGACACCATAAAACGTTTTTCAAACAATTTTTCTTGCCCTTTATCTTAGGGAAAAAGACATCGGTACTCGTCTTATACTCGCCTTGTACTCACCTTAGTATTTAGGTACGATCAGCTACACTAATATACTTATTCCTTACTTCTTAATCTTCCATCGAAAAATTATTTCGTTTCATCGGTTTTATTTATCATCGATAAAATACTTTATAACCACTTCATACAACTTACTAGACATTTCCTAACAATGTAAGCCATATTCTCGCTAAAAATCTTTTGACAACTTGCTTTAACTTAACACTTTTCTTCAAAACTCAATTTAACCAATATTGGTTTTAACCTTGCTATTTCAATTTCATTTCAAATCCATTTCAATGGATAGATGTGCTTTTAATGGCATATAAACCATTTTAAACCTTGCATACCATTTTGACACGTTTTCGAAAAACTTAGAAACATTTTCTTTTATAAAAGTGTTTAAACTCTATGCTATAAAACTTAAACATATGACATTAAAGTTCATAGTATGTGTAAAAGCTTCATCGGATCTTCAAACCACTTTTGTTTTAAGTCTTTTGACTACTTTCTCATTTAGGCATTGTACTTGACTTAAATGTGTTTTCTAGTAACCTAACATGGTATTTTTACAACTTTCTAATCCAAATGTGTTTACAAGACATCACTGATACCTACATTTCAAAACACACCTTATTTGTTTATTTTATTTCAAATTAGTTTTATAATCTGTGTTTATAAAACTTACAACATTGCAAAACTTAGTGTTCACTTTTAAACTTCCAGCGACGTACTTTTGACAATGCATAATTATTCATCTAAATATGTTAAGTCTTTACCTTATCCATTTTAACCATTGTTAGACTCCAGTCAAAAAGGTCAAAATTGTCAGATTTTCAATTACAAGTTTTAGTGTTTCTTCTTTTTTCACAAATGGAGTTTAACTTAATAGATAACTCGTGAATTTTAAGCAAACCCTAGAAAACACTTTGAAACTTCTGCATTTCTATTTAATCATCAATATATATAAAATATTGAAGTTTGAAATATATCTCAACCTGGTTTTAAATTTACCTATATGTATTGTTCTTATAATTTTAACAATAACAATCATTGCCGCCGCTACCTTACTTTTTCTTTCCCCCGAACTTTATTTTTCGCTCTCCTTCTGACTTTAGATGTCGCACACCATAATATTAACATAATACATTGTCTAACTTTGTTTCTGTCTATTTTGCTTCACCTGGTATCATGTTTGTATACATAAAGACTAGAAGTCTACCCTTGCGTTTTGAGCGATTAATACGTGTATAGTTGTGAGGCATAATTTTGATTTAGTCAACTTTGATATATTCAATTACGCTTTTTATCATATACATCTTGTTTTTTTTATTTTGAAATCTACAATAAACAAGTAATCCTTAATTACATTTGCTCATTTTGCTCTAAATTTAAAATTTTGATTAAACGCACAATTTTGATTGTATTTCCTTACAATTTAATATACAAGGTGACCGCCTTGTTCTTATCATTTTTCAAAATCCAGAAAATATATGTGAAGAATACATTTCATATGTTTCATCTTTTCTTTAAAAATATGAAAAGTTTTAAAAGTTATGATTATTTATCCTTCAAATGAATATTTTTGTAGAATCACTAAATTAAGAATGCAGTGTTTTCGATGATCGACATTTTTACACCTTTCTTAAAATAGTATTTTACTTTGCAAATTTCAGTGAATTCCTAAACTCTCAAACTTGTTTTAATAAGTATTATGAATCCTCGTAAACTTGAATTTGTCCTGACTTAGACAATTGGACAATTTCTCAAAAAAAAAATAATAATATAAATATTTCTATACAGATTCCTTTAATGGCGACTTAAACCTTTAACCTTAATTAATCTTTATATTATTTTACTACTTCGTTTGATCGTCACACATGTATCTTCATTATCTTGGAATTATTACACATTTTGATAATAGTGAAATTAATTATCATTTCTAAACACACATTTTGAGAGCAGTGAGATTACTTATCATTTTAAACGCTCAAAATGCTACCTAAATAATGTGATTTAAAATATCATAAAGTTTCACCGCCTTCATTAGAAACAACGACTCTCTAACTGTATTCTTCAATCATGGTTCTATTATAGTTAGAGTACCTGTAGTAGAAATTATAGCTTCAGAAATCCTTGATCGTTTCGTAATTTCTTTTGTAGATGGGAGTTAAATAGCCTTTACATTCGACATGTACCAAAACTTCGTTGCCTACCCTTAGTACGTATATTTAGGAACTTACCCTCGATCGCTTCTCTTTTATTTGTGCTACCCCTTCTTATTTTGGAATATATCTTTTCCAGATTTAGTAGCCAACCCGGAAGTGAACAAATTGTTCCTATTCTCTTCTTTATTAGGCGGCGAATTTACACTTAGTGCTAATTTAGAATGCAACTTAAGGATCAATGCGGATTTAACGCTCAGTGTAGTTCGTGCTTCTGCATAACTTGTACCGCTCTCTTAATTCAGATAATATATAACTAGATGATCTTTTTTCGACTACGTCGCCGTGGTTGGATCATGATTCCATGAATCAAATTTTCCATAATCTAGAAGAAAGAACTCGAATTAAGGAAACATTAATTTGACTATAGCTAATGAATTGGGTTCTCCTTTGAGGAAATAAACCCAAAATAATCAAAGAACACTTCAAGTCGCCACCTCTCCAGCTATATAATTGTATTCAACTGAGTTCTAATAGAATACGTCACGAATTGAATTTCGGGGCGAAATTCTTTCAACCGGGGGAGAATGTGACAACCGTCAAAATTCGAGTCGGTTCTAGATTTGAATAAACTTAGTTGCACGTATAGGCACGACACATACTAGACTTAGTAACTAGAAGTTATGATATAACCTATTAGAAACTTGGAAACAATTAGAAACAATGGATAATGTGCTTAGATTTCACATTGATATGTGAATTCTACTACTACTTAACTGTAGTGACTATCTATATTTGGGTCACTCTTTGACTCGAACACCTTTTCATGAATCATATACACACATCATGCACTTGACCTAGTAGTAGAAATTAGGTCAAAGTCTCATAGAAACTTAAGTCAAAGTCAAAGACTAGGACTAGTATACTTGATTCCTCAATTTCGCTTGAATCTCGGAATCACTACATAGAATGCCAATAAACCGATAAAAATAAATTACAAACATTATTTATAACTATAAAAGAGTTATAATACCATAAGATAATTTGAAGTCTCAAATATTCAATTTATTTTGATATTCAAAGTTTATTAAACTCCAAAACCCTAAAACCCCTAAAACCTAAATTTTATAAAGTTTAACATCAAGAATTTTATAAAATTAGTTATGAAACTTATAATATTATCTTAAAATAGTTAAATTCAAGGAAATATAATCAAGGAAATAAAAATTTAAGTCATTAACATTTACCCTTAATTTATAAGTCAAAAATCAATATTTTATGAGTAAAAACTATATTAAGGTGCATATTTTATAAAAAATTGGTGTTTTTATAAAATAATTTGAATTTTATAAAAATGGAAGAGTGAGGGAACCTCTCTCCTCATCAAAATTCGTCCCCCCTCTTTCCTAGGCACCCTCTTCCCAAAATTTTTAATCATTCACTTCACCCTCACACTCCATCTTCTCTCTCACTCTACCCCTCATTCTCTCTCACACTCTTCATCACCACCACTACATTTCTCTCTTCATTTCTCTATACCCACAAAATTTTCCAGAGAATAAGTCCAAGAACACACCTCAAACTCAAAATCTTCATCATCTAGTGGTGTTCATTAAGGTAGAACACGATTTCCTTTCATTTTCCTCCATGTTTTCAAGGTTTTTCTTGCATTTCCTTCTTCTTCTACACCTTTCTCTTAGAAAATTTGTGTGAATATTCATTCACTTCAGTTTTGATGATGATGGTGGTAGATTTTCACCAAAAACATCTTGCATGTTACAAAATGGTGAAGATCCATGACCTAAACCTAAGTCAAAACCATGGAAATGCACTTTTCTCTATGTTTTGGTGGAAAAACACCACATGCACCCTATGTTTTCTATCAAAAACGATTTTTGAACATTTCAAACTCATGAATGATCTTCAAACCAACATGCATGTGATGATCTTCAAGCTAATATGCTAGATCATCAAAGTATGTTGTTAAAAGCTTTCAAATATGTTCATGGAGGATTTATTTCCAAATAAATATCTAAAACTCCTTTTCTGACCAAATCCGATTTTTCCTAGATTCTCATCAACAAAATAAGATGATCTGTAAATTTCCAGAAAATAATTCATTTTTCTAGAATTATTATAACTAATGCAAGAAAATAGGGCAATAAATCATATAAAATACTTTCTGGGGTCTATAAATCCTAGTTAAATTCGTGGACGACCCCTATGCTAAATAATGATCCCTCATTAAGTTTCATCGATTTTTGTTACTGTTTAATATGGTTTTGAATTTTCTTTTTGTTTAGCCCCAATAAATCATAAAACCGCTTTAGATAATTTGAAAAGGTTATATAATAATTTTCGCAGCTTATACTCTCTGTGGAAGACTTAGAAAAATATTTTCAGAAGTTTTCATAATGTATTCCTATTTGTCCCCGATTTTTGTGTATATTATGGACTAAAAACAGGAAAACTAGTTGTGCTTATCCACAATTCGTAAAAATTTACCAGAACACCTTGTAGTACATTAGGAGGCTACATAAAAATTTTGATGACTTTTCCCTTCTGTATAATATTTTTCTCCTATTTTCTAAGATTAAATACACTTAAATACACAAAATCGGATTCCAGTAGATAAAAACCACATTTGGGATTTTTCCCAGATTATTTACACTGTACATGAACTTTACAAAATTTTTGGTAATTTACTTTAACTGTTTAATAATTATTCTCCAATTAATGATTATTTAAGAGGATAAAACAAAGAAAAATAGAAAGACTAATTGAAAAATATCTTTTATATTTTTCACAGCTTCTACATGTATAATAAAAGTGTTACAAAAATTTTGGGCAATTTTGGAAACTGTTTTCTATTTATTTCAATTTTTATTAGAATAAATGCTCAAAAATCATAAAATTGGGTTAAACAGTTTAGAAATCAATTTTTATATTTTTCCCAACTTAAGAATGTTTAATAACAATATCACAAAAAGTTTGGGTAATTTTGGAAACTGTTTTCTATTTATCCCCATTTTTATTAGAATAAATGCATAAAAATCATAAAATTAGGTTAAACCGTTTAGAAACCCATTTTTATATTTTTCCCAGCTTAAGTATGTGTAATGACATTGTTATAAAAAGTTTGGGGTATTTTCATAACTGATTTCTATTTTTCATGAATTTGTATCTATTTAGAGAATTAAATATGTGAAAAATGGTTATACATATTCATAATCCATGAAAATGTATCTAGAAGTCTTTTAGTACATTTAGAACCAAAATCTAAAGTTTGGTAATTTTTATTAACTGTTTAGTATTTTTCATGATTTTATGGTTATTCAAGAAACTAAAATCGTGAAAAATAGTCAGACAAATCAAAAATTCAAGAAAATTTATCTTAAGGTCTTTGACTTCAATTAAAACTTAAATGCAAAGTTTGGGAAAGTTTAGAACTAAATTGATTTAGTTTTGAATATTTAATCATTGGAACACCTCTAAAATGTTAAATATTAACATTTCAATAATGGAAATTTTCCACTTAAATTGTTATATAACAATTGATTCTTTGAAACTTAATTTCCACAGAAAAATGTTTGTAACTTATCAATATTAAATTTTGACACATTATTGGCATAATTCTATTGTAGTAGTAAGTATACTAGTGTTAGATTTCGATTAGAGACTCACTAGCGAATACCATTATTGTAGGAATCGGTAGTGGTACACGTGGAACGTAGTTCAAGGCACCATTTGCATCATCTAAATGCATTGTGAGTATTCACGCACTCCCCTATTTTCAGTTTTTATGTTTTGGGGTGGAAAAGCATGTCCCGAAAAACTATTATTTGAATGTTGTATTTAAATTGATTTGTATCAAACATGATTGCTATTTTATTGCTATGTCTCTCTATGTATGTCTATGCAACACGGAACATGAGAACTTATCGTACTAAGGCCCTTCCCTTATCTCTAACCATTAACTCTTTGAGCCAATGGTCATTATGGATAGCGCTATTAGGAATTGACAACTCCTCACTCGCCCTATTGCTGGAGTGCATGATACCATATTCATCTATGGAACGATAATCATAGATCTTGATAGGGCTTCAGTCATAGGTTTGGTTGAGACTCATTGTTTGCTCATACACATACAAACTCATTCCTCGTTATAGCAATAAACTTGTTATTAATTATAGCAATGAACTTTGTTTCTCATTACGACAACGAACTTTTATTACTGAAAACTTATATACATGTTTTAGCAATGAAATTGTTTGCTCCTTGTAGCAACGAAATTGATTGCTCATTTTAGCAATGAAACTTGTTTACTCGTTTGAGTAACGAACTTTATCTTCCATGAGAATATGAATGTTGCATCTTATTTGGGCAACATACTTTATCTCTCATGATGACAAGGAACTTTGTTTCTACAAACTTATTTACTCATTTTAACAATATACTTTTATTATTGGAAACTTTTATCAAAACTTTGATTTCAATTCATGGAACCAATATTATTTTGTTTATCTGTGAGTACTCACCAACTATTTTTATAGTTGACGCTCGTTTTACATGCTTTTTCAGGAATCATCGAGTAAGTGGCACTTAGGGACACTTCACTTTTAGGAGCATTCGCATGTGTTGTATTTCAATTTACATTGTAATTTCTTTTAGAAGTTGTTCAAACCCATTGTAAAATTGTAATGATTTTTAATACTATGGTTGGTGTTGTCTTTTAACTTTTGCTATGAAACCCTTTATACTGCCACGCCTCGTGTTTCCGCTTTAGCGGGGTGTGACATGGACCCATTACATGTTGTTATTATATATGTGCTATTTTTTATGTATTGTTGGGTGGAACTCACATAATGTAATTATCTTATAAGAAAGAAGATTCTTACTTTGAGATGTTAGCTTAAATCTTGGAAAGATTTTCATGTATGTTTTCTCCCTTGAAAACTCACATACTCTTTCTAGTCAAACTATATCGAGGAATATTAATCAAGCCCATACTTGATAATCATACATGAATGCATCTCTATGTATTTTATTAGTTTCTGACCAACTATTGAGCAGATTAAAAAACAGTTGAAAACTTGCTAGTTCCAAACTATGATGCATTTAGCTTATGGATCTTTTGCTCTTAAATCTCCAAATTGCTCCCACTTAGAAAAATCACTTTCTAATCACTTCTCTTATGGAATGACAATTAGTGGGATTAGTAGAAACTTCACCCTAAACAATAATTAAGGATAGTCTACATAAATGCAATTAGTAGATACTAGAGTGGTTAAGCTTATTGTCTAACATGAGCTCAATGACTCCATACCTTCTAGATAAGGATAAACCATTTCATCCTTAGCCTAAGAAAGTATTTAATCCATTTGTTTGGTAGGAAAATATATATGTACAATATATATTTGTTGCAGTGAGCATAATTCCAAAAATTTGTAAAGTAAATAGTTCTTTTAAAACATCATACAATAGACAGCAACGTGTATGTTTTATCCTCTTTAAAACACTTATACTATCGACATTAAGCTAGTGGCGAGGTGACCCTATCCCGCTAGAGAATACAAAGGCTACCTCGAATATCAAAAGATAGATTCAAGTGACCAGGTGATCATGTCCCACAAGGAACATACTAATGATGAGTGAGTGTTTTTTGTCGGAATGAGTTGTGAATCGATTCCACAACTCCTAAGATGTTCCAAGAAGATTTGGTTTACAAAAATTCATTTTCTTTATCACAACGAAAGGTTAATGATGATCTCATTAAGTTGTATTTCAATCTTCACTATGAAACAGTTTTAGCAAATCAAAGGTTTCAATAATAACGAATAAAAGTCGTCAGTGAAATTGAATAAACATCTATCACCAAATCTTTTCATGGATTGAAAAAGATTACATACATCACTTATTTATAACTCTTTCCCAAGCCTTTTGTTCTTTAACTACTAATAGACAAAGACACTTGTGAATCATCCTCCCATATAAATAGGATTCACATATATCAAATGAATCAAGCTTATTTGCCTTCAAAATTTCCATCCTTTTGAAGTTGGTATATGTATTTCTTATTTACATTGTCATTATGATTATGACATAGATAAGTTCCAATCAAATATCATTTGATCATATAGGTGCTATGACCAGAACTATTAATTCAATGAAAGATTATAGATTTACTTCATAAATAACATTATGAGAAAATATTCTTTAACACAGAATACATCGTTTCGGAACATGAATGTCAACATCCATTAAACGATAAGTAAATTTGGATTTATTCATAAATTACAACTATTACATGTCCCTATAAGGATAGGTACAATACATCTATTGTTTAAATAAAAGACTAGAACAACACTTGTTATATCTTTAACACGAAATACCATTCGTTTGTAATCGGTTGATTATTTCTTCCAATCATCAACACATAACATCAATTATTAGCGTCACCTGAAGTATAACATACACAAGTGAAGGATGGAAAAATAAATAGTTCTATCATATAGATATTTGAAGTCTTGTCCAAGTCAGACTTCTTTAGCTTGACGAGATGAGAGGAGGAATTCCTCCTTTAGTGTCCAGTTTCTTCCACAATAGAAACAACACTAATCATTTGGTCCTTTCTTGATTTTTGGCTTTATGTTGTATTTCCCTAAACTGAACTATAAGTCTTTATGAGTGCACAATCTCTTAGACTTCCTTTTATTCAATGCTTGAACACACTTGAAGCTATTTCTAGTGTTCTGATTGAATATCTGCTTTACTTGATGAGACATCTGATATGTTTCATAATTATCCAATACTTTCTGCAAGTGATGGTTAATCACTCCAGTATGATGTGAGACACATCAACATCATCACAATAATACTTCCATCAAAGTATCATGATCAGACTAACTGGTTGCGGAGGTTACTCAGGTATGGGATCTTTCAGTATATTTAATTTCTATTTATCTTAAAGGTAGAACCTCAAGATAGTATACCAGTTATAGAAATTATAACCATCAAATGTTACTGTCTCTTGAAACTCAACAAGAGAGAGGTTTTGCAGGATGTAAAATTGTAAACAATTAGGTGACCTTTATCCCATAAACTTAATCAAACTCGGTACGTAGCGATTACCAATTGCATACGATATGTAACTCCTAGATTATGCGATCCTAAACAACTATTGTTTCGCTTGACGTGTTTATCCCATCTATGCCTCAAAACTCTTATGTTTAGGTGACCTTTATCACATAAGAAATTGATCAAATCATCCATTTAAAAAACATGTGAGTTCTATTTCACAAATGGTTAGGTGATCTTTATCCCATAAGCAAATACAAAAACACATTGACTATTTTTGACAACTCAAATGAATAAGGTGACCCTAAAATCCATATGAACTGCACAAAAATCCCGAGTGAATTTTAAATGGATTGCATATATTTGAAGTTTTGTAAATAAGGATTTACATATGTTTTACAATTATAGTTTATAAAAACATAGTCTCAAGAGTATTGCATGCATCCAACAATTCATGTACCCTTTTATAAAATTCATATCAAATTCATATCACTTGTTATGAGGTTCTTTAGGTGCCAAATAAAATTTCATTTTATTTGTCATTAACCGCGATCAATTATAAACTAAAATCTAGTATTTTAAAGTTTAGTCGTAGATCGGTTTTAAGAACCGGTAACCGTTTTAATAAACCTTTATTTCATGCTTAATCCTTGGAGTTTTGGATGAGTTATAAAATCAATTATTTTAAATCTCCTTTTAACAATCAAGAACTTATGACTTCAAGAATTTATAGAATAAACTCGTTTTATTTTCTAAATTCAAATTTATGCATCTTATGATAAAAGTCATATTTTGATAAAACAAAACATGAGTGATGATACTTATGTTTTAAATCTCATTTAGCATGCATAAAATATAATATCAACATGTTGCGTTATGTTTAAAACACCAATATCATATATTAAGTTTCGACGCAAAAAATAATCACAAGTTTTATTATTTGTCGTTATAACGCTATAAACCGTTTTTAGTCTTTTTAATAAAAATTCCTTATTTATTGTAAAGAAATGGAGTTTATATAAAGTTTAAACATCTTTTAAACCATTTCAGATATTTAAAAGTTGGGTATTTATAAGTTTTACAATAAAACTATTTTCCACAAAATTGAGTTTTAACCGGTAACCGGTAAAACGTTTTTATAAATATCCACTTATAAACATCTTATGTTCTCTTTTAAATATTTTTTTTACTCAAACTCCAAGTGATATTATCTTATGAAAAATTTTATTTGATATGTAAAAACCATTTTCATACATAAAACATAACATACATTTAACATAAAAGAAACATCACAAGCATGCATTATAATGTGTATAAACAAACCATGTCTAGTAATAATTTTTGTGAGCAATCACAAGAATTATTAAGTCTTTACATAAGGACTTAAGGGACACTTAAAATAGTCTTCAAGCTCCCACTTGCCAAGTCAACTCTTGCTTACAAAAGGAACTTCAATTCTTCATGTTGTGAAAGTTGCAACAATTAAACCATTAAGACTATAACTATGCCCAAAGCTAAAAGTAGAAGCTTATGGTTGGTATTATGATCTTAAATGGTTAAGTCATCTTCAAGGTGGTCATTTCTTCATCTTGTTACATTTAAAATAAATACAACTAGTCTAACTAATTTATTACAACAAATCAACAAATGAAAAAAAATACATATTTATCCATTACATCTTACGAATAAATAAATGTTAACCAAACACAACACAATGGTCCAAATGGCTTGTTTATACACAGCAACATATCAAATATTATAACAAACAACTCTTTGTTTTTTCTAAGGCAACTTTTAAATAACCAAAATGCATGAAAATTGGTTATATATAAAAATAAAAAATTTTAACCAAGAAGTTTCCAAAGAAGACAAATATGGATTTTTCTTAACCAAAAGAAATCCATGCTTGTTTTCCAAAATCCAAAGATTATCAAACATGATAAATCATTATAACATATAAAAGATGGCTCTGATACCACTGTTGGGTTTTGATACGAAATATAAGTTTGTTTTTCACAAAAACCAGCAACGGAAGACTTTAAAAATAACAAGTTTATTTTTAGTTCATAACAAAACCAAACCATCATGGATCCATTTATAGAGGTTAGAATGAAATAAAACCAACCATAGGATGTTTTAGAGATAACCTTTGAAGCCTTTGAATCCACTTGGTTTTGGGGTGTTGATGAAGATAACAAAAGATCAAAGTGTATGATCTTCTCTACAAGTATCCACCATCAAGAGTAAGGCACTTGGAATGCTAGTTCCTTCTTGTATTCTTGAGTTTCATAAGCCTTTAAGTGCTTAACTCAAATAAGCACTAAAGGGAACAACTCAAGAGGTCTTTGAAACACCAAAGTAAAGCACCAAACTTCAAAGGTTTGGAGCTTCTTCATACTTACGGTTTTAGAGAGAAGAAGAAGGGAAGAAAGAAGACCAAAAACTTGCACATTTCTCATACATAAGACACTCTTATATAGTTCATGAGAGGTAAGGCCTAACCATTAAAATAATCTAAAGTAATTGTAGCCTTTAGAAGCATGGGAGACAAAAAGTGGAAGGTTGACAAGCAACCTCCCACACCTTCATCATACTTTCGGCCATTCTTGTTTAAAAAGGAAAGATTCTTTATTTTTTATAAACTCCAAGTTTAAAAATATAAACTTTGTCTTTAGGTAAAATACAAAAGAATCCAACTAGTCCAAAAGGTTGTGCATGACTTATTACCTAATACCATATGAAATAATAACTAGTAATACTCTCTTATAATTATTATTCTCACAAAACAATAATTATTCCCTAAATAAAATACAAGAATTGATATTATTTATTAATAATCATATTAATAATAAATATACAAAATGTGCCAATTTGATAAGGGTGTGACCCTATATGATCATATATTAGTAGCAATATCACTCCATAATGATTCTTGGGCATATAGATCCAACAAACGCGTTTTAAAGCCGTGAGAGCAGTAGATCCCATAAGAACTCTACAGTTAAACGTGCCCAGGCGAGAGCAATCCAGGGATGGATGACCCCCTGGGAAGTTTTTGTGTCGGGAGCTCAAAGCGGACAATATTGTGATACGTGCAAGAGGGGGATGTTACAAGTAAAGTGTGGTTGATGGAGAGTGTGTTGGTGATGAAAGGTAAGATAATTACATTGGGGTCCAAATGTTTTCTTGTAATTGTATACGCTCCTCAATGTAGACATAGAAAAAAATTAGGTTTAGTATTTTTATATCTAATTTTATGTCTTTGAATGTTGCTGAGTATTTGGTGTTTGGAGATTCTAATGTGGTATGTTATCATATTGTGAGAAATATCTAATTTTACGTCTTTGAATGTTGGTGAGTATTTTATATCTAATTGTTAACTCAGAGTTGACAAATGTTGGTGAGTATTTTATATCTAGTTGTTAACTCAGAGTTGATAGATGATTCGATGGGAGGGAGAAATTCACTAGAGTTGACAGAATTTGTTCACAAATGGAAAAGTTGGATCGTTTTTTGGTAACTAATGGTGTGATTGATATTTTTCCAAATCTAGTAGGTATGGTGCTCTCTCATATTTGGTCCGACCATGCTCCCATTGAGTTAAATAATGAACATTTTGATTACAATCCTATTACTTTTAAACTTTTTAGTCATGATTTGGGGCTGAAGATTTTGAAAAAATGGTTTTGGGTGCTTAGATTTCGAACGGTGAGTTTTTAAATACAAACAAGTTCATAGTGTTTAAAAATAAATTGAAGCATTTCAAAGGTAGATTAAAGGAGTGGTATAAAATTGTTGTTGCTCAAAACATGGGCAAACGAAGAAGCTTGATTAGTATATTGGATGATATTGATAGTATTCTTGGTGGTGGAATTTGGGTTGTTCACTTGGTTTCAGCATGAACAAATATCTTGAAGTCTATGTCAAATTTGGATAAATTACAAAGTATGGATGCTGCTCAAAAGGTCAAAATTAAGTAGGGTGTAGATGGTGCAAAAATTTTCATTCCATGCTAAAACAAAGAAGGAAACTGGCCATTAATTGCTTATTGGTCGATGGGGTGTGGGTGCCAGATCTGAATCAAATTAAAGACTTTTTTTTACGTTTTGTAAATAAACATTTATTGTTTTCTGAGAGCTAGATTTGATAAACCTAGCTCCCAGCTTCCATCACTACCCTCGGCTCAAAGAGATTATCTTATATCTTAGTTTTCTATGGAAGAAATTAAGGATGCAGTATGATCGTGTCATAGTGACCGCGCTCTGGTCTTGATGGATTTCTTTTCAGTTCATTAAAAAGCTTTGGGTGGTAGTAATAGTTGATATTATTAGTTTCATGGGGGATTTCTTTAATAAAGAAGATATACCTAACGACCATAATTCATCCTTTATCACGTTGATTCCCATGGTTAATAGTCCTTCTTCTATAAAAGATTATAGAACGATTAGTCTTATTAGGGTGCATTATAATATTATAGCTAAGCTTTTAGCTAACAAATTGGTGGGTGTGATTGATACTCTTGATAGTCCGATTCAATCGATTTTTTTAAAGGATGACAAATTCTAGATGGCATTTTCATGGTAAATGAAATTAACGAGTGGTGTAAAAAGAAGAAAAAAGATTTGATTTTCAAAATAGACTTTGACAACGCATATGACTTGGCATCTTAGGAGTATTTGTTCAAATGCATGGAGTTTATAGGTTTTCATCATAAATGGATAAGGTGGATTAAAGTTTCCTAGGTGTCTTCGGTTGCTACGGTTCTTGTAAATGGTAGCCTTACTAAGGAGTTTTCTCTCAGTTGAGGTCTTATATTGGCGGATCCCTTATCCTCGTCTTTATTATTCTTGTCATGGAAGGTTTTCATGTAGCTTTGGACAGAACTGTAAATCAAGGGATCTTTAGAGGTTTAGATGTGGGAGATTTGAAGTTTAAGACTTCTCATCTTTTTCTATGTTGATGATGCTTTTTTCTTTGGAGAGTAGGATAAGGGTAACATTGAAAATTTGATTATTATTCTTAATTGTTTTTACATGATTTTGGGGCTACGAATTAGTTTAGAAAAATCAAACTTATATGGGATTGGTATTGATTTGCATAATATTGAAGATATGGCTATCGGTACTAGTTATTCGGATGCTATACACCTTTCTTGTATTTAGGTCTTCTTGTGGGATTGAATATGGTACATGTGGAAAGTTGGAACTCAGTGGTTCAAAAGTTTGAGAAGCATTCCGCAAACTAGAAAGTTAATCTTCTATCGTTGGGGGAGAGATTAACTTTAATCAGGTTTGTTCTTCGTAGTTTGAGTATTTATTTCTTTTCGGTCTTCAAGGTGCCTATTGTTGTGATTTAATTTCTTGAGAGATTAAGGGCTCGGTTTTTTGGGGTGTTAAAGACAATGATCGAAATATTGATTGGGTTAAGTGGGACAAGGTTTTTAACTCTAACGAAAAAGGTGGTCTTGGAGTTTTAAGTCTGAAAGCTCTTAATGTTGCTTTGTTACTTAAGCGGAGATGGCGATTCCACAATGATTTGAACTCGGTTTGGGCGAAAGTTATAAGAAGTATTCATGGGTTCAATAGGGGTGTCGACCTTTTGGGTAATAAACCAAATGGGTTGAGTTTATAGATTCCTTTGGTCAATATTTTTCGTATGATGCATGAAAGGAACATTGTTTCTCTTTCGTTCCTTAGGAAGCGTATTGGCAATGGCACATGAACTCATTTTTGGGATGATAATTGGTTTTGAGATGGTCTTCTAATGGATAGATTCCCATGTGTTAATGTTATGTAATCTAATAAGATCTATATAGTTAGTGACATATTGTAACATCCTAAAAATCATGACCAAAAATTTCATTTCAAACTATTAAATATAAAACCATAATTATCAAACCATTCCATCAAATCATGAGTCAAAGTATTTCAAAACATTATTATAAGAGTTTCCAAATCAAAACATCAGAGTAAACATCTCAGGCTAAACATCATGATGTGTGCAATGCAGTCATCCCAAGCTCTTCTCTTTGCAACTGGAAGTACCTGAAACCAAAACTGAAAACCGTAAGCACGAAGCTTAGTGAGTCTTCCTAAACTACCACATAGCATACACATAATCACATAAACTGGGTCCCCGCCCGGCATCAGACAATGTCCAACATCAGGCCCCGCCTGGCATCGAGCCCTGCTCGGTATACATATCTGTTTCTCCCAGGCCCCGCCGGTCATCGAGCCCCGCTCGGTATACAGATATGTTTCTCCCAGGCCCTGCCTGTCGCTGGACCTCACCCGCTATACACATACAAACAATATCATATAATCATGCTAGCACATTAAGAATCATGCATAGTACTAATTGCTCCAGTCCTAAGGACTCGCCTATCATGGGCCCCGCCCCTACTCTGTTAATGATGAGATATGGAACCCCGTCCACACTTAGCTAGTGATAAGATACGGGACCCCACCCACACTCACCTACCTACCAAGCACATACAAGTATCACAAAGACACAAGTATAACTAAACATGCACATAGTTATCGGGTGTAAGTCCCCAAAATCGCTTGAAGTATCAATCTGATCCACTTGATGGTGTGGAATCCCAATCAAGTGGATGATGCAAGATAGAATGGAGAAGAAGAAGAAGAAGAACTGGATGAATCTTCAATGTATTAAATGATTAGAATGATGAACAATACACAAGATCCAAAAACACACACAAGTTCTCTCTCACTTTCTCTCTCTAGAACATGCTCCTCCACTAATGGCTTCTGTAACATCCGGATTTCTAGGTATCATAATTTAAGTATTTATTTTTGAGTTAAGAAGAGGGACTCGACGAGTTGACGCCTAAACTCGTTGAGTAGGATCAAGACTGCTGACTCGGATTAATGAAGGGACTCGACGAGTCGGTGAGTCGACTCGACAAGTCCGTGCTGTTGGCAGAAACCCTAAATCTTTGGGCCTGAGCCCTATTTAAAGGTCCTTATGGCCTTCATTTGCGGCCACACACCTTTGAGAAACCCTAAACGAACCAGAGAGCATAGAGAGTGAGGGAAGGAGCTAATTTCATCACCATTAGTGCATTCTTGAAAGAAGGAAGGAAGGGATTCAAGCTAGGCTAATTGGGAAGCTCAGATCTTCTATCACTCCACCAAAGGTTGCTGCTTGAGGTATGAATCCAGGTCTATTTTTGTGTATATAGTGGATCTCATGATTCTAGGGTTTCCTTGCCCCTTTTAGTTGAGTTATGGAGTATATGGAGTCCCTTTGTGGCATAGACATTAGATCTGGACCTTGAGAGGTCCAGAGAGTCCCAACAACCTAGCTTTATGCAGTCACATAAGAGTATTGAGCCTAAGACACCATTATAAGGGTTATTTTATCAAATAGAGCTAGATGTGTGGTGCATGGACATAAATATTAAACCTTTACATGACTTTTGGGTGCTAGAAGGTCAGATCTATAAGTTAGAGAAACAGATCTGGCCTCAGAAGGTCAATTGAGTATTGCCATGGAGGAAACTCGCAGAGTTCATGAGAGGACTCGACGAGTCGGATCGGGTTGCCCCGCGATTCGTGATCAGTGGTAACCCGTCGAGTGAAAGGTTAACTCGACGAGACGATTAAGGCCTTGGGAGGATTTAGAGGACACGCATGGACTCGCCGAGTCACTTTAGTGCACTCGGCGAGTCTGGTCAAAGTTGGACCGTTGACTGGAGTTGACTTCATTTGACCTTAGGGTTTGGTCAAACTGATTCAAGAGAGGCTATGGAGGGGTAGAATGGCCTTCTACCCATTTTGAAGAGATGAGGATAAAAGGAGAGTATTGATTAGAGATATTATCATTTTGATAGGTGGAGGGTAGATCGGAGATATCGAGCACGAGACTTTACTAGACATCATACGAGGTGAGTCTTCTCACTATACCTTACCTAGAGTGGTAATTACGTGTGACCGGAAGGTCTTATGTGCTAAGACGAGTATGTGATATATGTTGCTATGTGATATGTATATGTTATGTATGTTATGAGTAGCATGGTATGGACCGGAAGGTCAACATGATATGGACCGGAAGGTCAACAGGGTATGGACCGGAAGGTCGGCTGTGTATGGACCGGAAGGTCAATATGGTACGGACCGGAAGGTCGACAGATTAGGACCGGATGGTCTACTCAGATTGTAGGACCGGAAGGCCCCTGAGACACATTGACCGGAAGGTCTCGTAGAGCTATAGGCTCGAGTGGCTTATGTGTTGTATGTAGTATTTTGGGGAAGTCACTAAGCATGTGTGCTTACCGTTTATGTGATATGTGTTTCAGGTACTTCAGAGGACCGCGGGAAGGCACCGACATGATTGTACACACACAGTATGTTTTGGGAAGAGCTACTGTGGATCCTGGATTTTATGTGATGACTGTGAAAACTTTGTTAAATGAATATTTGGTGTTGAACAATATGATATATGTTTTTATGAATTGAAAATGAAAAATTGGTTTGAATTTCCACGACGTTACAAGTTGGTATGAGAGCCTTGGTATGAACAATACACAAGATCCAAAAACACACACAAGTTCTCTCTCTAGAACATGCTCCTCCACTAATGGCTTCTGTAACATCCGGATTTCCAGGTATCATAATTTAAGTATTTATTTTTGAGTTAAGAAGAGGGACTCGACGAGTTGACGCCTAAACTCGTTGAGTAGGATCAAGACTGCTGACTCGAATTAATGAAGGGACTCGACGAGTCGGTGAGTCGACTCGACAAGTCCGCGCTGTTGGCAGAAACCCTAAATCTTTGGGCCTGAGCCCTATTTAAAGGTCCTTATGGCCTTCATTTGCGGCCACACACCCTTGAGAAACCCTAAACGAACCAGAGAGCATAGAGAGTGAGGGAAGGAGCTAATTTCATCACCATTAGTGCATTCTTGAAAGAAGGAAGGAAGGGATTCAAGCTAGGCTAATTGGGAAGCTCAGATCTTCTATCACTCCACCAAAGGTTGCTGCTTGAGGTATGAATCCAGGTCTATTTTTGTGTATATAGTGGATCTCATGATTCTAGGGTTTCCTTGCCCCTTTTAGTTGAGTTATGGAGTATATGGAGTCCCTTTGTGGCATAGACATTAGATCTGGACCTTGAGAGGTCCAGAGAGTCCCAACAACCTAGCTTTATGCAGTCACATAAGAGTATTGAGCCTAAGACAACATTATAAGGGTTATTTTATCAAATAGAGCTAGATGTGTGGTGCATGGACATAAATATTAAACCTTTACATGACTTTTGGGTGCTAGAAGGTCAGATCTATAAGTTAGAGAAACAGATCTGGCCTCGGAAGGTCAATTGAGTATTGCCATGGAGGAAACTCGCAGAGTTCATGAGAGGACTCGACGAGTCGGATCGGGTTGCCCCGCGATTCGTGATCAGTGGTAACCCGTCGAGTGAAAGGTTAACTCGACGAGACGATTAAGGCCTTGGGAGGATTTAGAGGACACGCATGGACTCGCCGAGTCACTTTAGTGCACTCGGCGAGTCTGGTCAAAGTTGGACCGTTGACTGGAGTTGACTTCATTTGACCTTAGGGTTTGGTCAAACTGATTCAAGAGAGGCTATGGAGGGGTAGAATGGCCTTCTACCCATTTTGAAGAGATGAGGATAAAAGGAGAGTATTGATTAGAGATATTATCATTTTGATAGGTGGAGGGTAGATCGGAGATATCGAGCACGAGACTTTACTAGACATCATACGAGGTGAGTCTTCTCACTATACCTTACCTAGAGTGGTAATTACGTGTGACCGGAAGGTCTTATGTGCTAAGACGAGTATGTGATATATGTTGCTATGTGATATGTATATGTTATGTATGTTATGAGTAGCATGGTATGGACCGGAAGGTCAACATGATATGGACCGGAAGGTCAACAGGGTATGGACCGGAAGGTCGGCTGTGTATGGACCGGAAGGTCAATATGGTACGGACCGGAAGGTCGACAGATTAGGACCGGATGGTCTACTCAGATTGTAGGACCGGAAGGCCCCTGAGACACATTGACCGGAAGGTCTCGTAGAGCTATAGGCTCGAGTGGCTTATGTGTTGTATGTAGTATTTTGGGGAAGTCACTAAGCATGTGTGCTTACCGTTTATGTGATATGTGTTTCAGGTACTTCAGAGGACCGCGGGAAGGCACCGACATGATTGTACACACACAGTATGTTTTGGGAAGAGCTACTGTGGATCCTGGATTTTATGTGATGACTGTGAAAACTTTGTTAAATGAATATTTGGTGTTGAACAATATGATATATGTTTTTATGAATTGAAAATGAAAAATTGGTTTGAATTTCCACGACGTTACAAGTTGGTATGAGAGCCTTGGTTTGAGGGATTCGGATACACCTTCGGGCATATCTGAACTCAAACTGAGGATTTGAGAAAAGTTTTCAAAAGAAACAATTTTCTAAGATAAGTAAAAGATTTTCAAGAAAGCGGAGAAGAGCAGTGTGTACAATCAGCCAGCGCCCGAACGGTGATTTCCCAAAATACCCTTACGTTATATGTTATGATATATTATGTGATATGTTATGCATGCTAGAGAGTAGGCTAGGTATTCATATCTAGGACTAGAGTGGGCCTGATTTGTGATGCCTTATCCTAGGAGTTACTGCTACTATGAGTTACTACGAGAGTGAGTAGGTAGCAGGGAGGAGCTTACGAGAGGTCTACTGGAAAGTGGCCTGTGCGTGATGAGATGTAGAGTACTTGTGAACTGGAATCCTAGGAGGAGGACTTGGGGTGAATACTGATGTGGTGTGGAAGGTAGTATAGGGCCCGTACTACTGGAAACACCGGATCAGTGAGCAGTCCAAGTAAGAATCCTTAGGATACTAAGGAACAAGTAGGATTGGGTGATCGAGTGCGAGTATACTCGAACGAGTCTCTGATTTCTTTTATGTTGTGTTTCAGACACATCATGGTGAGTACACCTCACACACCAGAGAGCAGCAGAGTCAGCGATGACGAGATTCGCAGGATGATTCATGATGAGGTGGCCGCAGCTATACGAGAGGCCATACCGGAGATGTTTGGGTCTCTTAAGACCACGTTGATTGAGACGTTCGACGAGCGATACGCTGCTGTTACAGAGGTTGTTGCTGCTGCTGCCACCGCAACTGTCGTAGCTTCTAGGCCACAGGGGGGTGACTCATTGCTGTACCGAGAGTTCAGCAACACGAAGCCACCAGAGTTTGATGGGACACAGGATCCGATAGCCGCGATGAGGTGGATCTCTGACGTTGAAGGATGTTTATACACTTGTTCCTGTCCGGAACATTTGAGAGTACGGTTCGCGCTGAACCAGCTTCGCTTGGGGGCGAAGGACTGGTGGAAGTTTGTGACTGCAGATTTTACTCCTGCAGAGCTTACCGCGGTGACCTGGGAGAGGTTCACAACTATGTTCAGAGACGAGTATGTTCCCCCGGTGGAGAGGGAACGTTTGGCCCAGGAGTTCTTGTCCCTCAAACAGGGGACGGAGTCTGTGACGGTGATCACGCGGATGTTTCATGAGAGGGCGTTGTTTTGCCCTGAGCACGTGTCTACCGAGCAGGCACGCATGAGTCGATATTTTAGCATACTGAGGAGAGACACTCGGGAGTTCGTGGCGAACTCAACGTACCGAACATTTTCCGAGCTCCAGTAAAATGCTCGGAAGAGGGAGATTGAGCTGGAGACTCAGGCCAGGGAGGAGGCCGAGTCTCAGAGGAGGGACAGGCGGCTGGTGTAGTCTCAGCCGGCAGCCAAGCGGGCAAAGCCCGCCGATACGAGATCTGGAGGCCAGAAGGGCCGCACTTGTGGGAAGTGTGGTAAGGGACATGATGGAGTTTGTCGAGCAGGTGCTTGCTACAAATGTGGCAAGGAGGGGCATATAGCCAAGGATTGCCCCAAGGGATTCATGGTTTGCTTTCATTGCAACCAGACTGGCCACCGAAGGGCCGAGTGTCCGCAGCTGTTACAGGGATCTGCCCCTGCTGCTGCACGAGCTACTAAGGGTCGGCCAGCGAAGGTCGAGGCACCGAAGGCACGAGGGAGAGCCTTCCAGATGACAGTGGAGGAGGTCCGCACAGCACCTGATGTTGTGGCTGGTATGTATTCTTATGTTTATGCTGTAATTGAGGTATATGTGCTTATAGTATGATATGTGTAGGTACTTTTCTTGTGAATTATGTACCTGCTTTGGTGTTATTTGACTCGGGTGTGAGTCGTTCATTTGTGTCATTAGCATTTAGCCACCATATCAGCATACGACGAGAGGCGTTGAGTCGGCCCCTGCGAGTTTCCATAGCCGACGAGCGTGCGGTTCTGGCTACTGATGTGATACGAGGATGTGTACTCGAGATCTTCGGTGTTGAGTTCCCGATAGATCTGGTCCCGATTGCGATGGGGGATGTTTGTGTCATTGTGGACATGAATTGATTGAGCCGATTTGAAGCTGTTATAGACTGCGAGCGTCAGATGGTGATGATACGAGACCCTAGTGGGGGAGTGCTGACAGTATATGGCGAGGGTACCCAATGTGGGTCAGCATTTTGCTCGGCTGCCAGAGCGAGACAGAGTTTACAGCAGGGTTGTAAAGGGTTTGTAGCATATGTGATGGATACATGAGTGGCCGCAGGGAGGCCGAGTTCTGTCGATGATGTTCCGATAGTGCGCGAGTTCCCGGACGTTTTCCCCGAGGAGTTGTCGGGTGTGCCTCCCGAGAGGCAGGTGGAGTTCCGCATTGATTTGGTACCGGGGGCAACGCTTATCACCAAGGCACCCTATCGCCTTGCGCCACCAGAGATGCAGGAGTTATCCTCGTAGCTTCAGGAGCTGTTGGGGAAGGGATTTATCCGACCGAGTAGCTCGCTATGGGGAGCGCCGATCCTTTTTGTCAAGAAAAAGGATGGTTCACACCGGATGTGCATTGATTACCGGGAGTTGAACAAGTTGACGGTCAAGAACCGTTATCCACTACCGAGGATCGATGATCTGTTCGATCAGTTGCAGGGGGCGTCTTGGTTCTCCAAGATAGACTTGAGGTCTGGATATCATCAGATGAGGGTGCGTGATGAGGATATCCAGAAGACGGCGTTCAAGACTCGTTATCGGCATTACGAGTTCGTGGTGATGCTTTTTGGGCTCACCAATGCACCAACAGCGTTCATGGATCTCATGAACCGAGTATGCAGGCCGATGTTGGATCGATCGGTGATCGTTTTCATCGACGACATTCTAGTGTATTCGAGGTCCAGAGAGCAGCATGAGGAGCATCTGAGGGAGATCCTTGGAGTTTTGAGATCAGATAGGCTTTATGCCAAATTCTCCAAGTGTGATTTCTGGTTACGAGAGGTCCAGTTCTTGGGGCACCTCATTAATCAGAATGGGATACTGGTCGATTCGGCCAAGATTGAGGTTGTTATGAGTTGGGAGGTGCCGAGATCCCCCACCGAGATCAGGAGTTTTCTGGGATTGGCCGGCTACTATCGGAGATTTATCAGGGATTTCTCCAAGATTGCCGTTCCCCTCACCAGATTGACCCGGAAGGGCGTTGCTTTTACTTGGGGTCCAGAGCAGCAGACCTCGTTTGAGACGCTTCGCCAGAGATTATGCGAAGCCCCGGTGTTAGCCCGTGCGGAGGGAATGGGGGATTTTGTGGTTTATTGTGATGCGTCTATATCAGGGTTGGGTGTGGTGCTTATGCAGAGAGGGCACATGATAGCATACGCATCGAGGCAGCTAAAGCCTCATGAGACGAGGTATCCCACCCACGATTTGGAGTTGGGGGCAGTGGTGTTCGCCCTCAAAATATTGCGCCATTATTTGTA
This sequence comes from Lactuca virosa, assembly GCF_052849685.1. Lineage (NCBI taxonomy): Eukaryota > Viridiplantae > Streptophyta > Magnoliopsida > Asterales > Asteraceae > Lactuca > Lactuca virosa. Next base: position 138,932,335 of record NC_136430.1, read on the forward strand.
TGGGGTTCGGTGTACCATATACACGGACCATAAGAGTTTGAAGTATCTGATGGATCAGCCCAGCCTGAATATGCGCCAGAGGAGATGGTTGGATGTGGTAAAGGATTACGACTGTGAGATCATGTACCACCCGGGCAAGGATAACGTGGTAGCCGATGCTCTGAGCCACAGGGCGGAGAGTGCCCCGATTCGAGATATATGTATGAGGATGACGGTGATGACTCTGGTGTTGGATACCATTCGAGAGTCCCAGGCAGAGGCTGTGAGACCGGAGAACCGCAAGAGGGAGCGAGTTATTGGACAGGTATCCGAGTTTGTGACGGATAACCGAGGGTTTATGACCTTTCGTGGAGGGATTTGGGTGCCGTATACAGGCGGGGCACGTAGCACTCTGATGGAGGAGGCGCATAGATCGAGATTCTCGATCCATCCCGGGGCCACTAAGATGTATTTGGACCTGAAGAGAGAGTACTGGTGGCCCTATATGAAGAGGGATGTTGCGTGGGTAGTAGAGAGGTGCTTGACCTGTCGTCGGGTTAAGGCCGAGCACCAGCGTCCGCATGGCAAGTTGCAGCCACTAGAGGTTCCCCAGTGGAAGTGGGAACAGATTTCTATGGATTTCATCACCAAATTGCCGAGGACCGCGAGGGGTGTTGACGCAATTTGGGTGATTGTGGATCGACTGACGAAGAATGCTCACTTCCTTGCCATCAGTGAGAGCTCTTCTGCAGAGAGGCCGGCAGAGATATATGTGAGAGAGGTGGTGTCGCGGCATGGAGTGCCGATCTCGATTGTGTCAGATCGAGATGTACATTTCACTTCCAGGTTCTGGAAGAAGTTCCATGAGGAGTTGGGTACGAGATTGCACTTCAGTACTGCTTACCACCCCCAGACGGATGGACAGAGTGAGCGGACGATTCAGACGCTCGAGGACATGCTTCGGGCATGTGTTATGGACTTCGGGGGAAGTTGGAACACATACCTACCTTTGGCTGAGTTTTCTTTCAACAACAGCCACCATTCGAGTATTGGTATGCCTCCCTTTGAGCTTTTATATGGGAGGAGGTGTCGGACTCCCATCTGTTGGGGAGAGGTAGGACAACGAGTGATGGGTAGCACTGAGATAGTGCTTAAGACGACTGAGCAGATTCAGCAGGTCAGGCAGGGATTACTGACAGCCCAGAGCCGCCAGAAGAGTTATGCGGATAGGCGGCGATCCGAGCTCGAGTTCCAGGTTGGAGATTTCGTACTCCTGAAGGTATCTCCTTGGAAAGGAACGATCCGGTTCAGGAAGAAGGGCAAGCTGGGGCCCCGATACATTGGTCCGTTCAGGGTGACCGCGCGAGTGGGTAACGTAGCATACCGTTTAGAGCTACCTGCGGAGTTGAGCCAGATTCATGATACCTTCCACGTATCCCAGTTGAGGAAGTGTATAGCCGATGAGATGGCAGTAGTGCCGCTAGAGGATATTCAGGTAGATGCGAGCCTGAATTACATTGACAGGCCGATCTCGATCGTGGATCGGAAGATCAAGGTTTTGAGGAACAAGGAGGTGCCTCTGGTACAGGTCCAGTGGCAACATCGGAGAGGGTCCGAGCTGACTTGGGAGCCGGAGACGGAGATGCGGGAGCAGCATCCAGAGTTGTTTGCAGAGTGAGACTTCGAGGGCGAAGTCCGATTCTAGTGGGGGAGAATTGTAACATCCGGATTTCCAGGTATCATAATTTAAGTATTTATTTTTGAGTTAAGAAGAGAGACGCGACGAGTTGACGCCTAAACTCGTCGAGTAGGATCGAGACTGCTGACTCGGATTACTGAAGGGACTCGACGAGTCGGTGAGTCGACTCGACGAGTCCGCGTTGTTGGCAGAAACCCTAAATCTTTGGGCCTGAGCCCTATTTAAAGGTCCTTATGGCCTTCATTTGCGGCCACACACCCTTGAGAAACCCTAAACGAACCAGAGAGCATAGAGAGTAAGGGAAGGAGCTAATTTCATCACCATTAGTGCATTCTTGCAAGAAGGAAGGAAGGGATTCAAGCTAGGCTAATTGGGGAGCTCATATATTCTATCACTCCATCAAAGGTTGCTGCTTGAGGTATGAATCCAGGTCTATTTCCGTGTATATAATGGATCTCATGATTGTAGGGTTTCCTTGCCCCTTTTAGTTGAGTTATGGAGTATATGGAGTCCCTTTGTGGCATAGACATTAGATTTGGACCTTGAGAGGTCCAGAGAGTCCCAACAACCTAGCTTTATGCAGTCACATAAGAGTATTGAGCCTAAGACACCATTATAAGGGTTATTTTATCAAATAGAGCTAGATGTGTGGTGCATGGACATAAAGATTAAACATTTACGTGACTTTTGGGTGCTAGAAGGTCAGATCTATAAGTTAGAGAAACAGATATTACCTCAGAAGGTCAATTGAGTATTGTCGTGGAGGAAACTCGCCGAGTTCATGAGAGGACTCGATGAGTCAGATCGGGTTGCCCCGCGATTCGTGATCAGTGGTAACCCGTCGAGTGAAAGGTTAACTCGACGAGACGATTAAGGCCTTAGGAGGATTTAGAGGACACGCATGGACTCGCCGAGTCACTTTAGTGCACTCGGCGAGTCTGGTCAAAGTTGGACCGTTGACTGGAGTTGACTTCATTTGACCTTAGGGTTTGGTCAAACTGATTCAAGAGAGGCTATGGAGGGGTAGAATGGCCTTCTACCCATTTTGAAGAGATGAGGATAAAAGGAGAGTATTGATTAGAGATATTATCATTTTGATAGGTGGAGGCTAGATCGGAGATATCGAGCACGAGAGTTTACTAGACATCATACGAGGTGAGTCTTCTCACTATACCTTACCTAGAGTGATAATTACGTGTGACCGGAAGGTCTTATGTGCTAAGACGAGTATGTGATATATGTTGCTATGTTATATGTATATGTTATGTATGTTATGAGTAGCATGGTATGGACCGGAAGGTCAACATGATATGGACCGGAAGGTCAACAGGGTATGGACCGGAAGGTCGGCTGTGTATGGACCGGAAGGTCAATATGGTATGGACTGGAAGGTCGACAGTGTAGGACCGGAAGGTCTACTCAGATTGTGGGACCGTAAGGCCCCAGAGACACATTGACCGGAAGGTCTCGTAGAGCTATAGCCTCGAGTGGCTTATGTGCTGTATGTAGTATTTTGGGGAACTCACTAAGCATGCGTGCTTACCGTTTATGTGATATGTGTTTCAGGTACTTCATAGGACCGCGGGAAGGCACCGACATGATTGTACACACACAGTATGTTTTGGAAAGAGCTACTGTGGATCCTTGATTTTATGTGATGATTGTGAAAACTTTGTAAATGAATATTTGGTGTTGAACAATTGATATATGTTTTTATGAATTGAAAATGAAAAATTGGTTTGAATTTCCATGACGTTACATCTTCCCTCCTCACACTATGGCCTACCTTTACACTCCTCACCCTTACTTCTATATATAGGTATGGACCCAAAGTACAAGGCCCAAACCGAAAACCCAATTGCTTGACCGAAAACACATGAGCTTTCAGTCGAAGCTACAACAAAAACAAAGACGGTTTTCGGTCCTAGACCGAAAACAATAAATGCTTAGGAAAGAAAAGTATAAACCAAATTTTAGACCCAACAATCTCCCCCTTGGTTTATAGCTTTCTTTTCTTTTGACCTAACAAATTCCCCCAGGGTTTGTAGCTTGCTTTTCTTGTCAATCTTCATACTGTGAGCTTGGCTTCAGCGTTTAGCTTCGATTTCTTCACAACTTCAAGATGAACATATGAATATTCTATGTGAATAACTTCATCTTGAATAGTTGGGCTTGTCTTCAAAAGTTTGACTCTGAACGCACGTTGGGTGTGGAGGCTTCTTGTAAGGATTCTTGAAAATTAGCACTTTCAACTTGAAAATCTTTAGAGAGAAGAACAGAGATATCGATTCTTCTGGATCACTTCAGCATGTTCATTGATAGCAGCAAATTGATTGAGGAGGCTTCAATGCAATCTGTCACATAATCTTCAAGTACAACTTCACCTTTCTTCTGGGGTTGAAAGATTGTATGTTGAAAGAATAATCTTCTTTTCTTGTTCCTTCGAATGAACGTTCTTCAATGATCACTGTTGCGCCTTGAAAAGTAACAAATGACTAAACAGTCCCTGTGGATCACAGAGTTATAAAAATCCCTTCTCACCACAGTTGTTCAAGGACCCAGCCTTGGCTTAGATGGAGACTTCTCACAGTATCTGTGTGAAAATACAGTCTCCTTGAGTCTCTTCTTCCTTTGAGTTCACTGATTTTTGAATTCGCTTTTCAAGAAAAAGAAAATTTTGAGATAAAAACAAAACTAAAAGAAAACTTAGCACACAGAAGAAATCACTAAGAAGCAAAAACCAAAAATAAAATACACTAAAAAATAAAACAAAAATATTTTTGGATTTTTTTTATTTTTCTGAAAAAGAAATAAAAACCAAAATTAACATATTTTTGTATTTTTTTTTATTTTTCTGATTTTTTGTTTGATTTTTAATTTTTTAATTCTCCCCCTAAATTTGTTCATAGAGGAAAACTATGAACAAATTTAACAAAAAAACAAAAATAATAGCTAACTTTAAGACTGATTTGGATCAAAGTTGTCAGGCAGTTCAATATCGTTTATCAGCACACACATGCATGAATAGATCTGGTCAATCACCGGTATTGTGATCCACTTAAACACAAAGGATATTTGACAAATTGAACAGATTGTAAGGGACAAGACATTTCACCTATAATCCTAAATGGACCATTTAGCTGACGACGACTAAGGATATTATTGTCCACTTAAATTCAGCAGCAATATCTACAGACAACCTATTAAATGATTCAAATGTAGATGTACTAGAATGTGTTTCCCACTTTCAGACCATACCCCGGTAATCAAGAACTTCCAAAGAACTCTTTACTTTAGGTGAGTAGATAATCATTAAGAGAGAAAATAGATATAGAAATGCATATGTTGTATCCCAGGTTGGATCTCTTCCAATCACGCAGAGGGAACAACATATGACTAACGTAGATAGAGGGTTAGAGAGATAGTAGGCTGCATATGCTGTGTCCCAGGTCGGATCTTCCGATCACGCAGAGGGGACAACATATGACTAACAGATAGAAAGAATTGCATAGATAAGGATATGCATAGAGATAGAGTTGCATATGTTGCATTCCAAGTTAGATATGTTCCAATCACGAAGAGGAAGCAACATATGACTGACAGATAGAAAGCAAGAAAATAATTTCCAACAGACCTACTTTATCAGAACACCCCAGTTGCCCTATCAGTACCGAAATTATGGACATGAGTCCGTACATCAAGGAAATGTTAAGCCACAATTCTAGATACATATGCTCTAGTGTATCCTGCAGGTTCCCATGTTTATCTCACTGCTCAATCTACCCAAGCGTCATATGGTCAGTCCAAATGAAACTACCTAAGTTCACATTGTCTAGTCCTTTCATTGTCAATCAATGTCCAGTCCTTTTGAATCCTTTGTGCCTACCAGCACATTGAACACAGAGTCTAGACGATTCAGCTTTAGTGCATTATACGAATTTCAGATTTCCCTTTAGCACTAAGCTTCATATCACTTCCCAATTAAGTACCTACCAAAGAAAGACATATTTTTTTAATTTTGTAATTTTTCTTAATTTTTTTGTATTTTGATTTCTCCCCCTTAATTTTGGGCATAGGGAAGAAATAAAATAAATGCGAATATTAAAAAAAAATTGTCTTTGAAACGAATCATTGTAAGAAAAACTCAGGGGTATCGAGAAGAAAACTCAAACTGTAAGTCACCAATTGAAGTTGCAACCAGATGATCTGAGAGCAGCACGCATATTTCAATCTCGGAATAGATCCAAAAATTCTTCACATCGTTAAGCACAAACCTCACTTGTGATCCTCTTCTTTCTTCCTTTTCCGTAAAAGACACATACTCTCAAACAAAGTTCGTAATGTTGTACAGTTGAGAGATGTCCCTTATCATGTGCTTGGAACAGCCACTATCAACAAACCGAAGTCTGATGATATGCCTCCATAGCTGCTCCAGCACTGAATGCGGAATTAGATGGTCTTTGGAACCCAGTCCATTTTGAAACTGGGTTGACCTTTGTCATCTACGCAAGGTACTCTCTCCCATGACATATCCTACTTATCACAAACAGAAGATGAAGAAATGTTAGAATCATTTGAAGATTTGGGAGTGTGAACCTTCGGTACCCATCTGTAGTTGGGTTAACCCATTTCTTTTTCGATCGGTTGGGTGCCTTATCGCTTGCTTTTGAACTTGAAGTCGATCGCCGAGATGACTTTGACCTAACCGGTCTTGGTTTCACCAGAGCGTCTCTTGAATTGGACTTCTTGGCAGACATTCCCTTCTTGTTCTTTGAAGTTTGATTCTTGGCCTTTTTGGCGTTCCAGTCACCATTGTTTGAACGCGGCCTCGAAGGGTTTCTTTTGGAAAATCTCCCTCTTTGCGTGTTCTGCCACCGTTGTGCATAGTAGGGAACATATGCACGATTTGGACAATTTTTGGCAATTTTTCCAAGTGTTCCATAGTGAAAACACGCCTGTTTCTTCACGTGGGAGTTGTTCCTTCCTGCCCATGGTGGCATGTCATTGCCTTGTCTCTGATTGCTCCCACAAGCACACTTGTAGCAAGCAGTCTGCTTCGCTTGTTTTGGTGTCCTGTATTTACCAACAGCTGGTTGATTAGAAGTAACTGAGTTAGAAGCAACAGATTCAGAGTTCAAGGAGATATTAGTTTGAAAATCGGTAGTATTAACAGAACTAGAATTTTTTTTGTTGGCCCAGATTGTTCAGTCTTAATCGAAACTGGCACAGGGGGTTGGCCATACTGAGCAGGTATTTCTTCTTCATTGGTTTCAAGGGGTGGGCTATAGTTGTCATTGAAAGGGGGTGGAACACTATGATACCCTAGACCTTTATTTTGATTATCTTTAAACTTTAATTGTTTTTCAATCATCGATGCAACTACCTCACTTGACACATTAAATTTCTTAAAGGTAAAATTTTCATCTTTATATTTACCTTTAAAGGCATCAAGTTCGGCAGTCAAGTTAGAAAGATGTTCCTTAAAATATTTATAATTCGCACATTTGTTGCTATATTCCTCTTGAAGTTTTCTAAACTCCTTGGTTTTGGCCTCTAGTTGTGCTTTTAAGGGTTTTTGGGCCTTCCTAAGTGTATATCCTTCATATTTAAGGTCCTCATTTTCCCTTTTTAATATATCGATTTGATCACGAAGAAACTTAATTGTAGCTTCACAAGATTGAGAACATGAAGTTTCATTACCCTTGGTGATTGAGGAACTCATTGTTTACCAAAAATACCCTTTGACTTGAAACCTTAAAAGTCAAATTTCAAAAGTCAAACTTAAGAGTCAAACTTGAAAAGTCAAACTTAAAATTTTGAAAGTTAAACGAGAAAGTCAAAGTTTAAATTCAAAGGTCAAACTTGAAAGTCAAGGTCAATTTTTAAGGACAAAAGTCAAACTAGTAAGTCAACAATCAAAAGTCAAAGCTTTGGACCGAAAACAAAACTTCAAAATTAAAAATTTAGAGTATTTGGGCCAAAAATGTCAAAAATCCGAAACTTGGACCGAAAATGTGAAGCTTCTTGATCTGGATCGGAAAACTCGTTGCTGACCAGGAACTAGACCGCAAACGAGGACCGCAAACAAACACGTGCGAGGCTGCTCACCGTAAACCCTCGCACCGAAAACCGTTTTCGACCTCCGGACGCTCCACCGAAAATGCTTCGGACTGCAAACGCCACAGACCGCAAACCGATTTCGCCCGAAAACAGGCTTCTAACCGCAAACACTTCGGATGCCCTAGCTGCTGACCGAAATCCGCCACCAGACCCTCACAAATTACGTCAAAAAACACGATTTTTCACATATTTAAGCACAAAACTCGATTAAAAGCTCATTTTTATGAAGAACACGAAGAACAAACCCCCAATATTTTGTCCAAGACTAATCAAAAAGGGAAAAACCTTCAAGAAAAATTCCAAAAACGTTCAAGATCTTGCCAAAATGATTGATACAATCCAAGCTCTGATACCAACTGTAAGTCCCCAAAATCGCTTGACGTATAAATCCGATCCACTTGATGGTGCGAAATCCCAATCAAGTGGATAATGCAAGATAGAATGGAGAAGAAGAAGAAGAAGAACTTGATGAATCTTCAATGTATTCAATGATTAGAATGATGAACAATACACAAGATCCAAAAACACACACAAGTTCTCTCTTACTTTCTCTCTCTAGAACATGCTCCTCCACTAATGGATTCCCTCCTCACACTATGGCCTACCTTTATACTCCTCACCCTTACTTTTATATATAGGTATGGACCCAAAGTACAAGGCCTAAACCGAAAACCCAATTGCTTGACCGAAAACACATGAGTTTTCGGTCCAAGCTACAACAAAACCCAATACGGTTTTCGGTCCTAGACCGAAAACAATAAATGCTTAGAAAAGCCAAGTATAAACCAAATTTTAGACCCAACATCGGGTACCACCCGGCATCGAATCGTAGTCCGAAAACACACAATAAACGTTCCTCGGGCACCGCCCGACATCAGACCTTAGTCTGGAAAAGCATACATATAAACATTCCTTAGGCACCACCCGACATCGGATTGTAATCCGGAAACATACAAATACCGACACATGCAAGAATCACAAAGACCTCAAGCATAACAACATTCCTCGGGCATCACCTGACATCAGATCGTAATCCGGAAAACATATAAACATATATATACGGGTCGGCATTGGTGCCTTCGACCCGTTCAAACAGGAGGAAACTCACCTCGCAAAGTTGAATCTCACGGATAATCCTCTGGCTTCTAGCTGGCAGATCCCCGAACTACTGAGCTCTCGACTCCCCGAGCTACTAATCAGCATATAAACTAGTTAAGTTCGGGATTCTCATAACTTAACCATAAGTCCTCACTGGGGTAAAACACTATTCTACCCCTCACATACTCTTGTCCCAAAATGAACTCTACTCAACCCTTGGCCCAAAAAGATAAACACGCCTACAAGGCCCATTACATGGCCCAATTTCTAATTGGGCCCAATCCCTTCACATGGGCCTCAACCTAAGGCCCAATAATGTTTCTCTAGTCCAAAGGTTCAATTCGAGATGACCCACTAAGGCCCAAGATACCAGCCCATGGAAATGGCCCAAACCGAGCGACAAACAACGCAAAGCCCAAATCTAATGATTACGCGGGGCGTACTCCTCTGTTCGCTAAGCATATTGGTTGTATGGCGTGTATGTTGCGCGTACATGCTCTGTCACTGACTTAATCCATATCCAAGTCCTCTTCAACGTCTTAATCCATAAAGTCACTGACTTGGTGACTTTATATGACCCACATGAACCCAAACTTAAAGTATAGCAATCTACTTCCATGAAAATGGCCATAACTCTTGTATGAACCCATTAAGACCTTCAAGATGGCAACTTCCTGTCTTAAGGACTCAAATACCACCAAGGGTGGCAACCCTAAGCCTAGAAACGGATTTGGAACCATAAAGTTCCATTCTTGGGACCAAAAAGTCCAAAAACTCAACATAAGAGATCTAAGCACTCATGGATCAAGTTCAAGACTTTATACCTTGAAAAGGTCTGAAATGAAGCAACAATCCCTGATCTACAACTTCTCCTTATCACCACCACCTTGCCCTGACCTTTACTTCCTTGGAGAATGGATCCAACACACCAAAATGCACTCAAAATGCCTTCTAAGCTCCAAGATCACTCAAGTATGGATTAGGGTTTCGTAGTACCTACTTTAGGGTGAGAGGGAGGCTGGTCTTGAGGCATAATGTTCCTTATATAGTGTCATACCCGAAAATTTAGGTTTTTGGTCTGAATGGAGTATGCCCCGCATACCTCTTAGTACGCCCGATGTACTCACAAACCACCCGCAACCATGCAGCCTTCTACGCCCCGCGTTCTCTATGAGTATGCCTCGCGTACTCATGGAACCCCGAAAACCCTAAACTTTGTTTGGCTATAACTTCTTCGTTCTAAGTACGTTTTCGACGAACTTTATATCCATGGAAAGGTGACGAGAAGCCCTACGCTTCTAACAAATCCTCATTACCTAAAAACTTTCCAAATAAGAACCCAAAATCCCTAGAAGACCGAGATGTCAAATGATGAGTATACCATTGGCCTCCGAAGACACAATCAAACACTTGGATCACGTATACCCTAACACCCACATCCGAAATGGGCCAAATCCTTCCTTTCCGAAGGCCCTAAGCCTTATGACAACTGACGATTTGGGCCGCAGCCCCGAGCAACGAAGCATTTTCAAAACCAGGTGTTACAACTCTCCACCACTTAAATTAGATTTCGTTCTAGAAATATCTCCTTACTAAAGCCCATATCCCAACAATGATTTGAGGAATGCAACCAATGATTCTATGCGTAAAACAACCTTCTCAAGAAAACCGAACTTCCATCTCGAAGAATGCGAACTTCGAGCTTCCGCAAACTAATTCTGCCTCTCCAGAGTCTGAATCCCATACTGGACTGTGTCCCTGTCAGACTGCCCACGCATAACCATCTGTAGGACAATTATACTTGACAGAAGGCTCAGATAATCCTTCGAGTAGGAGATTCATCCCTGCAACGGTTAGACTTAGACAAGAGCTACGCAACAGGGTCAAATCAATTACTCTAAGATTATTTAATCCAACTGTAAGTGACTTAACACCTTCGATCAACAAGTTACTCCACACACTCGGATCCTCACATTACTACTTCTGCTCGAACATCCTGTTGCCTCTTATCCACTGTCTGAATCAGCCGAGACCTCCCAGGTCCCAACTTATCTGTCAACTATCTGGAATACCGGATTCTTACCCGGTTGCTGAGCCAATGAACGCCCACTCAGTCGTTCCCCGCGACTTCCGAAGAAAACTTCGGCTATCGAAACTATCCTATCCATATTGCCATTCTTGGCTCTATAAATCCTGGGATCCCCGATCCCATACCTTGACCCCACGGTCTTTGCCAGGTCCCACCTGCATTGCTATAAGCACACGGGCCTTACCCACGGGTCTCACCCAAATCATATTATGGAGCGGCCTTGCCCACAGGTCTCACCTATCTAGGGCTACACAAGCCCAACTCCACCTCGAATGCCAATGACCTATCCTTTTCTGATTCCGATCCTGCTCTGGACTTTCCACGATCTTACGAACTGGCCCACCCTAGCCTAACTTATCTGAATGAATCTGTGAATGATTCCGCAGTATAACAACACTTTCCCACACTATCTGACCACATGAAGAATGCTACGGCTGCCCCGCAGTCGTACAATACTTTCCCCCACTATCTGGACGCTAATGAATGCTACGGCTATCCCACAGTATTACAACACTTCCCATACTATCTGGCCGCTGGTGAATGTTACGGCTATCCCGCATCCTTACATAACTTTCCACGCTGTCTCAACCGTTGATTACCAATCCGAACACATCCAAAGTCGAGCAGTCACGCGGTCTAGCATCCTGACTGAACTCGCTTCCTTACGGGAATTCCCAACCAGATTCCCCAACACCAACTCTCAAACAGCAAGAAGATGCGAACCCAACGTTGGGAAGTTTCCCAAACTCCCAACTCACACACTTCTCGACCCAAATAGCCACTTGGGCCGTCCTCCTCCCCAACGGGAATGCGAACTCATCCTAGTTTCGCACCTACTTCTGTTCCTGGATACCTGAACGATTCTCCCCCACTTTGATTCAACTAACATCGTACATCACACAAGACTGGAATTATTCGCAATCCTTCTTACCATCAATGATCAATCTACTCGAAACCAACGCTTACCACTGTTAGTGTTCCAAAACTAACCCACACTAAAGCAGTACAACTATTGAAGACTAACGGAACATCTCCCGAGTTCCAATCACACTTGCTATAGCTACCGCATCCTGGGAACCCACTATATTAGGAGACGATCCCGAACCACTACTCTAAGTCTCATGGTATGCAGATGGCATATAATCCAAACATAAACAGAAAATATAACTCAAAGATACACTTACTCATACTGATGCAAGACAATAGCAATAAAATCATAAATAAAAACTGATAGGAAAGAAAAAGATAACACCTGCAACATCGGAAGCCGTTCGCGCCTCCTCTGTAGTCAACTGGAAAGCCCTGCTCCTCGCCGCAGGCGCCTCTGCCCGGCCCTGACGGTCGTCGGTGATCCTCAATGTCGTAAGGGAAGGTGCCATCACCTATCCCACTACAACCAAACACGGACATTGGGCCTTCTTGTGGCCCCGCTGACTGCAATGAAAGCATATCAGGTCTGATCCCTAGGTGGTGGTAGCAGTACAACCCCTGCTATAATGACCGATCCGGACGCACTTGAAGAAGCCGAAATCACCACCACTGCCACTCCTACACGCACCCTCGTGTCTCCTGCCGCACTTGCCACAGCGGCTGCGGTCCTGATGACCCCTCAATCTAGAATCCGATACCTTGGGCCTCTTGCCCGATCCCGCAGATTTTTGAACCCCGTCTGGCTTTCTCTTCCTCTCCCGGTCCCTCACTATCATATCCTCCAGCGTCTTACAGCTTGACCGCCTCACAAACTATCATATGTCGCTCCTCAGCATCACATGGTACTGGGCCTTTTACATCTCCTCGTCCGCCACATACTGCGGAACAAGAAGGGCCCTCTCCATGAACTTGGCGGTGATCTCAGTCACCGTATTAGTCGTCTGCTGGAGACCCTGGAACTCCCGCGCAAGCTGCTGCACCTCAATCACTGGTGCAAACTCGTCCCTGAACCTGGCCGAGAAGTCACTCCATGTCATCGCATCAATAGCGACATCATCTCCAATAGCAAGCCCAACGTCCTCCTACCAATCACGTGCTCTGTCCTTCAGAAGACATGAGGCGAGTCAGATCTTGTCCCCCTCGGGACACCGGCTAGTACGAAAAGCGTTGGCGACATCTGCCAACCACCGACTGCTAGCAATGGGGTCCTTAGCCCCATGATTGTCTGGAGCTCCACAATCTCTGAACTCTCGGAATGTCAACGTGCGCGCCCCCATCATGGCTGTAATCTCAGTGTGGAACGCAATCAGCCTCTCATCAAGAATCTCCAATATACCCTCCTTGACCGTACCGAAGATCTCAGGAGTCTGGTCAATGATACTACATGTAATCTCAGCTGAAATGAACTCTCTCATCTGATCATCAAGCGGCCCGACTCCAGAGCCCGAACCTAATCCCTCGTCGACACCAGAACTGCCAACTGGTCTAGTACGTAGCATCACCATGCTGCAACATATCATAATAACCATCAGAATACTCATCGCTATCGAGGGATCACACACGCACTATAAGTTTCCTGGTTTTATCTCAGCCCTCCTTGACTCAAGTAAGGATCCTCAGCTTTTCAATAGTACCGGCACATACTACCTTCCACATCTATCCGTACTTTCCTCAAGAATTGCCTTTACTCCATCAAGTCCCTTTCACTACTACTACTCCCGACACTAATCTCATCCTAGGCTTGCCCTAGGGTAATCTCCGACCCACTCTCCACCATCACATGCATAAGAAGTCCCTGCTATCTCCCCCCTAACTAGCTCGCGAATACCATTACATATTACTAAGACCAGATAATTCTTCGAATGAGAGGTCTCTCCCTACAACGGTTGGACTCAAACAAAATCTGCGAAAAAAGGCTAAACCTAACCTTCTGAAATTATTTAGTCCTCGTAATCTGTAACTTAGCGTATTCGTTTACTAGTTAGTTAAAGATAACTAGAACTCCTAAAAGCACAAAGCAAGCAGCATTTGAGCATTGAGTAAACAAAACCAAGCATATCCTAATCAGGCCATCATATCACTAACTAATCAGTACTAGCATGCAGTTCAATAAGCTCATACAGTAGGCATACAAGGCATCCTTCCTAGATCTTTAGCCCTCATCTAGCATGCAGTTCACATATTCACAATTCATATCATAACATGAACGTGTATGGGTAATTTGGGAGAACTTACTTGAGCTCGGTTGATTTCATAAACCACACCCTTTTCTCTTTTCAAAATCGTTTTTATAAAACTGATTTTCTTTTGAAAATTTTTATACCAAGTCCTCAGTTTGAGTTCAGACACACCCGAGTATGTGCCCGAATTCCTCAAACCAAGGCTCTGATACCAACTTGTAACATCCCAAAAATCATGACCAAAAATTTCGTTTCAAACCATTAAATATAAAACCATAGTTATCAAACCACTCCATCAAATAATGAGTCAAAGTATTTCAAAACATTATTATCAGAGTTTCCAAATCAAAACATCAGAGTAAACATCCCAGGCTAAACATCATGGTGTATGCAATGCAGTCATCCTGAGCTCTTCTCTTTGCAATTGCAAGTACCTAAAACCAAAACTGAAAAACATAAGCATGAAGCTTAGTGAGTCTCCCCAAACTACCACATACCATACACATAATCACATAAACTGGGCCCCCGCCCCTTCATCAGGCCCCACCCGACATCGGACAATGTCTGACATCATGCCCCGCCTGGCATCGAGCCCTGCTCGGTATACATATATGTTTCTCCCAGGCCCTGCCTGTCACTGGGCCTCGCCAACAGTACACATACAAACAATATCATATAATCATGCTAGCACATAAAGAATCACACACAGTACTAATTGCTCCAGTCCTAAGGCCTCCCCTATCATGGGCCCCGCCCCTACTCTGCTAATGATGAGATATGGAACCCCGTCCACACTCAGCTAGTGGTGAGATACAGGAATCCGCCCACATTCATCTCCCTACCAGGAACATACAAGTATCACAAAGACACAAGTATAACTAAACATGTACATAGTCGTCGGGTACCACCCGACATCGAACCGTAGTCCGGAAACACACATATAAATGTTCCTCGGGCACCGTCCAGCATCGGACCATAGTCCGGAAAAGCATACCTATAAACATTCCTCGGGCACCGTCCGGCATCGGATTGTAATCTGGAAACATACAAATACCGACACGTGCAAGAATCACAAAGACCTCAAGCATAACAACATTCCTCGGGCATCGCCCAACATCAGATCGTAATCCGGAAAACATATATATATATATATATATATATATATATATATATATATATATATATATATATATATATATATATATATATATATATATATATATATATATATATATACAGGCCGGCATTGGTGCCTTTGACCCGTTCAAATAGGAGGAAACTCACCTCGTAAAGCTGAATCTCACGGATAATCCTATGGATGCTATCTGGTAGATCCCCGAACTAATGATCTCTCGACTCCCCGAGCTACTAATCATCATATAAACTAGTTAAGTTTGGGATTCTCATAAATTAACCATGGGGTAAAAGACCATTCTACCCCTCACATACTCTTGTCCTAAAATAAACTCTACACAACCCTTGGCCTAAAAAGATAAAGACTCCTACAAGGTCCAATACATGGCCCATATTCTAATTGGGCGCAATCCCTTCACATGGGCCTCAACCTAACGCCCAATAATGTTTCTCTAGTCGAAAGGTTCAATTCCAGATGACCCACTAAGGCCCAAGATACCATCCCATGGAAATGGCCCAAACCGAGGCCCAAACAACGCAAAGCCCAAATCCAATGAGTACGCGGGGGGGCGTACTCCCCTGTACGTTAAGCGTACTGGCTGTATGGCTTGTACGCTGCGCGTACATTCTTGTACGCCCAGCGTATTGCTCTGTTAAGCCACTTATACCATTAAGCACTTAATACTTTATTCCAAAGGTTAAAACCACTGATCCAAGTCCTCTTCAACGTCTTAATTAATAAAGTCACTGACTTGGTGACTTTATATGACCCATATGAACCCAAACTGAAAGTATAGAAATCTACTTCCATGAAAATGGCCATAACTCTTGCATGAACCCATTAAGACCTTCAAGATAGCACCTTTCCGTCTTAGGGACTCAAAGAGCACCAAGGGTGGCAACCCTAAGCCTAGAAACGGATTTGGAACCATAAAGTTCCATTCTTGGGACCAAAGTCCAAAAACTCAACATTAAAGGTATAAGCATTCATGGATCAAGTTCAAGACTTTATACCTTGAAAATGTCTTAAATGAAGCAACAATCCCAGATCTACAACTTCTCATTTGCACCACCACCTTGCCTTGACCTTTACTTCCTTGGATAATGGATCCAACACACCACAATGCTCTCAAAATTACTTAAGCTCTAAGATCACTCAAGTATGGATTAGGTTTTCGTAGTAGTTGCTTTAGGGTGAGAGGGAGGCTGGTCTTGAGGCATAATGTTCCTTATATATATAATACCATACCCTAAAATTGAGGGTAATGGTCTGAATGGAGTATGCCCCGAGTACCTCTTAGTACGCCCGTCGTACTCACAAACCACTTGCGACCATGTAGCCTTCTACGCCCCGCGTTCTCTATGAGTACGCCCTGCGTACTTATGGAACCCCTAAAACCCTAAACTTCGTTTGGCTATAACTTCTTCGTTCTAAGTCTTTTTCCGACGAACTTTATATCCATGGAAAGGTGACGAGAATCCCTACACTTCTAACAATTCCTCATTACCTAAAAACTTTCCGAATAAGAACCCAAAATCCCTACAAGACCGAGATATCAAATTACGGTTATACCCTTGGCCTCCGAAGACACAATCAAACACTTGGATCACGTATACCCTAACACCCTCATCCGAAATGAGCCAAATCCTTCCTTTCCCCAGGCCCTAAACCTTATGACAACTGATGATTTGGGCCGCATCCCTGAGAAACGAAGCCCTTTCAAAACCATGTGTTACACAGATTTTTACATGGTGAATGGGTGTTGGATTGGAATAGGCCGTTTTGTGAAGGACGTGTTACTACTGTTCAATTCTTGACTTTATTGAGCTCTCTTCCTGGGGTGAATTTCATAGATAGAAAGGATAGATGCGAGTGGGAACTAGGACTAGATGAAATTTTTGTGGTTAATAACATGAGACATCATATTGATAGCATCTTGTTACAATATGATGGAGGTCCTACTCGTTAGCGTCGTTTATTTTTTATTAAGTTAAATGTTCTGTTATGTCGTGTTTTGTTGGATAGAATTTCTACTCTGTGAACTTGTTGAACTTGCTGGAGAAGAATGCCGATATGACGTATGTGCTTTGCCCTTCTTATGAACTACAGGTAGGGGATTCAAATTATGTGTTTTCCATTATAAATTCGCCATGTAAGTATGGAGGAGAGTTTTCAAGTGACTTGATTTACCCTCTCTGTTGTTTAATAATGTTAATGATTTATACATGTGGGTGGATTCGAGGAGCTTAAACCCGTCAAAGAAGAAGGAGCTAGAAATCATTATTATCACCATGATTTAGATCATATGGATGTTCGGGAATGGTGTTGTGTATCAAAACATTAGGCCGGCTGAAGAGAAGCACTAATTTTGATAGCAATGTTTTGCATTCTTTTGATTGGTTTTATAATAAAAGTAATATTAAGACTATCATCTGGACTTTGTAGTTACAAAACCCGATGCTCCAAAACTCTTTGTAATTGTCGTTCCTAGCTCCTTGTAAGGGTGAGTATAATAACCGAAAAAAACGAACCACAACAAAAAAAACGATAAAATAAAACCGAATCATTTTCAAAACCAAATGCTTGGTGTCAAGTTTTTTGTTAACCGATAACGAATGGTTCGATTTTGGTTTTATAGAGAAACATCCGGATAAATTTAAAATATATAATTATATATAATTTATAAATTTTAAGTAAATTAAAAATTGAAGTGTCTAAGGCAAAATACGTTTAGGACGTGTTCGGCACGGTGCGTTTGAGAGTGTTTGAGAGCTTCTAGCCTCTACTGTTTGACAAAACGCTCCATTTTGAACAGAAATCATTGTTTGGCACTACAAGTTTCTAGCGTTTAATTTTAACAAAACGCTCCAAGCTACCCGCTACCCGCTACAACTTACAAGCTACCCGCTACAGCTAGTTCAACCGAACACGCCCTTAATGGAATACGAGCGGTCATCTGAGTTTGGCGCAGCGCATTGCTGGCTAGGCTTTGATGAAGACTTCAAAACTAAGGTGTTGTTTGTTTTTTCTGGGGCAAAATGTCTGCAGTCTACGGGCCACATCTACATACCTCTGCAGTAGAAAAGGTGGACCAAACGTCTGCAGTCTGAAAAAGAAGACTGTTTTTTTAACATATGCATGCTACTAAAATAAAGTAAAATCTAAATAAACTGATTTTTTTAAACTTCAAAGTAATTCTTTAATATTTTTATGACTTTGTTATAGATAACTAACAAATCTATATCAACTTTTATGTATTATTGTATAAAAAGTGTAAATAAAATGGTACAAATTAACATATAAGTTTGATAAAAACCAACAATTATGGTCGCAAAGTTATACCTAAACATTGTAATTAGGAATCAAAGAATTTCATATATAAATGGATGAAATTAAACTTCGATTTTTTCAATTAAATCAATTAAAAACGCACCATAAATATTTTTCTTAAGAAATTGACGATAATATATTAAATAATGTTTTATAAAATTTGGCACAAAAAATATAAGAATATATTATGATTTTTTTCATATTTATATAAACAACATCAACGACCATTATTGTAATAAATCTTTATTTATAAATTTGTTAAAAATGTAATGTTTGTGTCGTCGTAACTTTTTTATAAGTATTGTAAGTTTTTTTAAAAAAAATTGTTTATTATTAATAAATCTAAATTAAAAAAAAAAAAAAAAAAAACTAAAAAAGTAAAGATATATGTGTGTTTTTAGGTTAGAAGATGTCTAAAGATATTAGAAGACTCTGGTCAATATCTGCACCCAGAAGAGGGCGCGCATAAATTTTTAGATTTGCAGTCTTCAAAAAAAACTAACAGTCTGCGAAGGCTATGTCTGCGCGCGGCGCAGACAGAAGAAACCAAGAAGATCTGCAGACAAAAAAAAAAACAAACAACACCTAAAAAAAACACTTGCAAGGTCAACGCCTCCAAAAAGTTGCACCTGCGGGTTTTTTTTTTTTTTTTTTTGGGAAACGAGCGGTATTTAGAGGATATTTTGTTGCTTGTTTGATTTTTTTTTAATAATAACGAAGGCCATTTTAATTTTTGCATTGAATCCTTTTTGTTTTATAACATTTTACTGTTTAAATATATGATTTTAATTTATCATAAATAGCTCATGGATCACGTATAAAGTATAGACCCTAAAGATCAATTAAACTATAATTATACGACTAAGCGTTATATGTTTTTTTTTTAATTGAGTAAGTGTTATAGGTACAAATTACTTAAATTGCTTAACTTCCTTAATGTTTTTTATACGTTTTTTATTTGATTTAATTTTTATCTTGATCAATGAAATTATTGCGTGTACAATATATAAATTATTAGACTTGGTTCCTAAGTATTTTGTACATATTCTCTATTTCTTAAAAGCCACCAGCCCACTCCGATTGTTATTACATGCATAAATTATCCAATATTTTGAAGCTAGAATCTTGATATTCGATTTTCTAAGTTTTACGTGTTTTCTTGATTTTAGTGGTAAACGGTGTTTTTGCCTTTCGGGTTGGCATATGGATTTCAAAATCAAACCCATATTTGTTGGATTTCATACCATATTAATTATCATTTTTTAAATGTCATATCATTTTTAATGCATCCTAGAGAACTCATGGGTATCATACAACATCTTACCACATCCACCATAATACACATTTTTATACGTGAAGTAAAACATTGGAAGGAATGTATTTTTTTCCCGTGTGGCAAATCCATAGCACATACCACCTTTACCGCATTTCTTTTTTGCCCCTCGGTACGGTGTTTACCGCATACAACAGTATACCACGGTATGCGGTAAGAGGCGCCTTAACCAATAGTAACCGATAACCAAACCAATTAAACCGTTAATCAAAATCAAAATAAAAAACAAATGTTTAAGAAAAATATATTAACCACAATTCTTATGATTCGGTTTTGGCAATTAACCATCCAAACCGTCCCATACACAACTCTTGCTCCTTACTGGTAGGTTTTCTTAATAAAATTTAGCGGTGCAACAAAAATATGCATTATATTATACTTATGTAAACGTAATTTAGAAATAAATAAAAAGGTTAATTTATTGATTTTTTTCTTAGTATTAAATAAAATCCAACTCAATTTAAACTTTGTTTTTTATAATAATTATTATGTATTATCATTTTTAATAACATCTAATTTACTTGAAATATTTTAAAAACTTTTTGTTTTTATCTAATAAATTGCAGAAATTATCCCGGTGGTTTGCTGACTTTTTTTACTTGCCGTCCATTGAGTTTGAAAGTTGTTTGTTCTGGTATTTTGATTTCTTATTTTAGCTTCGAAATTTTTTATTATTTATTAATTTTTTTTATCAATAATGATTGTCATCGTATAAAGAGAAATGAAGGTTTTGATAGTGATTGTGATCATACATTAATGTTGATGTATTTTTTTTTTTGTATTAATAATGATTGTCATCATACTTTAATGTTGATGTATTTTCTTTTTTAGGTTAGATTCACATCGTGAACAGATTCACATTGTGAATCTGTTCCGCATATAATTTTGTTTTTGACATTCACAATGTATATCTGACTTGTTATTTGAACATTTTTTATCGTTCAAAAACTAATTTAATGAAATTTAGATATGAATCGGACTATATTTCCTTGTAGTTTTAAAATTGTGAACTTTTTAGTTACTCATAAACTGGTTTTGTAAAATTCACAAGTAAACTTGTTCACACTATGAATCTGAACTGTATATAATTCAATTTCCAAATATTCACAATGCGACCTGACTTACTATTATTCACACTGTGAATCTGAACAATATATATACTTCGTTTTTTTTTGCATTCACAACATAAATATGAGTTAAATTTTTGAATGTTTACATCCATATCGATGTTTATTTAAACGATACCAAAAATTATGAATTTTGATATATTCATTTTATTTTTTTCAATAAAAAACTAAACGTAGATATAAAAAAACACTAGCAAAACGAAGTGAACTTTTTTGAAAAAAAGGTTCATTTTTTGTATATCAAATTAGTATGTCTACGGAAAAAAATTTGGTACATTCGGTTTTTTTTTCGACAAAAGAATAGTTATAAAAATAAAAAAAATAAAAAAAGAAATGACATTTTTTGACTTTTTTGTTATGATCCGGTGCAAATGCGTTTAACCTCTTAATGTGCATCACTTGTTTTTGCCCTTTATCATTTTCTTTCTAACGTCCAATATTGACCTTGGTTCCATAGTTTAAAATGGTTATTTTTTTAATTTGACACATGTAACTTTATAAAAATCTTTGAATTATTTTTTTCTACTTTTCATTTTCTTGTGTTTTTAATTTTCTTAAATGTAAAATCCAAAATTTTACTAAGGTTTATATATGTAAGATAGATCATTCTATTAAATTTCAGAATAAATGCTCTACAACCATTTCTTTCCTTTTTGTTTTAAATCCCCGACAATTAAAATCACTGGTCAGTGCGTAGGATCCAATTGATATAACAAATATTATTTTTAATAAACTCTTGTTGTATACTGGTCATATATATATATATATATATATATATATATATATATATATATATATATATATATATATTAACAAGGATTGCAAGGAACCAAATGTGAGCGTCGAAATCATAAGATCAACAGCTAAAAGAATGATTGTAGAATTGTACATTGGATGCACATGCACACAAAGCTCACTTCTTTTTTTGTTTATTCTTTTCGGCCATATTTTTTATTGAAAAAACCAAAAATACCAAATTTCATAGTTTTTTTTATCCTTTCTATACAAATCCATATTGATATATAAAATGCAATCTTTTTTATTGAAAAAAACATCTTCGTTGTATTTTTTATTTTCAATATTTAGGTATATTTTCTATCCCAAAAAACTAGATATACCAAAATTTTTAATTTATTATCGCCTATAAATATAAATCAACATCGATAAAAAAACATTTTAATATGTTTAGTAGGGTGTTCACAGGGCGGTTCGGCTCGGTTAGTAATAAAATTATGAATCGTGACTGCGGGGCGGGTACCTTATTTGCACTACCCGAAACCGAACCGAATTGGAAAAAAAACCGAACCGAACCGTGTGAAGACGGGTAACCACGGTTCGCTTCATGGGTACCGCTAAATATAAACTTCAAATTTAATCAAAACTAGAAACTCTATTTCAATCATTCATTTTATAAAAATAAGTAAGCTACAGACTCAAAAAAACATGATGACGTTAAGTAACATTATTTGTAAATTAATTATAATCTCTATAATAACCATAATAATGAAAATTACAAGAAAACATGATCCAATGTAGAAACCCAAACTGGATATTGTCCATGGCCATGGACCGTATGATGTTTCTTGATAAAAGAAATTTGTCAATCACCATAGCCATGCAAAAAGATTACATACACTGAATCCAAAAAGATTACAATCATGCAAGTAGGATCTTTAATATTTTTATTTTTATATTATTAATACTAGTTTATAACCCGTGGAAATCACGGCTACAAAATTAATTAAATTTTCATATTAACAAATTAATTATTAATAAATTATTTTAAATAAAATATTAATTAGAAGATATATCAAATTTTTAAAGTTATTATAAATTCAAATTTAACATATAATTAGAAAATGTAAATTTAAAAATTTAAATGAGTTGCCTAATATATCTACATGACACATGGCATAATATTAATGATGAGTTGTATTAGAGTGACACTTGACAATTGGTGATTAAAACTATTCATTTATAAGAATAGAGATTTATCATTATTTATTTATTGTGTGCCGATCTTTCACTTTCCATATTAGAAACAATAACGATGGAAATAATGTTTGAATTATATATATATATATATATATATATATATATATATATATATATATAGAGAGAGAGAGAGAGAGAGAGTTAGGTTTAAGTATTCTAACTAATTATTGTGTGGATATAGAAATCATTGTGGACCAATCAAATAACATAGAAAAATAAAAAATTAAATAAATAAATAAGGGTGATAAAGTAATTTGATAAATAACTTTCATAAATATTTCCTATAATTATGCTAGTCAATTTGACTTTGTCCTAATTTCTTCTCATTCTTATATACGACCGTTCACTATCAAAAAACCATATTCCACCATAAAAAAAACTTCCACCAATGACCACCACTTCGATTTACAACAACTCCTCACGACTTCCACCGATCCCTATCAACAACCTTCTTCGTACCCAAGATCATCATCGCCATCGTTCATAATCTCGAACCTACAAATAAAAAAGGGGAAGAATGGTTGTTATTTTTGCACAATCGTTGAACCACACAACCGAGACCCATCATCAAGTGTCCTCAATGGCCATTACAACACTGACGATTGTTCAACCCTCCGACTATGGAAGAACAGAGGAAGGTCGGAGCTGGCTTCCATCATCGACGATCCCATCGGCATGACGACTTCTACTGCGCAAGGCAGCGGACAGCTGCATACCCAGTGACCACTTTCGTTCTTCATCGTCTGCTACTAACCGGCTGTAGAAAGCAACGAAACAATACCAGACTTCGATCCTCCACTCTGGAGCAGCAGGGTGACGACGGACTCCGAATCAGCTGTAGTTGGTGAAGGAAGAGATCCCTATATCCGCCCTGTTTAACCACCGAACTGCCATTGTTGATCCATTTCACTAAACGTAGCTTATTTCTATGCACAATCAAATTTGTGATCATATAAAATCATATCTTTTCATTTCACCTAATCAAAATTTTTTTAAGTGTGATTGAGAAAATAATTTTTTGTTTGTTAACATGATTCTATTCTATTGGGCAGGCCACATCGGAACAACCTTGGACACATGAAACATACTTTTTGTTTCCAATTCATCTGGATGGGACTTTGTTGGACAATTCGGGATGCCATTTTTTGCCCGATGAAGAACCCACCATAAGTCTTCACAAAGGTATTGTTATTCTTCGTTGCTTTAAATTTTGTCACATTCTGATTAACTAGGGTTATACTTTAACCCAATGCAATTGTTAGTATAGTTAAATTGGGTGTTTCTATCGTTCTCTGTATTGTAAGAATTCTATTTTTTCAAGATTACTTTGTGATTCACGTTGAATCTTGTATCAAAATATCTAACGTGATTGTTAATATATTTATTCTCAGTAATTATATCTCTGTCACTCTTCTTTTGACTGTTTTTCACTCCATCTACTCTCTTTCACTAAATGAATTGGTTGTTGATGTAACTCATTTTCATTTTCTCATATGTCGTTATCTGATTGAAAAACTTCATTATAAAAGTGTTATGATGAAGCATGATCGGTTGAAAACCCTCTCTCCAATACATATTTGGGAGAACTTGAGGTAACATGAGTTTGTCTAATGGCTATTTTTGTTAATCCATCAAGTGATACTGCTCGGATATGATCCCAAGATTATTTTTAGGAGTCAAATAATGTTCAACAGATAAAGGATTTGAAGTGTATAGGATTCCATTCCCGTTGTCAAGGGGATAAAGACAGAGTGGAATCAGAATTATTTTGTTCAGATTCAATTACAGTTGCCAGCTTTCAAGACTTTCTTGGATCTTGTTGGGATTCATTTAACAGGGAATGATTCAATTACATAGTGATGTGAAACAACCAACATGATAATGACTTTGTATTCTTACAGAATGGACTTGTTATTCATTCAGAATGGATTTTTTATTCTGTTGGAATAGATTAACAACAATATTCCCTTAGAATGTATTAGTATTAACATCAATATTCCCTTAGAATGTATTAGTATTCTTTCAGAATTGATGTAATTTATGTTCATAATTGTATTCTTTAAGAATAAACGTAGTTACTGATTCTAAAACATTAAAATTCGTTTCATATATAATTTGTATAAATTAAAAAATATTAATTTTGATAGTATATGTTTATAGTATTCTGTCATAATAGAATGAGTTTTTCAAGATAATCTGAATACATTCTTTTAGAATGTCCGAATTAATATAATTATTATTAAGAAAAATCAAAACTTTAAAGTTTAGAGAATTAATTGTTCCCTAAAATCTGCAATTTTCCTTTTTTAAAATTATGTTATTTGACTAAAATACCCTTATAATGAATTTTGATGGTATTTTTCAATTATCGTTAACTCAATAATATTTATTAATCAATTTCTTAAAATAACTAAAATGATTGGTCCACAATCATTCCTACATCCACACAATAATTAGTTAGAATAGAATAATCAATATATATATATATATATATATATATATATATATATATATATATATATATATATATATATATATATATATATATATATATATATATATATATGACGGTTCGGTTCGGGTATCCGCGGATGCCTAAATATTCAAACCGAAACCAACCCGTAGATAGTCGGTTCTTTCGGTCTCAGTTTTTTTTTTTCGGTTTCGGATTGACCGGATCGACTCGGTTTTTTGGATTTTTTGCACACCCTAATGTTTAGATTCACACTATGAACCTAAACAATAAATATTTCAATTTTAACATTTATAATGTGAATATGACTTATTATTTCAATTCGTTGATTATTCACAAATAAATTTAGTGAGATTTTCATATTAACTGAAATATATTTCCATCCCTGTCTTTCTTTCTTTCTCTCTCTCTCTCTCTCTCTCTATATATATATATATATATATATATATATATATATATATATATATATAGTCAAGATCAAATAAGAAGGAAATTTTTGGTAGGAAGGTAAGAAGTTTTTTTTCTACATATTTTTTTCGCGAACAAACAAAATGAATCATTAGATGATTCATTTGTAAGATGATTCATAAAAAAAATTCTCAAAAAAACATCTCGATGATTCATTTATACAATGATTTTGTTGTTATTCACTAAAATTGTCATAAAAGTGAATTTTTTCTTAATTTACTTAAAAATGAATCATAAAGATGTTTTTTTGGGAATTTTTTCTTGTGAATCATCTTACAAATGAATCATCTAGTGATTCATTTATTTTGTTCGTCAAAAAAATATATAGAAAAAAACTTCTTACCTTCCTACCAAAAATTTCCTTCTTACCAGATCTATATATATATATATATATATATATATATATATATACAGAGAGAGAGAGAGAAAGAGAGAGAGATTCCTTCGAGATTCAAAATGAAATAGAGATCTTGAGATTCAACCGCAACCATATAATTCACATTTGCCGGTCTAACCCTTTTTCGTACCGACGCGGCCGGTCAGTTACAATCATAAATGATTATGTAGCGCCACCCGTTCTTTTCACTTTCGCCACCTTACCCACCACCACAACCGCCACTGGCACCTCCACTACGACCACCTCTACCACCTGCCGACCCCAACCGACTTATACCACCGCCACCTATATCACTACCACCTCTACCACCACCACCTCTTCTAGCACCAACCGTTATAAATATATATGCTTACTCAATCTCTGAACATACATATATGTATAATCATTTATGATTAGGCATATACGTATAAAGATGTATAATCATATATGAATATACCTTTCTTCCATATAATTATTTACGATTAGGCACACCCCGTTGCTGCCGATAAGCTGAAACGTTAGAGCGGGAAATGAAAAATATGTGGCTAATGTTGAATCTCAAGATCTTTATTTTTTTTATTCTCAAATGAATCATCACACACACACACACACATATATATATATATATATATATATATATATATATATATATATATATATATATATATATATATAAGATCAACAACGAACTCTATTTGGAGGAGCAAACCAACAATCTGTGTATTTCACTTTGAATCTCTTTCCTTGCTTCGATCTACACCCACTCAACTTCTCCAATCGATCATATTTCACCCTTCAAACTCCTCACCGTATTCACCATCACCATCAGTCACCGGATCGACGACGACGACAGTCTCCACAAATATGCCAAGCTTATCACTCCTCTACACCGGCACCTAAATGCTATGAACGAGCTCGTCATATGGATCATCAAAGGGGAGACTCGTGTTATCGTTGTGTCTATGACAATGGAAGAGATTTTCAAGGGGACTAAGGATTTCAAGCAGGTGCTGTTCGACAAGGTTCAGTTGGAACTAAATCAGTTTGGATTGTTGATCTACAATGCCAATGCCAAACAAGAACCTAGACACGAGTATTTATCGTATTTAGAGTACAAAATCCAACAGAAGGCTGCAAATGAAACTAAAATCGATGTTTCCGAAGCCAAGATGAAGGTGATCTTATTTTTTTTAGGTTTCGAATTGTAGATACTGAGTTTCTGATTAACGATTGATTAATTGGTTGATTCAGGTTTACATGCCTGAACGAAACGAGGTTTGTTATTATTATTATTATTATTATTATTATTATTATTATTATTATTATTATTTAAATATTATGCATTTGAATGATGCATGGTTTTTTAGGATAATTTCTTAGCAAAAAATTTATTATTTTTCCTTATCTATCAAGCCTCTTAACTTGGCCATACAAACTCCGATTTGGGCAAACTTTATATCGTTGGAAAGCTTGTTAGGAGTACTATAAGTTCCATATTATTTTTTACGTCTGAATATGTCTAGAACGGGAGTCATTGAACTGTGAACATGGCAAGTCGAAATATTACAACATTTCAAGTGTTTGAAAAACCAACTTCAAACGATCATATCTCATTAATTACATATCTATTTTGTCTGATTCTTTTTCCAGTGTACTCTTTGTTTTATAGAATATAACTTTTCTTTATAGTGTTCTTTATATTTAGCTATTAATATCGACTTATTAAGCTCCAAAGTTGAAACGTTGCAGCTATCAAATTCCGAAATTAGCTTTTCAGTAATTTTTGTCCAACTTTGCAACCAAGTAGATTTTTCATATGAACTCCTTCTAAGCTGATTCTTTTTGCTATTGCTTCATTTTCAAGTCCACTATAATTTACGTTTGTTTCCTTTTTCCTTTCCTTTCCTTTCCTCTAGGGTTGACTTTTAAGGTCTCAAAGTTGGCATTTTATCACTTTTACATTGAATTACCAATTTCATATTCTTTTCCACATTTGCCCTTGAACTTAATCCATTACACCATAAGCATATAAAACTCATATAAATCGTACAATGGTGACATATTTACTATTACATCCCTTGTTGGTTATGAAAAATAACCAATTTACCCTCTTTGACTATCTTGCCCTTTGTTGCTATTTGTCAATTTCCAACTTATTTCCTTTTCTTTGTCACATTTTAAACATCCATATTTTGGGATCTTACACGTATTCATATAGTTATTCATATACATATGCATAGAGTTATTCTTATACATATGTATATGCATATGCATATGTATACGCATATGCATATGCATATGTATATGCATATATATATATATATATATATATATATATATATTTATATATGCTTACTCTTATGCATATATACGGGAGGCATTAATAGTGTTTTTTTTAAATATGCATGTGCATATGCACTTGTTTTTAAGAAAATATGCATATACAAGAAAAAAAGAAAAAAAAAACTATAGTTTAATACTTGTATGATTCATTTAGGGCGTTTAGTCAACTTAAGGACCATTTTAATGGAATCAACCATTCCATTCATTCTCCTATTAATATCATTACATATAATCTTTATATTGTTTTTTTCCTCCATTAAACGATCAAGTTTTTCTTAACTTTTTATTTCATTAACAAACAAAACTATACTCCAATCCTCCAAAGAGCAAGCATCTACTTCATAAGTATATTCATATGCATATTTCTTTGAATATTCATATTCTTATTCTTATGCATATGTCATATTATGCATATGCGTAGGTTGTTGGATAAGGTGTCTAAGTCCATAACTATATTTGGAATGTACTTGACCCGACCCAACATGGTCCATTTGGGTTGCACTTCACCGGAACAATTTGTATGGATAGTCTTTTGAGAATAGTATATTTATGATTTATTAATATATTATATGTTATAATATATTAATATGAAATCACATTATTTAATTAGTATTGATCAAGAATTAATTTTGATTTAATTTGGTGATCAAAAGAGACTAGTTAAATATGGATTCAAATAGTATGGGCCAATAGATTATTTAGGATGGGCTAAGCTTGCATGGAAGTCCATGGATAGTCCATGGAGTTTTTAACCCATGGATCCTAAGTAAATGAAAGGTCATGGGTATTAGGGTTTATATGGATGTAACCCAAAACCTTCATACTATATAAAGAAGTCCAAGGCTCTAGAAATCAGCACTAGTGTGTGAGACTTGAAGCCTAGCCGATTTTGTCAGCGTAGTATTCTCTCTCAAGAACTTCCAAGTTGTTGTGGTGATTTGTGATTCTACTTGAGGCATTCACATTATTGGTGCTAGGCTCTTAAAGCTCCAAGCAATCAACTACAAGAAAAGGTATGTAATTCTATCTAGTTTTTTTTGTATGAGAACCTACAGTTGCATGCTAGATAGGATAATGCTTTGGAAATCAAATTTTGCATGTATAATAGATAAAAAAAATAGTTCCAAAGCATCTAGGGTTGTATGTGCACCTTAAGGTTGTTAGGTTACTCAAAACCCTTCAGTGGTATCAGAGCCTAGGATTGTTTTCTATTATATTGTTGCTTATATGTGATTTTGCAAAGCTGGAATTGATGTCTGATTGCTCAACTCAGTGAGTCCATGAACAGACTCGATGAGTTGATGCTTTTAGCCTTGGACTCGGCGAGTCTGGACTTGCACTCGGTGAGTCTGATGAGCTGACAACATGTTGATCGCGTTTTTTGGCCATAATTGGGTTAGGATCATTACCTTTAACTGTTTTGAATCATTTAAACTGTTTTTTATGATATGGTAATTGTCACACCCCCGAACCAAACGACGAAAACGTCTGGGGGCTTGATGTGACTTCATCCTTGTAGTAACATCAGATAGTATATAATTGAAACATAACATCTGTTGGGTTTTGAGCATTCTAACACTCCTATGGTGTACATGCAACCCTAGAAACCTTGGATCTATGTTTTCTCTAAATACATGTAAATTTGATTTTCCAAGGTTTACTTCCTATCTAGCATGTTATGGGGAACTTGTAATACAAAACTCATGTAGAATAACATACCTTTTAGTGGCTTGGATTCCTTGATGACTTTGTGAGCCTAGCACCCCAAATGTGATGCCTCAAATGCTTCACACAACACCACAATTCTTGGAATAACCCTGAGAGAAGTTCACTATACTCAAAAATCGGCTAGCCCTCTTACTTGCTTGTAGTAGTCCGATTTTGCTAGTCTAAGGGTCTTTATATAGTTGTGACACAAGTAGGGTTACACCATGTAAACCCTAATTGTCATGGCTTTCCATATTCCATGATCCATGGGTTTGTAACCTCCATGGACTATCCATGGAGCACCTTATGGGTTTTAACCCAATCCATACAAACCATGGATCATTAGCCCACTATACAAGAATAGATTATTTACACAATCAACCCCATATATTTAATTAGTCTCTTTTTGATCACTTAATTAATTCCAGATTAATTCTTTGATCAATACTAATTAAATAATATTATTAATATATTAGTACTTATAATATATTAATAAACCTTAAGTGTCATTTCTCTCATTTAGGTCTATCCAAGTATTGCAATGCCATGCAACCCAAATGGACCATGCCGGGTCGGGTCAAGTACATACCAAATATAGTTATGGACTTAGACACTATATCCAACAGTCTCCCACTTGGACAAGTCTAATAACTATAGTTGCAGATATGACTTCAGAATCCGACTAGCAATCGTAGCTCTTTAAAAGTCTCTTGGAACTAAGATGATGATGATGATACGCCATTTAAGATAAGTGATCATATAATACTCTACTCTCAAGATATCAGTCGGACAAATACATGGAACAATGTCGTACTTATTTTCCAACAGTTGTTTCTCGATCTATGATCTGTTTGACATAGAACTAAATTGAACACATCAATTAGGTTCTGACCGGGCCCGGTACATAGGTCAAAACAAAATCATCGAGGGGCCCAGATATCGCTTCTAATCCTAGAAGGAACAGATAAACTTCGACTCGTATGATTGTACTGACTACTTACTGAATTATGCACAAAAGCACGTTTTATAACATCGAGTTACCAATGCGTTTTCGTACAATCAATGTATAACCAACTCATAGTCAACAACTCATATCTCTAGGTTTGAAGATTTATATGATATTACCGTCTCACGATCACTCGAGATAAATTCCATGAAGTGATACAAGTGAGCGTGGGTTGAGTCCAATACTCAGAACTTATGAGCACTCATGAATGTTGCAGCAACCATTGCTATGTCTAATACACCTTAGACAATCTACAAACCCAATTCATGACAGTCTCAATTCAATACCTATTTCCAAAGTATGACTGACTGTGGAGAGTTTGAATAATATAATTATTCTAGAAGTCAAAACATGCAAAATTGAAACAATAGTAAACGATTAACATAAGATAGTAACACTTTACTCATAAATAAACAACAACTTTTATTTAGTCATCAAATGTCAATTACATTTTACAAGTTTCAAAACTATCTAATTATTAAAACTAATATCATCCTTCTGCCCGATGTGCCTCGCATGCTGTAAATGCTTAACCCTACTCAATCCCTTCGTGAGGGGATCTGCTGGGTTCTCATTTGATGATACCCTCTTTGCCACGAGGAGTCCTTCTTCTATTCGATGTCTAATGAAATGGTATTTTCTGTCAATGTGTCTGGATCTCCCGTGATCCCTTGGTTCCTTAGCTAAGGGAACCGCACTTTCGCTATCACAGAAAATTTCCATTGGCTCTTTTATAGCTGGTACAACTCCAAGGTCTCCAATGAAGTTCTTTAGCCATATCTCCTCCTTTGCTGCCTCGCTTGCTGCTATATACTCCGATTCACAAGTTGAATCAGCTACCGTCTCCTACTTGGAACTTTTCCAAGTAATTGCTCCTCCATTCAGGATAAAGACCCAGCCTGACTGAGAGCGGAAATTATCCCTATCAGTCTGAAAGCTAGCATCGCTATATCCTACCACTCTCAAGTCATCACTGCCACCAAGGGTAAGGACCCAGTCCTTAGTCCTTTGCAGATACTTGAGAATGTTCTTTACCGCAGTCCAGTGAGCCTTGCCAGGGTTCCCTTGATATCTACTGACCATGCTCAAAGCAAAGGCCACATCAGGGCGAGTACAAGTCATAACATACATGATTGAGCCCACAGCGGAAGCATATGGTACATGACTCATCTCAGCTATCTCAGCCTCTGTACTCGGACTCTGAGTCTTACTCAGTTTGGCGTTACTCTGAATCGGTAATTCCCCTTTCTTGGAATCCTGCATACTGAACCTCTTCAGTACCTTATCCAAGTAAGTACTCTGACTAAGTCCAATTAGTCTCTTACTCCTGTCTCTAAATATCCTTATCCCTAGGATATAGGCAGCTTCCCCAAGGTCCTTCATAGCGAAACACTTCCCAAGCCAGGACTTCACCTCCTGCAAGGTTGGGATGTCATTTCCTATGAGTAGTATGTCATCCACATACAACACCAAAAAGCTAACTATACTCCCGCTAGCCCTAACATATACACATGACTCATCCTCACTCCTCGAAAAGCCAAACTCTTTGACTTTCTCATCGAAGCAAAGATTCCATCTGCGAGGTGCTTGTTTCAACCCATAGATTGATTTCTCAAGCTTACACACCTTATTAGGGTTCTCTGTACTGACAAAACCCTCTGGCTGACTCATGTAAACATCTTCAGCCAACTTTCCATTAAGGAAAGCGGTTTTGACATCCATTTGCCATATTTCATAGTCATGAAATGCAGCAATGGCTAACATAACCCTAATAGACTTAATCTTTGCTACTGGTGAAAAGGTCTCATCATAATCAACTCCCGGAGTTTGAGAATAGCCCTTTGCAACCAGTCGCGCCTTATAAGTGTGTACATTACCATCCATGTCGGTCTTCTTCTTGAAGATCCATTTGCACCTGACTGTCTTTCGACCTGGTACCTTGTCAACAAAGTTCCAAACTTGATTGTCATACATGGACTGTATCTCGTTGTCCATAGCCTCTTTCCATTTAGCAGCCTCAGGGCCTGCCATGGCTTCCGTGTAGCTTTTAGGTTCATCCAGACTTACCAGTGTACTATCACTGATAAGCGTATCACCTTCCGCAGTAATATGGAAACCATAGTAATGCTCAGGTGCATTCCTAACTCTCGTGGAACGCCTCAGAGGTATGGGCTCGTCAGTCGGATCAACAGGTCTTTCCTCCTCAGGTTGGTCACTAGGGTTTGAGGTTCCTTCACCACTTGACTCTTGAATTTCTTCAAGGTCAATTTGCCTCCCACTGTCTCCTTGGCTTATGAACTCTCTCTCACGAAAGACTCCTCTTCTAGCTACAAAGACCACATTCTCACTAGGTCTCTAGAAGAGGTAACCAAAGGATCTTTGTGGATAGCCAATGAAAATACACCTCTCACTTCGAGGTTCGAGCTTATCATGAGACTCACGCCTCACGAAAGCCTCGCAACCCCAAATCTTGATGTGGTCCAAATTGGGAACTTTCCCAGTCCACATATCATGAGGTGTTTTGGCAACCTTTTTAGTAGGGACTAGATTCAGGATATGGGCGGCAGTCTATAAGGCATACCCCCAGAATGAGATTGGTAATGAAGCTTGACTCATCATGGAACGAACCATGTCCAACAAGGTTCGATTGCGCCTCTCAGCCACACCATTCAGCTGTGGTGTCCTAGGAGGTGTCAATTGTGAGACAATCCCACATTCCTTAAGATAGTCAAGGAACTCGATACTAAGATACTCTCATCCCCGATCGGATCGGAGCATCTTGATGTTCCTGCCCAGTTGATTCTCCACTTCCTGCTTAAACTCTTTGAATTTCTCATAGGTTTCTGACTTATGCTTGATTAAATAGATATATCCATATCTACTGTAATCATTAGTAAAAGTCACATAATACCGATTAGTATCCCTTGTGGCAGTTTTTAAGGGTCCACATACATCAGTGTGTATGAGGTCCAACAAACCCTCACCCCTCTCACAAGAACCAGTGAAGGGTGACTTTGTCATTTTTCCAAGTAAACAAGACTCGCAACTATCATCCTACTTTAGGTCAAATGAATCCAAAACTCCAGCCTTTTGGAGTTGGCCCATGCGCTTCTTGTTAACATGTACAAGACGACAATGCAACAAGTATGCTTTGTCTAAGCTATTTGAAGAATCAATACAAAACACATTATTTCCTAGATTATCTACAACATTCACAGCTTCATATACACCATCACAAGGTAATGCCTTAAAGTAAAATACATCATTGTAATAAACATTAATGGCACCATTATCATTATCAAATGAAAAGGAAAACCCTTGTTTGTACAAGCCATGAAAGGAAATAATATTTCTCGCCATTTCAGACGAGTAACAACATTTATTCAAATCTAACATTAACCCATTATTAAGCAATAAAGAATAAACTCCTATCTTGGTAACAGGTGATGCTTTCCAATTCCCCATGATTAAGTTTATCTTCCCGTGCTCCACTTTCTCACTTCTTCTTAGGCCCTGCAAATCAGTACAAATGTGAATACCACAACCTGTATCAAGCACCCAAGAGTTAGTATGTAATGAGTTTTTAGACAATATAGTGTAAATACCTACATGGGTGGGTTTAACTTTCCCATCCTTTACATCCTACAAGTATTTAGGGCAGCTTCGCTTCCAGTGCCCCTTTTCCTGGCAGTAGAAGCATTGTGCTTCCTTTGGGTTTGAAGAAGGAGGAATGGAACCTTTCTTGGTTCCACTTGAAGAGGAGCCATCAAGAGACTTTCCCTTGGTACCCTTCGAAGGGGTCTTTCTCTTCTTCCCCTTTCCCTGCCCAATTGCCAAGACAGGAGCAGTAGTAGGAGTAGGAGTAACAACTGATTTACTTTTAAGGCCACTTTCAGTGGTCCTTAAAAGTCCTTGAAGCTTACTTAATGTGACTTCCTCCTTCTTCATATGATAAGTCATACGAAACTGATCATAACTTGGAGGTAAGGAATGGAGAATGATATCAATCGCCATGTCCTCAGGAATGTCCACATTAAGCTTCAGTAACCGGTCCACGAACCGTTGCATTTTGTGCAAGTGACTGGTGAGGGGTTCTCCCTCTTTCATCCTAGTTGTTATCATGTAGGAAATGATTTCATACCTCTCCTGACGAGCACTCTAATGGTACCTATCCATCAGATCCTGGTGCATCTCAAAAGGGTTGAAATCTTCATAGGATTTCTGGAGTTCTGCTGTCATTGTGGCCAGCATGATGCAAGACACCTTAGTGGCATCTTTCTCATGGGTAGTGTACTCAGAAATCTCCTCAGGAGTAGCAGTTGACTCATCGATAACCTTTAGCTCCTTATCGAGGACATACTCTTTGCCCTCATATGAGTAATCATTCTGATGTTCCTAATCCATTCATTGAAATTGAAACCATCAAAAGTGACTTTCCCACACAAGTTCATTAGGGAAAAGGAGCCTGTAGGGTTTGAGCCAGTAGCAGTGTTGGAAGACATCTGAAAAGAAAGAAAGACAAGTTTTATTAGATAAAGAGTCCTTAATAAGTCACCCAAATGAAGTATTAAGGCTAGGACCCAACAAACTATTTATAGTTGGAAGAGGGATGCCGTAATCCAAGCTATAAAATATTTGAAGGTAGGTAAATGACGATTTACCAATTTCCACCACGAAAACGAAATAAATTATTAAGTTTTATTGGATTTTAAATTCCTAGATCTTTTGAGATACATTGAACTTTCAATGGCATGTTTGAATGTCGATTGTGCCCTCTCAAGTTTGTGACTGGGATGCCGAGGATCACAAACAAGGTGTGAATAACCATGCAAATTGACTTGGTACCCTTAACTTTTATCACCTAATCGATGTGCCGGTTAACCACACGCGCTCCACCGATCTATGATAAAATTAAGTTACCCTTTGCCACTCTTACTAGTCCTTGTTAGTGTGCTGGTTAACCACACGCGCTCCACTAACGACTTGGTAAGGTACAAAGTGTAATTTCATGGGTTAGCACCTATTTCACATTTTCCTAAAGTAACTAAGATTGGGAATTATTAATGTATAGTTACTTTATAATTTCATTATATTTTTAATGAGGATTTAAAGTCCTTGTCCTACCCGTTCGGCTAACGACCCTCCACCAGTCAAGGAAGCGGTGGGTGAGAGTGGACACCCATTAAGCTGCCATTTTATAAGCAACAACCTTCTACCCCCCTTATAGACCGACTTCGTGAATGAGGCCTACTAACGGTAAGACTGACTTATTCTTATACATATCTATATATTTAAACTTTTAATATAATAATAGTATAAGGGTTTAGTTTTAAACTTTTAAAATTCTAGGGTTCAATTTGGAAGTTAAAGTATTAGAGAGTAAGACTTTACAAATTCCAAAACTTGAGGGCAAGTATTGAAACTATTCAAGACTTTTCATTTCATAACTTATGAGTTTAATGGTCCATTAAAATGAAGACTCTTCATTTTATGTAACCTCTTATTCTTTAATGACACTTTTAAAGAAGTGACTTTTGGTTATCCATAACTTAAGGACAAATTATGGACTCCATCATTAGCCATTAAGATCAAGAATCATCTTTACAAGCAAGTTACACATAATTCCTATGATCTTCTAAAAACTCATAAGAACATGAACATGCATATCAAAATTTCAAGAATCATATTAACACATATAAAACATGGAATTTTGATATTAGCCATTGTCAATGGATTAGCATAAGCGTTACACCTTCTAAAACAAGTTTTAAAACACCAAAACAGTTTAGGGTAATGTTTCTAGTCCATTTCCAGCAGCAAAACTCGAAAAACTGCATTTGGGGGCTCCTACTCGTCGAGTGCAAGAACCTACTCGACGAGTAGGATGAATTTTCACATGGACTCGTCGACTCCCCCCATGGACTCGGCGAGTTCATGCTGCAGAGTGGAGATTTTTGAGCTTTTTCAACAAGTTTGCATCAAGTATCAAGAAAACAAACCTGGCTCTGATACCACTATTGGGTTTTGAGCATTCTAACACTCCTATGGTGTACATGCAACCCTAGAAACCTTGGATCTATGTTTTCTCTAAATACATGCAAATTTGATTTTCCAAGGTTTACTTCCTATCTAGCATGTTATGGGGAACTTGTAATACAAAACTCATGTAGAATAACATACCTTTTAGTGGCTTGGATTCCTTGATGACTTTGTGAGCCTAGCACCCCAAATGTGATGCCTCAAATGCTTCACACAACACCACAATTCTTGGAATAACCCTGAGAGAAGTTCACTATACTCAAAAATCGGCTAGCCCTCTTACTTGCTTGTAGTAGTCCGATTTTGCTAGTATAGGGGTCTTTATATAGTTGTGACACAAGTAGGGTTACACCATGTAAACCCTAATTGTCATGGCTTTCCATATTCCATGATCCATGGGTTTGTAACCTCCATGGACTATCCATGGAGCACCTTATGGGTTTTAACCCAATCCATACAAACCATGGATCATTAGCCCACTATACAACAATAGATTATTTACACAATCAACCCCATATATTTAATTAGTCTCTTTTTGATCACTTAATTAATTCCAGATTAATTCTTTGATCAATACTAATTAAATAATATTATTAATATATTAGTACTTATAATATATTAATAAACCTTAAGTGTCCTTTCTCTCACTTTGGTCTATCCAAGTATTGGAATGCCATGCAACCCAAATGGACCATGCCGGGTCGGGTCAAGTACATACCAAATATAGTTATAGACTTAGACACTATATCCAATAACATCATCATCATCACACATGTAATATAACAACGTACATTGTTTACATCGAGTATTGTGTTTAAATGTTACATGCCAGAAATATAAGAGTACGATGGAACAACATATAACAAAACATCCATTAAATTGTTCAGCTCAAACTACTTCAGCGGTTTCCTGAGAATACAAGCTAATTTGAAAAGATCAACATAAAAATGTTGGTGAGTTCATAAGCATGTTTTGAGAAAATGATTTGTATAACTTTGTAATCACAAGAAAATCCTGTATTTTCTTAAAATAGTTTAGTGTGTTTGTGTCCGATCTTGTATTAATGCATGTGTGTTTTTGTTTAGTAGAATCCCAAAAGTAAGTAAAGAGAATGCAAAAAGAATGCCCCCAAACAACCCTATGTTGCCTGTAGAAGAGAATGCTGCCATACCAACCCCCGAGGTTGAGTACGAGTGTGAGTATGTTCCAGAGTAATCCAATAGAAAAGAGAATGGTCTCCCGTAAATTTCATAACGTTAATTCCTCTAAGTGAGTCGTCATAACCATACTAAATAATGACAATTTCGCCTGTCTTGGCGTTTGGTGAACACCGACGGAAAATAGAATAAGGTTACAGTCACCCTAGACTGATGTAGTCTAACTGTAGCGAACAGCTCAAGTGTGGGGTGTCATCCCCGTATAGATCTATACACAAAACCCCGCTCTCCCTCCAAGAGACTCTGGTTATAACTACAGGCTACGATCGTACACTCAATAGGTGTCAACCGACACGTCTCACTAGATCCTTAATCGAATTTTAAGCGAAGAGAAACATATAAAACTCATTCCGGTCCCAATGAACCATGTATCCGGATCACTGAGTCTCACTGAACACGTAAGTCATTTTCAGGCCCGAAAGAAATGAGATTATATAACATGGGCCCAAAATATATGTAAAAGGGAAACTAAGGCCCATTTTACATGTAAGGTATTTATAGGCCCAAATAGCACGCAATTAGTATCCAAGGTTCGTTGCGTATGTTAATGGGTCAATGGGTCCCAATAAAAATATAAATAGCATTCAGGACCTATCAGACAAGTAAATGGGCCACTAAGGCCCAATAATCATGAAAATGACAAAATTAGCCCGTTTGTTGTTATTTTTGCTAGTATTTGCCAAATTATTTACTAAAATAGCATGAAAAGTTCACTTTTGTAAAAAAAACATTCTTGGCTCGATAAGCCAAAAAATTTCAATTAAGGCCCAATCTTAGTAAAAATGACACTTTAGTCCCCATTTTGGACAAAACTTTTATTTATGGATAGCTTTTGGTAAAAATAACATTTTTAACTCATTTTTGTCAAAATATCATTTTTGGCTTGATTTTTGTGAAAATATACATTTTCGGCCCATTTATAGAAAATTTCATATTTTTGGCCTAAATGTTCATAATTTCGCAATTTTGACCCCTTTTTATCAAAAATTTACATTTTTGACACAACTTTCTTGAAAATGACAATTTAACCCACAAAAGACCAAAAATTACTATTTTTGGGCCCAAAACCGTGAGGAGCCCAATTAAGGCCCATTTCTAAAATTTTTACATTTTTGGTCCCTACAAGGTCTCAAATGTCAAGTTTAACCATTTTTTAGCAAAAATTTCCTTTTGAACCACATACTAGCCGAGAGTTACATAAACAACCCATATTTTGTCATTTTTGTCATTTTTAGCCCTTTTTATGAAGTATTCTTAGATTCAAGTATTCTTGATATATTTAAAACCTTTTTCTTGTGAGATTTGTTGAAAGGAATGTTATGTTAAACCAAGATCAACATCTTTTCAGTGGATCTTTTAGTTCATGAAACTTACAACACATAAACACATATGTAACCAAAGAAAACACACAAAATCATGCATACACCCATAGATCTACACAAAACAACTTGTATTCTCCCCCAAAACCAAGTAAAAATCAAAAATAGGGGGTATGAACTCACTTTTGGGGTTTGGATTGGTTTTGATGAAGAGATATGAGAAGATGATGTTGTTTTCGGCCTAGCTTACTCCTTTGATGGGATCTTCGAATTCTAGGATGTTTTAAGAGTATGGTTCATGAAAACATGAGTTCATGAGGATAGATCTACCATAAAATGAAATAAATCACTTTGAGTTTACATGATCTTACCACAAGAGTGTAGTTGGAAGTAATCTTGGATAAAAAGATCTCTTGAATACACCTACACCCACACGATTTTGGAATGTTTGGAGGCTTTTTCTCTTTGAATATTTAGATGGAAATGAGAGGATTTGAAGAGGAGTTTGAAGTAAAAATGGATGTGGTAGTGGTGGCTCTTATGGCCGAGAGTATGAAGAAGAGAGAAGAAGGAGGGGAAATGTTGAAGTGATGTGTCATGGGAACATGTGATTCCTTGTTACATGGAGGGTAATATGTCTAGGGAACCTATAGTCCATAATGAGGTGTCATTTGTATAGATTAGTAAGATTTTTCTCTTTTTTTATATAGTTGGGCCGAGAATGAGAAAGAAGGAAAGAATAGTTTGGGCCTTACTTGCTTAATTTCGATATCATGAGGTCCAAGTTGATGGATTTTCGGCCCATTGGGCCATTATGAGGGTTCACGGACCAATAGTGATAAGGAAAAGGGTTTACGGCCCAATGAAGCCCAAAAGAATGATGTACAGCCCATTGGAGATAAGATGAATTATTCTAGGCCCACATGACCTAAAATACTTTAGTTTCATGGATGTGGGTCCAATTAAATCCCAAATTGGGTTTCTTGGCCCAAAATAGCCAAATTGATAGTTTATTGGTCCATTAGGCCCAATAAGAGGATCCTAGTCCATATTAACTTGAACTGGGATTTCTAGGGTTTTCAACCCATAGTTGACTATATGAAATGTATTGTATTAGGTTATGGGATTCTTTAGTGAGGTTCGATTCAAATGGATGATTTTGATTAAGCATAGAGTATGATTTTCACTTAGAGTACATGCCTTACAATAGATGATGTTTACATGAGAATAGAATTTCCTAGTTAAAAGTGCTAGTTGTGACATCATCCCCCCGTTAGAGGGAATTTAGTCCCGAAATTCTTTCGAAAGGTAGGATTATGAATGAGAGAATAAGTGAGGGTACTTCTGCTTCATTTGGTCTTCGCGTTCCCATGTGAATTCCGGTCCATGCATGGCGTTCCATCGAACCTTCACAATCGGAATGCGGCTCTGCTTCGTACGCTTCACTTGACTATCCATTATCTCAACTGCTTCTTCGACGAACAGGAGATTCTTGTTTATTTCGATCTCTTCTAAAGGAATGACAAGAGTTTCATCTGATAAGCACTTTTCAAGTACGAGACGTGGAACACGGGGTGTACATTGCTGAGCTCTGAAGGTAGCTGCAACTTACAAGCTACCGGACCAACTCGGGCAAGAATCCCGAACGGTCCGATGTATAGTGGGTTTAGTTTTCCCCGTTTCCCAAAATGGATCATCCCTTTCCAGGGAGAGACCTTTAATAGTACTCGATCTCCGACTTGGAATTCCAGAGGTTTTCGACGATTGTCAGCGTAACTCTTTTGCCGGTCACGTGACGCTTGGAGTCGGGCTTTGGTTTGGATTATCTTTTTTGTAGTCTTTCGAATGATTTTTGGTCCTGTAAGGGTGCTGTCCTGTGATTGCCCTTTTTCCAGCTGGGTGTCACCCAACCTCAGCCCAGCAGAGAGGCGATCTGCACTTGCGACCATATAAGGCCTCAAAAGGAGCGACCCTTATGCTGGTGTGATAGCTGTTGTTATACGAGAATTCAATCAAGGGCAAGTGGGTATCCCATGACTTGACGATTATCACATCAAAACTCCTAATATTTACTGGCATCAAATCTATTTGAAAAGAGTGATTGTTTAGTGTTAATGTGCACCCTACGTAAACATCTTTGGTTGTTTCGGTTTTCCCATTAGCTATCTCCACCGTGAAGGCTTCGCTTAGCTTCTGGGGTTGTTGTTTTAGTAAGTGTTTGAATTTGTTACTAACGAAGCTTCGCTCAGCTCCACTATCGAATAAGATGCATGCGTAAGTGTTGTTATGTGGGAACGTACCAGTAACAATCGTCGGGTCTTGGTTTGTCTCACCTTGATCCAAAGTCAAGATCCTTCCTGATCCTCCTGCCCCCTGGTTGTTGGCTTTGGGACAATTGCGTCTGAAATGGCCGGTCCCTCCACATCTATAACAAGTGTGGCTAACCCCAGTGTTATTGTTGTTGTGGTTGTTGTTGTTATGGTAGTTTGGCTGTTGGTTCTGTTGTGGTTGAGATCTGCAGTATCGGCTGGTGTGTCCTTTCTTGTTGCATCTATTGCAATACAACTTCTGGCAGGCTCCTTTATGATGGAAATTGCACTTGTTGCATTTTGGAAGACTTCCAACATATGGTCTTGCTGGTGTTGATGTAGTAGGTTTCATGGCCGCATGGACATCAACAACATGTTGTTTCTTTAAGGACCCTTGAGTTGGCTGTCCCTTCCACTTACTCCAAGACTCTCGCTTCCTACTCTTAAGCTTGAGTTTTGGAGTGCCTTGATAAGCTGTCACTCGTTGGTTTCCGTGGTCGTTACTTCGGCTGGAGTTGTCGACATTATCTCCACCTCTGTTGGTTTTGTTTGCGTTGAGTTGTGCCATAGCAGCGGTTACGGCAGCCATTACAGCAGCTTGGAATGTAGCATAGTCCATCTGCAGGATTGGTGTCTCACGGGTGTGCTTGTTATTTATGTGGGATGACATTTTCTGTTGCATGATGATAAGCAAGATCGTAAGTAACTATGGTCATTTCTTGTTATACTCTATAAACTTCGCGTTTTGTCGTATGATTCGCAATGTTTCAATCAACATCCCTATGATGTATTTATGGTAGTAGGTAATCGTAGAGTTAACACGAATATTAAGTCTATCCATAGAGAATATAGGTTGTTTTGGTTTCGAGATCCTTGAGTATGTAGCGGTTTCCGGGGGTTCGGTTGTGCATATAAGTGGACTCATGCGATAACACGAAATAAGAAGAACAAATAGTTGTTTCATTAGTGAGTACCATCTTAGTACACGAAATGGAGTCATAACGGATAGTAGTGGGGGAAAA
The DNA here is from genome assembly GCF_052849685.1 of Lactuca virosa. Taxonomy (NCBI): domain Eukaryota; kingdom Viridiplantae; phylum Streptophyta; class Magnoliopsida; order Asterales; family Asteraceae; genus Lactuca; species Lactuca virosa. The sequence continues at coordinate 138,975,629 of NC_136430.1, forward strand.
GCTGATCCTAATTGTGGCGGAAAGTGTCTGGTGGTGGTGCTGATGAAGTTGATGCACCCTGGAGATGAGCTACTTGTCGCTCGGTGTCTCGTAGTTGTGCCTCCTAATCTGACTGTCTCACTTGGAAGTCCCCGATCACTCCATGTGTTTGTCTCTCATCTCTCTCAACAGCAGCCCACATTTGGTCCGTTTGATCTGGGGTGTCCTGAGCTTGGTTATCAATATCTCGGGTGCGCCGGACCATGTCTGAGAGGACCCGGTCAGCTGGTCCTCGATGACTAAGATCGAAAAGACCTCGGTTCATACCGTAGGGTGGTCACATCCCTTGCTGGTGACTCCATCTTCCAATATCGTATGCCCATGAGGCGTGGGGCCATCAGGGCCCATACGATAAGCCGGTACTCTGGCCATGTATGGAGGATTGATGACCTCAGACTCTGCACCCGAGTCATCATCATCATTGCCCTCAAGCTCTCCCTCTTTGAGGTCCACCATTGGTTCGGTGGGTCCATCTGCAATTTCTACTTCATGTTCCTCCTCTGGTTCTTCCTCCGAGTCTCCTTCTGGGTCTTCCTCTGGGTCAAGCCACCCTGCCTTCCCCCGACTAGGGAGATAGGGGTCTCCTGGCTACTGATACCCGACCATAGTGTCTACACGAAAGTGTATAAATACAAGAAACAAATAGCACACCAAATACTCCTATAGTATTTTAATTTTGTTTAGGTTTGGCTCTATAAGCTCTTTGGATAATTATATGGTAAGTTTTTGATTTATTGTCCATCACGATTACTCCCGAACACATGTTGGTCGTCTTTTTTAATGAATGTAGTTGATCAGGCTACATTCACCCCCAATACGACTACATAAGTGCCCGCGTTTAATCGCGATGTTCAAATCCTCCAGAGACTTTTACTGTTCTTGTTGTGTTATTATTCTAAATGCACACATAGGTATGTATTTTAATTATTATGTTCATAGTAGTTTAGTCCCATTGTATTTATAGTTGCATGTCTTGTATGATTAGATATGCTAGTTCACTATAAACAATGCTCTGATACCAATCTGTCACACCCCCGAACCAGACGACGGAAACGTCTGGGGGCTTGATGTGACTTCATCCTTGTAGTATCATCACATAGTATATAATTGAAACATAACATCATCATCATCACACATGTAATATAACAACGTACATTGTTTACATCGAGTATTGTGTTTAAATGTTACATGCCAGAAATATAAAAGTATGATGGAACAAAATATAACAAAACATCCATTAAATTGTTCAGCTCAACCTGCTTCAGCGGTTTCCTGAGAATACAAGTTAATTTGAAAAGGTCAACATAAAAATGTTGGTGAGTTCATAAGCATGTTTTGAGAAAATGATTTGTATAAATTTGTAATCACAAGAAAATCCTGTATTTTCTTAAAATAGTTTAGTGTGTTTGTGTCCGATCTTGTATTAATGCATGTGTGTTTTTGTTTAGTAGAATCCCAAAAGTAAGTAAAGAGAATGCAAAAGGAATGCCCCCAAACAACCCTATGTTGCCTGTAAAAGAGAATGTTGTCGTACCAACCCCCGAGGTTGAGTACCAGTGTAAGTATGTTCCCGAGTAATCCAAGAGAAAAGAGAATGGTCTCCCGTAAATTTCATAACGTTAATTCCTCTAAGTGAGTCGTCATAACCATACTAAATAATGACAATTTCACCTGTCTTGGCATTGGTGAACGCCGACGGAAAAACAGAATAAGGTTACAGTCACCCTAGACTGATGTAGTCTAACCTCTAAGTGAGTCGTCATAACCATACACAAAACCCCGCTCTCCCTCCAAGAGACTCTGGTTATAACTACAGGCTACGATCGTACACTCAATAGGTGTCAACCGACACGTCTCACTAGATCCTTAATCAAATTTTACGCGAAGAGAAACATATAAAACTCATTCCGGGCCCAATGAACCATGTCTGCAGACCACTGAGTCTCACTAAACACGTAAGTCATTTTTAGGCCCGAAAGAAATGAGATTATATAACATGGGCCCAAAATATATGTAAAAGGGCAACTAAGGCCCATTTCACAGGTAAGGTATTTATAGGCCCAAATAGCACGCAATTAGTATCCAAGGTCCGTTGCGTATGTTGATGGGTCAATGTGGCCCAATAAACGTATAAATAGCATTCAAGACCTATCAAGCAAGTAAATGGACCACTAAGGCCCAATAATCATGAAAATGACAAAATTAGCCCGTTTGTTGTTATTTTTGATAGTATTAGCCAAATTATTTACTAAAATAGCATGAAAAGCCCACTTTTGTAAAAAAACATTCTTGGCCTGATAAGCCAAAAATTTTCAATCAAGGCCCAATCTTAGTAAAATTGACACTTTAGTCATTTTTAGCCCTTTTTATGAAGTTTTCTTAGATTCAAGTATTCTTGATATATTTAAAACCTTTTTCTTGTGAGATATGTTGCAAGGAATGTTATGTTAGACGAAGATCATCATCTTTTTAGTGGATCTTTTAGTTCATGAAATTTACAACATAAAAACACATATGTAACCAAAGAAAACACACAAAATCATGCATACACACATAGATCTACACAAAACAACTTGTATTCTCCCCCAAAACCAAGTAAAAATCGAAAATAGGGGGTATGAACTCACTTTTGGGGTTTGGATCGGTTTTGATGAAGAGATATGAGAATTTGATGTTGTTTTCGGCCTAGCTTACTCTTTTGATGGGATCTTCGAATTCTAGGAAGTTTTAAGAGTATGGCTCATGAAAACATGAGTTCATGAGGATGGATCTACCATAAAATGAAATAAATCACTTTGAGTTTACATGATCTTACCACAAGAGTGAAGTTGGAAGTAATCTTGGATAAAAAGATCTCTTGAATACACCTACACCCACACGATTTTTGGAATGTTTGGAGGCTTTTTCTCTTTGAAGATTTAGATGGAAATGAGAGGATTTGAAGAGGAGTTTGAAGTAAAAATGGATGTGGTGGTAGTGGCTCTTATGGCCGAGAGTATGAAGAAGAGAGAATAAGGAGGGGAAATGTTGAAGTGATGTGGCATGGGAACATGGGATTCCTTGTTACATGGAGGGTAATGTGTCCAGGGAAGCTATATTCCATAATGAGGTATCATTTGTATAGATTAGTTAGATTTTTCTCTCTTTTTTTTATATAGTTGGGCCGAGAATGAGGAAGAAGAAAAGAATAGTTTGGGCCTTACTTGCTTAATTTCAATATCATGAGGTCCAAGTTGATGGATTTCCGGACCATTGGGCCATTATGAGGGTTCACGACCCAATAGTGATAAGGAAAAGGGTTTAGGACCCAATGAAGCCCAAAAGAATGGTGTATGGCCCATTGGAGATAAGATGAATTATTCTAGGCTCACATGACCTAAAATACTTTAGTTTCATGGATGTGGGTCCAATTAGAGCCCAAATTGGGTTTCTTGGCCCAAAATAGCCAAATTGAAAGTTTATTGGTCTATTAGGCCCAATAAGAGGATCCTAGTCCATATTAACTTGAACCGGGATTTCTTGGGTTTTCAACCCATAGTTGACTATATGAAATGTATTGTATTAGGTTATGGGCTTCTTGAGCGAGGTTCGATTCAAATGGATCATTTTGATTAAGCATAGAGTATGATTTTCACTTCGAGTACATGCCTTACAATAGATGATGTTTACATGAGAATAGAATTTCCTAGCTAAAAATGCTAGTTGTGACAGTAATGATTATCCTAATCTAATTACAAGGTGATTGTCATAATTTCAAGAATTGTATTAATATGTTTATGCTAATGTCTTGAATATTGATGATATGAATTATCTTGTTTCTATGAGTTTGAATATGATCATGAATGCTTATTTGATTAATTGAATTCATGATGAATACGTTTTAATGGACTCCATAACTTGTCCTCAAGTTATGGATTACCAAAAGTTTTTCTTTAAAAGAGTAATTAAGAACTCATAGGTTATAGAAATGAAGAGTCTTCATTTTTAATAGGCCATTAAACTCACAAGTTATGGAGTTGAAAAGTTTTGAAGAGTTTCAAAACATGCCTTCAAGTTTTGGAATTTGTAAAGTTTCACAGAGTAATACTTTAATTCCAATCCCTAGAGTTTTAAAAGTTTAAAATTCAACCCTTATACTTTATAATATTATAAGTTAATAATATATATATATATATATATATATATATATATATATATATATATATATATATATATATATATATATATATATATATATATATATATATATATATATATATATATATATATATAAGATCAAGTCAGTCTTACCGTTAGTAGGCCTTATTCACGAAGCCGGTCTATAAGGGGAGTATAAGGTTGTTGCCTATAAAATGACAGCTTAATGGGTGTCCACTCTCACCCACCGCTTCCTTGACTGGTGGAGGGTCGTTAGTCGAACGGGTAGGATAAGGACTATAGTTCTCATTAAAAGTATAATGATAAATATAAAGTAACTAAACCTTTTATAAATTCCCAATGTTAGTTACTTTAGGAAAATGTGAATTTGGTGCTAACCCATGAAATTACACTTTGTACCTTACCAAGTCGTTAGTGGAACGTGTGTGGTTAACAGGCACACTAATATGGACTAGTAAGAGTGGCAAAGGGTAGCTTAATGTTTATCATAGATTGGTGGAGTGTGTGTGGTTAACCGGGACATCGATTAGGTGATAAAATTAAGTGTACCAAATTAATTTGCATGGTTATTCACACTTTGTTTTGTGATCCTCGGCTTCGCAGTCACAAACTTGAAGGGCACAATCGAGATTTAAACATGCCATTGAAAAGTTCAATGAATCTCAAAAGAATCTAGGAATTTCAATTCATTTAAAACTTAATAATTTATTTCGTTTTTCATGGTGGAAATTAGTGAATCGTCATTCACATACCTTCAAATATTTTATAGCTTGGATTACGACATCCCACTTCTAAGTTATAAAATATTGTGTTGGATCCTAGCCTTAATATTACGTTTGGGTGTCTTATTAAGGACTCTTTTTATCTAATCTAAACTTGTCTTTCTTCCTTTTCAGATGTCTTCCAACAATGCTTCAGGCTCAAACCCTGCTGGCTCCTTCTCTCTCATGAACCTTTGTAGGAGGGTCATTTTTGATGGAACTAATTTGAATGACTGGATTAGGAACATCAGAATGGTCACACGCTATGAGCACAAGGAATATGTCCTTGATAAGGAGCTTAAGGAACTTGCTGAGTCGTCTGCTACTCCTCAGGAAATTGCTGACTTTAGGGCAGATGAGAAAGATGCCACCAAGGTAGCTTGTATCATGCTTGCCACTATGGCACCTGAACTCCAAAAATCCTATGAGGACTTCTACCCTTTTGAGATGCACCAGGATCTGATGGAAAGGTACCATCAGAGTGATCGTCAAGAGAGTTATGAAATTATCGCCTCCACGATAACAACTAAAATGAAGGATGGAGAGTCTATCACGGCCCACCTACAAAAAATGCAAAGATTTGTGGACCGTCTGCTCAAGCTGAATGTAAACTTTGATGAGGAGCTGGCTATAGATATCATTCTGCACTCCTTACCTCCATGTTATGATCAGTTTCGCATGACCTATCATATGAACAAGGAGGAGGTCACCTTGAGCAAGCTCCAGGGACTTTTGAGGACTGCTGAAAGCAACCTCAAAGGGAAAAATGTTGTTTCTACTCCTACCACCGCCCCTGTTCTGGCAATCGGGCAAGGTAAAGGGAAAAAGAGGAAAACCCCTTCGAAGGGTACCAAGGGAAAGTCTCTTGATGGCTCCTCTTCGAGTGGAACCAAAGGTGGTTCTGCAACTCCCTCTTCCAACTCGAAGGATACACAATGCTTCTACTGTCAGGAAAAAGGGCACTGGAAGCGAAGCTGCCCCAAGTACTTGCAGGATCTTAAGGATGGGAAAGTGAAACCCACCCATACAGGTATTTACACTATATTGTCTAATAACTCACCACATACTAATTCTTGGGTCCTTGATACAGGGTGTGGAATTCACATTTGTTCTGATTTACAGGGCCTAAAAAGAAGTGAGGAAGTGGAGCACGGGAAGATAAACTTGATCATGGGGAATAGGAAAGTTTCACTTGTCACTAATATTGGAGTTTATTCTTTATTGCTTAGTAGTGGATTAGCATTAGATTTGAATAAATGTTGTTACTCGTCTGAAATGGCGAGAAATATTATTTCTTTTGATGGTTTGTACAAACAAGGATTTACTTTTTCATTTGATAATGAATGTGGTGGTATTAATGATTTTTATAATGGTGTTCTTAATTTCCGGGTCCCAGTCCACATCTCGTGAGGTGTTTTGGCAACCTATAACCGGAAACCGGTTAACGGGATTTTCTAGAACCAGAAACCGGACCGGTATATAGGAAACGGTTCCGGTTCGGTTCCGGGTACGATACCGGGTAAAGTGGGTCTAAAACCGAAAAACCCGAAAAATATCAAAGTGGGTAAGGTGGAACCAGGTAAATGGGTCTAGAACCGGAAAACCCGGATTTTTTTTTTGTAATTAACTAAATCGCATAATCTTTCAACCGTTATAAAAAAAATAATAAACAAAAAATTACATTAAAATGACATAAGTTACGACATTGATTTTTTTTTTTAAAGAAGTAATTTAATATCAAAGTTGGTATAATATCATTGTGGATTGTAGAATACATAAAGAGAATTGAGAATTGGTATAATTTTGTAGTACTGTACGTCCATACTTCATAATTCATATCCACCATTAATTTTTTTTTTATAAAAAAAATAATTTATTAGACTACTGGACAATTATTTTAAACACCTTCTTTCAATTTAATTTATTTTGGGTTGTGTTTTTTCATTTAAGATATGTGGAAATTCATTTTTTGTTTAATTTATTTAAGTTAAAAAAATCATTCAAAATGCATTTTTTGTTTATTATTTTATCTTACCCTTCCTATATCTATCATACATATATAAACCAGTCCAAGTCATGTGATTTGATCATTTTTTTAAACTGACCATGAAAAGAGCCTATGAGCCTAATCAAATTGCTTTGATGTTTGAAGTGTCAATTTGATCATTTTCGACCAAACCAAACAGTGGACATTCATTGCAGCTAAGAAATATACAATACAAATATACCAAAATGAAAAGGAATATATGGAGAATTAACAGATGCGGTTACCTGTTTAAACCCACAAACACAATACAAAACAAGTAAATCATACAATTAAATAATAAATTTAGAAACTCTCAAATCTCAATCATACAATGAACCAACCATGTCCCAAACCGGTTCTTGTCGTATTCCGGTTCCTTGACCTTATACCGGTTCCTTGGACAATAAACCTAAACCGGTTCCTTGGCCCACTAAACCCGGACCCGGTTCATTAAACCCGGTTCCAGTTTTTTAAACAAAGCCGGTTCAAAAACCCAAATTAACTGGACCCGTTGGACCCATACCCGAAATACCCGGAACCCGGATAAGAGTAATTTTGAGACCCAATACCCGGACCGTTTAAGCATTTTCCGGTTATACCGGGTCCGGTTCCGGTCCGATTCCGGTTCTAGTCCGGTTTTCCGGTTTTATAACTCATCCCTAGTTCCCACTTTAGACCACATCAAGATTTGGGGTTGCGATGCTTTCGTGAGGCGCGAGACTCACGATAAACTCGAACCTCGAAGTGAGCGATGTATGTTCATCGGCTACCCACAGAAATCCTTTGGTAACCTCTTCTACAGACCCAGTGAGAATGTGGTCTTCGTGGCAAGGAGAGGAGTCTTTCGTGAGAGATAATTCATAAGCCAAGGAAACAGTGGGAGGCAAATTGACCTTGAAGAGCTTCAAGAGTCAAGAGGTGAAGGAACCTCAAACCCTAGCAATAAACCTGAGGACGAAACTCATCTTGAACCAACTAATGAGTGTGTACCTCTGAGGAATTCCACTAGAGTTAGGAATCCACCTGAGCATTCTTATGGTTTCCATATTATTACGGAAGGTGATACATTTATCAGCGATAGTACACTGGTAAATCTGGATGAACCTAACAACTATAGGGAAACCATGGCAGGCCCCGCGCTTGCTAAATGGAAAGAGGCTATGGACAGCGAGATCCAATCCATGTGTGCCAATCAAGATTGGAACTTGGTTGACAATGTACCGGGTCGTAAGACATTCGGGGGAAAATGGATCTTCAAGAAAAATACCGACATGGATGGGAAGGTATACACTTACAAGGCGCGACTGGTCGCGAAGGGCTTCACTCAAACTCCGGGAGTTGATTATGATGAAACCTTCTCGCCAGTAGCGAAGATTAAGTCTATTAGAGTTATGCTAGCCATTGCTGTATTTCATGACTATGAAATATGGCAAATGGATGTCAAAACCGCTTTCCTTAATGGAAAGTTGGCTGAAGATGTTTACATGAGTCATCCTGAGGGTTTTGTCAGTGCAAAGTACCCTGATAGAGTGTGTAAGCTTGAGAAATCCATTTATGGATTGAAACAAGCATCTCGCAGCTGGAATCTTTGTTTTGATGAGAAAGTCAAAGAGTTTGGATTTTCGAGAAGCGAGGATGAGTCATGTGTATATGTCAGATCTAGTGGGAGTATAGTTAGCTTTTTGGTACTGTATGTGGATGACATACTACTCATAGGAAATGACATCCCAACCTTGCAGGAGGTTAATTCCTGGCTTGGGAAGTGTTTCATTATGAAGGACCTTGGAGAAGCTGCCTATATCCTAGGGATAAGGATATTGAGAGATAGGAGTAAGAGACTAATTAGACTTAGTCAAAGCACTTACTTGGACAAGGTGTTGAAGAGGTTCAACATACAGAATTCCAAGAAAGGTGACTTACCGATCTAGCACAATGCCAGACTGAGTAAGACTCAGAGTCCGAGTAGAGAGGCTAAGATAGCTGAGTTGAGTCGATTACCATATCCTTCCGTTGTTGGATCGATCATGTATGTTATGACTTGTACCCACCCTGATGTGGCCTTTACTTTGAGGATGGTCAGCAGATATCAGGGGAACCCTGGAAAGGCTCACTGGACATCGGTAAAGAACATTCTCAAGTACCTGCGAAGGACTAAGGATTGGATCCTTACCCTTGGTGGGAGTGATGACTTGAGAGTAGTGGGGTATAGTGATGCTAGCTTTCAGACTAATAGGGATAATTTCCGCTCTCAGTCAGGCTGGGTGTTTACCCTAAATGGAGGAGCAATTACTTGGAAAAGTTCCAAGCAGGAGACAGTAGTTGATTCAACTTGCGTATCATAGTACATAGCAGCAAGCGAGGCGGCAAAGGAGGCGATATGGCTGAAGAACTTTATTGGAGACCTTGGAATTGTACCAGCTACAAAGGAGCCTATGGAGATTTTCTGTGATAGCAATAGTGCGGTTGCCTTAGCCAAGGAACCAAGAGATCATGGCAGATCCAGACATATTGGCAGAATATATCACTTCATAAGACACAAGATAGAAGAAGGACTCCTCGTGGCAAAGAGGGTATCGTCAGAAGATAACCCAACAGATCCCCTCACAAAGGGACTGACTAGGGTTAAGCATTTGCAGCATGCAAGGAGCATCGGGCTGAAGGACAATATTAGTTTTAATAATTAAATAGCTATTTATGAAACTTGTAAAATGTAATTGACATTTGATGATTAAATAAAAGTTGTTATTTGTTTATGAGTAAAGTGTTACTATCTTGTGTCAATCGTTTACTATTGTTTCAGCTTTGCATGTTTTGACTTCCAGAATAATTACTTTATTCAAACTCTCCACAGTCAATCATACTTTGGAAGTATGTATTAATCAAGATTGTCATGAATTGGGCGTGTAGATGTCTAAGGTGTTTAGACATAGCAAATGTTGCTGCAACATTCATGAGTGCTCATAAGTTCTGAGTATTGGATTAAACCCACACTTAGTTGTATCACTTAATGGAATTTATCTCGAGCGATCGTGAGAAGGTAATATCATATAAATCTTCAAACCTAGAGATATGAGTTGTTGACTATGAGTTGGTTGTACATTGATTGTACGAAAAGGCATCAGTAAATTGATGTTATAAAACATGCTCTTGTGTATGATTCAACAAGTAGATGGTACAAGCATATGAGTCGAAGTTTATCTTTTCCTTTTAGTCCTTGGAGAATTAAAATCGATATCTTGGGCCCCTCGATGATTTTGTTTTGACCTATGTGTCGGGCCCGGTCAAAACTGAATTGACGTGTTCAATTGAGTACTATGTCAAACAAATCGGAAATCGGGAAACAAACTGCTGGACAATAAGTACGACGTTGTTCCATGTATTTGTCTGGCTGATATCTTGAACAGAGGATTATGTGATCACTTATCTACAATGGTACTTCATAGTTCAACAAAGTTTTAAGAGCTACGATTGCTGGTCAATTCCTGAAGTCATACTTGCAACTATAGTTATCAGACTTATCCAAGTGGGAGACTGTTGGATAAGGTGTCTAAGTCCATAACTATATTTGGTATGTACTTGACCCGACCCGGCATGGTCCATATGGGTTGCACTTCACCGGAACAATTTGTATGGATAGTCTTTTAAGAATAGTATATTTATGATTTATTAATATATTATATGTTATAATATATTATTATGAAATCACATTATTTAATTAGTATTGATCAAGAATTAATTTGGAATTAATTTGGTGATCAAAAGAGACTAGTTAAATATGGATTCTAATAGTATGTGCCAATGGATTATTTAGGATGGGCTAAGCTTGCATGGAAGTCCATGGAGTTTTTAACCCATGGATCCTAAGTAAATGAAAGGTCATAGGTATTAGGGTTTACATGGATGTAACCCTAATCCTCCATACTATATAAAGATTTCCAAGGCTCTAGAAATCGACACTAGTGTGTGAGACTTGAAGCATAGCCGATTTTGTGAGCTTAGTATACTCTCTCAAGAACTTCCAAGTTGTTGTGGTGATTTGTGATTCCACTTGAGGCATTCACATTATTGGTGCTAGGCTCTTAAAGCTCCAATCAATCAACTACAAGAAAAGGTATGTATTTCTATCTAGTTTTTTTGTATGAGAACCTACAATTGCATGCTAGATAGGACAATGCTTTGGAAATCAAATTTTCCATGTATAATAGAGAAAACATAGTTCCAAAGCAATTAGGGTTGTATGTGCACCTTAAGGTTGTTAGGTTGCTCAAAACCCTTCATATGTATATACTTAGTCATATGCATATGCATGTGCATATGAATATGCATATGCATCTACTTATGCATATGCATATGCATCTACTTATGCATATACATATGCATATGCATATACATATGCATATGCATATATCATATACATATGCATAAGCATAATCATATTATACATATGAATATGCATATTTATATACTTATTCTTATGCGTATGCATATGTATATGCATATGTAATATTATACATATGGATATGCAATGCATACGCATTTGTATATACTTACTTTCATGCATATGTATATGCATATACATATGAATATGCATATGTCATATATATATATATATATATATATATATATATATATATATATATATATATATATATATATATATATATATATATATATATGGATATGCATATGCATATGCGTATGCATATGTATATGCAAATATTTAATCCTATTTATATGTATATGTATATTCTTATTCTTCTGCATACATATAGAGGCAATAAAAGTCTTTTTTTTATTTAAATATGCATGTGCATATGCACATGGTTTTTAAAAATATGTATATACACAAAAAAAAAGATGAATATGCATTAAAAATGCATTTTTTTTGAAAAAAATCTTTTTTTAAATATTAATTTCAAAATGTAAGGAATATTTTCGCTGATTTAAAAAAATATAAATAAAAAACATAAAAACATAAAAAAATTAATTTTTTTTACATAAGTGAAATAATACCTTATATTTCGCAATTCAGATTTAAAAAAAGAATTTTGAAAAGAATGCATTTTAATGCATATTCATATTTTTTTGTGTAAATATATATTTTCAAAAAATGTCCACACATATATATATATATATATATATATATATATATATATATATATATATATATATATATATATATATATATATTCTTATGTTATTCTATTCTAACTAATTATTGTGTGGTGATAGGAATGATTGTGAGCCAATCATTTTATTTATTTTTAGAAAGTGAATAATACATATTATTAAATTAAAGTTAATTAGAAAATACCATCTAATTTCATATTAAGGGTATTTTAGTCAATTAACATAAATTTAAAAAAGGAAAATTGCATACTTTAAAGGATAATAGATTCTATTAATTTTAAAAATCTGATTGTAGGGATGATAATTCCTAGATATTCTGACAGAATATGTTTATCAATATATTGAAAAATAACAAATATGCTTGAACCATAGAAGAATACACATTCTGACAGAATATATATATATATATATATATATATATATATATATATATATATATATATATATATATATATATATATATATATATATATATATATATATATAATGAGTTTTTTGAAGAATAACAAAAATTTGGATAGAAGTTCTATTTTTTATATTACATTCTTAGAATGATATAATGAAATCAAGGTAAAATACTAATACATTATGAGAGAATATTGTTATTAATCAATTCTAATAAAAAAAAATATATTCTTAATGAATAACAAATCAATTATGTAAGAGTACAATGTCAATGGCATTTTGTATGAATACATTCTGCTAGAATATATTGTCGTCCTTCCTTGTGTTCTTTCTTTTCCTCTTCAAAACCTAAAACCAGATGTCATCTGAGCTTAGTAACTGCATAAAGTCAGGAAAAAATTAGTCACCTCGATCACCATGTTTGTAAATTAATATGGAAAAAGTGAAGTATGGTTATTCATAGCTTAACAACTGTGTATATGCCTTAATTTGAAGCTGCAAGAACTTCACATAGTGGACAGCTTCTTCAAGCATTGTGCTAATGTCAACCTTCGTCCCATTTGCAACAAGGTTCTGAAGGACTTTAATCATAAAATTTATTCCATAATTGTTTTCATCATAGAGATCAACTGAATCATGATGATTACACACACCATTCTTCTGATGAGAGTGAGAATCATGAAAAACAACAAGAGCCCACATAAAAAGATCCGCCATTGAAGGGTTTCGGTGAAGAAAGCATCGATCTTGAACTCATGAGGCTTCATAATTTATGTGGCCCTCCGAGGTTTCTTTTCACAATCAACAAAGAAACCAGTTTGGATATGGAATCAGAAGGTAGAAGGGGTTCAAGAACAGTAAGTTTGAGTGAGCTTCTTCACACACCAGATACACCAATTTCGTTATCGCATTTTAAGAAGGCCACACAAGGTCCCAATTTGGAAGTTTATATGAATCCATTGTATGATTTTGACTCTAAGGATTTTGATTTCAACAAGATTAGATCTTCACCACCTCCCACGTTCAAATTCTTAAGAGATGCGGAGGAGAAATTATTGAGAAGATTGATGGAATTAGAATATGAGAAAAGGGCGAGTTTAAACCCAAAACCCCATTGATTCAACCCAAACATCCATTCCCGTCATCATCATAATCAATTTACTAGCAAACCCAAAACCCCATTGATTCAATCAAAATAAAGAGAAAGAAGAGCCCTTACCTATTAGCGATCGGAGCAGCAACCTCCTACCATTACCACCGTCTCTAGTCCCCTCTATCACAGAACCAACCTCCGATGCACTCACCTCCTATCAACCGGAGAAAAACCACCACCGAAGTGTCGATGCTTCCCCCCTTCGTTCTTCAACCTCGCCTACTGTTTTTGTTTGTATTCTTCCCATTAGACCCCTCATCAGACACTTCCCTTCACAACCTACTGTCGGAGGAGGAAGAACGCAACCCCACTGCTCCCTCACGTCCCCTTTTCCGGCTAAACGAGAAGAGGGAGAAGAAGACTGGGCGGCGACGACGAGGTGATGGTGGTCCGGGAGAATCGTACGAAGGACGGAATTATGGTGGGTCGATGCTGATATATTGTATATATTGTAGGGTTTTAAACTAAAATCCCTAATTAAAAGGGGATATTAAATGTTTTCAAAATTTACTAAAATTAAATAGATTAAACATTACTATTATACCCGTTAAATAATTTATTAATTATTTAATATTTCTTAAAAATTGATTGGTCCATAATCAATCCTACATCCACACAATAATTAGTTAGAATACTTAAACATATATATATATATATATATATATATATATATATATATATATATATATATATATATATA